>NC_137175.1:99239747-102096414 GCF_951804945.1 Podarcis cretensis
GCATGGCTACAGAAACAAATCAGAATTAATACTCAATAAACAGCCATGTAATATAACCTCTGCACAAATTTTGTGCAGGCAAATCAGGATGAATGTTCAATAAACAGGTCACCTGGCAGACTTATTTGTGTGAGCCGTGTGCGTGGAATGTAAGTCTGCACACAGAGCCAGCTTCCTATATTGCACATTTCAAGGCTGCCAAGCCTGATTTTTGTTCCAGGAAGTGAATTTGGATACACTGGTCTATTTAAGAGGAGAAAAATACATTCTGAATGTGGTTAGGAAAGTTTAGATATGAGATATAAAATGATATTTAGGATTTTGTTAAAAAAATATTTGTGCTTCTAAGGAGCCAAAACAATGCTGTAATAGTTTCTCCTGTTGCAGATTAACTCTTGTGCTGAGCACAAACTTCCTTACTTTTGGGTGAAAAAGGGAAACAAGTTCAGCCAAGGCACATTCCAAGATCTGTTCTAGACCAAACATGGACCCGACTCTAAACAGAAGCCTTGATGCTTGAAACAACGATTTTTAATACACTTGATAATGTTCAGTAATGTAGTCAGGCCTAGTCCACTCATAAAATGTGAGAGGAAAAATATTAAAACAGCATCAAGGGCTGAATGGTTATTAAGCACCAATAACCAATGGATCAAATGGTTATCAAATGGAGCACTCATTTCTACATGTCCCCATGGGTGTCTGGCCCATTAAAGGCCAAATGCCATTTTAATATTTGTGTTACTTTCTGATTTAATTACTTTCTGCGCCATATAGTGCAACATAGTTCTTAATCTTAACTCTTTTTCTAAGCATTGTTAAGGATGAGGTAAAACTAAGCTTTTTGTGCCTAGGCCTAGGCTTCTGAGAGCCCGGATAATTTCATTGCCTACCTCTAGAACAGCAGGTGTTTGGGAGCAAGGATAGAATCCCCCCCCCCCCGATGACCCCAGCCTTCTGCAGCAGAATAAAGGACAGGAAATACCAAGCAGCAGGTTGCTACAGAAGTGACAGAGAGAGTAGCCCCCGCTTGGGGCCTGGGGGCGTAGGGAGAGCGACACACCTCGGCTCGGACAGCCATGGGTCATTCCCAAATCCCCAGCATTCCTAATGCCTGAGCAAGTCTCTAATGGTCCCACTGAGGTCGCTGCCTCACACCCCCCCCCCCCATTTGAGAACCTAAGTAGTAAAGGCTAGGATACCACATGCACTTTGTTTTTGTTTTTTAAAAATATATCTTTATTAATTTAAAATAAATACATTTATGAAAAACAGATGTACATACAAGTAAACAAACAAACAAATAATAGAAAAATCAAACAAACCACCACACTATAAGATATAAGAAGATTAAAAGAATTATCGTCATATATACTCCTGGTATTGAACACAATTATAAAATTTATAGAAAATAAATTTAAAACTGACTTCCAATTAATCTCAAAGTACTTTGTCTATCCATTACTTTATACCGCACAGTTACATATTTCTTATATAATTTCTTTTTTCCTCCCTACAAACTTATATTTATACAATACAGGGATCGGTCTAATGAACTTTAAAAAATATTTAAATTAACATTCAAAAAGAGGCCAGAAATATTTTTATTAAGCATTTTGCCAAAAGAAATAGAGAAATGGAAAAGAATATAGGTCATGTATGGAATAACGGCAGCCAGAATTTTAGTAGCAAGAAATTGGAAAAACACAACTGTTATGTACTGAAGTTCTCACCCTGGGCCAGCAGGGGGATACTGTAGATAGTTATGCAAATGAAGGATCGAAAAGTGACGTTCAGTGATTGGATAGTTTTGTATGCAAATGAAGGATCGAAAAGTGACATTCAGTGATTGGATAGTTTTAGAACGTTGCAACAGTTACAATTGTTCTGTAGCTCTATATAAGCAGGCTGACTGAGCTCCTCAGCTGAGTTCTGTTCCAGGTTACAAAATAAAGAGCTGCTTTGGAGAAATTGCTGTGTCGTCTGCTATGTCAACCCACAACTTAACAACAACAACACCCAACATGGAAGACTGGCAAATCCTAATGGTAGAATATCTGCAGCTAGCGAAAGTGACAGGAAGAGTAAGAGGCCAACCAAAACAAAAAGTCTATAAGGATTGGGGAATCTTTAAAGAATATTTAGAAAACTATGGAATAAAAGGAAACATCCTGACAGAATTAGACTGATCCCTGTATTGTATAAATATAAGTTTGTAGGGAGGTAAAATGGATACCATATGCATTTTGCTGCAGAACACCTTATGTCTAAGTTCCACTATGGGCTAAGGGTGAGGGAGCTGCTGGGAGAAACCTTTAGATGCACCAGATATGGAGGCCAAAAGCATTCCTTACCTCCCCACACCTGACACTCTGAACGTGGCGACTGTAGATTTTGAACCCAGTTCACATGGCAAGTGGAAGCTGTAAATGGGCAGAGAAAGCGATGTGTCTAATGTTTGTTATCACAACTGTTCTTATTAGTCATAATGCGGATCTTCTTGTCCCTGCGATGAAAGAATGCTCTTGTGGTCAGTGTGAATGTCCCTTGATCCTTACCCTGGGGGAAGTGCGCGAACCAAACACACAATGGTTTATTTGAGTGGCTGCCTGTTCATCGTGCAATTAATGCAAAATGTCCTCTTTGGCTTCAATAGAAGTTTAATTAATCCCATTTGATGCTGGCCAGATGAAGGAATAAACCGGACAAGATGCTGGACCAGGAGGGAGGAAAGGGAAAATAAAAGGGCATTATTCTCACATGAGGTCTAGGGGAACTGACTGCAGAAATTCTCCTGGGATGATCCCATTTGTATACTAGCACAAAGTTGTTAGAGGACAATGGCATTCTTTAATGGCACTGGCCAAAATCAGGCCAAAGTCAAGCACCTATAGGTTTCACATTGGTTTCAATGGGAGACAGTTAAGCATTTGAGTTAAATAATCTTCCCTTTTGAAATAAATGGGGCCCAAACATTATTTACTCTTAATTGGAGCGTGCCCAGTCAGACAGAATAATAGAATTGTAGAGTTGGAAAGGCCCCAAGGGTCATCTAGTCCAACCCCCTACAGTGCAGGAATCTCAGCTGAAGCATTCATGAAACAGTTCAGTCTGTTCTGCTGTGATCAAGCCAAAGGTTACAAACGGATAGTGAGGGTTTATTGTACTTCTGCCAATCAAATATTTGAGAGAAGTCCATGAGTTGTTAATATCCTAATGAAGAGTCATGAGTGATAGACATGGCCAGGCTATCTCACCAAGTGCTTTAATGCCTGTTTAATGGGGCTGTACAGAACCAGCCACCTTCTGGGATAGGACGATGTGCTGTGCAAGCAGAGGAGCAGTGCAAAATGTGATGCTGCTTGCAAAATTCATGTGCAAGTTTCTTGCTGTAACAGATGCAAAGGTGTGTGGGCAATGAGTGGTGAAATCTCAGAAGGCAGAGATTAAATCTGAATAAAGCTGCAACTCTGCACACTTAATTTAGGTTGTTTGGACAGACAGACAGACAGAAGATAGATAGAGTATTGCAGAATTCGGTGGATATGAAAATTGCTCATGTCCCATCTTCTCATAGGCCCAGTGCTTTTTTTCCAGGGGGGGGGGTGCAGGGGTAGTATTTCAATATGAGTAGGAAAATGAGAGTATCCCTAAACATTTTTTTAGAAAAAAAGCACTGCATAAGCCTAAATGAGAAAAAACATTTCTGAAGCTGGAGAAAAGAATGATTCTATCCTGTGCACTATCCTAATGATGCAGTGCTAAATTCAGGGGCAGATAACCGTCACTTGCACACATGAGACATGTGTTATATTTATCTTGCCATATGATACATTGACGTTGCTATTAGTAGCGCCCATTTTTTGCTGGTTTTGAAGGGTGAAAGCCTTAACTTAGGGTGCAATCCTATGCACGCTTACCTGGATGTAAGCCCAATTGGCCAAAGTGGGGCTTACTTTTGACCCGTGATGCACAGGATTACACTGCTAACTGCGAAATTCAGCAACATTTATGACTATTTAAATCCTTTCAAAGAGGTACACTATCTCTAATCCAATTGTCCCTCTTCAGAATGTTTTAAAAGTGTTATCTATATGTTTATGAATGTTGTCCATGTTAATGCCTTAAGGTATCAAAGATAGGCTTTAAAAATCTGAATTATTAGCTTCAAACACCACTTTTTCATACAATTGGAAGATCATTTGAAAGTGGGGGGGGGGGAGGCTTCTCACTACCAGATTGTATTTGAAACAGAATTCACCTTGATTGTCTTAGCAGGTTATGTACAGTTATTGGGGAGGTGCTCCCCCATTTATGGCTTTGTGAAAAAGTATGGCGGGAAGGTAAACGGCGTTTTCATGTGCTGCTCTGGTTTGCCAGAAGCGGCTTAGTCCTGCTGGCCACATGACCCGGAAGCTGCACGCCGGCTCCCTTGGCCAGTAAAGTGAGCTGAGCGCCGCAACCCCAGAGTCGGTCACGACTGGATCTAATGGTCAGGGATCCCTTTACCTTTACCTTGTATTGAGGCTGGAAAATACATGCACTGCACACTCCAATGCACATCAGCTTAAATGCAAGCCCCATTGAACTCAGGAAGAACTTGGGTCTTACTCCACAGAGTCTTAGAGATGGCAGTCTCAGAGAAGTAATGGGGTACATTTCCCTTTTTTCCCTTTTGAGGTTTCTTTTTTTTTGTACTTCAGGGATATTGACTCCAGTTCAAAAAGAGATACAAGCAGCAGTGGTGCAGGTCTCATGCTTGCCCACAAGGTGGCGAGAGCAGCCTCCTGCCTCTTGCGCTTTCTGTGCCACTGACAGACAGGCTGTGGTTTTGGGGTTTGTTTGTTGTTTTGAAGTGTGGGTCCCCCTCCGTGCCACACAGATTTTGTGGAGCACCTATTTTTGTGTGGAGCCTCCTCACTTTAGCTACTCTTTTTCTGTTACAGCCAGCCAGGCCTCCTTCCTGCATCCAGAGCATGGAACTGCCACCACCACCACATCCTTTAGCAGCTCAACGTCCACCATTCCTGTCCCAGGACAATGGAGGATGCAAGCTCCCAACGAGTGCTGTGTCTGCTGCAGCCGCACATAGTAAGCCTCTCTTTGTGCAGGCTCACCCCCCTTCCCACAGAGCTTCCTCCTCTCCTCCTGACACCCCCCCCCTTTCACCAGCTTCTTCCAAATATGCCCAGTAACAGCAAAAAAGAAAAAGAAAGCTGAGACGCCTCTCTCTTCTTCTCCAGTAGCCAATCAGCAAACAGCCATCACTCTGAGCATTTGGTGTCCCAAGCTATATAAGGCTGGGCTGTTCTCACTGAGAAGCGATCAAGTTTCAGGGAACAACTTGTTTATCTCCATTTGCCTGGTGGTGGTTTCTTGCCCCCCCCCTTCCCCAGCCAATCAGCTGCTTTCCCATGTGAGGCAAATGAGTCCTCAGGTCTCTCACACAACTCTTTCTTTCTTTCTTTCTTTCTTTCTTTCTTTCTTTCTTTCTTTCTTTCTTTCTTTCCCTCCCAATGCCTGTTTAAAATTCATCAGGGACCTGAACCACCTTAGCTGGAGGAATTGCTTCTTCTAGTTTGTGGTTCTTCTCAAGTCAGCAAAAATGCCGGATCATTGTGACAGAGAGGAAGGGGGAAAGCAACTTCTGGCCAGATCTTCCCCAGAGTCTCTTTCCTCCTGCCTGCCCTGGTGCTCTTTATTCCCCTGCCTTGGCTGAGCTCTTGGTCTTCCTTATCCATTCTGGTGCCAGGGCTGTGTGAGCCCAGGCAATTTTTTCAGATCATCAAAGTTAGTGGCATGCACTTAACATCTGTTTGTAGATGCAGCCATCAAACCTTGAGCAGTGTTGTTTGTTATTTGTGAAGTGGAGCAGTGGGGAGCCTCCAAGAACCCACAAGCCAGATTAGGATCTGCAGGTCTCTTAATTTAGCCTGTGAAGCCTCCCCTCCCTCTAAAACCACAGCCAGATTTCCCACAGCTGGCATCACATAGGAAGACAGGTATGGGAAGGTTTGCTCCTGATGGCGCATTGGCAACACTGCTGCTCATAAGCCTCACTGGTATTGGCTGCACTCATTGAATACTCCCTTGCTGTCAGTGTTGATCAGCTGATTGGCACTGAAATTGAGCTCCTCCGAAAGCAGGATGTCGCCCCGTCCAAATCAGTTGACCGGCAGCAACAAGAAGCCTTCTTCAAGTTTTTAATAGTCTACAGAGGAAAATGTTTGAATACAAACTGAGCTTCAGATCAGATCAGAAGAATCTTTATTTTCATCAGCCACTAGCCATAGCAGTAAAACAAAACAAAATGTACTGAAGATAGAGGTAAAAACTTAACTATACAAAATATATTTTGGAGGTTTACATCAATAATCAAATAATAGATCTTATTCTAATTGCCCCTGCTAAAAACCTTACAGTTTTTGCTGTCACCTGATCATCTTGATCTGCTAGAAGAAAGGACACACTAGCAATGGGTGAGTGACCTGGAACGGTTAGTAGTAGAGGAGTAATAGCCTCACCCCTCAAATCTTTATAAAGAGTGCAAGCCAGAAGCACATGAGCCGCTGACTCAGTACGGCCATTTCCACATGGACATAACTGTTGTTCCAGCAGAATTTTTTGAAACCGCCCCTCAAGTACAGCCAATGGTAGTATATTCCAGCTAGGGATGATGGGAGTTGTAGGCCAAAAACATCTGGAGGCCCAAGGTTGGGAAACACTGGTATATTCAATCTTGCAAAAGTGAAAGTGCGTCTGTATTTTGGAATTGTTACATTTTGCAAATACAGTGACAAAGTGTCAAAATGACTAGGTGGGAAATAATCAAAAATCATACCATGGACAAAATTTCCTTATTGTGACCAAATTATTCTGTCGCTCAATATCGTATAGAAGAAGAAGAAGAGTTTGGATTTGATATCCCGCCTTTCACTCCCTTTAAGGAGTCTCAAAGCGGCTCACATTCTCCTTTCCCTTCCTTTCCCACAACAAACACTCTGTGAGGTGAGTGGGGCTGAGAGACTTCAGAGAAGTGTGACTGGCCCAAGGTCACCCAGCAGCTGCATGTGGAGGAGCGGAGACTCAAACCCGGTTCCCCAGATTACAAGACTACCGCTCTTAACCACTACACCACACTGGCTCTCTTAATTAGGCGCTGTCTAATTAAATTATTTGCTTTACTGAAGCCCAGTGTTAATAACTGTTGTGGTGATTAACCAGAAAAGTAAAGCTTTTGGTTGACAATTTTAGTCCAAGTGCTCTCATGACAATCTTGCGATACTAAGTGGGGTTTAAATTCAGTCACATCAGAGACTGTAGTGTTTTAAGATATATGCTTTATTTTATACCTATATACCCCTGAGTCTCGGTTGAGGAAGAGAGTTTGCAGCATTACATCTTGAGATGCTTTTGAGCCGACAGTACCAACAAGAAAGAAAAGTAGGTGGCATCTAAGGAAACCGGTGTGGCTAACAGATGAGCAGGGAGTTAAGAAGGGCATGTATAAGAAATGGGAAATCACAAAGGAGGAGTATACACAAGTAGCCAACAGGTGCAGGGAGAAAGTCAGGCTGGCTAAAGCTCAGAATGAGTTCAGGTTTGCAAGAGAGGTTAAAAATAATTAAAAAGGTTTCTTTGGCTATGTCTGAAGAGGAAGAACAAGCAAGTGGTAGGTCCTCTGCATGGGGAACACGAAGAAATGCTGTTGGGTGACAGAGAAAAGGCAGAACTCCTCAACACCTACTTTGCCTCTGTCTTTACCCAAAGGGAAAGCGATGCCCAACCTGGTGATAACAGAATAAATGGTGTAAGGGGGGAGCTGCAGCCCAAGATAGGAAAAGAGGCAGTAAAGGAACACCTAGCTACTTTAAATAAATCAAATCTCCAGAGCCGGGTGAGCTGAATCCAAGGGGACTAAAGGAGCTTGTGGGTGTCATTTCGGAGCCTTGAGAATTTTTGAAGAACAGGTGAGGTCCCTACAGATTGGGGGCAGGCAAATGTTGTCCCCATCTTCAGAAAGGGGGGAAAGGAAGACCCAGGAAACTACTGACAGGTGAGCTTGACATCGATATCAGAGAAGGTCCTAGAATCAATAATTCAAGAGTCGGTCTGTGAGCATTTAGAAAAGGATGCTGTGATTACTAAAACCCAGCATGGGTTTCTCAGAAGTAAGTCATGCCAGACCAATCTGATTTCTTTTTTTGATGGAATTACAAACTTGGTGGATCAGGGAAATGTTGTGGACATAGTGTATATTTATTTCAGTAAGGCTTTTAAAAATATATATATTTTTATTAAAGATTCCTTAGTTTACAAAAATACGTGCATTGTCTCCTTTTCAGGTTGCATTTTCTACAGATCATTTTCATTTGTTGTGAGATATTAGTGTTGCATGCAGTATTAGGTTAGGGGGAAAAAAGGTTAGGAAGAAAGGTTGCTGCTGATTTTGCTACTGGATTGTTTAAAAAGGCATGTAATTAATTGGTGGTGTGTTAGCCAGGGCATTTGGGTGTCCCCTAGTTTGTCTTGTATGTCTTGTGTCAATGTGGGTTTGTTATTTTGTAGACGTCTGCTAGGCAGTATAAGCCTTTGGCTTGCCAGGTTTTTATCTGGAGGTTTTGTGCTGCGTAGTGGAATAGTGGGTGGTGAGCCAGGGGGAATAGTGGGGATGGGGTTGGGGGCAGTTTACCTGGTTCTTCCTTCCATGCTTTAAGCATGGTCTGTGGGAACCTGTTTGTGAGGATCCTTTGGAGGATCCTCCGTTCGCAGCTGCAGCTGCGAGCAGAGGATCCCGGCGCCGGCAGCAAACCACTATGTACAGCATATGTGTGGCGTGGCACGCTTGTGCTGTACATAGCGATGCCGCACATGCAATGTATAGCAGTTTGCTGCTGGTGCCGCTCCAGCGCCGTACAGACAGTGCCGGAATCCTCTGCTCGCGGCTGTAGTGGCGACGGAGGGATCCCGGCACCATTTGTACGCCACTGGAGCGGCGCCAGCAGCAAACCGCTATACAGAACATGTGCAGTGTCGCACGCATGTGCTGTACATAGCGACGCTATGTCACGATGCCTTCCTTCGCCCCTGGGTGGATTACTGGTTTCCAGGTGGCTTACCAGCCAGTTCATTTTTCACCCGTGTGTTTTCCTCTCGAAACTGCCCTATTAGTCTTTCTTGCATTTGGTTCTTATTTTCTAGAGTGGAGATGGCGCTAGTGAGGGTTTCCACTTTGGAGGTCAGGTAGCTGATTATTGTCTTCAGGGAAGTCACTGTGTTCTTCAGTAGCTTTGCTAACCTCAGTTCCATTTCCCTCAGGTCTCATTTTGTTGTTGGATTGTTGCCATCCTGGGGTGGATGTTGTGGTCTCAGTGCTGTTCGCCATCTCCCTGGTTGGTGCCATCTCAGTCTCTCTGGTGGCCTTGGTTTGAGATGTCCGTGGTGTCCTTTTGGAGCAGGGTGTGTTGTAGTTTGGAGTTTTGGTGGTGGTGGTGGTTCCTGGGTGTTGTTGAGTTGCTGGGTTGAACAGGTTTTGTTGACTGGTGGCTTTTACAGAGTGTCAGGATTAGGTGGCCATTTTTGCCATGTCTAGGCTGTGTTGTAAGGCCTTGAGGGTCACTGTTATTGCTTTAGCAGCGTTGGCGAAGCGGGAGGCAGACAAGCAGACCGGCAGACAAACAGCTGACAGAAAGGGATGAACAAGCAGAGATGCAAGAGACTGATGGGGTGGGGCCAGAGGGAAGGTGTGTGTTGGAGGGTTATTTGTGGATACACACGTGCACACACACCTACACACTCATACACACAAATGGGGGAGTAGGGTCCAGTTAAGCGTGGGACGTGGGGTTAGGACTTTGTAGAAAAAAGTTAAAAAATAAAGGCTGGCAAGGTTGTATTCAAAAAACAAAAACAAAAGGGAAGAAAAAGGGGTAGGAGGTGGAGGAGGGAGGAAAGGGAAAGTCGAGTAAAAGGAAAAGGAAAAACAAAGTACCATATTGGGCTGAATATAAGCCACACTTTCCCCCCAATTCCGACTGAAAAGTTAAAGTGCTTATATTCAGAGCTGAGCTCCGGCACCGGCTTGGAGAGTGGGGCGCCGAGGGGCGGCTTCCCCCCACCCCCTGTTCAGGGCGCTAGTGCCAGGAGGTGGGCTGCACCTGCAAATAAGCCTTGAATTTTGAAGGTGCGGCTTATTTGCAGGTGCGGTTTATACTCAGGCCAATACAGTAGTAATAGTAATGATAAAAAAATTGCAGTGGTGATTCAAGTTATAGTATGAGGTAAAAGACCACAAAAAAGGAGGAGGGTTACTATTGAAAGTGGATGGGGAGATATATGTATGGTAGGTATGTGATTTATTATTATTATTATTATTATTATTATTATTATTATATTTATTTATTTATTATTTGGGGGGAAGGAGAGAGAAGAAAAGAGTGAAGGGGGAGGAGGGATGGAAGGAGTAGGGATTTTAAGAGTTAAGAAAAAAGGAAAGAAATAAGAAAAAGAAAAAAACTGAAGATGTTGAGGTGGTGAAAATATTATTTACATAATTACATATTATTTACATTATTTTATGTTCTCTTTAAAGAGAAAGAGGGGGAAAAGAGGGTGGTGATAATAATGGGAGGTCAGGGGGAGAAAAAACTATTCCCCCCCCCCTATTTTAAAATAGGTTCTTAACCTGAAGCACTGCAGTCCTGGCTCTTCTTTTTTATTTTTTATTTCTCATATTTTAAATTAAAAGGGATGGAAGGAGTAGGGATTTGCTTAAACCCTACCTGAGTAGGGTTAAGAACAGTTTCAGGTTAAGTTCTTAACCTGAAGTACCACTGTACATTTATTATTATTATGTTTTATTATTTTTTCTCATTCTCAAGAATTAAAATGGTGGCACCCATAAAGAAGCCCTGAACCAACACAGACCACTGTTCTTAACCTGAAGCACCACTTTAGCTAATCGGGCCTCCCGCTGCTGCTGCACAATTTCTGTTCTCATCCTGAAGCAAAGTTCTTAACCCAAGGTACTATTTCTGGGTTAGCGGAGCCTGTAACCTGAAACGTATGTAACCCGAGGTACCACTGTATTAAAATGTTTTTTAAAATTAAGAAAATTTTTGGGATCCTGTGTCTGTTTCCAGCCACCAGCGGCACCCCTGCCCATCTTCTCCCGGGCGATACCTTTTGTGGGGCTCCCAGATGGGCCCTTGCCCGCTTCTCTTGCGTCGGTCACCAGAGAAGGCAGGTTGGGTCTGGGTCTGGACTGGGCCGTGCGCTTCTTCGCGGCCGCCCTGGCACTCCTGGTCCCTCCCTCCCTCCCTCCCTCTCACGCTTCCCACTCTGAGATTCTGCCCCGTGGGGCTGCTGCCTGGACTTCTACACCTCCACTTTCTCCTTCCCAAGAACGTTTACTAAGCAGCTCCCCCCACCTTCTCTAAACCTCTATGGTTTAAAAGTGTTAAGTTGTGGGTTGACATAGCAGACGACACAGCGATTTCTCCAAGTAGCTCTTTATTTTGTAAGCTGGAATAGAACTGACTGCAAACAGCTCAGCCGGCCTGCTTTTATAGGCAGCCGGCTGTCAACATTGTAGCAACAACAGCCCAGCGTTTCCCGCCTAAAATAACTGACGTGGACCTGAGTGAAAACTATCTACAGACCTGAGTGAAAACTATATACAGTATCCCCCTGCTGGCCCAGGGTGAAACTTCACTACATAACAAAAAGGGACATTTTTTTTCCTGCGTGACCCCCCACCCCCTTCTCCTTGACAACCTCCCAAATCTCCTGTCTCTATCAGTTCTTCACAGGGGTTGGGGGTTGGGATGGCATTGCCATTTTTGCATTGCCAGTTGTCCTAAATGGCCCAGCACTTGCCTCCCCGTTGTTTCTCAATGGCTCTGCACTTCGCCAGCCTGGCCAGGATAGTTTGCGTAAACTAATCCAGGAATTTCCTGCCTGGCACAGTTCTGCAGTTCATATTTTCCCTTCAAATATTATCTAAATACTAAATGTTTATTAATTTCTGCACCCCAGATCTGTGACATTATGTTTGTATGTGCCTCACTGCTTGGGCGTGGTTTGCACATGTGCACAACATCCCTTGTTTCACCAGGAGAATTATAAGAATTTTTTTGCTTTGCTTTCCCTTTCATCCCTTTTCCACAGTGACTAATATGAGGCAAGTTCAGCCTTGTGCCAATATGCTGTGTGTGTGTGTGTGTGTGTGTGTGCGCGCGCACTCTGACCCTGGGTTGGGTGCCATCTGTTACTCAAACCTCAGCCATGCCACAATGCAAGTCAAACCCGGCCCCTCCCTCCTTGGCCTCTGGTGGGGCCAAGCAAGTTACGGTTATGTAAGCTGTTTGTTTCACACCAGGAAATGAGATGGCCCAGGGGGATGAATTGGTTCAGTAAGTTTTGTGTCAGCATTCTCAGTTTTCCCGTTTGTGCAAAGTCCTGAACCACAGACTTCACCCCAGGCGGTTCTTCTGCCAAACAGAGAGTGCAGGAGCTCCTGCAAAAGGTCATAGATGAAAGGTCCACCTTATATCCCCTTCTCAGTTGCAATGCAATTAACTTTTGGGGCAATGCGCCAATGTCAGTGAGACATCTAGTTTCACTTGGGTTCATACCTGGCTCAGCAAATTTCTGAATGCTGTGATCAATGTCTGCCCCATGATTTGAATGGGCTTGCTCCCTAGTGTCTGTCCAGTCCTGTGGGGTTGCCATACGTCCAGATTTTCCCAGGGGTCCTGGTTTATACTTTTTGAAGTATGGCAGCCCTAAGTCCTGGTATTTTTTACTCTTGTTTTCAGTCCCACATGTGATGCTGCCAGTGTCAACTGACTCTGAGCTTGCACAGTCTTCCTTTTGCCTTCCTTTTGGGAAGCAGCCCCTCTGAAATTTCTGACTGACCTCTGTTGGAGACAGAATGCTGGGCTTGGTGGACCTTTCGACTGCTCCAACAAGACTTTCTTTCAGACTTTCTTTAAATAAATTTAAAAAACCGTGTAAGAACATGGTGCTTTTCAGCATGTACAGAATCTGTCACTCTGAAAGAATGCTATCTTTATTTAAATAGAATCATAGAGTTGGAGGAGACCACAAGGTTCATCTAGTCCAACCCCCTGCAGTGCCGTAATCCTTTGCCCAGTGTGGGACTTGAACCCATAACCCTGAGATTAAGAGTCTCATGCTCTACTGAAATGCACATGCAAACCTTACAGAAAATAGAGGAAAGGCATATTTTGTGTGCCTTCTGTTATTACATTTGGAGTATTACATTCATTGCAGGCACAGCATGGAAACATGGATTTTTACCCTTTCCCTTTTGCTGTCATGTGTGTGTTTGCGTTTTGCTGTTTTAGGAACCTACCATGCTTGTATCTTTGGGTGCATTTGTTTAACCAGAGAATTTCTTTCGGTGGGGAGATGCAGTAGGGCGTGCCAGAGCTGGTCTGTGGAGAAATCAAACCTGGCCACCCAATGTCAGACATGTCTTACTATTAGGGTTGCCATATTGCAGGAATCATAACCATCGGGGCACCCCCTCCCGCATTTCCCTCTCTTGCCCCCTCCCTTCCTCTAACCCTTGCCTTGCCAGCTGCTCCCCCTTTCTTCCCTCCCCTCTCTTCCCTGTGCTGTCTTCAGCCTGCTCACGATGGGAGGCCAGGTGGCCACCAGGAACAACACCAGTCCTAGCGCATCCCCTAGCAGGCTGCTCCAGGCCACCTGATAAACACTTCCTGTACTGAGCATGTGCATACCCCACCCCCCAAAACAACCCCCAAACCAGACATTTAATACAAAATGCAAAAATCTGCCCGGATGAGGGTGCTGGCCCCCCAAAAGAGAGCATGTCTGGGAAATCCTGGATGCATGGCAACCCTACTTACTACATTTCTTTCCAACATTGTGCCCCACTTCCCTCAAGGGCCAGAGGGGCCAAATTTCCAACTCTTTTTTTTGGCCGCCTGAGGGCTTCAGTAGCAAGACTCTTGCCTGCTACTTCGTTCTACCAGCATCACAGTGGCAGAAGCCCTAGTCCAATGGAAACTTTGCTACAGAAAAACAACAATGGTCAAATTTGGATGTGACCTGAAAGGGTGACTATTCAACAACAACAACAACAACAATGTTGATGGGTTAACAACACAGTCTTAAACGGAGGAAGCTTCACAGTTTCATTCACAAGAAAAGACTGAATCATGCAGTATATAAATGAGCGGAAAGGATTTGATTCTCAGCTGATGGGAAGCTTGGAATGGGCTGGCATCCTTTGGTTCAGGCAGCCCTTGGGATGGACCCCCACCCCTGAGATCCTGCCCATTTCCAGTGCCAGCAACCCTGGAGAGAATTAGGTTTTGGCAAACAGGCCGTTTCTTTTCATGTGGGCAGGAAGCATTGCCATGGCAGCACCCTCCTCATTTCAGACCCCCCACCTTTGCTGCCTGCATTGTGTTTGGAATTCCAGATGAGCACCACCAGCATCTCCTGTCGGCCAGCCTGCGATTTCCAGTAGGGAAGGGAAAAGCTCCCTGCACAGCAACACAGAGGCAACAAGGCTGCCATTTCCTGCTCTTATGGGTTACCACCATTTTTTATTTCATTTTCCTGGACAGCAAGGCCTTTTAATCCCTGCCTAATGTGAAGCTGGGAAAAAGATGCACCTGGTAAATGTCAGCACGATGGCCCATTGTCCTTGTTCACATGGCTTAGCATGAAGGAGTAAATGTGGGGGCTGCTAGAGAGGCCATCATGTCCACTGCTGCTGTGATACACTTCTGAATGAGGCTGTGGTTTGGCTTAGTGTGCCATCTGAACGCAGGTTCATGGCTTAGTTCTCTCCACACACGTCAAGAGCTGCAACCATGGTTTATCCCAAAACCTGGCTTTGCTCCCAGCCACGGCTTTGCTCAGTTGCATGATGTAGCAGCAGAACGACGCAGGAGGAGCAAAGCAGGTGAGATCTCTGGCAGCTCCATCCTCTCCTCTTCCTTTGAATGCCTCTGGGTCCCATGTGGGGAAAGGAAAGTGAGGGAAGTGGGTAAACGGCTGCTGAAGACCTGGGTTGCCAGCAGCAGATAAAGTAAATTTAAAAGGAGGGGCAAAGGGGTTTAAATGCATGCAAAAGGAATCAAGGGCACCCCATTGATACCTGTCTTCTATGATACCTGTTGAAATTCACTCACCTGCACAACTGCTAAAGCTGCAGGAGGTCTGTCCTCTTTTGCAATTAAAGTCAACTCGTGTCTTCAGTCACACTCTCTTGGGCTTTTTCTTCCCCCCTGCTACTTCCTGGCCTTTTCCCCAAGCTCATTTTGATAACCTCTAGAAATCAGAGCCCGGTTCTGTGTGGACCCAGATTTCCTAATAAAACCTAATAAAAGCTTCACTACGGGTTCAAAATTATGTTGGGCCCTGAGCAATTTGGCTAAGTAATGTTTCCCCAATCTGCACTTCCAGATTAGCAGCCACACTGCCTTGACTCAATTGCTGCACATTTTGATGCCATCATATATTCTCAGACTATTAAAATATTTGTAGATAATTTGATACCTGTATATGACACATCTGATTCTATTTTATTTCATTATTTGTTATTTTGTTATAGATGGCATATTAGTATTTGACTGCTTATAAATCTAATAACTGGCACATGCCCAAATCAAGTTATCGAGCATTCAAATCACAAAGTTTTGGAGCAAAATTTCACACAGACATGCCACACGTTGCCTTCAACACTGGAATGCTTACACTTGAAAATTCAAAAGATTTCAACTTGTTTGTGAATAATTCTCTTCTGCTCTAGGAGAGGCCACCTGTGAGCTGCTATAATATGGCAAGGCAGGGGAGAAAGTGACTTGATCTTTGCAACACTTGCAATAGCCATAATGCCTTAGCTGTCATAAAGGAATCTTGCCAAGAAGATAAGGTATCTCTGGGTCAACATTCACATTTGCAATCGCTTCTCAGGAAAGATAACTGCAGGTGCTTGTCCTTGGGTTTGTGCACATCCAGAGTTGCCGGTCTCAGAGTTTGGCAGGAACGTATGCACCCTGCTTGTCAGGGTCTGCAGAAGAAGTAAAATCCCTGGAGCAAGTGATGGGTTCTTGGGGGGAGGGGGGGAGGCTGTTTTCTGCTTGACCTGAGAGCTTTTGCTATTCACTGTCCCCTCATGTCAATTGTGGGACGCACTGAGGCTGCAGGTTAGTACCCACCAGGCACTACCCCTGGCCTCTACCAGGTGCCATTCAGCTCCAACATACCCTCCAACATTTATCCAGTGAAATGGGACGGCCCATTCCATAATGATAATTTTATTATTTATACCCCACACATCTTACTGGGTTGCCCAGCCACTAAGGGCAGCTACCAACATATATTAAAACATAAGAAAACAGTAAACATATTTTAAAAATTTCCCTATACAGGATTGCCTTCAGATGGCTCAGGGGTTGGATCATTCCATACCCTCCAACATTTCTCCAGTGAAAATAAGGACATCCTAAGGAAAAGCAGGACATTCCGGGATCAAATCAGAAACTGGGATGGTTTCTCTAAATCAGGGACGTCCCTAGAAAATAGGGACACTTGGAGGGTCTGCTCCACCCTCATTCCACTAAGGCTCCTCTCAACTCCTGTCAGGCCTCGTCTCTGTCTCCTCGGCTCCCACCCCCCCACCCCCCCGCATCTCAGGGCTGGAGGTTCTGGAGACCAGGCAATCCTCTGCTCACCATTCATGGAAACAGAGGATGGAGTGAGAGATTACAGGCTTGTTTTCTATAGTTTACAGCTCAAGCCTGAGTTAAACCTGACATTTAATGCAGATAAATAAAACTTTCTTCAGACTGTTACAGAACTGGGAGTGCAATGGTGGCTGTCAAGGGTTAAAGTGCTTATCTGTATAAGTTTCTCCTAATTGTTTTATTGTGTTGTTCATCAGCTTCGCTCCCAGCTCTGAATCACAGGAAGTCTTTCTCCCACTCAGCAGGACAGATTTCCCACAGGTGATCCACCAGGACTGTTAGGCAGTCCTTCTAACTGATCCTTACTATAAGAGCCTTTCCTGCCCTTTTGCCAAGGAACCTGGCATAAGAGAAGCCATGTATTATACCTGCTTGCACAAAAATATGCTTACTGAAATGTCATTATCAAGAGCCAGTTAAAATTGTTGCCTGGTGTTCTGCCTTCCTCTTGGTCCTGTTTTTCATGGATTAGGTACAGGCCAGCACTTGCCAGACAATTATTAGGTGGGTCCCAGATTATGCCACACCTCCTATATTCTCCTACCTCCCCCAGCACAGACAATGCTGGGGAATCCCAGTGCCCCCTCCCTCCCTCCCTTGGGATGATGTCACTGCCTATATATAGAAGGGCAGGTGAGGCAATTAGTGATGCTCCACATCTTCCCACTCTAAGTGGCATCAAATGATGGATGTACAGCAAATCATTTCAATGGAAATTTCAAAACATACCCAGCCTGTTAGTGTGTCCAGCACCCAGAATGGAGCAGGAGCTATCAAAAGAGAGGTTGGCTCTTTCAAGGAGTAAATTAGATTGCAGTTGGGGACATGTGATTTGCAGGGGGTGGGAAACAATAATATAGGCACCTTTTGACATTCATTACATTACACTGTTGGTCATAAAAATAATAATACAGTGGTACCTCGGGTTAAGAACTTAATTCGTTCTGGAGGTCTGTTCTTAACCTGAAGCACCACTTTAGCTAATGGGGCCTCCTGCTGCCACTGCGCCACTGCTGCACGGTTTCTGTTCTCATCCTGAAGCAAAGTTCTTAACCCAAGGTACTATTTCTGGGTTAGCGGAGTCTGTAACCTGAAGCATATGTAACCCGAGGTACCACTGTATGCGGATGGGGTGTATGGGGTGGGATAGTACCTCTTGTGGGAGACACATTGTGCTCCTTTTGGGGTAGTTTGTCCACCTTTGGTCCCCACTCCCCACTCAATTCTCATCTGTGACTCCTACCGCTAGAAGATGTCAGCGTGTGACAGCGGCCACACCACGGGAAACGGCTTCAACTGGCTGGCTAAACCGGGTGAGGGGAGCTGATGAGTCTCAGACTCTTAGTAAGTTTGGGGCTCCCCCTGCATGAAAAGACAGGCTCCAGCAGATTGAAGAGATGAGACCAAGAGTGGGTCCAATGGTCAAGAAGGCAGTTTCTGCATGTGCTGCAGAGAGAAGTATGGGGCAGATGGGGCTCGTCAACCTGGGAAGATAGCCCATCTAGGAAAACTCTGATCCTAAACCTCTGTTGCCTTGTGGGATATCTCTGGGAGAAGAAAGGGCTCAGGAGTAAACCCTACACAAATCTAGAGTGGAGTCCCTAAGGTAGTTGGACGATGCTTTGTATGTCTTCTTCCGGCAGCTCCTGTAGACAAGCTGGTGCCAAGCGTATGCTCTGCTTTTCTTTGGACCACATCAGCGAGATGAAGAAGCGAGTCTTGTCATCTGGCCAGCCCAGGACCTCCATACACACTGCATCCCAGGGATTTCAGTGCTGCTAATGCAGCACTTTGATTCACCCCTGGAGGTGCACTCCATTGTCTCTTGACAGACGGATGCCAACAACAACAGATCTACAGATTCATGTGGTCTTAGAGGGAAACTCTGCTGTGCCTCTGGAACTGCAAGCAATGGGTTGGTGTGGCTCTTCCTGCAGCTAAGCGCACTCATTTTGCATCCTCATTCCCTTTCATTCCGCTCCCCACACTGCAGTCCTCAGCCGTGAAGTCAATTTGAATTCACCCCAAGCCTCTGAACCGTTCCATCTTTGTTGTGTGCCAGCAAAGAAGTTATGTAGTATCTACTTGGGTCTCATCCTTCTTTCCAGAGCCAGTTCTATGTATGTGTCGGTCAAGTATCTTGGAGTTACGTCAAGCTAAAGAATTTAAGCAAAGGGAGCCAGTTCATCAGTCAGACCCAGACAGGGAGAGGATGCGAGTGTAGGATGTGACTAGCTAAAAGGCAGGAGATGAATCTACCAAAGCTTGGAAGGGACTTTCTTCTCCATCAGCCGCAACCTCCACTGCTAATTATCGTCAGATCCAAGATTTCAGAATAACTCTGCTCTGAAATGTCTGGAATATATTGGGAGGAATAACAAACAGTTCATAAAATAACTCTTTTTGCGCTGAACAAAAAACAGAAAAAATAACAGAAAAACTATCCTTGGAAGAAGAGAAAGTTGTGATACTTCTACATCTCAAGCTGGTTCAATAAAAGAGCTGCTTTCACCTGGGAATTTTGCATCAAAAGGAACGGAAAGGAGATGGCAGTCAGCTACAAGAACTCCATCCTGTGAAAGAGAAAATGTTATGATGACTCAGCACTGCAATCCTCCAGCTGTGATGAGACTGAAGTAGACTAGGCACTCAGTATGTGCCACACAAAAAAAATCTGGTACACACTAATTCCATGACTTCTGTTCTCTTCTTTTCAAGGATACCCTGAGATCCAAACCAAACGACTCTGGAGAGGGACTCAAATACTTTGTTTGCCATTCCGGTGATGACACTTCTGACACCATCTACTTTGAGCACAACCAAGGAAACCATAATTGAATAAATGGTTTGGACACTTTTTTCATGGAACACCTGAGATCACACTAGCAGTCAACCTGAATGTGTAAGAGTTTATTCAACTTTTTATTAAAAAAAACTTAAAACAAGCCTTTCAACATCCTACCAGCTTGAAGTGGGGGAAAGGCTTTTAGGCTCAAAAATGTGCTATGCAGGAATTAGTCCAATTTGTATTATGTTTTTTAAAATTCCAAATCGTCACTACTTTTTCTCCCCCTCCCTCCTTTCCTCCCTCCCTCCCTCCCTCCCTCTCAAATTAAAAATGGTTCTGAAATCAGTTTTTCAAAACTAGTTTCCCCTTGAAATTCCCCTAACCTCTTTCTCTCTCCAGCGGATTCTTGAGTCATGGAGTTTCCATGGCAAGGAAACATACTCTGCTGAAATTCCAGGCAAAATAAAATTGTATGAATTCATTAATGAAAATAAATGTGCAGCTTGCCACTTGCAGCTCGTTTCTCGTAAATGCCAACTCCATTGCTTGCCAGTTAATCTGACCTATTTGCCAATGGTAATATGTTAACCAAACTGGTACTATTTTGATATTACCCCTGCCTAAGTATGTAGACTTTAAAATAGTATCTTAGCACTCAAAATCTGGTTCAACACATTCCGCTTCAGCCTGGGTAGAGTGAAAAAGCCAATACTGCTTGAAATGTGATCTGGGCTGCCCTTAAGCATTGCAAGTTGAATAAAATTCTCAGTTGTGGACGAAAGTCATTGAAAACACAAACTAGAGAATTTGCAACTGCTCACTTTCCATGACTGCATCTACTGTGGTGGGGTCTGGAATGCACACCTTTTCTTCCTGGGGCGTTAGGAAGAGCACAGCATGGATCTCTTTTGAGCTGGCCATAGGTGTTGCTACACAATGCTGCCCTTAAATATGTCCCCCCCCCCATTTTTAAATAGTATATTAGAAGCATCTTGTGAGGTATTTGATTTGTAAACAGACTTCTTGGCGGTACATGAAGTACATCTCAGGCATCCAAGTCTTGCTGGCTTTTGTCAACTCTGCTGCAACATGTTTCAGCAAATAGGTTGTTTATGAAGAGCCAGCGGCTTTTCAGGCTGCCTGTTCTGTGCCCATGAATGCAAAGCAGGGGCTGGGTGGTGGGTCAGCTGTATTTGGGGGGCCTGGCATCTAATATGAATGGGCAGAGAAGCCTCTTTCCATTCCATGCCAGTTTTGTCATATAGATTAATCGTACAGGTCTGTTTCATGCTAGGTCCGCCCACAGATTTTTTTTTTAATGCACTAAACATTTGCATTTAAATTGTATGCATTTTGTGTGCATACTTCCTATGAAATACACATTTTTGTTTGCTTTCCAATGCATCCCCCCCCCCCAAGCATTCTCTGTAAAATACGCATTCTGTGCACATTTTTAAAGTCCCAGCTGCATCACAATATTTGGAAAACTGCATAATCTGAATCATCCAAATATAAATCCAGGGCCTGTGGTGTAGGTTGGTTTGCTTTAAAATGTGGACCAATCTAATTTCTGCTCCACCCTTGTTTGTTTTTTTTAAGGGGAAAATCAGATGTACTCATTCATTGTGTCTCTTCTTTGCACTCCACACCCTCCCTGATAATTAACTTATGGAATTCACTGCCTCAAGAGGTGGGCGATGGCCAATGTCCTTTTAAAAGACTTAGAGAAATTCACAGAGGTTATATTCATTGACAGCTATCAGCCGTGACAGCTAAACAGAACCTCCATGTACTGAGGCAGTAGGCCTCTGAAAGCCAGGTGCTTGAGGATAAACAATGGCAGATGGCTTTCACTATTGTCACGCCCAGTTTGTGAGCTCCCACAGTCATTTGTCTGTTGCCGCAATCAGAACGCTGGACAGGATGAACTGTGGTCTGACCAAGTTAGGTAGTTCTTAAGTTATTGTATTCCCAGGGGAGTCTTTAGCATATGTGCCACCGGGGTGCAAAGATCCTCCCAGCGCCCCCCAAGTCTGACAAATGCCGCCTTGTAAATGACAAGTCTTTCGTAAATGAACGCACAAAGTCAAAAGTCCTTTAGTGAAACAAGAGGTATATGTTTCGGTAATACCTAGGTAAACGAAGATCATGGCTACTGGTCCCATCACCTCCTGGCAAATAGAAGGGGAAGAAATGGAGGCAGTGAGAGATTTTACTTTCTTGGGCTCCATGATCACTGCAGATGATGACAGCAGCCACGAAATTAAAAGACGCCTGCTTCTTGGGAGAAGGGCAATGACAGGCCTAGACAGCATCTTGAGAAGTAGAGACATCACCTTGCCAACAAAGGTCCGTATAGTTAAAGCTATGGTTTTCCCAGTAGTGATGTATGGAAGTGAGAGCTGGACCATAAAGAAGGCTGATCGCCGAAGAATTGATGCTTTTGAATTATGGTGCTGGAGGAGACTCTTGAGAGTCCCATGGACTGCAAGAAGATCAAACCTCTCCATTCTGAAGGAAATCAGCCCTGAGTGCTCACTGGAAGGACAGATTGTGAAGCTGAGGCTCCAGTACTTTGGCCACCTCATGAGAAGAGAAGACTCCCTGGAGAAGACCCTGATGTTGGGAAAGATGGAGGGCACAAGGAGAAGGGGGCGACAGAGGACGAGATGGTTGGATAGTGTTTTCGAGGTTACCAGCATGAGTCTGACCAAGCTGCGGGGGGCAGTGGAGGACAGGAGTGCCTGGCGTTCTCTGGTCCATGGGGTCACGAAGAGTCGGACACGACTAAACGACTAAACCACAAAGGTATATATGTATTTTGTTTTTCTAGCTCGATCAAAATTATTTACTATTTCATAACAGGTAGATAGTTAAGAGCTTAGGTGGCTTCAGTGGTGGGTGCCGGGCGCCCCCCAGAATTCAGCACCCGGATGCCCCACACCCCCCGGGTAAAGACGCCCCTGTGTATTCCTATGCAGCGTTGTAGGAGAGGAGAAACACAGCCTTCAGGTACTTTAAATAGCAACAACATGAAACATTCACAAAACAGCTAAACAGTGGGAATTCCTTTGTGCCAGGTTGTGTTGCTGTTGTTTTCATGCAGAGTGAGCGTTCCAGCACTGAGGCTGCAGAGGGGGAGAGACATCAAGTAATCTTTTGCCACCTTAAAATAGGACGTTTATAAAATGATGTTGGCACCAGGAGAGGGGAGCTGTGGTTTGCTCAAAGAAAAGACCTTGCTATCCACCCAGATAAAAACATATGTTCTTGAGTGTTAGTCCACACCATTCATTTGAACTTTGAAAAAACATATCTCTCTCTCTCTCAGTGTACTCCAGTGCACTTTGGCTCTTAAGACTGTTCCCCCCACAAAGGTGACTAAAAGAATCCAGAAAGTTATTGTAAATATTGTTACAAGCCACCCCGATCTCCAAGCAGTCTAAGATTCCGGGAGTCCCAGGCACTTACCCAGGGTTCATGTTTCCTTTGGAAATGAGGCATAGCAGAGATGGGGTGTCTTCAGAATATATGATTTATTTACAAAGATTCTCTTCCATTTTATTTGGGATAGAAGCTTCTTTCACAACACCTCATCTCTGATTGGTGGGTTTAAACTCCCTAGCACCTGCTTTCCGGAGCCCTTTGAGAACCGTGCGTGAGATTCACCTAACCAGCCTTCCCAACAGAAGCCTTGTGCAAGGACTTCCACCTGTGCAATGTGGCTCTCTACCTTCTTCCTCTGCCCACCTCCCATAATGGCTCTGGGATCAGCATGGGATGGGGAGAGCGGGGGTTGTTCCATCTGAAATGCTGGTGCAGGTGGAACAATTGCGAGAGTGTGGTGTTGAATTTCACCCCACAAGTCCAGGGTTTGGCTCCTGCATGCTTCCCACATTTAAGTCAGGCAAAAGTGCGAGATGTCCCAGAAGCCACCACCTTCATTTCTCTGTAATGGACCAAATTACATTTTTGGATGTATTCCTGTAAATCTTTCTCGGCTTTTTGCCAATCATGTTTCACATTGCTCCCCACTGCCCAGGCAATTTCAGTTCTCTTTCTTCCAAAGGAAACTGATTTTTGCAAAGGTCAGTTTGATGTCCTGCTGCTTTGGACACAGGGAGGGGCAATCCTTTTGAACTCCATCGCAATGGGAAACAAGAAAGAGAAGTGAGGCCTTTGTGTGATCTGTCCAATTTATTTACTTACCATCACCACGCCTGGGCTTACCAGCATACCAATAAAGAAATACTATGTTGTTTCCTCTGGCAGGAACCTTCAGCTGTGAAAAGAGTGGGAATTTTCCACTGTTCCCTCATCTTTGGAAAAGACCCGCCTTGTTTCCAAATTCCTCTGCAGGAATTTGGAAACAAGACAGAAAGCCCAGAGAATCTGCAGTCAATTGCTTGATGCTGCTGCTGCTACCTGAGGGGTCTACATTCAAGTCACAGAGCCATAGAGTTGGAAGGGGCCATATGGTCCACCCCCTGGCTTGATACAGAAAACCCAGGCCTAGAACTTCCTAACAGATGGTTCTCAGTGGCAGAGAGCAGGTGGGGGCAGGGCTGGCATGCACCCCGGGGTGGGCAACTGCGATGGCACCCCACCGGGATCGTGGTGCCGGGGGCGATGCACTCACTTGCCTCCCTCTTCCTCCGCCAGTGATGGTTCTCCCCAGCTTCTGCAACCCCCAGCCCACACCTGCACTGTTATGTAGTGAAGTTTCACCCTGGGCCAGCAGGGGGATACTGTAGATAGTTTTCACTCAGGTCTGTAGATAGTTTTCACTCAGGTCCACATCAGTTATTTTAGGCGGGAAACTCTGGGTTGTTGTTGCTACAATGTTGACAGCCGGCTGCCTATAAAAGCAGGTCGGCTGAGCTGTTTGCTTGTCAGTTCTATTCCAGCTTACAAAATAAAGAGCTGCTTTGGAGAAATCGCTGTGTCGTCTGCTAGGTCAACCCACAACTTAACATGCACAAGGTGTTGGGGTGAAGACATATATGAACTTATTCACGAGAGAACCTCCACCTACAGGGTCAGCCAAATTTTGCATCTTATTTCCTGCACATTCATATGTTGTTGGCATCCATCTGTCTGGGGAGACAATGGAGGAGTGTCCCTTTGGGGATGAAGTTGAACTGTTAGAAGCACAGAGACTGATATGAGAAAGACATGTTTTGTTGCAGCTGGGGCAGATGAAGGTGTTCGATTGTGCTGCTGCAGATGCACCGTGGTGTTTATTCTCTCTCTGCGCTCCTCCCAGTGGTCATTCCTCCTCTGGTCACTGCTATGGATACACAACATGATTGTCTGTCTTCACACACTGTGGTTGTCTGCAGGGGATTCCCATATGGCAGGGGTTGATATTATGAAATAAATGAATGAATGAATGTGCTCTTGAGTCTTGCTGCTCCGTTCCAGCTTCATGTGGCCCGGCTGCCCTTTCTTGATGCTTCTATTAGAGCTGCATCTGCATTTGAAGCTCTTTGGACACTAAAAGGAAACATTTAAATTCAAATGATTTAATCGTTATATATGAGCTGCACCATTGCAGAGTTCCACAGAAACTTCCCCAACATTCTTGAAACACATAAGAGCAGAGGCTCATTTTCATAGAGGCTCTATAAGGTGCCACAGATGCCAGGTCTAACTCCAGTGAGAGTCCCTCTTTGGAGCTGTAATTTACCCACCAGAGAGCTATTATTCTCAGAGAGTTCTTACAAACTACAGTTCCCATGATTCTTTGGGGGGAGCCTTGTGCTTTAAATGCATGGTGTTCAGTATTGGAAGACACAAGATTTGCCCACTCTGGAAGAATGGCAGATGCAAGTGATAGACTATATGGAATTGGCAGAAATGACTGGCAGAATCCGAGACCTGGGAGAAGAGTCGGTGGAAGAGGACTGGAGGAAGTTCAAAGAATATCTCCAAAAACATTGTAAAATGTTTGAATGTTAAAATGATGTTGGATATAAAGATAATATGGCATCAGTGACACAGTAAAAAGAAACATGCAAAAAAGTTTTAAGAAAAAAGGGCATGACCAGAGTGAAATTATGTCGAAGCTAAATAAATGATATAAGGGATTAAGTTACAAAGAACAGGTGAGAAATGGATTTAAAAGGAAAGGAAAACCGAAGACATAATAGGTTGAAATGTATAATACTAAATAAGATCGGAAAGAGGGTAAGGAATTGCTGAATTTGATTGTGTAAAGGGGAACACAGAAAAGGGAGATGTGAGGAAGTCAGGAAAGAGGGTTATGAAGATGGTTAGTAAAAAACTAGATTTTTATGTTTTTTCTGTTTGTTTTTTCTGTTATGCCTTTTATTGTGTTTAAATGTCTATGTTGAATATTTGTTTTATTATGTAAAATTTTAATAAATATTTTATAAAAAAAATAAAAATAAATGCATGGTGTTCATGCGATCTTCTTCACTCTTGCGGACCAAGAAGACTTTAAAAGTACTGATGTGCTGATGTCTTGCTCGTTGGCTTCTTGTTCTGCATCTGGCTGGTCACTGTGGGAAAGAATCCTGGACTAGGCAGGGCAAGGGTGGGGAGCCTCTGTGACCCCACAGCTCTGGCCTTCACAACTCTTAAGGTGCAGGAGGCATGAGCTCTTTTCCTGCTTGGTCACCCTGCTGCCAGATTCTGAGATACCTGCAAAGGGCTGTAACCTTGCTGCCTGCAATACACAGACACATGGCTTTCCCCCTAAGGTTCCCCCAAGCTAACATGTTTGGAAACTATTTCAGTAAAGTATACTCTTTTGCCTTTATTATACACGACATAAGACACCATGTTCCAAGCTGCCGGGCATTGCACAAGAGCATATATGGAGCAAAACAGGTGCACTCTCGGTTGCACTGCAGAAGCTGTCCCGTTTTCTTCAAGGTTCCTGCTCTGTCGCACAGCTTGTGAAGCGGATATTTTTGTGGTGCTCATCACATCCCCATGGATCAGTTACTGAGACTGAAAGGCCCTATTCTCACCAGGGCTTTTCCAAGCAATCGGAAACTGCAGCTGCAGGCATCTAACCTATCCTCTGTCCTTTTCATGCCTCTTCTAGCTCTGGGAGACCAGGGTGGAGGGGCGCTTGTCACAGCAGGAGCAGGAGCAGGAGCAGGAGCCACCCGTCAGCGGCGTAGCGTGGGTTGTCAGCACCCGGGGCAAGGCAAGTAATTTGCACCCCCTAACCCGGGGCAAGGCAAGTAATTTGCACCCCCTAACCCGGGGCAAGGCAAGTAATTTGCGCCCCCTAACCCGGGGCAAGGCAAGTAATTTGTGCCCCCTAACCTGGGGCAAGGCAAGTAATTTGCGCCCCCTAACCTGGCGCAAGGCAAGTAATTTGTGCCCCCTAACCTGGGGCAAGGCAAGTAATTTGCGCCCCTAACCCCTAACCTGCCGCCGCTGCCAGCTTCTTCTTGCTGCTGCCTGGGCTGGTCGGGTGTGGTTCTCTCCCGGGCTCAGCGCTGCGCTGGGCGGCCGCTGCACTGTCCCTCCCCCAGATAGTCCCTCCCTCCCTCGCTCTCTCTCCGCTCCGCACCGTACCGCACGCCTGGACCCTCCCCCTCCACAGTGGGCGACAACCCGGCAGCTCGGATTGGATTCGCACAGCCAGCACTGCAGTGAGAGAGAGTGAGTGAGCCAGGTAGGGGCAGAGAGCTGCGAGTGCGAGCGCGCCCCCCCAAAATGTTGCGCCCGGTGCGGCTGGCCCCCCCTGCACCCCCCACGCTACGCCACTGCCACCCGTGACTCTTCACCAGGCCGACTCACCTCTGCCTCTTGCCTTCCTCATCCCACTCTCCTGCTTCAGCTTCTGCCTCTGAGGCTGCATCTAGACATGTCAAAGAAGCGATTCAGTTAAGCATGTTGTAAACTCATATAGGGAAATCCCATAGGGAAAGACTGGACTCCACAGCACCATCTGGTGTCACAGTGTTATATATGCAACACATATAAAGTGCTTTTTCTTTACCAGTCTAGCTGAGTCCTGATTCTGGACGTCTCTCTGCCGTAGACTCTCCTAGCTCTAAGCCCTGTTACCCTTTCAGCTTCCAATACCTCCTCTTCCCAGTCCTCTCTCTCTGCTCCCTGTGACCACTCATTGTTGTCCTACCACCACTCCCCTGGGTCTGAGCCTTCTTCCCCTGTTGGTTGCCCAGCTGGTTCCTCCCACCATTCCTCTGTGTCTAACTGGTCCATGATAATACCCATGCAGAGTGCGCCCAAAGGATCTGCATTGTGCTGTGGCTCAGGCTGAATTGAAGCAAAGCACTTTAGAAGAATGGAGCTGAGGCTCTGGGCTCTGCATGCCTATAGGTACACTCTTGCAGCTTATAGGCCATGCCATACGTCAACATTCCTTCTTCACAAGGTGCTTCATAATCCTGGTGTCCCCCCCATGTTGTTTTGGGGCAGGGGCTGTAGCCCAGGGCTCTGTGCTGTCCCTGCTTTTTTCATGCTTCCCTGCCCTGCTTGCACATCAGTATTCTGTTGAGCTTTCATCTTGTTAGATAAAATTTCACCTGCTCCTGGACTCTGGCCCAGAGCTGTTTGCAAGAAAAATGGCAAAGGTGAAGGGGAATAATGCAGAGTCAGGACTGATAGATGGGGGGAAAGTTAATCTGAGGGCAGCTGGTGTCCATGAAAGCAGCAGTGCCTCGGAAAAGAAAAAAGAAACAGTTCAATTGTCTTTTACGACCACTGGGTGGTGACCCCACTGGGCGCATTTGTCCAGTGGGAGAGTGCAAGAGCAGATCTTGGAGCTTTAGAGCAGGCAGAAGCGTGGATTCCTTCTCTGAGACCATCTGATTCCCAGGACCAGAGGATCCTGGTCTGTGACATTAGTTGCTGGAACTAATTACAGTCCCTTCCTCTTTCCAGGAGTTCCAGTAGCCCAGAAAGTAGGAAATCTGTACTAGCTCCAAAGGGCAACTAGTACTAGTTCACATCCTGCAATGTACAAGTGACGGATATGGCACACGCCCAGGTTGGCTCTATAGTTAACCCAGCTGTCAATCATTCAGCAATAAAGCCAGGATGCTACCCATCAAAAGCGTGGGCTGTCAAGCTTCCCCGCATCCCGCTCTTGCTATTGCAAAAAAGTCTTGTGCGGCTCTAGAAATCTGTGACGACTTGCATGTAGTATTCTTCCATAGCAGGGAACAGCTGGGGTGTGATTGCCTCTGTTCCGCGGGTTGCTCCAAGTTGGATTATTAAATATGATGTTCTACAAACTTATGCCATAATAATTTTGTCTGCTTTTTGATTCTACAGGACTTGTTGCTGCTTTTGGGGCAACAGAGTAACATGGTTGAACTGAAGTTGTGTATCATGTGGCTTTTGTGGGTATGTCCCATATCAGCAACGCAAACCTCAATTGGGGCTGAAGATGCAGGGAATACCCAAGAGAGCCAAGAAAAACAAAAGATTGTTCCAGACGGCAACGTCCTATTTCTCGTTTAGATCTCCCTCCCCAATCCTTGCAGTCTGTTTGTTACGTGAAGCTATATAATTAGTAGGAGCAGCAGCTGACACCCTATTGACCTCCAGGGCCCATCAGTCTGATTATATAAGAGCTAAGATTAGCGATTTGGGAAGGGAGATGAGGGCATTCAATTCTAGAGTTTGTCTCCAGAAAGATTGTATTTTAGCCTCTCAACTCCCTGCCTGCAGAAGCCAGGATAAATTTACCCACAAAAATTCTCTTCTGCAAAATTTGATGATGATTACTTGAAGTCTATCCTCGATGTGAATATTGTGCAAATGTTTTGTAATCAAAGCCAGCACCTTACATTCAGAGATTTTGCATAGCAGAAAATATGTGGTAGCAGGCATGCAGTAGCAGTCAATAGTTGATAGTACTTAAGACATAGCAGTCCGCATTTATTCAGTTTGGTCTCCACTGTTGGGGGTCTCTGAATACCAGTAGCTGGGAATTAACCGCAACTTGCCCATAGCTGCTGAGGTCCTCTCACAAATTCTGCAAGAACAAATTAGAGATGAGCTTGCTGTATCTCCAAATCTGGGAGAGTTGTGTACAGCTATTAACCAAATGAAAAACAACAAATCCAGTGGATCTGATGGGATACCTGCTGAAATCTTCAAAGTGGGCAGAACTGAACTTACACAACAACTTCACAAACTCATTAAAAAAATGGGAAAGAGAAGAAATCCCAGCAGACTTTAGAGATGCCAAAATTATCAATCTCTTTTAAAAAGGTGACAGAACTGATTGTGGAAACTATTGAGGCATCTATTAGCTGCGGCCGGCAAAATTCTTGCAAGGATCTTAGCAAAACGTCTCTTAACAATATCCGAGGTGACCCTTCCTGAATCACAAAATGGTTTTCGGCCTTCTAGGGGGACAGTGGACATGATTTTCACTGCTCAACAGCTTCAAGAAAAATGCAGAGAGCAAAACCAACCTCTGTATATGGCGTTTATTGACCTGATTAAGGCTTTCGACACTGTAAATCGTAATGCCCTGTAGACTGTCCTTCTGAAAATTGGCCGCCGAGATAAATTTGTAAACATCATTTGGCTCCTCCATGATAATATGACATCAACAATCACAGATAACAATGGCTCTCAAAGTGAACCATTCACAGTGGGATCAGGTGTTAAACAGGGTTGTGTTATTGCCCCAACTCTATTCATTATTTTCATTGCCATGATCCTACACTTTGTTGAAGGGAAACTCCCCACCAGACTAGAAATCATATATCGAACAGATGGAAAGCTCTTCAATCTGAGCAGGCTGAAAGCAAAGAGTAAGGTTACCGTAACTTCCATCATAGGGCTTCAGTATGCTGATGACAACGTAGTGTTTGCACGCTCAGAGGATGACCTCCGAACCATCCTAAATATATTTGCAGAAGCTTACGGAAAGCTTGGCTATCACTCAGCATCTAAAAAACCAAAGTGCTGCACCAACAAGTACAAAACAACACCTCATCAGCGCCACAAATCCAACTCAATGGTGTAACATTGGAAAATGTCGATCGCTTCTCCTACCTAGGCAGTTATCTTTCCACAAGAGCTGACACTGATGCCGAAATCCAGCATCGCCTGAGCTCTGCAAGTGTGGCTTTCTCCTGATTGAAGTGCAGAGTGTTTGAGGACCGAGACATTTGCAGGGAAACCAAAATGCTTATTTACAAAGCTATTGCACTACCAACCTTACTATATGCTTGTGAAACATGGACCACTTATAAACGCCATCTCCAACTCCTCAAAAGATTCCATCAACGGTGTGTCTGAAAAGTTTTACACATCACTTGAGAAGACAGGTGAACTAATATCAGTGTACAGTGGTACCTCGGGTTACATACGCTTCAGGTTAAATATGCTTCAGGTTACAGACTCCACCAACCCAGAAATATTACCTCAGGTTAAGAACCTTGCTTCAGGATAAGAACAGAAATCGTGCAGCAGCGGCGTGGCAGCAGTGGGAGGCCCCATTAGCTAAAGTGGTGCTTCAGGTTAAGAACAGACCTCCAGAATGAATTAAGTACTTAACCCGAGGTACCACTGTACTGGAAGAAGCAAAGATCACCAGTGTTGAAGCGATGATTCTTCAACATCAACTTCGTTGGACTGGTCATGTTGTGCGGTTGCCTGGTGATCATCTTCCTAAGCAACTACTCTATTCTGAACTTAAAAATGGAAAGCGCAATGCTGGTTGTCAACAAAAGAGGTTTAAAGACTGTCTCAAGGCAAATCTAAAAAAATGTAGTATAAACACTGGGAAACACTTGCCTATGAGCGCTCCAGCTGGAGAACAGCCTTTACTAAAGGTGTCATGGGCTTTGAAGACACTCGAACTCAGGACGCAAGGGAGAAACGTGCTAAGAGGAAGGCATGCTTGGCAAATCCACACCGTGATCAACTCCCGCTCGGAAACCAAGGTCCCCACTGTGGAAGGATGTGGGGATCCAGAATTGGCCTCCACAGCCACTTACGGACTCACTGTTAAGACCATGTTTATGGAAGACAATCTTACTTGGCTATGAGGGATTGCCAAAAATAAAGAAGAAGAAGGTAGCCAGATCCCCCCCCCCGCCCCGCTGAGTTCTACAAGGGCAATACTAGGAGGAAGCAAACAGGCAAAGCCACCTCTGGACTGAGTTTGGTTTGCCCAAATGGACCAGTCTTCACTGCACAAATCACTACGCTAAATTGCAGCTGTGGGAACTGTTTTCTGGCCGTGGGGTCATCAGCAACTACAGGCAGAAAGCATGATGGTTTTTTGCTGCTGCAACCCTGTCCCCACCTGGGAGTCAGCTCCTTTGAATACTGTGGGACTAAAGCCTGTGCAAACATTCACAGGGTCGGCTCTGTCTGTTAGTGCCTTTAAATCAACACTTTTTGGGGGGGGGGAGGGGACTGACCAAAACTCGGAGTACAAATGGCCAATATAGCTTTTGGTCTTGCCTCTTTGCTGTGGGTAGATCTGGGTCTGTGCCTCAACTGCCACCGAGGGCAGCTCCTCAGAGGCAGCACTTTCTCTTGTTTTGGCAGGACTTCATCTTTTCATTAACACGCTGACAGATATATGCTGTCACTGCATCAGTTGTAATGACAGGTATCCAGTTACCCAAACGTAGCCTTGAGGTTCAGCTTTAATTGAGAAGAAGTTGTGTCAGTGGCAGAATAATGTGATGGAGAGTTAGCAGTTAGCTAGGAGGCTCAGCTCTGGATCAGGACGTCCTGAGTTCAAATCACATCCCTGCCATGAACTCCCTACATGGTATCAAGGAAGCCACTCTTTCTCACTGCCTGTGCCTCCTGTAATATGACCTACTTTACAGGGTTGTTGTACGGATTACTGAGATAATGTTATGTTTTAAACATTTTCCCAAACTAGTGTGCAGATGGTAAGTATTATTAAAAAGGGAGGAACTGGTGTTATTTAGAGGGAGGAATGAATGCTGGGAAGAGCAGAGAGAGAAGAAACATCCTGGTGCACCTACAGCAGCAAAAAGATGCCTCCATCTCCCTGACTCTGCCACATCGGTCTCAACAGCCGCAGCAGCAGGTGCTGTAACTCTCCAGCAGTTTGACTCAAGAGGCAGCTCTTATCCTTGAAGAATTTTTGCAGGTAACTCCCCCACCCTCCTGAAAGCCACCAACAAGCCCCACATACCCCATTAAAAATATGGGAGGGGCAGGGGACCTTGGTGGGCACCAAGGGAAGGCAGCAGAGGATGCCAAGGTACCATACAGGAATGCCTGGGGTTGTATGGGAAGCTCTTCCAAACATGGATATCACTGGTGGAAAATGCCTCCACTGCTTAACTTTTGTGTGGAGAGAAGGAGGGCTGTTAAGATGGCCTCACTCATTTGTCGTGGTGAGTGGGCTTGGGCATTCCTATGACCCTTGTGAGCGAAGCTGTCACGAGTCTCATACTCCCAGCAGGGTCACCTAAGGTGTTAAGGTCAAAGGGGAGAAGCTAGAGAAAGAATGATCCAAGAAGTCCTCAACGGCAGAACAGGCGGCTGATAACAAGCGGTATGTTATGACGACTGTGAAGGCGGATGAAGGCTGCAGCAGACAGGAATCTACCGGTCGTTGTGATACTCATGCCATCGGAATAGTCTTACTGCGAAGACTATGCATTGGTCAGTGTGCACTGATCTACAAACATAAAACAAATTCACGCACAGGCTTCTTCCAAAAACCGTGTTTATGGAAGACAATCTTACTCGGCTACAAGTGATTGTCAAAGTTAAGATGGCCAGGAGGAGAAAAAGTTGACATACTGAATTTGACTTGGGACAGCAGGACAAGGCAATTCCTGTATGAACCAAAATTTGGCTATCCCAGGCTTATGGGTCTTGGTGTTTCAACTGTATGTTATGCCAATGAAAAAGTTTTCCATGAAAAAGTACCCACTTGCCTTCATGTAGAATATTTATTTTTGTGCTTTAAAATTCTCAATACTATTAATCTTCCTGACTCTTGGCTGCATTTTCTTCCCTCCTGCTTCTCAAAGGCTGGACGGCACATTCTTCCCAAGCTCAGCAGGCAGTCTGTTGAGCAGGAACTGAGCGTCCTGTGCTCCTGCCGCCTGCACAGACGTGCCCCTCCGGCTTAGCTATCTCCGCTTCCCTGCTCCAACCTCCCCTTTCAGCAAACTGGGAAACAAACACCAAGAACAAATAAAGCTTTTCCCAAGCTTTGCCCTCACTGGAAAATGGGTAGGAAGCTGTGACCGTTGAGTTTAGCGTAGAAAGGACTCCCTTGTGGTCTAGTTATCTATGAGGGGCTGGAAGACCCAGACCTCAGACACTTTGGGTAATGAGTCTAATGAGCAGCGTTATTTTTCTAGAAAAAGAGGTACCAGAACTCACTATGAATGCCTCCCTCATCTCTTAGAATGGCAATGGCACCCACCTGAGAGGGGCCGGGACTGAGTTCCAGGGAGTTCCCCCTGGGAAAAAGGCCTGAATCTAAGGCACAGAAAGTGCATGTAGATGTGGGCAAGGAGGAAGCCTACATTTTCTCCCAAGGGACAGCAGTCTGTTGTCTGAGCCTCAGAAAGAGTCTCACAGCTGACTGCCCCTCGAGGCTAGGAGGCCTCATGCCCAGAAGAGCCAGAGCAAAGTAAAGTCTTCCTTGTCTTTGTCCCATGTCAGAACATCACAACACTGTGCAGAACCTCTTCGATTTCTGTTTCCAAAGAAGTACAGAAAAGCAATACCACTAAAGGAGTGGACTTTGGTAATATGGCAGCCTGGGTGGGGACGGAATTTGGTGCCCTCCCCACTCTCACCTTCTGTTCTTCCCATTATTATTTTGCGCCCCCTTAGCTCAGCACCTGCACCACCCTGAATAGGGTCCTGGAGTTCATGGGTGGATGTGAGCTGCAACCAGTCCCTTCTTAACACTTTGTCAGTAGCTGGGCTGTCTGAGAATTATTCTTCCTTCCCTGCCCCCTCTTCTTCACTTCCCAACTGCTCTGGATTAAAAAGTCCTGCTTCCAATTTGCGAACTCTTCTGTAATCTGCCTTCAGTGGATTTATCTTATTAAACTCATCTTTGCCCTGTCCATCAGATCACTCCATGATGTCATTGCCGAGACTGGAGCACAAATAGGGGGAAGAGAAGAAGTATAATACTGTACTTCTCCCTGTCTCTCAAGAGTCTAATACTCTTGCAGATCTGCCAGAGCAATGCCTAAATTAAAAAAAAAAAACTTCTCAAAAATGCATTTTATTCACCCAAGAACAATCGCTTGAATATGAAGTCAGGATAACGTTCAGCTCCTTAGGGGTTTGCGTCAGCATGTGTAATAAGTAAACCATCTTGGAAGAGACAGAAATAACATTTGGCCTGAGCAGAAGGTTTCAGCCAAGGATCCCAAATCATACCTATGCCCACCCTCTAATCCACCTGGCAGGCTTCCAAATGTTCAGTACTATCTTTTTTATTATTTTAAAAAAGCAGACAGTGCATGTTACGAAGGTTCTAAAGACAGATTCTGAATTACAAATCTGTCTTCAACATCTGTAATAAACAAAAATATATGGCTTTCACTAAATATTACTGATATCCATACTTATTCAGTAGCCCAAATTAAGGCTGTGGTAATGACTCCACCTCACTCACAATTCACTAAAATTTCCAAAAGTATACCAACCTCTGTGTCTACAATGTCTATTTTCTCTGGTTGTACAGACATGTTAACTAACACTGGAGCATATTCTACCAAACACACCTTTTCTAGGCATAATACAGTTGGACTTAATAGGGAACAAGGTCTCTCCTAATCTGGCTCACCTACATGAATTTTACAATTCAGAAATATCCACTTTGAAGAGCAGTGTATGAATTGTGAAAATGCACCATCTATATTTGATGTATACATTGAGATTCCTATTTACATCTGCCAAGGAGACAGGCAAGGTATTGTTATGAGTTTTCTGGGGGGCGGGAGGGCTGAATGCCTGGGTCCTCTTCTAATTCTTGGAACAGACAGCCTAACATACTGGTGAGGTGATAGTCTGGGTGGTGGGCAATTAAGGAAACAAAGGAAGGGGCTCTGTGTGAGATGGCAAAGGGATGGGTAGTTAGAAGGACAAAGGCAGAGTGGAGAGCAGACAGTTGTGAGCTAGAAGGTAATAGAAAAGCGGCAGCCTGGGAAACAGCAACACATAAGTTGGTGAATATTAACCCTGAAATTCAGGGTTATTAGAGCTCAAAAGCAACGGCACAAGGATGCGGCTAATTTCAAAACACAGAATCAACTCCAGGTGCATAGACAACCTAAACATGTCCCAATAATATGCCACATGCAAGTAAATGTGCAACAGTGCTCTTAATATTACTGCAGCAATAGCTAGGTGGCAGCAAGACCCATGAAGGGCAGTAAACAAACAAACAAACAAACAAACAAGCATTGCACATGCGCAGGCCCCACTGAATCTCCATCGCTTTCCACCCACCCTAGTCTCTCACTCTGGGTCAGCAAGCGTTGCCTTCTAAGCTCAGTCTCCTACCTTGGGCACATTCCTTCAGCCTTCGGCCAGGCTTTTGACCTGGTCTAGACGGGTCAAGGTGTGTGTGCTTGGGAAATCCTATTCACGCACAGTCTTTTAAGTGTGTTCAGTTGAATATGTGTAGAATCAATGCACAAAGATCTGGGAGTAGCCCCACACGCTGGGACACTTGGAGGAGGGCATATTCCTCTGCCCACTTTTAACCCTTGGTGCGCAGGCAAATACCTTATATCATCAGGGTGTACCTCTCTGTCCTCCTTGCTGTGAATTGTACCACAATTAACTATTCAACATTATGCAAGAAAAGCCTGCAGGAACTGAGGCTTTATATGCATGAGAGAGGATGGCGCAGTCAGTCCTCCTTCCCAGGTTACAGATTGGGTAGAGCCAATGAGTCTGGTTGGCTCCTGAGGTTATAAGCAGAAGTGTTGCAGCTATACTGACCTTTATGGAAAGCATTTGGGGCTACTACTTACTAGCTGAGCTTGCAGAGTCTCAGGAGGTGGTGGGGAGTAGGTTTGCCACCCGTCCCTTATAATAAAGGACTGTCCCTTAATCAAGGAAAAATGCTGTATCCCATAAGGGGCACAGTTTGTCTCTTATTGGTCCCTACTCCTCTGTGTTCCACTAAATCCCGTGAGTGATGCAGCCGCAGCCAAATAGATGGCAAATAGTTGTTTTTATTGATTTAAATGAATTGATGCAAAATATTGTATAAATGACAGGTCCAAAAATGAAGTACACCTGTAACCCTAGTGGTTAGATTAATTTGTCTGACTATGATGCATGTGTCTGGCATTAGCAGTTACAAAGGAAGGGATATTGGAGGCAAAGGTCTGTGAGGAATTTGTTGCTATCTTCACCCCTCTTTCTTTCTTTTTGGCTGGATTTCTACATTTACCATTCCTCTGACAGGCAGAAATTCAGCAGGTGAGGAGGATGCAAATTAATGTACATTGCTAACTTAAAGGTAAAAGGACCCCTGACCTTTAGGTCCAGTTATGACCGACTCTGGGGTTGCGGCGCTCATCTCACTTTATTGGCCGAGGGAGCCGGCGGACAGCTTCCGGGTCATGTGGCCAGCATGACTAAGCCGCTTCTGGCGAACCAGAGCAGCGCACAGAAACGTCGTTTACCTTCCCGCCAGAACGGTACCTATTTATCTACTTGCACTTTGATGTGCTTTCAAACTGCTAGGTTGGCAGGAGCAGGGACCGAGCAACGGGAGCTCACCCCGTCGCGGGGATTTGAATCGCCAACCTTCTAATCGGCAAGTCCTAGGCTCTGTGGTTTAACCCACAGCACCAACCGCGTCCCTTACATTGCTAACTTAGACCTCTAAAATTCATTGGATCTACACTATGACTATGACCAGTATTGGGAACAACCCATTGTAAAGGATTGAAGTCATTTCTGCACCAAGAAAAGTAATTTTTATCCCCCCCTTTTCCCCCTCCCAAGTTGTCCCATATTTTGCCCGACCAAAGGTGGCAATCGCAGGGGGAGAGTGCAAAGGGCAGCTCGGTTTGTGGGCGTGTCAGGGCCTGCTGGGGTGCCAGGGGAAATGAGTGGCCTTGAGCGTGGGTAGGCAAACTAAGGCCCGGGGGCTGGATCTGGCCCAATCACCTTCTAAATCCGGCCCATGGAAGGTCTGGGAATCAGCGTGTTTTTACATGAGTAGAATGTGTCCTTTTATTTAAAATGCACCTCTGGGTTATTTGTGGGGCATAGGAATTCATTCATCCCCCCCGAAAATATAGTCCAGCCCCCCACAAGGTCTGAGGGGCAGTGGACCCCTGCTGAAAAAATTTGCTGACCCCTGGCCTTGAGTGACCCTTTCAAATGGCACAGTTTCACTGATGCTAATAGCAACGCGCTGGTCTGTAACAGGACACTTTTTAAAAGTGGCAGAATAGGACGTGGCAGGGGCGCCAGTTATAGGGGTGCAAGGGGCTTCAGCGCCCTCAATATTTTGAGGCAGAGGGCCCAGGCCCCCCAATACAGAGGGGCCAACCTCCTCTGCTGCTGCTGCAGGGCTCCCTCCGCGCCCCCCAGCCTCTGCCCAGGAGCGTGAAGGTCGCCAGGCCTCAGCGAGAAGGAGGCCAAGCGCGGAGCCCAGTATTGGGGGCAGGATGTGTCACATGACATTACAGGACCCCTCCCACGGTGCACCCCCAACATGGGGCGCAAGTCAGCACCCTCGGGACGCGGCAAGGGACTTTGTTGGCTTTGTATGCTTCTCTTAGAGCATGGTAGAGCTGGTGTGGTGTTAGAACAAAATTTGTGCTGTATTTGATTGAGCTACGTCAGCTGTCACAAGGATTTGGTTTGTCAGCTAGTGCTGAAGAAACCGACAGCTTGTTTCCCTGTCTCTAGAGGATAATTAATAGAAACAAGAGGTCATTTTGTTGTAATCCGGTGGCCCGGCTCCAGGAACAGATGTTTTCATTGTTATCACAAAACTTAAAAACCACACACTACACTTTTTATTCGTAGGGAAGTTATCCTTAGTTTCTCTCCCCAAAGGCTCCTTAACCAATGAGGTACAAGTAAAGAGACCCTAGGAAGTTATGGACATGAATGTATTTGTGCATCCAAGTGCATTTTATTGCATGCTCAGTGAAAAACAGTCAGTATCTGTGAATTGTGCAAAAGGCTGAGATTCTTTGCATGGATGGTGTTTCAAAAATCTTCAGTGGTTTGGATAGGCACATTTGGTGGGACCCTGGCAATATTTTTGTTTATTCTTTATAGGCAGCTTTTTGGCACCAAACAAATAATAAAGCTTCTACGTGCATGTGTGCATGTATATAACACACACACACAATAAACATTGTAATGTACATAGTACATTAAAACTACTATATCAATTATTGCCATGTGATTATATATGCGGTATTCTCTCCCCCCCCCCTCTCTCTCTGTCTACTTTATGCGAAACGTTGTTTGGTCCAGGTGAGCTGTTGTCCCGTGGTGGACCTCCCCATTAGAGGCTTCTGCGGTGAAGAAAAAAAATATGTCCGGAAATTGACCAACATATAAAATGCTCCTAAAGGAAGAAGAGAATCAATTAAAGCTCAAGAATTTTGAAGATCTTAGAGAGGTGATTACAGACTGGTTTCAGTATTATCAAGTGTTTGATAAATTTAAATTAGATAAAAAAGGGGCTTTTCCAGCGAAATCTCCAGACTGGAATCTGGGGTATTAAATTCAAAATGCAAAATCCTCTGCAAGGCATACTGACTCCTCCGTGACTGGGAATTGAAGGAGGAGGAGGTCACTGCATCAATGATAAAGCGGTCACAAGATTTTGGACACATCATAACAATGTCCCAATGGGATAACCTCTGGAAGAACAATTGGAAATTTACTACCTGTTATGCCATCAAGGAGAATTTTCTTAAAATGCAACACCCATGGTACCTAACTTTTCCTGCTTGGCAGGGGGTTGGACTCGATGGCCCTTGTGGTCTCTTCCAGCTCTATGATTCTATGATTCTAACTCCTCAGAAACTAGCCAAAATGTACAAAGGAGTAAAAAATAGTTGTTGGTGATGGAGTATAACCAGGATCCATTTATCATGTATAGTGGCAATGCAATAAAATTAAAATGTTCTGGGAGGATATCCATTCAGAACTCGAAAAGATATTAAGAATCTCCTTTAACTTCAAACCACAGGCATACTTATTGGGTATTGTTGATACGGACTTTCTTAATAAATTTAAGGATATTTTTCTCTATGCAACGGTGGCAGCAAGGGTTCTTATAGCCACAATGTGGAAAAGTGAAAAAGCTCCCTCAAGACAAGAGTGGGTCCAAAAAATGATTGCCTATGCTGAATTAGACAGCCTATCTGAAAAATTAAAGAACAAACAAAGGAAATAATTTATTTCAAAATGGGAAGCATTTAAAATATATTTGAAAATTAATAATACTGACTTAACATCCGTTGCAGCATTTGAATAATACCAGCAATATCGTTCATTAGGTATATGATATAATACTTTTTGAACTGATTTGAGATGACAGCAATAACATGTATTGGCAGCAAAGAATTGTAATTAGATTTATGGAGTAGATGAGAAGCCGGATTGAAAGGAAGAGACCATTACAGTTTATGGATTATAGAATTTGTATTAATTCTTTATGTAATGCGTGACTGATGATATTCTTATTATGGTGTAATACAGTGGACGCTTGGGTTGTGAACGTGATCCGTGTGGGATGCACGTTCGCAACCCGCAGCGGCGTGTCTGCGCACACGCGGGTTGCGATTTGGTGTTTCGGCGCATGCGTGACCGCCGAAACCCAGAAGTAACCAGTTCTGGTACTTCTGGGTTTTGGCGGGTCCGTAACACGAAAAAACGCAACATGAAGCATCTGTAACCCGAAATATGACTGTATGTCTTTTTCTTCTTGTTGTTATGTGTTGAGCAAAAATATATATATATATTTTTAAACAAAAGAAAAGAAAGTGAGCTGAACGTCCTGTAACTGGTCCAAGTCCAAGAGAGGAAATGCAGAGTGGCAGAAGGAAAATAAATGAAGGAGGGAGGAGTAGCAAGAGGGTTCAGCAAAAATCCTTGTGGTCACAATTGCACCACTGGCCATTGCTGTTCTCTCTTCAGTGCAAACAAGCCAGTATTGTTTCCCTGGAGTCTGCAGCTGCTGTCTCTTTCCCTCTACCAGCCAACCCCTCCCCACAGCCACACGCCCAAAGCTCCTGCTCATTTCATTTCTTGGCTCCACCGCAATGGCTCATGACATAATGGGTGGATGAAGTGGTGGTGTTTTGAACTGGGTGGTAGTAACAACCAAGGCTGAAAGTACAGACTGCTCTCCCACACGGTGCGGACGTCACTCTCTTCCTGGGACATGTGTGCCTCATCTCAGCTGTCGATTCCAATCTCTGCCAGGGGAAGACTTGGACAGAGAAAGGCACTCTAAGGGTGTTTTATCAACCTCCCCACCCGCTGGGATCAGCTATAAATAAGCCAGCAAACCCAGTAACCCAGGAGGAAGTGACAGACATTCTGCATGGAATCAGGTTTACTGCTTGTGTTGACATCCTTTTGTGTGCATCAACACTTGTGTATGACCTACACAAGTATTTTTCCACCCAAAAAACTTTTCTATAATTTCCCCATGTGAATGTGGAGGACTATACAACCTTTAGAAGACACTGGAAGGCGGCCCTGTAAAGGGAAGTTTAATTTTTGTTAAAAATAATTCATTATGTTTTTATATATGTTGGAAGCTGCCCAGAATGACTGAGGCAACCCAGTCAGATGGGCAGGGGATAAATAATAAAATTATTATTATTATTATTATTATTATTATTATTATTATGGAATAGGATGTCCCTATATTCATTGGAGGAATGTTGGAGGACATGAGTCTGTACACATTTTCCCAAACCAGCAGTGGACACAGGGTGAATGGGAGTGTGTGTACACAGTCCAAGTTAGGAGCAAGCCAGCGAAATTGCTCAGATGAACAAATGCGACTCCACAGCAAAGGATGCAATGATGTCAGTTTGCATTAGCCTGGCCACGGAAGGGAGGAGGAACATGTTTGTTCCTCAGCCAGGCAGCTATTTCTGACCAGAGGTAATAAAGTATATAGATGCTGGGAATGCGTTACCAAGACAATATTAGTGGTGGGAGTTAACTAGGAACATGGAGGAGGGCTGAGGAGTTTCTCCATGTGAGTCATCAGCAAACCAGACTTAGATCTTCCTGCAGAAGAGCAGATTTTTTTAAAAAAACCCCACCATAATTGTATTAATCTAGATTTTCAAGATAGTCTACTAAAGAGAATCATAAAACAGAAAAGATAATTTTGGCAGAATTGACATTTTTATAGTTGCAATATGACCTAGCCAGCTAAGGCTTGTGCGCTTCCAATTTGACAGTTGTCTATTTACTGTTTTGAGAAAGGCTTATAATTTCTTTGATTTAATTGATTGAGATCAGCTGTTAAGATTATCTCAAGGTATTTAAACCTTCCATGGGCTGTCATTATTTTTGACATTTCTGTCAGCTGCTTTTGAACTATCGCTGTCAAATTAATTGGTAGTATTTTTGATTTTGCATAATTAATTTGCAGCCCTGCAATTTGATGGAAACTTTCTAAATGTTATTTTAAAGAATGAAGTGCAACAATTGGATCTTGCACCATTACCAATGTATCATCTGCAAACATATTAACTTTATGTTCAACATTTCCTATTTTCACTTCCTTCACAGAGGCATCCGCATGTTGTTGCATAGCTTAGATCTCTATTGCCATTGCAAAAAGCAGTGGTGACAGAGGGCATCCTTGGTGAGTGCTCCTGTTGAGGTTTATCATATCCATTTACCGTAATTATAGCTGAAGATTTTGAGCAAATATGTTGAATCACATGCAGAAATTTTTCTCTAAATTGTAATTTAGAAAGTAAGAGTTTCAAATACAACCATTCAACTCTGTCAAATGCTTTCAAGGCATTGAGTGAAATTAATGTCCCTGGAGTACAGTCATACCTCGAGTTACAGTGCGTTTTCAGGTTGCACACCACGCCGAACCCGGAAGTACCGGAACGGGTTACTTCCAGATTTCGGCAGTTGCGCATGTACAGAAGCGCTAAATCGTGCTTTGCGCATGCGCAGAAGTGCCAAATCACGACTCGCGCATGCGCAGATGTGGCGCTGCGGATTGTGAACATGCCTCCTGCACGGATCATGTTTGCAACCCGAGCGTCCACTGTATTTTGTAGCTGCACGTCATAGATTATATTGAGAACTCTCCTTATAGGATCTGCTATATTTCTCGAGGGAATGAATCCTGTTTGATCTGTGGTGATGTATTGACCTATGAAGACATTTAAACTCTTAACCATCACAACTGTGAATAGTTTTGCATGCACATTTATTAAAGCAATTGGCCTATATGAATCAGGTTTGGTGGAGTCTTTATTGGGCTTCAATATCAAAGTTATTTTTGACATGTGCCATGTTTGAGGGATCTGTACCCCCTCTAGCACTGAGTTAAAGAGCTTAGTTAGTCATGGTGACAAATCTACTTTAAAGGCTTTATAATATTCTCGTGGGAGTCCATCAGGCCCTGGAGACTTTCTTGATTTTAATTTTTTAATTGCTTCTTGAACCTCCTCTGAGGATACTGGTTGATTTAGGTATTTTCTGTGGTCCTCTGACAATGGTTTAAATGCTACTTTTGAAAGGTATTCTATTGATACTAGTGATGGATTGTCAGAAGAGAACAGAGAACCATAATATTCCTGGAAGATTTCACTAACTGGTATCATTTCTTACAGTTCCTTGTGAATCATAAAAAGGTAAAGGTAAAGGTGCCCCTGCCTTTACGGGCCAGTCGTGTCTGACTCTAGGGTTGTGCGTCCATCTCACTTAAGAGGCCGGGGGCCAGCACTGTCCGGAGACACTTCCGGGTCACGTGGCCAGCGTGACGAAGCTGCTCTGGTGAGCCAGCACCAGCGCAGCACACGGAAACGCCGTTTACCTTCCTGCTAGGTAAGCGGTCCCTATTTCTCTACTTGCACTTAGGGGTGCTTTTGAACTGCTAGGTGGGCAGGAGCTGGGACCGAATGGCGGGAGCTCACCCCATCGCGGGGATTCGAACCGCCGACCATACGATCGGCAAGTCCTAGGCACTGAGGTTTTACCCACAGCGCCACCCGCGTCCCGTCTCTTGTGCATCATAGACACTGGTAATTTGATTCCTAAGCTTATGTTTTTTAACTGCCTGGGCTAAGAGGTGGGAAGCTTTATTTCCAAATTCATGATCAACATATTTATTCTGGCCATTGCCTTGCAGATGCATTCAGTTTCTAAAAGCTGCAACTCAAAGCGTGCTTTTTAAAATGCCTAATAGAGCTGTTTGGATTTTTTCTTACGTGATTTCTTTACTATTTTTTTTACTTCTGCCAATGTTGTTTTTACATCCTCCTCATACATTTTTCCTCTATGAAGCTTCCCTAATACACTGCCCTCTAATAACTAGGCTATAATAACTACTTTCACCAAATCCCACAATAGGGGGCTGATTATGCCTGGGGTATCATTTTCCTTGAAATAATATTCCAGTGTTTTTGGCAAGGATTCTTTAGACACCGTATCTACTAGGAAGCTGGTATCAAATTGCCATCCTGGGGACCTTGGGGAGAAACTATCAGAGCGTAGGGAAATTGAGATTGGGGCATGATCTGATAAGGTAATTGTGCCTATAGTTGCATTACATACATTAGATATAATATCTTTGGTTAGCATTATTAGGTCAATCTTGGACCAGCTTTTAAATCTGTAAAATGAAAATTCTTGTGCAGTACTTTAGTGCTATTTTGTTGAGATGAACTGCAGTCAACGGAGTCGTCAGGACAGCAGTTGAAGTCTGACCTAATCGTTGCCAAGACAACAACCTCTCCCCACAAAGTTTTTGGATAGGCCCAAGAAGCTGGAAGTGACATGCAGAAATGTGCACATATGACCACAATTCTGCTGCTGTGGGCTCCTTGTCACATGCATGGAAAAATGCTTGCAATTTTTTTTTAAAAAAACCCCATAATCTTATTAATCTAGATTTTCAAAATAGCATACAAAAGAGAACCATAAAAATATATAAAGCAGATTTAAAACATCAGAAGCAAAAGCAATTATTGTAGCAACAGTAAAAATACAAAAAAAGTAGATATAAATTCAGTTAAAATCCTGGGCAATTTATTTTAAAAAAATATTCTAAAATGTGGCTCTTTGGGCAACCCAGTCAGGTGGCGGCTTATAAATAATGGTAATTTTTATTTAAAAAGCCTACAGAGTGGCAGGGATATTTAGAGAAGAACCTGTTAAGTGCCACACTTAACAAACAGGAAGGTTCCTTTTTTAAAAAAGAAAAGAAAGCTAACATTTTCAGTGACTATATCCCCACCACAGACACCTCTGTGATGATGATGGTGTTAAAATATCCTGTTCTTCTTCATTAAAAGAGAAAAAGGGAGACCAGATTGTATCAAAGGTATGTTTTTTGGAGATGCCCTCATGTGAGGCATTCTGATAGAGCATTACTCCAGATATTATTACCCCAAGCCCTCAGTTGGCATATTAGAGGTTTCCTTTCATCGTTGGGCAATAACTAGTCTAGCTGCTGTGAACAGGTAGGAAATTAATTCTTTAGATTTAAGGGTGGAATTTGGGGGTCAAATCTAGTGATAATAAAGCAAGTGCCAAATTAGGAAGGATATATTGTTTGTAATTTTGAAGGTCAGGTGAAAAGCTTTGTGCCAAAAGGTGTGGATCACAGTACACTCCCATGAAAGGAGGAACCTCCTTCTCCACAACCTTTCCAACATAATGGTAAGCTTGAAGGATTTATCTCTGCAAGGTGTGTGGGAGTCCAATGCCACCAAAATATAATTTTAAGGGAGATTTCCTGGAGGTGAGCTGAAGTTGTTTTTAGAGATGGATTAGGCCATATAGATTCCCATGCTTTTTCACTTATTGAGGTTCCTATGTCAGTTTCCCATCTCATTTGAGTATCTTCTGTGTTGCCCACAAAGCTGTCTAATATCATACCATATATCATCGAAACTGCCATTTTTGTGTCATGGCTCGGTCTGTTACATAGCGATTCACAAGGTGTCTGGGGTCTCAAGCCTTCAGCCCTGTGTTTCAGAGACTTTGCAAAAGTGCATAGTTGATCCAGTTGTAACCAGGACCATTTTATGCCTTTCGTCTTTGCCATCAGGTCCTCTTTTAAGATTGCCTTACCTCTTACAAATATTACAGATATTTTTACGGAGGGGCAAAAAAATCATACTTTGAGAGAGCTAAGAGTTAAACTAACCCAAAGAAAATCCTGGCTGCTGCTAAAATCATATTCACAGACTACTGGAAGCCTAAAGAGGCAAGCTGCTGTCATCTTTTGCCACTGGAGTAGCTTGTTATATAAATTAACATCTGAACCTCTAACATTTCTATTTTAGAGCAGTAAAACATTACAATATGGCAGGCTGAGCACATCTGAGCCCATGAAAGGTTCCTCCCTACTTGAAGTTGCTGTAAGACCAAGGGCTCCTTGGCATATGTGGGGTTTGTGTTGGTTTCTGTTGAAAATGCATCACAGAGGAAACAGGGAAGTCAGACTCTGAATACACAACTTCCCCTGCCCTAGGCTTACAAACTTCTGTGCTGGCAAGAGCAGCAATATTTTTTCTTTATGTATTTGTTGAAGAAATTTATGGCTCATCATTCCCTGGTCCTTCCTCCTTTTCACAGGGCCCGCCCAAGCTGTTTTTCCACCTGAGACAAAACAACCAATGCACTCCATTCCAAGAGAGAGAAAGACAGTGGTCAGTTCAGCCATGGGTGCCACCCATGACAGGGGCTTCCTCTTGCGGCCAACTCAGACTGAAGCCAAACGAGAAAGGGCAGCCTGGTAGCCACAGCGCAGATGGCAGGCTGTTTTCTTTGTTCCACAGGGAGTGGGTGGCAGGTGGTGCCAATGAAACATGGAACCAGCTGGCAGCAATAAGGGAAGTTGGCAGCCAGCCAGCCGGCAGGTGGGTAAAACACACAGACCAGCAGAACAAGACTGTGGCAGGCAGACCTCTGGTCTGAGGTTGGCATCTTTGGCATTATTTTATTAGAGGGGCTACCAGATCGACTTCTGTGCCCATATCCTGCTATGAAGTTTGGGCACCACCCCCAATCACTCCAGGCACTCGCCCAGGGTTGTGTTTTTCCGTTGGGAAATCTAGGCACAGTGGAGACTGGTGCATACCCTCCAACATTCCTCAGATGAAAACAGGAACATTCCTCACCCCCCAACTGACTCTCCTCAACCCCTCCCCTATTTTTGTGTCCCCCCCCCTTCCCTACAGAGCATTTCCTATCAGGAGGACGACGAGGGCCACCACTTCTACACCAATGGGACAAAGCACACACAACTTCCACCATCCTGAGAAAATTCCTCAGTTCCGATTTTATTTTATTCTTTGATTCTCCCCACCTAGGGTGCCTCTGCCCTTTGCCTGTCCCTCAGAGCCGGTGCATCATGTGGGGCTGGGCTTTGGTGACCCCATATCAGGGCAGCATTGGCGTCCATGGCATCCTGCATGCCAGCCTGCCAAGGTGGTTCTACCCCACCTGGAGTTCTGGCTCCACCCTTCTCCTTCCCAAAGACTCTTGCCAGAAAAACTCAAGTCTCTCCCTTAAACGATACTCCCCCCCCCCCCAGCCTCCCACCTCCCTTGTTTTCCAAGTCATGGAAGCTGAAATCCTAAACCCTTCTCTGCCCAAAGTAACCATGGCAACTCCCACCTCTGCCCTGATGATGGTTTTCATTGATATGGTAATGACTTGCTTCCAGCACATCTTGTCATTTCTACCCCTTCTATCCCAGATGAGGCCCTGGCCTGGCATCTGCCCTTCAATATTCCAAATATTACTTAAATTCTCCCTATTTTATTTTATTTATTTTTGTTTTATTGAGTGCCCTTGCACCCCCAAACTCTGCACCCCTCATCTGCAACAATACACACGTATGTGTGAACTCATATCTTACACAGAAGTAATGATTTGGAGATCTTTGTTGTAGACATTGGTGCATCGTCAGAGTGTGTCTTGCTGGGGGGGTGGGAGCCTTAGCTATGATTATAGTATTTATTTACACAAAAATGGCCAATGGAAAAAATAAAATGGTTAGTCGTTAGTTCTGCAGTCCACCCTTTCTGTATTGCACAGGCCATCTACTTGAGCAATTCTAACAGAAATTTAGATATGTGCATTTTATGGAGCTTTGAGTTGGGTAGTTAAATCCAGCAGAATTGAAAGGGAATAAATAAATATTTCTGGGAGATCTGAATGGGGTAACATCAACTGAAATGGACAGGACCACCAGAGATATTATTTCAAATGAAGGTAAATTACCACTCACCTTTTTTCAAATGGTGGAAAATTTAAATTTGCATGATCAAACACCCAAGTGAAACGGATATTACCCATTTCTCTGAAGCGAAAAAATCAGGAGGTAGAATTGATGGTATATTAACACTAATATTAATACTAATATTAATTAATTAATAAATACTAAAATTAAAAAAGCAGAAATTCTAAGCAGATTAATAGCAGATCACGATCCAGTGACAATACATATAACAGTTAAAAAACAAACAAGGGGAAGGTTGAGACTGAATGATGAGATATGGAATGATGAACATATAGTCAAAAAAAGCCAAAGAGATGCTAATAGAATTCTTCGATATAAATTCAAAACAAGGAACCAACATAAACACAATATGGGATGCAAGCAAAGCTTACATGAGGGGCTTTAGGATTCAACAGATTGCAAGAAAAAATAAAAGAAGGGAAAATAACATTCAACAAATAACGAACCAGATAAGAGAGAATGAAAAAGAACTGATTAAAAAAAACCGAAAAATGAAAAAGCCAGACAGAACATTTAGATTTTACAAACACATATTTCAAATCTATTAAATAAAGAAGTAGAAAATAATATCCAATGGATGAGACAAAGAAGTTTCGAATCAGCCAATAAGCCTGGCAGAAGTTTCGAATCGGCCAATCGGACAAAATTATAGGTAAAACAATAGACCATGGGGAAGAAATAGTAGATCCAGAAAAAATTAAACTGAGTTTTGTAAACTATTATAAAAAAAAGTACAAAGCAGAATACAAAGATGAGAACAAAATAAATGATTATATACAACAAAATAGATTACAGTACCAGAAATATCAGAAGAAGAATACGAATATTTAAATTCAAATATTGAAGAAATAGTAAAGGTAAAGGTAAAGGTACCCCTGCCCGTAGGGGCCAGTCTTGACAGACTCTGGGGTTGTGCGCCCATCTCACTTAAGAGGCCAGGGGCCAGTGCTGTCCGGAGACACTTCCGGGTCACGTGGCCAGCGTGACATTGCTGCTCTGGCGAGCCAGAGCCGCACACGGAAACGCCGTTTACCTTCCCGCTGGTAAGCGGTCCCTATTTATCTACTTGCACCCGGAGGTGCTTTCGAACTGCTAGGTTGGCAGGCGCTGGGACCGAGCAGCGGGAGCGCACCCCGCCGCAGGGATTCGAACCGCCGACCTTTCGATCGGCAAGTCCTAGGCGCTGAGGCTTTAACCCACAGCGCCACCTGCGAAGAAATAGTACATGTAATTAAAAAAATGAAATCAGGGAAATCTCCGGGCCTGGATGGAATATCAATTAGTTACTACAAAACATTAGAAGATTATGAACAACATACTAGAGAATGGGGAAACTCCAGAGTTATGGAAAGAAGCTTTAATAACTTTATTACAAAACAGAGAGCAGATTTGACAAATACTAAAAATTATAGACCAATTTCATTATTAAATTCGGATTACGAAATCTTTACAGGCATATTAGCAAATAGATTAACAAAATATTGAATAGAATAATTAATGATGACTAGGCTGGCTTCCTGCCGGGAAGACAACTATACAGTGGTACCTCAGGTTACATATGCTTCAGGTTACATACGCTTCAGGTTACAGACTCCGCTAACACAGAAATAGTGCTTCAGGTTAAGAACTTTGCTTCAGGATAAGAACAGAAATCGGGCTCCGGCGGCGCATCAGCAGGAGGCCCCATTAGCTAAAGTGGTGCTTCAGGTTAAGAACAGTTTCAGTTTAAGAATGGACCTCCAAAACGAATTAAGTACTTAACCCGAGGTACCACTGTATAATAATACAAGAACAGTAATTGACTTATTAGAATATTTGGAGATGAAACCAAATAAAAGACCTGGCCAAATTTATCTGGCAAAGTAAAAAACTGAGAATAAAATTTGAACTATTAACGGAGATTAGAGACAGAGAAGGATTTGCAGTCCCAGATCTCAAATTATACTACAAAGCAACTAGCTTTGTATGGCTCAAAGAATGGATAACTATAAAAAACACCAAAATACTGGGCATAGAGGGGTGGGGTAACTTCTTTGGATGGCATGGTTAACTTGGGACATAACAAAGTGAAGAACCACAGAGGGTTCCTTAACCATATAGTAAGGAAAGCCTTATAGACAGTATGGGAATGATATAAAACACTATTGGATCCCAAAACTCCATGGTGGCTTTCACTAGTCCAGGCAATTGCCGCCCACAAGGAAAACATGGGAAACAATTGTTTGACATTGCCTCTCTCCACCTGGCCCAGCAGAAAGTACTGCTGGTATGTACTGAAGTTCTCACCCTGGGCCAGCAGGGGGATACTGTAGTTAGTTTTCACTCAGGTCCACATATGCAAATAAGGGATTGAAAGTGATGTCCAGTGATCGGATAGTTACAGAAAATGGTTACTGTTGCGTTCCAGTGGAGCTCTATATAAGCAGGCTGGCTGAACCCTTCAGTTCAGTTCTGTTCTGGCCTGTGAATAAACAAGAGCTGTTTGAAGAATTGCTGTGTCGTCTGATGTGTTCACCCACAACTTAACAACTGCTTCTTCTGTTAAATTGCTTAATTAAAAATATATATATATAATTTTTTTAAGTGTTCTACATCCTTTGCCCTTTTAAAATGTGTTGGGGAAGTTATTTATGTATGCTACTACAGCAGCTTGGATTTTGTTAGCCCAAAAGTGGAAGGTGAGAGAGGTTCCTAAGAAAGAGGAATGGCAGCTTGAAATGATAGAATATACAGAGTTAGCAGGCCTAACCAGCAGGATAAGAGAGCAAGAAGACCAAGTATATAAAAAGGAGTGAATTTTTGTGTGGAATATATAGAAAACAACTGCAAGCAAGTGAAAACACTAGCAGGATTAAGATAAATTCAACAATACAGTACAGTATAATGCACAGTAGAGAGGTACAATGGGGGGAGGGAGACAGGAGAAATGTTGGAGGGTAGGAAATCTACAAGTAGAGCAATTTGGAAGCACCAGACTCTTACAAGAGGCACTGGAAAAATAAAGATTCAGCGCCAAATTCCCAAGGAGAGCAATTGTTTGGACCCCACAGTGTCACCTCTTCCCCCCAAAGCTTCACATCCAGTCAAACCCACAGCCATTTCAAATTCAAGCTACAGACTTTGCCCCCTCTACTTCTCCCCACCCTTGTATGCAAATGGCTCATTCAGGAGAAATATCTCCAACCTTTAACTTCCACTAAGGAAAGCAGATCTCTGAGCAAGCAATCCCTTGCACAAAAATAGTCACGCAGCAGTCCCAACACCACCATCCTTCAAAGAAATCAAGGGATTGCAATAGTAGCCCCGTCCTTTCCAGATTTTGTACAGGATGTTCACTGTGAGCTAAAGCAAGAAATCATTAACTTGCACCTCTTGCACACCAGATTCTCCTGCTTGCTTCACCACATAGTATCTGGTCTCTTTTCATTTTTCCTTTTCTTGCAACACCAGCACAGCTTGAGCTAATATTTAATTGGTTGCCAGGTCAGCGGTGGGTTACTGCAAGGTCTATTTGCCAAGTAAAAGACTCAAAGGACCTCGCCCAGGAGTCAGCCTTGGCAAATAAGGCTGATGTGTGGCATTCTTTAGACTAGAGAGCACAGGAGTGCCAACTTGGCCCTGTGACCGGTCGTGGGTGACTTGCAGCGTACATGGCCCTGGCACCCAAATTTGTGGGTGTCTGGCCCCTTCATGGGGAATTTTGTGGGTGCTCGGGCACCCAGGGAGTTGGCACCTATGAGAGAGTACAAGGATAAGGAGAGTAGAATTTAGGTATTGTTAGGCTCCCAATGGTTACATCATAGACCTCTGGCACAACTGATTCCTAAGCCAACTTTTTTAAAGCGTTCAAATTAATTTAAGGTAAAACATTATCACAGAAATCAAGCTCAAATTAGCTTGTAAACCAGGAAGAACCCTTTTTTTTTAGCACCCAAGGGCCTCATCCCTTCCGGACAATTCTGAGGGCCAGACAGAGAGAGGCCTGGAGGTCATAATTCAGTCTCTTGGCCTGAAGTTTCCTACGCCTGCGGTAGAGATTAAATACTATATTCAAATTTTAATTTCTCTTCCCAATACTTCATTAGAATTGCTATCATTAGGAATTGGGGTCATCTCCTCAAACAATAAAATAAATACCTTTTATATATATATAAAGGAGGTGGAATTGTTATGGCTTTGAGAGCCTACAGGTCTTACTAAAATTATTTCTTAGGGATGCAGAGTGCAGGTCTTAAGTCATGCCATTTTTCACATATGTATAATTCACCTGTTTTGTAATGTGCCATATCTTTTGCATTAACAACAATAAATACTGTAAGAAGAAGGTGTGAGGGACGTCACAGGGTCTTTGCTGCCAGTGGAAAGGAGGGCAAAGAAACTGTGAAAGTCTTCTGTTTACTTTGCTGGGAAGACTTTGTTGGAGAGAAGCGCCACTATTTGGAGAGATCAACCAGCTGGGACCTGGCAGTTATGGGAGGTGCCTGGAAGAGGCCTGGCTTCATGCTGCACAATGCCCAGTTCACAGTTCTTTTAAAGGGAGCCAAACTAAACACATCAGTTGCTGAAAACAGCAGGAAAGGAGAGGCTGCTCTTGTGCCTGGGCTCTGCTTGCAGGTTCCAACAGGCATCTGGCTGGCCTCTGTGAGAGCAGGACGAGATGAGCCATTGGCCTGATCTTCTCTTCTTTTCCTCCCAAGCCTGAGGTAGAGCAGAAGAACTCCCCCCCAAAAAAAACAACAACCCCCAATGCAAGCTACTGGTTTAAAATAAGGGTGGTTTGATTGATGAATGAGGATGAGCAAGCAAAAATAATCTGAGTGGTGGTGGTAGGATTTGGTTTTCATAGAATCATAGAATCATAGAGTTGGAAGAGACCACAAGGGCCATCGAGTCCAACCCCCTGCCAAGTGGGAACACCATCAGAGCACTCCTGACATATGGTTGTCAAGCCTCTGCTTAAAGACCTCCAAAGAAGGAGACTCCACCACACTCCTTGGCAGCAAATTCCACTGTCAAACAGCTCTTACTGTCAGGAAGTTCTTCCTAATGTTTAGGTGGAATCTTCTTTCTTGTAGTTTGGATCCATTGCTCCGTGTCCACTTCTCTGGAGCAGCAGAAAACAACCTTTCTCCCTCCTCTATGTGACATCCTTTTATATATTTGAACATGGCTATCATCTCACCCCTTAACCTCCTCTTCTCCAGGCTAAACATGCCCAGCTCCCTTAGCCGTTCTTCATAAGGCATCGTTTCCAGGCCTTTGACCATTTTGGTTGCCCTCCTCTGGACACGTTCCAGTTTGTCAGTGTCCTTCTTGAACTGTGGTGCCCAGAACTGGACACAGTACTTGAGTTTTGTCTCAGCTCCTGTATTTTAAAGGGCTGGGAAGCAGCAGATGAAGGGAGCCCTCCATGGTTATGGAAGTGTACAAATTTGAACTTGAGAGCACACAAAAGCTTATTGTTATCCACTCCATTGAGGCAGTGACTGTTTTGAGCCAGAGTTTGGGCATGGTATCAGGCTAGATGACAACCAATACCTGAGGATTCAGCCCAGACAAGACTGTGAAGTGGTGTTCAATCTGTTTGAGTTGAGGCTGCATTTCCCCCTGAAGTTCAGGTGGTGAATCTTTCTGGTCTCACAGGCCGGATGTTTATCTCACCATGCCTGCGGGTCAACTTTGGCAGGTGAGTGGCACAACCCGCTGGTCAGCCATGTGTTTGATGTCAGGTGGCTGACACCTGTCTACAGAGATTGTTGAATGTATTGTACTGTACTTTCTGATGTTTGTAAACCACCTGGGAGCTTTGGGTGATGGGTGCCTGTACAAATGGTACAAATAAGCAAGATCCAAATGTTCTATTTTCATTTCATATATTTTTGATAATACTTATGGCTTATATTATTTGTTTTGAGGCAACATGAGGCATTCATTAACCAAATTCCCAAAGTGGTATTTGCGTTCGCCTCTTGTACTAAAAACAACAGTCTTGTGGCCCCTCAAGATTGTTAAGTGCATGATGGAATGAACTTTTGTGGACTACAGTCTACTTTATCAAGACTGTTGTTTTCATTAAATAAAATGAAAGATTGTCTTCAGGGACGGACTGTTCTATGTTCTTTTTTAAAATGAAGAAATGGATGAGAAAGAGTTCATCGGTGCCTTTTCAGAGCGTGCCATTTGGGTATCTTCTCCTTGCAGAGATTTAGCTATGGTATTCCACTTTATGGTGGCAATGAGAGTGTTTCCATAGCAACTCACTCATTCAGCTGCAGCTCTCCATAACCTCTGAAGCTCATGAGGTAGGAAGAGTTAATTCTGATTTTCAGCCGCTTCCATGGAAGTCTGTCAGCAGAAAAAAGGATCGCTAAAGATCTCTGGTCTTAATTAATATTAATATTAAGGCCCCAAGGCCATAGTGATGAGCTCACTTAACTAACAACCCCAAATTGCTCTCTGCCAATGACAGCATCTCTCTCTCTCTCTCTCTCACACACACACACACACCCCTAATATAAACATGCACAGGGAAGAGCTCTGGTGTGTTTTGACACAATGAGGTTTACACTTTTGGTGGAGGAGAATAGCATATTATTGGCAAGGAATTAGAGACGCCTTCCTTGAGTGTTTTTAGTGAAACTTGCTCTCTTTTGGGTTTCTTACCCCACCCCCTGCAGTCTTTCTTTCCCCTCCCCTCTCACTACTCTAAAATTGTTCTGTTTCCTCATTTCCCACTCAGTTTATAGGAATGAAAAGGCATGTGGAGAATATCTGCTTTGTTTTGTGTAGGTAGGTGCATGAAGTTGAGCTGGGCAGAGAGAGAGAGAGAGCGAGAGAGAGAGAGAGAGAGCGCTAAAAAATAATCCGTCCATCCACTGCCAATCAGCTGCTCAGACAAAGCCTTCGGGGAAGGAGGGCAGGTAGCTTCAAAGAGTATTTTCCAGAAGAAAATTCCTCCGTCTGTCCCTGGCATGTTTCTGGCTAAGTGGCGGCTGCTTCCTGGCTTCCTCTGGGGCTGCTGCAGCGGGTCCTTTATTGGAGACAGCCGCCCTCTTGCTTAGCAAATTACTGATGTCACGCTCCCCGTGGCTTCACATCTGGAAGAGAAGTGTTTGGGAACAAGCATACTGGACATTTCCCCTGAAGTTGTTTCTTTATTGGAAAGGGAGTTTTATATGGTATCCATGCTCTCCCCCCACCTCCCTCCTTCATACGCACACCCTGAAGCTGGCTCAGAATCTTTGGAAGACACGCACAAAACGACAACAGCAAACAAACAAAAAACCATTATCCCTGGCAAAGAGAGGACTGGCTGGAGCCAGAGGACTTTTTAAAATGTGAACATATCTTTCGACTTTTCAGATCTGCATTGATGTTTATGACTGTACCCCTAGATTTACACAGGGCATTGGAATCGCACCAATGTTCCATTTTAAAGAGATGACATAAAGCTTTTTCAATTAGTCACACACTGCAGGGTCTACCAATGCTACAGAGCAGGGATAGCAGACACAACGGCCTCCAGGTAATGTTTTGGCTTACAGTTCCCACCAGGCCCACCTAGCAAGGCCAATAACCAGGGGATGATGGGAGCTGTAGTCCAGAATATCTGACAGGCACCAGGTTGGCTATCCCTGGTATAGAGAATAGGGTTCAGTCCAGAGACACACAGCCATGCCGAGCTGTGGCAAGATCCCTGGGGGTTCCAGGCGCTCTGTGTTCCTTTGAGAATCAAGATGTGGCGAAGGCTGCTGTAGCTTTAAGAAATATGATTTATTCACATATTTGTACCTGAATTTAGACCTTACAGCATGGTCATCTGAAGAGGGGCTTGTACCCACAGCAGTGCAGCACAGGAGCCCAAGGCATCTCTCCCAGCCAGCCTGCCCAAGATGGATCTCTCTGCCTTTTTTCTCCCTTCTTCTTCCCAGCACACCTTGCTAAAGACACTCTTTTCCTGCCACCTCACATGCACATCCTGTCGCTTTGGCAACCTTTGTCTGCCCAGGTCCACAATTCCTCTTAGATAATAATAATAAGGTCATCAACCTCTTTTGTCATGTTGACGGCTTGGCTGATTCCTGGCCCTTGTTCTTTCCTAGTTAGTTGCGCGTGTTGGGTTCAGTTGGAGAGACAACCGCGCATGTCCCACTGGCTTCCCTAGGATCAAGTGCTGATCTGTACTGTTTATTCCAGGGATCTCCTGGTTTTCAAGCCTCCCCTCCCCAGAGCAGTTTTTGATCTTAAAAGAAATGGGTTGCCTTCTTTTAACACGTTCCACTGAATGCATGGACATTAACAGGGCTTAAAACATGTTTAAAAGGTGGCCAAGCACACTTGAAGCCAAGGAGCTGGTGCAAGACAGACAATAAAATCAGTGGTCAATAAGTCTGTCCAATGCTTTGCAAACTGCAGAGAGCAAGCCAAGCTGGCTTTGTTTGAAGGGGGGGGGGGGAAACAGCCCTGGGGTTTGTGTCATGCCTTATTTCCTCTATAATACACTCCCTCTTGCTTTCATATAATTTAGATTGTTCCAGAAAAGCAGATAAACCCATTATGCCATATTAAAATAATCTTGTTGAGAAGGAATTTGGATTCCAGGCTCTTAATGGAGGATTTTCAAAGGGACTACAGTGTTCTTAGCTGTTTTTAAACCTCACTCACACCACTGTGTTTGCATTTCGTATCAAGCCTCACATGATCTGCGTAATTAGATAGCCATGTATCCCGGGTTTACTTCTGACTGGCCAGGTTTGTCAGAGTCAATATTTATGCAGCATACATCCCTAATGCATCCTACTCACACAGGAAGGAATAACAATGATCTAGCATACTGCATGTGTTATCATATGATCCCTTTAAAGGAGACTCCACTATGTATATGTCAACATTTGTAAACCCAAAAGAGCAGAATTTAACTGGAGAAAGAGCTCAACCCTGGAATCTGTTTTCACTGCTGGGGAGCTCAGACTGCATACACCTCCTACATTTAAAGCACATTATTTCCCCCAAAGAATCCTGGGAACTGTAGTGTGTTGTGGGTGCTGGGAATTGTAGCCCTGTAAAAGGTAAACTACAGTTCTTGGGATTCCCTGGGGGATATCACATGCTTTGAATCTCTGAACGCAGAAAGCAGGAAGGGCGCATATTTGGGTTGATATATTTGTCAAGGATATCCTAAATGTGTCTGCTTCCATTCAGCTGCAGCATTTAGCCTACAGCAGGAATAGTCAATGCACTGCCCGCCCACCAAGCCCCAGTCAGCGTGGCCAATAGTCAGAAAGGATGAAGAGAGGGAGTTCAACGGTATCTGGAGGGTTCTCTACCTGTGATGCCCAGAGAGGTTCCCGACTCCAGGAAATGCTACATGCCTTCCAGTTACAGGCCTGTGTGGCCATTCAGCAAAGGATTTTGGGTGGTGCAGGCTGGTCTCCCGCGCAGGGCGCTAAGCCAAAGGGTCACAAAATAAGATACATTTAAAAAGCAACTGCACCTGATATAAGAAAAAATTGCTCCTTTTCCCTTATGGGGTACTCAAGAGCCCATATAGAGTCCTTTTGTAGGTTCTCTATCGGTAGGAGAAAATAACAGAGACCAACCAGAGAATATTGAGAAGCAAAGCAGCTAGTAAGCCTGATTTTTATTAACTGTTGCAACAGGGTGCTCACAGGCACACGCAGGAGAGGGAAGGAGGGCCCCGAGCCATGCGTGCAAGCCCTTATATAGACATTTTAAATTGCCCACCCTGGAGTCCAAGACCACCCCCAGAAACATCATACAGGCATCACAGAAAAGGCAGTCTACAACAGAAATCTGAGTGCGTTGTTTATGTCATGTGTGGCAAGTTACCTGATTGCATTATCTGGGTTTTGGCCACTCTTTCGCTATTATAACTACTTAATTCCTGAATCTAGGACACAGGTCACAGGCTCACACCCTGTTCATATCTTAAATGTGCCCTTAAGACAGGATTTGTGAGGAAAGAGACAATGGGGAGGTTTCCCACTTTGACCTTGCAGAGAAATATTTGAGGTCAATTTGTTCAGGACCTTTTCTATGGGGTTTCAGACATATGGTTTATATTTACATTTATGAACATTTATTATATATATATATATATGACTTTAAAATTCTTATAAAGGTAAAGGTACCCCTGCCCGTACGGGCCAGTCTTGCCAGACTCTAGGGTTGTGCGCTCATCTCACTCTATAGGCCGGGAGCCAGCGCTGTCCGCAGACACTTCCGGGTCATGTGGCCAGCGTGACAAGCTGCATCTGGCAAGCCAGCGCAGCATACGGAACACCGTTTACCTTCCCGCTGGTAAGCGGTCCCTATTTACAGTATCTACTTGCACCCGGGGTGCTTTCGAACTGCTAGGTTGGCAGGCGCTGGGACCTAACGACGGGAGCGCACCCCGCCACGGGGATTCGAACCGCCGACCATGCGATCGGCAAGTCCTAGGCGCTGAGGTTTTACCCACAGCGCCACCCGCCACCCGTGTTATAAATTCTTATAACACGCCAAAAATAATGATTGTGAATATAAGAAATTTGGGGGTGGGTGCCAAATATGTTGTTCAGGGCAACATATGACCAAAAGCTAGTCCTTCCACATTCATGGGTAAACAGCCTGGAAGGAAGGTTTCTGAAGGACCATCTTCTCCCTCATGATCCAGCTTGTCTTTTGAGGTCCTTCTCCAGTTGGCAGCCTAGGAGAAAGGTCTTCTTTTTGATGGTGGGGTCAGCATCCGAGAGAGAGACAAACAAACAGAGAGGAGCCAGCAGCACATCGCTCACATGACCACATGGGAGAACTGACGGTCTGAATAGGGCTACAAGAAGAACAAGTTTCAAGTTTGATTAAAGCCTGATCCAAATCTCTTTTCAAAACCAGCATCACATACCCTGCAATATTTATCCGACGAAAATAGGGGTGTCCTATTCCATTATTATTCCATAATAATAGTAATTTTATTATTTATACCCCACCCATCTGACTGGGTTGTCCCAGCCACTCTGGGTGGCTTCCAACATAAACATAATAAAACATTAAACATTAAGAAACTTATATAGATACTCATCTCCTTGACTCGGGGGTTGCATAGCTCCATATCTTCCAACATTACTCTGATGAAAATAGGGACGTCCTAAGGAAAAGCAGGACATTCTGAGATCAAATCAGAAACTGCGACGGCTTCTGTAAATCCAGGACTGGAGGGTCTGGCTTGAGGCTATTGAATCTGAATCTCTTGGGGTCGATTCCTGCATTCCAAAGACCAAACTCAGGTTCTACACAGAATGTAGATTTGTCAGGGAATTGTAGTCAGTCCTGGTTCTCTGACTAATGGGCCTGTATGATGTGTGTCTACTGCAGTCATAAGCCACTAAAAATGTTTGGGTGTGCACTTAAAAATGCAATATGTGAAGCATCCTCTTACCATTTAAGAGATGGTTGGTTTGTTCTTCGGCCGAGAGAACTTCACGTCTCCAAGGATGTATGGCGAGTTCACTCTCTGCTACCAAGCTCCCATATAGAATATTTCACCAGGAGGTGGGATTTGAAACCCCCCTTCTTCTATAAACTGTTTATAAACTTTTCTCTTCATCACTCTGGGAATATGATCGTGTTGAATACTGTATGTAGGACAGAAATGCCTTGGAGAAATAGTATCATTTACTAGCATTGTTGTTGTTGTTGTTACTGTGCACAACCCGCTACTACGCTTTTACATAAGTACTTTACAGTATGGAAACAATAAAACCAAACTCTACACCAATAACATTCCACATACATAATACAAATACAGTTAATAATTACACTAAGCAGCAGAATATCACAATTGAGAAATACAGTGTGACAGAAGTAACCCCAAGGCCCAGCATTTAATCTCAGGAAACTGAAACTCTGCACCCCAATTATTCAAGCATTGCTTCAACATACATTTTGCCCCATGCTTTAGGCAGATGTTAATTTTAGTTGTTGTTAACATTCACAAGAATAGGGCAGGTTCTTAAAACACATGTCTCGTAAAGAGCATTCCCAAAAGTTGTGTAGTGAAGGTGCCAGGCAGACCTCTGTGCATGCTTAATTGCTCCACATGGACATTCACGTATGCATCCATCCATTGCTTTGTTCTTCTTGTTGTTGTTTTAATTAAGCTTTTATTTTTAAGTGCAAAGCTGTTTCGGGAGTGGGCTGGGTGGTGGTCTTAATGACATCACAGGAGGGCAGCCAGTCAGCAGTGTCGCTCCAGACTTGCAGTACAGTACATCCCCCCAGTCACTCCCCAAGAACTCAACCCTGGAGATGACAGGTACATTTGTCTGGACTTGACACAGCAAGACTACTTCCAGGGAGACCCTTCTGCAAGGCACACTGGGTTAGTGCACCTGGCTGTGAACCAGAAGGTTGGTGGTTCAAGCCCACCCAGGGACAGCTGTGCGCAGGATTCCTGCGTTGCGGGGGGGGGGTAGACTAGCTAGTCCCTTCCAACTATATGATTCTAAGGCTTTTGAAAAGTTGCTCCTGTCCTTTTTTTCTGTTACTAATATTTTGAATGTTTCCTCTCCCCCCTTTTCACTGGAGGAAAATCTTTGCTCAAGAGTATTTTATGACAATGAGTCAGGCTAACAAGCAATGATTTGACGTAAGAAAACAAAAAGGACCAGGCAAAGTGCAAGAAGTGCAAGAAATCCCACTATTACTAAACATGAAGTGAGTCAGGGAAGGATATATAAGTTTGAGCTGATCAGCCAAGTGTCTGTGGATGCCTCACAGCCAGGAATCAGGGAGCTTTTTGCGCTGAAAGAGGATTCATTCCACGAAGCCCCACCACAAACATTAATCATTCACTGCTTCCTAAGAAGATGGGGAAACACATTCTGCCCTTTAGTTGCCAAGTTACTAAGCACTTCCTTCTTCTTCTTGCCCTTCCCTTGAGGTCACTTCAGGCCATCTTCATGTGAGTGTGGGGGGTGGAGGAGTCCCACTTTCAGGAGGCAGAGGCAGCTGCTGCAAAATAAGCCTTGTGATGATGCGCAAAGGGAATGAAACACGGAGGTGAACATCAGTGTGCCCACAGGGAAGCTCCTGTTTTAATTAAGACAATGGTGGCCAAGCTCTTTGGCAAGCATGCCGTAAGCTAGTGGTTCTCAGTGGGTGTGGAGCACCAAAACTGGTGCGCCTGGAGAGGATGGCAAGTGTGATGGGAAGATTCAGGGTGTTATGTAGTGAAGTTTCACCCTGGGCCAGCAGGGGGATACTGTAGATAGTTTTCGCTCAGGTCTGTAGATAGTTTTCACTCAGGTCCACATCAGTCATTTTAGGTGGGAAACTCTGGGTTGTTGTTGCTACAATGTTGACAGCCGGCTGCCTATAAAAGCAGGCCGGCTGAGCTGTTTGCTTGTCAGTTCTATTCCAGCTTACAAAATAAAGAGCTGCTTTGGAGAAATCGCTGTGTCGTCTGCTATGTCAACCCACAACTTAACACTGGCGACGAGGATGGGATCGATGGACATCAGAGCACAGCCAGATGCGGCCAGCCTCTGAACTGAGCTGAATCACTGAGCTGAATCACAGAGCGAAATCACTGAGTGAAATCACTGGACAGAACCAATTCAGAGCTGACTGTTCTGGCTAGAGCACTGTGTTCCATCCATCGCCCTTCACGCCGGCATCGGAATCATGGCTTCACTTGTGCCTCTACCGCCGTTTGCGCCAGCCTCTGAATCATGGGACTCCTACCTCGCTTGGTTCGACTGCTACCTCCAAGCCAACGAGCTGACAGAAGTATCAAAGGAGCAGAAGCGGGGCCTATTCCTCAGCCTCTGTGGGCCTGAGGTGTTTGAGACGGCCCGAGCATTGGTTGCGCCTGAAGCAGTCCAGGCAACACCGTGGGACATGATCCAAGAGAAGCTCCGCAACCACTACGCACCAAAGCCGTCCAAGATTGCTGCCCGCCATGCATTCTACCACCGGAACCAGGCAGAGGGGGAGTCACTTAACAACTACACCACCGCCCTGCGACAGGCTGCAATGCACTGCGAGTTCCGAGACTTAGACGATGCCCTGATGGATCGAATCGTCTGCGGGGTCCGGGACATCCATCTGCAATGGCGTCTCCTCGCCAAGCCAGACCTCACGCTACAGAAAGCCATTGAGGAGGCTGTGGCCTCAAAAGCTGCTGAACGCTCCGCCCAGGAGATCCGCAAGTCCAGCAGCCCGCGTCTTGATAGGAAGCCAGTTCCGGTGCATCATGAAGAGGCCAGCAGTGATGAGGCATCCTCCAGTGAAGACGATGACGTGCACCAGACAAAGCGGGAGCGCAGGAAGTTCCAACAGAAGTCCAAGGGCCAACCGGAATGTGCCGGCTGCGGAGGCAACCATTCCCATGCCAAGTGTCAATTCAGAGACGCCATCTGTAGGAAGTGTTCCAGAAGGGGCCACATCGCTAAGGTCTGCCAATCGGCTCTGTCTGACACCCCCCCTTCACCGACTCGCAAGTCCAAGTCTTCACTGCCAAGGAAAGTTGTTTCGCTCTCACCAACTGCCGCTGCCCGTTTGGAACCACGGTTGGCCAAACTGACTCGCCTACGCGACGCAAGCTGAACGTCACGGTGCTCATTGAAGGAGCTCCATGTGACATGGAGATCGACACCGGGTCTGCCCTGTCCATTGTGTCTTGGAGCACCATCAAAAGACTGGTACCCAGAGTGTCCAAAAGGCAACTCGACTCTCACCGCGTACACCTGAGAGACTACCAGGGAAACGACATTCCCGTGGTAGGCGTTGGCCGGTTCCGGATCGCCTTCAAGGATTTTTCGGGCCTGCTCCGGTTGGTGGTGGTCGAAGGTCAGTGGCCAAGCCTCCTAGGGCTAGACTGGTTTGATGCCCTCGGCCTGGAAGTCACCGGCATCAACTGCATCTCTAACGCAGAGACTGAGGGTCTGGTCAAAGACTTTGCCGAGGTTTTTGATGGCACCTTGGGGCAATATACAGGTACGCCCATCTCCTTTAGCCTTGATCCACGTCGCCCCCATCAAGCTAAAGCCACGTCGGGTTCCCTTTGCTCTCAAGGCTAAGGTGGATGAACAACTGGACAAACTGATCGCCCAAGGAGTTTTGGAGCCGGTTGACCACACCAAGTGGGAAACCCCCATCGTCACGCCTGTCAAGCCAGATGGGTCGGTGAGAATCTGTGCTGACTACAAGTGCACGATCAACAAGGCACTTCAGCAGCACGCTTATCCAGTTCCTGTTGTCCAACACCTGCTGCATTCCCTGGGTGAGGGTAAGGTCTTCGCTAAGCTGGACCTTGCCCAAGCCTATCAACAACTGCCCGTCGATGATGCCACTGCTGAAGCCCAGACGATCGTCACCCACCGAGGGGCATTCCGTTGCCACCGGTTGCAGTTCGGGGTGAGTGTGGCTCCTGGCATCTTCCAAAGCCTTATGGAGCGTCTCCTGCAAGGGCTTCCGGGCGTGGTACCATATTTTGATGACGTCTTGGTGTCCGCAGACTCACACCAGCAGCTGTTCGAGCGCCTCCGTGCCGTGCTGACCAGGTTCCAAGAGGCCAGGCTCAAGGTAAAGAGGGAGAAGTGCCAGATCGCCGTTCCACAGGTAGAGTTCCTGGGCTATCTTATCAACGCCTCCGGCCTCCACCCGACCACATCCAAGATCCGCGCTATCCAGCAGGCCCCCATCCCAAAGAACAAGACGGAGTTGCAGGCGTTCCTGGGGCTGCTGAACTTTTATAACATGTTCCTGCCCCACAAAGCCACAGTGGCTGAGCCTCTTCACCGACTCCTTAGCACAAAGACGCCTTGGTCCTGGGGTCATCGGGAGACGGCGGCCTTCAACGCGGTCAAGGCTCTCCTTTCATCGGATCGTGTGCTGGTACAGTACAGTGAATCCAGGCCGCTGGTGCTTGCCTGCGACGCCTCACCTTTTGGCATCGGCGCTGTCCTTAGTCACCATTTTCCAGACGGAAGAGAAGCACCGCTCGCCTACTTTTCCAGGACGCTATCTCCGACGGAACGGAATTACAGCCAGCTCGACAAGGAGGCACTGGCACTTGTGGCTGGAGTGAAGAGGTTCCATGAATACCTCTATGGCAGGACTTTTGACCTAATCACTGACCACAAGCCACTCCTGGGCCTCCTCGCCGGTGATCGTCCAACCCCACCGGTCCTCTCGCCACGCATGCTGTGATGGACTGTTTTCCTGGCTGCCTACCACTACCGGCTCGTCCATCGCCCGGGGAAATCGATGGGCCATGCCGACACCCTCAGCCGTTGCCCTCTTCCAGCGTTTGTGGAAGACCCGGCTCCAGCTTCATCGCTCCTTCTGATTGAGGATCTTCTGGCAGCGCCTGTATCGGCTGCCACTGTGGCCTCCGCGTCTGCCCAGGATCGCACCATCAGCCGGGTGCTCAACTGGGTGTGGAGGGGGTGGCCACAAGGGCCTTTTGCATCGGAGTTCCAGCCCTTCGCAACCAGACAACATGAACTCTCGGCTCATCGCGGCTATCTGCTGTGGGGAGACCGCGTCTTGATTCCCCAGGGACTCCGTCAGCGCGTCCTGGAGGCTCTGCACGTTGGCCACCCAGGAATTGTCAAAATGAAGGCGTTGGCTCGGTGTTACGTCTGGTGGCCTAATATGGACGATGCCATCACTGCCTGGGTGTCCGCCTGTCAAGCGTGCCAAGAGTCGAGGCCTGCACCACCGGCAAGTAAGGGACACACCTGGGAGACGCCAAAGACACCCTGGTCGAGGGTGCACATCAATCTGGCTGGCCCCTTTCACGGCCGGACCTTTATGGTAGTGGTGGACGCCTATTCCAAATGGCTGGAGGTGGCCCTGATGCCCTCCACCACTACCGAGGCCGTCATCCGGGTGCTGCGAGGCCTGTTTGCAACGCATGGGTGTCCTGATGTCCTAACGGCACCCTTTCATCCATCCAGCAACGGGCAAGCGGAGAGAATGGTGCGCTCTGCAAAAGAGGCACTGGCGTGCCTGGACCGGGGAGACTGGCACGAGCGGGTCGCCGAATACTTGTTCGTGCAACACATCACCACACATGCGGCCACAGGGCGGAGTCCTGCTGAACTGCTTATGGGCCGCCGCCTCAGGTCACCGCTCGACCGGCTGCACCCGGACTTTGCCGTGGCTGAACCCCCAGGCTGTGCCAACGCGCCACGGTCATTTGTCCCAGGAAACCAGGTCTTTGCCCAGAACTATGTGGGGGACATTCCTTGGGTGCCAGCCACAGTAGTGGGAGTCACTGGACCTCGCTCGTACCAGGTAGCACTCGAAGACGGACGCTTGTGGCAACGGCACATAGACCAGCTTAGGTGCAGGGTTGGGGACTTGGACACTACCGTGGTGCCCCCAACTGCGCCTGTGGCTCCAGAAGAGACACTTACAGATGGCGAGGCTCCACCTACACCTCCCTCGCAAACTGCCAGTGTGGAGCCGAACCAAGCCACTTCAGAGGGTCTGCCAGACTTACCACAGACTCAGACCACTCCACTTGCGGAGGCTCCACCCACAGCAGCGGATCCAGGGGATTTGGTTTCAACGCCACCTAGGGTCGCACCACAGCCTCAGCAAGAACTGTGTGGCCCCCCGGACTTGGCTACCAGTCCCCGGCAGTCTGGCAGAGTTTCCAAGCGCCCAACTTATTTAAAGGACTATGTTGTTGGACATGTATCACTGTTGGTCTAAGTATGGGAAATGTAACCGATATGCTTTTGTGCCTAATTGAACCATTACGTGTAGTGCTGTATATAAGGAAACCATTACGATTGTAACTAATGCCTTATCTCGGTGGGGAGGGGTGTTATGTAGTGAAGTTTCACCCTGGGCCAGCAGGGGGATACTGTAGATAGTTTTCACTCAGGTCTGTAGATAGTTTTCACTCAGGTCCACGTCAGTCATTTTAGGCGGGAAACTCTGGGTTGTTGTTGCTACAATGTTGACAGCCAGCTGCCTATAAAAGCAGGCCGGCTGAGCTGTTTGCTAGTCAGTTCTATTCCAGCTTACAAAATAAAGAGCTGCTTTGGAGAAATCGCTGTGTCGTCTGCTATGTCAACCCACAACTTAACACAGGGAGTATCAAAGAAACATTTCAGCATTTCAGTGTAGTATATTACAGGCCTAGGGTTGCCACCTGTCCTGGCTTGTCCTGTATTTCAGTGTAAAACGTTACGTCCTGTATTGATATAGTTTTGTCCTGTATTTCAGGTCTCCCTCTCTCTCTGCCAAGTTAGAGATCCTCTCCAAATGCATGTGTTTGAAAGGGGGTGTGAAAGGACATGTGTTTGGCAAGCATGCCATAAGCTAGTGGTTCTCATGGGTAGCCATGCACAGGCACATTTACGAATTCATGTGCATGTTTGTGTGAGAATGTGTGAGTGCACACGTGTGAGAAATTCCAGAGGGGACATCCTGTTAGGCTGCAACAGATTGTAATGGCTTGCTTTGTAGTCACTTCAACAGATGGGGAAAAAATTGCCCCCACCTGCCCTGTCCTGTATTTTGCCAGAACAAAGAGGGCAACCCTTCAGGCAACAGCCATTTTGCACATGTCTGATTGACATGCAACCACCAAGGCATGGACTGTTTTCAGCCCTGGAGGGGGGGGGGAATGGGGCAGGGCAGGCTTACGCGCAACCACTGATGTGCGCAATGACCGGAATGCAGCCCCCATGCAAACAGGGAGTTGCCAGTATAGTATACTATAGTTGTATTACTATTATATGCAGAATAGGGATAGAAAGGCTTCTCTGTGTTGATAAAGAGATGAGGGTTTTTTTGGTCTCCAGTTAGACCTAATATAAATGAGATTACCCAGCAATAGCAAACACACACCTCTCATTGAGTTTGTATACATACTTAAGGTACATATTGTAAGAGGCTCGTTTATAATTATATTTTGGGAATGATTTGTGTTCTGTATTATTTTATACTTCCTAGATCTCCCATGATCATATTATAAAGTAGTTGTGTTATAAATCAAGAATGGCAAGGAATTGTTTCTTTTTGTTTTCCAATGTATTTCTTATCAATAAAAAATTCGGTGTGGCATAAGAAAATTTTTATTCTGAAAGTGTGGCCCAGAGAAAAAGTTTTGAGAACCCCTGGCATAAGCCAAGACCCAAAGGTGGGACTGTGCCACTTTGCTGTACACTGCAGTACAAATACCCGGGTTTTTTAAGTGGTTTTGCATCTAGGTGAATTTCTGTGCCGTAACTCATGGGCCCTTGTTAAATAGTGGGTAGACATAGCAGACGACGCAGCGATTTCTCCAAAGCAGCTCTTTATTTGTAAGCTGGAACAGAACTGAACAGCAAACAGCTCAGCCAGCCTGCTTTTATAGGCTGTCAACATTGTAGCAACAACAACCCAGGGTTTCCCGCCTAAAGTAACCTGACGTGGACCTGAGTGAAAACTACATACACAATACTCCTGGTGGCCAGGGTGAGAACTTCAATACATAACAGCCCTCTTGCACCTGTTCAAACATGCCAGAAATCCCTGCTGGCTGTGCCACTTTCCAATACACCATCAGTGTGTCTCATAAAAGCATCTGGGTTATAACCACACAGGTGCCCTTTACAGCATGGTAACTGCTTGGGAGCTCCTGTGTGGCTGGGGTAAAATCCAAGTGATTCAGCCATGTGGATGCATACCAACCATGAAAGAAGACCCTTTCAGGAGGAAGGAGTAGAGATTCCACAGCAAAGACCTATTCAGTTTGCATCTATTCATGTTGCTGGGTCATTCAACCATTAACCTAGCCAAGAACTTTATTGACAAAGGGACTCTCATGCAGTGGCCCCCCCTCAAGCACGAAGAAGGGAGCCACCACCAACGTGACGCGGGAAATGGTGGAGGGTGTGGAATGCAAGAGAAGCTCCCTCCACATGCGACATCACTATAGTCTACTGATGGATTTCTTGTGATCATAAAGCCCTGAAAGAACCAACCGTAAGCACAATGGAGAGGCCTTGGGGAACACGAATACTTGCACAAGTGTGGAATACTACCCTGGTGGCCCATGCACATTTTAAACTGCAGGGCTAACTAGCACTGAAGCCAACTCTGTGCAAACTGGTTCCTCCAGTTTTCTGCCCGCCTTCATGTCACATTTGCAGACATCTTTGTAACACAGAGTTCGTCTGCCAACAGGCCTGGTGCCTGAATACAACTCTCCTCCTTAGAGCCCACCCTTGGGGATTCAGCCATATTTCTTTTCTTTTTTAAATAATTTTTATTGGTTTTTCACAATTTTATACATTTTAACTTTAACCATTTCAAACATTAAAATAAAAGGTTCTTTTGAACCTTCAGATCTCCCTCCTTCCATGGGTTCTATATTTAAAATTAAATTTTCTCCATCTTTTACCATTATCTACAGTATTATATATCCATAGTTACCATAATGATCCTGCCATATTTCATTCTGCAGATGGCATGTGACCAAGCCAGTATAGACATTGCTGAGACAGGAGTGCAAACATGCTGGAAATGTGAGCTACAACATTTTCTTGCAGAACCTACTCGTGATTTCTTTTTAAGTAGAGATTGTATAATTCTGGATCTAATCCAGATACTTTTGCAGCTTCCCAGTTGTATAAATCTGCCTGGAAACAGGAAAACCTGCTGATATTTGTGCTTTCTGACTCATGCTTATGAAGATTTGTTCAAATAGCCTGTATCTTATCATCGTTTGCAAAACTTCATATCTGAAACAGGGTTGAGAGATTCTAGTCACCTTTTGTTTGTTCTGCAGCCTCCTCATTGCTGAACAACCATTTTGGTGTCTAGCAGCAAGAAAGGAAAATGCAATTTAACTTAATTGGTTTACTGTGGCTTGAAACATCATCAGTAAAAGTCTGTTTCATTAAGTACATAAACTGTGCTAATGCTTAGTTCACACAAGCAGCATGGGTCAGGTGGCAAAACTGTTTCTGGCCTATACCAAGACTGCGGACAGAGGTGCTTCTCTGGATAACAAAACAAAGACACAAAAACCCTCTACACATACAAAATCAGCATACAGTGGATGCTAATTGCTGGAGTCTTGATGTAGAAAGTGAACAAAGGCTGCCTGCATTCCCGAGTTCACTAACAGTTTTAAAAAGGCACACACACCCCCCACCCCAAATCCCTGTAGACTTCAACAGGAGCATGGTGACTTCCCAGTGACAGAAACCAGAGACTCATCCTGGTTAGGGGCAGTGGAAGAGCATATGAGATGGGTGGTCATTTGGCAACCTGAGCAGAGTGGCCAAATGAAAAAGAGAGGGGTCGTGTGAGACCTGCTGAGATTCCCTCTTTCCTACAACTGCTAAAGGTGCAGAAACCTTGTCTTCTTTCCCTGCCCTAAGCCATGGGCTAACGAAGAGGTTGCCATTGTTCTTGTTTGCTTGCTGTCCAAATGCAGAGGTGAAAAAGAACTAATATGCTTAGATAATCAGCATTACCTTTTCACCTGACTGTGAAGCATGCTGCTAGGCAAGCCATATAGGAAGACAAACAAAGCACCTTGAACTATTTACTTATGAGAGAAAGAAAATGGGGGGGGGGACGGGACCCCACAGCGATAGCCAGTTCTTTGTTTAGTTCAGCTTGCAGGCATCAAAGTGGATAGATCAGTTTAGTGTGCTGTTTGAGAGAGCTTGGCATCGTCAGTTCAGGTGCAATATTTAATTGCTTTCACAGGCTACCAGCATGTCAGAGAGTTAAAGTCTTCCCTGATTCAAAGCACTGAGAGGCTGTCATCTCCCTAAGGCTTGTTTCCAACCACCAGTTTTTTTGTAGGAGTCATCCATTGCTGGAACTCCTGCTTGTGTGCAGGAAAGCAATTTCTCCTACCTCTCCATCTTGACACAGGAGAAATGCAGGCAATAATCACAGTGGTGGGGGGGTGGGGGGGCATAACTGGGCAGTTTTATTTTCTAGGTTTCTGTGAGCATAGATCTGGTGCAAAATATAGATTCCTGTGCATTTTTAAAAACATAAAAATAACATTCTAGTCATGTAGAAGGTGTCATCACTCAGGAAGCAATATTTTGAAGACTGCTTTCTCCCCGGGTAACCTCAGCTTGTGTCATCGTCTGTTCCAAAATAAACTAGGTGAAACCTTCCGCAAAGTCCCTCAAATAATGCACAATGCAATTTGCATTCAAAACAAGCAAGTTAAAGCCAAAGAAGCAAATATGCACACATCTTCCCTGTCTATTTAAATCACTGTTTTGAGCTTTGATTATTTTGCTAAATACAATGGTACCTTGGGTTAAGAACTTAATTCGTTCCGGAGATCCGTTCTTAACCTGAAACTGTTCTTAACCTGACGTACCACTTTAGCTAATGGGGCCTCCCGCTGCCGCTGCGCCGCCGGAGCACGATTTCTGTTCTCATCCTGAAGCAAAGTTCTTAACCCAAGGTAATATTTCTGGGTTAGCAGAGTCTGTAACCTGAAGCGTCTGTAACCTGAAGTGTCTGTAACCCACGGAACCACTGTATGATGAACAGGTGCAGAGTACAACTGACCATTACATTAAACCAAGAAATGCTTCCAGGCAAGTGTTTTAATGTGCAGTGCTTCCTTCATGCATTTTTTTGTGGAGGTCCTGATGTAATTGCAGATCAATAGTAATCCTCTCCCAATTTCTCATTGCTCCGTCCATCCTTTTCTTACTGCAGAAAGTCCATTAAGGAGAAAAAGAAAGAGCAGAGTAGCTGTAGAATCGTGTTGCAGGCATGAGTAGAAAAATAAATGATTCAGGCACAGTGAAAGGAGCTATCCCTCTGGAGAAGGCGGTGGCCATATTTATGTATTGCTTGCCACATCCTTCTGGGTTCAGATACATTTTGTGTCTTGCATCACAAGCCCTTTCTCCTTATCTATCAGCTCTCAGCCTTCATTAATGGATTTGCTGCAATGAGATTTCCTTAAACTACAGATTTCAATTAGCTATATTATTAGTAGATTACATTGAAATCAGCAGTTACTACTGCCAGATAGGTAAAGGTAAAGGGACCCCTGACCATTAGGTCCAGTCGTGACCGACTCTGGGGTTGCGGCGCTCATCTTGCTTTATTGGCCAAGGGAGCCGGTGTACAGCTTCCGGGACATGTGGCCAGCATGACTAAGCCACTTCTGGCGAACTAGAGCAGCGCACAGAAACGCCGTTTACCTTCCCGCCAGAGCGGTACCTATTTCTCTACTTGCACTTTGACATGCTTTCGAACTGCTAGGTTGGCAGGAGCAGGGACCGAACAACGGGAGCTCACCCCATTGCGGGGATTCGAACCACCGAACTTCTGATTGGAAGTCCTAGGCTCTGTGGTTTAACCCACAGCGCCACCCACGTCCCTACATACGTGTAAATTCTGGGTGTAACCCTGTCAGGTTGCACTCCTCTACCCCCGGGCTCCTTACTTCTGAAAACATTCCTGTAGTTCAGAGCTGTAATCCCTGCAAGTCTTCTAAACCCTGTGCTGCAGCAAACCACTATTTTTCTTCTTCTTCTTCAAATGCCATGTAGTGCAATAAACAAGTAGCAAAACCAAACAGGCAGTTTCCCAGGTGGATTGTGCAATTGACTAGATTGGGTAGTTTGATTGGATTACCAGTTGTGAAACTGACTGGCATAGATATCTAGCAATCCCTGATTTAAGCCTGTTGACTTGTAACCATCTTTACTGAGAAGTTAGCTTGGGCTGGAGGTTATCAGGAGAGCCTTATTTCTTTCACAGAGCTACAATTCTCAAGTGGTTTCACAGTGAATTTATTCATTTCCAGGGAAATCTGAAAATTGCACCCTTAACATGCATCACTTCCCAGAATTCTTTGGGAGAAGCGGTGACTGTTTAAAGTTGTATGATGCTACAGAAGGAGCCTTAGCTGCAAGGCTCTTTTCCTGTGCTGCTGGCTTTCTTGTTAAAAAATTAATTGCACTGCTTCAAAAGTGAGAAAAGTGAGAAAAACACACACAGGCACCCCCTCACATGCTCCAAACAGGGTGCTAGAATGGCACCAAAAAGCACCCACTTCAGAAAATCAGGAGAAGAATGTGGGTTGGGGAAAGAGCCATGATGGGTAAATGTTGTTACCTCCCATGTCACGCTCATCCTGCAGGTGGTACTTAGCAAAAAGAAAAGTGCTAGACCCCCAGGAGTGTGAGTGGTCAATTGCAATTCCACTTCCTGGTTACAGCCGGAGAGCAGTGATGGGTAGCACTAGGAGTTTTCAATCTGAAATTATCAGAAGTTCAGTTTAAAGATAACAAAAGATGATAAAAGGGAGCTGGGAACTTGACACATACTGGATCTGTGACAGAACCGCCTTTGTAGAGTAGGACACATGGCCACCCTACTCAGCCCCTGGCAACAAGAAGATTGAAGCCTCTTCATGTGCTGCCTGCAAATTGCTGTGGAACCACCTGTCTCCTAGCATGGTCAAGGACTGCATGGTCAACGCACCACAGCTGCAGGCACACACTGGACCTTTAAAGCACATTTCCCCCCTCCAGGAATTCTGGACACTGTAGTTTGTTCAGGATTGCTGAGAATTGTAACTCTGGGAGGGGCAGACTAGAGTGCCCAAAGTTCTTTGAGGGAAAGAGTTTGAATGTGCTTTTAAATTATATTGCGCACGCAGCTTGTGGAGGGCCTTTCGAGCCAATTGGTGACCTTCACAACAGGGTGTGGGTTTATTTTTTACTTTTTGGGAAGGCCTGCACAATTGGCTCCGCCTATTGGGTTGTGTCATTCACACCTGTTCCTTGCCGCATTGTGGGCTGGGTGCAGGTGTCCCCCACCATCTGGATGTTGCTCCTGGCTGCATGAGAAGCTGAGAGAGAACAGGCTATACCTGTGACAAAACACGAGAGAAAAAGATCTTGGCGTACAGAAACCTAATTGTTCCAGTTGCTTGCATGAGCAGATTTTGACAAGAGGCAGAGATTAAGCCCAACCAAGAAAAGAATGTTGTTCGTTTTCCTGCTCCTCCCCCCCCCCATTCTGAACTGCAAGTTGGCACCATCCGTGCTCAAGATGGAGGTTATATAATGGGGCTTATGAAAGCAGAATTACCCGCCTGTGCCAGGCTGGTTAGGCCAATGCTGGTTGAGAGAACATGCTAATACTTCATCTTTTTGAACTCTGTCCTAATTGGTGTTGATTGTTCAGCAGCATTGCGATTTTTGGAGGGTGGGTGGGTCACAGAATAATGGAGCAGCACGTGGCCTTTGCAGGGTACGCACGGGGGGATCCCATTGTTCCCAGAACCCGGGTCTCATATTAGTAGCGCAGAAAGCAGAGTGCCACAAGCGATGAAATAAAGGGGGCAGTTGGCGAAGGATAATATGCAGGAATTGGATTTGTAGCATCCCCTGATCTGAGGATTCTCTCCACCATTTCTCCACAGCAATGGGAAGCTGCTCTTTTCATGTTACAGGGGGAGACACCTTAATTCAGTAAGTCCTGGCAAAGGAGCTGCTGACCATCGTGCGGAGAACAGACCTTCACGGAACTTGGGTTGAGTGGTCACGCTCACCTGCATCCGGATGACTGGAAAATTGCTTGTGGCATCAGCTTTTGTGGGATGAAGCAGGCTGACTTCATGCAGCTGACAAATTGGGTCCAGTATCCCATAGAACATAGTTTCCCAAACTTGGTTCGCCAGCTGGTTTTTTGGACTACAATACCCACCATCTCTGGCCACTGGTCCTGTTAGCTAGGGATCATGGGAGACGTAGTCCAAAAACCGCTGGAGACCCAAGTTTGAGAAACACTGCCTTAGAAGTTTATAGCACAACATACTCCAAAGGGTGTCCTTTCAGGTGCCCCAGGGCTAATTTTAAACTATTAATTCAAAGAGGGAAACTCTTTTTCCCCTGTCAGGGGTCATCTGTAAGGGCTGCATGCTGGCAGTGGGTGGAGCTACAACCAGCAGTGGGTGGGGCTAGAACCAAAGCTGGGTGCCTCCACTCTCCTGCCCTCGCCCAGTGGACTGCTGGCAAAGAGACTTTTAGAACCAATTGCATGGAGAGAGCCTTCACCCTCCTGCTTCCATTTTGGCTTTCCCCTCCCTCTTTCCTCTCTCTCACCTTCTTTCTGTCCCTCTGGATTCCTCCCCCTTCCTTACATGAATAACATTATGCCAACTACTGCAAGTCTCCCCCTCCCAATATTATTGCAACAGCATTCTAGACGGGTTTTGTACCAAAGATAAGGGATATCATACACCGCACTTTATGCAAAGGGCCATTTAAAGTTTCGTAACACAATGAACCACGTTAACCAAATGTTTAAACTTCCCCTAAAGGCCAGGACATTCTTTTCTTGCAAAAGCAGATGTCAGTGCAATCAAACTGGCAGCATTTTCCAGCCTACTTAGCACAAACATAGAAGATTAGAAAATGCACAGAGAAAGACCTTAACCTGAAATCCTGGAACGTGTGTGTGAAAGAGAGAGAGAGAGAGAGAGAGAGAGAGAGAGGACGCTGCATTGTCTGTTGCAAGCAGGCATGTGGATGTCAACACAAGCTTTGGGCGAAAGGGAGAATAAAAGCTTGTATTTCTAGGTTCTAGAAAGTAGCTGTATTACCATGGCCTCTGTTTTAACTTCAGAGAAGAAATATGGATGGCTGTAATTGGATCGTGGAATATATGGCAGAGAGCGAGAGAGCATGCAATTGGTAACCTCTCTCCCAAAACTGCCAGTTCATAGCACTGTGAGCAGACCAAGCAGAGCCAAGTTTGTTCAGGGATCCTGTAACTCTGAAGAGGTAAACTACAGTGCCCAAAATCATTTGAGGGAAAGAATGTGCTTGAATATGCTTTAAAGTCGTGGTTCCCAGCTGGTGGTCCCTGGATTCCAGGGAGTCTGTGTCACCCACCCGGGATGTTCATGGCACCATTCACAGAACAATATCAACATTTCCAAAAGTAGGGGGTCCATGGCTTGGCTTGTGAAAAACAGAGGGTCTGCTAATTGGGAATGTCTGATTTAAAGGTACAGTGTGTACACAGCCTCAGATCAGTTCAACAATATCCTCACTCAGTCCTTTTCTTCTGGAAAAAAAGGTGTTGGTGAGCACCCCAGGGAAAACAACAACACTTCCCTCACTCTGCGTGTGTGTGGGGGGGTATAAACAAGAATAATATCATACAAACAAGTATACCAAGTTTTCTCATGTCATTTGTATATCACAAAAATAGCATAATGTGGAAAAATATCTGCAGCATATGTTTCATTATTAGTGGTCAGTGTATAAGTTCTTGGTTTATAAATTGGTTTAAACAATTAAGAAGAAGAAGAAGAAGAAAATAAAAAGAAAAAAGGGAGGAGATGAGGAGGAGGGGGTTCCCTCACTGTATATGATGTTTTACTGTAAAATATAAAAAGACAGGTCTCTGCCCCCCAGCTTTTTATGATCTAAATTTCCCTACTGAGGGAGGGGATGAAGAGGCAAGGATAACAAGGGACAAAAGTAAGAAAAATAAGTTAACACACACTTCAGATTTATTTCAATTGGGGATGAAAACTTAGGAATTAAAGAATGGGCGTCATGTAAAAAGTTGCTTTGTGGAAGCAATATTTATTTATTTAGTGCATGGGTAGGCAAACTAAGGCCTGGGGGACAGATCTGGCCCAATCGCTTTCTAAATCCGGCCCCCAAATGGTCTGGGAATCAGTGTGTTTTTACATGAGTAGAATGTGTCCTTTTATTTAAAATGCATCTCTGGGTTATTTGTGGGGCATAGAAATTCATCCATTCCCAACCCCCCAAAAATATAGTCCGGCTACCCACAAGGTCTGAGGGACAGTGGACCGGCCCCTGCTGAAAAAGTTTGCTGACCCCTGATTTAGTGTATACCTTTGCCTCGCTGAAAACCTTTTCAGGATGCTGTATAACGGCATAAAAATAGGAACCAAAGTGCTTCGTTTATAGCTGCAAAGAGTGTAGGTATTTGTAAGAGACACAGAGCAGTGGCCATTTATTGTTAGGTAAGAGCTACACAGTGTGTTAAGTGCTTTGCTTCTTGATTTCAATCTCTTGTGTAGGCATAATTTACATAATTTGCTGCACCTAAGTGGGTTACATAATGAGCAGCAAAACTGCATTGTTTGGCGGGAACCTAATCCCTCAGTGGTTGTATATGTATTTCTTGTGTGGTGCTTATAGTGCAAAATTCTTGTGTTACCCAAACTGTTTGGAAAATGCCAGTTTTGGTAGGATTAAGAAGATCAAGATCACATCAAGGATTAATGTAGGCCTTTGTTTTGTCACAACAGAGGACAAGTGTTTAATGCTCAAATGTTGAAAATATTTAACTGTCTTGCCTCTGGTTATATAGAAGTGCCTAGGTAGAAAAGGTAAAGGACCCCTGGATGGTTAAGTCCAGTCAAAGTCCAGTCAAAGTAATCATCTCACTTCAGGCCGAGGGAGCCGGCATTTGCCCACAGACAGCTTTCTGGGCCATGTGACTAAACACAGAGGACCGTGACAAGTGCCAGAGCACACGGAAACTCTGTTTATCTTCCCACTGCCGCAGTACCTATTTATCTACTTGCACTGGTAGGCTTTTTAACTGCTAGGTTGGCAGAAGCTAGGACAGAGCAACGGGAATTCACACCATCACACAGATTTGAACTGCCAACCTTCCAATTGGCAAGCCCCTTAAGAGGCTCAGTGGTTTAGATCACAGTGCCACCCGTGCATTGGGATGTGTAAGTGCCTAGCGATAATCTTCATGGCTGGTTCACACACGTTCATCACTCGAGAATTACAGTGCCAGATGATTTTTTGCAGGTGTGAATGTGCCATCACAGTTCAACCACCACATACAGAGTTTTCCTGTTGCCTAAAACACAAAGATGATCAATCTTCAGATGATCATGCTTCTCAGCTTAACAAAACACACATGCAGCCCCTTCATTTGCCCCTTCATCAGTTGAGTAGACATACCTGGAAACCTCTAATCAACCAATGTTTCCTTCTTCATCAGAACCAAAAAAACTGTGGTTAGTTGCTTTGGAAAAAGCCGGGGTATTAAGCCATCCTTTGATGCTGGTTAGATATCCTGGCTTGTTCTAAAGCTGGTGACCATAGTTTCCCAGTTCAGATTAAACAGGAAACTATGGATTATTAGAGCAGGGATGGGGAATGTTTGGCCCTCCAGATGTTGCTAAACTTCCATTCCCACAAGCCCCATCAAGAAAAAAAGAAGGAAAAATATGAAAAAAGCAACACCTTAGATGCAACAGAAGAAAATACGGAAGATTATACTAAGGTGAAGATGATCAGGAGCTGTTAAGTAGAATCTGCAACAAAATGTTGTAGTGTAGAATGCTCTCGTTTGCTGTTCCAATCTTGCAGAATGTTTCTGGTTTTGTGGTTTTAATCTTGCAGTATCCAAATTTGTTTTTAAATAACCTAGCTTCTGGAAATACATTTTTTTTTTAAAAAGTTGCAATTCTGGACCAATAGATTAATCCATTAAAGTTTCAGCTGGTTAGTTGATTGATTGATGGCGCTGTTGTGTGATGTTTTGGTCCTACTGTTTTGCTGAAAGATAGCCTTTTGCTTATTATTGCTTATTAGTTGCCTTTCGGTTCTTTCAGTATCTCAGAAAGGCAACCATAGAGATTTAGGTGATAGATTAAATTAGAAGCTGCATACTATCCGTTAACCAGTTGGTCTAAAGACAACTTATCAGCTAATAATTATTTAACTGGTTCACAACGCTCCTGAGATAAGAACGTCTGCATTTGAAATATCTGGTTATATTATGCATGGTGCAAACCCCCCAAATGCACTTGTGGAACTCTGCAAAAAACATTGTGTCAAAGTCCACCCAACTTATGAATTGTCCATCTCCAACTGTAAGAGCTTCCAAAACACTTCTAAGCATACAATTTCATTTTCAGTCAGATAGATATATTTTACTTCCACTGCTCACTCCCTATCCTTTCTGACTTCGTGTAAGTTGTTTTATTGTTGTTACTGGAATGGAATGTAGCAGTGGTTTTCAAACTGTTTTCAAGGTAACTCTGGAGTTCCTTTGAAGTTACTCACTGTAGTGGTTCTCAAACTATGTGTGAGGAGAGAGCAGATGGTTCATATGGTGCCATCCCTAAAAGTTGCAGTCAGGGAATTTGTGGGAGTTTTTGACTGCAGCAATTCCTGCCCTCTACTGCTCCCTCCCCCGCTTGGCTGGTTTTAGGAGGGAAGATAAAGTGCCCTATTCCAGCCTTGCAATGCCCCCACTTTAACCTTTGAGGGTGCCTTTTTATGAATTTCATCCCAGGGTACTGAAGTGCTTTTTAGATTTTTATTCTGGAGTTGCTGCCTGTAATCTTTGGGAATTCTTGGAGAAAGTGCAAAGTGCTACCACACTAGACAGTCTTGCTCTCTTGAAACCAGAAACCAACCTCCCTGATGTCAACACTGGGTAAAATTCTAGAGCAGGTGATTCAACTGTAAGTCTGTGAACATTGATCACTAGGAAACATCATTGGTTTATCTAGCATAAAGTATGCCAGACCAACCTTGTCTCCCTCAAAAAAAAAAAAAAAAAAGTTACCAGTCATGGAAATGCTGTGGCCGTCTTGATTTCAACAGAACGTTTGACAGTCTCCCAAGGGATAATTGTTGAAAAGATGGTAAAATGTGGGTTGTATGAGACTATTGATAAGTGGATTCACACAACCATACCCAGCAAGTGCTCATTAATGGCTCTGTGTCAACATGGGGGAGATGCATTGAGTCAGGCATCCCCAACCTTTGGCCCTCCAGATGTTTTGGACTACAATTCCCATCATCCCTGAACACTGGTCCTGTTAGCTAGGGATCATGGGAGTTGTAGGCCAAACATCTGGAGGGCTGCAAGCTGGGGATGCCTGCATTGAGTGGAGTGCTACAGGTTGCTATCCCAGGCTCTGTGATGTTCAACCTTTTTATAAATGACAAGAGGGCAATGCTAATTCAAAGAGGCAGGTGGCACAAAGGCATAGCTAACACCATGGAAGAGAGAACCAAAATTAAAAATGATTTTGGCAAGTGGGAACACTGGGCTGAAACCAAGATGATGAAATTCAACAGCGATAAATGTAAAGATCTGAAGTTAGGTACCATTGGGGGTTTTCTTTGGTTGTTTTTTTTAAATCAAGGGCAGAAGTATAGGATGATGGAGACCTGGTTTAGCGGCAGCACATATGAAGAGCATCTTAGTTGATCACAAACTGTGCATCAAGGAACCAGCAATGAAATGTGCATGCTTTTAACAGCTATCACTGCCTTGGGCTGTATTAACAGAAGCATAGAGCCCAGATCACAAGTAGTAATAGATCCACTCCATTATGTACTTGTCAGGTCACAACTGAAGTACTGTGTCCAGTTCTGAGCACCACATTTTAAGAACATTAGCCTGATCTGGGCATTCTTAGGCCATCAAATCATATGAGAAAGTGAGGACAAGCACACTTTGGCCTATATTAATCTGTATTATTAAACTATTATTATCACCATTATTACCATTATTACTATTATTATTATTATTATTATTATTATTACTACCCACCCTTCACTCTAAGGTCCCAGGTTGGATTACAATAATCTAGAATGCAACATTAAAAACAGTTTAAAATAAATTTAAATCATAAAAGACTAAAGAGGTGCATCTTCAGCACTGGTAAAAATTGTATAGGGCCAGACACATCTCTGTGGGGAGTCTCTTTGCTCTTCAAAGTCATGCTGACTAATCATAACCTGATGGATGAGTGTATGTTACTCAGTAGGAAGGAATTTTTTTCTGCATATTGCTCAGTGGATTCTCCTCGATGACAAAAATGTTGATTTTGTTTGGTTAAAGGAAAACTGTAGGCACACACACAAAAAGGATAATCCTTGGATGCCTGGATCCAGGTTTGGGGCAAGTACTCTGTCTGGTGAGAGAACTGCCGCTGTGCGCAGGGGCAGCAGCTACGAATGCCCCTGGCAGCTGAGGTTTCCCACCCCCAGTATGAATTAAGCCAAGTACACACAGGCAGACATGGAAAAAAGGGAGGCAGAAAATTGCAACTGGGTTTGATTTTTAAATTTTTATTACAAAAACCCCCACCCTATTTTCAAGTCCAAATGCAGCGGAAGATGATTGGCACCATCCAAGATACCAACGTACAAAATCCCGGAACGTTTGAACCCTCTAGCATTATTACCTCTGAGCGCAACTATTGTTTTATTAGTGGAGTCCTGGCAGAAGCATTTCCGGGTGTACCAGGATGTACCTAACAGGAGCAGCGGTGGCCTCTGCCAAACTGTACAACTTTAGAAACCCCTAAAAACATGTTATTTAAAAATCTCTAAAAACCTCGCTTCCCACCTGTTCTTCATTGGTGCAGTCATCAAAAGCCAACATGCAAATCCTACTGGAGATTTTAACACACTCCTTGACCCTGCTCCCGCACCCCCACCCCCACCCCGCCAAATACTTGTCAAATAACATGGTTCAAGTTGACCAGCCAACTCCTTTCATCTGAAGCACGGTTGCATCTTCTTGCCACAACTAGCTGCATGCGGCCTTGCTGAGACAACCCCGGTGGCTCCAGTTTAAATTAAAAAATTAATACCTATTTCCACTTATAAACTTGTAAACGGATACCCCTTGCTTATAACAAGCCATCAAAGCTGCTCTTGAAGGTGAAACATGCAGCTCTTTTTTCTTTTTCTCTCTCTCCCCTCCCCATCTTTTCTCCTTACCCCCTTCCTCGATCCTGTACGCAAGTCTTAACCAACAGACACCTGTAGCAAACTCAGCCTTTTTGCAAATGGCTGATTGAGTGGACCTTTTTGAAAGAAAAGAAACACAAACTTTTTTTTCCTTTTCAGGCATTAAAATATAAAAATACTACTTCACTCTGTGTTAGAAACAGGAAAGTCAAGACAGCTTCCAAAACAGATCAAACATGTTGCAACAGCTTTTGAATAAGACTTGGTCTTGTGGGGACGACAACTGACCACAGGTTACAAGAATGCCCAACATTGCCCCACGGTTGGCATGCCATAATGCCCCTCCATCTCATAATAAGGGGCTATTAAAACACCCTTCTGCCCATGAGAGAGACTGGGTGTGGACCCAGGCTATGTATGGGTTAAGCCACCTTCCTATTTTCCATGGTGGGCTGCGGAACGCCTCCATTTTCAGCCTCCATTTTCAAGCGCCACTGAAGTGAACAAATGGTGCGCCAAAGGCTTCCCTCACTCTGCCTCTCTCCTGTTCCTTTCAGCAGGGCTCACAAAGGGCACATTTGGGCAAGGAGCACAACAAATGCGCCTCGCACATATTTTTCTTAAGCATCCCCCCCCCCCACTGTGCTGTCTGTCCCTGGAAGTGCCCAAAATCCTGTCAAGACATACAGATGGATTAGACAAAAATAGTGGTTAACTGGGGACTGTTTCCTCTAATGCCTACTCTTCCTTTTCCTGGCCTCTCAAACGACAGAATAAACACTGAAAGAGACTAAGACTTCCCTCTTCCACCCAGAAGAAACAAGAGGGTAAATTTGGGGGAGGCACAGACATGGTATTATCTCATGCCCTCAGAATTAACATCTAGAAAATGCAGAAGGGGGAAGGGAATGGGTGGGTTCCTGTGTGGGACAGAGTTCACTTAGTTCTTGTACTCAAAGGGCTCGTCCCCAGTTTCGTTGAGGAGACAAGTGCGGACGAGAGCTTCGGTCACGGCGTACGGGTCGCAGTTGGCGGAGGGTCGGCGGTCTTCAAAATAGCCCATCTTATCTTGGCCCACTTTCCTCGGGATGCGGATGCTGGCCCCACGGTTGGCTACCCCAGCAGAGAACTCATTGATGTTGGATGTCTCATGGAAGCCCGTCAGGCGCCTGGCGTTGTCCAGCCCCCCTTTGGGGTCGTAGGCACGGATGTGGTACTGGTGACGCTTGCCCAGCTTCTCAATGGCTTCTTCAATGTGCCTGTGGAAAGGAGAAGAGGCAGGGATGCTGAGATCGCCAGAGGGGCCTCCAAACCTCTTTACTTGCAGGACAGCATTAGCACATCATCGGGAGAGTCAACTTTTGCTCAAGGCCACAGGTCATTATTATTGGAGTTAGGGTGTGGGTGTGTGGGTGTGCGTGCTGCAATTCCTTAGAAGCACAGAAAGCAAATCTAGTATTTGGTGGCTGAAGTCCACCTATTCTAAAAAATCATAATAAAATAGCATGTGTGCATTTAAAAGGGAAACTGGATGTTGTGCTCACTGCTGCATTTGGCACCTCTCCAGACCCATAGAACTGCAGCATGCACACAGCCCCATTCTTGACATGTGCTCAGTTAATTCTTTAACAGATTTTTTTTTGAGCCTCCGAACCACAAAGATATTTCTCAACAACGGCAGCTCAAGAAAGCCGATAATATCAAAGCAGTAGGCTATTGCAAAACGATGCATTTCCCTCTATTGCCTAGTCATACTCTGTACCAGAAGAGGAAAAATACAGGCACATTAAAATGTACCGATCTCCTTTCTGTTTTGTATATTGTCGTGATATATCTGCATGCTTGGGTATTTTAAATTCCTGCAGAATTTGGAAGGCTTTTTTTGGAACAAGTGGCTACACTATGTTGTTTAAGGTGTACAGCCTGAAGGTGTCAAGATCTGTCTTTCTAATCCTCTCCTAAGAAAAAACTCCCCAGGTCTGAAGACACACTCACTTGAGGCCTCCCTCCTCTCGCATGAGCTTCGTGCTGAAGTTGGTGTGGCAGCCAGCTCCGTTCCAGTTCCCAGGAATGGGCTTGGGGTCAAAAGACACAATGACTCCAAAGTCTTCACATATTCTATGAAGGATGAATCGAGCAATCCAGAGGTGGTCTCCCATATCAATTGCTTCACAAGGGCCCACCTGGAACTCCCACTACAAGAGAGAGACAGTTTCAAATCAGGATTGGCACAGAGAAAGGGAGGCGGAAACTGGTCTGCACGATGCTGTTCACAGCCTTCAACTTGTACACTACTACGCCTGCAAAGAACCCCAATGCAGAGAGACCAACATTCGTTTCGGGATTTTGGCTCCAATATCTACCTGTGCTGGCATCACTTCTGCATTTGTGCCTCCAATATTCACACCGGCATATAGGCAGGCTCGATAATGGGCTTCCACAATGTCTCGGCCGTAGGCCTTGTCTGCTCCAACACCACAGTAGTATGGCCCTGCAGAATGCCAGAAGAAAGAGGAGTCCACGGGTGAGTCAGCATCTCTAACCACCATGTTCAGTACATGACTATACATTTTTGCAAAGGGTGCTCCTGTAATATCATTACAGGAATCATGACAGGCATTCATCTGGCTCATATATTTGGTGGAGCGAAAGCCGGTCACTGTTCTCTTCTTTTGTAAATGTTTCTACATGCCATCTTTGAATCCTACATCAAATGTAGCCTCAGACTCTTATTTGCATATTACCTGGAGGGATGTGGTGGGTGCAGCCTTAAGAATTGTGTCTCTACCACTCACATCCCGCCATGCAGTAAGGCAAACTGTGCAAGTACTATTTTATGCAAACTGATGGCCTTGCCTTGAAAGGTGGCACATAAACCATGGAATTAATACAGTGGTACCTTGGTTTAAGAACAGTTTAGTTTATGAACAACTTGGATTAAGAAGTAGGTGTTTTGGTTTGTGAACTTTGCCTTGGAATGAGAACATGTTCTGCTTCCTGTTGAGTGTAAATCGAGTCCCCTGCTGCTATGGGAAAGCACGCCTTGGTTTAAGAATGGACTTCCGGAATGGATTAAGTTTGTAAACCAAGGTACCACTGTCATTCTGCACTACACTGAAAGTGCTCAGCCTAGATGTGATGTGTCACTAGCAATGCTGTACACATGCAAGTGTAAGAGGAAAATGCAACGTGGAGCAACTTCAAAGTCCCACTATTAGCATGTGAACAAAGGCCTTACAATTTTATCATCCACACTTTGCAGTAGTGAATGTCCTTCTGCCAAGATAGGCCAATGTTCCACCCAGCTCAGCACCAACTGCCACCCCCATCATTTGTGCAGACAGAGCACAAGCTCTATTGCTAAGCTGCGGCAGGTTGCAATTTGCTCTTGGGAACTCAAGACCATCCGTGGTCTTCCTTTGTAGCATCTTTACCTTGTGGTCCGGGAAAGCCATTGGAAGGCCAGCCAAAGGGATGTCCATCTGTTCCCAGAAGAGTATACTCTTGCTCCATCCCAAACCAGGGGTTCTGGTTAGACACCATGTCCATAATCCTTTTACAAGTGGACCTTAAATTTGTTTCTGGGAGAAAAACATGTGTAAGGCAAATTAGTATTACTTGTACCACACCACAAGCTCTGCCTGAAGGAACTTGAAGGTAGTTTTCTCATGTCTCTCTGCTGCATGGGGGAAATGCTAGCGGGTGAGGGTTAATCAAGAGTCTTCACAAAAGAGTTTAACAATATATACCACCATATCATAGATAAAAGGTAGGTAAAGGCCCCGTGGACGGTTAAGTCCCATCAAAGGCGACTATAGGGTTGTGGCGCTCATCTCGTTTTCAGGCAGAGGGAGCCAGCGTTGTCCACAGACAGCTTTCCAGGTCATGTGGCCAGAATGACTAAACCGCTTCTGGTGCATTGGGACACCGTGATGGAAACCAGAGCGCACGGAAATGCTGTTTACCTTCCCACTACAGTGGTACCTATTTACCTCCTCGCACTGGCGTGCTTTCGAACTGTTAGGTTGGCAGAAACTGGGACCGAGCAATGGGAGCTCACCCCATCATGGGGATTTGAACCACCGACCTAAAGGTAAAGGTAAAGGTACCCCTGCCCGTACGGGCCAGTCTTGCCAGACTCTGGGGTTGTGCGCCCATCTCACTTAAGAGGCCAGGGGCCAGCGCTGTCCGGAGACACTTCCGGGTCACGTGGCCAGCGTGACATCACTGCTCTGACCAGAGCCAGAGCCAGAGCCAGAGCCGCACACGGAAACGCTGTTTACCTTCCCGCTGGTAAGCGGTCCCTATTTATCTACTTGCACCCGGAGGTGCTTTCGAACTGCTAGGTTGGCAGGCGCTGGGACCGAGCAGCGGGAGCGCACCCCGCCGCAGGGATTCGAACCGCCGACCTTTCGATCGGCAAGTCCTAGGCGCTGAGGCTTTAACCCACAGCGCCACCTGCGTCCCAACCACCGACCTACTGATTGGCAAACCCAAGAGGCTCAGTTGGTCAGACCACAGCGCCACCCGCATCCCTCACCATATTGTAAGACATCAGGGCAACATAGATCAGCAAAACATAACAACACCATTCAGAACTGTAGAAAGTGTTGCAATCTATCAGGAAAGGCCAGAGCGCCTTGTGGTTCTTTCCAATTAGACCACAAAGTCATCCTGGAAAGCGGATCACTAGGCTCATTTCCCATATTAAGAATGGAAGCTGGGAGACAGATTGCCCAATTCCATTCAAAAAGCTTCTAGCTAAACTGGGATCTAAACTTTGCAGCTAAACTATCTTGAACACTGGCATCAAACCCAAACAGTTATGTTTAACGGAGTGCTTGAAATGTCACCTTGGCAACGGTGTTATCACCATGGTAACTACAGTGTCATGGCTTCAAGCTGCAAATGAATTCTGCAGGAAGGCGAGGCAGTGGTTAAAAGAGAAGAATGACTGTGTTCAATATGTTGCGAGAAAGAAGCATGGGGGGAGCTATGCATGCATCCAACAGATCAGCTGACGCAGCTGGAAGAATGAATGTCTTGTGGATTGAAAGTGGCATCTGATGTTTACTGGCTTTTCTGCCAACATTACGCCAGCACTGTCAGCTTCCGGAGGCAAATGGCTGCGGTTACTGGACACAGAAGGTTGGTCTAGATCAGCCTTCCCCAACTTGGTGCCCTCTGGATGATGTTTTGGACTGCAACTCTCCAACCCAGCACCATCTGTAGTCCAAATCCTCATCTGGAGGGACCAGCTTGGTGACTAGACAGACCTTTGGTTTGATCCATGAAGGAAATGTTAAATTTCTCTCTTTCAAAAAGGTGTAAGACTACCTGTTGCATTTATATAGGGATCTAGGGTTAATTATTATATTTATTATTTTACTTATACCCCACCCATCTGACGGGGTTGCCCCAGCCACTCTGGGCCGCTTACAGCATAAAACACTTGCAATCAACGCAGATCAGGTTCTCCTCTGACAGTGTATGTACTCTTGTACATAGAAAAGCATGAAAACAAAAGAGGATCAAAATGCTTGCTTCGAGAAGAGGGGGACACTTACACACCACAACCAAATTGCTTATTTTGGACTTTCCGGGAGAAAAGGAAATGAATGACTATGGGACACTTGTAACTTAGAGGAAATATTGTTTATCAGAAAGTGGAGTAGACAGTTGCTTGCATTGACTGATTGTTTTAAATAATTCTATTTTCTTCTAGTACGTGACTGGCAGATAGAAAATCGGAAGTCCCTCTTTTGTAATTTTTGCTAATGTTTCTCTGTTTCTGCTTTCTTTATTTTTTTCTTTCTTCTACTTCTCTATTTTCCCTTTCTCTTTTTCATTTGCTTCTTTTTCTCATTTTATCTCTCAGGTATCTTATTGTATTATGGGAAAATCTTATTGAAAACAAACAAATTGCTTATCCTTAATTTGTACAGTAAATCTTTTGTCACAACCTGAAAGTGCTGCTTAATGTCTCATGGGAAGTAAGTTCCTATGTTCCAGGAATCCTGTCCTCTGTTCTGCTGCCCCCTAAGCACAGAGGTTTCCTTATTCATCTTAGCTAGCGGCTGTCGACACCAGATACCAACCTCTGTGAATCTGTTTTGTCCTTAAAAAAAAGAACAAGCACCGTATCTCCTCGCTCCCATTCTCAGGTTGACGGGGCCTGAGCTTCCTAAGTATTACTACGACTCGTTCCTCATTTCTCCCAAGCGCGGCCTTTTCTGCACTTTCTTTTTCCTATCCAGAGCAGAGCGGAAGGGAAAAGGAGCAGTGCTGGACATACCTGCCGGCTTGCGGTTGTACTTCAGGACCTCACAGAGCACCAGCTTGTTGGGGTCTTTGCGGAAGGGGTCCCGGAACATGGCAGATGGCACCAGGTACATGTCGCTGTTGGAGCCCTCAGACTGGTAGGTACTAGAGCCATCAAAATTCCACTCTGGCAGATCTGGAAGCAGAAGCATAGGCTGCCTTAGCGATAAACTCCGGCTACTTCCCAGAAAAAGAATCTATGCTAACTGGCTGTGCTGCTGCCGCTATAGCTGAAATGAGGCCTGCTTGTGAGGAGTAGGAAAGTTGCATCCAGAATAAATGTGCATTTGGGATTTATCATGTTCTGGAGCAGCTGTTTAGGAAGGAAATTTTGTTTGTTTTAAACAGAAGCCTGCAATGTGTACAAAACTTGGCACACAAGGGATTTTCTGCATCAATGCGGGAAACAGTTTCAGTTGGTTTTCCACCTAACAGGGGAAATACTGAAGATCTGTTACAAGCCCAAGGTGGCGGCAGCTTGGAACCCCCCCCCCCGCAAAACAGAGAAACTAGAAGTCCGCCATGCCATACCTTGCCACTGGTGGGTAGTCCATGTGTCTGTGACAATGTTCCTATGCTACCATTTCATGCCAACAGCTTGTTGCAACAATTATCAGAGAATCCAAGCAGAGCATGTGCCGTTCAGCACAGAGCTAGGATGCTCCAGAACCCATTATATTAAAAGCGGAAGCCCCACATCCTCAGGTTTATAGAGAAACTTGATTCAAAACATTGGGCAGCTGTGCTTGCAAATAATCCAGGGCTTCAGATCCTGCCCCAGGCACCTCTGCTCCCCACACTCTCCCAGGTCTTGACCCCACAGCGTTCCTTATGCCAGGAATCTGGTTTTGCTCTGTTTCAAAGCGTTCCCTCCAGGGCAGGATGTGTGCGTGAGAGTGGGCCCAGGTACAGGCACTCAGAGCTGGCGGGAGAGAGAATAAGCAAACAGTATAATCATATTTGAATTGGCATTAAAGTGGTTAATCCAGCCAGCTTGATCCCTTTCATATGCTTGAGGTGGTGAAATGATTTAAACCAAGCAGTGCCAGCCGCTCGCTCCTCAGAATGAAAACAAAGCACTCGACTAAATACTTCTAATTGGCCATACATGCTCTGCGGGTTTCATAACCATCTCTGGCCAGCTCCATGGCAACATGTGAAGAAATCCTAATGCTGTTTATTGTGTTGGGGAGGCCGCTTTGTTCGGAGGGGCAAACAAAAGGCCAACTCATTGTGCGCAGTGGAAATTTTTATGGCTCTCCCCCCCTCCCCCTTGCTTCCTGCCACCTTCACAAGATCAAGGGTGAATACTGGCACACCAAGGCGCTCGGCGAACAAGCAAGCCCCCACAACCCCGGAATGGTGGTTTGCAGAGTTACATTTCCCAGCAACTGAAACAAACTACCCTCCCAGGATCCTCTCAAGGTGTAACGCGTTGGGCTTATTTCAGAATCACAGCACATCCTGCAAGAGGGCAGACCTCACTGAGGATGGGACGCCCCCTCCAGATGCTGTGGAGATTCACATCAGCGCCAACCAACTCAGTCCACTGTCAGGAATGGGAGGCGATGCCATCTAACAACATCTGGAGGGTCACAGGCTCCCTGTCCTGGGGGCAGAAGGGGGATGGACAGCTCAGCTGTTTTGAGTCTGGGGGAAAAGATTAGCACAAAAGTTGCAAGTCTGAGGGGAATCATGTCCTATGATGTCCTATTAGATTCAGTGGTGTGTCCTTCTGAGCAGAAATATATCGGATTACACTGCACACTGGTGACCAACCCACCCAAGATTTGAGTAAACAGTGAATCACTGGATAATGCTTCTGATCAATGGGGCATAAGGCCTAGGCTGAAGTTCAAGTTTATCAATTTTTTGAAGTCACTTTGGCTCTACTTGTCTTAGAGGGAATTAAAAAGAAAAAAATATGACAGCCTTCTTTGTGAAATGTAGACAAACCTCTTCCCCACCTGTTCTCCTCCACCAACGTTCGGTTCATCTGGCACAAAAAGGAACTGAACTTTGGCAGACAATCCATTTATCCCACTAGACAACTTTGACATTTTCCTGGTGTGCACATGTTTACTCAAATGCAAGTCCCATTGTGTTCAACGGGCCTTGCTCCCAGGTAAGTGTGCAAAGAACTGTAGTAGACATTGTTGGCTGCGGTGGGGGAGCTGGAATGCACTATAAACTCATAAAAACACCACCATCATGCTGGTTTTCAGTCTTTTACCCAATGGAAAAGTGTTTCAGACCAGGGAAAGAGCCAGGTTCTTCTTCAATGCAGAAAATAAATAAATAAATTATACCCCGCCCATCTGGCTGGGTTTCCCCAGTCATTCTGGGGGGCTCAACAGAATATTAAAAACACGATAAAACATCAAACATTAAAAACCTCCCTGAACAGGGCTGCCTAGTCACCAGGCAGTCCCTAGCTAGGCTGGCAGCTCTTGCCCAGAAACAGGGTGGCATCGCAGAGCCAGAGCAAGAAGCTGGCATCACAAATAGACCCGGGGGGGGGGGAGAGTTGTTGTTTTTATTTTACTTATATATATATTGTGGTTTTTATGTTGATCTTCTCTGTGAACCGCCCTGAGCCCTCCGGGTATAGGGCAGAATATAAATTCAAAAAACAACAACAGTCCTTTTGCAGTCCTTTTTCACAGGTAGGATAGAAGCACACGCCAACCCGCCTGCCTACCTTCAACGTTCTTGGGCTCTTGCTCCAGGGTCCGGGTTTTACAGCGCAGGAACTCTCCAGTCCCATCAATCCAGATGTACATCGCTTGCACCTTGTCACCCTGAGGCAGCTTCATGTACATCTGCTTTATGGCTTTGCTCAGGTGGGAGCTTGCAGAGGTAGCCATGGCTACAGAAGCTGTTTCTGAAGGCCTGTAAAGCAAAGTGGGGGGGGGAGGAGTCCATGAAAGGGAGCCTGGCAACAAGTAAGGAGGGACACTTTGCAACTAGGAAAGTGTCCCTCCTGGTACCAGGGCTCTCTGGTAACCCAGGCAGAGAATGCCAGTCAAGTTAAGAGTCCAGCTGTGGAGCGCTGCCAGCTATTCACACTGGCTGAAAATCAGGCCATGGATGGGCAAATGGAATCTAAAGACAGCCATGCTTTGAAGTGGCAACTTGCACCACCTTCATGTGACCTGAAAGCTACACTTTTGCTGGTATATACACATATGACCACACTGCACAGTCAACACAGTTGGGTCAATCAAAATAAGTTACTGTATGTCAGGATGTTATACGCAGTTGTGGGTTGAGCAACGATGCTGTTAAAGAACGAGGAGCTGGCAGTATTGCCTGAATTCCAAAATCTAACTTGGGACACTGTTATACAAAAGAGGCACTCAGTCCCAAATAATTCAGCCCTTATTGGCACTTCCAATATTGCAATGCTAAGCGTTTAGGACTTTAATCATATAAAAAACTGGTAGAGAGTGATGCCCACTCTGGAATCCAGAAAGCACAGGGTGTCATATCCAGAGGTGCTTTTCAATTTAATACTAGAATCTGCGTGTCACTATCATCTTTAATGTGTCTGCTTCTTGCACTTTCCATTTTTAAAATAAGGAATCTAAATTGTTCTAAAGTCATATCAGTATCTTGCTGTTCTATCAGTTGTTTGCTAACAACTGAAAACAGCTGTTACTACAAACTCATGCCAGGAAACTGCACAAGCTGCAGCCCCCCCCCCCAAAAAAAAACCTTTAGACCAGGTGAGAAAATGTATGTTTTAAGAAATGTCTCACTGTCTTTCCAAATTACAGTAACTGCCTGAAGTAACACACAATAAAGATTCTCCATAAAAACCAGTCCATGAAAACATTGTACAAGGCAAAATCTTGAGCATCAAATATTAAATCTCACATCTACAAAGCATGCCTGAACAGGAAAGTTTTCATCTGTCTCCTAAAGAAACTACGGTAATTTTGTTTCCTTAGCTATGATGAGTTAGAGGGTAGGAGTTATGAAGGCCTTGAAGGGTGTTCTCATGAACATAACAGCATCTGATGGTACTTTGAGCCTAGGCTCTGTGTAACGTAAGCCTATTCTCAGCATTCCACCCCATGACCAAGACTGGGGCAAGCTTCATTCTGAATAGATCAGGGGCAGATCAGCCTGGATAGTTCTGTGAAGATTTAACATGCACCTGTCCCAATGAGATATCATTTCTCCCATATAAGCAAAATGCTACTAATTAATTGGAGGGATAGTTAAGTGCTGTACTTGGGTACAATACAACAATAAGGGTAAAATGTGCTCTCCAATACTGACAGGGATTCTGCAAAGTATTCCATGCACACACATCCATTTAAAGGCCATTGCAAGCTACAGGCCCTTCCTTTGCACACACCTCCCCAGCCATAATTATAAGCATTTTACGAGTATGCAATAACCAGCACTTTGAATCATGCCTGGAAAACTACAACAAACCAGTGTAAGTAATATATTTTACTGGTGAAACTATATTAAAAGGCAGTCTCAACGATCTACTTAAGACTTTTCAAATCCATTAGAACCTGTACACAATCTCTCCTACCTTGAGTGAATGGAAACATGCGTGTAAGACGTAAGTATTGTGCATGATAGGAAAGCCAGTGGTGAACATGGCATTGCCTATGTTCCAGACACTTTTGTAATGGCATAATTCAGCATGTGGAGGTCCTTCCACAGGGGCAGCTTCAACAACAAAACTCCCAGATTCCAGATGAGCTCGTGATTCCCAGATATACATTTCGAACAACTCAATTCCGCAGCAAGCTAAAAAAAATGAACTCAACTGCACCATCCTGCTGTAAACTGGGTACTGCTATTTATACTATATTTAGCATCTGAGAATCCCATCCAGCAATGTGTTGTTCCCATACTTGTAACATGATATACATGAAACCGATACCTATTGTATAAAGGAGATTTCAGGAAGGCCTGGACCAACTCTGAAACTTTCTCAAGTTGGGAAGTGTGATTTAAATATGCATGGCATATTTTCCACTGTACTGAATTTACACTGGACAGCACAGATGGGTTCCCAGCACTCTGCAGAACTTGACCACTCTGCCTCAAGATCAGAAGAAGTTCTTCCCAATGGGAGCTTGTATGCTGCTCTTTAATCAAACAGATCATGAACTTGCAATACTTATCCAGTAACTTGCTGTTTTCTCAAGAGAAACTAGGGCTGCAATCTTCTTGTACAGTACACACACTTCCCCTGTATCACTGAAATAAATGAGGCTTACTTCTGAGTAGACACGGAGGCTCATACTGTAATGGGATCACACACTTCCAGCTACTTTTGCAGTGGATAAAGGTCCATTTTTGTGAAGGCTGTAGGGCCCTAGTTGATGTTAAACAGGAACTCCACTAATAATCTCTCGAGTTTGGGATGCACAAAAAGTACTTTTCTGGTAGCTACAAAAAATTGACATTGAAACACTGGAAACCTAATGTTCCTCCAAACACAGGAATTTGTATTGTCAATTTATGTGCATTAGCAGCCTAGTAAGGCTGCTAGTATGTGATAAAAAGCATGGCAAAATAACACAATTAACAACATTCCAATGCTTCATTAGACAATTTCGTTGAATTCTTATGCATTTCCCCTTTTATATTCTGCATTCATCCAACTTTCCCTTAATGAGGGAACAAAGAGTCCTGTAGCAGCTTGAAGATTAATACATCATGGTATAATCTTTTGGGGACTAGAGTTATTTTATGCTGAAAAGTGTTAGCTATATCTGTAATGAATTTCCATTGAAAAATAACTTCCCACCTTACTTTTAGTGTTAAGGCTTTTACGCCTACTCCTTAAAAATGCAGAAGATGAAATATAACAAGAATATATTACAGATATATTCATCAAGAGGCTGACTGACTGTATAGCTCCACTACCCAGGATACTATGCAAGCTTTTGAGTTCACACAGAACTCTTTGTTGTGTGGGAAATTCTATGTAGTGGTAGACATGTCTGTATGCTCTTCTACTGATTTCCCCCCCCCCCCAAAACTTATTATGAAGTAGCTCCACATGAAAAAACTGCTACAAAGGAATGCTTCCACTGAGGTCTGGATCGTCTGCCCACCCTGAGCCATATGCAGTACAAATATAAGTCGTGCGATATTGTACATACGAATGGCAAACTTGTCCAGAGACACCCAAAGTGCTTGTTGGACTACAATTCCCATCAGCCCCAGCCAGGGATGATGGGAGTTACAGTTCAGCAACATCTGAATGGCACCACATTGGTTTCCCTTGATCAAATCCAACTGTCCCCTTTGCAACACCTTTGCAACGCCTCCCCATTTCCACCCTCGACTGTTTCCAAGCTGTTTCTCTTGAGGTGCCTAAATTCTCTCAGGATTTATTTCCTGGGCTCTCCAACCGAAGAGCCATTTCCCATCTGCCAGGGAGGCAAAGCCAAGTTTGCCACACTCCAAATACTGATAAGGAGGTGGGAGTCCAAGGCCAGCCCCCCACTGAGCGTACAGTGCTGGTGGTTGTCACAGCCACACTGCAAAAACCTCTTGATAGGGAATGAACAAGCTTTTGTAGTTATGTGGCATTTTAGTTGGGCCTTACAGACATATTATCCTATGATGGCACCTGTGTTTACTTTAGGATTTGTTTTCCAAATGGATCTGTAAGGTGAAGGGGTGTGGGCACCTGCCTTTGACGGCCCCCCCTTGGTCCTTCCACTGTGCCCTCCTCTGCTCCAGGCATCATCTTCAAAGACAAGCCCCCCAGAGACCCTCCAGGTGGGTCCCTTGGAGAGCTTCTTTCCCTGCTAGCTGGGAGGGAAGGGGGTGTTCGCTCCTTCTGCATGCCTGTAAGTGATGAAATGCGATGCCTGCCCGCGCCCCCCCCGGAGACCCCACCCCAAACACAATTGGGCTGAGGAGCATTTCCACAGGCTCCCAGGAGCCACTTATACTCTTGTTTTTACAGATCCTGGAAATTCAAAAAGCAAGCAGACTGGAGATTACCATGCCTTTGAAAGGTGGAAAGTAAAAAGGGATTGCGGAAGAAATGCAGAATCAAAGAAGTTTCTTTCAAGCTCGCCCTTCTCTAGCCATCCCTCTCCCTGCCCCCACGTTACTCAAACACAGGCATGAAAAATTCCTTTTGCTTCCCGATTCCAAGGAGCCCCACAGATCAGGGTTGGAGAAACCTGCTTTTGGTGTCTCAGAGAGAGGGAACCTCCTGCCTCCCCTTCTGCCGGGCACACAGCGCCCATTGTCTCTCCCGAAACAGAGGCAGAGGCAGAAGCGGATGTCATCGGAGGATGAGAAATGCGCTGCTTAGCGGGCCCGTCGGGAGAGAAAAGGGAAGGGGCGGGAGGAAGGGGGGCTAGAGAGGCCGAGGCGAAAAGCCAAGGGGGCAGAGGCTTCCAGACATCCCCCCCCCCCCGTTAGGCAAAGGACCCACTGCACCTCCCCTGAACCGCCAGCTCCTCCCGAGACCCGTGTGAACAGCATCGTGGCAGACCCGAAAGAAGCGCGGCTCCCCGATCCCTCCCCGGCGGCGTCCCTTGCTTTACCTTGGCGGCGGCGGCGGCGGCGGAGGCTGCTGGGCTGCTCAGCGGGGTCGGGGCGCTGCCATGCTCCGCTCTAGAGCAGCGGCGCCGCCGGCCGCCCCCTTTAAGCGCTGCCCGGCGCCAGCCCCGCCTCCCGGCTTGGCCCGGCGCGGGAGGGGGGGAGGGGAGGCGGGGCTGCGAAGCCGGAGCCCCCCCCCCCGCCCGCGCCACGCTCCCCTCCCCCTCGCCTTCGCTTTTGGGGCAGCCCTGCAGGCAGGCCGGCTCGCGAGGAAGCGGGGGGATGAGGGCGCGCATCTTGGAGCCGAAATGCCCGGGGCGGGAGGGCGAGGCTGGACTCCCTCCCCCCAGGAGCCACAAGGCGAAGCAAGGCGCGTGCAAAAAAAAAAAGGGGGGCGAGGGGGCGGCCTGGAAAAGAAAATGGGATGACAAGAGGGAAAGCGGGAGCCGCTTCCCCGCCCCAGTTGCTCCGGCTTCCCTCCTGCATCTTGCTTAGCCGGGCTTGCTTGGAAGTCAAGCCCAGCGAGTTCCTGGGGGCTTAATTGTTTGTAGCAAAGGTTTGACAATTGCAGCCCAGTCTCCCTGTAGTCTCCCTTCATGCATCTGCGTAGTCTCGCTGCAAGGGCCGTGCAAACGAAAAATGCCCCGATTTTCAGGAGGGGGGTGTTTCTTCCAAGAAGCAGGTCCTGGAAAGCGAGGCCGGGCAGCTGGCGGAGCAGCTTTCTCCGAAATGTTGACACCTCGGGAACTGCCTTTGCGCAACTTTCTCCGCGCTCGCTGAAACAACATAGGAACTTGCACGCTGGTACATGTAATCTTAGCGTCGCAAACAGCTCCAAGAGGCAGGGGAAGGGAGTCGGGTTGCTTTGGGGTCTTTTCGTGTTTGCATTTTGCTGGGGTGACTGGGGGCTGCGTTGTTTTGTTTGGGTGGGTTGGTCTTTAATGAATTTTCACAAGGCGTTTGTTTCAACCCACTTTTTGCAGCAGTTAAGAAAATGCAACCCATCAGGTAATAAAACTTGTGATCAGAAAGAAAGAAAAAACCCCTTACAGATTCACAGTGGCAAAAATCACAACTCCTAAAGCAAACGCCAAATAAGGTGTGGGACAGAAAGCTGAGTGGTGGGCAGGTGCAGTTTCTTCTTTTCTTTCTTTCTAAAAAACCCCGCTTTAAAAGTGCCAATGAGGGGGCCTAATACGCCTTCCCAGGGAGGGAATTCCAAAGATTTGGGGCCACCACTGAGACAGTCCTGTCCTCCACCCCAACTACTTTTTGCATTATTACTGCCAAGGTCCTAGCCAAGAGATTGTCATGCCTTTAGTCCCAACTCTTACATTTTATATATTATTTAATTGCATTTATTAATCACATTCCATAAAACATCTCAAAGCGATTTCACGTCTTACATCCCCCCTTTGAAAGGCCTAATATTTTAAGTGTACACTCACTTTATACTTTGTGGAGATGGAGGGGCAGAGAGAGAGAGAGAGAAAGAGCACTTCTCTCATGAACCTCATATGATGGTTCTGGGCAAGTGGGAATGAGGGATTAAAGACTTTGCTTGACAGCAGAAGGAGCTGTGTAGGAACCAAGAGGCAAGTAGCCCAGAAAACAGTGTGAATGCGCAGAATTGAAGCTGAGCAGGTTCGATTCAGCAGTAAAATGGCATGAAAGGAAGTCCGCATGAGCTCTCAGTTAAGTGCCTTAATTCCACTAGCATGCTTTGAGTAAAACTTGATTGTATACCACCCTGTGCTGCTTTTGCACATGATAATACTACTGTGTGGGGGATCAACTGGTAGTGGGTTTGGGTCAGACAAAAGACAAGCACTTCTCTGTTCAGTCTCTCAGCTTACACAATTCACTACAAAATGTAGTGATGGCCCCTGCCTTAGACGGCTTTGTAGAAAGGTTTGCACCAATTCATGGAGACTGCTAGCCATCAAGGCTAGCTCAGGGCGCCCTGCATGTGCCATGGGACTCCCAACTGCCACCAACCCCATCCAGCACAGCCAATGGTCAGGGATGATGGGACTTGGAGCCTCACAGCATCTGGAAGGCCTTGGGCTGGACAGAGCCTTTCCCCTCAAATGGCAGCTGTGGCTTGCTGCCACCGTTACTGCCTGTTCTTTGAGGAGCTGGATCAGTTGATGGAGGAAGGCAAGTTCCATTCACCTTGAGTCACCTGGGCTCCCCCTGCCTCTTCTTCAACTCTCCAAGCCCTTCCATCAGACAGTGCATTGTCTGATGCCATGGTTTGGGATCCCATTAAGTGGTCAGTTATTTCACAGTGGAGACAAACCTCCAATTATTCAGACAAGTTCGTATCTGGTCACTTGAACCTAATTGCTCAGCTAGGGGAGAAACTGGGCTAGGGACAGAGAGAGGGGGGCACACAAATTAATTATTACGATTATCATCTTTAAAATGGCATTGCAAATTAATTAGTCTGTGGTAGAGCATGTACTTTGCCCACAAAAGTTATCAGATTCATCTCTGAAAAAGAGGGTCAGGTCCTGCAAGCATAGCTAGCCAACTGAAATTCCCTCTTCTAGACAACTGGCAAGGAGGAGCCCTGCCCACCCCACCCCTGTTTTTATTAGGTCTCCTTTCCCCAGGTACATATGGGAAGGTTTCTTGCCTAAAGCCCAGGAGAACTGCCTCCTGTCCAGTTGACCCGTGCTCTGGTAGAAAGCAGCCCCCTGTGTTTGTCAACTGCCTGTTGCAGAACACGCTCCAGATAACTCGGTGTGGAGACGGTAGACCAAGTTGATGGTGTCCCTAGTCCAACATCTGTTTCTTTGATATTCAGAGTTTCTTAGGTATGTCAGGTGTATGTCAGGTGCCTCCAGACAGGTGCTCCTCAGATTTGACTCAGTTGCAATATTAAGGCCCTGTTTGGGAGCAACCATGGAAGAGAGAATTTGGGCTGCCATGGTTTTCCTGACTCCTAGATGACAAGCTGCGCCTGCTAAAAATCCATTTTCTCCATTGCTAATGTTCTCCCAGTATTAACCAGTTTTTCTTGGTACCAATCTTCCCTTTCTCTGTGTTGCAAAGCAAGGAAATTGCAGAAGGGATCAGCTTTTGTCCCTTCCTCGCTCTCTTACCTCACCCCCTGTTCATGGCATGTCAGAACAAAGATTCTTCAAAGGTGCTTAGGTGTCTTGGAGGCTGCCCTTGTTCAGAATTCATACTCCCGCCCCCCCAAGCTATTTTCAAAGGTTGTTTACCAACTAAAGCTACAGCAGGAGGCTGGGTGACTTGAAGCCAGTGTGAGATGAGCCCCCTCTAGTGAGGGATCTTGGAGAAATCCACTTCCCTTAGCTCCAAACATGTTTACTTACTAGCAGAGGTTTAAAGACTGTCTCAAGGCAAAAAAATGTAGTATAAACACGGACAACTGGGGAACACTTGCCTGCGAGTGCTCCAGTTGGAGAACAGTCTTTACTAAAGGTGTCATGGGCTTTGAAGACACTCGAACTCAGGACACAAGGGAGAAATGTGCTAAGAGGAAGGCATGCTTGGCAAATCCAAACTGTGATAAACTCCCGTCCAGAAACCAAGGTCCCCACTGTGGAAGGATGTGTGGATCCTGAATCGGCCTCCACAGTCATTTACGGACTCATTGTTCAATCCGTGTTTATGGAAGACCATCTGACTCAGCTACAAGGGATCGCCAAAGAGAAGAGAGACCTACTGGCATACTGTACTCTCTTCTTTGGCTTTGGCCACAGGTTGGCCAATCACACCTGAAGGGAACGGAGGCATCTTGTGTGTCACTCCTACCTGCACAAGCCACCTCTCCTTTTTTAATTGTCATAATTATACAGGGCTCAATTTTAGACACAGGGTTGTGTCTAAATATCTATCTCTGCACTGGAATTTAAGAGACTTGATTGTTCTGAGTCGGTTGAAAGGTCACTGGGGCTTATATGTTGGCAGAGTAGCTAAATTGCTAAGAAGCCAGTGTCATGTGCAATACTGACTTTTATTGAAATTAAAAAACAATGTCCAAACACTAGTTAAAATATTCAAAAGCTTTTGCTTGCAGAACACATAGCTAAAGAAGAATACAGTTTATGTAAAGTATTTACATTCACATGCTTTAGTTCCTTGAGAAATATTGCCTTTTGATGCATTTCCCCTCAAACCAGCTTCCATCCAATTAGAGAACTTAAGGCACATATGCTTCGCAGTTAAGCCAGGTGTGTGCATTGGAGACAGCCGCTGCCCATATGCAGATGGTAAAGGTGGAGGGGACCCCTGACCATTAGGTCCAGTCGTGGCCGACTCTGGGGTTGCGGCGCTCATCTTGCTTTATTGGCCAAGGGAGCCGGTGTACAGCTTCCAGGACATGTGGCCAGCATGACTAAGCCGCTTCTGGCGAACCAGAGCAGCGCACGGAAACGCCGTTTACCTTCCCGCCGGAGCGTTACCTATTTATTTACTTGCACTTTGACGTGCTTTCGAACTGCTAGGTTGGCAGGAGCAGGGACCGAGCAACGGGAGCTCACCCCATTGCGGGGATTCGAACCGCTGACCTTCCGATTGGCAAGTCCTAGGCTCTGTGGTTTAACTCATGGCGCCACCCGCGTTCCTATGCAGATATGCAGATGACAGCTTCCCAAATAGGAGCTCTGGCAGGGGCAGCGAAAGTAAACACGAACAATTAATTAATTAATTAGTATACAGGCAGATCTCAGGAGCTGCACAGCATTATATATATATATATATCACATAAGAAAAGACAACCCAATAATCCCCCCCGCCCACAACACATTTGCAAGGGCATCAGATGTCAATCAGCCAGAGGCCTGGTTTTTATCTGGCACATAATGAAGGCACCAGGGGAGCCTCCCTGGAGAGAGCATTCCACAAACGGAGCCACTGCAGAACAGCCCTGTTCTTGTGTTGTCCAGACCTCTCGTGGGGGAGGCACACCAAGAAGGGTGACATCTTTGCCCTCCCTCTGATGTTTCCAGTAAGGTGACTTGAAACACACCTTGCTGCCTTTTAAGTTGCTAGTGTTTGCACAGCCTCAGTGTTACAGAAGATGCATAGCTACCACCTCTCCCTGCCAATGTTCAGAGTAAGAGTTGGAGACCGTGAGGTCCTCTGCATGGCCATCATCCCTCCCCCTTGCCATGCTGCAAGTGGGTTGGTGGAACGGTGTGGCTAACACTGTCTGGAGGTCCACAGGTTCTCCCACCGCTGCTCCAGAGATTGGGATGCTCAGGCTGGGGGGGGGGCTACTTACAAAAGCAAAAAAAGAGAGGAAAGGCACCCCTTAAAAAAAAGGCCAAAGAGGACCCAGATCTGCATATAATTTGCACATGCTGATTTGTATGTAGAGGTGCAAACTTAGAAACTGCAAGTATGATTTAAATGGGAGTACAGCAGACCTCAAAAAGGGACGCGAGTGGCGCTGTGGTCTAAACCACTGAGCCTAGGGCTTGCTGATCAGAAGTTTGGCGGTTCGAATCCCCGCAACGGGGTGAGCTCCCGTTGTTCGGTCCCAGCTCCTGCCAACCTAGCAGTGTGAAAGCACATCAAAGTGCAAGTAGATAAATAGGTACTGCTCCGGCGGGAAGGTAAACGGCGTTTCCGTGCGCTGCTCTGGTTTCGGCGGACGTGGCTTAGTCATGCTGGCCACATGACCTGGACAAACTGTCTGTGGACAAATGTCAACTCCCTCAGCCAGTAAAGCGAGATGAGCACCACAATCCCAGAGTCGTTTGCGACTGGACCTAACGGTCAAGGGTCCCTTTACCTTTACAGCAGACCTCACCCTATGGGGAAGTTGGTGACCAGGTCACTTCTGGAGTATGCCTGCTTAGTGGGCTCTCTGGGTGCTAAGCCCCCGCTGCTTGTCCTTTATCTTTGGGTCCTTCAAAGAGAGAAGCATCATCTGTGAAGAAAGGCACATGACTGCTTGCAACCTTCGCCTGCAGTAGCAGTAGCAGCAGCCACAGAGTGGATCAGAGCCAGAAACTCTGAGCATGAGGATGTCAGGTCCTACGTCATCTGCCAGGAGGACCTTGGTCAACTATGCTGGGGTAGGCAGCAGCTGTGGGGGGGTGCCACCCCCCTGCCAATCTAATTCAGCCCTGGAAGTCAGTTTATGCAGTCTGCGGGGTGGAAAGCTTTTTCTGAGCCCTGCTAAAAAAGCATATCTCTGGATACAGCAAAAAAGCATGTTTGAGAAAAGCGATGCCTTTCCCACAGCACGCTGCTCTTCCACATGGAGGGATATTTCACTCGGACGGAGCATTCAGTTGTGCAGCTGCTGCTTGCAGAATACGGCCCAGGAAGAGCTTTTGCATTGGATTCTGCAGATAATATCCTGGTCTCTCCCCCCCCCCCCCGCCCCCGTGTCTCAGGCTCATGTTCGTGATTTGAACTGGTGCAGAATGTGCTCATCTACTAGCAGATTTACAGCCTCTGGCTTCCAGGTAGCAGGACTGATGAAATTCTCACGCACAGAAGCCTACGTGCTCAATTTGCTTTTATAACGAATAAATATTGAAAGATTCACAAAAGGTCCCTGCTGCCTTTGATGAAGCTGCCAGGTCAGGGGTAGATGGTCGCTGGTTTCAAAATGTGTGTGTGTGTGTGTAGCGAAGGTCAGGGGGTTATCTAGGTAGCACTGGAAAGCTTTCTTCTTTTTTCTTCTGTTTCCCCCCCAGAAAAGGAGCTCCATCTGGCACTGATAGGCTTGACTATGACGTGTGTCTGCAATGCATCTGGGGCAATGCAGAGGCCGTGGCCTCAGAAGGCAGATGGGGAGGAAAGAGGACTTGAGGCAGCAAGCGTCAGTCCTGCGCTCACTTACCAAGGAGCAGGTAATTTTCACACTTACCTGAGTAGGCTGCTCTCCAGGGTTTCCCAGCCCTCCCTCGGGACTGAACCTGGGACCTTCTGCATGGAAAGCAAGATCCTGGGCCACCAAGCTACAGCTCTCACATTTATTGAAACTGATTTATTGACATTTCATTGAAACTTACTTCCATGCAAGCATGCACACCTTTTGCAAGCTTCTATTTGGGGTGCAATTTCTCAGTGTGTGGACACACACACACACAGAGAGAGAGAGAGAGAGAGAGAGAGAGAGAGAACAAACTCTCAGCTCCAGCTCTACATGATTTGCTATCAAGGCCATGCCTTCTTCCAATCAACACCCCCCCTCCCTGGGTGTGTGAGGGATTGTGCCCTGTGACATATCTGGATCAGGTATGACTATTCCGTCACTTCAATGCAGAGGGACTGCAGAATGACTTAACCTTCAGAGGAGGTGGCCTGTTATATCTCTGCGTGCACCATTGCATAGGACTTGCCTACTTCTAATCAGAGGTCATGTTCTGATCAAGGACTCCTGCAGAATCAGGAGCAGTAGGGCAGTTAAGTCTCACTTTTATATGCTCTAATAAAAAGGTGTTCTGGCTGTGAGAATGATGAATGCCCCATTTTAATTCAGTAGACAGATGAGTGTGTGGCTCAGCTATCCTGAAGCTGGGGAGAACGTCAGTCTAAAGTGATCCAGGATGAAACACATTGATGTCTCATTGAAGGACAAAAAAACCACAGGATGCCACAGAGTGACGTTTTGGAGTTTTCTCCACCCCATCGAGTCCAGGTGCATTTGAGTCCAGGTGTGGTGTGACTACCATACTGGCGAAAACACAGCCTGCATAGTATGATAGTGGGATATTGGCCAAGCATTACAAGGTTAATCTGCCTGCTGGGCTTCCCCACCCTCTGATTGGTCCACAGGCCTGTGGGCAGAGGACAAGACCAGGCAAATCATAGGCAAGCAGAAGGCAGGGTCCTTACCGTGTTCTTTCTAGTATCAGTGCAGATTTAATTTTCTCCCCCATGTTCTCCCTAGGCCAGGGCTGCCTAATCTTTAGTCCTCCAGATGCTGTTTTACTCTGAGTCCCATCAGCCCCAGCCAGCAGGGCCAATGGTAGGGGGGATGGGAACGCCAGGAGGGGTGTGTGTGTGTGTTACTGCTACTCCAGGGTTTGTAAATCGATTTGTGACTCGTGGGAGTGAAAAGTGGCATAGAAATATAAGAAATGAAATGAAAGGAATACTAGTCCTGCATCCCACAGGCTGGGGTTGCGTGGTACATGCCTGCAAGGAGCAAGTGCTTATACTCTGTGAAAAAGAATAGACTTGAAATAGATTCTTAAACTCACAGGCCATTGCAATTGCCAGCAATTGTGTTACACTGAACAGCAAGCTGAGATTTGGTACATGTGTTGCCCAAGACATCCTGGTTCACATGAAAGTCTAGAAAGGAGAACATTTTCTCTTGGTCACTTGAACTTCATGACATGAGGCTTCGCCTGGCGCCATTCGCACAGTAGCTAGAATGACTGCATATAGCAGAGAACACAATTCCGGAGCCCGCCTGGTGTTAAGAGTGTTGAATGAGGACCTGGGAGACCAGCTCTCAAATCCCCGCTCAGCCGTGAAGCTCACTGGGTGATCTTGTGCCAGCCACTGGCCCTCGTCAGGGTTGTTGTGGAGACTGAGGAAGCAAGTCATTGTTTGGCAGCAGCCGCCAAGTGGCATTTTAGGGGGACCCTGCATAAAACAGCTCTTCCTTGCTGACAATATCAGGCCTTGACCGGGCCTTCAGATGAACTGGTCATCTAATGCTTAAAAGTCTCTGTGCAAAGCTGTAGGGGGCGGGGAGACTGGTGTCGCTGGAATCAGGATTGCCGGTTCTTGGAGTGCTAGCACTGCACTTAATCCACATACGTCAGAAACTGTGTGGCAGTAATTGGGAGTTATTGCAACATCTAAGTCAGAGATGATAAGCAGCAGTAATCCAGATTTGGGAAGAAAATCCATTGTATTAACAATTCTTAGCATGCCACTGGGATTTCCTGCTGCACTTTCCACAAACTCTGGGATTAGAATGCATGGTTTTTGATCTCATTCTGCCACCTGCTGTTAGAATTCATGCGCTACATAGGAACATGGAAACCTGCCTTATGCCATTGCTCTCCACCTGCTTCCGTATCATTGACAATGATGGCTCTCCACTGGTTTTAGTCAGACTTTAAGGTGTCACAAGATTCTGTTACACTAGCAAGGTGAATGATGCATTTATCATCTCAAGCTGCAAAGTCAGTTTTACTCTATTGGCTGCCATTATGTTTGTGTATATAACTAATAATTTTATCCTATCATGTGCATAACTAACAATTTTATCCTTTCATGGACTGGGAATTAGTGGTTGTTCCTAATTATTTTCCCTAGGCTATTAAGGAAGAGAATAATAGAAAATTAGAATCTTAGAGTTGGAAGGGACCCAAGGATCATCTAGTCCAACCCCTCACTGTGCAATGCAGGAATCTCAGTTAAAGCATCCATGATAGATGGCCATCCAATCCCTGCTTAAAAACCTCCAAGGTAGGAGAGTCTGCCACCTTTTTTGGGGATTCTGTTCCACTGTCAAGCAACTCTTACTGTCAAAAATTCTTCCTTATATTTAGTTGTATTGGACTGATTCCTACCCTCTGGAGTAGGAGAAGACAAGCTTGCCCCATCTTCCATGTGACAGCTCTTCAGATATTTGAAGATGACTATCACTCCTCCTCTCAGTCTCCTCTTTTCAAGGCTAGACATACCCGGATCCCTCAACCGTTCCTCATCAGGTTTGGTTTCCAAACCCTTGACCATCTTGGTTGCTCCCCTATGCAGCCAGAGGGTGGCAACAGGGGAAGTGTGGTGCTATATACCTCTAGAGGTATGTGGTGGGCTTGCGGTGGGGCTGGTGTGAAACCATTTCCAATTAATGCCCAAATATCATAACTCCATGATCACATGTACAACATGCATGCTAGGGAAATGGGTGTTTTGGGATATGCAAAGGCCTCTTAATAATGAACTAAATGGCAGAACATTTCCTGGGCTGTTCCACTTTAGGGCACAAGTGGGAATGAATGTTTGTATGTTTGAATTACTATACACACAGTCACGCATACACCCACCCACAAAGAACAGGAGTTCTTCCTAGCCGACTTGCTGCTTTTTTTCTATGTGCAGAGAGGTTATTTTGGGAAGGGAGGACAGAGCAAGTTCAAACATGCAGCAGGAACCTGAGGTGCTGCCATTCAGGGGAAAACTTCACCCCTCGACTCTGCTGAGTCTATGAACATTCTAAGGAGATCTTTGATAGTTAGGAGGAAATTTGTAAAACAATATAATTTTTCATGTTATGTGCAACAAATGGGGAGAAAAATCATGATCAGCTAAGAGCTGCCTTGGTGGAATGTGGAACCTGCTGGAGCAGCAACTGTTCTAACGCATCATAACAGAACAGAGCTCAGCAAAAACTGCCTTGAAATGCTGCAACAGTGAAAGCATCCTCAACCCAGACTCATCATGAATAGAATGAGTAAGAGTTGGTGTGTGTGTGCGCGCGTATCATTTGTTCACTGTATTTTTTATCATACCTTTCCATCAAGAAGCTCAGGGTGGTGGCATAACTGACGTTAGCCCAGCCATCCTCACAACAACCCTGGGATAGGTTGGGCAGATAGATGGCCATGGTGCGCCCAAAGGCTCTCAGAGAAGCCCTCATGGATGTGAAACTGGGATTTTCACAGCCAAGCCCAGGTCTCAAAACACTATGCTGTCAGTATTGGCTCTTCTACACCAATATCTCTTCATAATTTTTTCAGTGGATGAGACTCACTTCCTACCAATTCCAACAGAATAATCAAGGACCATCTCTCTCCATATGAACCAATCCGTACCCTGAGACTATCATCTGAGGCCCTTCTTCATTTGCCTCCTCCACAAGAGCTCCGGAAGGTGGCAACAGGAGAACAGGCCTTTTCTGTGGTGACTCCCTGCTTATGGAATGCTCTCCCCAGGGAGGCTCGCCTAGCACCTTCACTAAATAGAGTATCTTTAGGTGCCGGCAATAATGTTCCTCTATAACCAGGCCTTTGGCCTTTAAAATGTATTTGTGGGAGGGAGTTACTGGTTGTTGTTGTTGTTATGATATACCATATATGATATTTAGTCACATACCGCAAAATTCATGTGTTGCAACTGGGAGGTGTTACCCAACAAACCTGCTTCCTCAAAAGACAACTTTTTTGTAGTAAGGATGAGTGCAAATAATTCGGTGGATAACTTTACTGTTTCAAACCCAAACTTCCATTTTCACCACAATCACGCTCTTCTTCTTTGCAGAACTGATTGCCAAGAAGCACTTGACAGTTCTGATGCAAAATGAAATCTTTGCTGACTTCTTCAACACATTCCTGAATCTTCCTGTAAGTTCCCTCTAATACTCAGTATATTTGGCTATGTACATATTACATATTCGTGACTTAAAATGCAGTGAGGTTGTCCCCTGCCCCGCTACATTTCAATATGTGTTTACACGTTGCTGCACAAACCAGAGAGCAGGCAGGGATGCCTTCACCTGTTGTGCATTACCTGCTTTGTTTTCCAGTGCTTGCAACACCCCTCCCCAAGCTCCTATTCAAGGAAGAAACAAATCCTGGGTCAGAGCCTGGAACCCCTGGAGTCTCGCCTTGTTCAGAGATTGGGGTGGTGTGTAACAGTACTATCATTTTAAAAAGCAATGACTATATCCCAGTAGAAACTAGAGCTGGAGATGAAAGTAGAGACTTCATTAACCACCTTTTTCTGTATCTTTCTCTCCATCTCCCTCTCTTTCTCTTTCACTCCACAGGTGTTTGGTCAGACCCCTATTTTCATGCACAGCACTCGTCAATGGTATCTTTGGCCAGAATTACCATGCAACCTGGTAAATGTCGATATTTTCCAAAGCTGGCAGCCTTTTGCACATGGGGATGAGTGGCATTGATGGTATTGCTGATATTAGCTTGAAGTCCCAGGAATCTGACACAGAATCAAATAGACTTCTTCAGTGTGTGGTGTCCAAAATGCAACTATTGGTGTTTGGCCTGTGGTAGGGGTGATGATTGGAATCTATCATGCTATTCCATTTTCCATCATCCCGCAATTTGCTGTTTGTGTGTCTGGACAACCTAATTTCCACCAAGGCATAATATGAGCGGAATTCAGACTCTCATGCATGCAAAAGCAGATGCACAACTGCCTTGCTGTGTCCATGCGGAATGACAAAGACGACTTGCTGAAGTGCTTGCCTCTCTCTGAAGAGCGTGAGCACAACCAGTTCATGAATAAGAGAGCTCTGTCTGGTACTGAGACATCAAAGAGGACCAGAAGGGACAAGACTTCTAGTGGATGGGCTATAAAGCTGATCACAATCCTATCCTTTTCACATAGCTATTTTTCTCTGTCCCTCATCTCCCTTTGTAATCTATCTCACCCTCTAAACCAAGGATAGTCAACGAGGCACCCACCAGATGTTAGTGGACCAAAACTCCCATCATTCTTGGCCATTGGCCAAACTGGTTGGGGCAGATGGGATTTGTAGTACAACTTGTCTTGAGGGCAACTGTGTTGGTTACTTCTGCTTGAAACCGTTCATCTCTGTCTTTGCTGTTGAGTTTCCTTGACACTGAATTTGGGGTGGCTGTGGGGTGTTGTGATACAACCAGTATTCTTTCTGCAAGCTGGGGCCAGTCAAGTAAGCTGTCTTTTACCTCCTTGTGAAGAAAATGATAAACCACAAATTTCTTGGATGCCAGGATTTTGCAGATGTGATACAATTTTTTCTTTAGGGATGGGTGAATCTGTCAGTTTTTGTCTCTCCCTCTTTTTCCAATCTTCAGTCCTCCACATTTCCACATCCATTCCCTTAAAAAAACCACAAAACCCTCATAAAATGCCTAAATGTAATATAATGCATTTTTGTATGTTACTTTCACTAATATATGCATTTTTATATACATTTAGCCCAGTATATGCATTCTTGTGCATGTTACTAGGCCAGAAAGCTGCACTGCAAAATTTGGAGCACTGAGAATTCTGAAGGGTGGTTGTGTTTTGGTTCTTGCATTGTTTCAGAAAGTGCAAATTAGGGAGGTTCACCTTTAAATGTGAACTGGTGACTTTCTCCCATACATCTGGTCTCAATTAAGCACATCGTTTTGGGCCAATACAGGTATCAAAGCACAAAGGCTTGATGAACTGGATGGAAAAACACCGACTGCCTTACTTCTGCAAAACCAACTTGTGCCTGCACTACCTTCTCTGTGAAGAGCTCCTGAGTTTCATCCGGTCTCCAGAGGCAGGTAAGAGTTGACATGAAACGCTAAAAGAAACATTCCAAACACTATCTGCCAGAAAAAACAACAACCAGGGAAATTGAGTGATTGTCCAAACTAATGTATTTTTTTTAAAATAAACATTTATTAAAGTTTTTAGCAAAATACAACAAAAAAGAAAAAACACAAAACAGAAAAATACACAAAACACAAAAGGTAGATAAAAATAAAAAAGAAGAGAAAAAAAGATCCATTATTCTTTTACTAACTTTGAAGCTCATATCCTTATTTTCCTGACCTCCTCACACCTCCCCTTTTTGTATTCCCATTTACATAATCAGATCACCAAATCCTTACCCTCTTTTATTTATCTTAACTATATCTTAACATGTTAAAACTCTATATTTTCACCCATTATCAATTCACTTATTGCATACTCTTTTTAACTTTGTTGCTAATACCACTTATTTTCAATCCAACATCATTTGAACATTCATTATTTTTATAGTGTTTCTGCAGGTAGTCTTTAAATTTCTTCCAATCTTCTTCCGCCAACTCTTCTCCCAGGTCTCGGATTCTGCCAGTCATTTCCGCTAATTCCATATAGTCCATCACCTTCATCTGCCACTCTTCCAGGGTGGGTAGATCTTGTGTCTTCCAATACTTTACGATAAGTATTCTTGCTGCTGTTGTTGCATACATAAAAAAAGTTCTATCCTTCTTTGGCACCAATTGGCTGACCATGCCCAGGAGAAAGGCCTCTGGTTTCTTCAGGAAGGTGTACTTAAACACCTTTTTCATTTCATTTGTCCAAATTAATGTAGAACCCACAAAAAAATCCCAAGTATCTAACAATGAGCAGATTCCTCGTCCACCTGGGAAGGGAGCCCATCTAGGAGAAGGAAAACTCTGAGACTAAGCCTCTGCTGCCTTGCAGGATATCTTTGGGAGAAGAAAAGGCTGCACACGTCGGATGGTGTCTGGTGCGCCTCCTTCTGGCAACTCTTGCAGCCAAGCTGGTGCCATCAATACACTTTTAGGTGACCTGCCAATGTGTCGCTTTGCTTTTGCTCTACAGCGGAGATGCTGCGGTGGATCAAGGCTGACCAGTGGCTTCTTGAGAAGTGTATTGGGGGCAGCCGGGGGATGTGGCGCTTCCGCGCCTTCATGCAAGGAATGGCAGGTAAGAAAAGGGGAAGCGCAGCACACAGAAATCACACAGCGGGAAACAAATGGCAACCCCAGACTCTGCACCTCCTCTCTCTAATCCGTGGGGCTGAACATCTGTCCAGCTCCTTCTATGGATGTATCTGATAAAAACCTGCCTCTGCACACTCTATCATTCTCTAAGGGTAAAGATATCACAATTTAAAAAGGCTTAACAGCAAACTCTTTAGCTGTGGTGGGAGCCTCGATTCCATTCACTTCTGCAACTTGCATGATACAAATATATGTTTGCAATAGCAAATCAACTTCTGGCTCAGTTGTTTGTCTTGCTGTCTTCCCTCATGCTGCAGGTGGGTAGCCTGCCCTATTATTTTAAAGTGCTAATGAATTGATAGCCTCCATCCTGATATTTTAAGGAGAATGCAAGTTGAATGGTTAATGTGCATAACAAGCAGCCATTGTGTACATTCATCAGACCTCCTGGAGAATGTGCACATTTCCTGGTCAAGATGCATAATCTCCAAGAGACCTTGGGTAATTTGCATGAATCAAATGAATTTTGTACATTATCTGGCCATTATGTATAATACCCAACAGGCTTTGGGAAATGTGCAGATTTCAGGTGAATCTTGTACATTCTCCAGCCAACATGTGCGTATTCTCCAGTCAGTATGTATAGTCTCAGAAAATATGCCCCCTTTTCTATCTTCCTCAGAAGTGTGCAGTCTGTACCCCCTGGGCTGCTTGTCACCTTAACTTATGTGGTTAAGGTGGCACTGTGGTCTAAACCACTGAGCCTCTTGAGCTTACCTATCGGAAGGTTGGCAGTTCGAGCAATGGGAGCTCCCATTGCTCTGTCCCAGCTCCTGCCATCCTAGCAGTTCGAAAGCATGCCAGTGCAGGTAGATAAATAGGTACCACTGAGGCAAGAAGGTAAATGGTGTTTCCGTGTGCTCTGGCTTCCATCACAGTGTCCTGTTATGCCAGAAGCGGTTTAGTCATTCTGGCCACATGACCTGGAAAGCTGTCTGTGGACAAACGCCGGCTTCCTCGGCCTGAAAGTGAGATGAGTGATGCACACCATAGTCGAATTTGACTGGACTTAACTGTCCAGGGGGTCCTTACCTTATTAATCTTATGTGGCCCACAACACACCTTCCCACTAATCAGCTGAACAACAGAAAGGACTAGGCCTCCAGATAAAGAATAATTCCCCTACCCCTGTAGTCCAGCCTCTTTTTCACTGCTCTCAGCTGTTCCCCAGTCCGGAGAGCAGCGCAAGGGGGATTGCAGGGAGAGGAATGTTATTAACCTTCCATACCCCTCCTAAGCAAACCATCCCTGTATACTTTTAACCTCCCTGTGAGCTTTTGCCCCTTCAGTGGAGGAGAGCCTTTAAAGCAGAAAGCAACCATTTTGCAATCCAAGTTTCACAACCAAACCCCCCTCAAGAATTAGCTGAAAATCCTATTCCTTCCCAGCAGGACATTACAGATATTGCCTGGAATGCGTAGTCCTAACTTTAGATCTAATCTACAGGGGAAGAGCTGACCAAGTTCTGGCTTGCTACGGAAAGGATACTTGCGATTGACGAGACTGATGAATCCCAGCAAGATCTCTATGAGTCCCTGATCCAGGTGTTGATGGCTACTCACTTGCAGGAGGGCTCCACCGTTGTCATCCTCTGCAACACAACCATTGGTAAGTGACACACTCTCATAGTGTCGTGATGCTGCAAGAGAACTAACTATATAATTAAAGGTTCCTGGGAACCCCAAGTGCCTCTTTCTAAATCAGTGACTCCCCACTGCTTCTTTCCATGATTCCCCACAGAGTCACCTGCCTGTGGAGGAAACTGAAGTCACCTGTTGTGTCTCTGCATGTGATACTGCTTGGCTAGTTTCCTTCAAAAAAGTCCATTGAGTCTAGCACACTGCTTCCTAAAAAGGCCCGTCACGTGCTCCCAGGAAGCCCGCAAAGAGAGCTTGCAGGCAACATCTCTTCTTTTTCCTGCTTCTGAACCCAGAAGTTCCATTTAGCCACAATGGCTGATAGCTGTTGATAGGGCTATCCTTCCTGACTATCAGAAGGCATGGCTACAACAGTGACTCCACTCACCCTGGAACACAGAGTATAGACTTCTCAGAGGACAGAAAACTTTTACCCCTACATGCTTTTTAAAAAAATCTACTCATGCATATGATTGACGTGTAAGTCAGAGAAAAACGGTGCCTCAGCCATTGGAAGTTTGACAACTTGTGAGACCATTGATGGCATTGCAAGGGGTTGGACTAGATGACCCTTGGGGTCCCTCCCAACACTACAGTTCTATGATTCTGCCACCGGCTATTCAGACTCCCTCTTTGATACAAGACGCCAAATGAAAACATTAATATTTTTGGGTGGACTGGTGCCTTTTCCCCTTAATGCATCCAATTATGTGGGGGTGGGGAGTGTCTGAGGACCCTCCAGGCAACGGATAGCTAATATGGTGCCCTCCATCACACTTGCCATCTGACTGCAGCCTAAAACAGCAGTCATCCCAGAAGTGGACACAGAATTAAAAAGAAGCCCAGCCAGTCAGCAGAAAAACCATTTTCTTCTTTCACAACTCTATGAACCATTAACTCCTCTTTCCCCCAATGCTTTGTAACATTTGCAGAATCCCTTCTGAAAATGACTCCCTACCACCCCCAACACGTCCGCTCTCGGAGGGAAATCCTGTCTGAGATGCAAAAGGTGGCCCTGTTCAAGATTGAAAGCTACTGGCTCCCAAACTTCTACATCCACTGCAAGTTGAAGATGGAGAAGGAGCTAGCGTGCCGCCATCTCCTTGAGCAGTATGAGGAAAGGCTGCACAGGGCAGGTTTGCCGAAGCAGGCGGTGTCTCCTCGGCCGCCCATGAGCATCAGGCAAAGCAGCAGCGAAACAAAATCCTATTGCAGCTTGGAAAGCAAGAGGATGGTCTGGGACCATGTAGCAGGCCAAGGCTACTCTGAAGGAGGGAAGCACAAAGAAAGCCGCAAGAAGAAGAAGAAGTCACGCAGAAGCAGTCCGGCACACAAGAAGCACCGTCATTCTGCAAGACATTCTGCAAGACATTCTGCCAGTTCCAGTCCTTCTCCAGCAGATCAGATCCGGGATTCAGCAATGGGCGTTTCCGATGAATCGCCAAGCTTCAAAAGCAGTCCAAGTGAATTCATGTCCTCTCCTCTGGCAAATGAGCTTGCTAACGCAATCACCTATAATAAGCTGCGCTCTTCCACTCCTGTGGTCCAGTTCCCTTCGCTGCTTGCCTTAAAAACCCTTGTCAAGTCTCCCATGTGCTTAGATTTCCTTCCTTGGGCACTCACTGCCGACAAATGTGCAGGGCGCCCCTTCCGGGAGTTTTTGCTGCGCAGGGATTATGGCCTGGAAGTGCATCTCCTAGACCTGTGGCATGACCTGGAGGACTTTTTGCGCATGATGCTCTGCTCCCTTGGCGAAGGGAACATCCTTCTGCGCCATGTCATGGGAGAAAGGATTTGTGAGCTGTACCTGACCCAGAACAGCAACTGGCACCTCCCCTTGAAACTGACAACTCTCAGGAACTTACAAAATCTCCTTCCTTCTGGACATGTTATACCCTGGGTACTAAAGGCACAGAAAGAAATCTGTAAGGTGGGAAAGCTTGTTTTCTCTCCATGAAAATTAATAGCGGGAAGCATACTTGAGATTTCACCCAGTAAAGTAGGCGTATTGTAATCAGGGTCTAGCATAGACAACGTGCCCTGCACCCCCCTCCCCAAAAAAGGAGGAATTCCAAATATCCATTCTTTGTGGCCCTGGCTTCCCCACTTCTTTGTGGGAAACATATATGCCCCTTGTAAGCCCATAACCCCTCCATTCCTGTATCCAGAGATGTGTGGCAGAGTTGCCGCTGGTTTTTCTAGCCTGCTGTAGGCAGCCAGGCACACCATGTCAGGAATGCATGCAGCACATAGTTAACTCTTTATTGTCAAAAGTGGACAGAACTTACACTCTGCAGTGCCAAGAGAAGAGGCTAATTTAATAAGAGGCTGTGTAAGCACTATACCTTTAAAACGCATTCCAAAGCACATTCATTCTCTCAGAGGATTCTGGGCACTGTAGTTTAACTCTCACGGAGTTACACTTCCCAGCAGCAAACTTCAGCACCCAGGATTCTTTGAGGGAAAGTATGCGCTTTAGAGGCGAAGTGCACACACAGCCGGGGGGATGGGAGCTGTGGCCCTCCAGATGTTGTTGGACTATAGCTCCCATCATCCCTGCCCACCGGCCAGGCTTGCTGGGGAAGCTGGGAGTTGGAGTCCAGCAACACCTGGTTCCTCAGACCTGCTGCAGTAGAGTGAAGTCAGCCATGCTGCCCAACCTTTTCAGTAGCAAAGCAGCACCGCTTTTTACCTCGATGTCTTTCCAAGGCTTGTGTGGCATAGGATTTGTCGAAGAAGATAAAGTTCTCTCTCTCACTGCAGAGTGGTTTAATTGATTTAAAGAGCTTGCTTGCAGGAAGCTCGAAAGTTGTTGTCTTTTGCCTGAAATGGAAAGAGTACCTACATAAGACTCCATTCTCACTTTCCGTTTAGATACTCAGCTTCCTTTATGAGGATTTCCTTCAGCACGACGATAAAATGTTCCTGTATTATGTGGTAAGCTGGAACCACCAGGGCAGTGAGGGGCTCATGAGGTGTCAGGGTGTGATCAAAGGGTCATGTTTCCCTCACAGTCTAGAATATGCTGGGTGTTCACCTATAAGAGAGATATGGAACCTGTGGCCCTCCAAATGTTGGTGGATTCCTAGCGCCCATTAGCCCCCCAGCGTGGCCTGTGGTCAAGGATGATGTGAGCTGCTGTCCAACAACTTCTGGAGCGCCACAAGTTTGTGAGGGAATAAAATATGAATCTCTGGGACCCATGTGTGTGGGTGAGGTGAACAACAAAAGAAAATGCCGGGATGCCTGGATTCAGAACAGTGGGTTTTGCACACTCTCCTGCAGGTAGAGAGCCCCTGTGGCAGAGATTAAACTCACAAAAGTTAACCAGCACTATAGTGTTAGGAATATAGGTTGTTAAACCTTTTTATCCCATTCTGAGGTACTCACAGCACTTCTCTCCCTACCCCCTTCTGCTGTGAGCAGATCACACACTGTTAAGTAAGTTTAAAATGCTTTACTTACAGTTTCAAGGCCTCAGTCATGCAAGAGAGTTTTGTACATGTGCTCTAAGCTCAGAGCTAACTTAAGCACGTCTGTCTTTACATGATGCAGAGAATGAGAGAGGAACAGTAAGACAAGGGTTCACATCCTCCTTTTCTGGAGGAAAGTCTAGGAACTACACGCTGTGGCACTAACTAGCCCTATGCTTGCTAGCTGTATTTGACTGCAATCTCCAACAAAGTTTCCAATTTCTAATCTATAACATGGCATTCTGTGCTGCATCTCCTGACAGACACTGCCCAGTCTTGCACCCTAATGCAGTGGCTTGAGTTCACCCCCATAGCTACACTCCATTGTCTCTTGAGACAGATGGATGTCAACAACACCCCTTTAACCGTCATGGCTTCCCCTAAAGAATCCTGGGAACTGTTGTTTATTAAGAGGTGCTGAGGAGCCCCCTCACTGAGCTACAGTTCCCAGCACTCTTAACAAATTGCAGTTCCCAGAGGTCTTTGGGGTGAGGTGGGGAGCCATGGCTGTAAAAGTGGTTATAAGAGTGTTTAAAATGTATGATGTGGATGTGACCTTTGCCTGCAGTTCAGCAACTTTCCCAAAGCACAAACAAAGTTAAAGGAGGAAATGTGGAGGTCGGAAAGGCATAGTCCCACCACTATGGATCTGTAATTGAACGCTCGTTGGCCTTTAATCCTGCTCTCCATACTTTCATTCTTCACCTGCGTGATGCACCTTGTCCATCTGTCTGTCACTGCAGAGCGGCAAGGAAAAGAAACTCAGTGCTGAAGAGCCTTACGAGAAGGATGAGAATCGCCGCTTGGCCAGGAGAATCACGGAGGCTTTGCACCTGTGCCAGACCTTGGCTGGCATGAGAGACTTTGAGCTGCTCATGGGGGAACACTGGCAGATGATGGGCACTCAGGACCTGGGCCTGGGGGGCTCGATCTTCATGGAGGCAGAGCCTGTAGTGCGCAAGATGGGTGAGAAGAAGACCTGCCCTGCAGGACTCACTCAAGAGCAATGTTTTTTATTTCCTCTGGCTGAAGGCAAGGTTTAAGTTGCCACAGGGGCCGCCACTTGGAGCAGATCTGCGCTGCATTCTCACGGGGATTTAGGGCTGAGCAGAAATGGTCTCCCTGTCCAAATCCCCCCTGCTCTTTTACAGGGCAGTGCAAATCAGGAAGGCATTTTGCTAAATATTTGGGGGGGGGGTGGAGGTGAAATTCCCACAGCCAGTTTTCTTCAAGTAATTCTCTCCTGAAACGTTTTTACTTCACAGAGGATAAAATTCTGTTGTCAGCTCATACTGGCAGATGAAGGAAGCAATTGACTCAAAAGAAGGCATAGTGTTGCATCCTACCCCACTCTCTGAGCAAGTGCGAGATTTCGGGCGCTTACCCAGAGTTTGTGTTTCCTTTTAGAAATGAAGCACAGAGGAGACTATGGGGTCATTATGGTATTTGCATACAACCTGAGCGTACACTGGAGAGGTCCACAGCATTACCACCCCAAAGGAACCTTGTTTTCCCCATTGCTGCAGCCTTGCATTCCAGCAGACATCAAACATTGCTCTCTCATTCTCTCTCCAGCTCGCTGCTTTACTTCTGGGTCACATCACTGCAGCTCTCTGCCTTCGATTCCATATAACCCCCCATCACCTCACCAGGAAGCTAGCTTGGCTATTCCTGGAATTAGAGGACTTGATTAGCTTTTAACAACTGCTGGATCCAGGGATTAGAGGGGGTTGGCATTCATCTTTGTGTGCAAGATGCAGAGAAGAGCCTTTGGCCATGTGCAAGGCCAGAGTGCAGAGGGGCTTGCAGGGGGGGCTCAGTTCCTATGGAAAACGATAAGGCTGCTATGACTAACTTTTCACTTAGGCTGCAGTGCCAATGCCATTGACCTGGGTGCATGCCCCATGAATTCAGTGGAACTTATTTCTAAGTAGCAGTGGTTAGGATTGCGCTGTTAGTCTCCTAGTCCAGGTGGGAGGAAGTCGAAGGAGACCAAAGTGCTTCTATTTCATAGGTGGCATGTAGGGAGTGTTTGCATTTAACTGAAATGACATAAAACCTTGGACCTGTCTCAGCTGTTTTTAACAAAACTGTTGGCAATGTGCCGCCACATAGAATTGCACATCATGTGCTCCATGGTGGCGCTGCCAGTACATAGACCCTCTCCTTGCATGATCGCTTGTCCTGGCTGTAGGGGGCCAAAGAGTGCTTCTGATCTTCTTCTCCTCCCTGGAGACAGATTACAGCAGCATGACATTTGAGGAGCTGGCCCGGCTGAACCCCAAGATGGCTGTGGAACTTCTAAGCAATAACTTCAAGGCCTTCTGCAAAAGTTCCCCATCAAGTGGTGAGTCCCTGGGGTATTGGTACCAGGGTAGGATAGCAGAGGAGAGACCAGTGGGGGCTGGTGCCTGTTGGGACTGGCGGGGGTGGCAGGAAGTGGAGCCGGAGCCAATGACAGGCAGAGAGCCAGTTGATCCTTCCTCCGCTCTGAGGGCAGCACTGGGACGAAGGAAAGGAAGCAAAGAGGCAAACCAAGCGCCAGGAGGAACAGTTGAGGGAGTTGGGTATGTTTAGAGGAGATGAGATAGCCATCTTCAGATATCTCAAGGGCTGTCTCATGGAAGATGGAGCAGGATTGGTTTCTCCTGCTCTGGAGGGAAGGACCTGAACCCATGGCCTCAAGTTACAAGGAAGGAGATTCCAACTAAACATCAGGGAAAACTTTCTGACAGCAGGAGCTGTTTGACAGTGGAACAGACTCCCCAAAAGGTGGTGGACTCTCCTTCATGGGAGGCTTTTAAGCAGAGCTCAGGTGGCCACCGGTCGTGGATGCTTTTGCTGAGATTCCTGCATCCCAGGGGGTTGGACTAGAGGACCCTCGGGGTCCCTTCTAACTCTATGGTTCTATGATTCTAGTTAGTGCTACAAATCTGGACTGGTTGTTTAAGTAAGAAGGCTGGCAGGTGGGGCCTGGCTGAGGGTAGGCTGAGGTTCATGGGGCAGTGCCCTACTCGCCTCCATCGGAAGAGTACAGAGCAAAGCTAAGGGGGAGCTTGGAGTAAAGAAGATTATGGAGCAGTGGCGGTTCTGAGTCTGGCTGTCATGTCTGGTTGTGCTCTGAGAAGGAATAAGGGTGAAGAAAGAATGTTTTCATGCAGGAGAATTTCATTGTGCTGAGATCTTGCAAGGTGCTGTTCATGAGGTCTTCATGAGGTCACTGTGGTGGTGGTCTTGAGTGGAGCACCGCTGGCTCGCAGAAGACCGCCTCCCGTGGCTAATTGTAAGGAGGCAGCGCTTCTTTTCCCCTGCAGGCGTGTTCAGTCGTCCGTTATCTATGAGAAGGAATCTCCACTGGACCCGATCAAGCTTGTCCTTCATGAGGAAGGGGCCTGCCTCAAGAAAACCCCCTCTGAGGCCCAGGTATGACATCATCGTGCCTTAGAGATACGACCTGCCACTTAGCTCCAACATTCAGGGCCAAGTCAGACAGGAGGTTCATTATGGGGACGCTGTTATTGCCTGCAAATTCATGCTGTCAATGTCATGTCTGGTTTGGCCCCCACTAACTGCCCATTCTGGGCTACCAAGACCATCTTCCAGTTTGTTCATAGACTGAGAACAGACAAGAGATTTTTCAGAGAGTTGAGGCAGAGTGCAGTATAGGCCAATGGTCTGCACATTTTCCATAACATCCTCTCTTGTCAAATAGATTTGAGAGGTTTAAGGCTGTGGTACTTTAGACACTTATCCAGGATGGAATAATGTCATCTTGAGCACAACAGCACTTATTTCTGTGAAAACATGCAAAGGACTACACTGCAAAGATTTCAACACTTCAGAAACCTGCAAGACTGTTTAAACCAGGAGAGAGTGGTATACAAGAAATGATAAGAGAACTATATTACACTGTCTTTCATGAGACTTAGGAGCATTATTTTAAATTGAAGTGGAGATTTTCTTAAACACAATTTTGCAGGTCCCTTTGGGGTTGGGGTTCTTCATGCAATGCTGACAGTTCTTAGGGACAGTCTCTCTGTCCCTATTTCCCATCATCATTCACAACCTGGGACCTGTGTACAAAAATATGTGATTTAGGTGAAAGAGCTGATGGCCTCAGCAGCGCCTAATGTCTCCTTACCATTGTAGGGCGCTCTCAGAAGTGCTGCAGAACCCCATCCACTTGGATTACTTCAGGCAGTTTCTCAAGATGCACAACGCTGAAGCCCCACTCCTTTTCTGGATAGCCGTGGAAGAACTCAAAAACGAGGGGAATCCCAGGATCCAGCGCCTTCAGGTCAATGACTGCGTCAGGACTTTCTTCTTCCATAGTATCCCACCCGGTATGCAAGCCAGGCTCCAACTGCACCTCACTCTCGCCCACAAGACCCAACACATCACCTTGCAGGCTATAGATACTCCCTTGAATTGCAAGGTGTGTGAGCTTCCCCTGACCTATCAATGACAGGAGCTTCCACCTGCCTTGTGCACCAGCCCTACCCACCTTGGAGACTCCTGGTCTGTGCACCAGGACCCTTGAGGCTGCAGGTGGAGGAAGCAAGGGCAGCATTCCTGTCCCAGGTCCCCGCATGGCTCTACCAACCACCCCTATCCCAGGTAGTTCCTTGGTGCCTCTGGATCTCATCTGCTTAATACTTTCAGGTTAGGCCAGGCCAGGGTCTACCTAAGGAGCAGCTAGGCTCTGCCCTTGTTTGTGGAACTCCCTAGCCTTGATCAAAGAGATGTCCAGGTTGATGCTCCCTGATTGCTGCACTATATGTGGCAGCAAAGGAAAGTGGATTTGAAGCAGGAGCATGAGCTCAGATGCGCCCTTGAATGCGCATCAGAATGAGTGTTGGCATGCAGCTCCAGGTGCAGCTGTGTTGCTCAAATGCTTGATCCATTGTGCATTCCGATGTCACTTGTCAAGATAAACCTCCCTGTGACATCATCGTGCTTCTGATGTGGTCCCTGCTTGGCTGGGATCACATAATGAAAAAGGAAGGAACACTAATAAATTGGGCCCGGGCTGCTAACAGCTCCAAAAATGACCAACGAATCAGAAGGACCCTCCCTCCCCAACTCGGATTATTTTTGTCTCCTCAAATTAAGCCACTCTGAAGGTCTTCATGAGTGAAAATTCAGTTTGGGCATTAGATTCCCTGCTTAGAAAGCAAACAAGCATTTAAAAAAAAAGCATTTTGTCATACATGTGTGGTGAAGTTCTCCTGGTAATTTTGGCTGGAAAACACAGACAGGTGGCCATCCTCTTTGTATCAATTACCACTTCTTAATGATCTTAATGTATTGGTCCAAGTTTACTCAGCATTGCTCAAAGGCAAAAATAAATAGAAGACTCTTTTGGAAAGTATGTCTTCCTGTCCCCCCCCCTTTTTTTTTTACCCACCCAGAAAAGCTGTTGGATTGTGATGCAGATATTATCAGAGAGATTCCAAGGGCAGCTAATGTGACTGTTCCCATGTTGGTCACAGCACAATTTTTTGTCATGAAGGCCTTGGAAGAGAAATGGTGAGTAAACAGGAGGCGCAAATATGACCAGCACAGTGGAATGGGCAATGATACAACTGACAAGGCGGCAGCTGGCAATGAAATGTTCTGTTCTAATATTATCAAAACAGAACGATTCCATCACATTTATGGTCTGGAGTGTGGTAGTGATTACTGTGGAATAACCAGCCTCATATAACCAATATGTTTTAAGTTCAGTTGACACATTAAGGGGTTAATACCATAGAGTAAACTGTCCTGCCAGGCTTAGCTATGTCCACTTCCCCTCACCTTGGGAAGAACTAGGTAATCAAGCCTTTGTTCTCCCCCAGTCTACTTGAGAAGTTTAGCGTGTGAAGAGGTTTGAGCTGGTTGCTCCAGCTCAGCTGCAAGGCTCTCACATGGCTCTCTTGAGTTCCTATACAAATAATTTAGAATCTTTCATCAACTTGGAAACTAAGCTAAGTTTTTCTGCGTTTGTAACTATTCTGAAGCACATGAATCTGACCTTTGGAGAACTGTAAGTAAATCATTTTTTAAGTTACCAAATGTATGGTCTTTTCCTATGCTGTGGGAAAAGGGAAACTTTGGAAAGAGACTTTTTTTAAGGGGACATTTTGGAACTCACTTTAAAGGGCATATTTTAAATGTCTAGCAGCCTATATTTCCACACTTTACTTGGCTGCATATTTTGTGACTTTAGATACCTGCTGGAGTTCTCCCACCAAAGAGTACTTGTCCCAAACTTGGATCTTGGGACCCAGGAATTCTCCTGCTTATATAGATATTTTGCACCAAGAATTACAACAGGGCTAAAGCTGAAGCTTATTTGGCCAGGGACCATCCCTTCCCTATATCCAACTCTGTGAATCAGCATGTACATTGGTTTATCAAATTCATTATTTATTTCTTGTTTACATCTATATTGCCTTTCCAAACAATGGTGTCCAGTTTATATAATCTATTGTTGCTGTTTAGTCATTTAGTCGTGACCCTATGGACCAGAGCATGCCAGGCACTCCTGTCTTCCACTGCCTCCTGCAGTTTATGTAATATAGATTATATTTGATATATAATATAATCTATATAAATTACCACATTTAAAAAAATAAAGATGGATTTAAGTTAGATGTTCAGCAGAGTGCCATTCCTTCCCATAAGGGAAGATCAGATAGGCTAGTTTTAGTCTTTTAGTTTAAGTAATCCATGATGCTTCAAGGCAAACTGGATTTTCCTGCCATTTCCCCCCTTTCTTTCTTTTCTCCCCCTTAAAATAACAACAACACAGTCTTGTAGAAGGTAAAAATAAGATTTACTCGCTCTGAATACTTGTTGAAGAGTAACAGATACAGCAGCTTTGTTCAGGCAGGCTTAAAATGGTAATCCAGTTACAAAGACATGTTGTAGTCTAGTTTAAAATGTAGTCTGAGCAATGGAGCTCAGACAGGCAGATGTTCTCACATTGCTGGCAGAGCAGAAAGAGATGGAAGGAGTGTGTCCAGGCAGGTAGGAGAAAATAATAGCTCTGCCCTCCCCCTCTCAGGGCGCAGTGGGGCTGTCTCTCACAGAGTTTACAGGAAAACTCTGTGAAATTCGGCTTCTGTCATGTGCCTATCTAGCAAAACATGAATTGTTGGCTTGACTGCACTTTAAATATCCCATGGAGATAAACAGATGAGCGGAATACGGAGGACTATGCTTATAAGGGGAGCAAAGCAACTGCCTCACCTATCTCTCTCTCTCTCTCCTTTTTGTTGCATCCTGGCAGGTTCCAAATGTATCAAGGCTTATATCCTGAAAGTGACCTTTCCATTACCGCAGGTGGGAGGGGAAGGAGGGGCTCCCTGATGAAAGAAAAGATGGTGAGTGGTGAAGGTGGAGCAGGATTGGGATGTGTCTCCTCCTGCCATAGATTCAGACCATGTTTGATGTGAAACACTTGTGAGCTCCTGAGCTGACAGTCTAAAGGCTTGTGTCCTTTTGCCCAGCTCACAATAAGCTGGGAATTCTGTTAACTAGTCAAAGCTGGTTGTTTGTGATAGTGAAACATTGACTACATGTTGGAGAAGACACAGTTTGCTAAAAGGAATTTCCTGATCTCATCCACCCCCATGGTCACCCCATTCATTGCTGGGCCTGGAATTACTGGCTATGAAACTGAGACATATTTGGAGGTGAACCATTGAATCTGGAGGTTGCTTTTGATTCGATCTGTCAACAGAATCAAATCCATGTGTCTAAAACTGGATGTGCTCCAATCATGGAGAAAATGGGGCTGGGGGGAGCTCCAGATCTTAGGTGCAAAGGGACTTGTGGTTGCATGTGGTACGGAGGATGTCCACTCCTCCCCCAAACAGCAGCCCCTGGGGATCACACAAGCACCTTTTGCCCTGTGCAAATCTAACATTTGACTAGTCCACAGAAGAGCAAAATGTGGATTTGCACCTGCCTTCCGCCCCCCCCCATTAATGTAGGGACATGATGCACCCCCCAGTGTTTTATTGGCCACTTCCCCCCTTTAACTGCAGAGTGTGTGCATGTTGATCCTTGGAAACTCCAAAATGGCCAGGATTTTTTTTTTGGGGGGATGTGCATTTAAAGTGGGGAAAGGTCTGTGAAAACACTGGGATGGGGAAGACGTCATGTGAACAACCCCACGCTAACGGGGAGACTTGCAGCTGCACATCCACATGGACTGCTGCACTGTGGACCTGCCCATTGCCAGTTTCAGAACTCTGCACTCCACAGCTCCTTTCCCTCCCTCTCCTCGCCCACATGGGTCCCCTTCAGTTCCTTTTCAGAGCTTTCCATGGCACTGCATTCTACCTGTCCTGATATTAACATTATCCTTGGCTAATGCTTTGTGCACCTGATGAAACAGACTGCAATTGATCTGTTGGTCTTTAAGGTTCTTCTTCTTCTTCTTCTTCTTCTTCTTCTTCTTCTTCTTCTTGTTGTTACGAGAGACTACTGTGACTACCATGGGTTGTACGTAACATTATTCTCTTCTACAGAGAAGGTACTGGAATATTCTTGGTACTTTCATCAGGACTGTCTGCAAGTTCCGAAAGGCAATGAGTTACGTGGGGCAGCGCAAACGCTTTGAAGATTTCCTCCACCGGGAAGTGAAAAACGAGAAGGAAAGTGCGTGCTTTTAAAGTCTCTTGTTCCCACATGACTGGCCTTTGGGCAGGTGACAGGAGTCACCTCCTTGGTTTCATTTCCTGTGCTTACTTAGTGTCATGAGAGTAGGAGGAAAAACATTTCCCAGTGCAGTTTCCCCACACCTTTCAGAATTGTATACACCCCTCTCATGTCTCCTCTTGCTCATCTTTCCTCTTTAGTTTAGAGGCCCAAGTCTTGCCACTTTGCTCACAGAGTCCTGTGCAAAAAGTTGCAGTGTTTGCATGGCTCCACCCAGCCCAGCCCTGTTTTTGTGCCTTGCTTCTAACTCTAGTACCAGGAATGTGCTGCTCCAAAAACCAGGAACTCCAGTTCCCAGAGAACTAAGATCAGGTATATAAAGTGAAGGCTGAGTGATATTTTTCTGCAAGCCCAGTGAAACTCTGCCCAACTCCCAAATATCAAAGCAGATTAACTTATGTGGAACATACGAGTTGCGTTTTTTAATATGCCTGGTTGCCTGCAGGTGGTTATGGGAGTTGCTGTGACTGGGGCCTCCCTTTTCTTTCATAGGTATTCAATCCTCGCCTCAGACCCGTGGGAGCTTCAGTGGAGTGAGTGGGCGTTATGGCTCCACGTCAGAAGATGCTGAAGTGCCGCAAGTGAGGCGCAAGATCTTTGGCCGCCTCATCTCAGTCAACTTCCTGGTCAACGATCTCTATTTTTACCTGGAGATGGAGAAGTGAGTGAGCAAGCCTCTGTTATTTCTCCCGCCATGCCTGGCACACCTCTTGGAGTCCATGGGTGAACAGAGCAGACATTTAACGGGGCAAATCTCTGAACAGAAGCATTTGTCATAATCACATCTAAATTGGCCCTCACATAGCAACCTTGTGCTGTAAGTATCACCATATAGGGTCATCTGGTAAAAATGCCAGTTTGGATTATATTCAGAATATAAAAACGAGTCCTGTTGGATCAGGTAAAGGCCCATCTGGTTCGGCAGCCTATACTTGACATGGCCAGCTAGTTACCTATGGAAAGCCCACCAGCTGGGACTTGAGGCCAAGGGCCCTCTCCCCACCAGCGACTCACAGCATTTACAGGCCCAGGGCCTCTGGCAGGGGAGGGAGAACAGGGCCAATCATTGCTAGTAGCCATGATAGCCTATCCTCCACTTTTAATCTTTTTTAAAAATTAAATCATTCAATTTGGTGGCCATCGCTATATTTTGCAAATTAACCTATGTGGTATGTGAAGAAGTCCTTTCTTTTGTCTGTCCTGAATATTCCAAGGCTCCACTTTGTTGGATGAATTCTGGTATTATGAGAGGGGAAAAAACTTTCCTATACCCCCAATTCTTCATACCACAAATAATCTTATGCAGATATCTCATGCCTCCCCTTACTTGCCTTTTCTCTTAACTAAAAAGTCCCAAATGTTTTGGTTGCTCTTTTCTAACTCTGTACAGTGGTACCCTGGGTTACATACACTTCAGGTTACAGACGCTTCAGGTTACAGACTCCTCTAACCCAGAAATAGTACCTCGGGTTAAGAACTTTGCTTCAGGATGAGAGCAGAAATCGTGCTCAGGCAGCGCAGCAGCAGCAGGAGGCCCCATTAGCTAAAGTGGTGTTTCAGGTTAAGAACAGACCTCCAAAACGAATTAAGTACTTAACCCGAGGTACCACTGTAGTAGCTTTTTGAGGGAAGGCAACTGAAATGGTATTCTACAGTACTCCAGGTGTGGTCACACCATAGATTTGTATTACGATATCAGCAGTTTAATTTTCAATCCCTTTCCTAACAATACCTAGTGTGGTATTTGCTGTTTTAACAGCTGCCACACACAAGGTCAACATCTTCCCTATGACCACAAGGTTTCCTTCCAAGTCAGTCATTGCCAGTCCAGATCTCATGAGCACACATGTGAAATTAGGAATTTTCTTTTGTCCCAATGTGCATCGCTTTACACTTGCTTGCATTAAATTGCATTTGCCATTTTACTGCCTATTCATGCAGTTTGAAGAGATCCGCTTGGAGCCCATCACAATCCTTTTTAGATATAAGCACACTGAGCAATTTCATATCATCAGCAAACTTGGCAACCTCGCCAAGTTAAAAGGACAGGTCCCAACACCAATCCTTGTGGGACCACTTTCTGCATCCTTCCATTGGGATAACCGTCCATTTATTCTTACGCTCTCTGCTTCCTGCAATTCAGCCAGCTCCTGATCAAGAAATATTGCTTATGTTGTTGGGTTGGTTTGTTTGTTTACTGAATGCTTCCTACCAGCCATGTACCATCAGGTGCTTAATGGTGACAATGGAAGAGCTCTAATTGCACTGGTTTCTCATTGGTCTACATGACGAGCAGGGACCATCTTGGAATTAGTCCTGAGTTTATATGCCTGCTTTCCTCTTATTAGCATGAGAATGACCCTGATAAAGATCCTTCCCAGTGACCCCAGATATTGCCTGTACTGCCCAGTGTCCAGATTCCAGCCACCAGTTGTGACGATGAGATCCTGCCTCAGGTTTTGTGTTGTGTCCAACATACCCCCATTCCCACTGCCCACCCATCTCTCCATCTTCTGCCCTCTGTCTGTCTTTTATTGCCGCAGGTTTTTTTACCTCTCTGACTCCGTGATCGTCCTGTCCTCCCTTGGGTTATACACCGAGAAAGATATTGCCTTTCTGAAGAGCAAAGTGTCCACCATCAACAAGCTCTTTTTGAATTCAGATATCCCACCTAAACTGAGGGTAAGAGGCTGGAGCCAAGTTTTCTAAGACAGTTGGGCACAAAATGAAGCCATTGGGACTTCTGCTAAACGCCATAGTGAATGGTAGCATTTGGAGTAAAATGCTGGCAGAAGCTGAATGGAGACAGACTCCCCTGGATACAATCATGCTGAGACTCTGGATTTTTGAGGGGAAAGAAAGGTAGTATTTGTTATTGGAAATACATGTTGATAGGAAAGATCCCTAGTTCTCTCTGGAGATGCAGTAAGCCATTCTTGCGCTTGTATCTCAGGAGTAGACATCAAATCATGCCTATTGTCATGAGGAACACACATAAGAAGAAGAAAGGGAATGGACACAGGAAGTGAAGTCAGCAGTGCTAAGAGTACAGTGTATACCGGTAGTCTAACCCTGAAGGAAGATCAGAAGGACAGACCGGAAAGTCTGGAGGCTCCTCTCCCCATCTCCCCTTTCTCATGGAGATACGTCAGCCTTCAGTGCAAGCTGAGCTGCATCCCAGCACTTCCAACAGTATATGCACTCAGCTAGATATATGTTTGTTTTAGCTATTTCTATGCATACTGCTGGGGGACGCAGGTGGCGCTGTGGGTTAAAGCCTCAGCGCCTAGGGCTTGCCGATCGAAAGGTCGGCGGTTCGAATCCCTGCGGCGGGGTGCGCTCCCGCTGCTCGGTCCCAGCGCCTGCCAACCTAGCAGTTCGAAAGTACCTCCGGGTGCAAGTAGATAAATAGGGACCGCTTACCAGCGGGAAGGTAAACGGCGTTTCCGTGTGCGGCTCTGGCTCGCCAGAGCAGCGATGTCACGCTGGCCACGTGACCCGGAAGTGTCTCCGGACAGCGCTGGCCCCTGGCCTCTTAAGTGAGATGGGCGCACAACCCCAGAGTCTGTCAAGACTGGCCCGTACGGGCAGGGGTACCTTTACCTTTACCTTTATGCATACTGCTTAATCACCAAGTTTGATAGCAACAGAGGTGATCTCTGATAGTGTTGGCAATGTTCTGTGGCTGTGGCACCATTCTTAGTGGCCAGGGGTAGCCTCCTCAAGTGAGGCATCTTCCTGGGAGATGGTCTCAAGAGGGTTGCCAGTGTCCACTGAGTTTCCTGGAATCTCATGAGAGCTAGGCTTAGAGGCTTCATTGGACTCCAGGCTGGTCTTGACAGAGGCATGGCACAGAGCAAGACTGAGGGATGAGCCACTGCTTAAATTGCTGATATGTAGATGTGGGAGGGAAGCTGTGAAACCAGATGGACACTGACGATAAAATGTCAGCTATGACCTCCCTAGTATTGTGCGTCTGTTTCCCCCAAAGAAAGCCTCACATGCATGTTCTTGCATTCAGCCCTTAGTTGAAAGGTAGGGTCCCAAAGGATCCAGTGACATCAGCTGTGCTATGAAATGTTTTTAACTGAAGGTTGATGTAGTTGTCATCTGCTTCCTGATATGGCCTCTTCTTCTGTGTCCAGGTCAACCTCACAGATGCACAGGTCCTTCAGATCCGAAATTTTATTGCTGAAGGTGTGCTGAACAGGACTCTTTATCATTCTGCTTTTATGAGTATCTTTCCAGTTTTATTATTCTACTGGAAGAAGTAAGTAGATTAGAAAGGCAAAGTGTGTGCATTATTGTTATAATGGTAATGGATGAAGCCATTGCGTGTAGATTATAAACAGATTCAGGCAAAATCAGCTTACAAATATGTGCAAAAAAAGGCCAAACAGGAATGGCCACTGAACCGCTGGCATGCACTTATAGCTGCCTCAAATACCCGTAATTCCCGAAAATTCTGGATGCTGGTTAACAGAAAATCTAAAAGATACCCCCTATCAGTTATTCCTGCCCCAGTTTGGGAATCCTTTTTAAGGAACTATTTTGCCTTACCAGACCTTAATATTAATACAATCGATGGATTCTATGAGCAGCTCCCTCTTTGGCCACCCACTGACCCGAAAGAAATCCACGGACTCATTTCTAATCTCAAAGTTGGAAAAGCCCCCGGTCCTGACCTAGTCCCGGCGGAAGCTATAAAACTTCATGCAGACTGGTGGGCGAAAATCCTGGCCGTTACTTTTGATGTCGTAAACAACAGTGGGAAGGTTCCAAGAATATGGAAGGATGCGATTATTATTCCAATTCATAAAAAGGGCTCGACAGATGACCCGGGAAATTACAGGAATATTAGTTTATTGTCAATAATTGGGAAAATATATGCACGGTTCTTGTTAACTAAGCTTACTAAGTGGGCCGAAGAGAACAACCTGATTGGGCCTGAACAGGCTGGTTTTAGACCGAATCAGTCAGCGGTTGATCATGTCTTAGTTTTATACCACCTTGCCCAGAAATATTCCGCCCCAAATAGAGGCCAACTTTGTGCGGCCTTTATTGATTTAAAGGCCGCTTTTGACAGCATCCCCAGAGGATTACTTTGGGGAAAATTAGCACGATGGGGAATAGACAAAAGACTTTTGTGGCTAATAACTAAATTGCAGGACGGATCGGCCGCCAGGGTGAGAATCACTCCGGCCGGCGACCTCTCAAATTCAGTAACCATCAATAGAGGTGTTCGTCAAGGATGTATCCTTGCGCCGACCCTTTTTAATCTATTTATAAGTGATATGAGGGCGCCTCTGATAGATTCTCAAGAAACGATCCATGCCCCCCGTCTTGCCCAATATCGTTGCCCCCTTCTACTCTACGCAGACGACGCAGTGATCCTATCTTTTTCAAGAGTTGGCCTTAGGAGGGCATTAAAAAATTTCGATGTTTACTGCAAATCAAATTTTCTTACAATTAATCATGCCAAGTCCAAAGTCCTAATTTTCACTAAGAGTCGAAAAACCTATAATTGGAGAATAGACGGAAAAGCCATTGACCAAGTATTTAAATTTCAATACTTGGGAGTCCATCTCCAACACAACATGGGCTGGAAGGTCCATCTTGCATATGTATTAAATAGAGCTAAAGCCCTTTCCTTTGCGCTACTGCGTTTTTTCTTTTCAGATGGGGCTTTCCATATTCCATCAGTGTTAAAAGTTTCAAGGCAAAGGTGATTGCAACAATAGCATATGCAATTCCAATATGGGGGTCTTTTGTTAATCTAACCCAATTGGAGGTAATCCAAAACCAGCTTCTAAGAAGGTTGCTAAAATTACCCAGGTGTGTAGGCAATACTGCTATACGCTTCGAACTAAATGTTACATCTCTAGAAACCACATTATGGAAATGCATCCTCTGTTACTGGTTGGCATTATGGCATAAACTTCCAAATCTCCACAGTGTCTCTGGAGAGTGTCTCTGGAGAGATGACTTCCCTAGCCCTTGGGCAAAAATAATACATGGGAAACTTGTGTCCTTAGGATTATCTCCATCTGAACTACTAAAATTGGATTTAATTTCTGCCAAGAGAATTATAACTCACAAATTAGAGGAGATGGATTTACAATTTAATATTGCGACAGGTGGTGGCACCTGTTCGCCGATAAACCTTGGCTTAACACCTCCAACGAAACTTCCATCTTATTTAACTACCTTATCTGTGGTGATGCACAGGTATGCCTTTATAAAGGCTAGATTCAATGTTTTCCCATCAAATGTGTTGGGTAACACTCTCCAACGGACAGATCTCACTCCTCTGTGACTGTAAAAGTGGATCTATAGAATCGTTATATCATATAATCTTCTGTTGTCCATTACATTCGGCTTCACGGTCCAAGTTTCTGGCCCCATATTTATCGAGAATTGCTGACAGACCTCAGGAAGCCCAAATAATATACTTATTAAACGACGAAGACACAAGTAGATCCCTTGCAGTCGCTAGATACCTGATTAATGTCTTATTTCAAAAGAGGAGAAATGGATCACTGTATGACTCTGACAGCTTAGCTAAACTTAAGAACCATCAATAAGTGCCAGAACTAAGACGCATATCTCCCAAAATCCGAGGGATTTGAATTTCGGTTTACATAGAGGGAGCTTATTGTGTATAGTGTTTACTTAATTGAAGTAAAATTGGTTTTATATGGGTGTTTTAACTTGGATTTTAACTGTTTAAATTGTATTGTTTATGGATAAATTTTGATGTATTGTTTTCGATATGGGCCAATGGCCGTAATAAATCAAACTAAACTAAACAGATTCATTGAATCTGACCCAAAGTTGCCTTTGCAACTTAACAACAAAATTTAAAAAATCAAATTCAAGAGGAGCCAAATTAGGGAGCAGATATCAGAGGATGAGGATTTAATTGGGTTAAAACAATAGGTGTGGTTATAATTTGCTAAGCTTATCATGGCCATTTTGCAAGTGTGTGTTTTATGTGATAAATTAATCTGTGATGGCATGGCCATGCAAACACAAACAGCTATTATTCAGCCGTTGCAAGCTGCAGCGACACCAGGGCTGGAAGAATGGCTCTGGGGCCAAACCAGCAGGGGCTCAATAAAGCTATAGCTGGTTTGGCAACTATTTTTGTCGTGCAGTCCCATCTTTTGTGACTGTCCCAGCCAGTAACAATGCCTTTGGTTGTCTCAGTTTAAATACAGTATGCCAGTGTCAACACTATCCTTGCAGATATTGCACTTGGAAGGCAATGAGGGGCTTCAAAAAACCCAAGTCAGAGAAAACAGAGCCTTCTCCTCCAGTGGTGGCTACAACAAAACTATCTAGGAGGCCCAGCTGTTACACTGGTGGTAAGCAAGAGCGTGCAGATTCTATGCACTCTGTTGCACCTGTTACACCTTATGACATATGTATCTGACCAGAAAGTGTGTGAGAGTGTTTTTGCATGTTTGTCTTCATGTGCCCATATATTCCAATAATGCAGAATAAATACCATCTCTTGACATTTTAGATCATGTCATATTTAATTATATTGTTGCATGCCTCCCCATTCTGAGCAGCGTGAGACTCGTCTCACAAGACAATGGAAGAGTGAACCTTTGGAGGAGAGTTACAGTGTCTGCTGTGGCTGTAGAGACCGATATGGGAGAGACATGTTTTGTTGCAGCTAGGGCAGAGGAAGGCATCCGGCTGTGCTGCTGCAGATGCACCATGGCGTTTATTCTTTCTGCGCTCGTCCCAAAAACTACTGGTCGATTGAGGGAGGAGGGCCCACCCATTTGCTCTCTGGCACAGAACCACTTCCTTTGTTACCTTCACAACCCATACTTAGGGGGCCATTACCAATACTTGGAGGATACAGGAATCTGAAGGGATCCAGGCACACAACCAAAACTCACAACACTATTATGAAGTATTTCAAAGTATCTGAAATACTCTCTTGTTGAATTTGCTTAGCTCCATAGTTTCAATATACAGTCTCTTCCAATACACAGTTGCCCAGTTATGACTAAGTCAGAATCCATGGTTAAAAATTCTAAGTTCTTTGAAAATTGGATGACAGCCTTGTGGGAGAGTGGCTGAGGCAGCAGACAAGGCAGTGGAAGGACCCACAACCCCTGTCAGCAGAGAGGGAGGTCTGCTGGCAAAGGTTTCTTCCTCCCCCCCTATGGGAGTGGAAAGCTCCATCACTGTTGGTGACCCACGGCTGATGTTCCTTGGATGGTGTGGGCTGACTTGGGACATGTCAGGGTCGTGGTTCTCCTTGATCCCTAAGCCCCTCCCTGCCCTGACAGCCCACTAAACAGGTCCTGGAGCTGATGTGATCAGCGTGAGGGGCAGAGTCAGTAGGGAGAGTAAAGGGAAGGAAAGGAAGGGAAAGGAAAGTAAAAAAGAAGGAAAGCCGCCTTCTGAGCCTCCCGTCCTGGCCACAGCAAGCTAATAGGTGCTATGATATTCCACAGAATCTTATCTCACCTTTCTAGCCCCCTTTGCCCATTGCTCTGTAAGTTGCTTTGGGTTGCCTTGAGCAAGATAAAGTGACTAACAAATGTAACTTGTATTATTATTATTATTATTATTATTATTATTATTATTATTATTATTTTGAAATCAAAATAATTTTTTCTCCAGGAGTCTTCAAGCTGGCAATCTTGTGCAATTAGTTTGTTGAGCAGTTTCAGGCTCGCTGAGAAGTTACATATAGATCAAGTCTTGAGGCTTAAGATGCGTGATGATGCCACATAAGCATTAATTGACAGAAAAACTATTCAGAAGTTAGCCAGCCAAAAATGCCTTGAGCACATGTCAAATAATTATTAAGTGTCTATTCCATCAAGGGAATGGAATTCTGGCTTCTGAACAGTTTTCTTTAAACTATTCTCTGTGCTTTTAACAACCACAGAGATTTGCATCTATCCTATCTGGACCTTCAGAAACGTGATTGGTGAGATTGGGAATCTTCTGATGTAATAGTATGTTTTGTCTTTTTTATTATTACAATTTCAAAAAGATTATCCAGTCATCAGGTATACTATACTCAGAGGCATTGAGCTACTCCTGCCGCAGCCGAAGGAAGAAGCAGAAGAATTGCCTGCCGAGAAGTGTAAGTTACTGCAGGAGTGTGGTGTGGGAGCTGGTTGGATCTCCCACAGGGGCCCAAGAACCAGGGTGGGTGTGTCCTCTTTTGCTGCTCGAGGCAAAATGGGAAGTGCCACCTTGCCCTGGCCTGCTGCCACTGGCACCACTTCTCTGCCTGCCTGACCACTTCCGGCCACTGGTAGAGAAGCGCTCTGCAAAAATTCTCGTGATTTCAGGTGTGATTTGGGCTGATACTAGTGCCACTTCTGTGGCAATGGTGGCGGGGCAGGGGAATTCTCGCAGAGCTGCCACCTTGGGGACTCTCCTGCTAAGGACCCTCATGGCCAGATCAATTGCCCAAGATACATGCATTGCAATCTTTGTGTATAATTTATCCTTATGAGCAATCCTGCAGCCATGCTGCAAGTGTTGGGGGATAAAACAAAAGTTGTTGAATTACCTCAGCACTTCAGGATATACATTATCTACCGCTTCCAGTTTGACCCAGAATTGGCTGGGTTACATGTTAGAGATAGTTCGGTGCCAGGGACATGCTGGCATGACTCAGCCTCAATGACAGAATTAGCATCAGGAACTGAACCCAAGACAAGTCTACCCAGACACTGGAATTCCCAACAGAAACCCAGCCATCTTTGTGACATGCATTTCCAAGAACTTTGGACACTCAAGCTAAGATTGGTACTCAAACTCTAACTCTTCTCCAAGGTGAAGTAAGGCTGGTGGACAGAATGGCAGGGATGGGATCCCTTACTAAATTCTCTCAGCTTCCGGACTGCAGCTGGTCAGGAAACAGAATATGAGCTGAGACACTAGGGCCCCTCCGAACATTATTATTATTTTATTGTGCAACAATGATGATTTGTGCTCCTGACAGCATTGGCTTGCTCTCTAACACCCCACAAAATCAGATGCAGGAGCCAGATGACTTGTGCAAGAGCGTGAGAGCAAAGAACGAGCATCTTTTGGTCCAGCTCACTGGTGCAAGCCAGCTGGTTCGTGCAACAGCACCAGACCAAAAAATGGGACATCCTAAGATGCATTCAGAACCTAGGATAGCCTCTGTAATTCTGGGATGTCCCACTCAAATCGGGGTATGTATTGGGAAGATCACATGTGAATCCACTTTCAAGGCTGTCTGGGACTGCAGATGTTTGGGGGCCATCATTTGGCTTCAGAGCCAGTCAGCGCATATTCCATGCTTTCTTTCTTTTTTGCCTGAAACTTTTTATACCACAAATGCTCCAGTTTATTTTTGTCCTCCTTTTGTTGTGCTATAGCCTCTCAGAATAGCAATAATGTGGTAGCATTATGCAAGCGGAACAAACCAAAGCAGAAGAAATCTGCCAACAGTGCACTGTTACTGTGTCAAGCAGATGTTGCAGAATACACCCACAATAAACCACCAGTCTGGAGGGGCAAAGATCCAGCCCCAAAGGACCTGACCCTGACCCTATCCAGTCACAGCTTAATTCCACCCATTGAGTCACCACTACCACCCAATAAAATAGCTCAACAAGGAATTGCAGAATTATAAACAGACAAAATGCCTGATGGTTGTCTAGATAGCTCCTTCCTTGGTTGGGGTGGAAGGATGAAAAAACAGTTTTAGAACAATTCAGCTGCCTCGTACGACTGTGTCAGATACAATATGCTGTCTCTTTTTCTACCCTCAGCTTCAGTGGGAAGTTTAGAAGCATTAAGAAAGTCTTCAACAACCATAAGTGTGCCCCAGAGACGGTAGGTACCCAGGAAAACTAAAATCTTAGGGCACTAGCAAGTCAAAATTAGACATGTTTAAGTCACATTTTGAATACCAAGTTTAATCCTCCTGCTGAAATGAATGGGACCCAAGTGCTTAACTTGTGCAGAATTATACCCACTCAAGAGCAAAACGAAAAAATGAGAAGCATGAACTGATTTTATGTTGATTGCAATATTAAATTGTTTGTGTCAAGAACAGTCACATATGCTTGACATAACCGCCATGATTAGAAAGGATTGTGGCACACAAGCTAAAGTAAATTATTGGCAACGAACTGGCTATTTCAGGTTACATCCACTATATACCTTTAAAGCACTCTTATGCCACTTTAACAGTTATGGCTTCCTCCAAAGATTCCTGGGAATTGTAGTTTGGGTGCAGAGAGTTGTTAGGAGACCCCTCACAGAGCTGATATTAAACTACACTTCCCAGGACTCTTTGTGGGAAGTCATGACCGTTAAAGTGATATACGAGAGTGCTCTTAAGCTGTGTTTACAACATACCTTTAAAGGAAATTCTTTCAAAGAGTTCTGGGTGGTTGAAACTGTGATAATGTGTTTCAAATGTGCTTTATAGTGTTGGATATTGTTTGGTTTGTTACTGTCTTATATGTTTTTATACTTTAAACTGCCCTATGATCCTTAGATGAAGAGTGGTATATAAATTAAATAAATATCTAAATAAAACTGAGTGTATGGCCTCAGTTACACGTTTGCTGTACAGCCAGGTCATGTTTGCATGTAATTGCAATTAATTGATTGACTGCATATATGCCAAAAAGACTTCTAAGCTGTTGTTTCAGATTGCAGTTTATGAAGACTCTTCTTATTTATATTCTTCTGCACAGGACCTCATCTGTAGGTGCTGGAAATAAACTGATATAACTTGATCTCACACTGTTCCTTGTCTGGGCATCATGGAAAAGATTATTCCAGGCATTTCTTGCTGGATGACAAGACTTCACTGCAGGTCAGGACTGAAGTCCTTTAACAAAACTGCATTCACTAGGTCACGGGGTTCTGTTGGGTGAGATGGGAGAGGTTCTCCATATTTGTCGATGAAGGGATCAGCAATCTTCTTATGTCCCTAAAGCAGAGATGAGGACCTCTGGCCTGATGGACTTCCAAATCTAGCCCCAGCCATTTCCCTATTGCTTCTATAATTTCCTATCAGCAGAGCAGTGTGTGGGATTGGTGTGGGATGGTATCAACCAGTAGAGGTTTACACAAGCACTTTTAAATTTCTTTGCCTGTTCTAGTGAAATATGCAATTTGTAATTGCAATTTGTAAAAGAAACCTTAGATTTTAGATCCCTTTAGATCAAGTGGAGAGGTTTCTTCATGGATTTAAGCTTGAATTGCAAAGAAAAGAGAAATGTTATTTTAAGGGCATTTTTGAATATCTGTAATAGCAATGTTGTCAATACAATTTTTTTTTAATCCCTTAAGTTGTTTATAACAAGTAATTCAGTGTGTAGATCCCAGTAAATTGGTTCAAAACAGGTGCTCCCAGGGAATAAACCATCCACACTGTCCAATAGTACCCCCCCCCTTTGTGCACCAGGGGAGTCCTAATTTTGCCACACTCACTTAATGGGAGTTTTGCCTTCTCAGCCTGGGTGCCTTCCCTCTCAGAATTTCTTCCTTCACCCTGTCACAAGGTCACACCCCACTGCCAATGCCCGTCATTCCATCACTCACCTTACTCTTTTGAAGTACCTCAGAACTAATCTTGAGTGACATAAACTGATTGTCCTTGCCCAGTGTTCCAAAGCTGTCAGATAGGTGTTACCGGAAAAATCCGAGGGCTCCCTTGGACAAAAAGTAAATACACCAACCAGAGTAAATTGGAGCAAATCAGCAGCCTGTAGGCTTGGCCTTTATTGAACTGTTGCAACAGGGTACTCCCCTCACTTGCAGGTGAGAGAAAAGACACAGAAAAATGGTGTGCAAGACCTTATAAAAACTTTTGAAATTCCCCTCCTCTAGGTCTAGCCCACCCCCAGAAACATCATGCATACATTACAGAAAGGAGGGGTTGAAGGAGGAGTTGATGGTAACCTGAGTGTCTTGTCACCTGGCTGGTTCCCTTCTCTCCCCCTCCCCATGAGTCACTTCCAGGAGACAAAGGGGAGTTTGCAGTTTCCTGCCCCCTGAAGGAAGATCTGATCAGTGTCCTTTGTTTCAGTCCATGCTGAATCCACTCCCATATGCAAGTTCTTTGTGATCTTGACTGTCTTCTGTCTGGGATCATCAGGGTTGGCATAGCCATAACTGGGCAGGGCTCCTGTAGATGTGCTGGGATGGTGAAGGGATTATGGCTGCCCTGTATCAAACCTTCCCCATTTTGTAGTCCTTCCCTCATGGAGTAAAATAAAAATGGAACAGTGCAAATCCGATGTATGGTTGATTTTCTTATGAATTTATAACAGAAGTGTGGCGTATGTAGTGTGTGAATGTGAGTGTGTGTGAAGTTTGTACAAACAGAATGATTGGGGTGGGGGGGTTCCTGCTACATAGGCAACAATTCAAAGTGTTGGCCCTGACCTTTAAAACCTTAAATGGCCTCAGCCCAGTATACCTGGACACTGAGGTCCAGCTCCAAGGGCCTTCTGATGGTTCCCTCACTGCGAGAAGTGAGGTTACAGGGAACCAGGCACAGGGCCTTCTCGCTAGTGGCTCCCGCTCTGTGGAACACCCTCCCATCAGATGTCAAGGAAATAAACAACTATCTGACTTTTAGAAGACATCTGAAGGCAGCCCTGTTTAGGGAAGTTTTTAATGTTTGCTTTTTTTTGTGTTTTTAATATTCTGTTGGGAGCCACCCAGAGTGCCTGGGGAATCCCAGCCAGATTGGCGGGATATAAATTAAAAATATATATATTATTCTTAGAGGGACCAACACACAGTAGAGAGCAGATGGGACAGGCAGGTCATCAGAGCAGATGCCAGGACCCAGCATTCTTGGGCAACTGTTAGGGTCCCAGAACCCTAACAAATGCCTCCTAACTTACAATGTGTGGTATGAACCTCCCTTTAAATTTCTAGCTGCCATTTTGATTCCCAACCCCACAGCTGTGCTACATTGTGGGAAATTAAAAGGGCCACCCAGGCACACACCTGTCTGGTCCTTCTCCGAGCACGGATGCAGCCCACTGTTGCCACCAGGAAAGCCCATTAGAGCCCTCAGAGGGAGGAGGGAGGGTGCCCACCCATCATCTCAGGGGCCCTTGTAATTACACAGAGATCAGACACTTATCAAGCTAACCTAGTGTTATTCTGAAGGGCAGCAAATTGGAGTCCTCTGAAGATGCCAAGACATCTAACTTATACCCCATACCCCCCCCCTCATTTCCTGGAACAGGCTTTAGGCCAGCCACCAGAAGTGGATTTAGGGGAGCATGACTGGTTCGCCTGCACTGGGCACCGAGCCAAGAGGAGTGTTGCAGCAATGATAAACAATGGAAGATGAGAGGCAGGGAGGGGCAAATTTTGGTGTTGCCCAGGGTGCCATTGAAATTTTAAACTCCAAAGTCCACCGTGACAGCCATGGTCCTCTCTGTAGTTCAACATGAATGTAGAATGTAGTTTTCTTTGGCAGGGATCTGTGTCAGACCCAAGGGGGGCCTTTTGCATCCACCTTGTTTTTGTGCAATGGCAATGGAAGCCCCATTAGTTGCAGCTATATTGCCAAGAATCTAAGCCCACCATAAGTTGCATTTGACATGGTTGATACCAAACTTGAAGTTGTAGACTGCCTTGTTGCAGCTCTGCAGTATGGAAATGCATGGAGATCTCAAGTAGCAACATTTCTGGGCAAGCACACTAAAGAGAACTGCTGTAGTCTGACTGCAGTTTCATTTGCATTTGTTAAGCAATCCAAGATCAAGCAACTGCAGGATGTAATAGAAAGTATTTATTTTCTCTTTCCCCTGGCAGAGCATAAAATTCAGGAAATTATACAACATCTGGATTGATGTTTTGCTGGTAGGTGAGAGAAAGCTTCAATTTCAAGCAAACAAGCTTCGCAAATGCATAGACAACTAAAGCTCCCTTCTGCCAGCCACAACCTTCCTTTCCGTCTCTTTATATTACACGTGCTGCAGCTTTCTTATTTGACTTTCTTATTTGACTTTATCTGGTATCTTAGCCGAATGGGGCAAACTGAAGAAAGGCAGAAGAGTCGCGTGCAAGAATCAACTGCTGCCGATTCTCATCGCAAATGAGAAGGGTTCTGAGCACTTGGAGAATATATATCATCCTGTGTTGCACAAATTCTGGCAAGATGAAAATGATTAATTCTGGAAAGAGGCTCAGAAAAAGAGGGACATGTTGCTTGCCTCTTAATTATTCTTACACCTTGAAACAGAAGAGAACTCTCATGAAGAATCTCGGTCTATTGGTCCCCATTATAGCTGAGAAGAATTCTGTGCATTCGGAAAATGTTTATCATATTGTATATTATGCAAAGTCCGGTAGACATAAGTTATTAAATTTGGAAAAAGGTTCAGAAAATAGTCTTCTGGCTCCTTGATTATTTCCTTCACTCTGAAATAGAGGAACATATGGATCCTTTTAATACCAGTATGCAAGCAAGCAGTAGTTTAGATTTGTATTTTTTTAAAATAGAATGTGAATGTTGGTCTCTGAATTGGAGCAGATGCCACTCCATGGAAAACCCTTTTGCTGTTTGCTCTGATCCAACATTAAAGCATGGGTATTCCTGGGCATAGTGCTGGGATAAAAAAAAATGCACTCAAACACGGCGCTTTAAAGCCTGGACCTGTGCCTAAAAAATGCAGCACAAAAGGAAGCATGAATGAGTCCTCAGTTTAGCCCTTTGACTTGAAGCTGGTAGCTGAGGTGCAAAACTCCACTTGACCACTGGGTGGCCTTTTCAAAGATGTGATTATCTAAGTCCGGATTCACATAGTACAGTACTGGTTTATAGAAGAGGAATAGAAACACTGCATAGAAATGGCCACTCAGCGTCTCCTCTGCAAATCTAGAAAAAACAACTCTCACTTACTTCTCATCCTTCTCACTGAAGTGCTCCCCCATATTCCTGATCAGCTTCAGTAAATCTGTCACACAGTTTTCATAATATTTATTGTTTTTCTTATTCTTTTTCTTGTTATTAAAGGGACCAACCATACAGTCCAATACATCCTTATCAATCTGAAAAAAACACATGCCCCCTGTCAATAATCTGGGTCCATGAAACCCACTCCTCACAATACAGTTTCCATGTAGACCTGCAAGCTGGCAGATTCCAAGTCACAAAAATATACAGTATACAAAAATATACAAAAAAATATACAAAAATATACATTTGACAGAATGGCGTGAAGTATGACGTATATTGGTTATTATAATACTATACTGGTTAATTTATTGAAACAGTTTCCATTTATATTGCTTCTCGGATTTTGCAATACTGTCAGACCTTGGCTCCCGAACACCTTGGGAGCTGAACATTCCAGCTCCCAAATGATCGAAAACCAAAAGTGAGTGTTCCCGTTTTCAAACCTTCTTTTGGAAGCCAAACGTCCAGCAGGGCTTCTGCAGCTTCCGATTGGCTTCAGGAGCTTCCTGCAGCCAATCAGAAGCCGCACTTCAGAAGCTGAATGGACTTCCGGAACAGATTCTGTTTGACTTCTGAGGTACAACTGTGTTTAAAATCTGATCTAACGGCAAATCATTTCACAGACATAGGAATGGTTTTGCAGGGGCAAACAGATACTTGCCCAGGACCAGGTATACATATTGTAAAGATGTGAATCAGACCTAAGCTGTTTGTTTTGCACTTAAGTTGCACTCATGCCTTTGAGAAGTGATGAAGCACTGGCACTGACAATGCAGAAGGAAAAGAGGTCAAATGTGGCGGTTCAAATCAACACAGCTGAAGCTTTCATACGGAGTTGCAAGGGATCACTTACCTTTTCAGTCCAGTCCTTGAAAGGATCTTCCTCACTATTCAGAGCCTTCAGAATTTCACTAGTGCTGTTATGGTGCTGAGTGTTGCGTGTCTTTATATCGCTCTCATTCCCAACGTCTCTTAAGACCCTGTATCTCCTGGCAAACAAAAGGCAGTTAATAAGAATCCAAAGAGCCAAGGTGCCAAGGTGACCATATGGTAAGGCTGGTCTCAGAGACTGGGAAAGGACAGAGCACATGCTTGGTCCCAGCTTCAACACTGCCATCGCCAGTTAAAAGGACCCAGTAGCAGGCAATGAGACCCTGGAGCCAGGCAGAGTAGACAACACCAAGACATAGACAAATAGTCGGACCTAGAATACAGCAGCTTCCTCTGTTCTCCTGGGGCAGGTATACTGCACCTATTAACTCCTGTCATATGCAAGGAAGGGGCATCCTTGCTCTGCAAGCTGCCTTTTATAACAAAACTCTGATTTTGCCTTTCCTCTCCCTGAAACATTACCATCTAATGCAGTGTGGCTAATCTGTGGCTCTCCAGATGTGGCATTATTATTGTGGCTGTGCAAAACCAATTTGAAATGTGTGTTTCTGCCTGTTAAAGTCTCTTGAGACTTTTTGTTAAGCATGAGGGTGGATTTTCAGAGCCCTAAATAGTAGTGTAGAATCAGACATTGATCCCTTAAATCTTAGTGCATGGATTTCAGTGCCAATTGCACGTCACATAGTTCATATTCAACATTTGGTATTTGATGGCTAGCAATGACAAATAATATCAATACTGCATCAATGTGCTGTCATATCTGCAGCAAACTCAATATCCAAAGTTCACTGCAATTATTTACTGAAATATATATACAGTCAAACCTCGGTTCTCGAATGGCTCCATATTCAAACGTTTCGGCTCCCTAATGCCAAAAACCCAGAAGGAAATGCTCCTGTTTTCGAATGTTCCTTGGAACTTGAACGTCAAACGCGGCTTCTGCTTGAGTGCAAAAAGCTCTTGCAACCAAACGGAAGCTGCAACTTGGCTTTCAAACATTTCGGAAGTCGAATAGTCTTCCAGAACGGATGCACACGAAAGCTCATACCAATAACAAACTTAGTTGGTCTCTAAGGTGCTACTGGAAGGTACGGTATTTTTTTATTTTGTTTCGACTACGGCAGACCAACACGGCTACCTACCTGTAACCAGAATGGATTACATTTGACAACCGAGGTTTGACTGAATTATTTTTATCTTACATTAATGATTAGCCATGTGGTTTTCACATGAGGGACAACAAGCCAGCCTGAACATTCATTATATTTTAAACAACATGACAAAGCACATGACAGTCTATAAGCAACAAAGACATCTAAAGCAGCGTAATCTAATTCTGAGCTTCAATTCTGAAGGCAAAACTTAAGATTTCAAAAAATAGAAATGAATGGATTAAAACATTTTCCCAAAATGTCATTCTGATCCTACTTGCAAAGTTTCTTCTTCCATGCTGTTGTAGTAACAGGACAAATCAAACTGAGGAAGGTAGAATGATAAGAATGGATAGTTGCTAAGTTTCCTATATTTATTTAGTACTTACACCTTCTTGCTCCAGAAATAAGGATGGTAGATCAACTGTCCCAGTTGCTCACTGACTGGGATGTTTTCATCAGGAGATTCCAGACTTGCTCTGAGGTCTTCTATTTCAAAGTGATCATCTACATCCTTTGGACACTGCGCAGGCAAGGCTTCAAAGCAGATTGTCCCCCTCATAGCAACATATAGGGCTAGACTTCCGAGAGCCTACATGTGAGAACAAATGGCAATACGATTTCACAACACAGAATGTCATTCTTGGGCAAGTAGACTGGAATCACACTTTTATCCTTTGTGCCTGGGCTTAGTTCTTGCCGAGATGCTAAAAATCTGTGTCTGGGCTGTGTCAGTTTAAATTGCAAGTGATGCAATCACATGACATAATGTTTCTACACACAAACACACCCCTTGCATGTAGAAACCTCCCTAAAATGTTAGAGAATAGAATTATACTACAGCTTGTTCAGTATCTCTATGTTTTGCCCTATAGACTAAATAGCAGATGGAGGTAATTTTCAACCTGGGGAAAAAATGTTGGAGGAATGTTTAGATACCATTCCCCAGCACACACTGGTTCTTCACCACTATGGTCCTGATCAGATTCCCACCACCACGACTGGAATCAAATTTGGCCCTTAGAAACACAGGGCTGCACTGACAGGTTATTAAATTCTCTAATCTACAGTCGTACTTTGGATCTTGAACGCCTTGGTACTTGGACATTTTGGCTCCCAAATGCTGCAAACCTGGAAGTGAGTGTTTGTGAACATTCTTTGGAACCCAAACGTCTGATGGGGCTTCCACAGCTTCTGATTGGCTGTAGGAGCTTCCTGCAGCTAATCAGAAGCTGTGTTTTGGTTTCTGAACATTTTGGAAGTCGGATGGACTTCCAGAATGGATTCCATTCAACTTCCAGGTTACAACTATACTGGGGTTATACAGGAAATTAAAAATTTCACAAAAACAATGACACTGTTACCAGAAAGAACTCCTGGGACCAGAACTAGCAATTAACATTCTTACTGATGTCAATTTATTCTTGAATAAATTTGAACCATACACCTGATATACTCATTTTCAGGATCTACCATATTCACGTGACTTTAATTTGTTTTAAAATGTTTCCAATAATACAGTATTGTATTTAAAACTGTTGTACTCCACCCTGGCACCTTTTGGTGAAGGGCTGGTAAGAAATCAAATAAATAAATACAAATTGAACCGGGCAAAGTTTGGGTAAACTCATTGGAATTACTGATCTTAGGTTAGCCAGATACATTAATTTCAATGGGGCTACTCTGAGTAGGACTAACATTCAATCCAACTCTATGTTATGGTTAAGCGTAAAAGTATATTGTGCACAAACACACAATACATTGCCTTAATGGTTGGGGATAACCATTCTGCAAATATAGAATGCTGGGGAGGCAACTGCAGAGGCAACTTACCTGCAGATCTTCTGTGATGGTAAGATCTTTCTCATCATCTAATTTTCTGGTCTTATCAAAATCTGCTAGAAAAACCTTGCCTGTGACATCTAGCAAAATAAATAAACACATAAGTGGAAGTGATCAAGTGGAATGGTTTTCACATCTTTGTGAATTGAATGCTCGGGGGGCACATAATGGAAACTTTCAAGATTCAACAAGAGCGGCCAATTCACCTGCTCACATGCAAACCTACTTGAAACTTGAGGTCAGCGCCTGAGGCTCTTCTCTGCATGTCCCTGCCTAATGAGAGCCAGCTGGTGGTTGCTAGGGAGAAGGCCTTCTCAGCTGTTATACCCAGTTATAGAATGGCCTCCCCAGAGAGTCTACCTGATGCCTACTTTGTTATTGCTGTTATGGTCAAATGAAGACAATTTCATTTTCCAAGGCTTTTTAGGGGCTTTTGATTTCTGTGGATTTTTGAGATTTTGACACTTTATTATTTTAAAACATCAAAGATATGTCTGTGCCATGAACATTTTTATGATATTGTTGACTAGTTTCGCTTTATCTCTGCTGCTTTTAGCTTTTATGTTTTATTTGAAATGTATTGTTTTTATATTTCTGATGTTGAGGCAGCACAGAAGTATGATAAATATTCACCTCAAGCGCTACTCTCACTTCAGGGGCTCCCCCCCCACCCCCATGCTCAGTTACTGGAAGTCACAACATGGCAATGTGACCTTTGATCCTAAAAAGATTTGCCACCCTAATGTAGATGCCAACAGAACTTAATTTTTTATCTGAATATGTAGGTCAGGCACCCTCAAACTTGGCCCTCCAGATGTTTGGAGACTACAACTCCCATCATCCCTAGCTAACAGGACCAGTGGTCAGGGATGGTGGGAGTTTTGGTCCCAAAACATTTGGAGGGCCGAGTTTGCGGATGCCTGGTGTAGGTTGTTCTCCAGGTAGAACCGCAATGACTTCTGTCTGAAACCATCCATCCATCCGCTTAGTCCTATGTTCCAGATTTGTTAAGGGGATATAATGCAGAGGAGAAATCATAATATTCAAAGTATTAGTGCATAATAAATAAGTAAACAATGGAGATCTATTGGAGGGGCGGGTCACATTTCTGAAGCAGTAAAAAGGTGTAGTGAAATTATTCTCAAGATTTAGGATGGTGGCGTCAGCTTCCAGACGGCTTGATCTGGGAGCTGGGTGAATAGGGTGCAGACTAGGATCACAGGAAGCTACCTTATCTAGTCAGACCATTGGTCCCTCTGCACTCAACATTGTTTATGCTCAGATTGGCAGTGGCTCTCCGCAGGGCCACACAGGAGTCTCTCCCAACCCTGCCTGGAGATGCCGGGGGTTGAACATAAATAACTTTTTGCCTGAAAAGCAGATGTTCTACAGTGGTGCCCCGCAAGACAAATGCCTCGTAAGACAAAAAACCCGCTAGACGAAAGGGTTTTCCATTTTTCGAGGCGCTTCGCAAGACGAATTTCCCTATGGGCTTGCTTCGCAAGACGAAAACGTCTTGCGAGTCTTGCGATTTTTTTCGCTCCCCCCCCCCTTTTCTAAGCCGCTAAGCTGCTAATAGCGCTAATCCGCTAATAGGGGTGCTTCGCAAGACGAAAAAACCGCTAGACGAAGAGACTCGCAGAACGGATTATTTTCGTCTTGCAAGGCACCACTGTATTCCTGAGCTAGAATCTTTCCTTCCTTAATAATAATAATAATAATTTATTTATATCCCGCCCTCCCCAGCCGAAGCCGGGCTCAGAGCGGCTAACAACAATTAAAGTAACACAGTTTACATAAAATCACAATCAATTAATTGAAATTCATTTTAAAATCAATTCAGGATCAAATTAATGGCAACCATTGGGCTAGCGTTCTATGAGGATTACCAAATGAGGCGGTCAGACTGTGCCTTGCACCAGTGAGGCTGCTGGTTAGAAGAGGAAAATGCAGGCCACTATGGTCACTACCGCGGGGATGTAGCTCAGTGGTAGAGCGCATGCTTTGCATGTATGAGGCCCCGGGTTCAATCCCTGGCATCTCCACTTTAAGGGACGCGGGTGGCGCTGTGGGTGAGACCTCAGCGCCTAGGACTTGCCGATCGTATGGTCGGCGGTTCGAATCCCCGCGGCGGGGTGAGCTCCCGTCGTTCGGTCCCAGCTCCTGCCCACCTAGCAGTTCAAAAGCACCCTTAAGTGCAAGTAGATAAATAGGTACCGCTTTATAGCGGGAAGGTAAACGGTGTTTCCGTGTGCTGCTCGGGTGCCGGTCGCCGGAGCAGCTTCGTCACGCTGGCCACGTGCGGACAGCGCTGGCTCCCGGCCTCTGGAGTGAGATGAGCGCACAACCCTAGAGTCTGTCAAGACTGGCCCGTACGGGCAGGGGTACCTTTACCTTTACCTTTACGACCACTACAGCTTAGAATATCCAAGGGTTTGTTATGTCACCAGGGAGTCAATCCCATATCACTCCCTGTAATAAATCTCCAATATCTATTCTTCTATGCTGCTCACATGCTTGCTGTTGGATCTGAATATCTGACCCCTTGCGGATGACTGGCTAGCCAATTCCCCCGCCCCCAGGTGTAGGGAAGCTGTGGTGCTCCAGTTAGTGCTGGACTCCAAATCTCATCAGCTCCATGTTCCGAGATTATGGGACTTGCTAGCCAACAGTATCTTAAAGGACACAGATTCCCCATCCTTGGTTTACACCATAAAATTGAAAACCTGCTGCTCCATATTTCTTTCATAAAATTTCTTTCAACTACACTTGGGTAATGGCTTGGGTTCTACTCGACAGACAGCCATATAAGAAAGAACACAAACCTATCAAAACGTTACTTGGGTGCAGATCTTGATGCCCAAATCCAAATGAGTGCAGTTCCTTCACAGCCTGAAATATTGTTTCAATAATAACATTACTTCTCATAGTTCCATTCTCAGTCCCTGCTGTCCTGAAGTACTCCTCAAGGTTTTTCTCACACAGGGAAAGACACAAGTAGAGACATGAGTTCTGCTCTTCCCACCCACAGAACTTCACTAGATGTTTGCTGGTACGGCACTTCTCAAGGCAGGTTTTCTCTCGTTTAGCATTTCCTGCAGTGGTGGGGAATATCTTCACAGCCACCTCTTCCCCATTATAGAATCCGAGGTAGACACCTCCGTGGGAACTTTTCTGAATTCGGAAATCTGGAAACATGAAGATCTTGAGTTTTCCAATCATAGGACGATACTTTCCATAAAGATCTCGGAGCTTGCATTGCCAGTGTCTGCTAGCAGAGGTCCATTGTATTTCTGGCTGCCTTAGACAAGACAATGCTCCATACTGGCGAAGAAGCTTTATCATTCTGTTGTTGTAATTCAGGCTGGCTTTATCTATCAAGTTCCCAATGTCTGTTCTTGCTCCCTTTTCACATAATGTCTTTGCTATTTCATAATTTCCCTTTTCCACTGCTGCCATAAGGGCTGTTTTGTTGTTTCTGTCAGCATCGTTCACGTCCACTTCTTCTTTTTCCAATATAGCCTTCACCAGGTCTAGGCTTTGCCTTTCAGCTGCCAGGATCAAAGTAGTTTTCCCAACTTCATCTCTCTTATTCACATCAGCCCCATGTTTTAAGAGGAAAAGGGCAGCTGCCTCTTTGCCTTGGGGCTGATCCTTTTCAGCCACTGAGAGAGCATGGACCAATGCATTTCTCTCCCAGTTGTCACAGATGTTCACATCAGCACCCAATTCTTCAACTAGGACTTTGACAACAGAGAAGTGGCCATACCTGGCAGCATCCATCAGTGCTGTTTCGCCACCTTTATTTAGGGCCCTTTTATCCTCATCAGCCACATTTCTGGGCAAGTTAACATCTGCCCCACACTCATACAAAAACCTCAGGGCCTCTTCTTGCCCATACCCAGCAGCCTCTATGAACGCCGTGAAACCATTCAAATCACACTCATTGATGGCCGACCCCTTCTGAAGGAAGAGCTTTAAAAGTTCAACATTGCCTGTTATCCCTGCTAGAATAAAGGGGGTAGCTCCGTTGTCCTTCCTAGCAAGTGGATCAGCTCCTCTGTCCAGCAGAAGGTGAGCAATTGCCTCTTCGTTCATTTGTACAGCACTGTGAAGGGCTGTCCATCCATCATTCACCTTTGAATTGATATCATTACCTTCTTCTATCAACTGCCGGACAGTCTCGATCAATCCTCTTCTTACTGCATTATTTAGCTGAAGGGCTTTATCAGCTGCCATTTCTTTTCTGTAGGGTTCTGACGCCTCTTCCAGTAGTCGTGATTACATTAGCTTTCTGCGAATATATTTCTACTGCAACACAAAAGCAGCAGCTATGACATTATCAACTTAATAATGGAAGAGCTATTCACACAAAGAGTTATGCTGCCAGAGGGCTGGATGCAAGACAGCGTCTCTTGATTCAGTGGTTTTGGATAGTGAAGGCTCAAATAACAGAGGTGCTACATAGCGAAGAGTTAGTCACACTGCCTTTGTCACATGGATGTATGCATTTTAAAGGACTTAGCGTTTTCCTTCTTCATATACATTCCACCTGTTTATCAAATAGAAAATGCCATGTTCAGTTAATATGTAAGGATAATACATCTATCAATAGCTAGATGTTCAGAAGCAATAAATGGGGCATAATCAGGAGCTTGTCTTCTATGTTGCGGCTGACCCAAAACACTATATCCTGAGTGGTTGTGGCTGGTGCCCATCATGTTGATTCCCCCCATAATATCTCCTATGCCTCAGTGTAGGGTTACTCCACAGCAATGTGACACTGGGGCAGAGAGGTATTGTGGAAAGATTAAAAGGGCAGGAACCAGCAACAGCATTTCTTAGCTATACCAGCTTGTGTTTTTTCTTTTTGCTGCTGCTGTGCCCACCTGTCACCACCAAGATAAGGCGAAGATGCTGGTAACCACATGATGTTAATATTTTATTTAACTTCCTACTGAAGATTTTGACAGATTTTTCTGTTAGCCAGATGCTGTTGTGGGACAGTGGCACCTCCTCCCATGGACTATACAGTAGTACAATTTTAATTGCATTTTCTTCCATGGGCATAGCCAGGATTTTTGTTAGGGCAGCAAAACTGACATGATTAATTAGTTAAGTATTTTTATTGTTTTACTTGATCTGGGCAAACAGCTGCCCTCCCCCCCCTGCCCCCTTGGCTATACCCATGTTTTCTTCATTGTATTTAGTGGAAGGTGGGTTCAGCGAAGTCCCAAATCTCTTAACTAAAAAAGGAAACAAACTGCAAATAGTTAATCAGGTGATTTAACGATGCTGCTGCCGCCAAAAATAGAGCCAAACATTAATAAATCGATAGCAGCGCACCAGGTTCATCCTTCTCATTAGGATTATTTGCAATTTTTATTTTAAGGTAATCCTTTGTTATCTTAATTTTCTGTGTGCAATGCGGATGTTCCTGTGGTTGATTTTAATGAGTCATTTTATAATTTCAAGCTTCAAGGTGTCCTATTTACAACATCTTTCTTTACGATGTTGTAGGACGTAGGTAGAAAAAGAGAGACACCAAAGACTGAATATTTGTCACGGCGTCTTTCTGTCTGTTCGCTTAAAAGAAGAGAGGTTTCCAGGGGCGCGCGGAGGAATTCCCCCCAGAAATGGGGGCAGGTGGGCCTCTCCCCCCCCCCTAAATCCCGGCCCCGCCCAGGCGGCCTTCCTTTCCCGGCCGCCTTTTCCTCCCTCGCCCGCGGGGCCAGAAAGCCCTCGGCGCCGCCCGCGACCCTCAGGCGAGCCGCCCGCCCTTACCGCCCGGCGGAGGATAGCTCGCCTCCTCGGCTCGGAGAAGTTTTTGTGAGGGAAGGAGGGAATTATGGCCACAACGAGGCATTTCCCCCTCTTGAATCCGGCGGGGCAAAGGCCGCCTGAGGAGGCGGAGACGGAAACGAGTTTCGGGGGCGGGAGAAGCCGAGACGGGCGAGGCTCTTTTCGCCTCAGAAGGGGAGGCTTTGCGGTGCGGGGTTAACGCCCAATAAAGTTTGCTAAGGAAAAGAAAAGGAGAAGTTTGCTCTTCGTGGCGGGAAAGGAAATATTTGCGTGCCTTTTTTGCCTCACAATCAACGCGCGGCTGGCACGGAGGCTGAGGAGACGCCTCTCTCTCTCTCTCTCTTATTACGAGATAGTCATAAGACAAAGTCATAGGATTCATAAAGCACTACAGCATTCCTAATCTATAAAACAGTATTAACATTAACAAAGCAGCAACCAAAAAATAAACCTAGCGCTGTTGAATTCATACCCACACGCTCTCCCCCCCCCGTGACTCATAACAGGCATCGCCTTCTGCTAGGCCGCAAGTGAAGCAGGCTCAAAATACTTCCCTGCGCCTGGGGAGGAAGTGAGCAAGCACAACAATGAGTAAAGGAAGTTTAAAATTGGTTGTGGTTCTCCAAGGATGACCAGCTGCCCCCCCCCCGCTTTGAGGATTTTTGGGGTATAATTTTTATGCAAATAAATATGCACTGTAATGGAAAAGGAAAGAGAAGTGGTTCTCTTTCTTCTTCAAAAGGGATGTCCCTGAAGTCTTCATGAATCAGGCCAGCCTCATTCCTCCTGAAGCCAGATTCGCTCTGGCCTCACAGTTCCTCAGGAGCACAGCTTATCTCTCACCTTATAAATCAGGATTGGTGGCCTCCACCACCTGGTTGCTGGAATGCCCATAGATGAACCTTACTTTTAATGGTGTTGCCTTTCCATCTTTCCTTCCCCTAACCTCTTCAGCCTCCCCTCCTTCTTGCAGACCAGGGGATGGACGGGAGGGGGCAACAGGAGGCCAGCAACCAGTGCAGCCTTTGAAACCTAAGGAAGAACAGGGTCAGAAATGGATTATAGTTACTTCCTTGATCCTCTCTATCTCTGCACTGAATGGGGGGTATCTGGCAACTGAACTTGCTGTCACAAACCTTTATTTTTTTTTCCTGCATAATTTTTATTGTTTTTTAAATCATAACAAACAAACAAAAAATACAGCAATTTACACCTTGTTGTCACAGATTTCTTTCTATAAGACTTCCTTCAGCTTCCCCTCAAATCATCCATACCCTAATTTAACAAATTCACACAAATCCTGGCTTATATTGACATTATTTTCTCTTTCCTTCTTTTTCTCTTTAGACAATATTCCAACCTTTTCACAGAGCTTTTTTAAACCCAACTAGCGTTATCTGACCTTCACTTATATTTTCCAGATATTCCACGAATTTCCCCCAATCCTCAATGAACCTTTGGTCTTTTAAATATCTAATTTTCCCCGTCATTCTATCCATCTCCGCGTATTCTAATAGTTTTGCTCTCCATTCCTCAAGCGTCGGTATGTTCTGTTGTTTCCAGTTTTGAGCCAATAGGACCCTTGCCAACCTTCAATGAAGAGTGCAGCAAGGAGTTGGACCCACGGAGGAGGGCATCTTGTCAAAAAGACCATCAAATAAGGTGCACTTCTTGTGATGATGCCCACAAGGGAGATGGAAAGCCATTTCCCTCAAAGCATCTGTGGTGGCCCTGAGGACAATTTTTTAAAAATAACAGTGACATGCTTCCCTATGTTTCTAAATCTTGATGGCTAGTGATAGAAGCAGAACGCAGGAAGAATTAGAAATCCTACTTGCACTTGAGAAGAAGAGAGTCTTTTCAACCCCTCAGGAAACATATCTTATTTGCCACCAACTGTGTGCCATGCACATTGATAACTGACTTTCACGAGTGTTGCCTTTTCGTTTTTCATCACCGAGACGTCTCTTCCTCCTCCTCCGCCTTGCAGACCAGGGGGTGGGATTTTGGTGCTCAGCAGCAGCAGGACAGCAGCCTGTGAAACCTAGGGAAGAACAGGAGGAAAGTTAGAAAACAATCCAACCAAGACATGATCCCCTATTTTTCTAAATCCTGAGGGATAGAAACAAGCAGAAGAGAGACTCTTCAATCCCTCAGGAAACATCTCCGATTTGTCACCAACGAGCTGCTTTCTCTCTAACTAACTACCTAGCCTGGAATGGTTGCTCTTCCCAACGTTCACTGCCAAGTCAGTCAGCAGGGGGACGTGTCGCAGTGGAGGACAGGTCATCATTCCTTTAGCTACCCCTCCCACATTGCAGGGGGTTGGACTAGATGACCCTTGGAACCCCTTCCAACTCTTCGATTCTGTGATACTTTGCTTAACAATGGGCATTGCTCCTCTTAATAGTCAATTTTATAACTTTCAGTTGAGAGGGTGCCGAACATTACACCTCAGGAACATTACACCTCGTTTCTCCTCTCATAGCTAGGGTCCAAGGCAGCCATGGTTCAAGGTCTCTCAGCACAGCCTCTTTCAGCCACTGCTGCCTGGACTTCTGCCTCCTTCTTGCTCCTTCTTCCCAGAAGACCTTTGCAAAAAACAACCCGTCCCCTGCCGCTTCTAGCATCCCCCTTGCCACCCTGGAAACCTCACTTTCAAAAAACACTTTCGTGTGGTGACATCACATCCCCTGTAATCCCCCAATGTGTCCCATCAATAAACAACCAGCTTTCCTTACTCTGCAATACAGTAAATATTAGTTTTATTTATGTTTAACAAATGTCCCTACCACATCACAATGTGTCTCTTTGGGGGGTGGGTTGTTGTTTTCATTTTGATTATATATATTGTGCTTTTTATGTTGAACTTTTCTGTGAACCGCCCTGAGACCTTCGGGTATAGGGCGGTATATAAATTCAATTAATAATAACTACTACTACTACTCTGATTCCAGCACCTTCCCTTTCAAAGCATCCTCCAAAAAGCACTTTTTCCTGTGGTGACATCATGGCCCCTGTAATCGTTATAGCCTCCCCCTTTCTTGTCTCACCTTTTGTCAGGGTAAAGACTCTGCCATCACCTGATCCGCCACTCTACGCAAAGCTTCTGACTTCAAACCCCACCTTTACTAACTTCAGAAATTATGGGGAGAACCTGTCACCCAGGAATTTTGGGGGATCTTTGTCCCCTGCAAACCCACAACAATATCAAAGTCTGTTATGTTTTCTTAAGATTTGTACTTAGTTGTATTATGCACAACGTTTAGGGTCTGGTTGGTTTTTTCCATTCATAGGGTCTCCACTAGTTGTTGTACAAAGGATGCACCTTCCTTTCTAAAAAAACATGGTAGGGTTTCAGTGCAATATAAAAGCAGTGACAAGTAGGCTTTTCAGTAATCTGGGCAATATTATAATGGACAGGAACTAAAGGATTTCACCCTTAGACTTCCAATCCCGTCACCAGTTACTTTCGATTTATGCTCAGTGTGTTCCATCAATAAACAACCAGCTTTCCTTACTCTGAAATACAGTAAATATTAGTTTTATTTATGTTTGAATAAATGTTTCTACCAAATTATATCATGCAGATGCTGTACTCCCACCCCTTCCTCCTCCCTGGCCAATATGAAACAGATTTCCATTGCACTGGTTTTGTAACTGATTTATTTTCAAATAATATTATAACAACAACATTATAACATTCTTGAATCCACAACGTAGTATCTCAGTCATTCACAATGAAAGAACTGGAATAAGTTCCAGTTGTAAATAAATAATAAATATTAAAGCAGCTCTGGCCTTGGAGAGAATTCCAGTTCATCTTCTCTTAGACTTCTGGCCAGGCTAACTTCAGCAATAGGACAGTACATTTCATCCTGAGGTTTTAAACTGGGCTGCAAAGGTGTGGTCACTTCATTGCTGGTTTGCTGATGGAATCACCTACCACTAGACGGGCATCTCACAATTTCTCATCTGTGGTTCAGCATTAAGAAATGCTTTTTATTTTGTAGAACTTCTCAAGAAAACCAACAATAAAGGGGCAGCATGGCAGCTGTGCGAAACAGAATAATGCAAAGAACTGGGTAGAGCACATTTTTCAAATTCATATCCTTCACCCTCCTTTGCTGCTGAAGAATATTTATTTTGGCATGCAGGCAGATCAATGGTTAAATCACAATGGCATGCAAACACTGCAGCAGTATAGAGTTCACCCCAAGTAGACCCACAAAAGTAGCATTGGGGTTTTTTTTAAATAAGAAAAGTTTGTGTAAACATGGTTTGGCTTATATAACTATATATAACTATATAACTATATATATATATATATATATATATATACGCACACACACACATATATATACACTGTTCTTTCACCAGTGAAGTCCATGGAGGGAGGTTTTAACCATAGACTTCAGAAGGAAAACTGCATCATGCCTCCTTTTTCAGACAACACTTCACAGAAGTCAACAGGAGTTTGTCTGAATAAGGTTAATCAAAACCAGAATAAGAACCTCAGGATATGGTCTCTGCCAAATGAGTTGCAGCATGCAAGAGGCTTTTGCTATTGGCTCAGGGTGCATCGGCTTTGGGAAATGTTGCTTGTGGATAAATGAAAGAAAAGCATAAACTGATCTTACTGGTATTTGAAAGCTTTACTAGCAGCAGCAGCAGCAGAAACAGCACTGTAAATTGCTCGGTAGTTGTAGTTTGACTGTTTATTTTCTCAGCTACTTCCAGTACTGAATTCACATAAGTCTAGATAGGTTTCTGTTGTGAACAAATACTCTGCTTGGTATTTTGCAGTTTGTCAAATGAGCAAGGCAGGGCGTCAGGGCTGATTTTAACAAACTACCTGGCGTACAATTGTTCAGCCAGGTGTGGCACATTCTGTTGCTGCCAGCGTTATCTTGCGCGTACAATCCTAGCTGGTGTACATTACAAGATGTATGAAAGTACAAATGAGCAGGGATTCAATGACTGTGAGCCTGTGCCCCTTCTCAGTTGTAATCCAGGATCCTGTCTATCCATTACACAAGTTGGACCAGTAAAGTCTCATAGTGTCTGCCCCGCTGAATGACTGGGCCACTCCTGCTCCCACCTTCCATTCTATTATATGCATTAAGTTACGATGGGCCTACTAACTTGCTAACATGATTTAACCATTTATCTCTGCTCTGTGTGTACTGCTTTAGCAGCAGACTTTGCCTTTGTTTGCCCATTCGCATCATTCTTCATTTTCCTTGTCTCCTTTTTCAAAATGTCCTTCCTCCAAACCTGTCAGTCTACCAGAACAATTCACTGGAAACGTCTCCTGTGCATATAGCCCTACAAAAATATTGGAAGTTCCACAAGCACATGCACGATTGCTATCAGTTTCAACAGGTCTTGCACTAGAGATGAGGCTACAATTGAACAGTGTTTTAATATTCCCCAAATAATCTCCATTCTGTTTTCAGAATTTTAATGAGACTGGTGTGCAGTAAGTCGCTTGTGAATCAGACAGCTTTTCATCCCTGCTGGGCCTTTTAACTTTCTCTGATTGCATTTTGGTCAAGGACTGCAAATACCTAGTCACCTGGTCACCTGTGTAAGTAAGAATAATATTGGCAAACAAAAGATGAACAGGTCAAATCCATGATGATTCACTGGGTGAAGGATTTGGGGTACAATATTGAGTTAGCAGCATGGGAGAGATTATGGACAAGAAGTTTAAATTCACAGCATGTTACACTCTGAAGGAAAATTATATGAAAATAATGTATTGTTGGTATTTAACTCCTAGTTAATTAGCTAAAATGTACAATCAAAGTCTAAAACATGCTGGAAATGTGAAGAGAAGGAGGGCACCTTTTATCATATATGGTGGTCCTGTAAGGTGGTAAACGACTTCTGGGAAGTGAACAAAATGCTGACCTGAACAAAATGCTGAAAATAACTTTTTCAGAAACGACAGAAACTTTTTCAGAAACGACAGAAACTGGGAAAATAACTTTTCCCAGAAACGACTTCTGGGAAGTGAACAAAATGCTGACCTGAACAAAATGCTGAAAATAACTTTTCTTAAGTGACCAGAAGCTTTTCTTTTAGGAATTTTAGGTGCCAAGATTCCGAAGGACCAGATTATGTTCGCGACCATGGCTGCAAGGATTCTGGTAGCCCAGAGATGGAAAGATGGTACAACTCTGACCAAGGAAGAATGGCAGATAAAATTGATGAACTATGCCGAGATGGCAAAACTTACAGGAAGAATTAGAAACCAGGAAGAGGCTGATTTTAATAAGGAATGGGGAAAGTATATAATCTATTTGAAAAACTATTGTAAACAAATTCATTGGTAGGACTGACAGAAAACCTGTAGTAAACATTTGAGCTATGGATTCATAAAGGACTTATAAGAATAGAGTTATGGAAGAGATGCAGAGGGAAAATCTTATGAGGATTCACAAAGGGTGGGAGGGAAATCAATGGGAATTTTACAGTATGTTTCTATTTGAGTGTGTATCTTTCTTTTGTTTATTCTATGTAAAATTGAAAATGCAAAAATAAAATTTATAAAAGAAAATAATCTTCAGGCAGGGAAGGGTATGTTCACTGGAAAGTTTCTCTCCCCCTGCCCTTTCAAGCTGTCAGATGTGTTGCACATGATGGAGACAGCAAACCTATACACATGCACACTTATTTGGGAGCAAGTCCCATTAAAAAAAGCGGGACTTTCAAGTAAACAGGCGTAGAATGCTTTATAACACGTTTTGTTTGGACCCCCAGGGTAGTAGTTGTTTTTTTCATGGAGGGGTGAGGAATTAATAACTTTTACAGACTTATATTTGCAAGGCCAATCTAGTCTTGTTTCCTACTCTCTCTTTTTCTTTACCTCTCTGCTGATGCCACCTGTCAATGTAGTCTTATAGGTATCGTGAAATCAGCGGTGATATCAGTTGCAGGCCCCTTGCTGCAGTGACTTGTACCTGTGTTGAAAGTGCTGTGCTCATTCAATGCCCTATCTAAATAAATAATTATTAATAATCACTGTAATAATTAACAATAAATAGGAAACCATTAAAAAATGGGGCATATCACCCAAGGTTGCTTATAATGTTCACAGAGTTTGTTGGCTTCTGCAGATGTCACTGGAAGAAAGTTTGCCCATCATGGCAGAAGGCAGATATGCAGTTGGATCAAAGCAGACGCAGCATTCCTCTGGGTACAAATGCAAAGCAACACCTGCACTGTTAAGGATGCTAAGTCTTGACTGTTCAGCTGGTTGGTGTACAAACATGCAGAGAGCTGTGTGCTTCTGGAACTGTCATGCGGTAGCTGGAGATTTCAAACCCCTGTGTGCTAGATACAGTTTGTCGTCTGTGTTTTGCAAGTGCAGATACTGGATTCTGAAAGCAGATACAGATTGATGCATGCGGATGGGTGCACAGGTGCATAACACTGAACACGAGGAGGATACACAGTTTTAGAGAGGAATTCAACCTTTCTAGTTCTCTGCCCCTCAATTCTCGCCTTCCCTTCTGCTTTCTTCATCATACTTGGAGTGCAGGTTCTTTCTTACACAATTTTCTCCAGTGCTTTTCACATGAGCGCCTGTTTTCTGCCCTTCCTAGATGCCAGGGAGGGCCTTTTCTTGGTAGAGCTCCTGGGTGTATGGAAGCATATGAGGTCCCAGGCATCCTGGCCAATGTAAAGGCCCAGCCTAAACTCCACCACTGGAAAGCTCTTATCACCTCCCTTTGAGGCTCCTGCCTCTCCTGGTTCATTCTTTGTCTCTGTTCCCCCAACACAAGTCCTAGCAGTGACGATGAGCAGGTTCAGGTGTGTGTGGGCTTGCCTGTCCTGTGGCTGGTCGCTTGCTCTGTCAGGTCCCTGTAATAGGCAGATTTCAGAAATCTGGGATAGGAGTCCTTCTCCATCAAGGTGTGGGTTTTTGCTTGGGCTTCTTCAAAGCAAGCAGAATTGGCAATGGTGAGGTTCCTCCTGGTCGCCTCTCTGGTTTCATGGTCAAGGTTCACCTGTAAGGAACACAGCAGCAATTCATTCTATGCCAATATGTTTTTTAACAGTGAGGAAAAGCAACAGGTATTGTTGAGAGCCAGTGTGAGGCAGTTAAGAGTATGGAAGGAGGACTGGGGAGACCCACAACAGGGGTACTTGGGGTCAGCTGCAGGCTGGCTGGCCCATGAAGCAAAGTGAGGCAGTTGCCTCAGCCCAGCAGACTCCAAAGAGGTGGCAGATTTGCTCCTTGCAGAGCCTCAGCCCTCCCTCCTGACGGTGAAGCTTTATCTACAGACATAGGACGGTATACGAATTTAACAAATAAAAATAAAAATTTCCTCTAGGAAAAGTCATTGCAGAGCCTCATGCCACCCCCACCCCACATCCCAAGGCAAGACTGCAGTGGTAGCAAGGGGGGCAATGGCCAGGGGGTGGCAGCCGGGCATTTTGCATCAAGCAGCAAAGTGCCCTGGGCTATCTCTCAGTCTAACCTACTTCACAAGCTCATTGTGAGGATAAAATAGAGTGATTGTGGGGAAGGAAACATGTCTACTGTCTTGAGCACCTTAGAGGAAATATAGGGTTCAAATGCAGTAGTTTTTTGTTTTTTTTAAGGATTGCACCATACTGAGAAATTTTACTCACCTCTTTGGGGGCCTCATTTTGAACAAAATCTTCAAAGATCCTGTTGGCTTTGGCTGCTAGTTTGGCTTTTGAGTGGGTTTTCTTATACTCCTCACAGGCCAGCCAGAACTCCAGGTTCTCTTCACTGAACTCCGTTTTGAGGAAGCCATGAAATGCTGCCAGGCCACCTGTGAAGGAGGACAGGGAATGTTTAGTTTGGAAGGAGGGTGACGAGAACAGAAGGATGCACTTTTTCTTACAGACATTAACACAATGCTATGGGATTTATTTATTTTTTAGAAAGAAAAGATATAGGAATAAAACCCTTGTGTGGAACAAAGGTCAGAACATTGGTAGAAAAATTATTTTGGGAGAACTGGAGCATAGGCAGGAAATATTTTATAAATATATCCAAATCAGCAGGTTTGGAGCAAACTGATAGGCAGCTAACTTTTCTATAGTGTATATATTATTTAAACCACTACAGGGCCTTATCTGAGGATTGAATTGTTGTTTAAAAGAACACTCTCTGCTCTGTGTTATTTATCTGTCTCTAGCTGCAGGATCTAGCAGCTTGGACTGGGAATGTGTGGGGAGATATGCAGTGGGGAATGGCACTGGGGGGGGGGGGAGTTAAACGCCTCCCCACATACTGTAGTCCTTATATGAAATGGAGCTGCCTGTGGCTGGTATTCGTTTTTTTAAAAAAGACAGGGGAAACCAAGCGTTGCATTCAAGGGCATGTTTAATCATACATTAATCTGACCCAGAGGTGAACCTGTCTGAGGCACAGTACACTGTAGGACATGTCACACTTGAAGGAATTGTGGAACAATCAAGGCATGCATTTGGTAGCTATGGGTGGGGGGAAAGAATCTGTTTTCCTAAAACAAGTTTTGGAAAAACTCTCTGCTCCCTTTGACGTGTTGGGGACTGTGAAAAGACGTACTCACTTTTGCTTCTCAGAAGGTGGTCAAAAGACTCCTTCCATCCGAGCACCTCTTCTAAGGCATATCTGGAGAGGAGACTAAATGTTAAAACCATGGTGGTGCCAGTAGGAATGTTGGGGTGAAGAGTTTAGGCAGAGGAGCAGACAAGACAAGAAGCCCAGAAATCCTAAACTAAAGCGAACATCCTCATCACCACTTATTTGGGGGGGGGGGGGGAGGCAGAAAGATGTATCTGTCTCTTAATTTCACCTTGTATGGTTTCCCTGGTGTGGTTACAATACAGTGGTACTTCGGGTTAAGTACTTAATTCGTTTTGGAGGTCCATTCTTAACCTGAAACTGTTCTTAACCTGAAGCACCGTTTTAGCTAATGGGGCCTCCTGCTGCTGCTGTGCCGCCAGAGCACGATTTCTGTTCTTATCCTGATGCAAAGTTCTTAACCCGAGGTACTATTTCTGGGTTAGTGGAGTCTGTAACCTGAAGCATCTGTAACCTGAAGCGTATGCAACCCGAGGTACCACTGTATTTAGAAAACAGCTGAAGCAAGGTCTTCAGTTCTCCTATTTCTTGTTAGCTGTATGGGAAAACATGGGTCCTTGTTCTTGCAGAGAACAAGCTGGCTTCTAGCTTGAGCACACAGAGGCCACCCCACTGGATCACTGGAATTTACTCAGACTACATGGGTTGAGCGGTGGTTTCTGCACGTGCTGAAAAGGGAAGTGAGGGGCAGATGGGGCTCATCAACCTGGGAAGATTGTCCATCTACGAGAAGGAAAACTATGATCCTAAACCTCCGCTGCCTTGTGGGATATCTTCAGGAGAAGAAAAGGCTAAAGAGTGAGCCCTACCAAATCTGGAGTGGAATCCCTGAGATGGTTGGATGGCGTCTTGTACGCCTCCTTCCAGCAACTTCTGCAGCCAAGTTGGTGCTAAACGTCTTGCTCTGTTTTCCTTTGGACCACTTCAGACACACCGCCCAGGCTTGTTCCTGGGGGAAGTGACCTTGGTGCTACTGACACATCAGTTGGAGCTCATGCCCAGAGGCACATGCTGTTGTCTCTTGAGATGGATGGATGGCGACAGCTCAGACTCAGGAGGGCAGGTCATGGCTGAAGAACAGTTTTCTTCCATAGACAGCTAGTTATGATTCCTCCCTCTCACTGGATCCTTAGGAGCTAATATATATATTTAATGTTGCACTGCTCCATTGCACCTTTCAGGACTGGTCCCTCTTAAGTAGCTGCAGCAGTGCTCTAGGTTGGACCAGGTGTTTTTTTTAGGCTGCCTTCAGCACATGACTTACCTCTGCTTTGTGCTTCGGCTCAGGCTCCCAATTTTATATCCCAGATCTGGTTTATGAAGCAGGATCCCCAAGCGGGTCTTGAATTCCTTTGCTCTGCAGAATGAGAGGAATGGAAGAATGTCAAAATGTATTTTAAGGTAAAACAAGAAGTGGCCACGAAGGGGCAGCAGTGTGTGTTCCTTAAAAAGAAGAGAGCTGCTTGTCTGGTTCCAAACTGGCTGTTGGCTTTTGGTATGAATTTGCAGAGCTATACATTGGGGGCTGGAGACAGCGGGGGAGCATATAGCTGTGCTGCCCAGGGCAGGCGCGCTCCCGAGAGGGGCATGGCGCAGAGGGTGCCCTCCCAGGCGCGGGACAGTCGCTTGGGTGCCCGGAGCGGTGTGAGTGCCCTGCAGCCAGGGGCGGAGCGAGCCGTCCATGGCGGACATTTGGCACCCTGCTGCCTGCGACTCCCAAGCCTCCCCCAAGCTGTCAAAACAAAGGGCAAAGGGAGGAATGCCGCCAGCAAGGCGGTGCAGCTCCTCCCCTTACCCCAACGGCTCAGGATAGACTTGGGATCTGAATGTCACCCCCCTCAGTGAGGGCACCCGGGGCAGACCACTCCCACCGCCCCCCCCTCCTATGCTCCTGGCTGGAGAGAAGAGTTGTTGCATGTTTGTTCAAATAAATGTAGGAGATATATGATGGGGGGGGGGAGAGAGAGAGGGAGAAACAATACTAATTTCTGTTGTGAGAGGGCATGCAAGCATTTCAGTAATGTAGAATTCCTAATCAAGCTGTAATTCCCATTAATGCAGAAGGCAAGGCAGGATTACACATGCAAGTAATTTAATCATCTTTGACAGATGGGTGGCCATTTGGTCCTTCAACGACTGCTGTACTCATTCCAGGCCTCTAATACAGCAATTGTGTATTGTGTTTATTGTGCTCTGTGTGTTAATCATGCTTTCATGACTATACAACTTTCCCTGAATTCCCCTTTAAAAAAAAAGATTTTTATTTCCCACCTAGTTCCCACTTTTATGGACAATGGGATCTAGCTGGCAGCAAAGCTAGCTTATTTTTAGCCTTCAGATTCAGTGGTTAATATCTGAACTGTGTAACCTTTACAACATTAAGGATTCACTAGTGCCCTTCCTGTTTAATAAACTGGAACCTCTTGTAACAGCTTCTCTTCATCCCTAGCATCATTAATCCCTCGCCCTCTGTGCCAGGGGACTCTTGGAAAGTCTGTCATGATTGTCACATATGGTGCCCAGCTATGGCTCCAACAAGTGATCCAAAGGTTACACAAATGAACCAAAATTCTGTTTGCCCAGTGGCCAGCCAGATGGCCCAGGGAAGCTCTCAGGTGGGACGCAAGTGAAACCTAAGATCTCCATTTTTGATGGACACAGTTTCTTCACTTGTTTGGTACATTTTGTTATGTGGCGCCTGCTCTTCAGATGCAAAAGAACTGGAATATCACAACATGCAGATGGAACTGTTTGTTAACCACTTTTTGTAAAGACCAAATCATTTCCGCTTGGAGCATCTGCTGTCCTTTAAGTCTCTTCCTCTACTCTTATGTTTCCCTGCAAGATTGCTCTTCCTGTTCATGCATCCTCTGATAGTCTCTCTTATTGCTCACAGCTCTATGTTGTTGAATGCATCTGTCAGAGAACTGGAATATTTAAGGTCCAGAGATTTAACACATTCACTCTTTTTCCTCTGCCACTGTCTCTGACGCTTTAAAGCACCACAACAGCTTGACCATAGATGATGGTGGGGTGGGGGAATGAACACCGTCACCAGTGCATAAAGAGGTCTCTATTTTCATGCCTCAAGCTTTCCAGGAAAAAGTGTTTGTTCACAGGTATAAAACAACAGCCCCACATTCTTGGACAAAGTATAGAAACCAGGAAGAGCATGCCTGCAATAGTATTATTCTTTCTTTGCTATTAAAAGAAAGAAGATTCCACCTAAACATTAGGAAGAACTTCCTGACAGTAAGAGCTGTTTGACAGTGGAATTTGCTGCCAAGGAGTGTGGTGGAGTCTCCTTCTTTGGAGGTCTTTAAGCAGAGGCTTGACAACCATATGTCAGGAGTGCTCTGATGGTGTTTCCTGCTTGGCAGGGGGTTGGACTCGATGGCCCTTGTGGTCTCTTCCAACTCTATCATTCTATGATTCTATGACTGATATGTCTGCCTCACTTGGGTGGATAATACAGTAAGCCAGAGTTTCTACAATTACTAGGGGAAAGGAGAGGTCCCTGCCTCAAGAAGGTCACAACTGAAATGGCTCACTGTGCTGCTTTTCAGGTAGACATTCAACACTGTACGGTCCCTCTATTGTCATGCTCAGCTGAAACTAAGCTCAAGGGATACATCCTATTTATGATTTCTCTTTGTTTCCTCCCCCTCTTGTTGTCTCCCCCAGTGTCAAAATATAAACTGTGAACACTATTATTCGGTTAAGTAAAATGTTACATCAATAACGGTAGAGAAATTAATACTACTACTACGAATGACAACAGTCACACTCCTTCTTCAAAACAGCATGAAGCTGAGTTTCTTCCATACCATCTCTCCTGAGCTTCCTTTGCAACACTTCTCAGTGACCCAGATTTACTTGCTGCTGCGCTAGCCATAACAATGCGGACACGGTCTCCCGTTTTTAGATTTCTTATGACAGCTGCCTGCCTGCTGTAGCGCGTCTGCAACCAGCCACACCGAGGTGCCTCCCCGCTTGGTGCATCACTGCGACAGTTTGTAGATGAGTGCCTGGCGCGCCACTTTCTATTCTTAGCTCACCCCCCTCTGGGCGGTGTGTGGCAGGAATGCTAATTGTGCAGAGTGCTGCTGGCAGAAGTGGCTTGGAGAACCGCATTGCAAAAACAGGTGATCGTTTGGAGAAAAAGATTTCATTATAACATTTAAAAGCCTTCCTTTTGAGTGAAAGCAAAAGTATGTACGGACCAGGAAGCATCCCTCAACAAGAGTAACAGAAATTCAGGATAAATGCAGTTATTTTGTTTGTTTGTTTGAATTATTCCCCCCCCCGCGCACTTCCTGTCCTTGCCAGTGATAGATCTTGCTCATCTAACTAACAAAAGTTTTTCCATTCTTTAGAAGATACTATAGGAGTATGAGCTATGGTTGTACACAAATGTTACCCCGATCAGTACAGATGTTGAAGCAAAGCACACTCCTGTTTTATCAACTCAGCAGTTGTTTGCTAAGAGCCCCAAATATTTTCCAGCCTCTTACCTTTCCAAGCAGCTTGTAGGAAGGGAAGCTAACCCCCGACACATGGTGAGGAAGCCGACAGATGCTTTGCCTAAAGCTGTGCAGAAAAGAGACGCAGTGGGCAGCTCCAGCAGCAGCTTTTGCTGTTTAGCGCTCTCTGCGCTGGTGTCTGGAAGCGGAGCTTTTATATCTGATGGGAAATGGGAGGGAGCGGGAATCAAGTGCACAGCTCCTGCCGCTAGACAAGAAGAACTGGAACTGTCCTTGAGCGTCGCAGTCATGAACAGTTCCCGGCAGGAGAACAAGCAGACCAATTCTGCATTATAAAATATGCCTTCTTCTGTTGCTGTGGTGCCTTAGCATTTGTTGATTTGAAGGGCATACAGAGAGACGCAAGGAATACATTTTGTGACTAGGTTCACAATTAAATAAACACTTCAGTACTGAGTGTATGGCAGTGCCGGATTTACGTATAAGCTAAACAAGCTATAGCTTGGGGCTCCACTCTCTTGGGGGCCCCCAAAAAAATTAAAGGGGAGAAAACTGGATGTACATTTCCAAAATATAAGATAAAAAACTAATAAAATGGCTTTAGATACCTATTAGGTCCATAAATTACCATATAGCATATATTCAACACAAAAAACAGTGACAATTTGTTGTTGACAAAGGACAGCTGGACATAGAAAGGGCCTAAATCTGGCCCTAGTGTATGGTGAAAAAAATAGTCACAAATGCTGTTTGCTGTACTTTATATGTGATGGTTCCAAGCCTGCCCAGCAAGAAACAAGTCTCATTAAAAGTGGCAGGACTGTATTCCAAGTGAACCTGCTTCAGACCAAGATGCCAGAGAAAGTTGGTGTCCGTATTGTGCAGGTTTTGTGCAGTCCTGGGAGCTGCACTGTGAATTCTTAAATATGTGACTGTGGATAAAGCCCAATGATAAAATGCTTTTATTTATATGGAATATTTATTTTTTAAATGTTCTCTGGTCCAACAGGAAATGGGGAAGTGGTAGCCCTCCAGATGTTTACTGCCACAGGTCATGCAGCTAGGGGCTGATGGTCGGTGGAGCCCAACATCTGGTGGCCATAGCTCCCTCACTTCTGACCTAGAATTTCCACAGCAAAGCATCTCTCCTGTCACATACCGCAAGCATCTTGCAGGTGGGTACAGAGGATGGACACCCCCCCATGGACCATGTCTGCTTTGAAGAGAGGGGAAATATCTCCCAGTTCACATCTTTTTCTCCTATCTTCCCGGGTAGGAAAAGCATTAATTGTCCAACATCCTCCATGTGTGTGTTGAAACATGTCATGTTCCAGCTAAAGAAATAAAATCCTACCCAGGCAACCTTGGCACACCTGACTGGTAAATTTTCTTCCACTCTCCCCTTCAACCTTTGCCCTGAGGGATAAAAATGAGCATTTTTTACCTAGGACAGAGATGGAGATTTGAGTTCTCGAGATGTTGCAGGACTCCAGCTCCCATCAGCCCATCCACCATGACCAATGCCTAGGGACAACCAGGATTGTCGTTCAGGAATATCTGAAGGGCCACGGGTTCCTCATCCCTGCCCCATGAAATCTGTAATCCATTTGCCATCTGCCCAGCATTTACAAAACATTATGGGTGATCACTGTACCTTCCCAATAAGTTGTCTGTATGCGTATCTACTGTGCACTATTTAGAATGTAACCTAGTTCATGTGAGTTCCGGCACCTCTTTTTCTAGAAAAATAGCACTGTATATCTATCTAAAAAGCATACCTAGTTTAATCCCTCAGGATGGCATCAACCAACCCATTTTAAGGGCTACATGACTGTAAGGAACTGGGTTGATGGATGAAGAGGTGGGGTAATTTTTATATCAGGAATGTTACTCTGAAATAGGCATGATCCATTTCTGTGTTCCTTTGGAGGAATAAGAGACAGCAGAGACTGTCGTAGCTTTAAGAAATATGGCTTACTCACCTATTTACACCTTCAGTCTGCATGGAAGGAGTCGAGATCTCACAGCGTGGCCATTTCAAGAGGAGCTTGTACCCTACATCAGGGCAGCCATGCAGTTCAAGGCCTCTCTCCCAGCCATAGCTGTCAAGGTTTCCCTTTTTTAAAGGGAAATTCCCTTATTCTGAAATAGGAAATTCCCTTATTCTGAATAGGATTCCTCACAAGAAAAGAGAAAAGTTGACAGCTATGCTCCTAGCCTGCCTTCAGCCAGCCTGCCTAATATGGATTCCAGTCTTTCCCCCCTCCCATTCTTCTTCTCAGAACATGTTGCTAAAAATTCTCTTTTCCCATCACTTCACACACCCCATCACCTTGGCAACATCTGTCTTCCCCAGGCCAAAGGATTTCTCTCAGATGGCCCATCAACCCCCTTTGCCACCTTAACATATTTGCCAGCCAGACTGATTTGCATAAGCCAGTCCAGAGATTCCTTGTCTGGCACAGCTCTGCAGCATGTACTTTCATCCATGCCTCAATTACTCATTACTGATAGCCAATAAGGCAGATAATTCTACTACCCTCAGTGGCTTCTTCTGTTTTAAGCTACCTTGTTTATCCCCCTTCTCCTGGTGGAAAGACCTCCACTTGGATCATATTAGCAGGGCAGGGGAATTTCAGCCTGATAAAACAGCAGGAAAAGTTAAACTCTCAACTTCTGTCATGGCAGCCCTGAACCAGATTTGAGGAGCAGGGGAGGGTAATCTGTAACTGCAGTATTTTTATTTTTAAATGAGAGAGATCTAACAGCCTTCTCCCTCCACCACCTGTCTTCAGGACATGCAGGTCATGTATCCACATCATTGACCAGAGGAGGAATGACCGCTGGAAGAGTGCAGAGAGAAGAAATGCCATGGTGTGACTGTTGTAGTGAAACAAGGCACCTTCATCTGCCCCAGCTGCAATAAAACATGTCTCTCCTGTATCAGCCACAGCACACTGCCCAGGCTTGCACCCCAGAGAAGTCACTTCAGTGCTAACCCAATGGTTTGACTTCACCCTCAAAGGCACACTCCACCATGGTCTCCCGAGACAGATGGATGCCAACAACCGTTTGCATGTGAATAGTGCCTTTCCTTCAAATAATCAAATAATCATAATAACCACCATGGGGATCCGCTTGCCTCTCCCTCCCCCATTGTTGTTGTTGTTTAGTCGTTTAGTCGTGTCCGACTCTTCGTGACCCCATGGACCAGAGCACGCCAGGCACTCCTGTCTTCCACTGCCTCCCGCAGTTTGGTCAAACTCATGCTGGTAGCTTCGAGAACACTGTCCAACCATCTCGTCCTCTGTCGTCCCCTTCTCCTTGTGCCCTCCATCTTTCCCAACATCAGGGTCTTTTCCAGGGAGTCTTCTCTTCTCATGAGGTGGCCAAAGTATTGGAGCCTCAGCTTCACAATCTGTCCTTCCAGTGACCACTCAGGGCTGATTTCCTTAAGAATGGATGCGTTTGATCTTCTTGCAGTCCATGGGACTCTCAAGAGTCTCCTCCAACACCATAATTCAAAAGCATCAATTCTTCGGCGATCAGCCTTCTGTATGGTCCAGCTCTCACTTCCATACATCACTACTGGGAAAACCATGGCTTTAACTATACAGACCTTTGTTGGCAAGGTGATGTCTCTGCTTTTTAAGATGCTGTCTAGGTTTGCCATCGCCTTTCTCTCAAGGAGCAGGCGTCTTTTTATTTCATGACTGCTGTCACTATCTGCAGTGATCATGGAGCCCAAGAAAGTAAAATCTCTCACTGCCTCCATTTCTTCCCCTTCTATTTGCCAGGAGGTGATGGGCCCAGTGGCCACGATCTTCGTTTTTTTGATGTTGAGCTTCAGACCATATTTTGCGCTCTCCTCTTTCACCCTCATTAAAAGGTTCTTTAATTCCTCTTCACTTTCTGCCATCAAGGTTGTATCATCTGCATATCTGAGGTTGTTGATATTTCTTCCGGTGATCTTAATTCCTGCTTGGGATTCATCCAGCCCAGCCTTTCGCATGATGAATTCTGCATATAAGTTAAATAAGCAGGGAGACAATATACAGCCTTGTCGTACTCCTTTCCCAATTTTGAACCAATCAGTTGTTCCATATCCAGTTCTAATTGTAGCTTCTTGTCCCACATAGATATTTCTCAGGAGACAGATGAGGTGATCAGGCACTCCCATTTCTTTAAGAACTTGCCATAGTTTGCTGTGGTCGACACAGTCAAAGGCTTTTGCATAGTCAATGTACTGGTTATAAGGGGTTGCTTGTGCGTAAGTTACCGTCGCTGCTGGCTAGATTGCCTGGTTAACCTTGTCTCGGCTGACAGCCCTTCACTCCGTGGCCGTTCAGTTGCTCGCAGAATCCATCAGTGGGCGTTTCTTGAGCCTCTTCCAGCAAAGAAGCTGTTTGACGCCAAGTCTCCTCCTACTCTCCCTGCGCAGAAATCTTCTGCGCAGGGAAGGAGTTGGCAGAGGTGTGCCCATGCTCTCCCCACTAGTTTCAGACGAAGAGTCTTGGAGACCCCTCTCCGGATCCTCCATCTCCCTCCCCTCTCTACTGGTGTTGCGCTGATTTCCTTCTCCTCTGCTGGGCCCCTCTCCTGCATCGCTCGAGAGCCTTGCCTCCACCTCTTGCTCCGATGTCAGTTCCCTGACAGTCAATGAAGCAGAAGTAGATGTCTTTCTGGAACTCTCTAGCTTTCTCCATAATCCAGCGCATGTTTGCAATTTGGTCTCTGGTTCCTCTGCCCCTTCGAAATCCAGCTTGCACTTCTGGGAGTTCTCGGTCCATAGAATCATAGAATCATAGAGTTGGAAGAGACCACAAGGGCCATTGAGTCCAACCCCCTGCCAAGCAGGAAACACCATCAGAGCACTCCTGACATATGGTTGTCAAGCCTCTGCTTAAAGACCTCCAAAGAAGGAGACTCCACCACACTCCTTGGCAGCAAATTCCACTGTCAAACAGCTCTTACTGTCAGGAAGTTCTTCCTAATGTTTAGGTGGAATCTTCTTTCTTGTAGTTTGGAACCATTGCTCCGTGTCCGCTTCTCTGGAGCAGCAGAAAACAACCTTTCTCCCTCCTCTATGTGACATCCTTTTATATATTTGAACATGGCTATCATATCACCTAGTGATGTATGGAAGTGAGAGCTGGACCATAAAGAAGGCTGATCGCCGAAGAATTGATGCTTTTGAATTATGGTGCTGGAGGAGACTCTTGAGAGTCCCATGGACTGCAAGAAGATCAAACCTCTCCATTCTGAAGGAAATCAGCCCTGAGTGCTCACTGGAAGGACAGATTGTGAAGCTGAGGCTCCAGTACTTTGGCCACCTCATGAGAAGAGAAGACTCCCTGGAGAAGACCCTGATGTTGGGAAAGATGGAGGGCACAAGGAGAAGGGGGCGACAGAGGACGAGATGGTTGGATAGTGTTTTCGAGGTTACCAGCATGAGTCTGACCAAGCTGCGGGGGGCAGTGGAGGACAGGAGTGCCTGGCGTTCTCTGGTCCATGGGGTCACGAAGAGTCGGACACGACTAAACGACTAAACAACAACATCATATCACCCCTTAACCTCCTCTTCTCCAGGCTAAACATGCCCAGCTCCCTTAGCCGTTCCTCATAAGGCATCGTTTCCAGGCCTTTGACCATTTTGGTTGCCCTCCTCTGGACATGTTCCAGTTTGTCAGTGTCCTTCCACATACTGCTTAAGCCTGCCTTGTAGAATTTTAAGCATAACCTTGCTAGCGTGTGAAATGTGTGCAATTGTGTGGTAGTTAGAGCATTCTTTGACACTGCCCTTCTTTGGGATTGGGATGTAGACTGATCTTCTCCAATCCTCTGGCCACTGCTGAGTTTTCCAAATTTGCTGGCATATTGAGTGTAGCACCTTAACAGCATCAACTTTTAAAATTTTAAATAGTTCAGCTGGAATATCATCTCTTCCACTGGCCTTGTTATTAGCAGTGCTTTCTAAGGCCCATTTGACTTCACTCTCCAGGATGTCTGGCTCAAGGTCAGCAACCACACTACCTGGGGTTTACGAGACATCCATTTCTTTCTGGTATAGTTCCTGTGCTGGTCCAGGGGGGAGGTTACCATGGGGCTAGGTCCAGGACCTGAGTCGAGGTTCGGCAGACAGTCCTCCACGGGCGAAGCGGGGTCCACAGCGAGGAACCGGGCAAGGACAGGAACTCTGGGGGAACAGGACTGGATGCTGGCAGAAACAGGTTACCAACAACGTTGCTCCCGCAACCTGGGACCGGGCTGACTGGCCTTTATCTTCTCTGAGGCCAGGGGTGGTCCCGGTCCACAGGTGACTCGCCTCTCCTGGTCTTAAGGTGAGCACTCCCTCCTGAGAGAACCCAGTTCCCTCCGCCTCTCTGCCCTGAGCCTCTGCAGCTCAGGAGAGGCTGGAGGGTTACTGGACCCGGGGGGAGACTCACCTTCCCCTGACAGGGCTGGGAGAGGAGCACCTGCAGGCAATGCATCCTCAATCGCCTCCGGAGCCAGAGTGGATTCACCTGGTGCCTGCTCCTGAGGATCCGGCACAGGTGCAGATGCCTCAGGATCAAGGCCCTGCCCCAGCTCAGCCGGCCCTGGAGGCGGGGACTCCTGTGCAGGCTGGGATTCTTCCGGTTCAGCCTCTGAATCGGATTCCCAGGCCATCACAGTTCCTCTGTGTATTCTTGCCACCTCTTCTTGATGTCTTCTGCTTCTGTTAGGTCCTTTCCACTTTTGTCTTTTATTATGGTAATCTTTGTATGAAATGTTCCTTTCATATCTCCAATTTTCTTGAACAGATCTCTGGTTTTTCCCATTCTATTGTTTTCTTCTATTTCTTTGCATTGCTCGTTTAAGAAGGCCTTCTTGTCTCTCCTTGCTATTTTTTGGAAGTCTGCATTCAATTTCCTGTATCTTTCACTATCTCCCTCGCATTTTGCTTGCCTTCTCTCCCCCGCTATTTGTAAGGCCTCATTGGACAGCCACTTTGCTTTCTTGCATTTCCTTTTCGTTGGGATGGTTTTAGTTGCTGCCTCCTGTATAATGTTACGAGCCTCCATCCATAGTTCTTCAGGCACTCTGTCCACCAAATCTAAATCCTTAAACCTGTTCCTCACTTCCACTGTGTATTCATACGGGATTTGACTTAGATTGTATCTTACCGGCCCAGTGGTTTTTCCTACTTTCTTCAGTTTAAGCTTGAATTTTGCTATAAGAAGCTGATGATCTGAGCCACAGTCAGCTCCAGGTCTTGTTTTTGCTGACTGTATAGAGCTTCTCCATCTTTGGCTGCAGAGAATATAATCAATCTGATTTTGATGCTGCCCATCTGGTGATGTCCATGTGTAGAGTCGTCTCTTGTGTTGTTGGAAAAGAGTTTTTGTGATGACCAGCTTGTTCTCTTGGCAGAACTCTATTAGCCTTTGCCCTGCTTCGTTTTGAACTGCAAGGCCAAACTTGCCAGTTGTTCCTTTTATCTCTTGACTCCCTACTTTAGCATTCCAATCCCCTATAATGAGAAGAACATCCTTCTTTGGTGTCATTTCTATAAGGTGTTGTAAGTCTTCATAGAATTGCTCAATTTCAGTTTCTTCAGCACCAGTGGTTGGTGCATAAACTTGGATTACTGTGATGTTAAAAGGTCTGCCTTGGATTTGTATCGAGATCATTCTATCATTTTTGAGATTGCATCTCAGTACAGTTTTCGCCACTCTTTTGTTGACTATGAGGGCCATTCCATTTCTTTTAAGGGATTCTTGCCCACAGTAGTAGATATGATGGTCATCCGAACTGAATTTGCCCATTCCCGTCCATTTTAGTTCACTGATGCCCAGGATGTCAATATTTATTCTTGCCATCTCATTTTTGACCACATCCAACTTACCCAGGTTCATAGTTCTTACATTCCAGGTTCCTATGAAATATTTTTCTTTACAGCATTGGACTTTCCTTTCGCTGCCAGGCATATCCGCAACTGAGCGTCCTTTCGGCTTTGGCCCAGCCGCTTCATCAGCTCTGGATCTACTTGTACTTGTCCTCCGCTCTTCCCCAGTAGCATGTTGGACGCCTTCCGACCTGAGGGGCTCATCTTCTAGCGTCATAACTTTCATATGCCTGTTGTCTTTGTCCATGGAGTTTTCTTGGCAGGGATACTGGAGTGGCTTGCCGGTTCCTGCTCCAGGTGGATCACGTTTGGTCAAAACTCTCCACTATGACCTGTCCATCTTGGGTGGCCCTGCACGGCATAGCTCATAGCTTCTCTGAGTTATTCAAGCCCCTTCACCACGGCAAGGCAGTGATCCATGAAGGGTTCCCTCCCCCATGTGGAGCTCCAAAGCTGTAGAATTAGGTGTGAATTGGGGCACTTCCCTGTTAAAGGTATAAAACTCACATTTTTTAGATTGGCTTTTGGAGCATCGTGCTACTCCCCCCCCCCATCCTCTCTCAGCTGTGCCTATTTATTTTTTGTGTTTTATTAACTGATTTTATATTTTGACAGCTGCCTCAAGCTTTGGTATTGCAGTGGATGAAGTCAGGCATGGGGTGATACCTCAGTCCTGGACTTCCCCACCCTGTGGCAGTTCAGACACTTCTACCAACCCTGAACGACTGCCTCATTCTGCTGCCCTGTGCAGGGCACAGCTCCACAGCTGTGTGGCGTTTCCTGTAAGGAAACTCATTTGCTCTTTTTCAAAAACAGCAACAACCCTGTGATGCAGTGATGGATGGGCTGGAGGAGGGCAAATGTGCTGTCCCCCCTCCCTCCTGCTGCAGGTGTCTCCCACTTCCACTTGAGGCTTGCATGACATTTCCACTACAGCTGAGGGTGCAGGGAGGGGGGTACACCTTCCCTGACAACTACGGGAAGCTGTGTTGAACCAGCAAACGCATAACAAAGGCGCTCCTTCTGACACAGTGACAGATGTGGCTCAGAGGCAGTGAAATCCTGCTGGAGTGGGAGGCAGGGAGAAAGGCAAGCAGGAAACAGCTGCGGAGAGTGGCTGTCATTTGCAGGGAAAGGTATACCAGGAAGAAGATGAGCCAGAGAAAAGGGACCAGAAGAGATGAGTGTGTCCTGTAAGAGATGAGTGTGTCCTGTAAGTGAGACTTGAATGTATCAGAGAACAAGATGACTGTTTAGTTAATGCTTCCATGTAGGACACGGCTCCTGTGGTTGTTAATGCTGCCCGGGAGAGTTTTAGCTATAAAGTTCCTCTCATCAGAGTGCCATTTGCTTGTTTATTTTATACACAATACATACTAAAAACAAAACAAACACAGAATATTTCAACTGAACAAATAAAGTGAATGGGACAGGGATATGACCAATGGCTGCTCATACAATGATCCAAATCAGACAGAAGAGGATTGGGAATAAAAAAGCATACAGGCTATGTCTATCTGAGGAAACTGAGAGTGTGGTTTGTAGTTGGCAGTGTCACATCACAGTCACACCATACACAAAACATACAGCTTTCCCCAAGGAATAACTGGCAGCTGTGGTTTGGTAAGGGTGCTGGGCATTGGAACTCTATGAGGGAGGGGTAAACTTTAACCTAAGACAACATGGAAAGAATCTGAGGTGGGCTTTCTAGCTTGAGCTGGGGTGTTTGAAAATTGAGGGGAGTGGAAATGCTATCAGAGAGAAAGATCCCAAGAAAGTGGGAGGAAGGACCTGAGCAGGCTTGCTGGAGGAAGGCAGAGTGGAGAGAAGTTAAGGATTCTAGCAAAGAAACAAAGGCTGACCTACACACACTGCTCCTTCTGCTGCAAGCTTGGCTCCCTTGTTTCTCCTACGGAAGCTGCTCTAGACACCCAAGAAGAGTTTCAGTTAAACATGTTGTAACTCATACAGAGAAATCGGGTTGGGAATGGTGGGACTCCACAGCGCCACCTGCTGTTACAGCGTTACCTCACATATACAACACATATAAAACACTTTTTCTTTTCCAATCTAACTGTGAGGAAAATTTATTTCTCTCTCTGCCCCTCACACACAGTGCAGGCTTAGAAAGATGAACACCCACGGGAAGAATGCATGGCTCTGGTTGGCAGATTGACATGATGGGCAACCTCACTCCCACCCACTGCTTCTCTTGTTCCAGCTTGCTTAATTCCTCCAAGGCTTCTTGCAAAGAAAAACAGGGAGGAAAAGGATAATAGAATCCACCACTTACCGTATTGGCCCAAATATAAGCCACACTTTCCCCCAAAATTCTGACAGTGAAAAGTTAAAGTGTGGCTTATATTCACCACCTTATGCTGCTGGCAAAGCAGTGCCCCCCCCCCCCCCGCCCAAGGAAGCAGCCCTGGTATTGTTGTTTTATTTCTTTTTTTCCCTTCAGTTTTTAGAGTGTGGCTTATTTGTGGGTGCATCTTATATTTGGGCCAATACGGTAATCAAGTCATTTCTAGGGGAAATGACTGGGGAGGGACCTGCTGATAGTGATTACCATATTTTTCCATGTATAACATGGAATATAAGACACCCCCTATTTGGGGGGACTCAAAATTAAGAAAATGGGGGAGATTGCCCAGTGTATGTCAACCACCCCCTTTGTATCATTATTTATTAGTAAAAAAACCCCTAGTCTTATATATGGAAAAGTACAGTACATTGATTGGCTAAGCAGAGGAGATGGGCAGAAGAATCCAGGAGGCCTCTCAGTCACTGGAAATGTGGACACGTCTCCAGTCAAAATGTTTCAGTTCTGTGCTCCCAGGAACTGATGGATTGATAGCAAATCTGCCCAACAGAGGAGCCTCCACTGATACTTTGCTTGCAGCCCTCTTCAATTTAGCTAATCTCATAGGTCATTTGGATATAGAGCCTTCAAACAATTGGATTGTCACCTCCTATATAAGCTGTGTGTGAGGCCTTGGGTCATGTGAAATTGGATGGGGGAGGCTGTAAATACTGTAGTTAAAAGTCCCCTGTTCTGAACCGAGTGCCTGGAATTCAGGAGAATAGCAAAGTGGGGAGGTGAAATGTAGGGGATGGAAGGAGAATGTGAATACAAATGTGGGTTTGTATTGGAGGTAAATGTGTGGTTTTTAGTTCTGGTGAGCTAGAAGAAAAGCAAAACAAAGGAGAACCTGATCTGAAATGGTAATGTTTGTTCCCAGTAACTTGTGTGTTCTTCTTCTGTTCTTTCCTTTCTGGCCATCATTGAAAATAAGCACTGAAACTAGACAGTCTCTTCCAGGAGCAACTGCTGATGACAGCACAGCACTGATTACAGACACGAGGCACAAATGCTGTGTGTGTGTGTGAGGTGTGAGCGTGCAAAAGGGAGGGAGGTTTCATGAACGCTCAAGAGAATACTATTTATATAGTCATTCACACGTGTGCTTAAGGTGGGTGTATTCTCAAGGATCACTTGTTCAGATCTGATCTTGCTTTTATGGCTGAGTGTGCTAAAAATTGCTCTGTGAACTATTCCTGTGTGAGAGTGTGCACGCCTTGGAGAGACACTAGCTGGCGTCTTTGTGACAGATCCGTTCACATGTGGGCACATGTGGGAAGTTCTGTTATATATACAACCATATGACTGCTAACCTGTGTGGGCAAATAGCCTAGCATAGAAGATCAACAACTGGGGCTTACGTGACAGGGAAAGCTCATTTCCACATCATCTAGCCTATTGTCAGGAGCTGCAAGAGCAGCAGCGTTTGATTCAATACTTTGCATGCCATTTGTCCACAGATGCCTGACTCACCAAGGTTTTTTCACTTCATCCCCGACATCCTCCTCAGAGTTGTAAAGGCAGTAGAAATGTTAAGTACTGGTAAAGCACCTAACATGTTTCAGTTGCCATTTCCATTGCTTTGTCAGACTAAAGTAGTAATTATTATTGTGTGCTCATGAGCTGATTAAGCCTGAACCCCATCTAGGGGTAAACCCAGAAGACGCAGTGAGACTCATACAGAGGCAGGGGTAGGCAACCTAAGGTCCGTGGGCCGGATGCGGCCCAATCACCTTCTCAATCCGGCCCACAGGTGGTTTGGGAATCAGCGTGTTATTACATGAGTAGAATGTGTCCTTTTATTTAAAATGCATCTCTGGGTTATTTGTGGGGCATAGGAATTCGTTCACCCCCCCCCAAAAAAATATAGACCAGCCCACCACATGGTCTGAGGGACGGTGGACCGGCCCACGGCTGAAAAAGGTTGCTGACCCCTGGGGTATGGTAAGGGTTCAAATTTGCAGTGGGTGGGCTCTTGAAAGACTGTTAATTATTTCATTATATTATTCCTCATGGCATATTAGCATGTCCCAACATACACTATTTCAATAAACTGAGCCATGTTGTTCTCTCTCTCCCTCATTCATTCTACAGAGAAATAGAAGCAAATTACTGCTGGAAGAATTAGAAAAGAGTTAGAAAGCAAATTGTGGAGGCAACATTATAAGGCTTATTAGGCAGATACAGAGAAACTGTGGTTGACATAACATACAGGAAAGTCAGATTCCTAGCAGAACAAAGGAGCAAAACTGGGAGAAATAAATCTGGTCTAATCTACGTGTGACATAGGCAAAGAAAGGATATATATATATTGAGAATTTACCTTGATAGAAATAGTGTGGCTAAACAGGCTGTCAACTGAATCTCATCTAATCCTTTCTAAAGGGTTAGAAAACCCTTAGGAGGCCATAGTACATGGTTCTGTCAGAGCTGCTGAATAGTTATGAAGTGGGTTGTACTGGGCTGTACTGGTTTCTGAACAGACTCAAGGGTTGGTCAACCTCCCATGTGGCTTAGGCTGCTTGGAGCGAAGCTGCTAATTGTTGAAGTGCCTGAGAGAGCAGAGGGGAGGCGGACTGAAGTCACCAAGCAGGAGATTTAGATGGAATTTAGCTGGCTGTTCCCCTACTCTGGAGGAGACCACTCTACTGTAAGTCTGTGGAAATCCCACACACCTAGCCATAAGTGAGAGAACAAAATTACAGGATGTCTGGTGCTACTAAGCTACCCTGCAGGGTTGGCACTGGAGCAGGGGCCACCTTACCATTACAAACCCTAACATAGGTTCTTTCCAAACCATCAATTAACAGCTCTGCAAATGCTGTTTTGGGCCACAGGTCTCCAAGGGTGGCTGCTGCTGACATCTCAAGTTACATACCTGTTTGTATTTTGCCAGGCTCATCTGCTACCTACTCATCAGTTAATCACATTGTCCTTGAGGATTTCCTGCTTCCTGTGTCCACCTTTGGGTGCATCTAGTGGTTAATTTCTAAGAAAAGGGGTACAAGGCTTATGCATGACTGGAAATCTTGTTTCCTAATCCCAGAAACATGGGGGTGGGGATGGTTGCTCAGTGATGAGAAAACTCTAGTTGGCAGGCAAACACATGTTCTGTGCTGATGCTTCCCACCCCCCACCCCAGTACTTAATTTAATAATGGAAAATTTTTGGAATTAGATGTTCCATTGAAGCACTCAAAGAGGCTCCCTGTTCCATGCCCCAGGAGTACATGTGTCTCTGAACATGCACAGAGTGTCTTTTCCTGCTCAATGGCCAAAACACAGCAGACCTGGATAATCTAGTTGCCTTTTCAGATAACATTTTAGGTACACAGTACATTTGCTTCTAATCTTTAATGTGGACTCCAAATATCTTCCCACAAGGTGGCATTCCCATTTAGGAGATATTGTAAAAGCTTGTGCAGGTGACCCACCTCGGTGTTAGGGGAAGGTGAGGAGCTTTGCCTTGAGACTTCAATGGGGACTGGATGAGGAGAGTTTCCTTCCTTACACTTTCGTGACCAGGTTCTGTCATATCCAGTTGCTAGAAGGAAGGAGTTGGGAAAGAGAGATTTTGGGAGTGATTTTGTTGTTTCACTTATGTTTTGGGATACACCCCCCTTCCACAGATGCTGTTCAGCATCCTCCAGCTAAGCTTGTTTCTATAATAGCCCTTTCCCCCCTTTTTAACACTGAATCCACATGATGTTGTAGATGTCCAAATCATGGCAGCCTAATGTACTATTCTAGCACTATTCTTCTACAAAGTGATGGGGAGTTGAAAATAAACTAGTCATTTATCTGCCCATCCTTTTTACTTTTGTCTAAATTGAATAAGGGCTCATCCACACTTCTACTTGTCCCATGGCTAGAAAGCATGGCTCCGAGAGGTCTTCTGCTTTATAGGCTGACAGGAGCAAGCTGGCAATAAACTGCACTGTTCAAATTGGAGTTAACTCTTTATTAGCCCAGGTTAGGCAGAGTGTCAGGCCTAATGAGCACAGCACCTCATCCCTGGTAAGTCTTGGCCCATGGATCTGGAGACTGGCCTGGACCTTGGCCTGGAGACTGAAAGCAAGAGTGGCTGCATGCAATCAACCTCTCCTCCACCCTTTTCATGCCTCTCCTGGTTCTGGGAGACAAGAGGGGAGGAGAGCTTGTTGCAGCAGGAGGGGGAGACACTGTGACACTTCATCAGCCTGGCTGATCTCTGCCTCTTGGCCTCCCTCCTCTCCTGTTTCTGCTTCTGGACTTCTCTTGGTTCGAATCCCTGTGATGGGTGAGCTCCCATTGTTTGGTTCCAGCTCCTGCCCACTTAGCAGTTCGAAAACCTGTTACCTCTTCAGCTTCTGTCACCGCCTATTCCCAGTCTTCTCCCTCTGACCACTCATTGCTGTCCCATCGTCCCATTACTGCTGAATCAGAACATCAATTAGCAGAAAAAACCTATTGACCTTCGTTCCGCTTCCGGAGGGAAAGCGGCAGGACAAGCAGAAGAGTCAGTTCAGCATTAATCTCCTAGTCAGGTTGCAGCAGGCAAGCAATGGGTGGGCTGAATCTCCAATGAGAAAAACTTTTCTGAATGGCACTTACTTATGAGAAGTCATTAAAGATGGATCATGGACATTGCTAGATAAGACAGAAATAAATCAAGTTCCTGCATGGAATCTCCATTTCAGTTCCATTTCTAGCTAATCGTGAAAAGCAATGCCTTAGTAGTACTAACGGACTCTACTGTGGGAGCAACATGAACACACTAATAGACTCCAGCATCCCAGCAACCAAAGTTCAACTGCCAGCTTCTTTGTCAGCCAGAAGTTCAGAAATGTGCCTCTTACCACCATGCTGACTTCTCAGTATTGCCTGCTTTGTACAAAGAGATTTGGGAGCCCGTGGGTTAGGGGTGGGGAATCTTAGACCTGAGTGGTGGATGTGCCTCCCCCCCCCCCCGCAGCTCCCTCAAAACTCTTCCCAAGCCTAGAAATTTTTTACTTTCCCTCCCCCACCGTCTCTGCTGTGGTCCCAGTGAAAAGTCACTTTGCCACTGGAATTCACCCTGTGCCAATGGAAGCTTTCCTTCCAGGATAAAGCTGCTTGATCATAGCTGTCAACGTTTACCTTTTTTTAAAAGGGAAATTCCCTTATTCCAAATAGGATTCCTTGCAAGATAAAAGTTGACAGCTATGCGCTTGATGGAGGGAGATTTTCATCAGGACAGCAGTGAGGGGACATCACCGCCACCCCATACAAACTAACTCTCTCTCTCTCTCTCTCTCTCTCTCTCTCTCTCTCTCTCTCTCTCTCTTTCTTTCTGATGATCTGTCCTCTGACACCTCTCTCTTTAGAAATTAGCCAGTGCTTTGCGAGGAGACAAAATACCCAAAATCTCACACTGTGTGATGGCTGGTAGGAAAGCTGCACCCCACTGACCAAAATGTAGTTGTTCCCAGAGACACCTTAATCCTGTGCTCTGACATTAAAGCAGATGCAGCATTAAAGGACAAACAGGGTTCGAAGACCACCATTCTGTGCTGCCTGACCTATATCTGGTTCAACCCTTTCCCCTTACAAACTTCTGTTTAACACCATGTCACCAAGTTTGCCTGCTTTTGTGAACCCGCTACACCTCTTCACGCTGCTCCAGGCCTTGTTTTTTTAGCAGCCTGTTTACTGCGCCCTTGTGCTAGCAGGCAAGAGCTGCTCGCCCACTTAGCCGCTCCATCCATTATTGATAGCAGATTTGGAACAGAGAGGTTGTTTTGCATTTCACATGTGATGTTTCCTGGCCATGTTCCCTTCCCTTAAGCTCTTCCTTGACAACACTGGGGCAACAGTCTCTTGTGGTGACAAGCAATGAAAGAATTTAAGCACTGAAATGCTAGGGAATTATTTTTTCAGTATTTTTCTTTTTTTAAGATTGTATGCACAGAGTGTCCCAGAGATACTCTTTGAACTTTTCAGAAGCACTGCTCCACCACCGCAACTATAATAACCCTCATAAATTCTGAGTAATGGCTGGTAAAGGAGGTTCAGAGGGAAAGAGATGATAATGGCTGTTATGCAAGTGCACAGGGTTCTACTACTGGAGCACTTGGTGAACCTTAATTCGGTCTGTTCAGGCGAACAAGCATAATAGGATTTCCACAAAATGATATACAGGGCCAGGAAGTAGATCTGGATCCAGGTCCTCAGCCATTGTTCAGATGGCAGAGCTCCAGCCTTTCTAGCCAAACCAGGCTGGGGAACAGAGGCTGAACCTCTAGCCAGATGCCTGCGGTGGCTCCAGGTAGCTTATGCTGTATTTGAGTCTGATTTAATTTGTTGCTAGAACATTGTGGTTGCTTTTTCACCAAACCACTTGTCTGGTGGTGTCTGAAAGATGGGATCACGTTGGACAAGGGATATTGGGCAAGAAAATCATGTTGGTAGCAACAGCACGGCCTTTCTTTCTTCCCCTCAAAAATGAGGGTGCTAAAGTTGGTTTTAGTAGACGCCATATCACGTAAGCTCCATGCTATTAAAATATTACTGTAGCAGCATAGGAGCCAGCTAAAAACAGTAACTATACAGCTCCTACTGGCAGTTCCTTATGAAGCTACTTAATCCCATATTAATTTGCCCATTTGCTGAGATGTGCTCTGAGTGCCACAGGGCAGTTTGCAAAATCAATCTGCTATTGATTCATGGATTTCACAATACTGTCATACCTCGGGTTACAGATGCTTCAGGTTGTGTTTTTTCGGGTTGCGGACCGCCGAAACCTGGAAGCACCAGAACGGGTTACTTCCGGGTTTCGGCGGTTGTGCATGCGCAGAAGCACTAAATCACGCTTTGCGCATGCACAGAAGCGCCAAACTGCAACCCGCATGTGTGCAGACACGCCGCTGCGGGTTGTGGACACTGCGGGTTGCGAATGTGCCTCCTGAACGTGCCTCCTGCATGGATCACATTCACAACCCAAGCATCCATTCTATTTCGATTTGCTATTAGCTGCTTCATATACTGTTTCTCAGAATGGTGGTGTATATATAAATACATACATTGTTATGTACTGAAGTTCTCACCCTGGGCCAGCAGGGGGATACTGTAGATAGTTTTCACTCAGGTCCTCATATGCAAATAAGGGATCAAAAGTGACGTTCAGTGATTGGATACTTACAGAAAATGGTTACTGTTGCGTTCTAGTGGAGCTCTATATAAGCAGACTGGCTGAACCCTTCAGTTCAGTTCTGTTCTGGCCTGTGAATAAACAAGAGCTGTTTGAAGAATCGCTGTGTCGTCTGATATGTTCACCCACAACTTAACATACATACACATAAGCATACCCTCCAAGTGTTCTGATTTTCCAGGGAGAGTCCTGGAATTATGAAAGCCATCCCAGCTTCTGATTTTATCCTGGAATGTCCCTCTTTCCCCTGCCAGTGTTTCCACCACCAAATTGGGTGTCCTGAGTGATGGCAGCAGTGAGGAAGCATCCTGTTGCCTCTCCTCACTTGGGCAGCTCACAGCGGCTGCTGGAGAGTGGGTGAGGAGGAGGAGGGATCCTGCCACCGCGGCCCAGCCCTGCATGGTGTGCCAGCTCTGAGCGGCAGGCAGAGGGCAGGACGAAAGGAGGAGTGGAGTGCAAGAAGTCGTGATTTAAAAAAATACTTTGTGTGTCCACTTCCAATCTTGCCCCTTTCTAAAATGTATTTGTTAGTGTGTATTTTTTTAAGAAATCTATTAAATAATAAAATAAAATAGAGGGGTTTTCTCAGAACAGCAGAGAGCATGTGTGCTGTGTCCCACTGGTGAAGTGGATGTGGCACTTGCTGTTCTTTGGGTAGGAAATGTGGGGGTGGGGGGATGGGGGGGAAATGGGGATTCAAGGAGGGTCAGTTGGGGGGGTGAGAAATGTCCCTATTTTCACCTGAGGAATGTTGGAGGGTATGCATACATATATATATATATATATCCTGAGTGTGTTTATCCTGGTGTGTCGTGCTGTTCTGCTGCCAGTACGGATTTCTTGCTGCTGCTTTTAGAATTGTAGCTTAGCTACCCTTTGTTATTATATTTTTATTCTGTATGCCCACTTGAGTATGTCTTTAACACAGATAAGTGGGCTAGAATATCAAAATAAACATGGATTGGGCTTCAGTAGCTGACAGCAAGTACTACTATCTAGTTTCCAGAGAAGCTCAAGAGGTTCATGGTTCAGGATCAGGCCGCCTTCCATCATATTTACAATTTTCTTCCATGCATTTATCTTGGAGGGGGAAAGAGTTAGAAGAGGAATTAGATAATTCCTCAAGAAACAAGCAGGGAGTGCATATTCTTTGTTTCACCTTCCTGCAGCTAATAGAGAGGCTTCAACATGGATTCTGAGGGGAGGCTATTTTCAGCCAAGGGCAAGAGGCTTTGCCATTCATTTCCCCCCTCACACACAAAAAGAGAGCCAGCTGAGGGAAACTGTCAGAATGATTAAACTGTCTGATTAAAATGTGCTTGTGGGAAGGGTTTTTGTCTGCTTGTTTTTATTATGTATTTAGTGTTGCCATTTTGTATTTTTATGTTGTGAAGCACGCTTTGATTTTTGAATGAAGGGCAGAATACAAATTTATGGTTTTTAAAAATTTACAGCACAAATGCCTAGACATGTCCATGCACAAGTACTGAAATAAATGGGGCTTACTCCCAGGTATACAATTGCAGTCCTAGTCATTTGGTAATTGTAGAGTCTGGGTTTTTCATGCTATGGATACTAAATCAACATGTCTGTTGGTCTCAGAGCAAAAATATTCCAGGTTCTTTTTCAAATGATGACTCCAAAACAAGCACAAATATATTCAAATGTGTTTGATTCACATACATTGCTTATTCTGATACCAGAAGCTGGAACTTCTTTCTTCAGAGTTTGGGTTATTTTGGCACAGCATTGGCTTAAGACATTTTGCATCCTTAGGCAAAGAGCAAGATGGCGTCCCTGTCCCCCTTCCACTTACAGCCTCTGACCAGACTGGCAACTGAATCTTATTCTGGCAAGAGGGACAGCATCCTTCACCATGCCTGAAGGCAGCTGTGTCGCTTAGGGAGTGCAAGGCAGGTAGCTGAGAGGGTTCAGACTGGGAGTACGTACTGGGAGCAGCTGGTGTTCCCCCCCCCCCAACATCCATCTGCCTGAGGCAGCCGACTCCCTGGGGCAGCACAGCCCTGCTTTGCGCAGATACCCAGAGCTTTTAAAGGTAAAGGTAAAGGTACCCCTGCCCGTACGGGCCAGTCTTGACAGACTCTGGGGTTGTGCGCCCATCTCACTTAAGAGGCCAGGGGCCAGCGCTGTCCGGAGACACTTCCGGGTCACGTGGCCAGCGTGACATCGCTGCTCTGGCGAGCCAGAGCCGCACACGGAAACGCCGTTTACCTTCCCGCTGGTAAGCGGTCCCTATTTATCTACTTGCACCCCGAGGTGCTTTCGAACTGCTAGGTTGGCAGGCGCTGGGACCGAGCAGCGGGAGCGCACCCCGCCGCAGGGATTCGAACCGCCGACCTTTCGATCGGCAAGCCCTAGGCGCTGAGGCTTTAACCCACAGCGCCACCTGCGTCCCCAGAGCTTTTACCAGGGCTTTAAAAAGTAGTCTGAAGGAAGAAGAGAGCAAGTGTGGGCTTTAGAGGGGGGCAGGGAAAGGCAGCACAGATGGTGTAAAGAATAAAAAAGGATCAAAAATAGACGTTTAATCATTTGGTGTCGATAGACTTGAAATGTGGGGAGTGTTGAAAACAAATGAGAGGGAAAACAGTATGTTAACTAGAGGACTTGGGCAGGGCTTTAATCTTATCATGGAACCATAGAATTGCAGTTGGAAGGGCCCAAGGATCATCTATTCCAACCCCTTTCTTTGATTTAGATAATATTTTTCAGAGGGTAAATGCTTTGAGGCATGATTTACTGAACTTTTTTGGGCCGTTGCTGTAATGAAAATCTGATTATAGAAATAACTGGAAGGTTGTGTGTGTGTGTCTGTGTGTGTGTGTGTGTGTGTGTGTGTGTGTGTGTGTGTTTGCATTCATATACAGTGGTACCTCGGGTTAAGAACTTAATTCGTTCTGGAGGTCCGTTCTTAACCTGAAATTCTTCTTAACCTGAAGACCACTTTAGCTAATGGGGCCTCCCACTGCCACTGCGCCGCCTGTGCAAGATTTCTGTTCTCATCCTGAAGCAAAGTTCTTAATCCGAGGTACTATTTCTGGGTTAGTGGAGTCTGTAACCTGAAGCATCTGTAACCTGAAGTGTCTGTAACCCGAGGTACCGCTCTTCTTCCCTTCATGAAGGGATTAAGGCACACATCTTTTACGATTGTGATATAATTACAGTTCTGCAAAGACTGTTATCAGCAGCGCCACACTAGTTTTCCAGCCAAGCAGGCGAAGGAGTTAGCAAGGACGGGGCAGTGAGGAGGTGGGGGGAGAATCTTATTATGTGAGATATGATATTATAGATCAAGTGACGCAAGTCCTGGTAATTCCTCTTTAAAGTAACCTACACAAGGTAGAAATGAACTGGGAGAAGGGAGACAGGGTAAGCAAAAGTCAGGGGTATATAAGGTAAATTGTGTGAAGAACGACTCAAGGTGGGATTTGAAGGAGAATGCCATCCGGCAGAAGAGGTGGAAATATCATATCCTGGATGTAAGGAAAATATGAGAAAAACATGGGTAAAGGAGATGGGTATAAATAACAGTAGGAGGTTCATTTCTCTGTGTTCCTGACTTTAACTTGCTGGAATTAATGCAGTCCCTCATCCTTCAGGAGATAGGTAGCTTTTTCACAGGTATTTGTCCTATTGACCCTCCCCAGCATATTTCTCCTTCCATGCTGAGTACATAGTTCTGTTGCCATAGGGAGCCAATGGTCCCTAGCAGAGCAAGGATATTGTTGCTATGAATATAAATTTAGAAAGCCAGGATCTTTTCCCTCTCACAGAGACTTTTGTGACTGAAGAGACATACTCTGAACATAAGACCCATACAAATTGACTAAGTCAATGACCTCTGAAGATCTGCACAGTTAACATCATGTCCCTCATGCTATTTAATATCCAAGTGAATCAAGTGAGATGAAGTCATTCTGAGATTTGGCTGTTGGGGACACCAGTAAGTTGATGACCCAACTATTTCTCTCCTTTTCATCTGATCACCGGGAGGCTGTCCTCCCCACCTGCACGCCAGCCAGCAATGTGGTGGCTGTGAGCTGAAATCCTGCCTTTTGCCCTTAAAGAGCAGGCAGAGGGATCTCTTTATCTTTAATCTTAGCATTATGTGCAACAGCAGCGCTAAGATCCAAGATAAGCTCTCTGCCTGATCTTTCTCTAAAAAGCAGGCATGTCTGATCTTAGTGCTGTGGTGCTTAGCGCTCAGGCTGGAGATGAGAGATCACTCTGCCTGCTCATTAGAGATCCTAGTGAGGGAATGGAGATTTCTGGAAATGTTGGTTTTGTGGGTGTATGTGTGTGCATGCACACATGCCTGCATGTCTGGTGTGTGACTGCATGTATGTATGTGAAAGAGCTAGAGGGTGCTGTGTGCCATGTATCTGCCGCATGCTTTAACAATCGTGGAAGTATAGAGGTGCATGCAGAGAATTCTACCGTCGCCTCCAAACTGGACATTCCCACTAAGGATGGAGGAATTCAATTCATTTCACATCTAAAGGTGTATCTATCTAGTTCTCACGTCCCAAAACAATATGCAAACTGAAATGCAGTCATTTTTCAAACATCACATTTTTCCTGATTTTGCAGAGCAGGTCTTCAGCAAAGCAATACGTACAAATATGCATATACAGCTGAAACTCGGAAAATTAGAATATCGTAATTCAACTTAAAAGGTGAAACTAATATATGAGATAGACTCATGACATGCAAAGCGAGATATGTCAAGCCTTTATTTGTTATAATTGTGATGATCAGGGCATACAGCTGATGAAAAGCCCAAATTAACAATCTCAGAAAATTAGAATATTAAATGAAACCAGCAAAACAAGGACTGCACATAGAGCAATATTGGACCTCTGAGAAGTAGAAGCATGCATATGTACTCAGTACTTGGTTTGGGCACTTTTTGCATCAATTACTGCCTCAATGCGGCGTGGCATGTGGCACTGCTGAGGTGTTATGGAAGACCAGGAAGCTTCAATAGCAGTCTTCAGCTCTTCTGCATTGCTCGGTCTCATGTCTCTCATCTTTCTCTTGGCAATGCCCCATAGATTCTCTATGGGGTTAAGGTCTGGCGAGTTTGCTGGCCAATCAAGCACAGTAATCCCATGGGCATAGAGCCAGGTTATGGTACTTTTGGCAGTGTGGGCAGCTGCCAAAGTCCTGCTGGAAAATGAAGTCAGCATCCCCATAAAGCTCGTCTGCGGAAGCATAAAGTGCTCCAAAATCTCCTGGTAGACGGCTGTGTTGACCCTGGACTTCATGAAGCACAGTGGACCAACACCAGCTGATGACATGGCTTCCCAAATCAACACAGACTATGGAAACTTCACACTGGACTTCAAGCATCTGGCATTGTGTGCCTCCCCATTCTTCCTGCAGACTCTGGGTCCTTGGTTTCCAAATGAGATGCAAAAACTGCTCTCATCAGAAAAGAGATTTGAAGAGACCAAAAGTGGAAGATCTCCCATCCCTAAGCCTTGCAGTGTCTGTTCAGATATTACACAGACCTCCTGGGGAAGTGAACAGTGAGGAGCTTTTCCTGGATCAAACCTAAAAGCAGAGCTGCTTTGGTTATGTGACAGTGTTGCCCATCAGGCTCTATTATGGTCCATTTGACTGATGGAAAACAAAAGAGCACGCTCTAGCTGCATGTCTCTGAGACAGATGCCTCTTTCTGCCCTGTCAGCGTATTGTGGTACCCCGGAAGATTTTGCTGAAGTTAGAATTACAAACAAAGCTTTAAAAGTGCATGTAAGCCTTTCTAGTAGTTTTTAATGCCTTTAAGCTAGGTGTATTCACACAAAACACTCACTCCACCCCCTCCTGTCTTTTGACTTAAACACTTTGACTTGTATTTAAAAGGTAAGGAACACCTCATTCCCCCCACCATGTCATTTCCCTGTGGCCCTGTGAAAGTGGGGCAGGGAATCACTCTCCAAGTATCTCAAAGCAATTTCACTCTGTGTGTGTGTTTACAGTACAGTATATGTCTATTTTAGTTCCAATTTTAGTATATGTGCTGCCGAAGCGAGCACAGTATATGTCTATTTTAAATCACACGAATCCTTTTCCTATGGGACGTCAGGAGAGACTCACCTTTTGATCAGGCGCTCTGGCAATTGTCAGCAGGGTCGTCCCAGAGTGCCAGCCAGGAAGACGCTGCTGACTTGCGCTCGAGCAAGTGACTTGCACCAGAGCTCCAGACCAAAAAACCATTCCGGGATCCAAACAGAAGCCTTCTGTGATCCGGTATGCCCCACTTAAAACAGGTCACTTGGAGTGTATGATTCCAGATCAAGGCCCTACAGCTGCTTTTTCTTAAAAATAAATCTAGAAAGTTCAAGCATACTCTAAAAAAAGTATGAATAACATAACATGTAGTTTGGCTAGATGCCTTTATTCCATTTTTGGGTACATTGGGATTTTATGAAGCGCAGCACCACAAACCTGTATATTAGGAAAAGTTCACTTCATCAAATCCAAAATGATTCCAACCACACTGGCCCACTTATATTCTATGCAGCCATCAAGTATTAGTGACATTGCCTTATCTCTTTTTAAAACTCTGAAATTCCTTCTTCATAGTAAGATAATATATCTGGGCCAGTTAGAGTTGAGTAAAGTGGAATGCCTTTCATTATACGCCTTTAGGCGCCAGGTCAAAACGTTCCTCTTCAAACAGGCCTTGGGTCCATTAAGTACCCTTTGAAATGTGTTGGGGGGTTGCTTTGTTTTTGTTCTTGTTTTTATTATGAGTTTTGTGTTTTTATCTTGTATTTTTATGCTGTGACCTGCCTGAGCTCTTCAGATGAAAGGTGGCATATAATTTTTGTTGTTGTTTAGTCGTTCAGTCGTGTCCGACTCTTCGTGACCCCCTGGACCAGAGCACGCCAGGCACTCCTGTCTTCCACTGCCTCCCCCAGTTTGGTCAAACTCATGCTGGTAGCTTCGAGAACACTGTCCAACCATCTTGTCCTCTGTCGCCCCCTTCTCCTTGTGCCCTCCATCTTTCCCAACATCAGGGTCTTTTCCAGGGAGTCTTCTCTTCTCATCAGGTGGCCAAAGTATTGGAGCCTCAGCTTCACAATCTGTCCTTCCAGTGAGCACTCAGGGCTGATTTCCTTCAGAATGGATAACTTTAATAAATAAATAAATAAAAACATCACACACCAAAGTGAAATAACCATTTTGTAAACCTCAAATTTGCATTTAGGCATAAGGACAGGCAGGTAGACCAATAAAACCCATAAACTGGCTCCCAGCAAGTGACATACTGAACCTGCGTATACTGGGAAGGAAGCACTGAATACACTTACTCCAGTTCATGCTACTTTACTGAGAGCAAGTTTTGGTTCCCAAAATGGAGTCCGGACAGGACAAAATGGCTGCTACCATGTTCAGCAAATTCAGAACCATCACCTCTTGTTCCTTGCTCAGTATAACAGATATACCTGCAGGACTGAAAGAGGTAAGGAGCAAAATTAGGGAACAGTAAGGGGAAGATTTCTGTTTCATGCTTTAGAGAGAAGTGAACTGTCATATAAGGTGAGTGGAGAGACATGCACGCACAAAAAAGGAGAATAAATTGAAGGGGAATTGACAGATGAAAGAGGGTGCGGAAGGGAGAGGAGGAAACTGCAGAAGACTGACAGGCCAATTCTGGTTTAATGATTTCAGTCCAGAGAAAAACAGGAAAGAAAATGTGTGAACTGAATACTAAATGGCACCACCATCTTCTCTGAGAAGCAAGGGGGGACTTTGCAAAGAAAACAAAGCAGAGCGCGCAGGTTGCCCAGAGAAGAACAGCAGAAAGCCTTCTGTACACCCAGGTGCTTAAGGAAGGCTATCAGTGTCAGGAGTCAACTAACATGGAGGCTGCACCACAAAAGGAGGACTCTGCCTGAGGCCCTGATGCATTTTTAGCTTCCAGCCATCCTATCGCAGTCCTTCCCCACCTACATTGCCTGCACTTTTGGCATATCCCCCCACCCCAGAATCCTGGGAACTGACGTTTGTTAGTGAGTGGTGGAGTTCTGGTGCCGTGAGGGGGAAACTACAGTTCCCATTGTTATTGGGGGCTTGCATTAAATGCATGGTGTGTATGCAGCCTTCTAGAATCTTAGAATTGTATAGGTGGGGAACCCTGAGGGTCCTCTAGTCCAACCCCCTGCTGCGGAGGAATAATGAGCCTTATAACGTGGAGCAGGGACTGGAAACAGCAGGAGTGTGGGAAGCTTCAGGCCTGGAGGCCAAGCACAGCTCTCTGCGCCCTTTTATCTGCCCCAGAACACAGCTTCTCCGCAGGCCACGCTCATGAAGAATGATTGTGCCTCTTGTCTGGGGAGATGCAGGGGCTGGGATCTGGCTTTTGCGTGGCTGGGGTGTTGTTGCTGTTTTGCCTCTGGCCACATCTGCCACAGGCATGGAGCTCCCAGAAGGTTCCGCACCCTCGGGGTGAAACAGATCCCCCACGCCTGTTCCAGGGGTTCTGGAGGGAGAAGGGAGGAAGGCAACAGAAGGCTACAGCTTTCAAAGGCAGCTTTATGTTTCAATAAATCTACAGTGCTGTCCTTCCTGTGTGCTTGTCTCTTCATCGACTTACCTGTGAGCAACACAGAGTCCACAGTGAGTCCAAGACTTAGAGGGTGCAATAAGCAGCCACTTACTGCGGAGCTGGTACTGCTCATGCATGTAAGTTTTTTACAGCACTTCCCCAAAGAATCATGGGAACTATAGTTTGCCCCTCCCAGCATCTTAACAAACTACAGTTCTCAGGATTCTTGGGGTTTTAAATGTATTGTGGGTGTGCAGCCAAGATTGCCATATGAAGGTGCCCCAAACGTCTGACCTGGGTAACTCAGGGCAGGCAGGATGTATGTGCTTTGTGTTTGTAAAAGGTCTCAAGCTTCCTTGAGAAAACAGTTGTAAGTTACAAATAGTAGGAAAGACTCCCACCTGAGGTCTTGGATTGGGTCTGCTAGTCAGGACTGACAGCAAATGGCTAGAGGGGTCATTTTGACGATGAGGCAGCTTCTTTACTGCCAGTTTTGGTGGGCACATCTGCAAATTGGTCATTTCTGCATGAAACATTGCTTCCTCCAGTATCTTACTACGCAAACAAATATGACTCAGAACCCCATCCATTTTCACTTACAAAAATGGCAAAGATAAGTCGCTTCAGTTGGACAGAGAAGCATAATTTTGCCTGGCAAAACCCACTGAAGAAAGCAGAAAGGGCTGCAATGCTTCAAAAGAAGCAATTTTGAAGTGTAGAGAGAAAGTGCAGTCAGTTGCTGATGGCAGAACAAAAGTGCTTGATTAGAAAAGAACAATGAGCTGTTTATAGTGTTTGCAATTTTCAATGGGACTTGTCTAAATGAACCCCTTATTTTCCTGTTGCGCCCGACACATATTGTACATGTATTGTACATGTGAGAATGAGCAGGGTGAGGAGAGCAAGTCTCGGGCTTGGAGTAGAAAGATTCAGCTTTCCATTGTACTATGGGAGAAGGGTGGCATGAGGTGGCATAAAAATGCAGGCAGCTGTCTGCACCATGCCTATGTGTTTTCAGTAGGCTGCTCTACACTACCACATGTATTATACTGCGGAAGTCCATAAAACAGATTTATAAAGAGACTCATATAGCGATCATGTGAAATGCTGGTGGCTCTGCACTGATGGTGAGCAATTTCATCCCATGTCTGACTGAACTAGTTCGCCCGTGAAAGTGGATTGCTCCCTGAACACCTCATTTGCTTCTCTGATTATTGTCTCTGGAGTAACATCCAGCCTTTTCTGCTGGGCTCCCCATGGTAGCACATCAGGGAGAAGCATCCATTCTACCTGCTTGGGCAAGCTTTCGTGCCACAGTGTGGTATGAAATATAGCTAAGCAAACAAAGTGCCGGCTGTTGTTTTCCCTGCTTCCTAGAGGCCTTGGTTTGTGGCTGAGAATGTAGGCTTTGCAGTGATTTACATGTAACCAGGGGCTTATTGGTTTACCCAATGCCACTTGTCAGCTGTTCTGTGAATTGGCTCGTGCTTCCTTTAAAGGCTGGCAGAGGTGAGGAAAAGATCTGTTGTTACCTTCTACATCTGCAGTGGCTTGCAGATTTCTACCTTCAGGCCTTGTGAGCCTGATATCACAGCTGGTGTTACAGAGGAAGGGTTTGAATGCTGGATCCTCACCATCATCCTGCACAAACTCTGCACATGAGAGCCAGTGTGGTGTAGTGGTTAAGAGCGGTAGACTCGTAATCTGGGGAACTGGGTTCGCGTCTCCGCTCCTCCACATGCAGCTGCTGGGTGACCTTGGGCCAGTCACACTTCTCTGAAGTCTCTCAGCCCCACTCACCTCACAGAGTGTTTGTTGTGGGGGAGGAAGGGAAAGGAGAATGTTAGCCGCTTTGAGACTCCTTTGGGTAGTGATAAAGCGGGGTATCAAATCCAAACTCTTCTTCATCCAAACTCTTCTTCTTCAATATACTCCCTGCAGCTGCAAAGAGGAGAAAGATGGAAATAGTGGACAAGCTGCCTTTCACCATCTGATTTGCAGCTTGAGAAGTCCCTGATAGGCTTCTACAGAGTTACTAAGCAGACAGTGCGAAAACCATTATTTTATATGATTGTCAGGTAGCCTGGCTGCATTTCTTTTAAAGGTTGTTTCTGTTTGGCATTCATCCTATGCTAAAGTCAGACCGGGGCAACCATCCAGTTCTGGAGGATCTGTTGTTTTGATGTTTACAGCTTGCTTCTCTTTCTAAAAAGAGTGGTTCCTGTTTTCTTTTCCACATATCACTATAACATACTTCTGATAATGCACTACCTTATCTTAGGGATTCCCACCCACACAAGAGAGATAAAGAGGTTTTCATTTTATGTCTATTACGTCTTTACTGTAAGAGTCAAATGGCAACATTCCAGTTTAAATTACAAGGCAGTTCCAGAGATGATGTCAAAGGCATCATCAGCCATACAAAATGTGAATTGCATGAGTCGCTATTGATCTGTTGGGTTTGTGTGACTCACTAAATGAGCCCAACAGTAGCAGATAGGAAAAGAATTTGGGGCAGAATCCATCCTCCCACGCCCATCTTCATCTTTCATCCGGCACCTTGCCAGATTGCCATGAACTGGATTATTATTATTTATCATTTATTAAATTTTTATACCACCCTATACCTGCAGGTCTCAGGGATGATGGTTCCAGTCCAACCTGCAATTGTCCTTGGATTCAGGAAGCCTGTGATGAGGTCCTAACTCTGCCATTCCCACACGTGCACACTCCATCCAAATGGAATATGCCGCTGGCACATGGCGGCCGTACGGGCTGCTGCTTGTGCAGCGACTGTATAGGCTGCCATGCGAGCGGCAGCCCGTACGGACTGCGCACACGCGGCAGCCCATACGGCCACCGCACGTGAGAGCAGCAACCCGTATGGATGCCGCATGAGTGGCGCCCATATGGACTGCAGGCGCCCTCGGCCGCTCTACAGCTGGAGGGAGGCAGGGGCCATCTTGTCACCTCTCCCAGAGTGGCACCCAGGGCAGCCCGCCCCCTCCATCCCCCTTCCTATGCTACTGCTGCCATGCACCCTCTCTGTCCCTCAACCTCAGTTCCAAATCTGTAAAATGGTAGTAATTGTGACTTATTAAAGTATCTTGCAGATTAAGAGTGCATTGTAAATAAATAGCAAATTTGTAACTGAAGAGCACACACTTTCACTGCAGAACCACCTGGGCAACAGGCTTCTAAATCCCCACCCACAAACCCAAAACATGATTCAGCAGTGAAATAGATCTCTGAGGTATTTCAGGTTGCATACAACTGAAATATTAGTTGCTGTGGTTTTTCTCTTGTAGGGTGGGCCAGGTTCCCCCTGCACTTTGCTATTTAAAAACAGTACTAGCAATTTTGATGTTGATGCATTCACCATTCTGACCCCTCCCTGCCACCATGCTTCAGGCAGGCAGGCCTTATATGAATACATATATTCATTTCGTGATAATTTCTGAACTAACAAATTGGGACTTGGGCTAGATGAAAACAGAAACTTTTGGTTATAAGGAAAAATCATCTGGGAAAGGATATTCAGCCTGTTCTGGGTATGGTGGCAACTGGAGAGTGGGTTGTAGCTTTGGCCAGGAATTATTTTGCATCGTTTAGGAATGCATCATCAAGAATGCAGATGTGGTCACAGTCACAAATGCTTTGGTCACATCCAGGTCCTCTCTGTGTTTTGTGTTGGCATTGCCTTTGAAGGGTGCAAGGAAGCTGTTGCTGGCAGAGAATGCCAGGGTACTCTTAGTGATCCATTATTCAAAGCAGATTAACCCAATATTACACAAAATCTATTGGCTCCTGATACATACTTGAGCCCAGTTCGAAGTGTAGGTTACCTCCTTTAGGGTGGTCCAACTTTTCATACCAAGTGGGCCGCAAGAATACTTTTGACACAGAACCTGTGGGCCTCACACTTCCCTGTCATGGCGGCGGGGGGGGGGGGGGAGGATAAGGCCCAAATCTGATTCCCACCCAGCCCTCGAGCTGCCTTCCCAAAGCCAGCTAAGTGAGCTGCTCTGACAGAGTCCTAGAGATCTACGTCCTCCTTCTCAAAGCCTAGTTAGCATTTTCCCAGCTTGGGAAGAAGGTGAGAGGGCTCTAGGATCCTGCCAGAGCCTCGAGCCTCATTTACCTGGCTTTGGGAAGGCAGCGTAAGGGCTGTGGGGTTGTGTGTGTCAAATGTTGCTGAGGCTCCCACCCCCCAAAAGGCCTCAAGGGGTTCTTGAGCCACATGTTGGACCATCCTGCTCTAAGTGGTTTGGCTCTGGGCAGCCCTGCAGCCAGTGTGGGGCAAATGGATGCACAACTACCAAGAGCTATTCTCTCCTCCTTCTCCCCCTCCCACCCTGGATATTTTTGGGAAATTGTCTCATAAATATGTGACATTGTTCCACCACAACATGACACCTTCCATTTAAAGAATAACAGTCCAGTGACATCTGGAGGGCTCAGGTTAGCCATCCCAGGTGTAAAACTGACCCAAGAGGCCTTCAGTACTGATAACTAGATTGGTCTTACTTATATCGCTTATACTGGACACCTGCTCTGTTGTTTGTGTGTTTTAAATGGTTCATTTTATATGGTTTACTTCTGTTTTTAGATGCATTTATTTTTATATTTTATTGTAAACTGCTATGAGTACTGTTTCTGCCACATATATATCTGACAATGGAGCTGCCTGTTATATGTGTGGGATTATGAAAATACCACAGTAGCAATTATAAGACCATTTGTGACCAGCTAGTATTGATCAATGACATTTATCGGTCTTATGAAGTATGCAGATTTAAAGAGATGGCTTAACTGGATGGCACACTGAATTCCAATATTTCTTTGATGAAAATAGGGATGTCCTATTCCATTAATAATAATAATAATAATAATAATAATAATAATAATAATAATAAATATTCCACCCATCTGGCTGTGTTGCCTCAGCCACTCTGGGTGGCTTCTGACATATATAAGAACACAATAAAACATTAAAAAAACTTCCCTATACAGGGCTGCCTTTAGATGTCTTCTAAAGGTTATAGAGTTACTTATCTCCCTGGCTTGGGGGGTTGCGTAACTCCATACCCTCCAACATTTATCTGAAGAAAAGAGGAAGGAAAAGTGAGACATTCCAGGATCAAATCAGGGCAGCAGCTGAAGAAGGAGCAAAAAGGGTTTTTCTCATGTGTGTGTGTGTTTCTTTGTGGCTGATTAGCTGCTCTCCCTGTGCAAAGGTCAGAGTGGGAAGGGTTTCTGCTGAGGCAGGTGATTAGCTGTGGGAGGAGCTTATCAGACCTTGCAGGGTTTGATCCATCTTTTAGATTTAGGGGAGCTAGTCTCAAACGTTTGTTGGGGGAGACCTTGGGTTTTTGGGTGGGGAGTTATTTGTCCTGTCTGCACGCTTCTTATGATGGAGGACCGCTGTAGCCACCCCCAATGACACGTTCTCAAGATGGAGAGTGAGGGAACAGCTGCAGTTGCCTGCGGTTCCTGCGCAATGTTTGCCATCTTGCCAAAGGTTGCAGGCAGCTTTACCTGCAGCAATTGCATGTTGATTGCCCTCTTAAAAGACAAAGTCCAGCAACTGGAGGAACGTGTAGCTACGCTCCAAAGAATTAGAGAGCTGGAGCTCTTCTTGGAAGCAACAGAGCACACCGTCTCCACCAAGGAGGAGACAGGGGACTCCCCTGAGAAGGAGGCTAGTTCACCAACACAGGAGCCAGATATATGGAGAAACGTGACTCAAAGAAGTAGGAGGCCCAGGGTTCGCTCTGATTGTTTAGAAATACACAATCGCTTTGAGGTCCTCTCCCCTAGCATGGAAGACGAAGAGCAGACTCCATTTGAGGATCTCTCCCTCATTACAGTTGATCAGGTATATGAAGACGAGCAGCAAAGTCAGTCCTCAGGGAATGCGCAGGCGACCTTGGAACGGACAGCTCACGGAAGAACCCCGACCAAACCTAAGAGGAGGCGTGTAGTGGTGATAGGCGATTCCCTACTGAGGGGAACAGAAGCAGTGATCTGTGGGCCTGACAAGATGTCTCGGGAAGTGTGCTGTCTTCCCGGGGCTAAGATCCAAGATGTAACTGAACGACTGCAAGGAATCATAAAACCCACTGACAAATACCCCTTCCTCTTGGTTCATGTGGGAACCAATGACACTGCAAGCAATAGCCTCCAGAAGATCAAAAGAGACTACGAGGCTCTGGGCAGGAAATTGTAGCAATTAAATGCACAAATTGTCATCTCATCTGTCCTCCCAGTTGAACGACGTGGCCCAGGGAGAGAGGGAAAAATAGTGGAAGTGAACAGCTGGCTTCGCAAATGGTGTAAACAGGAACGGTTTGGATTCTTAGATCATGGACTGCAGTTTCTTGAAGATAGACTTCTGGCAAGCGACGGGCTGCACCTCACAACGGTTGGGAGGAATGTTTTTGCCAAAAATCTCAGAAACCTCATCAGGAGGGCTTTAAACTGACTAATGTGGGGGAGGGAGACAGTGCTCCTGAAGGTAGGAGTCTATCAATTGATGAAGACGATCATCCAAATGTCATAGACCAAATGGAGCAAAGAGCATGCAGACCTAGTGGTGGGAGGAAAAAAATCCTTAAATAAGAGACACGGGGGAATGATTAATGGACTTCAATGTCTGTACACTAATGCGCAAAGCATGGGAAATAAACAAGATGAGCTTGAGCTCTTGGTACAGCAAACTAAATATGACATAATAGGCATCACTGAAACCTGGTGGGATAAGTCCCACGATTGGAATGTAATAATGGAGGGATACAATCTATTTCAGAGAAACAGACCAGGCAAGAAAGGAGGAGGAGTGGCGTTATATGTCAGGGATGTGTATACCTGTGAAGAGATCCAAGATTTAGAACCTCAAAGCCAAAGTGAGAGCATTTGGGTCAAAATTAAGGGAGAGAAGAATAACAGTGACCTCATTGTGGGAGTTTACTATAGATTCCCAAGCCAAACGGAGGACATAGATGATGCCTTCCTGGAACAGATGGCCAAGCATGCAAAAGGAAGGGAGATAGTAGTAATGGGGGACTTCAATTACCCGGATATTTGCTGGATGTCAAATTCAGCCAAGAGCATAAGGTCAAACACTGGCCTTGCAGACAACTTTGTTGTCCAGAAAGTGGGAGAAGCAACAAGAGGAACATCCATTTTAGATCTGGTCCTAACCAATGTTGATGACCTGGTTAGTGGGGTAGAAGTGGAAGGATCATTAGGCGCGAGTGATCATGCTCTTCTGAAGTTTACTATACAGCGGAAAGGAGCAGCCAAGCATACTAGGACTCAATTTCTTGACTTTAAGAAAGCCGACTTCATAAAACTAAGGGAAGTGCTGGGTGAGATCCCATGGACAGTAATACTGAAAGGAAAGGGAGTTCATGATGGCTGGGAGTTTGTTAAGAGGGAGATAGTAAAAGCACAACTTCAGGCAATACCAATGAGACGGAAACATGGAAGGTGCCTAAAGAAGCCAGGGTGGCTATCTAAAGAACTTTTAACTGAGTTAGGTTTAAAAAAGGATGTGTACAAAAAATGGAAAAGGGGGGAAACCACCAAAGAGGAATTCAAACAAATAGCCAGCACGTGTAGACAGTCAGAAAAGCTAAAGCACAGAATGAACTCAGGCTTGCTAGAGAGGTTAAAAGCAACAAAAAAGGCTTTTATGGGTATGTTCATAGCAAAAGGAAGAACAAAGAAACCGTGGGGTCACTCAGAGGAGAAGATGGTGAAATGCAAACAGGGGACACAGAAAGGGCTGAACTCCTCAATGCCTTCTTTGCCTCAGTCTTCTCCGATAAAGAAAACAATGCCTGACCTGAAGAATTTGGAGCAAAAGATTCAGCAGAGGAAACACAGCCCAGAATAACTAAGGAGATAGTACAAGAATACTTGGCTAGTCTAGATGTATTCAAGTCTCCAGGGCCAGATGAACTACATCCAAGAGTATTAAAAGAACTGGCAGATGTGATCTCAGAACCACTGGCAGTCATCTTTGAGAATTCCTGGAGAACAGGCGAAGTCCCGGCAGACTGGAGGAGGGCAAATGTTGTCCCTATTTTCAAAAAGGGGAAAAGAGAGGACCCAAATAATTACCGCCCAGTCAGTCTGACATCAATACCAGGGAAGATTCTGGAGCAGATCATTAAGCAAACAGTCTGTGAGCACCTAGAAAGGAATACTGTGATCACCAATAGTCAGCATGGATTTCTGAAAAATAAGTCATGTCAGACTAACCTGATCTCGTTTTTTGACAGAATTACAAGCCTGGTAGATGAAGGGAACGCAGTGGATGTAGCCTACCTTGATTTCAGCAAGGCATTTGACAAGGTGCCCCATGATATTCTTGTAAAGAAGCTGGTAAAATGCGGACTTGACTATGCTACTACTCAGTGGATTTGTAACTGGCTGACTGACCGAACCCAAAGGGTGCTCATCAATGGTTCCTCTTCATCCTGGAGAAGAGTGACTAGTGGGGTGCCACAGGGTTCTGTCTTGGGCCCCGTCTTATTCAACATCTTTATCAACGACTTGGATGATGGACTCAAGGGCATCCTGATCAAATTTGCAGATGACACCAAACTGGGAGGGGTGGCTAACACCCCAGAGGACAGGATCACACTTCAAAACGACCTTGACAGATTAGAGAACAGGGCCAAAACAAACAAGATGAATTTTAATAGGGAGAAATGTAAAGTATTGCACTTGGGCAAAAAAAAAAAAAATGAGAGGCACAAATACAAGATGGGTGACACCTGGCTTGAGAGCAGTACATGTGAAAAGGATCTAGGAGTCTTGGTTGACCACAAACTTGACATGAGCCAACAGTGTGACGCGGCAGCTAAAAAAGCCAAGGCAATTCTGGGCTGCATCAATAGGAGTATAGCATCTAGATCAAGGGAAGTAATAGTGCCACTGTATTCTGCTCTGGTCAGACCTCACCTGGAGTACTGTGTCCAGTTCTGGGCACCACAGTTCAAGAAGGCCACTGACAAACTGGAACGTGTCCAGAGGAGGGCAACCAAAATGGTCAAAGGCCTGGAAACGATGCCTTATGAAGAACGGCTAAGGGAGCTGGGCATGTTTAGCCTGGAGAAGAGGAGGTTAAGGGGTGATATGATAGCCATGTTCAAATATATAAAAGGATGTCACATAGAGGAGGGAGAAAGGTTGTTTTCTGCTGCTCCAGAGAAGCGGACACGGAGCAATGGTTCCAAACTACAAGAAAGAAGATTCCACCTAAACATTAGGAAGAACTTCCTGACAGTAAGAGCTGTTTGACAGTGGAATTTGCTGCCAAGGAGTGTGGTGGAGTCTCCTTCTTTGGAGGTCTTTAAGCAGAGGCTTGACAACCATATGTCAGGAGTGCTCTGATGGTGTTTCCTGCTTGGCAGGGGGTTGGACTCGATGGCCCTTGTGGTCTCTTCCAACTCTATGATTCTGTGATTCTATGATTCTATGATTCTAAATCCGAATCCTGGATGGCTTCTGTAAGTCCAGGACTGTCTGGGAGGCGTTCCATGGTGGTGTGGACCAGGTCCTTCAAAGCAGGGGCACTTGCCCTGTCTCACACATTTTCCAGTGACAGGCACTCCCATTAGCCAAAGCTCTGTGCACTGGCACCAACTCCTGGGGCCCAGGCACCCACGGGTGTGCTTGCAGGGTGTGTCCGCGGCAGCAGCGGGCCTCAAGAGGCGCGGTGGAGGTGCAGGCTCCAGCCCCGTCACCACTGTGGCACCATGATAGTGCGTCTGCAGCTGCCACACCATCATGATAGTGCCAGGCCACACTATCATCATGGCACAGCGTGACGTGATGTCATGACGTTGTAGCGTGGCGCCTGTGCGCAGGGCACCCACATTCAAGGGCCCAAGTCGCACTGGTGGCTCTGTGCAAGGGCTTCTGCTTGAGCAACAGGGAGGAGAGGGGGGAAGCGTTCCATCTGCCAAGCTGACAATGTTTGTAATAGCACGATGTGGATTTCTACCCACTGTTATTATTTCTCCAGGCTTTCCAAGAAGGATCAGTTTATTCACTGGCAGTATTTGACGTTTTTCTGATAACTGCTTTCTATGTTTTCACTTCTTCTTTTTAATTGTAAACGGGTGGAGACTAATTCTTCCTCCTGTCTCTGCTCACCCTGATACCTGATACCTTGTGTGGGAGTCAGGCTCTGTGTCAAGCTTCAGTCTGGTTCATCTGGTGGCAGTGGGGCCACTAAGACCCTACAGAGTTCCATTCTGCATAGTCATATGCCGGATATGGACATCTAAATAGCCACATCCCAAGTCCTATTTCTTGAGGTCAATTCCGTGAGACAGAAGGTGTATGAGAAGCATTTCATACCTGCAGGGTGTGGCACGTGGTGTGGCAGCTCACTAAAAGAGTTTTTAACTTACCCCACTTCATGTTCTGTTTTCATGTGGCCTGGTTGTGAACACATGCCAGGCCACAGGGAACTCTGAACAGCTGATTGCTCTCTGTGTGCCCCACATTTTATATAAACTGGCTGTCACCTGTTCTTGCATGTGACACTAGAGGCTGATGCGCACGCAAGTGTAATATAATCTAATTGCTTTCTTTTAATGTCTTTAGGCAACAGCAGCCTTGGGAGAATATTTTCTCCTTGGGTTGCCCATAAGAGCTGAATGAAAGAAAGGATACTTATCTCTTACAAAATATGGAAAATTAGAGAATATTGCAATAATTGAACTCCCTTTTCTCTTGATTTATTAATACAAGGGGGAAAGCATTAATCACAGGCCTATTTTAGTACATATGAGGCTGTGCTTTTGGCATGACAGCCCACAGTGGATGCCAATTTCCCCCCATTAAAAATTGACTCTGAATGGTTGTTAGGCTATTTTCATTCCCAAGAGAGAGATGCTGCTTACAGAAAAGCAGTCACCCAAAATAATTATAATGCTTTCAGATGAGAAGTTTCCTTTCATTATACGTTATCAATATTATTGAATCTCCTTCCTGTAATTGGAGCCATGGGACTAACTCTCTGGGACTAAGAGAGATAACAGCATGCAGACAGAAAACTTGTGCTGAAGCTCTGCAATTTTTGGTCAAAAAGTTTACATTACCAGAACAGCAGTGTGAATGTTGTGCCTATACTGAACGATGAACCATCCTAGGTTGACTTCATTAGGTATTCCCAGTAAGTGTTACAGGATTGCTGCTTAATTAATTGCTTAATGCTGCAAGATTAAAGAGCACTGAAGGACAAGAACCAGTTAGAGAACTGGGCCAAAACAAACAAGATGAATTTTAACAGGGAGAAATGTAAAGTATTGCACTTGGGCAAAAAAAATGAGAGGCACAAATACAAGATGGGTGACACCTGGCTTGAGAGCAGTACATGTGAAAAGGATCTAGGAGTCTTGGTTGACCACAAACTTGACATGAGCCAACAGTGTGACGCGGCAGCTAACAAAGCCAATGCAATTCTGGGCTGCATCAATAGGAGTATAGCATCTAGATCAAGGGAAGTAATAGTGCCACTGTATTCTGCTGTGGTCAGACCTCACCTGGAGTACTGTGTCCAGTTCTGGGCACCACAGTTCAAGAAGGACACTGACAAACTGGAACGTGTCCAGAGGAGGGCAACCAAAATGGTCAAAGGCCTGGAAACGATGCCTTATGAGGAACGGCTAAGGGAGCTGGGCATGTTTAGCCTGGAGAAGAGGAGGTTAAGGGGTGATATGATAGCCATGTTCAAATATATAAAAGGATGTCACATAGAGGAGGGAGAAAGGTTGTTTTCTGCTGCTCCAGAGAAGCGGACACGGAGCAATGGATCCAAACTACAAGAAAGAAGATTCCACCTAAACATTAGGAAGAACTTCCTGACAGTAAGAGCTGTTCGACAGTGGAATTTGCTGCCAAGGAGTGTGGTGGAGTCTCCTTCTTTGGAGGTCTTTAAGCAGAGGCTTGACAACCATATGTCAGGAGTGCTCTGATGGTGTTTCCTGCTTGGCAGGGGGTTGGACTCGATGGCCCTTGTGGTCTCTTCCAACTCTATGATTCTAGGATTCTATGAAGAAAGCATCAGGCCTTACAGAACAGCTTTGCAAACAAGCCCCCAAAATTTTCTGGTCCACAACTTTTAATGGCCTACCTCCCTACATGTACCTAAATTAGCTATTTGTGGTACATGTTGACAGTCTGGAAGAAAATAAAGAGCAAATTGCATGTCTGCTTGCTTACCGTAAGTCTAGACTAAGTGGTTGAAAAATTTGCTTCAGAATGCTTTGCTCAGCATTTGCTAGGCAGCCACCATTCGGCTTGCAGGTGTCAAACGCCCAAATCAACACACGTGGCATCCACAAAAACTTTTATATGGAAACTGCCTAATCCTGAATCGTCCCCCCTCTAAATACGTCCTGTGCATGCTGGGGAGGGGAGATTTGTAGATTGCCATTTTTCCTTGACCTGCTAGTTGTCTGTGTGCTTTAGTTTTCAATTTCTCTGTGCACCCTGCTCCTTCGTTCTGATGTGGTAAAAGTCCAAGGAAAGCTGCATCATATAGATTGTAGCAGGGTCGTTTTTCAGCTGGAACTCGCCAGAACTCAGTTCTGGCACCTTTCAGGTGAGTGCCATTGCCATTATAAGAGAACAAGGGAGGTGTTCATGGTGAGTTCCGGCAGCTAAGGTAAAAGGTAAAGGACCCCTGGACAGTTAAGTCCAGTCAAAGGCGACTATGGGGTGCAGCGCTCATCTCGCTTTCAGGCTGAGGGAGCCGGCGTTTGTCCACAGACAGATTTCCAGGTCATGTGGCCAGCAGGACTAAACCACTTCTGGCGCAACAGGACACTGTGACGGAAGCCAGAGCGCACAGAAATGCCATTTACCTTCCTGCCCCAGTGGCACCTATTTATCTACTCGCGCTGGTATGCTTTTGAACTGCTAGGCTGCAGGAGCTGGGACAGAGCAATGGGAGCTGACCCAGTCACAGGGATTCGAACTGCTGACCTTCCATTCGGCCCAAGAGGCTCAGTGGTTTAGATCACAGCGCTGAGGGAGCAGAAATGTAATGAGAGAGTAGAATTATTATTTTATCAGTTACAGTGTTTTATATTATTAAATATAGTTGCCCATTTTCCTTTGTAAACTGCTTCATGGGTTGTTAAATAAATATTCTGCTGCATGTGTGGTTCAGCTGTGGAGGCACGCCAGCCACCTTAGCAGTTGTCTGAAGCTGCCTCTGCCATTAAATGAAATTGCTTAGGAGTTGGCAAATCGACTAAATCATGTTGGAGCACATCTGCACAGCGGTTTCTGAGGAGACCAGACAGGCACCCAGTGCATTTCCATTCCAGTCCCTGGAGTTCATATTTGCTTAGTGCTTCATCTTGATCGACTGCCTCCAGTTTTGCCTGTCATTCCACACACAGCCTGTTTACCATTAGTCAAGGGAGTCAGGCAGCAGATTTTGGAGTACCATTAAAGGGCAGCAAATTGTCATATATTTAGTTTGGTGCTATGCCACCGTATGGAATGCTGTTTGGGTTTTTATTTTTTATTTTTGCCTCTGACTGGCCTCAAATGTCTTGTGCTATCAAACATCTGGTTTACTGTGTGCCTCTGCTGAAGTTAAAGCTTCAGGAACCAATATGTACTCACCCTTTGTCACTAAGCTGGAAAAGCAAATGCGACAAAATCCATTCTACTTTATGATTCACTTGTTGTCATGGTCAATGCTAGATGCTCAATGCCATTTTAATGTCGTGTATGCTTTACAGAGACATTGTCAGGTGAGTCTGTGCAAACCTTGAAACGCAAGGAGAGTACAGATTTTTTAATCCAAAAAACGCTACTGCAGGAAGCCACCCCCCGCCCTCTACCACCACAGCATCACATCAGAGCTTGCAATCGGCTGTGTACTGTGCACAGTGTTTGAAGGACACAGCACCCCATGATACCACGGATTCAAATGCATTTTCAGCCTTGCTCCTTTTTATTATTAGAACCTTGTTTCCTTATTCTTCCTTACATGCCCACCCAGCCCCCAGTACAAAGTTTGACCTGAAATATTTGCTCACTGCAGAGCCCAATATCATGACACAGCGGGTGTCTACATAGTCTATTTTATGCTGTGTTTCTTAGGTAATAGAATACAACATCTGCATATACACATAGAACTGAGCATGCTGCTGTATTGGAAGAAGAAAAATATATGCTGCATAATGTCTAATATCTATATACTCACATACATAAACAGCTCTCCAAGACTAGGATTTTCATCTGGGATAGATTTTCTCCTCTAAACATGTCCCCTTCAAAGAGGGTCCATATGTCCTCTTATTGTTCACACAGCACCAACATCAATCAGTGAATAATAAATAACAGTCAGTGGTAAGGATGATAAATAGCATTATGGTGGAGTTCAGTGCCACTTTTATCCATTGGCGCATGGAAGCAGGAAAATGATAATTCTCTGGCATGTTTTGTACATCTGCCACTTTGGAACTTAGATGGGCTTCCGGTTTCTTTAGGAGAAGCTGTGCAGGTTCAGTTTCTCACACTCATTCCTGCACCACTTTATTTACCCTCCTTCTCTTACCCACTTTGGTGTGAGAGACATCATATTGCATAGTGCAGTTACTCGGGAGGAAGGGATTATGAATGGAGTGAGGAGATGTACCAGGTCATCTGAGCTCGTCTTGGGTCTGCTTAAAGCTGGAGCTTTTCACAAAATATAAATCCATTCTGCATACTGAGATGGCAACCTTACCAGGAGACGGGCCATCCTTTTATTTCTTTCTCTCACCACCAGTATCACAGAGGTACTCCTACAGCACAAATTGATAATTGTATCTACAACACTTGAACCATTGTCATTTTCCCAGAGGGAACCTAAGAACTCATATGTGAGTTGTAGAGCTAGTTGTATTACTCAAGGGCAGGAGGACCCCAACCCATATATGAAGGAGGCTTCATGCTTTTGGCTTCTTGGAGAATGACCTTTGCCTCTTTATACTGGCAATATGACAAGTGTATTCACAGTTCTTTGAAAGGGCCATCCAGGCAATAAAGAAGCAAGAAGAAGTAGATTTCAGAAGGAGTACACTGCCCACTCCCTGCTTCTATTTCCCATCTCTGCATGCTGTTCAAAAAAACCCAAACCCACCCACCAGTCTTCAGAACAAAGTGGGAGCAGGAGCTTAAAATGCAAAATATCTGAGACTTACAATGACAGTATAATTTAGATGGCTGTATATAGAGGGGCAAGGGATAACACTTAAGGGGCAGAGACTGTTTCAAGATCACATCAATACAAATCCAAGTAAAAAGGAGCCGTGTTGTTCTCTTTTCACATAGGAGCTAGCCTGAGTCCTGTGCATTAAACCACAGCTTTAACTCTCTCGTATGCCCCAGCTCCAACAGCCTATCAGAGTGTTGTCAAAGAAGGTCTTTTCAGTGGTGGCTTCCCAGTCATAGAACTTGATTCCAAGTGAAATCAGGGAAGCCCATCTCTCCTTAATTTTAAATAGACCTTGGGTCATCTTTTTATCATGGACATTGGAGGCTAATCTAGGACACTGCTTTTTAGGGTTGAGTTATTTTTCTTTTTTCTGTGGTAGGTTGGCCTATATAACTTTTGGTGGTACTGGATATTATGTTTGAAAGGGTTTTATTGTTGGATTTTATTATGGCTATGTATTGCGGACCTCTTTGGGGTACAGTTTTGCCTTAAAAGCAGTCTGAAACCTATTGAATAAGGTAAGGAAAATAAATCAACTGCCTGAACATACAGGGGAAAAGAGATGTAGAACCTTCTTGTCAGGGTTTGCCTGGATTTGAATTCAAAACTTTCTTATCAACAGGCTGGTTGCCCCTTGTGATAAGCTATTCCGGGTGGTAAAGCGAAGGGGAAACTGGTTGTACCATCCATCTCAAGCCTCCACTTTGCCCCACCCTAAAACAGATTTGGTTTTATTTGGCCATGCTGTCAATCACTCCAGGCCAAGTCTAGAGCCTTATCTGCCTTGCCTCTCCCTCTTTTAAACATCTGCTGAGGCATACATCTGCTACCTGCTGGTCTATGTCCTTCTGGCTGACCAGTTACTGCAATTTGACTGTCCTTTCTGCATGGTGCCTTGCACCTCTGGCCGCTTGCTTCTGGCACTTCTTGACAAGGCCCGCCTCTGACCCTGCAGATGCTCTTTCTGGATCTGCTTTGTGGTCCAGCACAGATGACCATTTACCGACTAGCCTAGTGTAGTAAAGGAATCAGGAAGCCTGGCTTCATGACCAGTGAATTCAGCATAAAATGTAGTTCAGATGTTATGTTCCTGAAAACAGCACCACCTACGAAGTGTTTCAGTGCTGTGTGTGTGCATTTGCTAAAGTTAAAAATATATGTGTCTGCTCACACACGCACACACACAAGGATCCAAAGAGAGCACTGGACTCATGCTGAGAAATGTTTTACACACACACATACAGCCCAACTCTTCATGCTTCTTCCGCTCCCCCTCTCATTCTACTGCTGTTGTAACACCAATGAACTTAATTTCACATACAGAAATGGATTTGGCTGGTGCAGGAAGCTCATGGTATCTAAGGAGGGGAGTCTCCATCTCTGCTCTAGCTGAGCCTCCTCTGGGTTTGAGACAGCAGGTCTGTATACATTTTTGACCTTAGGAACCTGGGGTAAGAGTCTTTTTCCATAAGGCTGTGAATTTTGCCCTGGGCCTGGTCAAAGCACGTTGGTGAGGGCTCCTGTATGTTCCGTCTTGTCACCTCTCGGGTCTGGAAGTCTATGTTCACCTGAGAAAGAACACAAATGTAATTTGTGTGAGGCAGCAGGGGCAATTCTTAACTTCCCCCGCCCACCATCCATAATCAAATACAGCATTTTTGTCACACTGTCAAATTTAATTCATCACTTTTGAGCTGAAAAGCAAACCTGGAGTACATTTGGCTCAATGACACATGCACAGCCATGTAGAATTTCAGCTGGCATTGCCAACTTTTAATTTTAACCAAACTGGCCAAGGGGTGAGGTAGATTTGGGGGCAAAATCAGGGTGAAAGATATTGGGCCAAGTGCAATGATGGAACTTGCCAGGCGAAAGATGCAGCTGGGTGAGTAGGTAGGCAATGATAGAACCAAGGCTGGACCACACCTGAGATGCATTGGCTTCTCATATTTTAATACTGATCACCTGACAAACAGGCAGTAGGATCATTAAAATATTGGACATCTGGTAACCCAAGTTTTAGGATCCTTCTCTGGATCAGCAAATTACAGTAATTTCTGAATTGCCTAACCTTTATTGTAATGTCGTGAAGCATATTTCTGTGCATATTTGAAATATGAAGCATATTTCTGTGCATGTTGGTGCATATTTGCTGCGAAGCAAGTCCTGCTGTATCCATGTTATTCCATTCTATCCCTTACAAATACCTTTTGGAACTTGCCATCTATCAAGTTTTAGGTCTGAGTGCATATCTAAACCCAAGTGGCTGTAGCTCATGCCCACTGTATTATGCTGCACCAGAAGATGGGAAGTCAAATGTTCTTGCAACTATACAGTCATGTGGGGAAGACATTGCACTTCTGCTGTGGGCTCGCTTGTGGAGATGAAGCTGATCACTTCTTTTTTTTAGACATTTTCACAGAGATTCAGCCGCTACTATTGTCTGCTGTAAATCAGGAAACTCGGAGTCCTTCCAAGATTAGGGCGTTTGATCTCCTCTCCTGCTGATAAGTAGTTGGTAGATTGAGTCGAGCTGGAGCTAATTAAGGCTTTCTCCAAGACTTTCCAGGGCTTTCTCTAAAACTTTTAGCCTAAACTTTGTGATTATAGTAATTAAGAAAAAAATACCAAGCGATAAAATACTAGAACTGATAAAAGCTAATAAAAAGTTGATAAAACTAATAAAAACCACACCACTGACGCAGAGCTCAAATCAATGCTTCCTCTAACGACGCCCATGTGGAAAAGACTGTGGGCAGGCCTTCTTCTCTGCAGAGAGGGATCCCTGAATAGCTGTTAGCTTCTACATCCATCCAGCCATGGCTTAGTGGTATGTGCAAACATACCAGTGGTGAGCACACATTGCCTGATTCCCGCCCCCCAGGTTATAAACTGTGGCACTATGTTATGTATTTTGTGTTTTTATTCTGTAAACTGGCCTGTGATCCTCCGATGAAGGGTGGTATAGAAATAGATACAAACAAACAAACAAATAGACTGAGGTTCCACAAGTGGCCCCCAATCCTAGGAAGAGTGGTGAGTGGTGGGTTCTCTGCTGCTCTCCACCACCCTTGTTTCCAAGATTCATCCTGCCAGAATAATAGTTTCTTGTATCTACTAACCTCTCGTGGTGCTTGCACATCAATAAATTCTTCAAAAATTCTGTGTGCCTTGGAAGCCAGCTTGGCAGTGGACCGTGTCTTTTTGAACTCCTCGCAAGCCAGCCAGAATTCCAGGTTCTCTTCACTGAACTCAGTCTTTAGGAATGCACGAAACGCAGCCACTCCATCTGAAAAAGGGGGGAACTGTTTAAGGCTTGAATGTGTGAACCATTTTCAATTTATAGGGGTTTGTTGCTGTTGTTCCATTCAAATGAAATGGAACCATATGTTCCACCTAACAACCATAGGTAGGGTACCAACATTTTGCAATTCATCTACAAAATGATGTTTGGGCTTCCCCCCTCAATATTTCATTTTGTGCAGCATATTTTTAAGAAGATAAATGCATCATGGAAAGCCCAGTTGGTGTGTGAGCATTCTGGAGACACACACACTTAAATTTGGTATGAGAGTGGGGAATTGTAGTGTCATTCAGCTCCTACTGCTAGTGCTACACTTCAGGTCCAGCTTTTTATGTACTGTTGTTCCTATGAAGCATCTTGAAGCAATTTCACAGTCCAGTGAAAACATATATAAAACAAGTGCATATATAAAAAGAATTCCAACAGTTGTATATATAAACAATTCATATCCGATGCAAATACCAAATGCAATAAATGCTGGAAGTGCAGTGATTTTAAAACTTTGTACCATCAGGGAACCCTTTCTATTATTTACTCATGTATTTAAAACATCTGTAATTCACCTTTCTTCAATTAACTCATCAAGGCAACTTGTCTGCTGAGGAATTCCCATATGTGTTGCAGAAGAGCTTGCAAAATATTTTATTGTGATTGCTAATTACACACTTGGGCCAAAGCAGACATGAAACTAAATGCGTCACTGGTATTGTCTTTTATTCCCCCCCCCCCCCAGTTAATAGGTGTTTCTCACCCCCATCCCACTGTCTTCTCACTGAGACTGTAATGTGTTGGGGTGGGATTAACCTTCTCATTCTCCACTGCAGTTTTGATAGGACCCCATTACTAGCCCAGAGAAGGAGAGCTCCCGCTTGGGTCAAGGGTGAAAAGGATTGAAGTCCCTTTTGCAGTATACCTGTTCACTACTGCATATGTATTTTGTAAAAAGAGAGCAATTTTAAGTGAGATTAGTGTCATGTCCAGTTTAGCCTTCCGTTCACACCATGGCTTCCGGCTAAGCTTTTGGTCTCATCACCAATAACAGTAATGATGGGGTAGCTCTCTTTCAAGGAGACTTGTGTGCCATTTTTACTACCTCACCGAGGAACTCCCAAGAAACCTGTTGCGCTGCCTTGAGTCCACGTTGTTACAGCACAAGGGTGGCTAACCAAATAGCTTCATTCATTCTTGGTCTAAACCCTGGATCCAGCAAGTGTTAGAATTTAATCAAGACTAGAACTTTCATACAGGTGCATCTAAAGAGGGGTTTTGTGGTGTAGGGGGGAGTTTAATAAGGGAGTGTTTAGAAAAGGTATCTCCTCCTAAGCGCCATAGCATGGGTTGCCGGTGCCTGGGGCCGCACAGAGCGGGTGGGTGGGTGGGAGAGAGTAAAACGGATGGAGTATACATGCACATTCAACTGCCTAACAGTGTCCGTATCACCCAGCAGCTGCAGAGATAAGAAAAGAAGAGTCGTTTCATTGCCTGGAGAAGTCACTTCCTGATTTCCATGGAGAAACCATTTTCAATGGACCCAGGCTTACAGAAGCACTCAGCTATGCTGAGGCGGAACTGGCTGCTCAAATTTTGCGCCCCCTAACAATTTTGTGCCCAGGGCAACCACCCCTGTGCCCCCCATGCTACGCCACTGCTTCTCCCCATCTGTATTCAGAAACTGTATAGTCCACTCAATCACCACAGCATCCCATCACGTTGTGTGGCACGTGCAGGCCCAGGCAACCATGACTACCCCTCAAGGTTTGAATTGAAATGCAGCATAGGAGAGGACTGGGGAAACAGCTCTCTGCCCTCCATAGAACTAAACTGCCCTGCTCATAATAAGCTCATGACAAAGGACATATTTCTCATTGTATTTAAACAGCCACGTCTCCAAGGCCTCTGAATGAGCTTCTGGTTGAATGGGAGTTTATGCCCAGGTATACCATTTGCAACCCATCAGCTATTTAGGACACATTTGTAATCTCTATTTATGCATGAGGGTGATCATCCTCTTTCTAATCATTACCACTTTCATAAAGATTGGCAGAGGAGAGCACAATGCGCTTGCTGCTGGCTTTAGGTAGTTAGTGAAAGTGCCCTTATCTCTTCGGTGCTTAGTAACTGTGCCAGGGTATCTTGGGTTATATGTTATAAATAGAGAGAAGGCCCGCTAACACTATTGTTTGCTTTTGCTGCTCAGTAGGAGAGTACTTTGGAGGCAACAGTCTTCTGTAAGAGAACAGTCCCCTGGAAGAATCCTCTTATCTGAAGAGCTGTCCGGTCTGAGGCTTATATTAAGATAATGAAACCTAAGAAGGAGAGTGTTGACGTTTCCCATCAGTAGACAGGTATGCATGTCGCTATGGGGAAATGTATTGTATTTCTATTTAAATTATAATAATTATGTCTGAATCTGCATCTATGCATAAAATAAGCACATTCAAATTTTATGTAAATTGTTGTCCTCTTTACAGCAGTCACTAAATATGATGACCCTGATCCAATTAAAGTTAGCTCTGGTTCCCAGAGAGGTAGTAAATCTGTGTCTGGCCAGTGCAACTATTAAGAGTATTGGAGGAAGGATTAAACCAGTTATCTTGACCCATTTCAAATCCAGCTTCCACTCTGCTTTTGTTACTAGGATGGCTTTGGTTCCTCTTGTTGATTACTCGTATCAGGAGATGGTGTCCCTGTTTATTCTCCTTGATGTCTCAGTGGCTTTTGATACCATTAACCATGGTATCCTCCTGGCTCAGAAGACTGGGGTTGGAGCCATGGTGATACAGGGGTTCTGCTCCTACCTTCTCTAGAGAATAGCATTGGGTGACTAAGGCTCAGTATCATGGCAGTTGTACCAAGGGCTGCAAATGCCCCATCTTGTCCCCAGTGCTTCTTAACATCCATATGAAGCTGTTGAGTGCCGTCACCAATGGATTTGGGGTTTGGTGTCATTGTTATGTGGATGACACTGGGCTCACTCACTCTCTATGCCATCTGGACCCAGTGAAGCTGGATTGGTGCTGTATCAGTGCCTCAAAGTGGCAATGGGCTGGATGAGAGCCAAAAAACTGAATCTGCTTATGTTGTTGTAGGCACTGTCTTAGGTCAAGGAAGGTCTTGGTGGATATTTGTTGTTGTTGTTGTTTAGTCGTTTAGTCGTGTCCGACTCTTCGTGACCCCATGGACCAGAGAACGCCAGGCACTCCTGTCCTCCACTGCCCCCCGCAGCTTGGTCAGACTCATGCTGGTAACCTCGAAAACACTATCCAACCATCTCGTCCTCTGTCGCCCCCTTCTCCTTGTGCCCTCCATCTTTCCCAACATCAGGGTCTTCTCCAGGGAGTCTTCTCTTCTCATGAGGTGGCCAAAGTACTGGAGCCTCAGCTTCACAATCTGTCCTTCCAGTGAGCACTCAGGGCTAATTTCCTTCAGAATGGAGAGGTTTGATCTTCTTGCAGTCCATGGGACTCTCAAGAGTCTCCTCCAGCACCATAATTCAAAAGCATCAATTCTTCGGCGATCAGCCTTCTTTATGGTCCAGCTCTCACTTCCATACATCACTACTGGGAAAACCATAGCTTTAACTATACGGACCTTTGTTGGCAAGGTGATGTCTCTACTTCTCAAGATGCTGTCTAGGCCTGTCACTGCCCTTCTCCCAAGAAGCAGGCGTCTTTTAATTTCGTGGCTGCTGTCACCATCTGCAGTGATCATGGAGCCTTAGGAAGTGTCAAATACATTCCTAAGCCGCTCCAGGCTGAATCATTTGCCAGCACTTGTCTACTCCCTGACGTAGTGACCTTGAGCTCAATATAGCACAGAGTGTGTCTGATGGCCCTGAATAGTGTGGAGTTTTGTTAATGGCAGTAGCAGGCTAGCAGGCACTTGTGCATTAAGACAAGCAGATAACATGAGAATGCTCCCTTCATCTGCCCCACAATTCTCTTTCAACCTTTCGTGTTTTGGAATCGCTGGTTTGTTTTGAAATTCCGTGACTCCTTGTAAGATATTATAGGTATGGGTCACTTTTAATATTCTGAGACACTGTGGTTTAGAGCCAACATTAAGTCCTGTGCTTTCTTCCTACATATGATCCAGGTTCTCAATTTTTTATCTCAAGGTCTATCCACTGCAAACAAAGCCCACACGTTGAATGTTTACAGAGGCAACCTGGGAAGTAGCAAAAACCTCACTTCATTAGGGAGCTATGTTATTCACTAGCCTTGGTTTTTCCAATCCCATAGCATTTGCCTTTTGGGAATGAGCCCCCCCCCCCCCAGTAATAAATGTAAACAGCTTTTTATCATGTGTTCACATGTGTTCCTTTCCCTTCTCTTCCAATGTCTGCTCTCAGACATCCTCACTATTTACACTGACTTTTCCGGAAACAGGCTGCTTGCCAGAGGACGTGAGAAACTGAGCAGACTTGGCCAGAAGCTCTTATGAAAGAAGAGCGTTTTCTCATGATGGATATGCTGAGAAAGACCTCTTTGCCCAAGAAAGCAACCTAGAGGAAGCAGGGGGCAAGATAAGCAGCTGGAGGTAAAAGATCCCACACAGACTCTGACTAGCCTCCTGCTCTCAGTTAACTCAGTAGCTGTGCAAAGAAACTAAATTGTGGAAAAGGGAGTGATGCTTGGGTGCTAATCCCCAGACATTCAACTCCCGGGTCTCTTCCCCCCCCCCCCTCTCTCTAAGTTGCATGTCCCATCACACACATGACTACCTCCTCTTCTCTCCTGCAGTGACATCTAATAGTCCAAAATGTGTAATGCAGTGTCATTGTGCTGAATCATATCATGTTGAGTCCACCCAGAGGTGTAGCTCTGGGGAGCAGGGGAGCTGTGCGAACCTACATTTTGCTCCGGAATTGGCAAGCCCACACATTCAGTGGTTGAGCTTGCAGTTGGATGTGGCATGTAAACCAATCAGTGCTTTAAAAACTGGGATGAGTATTTGACTTTTCAATGACACTTGCATTGGTATTTTGAATCCTGGCAGCCACTCAAAACTAACAAAGTTTTAGCATCACCAGATCTGTGGCTAAAATGGGAATTTTCAATAATGTTTTTAATGGGGAGATTTAGTAATGAATCTGAGGGGTGGGAGAGAGAAATTGGAATTGCCAAAGGGCATAGGAGTCGCATGACACGTATACACACATCAGAGACAGAGGGAGAGAGGGAGGGCAAGAGGAGAAAATCTTCCCAAAGCAAGCCAAGGCAATTGAAAGCACGCAGGGTTTTTCCATGTCTTGACAGTTGCAATCAGACTGAGGATTTAAGGACAGTCCACCCTGCTAGATGTTGGACAAATGATAAACCACATACCCAGCCCTGTGAGGGATGCAGTGCAAGACATGTTCTTGTTTTGTGTCTCTTCCAGCATTCTGTCAAAAGGAATCTTCATCTGTCTAGCCAGACCATCTCTCCTGGGCAAGAAATATACAGGGAGAACAAGTCCTCTCCCTCTGTTCATGGTCACCTCTCTCTCTTCTTCTCCCCTACCTCTTCCTTACTCCTCAGACCAGGATTTAGCATCCAAGAAGCTATTATTTGTCCCCAGATGCATGAACACAGAACAGATAACAAATTACAGTGTGAGAATAAACTCACAGAGACGTGATCATCTTGATGACTGCAGCAGCAAGTGATGACCAGCATGTGTGAAACAGCCTTTACAAGCCAACCCCCAGGGACAGACCTTTATCACCAGTTCAAATGCAATTCTGTTCTGGGTCATGCTATCCAGCAGTGCCAAAAAAGAGACATTTTCTTTCTAGCCCCTTTCTCTGGAATGGACATCCTTTTCACACCTATATTTTACGGAGCATCTAGATGATGCTGTTGTCAGCCTGCTGTATCCCACTAGTTTCCTACTGCTGTATCCCACTAGCTTCCTGTGGAGTGTAGGTGGAGAATAAGTGGTTAACATATTTAAAAATGACCCAGTGTCAGTTTCTCTTTCCACGGTGGGTGGGTGCAGGATTGCTCCCAGTGTTTCCTCTCATTATTGTCATTGACCTGCACTAGAAATCCTCAGGTGCAGAGTCCTCATACAGCAGTAGCCCTGAGCAGGAGATGGGTGTGCTTCCTGATCCTAAATACATAAAAAGGGCACCAGCTCTTGCAGCATTCAGAAGGCAGGGGGTTAATCATGTCTACCTAATCCACCCTACCTAACGCTAGCAGTTGCTCCAGGCCTATGCTGAGGCAACTTGCTCTTTCTGTCTCAGCTGTGGGATGGCTATTCCATCTGCAAACCTACTAAACTCTGCATTAACACCTTGATCCTTGACCAACATCCTGACCTTCTCTTAGTTTCCAGAGGCCAACCAATTTCCATCTTGCCTGGGCTTTCACCTCCTCTTCCAGTTGAGGATTGCAATGGACGAGGATGATATTTCTCTTCTTTTCACTGTTTATACAGTGGTACCTCGGGTTAAGAACTTAATTCGTTCTGGAGGTCCGTTCTTAACCTGAAACTGTTCTTAACTTGAAGCACTACTTTAGCTAATGGGGCCTCCTGCTGCTGCCGCACCGCTGCTGCACGATTTCTGTTCTCATCCTGAAGCAAAGTTCTTAACCCGAGGTACTATTTCTGGGTTAGTGGAGTCTGTAACCTGAAGCGTATGTAACCTGAAGCGTATGTAACCCAAGGTACCACTGTATAGTGAAATAGCTGCAATATTACAAGATTCTTGTAGCTGTTATAAGAACATGAGCGCTATGTGGCCTCCACATAGTTGTGGGATATTTGGCCAGTCACAGTAACAACAACTGATCTTGTTTTGAAAAGCTGGTTAGGTTTGCCACCAAGACAGGCAACGGATTGAAATACTTGGTTTGCAGATCTCAAAACAGTGTTCACTTCACAGACACCTACAGCTAGGGCAAAAATAGGCTTGCTTTAAAGGAAGACGGCCAAGCATAACAGCCCATGTTTATCAGCATATTTTTCCGATACCTCTTTTTTCACAACTGGGTTATTTCTCTGCTTCTCCTCTTCCTTTCTTTGCTACTTTAACTTAGGAGTATGCTGGAAAATAGTACAGCTTCTCTCTCCCACCCGCCCCGCCCCCCCAAAAAACCATTCTCCATCAGTTAGTGAGAAAAAAAATTGCACCCAAATACGGTATTATAAAAGGGGAGAGAAAATTTCAGAGGAATTCTCGTGGGTGGGGTGCAGGGTTTTTGATGCACTTACTTTACTTTTGAGAGGGATGAGGAGTGTTTGTGAGTACCCCTTCTTTCTTTCTTTCTTTCTTTCACTCACTCACTCACTCACTCACTCACTGGCAGACACAGTCCAGTGCTCCCACCACTGCCCACCACACTACCCACCCCACCCCTGTTCAGTTAAGCTGTAGCCAGTGTTGGAAGAGCAGATCCATGGCTTTGCCCCACCACACTGGCCATTATGATGCCTCACCAGTGGTCTGTACTCTGCAGTCCTCCCAGATGCCCACACTTCAACCAAGTCCAGGTGGAGGCATAGTGAGGTGTGTCCTCTCATGGGGATTTTTCAGTACAGGAGCCAGGAAGATGACAGAGTCCTGGGGGAACATTTACCGGGACACCCAAACCACCAGCAGCCACTTCGAAATGATAAACTAAGCTCAAAACCCTGCATCTCATGAAATTCTAAAGTGCTCTGAGAACGAGGCAGAAAAATGGAGGCCTCTTTCAAAGAAGAAGAAAGCTTTTGCTTAACTGGAAGACAGATTTCAGCGCAGCTGAAGGTTGCATTTTAAAAGACCATTTGAATCACACCAGGCTCCTAACATTGTTCCCTAGAATGCTGCCTCATCTTGGTTATGTTCTAAAATAGTGTTTTGAATCATTAGTCTCCAAGCGTTTTCCCCTGGAATGTTGGGCTGCCCTGGGAATCTCTGTTGCAATGCCATTTTTTGCATTTTCGGCTTTGGTTGTACCACTGTCACAGACACTTATTGCTGTGATGCCACTATTTTCTGCGCCATAGCTTCCCACTCTGGATATTTAATGGATATTAGTTTGGTAACCATTTGCGGCTGATTGCATCCCACTGGACCAGCCTACTGCAAGAGAGTGTAGTCATGCAAAATTCAAAATTGGCTATAAGAAGCTACCTTAGACGGAATCATACTACTGGTTCTCTAACCCTGTGGATGTAGCATAAGTCCATCCCCACCTCCAGCACTCTGGCTACATGAGATTATTTAATCCATCAAAGTATCCTCCTCCCCGAAAGCAATACTCCACTATTTTAGCCGTTTTTCTTTTCTTTGAAATTTCACTCTGGACTGTGCACTAGGGTGTGTAACTCTTGCATTTGAAACACACAGCAGGGGCATTTGTTCTGCAGCAAGGTCCCACCTTTTCCATTATGTGGGTGTGCTTTGGGAAGGAGGCGTGATATAGAAACAATCCCTGCAGCTAGCTAGAGCAACATACTGCAAGCTCTGAAAGGTAAAAGCTACAGGATATATCCTGTATCAGGAGAAATCTGAACATTCCCAGTGTGATATGTCAGTGAAACAGAATAATATTTTCATGACTAGAGCTGGGATAATTCATTGGTTATAAGTGAGAGAAAGCATGTTGATTATATGGTGTTGGAGATTTTATATAAAGTTTATATGAAAATTGCAGATTGTGGGTTCCCCACCCCAACATAAATTATATTGTGTAACAACTGAAATAAGTAGCTTTTTCTTACTGAGCAGTGTGGGCGGAGATCTGCAGCCTACATTAGAGACTTGAATGCCCAATTCCCATTCGTTTTAATTAACTTGTTAGGCAGTTTTGAAAAATCTCAAAGCTCATCGTTAAAGCTGGAATTGAAGGGACTGTTGCAGAAAGCCAGACTCAGGTTGCAGGAGGATACCCATTCTCACCAGATATAACAGCAGATATGAGACAACTGTGAAAAAGATGTCCCTGTTTCTAACTCTCCCCTGTAATGGCCAGCAAAACCGGTTGCATATCATGGTGTCATCATGTTGCCAGCCACCCAGTCCTGTCAATTGCTATGAAACTGGAAAAGCACAGAAAATCTCCTTGCACAGTGTCGTCTGTCACACAGTGAATTTCACTAAACATGATCCAAGGTAGGGCTGGGTGATATATCAATATATCGTCCAAAACCAGTTTGAAGTCTATATCGTGATATCAGTTTCATAATTTTTTACCTGGCAATATATCATGATGTGTGTGTGTGTGTGCTATGCAAAAATCACAATGTGGGGAAAACTGTGAAACCAGCCAATGCCTCTACGCAGATCCATCCTTATTTCAGACATCATGATATATTGGTATATCACAATGTTTAGCCGGTGATGGATTGCGATGTTCAAAGCCGTATATCACTCAGCCCTAATGCAAGGGAGGGCAGAGTTAATAATGCCAAACTAGACATATCTTCTCCCTATTCTCCTAGAAATCAGGGCAAGGGTGTGTGGATCTAATTTTTATAGCTAAAGGGGCATGATAGTGAGAAGAACCGAACCTTCCCCTTCCTTACCAGCGTATGAGCCACTGCATACCAGATATGAACATGTTCTGAGGAGAAAAGTGCTCAGAGTGATGGGCAGAGCAATCCTAACTCTGGCCAGTGAGCAGTAGGGCAGAACGGAGCGGCAGACCCACTGCTGCATCCAAAGCCCTTCCATCCCATAATGACACACTTTGGGGGGGCTTAAGCTGGCTGCTGCCAGAAGGAATGCTATCAGCAGTAGCTTTCTGACCAACCATGCTTTTGACGGGTGCAGAGGGGACCTATGGACACTGAACCCCCACAGCCAGCTGAGGGACATCTCCGTCTACCTTGCTGCAGCAGTCTGAGTTAGGGAGCTAAGGTTGCATCCAAAGTGTGGGAAAGTAAAGCATGGGAGTTGGGTAAGGATCCACTCCCTTTACCAGAATGCCTGTCAGAATCAGCACCCAGGAATTTTCTCCCCACCCTCTACTTTACAAGATACATGAGCTAACACATATGGCTGCCACTGTCACATATAGTATGCCCCCCTAGATATGCAGAGATCTAACACTACATGAAGATGCTTGGAGAAGAGATGACATGATAGCCATCTCCAAATATTTGAAGGACTGTCATGTAAATGGTGGAGCAGATTTGTTTCCTGTTGCTGAAGAACAACCTTTCTCAATCTTGGGTCCCCAGGTGTTGTTGGACTACAACTCACATCATCCCTAGCTTGCTGGACCAGTGGTCAGGAATGATGGAAGTTATAGTCCAACATCTGGGGACCCAAAGTTGAGAAGGTCTGCTCCCCAGAGTAGGACCCAATCCAGTGAGTTCAAATTACAAGAAAAGAGGCTTGAACTAAACATTGGGAAGAGCATCCAGAAAGTACAATTTGCTTGGCAGTGGAAGACACACTTGCCTCGGAAAGTGGTGGCGGAGACTCTTTGGTTAGGGTTGTTTTTAAAGCAGAGGCTGGTTGGTGACCTACCAAGGATGCTATAGCAGTGGAGACTGGACTACATCACATGAGAGGTCACTTCCAACACTCATGTTTCTTTTGGGGTGTGCAAGGCCTTTGAAGATGCACAAGTGAGATGCACAATTTTTGCCACTTGGAGATGCTGCCAGCATGGGACATAATACAAAATAAATGTCAAACTTATTTTCTTGCTTTATATTCACATAATAAGAGTTGATCTAAGGAAAAGCCAATTGAAGACTCTCCTGTGAAAATCATTCAGGTGTACAACCCCGGATACCTCTTAAGCAGTGCTTTTTTCTGGGGGGACGCATACTCCTAAACATTTTGTGAATCTAAGTTTGACCTCACTGAGGGGCAGTATTTCTATGAGTAGGAAAATGAGAGTGCCCCTAAATATTTTTTTTAGAAAAAAAAGTGCTGCTCTTAAGAGAACTGGATCCCCCCCCCACTGGAGGCCTGTTACAAAGCAGTTAACAAGTAAACCTTGTCCTTAAATAATTAGTAAATTGATACGGTTGGAAGGCAAAGAATAGATACCAGGACGAATGCAATTCTACTCACATTTATGGGACAGAAGGACATCAAAAGAATCTGCCCATCTTGTAGCTTCTTCTGTTGATAATCTCCTGTGACAAAGTAGGGGGCAGTTAGGGTCAGTGAGCATTGCTGCAAGTGAGAAATGGGGATGGAGGAGTGTATACCAAGGCAGCCCAAACCTGGCAGAATTTGCAATATTATATGGCCTAAACAACTTGTGCAAAATTACAGAGCAGCTAATTTTCTGTTCTGTATCACCTTCTTTGCACAGACATTAGAGTTCTTTTAAAAAGTATGTTGAATGTTGGAAAAGATTGGCGAATGTTGGAATAGATTGGAATAGATTGGACAAAATACAGCTATCTTAGACCAGAAGTCCTTCCTCCTGGTGGGGTAACTGTGCTGGCGGTGCACTCTCCTACTCCAGGTAACTTGTAGTTAAGTATGCAAGTAGGCATTCTTGTGAATAAGAGTGTTTTTGTTAAAAATACTTTAAAAAGGCAGGGGGATCAAATCAGAACCACAGTAATAGGGTAAAGGGTAAGCCCACCCACTGTTTTCTTAATGGAAAATTCCTCCCCTCTGTCCCAGTCTGTTGTTTGCCCCATGAAGGAAAACCTATGTGTCCCATGGGGAAAGTAGCAGGTGGGGTAGGGAGATTTTAATCTTAAAAACAGCATGGGGAGAAAACTTAGCCTCCCTCCTCAGCACTATAATTCAGATCTGCTCTTGGCTAAAGCAAGACTGCAATTAATATTGGGGGTTTTTTATGTGGGAGGTTCTAATGCTGACTGTCCCATGTCACATCCAGTTTGTTCTTTACAGAAGCCCCAAAGCCACCTCTCTGCACTCCCAGACTGCTCCTCTTCCTGCTCCCAGCCAGTTATTGCCCTTTCCCCCTTACTGTGTCCAGCCAGGCTGACTTCTAACTGGCCTGACTCCAGCATCCTTCTACCATGGCTTGTGCTTCTGGAGCAAGCCTCACCAGCCATTGTGTATGGCACTTCCAGCAGAGCATACCAAACATCTGGCAGTGTGAGGAGAGAAGGACATTCTGTGCAAGCATGCTTAGAGGCACACGCATAAAGAAATGCAAAATGTGAGTGGAGATATACGGATGCAAAGGAGGTCGAGGCTCTGGACAACTGCCACCTTCTTTTGAAGGAGGTTTCCAGAGTCCACTTCAAATTAAGCACTACACTGTTTGCATCTCATTTATACTGTTTCACAGCTGTACGTGGCTCACTTCTAATAGAGAACATTCTAACCGAGGCACATCCTAATTCATAGGTAGGCAAACTAAGGCCCGGGGGCCAAATCCGGCCCAGTCGCCCACGGAATCAGCATGTTTTTACATGAGTAGAATGTGTCCTTTTATTTAAAATGCATCTTTGGGTTATTTGTGGGGCATAGGAATTAATTCATTTCCCCCTCCCCCTCCCCCCCAAAAATAGTCCGGTCCCCAACAAGGTCTGAGGGACAGTGGACCAGCCCCCTGCTGAAAAAGTTTGCTGACCCCTGTCCTAATTACAGTATTTCATAAAAGGGTTTCTATTATTGTTGAATGGATTTAAGTTGGTTCCGGTAGAAGAAGGCAATCCATGAAGATTCGGGCTCACTTAGTCTTTCGGCACAAAATCTGTGCAATTCATTTTCTTACAGGTTTGAAATCCATCCTGCCAGGTGCAGAAATTGAGAACGGAAGGATTTATAAAATCACTGCAAAGGAGAGGGGAGAACAACACAGAAAAGGAAGAAGGTGGATTGCCTCACCACTACTCACTTTAAAGCCCGGTTGGGTTTGTCTGGAAGGATAGCCGTGAAGTCGCTGCACGAGTCTGATTTGTGAGACAGACATCCCAGGCGAGTCCTCATCCCTCTGTTTCTGCAGTCAGTCATACAAGGCAGGGGAGCAAATGGGAGAAAAGGAGAAGGGATAACAATTAGCAACCCAGCAGGATCAGACCCTGGGTCCACCTGACTCAACATCCTCTTTCAAGCTTTGGCCAGCAAGATGCTACCCAGAGAGCCAGGGTGGTGCAATGGAGGGGTCTCCAACCTTTGGGGGCCGTGGGGCACATCTGGAACTTCAAGAGACTTCCATGAGCGCCAGTCACAAAAGGGCAACCGTAGGAGAAAGGCATAGTGCCTGCCACATCCAAAAGTGCAGAGAGCAGGGAAAGACAGGGCCACAAAGTGATGCAGGCACCTAGATCACTTCCACCACATTTGCTCACAGAGAGAAGCCATTTGCACCTTTCCTCTGTTCAGAACAGATGAGAGAGTAGGCATCCGACCTGAATGTTTAGGAGGGGTCTTCATTGTCAGGAAGGTGGAGCCAGTGCAAAGAGGAAAAGGGAACAGCCTCTCATGCACTGTGGATTTGGGGGGGGGGGGGATATTTACTGAGCCCTTTCACAGGCGCCAGAGGACATGCTAGCGAATGTGCTGGTGCCCACAGGCACTATGCTGGGAATCCCTTGAGCATCATAACAAAAATAAGGTCAAAGGAATTTCAGACTGAATGCACGCCTCTCTAATCTTTGCAATTCCAGAGACGACCTTGAAGGGGGCACAGTTTGACACAGAATACCAGAAAATAGAGAGCTAATTTGCATGTATGCCTATTTTCAACAAATTAAGAGCTAATTAGAACTTATTAAAACTGACTTTTTTTAACTTTCCAAGACTATAGGAGTGATCTCCCTTTTGTAAAGAAGATGAATAAACAATTTTGCTTTTTTATTTTATTTTTTTAAGTACAGGCCTTTTGAAGTTTATTATTGCAAAAGTTTACTGGATGTACAACCATTAGGCCATTTCATGCCTGTGAATGTAGAGGCAAGCTCCAGTTTTCTACTGAAAGCCAGACTGGATATGTGCATGTTTATAAAACACGCACTTGCCCATTTACCTATAGCACTGCTGGATTTGGGGTGTGCAGGCAGTTCCGCTGCCCAGGGCGCTGAGCCAAGGGGGTTCAAAATTGAGAAGATCCATTTGTATCTACAACAAGTGGGCGTTGTTTGTCAGCTGCTTTGGGCACAGGGTCACTGTGGGAAAGCTTCACGTAAATAAACACAGTCAAGAAGGAGAATCATCTTGGCCAGTAAGTCCTCATTCCTTTCTAAGGGCTCGCTAAGAAAACAGCTTGAAAGCCACTGCACTAACGCCATCCTGATTCTCAAACTCCAAAATCTTAATGAAAATTCACCTTGCACTCTTAACCCTCCCCTGAGCCTCAGAGGAATTTGCTCCTGTTAACTTCACTGTGAAACAGCCTGCAAGAGCTTTTCATGACTGCACAGTTAAATATAAAATAACCTTTCTCGATGCCATATGGGAGGCCTCTGCAGAAAACTTTGGCGCTTTCTCCAAGATAATTTCACTGTGCCCACTTCTCCCTTCTGTTATAAACACTCTTGCAGGATTTCTATTTATTGAACATTTTAAATGTAATTTTAGAGCAAATCTAAATGTTAGCTGATTAAAATGATTATCTGCTTGGCACCGTGCAGCCTGCCCCAGAGCATTTAGCTCCAGTTGAAAAACAGGTGACGCTTTAGCACACCCTGGCATATGATGGAGGGAAAGAAACACCTGTGTTTTACAATATGTGACCCAAGTGAATGAGCAATGCAATCTGAGCCCACTTTCCCACTAAAGAATTTTGAAATAGTAATTAAAAAGAATTTGTTTCTCATCAGCCACAAAAGGATATTTTTAGAGTTCTTAACTAATTGAATAATATTTAGTTTACCGAACTAACAGTGCACAAACCAGTAACAAATCAAAATGGTAGTTTTCAATTTGCTGTCTAACCCAACTGACCTCTCTGTACTTGCCAAGAAATAGTCTAGGTTATTCAATATTTTGCTGTCATACGCAGATGGCTATATTGATCCTATACTACTTAAGTTTGATATTGCTGTGTGCTCATTTCTTTTGAGTATATAATTTTAAAGATTCAGAAAAAGAATGTTTGTTATCTGCCTTTTAATTAACAACATTAATATTTGCATATTAGCAATGTGTAGTGTATACAACATGTAGGGGATAAAATTGTTGATTTTGCAGTGTCCCGTGCACAGCGGAATGATGAGGAATACGTGCACATACTCTATATTGTTTTATTTACATTTCAAAGCTGGTAGATTACAGAAAAACATCTTGCCTCTGCCGGAGCAGAGAAAGCAACCTCTCTCCTCTGAAGCACGGAGAGAAACACTGTGTGAACAGTGAAAAACAGGAAACCAGTGTACGTCACATCCAGTCCCCTTTCCCGTGAGAAACTCCAACAGCACAGACTGTGGAATGTATACACCTGTCTCGTGACAAGCACTTCGCTGCACAGTGAAGAGAGCAGAAACCAACATCCTCCCCCTTTCTGTGAACATCACTGGGCAGCGTATTCGTACAATATCAGTACAAACCCAACTTCTGCACATAGGTACAGTGTTGATCCCTTGATACAATCTTGGACAATACATCAGCAGGAATTTCATTACCTGGCATATAGGACACCGTTACGAGTCCCTTCTGAATACGTTCCCTAGCATGTTGCAATTTCAATTGCAAGTGCTTCGTGCTTTGCTTACAACCTTCAGAATTCAGCAAAGCCAAACATGCTTTGTTGTCCTGGTAAACCTGGATTGGACATTTGACAGGAATTTTCATGTCTTTGCACAATTGTAACAACCATTCACAATCTTTGAGTGAATAAGACAGTGCATTCAGTTCAGCTTCACAAGTACTTAAGCTAACTGTTGTTTGCTTCTTGCATGACCAATCAAATAGACCCTGATTGTACATGTAGCAAACTCCAGACGTGCTTTTCCTGTCTGTAGTGTCACTTCCAAAACTTGCATCTGCAAATATTTCAAGACCACCAGACTTCTGATTGTTAAATCTCAGTCTGTAATGCATAGTGCCTTTCAAATACTGTGCTATGCGTTTCAGAGCTTTCCAATCCTTAACAGTAGGATTGTTGACTTGTCTGCTTAGCAAATTACAGCTAACAGCAATGTCTGGTCTTGAACATCTGGCAATGAAGTTTAGCTTGCCTAGCACACTTCTGTACAGTGTAGTGTCAGAAAATGCTTCTTCAGTGTCATCTACCTGATAACCTGTTGTCATCGGTGTGTCTACAGGGTTTGCATCCATCAGGTTTAGTTTGCTTAACACATCAGCAATTTTCTGTGACTGGTGTACTAGAATGTTACCATCTTGATCTCTCTCTATTTCCAGAGATAGGTAGTTGTTTACCTCACCAAGATCTTTCATGTCAAAGTGTTCTTTCAGTTGAGCTAGGGCGTTATTGTACATTGTGACATCATCCCAAAAGAATAAAAGATCATCAACATAAAACAAACAATACAGTTTCTTTTGCCCCTCCTCTTTGACAAATACACATGGATCAGCTTTCCCTTGCTTAAAACCTAGAGAAAACAATACTTCAGTGAGTTTTGTGTGCCAACACTGTGCACTTTGTTTGAGACCATAAAGGGACTTTTTCAGAGCACAAACAAATCCCTGTTTTACCTGTACGCCATCAGTTGGAAGCATATAAAGTGATTCACCTAGAGATCCGTACAGAAAAGCTGTATTCACATCGTGCAGCTAGCTTGAGCATAAGCCTAATGCTCTCATACCTCACTGTGGGTGAGTAGGTCTCGTGATAGTCTTCACCTGGTACCTGTGCAAAACCTCTGGCTACCAATCTGGCTTTGTGTCTGACTATCTTGCCATTTTGATCAGTCTTCGCTTTGAAGACCCATTTGCTTCCAAGCAGTTTCATTCCTGGAACTACTGGAACAAGTTCCCATGTTTTGTTCCTTTCCAAGGAATCAAGCTCAGCCTTCATGGCACTTAACCATGGCTCAGCTTCCTTTGAATCCAAATCCTGGATTTCTTGGAAACTTGAAGGTTCAAATACCTTCTTGGAGCTTTTAACAGCTGTTACTGATATCTTGGCAAACTCATCAGCAAATCTCTTTGGAGGTCTGCCTTTTGTGGCTCTTTGTGACCTGCGAATTAGCCTTAAGTCTTCAACACTCTCCTCTTCCTTCTTAGGAGAAAAGTGACCTATTGTGAACAATGGTTCTTCCAATTCTTGATCAGAGCTTTCAGAGGGTCACATAGAGGCTGTCGCACTCTTGAAATCCTCTGAATCACCCGATTCAGTTTCAGAATCAGAATCAGAACTTTCATCAGTAGGTGTGGGTTGTTGTGGTTGTTTTTAACTATCCTCAGTCTCATCACTGTCATCAGGGTAACATTGGAAAATTCCCACATTCTCCCCCCACTTGGCATTGTACTCAACACTTCTTGTGAGCTTAATAGTCTTAGAGTCAGTCATCCTTATTCTGTAAGAACCTTTCTCATAACCTAGAAAGATACCATGCAAACCACGCTTGTCTAACTTGGAGCTTTGTGGTGAGTGAACCCACATGTCAGAACCAAAAATTTTCATGTGTTTGATGTATGGCTTCTTGCCAAACATCTTCTCATAGGGGGTACAACCAATCGCTGAAGATAACCTGCGATTATAACTGTAAACAAAACACGAGAGAGATTCGGCCCAATAACTCTCTGGAAGATTGGCATCATGCAGCAAGGTTTTTAACCCTCGAAGCAATGTTTGATTTGCCCTCTCGCAAAGTCCATTCTGCCATGGCGAGCGAGGACTAGACAAATCGTGTTGAATTCCTTTCTCAGACAGAAAAGCTTCAAACTGCTGAGAAGTGAATTCCCCCCCGCGATCAGTGAAAAGAATTTTTATCTTCTTACCATGCACATTTTCCAACCAAGTACAGAATTCCTTGAACCTTGGAAAAGCCTCTGATTTCTGCTTGAGATTGTACACATAAATATACCTGGAAAATGCATCAATGAGAACCATGAAGTACCTATTTCCACCCAAAGAGGGCGCTAGGGGTCCAACCAAATCAGCATGAACAATTTGGTATGGTTCTGTAGCTTGCCTACTAGACACCTTACCTTTCGCAGCCATTTTCACCTTGTTTGCTGCGCATGCCTTGCGCTTCATGTGGTACCTGCAGGGTTTAATAGTCATACCTTCAACCAAGGCAGGCATTTTAGATACTGCCTCAAAATTCAAATGACCAAATTTTCGATGAAAATCGTGAATACATTCTGCATGCAAACTTTTGTTAGAACCTGCAATGCAACAAGTGTCATCCTGCACAACATCATCATAATACAAAACATATAAACGATCAACATATTCAGCATACAATACATAATCATTTTTCTTTGTGATGATGCACCTTTTGTTCTTAAAGGAAACGTCAATTTTCCGCTCATTCAGCTGTCCAACGCTGAGCAGATTATGTTTGGCATCTGGCACATATAAGTACATTGTGTATCGATAAGTCCAAACTGTGAAGAACAACAGTTCCGTAGCCTTTACTGGGGATTGTGTGGTCATCCGCCTGGTGAATTGCACCTTCCTGCGGTGTAAAAGACACGAACAGTCGCTTATCGTTGCACATGTGATGGGTTGCAGCCGAATCAACAACGAAGAAAGATCTAGACGTCTTCTGGACCTCTGCAACTTTTGGAGTGAAGCGTGAGACCATTGCCTTGTGCTGCGTTGTCCTGGACACCGGACCTTTGCCTTTGCTCTGGCCTTTTCCACGCGATGAGCTTCCGCTGCGCTGCTCTGTCTTGGCCCTGGGATATCTGCATTCCCTCTTCATATGGCCTAGACGTCCACACGAGTAGCATTTCACTGCCTTCAAAGCTTTGGCGCCATCTGGTGGTTCCACTGCACTCTGGGATGACGTCTGTGAAGACTCCCCCTTTCCCATGCAGCTATCACCCTGGCGGTCTGCTTCATTCTGAATCATGGCAGTATCACAAGCTACTCTGAGCTGAGCATGTGGCTGATTGGCATCAGATTCCCCATTTGCATCAGCCAGCCTTCTGCAGCTAGCCATCATGACTCTGGCATTAGCCTTCTGCATCATCTCTGCTGCTTTAAATCAAGCTGCTTTATAAAAGCTGCGTCTGTGCTGCTTCAAGCCTCATTCCAAAGGCAAGTTCAAAAGTGCTTTCGCTCTGCTGCCTTAAATCAAGCTGCGTCACTGCTGCAGCTGCGTTAGCCCAAAAGCACTTTTAAAAGTTACTTTCGATTTCCCCAGCATAGGAGCTGTTCCTTTGAGCCTTCGCCTGTGCCCGGCAAATGGCCATAAAAGTTCAAAGTCCAGCCATAAAGCCATTAATTAGATGCTGGCAGGCTGCCCGGAGCAGTAGCACATACCTCATCAATCATCTTGACGCGCAGAGATAGCGTCCGATCCGTCCCTGTGCCGCTGTTCCGATTACAGGAGCCCATTTCCAAGATTGATTGCGTTCTTCTGGGCCCATAACCAAAAATGTTGATTTTGCAGTGTCCCGTGCACAGCGGAATGATGAGGAATACGTGCACATACTCTATATTGTTTTATTTACATTTCAAAGCTGGTAGATTACAGAAAAACATCTTGCCTCTGCCGGAGCAGAGAAAGCAACCTCTCTCCTCTGAAGCACGGAGAGAAACACTGTGTGAACAGTGAAAAACAGGAAACCAGTGTACGTCACATCCAGTCTCCTTTCCCGTGAGAAACTCCAACAGCACAGACTGTGGAATGTAAACACCTGTCTCGTGACAAGCACTTCGCTGCACAGTGAAGAGAGCAGAAACCAACAAAAATAACTAATACTCAAACAAACACTACCGATCCCTGACAACAGGCGTTCCGTTTTTATTTCAGTTCCCTACCACTGAAATAACAGCCTCCCAAAATAAAAATAAAAAATCCTTAATTCCAGTCGCCACAAACTAAAACCTGCCTTTCCCAATGAAAACTGTATTTCCAGTCAGCCAAACCTTCAGTGGATTAATCTGCTGATTAACCACTGATTAAAGTGTGCAGTCCTTTTCTGCATATCAGTATACTCGGTCTGACCCTTTCATGTGAATTCATAGCATCCTGCAAAATAACACAGACATTTACAGAGTGTTAACATTTAGTGGCAATCATGAAAGTAATGAGAGCCATTGCTAGCCAAGTAGGCAGGTAAGCTGAATAACTGTTGCTGGCTTAATGCCATCCTGTTCCCTTTGGCAAGAAAGCAGCATACACAGTTCCCCCTACATGGTATCCTCACAACAACCCTGTGAGGTCGGCTAGGCTGAGAGATAGTAACTACACAGCAGATTTCATGGCCAAGACAGCATTTGAACCTGTGTCTCCCTTCCCAGTCATGGTCTGGAACTTTAGCCATTACCCCTCCTTTATAAGAAGAAACGCTGCAAGGTTCCCTAATACAAATAAGCCAGCTGTGGCCAAAAGGCCAACTTGTGCCAAGGCACAGTGATGCAAGCACAATGAGTACAAATGGCCGGCTTATGTTATGAAGACCTGGTAGTTCTTCTCCAAACCTGGGCTTGTTTCACAATTGGAGATGCTTTGGGTAGTACCTTCTGCCCAGAGCTCCTCAACCACCGCCCTTCCTCACAAGGCCCATTCTAGCAAGCACTGTGAAAATCTCACAGATCTCTCTCAGTTGAGGCACATGACATGTATCTCTGCAGTGCTGCTTAAACTCCTTGGGTGTCTGAGAGAAAGGCAATGACGATGCACAGCAGACAGGGAGACTGCGACAAAACAGAGCTTGCGTGGGACCTTGTCATGGAAGGAGCATGGCTGGCAATGGCCAAGATGGGGGAAAGGCAGGGAAAACGTGGGGAGCCAAAGGGGGGAGGGAGGACAAGGCAGGGGGAGATGAGCTTGACATGCTTCCATTCAGAATTATCTGGAAATAAGGCTATCCCATTTTACCAGCAGCGTAAAATGGTAGAGCCCTACGGTGGCAGAATGGGGTGGTGCTGGTCATATTCTTTAAAAAGTAGTGAGGTGCCACATCAGTGAGAAGATAGATCAGATCTCTCTCTGCCTGGGGGGAGAAACTTTTGAGAGAGGTTATTTCTTTGTGGCATCAGAAGTGTTGCACTGCAGGCCATCTCCGTTTGTTAATTCCTTCCCCGACTGACTTGTGAGAGTGGCAAACACAGTTTCCAGGAGGCAATACTTCAGGGAAGAAAGAGTAACCATGCTGGGTTCTGATACTGCAAATTGTAGTATTTTTTGCAAAAGGAGGGCAACTGTCCTCAACCCAGCAAACTCTCTCACCTCCTGGAAGTAACAGCTGACCTTCCTTGTAGCTTTTCAGAACACAGAATTGGTAAGAACCCTAGCAAGCTGTTATCCCTTCCCCTGAGCATGGGTGTAGCCAGGATTTTTGTTAGGAGGGGCAGGCCTTTTGCTAGGGGAGGGCAGAACCTCAGTTTGCTATGTATTTTTATTGATTTAGGGGGCAGCTGCGCCTTCCTGCCCCCCCCCCCCCGGCTACACCCATGCCCCTGGGTGGCCCATGGAGGAGACGCTGAGGGGTTGCAGTGCAATGTTGTTCAGCAAGCAAGGCAGTCTCAGCTCAGGACTGAACAGGATAAGGAGTTGGTTAGAGCATGGTACTGATAACACCAAGGTTGCAGGTTTGAGCCCCTCCAGGAGGTTGGACTAGATGGCCCTCAAGGTCCCTCCCAACTCCACAATTCTATGATTCTATGCCCTTGCTACTCCTTGACATCAAGGTGAGGTTGCTGGGCAGGAACATGGAGAAGCTGGCTGGCATTTGAACTGGCCTGAGAATGAAATAACAGGAGGACTTGATGCGACATGAATGGATGCAGGTCCTTGAACAGCCTCAGTTGTTCATATGCATGCACTGAGGAATCTGCCAGCAAGTCCCCCGCCTCCTGGGGCATTTATGCAGAATACACACAAGGTCAAGGGGAAAGAGACCGGAGCAAGAGTAGCGGCCAATGCTAAATAGAGACCACCTGCCAATTCGCCCCTGGAAATACTCCCCTTCAGTTGACATATGACTTTTACAACATGCCTCCTTTTATGTATTCAGTGGTCTTTGTTTGCCTGGTTTTGAATCTGGACTAAGGATTATGAGCCCTTGTGTTCTGATTTAATACATGATATCCAGTCACTGAATATTTCAGTATTTGGGTCACTGCCATTGGCCCTTAAACTCTGAGTTATGATTCACAGCTTGGAAGATTAGACAGCAAATCACGTTGAGAGTGGGAGTGGCCCAGTTGCTTTACCCCTGTTGTCCAGTTCTGTTAGTTTCCGTGCTTTTTTTTCTGGGAGGACGCAGAGGTACACACACCCCTAAACATTTTGTGACTCTTTGTACTTTTGTCCATTTACTGTATTTATTTCCCCCGATTTGAACTATAAAATCGTGATTTTCTTGAGTCAAAATGAGAGTACCCCTAAACATATAATTTTTTTTAGAAAAAAAGCACTGGTTAGTTCAATAAAGGTTCTTGCTGTTATCACTGTGTCTTGCTTCATGGGAACCACCTACACTTCAGCTCCCCTGTAGCATCTTGTTTTGTCTTAAGAGAACAAGGCTGGAAGTTTCCAATTCAAATCTTGCCTCACCCAAACTTCTTAGTGCAGCACCACACTTTTCTACATAAGAAAATGAGAGAGTTGCAAGGAGGAGAGTTTCGGCCAGACACTTAGCACAGAGCACCTTAATGTTTTATATTTGTGTGGAAGTGAGAATTTTATCAAGCGCAGCTTTTCACCTCCTTCAATTTAAAGCCCTGCGGGTGGTTGCCCCACACAGCACACTGAGCTGAGAGGGTACAAAACTCAGAAGATCCATTTGGAGACGCCAAATGTTGGCCTTGCTATATTACCAAAGATTACCAAGGCCCACCCCTGTTTGCATGTGGTTACCAAGGTGCTCAAGAGGAGAACATTGGGCACCTGTCAGGGATTGGAAATCTGCTCCACATGTTACTGGGCTCCAATTCCTATCAACCCCAGCCAGCATGATCAGCATTGATGAGACCTGAAGTCCCATGGACCAAAAAAACCCAATTAAGAGTTAGGTTCATGCTACAGGTTGGAGTTAAAGAGGAGCCCACATTCTGAAGGCAACTGCATCTGTGACCCTAAATAAGCCTTGTCTATCTCTCTGCCTCAGCCTCCTATCTGCAATATGGGGGTTAATGGAAAGGAGAGGTGATGTTAAGGCCAAGAGTAAGAAACAGGAAGACACCGGCTCAGGTGTCATCTCTGCCTCAAACTCTTTCAGTGGCCTTAGGCAAGTTGCTCTTCTCTCAGCCTTGGCATTTCATAACATGGATGTAATATTCGCCCATCTTACAGGGCTGGTGTCCTTAGGACCTTTGGAATGATATATACAAAGCACTGTATAGCCTTGAAATGTGTGACTTAAATGCTAAGGGTTGATACTGGCAGAGGAACATGGAGCAAATGGAGTGGGACAACTGTGTATGAATGAATGACATTTGTTAGTTGCTTTTCTTACAAAATAACCCAAAGAGACATTACAACCAGTTAATAATAACAGTGAAAACCTAAAAACACAACTAGACAGATAAAGGGCAGGATTGCATGTCTCACTGCATTAAAAGATGCCACAATGCCACCTTTCAAATAAAGGCCCCAAAGCCAAGGCCTTGTGCCCAAAACTGGATAAAGGTGGTGCTGGGTGTGCCTCCCTGGGGAGAGGATTCCATAAGCATGGGGCCAACACTGAAAAGGCCCATTCTCAAGTTGCCTTCCTCCAAACCTCCCACATTGTTTTGCATGGCAAGGTAGTGGAGGTTTCGGATCAGAATTGTCCTTCTAGAGGGGCTGCCTTCCCAGGTTGACAGGCCCCATCTGGCCCCCACTTCCTTCTGCAGCACCTGCAGAAACCTCCTTCTTGGCCATTGGACCCACTATTGGTCTTGTCCACTCAATCCGCCAGATCCTGTCTTTGGATGCAGGAGAAGTCCTTATTTCACTGAGAGTTTGAGACCCATTGGCTACCCTCACCTGTGGCTGCTGTCACCTGCTGACAGCTTTTAGGAGCCACAGGTGAAAGGTGAGTGCAGGGTGAGAATCAAAGGTGGACAAACTACCCCAGAAGGAGCATGTCATGCACTCCACCAGAGGTACTACCTCTCCCCTAACACCCCATGGAAACTAATAGAGACTGGAAAAATGGATGCAGTTATTAGGTAGATCTTACTTGGCACTGCACAAGTGGAATCATCTGCAAAACAACTCTCCTTTTGTGCTTCAGCAGGAAGGATAAACATAAAGCAGATAGAAAAGGCTGACAGTGCAGAGGCAAGGAGATGGGGCTGAAGGTCTTCAGAATTCCAAAATAGGCAAGCAGGGACCAGTCCCAGCATGCACTTAAAAATCTGATTATGTACACACACACACACACACACACACAGAGAGAGAGAGAGAGAGAGAGAGAGAGAGAGAGAGAGAGCGCCTCTTCTCTTCTAACTAATGGAGGAGGGATTGCATTAAATGCCAGCAAGTGCATTCATTTTAATCCTTATCCCAACCGTCTGCCTTGTGCTGTATTTTTGCTGAAATCAACTCCTGTAATTCCCTAAGCCCTTTTGAATTTCCTCATTAGCGCACTCTCAGTCCACCCACCCCATTGCCACATGAGGCTGCAGCACGTGAGAATGCTTTCCCTGGATTCCCCTGGCTAGAGCTGCCCATGTGAGAAACTGGGTCCTCTGTTCCTCCCTGTCTTTGTGCATGCACAGGCCTCTGTGGCCGACCAATTTGACCTTCCCTATGCTGCAAAATCTTGGGACAGGCTGGTGGGCGGAGAATATAGCAGCTTTCAGACAACCATAAACCTGCAAGCACATCAAAGTTTTGTCCTGGTGTTATCTGACCTCATTTTGGGTGCATCTGATCTGGCCCACTCCCCTCCACAGTCTGTCTCCATCCTATCCACCAAGGCACCTCCTGTCCATCAGGGCACAGGTGAAACAGCTCCAGGGTTTGTTTTAAATTCTCTTCCCCTCCTCCTGGATTCCAAAGGGTTTTAGTCTATTCATGATCTCACAGTAACAGGCAAAAGCATTTGCGGCAAAGTCTCCCATCTGTCCCATTCCACCGCTGTTCTTAACAACAACAAGGATGGCACAAAGGGTGGTTGTTGTTGTTTTATAAAAAGAGGTTGTTTATTTTGTAGGGAAAACCACCTGGCTGGTCCCATCTATTAGGCATTTGCTTTCCCCTATGAAGGAATCTCCTTTTCCCTTTGCAATAAAGGGAGCAGGTGCAAAGGCAACTCTTTCAAGTGCCCCCAGGTGCAGATTTTGAGGTCTCGGATGGGGGAAGGGGTGGGGGAAGTCTCCCCATTATGTGACACCCAACTTGGACAAGAGGTTATTGCACCGTCACCAAAGGCATTGTTTAATATATTTGGATGGGGGAAACTATGGGGGAAACAACAGCAAAGGACAAAACGGAAGAACAGAAATGTCTGTCTAAAAAAGGTGGTGGAGGGGGGCAATGACAGTAAGAATGCCCATCAAATACAAATATTCAGGAGCAGACACATTCAACATGGATCGTGCACCCAGACAGACAACCCTAGAGACCAAGCAAAGATACTCACTGCCTTTGCCCTGTCCTCGTGCTCTGGAGGTCTTTGCCAATTGTGTGGTCAGAGAGGCTCTATGGAGAGAAGAGAGCAATCTCTTAAGCTGGGAGCAAAACCCACAGACAGCGACACACCTCCCTGCCTCCCCCTCCCCCTATTTCCCTAAGCAACGGTTCTGCTGAAACCTCTCTGCATATCACATCCAGTACACACTAAAGCAGCCTAACTGAGCAGGCTTGAGGCTTGGCTAGCACTGCAGAGCTGGCTCACAACATTTCCATTGGTTGGATTTGAGAAGTGCCCACCTGATCGGAGCATTTCGAAGCATCCTCCTTCATCCCGCTCCTCCTTGTTAACCTGATGGCATTCAAATCCCTTTGCTTCTACTAAATTAAAGTAATCCACCACTCAGGGTACGCAGCAAATGTCTGATAAAACGTTTGCTGGGAGGATTCAGATGGGAGTCCCGTCCCCCACCCCGTAAACATCCATTTGGTCCTTGCTTCAGCAGTTAGAACAAAGCACTAGCCTGTATTTAAATAAGTATTTAAATAAGTCCTTGGTGGGTTTAGGATAGGATGGTAAATCCATGGAGGTTTCTGTGCAAGGCAGCTGGTGGAGTGGGGTTGAGGAAAATAACATCAGCGAGTTTCATTAAAGAGCGCCAGTGCCAGTGAAGTCAAATTGCATCTATTAAACAGCAAGGCGGGTTTCTTATTGGGAGCACTCGTGTGATAAATACACAGCCATTTTTTAAAAATAAAAAATGTGATTCAGAGTCAACTAAATAGAAATGTGTGAGTTCCTCCTCTGTTCATCAGCCTGGGTGTGATCTCACACTTTCTTATGCTTCCTCTCACCTGACTCCCATCATCAGTCCAGATCTCCTGCCAGCTCAGGCACACCTCTGTCTCACTTCCCCTCACGCTCTTTTCCTCTAGGGGTGGAAGGAGCTTTGAGGGCCATCACATGCCGCCCTGTGCAATGAAGGGATTTCCCTAGTTGTAGCCCATGCCCAACAGACATCGCCTGGGGCTTCTCACCGTCTCAACTTGGTGGTCACATATTTATTGGGCGATAAATAGAGTGGTGAACTTGGGTCCAAGGACAGTCACACTCAGGAGCAGCCCTGCAGCGGATGTCCTCTTGGCCAGGGTCCCTGGGGTTAATTTCTAAAGCCAGAACTGTTGCCAGGACTGGGAGTGTAGCAAGCAGGAGGATACTTGATCAGGCAAAGGCAAACATCCGGGATTCCTGTATTGACACTTTGCCAAACATCAGGGTCAGCCACAACTTGGCCGAGATCTTCTGGCTCTTGTGAAACCATTCAAAGTTGCATAGTGAAGGACCATACGGGTACTATTGGCTTCAGAATGGTTCCACCCCCAGGCAGACCTGACAAGACCTAGTTATACATACTCTAGTTATACAGACCTTCAGTCTGACAAGACCTAGTTATACATACTCTCACTAGGTCAGGCCTGGGTAATTTTAGGCTTTCCCTAGCTGGCCCACAGCTGCCTTACATCTGTCTGTAACCCGTTTATTCCTTTGACTTTCTCTGCCACCTGTCTACATGACAAATAGATTTTAAACTGTCCAATGAACAGTGTTTTTTGGACATACTGTTGGTTTATTGGTTTGTATTTTGGTTAAAGAAGAAAATACTAGGTATAATAATAGACGGAGAATTCCCTGGATGGAAAGATCCAGGTCTGAGGCAAGAACTCATTGGTGAGAGAACCGCAGCAGAAACTTTAAATCATGAACAAAGAAATCATGTTTAGCCTGGAGAAGAGGAGGTTAAGGGGTGATATGATAGCCATGTTCAAATATATAAAAGGATGTCACATAGAGGAGGGAGAAAGGTTGTTTTCTGCTGCTCCAGAGAAGCGGACACGGAGCAATGGATCCAAACTACAAGAAAGAAGATTCCACCTAAACATTAGGAAGAACTTCCTGACAGTAAGAGCTGTTTGACAGTGGAATTTGCTGCCAAGGAGTGTGGTGGAGTCTCCTTCTTTGGAGGTCTTTAAGCAGAGGCTTGACAACCATATGTCAGGAGTGCTCTGATGGTGTTTCCTGCTTGGCAGGGGGTTGGACTCGATGGCCCTTGTGGTCTCTTCCAACTCTGTGATTCTATGATTCTATGAACAATGCAGCAAAGTAAAGCCTCTTAGACCTTTAAAAATTCCCCTTCCAAGTTGCTTCTAAAGTTCTCCACTTCCCATCATCTCCAACTAGTAGGACCAGTCCTCAGGAATTATGGGAATTATAGTGCAAAAACAGCTGGAAGCCCTTTTTGGGAAATGACCAGTGTTCCCAAGTTGTAAGTCACTTGAGGGGGCGCCCAAGGGCTCCCTGCACCAGGGCACCCGGGAGGAACATGGCGGCTCAGCTGCCCTGCAGGCCCAGTGCTGCCCAGGGTGATCTGTCCCTCCCGAACCCCCCAGCTACACCACTGCTGTGGCATGGGTCAAATGGCTCACACAAGAGCACAGGACCAAAAGATGGAAGCCCCCATGCACACTCCTTCCTACTTCCCTGGCAGTACTTCCAGAAGCTTCCAGAAGAACAGTTCTGGCAGAGGCAGTGGAGGCTATGCAGGCTGGTGTCGCCTCTCCTGAGGCTGCTTTGGAGGAGGCCATTGAGAAAGATAAAAGGGGGGAAGGGAGGGGACAGTGGCAGGGAGGGGGCAGGCAGGCGAGCGACAGGGTCAGTGGGATGGGGGGTGCCCTGATTTCCCCACCCGAAATGTTAATGGGGTGCAAATCCACTTCCAAAACAGAAAAAAACCACCACTGGTGGTGCACTGGTGTAGGTTAATATAAACTGCATTTGCAAATCAGAATGAACGCTTAATAAACAGCAATACTGTTTAACTTCATGCAAATTTGGTGCAAACAAATCTGGATGAATACTAAATAAACAGGTCATTTGAAAGAGCCTTGGTCTCTGCTGCTATGATTTGCATCCACAGATTAATTTTTGTGACTGAATGCACTAAAAAACCCTTCTTTGATGTCCATGAAACTAGCTCCTAAAGAGTTCAGTAAATCATAGCAGGATTGCTGGTTTATCGTGTTTCACTATTCCTTTACAATCAAGTTGTTTAGATAACCCATTCAAGACTGCAGAACCAGTTTGTTAGCCCAAGCACTGGAAAAAGAAACTATGAGCTGTAAGGTCGGTGAAAAGGTAGTATCCAAAAGCCTTTGGTGCCCTGCTGGTACAATTTTGTCTTCACCCCAAGTTAAAGGGGCTTCTGCTGCAGCTTAGAGCAATTGCTTCTTTCACATCCCTTGTAGCACCAATTTTTGTTTTCAATCTGCTTTCTCCATCCTAGCTGAAGTAAGAGTCTTAGCTTTGCTTTTCCCATTTATAACTGATGAAGGGCATTTGAATCACTTGTGTCATGTAGTCAATCCAGCAGAAGCGGGTCTGCCAAAAGACATCATCATAACCTTCTTTGCCTCTAGTAAAATAGCTATTGTCAAGTTGCTCTGTTTGTCACAGCCTTAAGCAGCTGTTTTTGCGGCAGTAACCCAACATTATTGGAGGGAAAGGATTCAATATTTCTCAGTTTGGCAGCTTACAGCGTTCCTGGCCATATATACACTAAGTGAAGCTGAAGCCTGGGAAAGTCTGATAGCTCTTTGTATATCCTCTTTCAAAGCAGGGGACGGAGATGTGGCAGGCCGGTTCTGCCCATGCACCAGACTCCTTGGGGTGCTTCCAGATGACCTCTTTACTGAGCATTCATTCGGATTTGTTTTCAGGGAGATGGCATTGGCTCAGACCCTCCAAGTGTCCCTATTTTTCAGGGACATCCTTGATTTAGAGGTGCCATCCAGGTTTCTGATTTGATCCCGGAATGTCCCACTTTTTCTTAGGATGTCCCTATTTTCATTGGAGAAATGTTTGAGGCTATGTAATGAATGAGCATTAAGCAGCCAGTGTTGTCAAATTAAATAGCCAATGTGGGGAAGCCAGATGCTGCTGTGTCAGAGAGTCTCCTAATGAGGGATTATTCTGGCCAGTTTTCGTGGAATTCTATCTGCTAGTAAAAGTAAAGGAACCCCTGACCATTAGGTCCAGTCGTGGCCAACTCTGGGGTTGCGGCGCTCATCTCACTTTACTGGCCGAGGGAGCCGGCGTACAGCTTCTGGGTCATGTGGCCAGCATGACTAAGATGGTTCTGGAAAACCAGAGTAGCGCATGGAAATGCCGTTTACCTTCCCACCTATTTATCTACTTGTACTTTGACGTGTTTTCAAAATGCTAGGTTGGCAGGAGCTGGGACCAAACAACGGGAGCTCACCCCGTCACGGGGATTCGAACTGCCAACCTTCTGATCGGCAAGTCCTAGGCTCTATGTTTTAACAGCGCCACCCGCATCCCAGCGCCACCCGCGTCTAGTCACCTTTTATTTCTCTAGTGCAGTAAAACACCAGCACATCCTTGCTCCTTGCTGTCATTCCTCCAATTTTTATTGTCATGAAGTCCTTGCCGTGATGGTGTTTTAGCTAAGCACAGGGGTCCCCTTTCCCTCATAATCTCCTGGTTCTCCACTACTTCACATTGGGTCTCTGTGCCAATTCTTCTTGTTTATTTGTCTGCTCTGCATCTAAACCTGCTTAGGTCCCTGCCCAGTTTCTTTGCATTGCTGCCTTGCCTTTCATTGCCAGTTTCGTTTGGGAGCCTGAAGTGTCACTGAGCTGCCACCACCTGTGTATGTGTAGTGGCCATTTCCTCTTTGGCTCCTGCTTTGAGAGAGATGCAGAAAGGTCTGAATCTGATCCTGCAGCTTGGCTCTCTCTGTGGCTTAAAATGAGCTGGACTAGATTACTAGAGAGGAAAGGGATTTGGGGAGATGGGGAGGGGTCCTCCGAAGCAATAATGCCTCCCTCCAAAGCCCCTTCCTGCCTGACTTCTTATGTGGATGGGGGGAAAGCATAGATCTTTCTCATGAGCTGAATTGATAGTGCCTTCTGAAATCTTGTTTTGTGCATTTGGGTGAAGGGGACTCCCAAAGCAGCTGAGGCAGGGGGTGCCGGGGAGGCGGGTGGTGCCTATGTATCTGATCCATAAAGAATTCACCACAGCAGTAGGATGTTGCGGCTATCTACACATTCCTAATTTGCTCAGAAGTTTGAAACATTAAATCGTGTCCTCCCTAAAAGAGAGCACGTGTTGTGGTGAGACCTGGAGACCAATCCCCTGTGTTGTGGGTGGGTAAGATTGGTCAGCCACCCGATTGGTAGGTCCCTCGATGTTGGGTTCAATCTGGCCAATGGGGCGCAGTCCAAACAGATCGAGGGACCTATATATACCCATGCACATGACCCAGAGCTTCCTCTTTCGGCCCGTGCATTCGGAACACCCGCCCACCTCTCCCTACTTTTAGGGCTTGTGCTATGCCCTACTTTTAGGGACCTTGCTATGCCGTCATGTGTTGTCTGTCATTGGGACAGGGGCACGGCAGGAATTTTCCCCACTTGGCTGATTGACTGGTGCCATTCGGGTTTCGCCTGCCGCACAGCAAATCGTCACCACTTGTAAGGTTGCAGATAGGCTCTGGTTCAGGTGATAGGGATGGGAGAACGCTCTCGCCATCCCTATGTGAAGGGTATTCCGTTAAAGGAATCAAGGGAGTTGGTGGTTTGGTCATCCCCTGGGAGGGGGTTGTGCCCGTGCCTGAGTCCAGGGGGACATTTGGGTGGCGGAGTTAGCCCGTTCCCGGCTTTCCGCTTATCCAGGTGTTCACCCTTGGCTGACCTATGCTAGTGCCCTGGGTCAGCGCTACCTGCAAGGCAGGGAGCTAGTCGAACCAGAGCCTATGCAGCCAGTCACTTTCTGTAATCAATAAAGTTGTGGCCTAAATTCTGACAAAAAAACCAAGCTAAAATTTGAGTCAAGTGTGAATGTATTTAGGGGGGAGGTCTCTGGGTCTGAACACGCAAAAAAAGAAGAAGAGAAGTTTATATATCCCCAAACTCAAAGGTCTATATGTCCCTGGACCCTGAAATAAGCAGTGGGATACCCCATATCACAAGAATAATGGTTGTTGAAAGTTACCATGCTTCCAAAATACTCATCAGTGCACACCACACAGCCTCCACACACACCGTTAGCTGTATTTGGGGTTTTCTTTTCCCCTCTATTCTGTGCTTAAAGTAAGGTTACCAGATGTCCCCATTTCCTGGGGACAGTCCCCGGATTTACAAATCAGTCCCCTGACAAAAGCCACTGAATTTGACTGAAGTTGAAAAGTGTCCCCGGATTCATTGAAAAAAATCTGGTAACCTTAGCTTAAATCCTGCAGTTTTGTGTGTTTCCTCCAATAACTTTTGTACTTGACCAGGAGGAAATGTTCAAGTGGTGATACTGATGTAGAATAGAATGTTCCTGCTTCCATCTGATGAATGTTGGAGAGTATGCCACAGACAAATCAGAATAAATGCTCAATAAATGGGTCATCTAGAAGCACCCAAAGAATCAGGGCCATATACACTTGGTGCCAATCAACATTCTGTGCCCTGGAAATCTAATCTTCCATCAAGAAAATATGAATGCTTTCACTCATATGTATTATATACATCCAGCAAATATGCACTCCTTTGTTTCCTTTTCATAATTTATGCTGAGGAGAGAGAGGAATCCATGCAGGGTGCTGAAGCCTCCTGAGTACCGAGAATCTCGGGTGATGCACTTCCAGGGATCTGCCTGGTGGCAAATGGCAACCAAACAATTTTATATGGCATAATTGTAAATATTTTCAGGTATGAGATAGAGTATATCTTGCCCTCCAAATGCTGTGACTGCCTTTTTTCCAGTCCCCACTCTCAAAAATGTTCAGATCTTTTGTCATGCTATTCTTTCTCCCCAACCCTTTTCCATTGTTGATCCCAATGGCAGCAAAAGTTGAGTCCCAAGGCAGGCATCAGAGATAAGCTGCCTACCAAACTGATATATTTATATAAGTATTGTTTTATTTATTCAGAATGCTTATAGGCTATGCTTCAGCAGTGCACTCAGAACAGCTAAATGTAAGATGATAAAGGCCACAATTTTAAAACAATAAATCATCATGAAAAAACAATAAAATAAGGCACAGCAGAGCCATAGAATGAGATAAAATGCTAGCATAAAACCGGAGTTGGCATCAGGGGTGGCGTCAAGATTGGGCACCTGCCAAGGGATTCAGCAGGATCCCTCACCAACTGACCACCAGTCACTCGCCTCACACATCCCCAGGCCACCAGGTGTGTTTTAGTGATGGGTATGGCTGTGCTTCTGAATGGGAACTGACCCAGACACCTGCCATGTCTACCCAAAATGCAGTCCCCAGCCCAATGTTTGGCTGGTCATTGCATTTTTGGTAATTTAACATGGCGAAGCCACCATAGGTCTGAGCCAAGCCCCACCACCTACTGCTATAAGATAACTGTTGGTGGTGAGGTCAGTGACTGGCTGCAGCAACAGCAGCAAACAACAGGTTGAGAGGGTGTTGGTCTCAGGTTGGGAGCGACTGAAGTTCAGTGTCAGCCCTGCACAAAACCTCAGTCACAAAAAAGATCTGAAAGGTGCTCACTTTAAGCTCCTAAACTGTTCTAAATTGTTCCTTTGAAGCCCCTCATCTGACACCAGGTGTAAGTTGGGTGGGAATGGGCTTCCCGCAAACGGCCTTGTGGGCCTGCAGACCAGAGGTAATCTCTTCTTGGTATAAGCTTTCGTGTGCATGCTGGTATCTGAAGAAGTGTGCATGCACATGAAAGCTTATACCAAGAATAAACTTAGTTGGTCTCTAAGGTGCTACTGGTCAATTTTTATTTTATTTTTTTATATATTTCAACTGTGATCATTAGGTCTGACACTCCTGTGTTGATAGTGTTTTTTGCTAATAAAGAGTTCAACTTGCATGGTGTGATTTACTGCTCGCTCGCTCATGACAGGACCGTTCCCAAGAGAAGCGCACAAGCAGCACATTACAGTAATACAAGGCATCCCCTTCCAACTCCTTGTTTGTAAGTGACTGGATTCTGAGGGAAGGAGAGGAATGGGAGAAGCCTCACACATGGCTTATGGGTAGAAAGGGATAAAGTTGGGGCAAGTGGGCTTAGGCCTACTTCCCACTAGGATGATAACCCTGAGTCTGGGCTATATCACTTCAGATGAAAAGTGAAAGATCACATGACTGCATAAGTATACAAAAACCACACACATAACCCACAATATGTAGAAAATTGATGTGTAGCTGGGCAACTATTCAGTCCTATGAGCCCCCTCTTATGGTCCAAGGTGGCACAGCCCAGGCATACACATTTCCTGTGTATCCACGCGCTCTACGTGGGGCTACCTTTGAAGGTGACCCGGAAACTGCAATTAATCCAGAATGCGGCAGCTAGACTGGTGACTGGGAGTGGCCGCCGGGACCACATAACACCGGTTCTGAGAGATCTGCACTGGCTCCCAGTACGTTTCCGAGCACGATTCAAAGTGTTGGTGCTGACCTTTAAAGCCCTAAACGGCCTCGGTCCTGTATACCTGAAGGAGCATCTCCACCCCCATCGTTCAGCCCGGACACTGAGATCCAGCGCCGAGGGCCTTCTGGCGGTTCCCTCATTGCGAGAAGTGAGGCTACAGGGAACCAGGCAGAGGGCCTTCTCGGTAGTGGCGCCCGACCTGTGGAACGCCCTCCCATCAGATGTCAAAGAGATAAAGAATTATCTGACATTCAGAAGACATCTTAAGGCAGCCCTGTTCAGGGAAGTTTTTAATATGTAATGCTGTATTGTTTTTAACACTGATTGGGAGCCGCCCAGAGTGGCTGGGGAAACTCAGCCAGATGGGCGGGGTATAAATAATAAATTATTATTATTATTATTATTATTATTCCTGCCTCACTGAGGGAAAAATCAGAGACGGCATGTATGTGCCTAAAAGCAACCAGGGGGAGATTAAAACCAGGGTTGCAACAGTGGGGAAATTGTGCTTAATCCTTTCCCTCCACGCCATTTCCTAGATTTAACTGCCTCCCCAAAGAGCTGTTAGCTGCAGATGCCTACCTCTTTCCTACCCATGGAGGTAAAGGTAAAGGTAAAGGGACCCCTGACCATTAGGTCCAGTCGCGGACGACTCTGGGGTTGCGGCGCTCATCTTTCTTTATTGGCTGAGGGAGCTGGCGTACAGCTTCCGAGTCATGTGGCCAGCATGACTATGCCGCTTCTAGCGAAACAGAGCAGCGCACGGAAATGCCATTTACCTTCCCGCCAGAGCGGTACCTATTTATCTACTTGCACTGGTGTGCTTTCAAACTGCTAGGTTGGCAGGAGCAGGGACGAGGAACGGGAGCTCACCCCATCACGGGGATTCGAACTGCCATGGCAAAAAGTAGCAGGTGAGGGGGACTGAAACTGGAGAAATGCCATGAACCCACTGCTCCAATGCCATGGCTCCCATCCCAAACCTTCTTCCCTCACTGGCTGCTTTCAAAGGCAGAATAGATGTTGGAAGAGCTGATCACAGATCTCCCAAACAGCATCTACTTTGGCCCTGAGAACTGGGCTTCAGCTGTCAGGGAGACATGGGTCGGGTGGAGACTGAATTTTATGTGCTGATTCCAAAAGGTAATTTAAAACATATTTTTTTAAAAGTTTAATAAGCAAAATTATTTATACTTGAAGAACTCTGTTGGGTCATGGTGTCTATAGCCTGATTGCTTTGACTCCGTGCCAGCAGGTTGTTAATGCAGAAAGTCGCCCACTGGGAAGCCCAGCTATGATTATGGACTAATATTTTCCCTTTTATGTTTTCCCAGGTCAGGGTTGCATTAAATCAGGAACAAAACAGTGCCCATGTGTTGATACAGGCACTGTGGCAAATGTGATTAAATGGACAATAAAGAGAATTGCATTTCACAAAGGCCAATATTTTAAAAAGCCTCTTTTGAGGCAAGAGGAGCGGGTTATGGAAAATTCCTGCTCAAATGACCACAGAGCTTTCCAAGGGTGGGGAGTTGTTTATCCTCGCAGATGTGATGAGGCCAGCTTCTATGGGATAGCTTTTAATAACACAAGCATTTTTTTGACATTAGGATTGAATGTCATCCAAATATTTTAAAAAATTCTTTAAGAAATAAATTTAAAGTAAAAGGTGATAGATTTACAGTGTGTTATACTCTAAGAGAAAATGTTACAAAAATGCTCTACCGGTGGCACCTCACCCCGGCCAAACTGGCCAAACTGTATAAGAATAGATCTGAAATTTGTTGGAAATGTAAAAAGGGGAGAGGTTCATATATGCATATGTGGTGGGAATGTGAAAAAATTAAAGAGTTTGGGATATTGTATAAAAAAGGTAAAGGGACCCCTGGCCATTAGGTCCAGCCATGACCGACTCTGGGGTTGCGGCACTCATCTTGCTTTATTGGCTGAGGGAGCCGGCGTACAGCTTCTGGGTCATGTGGCCAGCATGACTTAAGCCACTTCTGGCGAACCAGAGCAGCACACGGAAACGCCATTTACCTTCCCACCAGGGCAGTACCTATTTATCTACTTGCACTTTGACGTGCTTTTGAACTACAAGGTTGGCAGGAGCAGGGACTGAACAACGGGAGCTCACCCCGTCGCGGGGATTCGAACCGCCGACCTTCTGATCGGCAAGTCCTGGGCTCTGTGGTTTAACCCACAGTGACACCAATGTCCCTCTGGGATATTGTATACAATGAATTTAAAAAGATATTCAAATTCCCATTCACAAAAAGACTGGATGCCTTTCTATTAGGGATAACGTCAAATGAAATTAAGAAAGAAGTAAGACCACTTTTTATGTACACAACATCTGCTGCCAGGATTCTGGTTGCAATGAATTGGAAGAGTGAAATTACACCTACAAAGTTAGAATGGCAGTTAAAATGACAGAATACATCCAGTTGGCAATAATGACAGGGAGAGTTAGAGGGTACTCAATGCAGAAGGTGAATAAAGAATGGATAGTATTTAAAGAATATCTGAAAACCTATTATGATGGCAAAAACCTCCTAACTCTTGTAATGTACAGATAATAAACCCAATAATATCTCTTTGAATGAAATAAAGGAAACAAAGTATAATAATATGATACTGTGTAAAAATAACAAATGAGATTCTGTTTCTTGAGAATAATCAGAAGTTTAATTTATCCTTCTTGTTTTCATTCTTTATTTTTATTTTCTTCTTTCTTTTTTCTTTCTTTTCCATTGTATTTTTCTTTTTATGTGTAATGTTTGTGCATAAACTGTAATATGGCAATATTGTTGTGTAAATATGTGTTGAATGTTGAATAAAGATTCATTTGCTCGCAAGTGGCTCATAGCTAGGTACAAAATGCGCCTGGTGAATTTTGAATACAGGCTTGGGGGGGAGGCATCAAATGTTGGCCTCACTCCCCCTCCCGTGTGACAAGGCAGGGTGGAGCCCGTGGGCTCTGTGTCAAAGTCCTCTTGCAGCCCACTTGGTATGAGAAGTTGGACCACCCTGGTCTAAATATTCTTAAAATGCCGTATTCGGCAAATAGCAACGTTCTCACCCCTGAATGAAAGAAGAACAGGAGATGACCCTGCAAGCTGCACATGACACATAGTGTGATCCTCAGTTTCCCCCAGCGGCAAAACCTGGATCTCAAATCCAGGTCTTCCCCATCTGAAATGCAGTTTGTAGCAGCAGTGAAGATGATAAATGGAAAAGCTAAAAGTTGTCACCCCTCCACCTTTTTAGTGCATTCCCCTTTGAGAATTGGGGGTGCCCTATTCAAGGAGAGTAGCAAAGCCACATGGGGACAAATGTGTTGATGGGTTTGCTTGAAGAGAAGGGAATGTGAGTGGAACAGAGCAAGCGCAGCGCAGAGGCAGAGCCTGACTTTCAGCTGTTGAGTACAATAACATTAACCTCTTCCCACAGCTTACCAGACTCATGTTGCTGCTGCGGCTGTCAATACATCAATGTCTGTAATGCACCCTCCTTGGGAGAAAAATGGAGCTTGTTGTGAAACATCTGAAAGATCTTAAACTCGCGGGGGGGGGGGTATAACCAAAGAACAGACATTTCTTAAGCTCACAACCTACTGGAAGTCCTCAAGCTGCAGTCATAATCTAGATGCTGCCATTGGAAGGAAGGAAGGAAGGGCAAGGTTGTTCCCTCCAGCTATTTAAATAATAAAAAAACTGAATGGATTAATGAACAGTTTTTGTACTGAACCACCCAAACTCATGAGGCTCAAGCCTAAATCTACCAAAAATTGCTGGGTTATGCCCCACAGCTGATTTCATAATGTTCTGGCAAATTGCATTAAATGTTGCACCTTATTGTAAGACAATGCACAATACCCAGTGGTTTTTTTTTACTAAAAATATGTTTAGGGGTACTTTCATTTTCCTACTCATATTGAAATTTTGAACAAGAAAGCTAAAAGTGAGCAGGGGGTGAGGAAATGGAAATGAATAAAAGCAACCACCACATGCACAGCACACACCCAGCAAGAGTGGGGGGAGGGGCTTAAATAGACATTTTCACAAATCTAACGAAAAACAAAACAAAACAAATGGAATGAAAGCAAATAATTGAAGTCGGTGCCATTTGTTGCAGGCACCAAATAAATGACACAAAAGCCTGCAACTGAACTGAAGGGGAGTGAATGACTCTGAACATTCATGTAAGTTTGCAAATCAAGATTAAAAAATAAATGCAAACTGGAAGGGAAATAGCACAATTAAAACAAATAGATTGAATGCATTGAAGTTTGTTGATGGTACCAAATCAAAGGATCTCTCCAAACTGGAGATGGTAAATGTGATTCAATGTAAGCAAGGGTAAAGTGAGGTGAATGGGGATAAAAAAATTATAAACTGCACACATAACATTTTATAACAGCATCAATGGAGACCAAATATTTCTGAATTTCTATGGAATCAATGCATAGTTTTTGCTCCTGGAAAGCACTTCTTGAGAATCTGGATTTGTTCTGAAAACAAAAGTTCATTGCAGCTTGATTCTGTGTTACCCCACAGTGCATCCATTTGAAAGCACATGAAAACATATATAGGCAACTCTGGCAAAGTGTGTGTCTGTGTGTGCACACATCCACACCAGCCCAATGAAATTGTGGGTGGGTAGAAGATTGCAACTTCTCACACTTCCTTCTTTATTCATCTGGGGCAGGGGCAGGACGAGAAAAATATGATAACCTAACCAAGGGGAGGATTTTCAAATGGGTATCATGTAACCACATCAATTTTTGTGGACAATTTAGATTTAAAGCAGCATGTTGCAGATGAGCAAGAATGATTCTGGATTAATAAAAGGCATTTTTGTACTATAAACAGGTTAGTGTGTATGTGGCCCTAATTTCTCATGGGGTCTGAACTGACCAGGAATGAGACCTTGTGGTCATAGTGGATGGCTCAATTAAGATGCCATGCTAGGGATAATTAAGAAAGGAATTGAAAATTAAGACTGCCAGCCATCATTATGCAAATCTATGATGTGACCACACATCTAAGAACTCTGTACAATTCTGGTCCCCTCACCTCAAAGAGGACATTACAGTGGTGGAAAAGGCTTAGAAGAGGGCAACCGAAATGAAGAAAGGAGCAAAGTGACTCCTCTACAAGAAAAGGTTACAACATAGGGAATTTTCAGAGAGATATTGCTGGAACTCAGGAGCAGACAGTGAAGCTGAATGTTGGAAGATTCAGGAGAGGCAAAAGAAAGCACGTCTCCACACACTGTATAGTGACACTATGGATTTCACTCCCACAAAAGCTAGTGATGGCCACTTTAAAATTCCCTTTAAAAGAGAAATCCAGACTAGGGATTCTTAGGAAAGGAACTGAAAATAAAATGCACCAGGATCATAATGTTGTTACAAATTGTTGCCTCAAAAAGGATATTGTACAGCTAGAAAAAGTGCAGAAAGGGGCGATCAGAACAAGGGGGTGGAGCAGTGCCCCGAGGAGTAAAGGGTCCATTGTTTTGGAAAAGAATGTTTAAGTAGGAGCATGAGAAAGGTGTGTGGAATTACGCAGGGCATGGGGAAAGTGGGCAGAGAGGGGCTTCTCTTCCTCTCATCATCTAAGAGCCAGGAGTCATCCAGCAAAACGGAACGGTGGAAGATTCAGGACAGACAAAAGGAAAGGAATCATAAAATTATAGAACTGCAGATTTGGAAAGGATTTGCTTCTTCCCACCCCACATGGCTAAGCCAATGGCAAGGAATATTTATTCATTATTATTACTTTATTTCAATAATTTATATACTGTGTTACACTATGGTTTCTGAGTGGTATACAAAAGAGCCACAAAGGAGAAAAAATATTATTAATAATTAGAGAGAGAGAGAGAGAGAGAGAGAGAGAGAGAGAGAGAGAGAGAGAGTGTCTTCATCAGATACCTAAAGTTTGGTTTGCAAGACTGTTTTGGCCAAGGCATGGTCACCTGCACTATACCCAAAATCATATATGCAGTCAGCTGTGGGGCAGATAAAGACATAGAGGGGCCAAAAGCAGGTTGCAGGCACCACCAGCCAGCTGATCGGCAACAGATAGTTGGAGTTTGCGCTGTGCCATGTGCTCTGAAGCCCTAACATCAGCTGGTTGTCAGGGCATGATTATTGGGGCTTCCATCCACACAGTGGATCTGAAAATGGGTACCTTGACAAAATTGTGATGACAGGTAGGACCCGCCCCCCGATCTGCCAGACCTTACCCATAGGCTGGAGGAAATAACCCAGGTCAGTTTCCCCCACTCCCGGCCTCAATATGGCATTAGCTAGCACAAGATGGTTGCCATAGAAGTGGCCAACAAATTGAACAGCTTCAGAAAGGGACTGGACATATTCAATTGTATTTATTTATTCAGTTTCTATACCACCCTTCATCTGAGGAACACAAGGCGGTTTACAATCTAAAACCACAAAAATATATAAATTACTAACAAACAAAAACAATGCCCCCACCCCAGTTTAAAATTGCTTAATTATGGGAGAAGAGGGATGTTTTTGCCTGGTGCCTAAATATATGCAATGAAGGCGCCAGAGGAGTCTCTCTGGGGAGAGCATTCCACAAAAGGGGAGCCACTCTAGAAAAGGGCTGTTCTTGGGTTGCCACCCTCCAGACCCCTCATGGAGGAGGCACATGAAGAAGAGCCTCAGATGATGACTGCAGCTTGTATGGGGAGAGGTGGTCCTTGAGGTATTGCAGTCCTGAACCATTTAAAGCTTTATAGGTCAACACCAGCACTTCCATGTAGTAGAAGACTATTGATGGCTGTCAGTCATGTTGGCTATATTACCTCCAGTATCAGATGCAGTATGCAGATACCTCAAGCAGGAGAGCAATACTGTACTCATCCCCTGCATGCAGGATGCTGGGCAAGACGGGCTCCTCTAATACTCTTACGTAATAGATGAAGTGTTTGTCTCCCATTTACTTTATCTCAGGGAATTCACTGACAGTCATGGAGAACTCAGGCGCCCAGCATAGTCCCATCTCTTCATGGGCAAAAGACGCCTTTGGGCTCCATTTCTTGATTACACTACAGTATTTGGATGTGAACTGCCCGTTACCGAGAGAGGGTTGTACTTGTTGTCATTGTTGTTTTCAGAGAGCAGGAGTCTTGATTATGAGGGTGAACAGGATTGCTCAATTGCTTTCTGGTAACTTTAACAGTTGCAACACGAATACTGGAAATTCAGCCAGTGAAGCTTTTCTCAGCATGAAGATGGAAGTGGTGGGGAAAATTTACCTTGCTGAATTCCTGCTTGTCACTCACTCTTAAAGATACAAGAACGCTGTAATTCAAAATTAGCAACCCTGCATGTGAGGCAGCCATAAAATTAGGAACAGATGCAGCATATTTGGTGGCCAGTGTCTTCCCTGCCACTGATCTGGGGGAGAATGTGTCTGTCTTGGTTCTTTCGGCTATGGATATCCATGCAACATTTGCCAGTCACCTATGATCTAAGGCACTAAAGAAGCAGCCTGCTCAGTGATTTAGCCTCGCCAGCACCTTCCAGTCAGTCTTGTACGTCCTTTTATCTGCAAGCTGTCACTGTCCCTTGGTGAACTGCCACTGATTCTGCAGCCCACTTGCCTTTCATTCAAAAATTAAAAAAAAAGAGAAATGAGGGAAGAGAAGCCAAATCTATGCTGCTGCTGCTGCTGCTGCTGCTAATCACTCCCATTTATCGCAGCAGCAGCAGCAGCAGCAGCAGCCAGGCAGGGGAAAAACAATCTGTCTGTAACTTGTAGAGCTCACTGTCATTCTTGGGGTTTTTTAGTACTGTGTTAATCCTACTCCTCTTTTTTTTTTTTAGCTATTTTTTGAAAACCTGCGGTTCACCTATCACCACAGAGACTTCCCAGAAAAGCAGTATGATTTGGGGCCGTGTATGCTATCATGAAGAAGAAGTGTGAGAGGGTTTGTGCATGAGCAGGACTGTCCTTGGCAAATGAGCATCTCTCTCTCTCTCTCTCTCTCTCTCTCTCTCTCTCTCTCTCTCCTTCAGTCATCCTGGAGAGGCTACACACCAATTAACATACTGAGAGGAAATCCACTAAAGTGATCGTAATGGAGGGTGACAGTTGAAGAAGGCCCATGCACCCCTCCCTTACTGTTATGTACTGGGTTGAATAGGATCCAAACTGCAGCAGTCTGATTGGCCCTAGAACAATAGGATCCAAAAGGCAGCAGCCTGATTGGTCCTAGAACAATAGGATTCAGAATGCAGCAGTCTGATTGGTCCTAGAACAATGCAGCAGTATGATTGGTTGGCAGGAACTACCCAATCATGCTCCAGATAGAAGTGAATCCACAACCTGATTGGCTTACAGTAGAATTCCGGAATTAGCCAATCATGTTCAGCCCATTGTGTAAATAATGTATATAAAGCAGATACCTTGAGGGGACTTTCATTCATTCCTCCTCACCACTATGAGCTGAATAAAGAGCATGAAATCACCTTGCGACTCTGAGTATATTTCACTGGCGACGAAGGTGGGATCCCGCTGAGCTGACTGCCACACACAGCACCGCAGCACCGCCACCTGCCGCACCGCTGCCTCGCACCGTGTATCCAGGCTTCAGCTCCGGGACACAAGGAACTCAGAATGGCAACCGACAGCAGCTTCTCACCGTTCAACCCAGCATCCGGAGACTGGGAAGCGTACGCCTCCCGTTTCACCTTCCTCCTAGAAGCCAAAGGGGTCACCGATGAAGAAGACGCCAAGAAGAGGGCAATATTCTTCAGCGTTTGCGGAGAGGAGACATTTGAAATTGCCCGGGCTCTCCTTGCGCCTGAAGACGTTGCTACTGTTCCATACAAAACAATAATGGAACAGCTGAAGGGGCACTTTTCGCCACAGCCCTCAGTGGTGGCTCGTCGAAATGCCTTCTATGCAAAGCGGCAAGCCCCTGGGGAAACCATAACTGGGTTTGTGACCTCTCTCCGCCAAGCCGCCCGGTTCTGCAACTTCTCAGAGCTGGAGAACATGCTTCGTGACCGCCTCGTCGGTGGCCTGAGGGATGAGAAGCTGCAACGACGCCTCTACGCTAAGAAGGACCTAACGTTCCAGGTCGCTCTGGAGGAGGCCCTGGCAACGGAAGCTGCCGAGAGGTCGACGCAAGAGGCACGGCCGAGCCAGCCATCCCAACCGAGGGTCCACCATGAAGACCTCACCGACGACTCAGGATCCAACAGGGAGGAGGTGCACCGAGTACAGCAGCGCACTCAAGCAGCCCACATACCACAGCTGCCTCGACGAGAAGGAGGGAACTGCGCAAGTTGCGGAGAAAGTCACGAGAGGAGGACCTGCCGTTTCCGCAACGCAGAGTGCAGGCAGTGCAGAAAATCGGGACACATCGCCCGGGTGTGTCGGGCTCGGCCCACCCGACGCCAGGCATCAGATGACCAATCCAAGAGCCCCAGGTCCCGGGGCCCAACGCACCAAGGCAACTCGACGGAGCTCACGGACTTCCAGGTATACCAGTTGCCCCACCCCAACGTAGAGAAAATTTATGTTGACGTACAGATAGAGGGGGCCCCATGCCGCATGGAGCTTGACACGGGTTCAACTCTATCCATAATCTCGGCAAGGACCTTAAGGAAACTGTGTCCTACTGGGGGTCCCAAACTCAGGCCGGCCCCATTCACCCTCCGGGACTTCCAGAAACGTAAGGTCCCCACAATGGGGGTGGGGACCTTCAGGGTGCAATACCGAGGGCGGACGCGGCAACTGGAATTGCTGGTGGTCAAGGGCCCCTACATTAGCTTACTGGGATTGGCATGGTTTGGACCACTGGGGCTAGCCGTCACCGGGGTGAACCACACTAGCTTACAAGTGGACGTGGACACCATATGCAAGGAATTTCCGGGGGTTTTTGATGGGAAATTGGGACAGTATACGGGCCCCCCAATTGCTCTACAGCTTGACCCCGCAGTACGACCGGTCAGGCTCAAGGCCCGCCGGGTCCCGTTTGCCCTGAAACCCCGTATAGACGAGGAATTGGACCGGCTTGTGGAGCAAGGAGTGCTGGAGCCGGTGCCTAATGCCCCCTGGGAAACCCCAATTGTCACACCCGTCAAGCCTAATGGTTCGGTCCGCATCTGCGCAGACTACAAATGTACCATAAACAAGGCCCTTACGGCCCATGCATACCCAGTGCCAGTGGTCAGCCATGTTCTTGCCACCCTGGCTGGGTCGAAAATTTTTGGCAAGCTGGACTTGGCCCAAGCATATCAACAGCTGCCAGTAGATGAGGCCACAGCAGAGGCACAGACGATTGTGACGCACAGAGGAGCATTCAGGGTAAAGCGGCTGCAATTCGGTATCAGCGTGGCACCAGGCATATTCCAGAATCTAATGGACTCTCTACTTAAAGGGATTCCTGGCGTCACCCCCTTCTTCGATGATGTGTTGATTGCCGGGCCCACACCAGAGGAGTTTGAGGACCGCCTCCGCACCGTTCTGCACCGTTTCCAGACGGCGGGTCTCAAGGTGAAGCGGGAAAAATGTCTACTAGGAGTGCCTCAGGTGGACTTTCTTGGATTTATGGTGGACGCAGAAGGAGTCCACCCGACTGGGGACAAGGTACGGGCCATTTGTGATGCCCCAGCGCCCAAGAACAAGACTGAACTTCAGGCCTTCTTGGGACTATTGAACTTTTACCATTCCTTCCTTCCCCACAAGGCGGCGGTAGCGGAGCCCCTACACAGACTCCTGGACAAGCGGGCCCCTTGGGTGTGGGGCCAGCGCCAGGAGGCCGCATTCCAGGCAGTCAAGGACTTGCTTGTCTCAAACTCGGTCTTGGCACACTTCGACGAGAGGCTGCCGGTGGTGCTAGCATGCGACGCCTCGCCCTATGGAATTGGCGCTGTCCTGGGACACCAACTCCCGGATGGAAGAGAGGTACCAGTGGCATACTTTTCCCAGACACTCAACGCAACCGAGCGGAACTACTCGCAAATCGACAAGGAGGGTCTGGCAATCGTGAAGGGAGTAAAAAAATTCCATGATTTCTTGTACGGGCGGCCCTTCACCGTGGTGACTGACCACAAGCCGTTGCTTGGCTTGTTTGCCCCTGAAAAGCAGACCCCCCAAGTGCTGTCTCCTCGCGTCCTCAGGTGGTCAATTTTCCTTGCCAGCTACCAGTATGCACTGATTCACCGTCCGGGGAAGGCGATGGGCCATGCGGACGCCCTCAGCAGGCTACCACTACCGGAAACAGGCCCCGACCCAGCACCTGCACAAGAGGTTATGAGCCTGGAGCTGCTTCCTGACCGCCCCATTCAGGCACAAGAAGTTGCACACCATTCCAAGAAAGATAGGGTCATCTCCCGGGTCCTGGACTGGGTGTGGAGGGGATGGCCCAGCAGCAGCCCCGGGCCAGAATTCGCCGGCTACACAACCCGCAAACATGAACTGTCGGCCCACAAGGGGTGCCTGTTATGGGGAAGCAGGGTCGTTGTTCCCCAGCCCCTCCGCAAAAGGGTCCTCACAGCCCTACACGAGACACACCCAGGGGTAGTAAGAATGAAGGCCCTTGCCAGGAGTTATGTGTGGTGGCCGGGGATCGACGGAGAGATAGAGGCCTGGGTCAAACACTGCCAGGCCTGCCAAGAATCCTGCCCAGATCCCCCAAGGGCCCCAGTCCAGTCCTGGGAGTCCGCCCGAGCACCATGGTCACGCCTGCATGTGGACTTCGCTGGCCCCTTTCAGGGGAAAACATTCTTCATAGTGGTGGACTCCTACACCAAATGGCTGGAAGTCGCACTGGTACCGTCCACTTCTACGTCCGCAGCCATCCGGGTACTACGCAGGCTGTTTGCAACCCACGGGCTCCCTGACACTCTCGTCTCAGACAACGGGACTGCATTTACGTCAGGAGAATTCCAAACCTTCACAACGCAGAACGCCATCCGCCACATCCGTTCGGCGCCATTCCACCCTGCCACCAATGGCCAAGCAGAACGCATGGTGCGGACCACCAAGGACACCCTTCGCCGTATGACACAAGGGGATTGGGAGTACCGCCTTGCCACATTCCTTCTAGCACAGCACAGCACCCCCAGCTCAACGACTGGCCGGAGCCCCGCTGAACTACTAATGGGTCGGCGCCTTGCAATCAGATTGGACCGCCTTCACCCCGATAGAGCTCAGGATGAGGCAGTGGTGGGGGAAGGCAAGAACCCCCGGACCTTCGAGGCTCAGGACCCAGTGTACGCAAAGAATTTTGGGGCAGGCCCAGCATGGGTACCCGCCACAGTCACCAGGGTCACTGGCCCCGTGTCGTATGAGGTGCTAACGGATGGGGGGCAATGCTGGCGCCGCCACTGCGACCAGATACGGCGACGATTCCCAGGAGAAAACCAGGAGGAGGAAAGGGCAGAGGAGTCCCAAGGGAACAGAGGGGCAGTGAGGCCCATAGAGCACGAGGGGCCAGCAGGAGAGGCAGAATCAGTAAATACAGAGAGGACCTGCGAGGCCGAAAGGACACCGGAACCAGAACCACGACTGAGTGAGCTGGTTGCGCCAGACCAAACAGCCCCATCACAGCCAGCATCCTTGGAACACGAGCCAGAACCTGAACCCCGGACCAGGGAACACCCCAGGCCGCAACGCACACGTAGGCCGCCAGCGTACCTTGAGGACTATGAATGCGACCTCCCGGGCAGGACTGGAACTTAGAGGGGAGGGGTGTTATGTACTGGGTTGAATAGGATCCAAACTGCAGCAGTCTGATTGGCCCTAGAACAATAGGATCCAAAAGGCAGCAGCCTGATTGGTCCTAGAACAATAGGATTCAGAATGCAGCAGTCTGATTGGTCCTAGAACAATGCAGCAGTATGATTGGTTGGCAGGAACTACCCAATCATGCTCCAGATAGAAGTGAATCCACAACCTGATTGGCTTACAGTAGAATTCCGGAATTAGCCAATCATGTTCAGCCCATTGTGTAAATAATGTATATAAAGCAGATACCTTGAGGGGACTTTCATTCATTCCTCCTCACCACTATGAGCTGAATAAAGAGCATGAAATCACCTTGCGACTCTGAGTATATTTCACTTACCCACCCATTCAGGCCTACTGCCCCACAGAAATTGGTGAGAGGCCAACATCCCCAAATGCCACCGCTGAGGAGATTACATTTGACCCAGAGGTCTGCCGCCCTGTTGCAAAGGCCGCCACACCAGGCAGCTTCCTTGTCACAACCGCAAGCACCCACCTCCTACCTGTCTCTTAGCGGTCCGCACTGCAGAGGCTGCTTGGGTTGGGCTGGCGCTGGGTGGGCACAGCTCACTGAGGCCCTGGACGACAGAGACTGCGGCCTCCCGGTACATCGGAGAGCTTGAAGGGTGGTGAGCCTGACCACTGCTCTGTCTACGGCAGCCTCGGGAGCATGCTGCTGAGTTTGGCTTCTTAGCTCTGCGGCTCCTGAAGAAGAGCTGGTGGAAAAGGAGGGAGGTGGGGGGACGAAAGAAAGAGAGCAGGGAGAGGCGACAGAGTGAGGATGCTCCCTCAGATGTGTGCACGGAGAATTGAAATGCACAAGAGGACTGGGCAGGATAGCACAGGCTCACAGCCTGACTCGTTCTCATTATTCCAACAGACTGACTCCCGCCTGCCTGAGGCTCACTCCCGCAAAATTCAGCCATTTCAAGTGCACAATGTTTAGAAGAGGGAGGGTAGGTTCATCCCAGAAGGATCACTGAATTGCATGCAGGGTGTGGGGGTGAGTTGGAGGGTTTCACCTTGCTGTTTGCTGGGGTTTCAAGTCCAGCTTTGCCAGAAAAGCAAAAAGGTACATAAGCAAACAGAGATGCTTTGATTTATGTTTCTAGGCTGGCTGTTCCATGGCTGCTGGATTATCCCTTTGTGTGAGCAGGAGGAGGAATTCACACCGTGCTTCTCCTCAGAACAGCCGGGAGAATAATCTGGGCTGCATGGATGCTCCAGACCAGAGCGTGCTGTCAGCACCGGCCTCAGGCATCTAATTAAACAGTGTTTCATAGGAATCTGGCCTTATATTGAAGCAGAATATTGTCTATATGACCCAGATTTGTCTGTTTCAGCTAGCAGCTCCAAGGTTTCAAACAGGGGTCCACCTAGCCCAGTGGTTCTCAAACCATTTTCTCTTCACCACACTTTCAGAATAAAAATTTGCTTGCACCAAAAATTTAATTGATAAAATATACATTGGAAAACAAAAAAGAAATGATCCTAGCAGTGCTTGATTTATAACACGGAACACAACTACTTTATAATATGATCATGGGGCATCCAGAAAGTAGAAAACAATGCAGCTACATAAAAACATGCATCATTCCCAAAATATAAATGAGCCTCTAACATTCAGTGAGGGGGGTAGTATTTGATCCCCTGCTAAATTTGCCCGTTTGCCCTCTGACGAAGAAATGACCAATCCATAATTTTAATGGTAGGTTTACTGTAGCTGTGAGAAACAGAATAACAACAGGGAAAACCCCCAGAAGACAAAAGTCAGAGATTGATGTGCATTATAATGAGTGAAATAAGTATTTGATCCCTTTGCAAAAGATGACTTAGTACTTGGTGGCAAAACCCTTGTTGGCAATGACAGAGGTCTGACGTTTCTGGTAGGTGGCCACCAGGTTTGCACACATCTCAGGACGTATTTTGTCCTAATTCTCTTTGGAGATCCTCTCCAAGTCAGTAAGATTTCGAGGCTGATGTGTAGCTGCTCGAACCTTCAGCTCCCTCCAACGATTTTCGATGGAATTAAGGTCTGGAAACTGGCTAGGCCACTCCAGGACCTTAGTGTGCTTCTTCTTGAGCCACTCCTTTGTTGCCTTGGCCATGTGTTTTGGGTCATTGTCATGCTGGAATACCCATCCTCGACCCATTTTCAATGCCCTGGCTGAGGGAAGGAGGTGCTCACCCAAGATTTGACGATACATGGTCCCGTCCATCGTCCCTTCAATGCGGTGAAGGTGTCCTGTCCCCTTAGCAGAAAAACACCCCCAAAGCATAATATGTCCCCCTCCATGTTTGACGGTGGGGATGATGTTCTTGGGGTCGTAGGCAGCATTCCTCCTCCTCCAAACACGGCGAGTTGAGTGGATGCCAAAGAGCTCGATTTTGGTCTCATCTGACCACAACACTTTCACCCACTTCTCCTCTGGGTCATTCAGATGTGCATTGGCAAACTGCAGACGGGTCTGTACATGTGCTGTCTTGAGCAAGGGGACCTTGCGGGCTCTGCAAGATCTCAGTCCTTCACGGTGTAGAGTGTTACCAACTGTTTTCAGGGTGACTATGGTCCCGGCTGCCCTGAGATCATTGACAAGCCCCCCCCCCGGGTAGTTCTGGGCTGCTTCATCACCGTTCTCATGATCATTGCAACTCCACGAGATGAGATCTTGCATGGAGCCCCAGACCAAGGGAGGTTGACAGTTATTTTGTGTTTCTTCCATTTGAAAATTATTTCACCAACTGTTGTCACCTTCTCACCAAGCTGCTTGGCAATAGTCTTGTAGCCCAGTCTTGTAGCCCAATAGTCTTGTAGCCTTGGGCAGGTCTACAATCTTGTCCCTGACATCCTTGGACAGCTCTTTGGTCTTGGTGGCTACTTTGGAATCTGCTGGATTGATTGCTTCTGTCGACAGGTGTCTTTTGTACAGGTACTGCAATGAGCTGGGATTGCAGGTAAGACCTCTCCCTTACAGCAGGTGCTTCTAATCTCAGCTCCTTACATACAGTGAAGATACCAGGTAGCCTGACATCTGGCTGGTTGATAGGGGATCAAATACTTATTTCACTCATTATAATGCACATCAATCTCTGACTTTTGTCTTCTGGATTTCTGGGGGTTTTCCTGTTGTTATTCTGTCTCTCACAGCTACAATAAACCTACCATTACAATTATGGACTGGTCATTTCTTCATCAGAGGGCAAACGGGCAAATTGAAAACTTGTACTTTGCTTCAAACTTGACCATGATGTGCAGTAAATTGTATTTGTAAGCTCACCAAGAGTTGAAGGAGCATCATGCAATTCTTGGCTGATAGCCATGTCATCAAAGATCACTGCACCATTTTCTGCAGCTTGGTCAACAAGGTCATCTTTTATTTGGACATAAGATCAAGAGGATACAATGTGTTGCTTTTTGCCAGAGGGCTGCCAGTATCAGCGGTGTTGCATGCAGTCCAAAGAACAAGATTTTATGTTCAAGTTTAAATTTGATCAGCTGCATCAATAGTTTGTTTTAAAATACAGTGGTACCTCAGGTTAAGTACTTAATTTGTTCTGGAGGTCTGCTCTTAACCTGAAACTCTTCTTAACCTGAAGCACCACTTTAGCTAATGGGGCCTCCTGCTGCCGCTGAACTGCCGCTGCGCGATTTCTGTTCTAATCCTGAAGCAAAGTTTTTAACCCAAGGTACTATTTCTGGGTTAGCAGAGTCTGTAACCTGAAGCGTATGTAACCCGAGGTACCACTGTACTGTAAATAGTAGATGTCTGTATTGTTGATGCTTCAATTACTAGAAGGTAATGGCTATAGATTTCTTTTAAAGACTCTATTTAGTTTGTTAGACCACTAAACCAGGAAGTGCACATAAGCAGTCATGATAGCTTATATGTCAGTTCAGTTCTTAGTGTTTAGGCTGGGAGCCTCATGAAATTCCAGGACAAAGAGCCATGTGGGCAGTTAGGGAAGTCCACTCCCCCCTCTTGGTGAGGCGGCATTGCGGGACAGCAGAGGCTTCACTGGGGCTCCGACGAGGGAACTTGAACTTCAGTACCCTTCCTGACAGGCGTTGGGGGGCATAAGCCCCCACTGGCTATCAGGAACTGGATCCTAGCCTGCACCCTGCTTTGGCAAATGAGGATGCAGGCTGGGAGTTGGGCTGTGCCAGGGGGCAGAGCCAACGGAGCAGGTAGGCTTCCCTTGGATCTGCCCCTTGCCCCATTTAAGAGCCCACCCTCAGTTTAAGCTAATAGTCAGTGACTTTGCTGTGGCTACGGTGGTCACTGTTCTTGATGGGGCCGGGTAGGAATTTGTCCACTGGGCTAACTGGCTCTCACCCGGTGGTTTTGCCTACCTCATAGCAATTGTCACAACTGGTTGGGCATTGGGGTAATCCTTTGTTTTGGATGGACAGGAGGTTGTAGTCTCCAGCCACCCCTCCAAACGCTGGGGTATCCCATTAAAGGGATCCAGGGGAAGTGGCTATGTCTGTGTGCCCAGGCGTGCCCAGGGCCAAAGGCACTCCCCCAAACGGTGGTCCCTGTGGGAGCATCCTATTTGATGTAAGTCTCAGGAACCCCCGCCTGGATTGACCTATGCATAACTTCCGGTGGGCGGGCCAGAAATATTTAGATTGCCCCACGCCAAAGCCAAACCTCTTGTATTCAATAAAGTTGTGGTCTGTTTTGACCCAAAACCCAGTCTTATTGGTCTCTTGTTTATATGGGTTGGGGTAAGGGAAACCCAATGCCTAGTTCTGCAAGCACTGGAACTTCTGGAGTCTCTCACATATTATCCAAAATACTGTTGCATTTGTTCCCCATCTGCTCTGAACATGGTTGAAATGGAACATGCCTATACTTGGAAGGAGCTGTGTTGATAAATGGGATTAATATTTTCTCCTTGGAATTTTACTGCAGAATAGAGGCGGGTGTTTTTATTGAATAGTATACGATGGGTGGGTTTCAAAAGAGACCCTCTCTATGCTGTGAATAATTGCATTGTTCAATTAAATCTGCAAATTGTGGGTCTCTTCCTTTCGTTTTGAGCTCTTGTCCCAAAGTGGACAAGCACTGTGGAAGTTACAGCCTTCAGCTTAGGCTCTGTGGGGACATTGGGGATATGATTCCACCCAGAAAAAGCAGCATCCAGAGTGATGCAACTTAAATCACTTTCTACAAACACTTTGCTTGTTCACCTGACAAGCTATTGGTCCCATTCTTCTTAAACACCATCCTGTCTGCCCAGCTCAGCTTTTTCAAAGACACCTTTTCCTGTGAGAGTGAGAACTTTGTGAGTGAGAGTTTGTCAGTTTATTTTGTGTGAAGACATAAACTTAGAGCAAGATGTTAATTTAGGAAGATTTATTTTAAAATGCTCATGATGCTTATGTAACTGCGAAAAGTCGCAGCAAATTCTATAGCAACATGAAGATAGAAATACGTGTCTCTCCCTGTGTTTTCTTTGGTGCAGGGCGGGGGAATACTTTGAGCCTGCAATCCAGAACCTACCCGTACTTAACTAGGAGTAAGGCTAATTGAACTTTGAATAGAAGTGCATAAGTTCACACTGTGATTCACTCTGGGTTTGTACAAGCGAAGCTGTGTCTGTTCTGCAATTCTGCACAAGCACATAAAGCAGAGAGTTTATGCATCCTGAGAACCTCAACTTTCATCTACTTTTTTAAAAAATACATTTCCAGCCTCCTTGGACATGGGAGAGAATGCTATCACTAACTGAATTCCAAGTAGGACTGGGGAAATACCATTCAGTGATACCCGACCAGCCAAGCGCTATTGTCCTGGGAGTCCGAGCTCCTTCACAGGTGTTTCAGTTGTTCTGATTCCTGGACACCAATACAATTTATAGGGTTTCTATCATCTTATCAGGACGCAGGTGGCGCTGTGGGTTAAAGCCTCAGCGCCTAGGGCTTGCCGATCGAAAGGTCGGTGGTTCGAATCCCTGCGGCGGGGTGCGCTCCCGCTGCTCGGTCCCAGCGCCTGCCAACCTAGCAGTTCGAAAGCACCTCCGGGTGCAAGTAGATAAATAGGGACCGCTTACCAGCGGGAAGGTAAACGGCGTTTCCGTGTGCGGCTCTGGCTCGCCAGAGCAGCGATGTCACGCTGGCCACGTGACCCGGAAGTGTCTCCGGACAGCGCTGGCCCCTGGCCTCTTAAGTGAGATGGGCGCACAACCCCAGAGTCTGTCAAGACTGGCCCGTATGGGCAGGGGTACCTTTACCATTACCTTTTTATCATCTTATCAGCTAGGGCTGCATCCCAGCTGTTTAGGCTGGAGCAGCTGGAAGTGAAATCACCCCTGGTCAGATGGATTGCCCCCTTGCTCACCGAAACAAGCTGGCAATGTTTTGTGAGGAATTGGTTCTAACTTTTTATTTCTGTAACACCCAGCTAGCCTTCTGTGATCTTTCACTCTCGTGCAAATTCACCTTCTATATAAACTCTTTTGTTTGATTAAAACAAAGCTGTAATTATCACTTTACGGACTTGGTGGCTTTCAGCTGGCTGGTGAATTCAAAGCAGTTGGCTGTAAACCAGAGCTCCCCACATGTTTCATACCCAGGACACAGATTTATTTCCCCCTGAATCAAAATTGGAGGCATCTTTCCCTACACTCTGCAATATATCCCACTTAATAAGTATCTCAGGACTCCCCAGACAGCCTGTTTATTGAGCGTACATCCTGATTTGCTTGCACAAAGTTTAGGCAATGGCTCATCTTTACTGAGTGTTTGTTCCAGTTTGTTTGTGGAGAGGTTACATGACAATCAGCATTTCTCCTGGTTTCATCCTGATTTGCTTGCATGAGTGTTAAATGACCTCCCATCAGTCAATTGTTTATCCCACACTTTTTGGTGAATTTCTCTTTCATTATCCTAGCTGCAAGAAGTCCATTTTTTAATTTGTTGTGTTTGAGTGCTTGAATCCACTGTAATTGTACAAACCTACATCCCTGGTATGTGATTGATTCCCTCCCACAAAATGCTGCTGTTCTGGAGGTGACTCTGCTCTCCTCTTTGACCTGTCAGTCATGGCTCAGGGATAGGTCTGGATGGCGAAGGGGGCTTGCAGTGATTTTTAGGAAGTCACTAGCTTACACCAGGCATTCTGTTGAGAAAACCCAGTTCTCTGAGTGCATGTTCTGGAAGTTGGGCAATAGGGGCAGTACAGGATTCCTTTTGGTGTACCGACCTCCCCGCTGCACCAAGGATTCCCTGCCCGAGCTGCTTCAGGTCATGGCAGATGTTCTCCTGGAGACACCTAGTTTGGTTGTCCTAGGGGATTTTAACATCCATGCTGAGACGACCTTACAAGGGGCAGCTTGGGACTTTGTGGAAAGCATGGCCTCCACAGGGCTATTCCTGAATAAGTTTGGCCCAACTCATGGTTATGAACATGCCTTAGACCTGGTGTTCACCTCTATGGATGTGGGTGATCTGACAATCAATTATCCTTAATATACTACATTTTTATATCTTACTTTCACTAATATATGCACTTTTGCGAACCCTGGTTAAAGAACTGCATCACAAAATTTGGGTCAGTGTGAATTTCCAAGGATTAACTGTGTTTTGGTTTGCCTAGCTTTTTGAAAAGGGTGGATTTGATAGAAGCACATTTAGTTGTGAATTTATTCCCCATCAATACATACAAACACATGCCAGAGATCAAATGTTGAGAAAACCTCTCCAGTATTTGGAGAAGAGAATGGCAGCAAAACTTGTTTTACTGTTTCATCCACTGATGTTTATTTTTATCTTTATCTTAAATCATGAAGATGCAAACTTACAAGAAGCTTTTCTCAAGAGGCAAAGGCCCTGAAAACATTGCCAAGGGTATTTTCCTGAAAAGCTCTATAATGAGAAGGCATTTTGCCCAGAAGACAGTTCCTAGAATTTGCAGCAGAAAATCTGTTATTAAGGGAAATCTTCCATGGAGGCATTTATCGTAAGTACCATAATTTACTACAGTGGTACCTCTGGTTAAGAACTTAATTCGTTCTGGAGGTCCGTTCTTAACCTGAAACTGTTCTTAACCTGAGGTACCACTTTAGCTAATGGGGCCTCCCACTGCTGCCACTGCGCCGCCGGAGCACGATTTCTGTTCTCATCCTGAAGCAAAGTTCTTAACCCGAGGTACTATTTCTGGGTTAGCGGAGTCTGTAACCTGAAGCATCTGTAACCTGAAGCGTCTGTAACCTGAAGCGTCTGTAACCCGAGGTACCACTGTATATGAAACCGGGTTTTCAATTTTGTACTGTAGTTGAAATTTGAAATTTGTACTGTAGTTGAAATTTGAAAGATGTTTGAAGCCTGACAAGACAGAAGTACTGTTTTTGGGGGACAGGGGGCGGGTGGGTATAGAGGACTCCCTGGTCTTGAATGGGGTAACTGTGCCTCTGAAGGACCAGGTGCGCAGCCTGGGAGTCATTCTGGACTCACAGCTGTCCATGGAGGCACAGGTCAATTCTGTGTCCAGAACAGCTGTTTACCAGCTTCATTTGGTACGCAGGATGAGACCCCAGCCGCCCCCAGCTTGCCTTGCCAGAGTGGTGCATGCTCTGGTTATCTCCCGCTTGGACTCCTGCCATGCGCTCTACATGGGGCTACCTTGGAAATTGACCCGGAAACGGACTTCCGGGTTGGCGCCTCTGACAATGGCGGAATTCCTCTGATCGGGAGGAATTTACTCCGTGGAAACAGGGTCTGGCCGCCACGGCGAAGGCGGAGACCCTCTAAAAATCACAGGCGGGAGAAGCCTGTGAACCTGGGATTCGGCTGGCACCTTTTGCGCCTCCCCTACTCACGGGGAGACCCGGTTTCGGGGATCCGGAACGACGTGGGGTGAGCGGCGCGGTGCTTCGAATTGATTGCTTCTTTCACGGAGTGAAGCCGCATTGCTGTTGCCGGAGGGCGCTGACTTTTTCCTGTGGACAATTCGATTTTAAACAACTACCCGTGAGTAGAACAGAAAATTCGATCCATAAATATCTTAATCTGGCACCAAAACGGGAAGGTTTTAAACAGGAAGTCCGCCTTCCCCTTTTGTAAATAGATTGAAGCAAAGACGCTGCAAGCTAAGGTCTTGGAAAGTCTTCTGCAAAGGATTAAACTTCCATCGATTAAAACTATTAAACCCCCCTTGGAAGCAGGAGAAGAGGGGGGAAATTTTGGATCGCGCAAGCCTGCAGGAGAGAGTGTTGAAAATGAAATCACTACTGCTCTGAACCTGGAAAGAGTTCTGCCAGTAAGATTGGCGTTTTGAAGTTCATTGGCTGTGAATAGAACGTATCTTGACAGTTAGCTTTGTCCTCTTCTGCGTTTAAAAAGGAGGAAAAGTAACTGAAAATTGAAACTATATTTACTGTTTGAACTGTGCTTAAAAGGATTGACACAAATAGAAACTGTTTCCCTCTAGAGGGAGCTTTTGAAACTGTTATAAGAGCTGAGCTGGGGGAACCAGCTGCAAGATAAGAGACTGTGAGAATCAGGGATTGACCTTGGACTATTTGAGAATGTCGACAGAAGAAGCTTTAGTGATTGCATTATGCAAGATAAGTCACTCATTGGAACAACTCCACAAGAAGACAGATGTCATGACTACTAAAATTGATAACTTGGGACAAAAAGTGACTAACTTGGGACAAAAAGTGGCTATCAATACAGAAATTATTCAGGATCTGATACAGGAATCTACTTTGACAGGGCAAATTGTTGAGAAGGCGAAGGAGAAAGTTGTTGTTGTCGAACCTAAAGTAATACAAGTGGGAGTCCCAGCCTTACAGAGGCAAATTGAGGACTATAAGTTGAGGCCTTTTATGATTGATTTTAGAAAAAGTCAGATTTTGAGGATCGGAGCCCTGCCTGAACTGGAGAAGGAAAGTTGGACAGATCCCTTCATGCAGGGATTTACTGACTTTTGGGATTTGGACTTGGGTCATGAGGAGATTGGAGCTGTGGGGGCCTTTGGATTTGGAGGAATTTTGAAACATGTCCTGAAATACCTTATGGATTTTAGATTTAACCATGGAGATTTGGTTGACCTGTCGAGAAGGAATAAAAGCATTGCTAGGTTGGAGCTTCCCCGAGATCTGCTCTTCAGTATCAAAGGAAGGAAAATAAGAACAAGATCAGAAGAAGACAAAGTAAAGTGCATGTATAAATATGAAGAAGATCTACAGAAGGGACTTGGAAAAGAGTTAAGAGCCTCGGACAGAAGATCACCAGGTTGATGGACTATTTGGAATTGACGAATGACTGGCAGTATCCGAGACCAGGGAGAAGAGATGGTGGAAGAAGATTGGAAAAAGTTTTAAAGTTTATTTTCAGAAATAGAAATACTGTAAAATTACTGAGTGTTAGAAAAATGTTGGAATGAAATCTTATGGCTTTAGTTGAAATGTTATAAGGAGTTAAGCATAAATAAGCATTATAGTATTAATGGAAAATAAGGGTAAAAATAAGTTAAGATATTTATATGACAGAAAATAGAGAAAGGTGGAAAGGTATTGCTGAAACAATTAATAGAAGTGGAATACAAAAAGGGAGGTGAGAGGAGGTCGATGAAACAAGGGTATGAAAGATAGACTACTGAAATGGTACAATGTATGTTTTTAAATTGTTTTTGTTTTGTTTAGGTTAGGTTAATGTTGTGTTTTGTATTGTTTATATATTGTATTGTATTGTTTTTTCCTTTTCTTGTTTTTTTTTTCTTTTTGTCTTTTTTCTTCTCTTTCCTTTTTGTAAGTTTTAAAAGTAATAAATATTATTTAAAAAAAAAAAAAGGAAAGTGACCCGGAAACTACAACTAATCCAGAATGCGGCAGCTAGACTGGTGACTGGGAGCAGCCGCCGAGACCACATAGCACCAGTCCTGAAAGACTACACTGGCTCCCAGTACGTTTCCAAGCACAATTCAAAGTGTTGCTGCTGACCTTTAAAGCCCTAAATGGCCTCAGCCCAGTATACCTGAAGGAGCGTCTCCACCCCCATCATTCTGCCTGGACACTGAGGTCCAGCTCCATGGGCCTTCTGGTGGTTCCCTCATTGAGAGAAGTTACAGGGAACCAGGCAGAGGGCCTTCTTGGTAATGGTGCCTGCGCTGTGGAACGCCCTCCCATCAGATGTCAAAGAAATAAACAACTATTTGACTTTTAGAAGACATCTGAAGGCAGCCCTGTTTAGGGAAGTTTTTAATATTTGATGAATTATTGTATTTTAATCTTTTGTTGGAAGCCGCCCAGGGTGGCTGGGGAAACCCAGCCAGTTGGGCGGGGTATAAATAATATATTATTATTATTTCTCAAGAATTGGTAATAATCTGCCTATTCGGTTCTCAGTCAACTTGACAAATGTGCAACATTCATGATTCTCTTTCCACTCCCATCCTAATTTGCAATTAATAACACACTACTCAACCTCTTATACACGAAACAATGCTTATACGAATATGGAGATAAAAGCTCTAGACTTTTGGCAAACAGATGTTAAAAAAATAAATCTATATCAGGGGTACACAGTATTCAAAAAAGCAATGGCACCAAAACATTATCTCCTAAAGACATCTACTGAGACTTTTATTCTAATTTTTTGTTGTTGACTTTTTCTTTACTTGTTGGCACCTGTCTATCTCAGGAGACGATGGAGGAATGTCCCTTGGGAAGTAAAGGCAAACTGTTGGAAGGTTGCAGAGCCTGCTGTGGCTGTAGAGACTGAAGTGGGAGAGACATGTCTTGTTGCAGCTGGGGCAGAGGAAGGCGTCCAGTTGTGCTGCCGCAGATGCTGCAGATGCACCATGGCGTTTCTTCTCTACTCTCCTCTCAGTTGTCACTAAGTTTCCCAAAGAAACATCACACACTTTTCTCTCTCTCTTGGAGCGGAAGAATCTTCTCAGAAGTCGTGGAGAACGGGGCTGCCATATACCCAGGGTGTTCTTTATTTTGCTGTGGCTCCCCCCCCCCCCTTTAACTTTAAAGCAAGGATCCTGCCCCGCTCATGGTGGGGCAAAGGCCCCCTCAGCCACTTCCCATTGCCTTTTCTTCCTACAATGGCGCAAGAGTGGTTCCGTGTCACATTATGCTGCTCCCACATCATTTCAGAAAGCACCAGTGGTGGAGAAGGCCGTCCCCCTGTGAGTTTAAGTTTCTTAAGAGAGAGCAGAAAAACACAACCCCAGGTTCAATGGGCAGCAGTCCCTGCCTGTAACTATTTCAGATAATCCTTCCCCTTCTATTGATTTTGGTGGGGCTTCAGTCCACCCCAAACCAACCTGGAAGTGGCTAAAAAGGGAATTTGCAGAATGTTCAGCACAGTTCTTACTTTTTAATGAAGAAATAATCACTTTTCAGATTGAACTAATTTCCATGAAAAACCAACCTTTGCTCAACTGTAGGTTATTACCTCTTTATCTGATATCCAGAAACTGCTGGAGTTGGAACAAGGAACAAGGAACCTTCACAATGCCCTCTCCCCGAGGAAATGCTTTATTACAAAGGAATGCTTTGTGGTCCAGTGCATTCTGCGTAGAAGTCCTTGCAGGAGGCAGCAAAAATAACAGTATATCATGAGAGAATGGAATAACCTGAGTTGCCCTCAAATAAGTTTTTTTCACCACATGGGGCTACAATATTTCTTCAGCATATGCTGTTTCTTACAACCTAATAAGCTATTCTCAGCTTTTTACCACCTCAGATTTCTAGGACCTCAAATTGTGACCTATGAACCACTGGGGATCTATAAGTTACACTCAGGTGATCCATGGAAGATTGTGGATCATTCAAAGATACCTGAGCTTAGCCTTGCATTTGATTTATGTTTTCTGATGAATCAGATGAAGGCTGTGTTTGACTAGGCACGATTACTGAACAGGCTAAAAAGGCCTTTGAGGCCTCTGGTTTTCATATGTATTTTGTGCTTTCATTTTGTATTTTTATGCTGTAAATGGCCCTGTGATCTTAGGGTGAAGGGCAGTATGTACATTTTAAATAACAACAACAACAGCAACAACATTTTTTTTTCATCCATCACATCTGAAAGACATGTCTGCAGTTATTAAAATATGAGTTATGTATGAACATTCATTTGTACACATGTGTATTAAGATGTCCCCCAAGATGTGCAGCAATTTTCAAGTGGTCTGCATAAAAACTGCTGCTCTATTGACTGACGCTGCCCCCCACCAATTTCTTTTTTGATATTACACAAGGATCGGGTTATTAAGCATCTCTTTCATCACGACAAAAATCACAGGTAGATAAATGCACAAGATGTAGAACACTGAAGTAAGCTCTAGGTGACTAGCTTCTTCTCTGATATACAAACAGTAAATTGTCTTACCTATAAAAGGAAATATTTTCCCTGTGGTGATTTTCCATTTGATTTATATTCATTATTGCAAAGCCAACTCGAGTACAATGCAAACTAGTGTCACAAGAACATTCAGCAGCTAAGAGGGATCACTATGGCAGAGGAGTGAGTGTTGTCCGGAAGAGCTGCGTGGGTGTCACAATATGCAGCGTTTGTCATAATGACGCTGCCAATAAGTTAAAGGATCTGAAAGCATGCCCTCTCCCCAACCCTCCATGTTGTTAGAATTCCTGATCTATGATTGCAGTCATAGGATTGTTGTCTATCACATGACGGTGTATGTTTTGACTCCACAGAGTGGGAAGTGATGGAGACGGGATGTTTGTGTTAGTGTGTTGCATGAAGTGGGACTATTGTCCTTTGTTCTTTTTCTCTTTGCTGCCTGATGCTATAGAGAGAGGGAACCATGTTGCAGTTCTCAGTGTGTGTTTATATGTAAATAAAGTAGATTAGCCAAAATGCTGAGTTGCTGAGGTCTGTCACGCGCATGATGCACAAACTCTGTGGATCCCTAAGTGTGCCAGTGTCAGTTGGCATTGGTCGCTGTGATGTTCGGGCTAAAGAAAGCTTATGAAGCTCCTGAACGATCGACCAGGAGGGAGAGAACATGCCAGTTGGCCATGTGTCTCTGCCAGGGTCCTACTCAAGTGTAGGCTGAACTCCTGACACATGTGTATCTCCTCTCCCAATGAGCAACTACATCAACCATCCTCTTCTGCTGGTGGAACCATCACTAGAAGTGCTATATGATTAAAAACCAGGAACTAAACTGCCTAACACCACAATCCTTTTCAGAAATACTTGAATACTTGTGTGGATACAGTGGTACCTTGGTTCTCAAACGCTTTGGTACTCAAACAACTTGGAACCCAAACACTGCAAACTCAGAAGTAAGTGTTCTAGTTTGCAAACTTTTTTCGGAAGCTGAACATGCTCCATTTTGAGTGCCATGCTTCTGTTTTGAGCGTTACACTGAGGTCTGTCTGTTTTTGCTATTTATTTTGCGTTTTCTGGCTTTTTTGGTTTGTTTTTTGTGACTGTGTGGAACCCAGTTCAGCTGCTGATTGATTGTGACTACAGTACATTATTTATTGCTTTCATTTTATGGATCAATGGTCTTGTTAGATAGTAAAATTCATGTTTAATTGCTGTTTTAGGAGTTGTTTTTAAGAGTCTGGAACGGATTAATCCATTTTGCATTACTTTCTATGGGAAAGCGCACCTTGATTTTGGAACACTTTGGTTTTGGAACGGACTTCTGAAACGGATTAAAAGTTTGAGAACCAAGGGGTGACCAAAAAAAAATTGCACCGGGAACCACCTGACCTTGCTATGCCTCTGCTCAGAGACCAGGGGCGGTGGCAGCTGCTGCCCAGAGGACTCCCAAGGAGAGCTGGGGGAACCCTCCACAAGAGAGGGTGTTCGGAAAAGGGTGAGAGGCTGCCAGCTCAGCAGGCAAGGGGGGACATAACTGGGCTCCTGAGGCTTGGGGGGCATTTCCCCACAGGGGAGCCGCAGAAAAAATGTAGTTGGCCAAAAAGGTTGAGAACCTCTGCCCTAGATCAGGGGCCCCAATCCTACTAGCACTAGCTCAGCCGTCTCCTCAGCCATGTCAGAATCAGAGCCCAGAGTGGGGTTCCTGGCGCAATGCCCCCTTCACAACCCTCCTCCATTAATTTTGGGAGTTGACTGCACAAGAAAGGCAGGGAGAAGAGATGGAATCCCAATGGCTCCCCATCAGGTACGCACTGAACGTCCGATATTTGGAGACAGCAGTCAAGTAACATTGTCAGTAGGGATACAGGAGAGCAAAGAACACAATTTGAACTATTAAGGGGCTAGCTTGTCTTCTCCTTCCCTCAACTTGAATTGTTTACACCTTTCAGAGGAAATTCATCAGATTCTCCCATCTTTTATGTGCAGGGATGCATTTCCTGCCTTGTGCGTCCTCCTTCCTTCCCTCCCTGTGAGTCACTGATCAAAGCTACACAGTGAGCCATTTCCTCAAGCCAGCTTTCATCTCTTCCCTAGCGCTGCGGTACCATTGGAAATGCGGTTACCTGGCAACAGTAATGCTGATTTTTGCTGCAAATATTGCCCCCTCCTCCTTGCCCCAAGCAGCAGAGCCCAAAAAGGCCTATTAATAGCAGCACCAGAAGAGGCATCCAACGGAAAACAGATTTCAGATCTTTGTGCCATTTGCTGGACCCTTCTAGAAACAGTTTTTAAACACAGCTGAGTCTGCCTCCCCAGTGGAGGACATGATCACTGCCTGTTTACCATTGAGACCCCCTCGCTTTGGAGTCTTCCTAGAAGAGGGGGAAGAGAGGATAAATGGCAGGCTAGACCTAACAACAAAGGTGGACCCACAGCTATTACCTTCTCAAGATAGGACTATTAATTTTATTTAGTTATTTAAAATATGTTGATTGATTGGTGGTGGCAGTGGTGATGGTAGTACAGTGGTACCTCTGGTTACGTACTTAATTCGTTCCGGAGGTCCATTCTTAACCTGAAACTGTTCTTAACCTGAAGCACCACTTTAGCTAATGGGGCCTCCTGCTGCTGCTGCACTGCTAGAGCACGATTTCTGTTCTCATCCTGAAGCAAAGTTCTTAACCTGAGGTACTATTTCTGGCTTAGTGGAGTCTGTAACCTGAAGCGTATGTAACCCGAGGTACCACTGTAGTTGTTTCTACCAGTGTTTTCATTTGGCAAGGCGCATACAAGCCTCCTCACGTTCACGCAGCCAACACGTCTCTGAGGTAGCAAGACCCTGTTCTGCCAGCGGAAACCCTCTTTGAGTGTCACCCCTGTGAAATGAGGGGCAACCAGGGTGAAAGCGGTTGTGGGCTGGCACGTTTAGCCACACAGCTTACATACCCTCCAACATTTCTCCGATGAAAATAGGGACGTGGGTGGTGCTGGGGTCTAAACCACTGAACCTCTTGAGGTTGCCAATTGGAAGGTCGGCGGTTCAAATCCCCGCGACGAGGTGAGTTCCCGTTGCTCCATCCCAGCTCCTGCCAATACCTAGATAAATAGGTACCTCTCCGGCAGGAAGGTAAACGCCGTTTCCGTGTACTGCTCTGGTTTGCCAGAAGCGGCTTAGTCATGCTGGCCACATGACCCGGAAGCTGTACGCCGGCTCCCTCGGCCAATAAAGTGAGATGAGCGCCGCAGTCCCAGAGTCGTCCGCAACTGGACCTAATCGTCAGGGGTCCATTTACCTTTACCTTTATTTTACATCAGGAAGCTTCTCCCGTGTTCGATCTTGGCATACACATATGCATCTCTAGTATATGTCTGTCACCTTCAGCCAATTACAATCTCTCTGCCTAACCTACCTCACAGGGTTGTTGTAAAGAAAAAATGTGTGATTAATTTTCAAGACTTTATTATGAAGTTAAAGTAACACTCTTGTAGTAAATATTAATAAAATTCAGGGGAGACATATCAGGGTTCACAGTCATTACCTCATAAAATAAAGTGCTAAAAACACACATTAAGTTAATATTTTTCCTATAATATACATTTGAACATAATGCCATTGAAAGTTTGTATGGATCAGGCAAATTTAGTATGTATGCACTTTAACAGGACAACATAGAAACCGCTTTGACATCTGAGTAATGGGGGGAATGACACAAAGGAAAGATGCTCGCCTGCAAGACCCGCAATTTCAAGCGAACGAAGATGAGGACCTCTTCTCTGTGGAAGAAAATACCTTAATCAGGCTATTTTGCCAATTTCCATCTCTAATACAAACTGAAATATTAGAAAGATTAGACATGCTAAGAATTAAGCTGGCTGGGAGAGATATAAATAAGGAAATCAATGTGGACGCCCATAAAAAGGACCAGACTTCCTTTAATTTGAACTCTATACAAGAACAAAACCCGGCGGCCTGTCGGCCACGTTACCTTCAGACAATGGCTGAGATTAATCTACCTTCAATCAAGGAAGCCCAGCACACCGAAGAGTAGACTACACCACCTCCAATAGGGAGAACCATCCCCAAGGTGAACTCACCAGGCTCTTGGGACAAGCTGAGGTACCTAGATGAGGCAGAGTTAGGCCACAATCAGGTCCCGGAAGAACACCTACGGAAAGAGATAACACACTTCAAAGGCCCGGTGACCACTAATGTCAGTATTCAACATTTACCAGCCGAAACTATAGAACATTTGGCCAGTTTGCCATGCACGGAGAACAATGGGCCGGCTCATAAAAGAGTAATCCCTAAAAGTTCCTTGGGAAATAATTGACAAAGATCAGACCAGAGGCAAACACCAGCCGGCTCTCTATCTCCGCGGAAATTCGACACCATTAGAAACAAACAGGCTCAATCTTTACCCACAAATCAAGCAAAAGTAGTTCTTTCCCTGAAAGGCGCATCCAACCCACCCCAGAGCCTTAAAATTGTCTCCTGGAATGTTAACGGCTGGGCGACAAAGCAAATGGATCCTGAGGCAATAAACTTTATCTCTTCTTTTGACATTGTGTGCCTCCAAGAGACCTGGTCCCAACAAAGTGTCGCTCTCCCAAATTATTGTTCCTTTAGCTCCTGTGCTCGCAAACTAGCTAACAGGGGTCGCCCTCAAGTTGGCCTCGCCTGTCTTATTTCAACCAGCTTATCCCTCACTATCTGCGAGGAACTTAAATCTTCCCCTTACTTTCTCACTATAAAGATCCACCTTCCAAAGACCAAAAGCCCATGGTTGATAACCACAGTATATCTGCCTCCAGCAATTAATGATTCCGACCGTAATGAAAGGTGGTCTGAACTTTCGTCTTGGCTTCATGATCTTCAAATAACTAACCCAGGACTTCCTCAAATCCTCTTAGGCGACTTTAACGCAAGAATAGGTCCCAACGACGATGCTATATTATCTTCCGCAGCACTCCTGGACAATCCCCTGCAGCCACCCTGGGGAAACAGATGCTCTCTTGATCCCATAACAAATGCGTCGGGGAGGCTGATGGCCCAATTGGCCATCGAAAACGATCTTTGCATCGCAAATGGCAACGTTACTCCCTTGTCCTCGCAGCAGTTAACGTGCATCTCTTCCCGGGGAACCAGTGTTGTCGATTACATTCTATTGACGCCGGAGCTATTCTCAATCTCTACAAAAATGGAAGTGGCTGAATATTTTGGTGGTGACCACCTTCCATTGACTTTAATGTTAAACCTAATAGAGCCATTCTCAGTCCCCTCAAACTATAGTTCCACAGCACAAAGCTACCCTGTATATAAAACAAAGAAATGGACAAGCCTCAGCTCCTCTCTTGCCCTGGACATACAAAAATCACTTGATATACCTACAGTTCTTTCTGACTCAATTCCGCCCGCTGACCAATACCAGAAATTAATTGATGCTTTTTCAACAACTTACATAACCATCACCTCGCCTACCCACCAACGCTTCTTCTCTGAATCACCTTGGTTTGACAAGGAATGCAAAGTCCTAAGAAGGCGAATTAGGAAAATGGTCAGAACCATCAAATTTTCCAACGACCCTCAAACCTGTGCAGAGCTTCTAGTTACTAAAAGGACATACAGAAACATGATTCATTGCAAGAAACAGCAACACATCCTTGAGGCTTGGTCCACTCTTCGCTCGGCTGTAGAGAGGCATGACTCCCGCTCCTTTTGGCGCTTAGTTAGGCCTTCGGCACCACCCAATTCAGCTATCCTGATTTCCGCTGACGAATGGATCGCCTATTATTCAGCCAGTTTCGCTTCTCCAAATCATCTTACAGATCACCTTCAATCCCCGTTGGACCTCTGTTCCTGTTCTCTTAGTTCCACCTCCTCAGTAAATTTTACCTCAACCCGCATCTTCAACATCATAATGTCCATGCGAAGGAATAAGGCCCCCGGCCCAGACATGGTCCCGTTGGACCTTTTCCTGACTGATCCTCTTTGGTGGAGTGAACAGCTGACTCCTGTATTCACCGCTATCTCCTCCGCCTTAGACATCCCCGACTCCTGGAGAGAAGCTACAATAGTTCCGATTTTCAAAGGCGGCCAGCCAAACATCCCTAGGAATTATCGCCCCATCAGCTTACTATCTATTCCGGGGAAAATATTTGCCGCTGTCTTACTGGAAGAACTTCTTTCATGGGTCCATGAGAGAAACATTCTACCGCCAGAACAGATTGGCTTCCGGAAGTCAGCATCAACCATGGACCACTGTCTAACTCTTTATCACCTTGCCAGTAAATACACTGCACCAAGGCAAGGCCACCTGTTTGCCGCTTTCATGGACCTGGAGGCCGCCTTTGATTCCATTCCTAGGCAGAGATTATGGTCCAAACTCGCCCATCTGGGAATTGATCCGCACCTCCTCTCCCTAATTATTTCCCTTTATTCAAACACCACAGCTCGGGTTCGAATTGGTCCCAACGGCTCCCTTACCACTCCATTCCCAACGGCCAGGGGCGTCCGACAAGGTTGTCTCTTGGCCCCTTTACTGTTTAATCTTTATCTTCATGATGCCCTTTCCCCTTTGAAGCTAGCAACTAAGTATCCTCCTCACTTAGCAGGCCACCCCGTTGCTTCCCTTTTCTATGCAGATGATGCCGTCATCTTATCCAGAACAGCTGCGGACCTAGCAAATGCAGTTAATGCATTTATCGCCTATTGTAAGGCGGAAGTGTAGCACCCTGCTTGTGGTTAACGCTTAGCTGGAATGAAATATTCAACGCAGCAATAGAGAAATTAAAATAGTAATTTATTTGTCAGACAAATAAATATGAGGCACAGTGGTATATGGTTACCAAGCTCTGGCCTGGCCTCTTGCCATTCTGGCCAGCACTTATATTTCCTTAATCCAGCCCCCTTGCTCCTCCTGTGGCTGCCTCTGTCCAATCAGCCTGGTTGAAATTCCTATTGGCTATTTGCTAGAACCAATCACAAAAGATACACCCATTTCCTCTTGCCCTTTTATGGAAATCAAAAAGCTATATATTCTTCTATCTATAAATGACAAATAAGTAGTAATATATCTTACATGTGTCTCAACAAGGAATCTTAATTACCAGCTCACCTCTTGCCCTCCTTGCCCTATTGCCTTCCAAAACAGATGATTAATCTTGAATTTTTATCTTAAACATATGTCAAGGATTTTGAGTTCACATCAACATTGAGAGATCTCCTTCATTTGAAGGTTTCTAAACAAAAGGCCTGACAACCATATATCAGGAGTGCTCGATGGCGTCTCCTGTCTGACAAGGGGGGCTGGTGGCTGACTTAATTTCAGGATAGTTACAACTCTTACAACTATATGAAATAAGAATCTAGCATTTCTTAAATCCTTTGCATAATTATATTTAAGCTAATATATTTAATACATAAATAACCTTTAAAAGGAAAAGAAATCTTAAAAGGATCTTAGTTTAAGAAAGAAACAGCTTTAGAAAAGACTTCCCAAAAATGCTCTCTTTCTTTCTGCCAGCTCTTCTTCTCTTGTTTCTCAGCCTCAAAAATAGAAAGAAAGAAAACCTATTTTCTCCAGCCAAGCCAGTTGTCTTTTTCACTGCTCTTGACCTTTTTAACCTTAGGAAGAAGATATGGCTCATTTTACTATTTATCAGCCCTTAATTTGTAGGGTCAGTGTAACCTTGGCTGTCAGCCTGTAATTCCCTTTTTACGACTTTGAGAATTGTTTTCTGCTATAAATCAGGGGGCCCCTTTGTCTAGGAGAAAAACATTTTGCCAAGGTTCTTAGGCAGCTGGCATGAAACATTTGAAGATCTTTAAGATCATTTTTAAAATACAAGCCCTGATTAAACATATAAGCTTTAATAAAAATGCAAGCTTATGATTAGATGCCTCAGAAGCTCTTAATATTAATTATAAAAAATCGAAAGTTCTCCACTTCACTCGTTCCCGCAAACTCCAGCTGGAGCCGCTTAAGATCACAGGTGGCTACTTAGAAAAGGTAAAAGCCTTTAAATATCTAGGCTTAATATTTACTTATAATCTCTCCTGGACCACCCATCTACAATCTGCCTCTCTTGCTGCAACTACGACCTCTAATGCCATTGTCCGATTTTATCACCAGAAGGGCGGCAAATACCTTCCAGCAGCAATTCAAATATTTAATGCCAAAGTTGTCCCTAAATTATTATATGGCTGCGAAGTATGGACTACAGCAATATTAGGTAACTTGGATCACCCACTTCACATGTTTCTGAGATCTCTTTCCGGCGTCCTGAGATGTGTCTCAGGTGCAGCCCTACGACTTGAGTTCGCCCAGCCCTCAATTGTAAAACGAGCATGGAGTCGAGCCATTTCCTATAGCTCCCACCTACTAGCATCGGATGCTCGAATTAGAGGTGGTTTCTCCAATTTGATCCTAAGAGATATTCATAATTCTCCTTGGAAAACTACAATTAATCTCAAATTCCGCTCTCTTCTCAATTTGAACCGTAAAACTGTTTTTAACTTAGAGTGTATTAGCCCGGCGGCCCTACCTCTAATCAAAAAGAAGCTACAGCAACTTGACTTCTCTAACACAGCTTCCCATGCAAGAGGGCCGTGTTCAGGCTTAGCCCTAGCTATTCCACCCCCTGAAGGGATCCCTCTATACTGCTTCACAATTCCTTCGGAGGCTAAGCGAAGGGCCTTTACCTGTGCCCGTCTCAACTGCTTTCCTACAGCAGTTCTGTCGGGTCGTTACTCCAGAGTTCCCATCGCAAATAGAACATGCTCCTGCAATGACACGGCTCTGGAGACTATGGAACATGTAATGCTCTTCTGTCCCAACTGGACAGATGAAAGATCTCGGTTTCTAACTCCTCTCGTGAACAAGTTTCATCTCCCAATCCAGCCCTGGATAGTGTCCTTTCTTCTGCAGGATTCTGACTGTTGGATTACCGAGATGACAGCTAATTTCCTGCTTAGTGTGATGAAGAGGAAAGCGGCACCAACTCCTTCTTTAACACCACAGATGTAGTCGATATGCCGCACAATCGAACGTGTTTTTGTATTCTCTGTCATTCGATGTTTTAAATCCCCCGTTACTTTTGTTATCCTCATTTTCTCAAAGTATTCCCCCAGGACGACATCCACTTTTATCTCCCCACCCCCATTTTATGTTGTTATTTCTATGTATATTATGCTATGGCCGTATGGCTAATGCAATAAAATCGATTGATTGACACAAATGCTTTACATTTTGCATCATTTATTTGTTTTAGTATTTTAAAACTAAATCCACCTTGACAGAAAGGCACAATATAAATGCAATAAATAAGTAAATAAATACATTTGTAAGTAAACATATATCACTTCACCATAAGTATCTTAGCGTATGTTCTCTCAAGAAAGTTGTACCTAAAGGGTGACTCCAGAAGTTTTTCCAGCTTGGAGAAGTGAACCATGAAACAGTATTTTGCATAAAACGATTCAGTGCAAACAGAGGTAGAATATGACTAATAGATCTTTTCCATCAATTAATTCCTGGTCTATGAATAAATCAGCTAGACCACATAGCAAAGCAGATTTTTAGCTGCAAATTGCCATTGTGTGGCTAAATTTAGAACTACAAGTGCAAGGCAGGATAAAGATGGCAGGAAGTAAATCTGTGTTTCTTTGTGCTGAGGTAAGAGAGAAGTTGTGTGGCCTGCCACTGTTTTCATACCATAACAGAGCAGGCTCAGCTGTAAAAGCAGTCGAGGCATATTTCTAGGAGAGCAGGCATCAAGGAACATATACAGAGTTGGAAGCAGCTCATGAGGTCAGGCTCTGAAGCTGTGCTGGAATGGCCAACTCCCCATAATTCAAAGTGTTGGTGCTGACCTAAACAGCCTCGGCCCAGTATACCTGAAGGAGGTCCAGCGCCGAGGGCCTTCTGGTGGTTCCCTCCCTGCGAGAAGCCAAGTTACAAGGAACCAGGCAGAGGGCCTTCTCGGTAGTGGCACCCGCCCTGTGGAATGCCCTCCCACCAGATGTCAAAGAGAAAAATAACTACCAAACTTTTAGAAGACATCTGAAGGCAGCCCTGTTTAGGGAAGCTTTTAATGTTTAATAGGTTATTGTATTTTAGTGTTTTGTTGGAAGCCGCTCAGAGTGGCTGGGGAAACCCAGCCAGATGGGCGAGGTATAAATAAATTTATTATAATAATAATAATAATAATAATAATTTATTATTTATACCCCGCCCATCTGGCTGAGTTTCCCCAGCCACTCTGGGCGGCTCCCAATCAGTGTTAAAAACAATACAGCATTACATATTAAAAACTTCCCTGAACAGGGCTGCCTTAAGATGTCTTCTGAATGTCAGGTAATTCTTTATCTCTTTGACATCTGATGGGAGGGCGTTCCACAGGTCGGGCGCCACTACCGAGAAGGCCCTCTGCCTGGTTCCCTGTAGCCTCACTTCTCGCAATGAGGGAACCGCCAGAAGGCCCTCGGCGCTGGATCTCAGTGTCCGGGCTGAACGATGGGGGTGGAGATGCTCCTTCAGGTATACAGGACCGAGGCCGTTTAGGGCTTTAAAGGTCAGCACCAACACTTTGAATCGTGCTCGGAAACGTACTGGGAGCCAGTGCAGATCTCTCAGAACCGGTGTTATGTGGTCCCGGCGGCCACTCCCAGTCACCAGTCTAGCTGCCGCATTCTGGATTAATTGCAGTTTCCGGGTCACCTTCAAAGGTAGCCCCACGTAGAGCGCGTTGCAGTAGTCCAAGCGTGAGATAACCAGAGCATGCACCACTCTGGCGAGACAGTCCGCGGGAAGGTAGGGTCTTAGCCTGCGTACCAGGTGGAGCTGGTAGACAGCTGCCCTGGACACAGAGTTAACCTGCGCCTCCATGGACAGCTGTGAGTCCAAAATGACTCCCAGGCTGCGCACCTGGTCCTTCAGGGGCACAGTTACCCCATTCAGGACCAGGGAATCCTCCACACCTGCCCGCCTCCTGTCCCCCAAAAACAGTACTTCTGTCTTGTCAGGATTCAACCTCAATCTGTTAGCCGCCATCCAACCTCCAACCGCCTCCAGGCACTCACACAGGACCTTCACCGCCTTCACTGGTTCTGATTTAAAGGAGAGGTAGAGCTGGGTGTCATCTGCATACTGATGAACACCCAGTCCAAACCCCCTGATGATCTCTCCCAGCGGCTTCATATAGATGTTAAAAAGCATGGGGGAGAGGACGGAACCCTGAGGTACCCCACAAGTGAGGGCCCAAGGGTCTGAACACTCATCCCCCACCACCACTTTCTGAACACGGCCCAGGAGGAAGGAGCGGAACCACTGTATAACAGTGCCCCCAGCTCCCAGCCCCTCTAGACGGTCCAGAAGGATGTTATGGTCGATGGTGTCAAAGGCCGCTGAGAGATCCAGCAGAACTAGGAAACAGCTCTCACCTTTGTCCCTAGCCCGCCGGAGATCATCAACCAGCGCGACCAAGGCAGTTTCAGTCCCATGGTGAGGCCTGAATCTCAGTCTTCCTGTTCCAAGTCTAACACTCTAAATCAGAGCTTTCCAAACTGTGTGTCGCAACACGTTAGTGTGTCAGCTGCCATGTGTAGGTGTGTCGAGTGATCGCTCCCTGCGCTCCTCCCAGGGCTGGGAAGGGGTTGGTTTAAACTTCAGTTTCCTAGTAAAACTGAATTACTGTGTCATGAAATGATGCATGTCTAAAAAGTGTGTCACCGACATAAAAAGTTTGGAAAACTCTGCTCTAAATGCTTGTCTTGGAAGGCTTGGGGACTCAGCAGTTAGGAAGCTGGGTGTTTTACCGCTGAGCTATGGCCCTTTCACATTTCAAGCTAAAATACTCTCAGGAGGGGACTTGGCTGAACAAAAGATGCGTGCGTTTACAAATGGATGGGCAAGTTCCTTTCTAACATGGGGTCTCTCATCAGGATGCTAAGCTGCCAAGAAACAAAGTGGAAGATGACTTTGACTCAGCATTTCTGCTGGGATTTACTCCAGCTTCCGTGCAAACTCCCATATCCCTTTCCTTCTTCCCTTTAACATCTTCCTGGAGGTTAAATCTTTGCGGAGTTTTCGGAAAAGACTGCTGGCACAGAGCTGCTTGCTACTAACAGCTCATGTCCCTGAACAAGTCAAAGTTTCCACTTCCTTCGTAAATATGCATCCGCCATCGTCCCAGGGGAGCAAACCATTCTCACAAACATGCTTGCTTATGCTAAAGATAGCTAGGCAAAGGCTTCCATGGCTGACCCCCCCCCCCAATTCCGACAAAAGCAAAAGGGATTATTTTCCCTTGGGAGGTTTGTCCCCCTTTTCTTCCTGCTGCATTCCTGATGAATGGAAATTCAGCCCAACTGTTCAGTCAAGGGAGCTGTGGACTCAAAAAGGTTGAAAGCCTCTGCCAGATGGGGATCAAAGTTGTGACCCGGGTGTTATCAGCACCATGCTCGAAGCAACCGAGCTGTTTAGCCACGTTCTTGCATTTGATTTTTCTTTTTGCATTTTAAGAGAATATTTTGTTTTCCTGTAATCATGCTGCTTCAAATGTGGATCATGATTGTATTTGTATCTGATTCTCATCTGTAGTGTCTGATATATTGTAGTGTTTTATTTAAGACAGGTTGCAAACTGCTTAGAGATTCCTTTGGAAATGTGAGGCATTATAGAATGATATATATATAACACAAATACATCTGGAGGGCCGCAGGTTCCTCAGCTCTGGCCTTATCCTTCCCCTGCTTAGAACTTTCCTCCTAGAATTCCTGCCCTGGGGCTACATTCTGTCAGGCTCCTGTCCCAAAGTCAGCAACTTTTAGTTGGAAGAGATACAGTGGTACCTTGGGTTACAGATGCTTCAGGTTACAGACACTTCAGGTTACAGACTCCGCTAACCCAGAAATAGTACCTCCGGTTAAGAACTTTCCTTCAGGATGAGAACAGAAATCGTGCAGTGGCAGCAGGAGGCCCTATTAGCTAAAGTGGTACCTCAGGTTAAGAACAGTTTCAGGTTAAGAACGGACCTCCAGAACAAATTAAGTTCTTAACCCAAGGTACCACTGTAATAGCATTCAGACTAATAGCAGTCCAGGCTTAGCAGCAAACACAAAGTCCAGAAGTCAAGATTCCAAGAAGTTCTTAACCAAACAAAACCTGAAAAATGTCCCAACAGTTGACACGCCCCTCCTGCCAGTCTTTCATAGATACAGTGGAGTGGGCTTATTGACAGGACTCTCTCATCCTGGGAGACAGCTGCACATGTGCACACAGCCCTCTCCCTCCAGCTCTGATGCCACTTCTGTGGGAATGTCCAGGGAGGCAGGAGAGGAGATATTGTTTGATGATATTCTTCCTAACTTGTGTTAGCAAGTTCTATATCTTAGCAGAGTTTAAACATTCCCCTTTTGAAGGCAAGGCGGTTTGCTTGTTGCAAGCTCATCTGAGCCTCTCTATAGGAGATTTCTGGTAAGATCCCTTCTTGTCCCTCTTAAAAGAATAGGCACAACCATCTTATGAAAGTCAACATAAAAGTAATTTGCTCACAATCATTCAGTTCACAATTGGATCCCTGAAGGCAGACTTAGGTTACAAACCTATATACACATGTGGAACTATCCCATAAGGGAGTTAGTTCCTAAGTGACTGCGAACAGGAAGTCACTTCTGCTAACACAAGGAAAAGCAAAATGGAGGAGAGAGAGCAAGAGAAGAACGTGTGCTCCCCTAGCCAGATTAGGTCACACCTAGTCACATGCAGAGAGGAAGTTTGTCCCAGCTCAGGAGGAAACAGGAAGTTTTCTCCTGGCTGGTACAGAGCATCTCCTAGCATGTCCCTTCTGGGAATGTTGTACTTGACTGCTATGTGTTTCACATCCCACAACCTCCTCCTGTTCAGCCCCTCCCTCTGGCTGGTCAAAGTCTCCCTACTTCCTGATGGGGCCTTAGGTACCCATCTCCAAACCTGTCTCTGCTCCTTCTCCTTCTTCCTCTGGCATCTGGGCTGCTGAGTCGTACCAAATCTTGAGAGAGTCCAGGGGTCCTTGACACTTCCCCTCCTGCCAGTGTTGCGGGCAAGGTCAGATTATAATGGTGCAACTGTAGCAATTGCATCAGAGTCCATTCCAGTAGGGAGCCTGGATTCTGAGCTATTATTATTTACTTTTTTAAAAAAACTATGTATCTAGCCCTCTGAAAAGGAATGTTACGAAGCAAAATGTGCAGGCATTTTTCTGAGCAATTTCTGTGAGAAATTCTGCTCCCACCTGCCCACCACTGCTTTTTTCCCTTTAGATTGTTTCCTTCTAATGCCACTTTGCAGATGAGAAGCAGTGCCTGGAGTTTGAAAATACAGCTTGGCTATATAAACATCCAGCTCAAATTTTAAGAGTGAAAATGATTTCTGGCCTTTGAGCCTGCAGAGAGAGATTTGAAAGCTTGTAGTTAATGTGAAATCCTGCAAGCCTGAATCATGGTGGTTTCCAAGCAGGATTTGCAATGGTTGAGACTCCTCCCTACGTCTTGTAGAAGAACTATACAAATCTGCAGACTTGCATGATTTAGGCAGACTGCAGAATCCAGCAACTCTTGGTGCAGAATATTGGCTCAGAAAGTTAGCCCAACTTGTACCTAGCTCTGTCGTGAGGGTCCAGATTTAGCATAAAAGAGAGCCCAAACACCAGGAAATATTGAGACACTCAAAGTATCTGTCCTGATAGCTGATGCAGCTTTCTGCTGGTGAAGCGGGAGAGGTTTGTGCCAACATTTCACAATTCCAAACAACATTTAACTCCATTAGCAGCGCTGACACCCCATAATTACAGTTTAGGAGAGGTCTGCCATGTTCTCAATGCTACTTGTTAAAAATATAACTGTCAGTTACTTTGCAATGTGTTGTAAACAAGAAGCCATCCCTACTTCGATAGCAAACCATAAACTTGTCAAAGTGACAGCAGCAGACTGACAGTAACATGGTGTTTAGGGGGAAAGGGAGAGATGGAATGTTTTCCAAATGAACATCTTCACGGTGGGTTAAAATATCTCTCTGCATTTGTTATTTTAGAAACCAGGGTAGCAGGTACCCAGGGGGGTGCAGAGAATCAACATTATTCTATGGATAAATTAAGCACAAGATGTACCAAGTGGGAGGGAAGTGACAAGCTGCAAACTAAAGACTTGGGTATGTTCAAAGTCCACAGCCTGCCAGGTGTTTCTGCCATGCAGTTGTCACTCTGTTCAGCGGGTCTAACACAGTGTCTTCCTCCAGACAGGCTTTGGGCTTGACTGATCAGGGCTTGAAGGGGATTGATTTTGAACAAATGTCATCCAGGAACAAAAGATGGAGCTGAGCTGAGGAGGCTCTGCAGAGACCAGGACAGTCCTTGGGGAAGAGGATGCTGCTGTGAGAATGGCCAGTAGTGATTCGGGTTACTACTTTGAAATGGAGAGCTGGCGGGAATTTTAAGGGACTCCCCTGCATTAGGGGCCACGCACTCTCAGGCAGCTGGCCGTCTCCCCAGGTACACCCAAGGCCCCATTTGCACCATATGTTTAAAGCAGTGTTTCCCAGACTTGGGTCTCCAGCTGTTTTTGGACGACAAATCTCATCATCCCTAGCTAGCAAGGTCAGGGATTATGGGAACTGTTGTCCAAAAACAGCTAGACACCCAAATTTTGTTTCAAAAGTTGTGCTCCATGTCCCTGTCTACAGCATCTGGTGCCAGTGAAGGCACATGCCACAACCAACTGCACATCTTCAAGTCTCTGTGTGTGGCTTGCAACTGAACAAGGGAATCCATACACTTGCTGGATCGGGATGTAAATGTAAATGATTTCTAAGAGTGGTGTACAGCAGGCCAGTCCAACTTTTCTTACCAAGTGGGCTGCAAGAGCACTTCAACATGGAACCCACAGGCCACACACTGAACTGAATTTCCATATTGGTAAAAAAAGTGTTTGCAATATAGCTAATATACAGTTAATACACAGTAATATAATATAATATAATATAATATAATATAATATAATATAATATAATATAATATAATATAATATAATATAATATAAATATACTGTAATAATATAATATAATATAATATAATATAATATAATATAATATAGTTACTTAATATACAGTTAATAGATTTAATTGAATATATATAATGTCAGGGAACTGCCATCAGAGAGTCAGGTGGTGGAAGGGCTCCAGGAGGCTAGGAGACCCTCGGATGCTGAGGAAGGAACCAGCAGGGGGAGAGAGAGATTTCCTGCAGAAACTCAGTCGGAGGGAGGGCTCCAAGATACTTCCAGTGAGAACAGCGGAGAAGTCTCAGGACCTCCGCTGGGGACGCCTACTCCGCGCAGGAAACTGTCACGCAGAGAATCCAGAAGGGGAGTTTCCGTTAAGGAACTCTTATGTTGGCGTAAATTCCGGAAGCGCCCACTGACGGATTCTGCCAGCGATTGAGGTAGCCATACACCCATGGCTCCGCGGTCTGGGAGAGTCTTTAGAAACTGATTGCATGAGTTGAGAACTCAACCATTTACGCACAAGCAGCCCCTTAACCCATCACAGCAATCCGTCAGTCTTCGACGCTGCGTGTGCGAAAGAGAGGCATCATCAGCAACCCAACTGGAGACGGAGCAGCGGGAGGAGCTGGAGCGGGACCAACTCTGGAGGAGAGAAACAGAGCATTGGAACACCAGCTGGCACTGCTAACGGCGCGTCTCGAGGACAGGAGAGCTCAGGATGCACAGGGGAAGCCCACCCCCATCGCAAGGAAGGTACCGGGGTTGGTACAGAAATTCAGGGGTGACCCAAGAAGCTACCAAGCCTTTAAGACAGAAATGCAGTACGCACTGAACCTGCAGTTTGATGACTTTGCAGATGAGGAATCGAGAGTGGCTTTTGTGATTGGGCACCTCGAGGGGGGAGCTAGAGAATGGGTGAGACCCCTGATGGCATCGAATAATGATGCTCTAAAAGACTTGAGGAAATTCTTTATCGCGATGGACTTGATGTTTTCCAGCCAGATTGAACAGGGCGTGGTACGCAGACAGTTAATGGCATGCAAACAGGGGAATCAGTCCGTCCGAGAGTATTGGACACAGTTTACCATGCTCATACATAAATTGGGGTGGGACCTGTCTTCGGACCCGATTCAAATGCTGTTTGAAGAAGGGCTAGCCCCGGCGGTGAAAGATGAACTTTCCTGTGCGCCCCGTCCGGAGTCCATGGATCAGCTGACCAAATCGGCGCTTGCGATTGGAGCGCGCCAAGAGGCAAGGGCTCTGGAGAAGCGGGAAGGGAGAGGAGAGCGTTGGAGTGATTTCCACATTCCTGAGATGCCTGAGCAACCTTCCCCGCCAGTGGAACCAATGGAGATTGGGACTGCGTGTGCGCGCGCGCGGAATTTCAAATGTCAACAAAGGGCGGAAGAAGGAGGGGAAGAGCGCCAAAAAATGCTTCCTCTGTCAGCAGCCAGGACATTTTGCCAGAGTGTGCCCACAAAGGAAGGGATGGCAAGGAATGGTGGGGGCTGTTGGGAGTGAGGAGGAGGGGGTTAAGGAGCAGGTAAAAGCCAACACCTGGCTGCCAGCGACAGGGCACAGCAGCCAGGCCAAGGATCAGTGAACGTGCCCAAGCCTGAACCCCCAAGAGCGGCACTAGTCATAGAGGTGCTGCTAGAGCTACCCAATGGACATCCACTCACGATAAAAGCCCTGTTAGACTCAGGCAGCTCTTGCAATTTCATGAGTAAGGAGTTTGCATCAGAGCACCAGATACAGATGCTGCCCTTAAGTAATTCCTTGCAGGTGACCACGATTGATGGGAGGGAACTTCTGGGAGGGGAAGTGAGCCAACAAACGGTCCCCATGACAATGAGGGTGGCAAGGCACACGGAAGTCATTGCATTACACGTAGCCACCCTGGCCGGGCCGCCCATCATATTAGGAATGAGCTGGCTGGCGTTACATGACCCGCTAGTGGGATGGCACCAGCGGACAGTCTCTTTTGGGTCAGCTCATTGCCTAGAACACTGCAAGGGAAGAGAAACTCAGGGGTTGGCTAGGGCAAGTCTGGCAGGGATGGTGGTGGGAGAAAAGGGAGAAATACCACCACAATACGCAGACCTGAGTGATGTCTTCAGCGAGAAGGAAGCAGATAGACTGCCCCCGCATAGACCCTTTGACTGTCAAATTAACCTACTCCCGGGAGCCCAGCTACCAGTGGGCAAACTGTATGCTATGTCGGACAGGGAGATGCAGGAGTTAAGGGAGTTCATAGACAAGAACCTTAAACGAGGGTTCATCAGGGAGTCAAAAGCGGTGGGGGGCAGCCCAGTGTTTTTTGTGGACAAAAAGGACTCGAATAAACTCAGGCTGGTCGTGGACTTCCGGGTCGTCAATTCGGTGTCAGAACCAGTGGCCTTTCCCATGCCCAGGATTGACGACATTCTGACCAGGGTGAGGAAGGGAAAGATTTTTACCAAGCTGGACCAGAGGGGGGCGTATAACCTGATACGGATGAGGAAGGGGGATGAATGGAAGACCACCATGTTCACCCCCTTGGGGGCCTTTGAGTATCTCGTTATGCCCTTCGGATTACAGGCGGGCTCAGCATGCTTCCAATCCTTCATGCATCACGTCCTGGGACCTCTGCTCTATAAGAACTGCGTGGCCTTCTTAGACGATGTGTTAGTTTACTCAGAGGATGAGGAGCAGCATGTCTGAGATGTCCGGGAGGTCCTAAGCAGGCTGCAAGCAAACCAGCTGTGGGTAAAACTGGAGAAGTGCCAGTTCCATACCAGAGAGGTGGAATTCCTGGGGTACCGTTTGTCAGACAAGGGATTGGCCATGGATCCCAGTAAAGTCCAAGCGGTACTGGAATGGAAGACACCCAGAACCAGGAAGGACGTGCAGAGATTCCTGGGGTTTGGAAACTTCTATCGGAAGTTCATCAAAAACTTTGCCCACTTAACGGCGCCCATCACCGATTGTCTCAATAGTAAGAAGAAATTCGCCTGGACGGAAGAGCGTTTGAACAGCTAAAGAAAGCGTTCGCGTCGGAGGAACAGCTCTTGCACGTAGATCTACAAAAGCCGATGAGGGTAGAGACGGACGCATCTGATCGAGCGGTAGGGGCGGTGCTTCTCCAGCCGGGAAAAGATGCGTCGGACTGGAGACCGTGTGCCTTCTTCTCGCGGAAGTTGAATAAATCCGAAAGGAACTACACAGTGTATGACCGGGAACTGCTCACCATTCATGAAGCGTTTCGGCGGTGGCGACATCTGCTGATTGGAGCGCAGCACAAGGTCCAGGTGTGCACGGACCACAAAAATCTGGAATATTGGAGAACGGCCCGAGTACTGAACCAGAGAGAAGTGAGATGGGCACAGGAGTTCTCCAAATTCCATTTTGAGATTCGCTACCAGAGAACGTCAGAGCGGACGCTCTCTCTCGAAAGCCAGAGTATATGGAGGGGGAGGGAGCGCCCGAGGAAAGGCATATTATCCCAGAGGACCACTGGGTTTGTGGAGCAGCATTGGTGGGGCAAAGAGAACTGGTAGAAGGGACAGAGAACGATGAATACGCCCAAGATAAGCTCAGAGGGCTCAGGAGAGCCGGGGAGAACACAGGGGGGTTTGAAGAAAGGAACGGGGCGTTATATTACAAAGGGGCATTGTACATACCGGAAGGGGAATTGAGGGGTAGAGTACTCAAACAACTACACGACAGCCCCACCGCAGGGCACTTTGGGCAACACAAAACCATGTGGTTAGTTACCAGGCAGTTCTGGTGGCCCAAGGTGAGGGAAGATGTACGAGAGTATGTAAGGGGGTGCGACCGCTGCCAGCGAGCAAAGGGGGAGAGGGCGGCACCGGCGGGGTTGCTGGAACCATTATCCACACCCGAACGGCCATGGGAGACAGTTTCCATAGATTTTATGACGGATTTACCAAAATCCAAGGGAAAGACTGCGGTAATAGTAGTGGTAGACCTGTTAACCAAGATGTGCCACTTTATAGCTTGCTCACATGCGGTGACGGCGGAAGAAACCACCAGGTTGTTTATAGAACACATTTTTAGGTTGCATGGCGCCCCCTTGAGGGTGGTCTCAGATAGAGGGAAACAATTTACGTCCAGGTTCTGGAGGAAGCTCATGAGCTTACTGCACATAGAGGTCAATTTCTCGACCGCCAGACACCCAGAAACTAATGGGCAGGCGGAAAGGGCAAACAGTATTCTGCAACAATATCTGAGGTGCTATGTAAATGACAGAGAGAATGATTGGGTAGAGAAATTGTCCCTGGCCGAATTCGCCTACAATAACATGGAAAATGTGTCCACGGGCACGAGTCCATTTGTGGCCAATTACGGGTGTCACCCTAGGGCCTTTCCAGGGGAAGGAGGGGAAAGATGGAGCGTACCGGCAGCGGAACATTTCGTGGAAGAAATGGAAGCCATACATCAACAGCTCAAGATGAATTTGGATAGGGCCAAGGAAGAATACAAGAAGCAGGCAGATAGGAGCAGAAGGGAAGGAGAGACCATAAGGGTGGGGGACCGGGTGTGGTTGTCAACACAAGGGTTGCCATTCAAGGGCGGGTGCAGGAAATTGAGGCCGAAACGACTGGGACCCATCGAGGTTATACAACAGGTCAATCCGGTGGCCTTCAGACTCAGGTTGCCAGACAACATGAAACTGCATCCAGTATTCCATAGGTCATTACTGTCACCATACCGGGAGGGGCGGGAATTTTTGGGACGTGAAGGTGAGGTTCCCGCGGCACCGGAAGTAGAAGAGAGGGAGCGCAGCAGTCATGTAGCAGAAATACTCGACTCTCGGTGGAAGGATAAGCAGGTGGAGAACTTAGTGGCATGGGAAGGGGAACCAGAGTCCGAAAATACCTGGGTACCAGCAGAAACGGTCAATGATGAGGTTTTAGCAGGAATGTTTCATCACCGGTTCCCAAGGAAGCCTCAGCCCTTGGCTAGGTTCTGGGAGGAACACTTCGGCACTACTGATGAGGAAGAGGAGTTTGAGGGGTTCCCAGAATCAGGACAGGAAGAGGAAGAAGAATCAGATGAGGAAGAGTATTCGGGAAGAAGGGACAGTAGTAGGTGGAGGACGGTTTTCGAGTCATCCGAAGATGAGGAGGATTCTTTCAGGGGGTTCCCAGCCTCACCACCCAGAAAAGAGGGGGAAACGGGGGGTGAGGGGGGTCCTGGAGGGGAGGTGGATGTCAGGGAACTGCCATCGGAGAGTCAGGTGGTGGAAGGGCTCCAGGAGGCTAGGAGACCCTTGGATGCTGAGGAAGGAACCAGCAGGGGGAGAGAGAGAGCTCCTACAGAAACTCAGTCGGAGGGAGGGCTCCAAGATATTTCCAGTGAGAACAGCGGAGAAGTCTCAGGACCTCCGCTGGGGACGCCTACTCCGCGCAGGAAACTGTCACGCAGAGAATCCAGGAGGAGAGTTTCCGTTAAGGAACTCTTATGTTGGCGTAAATTCCGGAAGCGCCCACTGACGGATTCTGCCAGCGATTGAGGTAGCCATACACCCATGGCTCCGCGGTCTGGGAGAGTCTTTAGAAACTGATTGCATGAGTTGAGAACTCAACCATTTACGCACAAGCAGCCCCTTAACCCATCACATATAATTAAAGGCACAATTAATAGATTTATTATATTGAATTCTTAAACAAATTTAATTCACAAACAGCTGTATGAGCTTTTGTTACCATTACATGACACAATTTTTAAAAAGGTTTTAAGATTTTTTTTTAATTGAATGTTACAGAGGGCCACCAAAAAGGCCTTGTGAGCCCCATGCAGCCCTTGGTGTAGAATACTGGATGAGGACCTGGGAGGCCAGAGTTTGAATCAGTCATGCAGCTCAGTGGGTGACCTTGTGCCAATCACTGTCTCTTAGTCAACCTACCTCACAGGGTTGTTGTGAAAATAAAATGAAGAGGTGGGTAACTGTGAATGCTAACTTAAATTCTTAGGAAGAAAAGTCAGATGTAAATGCAAAAACAAATAAAGAAATGAGCTGGTGCAGGGTGGTTGGTGCTATTATATGCTTTTATTTATTTGCTTATTTGTTATAATCGCTTTTCATGTCGCCTGGGTCTCAAAGCAACTTACTAAGAATAAAACCATACAATATACAGAATTTAAAGTCTTAATTAAAAGAGTGTATAGGTTTTGTTTGCTATTGTAGATGATCCCAGATCCAGGGAATGCTTCAGTAATCAGACATCTCTCTCTAACGGGGTACTTTTCTTCTAAAAATTGAACTGCTTTGATTTTCAGAGAAGAGACTAGTCTGAGAAACAGACATGACACTTCTCTGCAAATATATAAACCCTAATGACTTTCTAAGTAATGAGCTCAGGGAACATGACTAGTGTCACAACACTCCAAAGGGAGGAAATACTGATGTCATTTACATCTGTAAGTGACAACTCAAAAGTCTCAGCAGCATTGGTGCAGCTTTCACAACGAAGTGTCACCTTGAGACTTTTCTCAAGTGACAGCTGTTTTAATAGCCTCTTGAGCTTCAGCTCTGAGACATCTGACCCAGTTAGCAACGTGAAGGGACTGGAAAGGGATTTATTTTTTTGCTGTAAATCTGATGGCTCCTTAAATGCACATATCATTATAGAGTATACTGGTGGTACCTTTTCCCAAAGAGAATGAGTAGAATATATACCATTGCAATCAGTTTATTTGTATAAAGCCAAAGGCCTTGACAATGGATGACAGAGAATAAAAGGAAACTTCCATCTAAAATCATACAACATAACTGATCAGAAAGGTTGGCAGTTTGACTCTGCGCAACAGCATGAGCTCCCATTGCTTTGCCCCAGCTTCTGCCAACCTAGCAGTTCGAAAGCATACCAGCATGAGTAGATAAATTGGTACATACTTCTGTGGTGGGAAGGTAAATGGTGTTTTCATGTGCTCTGGCTTCCGTCACAGTGTTCCATTGTGCCAGAAGCAGTTTAGTCATGCTGGCCATATGACCTGAAAAGCTGTCTGCAGACATTGAAGATGAGCACCGCACCCCATAGTCGAATTCAACTGGACTTAACCGTCCAGAGGTCCTTTACCTTTACCATTTGGATAACAAAGAATATTGAAGATGTGGTCCTGAATAGAGCAAAATAGTTTTGTATAAGGGGGATTGCTAAAAAGAATCAAATAGTTCCGGTTCAAAGTAATCGTGTAGACACGAAGTCAGAAATGTGTAGACACAAAGTCAGAAAAGCTAAAGCACAGAATGAACTCAGGCTTGCTAGAGAGGTTAAAAGCAACAAAAAAGACTTTTATGGGTATGTTCGTAGCAAAAGGAAGAACAAAGAAACAGTGGGGTCACTCAGAGGAGAAGATGGTGAAATGCAAACAGGGGACACAGAAAGGGCTGAACTCCTCAATGCCTTCTTTGCCTCAGTCTTCTCCGATAAAGAAAACAATGCCCGACCTGAAGAATTTGGAGCAAATGATTCAGCAGAGGAGAATAACTAAGGAGATAGTACAAGAATACTTGGCTAGTTTAGATGTATTCAAGTCTCCAGGGCCAGATGAACTGCATCCAAGAGTATTAAAAGAACTGGCAGATGTGATCTCAGAACCACTGGCAGTCATCTTTGAGAATTCCTGGAGAACAGGCGAAGTCCCGGCAGACTGGAGGAGGGCAAATGTTGTCCCTATTTTCAAAAAGGGGAAAGAGAGGACCCAAATAATTACCGCCCAGTCAGTCTGACATCAATACCAGGGAAGATTCTGGAGCAGATCATTAAGCAAACAGTCTGTGAGCACCTAGAAAGGAATGCTGTGATCACCAATAGTCAGCATGGATTTCTGAAAAATAAGTCATGTCAGACTAACCTGATCTCGTTTTTTGACAGAATTACAACCCTGGTAGATGAAGGGAACGCAGTGGATGTAGCCTACCTTGATTTCAGCAAGGCATTTGACAAGGTGCCCCATGATATTCTTGTAAAGAAGCTGGTAAAATGCGGTCTTGACTATGCTACCACTCAGTGGATTTGTAACTGGCTGACTGACCGAACCCAAAGGGTGCTCATCAATGGTTCCTCTTCATCCTGGAGAAGAGTGACTAGTGGGGTGCCACAGGGTTCTGTCTTGGGCCCGGTCTTATTCAACATCTTTATCAACGACTTGGATGATGGACTCAAGGGCATCCTGATCAAATTTGCAGATGACACCAAACTGGGAGGGGTGGCTAACACCCCAGAGGACAGGATCACACTTCAAAACGACCTTGACAGATTAGAGAACTGGGCCAAAACAAACAAGATGAATTTTAACAGGGAGAAATGTAAAGTATTGCACTTGGGCAAAAAAAAAATGAGAGGCACAAATACAAGATGGGTGACACCTGGCTTGAGAGCAGTACATGTGAAAAGGATCTAGGAGTCTTGGTTGACCACAAACTTGACATGAGCCAACAGTGTGACGCGGCAGCTAACAAAGCCAATGCACTGTATTCTGCTGTGGTCAGACCTCACCTGGAGTACTGTGTCCAGTTCTGGGCACCACAGTTCAAGAAGGACACTGACAAACTGGAACGTGTCCAGAGGAGGGCAACCAAAATGGTCAAAGGCCTGGAAACGATGCCTTATGAGGAACGGCTAAGGGAGCTGGGCATGTTTAGCCTGGAGAAGAGGAGGTTAAGGGGTGATATGATAGCCATGTTCAAATATATAAAAGGATGTCACATAGAGGAGGGAGAAAGCTTGTTTTCTGCTGCTCCAGAGAAGCGGACACGGAGCAATGGTTCCAAACTACAAGAAAGAAGATTCCACCTAAACATTAGGAAGAACTTCCTGACAGTAAGAGCTGTTCGACAGTGGAATTTGCTGCCAAGGAGTGTGGTGGAGTCTCCTTCTTTGGAGGTCTTTAAGCAGAGGCTTGACAACCATATGTCAGGAGTGCTCTGATGGTGTTTCCTGCTTGGCAGGGGGTTGGACTCGATGGCCCTTGTGGTCTCTTCCAACTCTAGGATTCTATGATTCTATGATTCTATGAATCAGTAAATTTGCTGGCTGTGTGCTACTAGATCTAGTTACTCTTGTCAGATACAGCAAATATTACATTAAAAAGCCTGGCTATCATTGACTGTATGTGTGCTGCTTTCTGCTTATATTAGTAGATACAGTCGAGCACAAGACTTCTAATCTCAGGGTCATGGATTTGAGTCCCATGTTGAGCAAAAGATTCCTGCATTGCAAAGGGTTGGACTAGATTATCATGCTCCTTTCCAACTCTACAATCCTATGATTCTATAATACTTAAATTCTCCTGCAAATTGCTCCACAGTTCTGGATTTCTTATGCAACACCAACTGGAAAGTTCTTTTGAATTAGGCAGAAGCTGGTACTACCCTCAGTCAGCCAGGGAATACTGATGTCATAAAATCTGTAGATGGAATGCAGAGCAAGCAAACAAAATATGATTTATTCCATGGAGAAATGTTGGCTCCTGAAGGGGTAATAAGATTAACTAATGTAGCATAATTAAACAGAAGCAAATGCAGTTCTGACGTATGACTGGCCTAGTTTTCTGATAAATCCTTGGAGACAAAAATTAAAGGATGGATTCACAAAGCTGTCATCGCCCTGGTTGAGGAATTACTTTGCAGGACCCTCATGGAACTTGTGAAAGAGGCCTTAGATGCATTTTTCTGCCCAGGGCAAGACAGCAGAAGGATTTGCCACAAATGTGACTGGCCCCAGGTGGCTGGGAATAAGGCTATTCCAATAACTTCCTGCCTCATGATCAGGTGGAACATCAGAGGAGACTGCTGGGCCCAGAAGGCTTGGTTGGCCCCTCCTTCATTGCACCACAGTAAAACTGTAAGGGCTCACCCACCTACCCCACCAAAGTCAACTCCATCTCTTTCCCCTAGTGAAAACCTGCTCACCCTTATATGCTACAACCAGCTCAGTCTGTACAATCCAGGCAAAACATGAGCCACAAGGAGGCATCAGGTGTTTTGAAGAAAAGGGGCTTGCAGAATATGCACATCCCCATGACTCAGGCAAAACTAAGCCAAGCTCCAAGGAAGGCAAAAGCTTTTCAGGGCTACCAGCACATAGCTGTCAAGTGTCCCTTATTTGAAGGGACAGTCCCTTATTCCAGCACCATGTCCCGCTGCTGTCCCTTATTGATAGATGTCCCTTAAATGTCCCTTAAATGATGTCCCTTAAATTTCAAAGGAAGCAGCTCCTCTCCCTCCCTCCCTCCCGGCCAGGGAGGAGGGAGGCTCCAACTGTGTTGCTTGGCTGTGTTGCTCACCCAATAAGAAGTCTAAGAATGACTGGGGGGTGGAGCTTGAATGCCTTGTGTGTGGCTAGTTAATGCAAGCTGAGGGGTTTTTTGAATGCTGGATGCCATTTTGTTGCACGTGCTGTTGCAAACTGCAGTGCAAAGCCAGGCCAGGGAGCCATCTTAAGTTGAGGCTGCATAGGCCTTGTGGTGCATGTGATTCAGATTCTATTCAGTTGAACCTCTGGTTACAAAGTTGGTTAGACAGTGTTCGCGAAGCTACCAGCATGAGTTTGACCAGACTGCAGGAGGACAGGAAGACTGGAGTGCCTGGAACAGGTGAGGCTGCAGGTCCCTTATTTTGGCTGCTGGTCCCTTATTTTCAAGGCTGCTGGTCCCTTATTTTCAAATCTGTAAATTGACAGCTATGTACCAGCACCTTAATGTTTCAAAAGTAAAGATTACTTGGAAATTTGTCTTCACAAATCATTTTTGGTCCTGAAACCGTGTTTATTCTGAACCTCTTATTTTCCAGTAGGCCATAGTCCACAATACTCCTGGGCTCACAGAGGTAGGGACTGAAGGAACACTGTAGGTGGCAGGGCAGAGACATCATAAATCAATGTGAAACTGAAGATCTCACTGCCCTTTCTACGTTTGAATGCATGGCTGATCATCTTGTTTAGATGCTGATTTAGACATGGGGACTGCTTATAGTAGTGTACATGTTTAAATTAGGATTGGTTGATTGAATATTCTTACTGTTCATATCAGCTGGTGATGTTTGTAATCTCTTCTCTCTTCGTTATATTTGTAAAAAATAAAATAAAAGCAGTGAAAACAACAACAGCAAGTAGCCTGGCATGTTTACAATTAGTTCACCCCAGTGTCTTGGCATCATTGACCAGAATGCTAGTGTAGGAGCAATGGGGGGGGGCTTTTGAAAACAACCACTAGGTCCTGGGTCCTTACAAGGGCCTTTGAAATTACAGCGCTGAGGATATTTTCATATGCCCCCATAGGTCATCTCACTAAAGAGATGTACCCAAACTCTTTCCCATAATAAGAAACAACACACACACACACACACACACACAGAGAGAGAGAGAGAGAGAGAGAGAGAGAGAGAGAGAGAGAGAGTTCTAAATGAGTCATTTAATCCTGAGAAGCCCTTGGAACTAAATCTTCTCTATCAATTCAGAACCAGAATTCCAAGAAGAAAATAAAATTACAGCTTGTCACTTCTCATTCCATCAGGGAGCACTGATAGATAAAAGAGGAGAGCAGGCAGGCAAAAAGAAAATAGTGATTAAAGGTGCGGGGGCTTTAAATTATACATTGTTACTTGGTTGGAAGTCACTGAAATGCATGTAGCGTACCAATTTTTTTTTACTCAGGACAGAAATGTTGAATTTTTTTCTAAAAATATGGCTTCAAGACAGGCATAGCCATTGTTTTATGATTTCTGCTAACAAGTGCACTATGTAACACTTTGTTATAACCTTTTCTCTCCATGAATGCCAACAATATCCTCTCTGTGTAGATAAGGGGAGGGCAACATTTTAATACTTTAACATGTCCCCACCTTTCACAAAGACAAGCAAAGTAATATTTTCCTTCACAGATCTGAATGCGTTTTGAAACAGTGTGAACAACTCATCCCACTTTAACCTCTGGACAACAGCTTTTGCAGCATTTTGAACCATTTCAAAAACCTGCAAAAGTTGTCTGATTGGGAATCTCAACTGAAGCACCCATGACAGATGGCCTTCCAATCTCTGCTTAAAGAAGGAGAGTCCACAACCTCCTGAGGAAGATGGTTCCACTGTAAAACCACTCTGTCAGAAAGGTTTTCCTGAATCTCCTTTCTGGTAACTTGAAGGCATTGGTTTGAGTCCTATCCTCCAGAGCAGGGGGGAAAACATCTTGAGGAAATAACAGGATACCAAAAACTCATCCTGAGCTGGTTCTAGGCAGCCCTGCGTTCCAAAACAGGAAAATAAACCACAGATAACACAGTGTGAGATTTCCCTCACAAAGCTGCAAAACTATCAAGCCACTCAGAAACTCCACACCTCCCCTCAGCAAAAAAACAGCCACAACTTCAGAACAGCCCAGCTCCAATTCAGAGAGAGCCCTATAAAGAAAAGGTATTCATAGATCCAAACAGCAAACATGCATACCATTAAACAGAAGAAATAGCTAAGCAAGAAAACACAAGCTTCCCCCTTCCTCACAGTTTATCCAGCCTGTAGCCCAGCTCCTGTGAGATTTTGGCAAAACTTTGCTCCTCCCTTTGAACTGGGGGAAAGAAACCAATTAGACAGATTACATTAAATACTCCTCTTTGCCTGATTTGACAAGTTAGAAACACTTTGTATTTCACATTTTACAGGTTAAACTCCAAATCAAAACTATTGTACAGTAGTTGATTTATACCCAAAAAAAGTTTGCAATGTGGGATGCTCACCCAAAGAAAACATGGCTCAGCAAATGACCTGTTATAAAACCATTAAAGACAGCTTCCAACCTCATCAAGGCCTCATCAATCACATTATTCTTTAAGATAGGACTACAGCTAATTTTACTAACCTTCAGCACAAAGATGTGCATTTAAACAACAAACTAGCATTTACAGCATTGAAATTCTTACAACTGGGGCAAACATAATAAACCACATACCATGCACACTGAAGACAGAAAAATGTCCAGCATGAAACCAGAACTGCTGCTGCTCTTAAGGAACCAGTTGCTGTTAAGAAACCACCAGCAACCACAAAAAACAGCTGTCCCACTATCATCCTAGGACTGATATCAGCGCTTCCCCCAGGAAAACCCCTAAACGCAGATCACTGGTTACCGGTACATCTCTCAGCATCAAACATAGCAGTCTCCCTTCTCCTTCTCACTGTAAAAGTGTCTTCTCACTGGGAATCTCCAGAACAGGAAACAAACAGCAGAAAGCCTCCATAGACACATCACTTCACACTGATGCTTCTCTTCACTGCTGCTCTTGGCATTGCCAAAAAAAAATTCTGAGATGGCCAGAGAATCACACACCAGAGATAAGTCTGTTCTCTGACAGCACACAGTCCGCTTCACTGCAGAAGTTGGAGATGGGTACTAAGACCTTCCCCGTCTCCAACAGCCACCCAGTTTGCCTCTGCTGGGTGTCCAGGGTCACCATACATCAAAGTGGCCTCCCTCCAGGGGTGGCATAAACCAAACCTGTGCTCAGCCATCCACCAGGCAATCAAGCACATTGCCATAAAAAATATCACAGAGCTCAAAACTTCAAGGCAGGAAAAAACGCCAGGACGTCACTTCCTGAATCAAGCAGCTGTGGGGGTTGCTGCCCTTCTAGTAACTGGGTCTGCTGAAACAGAATGGCTTCATGCCAGTAAAACCACTGCCAGCTCCTGGCCCCTCTGGGCTCTCCATACCTCCCAGTGCTGCATCTGCACCAAGCGCTAGCAGCCATCTCTGGAATCAAGTCTTTTCCAGCTTCTTGGCGCTGCAAGGCTGTTCCACAACAGCCACCTGGCTCATAAATCACCACAACCAGCATCCACTCTAGCCGCTTCAAAATCTCTGCCCAGGCATGGCGACTCTCCAGGTCCTCCTTGTCCTCCTCCGGCATTTCAGCACAGCTACTCCTTTGCTCATTCACAGCAAACACTCCGGCACCACACAGCCAGACCTCCTCAACGCTCTGCTCAGCCTCAGGAACCTATCAGTGGGGGTTGGGGCATTATGGGCCCATAACCTGTCGTGAAATTCTACTCAGTATTGATCCAGAGCAGATTCCAGTGTATAGTTAGCAGACCAGAGGCAATTTTATTTCATCTGGCAGAGCTTTACTGCTACTGAAGGCAAATGAGCATAATGGTCACAGATTTAATACATTCAGGATTGGCACTGTCCATAATAAATCCAATTGCGTAGACAGGCGGAGTCTCCAGATCCCACGCGGTCCCGTCCCCCCCCCCGTCATGTGGAATAACGACTCTAGACAACGTGCTATGGGATTAAATTGGCCACAACTTTATTAAATTTCAAATGTGGGTAGACCTTGGCTCAGGCATTGGGCGTTCTCCCTCCCTAGTCCCCAGCCGGGGACCTAGGGAGCATCAGGGTTATCCAATGTGTGTGGGGGGGATGGGCCGGCTCTGGAGAACATATGTTCAAGCAGAGATAGCCGCCCCCGTTACGCCGCCGCTGCAGGGGAGAGCAATGACGACCTTTCGGCGTACGGTCAAAGCCTCCCTTCAGAAACCCCTTTAATGGGGAACCCTGGTATTGCCGCCGCAAAGAGGAAGATGGACTAAAGGATTCCGCCCAAGGCCTGATACCACCAAAGTTGTGACGTTTTGCTACGGGAAAGGCGAAACCTGCCAATGCAGGGAAATTCCTTTCCGGCCCTTTAACAGCGACCTTATCGTAGCAGCGCCCGCATACCTGTGAAGAAAAGCTAACCTGCAAAATAAGACATTAACTGAGGGTGGGTAGGGCGGGAGAAGCTCTGGAGCCAAGTGAGGATTACCAATTAAGATCCACCCTCTATTGTGTGGGCAGGTAATCCCTCCCCTACCTGGCCTGGTCTCCTTGGCAACGCCTCCCCCCAGGTGGGATTGGACAATTGACTGAGGTAGGCGGAGACCTCTAGGTATCCCACCTGAGGGAGGCAAAGCCAAGCCTATGCTGTTGGAGCCACTTCAGATCTAGGGGCTGCGCGCGTCCACACAAAGGGCGCCCCCCGTTTTAAGCGGGGAGAGGTCATTGCAGCAGACTTAACTTAAACTTACAATAACTTATAATAAGTCTAAACATTAACACTATATATACTATGTACAGAACATCACACCAGAAGGAAAAGTGATAGAAAGACAAAGTGAAACCCAGGCCCCTTCTGGCCTTACTTTTATAGTCAGCATGACCTTGATGGAAGAGATAACAGAACCAGTTTAAGCCAGCTGTACTCAGCTTCTCTGAAGGAATAACCCAAACATCATGAGCCTTCTGCTTGTTTCTTTCATACAGAGAAGCTTCCAGAACCCTCTTGAATTAATCAGACTAGGAAAGATCTCTACACATCATATCAATACTTTCTGCACTAAGAAATGCAAACTGATAATTTGAAGGTGGTTTTCATATCTCATTTCTATCTCCTCTTTTCCAGGCTAAACATACTGCAAACCCTCAACTGTTGCTCATAAGGCTTGGTTTCCAGACCCTTGGGAATCTTGGTCACCCTCCTCTGCACATGTTCCAGCTTGTGAATATTCTTCTTAAATTGTGGCATCCAGAACTGGACACAGGATTCCCAGGCAGAATCGAGTGGTACTATGACTTCCCTTGATCTCAACACTACACTTCTGTTGATGCAGCCTAGAATACAATTGGCTTTTTTTGTTGCTGCATCACACTGTTGACTCATGTTAAACTTGTGGTCTACTAAGACCCCATGATCCTTTTCACATGTGCTGCTGGCAAGCTGGGTGCTGATCTTATATTTGTAAGCTGGTTCTTCCTGCCTAAACGCAAAACCTTACATTTGTCCCTATTGAAATTCATGTTGTTAGTTTGGGCTCAGATAAGGTCATCTTGAATCCCAATTCTGCCTCCTGGACCCAGGTTGTTTAGGGCTCTTTGAATGAACACAAGAATCATAAACATGGCCCGATCACTGACAAACATTGCAGCTCCCCATAGTTTCTAAATCCCGACAATGCAATTAAAGAAAATATATATCCTTGGAAATATTAAGTGGAACTACCCACAGGCTTAAAGCCCTCGGTCTCAGTCCTCTGGCAGGCAATTATAGTGTCTAATTGATATGCACAGCTGTTTCATGGCAGCTTACATTCTGAAAGTGAGGGCGCAGGGAATCAAGGAGTCGTTGTGTCCTAACACAGACATTGTGGCAGCTGCCATACTAGCCACTTCCTGTGCTTCTATCAGATGCCAATGTCACTGAGACCCTCCCATTCCAGTTTGGTTTTCTAGCTCGTCTTCCCATCTTTTCTCAACACGTGGTTTGTGGCATATTTTGAAATGCAATTGTAGATGGGCAAAATGCAGAGGAGAATCACCAGAGTGAGTGGTCCATGAGGGAGTTGTTGATGAGCCTCCCTTTCTGCCTCACTTTGCCTGCATTGCGCTGCCATTACCATACCCAGCCCTACCAGGTTGATGGACTGTTGTAGGCCGATGGAACTGTTGGCAGGGGCCGAGACCGGGGAGGGGAGACGGTGAAAGAAAATTGGGAATTCAAAGTGTATATATTGAGAATTTTTTTTTTTAATTGTTTTTAATGAGAGATGGAGAAATCGTGGAATGGAATTTTTATGACCCTAGGGGAAATGTCTTAAGAGAATAGGTTTAAATATATCAGTTTTAATGAGAAATAAGATTAAATAAAGTAAAAGTGGATGGCTAATTGGTGAAAGAGAGAATGGAAAATTACAGTATATTAAGATAAATTATTAGGATAAAAATAAAGATGAAGGATTTGCTGAAATATCTATTTGAACTAGAAAACAAAGAGGGGAGGTGTGAGGAGGTCAAGGAAATAAGTCATAGGAAAAAAATTATGTAAAGGTTTAACTTGTTTTTTCCCCTCTGTTTTGATTGTATGCATTTTCTAATTATTTTTTTCCCTTTTTATCTGTTTTTGTTTTCTTTCCTTTTTATTTTTTGCATTTTTTCTTGGAAATGTCTTGCTTTTTTTGTATTGTGTTTTTTGTATTTTATTTTGTAATGTTTTAAAACCTGAATAAATATTATTTTTTTTTAAAAATACCATACCCAGCCCTACCGTTAGACAGAGGCTGTGTAAACACTGTACCTTCAAAGTACCTTCTTTCCCTCAGGGAATTCTGGACATTGTGGTTTATCTCTCACGGGGTTACAACTCTCAGCCACCCTTAACAAGCTACAGTGCCCAGAATTCTTTGAGGGAAAGAATGTGCTTCAAATCTTCCTTAAAGAGATTGTGCATACACAGCCAGGTGAGGCAGCTGAGGAGTGGTGAGGTGATGGAGGGAAGAGCGTGTGCCAGGTGGGCCACTCAGTGCTCCCTCAGCTCACCTGCTGCCTTCAGGTGCTGTGAAGGATGCTTTTCTGTCACCAGTGCTGAAGTAAGGTTTACTTGCCAGTCTGGCTGGCTTTTTTTATATAGAATAGGGAAAGATGCCATCTTGTCCCTCAGGGCTTTTTTTTCAGCCAGAGTTCAACTCCGGTACCTCTCAGGTGGGCACCATTGCCATAATAAGAGAACAAGGGAGGTGTTCATTGTGAGTTCTGGCACTTCTTTTTCTAGAAAAATAGCACTGTTGTCCTTCACCTCAGTATAACTTGAGCCAGCCCTGACTATAATCCTGCAGTATGGTCCTCCCCACCCCCATCCAATTTTATTCTGTTTTCTTTTTAAATTCAAATTAAATCTAGTTTTTGAGCTAAAGAATGAATGCATAAATAAAATAGTACAACCCCCCTCCATTAAAGCCTGGTTGCATTAATAGGTTTTGTTTTAAAATGAATGAGAAAAAGACGAGATTGGCTCAGCCTGCAAAAAGGAAAGTGCTCATAGAAATTTAATTAATACTAATAAATAATAATAATAGGTAATTCAAGCACAGAAGCTGTTTTACAGTCACACCAAATGGAGAGGCTTTCGCTGCTTAAGGGTTGCAGTCCCAAACCCACTTCCTAGCATCTAATGAGACATGCTGTACAGTGGTACCTCGGGTTACATACGCTTCAGGTTACAGACTCCACTAACCCAGAAATATTACCTCGGGTTAAGAACTTTGCTTCAGGATGAGAACAGAAATCATGCTCCGGCGGCACGGCAGCAGCAGGAGGCCTCATTAGCTAAAGTGGTGCTTCAGGTTAAGAACGGACCTCCAGAACGAAGTAAGTACTTAACCTGAGGTACCACTGTATTGTTTTTAACACTCGATTGGAAGCCGCCCAGAGTGGCTGGGGAAACTCAGCCAGATGGGTGGGGTATAAATAATAAATTATTATTGTTGTTGTTGTTGTTGTTGTTATTATTATTATTATTATTATTATTATTATTATTATTTCACCTGACCCAAGGGAGTGAGCAGTGTGAATTACGGAGGATGGTCACACCACCATTTCCCTACCAAAAATCACCACCTGAAGCTGCTGTTTCCCCACTATTCCAGTCCTAACCATACTTTTAAAACATGCTGTTAAATTAATGTTACCAGACGTCCCTGTTTCCCAGGGACAGTCCGCGGATTGACAAATCAGTCCCCTGACAAAATCCATGAAAGTTGAAAAGTGTCCCCGGATTCATTGAAAAAAATCTGGTAACCTTATTTTAAATGTGGGTTTTCTTTTTTGCTTTTTAAAAATTTTATCTGTAAAACCAGTGCCATCTAGTGTCTGATCCACGTTTGGAAATAATTAGTGACTAATTACAATGTTTTGCATGATAAATTGTTATATAAATTTGTTATATGGAATGCAACAAAAAGGCCATTATATTGCACCTTAAAATTTTCTTTTAGCTTTTTATAATATAGTTTTATTGCTTTCCAATACAGTATATAACAATTAAAAAAGAAAGAATACAATAACAAAATCCCAACTTTTAGCTTTTTAAAGAATGTGCACTAAGATGTATATTTTGAATGATTTATTTACTTTTCTTTTTTGTATGTTTGCTCAAGGAAACTTTGCCCCTTTGGTTGTTCATTAGAAAATTTATTTCCTTCCATCTGTAGAGATCATGCAGACAAATCCATAAGCCACTTTGAGCCCTTTGAGGAAAGAAAAGTTGATAGAGTGATCAAATAAACAAGCAAGTAGATGGAACAATCAAATAAATGCAGATCATGGAAATTATTTGGGGTGGGGGTTGTCAGGTGAAGAGTGGTCTTTCATGAAAGGGCTGAGATGTTTATTTTTCTTTCTTCTAATTTCCAGACTTCTTCCCAGCCAAACTGCCTGGAATCCAAAAGCATATCTTAACTCGGTTTGCTTGCTTTAATATGAACAGGATAACCTTGTTCAAATTAAAGTATTTTATGAATGCATCTGATTAAGCACTCTACAAATGCTTGTGCCATAATAAATCTGCCTTTATTGCACTTGCTTGTTTAAGCAATCCTATGCACGCTTATTTATTTGTTATGTTTATATCCACCTGCCCTCGAAGGAGCTCGGGGTGCAAACGTGCTTCTCCCCCCTCCCCCCCATTGTGAGGTGGGTTAGGCTGAGAGACTGGGACTGGCACAAAGTCACCCAGTGAACTGCACAGCTCAGGACGGATTTGAGCCCCCCTTGCCTCCTAGGTCTTGATCACTTATGTTTTAATAAATATATAACAACAACAACAACAACAACAACAACAACAGCCTATTATTTATATGTTGCCCATTCGACTGGGTTTCCCCAGCCACTCTGGGCAATTTCCAACAAATTAAAACACAGTAAGATATCAAACATTAAAAACTTCCCTATACTGTACAAGGCTTCCCTAGGTTTACACTATAGCACTGCAGTTCACTGTTAGCTTAGCAGGAAGTACGGTAAATCTAAACGGGTCTGCGTAAAAGGCGGATCTACACGGATCCTCATGGATCCCCCACTTTTTAAAGAATAATTCCAACAAATGCAATGTCAAATCACACCTAAAAGGCACGCCTACAAACTGGACTATAAAAAAACGTGGATCCAACACTTTTCCGCGCTGCAGCACCACAAAATTTTTGGTCCTGAAACCATGCTACTGTAGACCACATCTTAGTCTGTAGGAGGAACCAAAAAAATCACGCATCCACTGTTTCGTGGTGCCGCAATGGCGCAAAAACATGGTTAAAAAACACGGATCCTCATGAATCCTAATGATTTTTGCACTAGATCATCCCAAACTCACTGTCAAATTACACATCATGTCCAGGGGCACAGAATCCACCACAGAAATCACGGATCCGTGGCTTCCTGGCCATACCGTGGCCCAAAAACGTGGTTTTGAAGCATGGATCCTCATGGATCCTCATGATTTTTGCACAAGATCAGCCCAAAGTCATCATCAGATCAAACATCATGGTCAGGGGCACAGCCTGCACAACAAAAAATTCGGATCCACGGCTTCCTGGCAACACCGTGGCCCAAAAACGTGGTTTTGAAGCACGGATCCTCATGGATCCTCACACTTTTTGCATTGGGCCAACCCAAACTCACTGTCAAATCACATATCATGGCCACGGGCACAGCATCCACCACAAAAATCACGGATCCGTGGCTTCCTGGCCATACCGTGGCCCAAAAACGTGGTTTTGAAGCATGGATCCTCATGGATCCTCATGATTTTTGCACAAGATCAGCCCAAAGTCATCATCAGATCAAACATCATGGTCAGGGGCACAGCCTGCACAACAAAAAATTCGGATCCACGGCATCCTGGCAACACCGTGGCTCAAAAACGTGGTTTTGAAGCATGGATCCTCATGGATCCTCACACTTTTTGCATTGGGCCAGCCCAAACTCACTGTCAAATCACACATCATGTCAAGGGGCGCAGCCTGCACCACAAAAATCACGGATCCACGGCTTCCTGGCAACACCATGGCCCAAAAACGTGGTTTCAAAACACGGATCCTCATGGATCCTTACGCTTTTCGCATTGGACCAGCCCGAACTCACTGTCAAATCACACATCATGTCCAGGGATACAACTTGCACCACAAAAACCTAGGATCCACAGCTTCCTGGTCATAACACGGCCCAAAAACGTGGTTTTGAAGCACGGATCCTCATGGATCCTCACACTTTTCACATTGGGCCAACCCAAACGGACCGTGAAATCACACATCATGTGCAGGGTCACAGCCTGCACCACGAAAATCACGGATCCATGGCTACCTGGCCACTCCGTGGTCCAAAAACGTGGTTTTGAAGCACGGATCCTCATGGATCCTCATGCTTTTTGCATTGGGCCAACCCAAACTCACCGTCAAATCACACATCATGGGCAGGGGCACAGCCTGCACCACAAAAAACTCGGGTCCATGGTTATCTGGCAACGCCATGGCCCAAAAACGTGGTTTTGAAGCACGGATCCTCATGGATCCTCACGCTTTTTGCATTGGGCCAAACCAAACTCACCATCAAATCACATATCATGTCCAGGGGCACAGCCTGCACCACAAAAGACTAGTATCCACGGTTATCTGGCAACACCACGGCCCCAAAACGTGGTTTTGAAGCTCGGATCCTCACGGATCCTCACGCTTTTTGCATTGGGCCACCACAAACTCACTGTCAAATAACATATCATTGCCAGGGGAACAGTCTACACTACAAAAAATTCGGATCCACGGTTATCTGGCAACGCCAGGGCCCAAAAACGTGGTTCCGAAGCACGGATCCTCATGGATCCTCATTATTTTTGCACAAGATCAGCCCAAAGTCACCATCAGATCAAACATCATGGTCAGGGGCACAGCCTGCACCACAAAAAACTCGGATCCACGGCTTCCTGGTCATACCGTGGCCCAAAAACATGGTTTTGAAGCATGGATCCTCATGGATCCTCACGCTTTTCGCATTGGGCGAACCCAAACTCACTGTCAAATCACATATCATTGCCAGGGGCACAGCCTGCACCACAAAAAACTTGGATCCACGGCTTCCTGGCCATACCGTGGCCCAAAAACGTGGTTTTGAAGCACGGATCCTCCTGGATCCTCACGCTTTTTGCACTAGATCATCCCAGACTCGCTGTCTAATCACATATCATTGCCAGGGGCACAGCATCCACCACAGAAATCACGGATCCACGGCTTCCTGGCCACTCCATGGCGAAAATATGTGGTTTTGAAGCCCGGATCCTCATGGATCCTCATGATTTTTGCACAAGATCAGCCCAAAGTCATCATCAGATCAACCATCATGGTCAGGGGCACAGCCTACACAACAAAAAATTCAGATCCACGGCTTCCTGGCCACTCCATGGCCAAAAAACGTGGTTTTGAAGCACGGATCCTCATGGATCCTCACGCTTTTTGCATTGGGCCAACCCAAACTCACCGTCAAATCACACATCATGGCCACGGGCACAGCCTGCACCACAAAAAACTAGGATCCTGGTAACACCATAGACCAAAAACGTGGTTTTGAAGCACGGATCCTCATGGATCCTGACACTGTTTGTACTAGATCAGCCCAAACTCACCATCAAATCACACATCATGACCAGGGGCACAGTGTGCACCACAAAAAACTAGGATCCACGGCTTCCTGGCAACACCATGGCCCAAAAACGTGGTTTTGAAGCACGGATCTTCATGGATCCTCACGCTTTTTGCATTGGGCCAACCCAAACTCACTGCCAAATCACATATCATAGCCAGGGGCACAGCCTGCACCACAAAAATCATGAGTTGCACTACAAAAATCACAAAAATGCACTGTTAATTTCACCACTGCAATATTATTATTAGAGCCGATAGAAGAATATATGACTACCGTATTTTTCGCTCTATCGGACACACTTTTTACCCTCAAAAAATTAAGGGGAAATGTGTGTGCGTCCTATGGAGCAAATGCAGGCTCCTTGGCCTCAGCGATAGCAACACAAAGCCTCCAAAGCGCAAAGGGAGCGCTCCCTCCGCACTCCAGAGGCTACGCGTTGCTTTCGCTGAAGCCTGGAGAGCGAGAGGGGTCGGTGCGCACCGACCACTCTCACTCTCCAGGCTTCAGGGATAGCCGCCTGAAGCCTTTGGAGCGCAGTGCAAGTTCCCGCTGCGCTCCGAAGGCTTGCGGATAGCTGCCTGAAGCCTGGAGAACGAGAGGGGTTGGTGCATACTGATCCCTCTTGCTCTCCAGGCTTTGCTTCGCTGGAGAGGCGCTGCACAGTTTTTCCTCTCTGCGCAGTGCCCCTTGACAGCGAAGAACAGCACCTGGAAATTTTTGACGCTGCTAAACCTCAAGAATATCCAAGGCAGAGATTGTGATGATCTTACCTGTGAATGTAAATTATCAAACCAACTAGATGGAGACCACCAAAGTAACCATGAAAAACAATCACCTGTCTTGCGTCAATTCAGCTACAAATGGTTTTGGGACAAAAGTTGGTTGCTTTGCGGGGGTGGTAATTATAAATGGAGGTTTAACTGCAAGTTTTCTTGACAACAGATTTTGTCAGTGCAAACTTTGAAATAGGGGGTTTCCAACGTGGTGCCCATGGGCATCATGGCGCCTGCTGACAGCTTTCCTGGAGTCCACCACGTGTTTTTAGAAAAAGAACAGGATTAGTGGTGAATTGTGCCCAGCATGACTTCAGATTGTTCATAGTACATTTGATTGACTGCAGGGGCATACGAAGGAGCAGCGGGGTGATGGTGCCCCGGGGTGCCATGCTGGGGGGAGAGTGACAGTACAGTCGCTGTACTAGCTGCCGCTTGTGCAGCGTCCGTGTGGGCTGCCGCTCTTGCAGCAACTGTACAGGCAGCCCCTCTCGCAGCGACCGTATGGGCCATACAGGCAGCTGCTCTCGTGGCGACTGTACAGGCTGCTGCTCGCGTAGCGACTGTACAGGCTGCTGCTCGCGTAGCGTCCGTACAGGCAGCCCCTCTCACAGCGGCTGTACAGGCTGTATGGGCAGCCGCTTTCCTGGCGACCATATGGGCTGCCGCACACGCGGCGTCCATACGGGCTGCCATGCATGCACAGTCCGTACAGGACATTGTGTGCTCACCCATCATCCATATTACCATATTATAGCTGCCACAAAATCTATCGGCATGCCACCAGAACCAGGGAAGCCTTGCCAGTTGCAGCTCATACAGTTGAAGTGAAATAAAAGACAGAAGAGTAGATCAGGAAGAAAGTTCCCTAGACTGCAGGAAAAGATAACAGTAGCTCCAGCATCTGATTCAGTGCAGGCTGCTGAGGGGTTTGACTCCTTAAGATCACCAACTGACTATGAGACACCTGGAAAGCACTCAGCCTCAGATGACCTCCACTCCAAAAAGTGGGATTTAACAGTGACCAATATTGATTCTTTTGATAGCAGCCCCATATTCTCAACACAAAGTGAGAACTGTTTGGACAAATCAGTGATTTGTACATCAGTTCCCCCATGGCACAACTGTACCTTCCCCACACTCAGTCTACAAACCATGGGACTTGTGGGTTCAGTTGGCAACATCTGTGTGTATGACTATGACATAAACACACTGAAAGGATCAAACTGGATAAATGATTGCATAATAGATGCCTTTCTTGCCTCCAGGGTGATCATGGCCAAAGAGCTAGGTCACGATGGAACCATTTTCCCACTTACCATACTTGCCACTTCATGCAGATATGTCAAAGATTGCCAGTGCAAGTTCTGAAGAACTGTTTGAGATTTGGAGTGCTAAGGAAAGATGTTTTGATTATTCCAGTAAATGACAAAGTCCACTGGATACTGATAGTAATCATTTTTAAAAAGAAAACCATGCTCTATCTAGATTCCAAACATGGATTGAACCACTCTGTGATTGGTGCAATAACATGCTTCTTAGCATGTCTGTATGAGCTGGATTCAAAATATCCCTATAGTTTTGCAACTGGTCATTTTTTGCACCAACTGATATACCCAGGCAAGGTAATTCTAGTGACTACTATACTTTCACATGTACCATTGCCCATCTGATTGCTTCTGCTGCCCAATTACAGTTCATACAAAAGGATATGGCTGCCATTAGACCCTGGATTGCAAAAGAAATAATACAGTACTGTGGGAAAACCTATTTTGAAGGACAAGACAAATATTTTCAAGTGGAAATTGATGCTGTTCCTCCCAAGAAGAGACAAATCTTGAACGAGAGTTACATTACTGTTTCTCGATCATGCCCAGAGGGATGGAAGGATACACTAACCTATTGCTCAGATATTTTACCTTCCTTGTTTGAAGGCTGCTGGTCACTATGTTTCTTGAAGGAAGGGTGCAGGAGGCCAGTGGTGACCTTACTATGGTTTACTGTGAAGGAAACTGCAAGGACTGGTACCACTGCTTTCGCATAGACATTGATTCAAAAGATCTTCCAGAGGTTTTCGTGTGTCCAGACTGTCAATCCACTGTGGCCAAATAGATTTTGAAACTGCGAACTGTCATATTCCACAGGTTGGTATAATACAGCAAAATCCAAACATATAGTTTTCATCATCATGGCAGGGATGGTCCTTTTCCATAGAATTCTTATTTATGGAGTTAGTTTTTATATCCTGCTTTTCTCTACTTGAAGGAGTCTCAAAGTGGCTAAAAATCTCCTTTCCCTTCCACCCCCACAACAGACACCTTGTGAGGTGAGTGGGGCTGAGAGACTTCAGAGAGAAGTGTGACTAGCCCAAGGTCACCCAGCAGCTGCATGTGGAGGAGCGGGGAAGCGAACCCAGCTCACCGGATTAGAGTCCACCGCTCTTAACCACTCCACCACACAAACGTATCTCTTAAAACTCTGGAGCAAGCTGTTCAGTTCAGCCTCATAGTGATACTGATTTGTGGAGGGAAGGTTGGTGATGAGCAAGACCTGTTCCCATTTCCCAACACAGAGACCATAGAGCAGTTTCTTTTGGGGGCTGAACCTGCAGAGTGTTTCTGTTCAGAATTTCTGTGGCAGAAATTGGCTAAGTGCCTTTATAAACATTCAGCTTCTCAAATCGAACCCCATCATGAAACTTTCAGGTGTAGCTGTTGGAGGTGGAGGGCAGAGAAGGTGCTAGTCCTTACCTCCCTCCTCCCAGCCCCATGATCAGTTGCCCAATGGGCTGAATTTCAGGGCTTTTGCATGTAAAGGGCAAGCTTGTTCTTTACTTGTTTAGATTCTTTAAACTTGGGAACAGATATTTGGCTCCATGACCAAAATGACCAAAAGGGTCAGCTTCTAGAGGACTGGAAAGATCATGATTGTACTTCCCCTACCCTCAGCCCTAACCCTGTTGAGTATTTTTTGTTATGAGACTGAGTGTTTGGGGCTGATGCTGTAGCATTCTTGTCTGGGGGCTTGATGGAAAAACAGAAAAGTGGACTTGACTATGCTACCACTCAGTGGATTTGTAACTGGCTGACTGACCGAACCCAAAGGGTGCTCATCAATGGTTCCTCTTCATCCTGGAGAAGAGTGACTAGTGGGGTGCCACAGGGTTCTGTCTTGGGCCTGGTCTTATTCAACATCTTTATCAACGACTTGGATGATGGACTCAAGGGCATCCTGATCAAATTTGCAGATGACACCAAACTGGGAGGGGTGGCTAACACCCCAGAGGACAGGATCACACTTCAAAACGACCTTGACAGATTAGAGAACTGGGCCAAAACAAACAAGATGAATTTTAACAGGGAGAAATGTAAAGTATTGCACTTGGGCAAAAAAAATGAGAGGCACAAATACAAGATGGGTGGCACCTGGCTTGAGAGCAGTACATGTGAAAAGGATCTAGGAGTCTTGGTTGACCACAAACTTGACATGAGCCAAGAGTGTGACGCGGCAGCTAAAAAAGCCAATGCAATTCTGGGCTGCATCAATAGGAGTATAGCATCTAGATCAAGGGAAGTAATAGTGCCACTGTATTCTGCTCTGGTCAGACCTCACCTGGAGTACTGTGTCCAGTTCTGGGCACCACAGTTCAAGAAGGACACTGACAAACTGGAACGTGTCCAGAGGAGGGCAACCAAAATGGTCAAAGGCCTGGAAACAATGCCTTATGAGGAACGGCTAAGGGAGCTGGGCATGTTTAGCCTGGAGAAGAGGAGGTTAAGGGGTGATATGATAGCCATGTTCAAATATATAAAAGGATGTCACATAGAGGAGGGAGAAAGGTTGTTTTCTGCTGCTCCAGAGAAGCGGACACGGAGCAATGGTTCCAAACTACAAGAAAAAAGATTCCACCTAAACATTAGGAAGAACTTCCTGACAGTAAGAGCTGTTCAACAGTGGAATTTGCTGCCAAGGAGTGTGGTGGAGTCTCCTTCTTTGGAGGTCTTTAAGCAGAGGCTTGACAACCATATGTCAGGAGTGCTCTGATGGTGTTCCTGCTTGGCAGGGGGTTGGACTCTATGATTCTATGATTCTATTCTGTGATCAGTAATTTTTACGGTAATTACAATCCTGCTTTCCCTTGTACCAGCTTACCTTGACTGCAGTAAGGCCTTTGAAAAGGTCCCCCATGATATTATTGCAAAAAAACTAGTAATATGTGGGCTAGACAAAGCTACTGTTAGGTGGATTTGTAATTGGTTGCCGGGCTGAACCCAAAGAGTGCTCATCAGTGGCTCACCTTCATCCTGGAAAAAAATGACTATTGGGGTTCCATAAGGTTCTGTCCTGGGCCTGGTGCTATTCAATATTTTTATAAATGATTTGGATGATGGAATAGAGGGCGTGCTAATCAAATTTGCAAATGACTGCAAACTGGGAGGGGTTGCTAATACACCAGCGGACAGGGTCAGAATTCAAAATGACCTGAATAGCCTAGAGAGCTGGGCCAAAACCAACTATATGGAGTTCCATAGGGAGAAATGTAAGGTACTACACCTGGATAGAAAAAATGAAATGCACAGGTGGGGGACACTTGGCTTGACAACAGTACCAGTGAAAGGGATCTGGGAGTCTTGGTCGACCACAAGCTGAATATGAGTCAACAGTGTGATGTGGCAGCTAAGAACACCAATGCAATTCTGAGCTGCATCAATAGGAGTATAGTGTCTAGATCAAGTGAAGGAATGCCACCACACTATTCTGGTTGGTCAGACCACACCTGAAATACTGTGTCCAGTTGAAGAAGGATATTGTCAAGTTGGAGCATGTCCAGAGGAGGGTGACCAAAATGTAAAAGGTCTGGAATCCAAGCCCTATGAGGAGAGACTTAGGGAGCTGGATTTGTTTAATCTAGAGAAGAGAAGATTAAGGAGTGACATGATAGCCATGTTTAAATATTTGAAGGGATGTCATGTTGAAGAGGGAGCAAGCTTGTTTTCTGCTGTTCTAGAGACTAGGATGCAGAATAATGGATTCAAACTATGGGAAAAGAGATTCCACCTGGGCGCGGTAATCCAGTCAAGGGAAAAGGGAGGCATACTATGTTTAGGGCACCGTTTCCAGCCCCTTCCCCTTTTCGGGGTGAGCATAGTGGATCCTAAAAGGGGCTGCTCAGTCATGGATACAGCTGCTGAGCTGCTCAACTGCCTCATTCCTTGAGTCAGAATGACTGAATCTGTATCCACCACCCATGTGTCAGTTCATGACTAGGGGCTTCACATTCCTGCCCCCGTGGCCATTTAGTGATCGCCATGGGGGGACGGTTTGGGGGGGTTGGGTTGGGTTTTTGGAAGATGCCTGTGCGTGAATTTGTTTTATGTGTGTAGATCAGTGCACGCTGACCAACGCACAGCCTTCGCAGCAGGGCTCTGTTCTGATGGCATGAGTAGTCACGACGAACTGGTGGATCCTATCTGCTGCAGCCTTCATCCGCCTTCAGAGCCGTTGTAACACACTGCTTGTTATCACCTGCCTGTTCTGCCGTTGAGGACTTCTTGGATCATTCTTTGTCTAGCTCCTTCCCTGTTATGTACTAAGCTTGGATCCTAGAACAATAGGCAAGTAGGATCCTAGAATGCAAGAACTGATTGGCTTGCAGGAAAAGACCAATCAGGCTCCAGGAGGGAAGCAGAATCAGCCAGTCAGACGGGACTCATTGTGTAAATAATGTATATAAAAGCCTCAGGTTTGGGGGGAAATTCAGTCACTGTTTTACAAGCTGCAATAAAGAGCATGAAATCACTACAGGACTCTGAGCATATTTAATTTTCTTTTACCAGGCTGTGCCCCTGGACATGATGTGTGATTTGACGGTGAATTTGGGTTGGCCCAATGCGAAAAGTGTGAGGATCCATGAGGATCCGTGATTCAAAACCACGTTTTTGGACCACGGAGTGGCCAGGAAGCCGTGGATCCGTGATTTTCATGGTGCAGGCTGTGCCCCTGCACATGGTGTGCGATTTAACGGGGCGTTTGGGTTGGCCCAATGTGAAAAGTGTGAGGATCCATGAGGATCCGTGCTTCAAAACCACGTTTTTGGGCCGTGTTATGACCAGGAAGCTGTGGATCCTAGGTTTTTGTGGTGCAAGTTGTATCCCTGGACATGATGTGTGATTTGACGGTGAGTTCGGGCTAGCCCAATGCAAAAAGCGTAAGGATCCATGAGGATCCGTCTTTTGAAACCATGTTTTTGGGCCATGGTGTTGCCAGGAAGCCGTGGATCTGTGATTTTTGTGGTGGATGCTGTGCCCCTGGCCATGATGTGTGATTTGACAGTGAGTTTGGGTTTGCCCAATGCAGAAAGCATGATGATCCATGAGGATCCGTGCTTCAAAACCAGGTTTTCTGACCACTCCATGGCCAGGAAGCCGTGGATCCGTGATTTTCGTGGTGCAGGCTGTGCCCCTGGGCATGATGTGTGATTTGACAGTGAGTTTGGGTTCGCCCAATGCAAAAAGCATGAGGATCCATGAGGATCCGTGCTTCGAAACCACGTTTTTGGGCCATGGTGTTGCCAGGAAGCCGTGGATCCGTGATTTTTGTGGTGCAGGCTGCGCCGCTGGACATGATGTGTGATTTGACGGTGAGTTTGGGCTGATCTAGTGCAAAAAGCGTGAGGATCCATGAGGATCCGTGTTTCAAAACCACGTTTTTGGGCCACGGTATGGCCAGGAAGCCGTGGATCCAAGTTTTTTGTGGTGCAGGCTGTGCTCCTGGACATGATGTGTGATTTGACAGTGAGTTTGGGCTGATCTAGTGCAAAAAGTGTAAGGATCCATGAGGATCCGTGTTTCAAAACCACGTTTTTGGGCCACGGTATGGCCAGGAAGCCATGGATCCGTGATTTTTGTGGTGCAGGTTGTGCCCCTGGCTATGACGTGTGATCTGATGGTGAGTTTGGGTTGGCCCAATGTGAAAAGTGTGAGGATCCATGAGGATCCGTGCTTCAAAACCACGTTTTTGGGCCGTGTTATGACCAGGAAGCCGTGGATCCGAGTTTTTTGTGGTGCAGGCTGTGCCCCTGGACATGATGTTTGATCTGATGGTGACTTTGGGCTGGTCTTGTGCAAAAATCATGAGGATCCATGAGGATCCATGCTTCGGAACCACGTTTTTGGGCCATGGCATGGCCAGGCAGGCGTGGATCCGAGTTTTTTGTGGTGCAGGTTGTGCCCCTGGCTATGACATGTGATCTGACGGTGAGTTTGGGTTGGCCCAATGCGAAAAGCGTGAGGATCCATGAGGATCCGTGATTCAAAACCATGTTTTTGGGCCACGGCATGGCCAGGCAGGCGTGGATCCAAGTTTTTTGTGGTGGATGCTGTGCCCCTGGCCATGATGTTTGATCTGATGGTGACTTTGGGCTGGTCTTGTGCAAAAACCATGAGGATCCATGAGGATCCATGCTTCGGAACCACGTTTTTCGGCCACGGCATGGCCAGGCAGGCGTGGATCCGAGTTTTTTGTGGTGTAGGCTGTGCCCCTGGCTATGATATGTGATTTGACGGTGAGTTTGGGTTGGCCTAATGCGAAAAGCGTGAGGATCCATGAGGATCCGTGCTTCAAAACCACGTTTTTGGGCTACTGTATGGCCAGGAAGGCCAGGGACGCAGGTGGCGCTGTGGGTTAAAGCCTCAGCGCCTAGGGCTTGCCGATCGAAAGGTCAGCGGTTCGAATCCCTGCGGCGGGGTGCGCTCCCGCTGCTCGGTCCCAGCGCCTGCCAACCTAGCAGTTCGAAAGCACCTCCGGGTGCAAGTAGATAAATAGGGACCGCTTACCAGCGGGAAGGTAAACGGCGTTTCCGTGTGCGGCTCTGGCTCGCCAGAGCAGCGATGTCACGCTGGCCACGTGACCCGGAAGTGTCTCCGGACAGCGCTGGCCCCTGGCCTCTTAAGTGAGATGGGCGCACAACCCCAGAGTCTGTCACTGGCCCGTACGGGCAGGGGTACCTTTACCTTTACCTTATGGCCAGGAAGCCGTGGATCCGTGATTTTTGTGGTGGATGCTGTGCCCCTGGCCATGATGTTTGAACTGATGGTGACTTTGGGCTGGTCTTGTGCAAAAATCATGAGGATCCATGAGGATCCGTGTTTTTTAAACATGTTTTTGCGCCCCTGCGGCCCCACGAAATACTGGCTGCGTGATTTTTTTGATGCTGTCTACAGAGTAAGACATAGTCTACAGTATCATGGTGGTTTTATTTAATTTGAATGAAAAAATTATATGAATTCACGAGGATCCTTCTAGATCCGCCTTTTACCTTTTTCCAATCTAAACGAGGCTTCCTAATGATTAAACCTGTATAGAATTGTGCTGTTGATGTTACTATTTACTATGGATTTTAGAATTTGGGAGGGATAAAAATCATATTTTGTGCATGTGCGTGTATAATGCAATATCTCTGAAATCAAAAAGTTGCTGCTCATTCCAGAAAACTGGGTATGTCCCTATGCCTGATGTATGTCTTAATTTCACCCTGCTGAGCCTGCATTTACAATTCCGTTTTCACTCTCAGCCAGCAAACTCCGGCAGCTGCCTTGAACTGCTTAATGTAGGGCAGTGAATTCGCCTCTTTGTTCTGAGCATGCTCGAAACTTGTGGGCATGCTCAGTAATGTTTATTTATTTCTTTTAAAGCAGCAGCAAAGCCGCCGGATTCGTAGAAGCCGGCAGCAGAACTTCCTCGGCTGGGCAGGTGAGAGAGCGGGGTGCCGTTTGCATGGCTGCCGGTGGTTGGGTTGCGCGTGGTACCAGCTTGCTTGGCAAAGGAGGACCCTAGTTCAGGGCTCCTGGGCAGTGAAGAGGGCGAGGTTATTGCTTTGCTATGCCATGGTCCCGGGGACTGGTCATCTGTAACATAGGAGGAGTGCGTGCTGCCCTGCACAGGCAGGAATGCCCTGAAGCAATAGTGTATCTTTTTTAAAACAACAGCAATGGTGTTTTCATTTTGGTTCAAGACAGTCCAGGAAGACAGTTTGTGTGCAAAATGCAAAACTGCAGCTGTCCGTCTTATTGCTTCCTTTAGTTATGGCTGGTGGAGTGAAAGTCACAAAGTGGTTTGTCCACTTCTTTTTCAGGCTGAAGGGCTGTGGTCTGGTTTGGTTTTCAAAGGCAGAGGAGAAGGAAAGGGTGCGGTAGAAGTGCCTTCTTGTGCAAGAAGTTGTTGAATCTTGAGGGTGATTTCATGAAGTTCTTTGAAAACACAAACACTTAGGGACCCAAAGAAGCAATGGTCACTCTACCTTTGAAATGTGAAAGTCAGCAGTTTAGATAGAGAGATAAGATAGTCATTTGGATTTATAGCCCACCCTTCACCTCAAGGTTACTGCAACTCAGTAACAGCAAGATCTTATAGCACTATCTCCCTCTTGCGCAAGACCTGGGCAAAGATGTGTATTTGAACCAAGCCACAGTGAACAATGATGGCACTAGATGTTTGTTGGCAGGGAGGAACCACCACTGAGAAAGTCATGTTATGGGTGTTCATCCTGCAGGCCTTAGAAGGCAGCAAGCACTGCTAATAGCACCGATTATAATATCCAGGCAGGTGCGTATGGAAAGAGTCCTCGCTCCTTCAGATATTTGGGACCACATGACTGGGCTCCACCTATAACTGTGGTGGTATCATCTTCTCCCCTGTCTATTGCTTGGCAGGGGGTTGGACTCGATGGCCCTTGTGGTCTCTTCCAACTCTATGATTCTATGAATATCTGTCTAATATCTACATGAATCCATTGAGAGTAGCCATGAGGGAATTCTGAGCAAGGTGTCATTAGTACATTAATGATACTCAGTTCTATTTCTCTGTAACGTCTGAATTAGGAATACTGGTTCTGGCCAGGATCCTGTTTCATCCAGTGACCAACCAGATGTATCCAAGATGCCCACAAGCAGAGCATAAAGGGCAACAGCCTTTTCCTTTCCTTTTCCCTCCACCAGCAGCTTCCATTATTGTGGAAGTGAATGCCATATGCATTTACTTACTGCATCATGAAATCCATATAGGATTCCCAGAACATAGGCTCTCTAGGGTGGCTTGCAAAACAAATACAGTCATACCTCATGTTATGTTTGCTTCGTGTTATGTTTTTCAGGTTGCGTCCCGCGGCGACCCGGAAGTACCGGAAAGGGTTACTTCTGGGTTTCGCTGCTCGCGCATGCACGCAAGCACTAAATCGTGCTTCACACATGCACACAAGCGCCAAATCACGCTGCGCAGATATGGCGCTTCAGGTTGTGGGCTTTTCATGTTGCGAACGAGCCTCCAGAACGGATCCTGTTCACAACCAGAGGTACCACTGTACAGCCATTAAAAGCAATAAGAGCTTTTAAAAACTAAAAATGCAGTCATGAGGCAAGGTACGTTATGTGCTCTTGGGTGGCTGTTTATTTGTCTTGTTGCTGAATGTTTGCCAAAAATGCATATTGTTTTTGAAAAAACAATAGAAAGTTCACTCTGTCCTGGACTCTGTCTGTAAGGGTTAAGAGAGGGCTACTCAACATCAGCCTATTTTCCTGTCACAACCAGGGCTCTTCTCTTTCTCGGACTCCACCCCAACCGCTCTATGGCAGCCCAGAAGAAACTGCAGGGTGTGGTGGCAGCCACTGTCACGCCAATGACTCCGGAAGGGTAACTATCTCCTTGGCCTTCAAAGCAACGGTTTGATGGGCTCTTAAATAAATCACAGGCACAGATCGTGATTCGTTTTATCATATCCTTCATTGCCTATCTGCACATGTCTTGCAACAGAAAGGGGGAGATTGGATTTAAAATGGCAATAATTAACCAGTGTGTTGGGTCTTGCCATCAAATTTTAGAGCACAACTTCTCTGCAACTACAAAATACTAAGTTTTTGTCCCTCTTAAGCAGATAGCTTGGCTCACTTGCTTGAGGTATCTGTTTACACTGCTTCAGAGGCAGTGTGCTGCTTATTTGCACTTGGACTGTTATCTCTTCCTTTCCCATTCCTCCCCTCCAAGTGGGCACTACTGCTGCCTCCCCTTCTTTAAATTCCTCAGAGCAAGAACCTCTAGTGTGTGTGAAATACATAACTTACAAAGTTACTCTGTATGGCTCTGTGTACCTGAATACCAGAATTCAAAGACCCACTCCACTAGGGCATGGCAAAGGCTGACTGGACTTATATTCAGAAGAATGTTGAGGGCTTTTGGATGGCTGACCTAAGGAGTCACCATTTATCTATGGCAACCACTTTTGAAATGGAGAGGTGTTTCTAAAGCAATTTGTGAAGTGGCCCTGTGACCTGCTGTTCCGAGGAGAGGGAACCCAACGTCCCAAAGGTTGCACACAGTCCCTTGCAGATGCCTGAAGTTCCTCTTTAGCTCCTCGCCCAAGTGGGCTCCTTTGTAAGATGTGGAGGATCCTGATCTGCAGCAGGTGTTTGGATCCAATCCTTTGCAGATATATTATTCTAGTGTAGCGTAGACTAGGAGTGGGCAGTCTGCCTCCCTGCATTATCCAGTTTCTAGTGGCCAACCCAATGCATGCTGGTTGCTGGAATTCTTGCAAATAGTGCTGGACTGGGTAGACCTTGGTCTGATCCTTTCATCCGTTCTTAAGCAACCATGCATGCTTGGGCAGTCATTGAACACAGATTAGTTAAACCTTAACTGTTAAGATTGTATAGTTAGGATCTCTTGCCTGGTAGGGGAGATGACAGGCATTCAATAGAGTCACCAAACACTCCCTGCCTGGTGAATTCAGGAAACTGCCTGCCTATTTAATCAATGGAAAAATCACAATTCTCACTTCCACCTAAAGTTCAGAAGGCTCCCTTTAATGTAGGTAATTGGCCCACCATTGGAATAAACCATAATGATAGCCCCCCTCCCCCGGCCCCATTTATCAAAAGAAAACTAAATTTTAAAAACAGACTCTTGCTTATTCCTGTGCTGCCTCTCTGGCTTCTGGAGCCCAGCACAACCCGGCAAGCTTAAGATTAAGAGCTGAACAGAACTACCCAGAGTTTATCAGGAAGGAAAAACAGACAGTGTTGTTGGTCAGCCATTCTCTTTTCAAGAATGTGACCCATCTTCACAGATCACTAGTTTGCTTCCGTCAGCAAGGGGTGAGGCACTTATTAACAACGCTGACCTTGGTACAAACAAGTGAGGTGACCTTGGAGCCAGACCCCCTGTGGCCCAGGACTTCCTCCTGCTCCTGTGGCCAATGCCTTTCAAAGAGGCAGGATGGACTGGGGCTTCTTCCAAGTGGGACGGGGTGGGAAACGGGAAAACAGATGGGCTTCCCTGTTTGGCTTGCTGCTTGCTCTGCATCCAGAAGCCCCACTTGGACCGGCAGCTAGACAGAACAGAGTTCCCAAGCCCTCTGCTCTTGGCAAAACCTGGTGACGTCAGGCAGACGGTGTTTTCCTGCTGCTCCCATTCGGAGTTGGAAAGCTATCCGGAGATAGCAGGGGGGAAACAGGAACAAGGAGGGGACAACAGCTTTTGCAGCCTGAAAAACATGGTTGAACGTTTTCATGCTCTGGGCTCTCCTTTCTTTGGCTTTCTGGTTTCTGTTTTTGTGTCATTTGTGAAAACACCAGAAAAACTGTGAATGGAAACAAAATTAATATGGCATTAGCGTCCTGCAGGGAGTGATGCCTTTTATCATATGATTCTGTGATCTGTCTGGTGAGGGAAGATTGGTTGTTCAGGTCCAGTTTTCATGTGTACCTGCCCGGCACTTCACATTCTGGGTTTTTCTTTTCAGTTACGGATATAGGTGATCATGCTTCCTGTCTTGTGTTCCTTTCTTCAGAGAAATCAACCTCTCTGTGATTGGCCAATATGTGGACTACCTGATAAATGAGCAAGGTGTGAAGAATGTCTTTGGTAAGATATGGCTTATGAGACCATTTGCTTTTGTGTGGACTGTCTCCTACACAGAAATGGCTATCATTTCAGCCCAGGACATCTAAGATGACACAATATGTCGTGATAACTTTATATTGCGTGGACAGGCGGAGTCCCCAGATCCCGAGCGGTCCCCCCCCCCCCCGTCATGTGGAATAACGACTCTAGACAACATGCTATGGGATTAAATTGGCCACAACTTTATTAAATTTCAAATGTGGGTAGACCTTGGCTCAGGCATTGGGCGTTCTCCCTCCCTAGTCCCCAGCCAGGGACCTAGGGAGCATCAGGGTTATCCAGTGTGTGGGGGGGGAGATGGGCCGGCTCTGGAGAACATATGTTCAAGCAGAGATAGCCGCCCCCGTTACGCCGCCGCAGGGGAGAGCAATGACGACCTTTCAGCGTACGGCCAAAGCCTCCCTTCAAAAACCCCTTTAACGGGGAACCCTGGTATCGCCGCCGCAAAGAGGAAGATGGACTAAAGGATTCCGCCCAAGGCCTGATACCGCCAAAGTTGTGACGTTTTGCTACGGGAAAGGCGAAACCTGCCAATGCAGGGAAATTCCTTTCCGGCCCTTCAACAGCGACCTTATCGTAGCAGCGCCCGCATACCTGTGGAGACAGGTTAACCTGCAAAACCTATGAAGAAAAGTTAACCTGCAAAAGAAGACATTAACTGAGGGTGGGTAGGGTGGGAGAAGCTCTGGAGCCAAGTGAGGATTACCAATTAAGATCCACCCTCTATTGTGTGGGCAGGTAATCCCTCCCCCTACCTGGCCTGGTTTCCCTGGCAACGCTTCCCCCAGGTGGGATTGGGCAACTCACTGGGGTAGGCGGGGACCTCCAGGTATCCCACCTGAGGGAAGGCAAAGCCTATGCTGATGGGGCCACTCCAGATCCAGGGCTGCACGCGTCCACGCAAAGGGCGCCCCCCGTTTTAAGTGGGGAGCGGTCATTACCTTCAGGATTAGAATACCACGCCTCTGAATGTGTCAGTTTGGGGAGCAACAGCAGGAGAGTGCTATTGTACTCTAGGCTTTCCAGAGGCATAGAATTGTACAGGTGAAAGGGACCTCAAGTGTCATCTAGTCCAGCCCCTGCAATGTAGGAAGGCATCTGATTGGCCACTATGGGAAATGGGATGCTGGCCCTTGGTCTGATTGATGCAGCAGAGCTCTTCTTATCAAAAGAGTCTATGCACAGTCTGGTAGATAACTTGGCTGCCCATATTCACTCCAGGGAAGCCTATGACAACTGAAATGGCTAATTTATTGTTGCAGCGTGCGGTTTTTGTAGGTACTTGTTTCTGAATCGGAGCCTTCTCCATGGAAGTTTCTGCTGTGATAGGTCCCATGTGCCTGCTTCCCCCAAAGAATTGTGGGAACTGTAGTTAACTGTGCTGAGAGTTGTTTGGAGACCCTTATTCCTTCTCGCAAAGCTATAATTCCCAGGGTTCCCTAGGAAGAGAGATTGATTTTTTTAAAACCTCTCTGTGAACTTTAGCCCTTGTACCATGGGCCAACAGATCTGACCCAGTATAAGGCACAAGACATTTTGGCCCCTGCAGTAAACCACAAAATGGCACCCACCCCACCCCTCCAAGGAAGAAGGGGTGAGCAAAGATCTACATCAGGAACAGGGGGGACTAAAGATCTACATTGAGATAGATGGTGGGAGGAGATCAGCAGTGCCTCCTATTGGCCAAGAGGCCGCTGTACAGGTGGCATGGGGTGTGCTGCTGCTGCCACCGCTAATACATTCCTTGGAGGTCAGAACTGCTGCCCCTGTGGGTTCTCCTGCCTGAGGCAGTCGCTTCACCTTTCCTCATGAGTGGGCTGGCCCTGATAAGGCAGCTTGCTATGTTCCTGCAATGCACCCCACGAGGCTCCTCACAGGGTCCCTGCCATGGGAGCATATTCACCCAGTGCTTTTCCAGCTGCACTGGCTCCCAGTGGAGTACAGGGTCAGATTTAAGGTGCTGGTTTTGACCTTTAAAGCCCTTCACGGCCTAGGACCTTCGTACCTACGGAACAGCCTCTCCCGGTCTGCCCCACGGAGGACCTTAAGGCCCATAAATAGCAACACCCTAGAGGAAGTCAGATTAGCCTCAATCAGAGCCAGGGCCTTTTCAGCACTGGCCCCGGCCTGGTGGAACGCTGTGTCTCATGAGACCAGGGCCCTGTGGGATCTGATTTCTATCTGCAGGGCCTGTAAGACAGAGTTGTTCTGCCTGGCCTTTGGCTTGGAGCCAATTTGATTCCCTCCCCCTCTTTCTTTTTTCTTTCTCCTCCTGTGAAGAGGCTGCATCCTAATGTTTTAATGTTGTATCTTAATCTTTTAAATTGTATTTTAATCAACTTGTTTTTATTATTGGTTGTTAGCCGCCCTGAGCCCTGAGTCTTGGCTGGGGAGGGCGGGATATAAATAAAAATTTATTATTTATTATTATTATTAGCTGTGAAGCAAGGCTTCCTGCAAACATGCTGAAGTAATCATTCCCCCTGCAAAGAAATAAAAAATAAAAATCTCTTCTTTCTATGTGTGCAAATACTTCCATCTTTTCCTTTTTTGGTCACAGTAAATGGAACTACAGGAGAAGGCCTGTCCCTGAGCGTTCAGGAGAGGAAGCAGCTGGCCGAAGAGTGGGTGACTAAGGGCAAAGATAAGTGAGTAACTGGGGGGGGGGGGCAGATTGGTGTGTTTCATGGAAATCACTGGCTATCTAAGCAAAGACAGTTGATTGTGAAATCTGTGTTCTGTTTCCTTCCTTTTTTCCCCCTTTAAAGGCCAGGGAGAGACTACTGTTGAAAGTAGCAAGCTGCAGTATGTCATCTCCAGCAGATTTCTTTATTTCTTCTCATTGCTCAAAGAAAACAAGGAAAGTAAAAGTGGATATTTATCGGAGGAGAGCTGTCTGTCTTGTTTGTGTCTATGCCATTCCTTGCAGGCTGAAAATAAGGATGGAGAGGCGGGATATGGGGAAAGAAAGAGTGTTGTTTCTTTAAGACAGAATGCTTGGCCTGCGATGATACTGGTTCAGAGATGAAAGAATAGCTTTACCTTTTATGACAGTGGAACAGATTTCCTCAGAAGGTGGTGGACTCTCCTTCCTTGGAGGTTTTTAAAGCAAAGGTTGCATGACCGTGCATCTAGCTGAGATTCTTCCATTGCAGGGGGTTGGACTAGATGACCCTTGGGGTCCCTTCCAATTCTACAATTCTGTGATTCTATGATTCTATGTATGAATTATGTAGAAATCACTGGAGGGCAGAGCACACAGAGCATGAAAGCTTTTAAAAATCCTTTTCCTTCTACTTGCAGATGTTAACTTCGTAATACAGTGGTACCTCGGGTTACATATGCTTCAGGTTACAGACGCTTCAGGTTACAGACTCTGCTAACCCAGAAATAGTTTTTCAGGTTAAGAACTTTGCTTCAAGATGAGAACAAAAATTGTGCTCCAGCGGCGCAGCAGCAGCAGGAGGCCCCATTAGCTAAAGTGGTGCTTCAGGTTAACAACAGTTTCAGGTTAAGTACGGACCTCCAGAATGAATTAAGTACTTAACCCGAGGTACCACTGTACTAACAGTCTGTGGATATATTGGTTTCTGCTTTTAGAGATTAATCTCCCCTTCAAAAAGCTTGCTAAAAGCAATTTCAAACGGCTTTGATGCAGCCCCCTTTCATTGTCTTTTTAATTTGCTACCTTGACTACTGCTTAAACTTTAAATAGCTATAATCCTCTGATTCTATAAGAGCGCGTGGATGTCACCTGTAAAGCGGCTGTGAGTGGGCCAAATAATAATTTTTACCATTCCACATGGCATAGGTAGCATCTGCCAACGGTGATGCTTTGTATGGTGGTGATGTTCCACCTCCACAGCCAGAGTCCTTGTGTCTCTGAATGCCAGTGGCTGGGACTCCCAGTGGGGAGAGCGCTGTGGAGCTCAGGTGAGGCACCTGGCCGGCCGCAGTGAGAACAGGACACTGGACCGCGTGGACGGGCCATGTGTCTGATCCTGCAGAGCTCTTTTCATGGTCCTGTGACTCCTGGCTTTCCCACTGAATATCATACATTCTTTTTTCTTAATTGGTGTTCTCTTATGAATATTTATAGTACTTTATGTAAACCACTTAAGATATTTATTTTTGATTAAGCTGGGTTTAAATCTTGCTAAGTGAAGGCACAAATCTTCAGAGAAGAGTTTCTGGGGCACTCCTAAAGGGGGGGGTGTGTGACTCAATATGCTCCTTTTCCCCTACAAGTTTTTGAAACATGGCCTACAGATTTTGACAGCATTCTACTTTTGCTCTGTGTTCCATTTTGCTGTTCAGCTTTTTGAAATACCTGCATTTCTGCATAAATATGCCTCTTCACTGGACTAAATGGCATATATCCCTGTGTTGCACGTTGTCACATGTGATGAACACATGTCTGTATGCTGATGTGTGTGCACTGAGAGGCTAACTGCACATTAAGGCCCAATGCTCTCCTCCTCTTCTTCTTCTTCAAGTTGCTTTAGAACAGATCATTTGAAAGCAAGTGAAACACTATCAAGGGAGAGGGAAAGCTATGGAGCAGTTTGGACTGGAAATGTCTGAGGAAGGAATCAAGTGTCCTCCTCTGCTTTTCTGTTGATTCTTAATTGCCTCTCAGCAAAGCAGATTTTCTATTCCAAGTTATTAGATCAGGGGGACCTTTTCAAGCCGAGAGGCTGCTTTCCCTCACACTCTCTATCCTCCATTCAGGCAAGCAAGCAGCATTGTCATGGCTCGGGGGCACATCCCACCCTGGCAAAAATAGCTGGAGACAACGCGGCTGAGACCTTATGCAACCTCTGGGTCTGTGTTTCCCCACCCTGATATAGAGACATACATGCACATGTACAAATACATGGACCTGGTTTTAATACATGAGTTTGTCCTCGACAAGGTTGCAGTTAAATAGATATTATGAAATGCTTGCACTGCTGACTGTCAGCAATAAGACTACACACACACACACACACACACACACACACACACACACACACTTTCCTCTTTTCTTCTTTGCAGACTGGATTACGTGATTATTCATGTTGGCGCACTCAGTTTACCAGAAGCAAGGGGACTGGTGAGTGTGTGCTTTTAATGTATTTCCCCCCTGTTTTTACCCTCCATGAACGTTGGCTGCACAAGGAGACAGTCCCGCCTACATTTATTTATTCATTGCATTTATTTCCCGCCTTCCCTCCAAGGAGCTCAAGGTGGCATACTATATATAATTCTCCTCCTGCACATTTTATCATCACAACAGCCCTGTGAGGGAGGTTAGGCCGAGTGTGAATGAGTGGCTTAAGGCTACCCAATGGCAGTGAGCTTCATGGCTGAGTGGGGATTTGAACCCTGGTCTCCCACACCCTAGCCCAACACTGTAACCATTATGCCACATGGCTCCCTTCCTGTCAGCGCAGGGTTGAGAAGCTACACTTGCTGAAATTCCATCTCCTATGAAGGATAGCAGGTCTTCTGGTCCCTCTAAGGCAGCCTCTCCCAACCTGGTACTCTCCAGATGTTGTTGGACTACAACTCCCATCATCCCTGACCATGGGCCACGCTGGCTTGAGATGATGGAAGTTGGAGTCTGACATCAGTTGCAGAGCCCCAGGTTCAGGGAAGCAGCTTTAGGAAGAAAATAAGGTGAGTGTATGGTTGCACCAAATGTAAGTGGGTTCCGGCTATAAAAAAAAAAGTGTTATGTGTTATTTGCATTGCAGATACTTGGAGTAGCTGATTGTTGGCATATGATCACTGCGGATGATCAAGACACATAAAGCCCACCAAAAGAATTGCTTTGCAATCAGAATATCTCCTTCTCAAAACAGCCAGGAATGTCTATAGAAACAATACCATCGGCAGATCCAGTTATTTTTGTATATATAACTCTAGCTGGGGAATTCTCATGTAATTGAGGACTAGACAAGTGATCTGTTCCTTTTCTAGCACTTCCGTGATGGTGCCAATCTCTGAGGATTTCTTTCCTTCCTTTTCAGGCTAAGCATGCAGCAGAAATAGGAGCAGATGGCATCGCTGTCATCGCCCCCTCTTTCTTCAAACAGGTGAAGAAAGGTGAGGAGGCAGGTCCCACTGTATTATCTCCCCTCTTTCCATCCACATCCCAGGCAGGTCTTCAGTACTGTGAAGAGCAATGTTGTTGGGATGTGCAGCGGTAAAGCCAGAGGATGTGAGCTGTTTCTGTTAACTGCTGCATAATCAATGCCTTGGCCGTTACTTTTCAATTTACATTCCCTCTTTGTATTCTATGGGAGTGTAGAAAAGCCACAAAATGTGGCATTGGGGGCAAGTTCACCTTCCTGTGGATCTCTGCTTCCGTTTGAAAAGGAAAGAAACCAACTTTGCAGTCCTTGTGGCTTGGAAGACACAAATTAAAATGATCAGGTAATGGACCAGAGTGGTGGCTGAATAAGAATTCCAGTGACCAGGAGGTGAGGCTTCAGTGCCTTCCGTAGTCCATTGCCTCTCCTCTTGACTGACAGAGACAGAATAAATTATGCAAGATGAGCATGATAAATTATACAAATTTGCATACTTTATATAGGCTGCAAAAGCCCATTTTTCTTTGTACAGATTTCAGGTTACCTTAGCCAGAATGTTTTGGGTGTGTGTGTGTGTGTGCGTGTTTTCTTTGAGTGCAGAGTATGCCCTTCCATGAATATAGAGGAAGATAAAAGTAATGGCTGTAGGTCCACCTCTGCGTACCATGCAGAAGGAGGCATCTAAGCTTTGAACATACTTAGTTAATCTCCTGGGAAGTTTTCTACTTTTATAGAGCCTGGACTTGCATCTCACAATTCACAAATAATGAAGATACGGGTCTGCAGTCTTTTTGTTCTTGCATCTTCCTGCATACATATTCTGTGCTCATTTGAGATGCTACCATCATTTATCCTCACTGGCATGAATCAGATTTAGATCTGGTGGTTTGGGAATCCCAGAAGAAAGCCTAGAACAATCCTCCTCTCCTTTTTGGTCTCTCCACCTCCAGCCACGTATTTACAATTGGCAACCGAGCTGGGAAGATGAAGACCCAGATGAATTAGTGACTACAGCACCCCTTCAAGAGTGAATTTTAAACTTGCTGTGTGTTGGATGGTGGGGGGATAGTTGTGCAGGCAGTTTGGGGTTGCTACTTGCATGTCACATAGGCCTACATTGCACATGAGGTGTGCTCTTCAAAATTACCCAGGTTTTCAATTGCTTTCCTTGTCTTCTCTTATTTAGATGCTCTAGTTGCCTTCTTGCGGGATGTTGCATCTGAAGCCCCAGGCATCCCATTCTATTATTACCACATCCCTCCCCTGACTGGTATAAAAAGTAAGTGTTACTCGTCTAGACCATCCTAATTACATCTCAGGGAAAAGTTGGACTCAGCAGCTCTTTCTGTTTTTTTTTTATAAAATTTTTTATTAGGTTTTCACATTTTATAAAACAAAAACAAAAACAAAACATATATATTTTTGAACTCTTATTTTCATTACCCCCTTTCCCTGACTTCCCCCCACCCCCTCTTCATACATCCCAATTCCAATAATTAGTTCAGCAAGTTCTTATCTCACATCTTTAACATATTATTGTTATTTTTAAACTTAATCCTTTTTACTTATCCAAATTTAATTTATCCAATTCTCTTTTAAACATTAAATCTTTTTTTTTCCTAAGGTCGACCTAATTACCCTTCCACGAATTTCTCCCTTTGTATTTTTGTTAATTATATGTCATAATGGCCAAATACAAAAATCATAAAATTTTGAAATTCTGTTCTCCCCTCCCTCCCTACCCCAGTTTCCATCCCTTCCCGAGCAATTATCCTAGCCCGGATTCCTCACATCAGAGGCCTTCAAGTCTCTGTCAGTCTCTCTCTGCTGATTTTGTTGGTAGCCCTTTTTGTTGGTCCTCAGGTCTCGAAGGAATTCTATCACAGTCACATCATATTTTCTTCCATCCAAGATACTTAATAACAGTTGCTGCAAAAGGTCAGTTGATCTCCCATACTCAAAGAGGAAGTCCCAATCATATTTCTTTACTCTTTTGAATTCCAATATTCAAAAGAGTAAAGGACGCAGGTGGCGCTGCGGGTTAAAGCCTCAGCGCCTAGGGCTTGCCGATCAAAAGGTCGGCGGTTCGAATCCCTGCGGCGGGGTGCGCTCCCGCTGCTCGGTCCCAGCGCCTGCCAACCTAGCAGTTCGAAAGCACCTCCGGGTGCAAGTAGATAAATAGGGACCGCTTACCAGCGGGAAGGTAAACGGCGTTTCCGTGTGCGGCTCTGGCTCGCCAGAGCAGCGATGTCACGCTGGCCACGTGACCCGGAAGTGTCTCCGGACAGTGCTGGCCCCTGGCCTCTTAAGTGAGATGGGTGCACAACCCCAGAGTCTGTCAAGACTGGCCCGTACGGGCAGGGGTACCTTTACCTTTACCTTATTCCAAGTGCTCCCGGGACTTCCTCCTTCATCTTTCTCATCTTTCGCAGATTTGTAATCCAAAGATCTTCTTCTTTATTTCCTGACAATATGGGCTTCTGATTGATATTTTCCTGCACTTTTTCCATTCCTTCTTTTCTCTCCACCGGTTCCAAAAAAGTCTTTTCTGGTTCAGCTGCAGATTCCTTATCAGACAAATCCTTTATGCATTCAGCAGAGTCGTTTGTTTTGGGATTCAAGGTCATAAGTTCTTTGTTCATAGCCGTACTCTGCTCTTGCAGGATTCCCACGAGAAAAAACATTCTTTCTATTTCTGCCAGTAATTTTCCCTCTGCAGCCATTGTAATGTCTCTAGTTCCCCCTAGGGGGATTACAGTTGCTTGATAGTCCTTTTCCAACAGCCCGTTACTTTGTTGTTTATGACTACGTTGTTTCCAGCCACCTCAGTTCAAAAGCAACACTTTTAGTTCAGAGAGTTATTAAATAACAAAGTTCTTAAATTTTAGCCGCCCGTTTGACAGCTCCTTTGACAGCTGTCAAACTCCTTGTTCTTTTTCCTCCGGCTCACACACAGGACGCTCCCGGGTTCGGGAGGGGGGGGGGGTTACACAAAAGCTTCCAAAACTCCTCACTTTCTCTCCAGCACAAAGACTTCTTCTGTCAAACTCATGGAAATATTTTTTATCTAACACCAAAAACAGTACTCTCCACCTTAGTCCACCGATCCTTGCTTTAGATCGTTTGTAGATAGGGGGGTGCGGACTTCCCTTTAGCACATCCCCCGGTTGTACCGAATTCAAAGGTATAGATTTTAAAGTCCAAATTCCATTCTACTCACGGGTTATTTGTTTCCAGTACGAATTTTGGGGAAAAAGTCAGCGCTGTCCGGCCATGGCATGCGGCTTCGCTCCACTGAAGTAGCGGTCTACTCTCAGCACCACGCCGCTCCCCGTACCCTCTCCGTAGCCTTTAAAAAGGCTCTTCGTGGGTCAGGGAGGGCGCTTAAAGGTGCCCACCGAGTCACCAAGTCCGCAGGCTTCCGCGCCTGCGGTTTCTGAGGGTCCCCGCGTCGCCGGCGCGGTAGGACCCGTCTTCAGCAGAGCCGATCCCCTCCGGAGCTCGGAGGGGAATCCGCCATTAGCCGATCGCGCTAACCCGGAAGTCTCAGCAGCTCTTTCTGTGTATGTTTGGTGTTGAAACTAATTTAGGCAAATGTCAAATGCATAGGATTGTGCTTCAGAATGTAGTGGTGGTCAAGATAGCCCCAGATCTATTGTACTAGTAGAGACATGGTCTAAGGAGCATAAAGTAAAGGTAAAGGGGGCCCTGACCATTGGGTCCAGTCATGACTGACTGGTGTTGCGGCGCTCATCTCGCTTTATTGGCCGAGGGTGCCAGTGTACAGCTTCCGGGTCATGTGGCCAGCATGACTAAGCCACTTCTAGCAAACCAGAGCAGCGCATGGAAACGCCGTTTACCTTCCTGCCAGGGCGGTACCTATTTATCTACTTGCACTTTGACGTGCTTTCGAACTGCTAGGTTGGCAGGAGCAGGGACCAAGCAACGGGAGCTTACTCCGTCGCGGGGATTCGAACCGCCAACCTTCTGATCAGCAAGTCCTAGGCTCTGTGGTTTAACCCATAGCACCACCCGCGTCCCTCTAAGGAGCATAGATCTGCCCCTAATCAATCACCAGTACACATCAACGTTCTAGTGAGTTTAGCAATATTATTTCCTTTTTTTTTTATAAGATATTTATTGAAGTTTTCAAAAATAATACATTGTAAAACAAAAAGAAAAAAAACAACAAAAATACAAAAAATACAAAAATAAAAACAACTAAAAACAACAACACATAGTTTCCATTTACTTATTTTCTTTTAACTTATTTTCCAGACCTCCTCATACCTCCCTTTCTTATATTCCAATTCAGATCGTTTGTTCAACAAATCCTCACCATTTAGATTTTTTTTTTCTTATTTCAAAACCTTATTTTCCATATCTCTTAAGCATTACAGCTGGAAACCACTTAATTTCTGTCCAACATCATACTAACATTCATTAATTTTACAATATTTCTGCAAATAGTCTTTAAACTTCTTCCAATCTTCCTCCGCCGACTCCTCTCCCTGGTCTCGGATTCTGCCGGTCATTTCTGCCAGTCCCTAGCAATATTATTTCCAAAGATGGAATTAGCTGCTGCTTCTTCTAAGGAGCATAGTAGAAGCTAATTCCATCTTTGGAAATAATATTGCTAAACTCACTAGAACGTTGATGTGTACTGGTGATTGATTAGGGGCAGATCCACACAAATCATTTAGAGCACACCCAAGACACATTTATTGTAAATAAATTTTTATTCATTTTCACAATTGAATTCCACATTTAATCACAATAGTACTCCCCCCCCCATCCCCAAATTCACAAATACCTTTTTTGAGGTTCTTTAAACCTCATTACTTCCCTCCATTCCCTCTTCTTGGTTCTTTATATAGACAAAATTATTCTGCATTTCCATATTCATGCTTAACCAATTGTTATTTCTCTTAATTTATCCAAATTTCTACTGATTGCAAGTGTTTAGTCAAGGCCTTTTGATGTTTCAACCTACTTGCAATACCCTGCAATCGAACAATAAACATTTCCCATTCTTTTTCCTAACTTTAGCATACTCCAACTTTCCCATCAGCAGACAGTATCCATAAGTATTACAAAGAAAGATTTAGTAACCTTTTCACTTGCAAATTGTTTCCATGCAGTGATAGTTACAAATAAGATGGGAATGGACTTTTGACGCCAAATTCCGCCTAATTAATTATTTAGGAATTAATTAATTCCGAAAGTAAATCTTTACCTTTCCATTGGTCTGGTAGTAATTTTTGGAAGATCTCTGCTTCAGGCTTGAGCAAAGGCTTCGCTCCCGCAGAGTTGTGATACTGCCATGACTGCAGGCTTGACTGCCGCTTCTCCCCCCCCCCCATACTTTCCAGCACAAAAGGAGTTTGGGGGTTGCAGGAGAGCCCTTTTGCAGGCTGCTGGACCTCTCAACACCCTGAGCACTCTCTCAGGGCTTTTTGGGAGTGTGCGTCTCACCTTGGCGCTTCCCCGTTTCTCCGCGGGGCTCGAGTCCGTCAGACGATCAGACTCACGCTCCTTTCCACCATCTGCAGAATTCAGAAGTGCACCCAAGACACATTTAAAGCACATTACTTCCCTCAAATAGTGCTGGGAACTGTTGTTTGTTAAGCATGCTGGGAACTAACTCTTTGAGGAGAAACCACAGTTCCCATGGTTCTTTAGCGAAGTCATGTGCTTTAAATGCACAGTGGATGTGCTTTGAATGTATGGTGTGGATCAGGACTAAGTTGCATTGTTCATACATGTGACATGTATTATGGGCATTATCCTTGTTTATATTCATTATAAAATATATAAATTTTGAGCCAGTGTAATGGCCAAGGTTTCCCCTCAGAAAGCTAGAGAAACGGTAGCTTTGTGAGAGTGCCAATAATAGTCTGTTAAACATTGCTTTACCTCCCTCTTGGCCCACAATTCCCAGAGTTCCTGCTCTGAGGCAAGAGGACGTCTGCAAAATCTAGTGTAAGATTATAGTTTATTCTGATCAAGTATTTCCATTTCTGTTGCCTTCCACAGATAAGGAAGAGGGAACTTTGGGGGCATTCTTCCCAGATTTATACCTTTTCACAAGAACACATTCTTTGTAGTGTATTTTGAGATAGATTCACAGCCTCTATTGTGATGTTTTCTTGCCAGATGTGGTCATGTGCTTTTCCCAGTAAGACTTGAAAACCTGTTGGTGTTCCTCTCTTTTGCTCTCCCTCTCTGTTCAGTAAATGCCGAAGAACTGCTAAATGGGATTATAGAGCAGATTCCCACCTTTAAGGGGGTGAAGTTCAGTGATAAAGACCTCCTGGATTTTGGGCAGTGTGTGAAGAAAAATGATAGAGGCCAGTTTGTACTTCTGTATGGTGTGGATGAGGTAAAGCATTTCTATATTAATAACTCTGGTGTACTAGAATGGCACGATGGCTTCCTAAAGCGATGTAACCAAGTAGTGCTTTTTGTGCTACTGGGGATATCTTCTGCCTACCAAAGAGCTGGCATGATCACTTGTTTTTGTTTTTTATGTAATTTTAAAAATTAATTTTCCATTTTTTAAAACAATATTATAACATCGTATCACCTTTTACAAATTTTTAGCTCTTCTGAACTTTTGACTTCGCTCCGTCATCTGGTTTTTATCAAACACATCTTAGAACCACACATTTATATTGTGTAACTTCTACATTTAACTTAAATTATTTAGAACTTAAAACACAAGTAGAAAGTTTCTTCTTTTAAACATTGTGAAACTTTACCGCAGTCCTGCTAGTGTCTTTATATGTTTACAATGATTGCCTATGTATTCAATAAATTTACTCCATTCTCCCTGGAACACTTGGTCACTCTGGTTTTGGATTTTCCCCATCCGCTTTGCCAATTCTGCATAGTCCATCATCTTCATCTGCCATTCCTCCATTATCAGTATTCTTTCTGTTTCCACTTTTGGGCTAATAAAGTTCTAGCTGCTGTAGTGGCAAACATGAACAATTTCTGGCCAGATTTTGTTATTTCCACTCCTGTCATCCCCAGCAGGAATGCCTCTGTTTTTTTAGGGGCCATGATCACTTTTTGAATACTGTCTTCCCAGCAACAAGTTGTTCTACTGTTTTCTCAAGGAAATAAAAGATGTATTTTTTGTCTTTCCCTAACCAGCAACTCCTGGCTGCACTCGCTATGGGAGCAACTGGGGCAGTTGGAAGGTCAGTCTCTCTTGCACAGCACAAACCTAACTATGTATACTCAGAAGTAAATCCTATTGAATTCAGTAGGACTTACTCCCAGGTAAGGAGGGTTAGGCTAGCAGCCTCAGTCATCTTTACATGGATGAGAAAGTATGAGTTCCAGTGCCGCGTCTTTTGTAGCAAAGAGGATCATTTTGCAGTTCATTTTTCTGGCTGCTTTTAGCCCTGCACTAGCTTTTGTTTATACAGCTGAGTGATGAGTAAGAAAACTTTCATGTCTGAAACAGTTTTCTGCTTTTTATTGGTATAGCTCAGAGCTTCCCAAACTTATTTGGCCTACTGCTTCCTTTTCAGAAAAAAACCTCAGTGCCTGCCCCCCCCCCCCAGGAAATGAACAAACAGAAAGATTCCGTGACAAATTTGCATTCTTTTATGTATCTATATTTCTACATATGTCCTACAACATAGTAAAGAAAGATGTTGTAAATAAGACACCTTATTCATTGCACAACAGATGAAACATGTGGCTTTTCAAAACTGGACGAGGAGGTGGACTAGTCCCCTGGGATTAAAGGGAGTGGCTCAGGGGCGGGGCTGGTGCAGCAGCCTGCCTGCCATTGGCCAAATAGGGAGGCCAGCTGCGATCAGGTGAGGCCAAAAAGGTTCACCCAAGCCTGGGAAAACGCAACACCTCCAGGATGACTGCCATCTGGGGAGGCATTGCTGCCATCCTGGAACGGCGCCCAACCTGGCGGTAAGCGTCATTACACAATAGATGAAACATGTACAAATGGTTTTTCAAAATTTTATTCTCTTCCACTGCCCCCTTATTTTTATTCAATGCCCCCAGTTGCACCTGGGGCTACTACTGCCCCCCGCCAGATCATTCCAGTGCCCCCCAGGGAGCGGTACTGCCCACTTTGGGAAACACCTGTCTAGCTTTTTGCCTGCAAATTCTTATTATCTGCACCTTCTGCCCTCTCCTGCTGACCATATTAGAGTAAATAGTATTGTGGCTAAGGGCCCATTCATATTCAGCATGCTAATGCGTTGGTTGATTACTCTCAACCAAATATGTTTTGCATCCTGCTTGAGTGTTTTTGCCTGTCAGGGAGGGTGTCCTTGAACTCTGATCACGTCTCTTCCTTCCCTGGATAGAGAAGGATGAGAAGAAAGCAGCCTCTTGCGCAAATGTTGCATTTCTTTTTCCACCCATTCTTGCCTTTGGCCCTGGACACCACTGTCATGTGGCCCCTGGAAACTTGTCCAGAGGTTCTGAGTCTGAAAAAGTTCCTTGCCCAATTTAGAATGATAACCATAAAGGGCACACTCTGTGCAGGAGCATCTCCCCTCCCACTTTCTCCTTTTAATAGCTTATTACACATGACATTGACATAATGGTCAGGGGTCCCTTTACCTTTACATGTGACATGCTACTCTGTGGAGGAGCAACTCCCAGTTTTGCACTGGAAGGATACCTTCAGATTTGCTATTCTGCTCGATCGATTCTAGTTATGCCGGCACATATTAATACTAACTCTGCCTTTGCTCTGCTGGCTTTTGTTTTTGTACAGCACCTATAACTATCTGGGCAAGGCAAATAACTCAATGCTGGAAGCTTTTGCCAAGGGAGACCTCTCCTTGGCACAAAAATATCAGGTATGATATTTCTAACTGAAGCTGATGACAGTGGATCATAGTATGATAACAGATTCCTCCTTCCTTTTGTATACGGGTAACTCCCAACTTACGCTGGCAGCCCAGGACCTGCATAGGCACTGCCCAGGCTTGCACCCCAGAGCGGTCACCTTGGTGCTGCTAACCCAGCCGTTTGACTTCACCCCTGGAGGTGCACTCCATTGTCTCTCGAGACAGATGAATGCCAACAACAACAGCAACAACTCTATTCAGCTTTACACACTTAGCCAAAAAAAAGGTGGGGGGGAATGGCAACCCCACCCACCATTTAACCCATTGTGTTTTGACTATACACGATTTTGGCATTATGCTCTATCCCCGGAGTATAAACCCACCCCCCCTGTAAGTTGTACAGTACAGATAACGCACTCTAAAGGTTGTGTGCATCTCCCCCTTACCCTTCACCCAGCTTGGGACAATGGGCAAATGGGAACAGGTTTCTTGACATGTATCACTTGCTGAATGAGGAGCACCTGTCCTGTATTTGCAAACAGTTGGTGTGGGACCCATATGACCTAGCTGGCACTCTGCCAAAAATTTAAATAAACACTTTCATTGCACCCGCCTCAGATCCTGTGTGCACTTCCCTTCCCAATCCTTCATGGTTCCCTCTCCCCTAATTACCTGATAACACTATGTATACCACCTCCAGTTTAACACTATGTATACCACCTCCAGTTGCCCTACACTTTTTTTATTACCTATAATAAAATTAATAAACTTATTTTCTGTCTCTTAGTGCAGTACCCAGGAAGTAATCAGCTTTTTCATGGCACAGGGTAGGTACCACAGTAGACCAAATCCTTTTCTGCCCATCAGACGTGCTTTATCCAACGTGGCTTGAATGCTTCTGAATTTCCTTTTTTTAAAAAAGCTTTTATTGCCCAAGAAGTGCAGATATGTTCTGAAAGACTCCATTTAACTCTCTCTTTCTCCATTTTTCCTTTGCAAATTGCCCCTTGCCCTTTCTTCAAATGCAGCTTTTCTCATGGGTGTAGCCAGGATTTTTGTTAGGAGGGGAGCAGAACCTCAGATTTGTATTGGTTTTTATTGATTTGGGGGGAGAGCTTTCCCTGCCCCTCCTTGGCTATGCCCATGGGTTTTCTCCTACTGCTTTGATTTTCAGACTTTGATTTCTTTTCCAAATACATTTCTTTAAAAATATATAATACTACTGTAAGATTATAGTAACAAATTATTTGCACGCAAGTGCTTACACTAAAGTGCATGTACTCTATGCTAACCATCTAGCAGCTTGTACATTTGAACTATGCCTCAGATTTCATCTGTATATATTCCATTGTGTATCTATTTGTAATATTATCTTGTTCGCTGCCATAGAATTTAGCTAGATTCCCCAAATGTTTAGCAACAGTAACGCTCCATGTCAGGCAGTAAATGCATGTCACGTGTGGTATAGTCAGCCCTAGAATTTTGAGAGCTCATATGACATTGTCATGTTGAATCAGTAAGTTCCCACGTGGAATCTCACCTCTGCATTGAGCTTACTGGAAAGCCTTTAGGCAGGCCAGTCTGTCAAGCCTTCTGCTGCCCCAGCTGCAATATGAAGACATCACATTGGGCAAAAGATTCCTGAATTCCAGGGGATCGCACTCGATGACCCTTGTGGTGCCTGCCAACTCTAAATTCTATGATTTGGTTGTTCTTTTCTCTGACTTGCAGGGCTATAGTAAGAATTAAAGGTAAAGGGGCCCCTGACCATTAGGTCCAGTTGCGGACAACTCTGGGGTTGCGGCGCTCATCTCGCTTTATTGGCCAAGGGAGCTGGCGTACAGCTTCTGGGTCATATGGCCAGCATGACTAAGCCGCTTCTGGCAAACCAGAGCAGCGCACGGAAACGCCGTTTACCTTCCTGCTGGAGCGGTACCTATTTATCTACTTGCACTCTGACGTGCTTTTGAACTGCTAGGTTGGCAGGAGCTGGGACTGAGCAACGGGAGCTCAACGGGGATTCAAACCGCCGACCTGATAGGCAAGTCCTAGGCTCTGTGGTTTAACCCACAGCACAACCCGCGTCCCTTATAGTAAGAATTACAACAAACTAAAAGCTTAGAACACTGGAAAACCCAAGAAATCTGAGTACAATATTATGTTTTAACTTTTCTGTCAAAAACATTCAATAATTAAAGGTTGGGGACTAGTCAGTTGGCTAAAAGGTTGGGGGCCAGGGCCAGACATCCTGAGAGGCAGTAAATCATAGGGTTTCTCTCCTCCTGCTCTTTTATGAAAAGAAATTACTTTAGGCACATCCCCACTATACATTGTAAAGCACTCTTGTAACAGTTGTGGCTTTCCCTCAAAATCTTGGGAACTGTCATTTAAGAGTACTGGTCTCACATAGCTACAATTCCCAGCACCCTTAACAAACTACAGTTCCTAAGATTGTCCATGACTTTTGAATTGGTATGGGTGCTTTAAATGTATGGTGTGGCTGTGACCTCCATCATCGACTATAGAGTGGGGCAGAAACTTTGTTGTGGACTGATTTGTGTCCTTTTTTCTTTTGGCTAGGCTTTGGCGTTGCAGAGACCAAAGCAATCGTGACTCTGCTTTCAGGGATACCTATGGGTCCCCCACGACTTCCACTGTCAAGTGCCTCTGAGGAGTTCATTGCCAGTGTAAAACCCAAACTGGAGAGCCTGAAGAACTGTTGCTACAGCTGACTTTAAGTATCCAGTGTGGGCATAGGAACATGGGCCATGCAACTTGGTGAACAGGTCTCACTTGCATACTTGAGATGCATCCTGACTGCTCAGCTTCCGTGAGGAAATTACTCAAAGACTCCTAACAGGGACTATGCATTGATGCCCTCTACATACCTTGCCTGGATGGAAAACAGTAGCTGCTTCGCTGCTTGGCAAGGATATGATGCTTCTCCAATAAGAAGAAAATAGCTTATTTTGAAAATAGGAAGATGCTGTTGACAGAACGTCTATCATTCTTTTGCACTATTGGGGAATCAAGACACAGCTTAGACTGCCAAACTCCTTTATGCTTTTCTTGCCACTTTCATATCCCTCACAAAAATACAAACAGTGATATAACTGGATTTAGTACCTTGTAAACCTGAATTGTGTTTACAGAACCCAGACTCTGGAAACTCCAATATCGACATTATTTCAAGAAGTTCCTAAACTTTTGCAAGTTGTTTTTCTATCTTCCTGTAGAGTTGCTGACATTGTTGGACTCAAACTGCCATTAGCTTCAGCCAGCTTGGCCAGTGGTCAGGGATGATGGGAATTGTAGTCTGAAAACAGCTGGAGACCCAAGTTTGGGAAACACTGAGCTAAAGCTATCCTGCCAGGAGGTCCAATCTTCAGTGAGCACCTAGAGGTGATTCCTCATGAGAAGATCCAATAGTGGGACTCAAGCCTCTTGCTTCAAAATCAGTGCTTTCTAGGAAATCAGTGCTTTCCTGCTTGGCAGGGGGTTGGACTCGATGGCCCTTGTGGTCTCTTCCAACTCTATGATTCTATGAAACAGGTCTACGGCTGGAGATGAGGCCAGGAAGCCTCTCCACCCATCAGGTTGTTTTACAACTCACATCAGGGAGCCTTATCCTGAGTCAGACCGTTGTTAACACTGATTGGCAGTGACTGTCCACTCCGTGGTTAGTAGGAAGCTGTTCTATGTACCCCCATGGCTGCAGCAGATTCTCCATACCAGTTATGATCTCAAGGTCAGATACCTGGACTTTTCTGACAAGTAACCTGTGCCCCTGGCAAAGAATTCTGGGGAACATTCTGTAGCACACACACGGTTCTTACTGAATGTTGTTCCATTGCTAAGTGTGTGAATGGCCTTTTAAAAGTTAATCTAATGGGAGCATTTCTTCCAATGCAAATAGCAGCTGTGGGGGACTGATCTGGATCATAGCCTAAAATCTCCCACCCACTCTGGATTATTCTACACAACCACACACACTGCTATTTATTTTTTTAAAAATTGTCCGGTAGCACCTTAGAGACCAACTAAGTTTGTTCTTGGTGTAAGCTTTCGTGTGCATGATACACTGAAACAGAAGTCACCAGGCCCTTATATATAGTGGGAGGGTGGGGTTTTTCTCAGAAGGGTAGTAGGAGATGGGTGATTGACTCAATGGGTATGGTAAAAAGCAAGGGATAGTATGCAGATGACCAAAAAATAGCTTTAGCATATGTAATGAGACAAGAATCCAATATCTCTATAACTAAACTGAAAACTATGGAGAGACCTGGTCTGAATAGAGATATTGGATTCTTGTCTCATTACATATGCTAAAGCTATTTTTGGTCATCTGCATACTATCCTTTGATTTTTCCTGTAGGACTAATTACAGTCATCAACAGGTTTACCATACCCATTGAGTCAATCACCCATCTCCTACTACCCTTCTGAGAAAAACCCCACCCCACCTTCCCACTATATATATAAGGGTTGGGTGACTTCTCTTTCAGTGTATCTGAAGAAGTGTGCATGCACATGAAAGCTTATACCCAGAACAAATGTAGTTGATGTCTAAGGAACTACTGGACAATTTTTTAAATTTTTATTTATTTATTTTGATTGCGTCAGACCAACACGGCTACCTACCTGAATCTATTTTTTAAAAGTCATTCACACAATTAACCATTGGGCAAATGATATATCATGTGCACTTTGCATGGGAAAATATCAATACAGGTGTGCAAGGTTGGAGGCGATAACCTCATGATGAAAGAGAATCATTTTAGACAAACTGCTCCCACTCACACAACTAAACCCTAAACAGTCTATGAAGCACAAGTTCAAGATTATTGGAATGGTATGCCTCAAACCCTCTGTGGAGGCAAAGGAAAAAACACAACTTATTTTCTACTGAGGTTTTCAGCCTCAACAATTGAGGCAAACTACAAAAAACAATCTGCACTGCCAAGGAGGACATCAGAAATGTTCCATAATAAACAAACTCAAATTGGTCCACTATGTTGGAGAGGCTGTAACCAAGCAGGATCCTATTACCACATCTGCTCGGAATGCAAGTTTGTACAAACTTTCTGGAAACACTTTACTGAGGTTTCTCGTTACAGGGCAGGCATTACAACCTGATGCTAAGGTCTTTAAAAATAGTATATTGATGACAATAAAGATTTAATACTCTAAGACATGCTAATCTTGTTGATCCCTGTTAGTCAGCTAATTACCCAACATTGGAAAATAGCTACCATCCTGAATTTTGAGGTGTGATGGGGTAGGATGCAGAATGTAGTCCTAATGGAAAAACAAACAATTCAGAGCACTGGAGAAAATGAAAAGCTAGGATAACTTTGAAGGAGTTTGGTATATGCTTATTCAACATGTTGTGAAAGACAGCATTGCTGTGTTGCTGCCATCAACTCATAGTACACTTCAAAATAACTTGTTAAGAAGATGTACAAGAGACACTTGATCTGGAGAGATTAAAATGAACAGTGTGAAGTATTTTATAAACTTACCTGTTACCTAACTGAAACGTATTAACATGCATGAAATGTCTGTGGGAGAAGGAAAGAGATTTCTTTGTTAAATTTACTTTCAAAACTGCAAAAATAAAGTCTTTTTCGTGGGCAGAAGGTTTCTTTCATGGTAGAATGCTCACAAGTCTTCTAATTGAGAAATGACTCTAAACAGGTTTTCAAAGAACTCCATTAATTATAGTTAGAGGTAGGTAGCTGTGTTGGTCTGCTGTAGTCGAAACAAAATTTTAAAATTCCTTCCAGTAGCACCTTAGAGACCATCTAAGTTAGTTATTGGTTTGTTATTGGTTTTTGTTATTGGTATAACAAACTTAGTTGGTCTCCATTAATTATAGTTCAGAAACTGCTGCTTGACACAGATTGTAAGAGAAAGTAAAGTGCCACAATAAATTTGTGTGGCCTGTTGGTGATGAGCAGCTGTTTTAGGCCACTTGTAAGTAAGGACAGGACCAGGAAAGTAAATTATGATTGTCCAGAACCTGCTATAGTTCATTGGTGATGGAGGTGTAGGTGGCAAGCACTGCCCTGTCAGCCTCTCTTCTGAGCCTGTCTTGCAATAAATTATTCCCAGATAGCAAGTCTGGCCTTCTCAATCTTGTCTGCCTCCCCCTGGCCACCTGCCCTTCATTAGGTGAGAAATGCAGTTTAAGAAAACCCTTCAGCTGTGTGTTTCTGTCCAACAAGTTGCAACAAATGTGGAGTAAGAAATATCTTCCAAGTCCTGCGGCACCTTAAGAGCTGGCAAAATTATCATGGCACTTTACTGGATGCACAGGTGATGCTAGGCTTTCATATTCCTTGTTAAGCCTAAAATAGACAATACTGTACCACAATTTGGGACACTGGTTGAGAGAAGGGTGTTAGGGAAACCATTGTTTGAGCCTCTTCCCCTCCTGAAAAATGCGGTTTTTTTAAAAAAATGGATTTGTGTCTTGTTTTTACTTCAGCAGGTTGACACAGCTTACCCTGACTGATTTTGCCATGCAAGCATTTTGTTAAGGGCTCAGGAGTGCCAGACTCCCCTAAATTCCTGAACTCGGTAAGTGTTAGAATTTAATCAAGCCTCCCAAACGCCTGGATCCAGTAACGGGTTAAATATAAGCCAGACTAGCTGCCTCATGAGCAGGTGTCCTGAGTTGCACCCAACATTGGGGTGGGGTGTGTCACATGTGCATGACATTACACACATGACGCCCGTCCCAACCCCGCCAGACCCACCCAACTTGCCATCCACTGGGGGCACCCCGCTTTCGGCTCCCATTGGAGCCTGGCTCCAGCCAAGGCAGCTTCCTCAGAGTGGAGAGTCGGTGGCAGAGAGCCGCCACCCCTCTCCTCAACTGGGCTGCACCGCGTGCAGCTCCACCGCAACGGAGAGAGGCTCCCGGCTGTGGCAGTTTCATCCCCGAGTCAAGCCTGACTCAAAGGGTGGAGAGGGGATGTGGTACACAAGGGACTGAGCACACAGAGTGTGATGTTGACCCTTGAGTGTCCCGCCTGGTTGCCTAGCACTCACCTGGCAGCAGGGTGGAGGGATGGGGCCCTGTGGTGGCAGGGGGCAGCCCCTTCAGTACTGGGGGTGCTGAGCCCCTTGCTCCAAAATATTGAGGGGGCTGAAGCTTCCACCACTCTATACTCGTGCCCCTGCTCATGAGGAAATTGCCTGGGAGAGAACAAAGGGAAAGGTGATGGGCTGTTAAGAAAGCAAAAGATGCCAGATGCCAAATGGGTGGGTCTCCTCCTCCAGCTCTGAACAAAAGCCATTGTTAGTGTTCTAGAGTTGGCTTTGATGTGACCTGGAGGAGGGAAAGGTTGCAGACTGGTAAAGGCAGCGAGCTGGAGAGAGGGTTAGAGCACAGTGGTTGTATAAATCCAGGGCTATAGCTATGGGAGTGTTGCAGGAACCTTCCTCCCCCCGCAATCATTCAGTTTGTACAAACACGACACATACACGACGTTTCTGTTAAAAATTCATAGTAAATCAACCATACATCGGATTTACTTTTATTTTACTCCATGAAGGAAGGACTATCAAAGGGGTATGGTTTGATACAGGACGGCCATAATCCCTTAACTGTACCAGCACATACACAGGAGCCCTACCCAGTTGGCATGACAACCTTGATGGTCCCAGACAGAAGACCATCAAGGTCACAAAGGACTTGCATAGGGGAGTGGATTCAACATGGACTGGAACAAAGGACAATGATCAGATCTTCCCTCTGGGGGCAGGAAACTGCCTGCTCCCCTTTGTCCCCTGGAAATGACTCATGGGGAGGGGGAAAGGAGGAACCAGCCAGGTGACAAGATACTCAGGTTACCTCCACAACTCCTCCCTCAACCCCTCCTTTTTGTGATGTGTCAATGATGTAGTCATGATGTAGTTCTAGGGGTGTAGTTTGGGGGATTAGTAACTAATAAAAGTTGGGGTCTTCTTTTGTTCTGGGCTTCCATTTTGTTTCACCTGGTGGCAGGTGGGAGTCCTGTCACCACAGTCTTCAATAAGGACCAAGCCTACTGGCTGCTGTTTTGCTCTGCTATTCCTGGCTGGTGTCCTTGTTTTCTTGTCCAAGGGAGCCCTCGGATTTCTCCGTTAACAGTTAAAACAAGACCCCTTTGGGGTGTTCACTGGGGGAGGAAGAGGGGTGTGGGGGGAGCGCACCGCCCCCGGCAGCGTGATCCCGGTGGGGTGCCTTTGCAGCTGCCCCCCCTGCCCACGCTGGGTGCCACGCCCCTACAGGCCATGCCCCCAGGATGCGTGCCAGCCCTGCCCTCGCCTTCTCTCCACCCCCCTGCCCCCGGTGCCGGAGCATGAAGCTCTGCCACTGGGGGTGTTGATGCTGTGAACCCCTCCACTGCAGGCTCAAGTTGCATGTATGTAAATAAATAAACCATATATCATAAAAACACCACAGTCTCCAGTGTGCCTCATTTCCAAAAGGAAACAAACCCAGAGTGAGTGCTTGAAACAGAAACAGTGTGACCACCTTCGTTAGTGCCAAAGCGAATTGGCTTTCTCTAGAGTTTCGTACAACTCTGCCCTCGGTTAGGCCTTGAACAAAGGATGCACATGCAAATGAAGTGAAATGAACATGCAAATGAAATAAAAACATGCTTGCGCGCCGCCCAGTCTCGCAGCGGCTCCGCGCTTTTGCTCTAGGCTGAAGTGCCGCTTCCATCCGCTTGGGGCGCTCGCTCTCTCCGTGGCTCGGCTGCTGCCCGTCACCTCCCCTAACTGCGCAGGCGCAGAGGCGCCGCCATCTTGGCCTCTTTGTGGCGAGCGGCGGAGGACCTGGCGAAGCGGGAGCCGCTTGACGGGCAGAGGAAGCTCCTATGCTGGCCAGGGGCTGAGGCAGAGGTACCCGGCGCAGGACAAGGTTACATTGAGCAGGATTTAAATTTTTAGAATAATAATTGGCGCGTGTGGGTATGAGGGCAGGGGCGCCGTGGAGAGAAAAACGGGCTGGGGAGGGAGGGAGGGGGAGTGCGCAGGCGCGGCGAGGCGTCGGGGAAAATGGAGTGGGAAACCGCATGCGCAGTAGAGCTGCTTGGTTTGGTGGGCGGGAGCCGGGCGCGCGTGCGCATTTGTGTTCCCTGCTATGTTGGCGTCCGGTTTCATGCATAGAGTCGAGAAGGACAGAGTCGTGAAACGACCCCTGATTTCCGGGTTTAGTTCGGGTTGTTTGGGGGGGGGAACCACGCATGCGCTCTAGGAATGCAACGGCGATCGCCTCCACGTCCGATCCAGTGCTTGGATTCGATACATAGAATTGTACAGTTGGAAGCGGGACGGCGGCAATTTATTTTTATTTTATTCATTACATTTCTGTCCCACCTTTATATTTTAATAAAGCTAGAGCGGCCTGCGTTGCAGCCTCAGGTGTTCCTGTTTCAGCTGTAAGCCGCCTTGACTCCCTGTCAGGGAAGTAGCCGGATTACAAATAAATAAATATATAATAATAATAATAGTAAATACCTAAATATTGCCGTCAACAATGTAAGGATAGAAACATAGAATTTAGAGTGGGATAACAGCTATGGAAATAAGTTGTCTTTTCTCTCGTGTAGCTGAGCTTGCAATAGTGTGGACTGTGCTGACTGGGGCTGATAAAGAAGCCACAGTCCAAAATATCTGGAGGGTACCACGTTGGGGGAGGCTGTGCTAAATGTGAGATAGCTCTGCCGGTAGAGCATGAGACTCTTAACCTCAGGGTCATGGGTCCCACATTGAGCAAAAATATTCCGCATTGCAGCGGGTTGGACTAGATGACCCTCTTGGTCCCTTCCAGCTCTTGCATTGTAGCATTATATCTCAGTGTGGCCAATGCTTTCAGAGTCCTGAGTTCCCTCTTGTGTCAGCGGCTGCTATTTGTGTCCTCCTAACAAAAGGAAAATGTCATTATAGCTAATGGGGGACATCTAGCCTCTAGTCTTGCCGCCCTGTGCTGCCTGGGGCTCCTGGGAGGGCCAGTTGGAGAAGGCTGCTCTGGAGAAAGAAAGTTAGTCTATATCCTAGTGCTTTAAGTATGTTTTTAAACCTCCCACAGTAGGGGCTGCACTACTCCACCCAGTTTTGCCATGGGGGACGTGAAGAATTTCCTGTATGCTTGGTGCGGCAAGCGGAAGATCACCCCAGCTTACGAAATCCGTGCTGTGGGCAACAAAAACCGACAGAAGTTCATGTGTGAGGTGAGAGCCTGTGTCTGAGGAGCTCAAAGCAGCTTTGCTTTGTCTTCATGTGCTCATGCAAGGGTGCTTGGAAAAGAATATTTCCTAAAGCTGGGATAGGCAACACGTTGCATGGGCCAGTGACATCTCTTGTCTAGCCCCAGGTGCTTTGGGGTGCTCTCCAGAGACTGCATTAAGCAGCCCAAGCCCACACCCTGCTTCGTCCACCAAAACTGTCCTCCATCCCCATTGCCACTTGGCAACTGCAGCTGGAGAGCCACACCCTGAGTTAGATTGTACTTTTTATGGCAAACAGGTAATGGGAGTTGTTCATTGTAAATGTAAGTTGCTGTATGTTTTGCCATTTGATCCTCTCACTTGAAGAAGTCTCAAAAGCAGCATGCCCAGTTGTTCTTTGCACTTTTTAGTTTTCCAACTTGAAGTCAGCTGGAAATGGTATTTGCTTGAGCTGGTGTGGTGTTGAGACTTCCCATGTTTTTCCTTCCTGAGCCTGTGTATCCACTCACGGCAGGTTCGGGTGACAGGCTTCAACTATACTGGCATGGGCAACTCCACCAACAAGAAGGATGCCCAGACCAACGCAGCAAGGGACTTCCTCAATTACCTGGTTCGAGTGAATGAAATCAAAAGTGAAGAAATCCCAGCTTTCGGAGTAAGTGTTTCTGTTCTGGGGGATATGTGATGTGGTATGTCATGATTTTATAATCGAGGCTAGGTTTACTGTCAAGGACCAGGATATGGTCTGAAAGCATATGAAGTGTGTCTAGGTCTGATCGAGTGACTACCTGGGAACCAAATGTAAGCTGCATTTTTTCCAAAAATTTGCTGCAAGGAAGGCCATATACTGAACTCACAAAATACTTGTGCGAAGTTGCTAATGTTTGTGAAACTTGCATAGTTTATTACTGTGGATGATATTTGAAGATTGTATCCAGCTGTGTTTTACTCAGAGTAAATCTATTGAAATGAACGAACCTAAGTTAGTAATGTCAACTGATTTCAGTGAGTCTGCTCTGGGTCTGACTAACATTGGAGGTTTTGTCTTTCCACCCACTTTCTAAGGGTTAGAATCGTTCTTAAAAGAAAAGAAAGCTGAGGCACATAGGAATGCAGAGCCCGATGTGTGGAGGACATGTAAACATACAAGCCTTTTAAATTAAAATATTTCCCATTGTTTTATCACTTGTTGCCTGGGGCTCCTTTGGAAAGGATGGCAGATTAAAAAAATAAATTAAAAATAAGTACACCCCAGTTTTGCAGCTCTTTAAGTTGACTATGAAAGGAAAATACTTAGCAGAGTCTGGGTCACATTTGGGGATTGGGGTCTCTGAGGAAAGCAACATTGTAATTCACAAAATACTTGTTCTTGCTTAGGTGGGAGCTGTGGGTGCTGGTGATGGAGAAGCGGCTGGAACAGAAGAAGGTGCAGATGGGTTTACTACACCTTTGGGAGGGCCAATTCCTCCTCATCTGGCTCTCAAAACAGAAGTAGGTAAGGCATTGAACACCTGCGTCTTACATGCCTTATATGTGTTACACTCTTGGTGCTTTATAAATCAAGACTCTGGGGAATTCTATTAAAATTGTTTAATTTCTATTAAAACAGCATGTGTTTTACAGCTATTAGGAAACACTTCACTTTCTTCTCTTCCCTGATAGATGGTGTTCCTTCTTCTGGAGTTGGAAGCTCTGGCTACGGGGTAACTGAGTGGGACCGCGGAGCTAATCTGAAGGATTACTATTCCAGGAAGGAGGAGCAGGAGGCTCAGGCAGTAAGGGTTGTTTCTCTCCCCCCCCCCCCTTTAAGATAAGTTCAGTACACATTATAGTTCCAGGTCGGTTGATACATAGAAGATACTTCCATATGCTTGTTTGGTGGGGTGGAATTTATGTGAGATTATTCTGCAGGTAAAGCTCAAATATTTGATATTTTTATCTTCTTGGTTAGCATATGAAGTAACTTTTGTTACTGTTACGCTTCCTTTAATCTACGGCTATATTTGGGGGATAGTGGAATAATTCTGGGCATATTACAAAATAGATTCTCAGGGGTTGCCTATCAGAACATGTGGAGTCTCCAATACACAGATCTAATGGTTTAGTCATAGTATTAAAGTTGTTTAATTTACTGGAGAAATGCTTATCTCACTTAGCTTGCAGACAAGATGATCCAGAAATCTTAAAGACTGTTTCATCTAATACTGACATGTAACAAAGTTAAGAGTGGCCCTTGTAAACTTTAATTACAAGACATTTGTTTCTTACCATCAGACTTTGGAGTCAGAAGAAGTAGACTTAAATGCTAGTCTTCATGGGAATTGGACCTTAGAAAATGCCAAGGCACGCCTGAACCAGTTTTTCCAAAAAGAGAAGATTCAAGGAGAATATAAATACACTCAAGTGGGGCCTGATCACAACAGGTTTGCTAGGTTTTCACCTTTGTGTTGCTGATAATGTTGAAATGCTTCTTGGCTGCTCTGCACTTTCAAATAGGGAATTTAGTTACCTTAATGGATACGCTGAGTAAACAAAGGTACAATCAACTATTTCTTTTTAAGTGGCCAAAATCATATTAATCTGTGGGGTTTATTTCTTGCTTTCTTTGTCCAAGTTTGCAACCTGCCTTTAATTGTGTTGTTGTTGTTTTTTAAAGAAAAGAAGGTATTTTATACACTTTTCTGGTAGGCACTCTTTAAACCCAAGCTATATGTTGAGCAGAATCTCATGGCTTCTTGGGCTCTATCAGATGCGGGTGGTGGTTGCTCGTGAATAACCAGTCAGGACTCCAACCTGTCTTTTACAGGTTTTATTGGTGCAAACTATTTACAGTGCAGAACCACAGAGTTCATGTCCATCTTAGTCACTTGCAGAATCCGGGAGTAGCCTCTTCCGGCTTCTCCCCCAACATAAGAACTTAGACACCCCAAATCTCCTTCTCCCCTCCTTGCGTTTCACCCCTCTGCGCAGGCTGGGTGATGGAAGTGGCGTGTGTGCCTCCTGGCCAGCTGGGCTAGGTGAGGCGCTTGGGCTCTCAGCAGCATCTTCGAGCCCTTTCCCACCTTGGCTGGTCCCTTCCCTCTTCTCTCCACTGGAGGTGTGGCTTTCCCCACCGCTGGACAAGGAGCGTTGGAGGCTCTCTGTATTCCCCTGCCTCGCTCCCCTGTTCCGATGGCAGTCCCCTGACAGGCTCATAAGACTGCAGGACAGGATACTGAAGTATCACCATTTTTGAATTATGTGAAGAACAATACTTACTGCATGTAAAAAAACAGCACATCAAGGGGATATGGCAGAGGGAAGCTTGTATCTTTTATGAAGTAATTTTCTATATGGGTCATTTTAAAAAATGCAATTTTCTCCATATGCTATAATGGAATCCTAAGAGAACTTTATCATTTTATTTGTTGATAATAATAAATTTATTATTTATACCCCACCCATCTGATCAGTCTTTAGAGCAAGGCTGTTACTGTCATGCTAGTTTGGAGTGATTCCAGCTTGATTTCTGAATTGTACTGGCACCTAATTGCCATTTGCACAGCTCCCTCTGATAGGGGATAGACATCTTATGTTAAAAAGGAATACATTTGATTGTGGTTATTTCTTGACAAAACTTACACTCAGGAGACTATATATTTAAACAAGCCTTTGAAAGCGGTCTGCCAATGTTGGTAGCTCTGATCCAGTTACTTGCTGGACCCTCCCTGTCCTCAACCTGTGCTCCTTCTGCCACTTTACCTAGCCATAGTCCAAACTGTGTTCCCTAATGGCAGCTGCTATTTGTCAGTCTCTCTAATCTGGCCACTGCCAGGAGTGGAGCATAGCCTCCACAGAGCTGCATTCTCTCTGCTGAGAACATACAGTTTTTTGTTTTGGCAACTGCCCGCCCCATTTCTCTCCTCCCTTTCAAGGAACTGTTACCATTGTTTGACTTCAGCTTTCCAGATAACAGCCAGTCTTCTGGCTACAGTGCTGCTTTTGAAGCTGAGCTTGGAAGAGGTCTGTATTTTAGTGTCCTATATTTGCACTTAAAGAACAGAAACAGGCCTGGTGACACACTTCCAGGGCAAGGAGGCAATTCCCCTGTGATCCCTTCTGGCTGGCAAAACAACAGCAAGAAATCTGGAGGGAGGACTTCTTGCATCACTTCAACAGCTGTCTCTGAAAATTCCAGAAGCCAGGAGCAGCTGATACCATCTGCTTGGTGAAGCCTACGAGACTCCAGGAGTATCCTCTTTAAGGAAGGAATTGGAAGATAAAACTGTAGAGTGGAAGTTTTTTTTTTTTTTTAAGGCTGTCCAATTTTAGCTGTGTAAACTGCTTTGAGAATATGCCTTTTATGTCAAGGGTGCAAAAGGGCACATGCTGCAGTTATAGCTAGTGTTCACGGCAACGATACTTGCGGGTTTCTGGTGTCTCTTTCGAAAACACCACCAGGTGTGCGAGAAAAGGCAGTGCAGTAGGGGAGAAGCAGGAGGTCAAGGACCTCTGTTCTCGTTCTGGCTCCAGTGATCCATGGTTGGTTGGGCTGAATATGTTCCATCTGAACTGGGCCATTGTGTAATCAGAATCAGATTTAATTTCTGGCTTTAAGTGTACTTTGTGACATTACTTTTTTCTTCCAGCTTCCAGTGGAGATAATTGCCTTGAGTACGCAAAACATTGTCAGGGTTGCCATCTTTTTACTGGCCCTACTCCTGGGTGTTAAATCAGCAGCCTGGCGTGCACTAATCACTTTGGTAAAGCTTCACTATCCCAGGAAAAACTTTGCCTGCTTAATTTCTGCATGACAGACCAGAATACAAAAGAGTGGTACTGGTAAAAAGGTGGCAGCCCTAATTTTGAATGCTTTGGAAGGTGTTAATTACAGAATATTTTCCCACCCAACTGTTGTGGAAGTTGTACTTCTCTGGAATGTGACTTCCAGTCCGTTTGTTTGATGAAGATGGGAGCAGTGAGTGACAGTACGTTTCTCAGCCTGCTTGCTATTTTCCAGAGAGCATTCCAGGGTGTAGAACTTGTTACTCCCAGGAAGGCTCGGATAGATCACTTGTGTCTGCAGGGAAGCAAAAAGATGTTTTCGAAAACATGCTGTGATATATCCAATGGTTTAGATTTATCTAAAACTTAAACTTGCTTAGTAGTGAGAAGGTGGGGGGGTGCATAGTTTGTGTAGCCTGTGCAGTGCAGTGTTTCCCAAACGGGTCTCCAGCTGTTTTTGGGCTACAACTCCTAGAATCCCTAGCTAGCAAGACCAGTGGTCAGGGATGGTGGGAATTGTAGTCTAAGAACAGCTGGAGACCCAAGTTTGGGAAACACTGTTCTAGCGGATGACAGCAGTTACGCAAACAAAAATTCTGAGAAAGCATGCTTTGGTTGTATTGGTAAGTTTTGATGTTTCCTTTTTAGTGTTACAAAAACTTCTGCTTCCAGTTCTAGAATAACTAGAGGTCACCATTATATCAAATTCTGCTATCGCATCTTTTAAAGTGCTAGCTGCCTGGTTCCATCCTGATTTGAGTAAAGCCCACCCCTTTGCGCAGACCCAACTTGTCCCAAATCGAAAAGCCCTCCTCCCAACACCAGTTTTGTTTTAAACTCATCTAACATGTAATTCTGATTGACTTAAAACTGGAAGCAGATTCCCAAACCAACCTATTTTAAAGTTTTAAGAAAAAAAGTTTAGGTACTGGAAACAGTTCATACTATTTTTTGCTCATCTAAAGGAGCTGTGCACATATTTCTCTCCCATTTTTATAAATATAAATATGCTTCCTTTGGGTAGTCTCATAAAAAAAGCTAATTGCAACTTTTAAACTGGCCATTTGGGCTAAAACTGTGTCTGTTCATTATGTAACTGATTCATTTTGTGAAAATTAAGAAGTGGATAGTTTCCCATGGACAAATACAGCAGGGAATTTTTTTAAAAAATTCCACATCATAGATGAGAGTTGGTACCATGTCTTCCTGGCATTTCATTTGTGATTGGATGTTTCTTTCCAGAAACTAGTTTGGGAGTATACAATTCTAAACACAAGCATGCTTTCCTTGCGCACAAACAGGGTGCTCTGTCAGATGGCAGGATGGGAAGATGACTCCATAGCAGCATTGCAGGTTAAGCTCCAGGCTGAAAGGGGTGGCCAACTGCAACACCAGAGATTTTTGCTCATTCACACATGTGCTGCTGCTTAGGCTGTACTAAGCAATCACATGGGGATCTATTGTAAATTGATTTCTGGTGTTGCTGTTCCCCCCCAGGTGGAGGAGAATGAATTGAGTGCTGGATATAAGCCTGGCTGAGAAACATACTGGCATCGGTGTCATTAATGAAAGGGTGGCTGTTGTGTCCCTGAGAGCCAGTGGCCTTTTGACTCATGAAGCCGCTGTGCCTGAAGGTCAGTTCACTGGTGGTTTAGGAAGAGGCCTCTGAGTGTAATATAACTTCTCTTGTTTGCAGTGAGATATCAAAACCTTGAACTAGTTACAGGTGTAATGTGATCTTCTTGCAACACAGCAGAAATGCTGGGGGAAATTCCACCTATTAAAGTATAAGGAGACCTCAACAAATTTTAAAACCCAGTTTGAGTTAATTACCATTCCCAAGCAATTTATTTAAAACCTGACAGTTCTTACACACGTTTACTCAAAAATGCATCCCACTCAGTTAAATGAGTAACTTTCTGAGGACTGTCACCCAAACTTCATTGGTAATAGGTGTATACATTGTAACATAAACATACTTAGGACTATAGCCTTGTCCATTCGAGCCTTAAATGACCAAGGTATTTGTGGAAACTAAACCAACTGATCGCATTCCAAAGCAGGTAAAAAAAAGAGCCACGTGAAGCCGTGTATTTATCTTGCTACCTTGGATGGTAGTTCCAACCTCAGCCATATTTTTCCTAGATAACGTGTTGAGGGAAGTGCTACCTTTACTGTTGCCTATTTTGCCAGATTAATCATATTTTGGCTCCTTTTTGGGCAAAAGCCTGCAGTTGCAGATGTGAGGCTGAGATAGACAAAATCCTAAATGGAGTTTTTAAAATCTGGTTCTCTTCGGGTTTTGTACAGTGTGCTTCTATTCTGCAATTAAGTCCTGTAATTTTTTTAGTCTAATTTTTTTCTTCTCACTGGATTCATATTAATTTGGAAGCTTATGATTTGCCCATTCTTCTTTAACCAGCAAGACATACAGATTATAAATTATTCTCTTAAGAACACCTTAACCTTTAAAACATTGTGAAAACATACGTGCTTGGGAAGAACTGCTCGTTTTACAGTTACTTTACTGTGAAGTCATTAGTGTTTTTAAAAGTGCTAATTATGTGGAGTTAACAGTGAAAGTTTGAATTTTATTGGGCTTTGCTTAATGGAAAAGGCCTGGCTATGTTGGAGGTGCCTAGTTTGATCTCCCTCAAAAACTAAAGCCCTAATACTCTGCTTTCTGTATGTGTTGCAGGAGCTTTATTGCAGAAATGACCATTTATGTCAAAAAGCCGGCTAGAAGTAAGTGTCTTATTGGGAGGGAATTTAGTGTTGTCTTTTGTGCAATCCCTTTGGAAGTTTATTTTAATATACTGTTGGTTTTGGTGGTGTTAGTGAGTCTCAACTCTTTCAGGCACTTGCAGTTGAAATCAATATGTGAAGTACAGTTCCCTTCCTAGTGGGGTGGGAGAGCCGAAAATAATGCCAATATATTTCACATCTGGCAACCAATGCACCCCTTTGGTGTCAGATAGTACATGGGTAAAGGTAAAGGGACCCCTGACTATTAGGTCCATTCGTGGCCAACTCTGGGGTTGCAGCGCTCATCTCACTTTATTGGCTGAGGGAGCCGGCGTACAGCTTCTGGGTCAAATGTGGCCAGCAGGACTAAGCCGCTTCTGGCGAACCAGAGCAGCACACAGAAACATCATTTACCTTCCCGCCGGAGCAGTACCTATTTATCTACTTGCACTTTGATGTGCTTTCGAACTGCTAGGATGGCAGGAGCAGGGACCGAGCAACGGGAGCTCACCCCGTCACAGGGATTCGAACTGCCGACCTTCTGATCGGCAAGTCCTAGGCTCTATGGTTTAACCCACAGCGCCACCCGCGTCCCACAGTACATGGGTAGATGAGTCTAAAAAGCCCAGGACACAGCCCTTTAGCAGCTATGATGGCTCATTTACCAGAAGTAATGTATTTAGCATTAGCTCTGGAAGTGTATACTCAATTCTGACCAAACTAAGCCTCCTGGTGTATATTTTTCACTAGGAGACATGCTGTAGCCTATAGCCCAAACTACTCTAGGTAGGTCCGCTTGATTCCATGCCCACACATGCCAGCCCTCTTATTGCATGTTAGCCAGCAAGGCACACAACTAGAGAACCAAGACCCTGTGGGATAGCTGGGTGAATGGGAAAAAGAAATGTCAAGAGCCTCTGATTTTGCTGCTGTTGTAGTAGTAGTAATAGTAGTAATAGTAGTAGTAGTAGTAGTTTATTATTTGTACCCTGCCCATTTGACTGGGTTGCCCCAGCCACTCTGGGCAACTTCCAACATATATAAAAACATAATAAAACATTAAACCTTAAAAAGTTTCCTATACTTCTATAGGTTATATAGTTACTCATTTCCTTTACAGCTGATGGGAAGGCATTCCACAGGGTGGGCGCCACTACTGAGAAGGCCCACTGCCCTCTGTTAGAGGTGGTTGTTTGCAGCTGACCAATCTCACATGTATAAATAAATCTGAGATTGAACAGATGATAACCCTTGAACAGGTTATTGATTTTATAAACAAGCCCTAAGACACACTTGGCTGAGATAATCTTAGTAACTACTTTCCAACATGTGGGCAAAATATTCCTGCATTGCAGTGGGCTGGATCAGAAGAGCCTTGTGGTCCTTTCCAATGTTCTATGATTCTTTGTGTTCCCTGATGGTAATTAAGTACCAAAGCAATTTGATTACTTGCACTGATAAAATTTCAGGGCTCCCGTTTGTGATCTTTGAGAAGTTTCATTGTTGTTGTTTAGTGACTTCTGGTTGGGAGATGGCACTGTGAAACACATCTCTCTTTTCTCTCTGGACTAATAAAATTTCAAACTATGGCAATATTGGACTGCTCTATTTCAGGAATCTATGCTCGTGAGCATGGCTCAAACAAAAAGCTGGCTGCACAGTCCTGTGCTCTGTCTTTGGTTAGGCAGCTCTATCACTTGAACATCATTGAGCCTTACTCTGGACAGACCAAGAAGAAGGAAGGTGAATCGGTGAGTCCTGTTGCAAATGTCCTATGCTGTTGTGTGTGCGTGCGTTTGTGCGAGTGCACAAAAGCATTCCTCAGACTTGTAAAAGATTTCATTCTGTTGAATAGTCACCAGACTAGAGTGTCTTTTTGTAGCACTTTGGAGCCTTTCTGTATCAACTGGATTTCTTGATTTGATAATGGCTGGTTTTGGATACTTGCTCTGTTTTAATTTTTTTCCTCTTTTTGGTGAGGCAGAAGACTAAAACGTCCATGGGATGAGCCCTCCCAAAGTTAAGCACTTTTAAGTACAGTTGCTATGTTTTGGTTTTTAGTTACGACACATACATGTACTTTTAAAAAGAAAGAAGAAGTTTTCATGGTTTAATGTGATCTATTTCCTATTTGTGTTCTGAGCCAAGAATATTATGACTTCCTTTTCTGTAAGCAAGTGTACTGTGCAGGTACATCTTTCAAGGGAGTGGTTTCTTTATTGGATCTGAGAACATCTTTACGCATGTCGATTTCATAGGTGGAGCCTTACGAAGTCAACATCTCTTCAGATTTAGAATATCACTTGCAAGGCATCGTTGAGGAGATGTGTCTTGAAACAGTTCCACTGGTGAGTGTGTGGTCAAGAACAGCTTTCTTTTCACTTTCTCAGTCAGATGGGATTCTGCCTATTTTCACTAAGCACTGTGTTATTTTTCTAACTAACTTGGCAGCCCGAAGATCCCAACTTCCCTGCTATTCTCAACATTGGAAAGTTGGCCCACTTTGAACCATCCCAGAAACAGAATCAGACAGGGGTTGTGCCATGGTCCCCCCCTCAGTCAAACTGGAATCCGTGGACTAGCTGCAATATTGATGAGGGTCCTCTGGCATACGTAAGCCTACAATTCATATATTTTATTGTGATTCCTGGCATGACTCATTTTTACTTTTTACAGAAATTTGTTTGCTGTTCACTTAGTTGGCTTTGTTGTACCTATTTTAAAGCAGTATGTATCTTTAAATCTTGTGATCTTTTCTCAGGCTACACCAGAACAGATAAGCATTGACCTAAAAAGCAGCCTCATGTATCAGCTGGAAAATGATCAGGAACTGCAAAAAGTAAGTCAGCTGACATTTAATGTTCTTGAGGCTTGTGATAGGTTTTCACAGGTTAGAGAAAATTGCAAGGATATATTTTTGGGAGTGCTAGCTTTACATTGCCACAGATATTAGCCAAAATGTCTTATAGACTTGGGTTAGTTGGGGCTATAAAGCCAAACTCTACATACATGGAGCACAACTCCCAAGACCCATGCTATCTTACTTCCCCATACCTTGTCCCTGCCTGTCATTTCCCAGTGGCTCTTCTCCATCTGCTAGGGGGCAGGTTCTTTGGAGTAAGATTTGGCCAGGTATTGTGCCTGATCACTGCTACTTCCTCTTTTGTCCTAGTCTTCCAGAAAAGGTTGTAGGTCTTTGAACTGTCAGAAGCATACTCACCAGTATGATGCGCATATGTGTACACACACACACTTGAAAAGATCTTTGTGTTGTATATAATGGGGAGGAAACCAAAGGGTATACTTAGGTCTCCAAACTTTCAAAGTGTGCAGAAGTTGGGGTGAGGAAGACAGTGCTTTATTTGCTAATACATAGCCAGGAAACTGCCAGTTGCCAGGTTATTTGCTGAATATTAATCACAAACTGCTTTCTGTCCCAGATTCTTCAAGAGAGGGAAACCCTCCCTGTGAAAAAGTTTGAGCGAGAGATCCTGGATGCCATCCACCAAAATTCTGTTGTCATCATCCGTGGGGCAACAGGCTGTGGCAAAACCACACAGGTTCCACAGTACATCCTGGATGAATTTATTCACAGTGGAAGAGCTGCTGAGTGTAATGTGGTTGTGACTCAGGTGAAGAACCTGTTCAGAGCAGTACTTAAGATTGGTGAAGTATTTGGGAATAATACCCGTCAGAAATAGTTGCCACGAAATTTAGTAAACCAAGCCGTAATATATCCTTAGTGCTCCCATTTGTTATCTTGTGGATGCAATGCATACTTCTCAACCATCCCTGTGAGATTAATTTGCTAATTGTCCATCACTGTACAGTAGTTAACTTGAAAATGACTGAGTAATGTATCTTAATGGGAAAAGGGTACAGACAGTGACATCATCTCAGCTCAGTTTACAGAAACTTTCTTTGTCAATTGAGACTGCATTTTCCTCCTCAGGTTTTCCAGTATGAAAATGTACATGTTGGAATTTGTCTTTAATTTATTTAAAGCATTTTTGCCCTGCTCAACAACTGAAAAGACAATCGTTTATTTTCAGTTTTATGTTTATCAGAGGACTGAGGTTTTTTGGATAAAGGTTTTTTTGGATCAGAGTTGTCTTGGCCCTGACTATTTCAGGTTTTGAAATGCTAGCATTAAATTTTGGCTTTCTTCCTGCCCAGATGTGGGTGGGTGGAGAGATTGCAGATCACTGAATCCCCAGCATCCAATGTTTGGGTACCTTGGTATCATGGCACGTGTGATTTTTCCACCTTTTGATAGATGCTGTTTGAATGTCTTGTTTCCAGTTCTATGATTTTCATTCATGAGTTTGTTGCAGGGAATTGGTGCAGATTTCATATTTTGAATTGAAAGATATTTCCTTTAATTCTATAGCCCAGGAGGATCAGTGCTGTTTCTGTGGCAGAACGAGTCTCCTACGAGAGAGGAGAAGAACCTGGGAATAGCTGTGGTTATAGTGTCCGCTTTGAATCGGTGCTTCCCCGACCCCATGCCAGCATGATGTTCTGCACTGTAGGTGTGTGCTGCTTTCCATTCTCTCATTTCCAGGCTAGGATAGCGAGGTGAAATAGAAAACCTGGAGCTAAGCAGAGTTGGAGAACCTCATCTCACAGTGGTTTTAGTCATAGCGAACATGAAAATGATTGAAATCTTAGAAACTTACTTTATGCAGCCTCTACCTGGAAGCTTTGCACTAGAATGAAAATGGCGCCATTTCTTCCTCATGAGAGAGGTAGCTGCCAAACCCATAGTAGTAATTGGAAAGGAGCTGTAGAAAGGGCTTAGATGTGTGTTTGTACTGAGGGGTTGGAGGTGTTTTTTTATTTTGTTTTTTGTAGAGGGGGGCTGGGATTTCCCCCCTACCCATTTCTGACCTTCACCTGATACCTATCTTCATGGACATGAATTTCTTTTTTCTCCTTCAAGGTGTCCTCTTGAGAAAGCTGGAGGCTGGCATCCGTGGAATCAGTCATGTTATTGTGGATGAAATCCATGAGAGAGACATTAATGTAAGCTTTGAACTCTACCCAAACAGCTTGTTTGCCACCTGGCTCCCTTAACATTTTGTAAGCATGCCTATTGTTGTGAAAGGGAGTAGGTGCTTCTGTTAGGTTCTGCTGACACTATGTTTCTGCACCATTACAAACTGGTGGTTCTCTTGTTCACCTCTAGCCCCTGCTAGAGATCTACGTGCTAGTACCTAGAGCTATCCTTTAGGCAAATCGGGTAGATAGAAAATAACTCTACAAAATAATCCCTTGGTCCTGTAACTTTGAGCAAATGTGAAAGGTGCACTCCGAAGCACCCCAGCATTCATCAGATGGTGGGAACTAGAATGGGGCATTGTTACTACTTTATATTGGGGGTTTAGATTGCAGTGGACTTTAGTTGTCACATCGTTGCTAAGAGACTGAGCTATGAATTGAGAAGCCTGCAGTATGAATGCCCTTTCTGCCATGAATTCACTAGGAATCCTTATGCAAGCCACCTTTCCTCAACCACCCATCTGCACTATCTGCCCCTCCTTTTCTTAATTCTGCCTTCTGTCTTGCGGTGTTTTTGGTAATAGCTTTAATGATGGAATCACTGTTTTTATTTTTTCTATTTCTATATTTTGCTAGCCACTTTGAAGGGGGAAAGCAAGATATAATTTTTTTTGTATGGATAAATAAATATGGGGATAACAACCCTTGTGTAGCTGCAAAACCTGTGGCCCTGCAGATGTTGCTGAACTACACCCCCTCCATCATTCCTGACCAGCAGCCGTGCTGACTGAGGTTGATGGGAGATGGAGCCCAGTGGCATCCCAAGGAGCACAGGTTCCCCACCCCTGTTCTAAGGTTACAGGGTACTGATGTGAAGTGTTTTGAACAATATAAATGCTAAGTACCTCAACTGGCGATCCCTTGATACGATAACATGATACGTAATAAGCAGTCAAATTCATAGGCGCCTTAAATTTGATTCAGAGTTCAGGTGTGTTTATTTTCTTTTTTAAGGGTTGTTTTTTCTCTCTACAGACTGACTTCCTATTAGTGGTTCTGCGGGACGTCATTCAGACCTACCCTGAAATCAGAGTGATCCTCATGTCTGCCACCATTGATACCACCATGTTCTGTGAATACTTCTTTAATTGCCCCATCATTGAGGTCTTTGGCAGAACCTACCCTGTTCAAGGTGAATGGCTGCCCAAAGGAATATTAGAAAAGCTGGAATAAAGGACGTTGTCATTTGGTGTCATGGGGATATCCTTACAGTGTCAGAACACTGTCATGAATTGGAGAGATGACACAATTGAATTGCTAATGCCAGAAATAAGATTGTTTCTAGTACAGACACAGTTACCAGGTTATATATTTTTAATGCTTACAGAACTTTTATCTGTATTGTACCTTTTACCTGGGGAGATAAAAGCAACAGTAATTTGGACATTTTACTGTTTTTCTGCCAATATTTGGTTGGGCAGGATAGAGGTGAGCCTTCATCTTCAGAATCTTTTGGGTCATCCCGCTGGAGGTCCCTGCAGAATCCTAATAATAATAAGAAATAATAATAATTTATTACTTATATCCCACCCATCTGACTGAGTCTCCCCAGCCACTCTGGGCAGCTTCCAACAGAATATAAAAAAACACAATAAAACATCAAACTTTAAAAACTTCCCTAAACAGGACTGCCTTCAGATGTTTTCTAAAAGTCAGGTAGTTGTCTATTTTGTTGACATGTGGTGGGAGGGCGTTTCACAGGGCAGGTGCCACTCCCAAGAAGCCCCTGTGTCTGGTTCCCTGTAACCCCACTTCTTGCAGTGGGGGAACCGCCAGAAGGCCCTTAGTGCTGGACTACTAATGAATAGTTAGTTGATAAGATAATCCCTACAATAAATGTTCTCTCTGTTTTAGAGTATTTTCTGGAAGACTGCATTCAGATGACTAAATTCATTCCTCCGCCAAAGGACAAAAAGAAGAAGGATAAAGATGAAGATGCTGGTGAAGATGACGATGTGTGTTGGGGTTTTTTTACATTTACAATTTCTGCAGCACTCATAAGAACAGTAATGATAATGCATGCGTAGAGGTAACGGGACCCCTGACCATTAGGTCCAGTCGTGACCGACTCTGGGGTTGCGGCGCTCATCTCGCTTTATTGGCCGAGGGTGCCGGTGTACAACTTCCGGGTCATGTGGCCAGCATGACTAAGTCACTTCTGGCAAACCAGAGCAGCGCACGGAAACGCCGTTTACCTTCCTGCCAGTGCGGTACCTATTTATCTACTTGCACTTTGACGTGCTTTCGAACTGCTAGGTTGGCAGCAGCAGGGACTGAGCAACGGGAGCTCACCCCGTCGCGGGGATTCGAACCGCCGATCTTCTGATCGGCAAGTCCTAGGCTCTGTGGTTTAACCCACAGCACCACCTGCGTCCCTCAATGCATGCATACATATAACTTAAACGTACAGAAGAACTTTCTGACAGTAAGAGCTGTTCAACAGTGGAACAGTCTCCCTCCGGTTGTGGACTCTCCTTATTTGGAGGTATTTAATCAGAAGTTAGATGGCCATCTGTCAGGGATGCTTTAGCTGAGATTCCTGTGTTGCAAGCAGCTGGAGTAGTTGCACCTCAGGGTCCCTTCCAACTCTACAATTCTATTATTCTATGGGAGGGAATTGAGCAGGTTGCAATATTTTTACCTCTTTATACTACTTTGAACTTTGGCTTATTCTACTTTGTATAAGAAGCAAGATTAAATTATACAAAAGCCCTGTACAATAAACCAAGACTGCACTTCACTTAGGAGTCAAGATATTTTGCAACCAAATACATCAGGCCTTACAGAGGCATTACTGCAGTGTACTGGAAGGTTCAAACTAGGAAATGAGTAAAGTGGTTTAATATTTATGATAGGTTGGTATTCCCTCTGCTTCAATTTAGAAACCAAAACTTTTTTTATGTCTCTCATGTGTTCCTGAGGGTTCCTGACTTTTAGCTGCTGTTTCTTTGGTTTACCGTATTTTTCGCCCTATAGGACACACTTTTTCCCCTCCAAAAATGAAGGGGAAATGTGTGTGCGTCCTATGGGGCGAATGCAACGCGCCTTCCCGCTATCCCCCGACCTGGTTTGAAGGCTGGCAGCGGGGAGAAGCATGCTTCTCCCTGCCGCCAGCCCCACAAGCTCGGGACAGTGGGGAGGCGCAGCGCGCCCAGGCTTAGCTTCATGCAGCTCTCCACAAGCTTGGGAGCCTGGCGCTGGGCTCCCACACCTTGTGGAGAGCTGCCTGTTCTGGGGTTGGGGGAAGCTCAGGCTTCCCCTGCCCCAGCCCCGCGCCTCAGGGGGGAAAATATATTTTTTTCCTTTATTCCCCCCTCCCCCAAAAAATTAGGTGTGTCCTATAGGGCGAAAAATACGGTACTTTCTGGTATGAGTGGCTATATTACTGAATTTTTGGTTTCTGTATCCTATATCTGTTGCATTAATCAGCGTTATGTGATTTCATGAAAGCTGTCCTGGGCATCAAACAGTAGAAAGACTGGTCATAAATGTTTAAATAAATAGCTGGTAAATGAAAACCTTACACCTTCAACCCCTTTTATTAGAACTTGCTTGACAATTCCAAGTTAAGAGTCCTCACCTCTTATTGGGGGAAAAGTTACAATTTTGGCAGCAGATTTCTTTGAAAGTAGGGCCAGAATAAGTTCCGGTTTATTGAGCAGTGAGAACTGAACCAGTAAATGCAGTCCTTTCTATTCTGGGCATTCATGTCTTTATGAGCTGTTGATAGGGGAAGTGTTCTCAAAGTGCTGTTTTCTCCTCTCTTGTAGGCCAATTGCAACCTTATCTGTAGTGATGAATATGGCCCAGAAACGAAGCGCCGCATGGCCCAGCTGAATGAGAAGGAGACCCCCTTTGAGCTCATTGAGGCCTTGCTGAAGTATATCGAGACCCTGAACGCGCCAGGAGCAGTCCTTGTTTTCTTGCCTGGCTGGAATCTGATCTACACCATGCAGAAATACCTGGAAATGAATCCACACTTTGGTACAAGCACTTTTCAGCTTTCCTCCTGCCTTTGTTGCTTCTTATCTGATGTGTTCATGAAGGTGAAAGAGATCTCGGTCTCCCTTATGTGAAAGGAGTGAGTGCTTGAAAGAGAGTGAATGGTAGTATTTAAAAATAGTGGGGGTGAGAGGGATGTTCAGTTGTGTGTATGGAGTTTTAAAACATTTACTTTCACATGCTCTTATTATAGGAAGCCAAAGGTACAGAATACTTCCCCTGCATTCCCAGATTCCCCGAGAGGAGCAACGCAAAGTATTTGACCCAGTGCCGCCTGCAATGACCAAAGTGAGCCTTCCTTTTGTACTCTAGGCAAGGAGTGTAGTAGGTAGTCCCAGGTAATACTGTATTCAGAATAGATTTATGTTTGTTTTTCCAGGTAATTTTATCTACCAACATTGCAGAGACGAGTATTACCATTAATGATGTCGTCTATGTTATTGACTCTTGCAAGTGAGTTTTTGTTCCTCTTGTTCCTTTGGTTTGATCTGCAAACGGGTTTTATGTTGTCCTGCCTGCCAGAAAGCTTAAGATTAACCTTGCAGAACCTTTTTCATCTGTTACAGTTAGGAACCACCAGGCTAAAGTACACAGCCAGGGGCTTGGTAGAAATCTGTATTTCCTGACAGGCCAGATGGATGCTTAAGCAGACAGCTCAGGGCAGGTGTGTGTAGGATGCTTTCTTTGCCATGTGGATGTAATGGGGCAGCAGCAACTGGGGGAAATGCTTAAAATTTGGAGCTTTTCTCCACTGATTTCTTAGAACATGCCTAAGGTAAGACTTAACACATTTTGAAATTACACTTTATAAACATAGGCAGGACGGAATTGGGTTCATCTGTTTGATTAATGTGGCTCTTAAAGTTATGTATTGATGGTACATGTCCAGATAAGTGAGGATATACTGGTCCTGTGAAGCTAATTCTGCAGATTTTGCCAGGCTTCTACATATGTGCTCATCGTGGAAAGTGTGTCATCACCCTCTGGTGAGCATGATGTGGAACCAGCCTTGTAGCAAGTGGGGATTGTCCTGGCAGTTGCACGTGAGCCCTCTCTATGTCCCTCCCTTGCCCATAGTTGAAAAGAAAGCCGGGAGAGATTGGGCTGCTGTGTTGCTGAGGCAGCTAGAGCACCCTGGCAGTGTTATGGCAAACCAGGAATCCCTTGCTCTTCTCTAGAGCAGGAAAGGGTTTTTAACAATTGTTCTCTTAAGATCTATCAGCCTTTGGGATAGGTATATGGTCAATCCACACTGGTAACTCCCCTGCTAAGAGATAGGAATCAGTTTTGGTCAATTGTATCCTCTATTGAGGGGGAAGTGAATATAGAGCTCCTCTCCAATTTAGGTCTTACTGTTTTCCCATTCCTTCTGTCCCACATGTATGTTTCATTTTTGTTAAAAGTTGATATCCTCAACCTGGTTTGTTTATACTGTGACCGCTGCCACCATAGTAGCTGTTCTACAACTGTGTCTGTATCTTAACACATCACAAGCCCTCCTGCTTCTAATATGTTCACAAAGTCATCTTAGACTTTGAGAATCCTGCATTGTGCTGCAACCTTCCTCTTAAGTGCTAAATCCCTTAAGGTTCTGTGCATCACATCATAATTTGCTTTGTTTTCAATATTTAAGAACTTGGAAGTTAATTATTAATGCATTTTCTTCTAACTAAACTTCGCAGGCAAAAGGTGAAGCTCTTCACTGCTCACAACAACATGACCAACTATGCCACTGTGTGGGCTTCAAAAACTAACCTGGAACAGCGGAAAGGACGAGCTGGTCGTGTCCGTCCTGGCTTCTGTTTTCACCTTTGCAGCAGAGCTCGCTTTGAACGGTAGGTGTACACTCTGCTTCTTCTTAGAGTAAATTCCTGAATAAATAGTTAACTGAACTAGAAAAGCCAGATGAACCCAACCTCAGAGACTAGGTAATGGGTATGAAATTTACCCTCCTTAGGATGCAAATAAAGAGGAACTGTAGCCTGTAGTTGTAAACGTACACTGTTTTACCATTGTGCAAATTTATATTATTAGTTTGAAATTACGTAAGTTGCCCATTGTGCTGTTACTACTGTGGTAGCTTCCACTATGGCTACATCACTTCTGCTCTCATTCAAGGCCAGACTTTGTCTGCATGTGAGGGTGAGGGGTTAACATTTAACATGGAAAGAGGGGAAAGGTGTAAAACCCTCCAACAATACTCAGCAGCTTGAAAATGCTTTTCCCTCACCTAAATCTTGGAGTGAGCTGACAGGGGGGAAATGTATTAGAAGCAAAAGAGAGTTGAGGTGGAAGGGGGAAGGAGTTTGGCTCCCATGCCCCTAGCACCCCGATAGGACTGTGAAGTGGGTATGGGTTAGCTTAAAAACCTGTCAGTGAATGTGGGGTTAACACAGTCACCTGGTTTGGCTCCGAGGCAGGGATGGCCCTTCCAGGAGTTTTTGAATGCCCAAGTCTCACCCCAGCAAGCATAGCCAAAGGTTCCCCATTCTGTCCTAAAGGCTCTGCGTCAACAACAGATTGTCAGGTAATCCCTTTCACAAATCAGTATCTCCTCCTTACACCTCTTTAGTTTTTTCATGTTTTGGTGGAGACTGAGAAGGGTTGTGACACTGTTAAGACAATAAGCTCTCCGCTATGTGTGTAAGGTGACTTAGGGAGCAGTGTTGGCCGAAGCAGAGTAGAGCTATTGGTAGTAACAGTTTAAATGGAACATGCCCTAAATATTTTTCTCTCTCTCTTCATTTTGTCTCCAGACTTGAGACTCATATGACTCCAGAGATGTTCCGAACACCACTACATGAAATTGCTTTGAGCATCAAACTACTACGACTGGGAGGAATTGGCCAGTTCCTGGCCAAAGCTATAGAGCCACCTCCTTTGGACGCAGTGATTGAAGCAGAGCACACACTCAGAGGTACTAAACTGATACTTCCAGTCTGTAAGCATAAATGTGGTCTGTTTTCAAACTCTGTGTCATACATTTCCACACACAAGCAGTAGATATTCAGTTGCTCTTTTCATGACTCGATGTTTATGCATGGCTCTCATCTTTGAAAAACTTGGTCCACAATGCAACAGCCAGATCATTAACAAAACCACTCGAGTGAATGTATTTCCCTAGTGTGTTTTAATTTTTTTTACTCTCAATTTATTTATAAGAAGTAGTGCTGGTTTTAACCTACAAAGCTAGTCCATGATATCTGGACAACTGCTTTCTCCAACACAATCCTGTTTGCCAATTGAGGTTATACAATGCCCTTCCCTGCTTGCTCCCACTTTCAGCATGGATACTGGAGAAGAGGCCTCTTCTGTAGTGGAGCCTCCAATCACTATAGAATGGTGGTGTAATTTATGTCTTTTGTGTTTGCCATTGTGTTTGTCTTGGTCAGTCCAACCAAAGTTCCATGTAGTGCAGTATTCTGTTTACAACAATAGCCAGCCCTGATGCTTTAGGGATGCTAACAAGCAAGATCGGAAGGCAACAGCTTTTCATTTTGCAGCCACCTTTCTGATTTATCTAACAGCCTTGTACCAAGCATTGCTCAGTATTTCTAAGAAACCAAGAATTCATTGTAGCTTTGAAACTTTCGGGCTGCCATCTTGATTCAAAGTGGTGCCCAATTGTATCCAAACAGAACAAACATCTGCTTCAATATGGGAATCATCCTGAAGAACTTGATTGTGGTATCTTAAGAAATGTCCAAATGCATAGCAAACAACTAACTTTCCAAAATATATAGTACAGTAGATGCTTCACTAATTGTGAGGCTGAATGAACAGTTAAATTAAACCCTATCAGATTTTGCCAGTGCATTTTTCCTCCCTAACAGAGCTTGATGCCTTGGACTGCAATGATGAACTGACACCTCTTGGGCGAATTTTAGCTAGACTGCCCATTGAACCTCGCCTTGGGAAGATGATGATAATGGGGTGTATTTTCTAGTAAGTGTCATTTAATAGGGTTAGAAGTGTATGTGAATTGATTGGGTGACTGATTATGATTAGTCTCTAAATGGGGTGTTGTGGGTTCTTTTGGAAATGAGTTTAAAAAACCATGAAACCAAATTTTAACTTGAGACATTATTTCAGAGCCCGAAGTACACTCATTCTGTTTTTATTCAAACTTGCGAACTTGAATTGTTTGAGACAGAGGCTAGCCGTCATCCCACCTCCTCCCCAGCCTCGTAACATTTACACCAGTAAATTCTGCTTTATATTCTGTTAATAACATAGTTAGATATCAAGTTTATTGAAGTTGATCTCCAGCTGTTAGGCGCAAGACCATGAGAAAAATCATTCTGTGGTTTCTGTTTCAGTGTGGGAGATGCTGTATGTACCATCTCTGCAGCCACCTGCTTCCCTGAACCATTCATTAGCGAGGGAAAGAGGCTGGGTTACGTTCACAGAAATTTTGCTGGAAATCGGTTTTCTGATCACGTGGCCCTCCTGTCAGTTTTCCAAGCCTGGGATAATGCCAGGTAAATTTATTTAGGACAACTAAAACTGTGAACAGCTGCATGACCTTATAAGGCATCCTGCTTTATATAGTTCAGTATATGGAAAATTACTGTGGAGCATCTGTACAGGTTGGTTGCAAATCAGTTTGTCTTGTCCATTTTCCTTTTGCAGACTGGGTGGGGAAAATGCAGAGATACATTTCTGTGAACACAAGAGACTCAACATGGCTACTCTGAGAATGACTTGGGAAGCCAAAGTGCAGTTGAAAGATATTCTTGTCAACTCTGGATTCCCAGAAGGTAATATGCATGAAGTAATTTCAAGTATAGGGAGTGTGGCACAGTAAACAAATACATGGCTCTGTAGACTCATTTTTATGTCACGCGATTTTGTCAAAGGTTCTTTAATAATAAAAACATTTTAGATACAGGGAGCCCCCTCCAGTTTTGTACCATGTATGGCAGTCCTTGTTGGCAGGGGATGCAGTATGTATAGAAAGTACAGTTGTACCTTGGATCTCAAACGCCTTGGCTCCCGAACAAATCAGCTCCTGAATGATCGAAACCCGGAAGTGAGTGTTCTGGTTTTCGAACGATTTTCAGAAGCTGACAATTTCGAACAGATTCGTGGAACGCATTCTGTTCGAGAACCAAGGTACGACCTGTACTCTAAAACTTGGTCCAAAGTATCTTGATTTCCCTCCAGAAAGAAATTCCATCATTTTTGTCCTAGCTGTGTTCTGCAGTAATCTTAATCCCATTTTTGGACATAATGGATTTTAAAATGTGAGACTTTTGGATGTGCAGTTGCTGAATCTTGTTGCTACATCAGGGAGGTCCTGTCTTTGCACTAGTTTCTGCCTCCTTGTTGTAGGGATCTGTTTATATTTGTAAACTCAAAACACTCATTCTACAAATGTAAAATATGTTTCAAATGAGGAAATCAAATGCTTTTTTAAAGTTTTGCTTATAAAATGAAGTACTACTTGGAAAGCCAGTTTCTGTTCTCTTTTCCAGAGTGTTTGATGACCCAGGTATTTAACAACACTGGACCGGATAACAGCCTAGACGTTGTCATCTCTCTGCTGGCCTTTGGTTTGTATCCCAATGTCTGTTTCCACAAGGAGAAGAGGAAGATTCTGACCACCGAAGGCCGCAATGCACTTATCCACAAGTCTTCTGTTAACTGTCCATTTAGCAGTCAGGACATGAAGTATCCTTGTCCATTTTTTGTCTTCGGAGAAAAGGTAGGCAAATGTGAAAGATGTGCCAGGCTACCAAGTTGCCAGGCATGTCTGAGTACAATTTTTGATCTTAGGCATTGTATGTTTGCTTTTAATTAAAATCCTCTGGTTGAAATTTGCCGGTCTGGAGTCTAGAAGATCTCTTGTCATGATTGTAACACCTTGGCTTTCAGCTAGTAGTTCAGGACCCACCACTGTGTCGTGGCTTGATCTAAGGTGGGTTGCAGTTGCGGCACTACCGCCACGTAACAAGAGGGAGAAGAAATGGGTTCCCAAATGCATGTTTGGGTTAAAGGTGGGGCCCTGGGTTTCTGAAAAAGGAGAAGACTATACTGATACGCTGCTTATTTTGGCATAAAACAGTATATAAATTAATAAATAATGTGTAATAAATAATAAATAAATAATGTGTTTATGTGTTCTTGTTTAGAATAATCAGCACAATGTTCTTAAGCTTTCAAAGCATTATAGGCCTATATCAAAGTTAGTTTTATTGTATTCTTGAAGTTAGATGGCTAAAGCCATATAACTACTTAGTATTTCTGTGTTGCAAAGTATCTCATGTCTTTATAGCCACTGAAAATATAGTGCAATATATACTCTGGTTTGGAGTGAATTTTGTACATTTCTAGAAATGTCAGTTTGAATAGGTGTGATTCCAGTATTTGAAGCTTTTAGGGCAAACAGGGAAGATGATAAAGGCTACTTAGAGATGAAGGAGGACAGAATGGCAGTCTTCTGGCAGCTATAAATTTTGCTCTCTGCCGATTTCTAATTATTTAGGCAGTGTTGGGAAGGCTTTTGCTCATCACTGTAACTATGACACCTGGAAACTTTTCCTTTGTGTGCTAGGATTCTATCATAATTTCATATTATGCCCCAGATTCCATATGGTATGATCCACAAAGACATCTGTATGTTTCTCTATGTACAGATCCGGACACGAGCCATCTCTGCCAAAGCAATGACCTTAGTGAGCCCTTTGCAGCTGCTTCTCTTTGGCTCTAAGAAAGTTGTATCAGATGGGGAGATTATTATTTTGGATGACTGGTATGAACTTTTGATTGGCTCTGGATTCTAAATGCATGGGGAACGACTGTAAGGTACAACAGCTGGTTTCATAGCTTTAAAAGGCTGTATCAGAAAGGAAGTGTAAGAACATTGAACGTAGACAGAAATTCTTTACAGAATTTTTAGGATCCTGTTGATGCATCACATGTGGAAGTGAGGGAAGGGAGTTTTGAACGCATAAAAAAAAATGCAGTTGATGCCCATTCCTGTCTAGATGGCCGTATCAAAATTCTTGTGGGTTTGTTTTTTTTAAGTTCTCAGTATTCTTAGAGAATTTCAGTTAACAGGCTTTACTGGGGGAAATTATAATACTGAGTTGATGTGCCTCAAACCCTAACAGCACAGCCGATTGAACACTTTGGAGGATTAAATGGGGGGACATACGTTGGGTCCCAGGGACGGATACAGTATAATTATTTGCTAAACTGTTTCTCTCCTGTAGGATCAAACTGCGTATGCCTCACAACGCAGCTGCCTGTATCGCTGCCTTGCGTGCAGCAATGGAAGCCCTTGTGGTGGAAGTAACTAAGAATCCAGAAATCATCAGCGACCTAGACCCACTGAACAAAAACATGCTGGATGTAATTTGGGAAATCTCCAAACCATCAGCTGCTGGCATCAACCTCGCAGCAGGCACTATGAGGTTAGCTCCAAGCTATTTTAGAACTTTAGTCCATTCGATGTCCTACCATCTATTTCCCGCCCCCCTCCTTTTTTCTTGGCGTTCCCTCCTCCTTTCTATGTAGTTAGTATTTTGTTTGATGTGTTAGGCTTTTCTTCCTTGGTTGTAGGTCTTAAGGGAAAATAAACTATGGTGAATATAGGAGCAGGATGATCTTTACTCCAGATTAGTTAATCTATGACTAATGTGGTCCCTGACAGGGAGTGTAGCCCTCAATAGAAAAAGGTTGCCCACCCGTCTCAAGAGTCATAATGAAACCTTGGCACTTGTTTAAGCTTCCTGTTTTCTTCTAACCAGAGATTACAAAAATCCTAAAAGGGATGGATCCTGATTATCAGAAAATAGTTATTACAAAAAATGAAATTTGGGATAAATGGGCAGTCTTCACAGGGATCCATGTTGGGAAAAATTTTAACTCCTAAATAGTATGTAGAATGATACCAAAGTTTCAGGATAATAAAATAAGAAAGCAAATCATGTAGGCTTCAAAGGGGATATTATTAGATAGGATAAGGCAAGAAAATGCTACATGAAAACTTTAGTAAGTGCAAATAATGCATGGGGGGATGAATTTTTGATTGATTGACTATAAGTTTACTAATAATCACAAGCAATTCAATCAAAGAAAGACAGATTATGAAGAGCGATCAAACAGTTGAGGAAGACATATTTAACATATTCTGGATGGGGTTGCACTTCCCCTTAAGCTTGCAGCTTGGAAATAAGGTCTGATCCAGGACTGCTATGAATACCCAAGCTACATTAGTAGCTTTCTGTGCCTTTCACCAGCTTTGGCTGGTGATGCAGCTGTAACCCCTTCATGGGGAAAGATGATCTGGCCCCCGTTATTTGTTTTAGAAACATTCTTATGGCAACCAGATCATTTCCTGGCCTAGTTCAAGGTGTCGGTTTTGACCTTCAGATCCCTTAATAGCCCAAGACCTTGGTATCTAATCCACATGAGCCTGCTGGGTAGCTTAGTATTATTTTTGAAGTACATGTGAGGACCCCCCCCCAACCTTACGTTACGTGGGTGGCTACCAAATAGGTCTTTGGAGTGGTGGCACACAAATTATGGAATTCCTTAAGAATGTGCACTTATTAATCGTCATCATTGATAACTTTCAGATGCCAGATTCTCTTGCTCTCTTTATTGCATAGCTGTCAACTTTTCCCTTTTCTTGCAAGGAATCCTATTTGGAATGAGGGAATTTCCCTTTATTATTTATTAATATGTGGTTTTATTAAGGTGGTTGTTAAGCCACCATAGGATGACCAAGGTGTACAGCCATCCTGAAATGAATTAAAAAATCCCCAAGAAGATACTTCTGAATTAAAACAAGGGTTAATAAGAAGCGTGTGTAAAAAGTAAAAGCGTTAAGAATGAAAGAAAAATAAGACAGCAATGTCATTATTCCATTAAGTTCACATTTAGAACACGGTTGCAGCTGGACAAGTTACAAAAAGAACAGCAAGATATTAGGAAAGACTTAAATCATTGAGGCTTCTTAGGGAATATAATGGAGGGGGAGAAGAATGTAAAATCCTAAGTAGTTTGAGGGAAAATGTAATCCTTAATGTTTCATTTTGAAACCTAGCATTAAATACTTGAAATGTGGAAAAGAAATTACCTGTTATCAGTGTGAGATGGGTTTCCTAGTGTGAGCACCATAATCCTGTTTAGGACTGCATTTTTACAGTAAAAAATAACAGCTCTTATTTTTGTTTCCCAGGTATGGGGATGGACCTCGCCCCCCCAAAATGGCTCGATATGACAATGGAGGTGGCTACAGAGGTGGCAGTGGTTACAGAGGTGGTGGTGGCGGCTACAGGGGTGGATATGGAAGTGGTTATGGAACCACTTACCCTGGTGGTTCTGGGGGAAGGGGCTATTCCAGTGGGGCTGGAGGAGGTGGCTACAGAGGTGGTGGAGGCTTTCAAGGATACCAAAGTGGAGGAAACCGAGGGGGTGGGTTTAGAGGCAGGTGGGGGTGGTAGGGGAGGAACAATAGGACCACCCAAAAATAATGATGCATGATCTTGTTTTTCCCCATGTTTCTTTGCTTGTAATGCAGAAGTGTTTCTAGTCCTAGAGTTCACAAAGGATTGAAACTTTAATTTGATATAATAAATAATCAGATTGCTATGATACTCTTTCATGATGTGTTCATTTTGATCTTAATAAAACAAGTTACTTGTTTTTAAATAGATTCATACGTGTCATATTTTTAGAGGCCGTCTCCTGCCACCCAGAAGTGCTCTGTTGGATATAATTTAACTGCAAAAACAGTGGAGAATGCCATTTCATAGGTTTTGCACATAGTCTCTATGATGTAGTTCAGGGATAGCAAACATGGTGAACTCCCACCCGCTTGGGATTATGGGAGGAGTCGCTCAGCAACCTCTGGACAGGACTACATTGCCTGCCCCTGGTGTAGTTGGCCATATTTGGTCCAAGTCTTCCACCAGGGCTCAAAACGTCTTCACTTCCTTTATAGCCTCCAGCTTCTCAAGGAACTGGAGTCCTAGGAAATGGGAGAGGATGCTGGGGAGGTAGATCAGAGCAATAGCACTAATCTCTTACCTCATTCTCTAAAGAACTTGAAAATTCAATAGAGTCCATCAGTTTCTACGTCTGGGCCTGCACAGGTACATTTCCATGGCATGCACAGCTTTGAAGGAGTACTATCCTAGGCCTCTTAAGACAGCTAGGTTTGTTCCTCATCATTATCTCTTGTTGACATCTTGTTGGGGAAATAAAACTATGGTAATAGTTATGCTGAAACTAAGTATTTTTCAGTATATAAGATGCCCTCATGTATAAGACAACACCTAAATTTCTTTTACCCAAAATTAAGAAATCTAGCCAGAACCTGAACAGCCTGGGCTGCCCATACACTGTGCATTCACCATTCATGTATAAGACAACCCCCAATTTTTGACTATTTTTTTTAAAAGCAAAAACCATCGTCTTATACACGGGAAAATACGGTAAATTATTAATGATGCATTCGTGTTAACACTAGATGTGGAAGGATAATAAAAGGGCCAGAAAAAACTGACAGTTAACCTTTAATGTTGAATTGAAAAGGACTAACTCCACTTCCAAGTCCAGAATTCCTTATTTCTCACATAATCAATTTTAAGTAAGTCAAGTTTAGCTCTAGCTCCTCAGTCATACTGTCCCCTGACTTCTATCCTTGACCTGCCAAGAAGTATGCTAAATTTTATGGGACTGGCGTTCAAAATATCCTACTTCATTCGTAAGACCTGTTTATAATACAGTAAAAATTAACTCAACAAGACAAACTTGCAGTAATAAATCAGCAGTTTTAACTACTTTTCAGTAAGTCTGAAGGTTACTTATTGTTGTACAGGCTTTTAAAAAATATATTTCTGAGTTGGAATAGTGAGTGCAGAATTCAAACTGATAGCCTCCAAGGGGTTATATTTTGAGCTATAAGCTATGGCTTCTGGTGCCAAAGACTTAAATGGAAATTAAGATTAAATTCTTGCCAAGCTATGAAGAGCTTTCTGTTTACTAAGAAATAGAAATTACGGAGCTATTTCATGTTTCATCAGTATCCATAATAACTCTTATTAATATCTTTTAATACAACTTTTCCTTTGTAGCTGAAACCTGTAGCTTCAGTTAACTATGCTGATGCCTTTGGTGTTGTCTTCTAGTATGTTTGTGCTCATCTCAAGGCTCAATTCCTGCATTAGTTTGGAAACAGAATCTTCGCCATCTCCTGCAGCAGCACACTCCACTGTTCCTTCAGCTGTAGCACACAGCTGCTCAGAAGGCTTAATTATGGTCACTCCGTATCCATTGTTACTGTAAATATGATTGTTTTTCATCCTTAGTTTAGGAGCAGGAAGAACCTGTTAAGAAGGAATCAAAAGTTTATTCATAAACTCTCGGTAGCATCTTAATCAAATTATCTTCTTAAACATGGAAATCTTTTCAAATAATTTAGGTTGTTACAGTAGCATTCCATTGTCAACAAAAATTTACCTTAATGTTAATTCCACCAAAACTACCATGTGAGGAGTCACAGGTTCTGAAGTTATTGCAGTGGTGAATTTTGTTACCCTCCAAAGTAGCTGTGCTTCCTGGGTATAACTCGACTCCAGCCCCCTGAGTGCAAAAAACAAAATTTGGATTGACATGCAACTAGCTGTTCCTACTGATCATGTTATCAGAACAAAATCAATTTTTTTGTGTGAATACAAGTTAACCGATGCAGATCATTTAGAGTTCTGGTCAGCAACTAGCAGCTGCGCAGTACTGAGGAGTGCATATAGTACTGGACCAGAACCCCACTTGCATGCTGCAAAACTGATTGGAATCAAGTCGTCTTGTCACACCTCTTTCCTGTGGACCGGCAACTGTAATATTGAAATTTGTGCTATCTATCACTGACATCAAGTCTTTTCATTATTAGTTCCCCTTCTGCATTAAACCAGGTTTTTGTGTATTCGCTGAATGAAAGCATCTTACATTGTCATATGCGTATTGTATCTTGTTTTGAACTGAAATAGAGTACCTGAGCTCCAGTAATCTCACTGTTTATAATTGTCAGAGAAGCCCCAACAAGTACACAGACACCAGTTCCTTCACACTTCAAAACACAGTTCTCCAAAAATGTGTGTCCAGATTCAACTACTATAATACCATCGAGAGTCCCTTGCTGCTGCACAGTAATATTCATTATCTTCAGATTTTGAGCCCTGGACACTATAAAACTGTCATAGACAGGATCTGAAACAATCACAATTTCCTCTCGTCTTCCAACTCCTAAACAAAATGGAGAAACGGAATTATTAAAATCAATTAAATGTAGAAGTGCACAGAAATTGGACAGTGGGAGTAGGGAGGAAATGTACATTTGACCAAACAGCTTTAAGTACAGTGGTACCTTGGGTTAAGTACTTAATTCGTTCCGGAGGTCCGTACTTAACCTGAAACTGTTCTTAACCTGAAGCCCCACTTTAGCAAATGGTGCCTCCCGCTGCTGCCGCGCCGCCAGAGCACGATTTCTCATCCTGAAGCAAAGTTCTTAACCCAAGGTACTATTTCTGGGTTAGCAGAGTCTAACCTGAAGGGTATGTAACCCGAGGTACCACTGTACTTCAAAAAAAATAATGGATGGTATTCAATGCTGTCCTTGTACAGCCAGAATGCAGTTTTCCTTTCTTCTCTTCTGTGCCCCCACGCCACCTGCAAATTCTGCTTCAGAGGATTGATGCACATTGGTGGCACAGTTTGGTGGTTGGCTGATGGCTGTCAGAAAAACACAGAGCTGACCATGCCTTGCATTTGCTACAATCTGGAGCCAATTCTGAGCCAACTTGGAATTTAGCACGACACAAAACTTCGTATGCAGATTGCACTGTATAGTTCCTAACGTGATCCAACACTGATGGCTGCACCCGTATACAGTGGTACCTCTGGATGCAAACGGGATCCGTTCTGGAGCCCCAGAACCTGATTCTGCGCGTCTGCACGTGTCGTGATTCGCCGCTTCTGCGCATGACGTCATTTTGAGCATCTGCATACGCAAGCAGCAAAACCCAGAAGTAACACGTTCCGTCACTTCCGGGCCGCCGCAGAGCACAACCCAAAAACGCTCAACCTGAAGCAACTTCAACTCGAGGTATGACTGTAGTCCCAATCAGATCACCAGCAATAGTTGTAAAGCTATGCTCAAGAGCAGGACAGGAGACCATGAAATTAGACCCACTCTTCTACAGCTGATGATTAATTTGCTATTGCAGATAATATGACCAGTGCTGCACATGTTTGCAGTTGCTTCAGAACTTGTATTAAGAAGCTGTAATGCCTATAATAAGAGACACAAACAAGAAATGTTTTTATATAAAACTAAGTGATTCACTCTCCAAATTCTGAAAACCTGAAAGAGCCTCACATTTAACCAATCTTTATTCTAATAGTTGGTTTTAGTTTTCTTAATCTATTTGATAAAAACCACAGCAGGCACACTACTGACCTTTAATAACAATATCTTCAGTTAACATGGAAAGGTTTGCTGCTTTATATTCTCCTGGGAAGATAAGCACATTATCTCCACTGTAACAGCTGTCCAAAGCCAGGTTTAAGTTATCATGCTGCTGAAGAAGTGTGTCTGGGGCTAATTCTTTAACCTGGGCAGATGAGACAGATACAAAGTAAAATCAGGGATAAGCCAGTCTTGTTTTAAAGGTTAATGTGGTTTTTTAGCCTATCCTTTCACTGTTGCATACTTCTAGGATCTCTCTGAACTTTACATGCTGTTCTCTACCTACAGTACAGTGGTACCTCAAGTTACAAATGCCTCAGGTTACAAACTCTGCTAACCTGGAAGAGTTACCTCGAGTTGAGAATTTTGCCCCAGGATGAGAACGGAAATCGTGTGCCGCTGGCGGCAGCGCAGCAGCAGCAAGAGGCCCCATTAGCGAAAGCATGCCTCTGGTTAAGAACAGTTTCAGGTTAAGAACAGACCTCCGGAACGAATTAAGCTCATAACTAGAAGTACCACTGTACACATTAGTTTCTTTCTGTATTAAGTGCACAAGTGTTGTTAGCATTTCTCTAAAAAACAAAACAAAAAACAATTTGGGCAAAGTTCCTTCATGGGTCATGTGTGTAAGTGCCATATTGGATGAGACCAGCACCAAGATGACAGGCACTCTGAAATGATAATAGTGTTTCCATAAACATCTTGCCAGTGCAAAAATGCTAGTCTTCATCTACTTTGCTAGCACTAAAACAAACAGCAGCTTATTAGGACAGTTTTTAACCAAGCAAAACTGAAATTAAATTTAAAGACTGCTGAATTCAATCCCCTTCCAGCCAGACTGCTTTCAGGAGAATCGTGAAGAGAGCAGAAGGCAACAGCTACAGTAAGTCTACAGTATTTCAAAATAAAAGAATCCTGCACCTTACAGTTCTACAAAGGGAGCAATAATGGAGAAGCTGGAGAGAAGAAGGGATATCAAGGAAAGTTTGCTGAAGGAGAAGCAGCAGTCTCAGCTACTTGGATATTTATTCAAATGAACCCCTTACCATTTCTGCTGCTGCTGTTTTTGCAACAATGTAAGTTACAGTTTTTCCATCATCTCTGTGTCCTTTCCTCCGTTTCAAAATTCTTGGGGTCAGAGGTCCATGAGCCCTAAAATTTAAAATGAACTTTGTACGATCAATAATGCCTTAGGCAAAGCATTCTGCAGATGTATTTAAATAAAATTGGCTTCAAGTATGCTTAGCATTGTACTTGTTTCAGCTTTAAACAGATACATACATTTAAGCCTAAACAATACCCCTACAGAAAATGAGCATACCAGAAATGTCTGGCATGACAAAGCCTTAAAAATGCAAAGCGAAAAAATACGAAGCATTCAGTATTTTTACTCTTTGCCAGACAACTTCATTTACAACTGATGTAATTGCACTGTAGGCCCTAGAAATGTTTACTATGAATATTGGCTTAAAATGAATAAAATTTGAACTTCAACTACTTAAAGTATAAAGAGTATTCAAGGCAGCTAATTAAAAAGAACTAAAGGGTGCTGCGTCAAAGCTATTTGAAAACATTTTTATCAACCATTTTGGAGGGGAGAATTAATCTTTAAAAGCAGAAACCAATATATTCACAGATCATTAGTATTACAAAGTTAGTATTTGCTAGTATAAGAAAAAAGATTTTTAAAAGTTTTCATGCTCCATGTCCTCTGCCCCCCAGTGATTTCTCAATAAGTCATTCAATTTTTGAACTTTTGCTCTATTAAATATTTTAATGAAATGGAAGCATAGAATATAATAATTATTACAAAAGACTATGTTATACATAGCCTTAAGTATAACAAAGGTCTCAAAATAACAAAGGAAAATAATTTAACTGGACCAGCTGAACTGGCAGCTTTTATATCACAGGGAACTGCAGAACTAATGCTGCCAGTCTAACCCCCTGCGCCTGGGAGTGAGCGCCGTGGAATTTAATAGAACTAAGTAGACATGCTAACTGTTGCATGGTACCAAGAAGGAGTCCTGCTTTTCTACAACTAATCCTTTCTCTTTTTTTATAATAATATTTATTAAATTTTTAAAAGAAAAGGGTTACAAAACAGTAAAAAAAAAAGATACAATACAAAAATACAAAAACCAAAATTAAACATAAAACATAAAACATAAAAAATAAAAATCCCTCTTTCTGATATCTTACCACTCATTTACTTGTTTTCATGACTTCCTCACACCTCCCTTTTTTGTATTCCATTTAAAAATTTGTTCAGCAAATTCATACAACTAATCCTTTCTAACTCTAAAATAAGTGTTCGTGGTAAGTGAAGTTCCACCAAATAGAAAACCTATCACGCTGGATTTTAGGTACTTTTTCCTTCATTGCCTAGATTAATATGAAGGGAAAAGTACCTAAAATGCACTGTAATAGGTTTTCTATTTGGTGGAACTTCACTTACCACTATGGCCCTAATTACTTCTGGAAATATGTACAATTGTGGGAAGAACACATTGTTACTAAGTTCACAGCTGTTAACTTTTCCCTTTTGTCGCGAGGAATCCTATTCGGAATAAGGGAATTCCCCTTGAAAAAAGGAAAACATTGACAGCTACGTAAGTTCAGAAAGTTTCTTTATGACTATACAAAACACAGCTAGCAGCTCTACAAGTTCTCAGATAGGAATTTCCCTGTTGAGTTGCCAGACACTGAAACTAGGAGCATAATTACTCATGCAGACATGTAACCTACTGTTGGCTCCTGCCTTTCAAAAAATAAAGCAATCCATTACAAATCTCTGCAAATTGTTGATCTGCATAAATCTACTGGCATTACGATGATTATCTTAACTAATAATTAGTTATTTATCATATGTGGCTCTCTAAGCTAGATGCTGACACACTTAATCACATTTACATGCCATTCCCACCAATTTCAATGGAATTTGCTTTCTTTTAAGTGTATTCAGAACAGTTGCTTTTGTTCTTCCCATTGATGACAAAAATGGTATGAAAATTAAGTATTTTCTGTTATTTACTACTGCAAACATTTCTTAATAAAAGTATGTACATACACTTAAAGGAACCAAATTTAATGCTATGGCAGAGTTTCCCAGTTTAATATTTATTCAACTGTTACACCAAACAGAATAAAAAACAGAAATGCAAAAAGTAGTAAACAGGTGTATACCCAAATGTCCAATCCTGTAATATCTCTGCCTTAAAGGCACAATCTGAAAACATATTAGGAATCATAGAATCATAGAGTTGGAAGAGACCACAAGGGCCATCGAGTCCAACCCCCTGCCAAGCAGGAAACACCATCAGAGAACTCCTGACATATGCTTGTCAAGCCTCTGCTTAAAGACCTCCAAAGAAGGAGACTCCACCACACTCCTTGGCAGCAAATTCCACTGCCGAACAGAAATGGAGAAATGTCCAGGCCACTGCTGTAGTGTCAGGAGTATTTCATTTATCATATATGATCTTATGAAAAACTATTGACTGGCTCTGACTAGGAGACCTGGGGTGGGACTGTGAACTCATCTGCGCTTCATTCAAGAGGCACTTTAGGCACAACAGGACAGACAGTTAAGGTGACATCATAGAATCATAGAGTTGGAAGAGACCACAAGGGCCATCGAGTCCAACCCCCTGCCAAGCAGGAAACACCATCAGAGCACTCCTGACATATGGTTGTCAAGCCTCTGCTTAAAGACCTCCAAAGAAGGAGACTCCACCACACTCCTTGGCAGCAAATTCCACTGTCAAACAGCTCTTACTGTCAGGAAGTTCTTCCTAATGTTTAGGTGGAATCTTTTTTCTTGTAGTTTGGAACCATTGCTCCGTGTCCGCTTCTCTGGAGCAGCAGAAAACAACCTTTCTCCCTCCTCTATGTGACATCCTTTTATATATTTGAACATGGCTATCATATCACCCCTTAACCTCCTCTTCTCCAGGCTAAACATGCCCAGCTCCCTTAGCCGTTCCTCATAAGGCATCGTTTCCAGGCCTTTGACCATTTTGGTTGCCCTCCTCCAGACACGTTCCAGTTTGTCAGTGTCCTTCTTGAACTGTGGTGCCCAGAACTGGACACAGTACTCCAGGTGAGGTCTGACCAGAGCAGAATACAGTGGCACTATTACTTCCCTTGATCTAGATGCTATACTCCTATTGATGCAGCCCAGAATTGCATTGGCTTTTTTAGCTGCTGCATCACACTGTTGGCTCATGTCAAGTTTGTGGTCAACCAAGACTCCTAGATCCTTTTCACATGTACTGCTCTCAAGCCAGGTGTCACCCATCTTGTATTTGTGCCTCTCATTTTTTTTGCCCAAGTGCAATACTTTACATTTCTCCCTGTTAAAATTCATCTTGTTTGTTTTAGCCCAGTTCTCTAATCTGTCAAGGTCGTTTTGAAGTGTGATCCTGTCCTCTGGGGTGTTAGCCACCCCTCCCAGTTTGGTGTCATCTGCAAATTTGATCAGGATGCCCTTGAGTCCATCATCCAAGTCGTTGATAAAGATGTTGAATAAGACTGGGCCCAATCATTTTATCAGATATCTCCTAGCAACCGTTTATAATGGAAATACACAATATATTATTATAACTACACCAGGACACGCCAATCTGAGTGTACATCTACACAAATTATGTTCAATGTAATTAAACATATACAGTGGTACCTCGGTTTTTGAACGTCTCCGTTGACTAATATTTTGGTTTTCGAATGCTGTAAGCCCGGAAGTAAATGCTGTTGTTTTTGAACGCGCCTTGGAAGTCAAACTGGAAATGCGGCTTCCGTATTCGAGTTTTTCATTTTGAGGCTTTCGGACTGAGTTTTCAGTTTTTGAACGTTTCGAAACTCGAACTGTCTTCCGGAACAGATTGCGTTCGAAAACCGAGGTACCACTGTAGTAACATCTAATTCACTAACAAATGAATTGTACTTACAATTTATAAATAGGTAATTAAAACAAGCTATTTGGACAACAAGCAAAATAACTGAATCATTTTTTAAAATCAATGTCAACTTAAATTACCTCAGGCGTAAATCTTCCCATATTTTCAACAATCCACATAGCATTATCAATTCATAATACTTTTTCCAACATTCAACTGCTTCTTCTGCTGTGGGTTCTTCTTTAATATTACTTTGGTAATGAATCAACTCCAAATGCAGACTTTTGTACTTTTCAAGATTTCTTCTAAAACGATGAGCAATCGGAGCAGGGATAGTCCCATTCTGAATATCACACCAACTATGAAGATTTAAGAAAATTAGAGCTTCTCCTTTTGAAACTTTATGCAAAAACTAAGCTCTACTAGTTCTCTCAAACAGCAGACCAGGAGGTTAACTTGAATAAGAATTTCATCACTTCAAACTGCAGGTGAAGTTGCTCTCATGACAGGATGTCCCCCCCCCCTCTCTCTATATATAAACAATCCAATTTATAGCATCTTAAGATGTTACAAAAATAAATGGCTTCTAACCTAGCCCTCTCCATCACTCAGTAGAGCCTTCACCAAAAATCTGAAGTACTTCCTCATCTGCTGTTTGTGAGAACTATTCCTGAGCAGCATAAGGTAAAGGGACCCCTGACCATTAGGTCCAGTCGCAGATGACTCTGGGGTTGTGGCGCTCATCTCACTTTATTGGCCGAGGGAGCCGGCGGACAGCTTCCGGGTTATGTGGCCAGCATGACTAAGCCGCTTCTGGTGAACCAGAGCAGCGCATGGAAAGGTCGTTTACCTTCCTGCCAGAGCAGCACCTATTTATCTACTTGCATTTTCATGTGCTTTTGAACTGCGAGGTTGGCAGGAGCAGGAACCAAGCGGGAGCTCGAGCAGCATACTTACATCTTAATTCTCTCTTCTATCAGTGCAGCATAGGTCTCACTCTTTTCATCATCATCCCAGTCTCTCCAAAGGAAGTCATAGAAGAACCTAAATAAAAGCCATAGTTGCATTGCATTGATAATTATTATAAAAAGTACCTAAGTATATACAGCTACAAAGTTCAGGAGGCACTTGGGAGACTGGAGAAAGAGGACTACCATCTTTGCCACTCCCTAGTACTTGAGTAGAGACAAGGGCACCATCTAGCTGCTGTGAACCATTTGGCCTTGTGAGACCTTGCCTGTTCTGAACTGCATTTAAGCCAAGCTACTGTGGCCCCATAGAGTGCCATGGACCCAGTTTTAGGATGGTTCAGTGTTATTTTTATTTATTTTGCTTTGAACTCTAATTTTTATATTTGCTCTGTATTAGTTATCTATTAAGCCTAGATTACTGAATTGTGATACTCAATTCCTTATGGGTTATATCCAATTGTGGCAGCTTGTTAAGGCAACAACCATTACAACAGCCTCACCTTACAACAGCACAACCACCAAATCCAATGGATGTCCTCCCCTTGTGAAAGATGTCGCCTGACTGCCAGCACAACTGCTACTGTTATACAGTCGTACCTCCGCTTACGTATCCCTCTGGTTCTGTAAACTTCAGGATACATAAGCAGCAAACCCGGAAGTATATTTCTGGGTTTTTGCCACGTGTGCATGCACAGAAGCGCTCCACCGCTACACGCATGTGCACAGAAGCGGTCCCTCCAATTGTGGAATTCTCGGGATCTGACCGGAGCTCCAGAATGGATCCCGTTTGCAACCACAGGTACCACTGTACTCGGTGGCACTTAAGCTTGTGTGCTAACACAGAATAACATCAGCTGTCAATCTTTTTGAACTAACACTATGTTGGATCTCATCCTTTAATCATTTTTATCTTACTTGCATTTTTTATATGTTTTGTGACATACTATTTTTCAGAAGTTATGCATTTTGCTAATAAGTTGATTTTTGTTGAGAGATGCTTTGGGTATATTTTACTGTAGAAAATGGGCATGTAAATAAGCTAAAAAAGGACATTCATTGCCAGAATGTATCTAGCAAAAATATATAGCAGAAATAATAAAATTCAGAAGGCAAAAGAGGGAAAAGCAAAATAAAAGTTTACAAAATTAATTTTGTTAATCTTGCTGTACCTCTTCCTATACAATACAGAAAAACTGTAATGTACAAGCTGTCTATATTATGTCAACTTTACCGTATTATTGGTACACATTACAGTGGTACCTCGGGTTACATACGCTTCAGGTTACATACGCTTCAGGTTATAGACTCCACTAACCCAGAAATAGTACCTCAGGTTAAGAACTTTGCTTCAGGATGAGAACAGAAATCATGCAGCAGCGGTGCGGCGGCAGCAGGAGGCCCCATTAGCTAAAGTGGTACTTCAGGTTAAGAACAGTTTCAGGTTAAGAACAGACCTCCGGAACGAATTAAGTTCATAACCCAAGGTACCACTGTAATGTATTCCATCTTCTTCTCAGTAAAAGAATCCTTTTTTACTTCATTTCTGGGAGAGCTGTGTCAGCTAAAATGTATTGTCTTCTCTTATGTCTAAACACCTCTCTGCCTGGCTTTGCTTGAATTGGTGCCTTACTTTGGTTGAAAATATTGATGTTGTGTTTTGGGCTATAAAGTCTTTTATGCTCTCCTTTCTTTCTGCAGCCTAAAGAAATAAAAACTTCTTTATGTTTAGCCGTTTGACAGATTGACCACATTAACCCCAGAATATTGTAAAAGAGGAGTAGGTGAGGAAGCAATACAGGCTTCCTTTCTATAAAAAAAAAAATAGAAAGATTAAACAAAATACAGAACTGACATGAACTTACACTAAATAAGAAAGTAGCTGTTGAAGATAGGTACTCCTGTCAGTTAAGTAGAACAGATTGTTTCCACATCCCTGCTTTCAACTTCCCCCAAAGGTGGGACCAAATATTGGTTAGGTTCTGTTTATTTTTGGCTAAACTTCTTTAAACTCAAAGTTTGGATGAAATTGCCTAGTTATTTACAACAAACCCTGAATAAACTGTAGTCACTAATTAGATACAATGGCTGAATAAGATTTGTTGAAAATCTCCTGGAAGTAGTATTTTAAAGCATAATAGGTGGGATGGCCACATTAGTCAAAGCAGCTGACATATGGCAGGAACTTACAGCTCCAAACCAAGAAGAATCAAATTAAAGATAAGAATCAAAACAAGGCCCCAGGGAAATAATGTTCCTACATCAGCCATGGCTCCAGATGACAGACCGGTAAGTCAACAAGGATCTGAGATAAAATACTACAAGAATATGCAATTGAAGCAATAGGCACCTAACTTCTGGAAACCACAGATTCATAATGTCAGTGCTACAAATTAGCAGCCCGAATGGCTAATAACCATTAAAAGAATGGCAGCAGTTCATCCTCGGTACAGGGCTTTCCAAATTTCGCTGCATTTTGATGTATCCACTGATCATGTGTTTCTGTTACCTAAGAGCTGTTAATAATGGGGAGAAAGTAAAGTACTGAAGGACACATTAACTGACCACTAGTAAGTTTTGTAAGGTTTTAATATTTCAGGGTTCTGTAACTTAAAATGGAATAAAGGAAGCTGCCTTTTATCAGATCAGATTATTTCTCCATCAATCCTGTTATTCTCCACTTTGACTGGTAGCAGCTTGCAAAGCTGTCAGGCAGAGATCTTTCACATCACCTGTTACCTGGGATGCCAGGAACCATCACCTGCACATAAAGTGTGTACTCTACCTCCCTAACTTCAAAAATAAGCTTCTACCCTCAGTCTAATATTCTTAAATTCTTTTTCTATTAATTATTTCTATTTTGTCACACCTTCTTTAATATGCTGTTGAATCCCAAACTCTAGAAAAACATACCTCACAATTTCCAAAGCCTTGGCTATATCATACACTGCGCTGTCCTGCCCCTCTACAGGATAGACTTCCAAAAGAGGCACACAATGATCCATTTCCTCCAGAACTTCATCAACTAACTGTCTTGGAATATTTGCAATATTAGAGGAAAAGGGTTCAGCTACAGATACAGAAACTTTGAAGTTAGCAGAGGGATTCTGGGGCAGTTTGCAAGTAACCTGTAACAAAGAAACAATTACAAGGTTAAAATAGATTAAGATTTATATATAGATTTCTCAACTCTTTTGACTTCTGTTATACAATTTATGGCTACAATCCTGTTCTCAAGATAGGTCAACTGAGAGGCTACTGGATATGACACAAGTTATGCTGACATTGCAGCAATTTAAGTCCCCCCACCCACATGGGAGTATAAGATTGCCCAGTCCATTATGCTTAAAGAACATTGAAATGGTAGGTTTTCTAAACACCAGATTATTGAATGCACAAAGACTGAAAAATGTCCCCGATCAGCTGCCACGCAGAAAACAAGAGAGTAGATAGCAAAGATAGAATTAGGTCGATTTAAAAAGGAAGTGGGAAGGAAATAAGGAATCTCACCTAAACTTGTACATGATTCATTGCATACTGCTGTCCCATATATATATATATATATATATATATATATATAATCGTACCCTCCAAAGGGAATTCTTGTCAGTAAGCAAGTTTTCCTGGGTCAGAGCTGGAACTCTTAGCCCCAGTATAACAGAACTCCCAAAGAAGATTTGGCTATTATATAATAATAATTATTACTGAAAATAGTATGTATTTCGTACAGAAGTTATATTATTATACTTTTTTCTGTTTTTAAATGTATTTTTATTAAAGATTTCTTGGTTTACAAAAGTATGTGCAATGTCTCATTTTTCAAGTTACTTTTTTTACAAATCAGTTTTATTTGTTGACACATTAGTGTTACATTAGGAAGAAAAGGGGGAAAGAGGTGGAGGGGGGAATGGGGAGGGGGGTGATGTTTCTATTTTACTTAACGTATGTGTGGGGTTTTGCGTCAGCGATGCTTGTGCAGGTTCTCTTTGGTGTTGAGAAATTGGGGGTTGGCCTAGGGTGTGGTTGTTCACTTGTGATTGGCTGTGGTGAACTTTGTTTTCATGTGTGACTGGGGTGGGTGGATGTTTTGGATCAGGTTAGCCATATTGATTCGTATGCTGTTGGTGGATTCTTGTCGTTGTTCAGTTGGGCTGTGTATGTGATAAAGGAGCCATACCGGGGTGAGGGAGTCTTCTATTTGTCCCCGTGTCAGTTTCCGTTTATAGTATTGGTTAATTTTTCTAGTAAGGCTGTTTCCCATACTATTTGGTACCATTGGTCCATGCTTACTCCTGACAGGTCTCTCCAGTGTCTGGTTATGATGTTTCTGGTTGCTGAGAGTAGGTGGCTTATGATGAGGAGTTCTTTGTGATATGAGTGGGCATTATTGTCTTGGAAGATGTTTAGTAGGGCCAGTTCTGAGGTTATTTCTAATATTTGCTTAGTTATTTTGCATATTTCTTTTATGGCTGTTGTCCAGAATAATTGGATTTTGGGGCATTCCCACCACATGTGGAAGTATGTGCCTGTGGAGGTACACCCTCTCCAGCATTTTGGTGAGGTTCCTGGGCGTATTAGCACTAATTTCCTTGGTGTTAGGTTCCACCTGTAGGTGAGTTTCAGAGTGAGTTCTTTCCTTTTCGTTGATATGGATTTAAAGGGGGGTTTAACTTTAGACCACATTCTGGTCCACTGAGTGGGGTTAATCTCATAGCCTATGTCATCCTCCGATTGTTTTTTGATTACGTCTAGGGGGTTCGTGGGGTTTTGGAGTAGCATTTTGTATACTGCAGATACCATCCCTTTGACATGACCCTTTGTTGTTAGGAGGTTTTCGAAGGTTGTCAGGGGACTAGTTGCTGCTTTTACCACAGGATTGTTTAAGAGGGAATGTACGGTAATTGGTGGTGTGTTAACCAGGGCATTTGGGTGTCTTCTAGTTTGTCTTGTATTTCTTGTGTTGATAAGGGTTTGTTATTTTTATAGAAATCTATTGGAGATATAGGCCTTTGGTTTGCCAGGTTTTTATTTGGGGGTTTTGTGCTGTGTGGTGGAATAATGGGTACCGTATTTTTCGCCCTATAGGACGCACTTTTTCCCTTCCAAAAATGAAGGGGAAATGTGTGTGCGTCCTATGGGGCGAATGCGCACCTCTCGCTCTCCAGGCTTCAGGAAGCTGCCCACAAGCCTTGGGAGCCCGCGGGAGTTCCCACTGGGCTCCCAGGCTTGCGGAGAGCTGCCTGCACCCCGAAGCCCGGGCGCGCTGAGTATTCGCGCCCGGGCTTCGGGTAGCTCTGTGCAAGCCGCGGGAGCCCTCCCACGGCTTGCGCAGAGCTGCCTCTTATCCCGAAGCCCGGGCGCGCTGAGCAGTCACGCCCGGGCTTCGAGTAGCTCTCTCTCTTGCAGAGAGCAGCCTGTTCTGGGTGCTGGGGTCGGGGGAAGCTCTAGCTTCCCCCACTCCAGCCCCGCGCCTGGGGGGGAAATAAAAATATTTTTCTTTCTTTCCCCCCCAAAAAACTAGGTGCGTCCTATGGGCCGGTGCGCCCTATGGGGCGAAAAATACGGTAGTTGGGATGGGGTTGGGGACAGTTTGCCTATTTCTCCTTTCCATGATTTAAGCATGGTCTGTGTGTACCTGTTGGGTGTTGTGGGAGTTTTCCTTAGTTTGTTTGGGAGGGATGGGTATGCTGTGGTGCAGGTATTTTCAACTGTGTCCCTTTCTAGGTGTATCCATTGCTTTGTCTCGTCATTTAGTATATATGGGATTATGTGGCGTACTTGGTTGGCAATGTAGTATAGTTCTATGTTGGGGATTCCCCATTCTCCCTCTGGGGGGGGGGGGAGGTGCAGGTATTTGGAGCTTATTTTTGGGTATTTTGTGTGAGAAAGAAATAAGTGTAGGTTTTTTTCTGCTGTTTACAGAGTTGGGTTGGGGGAATCCAGACTGGGAGGGTTAGGAATAGGTAGGTTAGTTCTGGGAGGGGATCATTTTGATCATGGCTATTTTGTCTGAGAGAGTGAAGTTCATGTTGTTCCATTCCTTTAGGTCTTTGTTAATTTGTCGCCACAAGGGGTTGTAGTTGTGGAGCTATAATTTATTGAGGTTTCTGGTTATTTGTACCCCTAGGTATCTGAACTTGGTCTGGAAAAGTTTTATCTCGGTGACGTTATTATACTTTTTTTCAAACCTAAAAATACAATAAAAATAGTACCCTGTTTACACTATATACTATGCTCCCTTGTGTGTAATATGGTCACTGTGTCTCCCCACCCTCTAGAATGCAATCCTAAAAATACCTTATTTAAGGAGCACAATCAAAATTCAACAAGTAAATACTTGGGGAAGGCATCATACCAAAAGAACTTCACCTCCTGGCAGAGGTTGCCAGGCAGACTTTCCTGTAAGGAGGTTACAAAGAATAGCAACCATCACTGGGGGAGCTTCCAGACTACTACTACTTTGCGGTGGGATTCAAGGACACGCAGGCAAATTCAGGTGGCAAATTCAGGTGGCAAATTCAGGTGGCAAATTCAGGTGGCAAATTCAGGGTGCAAGAAACCCACCTCCCCTTAAAAGTTCAGACTTCTTGCAACAAGGAAAGTGATGGGAAAATGCACTAGAAAGTGTAGGATGACACTAGCTTTGACACAACGTCGTCTAGCCTCCCCACAAACAAATCAGAATGAATGCTCATCAAAGAACCAACATTATCTAATTTCTCTGCAAACAACAGGATGAATTATGAACAAACATAAAATATAAACAATTAGAACAAAAAACACTGTGGTGACTTTCCCAATAGAGGCAATATCTGTGAAAATAAGAAATATGTGAAATGATTGGGTAACTTATAAAGACCTATTAATAGAAGTAGATCAAGAGATAAAATTAAGGAGGTTTGAAGATATAAGAGGTTTTGTATCCAACTGGTTGCAGTATCATCAGCTTAATGAAGTACAGTAGCACCTCAGCTTACGTGACCATCGGGTAATGTAAACTTTGGGTTGCAAAAGCAGCAAACCCAGAAGTGTTTCGCCGTGTGCACATGCGCAGAAGCGCTCTACTGCGCAATGTACATGTGCAGAAGCTGTCTGCACGCGCATACGTGGTCCCTCCAGTTATGGAAACCTCAGGATCCGACCAGAGCTCCGGAATGGATCCCATCCGCAACCAAGGTACCACTGTATTTAAGTTGGATTTAAAAAATGGTGTTTCAACTAAAACCTCTCAATTTGAAAAAGAGTTGCTAAAAAACAAAAGTAAATTAATTTCCAAAATTTTCAATCTATTATTGGAATGGCAAACAAAAGATGAGCACCTTTTAATTGCTAGTTTTTATTCCTTACCTGTTTTAAGTCTTATGAGTTCAGTTTATCCATATCTTTTATCTTAAGCTGGTCTGTGACGGAAATAAAGTTTGATACTAACTAATACAGCTAAAAAAAGATGAGCAGGTTAAATAAGTGATGATACATTGGGCAAGGGACTTTGGTTATAATATTGAAACAGCAGCATGGGAGAGGTTATGGAATGTAGACTTAAAATTTACACGCTATATTTTGAAAGAAAACTACATGAAAATGATGTACAAATGGTATTTAACTCCTGGTAAACTAGCTCCTGCGGGAAGGTAAACGGAGTTTCCGTGCACTGCTCTGGTTTGCCAGAAGCGGCTTGGTCATGCTGGCCACATGACCTGGAAGCTGTCTGCAGACAAATGCCGGCTCCCTCGGCCTATAGAGCAAGATGAGTGCCGCAACCCGAGTCGTCCGCGACTGGACCTAATGTGACCTGTACCTTTACCCTAGCTAAAATGTATAAATCAAAATCAAATGTATGCTGGAAATTCAAAGAAAAAGAGGGCACCTCTTACCACATGTGGTCATCATATAAGGTAATAAAAAAAACCTTCTGGGAGAAGATGAGTTGAAAAAAATATTAAAGATAACTTTTTCAAAGAAACGAAGCTTTTCTTTTAGGAATATTAGATATCAAATGACCAGAAAAAAACTGTTCATGTATGTGACCACAGCTGCTCGGATGCTGCTAGCCCAGAGATAGAAGGAAGATATGGTCCTGATCAAGGAAGAATGAAAGATAAAATTAATGGACTATGCCCAAATGGCAAAATAAATGGGAAGAATTAGAAACCAGGAAGAATAAACCAGGAAGAATGGGGGAAATATAAAATTTATTTGAAAAATTATTGTAAACAATTAAATTCATTAGCAGGATTGATTTGAGACTTGTAGTAAAAATTTGAACTAAGGAATATTTAAGATTTCATTAAAGACTGGAGTTATAAAGGAGATGTGGGGTGGGTGGGAATGATAACATTGTTGTTGTTTAGTTGTTTAGTCGTGTCCGACTCTTCGGGAGCCCATGGACCAGAGCACACCATAACATAAGGATCCACAAAAGAGGATGAGGGAAGTCAAAGGGGATATATGTATTGTTTTCTGTTTTTAGTTCATGTTTTTATTTGATATATATGAATCATCAACAAACATGTCATCTGGAAGTGACCTGCAAAAGTCCTGGTTTCACTATAGTACACTGAAAGAAAAATGGAATGGAACATTTGGGACAGGGAAAATTATCAGAATAGGGCATTTCCTAAGTTATACAGGAGCCAGGCCATTTGGTGCTTTAAAGGGAATACAGGCAATGACTGATTTAGGCACGTCCAAACAACATGTGACCACACAGTGCCAAACCCGGAAGCAGCCCCAAAATGGGATGGAGCAGGTGTATGTGCATTCCACTGACACACGTGAGGGTCCAGAACATAACCCTGGCACAAAAAGATTACCTGTATAGAACTATTACAGAACTATGAAAGAAACATGAGAAAGGTAAGGCCTCGCTGCTTTCAGATGGCTGGATGTAAGTAAGGCACTTGAGATAACATTCCCAACGGCACAGCTGAACTGGTGGGAGCTTCGCTTTCATCATACGATGTCTCAGACCCAGTAATAAAAAGACAAAGTATTCAAAAACTTTCTGAAAGAAACTTGTAATGTTTCCTGCCACAACAAAGTATTCAAATTGTGGCTATCTTCAAATTAATATTCACTGAACTGAAAGTACTAAATTTAAATTAAATTAAGAGAAATGTATTTACCTCAACAAGCACACCAACATATGGTATGGGAATTTCTTCAGAATTAACAAAAAAAAGTTCTGGATTGGTCTTCCAGATTCCAAGCCATTTTTCCTTCATCTTCAACTTTTCCAAAAGGTATTTGCTAATGGCTTCATTGGCATCTTCTGCCTTTCATGTAAAAGGAGAAAATGTCAGAAATGTATTTGGGTATTTTCAGAAATGAACAAAACATAACCTTGCAAATTAATCTATAATACAAAATTGATCATTTCCCTTTCTGCCCAGCTAGCCAAATCCCTTTCTCTACAGGGTGCGACCAACCACACACACAATATGTCAATGCTTCTACGAGTAGGATTTAGCTGAATGAAGTTGTGGGTTGTGGAAACTGAGGGAATTCCTGACTGTTTTTCTCAGCACACAAATGCCTATCCTGTAACATAATTTGCTCTCTGGATCTATGTGTCCCCAGCTACTTCTTATAAATGTACAATCCGGAGAGGAGTCCCTAAGGCAGTTGGGACAGGGCCTTGTATGTCCCTGCCTAGCAACACCTGCAGCCCAGCTGGTGCCAAATGTATTGCTGTTTTCCTTTGGGGAACATCAGTGAAGGGGGGCGGGGGGGGTTATTTCTTGCCATCTGGGCAGCCCCGGCCCTTCATACACGCCGCCAAGGCTGGTGCCTGGGGAGGTCACTTCATTGCTGCTAACACACTTTGACACCCCCCTCAGAGGTGCACTCTGGAGACAGACAGATGCCAACAACTCATTTTTAACATTTTATTTGCTTCTATTTTCTTACTATTGTTACCTGCCATAGATGCTATGCAAGCCGAGATTTGTGCACAAATTCTCTAGCTATGTTAAGTAAATACATGCATATACAGTCTAATCAGCCTCTTTCTCCCACTTGCTTTCCTGCCCAGGGCTGCACACATTACATTCAACAAGCGTGCAATCTGTTTACTTGTAGTTATTCACATGTAAAGCTGAACGAGTGTATATGACACTTATTTGTGCAGTGCATATCTGTCAGCCGCCTTGAGTCCCTGTCAGGGAAAAAGGCGGGCTTTACGCATCAGTAATGGGGGGGGCCGAGGGGGCGGGTTTTCGGGCGGGCTCTTGTCTTCCGTGCGGCCTCCCTCCCTCCCTCCCGGTTCACCTTGCAGCCCTTCAGGAGGTCGTCGCAGTACAGCGCCGCCTTCCCGCTGCCGCTCAGAGCTCCCAGGTGAGAGGGAAACGGCGCCGGCAGCGGCCCGGCCTCCTCCTCCTCCCCCTCCTTCCCCGCGCCGCCACCCACTGGGACAGCCAGGCGGCGCTCCCTCGCCGCCCCCGAGGCCGCTCCCGCTCCCGCTCCCTCCCCCGGCTGCTCAGCGGCGCCGGACGCCATCGCCCCTCCAGCTGCCGCGCCGCCGCCCCTGCGCGCCCCCCCCCCGCTCCCCGACAGGGCCTTTATAAGCGGGAACTACTTTCCCTGACGCGGGCCCTTGGCGCGAGGCAGCCAATGGGAGAGGCGGCGGGGCGGAGTTCCGCGCGGTCACAAAGGGACGGTTGGGGGACAGAGCGCAGAGCCGTCGCGCGGTCTTCTTCCGCGTGCCGCGCGCAGGAGTCGGAAGGAGTGCCGCCCTGTTCCCTCTGGGTCTGGGCCTGGCAGGGGCCCACGCAAGAGAAGCCCTGCTGAGGAGGAGGAGGAGGAGGACCAGCGGGGCTGCCAGGGCCACCTTCCCCCTCATTGCTCCCTCAGGGCAGACTCGGAGGGGGGAGGGGTGGCTGCTGTTGGCGCAAACATTGAAACCTCAAGGAGGCGACATCGTGAAGCGCCTTGTATACCCCAAGTCCGGTTGGGGAAGGGGGGACTCCACAGGGTTATATCGCATATACAACACATATAAAATGCCTTTTCTTTAAAAAAAATTGGGGGGAAGCGATTTATAGGCATTGTGTATGTAATAAAGTACTGTGACACCAGATGGCCCTGTGGAGTCTTGTCTTTCCCAGCTGGATTTCCCTGTACAGTGGAAGCCCCACGTGTGACGTATGTTAGATGGAGAAATAGTTACCTGCCCAGTGCTGCTTTGTGAGCTTCAAATAAGAAGCGTCTGCTGGATCAGGCCAGTGGCTCTTCTAGTCCAGCATCCTGTTCTCACAGTAGCCAACCAGAAGTCTATGGAGCAGAACCTTCCTACTGGAGTGTAGATTTGAACCTGGGACTTTCACAATAATTCAAGCCTTACATTCTTACATAGTAGCTAGTCCTTGATAATATTTCTGGCAAATCTGGTACGGTGTCTTATTTTCACAGCAGAACTACTAAAATTTTGGTAGTTTGGATATAATATTGAAATGGTGCACAATATGGGACATGGGACTGCTGTTCTTATGTTTGTATAAACACTGTCCAGAGCAATCTGATTGCATTTTCCTGTTTGACTAGAAATTTCACAGTTGGACACTTTCTTATTGATATTATTGACTCCAAATACATTTGTGCTTGGGTCACAATGTTCTGAGAAACAGGACAACAAAACAAGCGAACACCTGCCATCCCATATTTTCATCTAGAGGGAATCCTTGAGACACTGAGTATTTAGATTCAGTGAGAGAAAAGTATTAGCTGTGCATTGCAGTAATGCACCTCATGGGAGCCCTCAATCATGTTTTTGCCCCTTCTTACTCATTCCAGCCCTTATAATTGAAAACTCAGATGTTGCTAAAAGCCAGCTGGATCTGTTCCCTATAAAGCAAGAACAAACAGCTACTATTGTTCTGCAGCTCAGTAGAATTGTGTCCAAAAAGAGTTTAATCAGATTGGACTCTGTGGGCCTTTCCAGGTGATAAAAAACCCACCAGATTTTATTCTAGAATAACAGCAGACCTAATCTGACTTAAGTAGAGACTAGTCTTGCTGGTGTTCACAGTTCTTAAAAAGAGGGCAGGATGAATGCTCCAGAGCTGACTTTGCGGAAGAAGGAGGAAACTCATAACGAACAGAAGTTTTACAAATAAAATAAAATGGTGGAGTATTGTGAGAGTAATGTGAGAGGAAGTGGGTGGCCTTGCTAACCCTTTTCCTTTGAAACTAGCATTTTGGGAAGAAATGCTTTATTCTCTTCGCATTCCAGTGCTATGATCACACTCCTCACCCTATGCTGGTCTGCACAGATCAGCATTAGATCATGTGTGCCTGTGTGTCCATGTGCCTGAATGTATACATCTGTGTGTACAGGTGTGTGACGGCCTGCCCTGTTCAGCATGCAGCCCCCCTAAAGTTTTGTCTTGAGGCAATGTGGCCCTTAAAGCCAGAACAGCTAGCCACACCTGCTCTTCTGTCTAGTCTGCATCTCCTGACAATTTAGAGTATTGTGAATAGGTAAAGGTAAAGGTACCCCTGCCCGTACGGGCCAGTCTTGACAGACTCTGGGGTTGTGCGCCCATCTCACTTAAGAGGCCAGGGGCCAGCGCTGTCCGGAGACACTTCCGGGTCACGTGGCCAGCGTGACATCGCTGCTCTGGCCAGAGCCAGAGCCAGAGCCAGAGCCGCACACGGAAACGCCGTTTACCTTCCCGCTGGTAAGCGGTCCCTATTTATCTACTTGCACCCGGAGGTGCTTTCGAACTGCTAGGTTGGCAGGCGCTGGGACCGAGCAGCGGGAGCGCACCCCGCCGCAGGGATTCGAACCGCCGACCTTTCGATCGGCAAGTCCTAGGCGCTGAGGCTTTAACCCACAGCGCCACCTGCGTCCCAGTATTGTGAATAGTAGCAAATAAATTGGCATCTTTCCTTTCCATCATATCCTGCTCAAGCTAGCCAACAACAATGAAAACAACTAACAAAATGAACATATAAATACTCATCACATATAAATATGATAAAGAACAGATATAAACAGGTCAATAGAATCAACCCATCTGTAAAACAGAGGACCATCAAAACCCATTAAAAACAAGCAGTATAAATACCAAGTCAAGCTGATTTTTAGGGATGTTTGTCATTATCAATCTTCTCATAGAGGAACAGTTGATAAGCTTTTGAGGAACCTCTAGGCACTTCAGAAAATGGTTTGAAAACAAATAGTAGCAGTAGTAGCAGCAGCAGCAGGGGCACATGATGGACTGGAGACAGGACTCTAAAGCACATCCGTCCCTGCCCCTCAGGTCTGCCACAAAGGGAGTTATGGCAGCTGGACAACTTCAGCACTGGTTCATTTTGTAGCCTCAGCAGCACCTGGCATTCCAAACGACACATGAGTTAAATATGTACAGTCTAAGCAACCATCAGTCCAACAATCTGATTTTCTTATCAACTGCTTTATGGCAGCATACATAAATAACCTGGAAATGTCCAAGGAACGGTTTGTGTGGAGTGAAAGACAACATACAGTCTAGTTATTGCAGTTTTAGTTAAGTGGAGTGGAATGAATCTTCCTTCCTTGAAGACAACTTAAGTCTTGGTGCTAGTTAGTGAAGCAGAAAGCCTTTGGCACAGCTACCTTTCCCTACCCACCTTTTACTTGTTGCCTCTCTGTGAGCCAGAAGCCTTGCGCCAACTTTGGCACTGTGATCCAAAGCCACTTATGTGGAAATAAACTCAACTGAAATGAAGGATACTTCTTTTCACATAATGTGCTTAGGCTCAGGGTATTAAGAGAGATCAGCCCAGATGTTGGGCTAGCCCTTGTACTAATCCCTGGATGGCAGTACAGAGACATACAAGTCTAGCTAACTCAGCAATGGCTGCAGGGATTCCTATAGCCCCATATTCTGGCTGCAAGACATCATCTCTCCAGCATGAGCATTTGCTCCCCAAGATAATGGCTTCAGTTCTTGTTTGAGTGGGTAAAAAATATTTGCAAGGGCAGAAGAAGGTGCAAATTATTCATGTAAACACATCTTCTATTTTGGTCCAAGATGCATCTGCAGTAATTGATATCCATTTATGTCTGTGGCAAGTTTTGGAAAAGTGAGCTCAAGGTCAAACTGCTTATTTGATCCCTTCTGTAGATCTGCTTAGATTAAAACCTGCTAAATGAAATCACTTCTTCTGAAACCAAATATTCTGCACTGTAAGCTATAACATATTAACAACTGTTAAAAGAAGAAGGGATTTGTGTTTCTAGGGTTTCAGCAATGAATTATGGGCAGAATGCCTTGTTAAAGCTGTAGCAGCAGTCCATTGCGACTTCACTGTATGTATATCCAAACACAACTGCAACTGCTATGGTTGTACTTATTACAAAGATTTACACAGAGCATATAAAAGATATCAAAGTCAAACTTATATTCTGTTTCCATTCTTCAGGAGATAGTGCTGGTGCTTTTATAGCCAAAATGGCAGCGCGCGCGCACACACACACACACACACACACACACGTAGCAGTCAGGTCCAGGGGAACCCCAAGGTTTGCTGAAGTACAAAAGATATTGAGAGGAAAATCTGTACAGAACCCCAACCCAATAGCCTATTGAGAACTGAGCTTGCCCAGTGGGCACATGATATTGACTGATAGGCTGAAGCGAGCAGCCCCTGACTTTTCCATATCCTGTCTGAACAAATAGCTCATCCCCAAAAGAACTGATGCATTCTAGAACCATAGAATTGTAGAGGTGGAAGGGACCCCAAGGGTCAACTAGTCCAACCCCCAATGCCTGTATTTTGGGATTGGTGCATTTAATTTTAAATGTGACAAGGTCTGAGAACAGAAAATCACCACTTGTGATTTTTTAATTTTATATTTCATTGTATACAAGAAGAGTTCAGCACAGTATCTGTTCCCTACTTTTAAAAACTATTTTTTGGCTGGCACTTGAAAAGCAGGCAGGCTGATCTTGATACGTTAAAATGGAAACTCTCTATTTTTAATACAATTGTATGGTTGTTTCCATTGTTGCTAGCAGTGCCCACTCCAGGGTTTAAAAATAACATTTCCTTCCTTCATAATCTTGTCACATGTAAAAATAACAAAGTGGCTCTCTTACCTATAACAACATTTCATGCTTATACATCTTCAAAGGGTTTTCAAGTTATTAAAATAGGATATGTATTTTTGGAACATACACAAAAATGACTAGGATCCGCTATGTTCCAACATGAAGCAAAACCTACTTGCACATACAGATTAATATCAAGATACTGAATTCACAGACGTTTGAAGTTATTTCTTATATACTGCCATAATGATTTGCATCTTTAATCTTCATACTAAATCACAAAGCTATTTTACACACATGATGACGTGACCTACAATCCAGAAAGCACACACTGCGTGAGCGAGACTTGAGGGGTGAGGGGAAATTGCCTGGATTATCTTCAAGGCTCTCCTGACCGGCAGACACAGCCTTGTCGTCCTCTTGTGATAAAGAAGTAGCCCCTCCCATGGTGCTCCTGTCTCCCCAACCCAAAAGCAAGGAGGGCCCTTTAAAGGCCAGCCAGCTGCTTCAGCCTCACCTTCGAGACAACAGAGAGTGCTTCATTTGGGGCTAGCTGCTTGCAAAGCTCTCTCAGAAGGATTCTGGGTGCTCTGCAGTGCTTTTTTTTCCTAAAAAAAAAAAAAGTTTAGGGGTACTCTCATTTTCCTACTCATATTGAAATACTGCCCCTCAATGAGGCCAAACTTAGATCCACAAAATGTTTAGGGGTATGCGTACCCCTGCACCCCCCCCCCGGAAAAAAGCACTGATGCTCCATAACAATCTCCAGGGACTGGGGGGGCTTTGGACTCCTGCTTCCTCTATGAGGAGGAGGACGTTGGCTATCACTTGTTAACTCCAGGCTAAATTGGGGGGGGGGGGGACAGAGCGGACTCCATCATGTTCTCTGTCCCAAGATTCCTCAGCCAGAAGGTACAAACCTGTAAGCCAAGAAATTGGATATTATCTGTTGGTAAGTAACACAATTCAGGAAATTCAGGAGAGAAATCCCCATTGTATTTCACATTTTAACCATGTTCATAAATTGAAATTCTGCTAAACCACAGAGCCTAGGACTTGCTGATCAGAAGGTCGGCAGTTCGAATCCCTGAAACGGGGTGAGCTCCCGTTGCTCGGTCCCTGCTCCTGCCAACCTAGCAGTTTGAAAGTACGTCAAAGTGCAAGTAGATAAATAGGTACCACTCCTGCGGGAAGGTAAAAGGCGTTTCCGTGCACTGCTCTGGTTCACCAGAAGCGGCTTAGTCATGCTGGCCACATGACCCAGAAGCTGTACGCCGGCTCCCTCGGCCAATAAAGCGAGATGAGTGCCGCAACCCCAGAGTCGGTCACGACTGGACCTAATGGTCAGGGGTCCCTTTACCTTTACCTTTAGTTTCCTATAGATTTCTGATATGCCACTCAGCAGTTAAAAGGCAACCTACTCTTGGGAGAATGGGCCTCTAATCCACTCCTTTGACAATAATTTAATATTCCCTAATTATTCTCTCTCCCAGTTTCTGGGCCCAATTTAAAGGGCTGGTTTTGACTTATAAAGCCTTAAACAGCTCAGGATGCAATCAATACCTTAAGGACCACCTCTCCCAACAAGAACCACAATCATTGTCTGAGGTCCTTCTTTGTGTGCCCCCTCTACAAGAGGCTTGGAGTGTGGCAAGAAGAGAGTGAGACTTTTCTGTGGTGGCTCCCCACTTGTGGAACGCTCTCCCCAAGGAGGCTCACCTGGTACCTTCATTACATATATTTAGGCACCAGACAAAAATGTTTCTCTATAAACAGGCCTTTGGCTGATTAACAGTCTGCAGCTTTTTAAATTGTTTCAGGAGAGCTATTGGCTTGTTTTTGTTTTATTATGTATTTTGTGTTCTTGTTTTGTATCTTTATATTGTGAACCACCCTGTGATCTTCAGCTATAAAAAATCAATCAATCAATCAATCAATCAATTAGAATAATTAGTTGTATCAGCTGCCTCTCTAGTCCTATACAGCAAAGGTTAGTATCACTGTATATATGAGTCTCACTCGCCTTGTTGTGGTGAGTGGGCTTGCACGTTCCTATGACCCTTGTGAGCGAAGCTGTCGGGAATCTCGTACTCCCAGCAGGGTCACCCAAGGCGGTAAGGTCAAAGGGGAGGAGCTAGACATAGAATGATCCAAGAAGTCCTCAACGGCAGAACAGGCAGCTGATAACAAGCGGTATGTTACAACGGCTGTGAAGGCAGATGAAGACCGCAGGAGATAAGAATCTTCCAGTCATTGTGATACTCATGTCATGGCAGTGGATACAGATTCAATCGAACTCAGGAAACAAGGGAGAAACATGCTAAGAAGAAGGCATGCTTGGCAAATCCACACTGTGATCAGCTCCTGCCCGGAAACCAAGGTCCCCACTGTGGAAGGATGTGTGGATCCAGAATCGGCCTCCACAATCACTTAGGGACTCATTGTTCAAACCGTGTTTATGGAAGACAATCTGACTCGGCTATGAGGGATCGCCAAAGAAGAAGAAGGATCTATGGTACTCTTTCTGTGGGAGCATGCATTCATGAATCCTCTTCTTCAGTGCCTGGTCAGCTCAGCTGGTTAAAGCAGGGCGCTGATAGGGCCACGGTGGCATGTGTGATCCTGATGGGGGGGCAGTGGGATCTTTCTGCCTTGCAGGGGTTGGGCTGGGTGATCCTGGGGGTCCCTCCCAACTCTACAGTTCGCCCTGCACAATTCATATCTGAGTGGTTTCACAGTCATCTCATCTGTGCTGCGCCAGCATGGGATCTTGAGGGGCTGCCCTTGACTCCGCTTGCGGGGCCTGGGTGTATGGGGTGCCCCCAGAGAGAATTCCCCTCCCACTTGGGAGGCTTCCGCTGGCAAGGTGGATGTGCAGGTGAATGCGGACAGGAAGGCTGGTCATCTCTCACTGCCCTGCCCTGCCCTGCCCTTCTTTATAGTTTATGATTTTCAGTTTGATACATATCAGTAATTTTACCATCATTTTAACATTTCAAAACTCAACGTCCTTCCCCCTTTCTGCTGTTCCTTAAATTTATTTATTTTTATGTTTTCTGCATATCCAAATGAATTAATTTGTTCATCTATTCAAGTACTTTAAATATATACAGTGGTACCTCGGGTTAAGAACTTAATTCATTCTGGAGGTCTGTTCTTAACCTGAAACTGTTCTTAACCTGAAGCACCACTTTAGCTAATGGAGCCTCCTGCTGCCGCTGCGCCGCCGGAGCACGATTTCTCTTCTCATGCTGAAGCAAAGTTCTTAACCCAAGGTAATATTTCTGGGTTAGCAGAGTCTGTAACCTGAAGTGCATGTAACCTGAAGCATATGTAACCCGAGGTACCACTGTATACTCTTATAAAACTGCAGGTTATTACAATGTTTTTATCCATTTACAGTTTATTTGTAAATCTCCAATAAACCATTTCCATTATTTTATAAACTGTTATCTTGCTTTCTTATTTTCCTGGTAAGTTTCGCCATTTCGGCATGTTCCATAAGGTTTTGTATCCATTCTTCTTTCGCTGGGACATATTCTTCTTCTTTCCATTTTTGGGCAAGTAACTTTCTTGCCCATCCTCACAACTGTTGGGAAAAAGAACCCCCGGGGATAAAAGCATGATCAAAGACTAGCGTATTTGTATTACAAACTTTATTTGAATCCATACAAAAATTATTTATATATTTATTTATTTATATATTTTGAATTGTGGGGAGGGGGGAACTGGGCATGGGAGGGGGGGTAAGAGCTCCGCTCGAGCTGCTGGTCTCACTGCTGCCGTTGCCTGGAAGAGAAAAGAAAAGAAAAAGGATTCTTAATATTTTAATTGATTATTATGCTGATAACCCATCTTTCTGCTCCCTCTGCCCCACTGCCAGATTTTCTCTGGCCTCCCTGTTCCTGAGGAAGAAAGATCAACACTCACCATCCACGTTGTTATCGGTGGACTCCATCCCCTGGTCGCATGGTCTCACAAAAATTGATCGAATCTTCACTACCTCCTCCTTCCCGTCCTTCATGATGTTGACCTCCTCCTTCCACTCATCTTCCTTCTTCTGGCAGACCAGGGGATGTATCTTGGGCAACCGGCAGCAGGAGACCAGCAGCCCGCGGAGCCTCCTCAGACTTCGGAACCTAGGGAAGAAGAGGAAACAGTTAGGAAATGGGTTCTAGAGATCTCTGTGCTGGATTTGGGGCACCTGGCAGCTAAACCTCCCCTATGTTTCAGAAAGAAGGAGAAATCCTACTTACACCTGACACGAAGAGAGTCTCTGAAATCTCTTCTGCAACATCTTGCTCTGCTCTCCCTCACTTGCTATCCTCAAATGGTTGCTCTTCCCAAAGTGCTCAGCCAAGTCACTCAGCAGGGGGACGTGTCACAATGGAGGACATGACCCCCTTACTTTAGCTATCTTGCTTAATAACGGGCATTGTTCCCCTTCACATTCACTTTTCAAATCTATCTTTCAGTGGCTTAAGCGGTTTTATTCCATTTATTTAGAAAAGATCTCGAGCTGGCTTCATCCAGCCTTTCTGGACAGCGGGGTCACCAAGGGAAAGCACTTCTGGCCTCGACTACGGCTGCTGTTTCTCACTTCATAGTTCAAAATAACCCCTCCACACACTGTAGTAATCTGTCCAGTATTACGTTTCAATGTACCCCAAGCTCTACATTGGATTCTTGGTTATTAAAAACTGGTTGAAACCATTTTATTCCATTCACAAAAGAAAACCTGATATGGGATTCTGATCAAGGTTTATAGACAATGGGTGAGACATTTATTGATCCTTTTTGTAAGTTATGATTTGTCTACTTTAGTGTATTATTTATATATTGTAATCAAGAAGGGGTTGGGGTGGGAAGCACTTTTGAATACGAAACTGGTGGGTGGCTGTCATGAGTTCAGATCCATTTCATAGAATCATGGAATCTTAGAGTTGGAAGGGAGCCAAGGGTCATCTAGTCCAGCCCCCTGCAATGCAGAAATTTCAGCGACAGCATCCATGACAGATGGCCATCCAGCCTCTGGTTAGAAACCTCCAAGGAAGGAGAGTCCACCACCTTCCAAGGGAGTCTGTTCGACTGCCAAACAGCTCTTAGTGTCAGAAAGGTTTTCATGAATGTTTAGTCGGAATCTCCATTCTTTGAACTTGAAGCCATCTCCTCGAGTCCTAGCGTCCAGAGCAGGATAAAACAAGCATCCTCCCTCTTCCATGTGACAGCCTCTAAGATAGCTGAAGATCTCCTCTCAGTCTCCTCTTTTCCAGGCTAAACATACCCAGCTCCTTCAAGCATTCATCGTAAGGCTTTGTTTCCAGACCCTCGATCATCTTGGTCACCCTCCTCTGCACATGGTCCAGCTTGTCAGCATCCTTCTTAAACTGTGGTGCCCAGAACTGGACACAGTATTCCAAATGTGTTCTGACCAAGGCAGAATCGAGTGGTACTATCACCTCCCTTGATCTGGACACTAGACGCCTGCTGAGGCAGACCAGAATAGTGTTAGCTTTCTTTTGCTGCTGCATCACACTGTTGACTCCTGTTAAGCTTTTGGTCCACCAAGACCCCTAGATCTTTTCCTCCTATACTGCTAGAAAGCCAGGTGTCCCCCATCCCATCTTAGTGAATCTGGTTCTTGCTGCCAAAGTGCAGAACCTGACATGATTCCCTATTGAAAAACTCATTTTGTTCGCTTGCGCCCAGTGCTCCAATCTGTTCATGTCATTTAGAATTCAGATTCTGTCTTCTGCAACATGAGCTACTCCTCCCAGTTTGGTGTCATCTGCCAATTGGATGAGCATCCCCTCAATTCCATCATCCAAGTCATTGACAAAGCCATTGAACAACAAGGGGCCCAGGACAGAGCCTGGCGGCACCCCACTTGTCACTTTCCCCCCGGAGGACGAGGAACCATTCATCATGTCCCGGTGGTGGGCGACATTTGCAGCCTGGCGCATTGCACTGCCATCTCGGACCCACACTGCTCTGCCTCCCGGGGTCACCGCCTCTGAGTTCCCGCCGGAACCCAGCTGTTTGAATTGGCCAATCTGCAGCGGTCCGGGGGGCGGAGCTAGGAGGAGCAGACCTTACCAATGCAGGCTTCCCTCTGGTCCGCTCCTCAGATTTAAAGGACGCCAGAGGCCTCTGGGCTAATCTACTTTGCATCAGTATATGGAGGGCTGGGCTAGATGACCCAGGGCCCCTTCTAAGCCTGTTTTCAGTAACAGGAGGAAAGGATCCTGTTCATTAGTTATTAATTAGGCATGTGGTCATAGGCATGCGTGCACATGCGGGGTTACAATGCATGGCTAGTTCGCATGTGATCTATGGTCCCACTTGCTGGATCATCGCCTTGTTGTGGTGAGTGGGCTTGCATGTTCCTATGATCCTTGTGAGCGAAGCTGTCGGCAATCTCGTACTCCCAGCAGGGTCACCCAAGGCAGTGAGGTCAAAGGGAAGGAGCTAGAGAAAGAATGATCCAAGAAGTCCTCAATGGTAGAACAGGCGGCTGATAACAAGCGGTATGTTACAACAGCTGTGAAGGTGGATGAAGGCTGCAGCAGATAGGAATCTACCAGTTTGTTGTGACTACTTCATGCCATTGGAACAGAGCCCTACTGCGAAGACTGTGCGTTGGTCAGCGTGCACTGATCTACGCACATAAAACAAATTCACACACAAATCAGGAAGTCCCTAGTCATGAACTGGCACATGGGCGGTGGATGCAGATTCAGTCATTCTAACTCAAGGAATGAGGCAGTTGAGCAGCTCGGCAGCTGTATCCATGACTGAGCAGCCCTTTTTAGGATCCACTCTGCTCACCCAGAAATGGGGGAGGGGCTAGAAAAGGTGCCTTAAACATAGTCTGCCTCCCTTTTCCCCTGACTGGATTACCACACCCAGTGAGGTCACCACCTAGTGGTCGTAAAAGACAATTGAACTTTGGAACATGGAATATACGGACTTTGTCAGATAGAACAGATATCGAGCATCCTGAATGCAGAACTGCCATCATTGCAAGAGAGCTGTGACGTTTTTGTTGAATTTGCAGTGTCCCAAGCACAGCGGAATGATGAGGAGTACGTGCCACATACTCTATATTACTTTATTTACACTTCAAAGCTGGTAGATTACAGAAAAACATCTTGCCTCTGCCGGAGCAGAGAAAGCATCCTCTCTCCTCTAAAGCACGGAGAGAACACAGTGAAAAACAGGAAACCAGTGTACGTCACAACCAGTCTCCTTTCCCGTGGGAAAACCCAACAGCAATTCTGACTGTGGAATGTAAACATTGCCTCGTGACAAGCACTTCGCTGCACAGTGAAGAGAGCAGAAACCAACAGTTTTAACATCAATATTGCAGTGCTTCAAGAGACTCAAAGAGCAGACGAGGGACAACTGAAGGAAGAAAATGGAGGCTACACTTTCTTCTGGACAGGTCTATCTGAACAAGAACATCGAATACATGGGGTAGGCTTTGCTATCAAAAATGATCTTGTGAAGCTCCTGTCAGAAGTCCCTACCAGCATAAATGAGCAACTCTCAACCCTTCAAATAAAACTCACCAAAAAACAACAGGCTACTATTATAAGCGCTCATGCACCAACACTGGATGCCGATGAAGGCATTAAAGAAAAATTTACCTCTCAGCTGGATACCATCCTATCAGAAGATAAAATTATTCTCCTGGATGCAAGAGTTGGGCTGGGACCTCTAGGTCCCAGCTCACAGAGGACCAATGCTAGGCTGTCGTTATGTACAAAAGTCTTTATTGAGGTTTAGTTTCCATTTCAAAGCCGCAGCGCGCAGCTCTACGTCTTAAAGCGCAGCTCTACGTCTTAAAGCCTAGACCGGCGAAGTACCGTCTGAGTCTCCTCCTATGACACCAGTTTAAGATCCTAGCCCTGCTCCACGCTGCTCTCTCCTCCTCTGGGTCCTCCTGCCCGCTGGGGCATTGCCCTTTCTGGACTCTTCCGACGCTGAGTCGCTTAGCTCCTCCCCCTCCCTCCGGCGGGCTTTAGGACCCGGTTCCCAATCCTCATTCTCTGCTGTCCCGCGCTCCTGTACATTTGAACTTGCCTCTCGCGCCAACCCAGTGACCTTCCTCCTGACCGTTATACTACTTCTGTCACTGCTTCCCTCTTCCGGGATACTGGCCAGATCTGACCTCCCCTCCGTTGTCTGACTCTCCGATGGAGGTGTGGTCAGCCCTGCCTTATCTTCTCTCCCTGGTGGGGAATGCACTGGCCCCGATCCTTGGGACTCTTCCCCCCCACTCTGCTCTGGTGGGGAAGCTGGTCCTGATTTCCAACTACTGCTCTGGGAGTCCCTGCTGCCCCCTTGCTCCTGGGGTGTTCCCCTTGGGAACCCCCTACCCCTGACCACTGGCGCCCCCTTCTGTGAATCTTCCGATTCGCTGGAGAGGCTCATGGAATCCCTCAGTTCACTGTCCTCTTCTCCTACGCTCCCCTCGGATTCTTCCCCTTTGCTCTCCATCTCCTCTCTTCCCTGTGCCTCTGCTCCTGAACCCCTGACAGGTAGGCTTTGCTATCAAAAATGATCTTGTGAAGCTCCTGTCAGAAGTCCCTACCAGCATAAATGAGCAACTCTCAACCCTTCAAATAAAACTCACCAAAAAACAACAGGCTACTATTATAAGCGCTCATGCACCAACACTGGATGCCGATGAAGGCATTAAAGAAAAATTTACCTCTCAGCTGGATACCATCCTATCAGAAGATAAAATTATTCTCCTGGATGCAAGAGTTGGGTGAGATTTTTATCTGTGGCCTGGGACTATTGGGAAAGAAGGAATTGGCAACAGCAACCAGAACGGAATCTTACTTTTGACGATATGTGCAGCGCATAACCTTGTTATTACCAACACACTCTTTTGACAAAAAAATAAATTAAAAACTTCATGGAGGTATCCTCAGTCAAACCACTGGCACCTCTTAGACTATGTTATTGTCCGTGCTAAAGATCGCCGTGATGTGCTCCTCACCAGAGCTATGACAAGCGCCGACGACTGCTGGACAGATCACGACTAATATGCTCCACGATGGCTATCAAGATTATACCTCAATGTAAGCTTCAAGGAAGGAAACCAAGGCACAAAATGAACACTCAAGCCCTTCAAGATCCAATTAAGCGGGATTGCTTCCAAACGACTCTTAAAAACCATCTGCTTTTGGAGTTCTCTGATAAAATCGAGGAACACAGGACCAAGCTAAAAACATCCATTATTGCAGCCTGCGAACAAACTATTGGATACCAAACCAAGAAACACCAGGACTGGTTTGATGAGAATGACAGTGAGATTGAGCGCATGATTGACAAGAAAAGGAAGGCCTTTCAGATCTGGCAAAGAGATAGAAACTGTGCCACTAAGAAAAAAACCTATGTCAACACTAAGGCTGAGGTTCAAAGAAGAACCAGAGAACTAAAAAACACCTGGATCAAGATATCAAGCTCAAGAGATCCAGCACTTAGCCGACACTCATGATGCACAGAGTTTCTTTAAAGCCACAAAGACCATGTGGACAGGCTGCTTGGACGAGTGAAACTGACCACATGTCTCCTTGATCCTTGCCCATCCTGGCTGATAAAAGCGAGCCGGGAAGGGCTGGGCGATGGGCTTCGTGGGGTGGTGAATGCTTCCCTCTGTGAGGGAGCCTTCCCAGACCTGCTGAAAGAGGCGGTCATTAAACCGCTTCTTAAAAAAACATCTTTAGACCCAGCCAATATGGCCAACTATCGCCCAGTCTCAAATATTCCATTCTTGGGCAAGGTGATTGAGTGAGTGGTTGCTGAACAACTCCAAGCACGCCTGGAGGATGTGGACCATTTGGATCCCTTCCAGTCAGGATTCAGGCCTCATCATGGGACTGAAACTGCCTTGGTCGCGCTGCTCAATGATCTCCGGTGGTCTAGGGACAAAGGTGAGAGCTGTTTCCTAGTTCTACTGGATCTCTCAGCGGCCTTTGACACCATCGACCATAACATCCTTCTGGACCATCTAGAGGGGCTGGGAGCAGGGGGCACTGTTATACGGTGGTTCTGCTCCTTTCTCCTGGGCCGTGTCCAGAAAGTGGTGTTGGGGGATGAGTGTTCAGACCCCTGGGCTCTCACTTGTGGGGTGCCTCAGGGTTCCGTCCTCTCCCCCATGCTTTTTAATATCTATATGAAGCCGCTGGGAGAGATCATCAGGGGGTTTGGGCTGGGTGTTCATCAGTATGCAGATGACACCCAGCTCTACCTCTCTTTTATTTTTATTTTTTTATAAATATTTTATTAAGTTTTAGAAAAGACAACAAACATAAGAAAAAACAAGAACAAATACACAAAAATACAAAATTATAAAATACATAAGAAAAAAGAGAAAATAGTTTCAAAAAAGAAAAGAAAAAACACATTTTTTAAAAAAGAAGAAAAAACACAAAAATCCCTCTTTTTACTTCTCATCTTTGATTCACTTATTTTCTTGACTTCCTCACATCTCCCTTTTTTGTATCCCTGTTGAAAATTAATTCAGCAAATTCATATCCAATTTATTTGTCTAATTATCCATCCAATCTTATTTTTAACCTCGTTGCTAGAACCCCTTCAGTTCATTTCAATGCCATTAACATTCAAAAATTTTACAATATTTCTGTAAGTAAATTTTAAATTTCTTCCAATCTTCTTCCACTGACTCTTCTCCCTGGTCTCGGATTCTGCCAGTCATTTCCGCCATCTCCATATATTCTATTACTTGCATCTGCCATTCTTCCAGAGTGGGTAGGTCTTGTGTCTTCCAGTGCTTTGCTATGAGTATTCTTGCTGCTGCTGTTGCGTACATAAAAAAAATTCTATCCTTCTTTAACACCAACTGGCCGACTATGCCCAGGAGAAAGGCCTCTGGTTTCTTAGGGAAAGTGTACTTGAGTACCTTTTTTAGTTCATTATATATCGTCTCCCAGAAAGCCTTAATCCTTGGGCATGTCCACCAAAGGTGAAAGAATGTACCTTCTGTTTCTTTACATTTCCAACATTTGTTATCGGGCAAATGATATATTTTTGCAAGCTTGACTGGGGTCATGTACCACCTATACATCATTTTCATAATGTTCTCTCTTAGGGCATTACATGCCGTAAATTTAATTCCGGTGGTCCACAACTTCTCCCAGTCAGCAAACATAATGTTATATCCTATATCTTGTGCCCATTTTATCATAGCAGATTTTACCGTTTCTTCCTCAGTGTTCCATTTCAACAGCAAATTATACATTCTTGATAATATCTTAGCATTGGGTTCTAACAATTCTGTCTCTAACTTTGATTTTTCCACATGGAAACCCACTTTTTTATCCTGGTTATAGGCCTCTCTTATTTGAAAATAATGTAGCCAGTCTCGCACCTTATCTTTAAGCTTCTCATAACTCTGCAATTTCAATTTGTCACCTTCCTGTTCCAAAATTTCCCAATATTTTGGCCATTTAGTCTCCATATTAAGTTTTTTCAAAGCTTTCGCTTCCATAGGTGAGAGCCACCTTGGGGTTTTACTTTCCAGAAAGTCTTTATATCTCGATCATACATTAAACAATGCTTTCCTGACAATATGGTTTTTAAAAGCCTTGTGTACTTTAACCTTGCCATACCACAAATATGCATGCCACCCGAATACATTGTCATAACCTTCAAGATCTAAGATGTCTGTGTTCTCAAGAATTAGCCATTCCTTCAACCAGCAAAAAGCTGCTGATTCATAGTAAAGTTTCAAATCTGGCAGGGCAAACCCCCCTCTATCTTTAGCATCCGTAAGTATCTTAAATTTTATTCTGGGCTTTTTGCCCTGCCAGACAAATCTAGAGATATCTCTTTGCCACCTCTTGAAACAATCCATCTTGTCAATAATTTGCAAAGATTGAAACGAAAACAGCATTCTCGGCAATACATTCATCTTAATAACAGCAATTCGACCTAGCAAGGAAAGCTTCAAATTTGACCAAATTTCTAGATCTTTTTTCACTTCTGACCAACATTTCTCATAGTTATCTTTAAATAAATTAACATTCTTAGAAGTCATATTCACCCCCAGGTATTTTACCTTCTTTACCAATGTTAAATCTGTCTCCTTCTGAAACCTTTCTCTCTCAATCGGCGTCAAATTTTTCTCCAAAACCTTAGTTTTTGACTTATTTAATTTAAAACCTGCCACTTGACCAAATTCCTGGATTAATTCTAGGGCCCTCTTAGTGCTAGCTATTGGCTCCTGTAATGTCAATACAAGGTCATCTGCAAAGGCTTTAAGTTTATAATGTTTAACTCCGACCTGGATACCCTGTATCAAGTAGTCCCTTCTTATCATGTTTAGCAAAACTTCCAGGACCGAAATAAAAAGCAATGGGGAAATTGGGCAGCCTTGTCGTGTCCCTTTCTCAATCCTAAACTCTTCCGTCACCACATTATTAACTATCAATTTAGCCTTTTGTTCAGAATAAATCGCACCTATACCGTTTTCAAAATTTTGCCCTACCCCCATCTCCTGAAGATTTTTCTTCATAAAACTCCAAGAAATATTGTCAAAGGCTTTCTCCGCATCTACAAATATCAAAACTGCTTCTGTATTGATATTCACTTGTAACTTTTCCAAAATATTAATTACATTCCTCATGTTGTCAGATAAGTGTCTACCAGGGAGAAAGCCAGCCTGATCTTTATGTATCATTTCAGCTAATACTTTTTTCAATCTTTTAGCCAGAATATCTGCAAAAATTTTCTAATCCACATTAAGCAGGGATATGGGACGGTAGTTCTTAAGTTGTGTCTTCTCAGACTCAGTTTTCGGTATAAGTGTGATATAAGCTTCTTGCCACGACTCTGGCGCTTTCCCCCCCTCCATAATTTCATTGCATACCTCCCTTAGTGGTTGAATTAAATAGTCTTTCAAAGTTCTATAGTATTTGGAGGTTAACCCATCAGGCCCTGGAGATTTGCCCAATTGCATATTCTGAATGGCACCTTCCACCTCTTGTTCTGATATTTTGTAGTTCAAAAGTAGTTTATTTTCTTGAGAAATTTTTTGTAATCCATTAGTTTTCAAAAATTGGTCAATTTTAGTCTCAATCTGTGGCCCTTGTGTATAAAGTTGTTTGAAATATCTCTGGAAACAATTTCTTATCTCCTGTGGGTTCTGTATATTCTTACCATCAACTTCAAGATTAGTAACGGTGTTTAATTTTTGTCTCTTCTTCAACTGCCACGCTAGCAACTTCCTGTTGAATTTGCAGTGTCCCGTGCACAGCGGAATGATGAGGAATACGTGCACATACTCTTAATTGCTTTATTTACATTTTTAAAGCTGGTAGATTACAAAAAAACATCTTGCCTCTGCCGGAGCAGAAATAGCATCCTCTCTCCTCTGAAGCACGGAGAGAAACACAGTGAATGAGAACAGTGAAAAACAGGAAACCAGTGTACGTCACATCCAGTCTCCCTTTCCCGTGGGAAAAACCCAACAGTACCTCTGACTGGAATGTAAACATTGTCTTGTGACAAGCCTTTCGCTGCACAGTGAAGAGAGCAGAAACCAACATCCTCCCCCTTTCTGTGAACATCACTGGGCAGCGTGTTCGTACAATTTCAGTACAAACCCAACTTCTGCACATAGGTACAGTGTTGATCCTTTGATACAATCTTGGACAATACATCAGCAGGAATTTCATTACCTGGCATATAGGACACCGTTACGAGTCCCTTCTGAATACGTTCCCTAGCATGTTGCAACTTCAATTGCAAGTGCTTCGTGCTTTGCTTGCAACCTTCAGAATTCAGCAAAGCCAAACATGCTTTGTTGTCCTGGTAAACCTGGATTGGACATTTGACAGGAATTTTCATGTCTTTGCACAATTGTAACAACCATTCACAATCTTTAAGTGAATAAGATAGTGCATTCAGTTCAGCTTCACAAGTACTTAAGCTAACTGTTGTTTGCTTCTTGCATGACCAATCAAATAGACCCTGATTGTACATGTAGCAAACTCCAGACGTGCTTTTCCTGTCTGTAGTGTCACTTCCAAAACTTGCATCTGCAAATATCTCAAGACCACCAGACTTCTGATTGTTAAATCTCAGTCTGTAATGCATAGTGCCTTTCAAATACCGCGCTATGCGTTTCAGAGCTTTCCAATCCTTAACAGTAAGATTGTTGACTTGTCTGCTTAGCAAATTACAGCTAACGGCAATGTCAGGTCTTGAACATCTGGCAATGAAGTTTAGCTTGCCTAGCACACTTCTGTACAGTGTTGTGTCAGAAAATGTTTCTTCAGTGTCATCTACCTGATAACCTGTTGTCATCGGTGTGTCTACAGGGTTAGCATCCATCAGGTTTAGTTTGCCTAACACATCAGCAATTTTCCGTGACTGGTGTACTAGAATGTTACCATCTTGATCTCTCTCTATTTCCAGAGATAGGTAGTTGTTTACCTCTCCAAGATCTTTCATGTCAAAGTGCTCTTTCAGTTGAGCTAGGGCGTTATTGTACATTGTGACATCTTTCCAAAAGAATAATAAATCATCAACATAAAACAAACAATACAGTTTCTTTTGCCCCTCCTCTTTGACAAATACACATGGATCAGCTTTCCCTTGCTTAAAACCTAGAGAAAACAATACCTTAGTGAGTTTTGTGTGCCAACACCGTGCACTTTGTTTGAGACTATAAAGGGACTTTTTCAGAGCACAAACAAATCCCTGTTTTACCTGTACGCCATCAGGTGGAAGCATATAAAGTGATTCATCTAGAGATCCGTACAGAAAAGCTGTATTCACATCGTGGTGACTAATGTGTAAATTCTCCTCTGCAGCTAGCTTGAGCATAAGCATAATGCTCTCATACCTCACTGTGGGTGAGTAGGTCTCGTGATAGTCTTCACCTGGTACCTGTGCAAAACCTCTGGCTACCAATCTGGCTTTGTGTCTGACTATCTTGCCATTTTGATCAGTCTTCGCTTTGAAGACCCATTTGCTTCCAAGCAGTTTCATTCCTGGAACTACTGGAACAAGTTCCCATGTTTTGTTCCTTTCCAAGGAATCAAGCTCAGCCTTCATGGCATTTAACCATGGCTCAGCTTCCTTTGAATCCAAATCCTGGATTTCTTGGAAACTTGAAGGTTCAAATACCTTCTTGGAGCTTTTAACAGCTGTTACTGCTATCTTGGCAAACTCATCAGCAAATCTCTTTGGAGGTCTACCTTTTGTGGCTCTTTGTGACCTGCGAATTAGCCTTAAGTCTTCAACACTCTCCTCTTCCTTCTTAGGAGAAAAGTGACCTATTGTGAACAATGGTTCTTCCAATTCTTGATCAGAGCTTTCAGAGGGTCGCATAGAGGCTTTCGCACTCTTGAAATCCTCTGAATCACCTGATTCAGTTTCAGACTCAGAATCAGTACTTTCATCAGTGGGTGTGGGTTGCTGCGGTTGTTTTTGACTATCCTCAGTCTCATCACTGTCATCAGGGTAACATTGGAAAATTCCCACATTCTCCCCCCACTTGGCATTGTACTCAACACTTCTTGTGAGCTTAATAGTCTTAGAGCCAGTCATCCTTATTCTGTAAGAACCTTTCTCATAACCTAGAAAGATACCATGCAAACCACGCTTGTCTAACTTGGAGTTTTGTGGTGAGTGAACCCACATGTCAGAACCAAAAATTTTCATGTGTTTGATGTATGGCTTCTTGCCAAACATCTTCTCATAGGGGGTACAACCAATCGCTGAAGATAACCTGCGATTATAACTGTAAGTGAAACATGAGAGAGCTTCGGCCCAATAACTCTCTGGAAGATTTGCATCATGTAGCAAAGTTTTTAACCCTTGAAGCAATGTCTAGTTTGCTCGTTCCGCAAGTCCATTCTGCCATGGCGAGCGAGGACTAGACAAATCGTGTTGAATTCCTTTCTCAGACAGAAAAGCTTCAAATTGCTGAGAAGTGAATTCCCCTCCGCGATCACTGAAAAGAGTCTTTACCTTCTTACCATGCACATTTTCCAACCAAGCACAGAATTCCTTGAACCTAGGAAAAGCCTCTGATTTCTGCTTGAGATTGTACACATAAATATACCTGGAAAATGCATCAATGAGAACCATGAAGTACCTATTTCCACCCAAAGAGGGTGCTAGTGGTCCAACCAAATCAGCATGAACAATTTGGTATGGTTCTGTAGCTTGCCTACTAGACACCTTACCTTTCGCAGCCATTTTCACCTTGTTTGCTGTGCATGCCTTGCACTTCATGTGGTACCTGCAGGGTTTAATAGTCATACCTTCAACCAAGGCAGGCATTTTAGATACTGCCTCAAAATGCAAATGACCAAATTTTCAATGAAAATCGTGAATACAATCTGCATGCAAACTTTTGTTAGAACCTGCAAAGCAACAAGTGTCATCCTGCACAACATCATCATAATACAAAACATATAAACGATCAACATATTCAGCATATAATACATAATCATTTTTCTTTGTGATGATGCACCTTTTGTTCTTAAAGGAAACGTCAATTTTCCGCTCATTCAGCTGTCCAACGCTGAGCAGATTATGTTTGGCATCTGGCACATAAAGTACATTCTGTATCAATAAGTCCAAACTGTGAAGAACAACAGTTCCGTAGCCTTTACTGGGAATTGTGTGGTCATCCGCCTGGTGAATCGCACCTTCCTGCGGTGTAAAAGACACGAACAGTCGCTTATCGTTGCACATGTGGTGCATTGCCGCTGAATCAACAACGAAGTAAGATCTAGACGTCTTCTGGACCTCTGCAACTTTTGGAGTGAAGCGTGAGACCATTGCTTTGGGCTGCGTTGTCCTGGACACTGGACCTCTGCCTTTGCCTCGGCCTTTTCCACGCGATGAGCTTTCGCTGCGCTGCTCTGTCTTGGCCTTGGGATATCTGCATTCCCTCTTCATATGGCCTAGACGTCCACAGGAGTAGCATTTCACTGCCTTCAAAGCTTTGGCGCCATCTGGTGGTTCCACTGCACTCTGGGATGACGTCTGTGAAGACTCCCCCTTTCCCATGCAGCCAGCACCCCGGCGATCTGCTTCATTCTGAATCACGGCAGTAATATAATCCACTGTCAGCTGAGCGGTAGGCTGTACAGCAATCTGAGTCGCAACAGACTCCCAACCTGAACCCAAAGATTGTAGTATCATGAAGGAATACACAGCCTCTGGAAAGTTGAGTCCTCTCTGTTGCAGCTCATGTCTCAGATTCTGCATCTCCATCAGATGTGTACGCACATCTCCACCTTCAGCAAGAGCCATATTATGCAGCTTGTTAAAGTAAAACATAGTAGATCCAGCTTCTGTCCTCAAGTGAGCCTCTCTCAAAGCGTCCCAAATTTCTCTGGCTGAGGTCTTATCACGCAATAGACAGAGCTCTCCTGGGGATACTATCAATGTAAGAGTTCCCCTTGCTTTGGAATCCTTAGCTTCCCATGCATCTGTAATTGGAGCTGGGGGGGTGTCTGTAATAACTTCAAACAGACCCTCTTTCCGCAGAATAGCCTCTGCATAGAGAACCCAGTCCGCATAGTTTTTCCTATTGAGCTTAGGAATCCCACAAGCATCCTGAAGGGCCATCATGACTCTGGCATTAGCCTTCTGCGTCATCTCTGCTGCATTAAATCAAGCTGCTTTATACAAGCTGCATCTCTGCTGCTTCAAGCCTCATTCCAAAGGCAAGTTCAAAAGTGCTTTCTCTCTGCTGCCTTAAATCAAGCTGCGTCACTGTTTTCTGCAGCTGCTTTATTCCAAAAGCACTTTTAAAAGTTACTTTCGATTTCCCCAGCATAGCCTTTGCCTGTGCCCGGCAAACGGACATAAAATTGCAAAGTCCAGCCATAAAGCCATTAATTAGATGCTGGCAGGCTGCCCGGAGCAGTAGCACATACCTCATCAATCATCTTGACGCGCAGACATAGCGTCCGATCCGTCCCTCTGCCGCTGTTCCGATTCTTTTGCCGGCATTCAGATGACTGCGTCTTTCTGGGCCGATAACCAAATATGTTGAATTTGCAGTGTCCCGTGCACAGCGGAATGATGAGGAATACGTGCACATACTCTTAATTGCTTTATTTACATTTTTAAAGCTGGTAGATTACAGAAAAACATCTTGCCTCTGCCGGAGCAGAAATAGCATCCTCTCTCCTCTGAAGCACGGAGAGAAACACAGTGAATGAGAACAGTGAAAAACAGGAAACCAGTGTACGTCACATCCAGTCTCCCTTTCCCGTGGGAAAAACCCAACAGTACCTCTGACTGGAATGTAAACATTGTCTTGTGACAAGCCTTTCGCTGCACAGTGAAGAGAGCAGAAACCAACACTTCCCACATTTATTCACTGAATCAAAAGTCTTTTGTCTCATCTGTTTAATTTTCCATTCTATCTCTTGGTTTATCATTTTCATATATTGTACTTGGTATAGCTTAATTTCTCTTAAGATCTCTTCTGACTTCGGTTTAGATCTAAGTTTCCTCTCTCCTTCTCTTATTTTTCCCAAGATCTTTTCTTTTTTCTCCTCTTGAGTTCTCTTTTTTATTACGTTCTGCTGAATCAAAAATCCTCTCATTACAGCTTTGCTAGTGTCCCAAATTACTCTTTTTTCCACAGAAGTCTTCAAATTTATCTCGAAATAGTCTCTCATAATTTTTTGGGCCTTCTTAATAATTTCCTGGTCTCTGAACAAGGTGTCATTCATCCTCCATCTGAAGGAGCCAGTCGATATTACTTTCATTTCCATTTTCACAGGGCTTTGGTCGGAGCAAGTTTTTGGGCAAATTTCCACTTTTCAAATCTTGGGAGCCAGTCCTCTGGTTATCTGTTGTTGTTTAGTCGTTTAGTCTTGTCCGACTCTTCGTGACCCCATGGACCAGAGAACGCCAGGCACTCCTGTCCTCCACTGCCCCCTGTCCTCCACTGCCCTCTGGTTATCTAGATTTGGTCAATTCTAGTCCAAGTCTTTTGGGCTTCAGAAAAGAAAGTTCCCTCTCTACCTAGGGGGTTCTTAGTTCTCCAAGTATCAATTAAGTCCATATTGTCTGTCATTTCAAAAAAAGTTTTCGGTAATCTTCCATCTTTAGTCACCACTTGTCTTTCTGACTTGTCCATATTTGTCGAAACCACTCCATTCATATCTCCAAGCATAATAATATTGTAGTCCATAAAGTCCAACAGTGTCTCGTGCAGTTTCTTAAAAAATTCTGATTTCCCCTCATTTGGTGCATATATGCCTACAATCAAAAGTTTCTCTCCTTGAAATTGTATCTCGATTGCCACAAATCTTCCTTGATCATCTTTGAAAATAAATTTTGGTGATAGGCTTTCTTTTGCATAAATCACGACTCCTCTCTTTTTAACTTTGTCTGATGAAATAAATTCTTGACCTAATCTTTTATTGATTAAGACTTTCCTGTGTGTTCTGGTCACGTGGGTTTCTTGCAAACAAATCAAGTCCAATTTCTCCTTTTTCAGCAAATGAAAAATTCTCTTCCTCTTTGTTGGACTGGTCATGTTGTGCGGATGCTGATTATTGTCTTCCGGAGCAACTACACTATTCCAAACTTAAAAATGGAACGCATAATGCTGGCGGGCAACAAAAGAGGTTTAAAGACTCTCTCAAGGCATGGACAGTAATACTAAAAGGAAAGGGAGTTCATGATGGCTGGGAGTTTGTTAAGAGGGAGATAGTAAAAGCACAACTTCAGGCAATACCAATGAGACGGAAACATGGAAGGTGCCTAAAGAAGCCAGGGTGGCTATCTAAAGAACTTTTAACTGAGTTAAGTGTTGTGTATTGAGTCAAAGGATTTTATATCTGTATTATTATTGTCTGTATTTGCATTAGGGTAAAGTAACTGCCTTTTGGTTCCAGAGGGTACAGCTACTATTGGTTCATTTAAGCTGCTGTATTTGGATCCTCTGTCTTATTGGTTGCCTCCAAAAGGCAGGACTGTGATTGCCTGATATTGTTCCCTCCAAAATGTATCCTTTCTAGCTAGTTCCCTGTCCCTATAAATGTAGCTCTCCCCTCCTCAGGTCTCAGTCTTGTTGCTTTAATAAAGAAGTGTTACTAGAGAACTGTCTCCAGCATATTATGTCAAGAGAGCTGAAATCACAAACCCCACGTCACAACAACTGGTGACGAAGGTGGGATCCGGAATGCTGAGGAACGGTTAAACGCAGCCCTGCCTCAGAGTCCGGATTGTAGCTAAGAACAAGACTCACTGGCCAGCTGAGAAGACGACCCTGCCCACAGGACAATGGAGAGTCCAAGGGTATTGGAGCCCTTCCAGCCATCAGAGCCCCACACGTGGGAAGACTACGTTGAACGTTTCGAGTTCTTCGCAGTGGCTCAAGGGATCACCGATGCCAGCAAAAGAAGGGCCACATTCCTGAGCTACTGTGGGCCTGAGATCTTCAAGCTGGCCAAGGCATTGCTTGCCCCAGCGAAGCTAAGTGAGACATCTCTCAAAGATATTCTTGCCTGCCTAACAAGCCATTTAGCGCCTACTGAGACCAAGATGGCCCGGCAGATGGAGTTTCATAAGAGGCAGCAGCGTGCTGGGAGTCTGTATCTGCATTTCTAGCTGAACTGCGGAAGCTCGCTCAGCACTGCGACTTCCAAGATCTGGAAGAGACTCTCCTGGATCGGTTTATCGGTGGTCTGAGCAGCAAGAAAGCCAGAAGACGCATCGTGGCCAAAGAAGAGGTTACCCTTGCTTCAGCCTTGAAGGAGGCCACCGCCATGGAGAATTATGAAAGAGGAGCTTGATGCCAGTCGCAGGGCCCCTAAGCCACAGATAGAAGTTGCGCATGCCATGGACGAGCTAGAGGCTACTCCGAGCCAGAGCCCAGTCCGTGGGGTTGAGTCAGTGCGTCAGGCCTGCACAGTGCACAAAGATCACCGAGGCAGGTGCCCTGGTTGTGGCGGAAACCATGAGCGGAAGAGTTGTCGTTTCCGGGATGCTATGTGCCGGACGTGCGGAAAGACAGGTCACATCGCCAGGGTCTGTAGATCGGCGGCGTTGGGAGCGACAGGAGCACCTAGATTGGAGCATCGCAGATCGCTCACAGCAAACCATGTTCTAAAGGACTGCCACTACGTAACGGAGATCAACGGGAGGGTCGTGCAGTTTCCAGCGCAAGGCAAGGCACACGTCAAGGTGAAGATTGAGGGTCAGCTGTGCGACATGGAGGTGGACTCCGGATCTGGATTCACTATCGTGTCGGACCAGACCGCGAGGACATTCTTCCCCAGGGGTAAGTTGCCCCCTCTGGAGCCCTTCCCGGCAACTTTGCAGTCATACTCAGCGGGCTGCATCCATGTCATGGGAATGTGTGCCGTGAGAGTACAGTTCCAGGACAAACAGGCGGTATTCAAACTGGTGATTGCGAAGGGCAGTCGCCCCAGTCTCCTGGGCACTGACTGGTTCTCCGCCCTGGGACTGAGTATATCAGGGCTTAATTCAATCCAAACCTGCCCTGAGATGAGCGAGGCATTATGCAAAGAATTTGCTGGTCTCTTTAATGGAAAACTGGGTTGTTATAAAGGGCCCCCAGTTGACTTCGAATTGGACCCTGGGGTGGCCCCAATCCGACTCAAACCAAGGCGAGTGCCATTTGCACTGCAACCCAAGATCGAAGCAGAGCTGGATAAATTGGTCAAGCAGGGAGTTCTCTCACCCGTGGACTCCGCTAAGTGGGAGACTCCAATCGTCACACCCCTTAAAGCAAATGGGGAAGTCAGGATCTGTGCTGATTACAAATGTACTATCAATAAGGCACTCAGAGGAAACTCATACCCCATTCCAGTCGTATCACATCTGTTGGCTAAACTGGCTGGGGGCAAGGTGTTCGCCAAACTTGACCTGGCGCAAGCTTACCAACAGCTGCCAGTAACCCCACAATCAGCGGAAGCACAGACTATTGTCAAACATAAAGGGGCGTTCAGAGTTAACAGATTACAATTTGGAGTTTGTGTGGCCCCAGGGATTTTTCAAGGGCTCATGGAACGCCTGTTAAGAGGTCTGCCGGGGGTCTTGCCATTTTTTGATGACGTTTTGATTGCTGGAAAAGACCCACAGGAACTGGTTGCGCGTGTCCGTGCCGTGTTGCTCAAGTTCAAGGAGGTGGGGTTGCAACTAAAAAAGGAAAAATGCAGTTTTGGGGTGCCAACTGTGGATTCTTGGGGTTTAAAATTGATGCATCAGGCATCCACCCCACAGATGCTAAGGTTAAGGCCATCATTGAGGCACCACGACCACAGAACAAGACGGAGTTGCAGTCATTCCTGGGACTTATTAACTTTTATCATTCGTTCTTACCCCAGAAAGCTTCGGTAGCTGAACCATTACATAGACTGTTGCAGAAAAATAATGTGTGGCGATGGGGGCAGGAGCAGCAGAAGGCTTTTGACTCCTTGCGAGGAATGCTGAGTAGCAAGAGCGTCCTTGCTCATTATGATGAATCGAAGCCGCTGGTCCTGGCATGTGATGCCTCTCAATACGGCCTGGGGGCGGTGCTGAGTCATAGGGAACCGGATGGGTCGGAAAAGCCCATCTCTTTCTATTCCCGTACGTTGTCGCCCATGGAGCGCAACTATGATCAAACTGACAAAGAGGCACTTGCAATTGTGGCAGGAATCAAAAAGTTCCATGATTATGTGTACGGTCGTCATTTCTCCATTGAAACGGACCACAAACCACTGTTGGGGTTGTTCAACCCGAACAAACAAACGCCACAAATTCTCTCCCCCAGAATGTTGCGTTGGTCTATATCCTTAACGGGTCCCAGTACACCTTGACCCATGTGCCGGGGAAACGGTTGTGCCACGCTGATGCGTTGAGTCGATTGCCCCTTCCTGGCATGAGCAATGAGGATCCTGCTCCAGCGGAGCACATAATGATGCTGGAAACACTTCCGGGGGCTCCTGTAACGGCTACTGATATTGCTGAGAAAACGAGGAAAGATGCTGTTCTCTCCCGTGTGCTCACTTGGGTGGGGAGGGGGTGGCCAGGTGGTCCGCATGAAGACAAATTCAGGCCTTATGCGACAAGGCAGCACGAGTTATCCATGCATAAGGGTTGTCTCCTGTGGGGAGATAGGGTGATCATCCCAGCACCACTGAGAAACAGGGTTCTTGAGACGCTTCACATGGGACACCCGGGAATGGTCAGGATGAAGTCGCTAGCCCGATGTTATGTGTGGTGGCCTGGAATGGACCAGAACATAGAACAATGGGTACGAACATGCAAGGCATGCCAAGAGGTGCGGCCAGAAGTGGCCAGAGCACCAGTTCACTGGTGGGAGCAGTCCAGAGCTCCCTGGAGCTGGCTGCACTTAGATTTTGCTGGGCCATTCCAGGGGAAGGTCTTTTTGGTTATCGTCGATGCATATTCCAAATGGTTAGAAGTGGCGATGGTCCCTAGCATGGCATCAGCTGCCGTAATCAAGGTGTTGAGGCAGCTGTTTGCAACCCACGGGTTACCTGAGACCATTGTATCAGATAATGGGGCAGCTTTTGTATCCCAAGAATTCAGGGCATTCTTGGCTGATAACTTCATAAGAGGGGTCACATCCGCGCCCTTTCACCCATCCTCCAATGGGCAGGCGGAGCGCATGGTAAGAACAGCCAAAGAATCCATTGCACGCTTAATGGAGGGTAACTGGTCAGCTCGCATCGCGCGAATGTTATTTTTGCAGCATGCGACACCGTGTACTGCGACGCGCAAGTCGCCAGCTGAGCTGCTCTTGGGTAGAAGATTGGTAACGGTGCTGGATTATGTCCACCCGGATAAAATGCCAAACCGTAATTCAAGAGCAAACCCCCAGGCTGAAACTGACACAACAAGGTATTTCGCCCCTGAAGATCTGGTCTGAGTGAGGAACTATTCACGAGGTTCGTGGTGGGTGGCTGGTGTGGTCACCCGGACTAGTGGACCTGTGTCCTATTATGTGACCTTGGAAAATGGGCAAGTTTGGAAGAGACATATAGATCAGCTGAGGCACCGGGCACTCAGCAGGGAGGAGTCTGATAATTCATCCCTGGCTAACGACGCAGAGCTGCAAGACCAGAGTGAAAATGGCCCAGAGGTGCAATCACCAGGGGCTTCAGCAAATGAACCAGGGTCTGCTAGTCCTCAGGATGACGAGGTACAGGTAGGGGACCCTGAGATGTCTGGGACTCCATCTGTTCCTGATGAAACCCCTATAGCAGCCCCCCTACCACAGGTGACACCCAATCCAGAACCGGCAACACCTGTTGTCAGGAGATCAAGTAGAAGTTGTAGGACCCCACAGTACCTGAGAGATTACGTCTGCTGTGCTCACTAGGGGGGGAGGGGTGTTGTGTATTGAGTCAAAGGATTTTATATCTGTATTATTATTGTCTGTATTTGCATTAGGGTAAAGTAACTGCCTTTTGGTTCCAGAGGGTACAGCTACTATTGGTTCATTTAAGCTGCTGTATTTGGATCCTCTGTCTTATTGGTTGCCTCCAAAAGGCAGGACTGTGATTGCCTGATATTGTTCCCTCCAAAATGTATCCTTTCTAGCTAGTTCCCTGTCCCTATAAATGTAGCTCTCCCCTTCTCAGGTCTCAGTCTTGTTGCTTTAATAAAGAAGTGTTACTAGAGAACTGTCTCCAGCATATTATGTCAAGAGAGCTGAAATCACAAACCCCACGTCACAACATTAAGATTAAAAAAGGATGTGTACAAAAAATGGAAAAGGGGGGAACCACCAAAGAGGAATTCAAACAAATAGCCAGCACGTGTAGACACGAAGTTAGAAAAGCTAAAGCACAGAATGAACTCAGGCTTGCTAGAGAGGACCCAAATAATTACCGCCCAGTCAGTCTGACATCAATACCAGGGAAGATTCTGGAGCAGATCATTAAGCAAACAGTCTGTGAGCACCTAGAGAGGAATACTGTGATCACCAATAGTCAGCATGGATTTCTGAAAAATAAGTTATGTCAGACTAACCTGATCTTGTTTTTTGACAGAATTACAACCCTGGTAGATGAAGGGAACGCAGTGGATGTAGCCTACCTTGATTTCAGCAAGGCATTTGACAAGGTGCCCCATTATATTATTGTAAAGAAGCTGGTAAAATGCGGACTTGACTATGCTACCACTCAGTGGATTTGTAACTGGCTGACTGACCGAACCCAAAGGGTGCCCATCAATGGTTCCTCTTCATCCTGGAGAAGAGTGACTAGTGGGGTGCCACAGGGTTCTGTCTTGGGCCCGGTCTTATTCAACATCTTTATCAACGACTTGGATGATGGACTCAAGGGCATCCTGATCAAATTTGCAGATGACACCAAACTGGGAGGGGTGGCTAACACCCCAGAGGACAGGATCACACTTCAAAACGACCTTGACAGATTAGAGAACTGGGCCAAAACAAACAAGATGAATTTTAACAGGGAGAAATGTAAAGTATTGCACTTGGGCAAAAAAAATGAGAGGCACAAATACAAGATTGGTGACACCTGGCTTGAGAGCAGTACATATGAAAAGGATCTAGGAGTCTTGGTTGACCACAAACTTGACATGAGCCAACAGTGTGATGCGGCAGCTAAAAAAGCCAATGCAATTCTGGGCTGCATCAATAGGAGTATAGCATCTAGATCAAGGGAAGTAATAGTGCCACTGTATTCTGCTCTGGTCAGACCTCACCTGGAGTACTGTGTCCAGTTCTGGGCACCACAGTTCAAGAAGGACACTGACAAACTGGAACGTGTCCAGAGGAGGGCAACCAAAATGGTCAAAGGCCTGGAAACAATGCCTTATGAGGAACAGCTAAGGGAGCTGGGCATGTTTAGCCTGGAGAAGAGGAGGTTAAGGGGTGATATGATAGCCATGTTCAAATATATAAAAGGATGTCACATAGAAGAGGGAGAAAGGTTGTTTTCTGCTGCTCCAGAGAAGCGGACACGGAGCAATGGTTCCAAACTACAAGAAAGAAGATTCCACCTAAACATTAGGAAGAACTTCCTGACAGTAAGAGCTGTTTGACAGTGGAATTTGCTGCCAAGGAGTGTGGTGGAGTCTCCTTCTTTGGAGGTCTTTAAGCAGAGGCTTGACAACCATATGTCAGGAGTGCTCTGATGGTGTTTCCTGCTTGGCAGGGGGTTGGACTCGATGGCCCTTGTGGTCTCTTCCAACTCTATGATTCTATGATTCTAAGGCAAATCTTTAAAAATGTAGCATTAACACGGACAACTGGGAAACACTGGCCTTTGAGTGCTCCAATTGGAGAACAGCCTTTACCAAAGGTGTCGTGGACTTTGAAAACACTCGAACTCAGGACGAAAGGGAGAAGTGTGCAAGAGGAAGGCAAACTCTCACCGTGATCAACTCCTGCTAGGAAACCTATGCCTCCACTGTGGAAGGACGTGTGGATCCAGAATTGGCCTCTACAGTCACTTACTGTCTCACTCTTAAGACCGTGTTCGTGGAAGTCAATCTTACTCGGCTACGAGTGGTTGCCAAAGATATACGAGTGCAAATGAAAGTCCATAATCTTTAAATTCAATCTATGTAAATGGTGCAATCAGTACTTTACAGTCAGAATCTCAGCTGCCTTGATGTATACAGAAGAATGTGAGGAATGTCTCTGTGGTAGGGATGTTGTCAGTGCCTTTCTGGAAGGATTAAGGCTTTATGCATTGGTATTACACGAAAATCCCTTGGAACAGGACCACCAGTTCATACTCTCTCAGGAAGCAGCAGCTAATGCAGTATCAAAGATACTTTAGGCTAGAAATATTAGTGAGCTGAAAGGACATGTCTCGTTAAAGAAAAAAGGTAGAAGGGGAATTCACTCCTGTGCTGGATTACCTTCCACCTAAAGGGGTTGCTAGAGCATGGAAATCATCTTTTGAGACAAGATGCTCTCCAAACTTCCTCCAAAGCAAGATCCCTAGGTAATATATTTGGAAAGAGTAGGGTAATATTGAAAATAACTGGCATATTCAAAGGCTTTACAAAGGAGACTTGCTAAACTTTAAACACTGAACAGTGCAGATCTGTGAGTCTTCCATTTTTATCTGAATGAATAGGTTTATTGTCACCGTTTACAAGTTTTTACTTCTATTGTTATTTATTAAAATAATGTTTCCCTTAGGCTTCTAGAGTGATAAAAGGCTTTTACATGACACAGAAGGAAAAAGGAATTGAGAATGAGGAAAAAAGAGAAGTGTTATTAGATGCAGACTTCTGCAATGGAAACAGATTCAAGGAGAGAATGAACCGAACAGGTGGCATCTCTGCTGAGCCATTGGAGAGTCTAGCCTCATCCTTTTCTCTGCTATTGCCTGATGGAGAATGGTTCCTTCCAATGACACTTGAGGGAGGACCTTCTTGGAGCTGGTGTCTCCACAGACTCAGTGGAAAGGCCCTGCAGCCCCATCTCTTCCTCTGCTATAGTGTGATGGAATGGTTGTCCCCAAACACATAGTGGCAATGCTTACAAAAATCAGTATATGGAAAAGAGTTTTGAAAGCACGGTAGCCTCTCATTTTGTCACAGTCGAAAGCTCCTTATGCACTTAGTTAATGACTATGACAACCTTAGGGTCATTAATTGCAATGGGTCTACTCTGAGTAGGACTGGCATTGGACACAACCCTTTGTCTTGATAGGCTTCATTCTTATAGGATATGAGAGCGTATTCACCCTGCTCATGGTAGGCAGTTTGCTCCACGTTTCAGCAAACACAAAATGATGATGGTAATAATCCTAATCCTAAAAATAATATTATTATTTTATTCCACCTGACTGGGTTGCCCCAGCCACTCTGGGCAGCTCCCAACAGATGATTACATGTTCAAAAGGCATGCTGACCCACATAAGGGGTGCACATGCATGAAAGTCCCTGCATAGACAGGGAACACGCAAATGGGCAGGGGGTGTTTAATGTCTCGCACTGATCCAGCTATTAGGCTTGTGTGTAGCTCAAGTGAAGAAGACAAAAATCTGGCGATGCCAGTTAGATGTTTGGGGGTGGGTGGCTGGATTTAGGCTCTGCTCGCACTTCTGTTTACTGTACACACACTGCATTTCCAGTGTTGGCTTTTTGATCTTTGTTCACACCACGTTATCCAAAATACATGCGTATCCTGTACTTTGTGATAAAATACTACTGTTTGGTGCATTTTCCCTCAAACAAGCTTCACAACGATTAGCCGTTCCACACTGTGAACACCTTTGTATAAGGTGCAGACACTCCCATCTCATCAACACCTCCTGGTGGTGTACACAAAACAGAAATGAATCTGACACTAAGGAAGCCTTTGCGGATGTGAATAGCTAGAGGGGAAAGAGCTGTGACACACACGTGGGGGGAAACAACTGAGCTCTAAGGTGGCAATGGGAGTTTCCCTCACCTATTGCCAACTATCTGACCTGTGCTGTTGTCATATCTTGATGGTTTTGGACCAAAATGTGAATGACCGACCTATGTCCTTAAATGCCTGGAACCTCTAATTGTAACTCCCAGGTGCATGCATGTGGGTGCTCATGGAAACGCTGTTTATATGTTTGCTGAAAGTTTCACCAGTGTAACAAATATATACCTGCAGCAATCATAGTTCCCTCAGAAACTGTAGAGCTGCCAGTATTCACCAACCATTAGCTAAAATCTCTCTAGTATTTTGCAACCATCTGCACTTGTAATCCTCTAAAATTTAGTAATAAAAAATACTTAAAAGTAGGCATGCAAACCTATGCCATATATTTAGCAGTGATCTGTCATTTCATCTATGATTTAATTTAGTGTCAGCTGGAAGTTTTGCATCCTGTGACATAGTTGAAAGGAGCTGACAAATTGCCTTTAGTTCCCACATCAATTTGTACCTCAGCAATTCTTGGTTGAACAAAGACATGTATAGAAATGTGCTTGCCTTTCCGACCCACCCTGTCTTCTTTAAAAGGCAACCAGGCCTTGCACAAGAGCAAGCGCTATCTTTGTTTGCATTCCTGAATCTCAAAAAGGCCTGGGGAGATCCCATGGTGATAACAGTCTCATTCTTAGGGACAATAAATCACAGCTGGTCCCTAGCCATGTCTGGCAGAACTGATCCATGACAGCACTGAGAATGACATGATTCAGACCAGTGCATGACCAGGAAGTTGATCAGATCAGGGATTACGGGAAAAAGGGTTTGCGTAAAAAAGTGAAGTGCGGATGCAACAAATGGATGTTTGGAAGCACTTGTATCAAGCCAGTCTTCTAGTCAGAGAACCAAAACTGGCTGAGGTTCCCTGACAAATGTACACTCGGATGCCACAAACTTTGACTTTTTTCCTGAGCAGCATGTGGAATTTCCCTTGTTCCTCAACCTAGCCGAAATTAAGTCTCCAAGGCTGCAATTGTCTACACGAGAGCAGGCCCCGTTCAACTCAGTGGGACTTGGGTTGACATGTATAGGATTGCATTCTAAGTACAGTACAGGGAGTTGTATTTCTTCATTATCATTCCTTGTTTTCTTGGACCTTTCACTCTATTCCACCCCCTTTCCTTTCTTCTGTATCTCCCCTACAGCCGAAATTCAGATAGTACCCTACTGGTGACAGGCATCCATTTTGTTTTCCAATATATGATGGTGTTCTGTAAGTGAAACTAGTATGTTGCAATTAATATACATAATAGTGCTGTATGGCTATAAAGGGAATATAGTGATTCTGGCCATATGCTTCTGATCGTCACTATGAATTATAAAATAATATGTAACACATAATAATGTGCAGTTAAAGTAATGTTTTTATTTTCAGATGCCTCATTACTTCATATCTTAGAAGTCTACTCCTAAAGTACTGAGAAGTTAATTGCAGGAAATAGCTCAGATGGATTTGAAAGCAGCTTAATCCTTCTGGATTGTTGGAGGTTTTGACTTTTATTGAGAATAAAACTTATTTAAAATCACATTAAAGCCCCTTCATAGAAGCTTCTTGAAACTGTACACACATAGTTAGTCTCTTTCTTAAACAGTGAGTAGTATTCTATTGAAAATGGCTGAGGTAAAAAGCAAACAATACAGGGAGCCAACAAAGAAACATATTTATTCTGGTCCAGCAGAAAATACTCTGGTCCAGAACTAGGCCTAATGTAAGTGGGAGCAGATGGATGGAAACAGTGCCATTTGACTATCTTCAATGCAGGCTGGATTCAGTCCCAGAATTGTCAAACCTCTCAAGAATCTCTAGCAAATCAAAGAATGTATTATATGTAGTACACATGGATGAGAAATACAAAGCACTTACGGCACATGAAAGAAAAATGCATCTCCCAGAATAAAAATACAACAAAAAGTCCTGCCGATCGAAAGGTCGGCGGTTCGAATCCCTGCGGCGGGGTGCGCTCCCGCTGCTCGGTCCCAGCGCCTGCCAACCTAGCAGTTCGAAAGCACCTCCGGGTGCAAGTAGATAAATAGGGACCGCTTACCAGCGGGAAGGTAAACGGCGTTTCCGTTTGCGGCTCTGGCTCGCCAGAGCAGTGATGTCACGCTGGCCACGTGACCCGGAAGTGTCTCCGGACAGCGCTGGCCCCCGGCCTCTTAAGTGAGATGGGCGCACAACCCCAGAGTCTGTCAAGACTGGCCCGTACGGGCAGGGGTACCTTTACCTTTACCTTTAGCATATAATAATCAGCATGTAAATAGGAGGGGGTAGAAACCTGTTTACATGACATTAGTCAAGTGGTTATCATTTCCTAAGTGATTCAATTTAATGATTTATCTCAGGTGGATTTATCAATGGGCTGACATGTTTAAAACATGATTGGAGACCCAGAGGCGGCGGAAGAAGACTGGAAGAAGTTTAAAGACTATTTGCAGAAATATTGTAAAATTAAGGAATGTTAGAATGATATTGGATAGAAATTAAGCGGTTTTCAGCTGTAATGTATAAGAGATACGGAAAATAAGGTTTTGAAATAATTAAAAGAATTAGTGGTGAGGATTTGCTAAACAAACAAATTGAATTGGAATATAAGAAAGGGAGGTATGAGGAGGTCTGGAAAATAAGTCAAAAGAAAATAAGTAAATGGAAACTCTATGTGTTTTTAAATTGCTTTTATTTTTGTATTTTTGTACTTTTGTACTTTTGTATTTTTGTTTTTTTTTCTTTTTGTTTCACAATGTATTATTTTTGAAAACTTTAATAAATATCTTATAAAAAAAACAAAACATGATTGGAGACCCTTAGCTATATCTTTCTGGCCACAACCTTTTGTCTGTCTCACGCAAGTCAGTAGGAGTCACTTCTCCCCTCCATCTGCTTCCATTACAAGCATTTTACTTTGGTGGCGCACCAAACCTAGCATGTGCTAGCACTCAGCCACTGGATCTGTTTCACTATGGGGTGCAGCTTGGAATATAAAAAGCACTGGAGAAGAGGAATGGTGAGCAATACCTTTCGCTCACCTCTGAATAAAAACCTAGGCAGGCCTGTGTTGCACATCTGGAGGCATTTCAGAGGCCTATCTAGCCCGGCCTTGTTTCCCCAGCAGCCCAGCAGATGCCCATGGGGAGCCCTCAAGCAGGGCACGATCCCACAGCACTCTCCCCACTTGTAATCCCCAGCGACTGGTATCCAAGCACACAGTGCCTCTGATACTGGAAGTAATATGTAACCCTTATGCCTGGTGGTTTGTTCATAGCCTAATCCACACTGGTGGCTACAATTGCATCTTATGACAGCAAATTCCGTAGTTTAACTCTGCCCTGTGTGAAGAAGTTCATTTTGTCCTGAGCCTCCCACCTTCCGGTTTCATGGGGTGACCTCAGGTTCCAGTAGTATCAGAATCGTAGAGGGGGAAGGGACCCCAAGGGGTCATCTAGTCCAACCCCCTGCCATGCAGGAATCTCAACCTCTGCTTAAAGCCTCCAAGGAAGGAGCGTCCACCCCCCGCCTCTTGTGGGAGCCTGTTCCACTGTCGAATGGCTCTTACCATCAGAAAATTATTCCCAATTTTTAGTTGGAATCTCCTTTCTTCAAGCCATCGGTTCAGTCCTCCCCTCCAGAGCAGAAGAAAACAAGCTTGCTCCGTCTTCCATGTGACGACAGCCCTTCAGGTATCTGATGAGGGCTGGCCATCTCCGCTCGGTCTCCTCTTTTCCTGGCTAAACATGCCCAGCGCCTTCAGCCTTGGTCTCCAGACCTGCCTCCCTGTCTACTTTCTCAACACCAGACATAACTTTATGTACCTACATGAAGTCATGTTCATAAATTAGATGGTCAGGAGGAAAAGGCACTCTACGTATGCCCAGAGACCTGAGGAAGAGCAGAGCTTTCACGCAGCCCCTTTTCTTCTGAGAAACTAACCTAACCTAGATTCGCCTCCCCCCGCGGCCGAGCAGCGGAGCCCTGGCTCAGCTTTGCTGCCAGAAGGAAAGAGGAATGGAATGGCTTTCACTGACTCGCCGCGCCGAAATTCTCACGGCCGGCTGGCCTGCGCGCCTGCGCGCCAAGAGAGCGGACTCGGCTTCCCCGTGCGGCTGCGAAGCCCGGGAGAAAGGCCAGTTGATTGCCGAGCAAAAATCGGGGCGCGGAGGAGGGAAAGAAGCGGGTGAAAAACCCGCTCGGGAAAAGTTTTGGGTGAACTGCGAAAAGTTTGCGGGGTGTTTTTTTTCCCTCGCTTTCCAATCCTGCAGGAAGTTCAGGATTTGCAGCCTCCTCCTCCTCCTCCTCCCCCCCCCCCAGGCCAAGCATTCCAAGCGGGGGCCGGAGGAGGCCGAAGCGGGACCCCGCGCAGCCCCCTCCCCGTCCCGGCGTGCAGCGCGAGCCAGCCAGCCAGCGAGGAGGGCGGAGGGCGGGCGTGGGGCGCGCCTTGCGGGCCAAGTCGCCGCCTGCGCCTCCCGGGGCTCCTCCTCCTCCTCCTCCTCTCGCCCCGGCCGGGCCGTCGTCCGCTGCTTTGGGTGCGCGGCGGCTGCGAGGCGACGAGGGCGGGCGCGCGCGAGCGAGGAGCGAGGGCCGCCGCGGGTTTTCCGAGCGCGGGATGGAGCGCGGTGCGGGGCGGGCGCTGCTGGGGCTGCGGGGTCTGCTGGGTCTGGTGCTGCTGGGTCTGGCGGGGCTGTGCGGCGTCGGCGGCGCCATGGACGAGTGCGCGGACGAGGCGAGCGCGCGGGCGCAGCGCTGCATGCCCGAGTTCGTCAACGCCGCCTTCAACGCCACGGTGGCGGCCACCGACACGTGCGGCAGCCCGGCCGAGGAGTACTGCGTGCAGACGGGCGTCACCGGGGTCACCAAGTCGTGCCACCTGTGCGACGCGCAGCAGCCTCACCTGAGCCACGGCGCCGCCTTCCTCACCGACTACAACAACCAGGCCGACACCACCTGGTGGCAGAGCCGCACCATGCTGGCCGGCGTCCAGTACCCCAACGCCGTCAACCTCACCCTGCACCTCGGTGAGTGAGCCAGCCAGCCAGGGAGGAAGGGAGGGCCTGGATGGCCTCGGGGGGCCTCTTCGCTTAGGGGAAGGAAGCTTCCAGCGCCTGCCCGCGGGTCGGGCTCCATCCATTGTAACTTCAGGCTTTGGGAAGGGTGCTGCCGGAGTGTGCAGGCGATGGCTGCAGCCTCCGGTTTGTGCCTTAGAGCAGTTCTTGCCAAGCTTGAGTCTTCAGCTGTTTTGGGACTACAACTCCCATCATCCCTAGCTAGCAAGACTGTGGTTAGGGATAAAGGGAATTGTAGTCCAAAAGCTCCTGGAGACCCAAGTTTGGGAAACTGGTTTAGAACTACTGTCTCCAAAATAGGAGATTTTGTTTACTTATTAAGGCTGATTGCGGTTGATAGTTCTGCCTCCTGCAGATTTGTTTAAACACACACACACACACACACACACGTGTTGTCATTGATAAGGACTACCATCGCATCTTTGGCAGTGCAAAGTATGTCCTTGCCTGGGAGTGTTGCTCACCAAGTCCAGATTCCCAAGCGATTATTCAGCACAGAGGGAGAAGTTGCTTTGTGGATGCTCTCAGCACATTGTATAGCGTGAAAATAAGTTTCCGGGCGAGGCCTCAACATAGACTTGGGTGTCCCCTGTAGTTTGCACAGAGGGGGGGGGGGAATATCTCCTTTTGCTCTGCCTCTCCCATTGGGGAGAGGAGAGGATTCCTGAGGTCGGAGGCAGGGCTCAGGAGGGCATGTTTTCCGTGCTGGGGTTCAAGTGAAGGAACAGGCACCCTCATAGTCAAGAACATGTGCAGAGTGCCTTTACCACATTTGGCCCTTGTGAGAATCCTCCCTCCTGACCAGAGGGCAAGTCTGTTAGGTGTTACTTGCTTCTGAACTTTCATCGCTGACATTATTTCGTGTAGCCAGACACATTGCCTCTCCTTGCCTTGCTTAATAACTTAGCTCCATCGTCTCCCTCCCCACAAGTCAAACTGTTGGATTTCTAACAAATAAGGGACATGCTGCAGTTGTACTGTCTAAAGTCCTGTGCAGACATTGTTTTATTTGGTGTACTCTTTAAACTGAATCTGTTGGAGCTAAGGGGGTGTTCATGCTGCAGCAACTTGCTATGATTTTAATTTGTTGTAGTGACATTTTCTCTCCCATTCCCTAAGCTCCCCAAGTTTTATTTTATTTATTTATTGAACTTGAGTTAATTGTATGGACTGCTGGTTGGGTATTGTTCTCCACTGTTTTTTTTAAAAACCTCCCGCTGCAGGTGTACAGCAGCCGGTACAGCCCAAAGTGTCACCATACTGTAGAAATGTTCGATATTCTACTAAGTTTTGTATATGCTGTAAGCTGCCCAGAGTGGCTGGGGAGACCCAGCCAGATGGGTGGGGAATAAATAATAAAAAATACTATTTTTAAGGAAGCACTGAAACAGCAGCCTCTCTCCGCTGGTTAAGAGAGGCATCTGGGCATGTCTTAACTCGTTTTGTCCATTGGAAGAGATTACTGGTGTAAATGGTAGCATTAGTCATTGCCAGGCCTGGGCAGTAATGGAACAATTGCCCAATATCAGCAGCTGGCCTCACTCCTTTATCGGATAAGGCACATGCCTTGTATACCTAAGGCTCAAGGCAGATATCAACACTGTACTTTCTTTACATTCATCTTCACACCAATAAGAGGTGAGTTGCATTCTCCTCTGTTTTTAGAAATGCGGAGCAGAGTTGAGTGTGAGAGATGGCAATGAAGTTCGCTGGTGGGTCCATGACTGAGCTGCGTCTTGCCTTCCAAATCTTAGGCAACTGGTCTACCCACTACTAGTCTCCAATTATTACTCCTAGCATTGGATTACCATTGTTTCTTGGGTTGGACTACAACTCCCATCATCCATGGTCACTGGTATTGCTAGCTAGGGATGATGGTAGTTGTAGTCCAACAACAGCTGCAGACCCCAGTTTGAGAAACACTGGATTCGATGAAGGGCATGTGGGAATCTTGTCTTTGCAGCTGTGGTGACGCAGCTGCAGCCTAGCCTGTCACTCCCTTTTGTCACATATTCATTCCAAAGGGACATTCTTCTTGTATCCTACAGTGGCTTGGTGTGCCCCCCCCCCCAATAATGGCATATCTAAGAACACAGGAGCTTGCATGAGTTGCATCCTCATGCACATTTAATGTGTTTCAAAGCTTTTCAGGAGCACCAGTACACTGAAGAAAAGGGGGGGGGGCACGTTCCATGAACTGCTATGAGCTTAATATTCCGTATGGTGAGAGCAGAGAGGCGGTGTCAAATGAGAGTGTGACTTTTGCAACATTTTCAGCCCACTTCCACGCTTGTTTTCTCAGAAGTTATGTTCACTGCGCTGGATGGAAGTGTGGTCCAGCACAACAGCGTTCCTGACTTATTTGAAGTTTGAGGGGTGCAATCTAAGGAAACTTAATACCAGTCTGTTCCCTGAATCTTGCAGAACCTTCTCTGCTTACAGACAGGGTGATGGAGGGGAGAGGAGTCTTTAAAGTTAGCATCACCTGCCTTTTATCCTTTTCTGCTTAAGGGAACACCTGCAGGCAAGGTTCTTTTGCCACCTGCTTGCATTTATGGCTAATTGGAACTTTGTGCCTGAACTGGCATAGTAGATTTCCTTGACTAGACAAGAAACTTCATTACCTGCTTCCTTTTATGATCACCCATTAGCAATTTCTTGCATGTCTGGCCTCAGTGCTTTATTCTTGGAGCAGATTTCATCATTTTTCAGGTTGTTTTCTATAATGTAGTAATTTCCTCCTCCTGCTGCTTCCTGTACTAGTGGAACTGAGCATTTTCCTTTTTCCATACAAGGACTGCCCTTTCCTCTCCTTATCCTTCTTGTCCCAGCCCTTTATAAATGTGGAATGAATTTTTTCCAGGCTCCTGGGAGGCCAGAGGGACATTGCTGGAACAACTCTTGGGTTGGGGCAACTGGCTAAAATGTTTCAAAATGTTTTAAACAGTTTTAATTTTGGTTCCTCTGTTTTGTTTTTGTTGGGTTGGTGGTTATTTTAATTTGGCTATAACTGTAAACTGTTTTTAATTATTATTATTATTATTATTGATTTATAGTCTGTATAAGATATTTTGTTTTTTAATGTTTGAAGTTTTATTATGTTTTTATACATACTAAGCCACCCAGAGTGGCTGGGGAAACCCAGCCAGATGGGCGGGATATAAATAATAATAAAAAATATTATTATTATTATTATTATTATTATTTCCTTATCCCTCTGCTTAATCCCACCCAATCTTTACTTGTGTTGGTGCTAGCAAGGAACATCTTCAGCTTCACACTTCCTCTTCCAGGGGAGAAGCAGTTTGGTTGTTAGGCTTAGGTTTTCTCAGGTTAAATATTGACTGACTTGGTTCACTTGACAGGCTAGTGCATAATGAATGTAGGAAAATTAAAACAACGGCTTCCCAAAGTGGATAAGGGGGAGTAAGGAATGTGCACAGTATAGAGTCCCATGTTTCCTTCCATATATCTGGGGACTTTGAATAAACACTTCAAAGGAGTGTTCTGTCTCAGGGTTAAATTGTTGCTTTGTGGTGGTCAAACATAATTTAAATAGGTCACAAAGCAGTTTCACAGTTAAATCTCATCACACGCAATGCAAAAAGGAAATGGGCTGTCTCCAAGTGGTAATAAATTGTAGGAGGCTGATTTCGGCAACATTTTAACAGGTTATTCCTCACTGGATTTGGCTTTTCTTTGGTTTGCTTTGAACAATGTGTGTGGTGGAGCTGGGATTTTGAAGCCTGAATGCAAACTTAAAAGAAAAAATGAGCTGGTATCTGTAATGACAAAGTAATTTGTGGGGAAAGCTTTTGACACTTTCTGGCTGCAAACAATTGAATGTTTGCACACCTGTGATGCAGTAAGTGTAAATTTGGAGGGGTTTTGTTTTTTTGTATAACACAGTAAATGACGATTAGTGCAGGAATGAATGAATAATGTGCTTATTCAGCACTTCCTTTGTAGATATATACTTTTTTTGTCTAGGCATTTGGAGCAAATGCTTCAGGTTTGGGAAAAGAATGTGTGAGCGTCTGCTGTGATTGGAAAACAGAAAAATGCTGAAGCTGGGTGATGTGTCACAGTGGAGGAGCTTGTCTTGTTTGAAAGGGAAAATGGGATATATAAAACACACTGGTGCCTCTCATTTCACTAACTCTTTGCTGGTTGATGTTTATGTGTAGAATTTGGACCAGAAGAGGATGCTAGGGAAAACGCTGTGGTTACACCAAAAGCTCTGTCAGTACATGGGTTATTTGCTTTGAACAAGAATTATCACTATCCACTGCTGGAAGGAACATACAGAAATAACTTTCCACTTGTCAGTCATTCAGCTGTTTGAACTGAATTTATAATTGTGGTAGCTTGCCAGTGTTGCCACTTTGCCATTGTCTAAAAGACAACAACCCAGCAACTACGACAAAAACCCACCAGCTGCTTTTGATAGCGGTGTTGTGTTTAAAGTTCTGTGAATGGTCAGTCATTTGCTTGAGTTGCATAAGAAGGCAAGGGCTTTCTGTGTGTAAATGGGCAGAGGTGTTTCTCAGGTGTGGAGCTGTTTGGTGTTTGTGGGAGAGAGGCAATAACCTTTGTTAAAATGTGGATTTAATATGCTGATTCTTTCTATGCACCCTGTTTGGTCATTTGTTAAAAGTACTTTATGATTCTCACAAACTTACATTTTGAAGGTGCATGGATCTTGATATACATCTATTGCTACACACCCACACTATTTTGAAAGTAAAGTTTTATGTGATCGTTTGACTAGACTGGCCTGTGTCTGACCCAAACCTGAAATTTCTACTTCTGCTTGCTATAAAAGGCTTACAGGATACGAGAAGATGCATCAAATAGACAAGAGCCTCGTTATCTGCTGAAGAGAGATAATTCTTGTTCTTGCAAAAGCTACACTCCTATCTAGAGGTAGAGAAATGGGAGATTTCCTGGAAAACAATGTAGAACTGGCTACTGAGAGAATTCAGTAAAACTTAGAAAAGACTGTGGAATTCTGGTTTAGTTTGGATGTGGTTTGGTTACCGTACAGAATGTTTGCATAAATCACAATGCCTTCCCTTAGAAACTTCAGTATAACCCATAAGCTGTGTGTCTTCCAGAGCTTCAGCTTCTGTCAACATACTTTATTTTAAAAAGGTGCAAGGCATCCTTCATCCAGATGTTGGTATCACTCTTATATAGACGGTTACAATTACAAAAACATTAGAAGACAAACCAATGTTTAGCGAAAAAACAAAAAAAAATTCCTTCCAGTAGCACCTTAAAGACCAACTAAGTTAGTTCTTGGTATGAGCTTTCGTGTGCATGCACACTTCTTCAGGTGTATCTGAAGAAGTGTGCATGCACATGAAAGCTCATACCAAGAACTAACTTAGTTGGTCTTTAAGGTGCTACTGGAAGGAATTTTTTTTTTGTTTTGACTATGGCAGACCAACACGGCTACCTATCTGTAACTGGAACAATGTTTAGAGAGTTAAACCAAAATGCCTTGGGAAACAAAAACCTGATACCAGAATGAAGACTGCGTTTGTGCCAGGTATACGTCCTTCAGGAGGGCATTTCACAGTCATGGTGCCATTGCAGAAAAGGCCCTCTCTTTTGTACATGTATGATATACTTCTAAAAATGGAGAGTGGCCTTAAGATGCAGGCAGGAGTCCTTTACTTCAAGTGAGCTGCTATAAGAAATCATTTGGGGGATTTGGGCTCCAATGTCACCAATATGTAGCTGACAAGCAGTTCTCCTTCTCTCTAAGACTCCAAGAAGGCAGTAGAACTCCTGAGCAGGTGTCTGGTGGTCGTGTTCTGGTAGATGAAACTCAATCCAGAAAGATGGAGGGCTTTTTTTAGTGAAGAAGTTGACTGATTTGGATAGTGGTCTTGGAAGGGATTGTACTTCCCTTGAAGAACCTGTTGTATAATCTGGTGGTGCTTTGGGAGAGGGGCAGGTTGCAGCAGGAGTCAGGAGTGGTTTTTGTCCACTTTTGCTCAGATGTGGGTAGCTTTTGGTAGGATATGTTGCAGAACCTCTGTGCCCATCATTCCTGACCATTGGCCATGCTTGCTGCGGCTGATGGGAATTGTAGTTCAGCAACATCTGGAGGGCCAAAAGGTATTAAAATTGTACTTCTACTCTACAAACTGCTTGAGGGGTCTTTCAGGAGAGCTTGCCCTTAAGATTGGTTAAGTTGATGTACAGTGGTACATACGCTTCAGGTTACAGACTCTGCTAACCCAGAAATATTACCTCGGGTTAAGAACTTTGCTTCAGGGTGAGAACAGAAATCGTGCTCTGGTGGCACAATGGCAGCAGGAGGCCCCATTAGCTAAAGTGGTGCTTCAGGTTAAGAACAGTTTCAGGTTAAGAACAGACTTCCAGAACGAATTAAGTTCTTAACCCGAGGTACCACTGTACGTGCAAGATTTGGTAGTTGTGTAACTTCCATCCAAGTGACTTAAACCTTATTCGTTCAGTATCCCACCGTTCAGTAGGCCTTGAAAACTCTTCACTGTTGGCTTTAACTGTGCATACCTGTGAATTTCAGAGAGCCATGCTCTATATAGTCATTTATATACTTTTCTAATTCCATATTTTCTTCTCTCAGTCATGCATTTTGCTTTCTGAGGATGTAACCCCAAAAAACAGCTTTACATAGATAAAGTGTGTTACTTATAGGGAATAGTTGGTTTTTGAAAGGAGAGCTTTTCCTGGTGCTAAAAGCAAGACGATATCGGTCCAGTCCTGGCACAATTGTAGTGTTGCATTTTAGCTTTGTGTCCCAAAGCAGGTGACTGATTCTTGCATTTTAAATTTCTGAGTAGCCAAGGTCTTAAATACTTTTTTGGGGTGCCTTCTCCCATATGTGTCTCCTCACTCTTTAAAACAAGCAGGAGAGATATTTGTCTGTATTCTGTCATTTACTGCAATTAGAGTGGAAGGATGCAGAGCAAGCCCCTTCTGTTACTGTGTTCACCTTTGCAATCCCTTCTCATCAGGCAATGTTTCGCTTCGGCTGGTATTAAAACACCTTTGTTCTCAAATTCATCTGTTGGATTTGGAGTGTGTCAGGCTGTGTTTATTGTTGTACAGTTATGCATATACATTTTATGTAATGATTTTTAGAAGGCTTATCCTCTTGGCCTTGAGTTCCATTGTTGGGAAAACAAATTACCGTAGGTTTTAATAAGTAATTAAAACTCACTATTGCTTTTTAGAATACTGTTTATCTCTGAAACATTCAGATATGTGGGATCTATGTTGTTGCCTTGTATGCTAAACAAGCTATATTTATGAAACATAGTGTTTTTTGTGCTAATTCTTATGGAATGTTAACAAATCTGTATCAAGGTGTTCAAACTGTAACTTAAGACAATGTTATGTTGGACTTCATTAGTTTTTTTCAAGGCCTTGTGGGTTTATTTCTTTAATAGAAAGGGAGGATAAAAAAATACCCTAAATATTTTGTGAAGCGATCTTAAGGGAATTGATAATAACTACTTGATAGGTTGACAAATCAATCTTTTGCATGGTAACAAATGAGCAGTGGAGGCAGATCTGTCCTGAATGGACTTAGTGTTGCCTGGAAACCGCTTTCTGCTAGTGTGATTATTGTGCCAGGTTAGAACTGAAGAAATTTCAGATAGCTCAGACTGCATATTTCACCCCAGTGCTCACAAGGCTAAATCTTTCACATGACTGCTGTTGACCTGCTTTGTTTCAGTTTGGTTGACTCCTCTTTGTTTTGAGGACTCAGGAGGAAGCAGTTCACTGTGGGGTTCTTGTGTTCGAAGCAGACAAGAACCCAGTTGAACACACAGCCTTCCTTGGGTCTCTGGGTTCACATTCACCATGACAGAAAAGGCGCTTTGGAAACCGACACAAAACTGGAGACCTGTAGGTGTTGGTGGTCTTACAGCATTTTCACAGTACAACACATAGTGTGTCTCTTGTGTGAATTTACTACAAAATAGAATGAGTCGCCTGCTAGTTCTCTGGTTAACAAGAGAAAGAAAAAATAAGTCTTTTTCACTGGGTCAGGTTACACTGAAGGGGTGTTTTCATGTGTGAAGCTTAGTTCAGCTTTTCTTTAAAAGTACATGGGTTGCCAAACTTAGCTTCCACGTTAACAATATTCACTGATAGCACAACCTTTGGAAGTGAGACTTAATGTTATGTTTCCTCTTTGTGTGTGAAAACTCTCTGGGGCAAGTTCCTGCTCTTTGACAACAGTGTTGCTATGAGCCACCTGAATAATAAAAAAGTGTAAAATATGTGATGTTTAAGTTGTTTCTCAAACCTCTTGAACTCATACCCCATTGCTGGACTTTCCTGGACCCCAAATAAAGGGTGTCACACCTCTGTAGCTGATGTCTCTGAATGGACTTGTTATTTTGCTTAATTGTGCTGAAGAATCAAGGCGGAGAGAAGGGGGCCAGGCCTTGGTGGACGCCTGGATTTGGCAGTGGCAGAGTGCTCCAGAAAGACTGGTGTGCCTCTGGCTAGCCGCTCAGCAGGCAAAACTGCAACTGCTTTTACTCCAGCAAGTGGGTGAAAGTCTATAGCCAAAATCTATAGAGTCACATAAGATTGCCAGACAGTGGCAGGATATGTTAAAGACGAGTCAGGGCCAGACGCAAGTAATGGGTCTGAGCCCAAAGCATCATCCCATGTGCACCACCTGAAAGCAACCTTCCCGGCATCGGCTGCAGAGAAGACCCAATCTAGGCAAGGTGTGTGTGGGGGGGGAGTCTGGTTTCAGAGTCGAGGAGCTGGAGAAGGCTGTGCTGTTGTTTCCTTCATGGTCTGAACCGGAATCAAAGATGAGAGCTGACCCAGGTGTGAGCCACGCAGCTGAATGAAGGGAGAGCATGGTTTTCTTTAGGGCGCTAGATGGGGGAATAGACTGATTCTGCCAGGAGTAATCACATTAATACAGTACAGCAGCAGGAGCACAGCTGTTTCATAAGGAAAGCAGTGTCACAAGTAGCCAGATGCCAGCTGCATTTTGCACTGGCTGTCTCCACCATCTGGAGGTGCATGTTTGGGGAGCATCGGATCTGGACTGTTTTCACACACTAATGCCCCATCCTGTAGAACTCTATATTTTATATGCACAATCACAATGAATTTCTGAAACCAAAATGCTTTTTCTGTGCAGCCTTAGCCGGAGCAGTGAACAGTGCTAGAGTTAATTGTCGCTCTGCCCTGCTCACAGGTGTGGTGAATATTCTTACATGGTCCATGGTCACCATTAAGAAAAACAGGTAGGAATAGGCCAATATATATGTGGACTGTCCCAGGATAAAGTGGCTTTTCTTCTTTAAGTTCTCAAAGTTCTTAACCTAGCTCAAGGTAGACATCTGAACTAGCCAGAAGTTTATCTGACAACCAATCACAGTCAGTCCATCATTTGTCTATGGAGCTGTCTTACCCCAAAATGGCAACTAGACATTCCATTTTTGTGACTGTAATCTTGGTTTAGGGAGCCATTTGGCGCCTAGTTTATATATCTGAGTTGCTAACACTGGCGTGGAAGAATTAAAACAACCCAGTGAATAAGTCACCTGATGCTAGCTTGCTTTTTTGCTAACTCACCAGCAGAACTTATAAAAGGACAACTTCAGTAAAACTTCTCTGTTTGGACATCTTTCTTACCATAGGCAGTCAGGTTGCTATGAGTGGCTACTTAGAAGAAAGAACTGGATCCTGCCCAAGCAGGGCAGGAGACTTGGGTCTCCTTGAAGAATTATAGGTAGATATAAATCTGATTGATCTGTAGTTGTATCTGGAGTGCTCTCCCCAGGGAAGTTCCCCTGGCGCCTTCACTACACACCTTTAGGCACAAACTTTCCTTTTCAACCAGGCCTTTGCCTGACCTGATCTACATCCTATACCCTTTTTTAAATGCTGGCTCTTTTTAGGGGGGTTCTGTTGGGTTGTCGTTTGTATTTTGATTTTATGTATGTGATCCTTGTGAACCGCCCTGAGACCTTCAGGTATAGGCGGTATAGAAATGAAATGAAATGAAATAATCTGCCCTCTTTTGAGTAGTGTAAGAAATCTGAGTGCATAAGGCCTACTGTAGTGTACTGGTGAAGAGATTGAACCATGAAGCCTCCAGTCCAGATTTAGTCTTGATCAGGAATTGGATAGGTATCTTCATGCTAGTCCATCTCCCCTTTCCTCATACACAGTTTGTGGATAATTACTAACCTTAATGTGTTGTTGTAAAGATTATGTTAAGTTTTTTATAAAAAAAACCTTTTAAAACTGATTTGTATATACTGAATGTCATTATTATATATTATTGGATCCCTTTTCTAATTTGTATCTCTTAAAATAAAATATGTAGCCTATTCAAATATTTTCCCACCCCCATTTGAATTGTTTGGGAGGGTGTTACAAATAGCATTGTAGCTGCTGTTCGGTAATCATTACCAAATAAAAAGCTAAGCATCCTATGTAAGGTTAATGTTACATGAGAAACTTCCGTACTTAAAATTGGCAATTTTAATTCTTGAATTCTTTGCTTGTGTTCTTCAGCTTGAGGAGCTGTCAGTTTTAAGTTAACCTTTCATGGCCGTCCTGTTTTTTAAGTGTTTTTCCAAAAACGTTGGGGTAGGAATCTTGAAATGTAAGGGCTTAAGTAAAATGTCAATTTTTCTTCTACAAATAAATGAATTTATTGTAAGATATGGAAACGGGCTAAAAATTATTGTTAACTCTGGATTCTGAGTTACTATCTGGTCTGTAGTGTGACTCTTTTAAAAAAAAAATCCATGGGAATCTTTTAATTTTTTTTTATTTTTTTTTGGCACTGAAAATAAACCACAGGCATACAGCCAATATTTGGGTTAGTTCTTTCAAATCTGTGAACTTCAGCTCTGCTCACCTCTGCAGTCCCCCCCCTCCACTCCTCCTTTCATGCTCTCTCTCTGTTTTGCATCCCTCTTGTCCTGCCTCTCTCCCCTTCCTCAATTTCTCTGGACCACTCTCTATTCCAACCCTTGTCTCTTGGGTCTTGCCTTGGCTTGTTCCTTTCTCAGGTTCTTTCCTCTTCTCCTTTCCTTTAGGCCAACATCTTCAACCTTTTGGGAATGCATTTGGGAACCTCTTTCTGAAGCTCTTACCATATGTAGGAGTGTTCCTGTTGTGATCCACCTGGGATCACGTGGCGGCTCACAAGGGTCTCTCCACCAGTGCCTTCTTGTTTTTTGCTGGCATCCATCTGTCTCGGGAGACAGTGGTAGAGTGCACCTTTCAAGGTAAAGTCAAACTGATGGAGAGGCCGATATTTTTTTCCTAGGCTCATCTTCCCAGCTTTATGATGGTCTGAAACAGGTCAGCAATTGGCTGCATTCTCTCATATAAAGCTTCCCTTCCCAAAATGCAATTTGCCAAATGTCAAAGTGTAGAGTAGGAAAGAGGGGAAATGGGCTTCTTGGGCTCTTGTGTTGCAAAATAAAATAATAAAGAAAAAAATTGGCTTGCTGGGCAGAGAGAGACAATATTGCTAGTGTTCCTGAGTGGAACTTAAGTGGAACTAGCCACTTAAGTCACTTATTTATTTATATTTAATTTATTAAATAGGTATACTGCCTTTCCTCTGTCGATCTCAGGGCGGTTCACAACATAAAAATACAAAAGGAAAACATAAAATACATAATAAAAACAAGAATAAAACAAACCAGTAACCCCACCCCTCCCAGAAACACATTTAAAAGGATATAGGATGTTAGTCAGCCAAAATACTTTATTTGTCATTGAAACCTGGCATGCCATACAGTCGATTCATGCATGTCCATAAATATGGTGTTTAGGAATTTGCCATTCCATATAAAGCTATGGTTTCTCAATGCATTTAAAACTATGTTTTGCATTTGTTGGAAATGCAGAGAAGGAACACCTCTGTAACACATAAGGAAAAGTGGGATAGCCAGTGTGGTGCCTCTACATCACTGGACTTCGGCTGGAGATTGAGACCCACTATTGGAGCACTACTGCCATGCATGTCTATGGTAAAGGATTAAGAAAGGGGTCCCCAAATGCATGTTTGGGTCCTGAAAAGGCTGAAGATACATACTCTAGATGTTGTGGACTACAACTCATTTTGGTCATAGCCAGCTTGACTAATGTTCAGGGGTGATGCGGAATGGGGTAACTTCCATATTAGATTAGGTTGGGTAGCTCAATGTCACACACCTGGCTGCAATCCCGTACAGTTATAACCTGGGACGTTATACTAATTGGGACCTGCTTCTGAGTAGACATGCATAGGATTGCAGTGTTAGATGTAATACTGGCTTTTGTGTTTTAGCAGGCAAGATTTATAATCTCTCTTTGAGCGGTTTCTTTTTTTACATATCCAAGAAATTAAGATTAAATAACCTGGAAGAAAGCTCATTGCTGAAAACTGTCTCTAACTGTGCAATTTGTCAGGAAATCCTCTGGAGACTTTGTTAAATCAAGGTCTGGGAATAGCTTGTTGAACACTTCAGTGACTTCACTTTGGTATTTGTGGAGCCCTGAGGGAACTCTATTTTAGTTAGTCTCACAAAGGCTTGATTTACATTTTGCAGGTTTCAACTTGAGTAGCGAAGAGATCTCTTTTTTAATGGCTAGCAGTTGTTCAGTACAGTTATATAAAGTCACTGCAAAGCTCTTCATCTCTCCACCCCGCACCCTTTAAACTCTCTGGTTTTTCTTTAATTCCTTTCTCCCTGCAGTACTGGTGCCACAGTAGGAGTCGCTTGGGAATACTATACATGGCCAAGCATTTATTTTAAGGGATAGAAGGAGTTGGGGACCGTGTGGCATTTTGCTGTACAAAATAGCTGCTATTTGTGGTCCTGGACAGACTTGCCATGGAGGGGTCTGTCTCTGGAGCAGAGGCTTTCTAGCAGTCATCCGCAATTTTTAGTATTATTAACTTACTGTCTCCTTTTAATGCTTCTGTAATCATATGGAAGGTTTTTGAAGAATGAAGCTTGTTACAGGTGTAAATATAATAAATGTGACACTGGACTGATGCAAACAAAAAGGACTCAGTTTGGACACCACACAAAACCGTGGCTTGTGCTAACCCTAGTTCAGAATCTCTGCAGTGGTTTGACCTTCTAAACATGTAGAGAAACTATGGTTTATAGCAGCTTGATTCCTTTTATTTCTCTGGCTGCTCAGCACTTGTGTTTCTATGGAGCAGTGTGCAAACTGACTTCAAATAATGTGTGTTGATTCTGGTTGGTAAACCATGGTTTGTCAGTTTAGACATCGTGCCAAACCAGTTGAGATATCTAAATTGAACTGCAGAGGTGAATCCTTAAAAGTGGCTGAGGGCTGGGTTGTGTTTTCTTTCCCTATAGTTAAGATGTTGGCAGGAGCCCTCACAATGTTTATGGCAGGGATCAGCAAACGTTTTCAGCAGGGGGCTGGTCCACTGTCCCTCAGACTTTGTAGGGGGCTGGACTAGATTTTGAAGAAAAAAAATATGAATGAATTCCTATGCCCCACAAATCACCCAGAGGTGCATTTTAAATAAAAGCACACATTCTACTCATATAAAAACACGCTGATTCCTGGACTGTCCGGGGGCCAGATTTAGAAGACGATTGGGCCGGATCCGGTCCCCGGGCCTTAGTTTGCCTACCCATGGCTTATGGCAACCACAGTGCTTGAGGAACATTTCCAAATCAGTCTTACATATAAGTCCCAACCAGGCCTCAGTCATTTTTATTAACAGGCTTTCTCACATGTCAGTCATTTGCGTTATATCAATGCTATAAATGAGGAGGTGTAGAGGAGCACACCTAAGCCAGGGATGGGAATCTGTGGCTCTCAAGATGTTGCTGGACTCCATTTCCCATCAGCCTCAGCCAGCATGGCCAACGGCAGCGGAAGGAAGGACCACATATTCCCCATCCCTGTTGTCGGTGGCTGAGGCTTCCCTCTCTGGTTGCTTGGAGAGGGTTGCTGTTCACCGCAACTCAACATGGGAAGAGCATAGAAGAGCCTTGCTCCTCTGATTTGGAGCATTGTTCTCCCATTGAAGGCAACAGAACACCCAGTCGTACAAATCTGCTGGGGTCTGTCTACTGCCAGCGTGCCACCAAGGAGTCGACTGACTTTGTACATTCTAAGTAAGTTACGACAAGCGTCTCCCGTAAACATGTGGTTCGCTGAAAGTAATAAAATTGTGGGATTGCTGTAGTGTGGTTTTTGTTCAGCCGAGTTTCAAAGACCTTGGTCTATTTGCTGCTGTAGCCCAGGTTCCATTTTCTGCATAATTCTACACTACAGATGGAAGAGAATAAATAGCAGCAGTAGTGGTAGTTTGGTCAATGCACTTCCCATATATTAACTTTCATATTATTGATGGTGCTGCTAATGCAACACTTTGACTTCAACCCTGGAGGCACACTCCATTGTCTCTCAAGTGTGGTAGCTGTAACTCTTGTTCAGCTGCTGCTTTGATTTGAGAGATTCACAAGGCCTTTCTGTCACAGCTCTCTAAAGTCTGTCTCTGGAGTCATGAGGACTAGAAACTGCACCCAGTACCTCTTTTCCTGCTTGTTCTCATCTGCACATAGTCTTACCTATGGGAAAGTACTGTTCAAAGTTGCAGGGAGGTCTGTTTGCTAAATTTATTGCGGGGGGGGGGGGGGGGAGGATCAGCAAGTGAAATAGTAAGAAGGTGGCTGCTTTTCTCATACAGATGTTGGTGAATAGGCTGCTAGACTGCAGCATAAATCTTTGCTGTGGACCTTTTCTAATTAAGCTACATTAACTTCAAAGCAGAGCCCCTGGTGAGTCTTAATTAAAAGGGAGGTTTGTAATATGAGTGTGCTCCCATCATGTTCTCTTTGCCAGTTTTTTTAAACATCTCCTGCTGTTTAGGACATTCTTTACATGGTAGGGAAGCAGTGGTCTTGTTTCAGGCTGCAGGGAGACCCTATAGTACAGATACTACGTAGGGGTAGAGCCCAGAGATTTGTCCACCAGGGCCAGTATTTCCCCCTTTGGCCATGGCTTTCCTGGGACTTGGGCAGAGGCCTTTCCTAGCGCCTGATCATTTTTACATGCTCTAACACTGAGCTGTGGTCCTTCACCTCTGGCCAAATTTCAGAAGCTGTGAGCCAGCTCTTTTGGCTGCAGAAGATGTCAAGTACAAGACAGGGTGAGGGCAGAGGTGGACAGGAGTGAAAGAAAGCTATAGGTCAGGAGTGAGGAAACCCCTGATTCATAGGCAAATCTTGGCTTGCCACACTTCCCATTTGGCCTGCAAGGCCCTTTGGGGAAAGCCATGTCTATGCTGCACTTGGCATTACACAGTTAAGGGCAGAAACAGCTTCCAAATCACCGGCAACCACCAGCAGGTACCCAGCACTAAGCAGGATCTTCCCCCTCCCCCAGTTGGCTGATGCAAAGGGAGGGCTATCCTGTCCTGGTCCTTCAGCAACTGTCAGGCGATTGGCAGCACTGTCAAGGCAGATCCTGATAAGGATCTGGCCCATGGAGCCAAAAATCTCCCCCTTTCTGTGGGTGCGCTTGCTCTCCTCCCCATATTTTTCCCGACCTGCATGGAAGCTCATTCCACAGCATTAAACATGATATTAATCTCTGGAAAGTCAGTTCAGTTTTCTTTATCTCTTTGGTATGTCGTGTAAATGGGTCTCTGTGCCTCTGCTTACTTTAGCTTGTCAGTGTTTGGAATGCATCGTTTAAATTGGAGAGCAATTTATGACATTGCTCTATTGCTGCAGCAACTCTCTCTCTCTCTCTCTCTCTCTCTCTCTCTCTCTCTCCCCTCTCTCTCTCTCCCTCCCCCTTTCTTCCCCTGCCCCATCATTTGACTGGAGTAGCATTTTGACTTTGTAGTAACTGCAGTATAGTAGCAGAACTTCGGGTCTGTTCATACACTTAAATGGACAATGGCCAAATTCCCACCCTTGTACCAAACATCTGCCTGAAGGTAACACGTGAGCTGAGGCTAATCCTGAATCAGGGGTTTTCCAGCTCACACTCTTAAGAGCCACCATGAGTCAGTTCCACTGCTATGCCTGGTGACAGACTTTGGGGATTTGCTCCTGCAAATCAGTGGTTCCCACAATTCAATGTTAATGCCTGAGTAAATGCCTGATGTGAGCCTCATTTGTTTCTGTAAGGCCTGCCCACCCTGGCGTGTTCTTAGGCCTGATCCTGCCATATGCTAGCTCTGTGTACAGTCCCTGGTAGCAGCATCTCCAGGCAGGGCTGGGAGAGAGCCCAGTTGCCGCCCGTCAAGGTAGACCGTTCTGAGCTCGATGATCTGACTCTGGATAAGGCATACGTAGAAAGGGATCCCCCAGGATCATTAGTCCCGCCCCCTGCAATGCAAGAATCTGGGCTGAAGCGTCCGTGACAGATGGCCGCCCAACCTCTGCTTCACAAGCTCCCGAGGGAGCCAGTTCCACTGTCAAACCGCTCTTCTTCTCAGAAGGTTCTTCCGGATGCTTAGTCAGAAACATCTTTCTTGCAACCTGAAGCCATTGGTTCAGATACTCTCCTCCAGAGGAGGAGAAAACGTACTGTATTTTTCTGTCTATAAGATGCCCCTATGTATAAGACTCCCCCTATTTTGGAGGACTCATGTTTAAGAAAATGAGGGGAGATGGCCCGGTGTATAAGATGCCTCCTAATTTTTGACATTATTTTTTAGGGGGAAAAAACTAGTCTTATACATGGAAAAAATACGGTACATACATAATTCTATTTGTATGTTGCCTTTTCACAGTTCAGACCATGCTCAAAGTAGCTTACAACATGAAAAAACATAACAACAACATACAAAAGTAGTTGTAAACCGTAAATAAAACAGTAAAAAATAAGCAACCAAGCTCAACAACTTCCACATAAATCAAAAGAAGATCTAAAGTGAAAATAGAAAAAACCCAGCAATCCCCACCTCACTGTTATTCCTGCAAAGTTGTATACAGCGGTACCTCAGGTTAAGTACTTAATCCGTTCTGGAGGTCCGTTCTTAACCTGAAACTGTTCTTAACCTGAAGCACCACTTTAGCTAATGGAGCCTCCTGCTGCTGCCGCTGCGCCACCGGAGCACGATTTCTGTTCTCATCCTGAAGCAAAGTTCTTAACCTGAAGCACTATTTCTGGGTTAGCGGAGTCTGTAACCTGAAGCGTATCTAACCCGAGATACCACTGTATACCAACTTGGGTCTCCAGTTGCTGTTGGACTACAGTTCCCATCATCCTTATCCACTGGTCCTGCTAGCTAGGGAGGATGGGAGTTGTAGTCTAAAATCACTGCTGTAAAGGGAGAGTTTTTATAGCTGGACAGAGGTCTCTGTGGCATGCAGCAGTCTTTGCACACATTTATACAACTCTTTCCGTGGTGGGAAGTTGATTCTCTTTGGGTAAAAAGGGTCATTTGCCAATAGCTGATAACAGTATACCACAGTATCAGCCGTTATTGACTTCTGATCTCTGGTTTGATGTCTTCAGATTCCAAAGCAAATATAAATTGCTTTCTAATTAAGATACTAATGTAAGAAGAAAGGACTAATTAGAGCATCAGTAGCAGTTCTGAGATTTTAAATGTTAGCATCTAATTGATGTTGCTATTTTAATCTGACAATTATAGCTGTGGCTCCTGGGCAACTAATTTCACTCTGCAGAAAAATGTAGGCGTGACAACTATGGTCTGCAGCTAACATTTGTAGTTACAGTAAGGTCTTTTCCAATTAAAGAAATCACAATCACTTAAAACTATTTGCTTTTAAAAATATTAATAATTAAGAGTATATATGTACTTGGGTTTACATAGGATTAAATACTTTGGAAGGAACAGTGTGTGCTCTTTGTTTTTTAGTTAATGCCTGATATGACATGTGCAGGAATTGGGACAAATGCTTCTTGTAAAGACAGATGCTGCTTCCCACACTTTTTGTGAAGCCTTAATGTATGGGAAAACAATTTTATTAAAAGATCTGCTGCCCACTCATTTGGTGGCGCTTTATAATATTTGGTTGCAACTTTATAATATTTGTCAGGAGAAGGAAGGTTTTTGTTCTTAAAACACACACACACAGGGACAAAGTCATGCCTGCTCAGGGCTGTTTTCTGCAGACCGGCCATTGGTTCACCCATGGGGCCCAGAGCTCTGGAATAGTTTTTCTTTTTCCTGCCGCCGCCTTCTCCGCCCACGGAGACTCTGCAGGCATGAGTTAACTGATTAAATTACATTACACGAATCACTGCTTCTCTGCTTTTTAAGCAGGCTGGTTATACATACATCTGGAGATAGGCCTATTTTCTCACACCCTAAGTGGCCTTTCTCTCTCACATGCTCACGCTCTCCATTTCCTTGCTTGCATCCTCTTCCAGGAAGGAGGTCCTGGGATATTCTTTAGCTAAGACTCTGCACACATTACTGGATTAAAATGCAACTAGCTCCTTATTTTTCTCACTTCAGATAGAAGGTGGTTTGTGGGAAAAGACATCAAAGCACAGTATTTCATAGGAAACAACAGGATGGAGGATAGATATGGATTGTACGCAGCCTCCCAAACTGGTGGTGGGAATCCTAGAATTGTAGAATAGGAAGGGACCCTGAGGATCATCTAGTCCAGCCCCCTGCGGGAATATGCAGCTGTCCCATATGGGGACTGAACCTGCAACCTTGGTATTATCAGCTTCATGCTCTAACCAACTGAGCTGGATGGGAGGGCACTGGATACAGAGTGAGCAGGAGGTGTACATGGCCTTAGTGTGTCAATAGGTTAGAGGCTAGTTACAAGGTGATTAAAGAGCATGATTTTTTTTTTTTTAATTAAGGTAACACACCTAAAGTCCACTATGGTATCGGAAGTGGGCAGAGATAAAAGTAGACGTGCTGATGTTCCAAGCTAAGACAAATATGATTATTATTTTTTAAAAACAGCCCCCCAAATCCAAAAGCATATTTATGAAATTGTGGCATATATGCATCAGTGACAACCAAATGCTAATTCTGGTCTATGAATGTTTACCAGACCCAAAGCAAAATGTCTGATTTGTATAGAATAAAATTGGGTAATGGGGAAAATGTCCCTTTAGGCAGACAGACATTGGAGCTTGTTTCCAGTATAGCTCCAGCACATTCTTCATATGTTTGTTTATTTGAACTAGTGTAGAGTTGCAAATCAGACAGCGCCCAGTGCAGTCTCACCTTTGCCATGAAGTCAGCAGTCTGCAATATGAATATCATTATGCTACTCTGCAGGGCTGTTGTAGATTTTACAGCAAAGGAATTCATATGGAGTGTTTTGGACACTTAAACATGTTGTGTAATTGGGAGGAGTTGAGAGAGAAGCCTGTTCAAAAGTGCCAGAATAAGGAGGTGTGTTGAATCCCTTTGTAACCAGCCTGATCTTGCCACGCTGGGGTGGAAGTGTAGTGACTGCTCTGAGACCCCTGGTCTTCTGGCAGGTGCCAGAAGAATAATACTCTGTTTAGAATAATTTCATGCAGTTAACAGTTGAAGCACTCTTCTTGCTGGGAAGGGGTGCTTGGTGTTTGTGGTGATCAAATGGGGATAGCAAGTGCTGACTGCATCTGCTACTCTGAGCTCCTTGGAGTAAGGGCAAAATCAAAATGTGACAAAGAGCAATAAAACAAGCAAACTCGTCATGACTGGTCAAAGTCACCTGGGTGCGCTTCCTAGACGAACATGGAATTGATCCTGCATGTGCATTCAAGCAGCCTTCTAGAGCAGTGCCTGAGGGTGTCTTGGAGAGCTTGCATGGTGAAAAAATGGAGGGCGTAATTCTACATTAAGAGACAAAGTTTGCCCACCCAGGAGACAAATAAGTGGTTGTGGTGTTTTGCAAATAAGCTGTTCGCAAGGGAGCAGGCAACTGTTTCCTCATGGATCTCGTTCTCATTGGAATGGTGGACCTGTGTCTGCTGTAATGCTTCTGTCTGGGATTGCATACAAAAATAATTCCTTCGATTTAGAGAATAGATGGTGAGGAGTAAATCTAGGCTGGATCACTTGGTGCCTCCATTGCTACTTTTATCTAATTTTGTGTGTGCACATAATTTTATGTATGTGTGCTTGTGTGCGTGCGCATGAGCATTCCATCCTGCAAGTTCAGACACAGGTTTGCCACATCAGTGAAGTCTGGGAGAAAAGCAGACTTCTACAACCAACTATCTTGGCAAATAGTATAGAGCTGTAACACTCAAGTACGTATGATGCTAACTGGTACTGTGTTTAAAATAGTGTGTGTAAACATTTTTTGTGTTTGTAGCCACAGTCGGGTGTTCAAAAGTTGTATGGCTAACAAACCGAGAATAAATTATGCAAGTGTGTGTGTGTGTGTGTGTGTAGATAGATATGTATATCTATATGTGATTTATACAGGTTGCAGAATTCTACATTATAGAATCATAGAAACTTAAGAGTTGGAAGGGAACCCTGGTCATCTAGTCCAACCCCCAGCAATGCCTGGATTGCCCGGGTGCAGAATACACAAATAGGCCCTTGAACAAGTTGTTGTCATCTTGTAAAACATGCCCCCTGTCCCTGGCAGATGAGAATATTCTGTTGGTGAAATATGCAAGACCACGAAAAGATTATTTCATATTAGTGGTGTGTTAAGAGTTGGATTGCAAGTTGCACAAATAATTATTTTCAAAGCCCATATCTGTCTGCTTTTTCAGCGGCTGACATCTGTGTTATTTCAAGAGATTACAAAATTCCAGGAAGTAGCAGAGTTTTTCCCGTTTTGCAAAATACAGATAGCATTGTTATAAGCAACATCTTAAATTTGTAATTTAAGAGTCCTCTCTCCCTGCCCCCCAAACATAGTAATTTGCCCCTGTTGCACAGTGATAGTTCCTTTCAGTTCCCTGAACTGCTGTGCCCCTTTCTCATCTCACTTTGCGAAAAGGAACACTGCTTCCGGCACATGTTGTGGTTCATTGATGGGTCAATTAAAAACAGATGAGCAGCCGGGAGGTTAGGGCTACCTGCATTGTGGTATTTAGCATTCAGTTTTGTGAAGGTCTGTATTCCTGTTTTAATCATAGCACCTGATAGTGAAATCTAAAAGCTGTCTGGTGGACCAGCTGTGCTGCAGCTGCAGGAATATTAGTTCATTGTATTCCAATTGTTTTTGGAAGCCTAATGTTTGTTTACAAGCCTTGCAGAACTATTTTGCAAGTTGTTGCTGGTCCTCTGGTGTAGATTTGAAATAGTTTGCAAGAGGACATTGACATGATGTACTTGTACAATCCACTTGGATTGAACTATTCCCTCTTTGCTATATTCATCCATGAAAAGTCTTCCATTTTGAAAAATGCATTCTCTTAATGAAAGGACACAGTACCAGTCAAACTAGGAAATTGGAATGGTTTTGGTAACTGTCAAATCTAAAAATCAAAGTTGTACAGTGGTTCCTCGGGTTACATACGCTTCAGGTTACATACACTTCAGGTTACAGACTCCACTAACCCAGAAATATTACCTTGGGTTAAGAACTTTGCTTCAGGATGAGAACAGAAATCATGCTCCAGCGGCAGCGGGAGGCCCCATTAGCTAAAGTTCAGGTTAAGAACAGTTTCAGGTTAAGAACAGACCTCTGGAACAAATTAAGTTCTTAACCCGAGGTACCACTGTACTTAAGTTTTTCTGGGTGACTGTACCTAGGAAGCGCATGTATATTTAGAAGAACAGGTATTCAGAAATACAAAAATTAGTGCATTAATAGTCTTAGTGCATTCATGTAATAAGATCATTAAGTTTGCAGATGATACAACAGTGGTTGGTTTAATTACCTGGAGAGGGGGAGACGGCCTATAGGAAGGAAGTTGAGCAGTTGGGGGAGTGGTGCAGGAAAAACAACTTACTCCTTAACTTAAAGAAAACAAAAGAGATCATTGTGGACTTTAGGAAATGTAAATTGAATATTCAGCCACTTATTATTGAGGGGAAGTGCGTGGAACAGGTCTCGGTGTTTCGATTTCTGGGAATGGAGTTGAGAGATTACCTAACCTGGGGAGAAAACAGCAAGACCTTATGAAGAGAGCACAGCAGAGGTTATATTTTCTGAGAATCCTCCGGAAAAACAATCTCTCAAAGGACCTGCTGATGGCATTTTACCATTGCACTGTGGAGAGCGTATTAACTTATGGTCTCTGTGTGTGGTTTGGGAGCTGCACGGCCAGGGAAAAAACAATGCTGTCCAGGGTTGTAAAGACTGCAGAGAGAATAATTGGGTGCATTCTTCCCACCTTAGATCAAATCTATGCTGCCAGGTGCCATAAGAAAGCGGCAGAGATAGCACAGGATAGTACGCACCCCGGAAATGATCTCTTTCAGCTTCTGTCTTCTGGAAGAAGCTATAGGGTTATAAAGGCCAGGACTAGCTGCCTGAGAAACAGTTTCTATGAAGATGCAATTCTGGTTCTAAATGCAGCATAAGGGGTCTCTATAGTATAGTGTATTTTATGGTATAGTGTATTTTATAGTATAGTATAGTGTATTTTAAAATGGGGTTTCAGAGTTTTTAGGGGTTTTTGAATGTTTTATGTAGTTTTTCAATTTCATTGTTCTGTATGGGACAATGACAATAAAGATATCGTATCGTATGTTTTACTTAAAATCTAAGCAATGTAATGCGGGTGGCGCTGTGGGTAAAACCTCAGTGCCTAGGACTTGCTGATCGTAAGGTCGGCGGTTCGAATCCCTGCAGCGGGGTGAGCTCCCGTCGTTCGGTCCCAGCTCCTGCCCACCTAGCAGTTCGAAAGCACTCTTAAGTGCAAGTAGATAAATAGGTACCGCTTTATAGCGGGAAGGTAAACGGCGTTTCCGTGTGCTGCGCTGGCTCGCCAGTTGCAGCTTTGTCACGCTGGCCACGTGACCCGGAAGTGTCTTCGGACGGCGCCGGCTCCCAGCCTCTTGAGCGAGATGAGCGCACAACCCTAGAGTCGGTCATGACTGGCCCGTACGGGCAGGGGTACCTTTACCTTTACCTTTAAGCAATGTAAGGGGAATGTATACTGTTGAATTTTAAAAAATAAAACGTGGTTAAAATAAAGCATGTTGGACTAATCTCTGTTTGAAGACAGAGGAAATGTTTCCGATTTAAAGTTTTCTGGAAAACCCATATCACTGGCTCCTGCTCAGAAACTGTTTGAAAGAGGCTGTTTGCTGCTGCCCACTGAGAGTTGCTTCTCAGATTTTCTCTTTCCCAGTAAGCAATATTCAGGGGATGCATGCAATCTGACTGCAGGCACAGAGCCAGCAAGATGCCGCAGTTTTGCCTTGCCTTGCCCTCTCCAGGCTTCTGAGCAAGCTGATACCTGACCGTTTTCATGATGTAAATCTGTTTAATTGTTCTGTATGGAAAAGAAAACATGATGTAAGTAGGTTCGCCTTACTAGCTGTTAGCCCTGCCCCAGTTCTCAGGGCTGGGGTCCCCTTTTCTATATCCTCCTTACTCTACTGCCGAGCATAGACACATCCACACCTGCCCTTCTGTGGACTGTCTCTGCCATCTGAGTGTTATGGTTGTGTTCACACTCCACAGGGGTCATTCCATATCAAGTGAGCCAACTTTTTTACTTCATGCCGTCCAATTTTCTTAATATTTCTTAATACTTGTTGAATGACCAAAACTAAGTTTAAATCTAAAATTTTAATTTTTTATCTCATTCCGTTTGTGAGTTATGACGTGAGTTTGAAATGTCAAAAAATTGACAATTTTGGTCTTGCCGAACTACACAAAAACCTTAAAAGCTCAGTCCAGAATTGAGATACGTCCAAGCTAAAAACACCAATCTCTTCATAACTTCATGGACTTTAATATGATTTGTCACATGATGGACTGACTTTAAATCTAAAATGTAAGTTACAAAATTGAAAATTTTAAAAAGTGATAAAAATGATTTAAAAATTCCAAAATGTTACTGATTATTGAATATTTCTAAGAGCTACCTGCAAAATTTCATCTTGGGATCTCAATGGGATCACATTAAAAGAAAAGTATTTTGTACATACATGTCTGCCTTACTGGGTTCTGTTTAGGATGAATGGGTTTTCTTAGAGTAAAATATAACAGAATAAACAAGACTTCAAACTATAATGTCAGTTACTTCATGCATTTCTTTAGAAAGTTATTCAATTAAAAGGTATCTGAAAAGCTAGTCAGGCTTTTCTTTTAAAAATGTGTTCCAAAGCCGAACGGTGGCTTGAAAGAGTTATTGCTTGTTCTGTGTGTGTGACCAGGGTGGAACGTGCTGCACTCAGGCAAAGTTCCAATCCCATCTTAACTTCTAAAATTCAAATTAAAGGGAGGTTCTTCCAAGGGTCATGCTTAGTGTATGTGGGTGATCTGCTTTCATCACCAAGCTTTGAAAAACTAGGCTCCAACTTTTCTTAATGGATTTGGATGTTTTCTCCTGCTGTAGTGATGAGTGAGATATGTACCAGCAGAAAACTGGCTTGTGTAGCATCTTTTGCATCTAAGTTAAACAGGTTGTGGGGGATGTGATTGGAAACAGAAGGATTCTGAAGCCTTGATGGTTAACGCAGTGGATTAGCACAGAGATCTTATTGTAATGGTGCGTGCTTAGCTACTTTCTTATAGCTTTGTGCTAAAAACAGGCAAAGAAGAAGTCTTGAGGGATTTGCTACCCATGCAGGCTGCATAGTTAAAATCTATCTGACCTCCTTCCTAGGGCAGAAAGCCTAGACTGTCATGAGATATCTGTTCACATACCATGAGGTGAGCCCAAGGTATCCTCTTTTAGAGGACACTCACAATCTCTGCATGAATCACTGCTCTGTCTTTGATTTTTTTCCATTCAGGGTGTCGGACAGGGATAGTGAACCTGTGGCACTCCGGCCGTTGTTGGACTACAAATCCTATAATCCCTCTCTATTGGCAAGACCTCCTATTCCTTCTGTAGGAAGTAATTTTGACCTCCCCCCCCCCTCCACTGAGTGTGAGTTTGATCTCGAGACACAAGAGAGTTATTCCCACGTGGAGAAGATTGTCATTTCCTATCCTGAGTCGCAGGTGTATCTCCATATTGTTATGAAAAAATTGCAAGCAGTGTAGCCAGAGGAATATGGCCAGCAACGCTATATACCTTTTTCTTCGCATAAAACTTCATGAAGTGGGTTCCAACCCACAAAGGCTTATGCGCTAACACATTTGTTATTCTTTAAGGTGCCACTAGACTCTTTGTTCTTTTTGCAGCAGACTAAACATGCTAACCCTCTGGAAATTTTGCTCACACGTGCTCCATGTGCGACTTCAAATGAAACCATGGACTGACTTAGAGGGCCACTTCAACAAGAGGCAGCTACAAGCAGAAACAAAAGCCAAAGTTTCAATTAGTCTCTTACACTGAGCCAGTTGTGCCACACACCTAATTTGGTATCTGAACTGCCAAAAGTCAAATTAGCATGTGATAGAGTTGCCACAAAGCTAGCTTCGCGTGAGCTAAAGTGACTGGGAATTGATAGAGACTTTAGAGTTGGAGGGCCCTGAGCCAATTCTGTCAACTTGTAGGTAGAAGAGGATAGGAGAAAGTGGTGTGTTTGAAAACAGAGCTTGCTGGAAGACCACTTTGGGGAGTTGGGATTATGCACTGGCTTACTCAGGGGCAAAATCAGGCCTTATTTGACCCAGGTCAAAGACCCAGTTTGGCATCCCTCATGCGCATTTGCATGCACACAGATTGGGAACCTAATTGATGCCCCTCCGGAGGCTTCACCTGGAACAAAGGTCTGGGTACCCCCCCCCCCCAGCTCTGGCTCTGACTTACCATCCTCACTTGCCTACTCATCTATTCAAACTACATCAGCCTATAAGGACTGCAAACTTCATTCATGGAGAAAACACACAAACAAATTCTTCCTTTTGAGTGGGATTTTTTTGTTTTTAATTACCAACTTAAAACTTTTGATGGGAACATTATCAACTTTGGGTATGAGATCATGTTTGCTCTTAGTTTCTGAAATGCACTCTTCGGCTATATGATTTCTCTCCTCCGTTAACTTTTATGAGCAGTCCCGTGGAAGTTGTGAATAATCTATGGGCTGCCCTTGAGGCATGGAATAGCAGATAGAGAACACCTGAGGCAGCCTCTGTCAGATCTAACCTTCCCAATGCAGCCCCACTGTGCTCTGCATAATAATGAGAAATTAAGAAGAAACGCCCTGAGCTATGCATTTTTTTCTGCAGAGCAGGAATTCCAGCCCAAGTTCTGTTCATGAAAGGAATCCAGTGCTTCAGTGAACATTTCTGCCTGTCTGCTGGTATTCATTACGTGACTCAACGCTGCTACTCGTGTGCGGGTGGCAGGTACAATATGTACCTTTATGTTACTTTGCTTTGGGAGGGGTTTCTTGAGGACGGGAGGGGAATGCATAACATAAATTGAGATGAATGGTGAAGTCCCCCCCCCCCCGTCATATGGTCATGTGTCTTATTTCCTTGCACAAAGGACAGGCAGTAAAGTTGGAGGAATACTGTTTGTTGGGCAAGGGGCCATAATCCTGGCTGTTCCTTCATTTAATGGCTGCAGTTTGGATGCAAGCAAGCTCTTTATCAAATTTATTTAGCTGGGATTCTAATTCTCCTGTCCTCCCCCCTCCCCCTAAAACCTGGATGACGTTTAAGTAAAGTTTTCTTTCATATGAAACATTGGAGTTACTAGGGCAACCAAACTGCTCAGTTACGTGCATGCTGTGTCTTCCTGCTTGGATTTTTAATGTTTCCTGAGCGGTTTGTGTGTGTGTGTGTACGTAGACACACACACACACACACACACACACGAGATTGGGAGAAACTATAAAAACAAAACAGCAACCCAGTAATAGTAGTAGTAATAGTAATAGTAATAGTAATAGAGAGAGTTCTGACAAGTCCAGAGTTCGTTCTTTGGCAACACTCCTGTCAGGGGCTCAGGAGCAGAGGCACAGGGGAGAGAGGAAACGGAGAGCGAAGGGGAAGAATCTGAGGGCAGCGTAGGGGAGTATGAGAGTGGCCCGAGAGATTCCATGAGCCTCTCCAGCGATTCAGAAGATTCCCAGAAGGGGGCTCCGATGGCCAGGGCAAGGGGGGTCCCAGGAGGGACGCACCAGAAGCAAGGGGCCAGCGGGGACTCCCAAAGCAGCAGCGGGAGATCAGGACCAGCTCCTCCACCAGAGCGTAGTGGGGGGGAAGAGTCCCATGTATCAGGGCCAGCGTCTCCTCCAGCAGGGAGAAAAGATGAGTCAGAGCTGGCCACGCCTCCATCGCAGAGTGAGGGAACGGAGGGGAAGTCAGGTCCAGCTAGCCTCTCTGAAGGGGGAAGCAGTGACAGGGGCAGTGTAACGGTCAGGAGAAAGGTTGCTGGCTGGGCGCGCGCGCCAAGTTCAAATGTACAGGCGCGCAGGACAGCAGGAAGCACGGATTGGGAGCCAGGTCCTAAAGCCCGCCGGAGGCAGGGGGAAGACTCAGAGGAGATTCAGACGGAGCTTCAGCAGTCTAGAGTTTAAGACGTAGGGCTGCACGCCGCGGCTTTGAAATCGAAACTGATCTTCAATAAAGACTTTTGTATATAACAACAACTGGCGCTGGTCCTTTTTGAGCTGGGACCTCGGGCAGCTCTGACAACTCCAAACTAGAATTTGTTACAACTAAACAGAAGGCGTTAAGATATGATTGCCTAGGGTTTGCCGATCAGAAGGTCAGCGGTTCGAATCCCCACGACGGGGTGAGCTCCCGTTGCTCGGTCCCTGCTCCTGCCAACCTAGCAGTTTGAAAGCACGTCAAAGTGCATGTAGATAAGTAGGTACTGCTCTGGTTTGCCAGAAGCGGCTTAGTCATGCTGGCCACATGACCCGGAAGCTGTACGCCAGCTCCCTTGGCCAATAAAGCGAGATGAGCGCCACAACCCCAGAGTCGGCCGCGACTGGACCTAATGGTCAGGGGCCCCTTTACCTTTACCTTTTACTTGACTTGCTAGTAAAGGGTGTGACTAATTTTCCATAGACACTCATTTTCATGTCTTCTACAATTAGTCTTTGCTGTAGTTTAGGTCTTTGTCAATCTAGTGTAAGAACTGATTCTGTATTTGATACTTGATGGAGAACTGGATCTCTCTGAAAACGAGTGTTTAAAAAAAGTGTTATAACCCCTTTGGTTGGTTGTGGGGACACACAAACCACATTTACAGAAAACCTTGGCAGTTTAAAGAGGAGAAAAATGGGATACTCTAATTTGAGAGCGTGTGTGTGTGCGTGAAATTGGACCAGAGCAACTGATCTGAGGCAGGGGGAGCTTAGTAATGCCCCCTTCCTGCCCTAAAATCCTCTCCCCACAAATGTGTATTTGTAAATTTGGAAGAGGGGAGTTTAGATTAGAAACAAGAAAGGAAAAGGTACTCCTACTGATGACTTGCTCTAATTTGGGTCTCCCACAGATGCTTATAAAGAAGAATAAGTTTGTTAGGGGAAATTTGAACATGGACCTCCTCCTCTTGCCAGCCCATGATTTTCTTTGGTGCGGGGAGGGGGGATTTCCAAAATCTGCCAAATGACAGAAATGGGGCATAGTGGTTAAAATGTTGGGGTTGGATGTGGGGCTCCAGAGAATGCCCTGCTGGGTTGGCAAGTATGGTGGGTGACTTTGCGGACTGTACCCTCCTGGGGTAACGCGCTAACCAAGGCAAACTTGTCTGCTATAGCAGATTTCACTGAGGAACCTTTTAGGAGCCTTGGAGTTTCTGAGAACACACGTTTAAAACCACCACTCTAAATAATAACCACTTCGATGTGGGGCAGTGTAACAAAATGGAGGGGGGGTCAGGGGAACTTTGTTGGCATCAACATTAATAAAAGAAGTCCAATACATTTTTCTCCCCATATGGGATGCCAGTTGTCTTGCTTGCCAAGAGCTGCCTTCCAAATCAAGCTCTCACTCTAGGACTGAATGAAATAATTTACCTCAGGAACCAACACCCTATAGCAGACTTGAAAAAAGACACATCTATTTTTTAAAAAATAATTTATATTCAAGATTTTCTTGGTTTACAAAAGTACCTGCTTTGCCTCTATTTTTTTTCTTTCCAAGTTGTAGAGTCCTTTTTACATTGGAAGTGAGACGATAATGTTGTATACAGAATAAAGTTGGAGAGGGGAGAGAGGAGGGAGGGGGTGGGGGTAATAATTGGTGTGTATGTGGCATTTTTACATCAGCTTTACTTGGTAGGTTCTCTTTCTGTTCATTTATTGTATTTCCTTGGTAGTGAGAGAGATTGGAGGTGGCCCAGGACATGGTTCATTGTCTTTAGTTGGTTACAGTGAGATTGCTGGGGGGGTGGGTTGTTGGGTCAGGTTAACCATATTGATTTGTATGCTGTTGGTGGGTTCTTGTTGTCTTGCTGGGCTGTGCATGTGATAAAGGGGAGCCATACCGGGATAAAAGCGTCCACTTCTATTTGTTAGACACATCCATTTGAAGAGCATTAGAGAAGTTGATTCTCAACTCACAAATACACAGTTTCATTATTCTACCTGTGCTGCTGTCCATTTTGGGCCAGCAGCTGAACTGAAAAATTGCGAAACGGTTTGTTGGGTTACAAGCATCTGGAAACAGTTACTTATAGTCATTGTTGGGCCTGCAGAATTTATGGGTTGCCAGGATTCGAATGGAAGTCTTGAGGGAAGGGGAAGGGGAAGTATGTTGTCAGGAACGCCAGAGAACCTGGTGCAAGGAGCCTGGGAGCCGAGATCCAGAAATGATGTTTCTGTGGGCCTTAAAGCCCTCCTCAGACGCACAAGAGTGTGGAGTGAATCAGTCTTAAACTGGAAATACATCAGGTGTCCTCAGACTATTCTGTGGATAGAAAAGTTTAGCTATGATTCATTTTACTCTATTTTAAGCAACATGAGTATGAATTGTTTTTTAAATCTACCATCCTGCTCCCCATCTAGTTGAAGTGAAGATGCACTTTTAACTTGTTCCTTGACAGCATCCATATACAAATGACAGGGCCAGCGAGGGAGAAGAACAGGTCCATAAACAAGACCCCAGAAGGCTTGAGCTTAAAGAGCAGCAGGCAGGGGTCCAGGCTTCTAAAATATATATATTTGGCCGATCCAATCCAAAGATTTCACGTTTCCTGCCTACAACAACAAACGATTCACACACAGATGCTCATCAGTTTATGAGAATATTGAGGTGGCCTTCAAAAATGGAACTCCTGATTTCTCCTTAGAAAGCCGTTGCTTTCCAGGGGTTCACACGTGGTTGGAAGTTGAGAGGTGATGAGAAATCAAGTGGTGGACATGCACACATGCATAAATAAGCACTCCTAAAGTGAAATGGACCTGGACCCGGTCACTACTTGGATGGTAGACAGCCAGGGGGTGTCATGTTTTCCTGGGAAAAAGCCAAAATCCAAATGAAACGAAGCACACTAAAATTATACCTCTTTGGATTTGAAGGTTTAGACATCATCATCATCATCATCATCATCATGTGTCAATAGCTTGTATTTCAAGTTGATGGCTTCGGTTGTGGCAGAAAATAGCCTCTTGCATCTGCTGATAGATCTGAAAAATAATTATGGGCTTTACCACTACAGATTGGAGGCAAACAATACAAAATTTGAACCCTAACCCTAAAACAAACTCCTTTATGCAGTAAATTAGCACACCAGAGAGAGTTGCATAGTATAAATCATGCATTTAAATTGGTGAAATTCCCCTAGATACCCTTCCAGGCTTGCTTGGTGCTGCCCAGCCACACAAATTAGAAACAGCCCCTGCATGTAATCATTCCTCCCCAATGTGTCAAGGAAACCTGAAACTTGAACATATCATTATCTTCAATGAAGTACATGGTTCTATAATAAGGCATTGAACTGTCTGTGCTCCGTTAAAGTAATGCTGTAGAGCAGAGGAGCTGAGGATGCCTAACTCACGTCTGAGTAGGATTAGTAGATGGGTCCGTTGATGCAGCACAAATTGAAAGCAATTCACCCTCACCTTTGTATAGCTGTTTATGGCTGATTATACTTGCAGAACTGTTTCCTCTGTAGCACTAGCAAGCAGGGTTGTGTCAGTTCTTTTGAACTTGAGTATCCTGTAAACAGAGGGGTAGATGGGGTTACCTCTAGAAGGGCATTTCCTTTGGGAGTGCACTTCCTTTGTAACCTAATGACTGTTCAAATACAGCATTCCGCATGCATTTCCTTGCTCTCCGCTACTGGGCTTCCAGTTATGGGTTGCATGCTTGGCAGTGTGAGGCTGCCACTGAATCTACATCTGAAGCAGCAGCTTGGAATACCTTGGTGTGGCATTACAGGAGCTACGTCATTAACTTTGTAAATACAGTATTAGAAACATACCGTAGTCCGTCTAAAAACTGCTTGCTAATTTTGTCCTGCTTTGCCACACCACAATGTCTGTTTTCAGCAAGCTGTTCAGTGGCAACGGCTCTCACACACATTTATAATGAGAGATTAATTATCTGTATCGTGTGTAGATGATGTAAAAATAGATGTATTAAGTTTTAGTCTCTTGGTTGTGGGGTTGTTGTGTAGGATCTGTGAAACAAATGATAGTGTTTTATTTGCCCTGATCTCCATTTCTTTTCATATTTTCTTGTCCCTTTGACTTGATCTTACTTGGCAATTAAGTGAAATATTATTACAGGTCTTAAAACTCACTTTCCAGTTGAAAAGAACAGTGCACACGAAGTGATTCAATGCTCCCTCATCAGTACTTATTGCACATGTTGCCAGTTAGATACATTTCTTGAATTTGAACTAATTGCACAGAATAATTTGTGATTATGGAATTTGAGTGTGTATTTAAGCAAAGAATTAAAGACCCTTGGCAGTGTTGGGGTTTGACTGGATTCCCCTGCACTGCCCCCCCTGCCCCACCCTACACACCTTACTCAGATATTGGTGCAATAAGTAAAATATTTAAAGTACTGATCTGAATAGCAGCTGAAAGAATCAACTTCAAAGTTATCTACAGTTCAGCCCCTTCTCGAAAACCTTTGCAAAGTATAGTGCCAGATCACACAAAGGCTCCTTCTCCTTACAGAAAATGAACGCCCTGGCTGGCAGCCTAACTCGTGGGCAATGTTGACCTGGGCTATTATGAGCACAGTCAGAAAAAGATGGTGGTTCCATGCAGCATGAAAATGAATACAAACTGAAACTTCTGCTGGTCAGGATTCTCTTTTGATGCAGAAGAGCTTATTTCTCTCACTGACATCCCTGTGGTGAAAAGCCAATATGCTTGCACTGGAAGGTATAGTGGAAAACCACAAAAGCTCTTATAGCTTCAAAGAGTATTTGATAAGCTTTACTCACAGACAGATAGGTGGCCAGTTTGTTGATATTCCAATATTTTTGGCTATGCTAGTGTGTGAAAGTACAAGACTATGAAATACCGCTGCTTAGCTTCTTCTGTCATTTTTTTTGGAATCTTGAATTTATTATTACCCTCCCCTGTTAACCATCTCTTATTATGGTTTTCCCTAAGTAGTGACTGTACCTTCTCCAGGTATCAGCATCCCATCCAAAGTACCGTAAGTGTAGCATTTGGTAATAAATACCAAGAAGGTTATTCAGGTGTGGGAAATAGGTCTTTAATAAGATGTTACTCATCCAACTTTAAAAGAGCACGCTGGGAATATTTCTGCTGATGCTTCTAAGGCAGGTTTCCTAAACTTGGGTTTCCAGCTGTTGTTGAACTACAACTCCCATAATCTGGAGCTAGCAGGACCAGTGGTCAGGGAAGCTGGGAACTGTAGTCCAAAAGCAGACTCAAGTTTCAGAAACCCTGTTCTGAGGAATGCAGAATGGTGTTCATCCAAATTGTTCACTTAACAGGTAGTACCTGACGAAGTGGATCATTCCGTTTTAGAGCTTCAGGAGAGCTCAGAACATACCGTATTTTTTGCACCATAACACTCACTCTTTCCTCCTAGAAAGTAAGGGGAAATGTCTGTGCGTGTTATGGAGCGAATGCCTGCGGGTGGCGGGGGGGATCTGCTACAGTCGTGAGCAGAGGATCCATGGTTCCCCTTCCTTCCCTCCTCCGTGGTTACAAAGCATGGATCCACATGGATCGTCAGGATTTTTGCATTGGGCTACTCCAAACTCACTGTCAGATCACATGTCTGTGGCCACAGCATGAACCACAAAAATCATATATCCACTATTTCATTTAGAATATTTTTTTCTTGTTTTCCTCCTCTAAAACTACGTGCGTGTTATGGTCTGGTGCGTGTTATAGAGCGAAAAATACGGTAATTGCTTGTTCCCATACAGCAATTATAACTATATACAATTAAACAAAAAACAGGAGGCTTAATTGCATTTGTGAGGCCTACTTTACAGGTACACCACCTGCATCCACAGGCAGATGTCTGCTAAAACCCATGTTTTTTGTTAAAAAATGTAGGTTTGCTTGTGTTAGACTAGTAGCCTTCATTATGTGGTGCGTAAGCTGTGTTATACTGTCTGCTGAACACTGCCTTGTGGTTTTGTGGGCTGCATAATAAGTGTTGGTGGTTTTGGAAGAAAGCAGATGGAGCAAGGGAGAGGCCACAACTTAACTGAAAATTATATGAACCTAGAAAGTTGCTTTATAGGGAGTCAGACCACTGGCTCAGCTATCTCAGTATTGCCAACACTGATCCTCAGCAGTATGTCAGGATTTCAGGCAGGGACCATTTCCCGCTCTACTTGGAAATGCTAAGGTTTGAATTCGGGACCTTCCTCACACAAAGCAGATGTGCATCACTGAGCTGCTATCTTTCCACAAACGTAAAAAGTTCAAGGTACATCTCCAGGTAAAAGTATTGATAACAGGAGTTGGGAAAGTCTTTTGCCTGAGATTCTGGAAACCCAATGTTACTCATATTTCTAGGGAATCCTTACAGTATTCTCCTTGGGAAATGGGGGTTGCTGTAGCACAGCTGCCTGACAGTGCTGGAGGCAGTGCTGGAGGACTGAGATAATGTGAGAAGCATGATGGGAACTGCCACTGTCCTTCTTAGGAACAGGGACAGCACTGTTGGGACGTTCCTGCTGTGCTGCAAGGAGGGTGCAGAACTGCATCAGTTCCACACTCCCAGGGGACCCTTAGAAAGCTCAGTGACAGAATACTCTGTTCTCTGGTTATGGATAGCTGCAAGGAGAAGCAGCTCTCATTTGTCTTTTTAAAAAGTAAACATCATGTCGGGCTGCCAAGGTACAAGGAGAAGTTGAGTCAGCTGTAGTGACATTGCTCATTCCTGAGGGCAGAATCAATCTTAACATTTGGACTGGTTCTCAGAAGATTGCTGGCATGTAAGCTAAACATCTACTCATGCCTTTTTTTAAAGACTGGGCTCAGAGCACAACCCATGTCTGCTTTTATCTGTGGTCACCCACAGCTTCTCCACTTGCTAAATGCATGAAAAATGGACACCCAGCTAGAGATGTGCTTTCACATCTTTTATATTTTGCATTACTATTTTATTAAATTGCTGGTTTCATTTCTCCAGTCTTTCTTGTTACATTTTGTGCTCAAGGATAATAGCAAGGCCCATAGCTGCTGCTTTCAGTAATGCAACTTGTGCATCAGTTGGATTGTATTCACCAAATGAAACTCCTTGGCTTGTTTCAGACATGCATGCACAAAAGTACCTTTAGAGCAGAACAGAAGAGCCTGCTAATCAGGCCAGCGGCCTCACAGTGGCCAGCCAGGTGCCTGTGGGAAGCTTGCACACTCTGCCCACCTGCAATTCTCAGCAGTTGGTATTCAGTGGTACACTGCCTCTGACCGTGGAAGTGGTGCTTGAACTGTAATAGGCGAGGATTGGAAATGGGTTGTCCCAGGGTTCAGTCTAGTTTGAAATCTAGTTGTAGTAATCCGAAGGAGAATTTTCTTGAAACACAGTTTCACCTTACAGTCATACCTCGGGTTAAATATGCTTCAGGTTAAGCGCTTTCGGGTTGCGCTCCGCGGCGACCTGGAAGTAATGGAACGTGTTACTTCCAGGTTTTGCCACTTGCACATGTGCAGACGGTCAAAATGACATCACACGCATGCACTGAAGCGGCGAATCGCAACCCGTAGGCACGGGTTACGTTCGCTTCAGGATGCGAATGGGGATCCCCCTATTTGTATCTGGAGGTACCACTGTATAGCCTACCACCATATAGGCAGAGGCATGCAATCATATTGTTGTTAGAAATGCTAATCTAGTTGTGCTGGTTTTCATCATTTTTTCCTGCTGTGTTGTGTAATATAGTATACACAGTGTTTCTCAAACTTGGCTCTCCAGCTGTTTTTGGATTACAACTTCTATCTTCCCTAGCTAGCAGGACCAGTGGTCAGGGATGATGGGTGTTATAGTCCAAAAACTGCTGGAGACCCAGGTTTTAGAAACACTGGTAGGGATTACATCGATCTACCTGACGTGGCTGATTACTTGGGGAATTTGTGTAAAATGCACTGTGCAGATGCTAAGTATTTCTTAGGTTTGCTAGGAATAAATATGATGAAAACATGTTTTTCTTTCCCTACAACTAGCTTGCTGCATTTGAAATCACAATTAAAATTTCCATGCCAAGAAGCAGTGTCCTTTTCCCTCTCCTCACCCACCCCTGAAAGTAGGGGCTTAGCTTTAGAGTTTTTGAGTTTGTGGGCAAGGATAAGGAGTGTTTTGTAAGATGCGCATGTGACTGGATGAGGCGGGGAGGACAATGATATGTACTTTCCATGCTGTTCTGTAGCCCACTGCCCACTGGGATTTCTACAATGAGAGAGCATTTCCTAGCTGCAGCTGTGGTATTCTAAAAACGGGAAAATAAACCACACCAAAATGAGAGAGAGAGAGAGAGAGAGAGAGAGAGAGAGAAAGAGTAGTAAAATAACAGGACAGCCTGTGCTTTATCAAATATTCAGACGGTAGGCCAACAAGCAGATGTAGTGGATCTGCCGCTAAGAGTGTAAACTTGGCCGTCCTTCAGGGGAACAGTCCCACCCATGGTTAGTGCACCTGCGGAGATTGAGGCTAGAACTCTTTTAGTGACCTTAGATTGAGGATTTATATAGATACTGCTGCTTTTTCTTTTTCTTTTCTCCTGACCATATGGAAGGTTTTACTCTTTAACAGAAACTAAAACTAAGTTTGGAGTTGATTTTGCAGGCTTTTACTAGCAGAATTGGGGTAAAGCCAGGATAGCCAAAGTGATGCTGTTCATATGTTCTCAGACCCCAACTCATATTGGCCTCAGCAGCAAGGCCAATATGATCAGGGAAAATGGGGGTGTAGCTCAACAGGAATTTGAGGGAAGGTTGGTGTGATGGGATGATGAGCTGCTTGTGCGTAAAAGCTTAGTCCCTCAGAGTTTGCTCAGCTTAGCAAGACTCTGTCTTTAGCGGAGCCCTTAAGCGTGGCTCCCTCAATCGCTGGCAGCTTCCTCCGCTGCTGAGTCTCTCCTGACTTCTGAGAGACCCTCCACCTCCTGCCTTTCCGATGGCAGTTCCCTGACATCCACCTCCCCTCCAGGGCCCCCTTCACCCCCTCCCGCCCCTTCCCCTGCTGGCGGTGAGGATGGAAAACCCCGGAAAGAACACTCCTCATCATCAGAGGACTCAAACACTTCTCTCCACTGCCTCCCGTCTCTTCTCCCTGTGTCCTCTTCCTCGTCGGAGTCTATTCCCTCTTCCAGCCCTGATTCTGGGAACCCTTCAAACTCCTCTTCCTCATCGGTGGTGCCGAAGTGTTCCCTCCTGAACCGTCCCACGGGCTGAGGTTTCCTTGGAAACCGTTGATGAAACGTTTCTATTAAAACCTCGTCATTGACCTCCTCTGCCGGCACCCATGTGTTTTCCGACTCCGCTTCCCCTTCCCATTCTACCAAATACTCCACCTGATTCCCTTTCCACCTGGAATCAATGATTTCTGCCACATGCATGTTGCGTTCCCTTTCTTCTATGACCGGTGTTTGAGTAACCCCCCTCTCACGTTCCCCCCACTCTCGCCCCTCTCGGTATGGCGACAGTAGAGACCTGTGAAATACTGGGTGCAGTTTCATGTGGTTGGGCAATCTGAGTTTGAATGCTACCGGGTTGACCTGTTGTATGACCTCAAAGGGTCCCAGCCGTTTGGGTCTCAATTTCTTACACCCTCCCTTGAATGGCAGTCCTTGGGTGGATAGCCACACCCTGTCCCCCACCCTTATGGTTTCACCTTCCCTTCTGCTTCTGTCTGCTTGCTTCTTGTATTCTTCCTTGGCCCTCTCTAAGTTAAGTTGGAGTTGCCGGTGGATCGCTTCCATCTCTTCAACAAAGTGTTCCGCAGCCGGGACACTCCATCTCTCCCCTCCTTCTCCTGGAAATGCCCTGGGATGACACCCATAATTGGCCAGGAAGGGACTTATCCCTGTGGACACATTCTCCGCGTTGTTGTAGGCAAATTCTGCCAGGGCCAACTTATCTACCCAATCATTTTCTCTGTCATTTACATAACACCTCAGGTATTGTTGTAAAATCCCGTTTGCCCTTTCCGCCTGCCCATTTGTTTCTGGGTGCCGGGCAGTTGAAAAATTGACTTCTACGTGCAGTAAGCTCATGAGCTTCCTCCAGAACCTGGAAGTAAATTGTTTCCCTCTGTCGGAGACCACCCTCAAGGGGGCGCCATGCAACCTGAAAATATGCTTTACAAACAACTTGGCGGTTTCTTCCGCTGTGACCGCGTGTGAACAAGCTATAAAATGGCACATCTTAGTTAATAGGTCCACCACCACCATGACAGCTGTTTTCCCTTTGGATTTGGGCAGATCCGTCATAAAATCTATGGATACTGCCTCCCATGGCCTTTCCGGTGTGGGTAAGGGTTCCAATAGCCCCGCTGGTGCCAGCCTCTCCCCTTTTGCTCGCTGGCACCTGTCGCACCCCCTAACATATTCCCGTACGTCTTCCCTCACCTTGGGCCACCAAAACTCCCTGGTAACCAACCACATGGTTTTGTGCTGCCCGAAGTGCCCCGCTGTGGGGCTGTCGTGTAACTGCTTGAGCACTCTGCCCCTCAGTTCCCCATCGGGTATGTACAGTGCCCCTTTGTAATACAACGCCCCGTTCTTTTCCTCAAACCCCCCTGTGTTCTCCCCTGTCCCCCTGAGTTCTCTGAGTTTCTCTTGGGCGTATTCATCATTCTCGGTACCCTCTACCAGTTCTCTTTGCCCCACCAATGCCGCCCCACACACCCAGTGGTCCTCGGGGATGATATGCCTTTCCTCAGGCGCTCCCTCCCCCTCTAAATACTCAGGTTTTCGAGAGAGAGCGTCCGCCCTGACGTTCTCCGGTCCTGGTACGTAACGAATTTCAAAATGAAATTTGGAGAACTCCTGGGCTCATCTCACTTGTCTCTGGTTCAGTACTCGGGCAGTTCTCCAGTATTCCAGATTTTTGTGGTCGGTCCGCACTTGGACCTTGTGCTGCGCCCCAATCAGCAAGTGTCGCCATCTCCGAAACGCTTCATGAATGGCGAGCAGTTCTCGGTCGTATACGGTGTAGTTCCTCTCGGATTTGTTCAACTTCCGCGAGAAGAAGGCACACGGTCTCCATTCCGACGTATCTTTTCCCGGCTGTAGAAGCACGGCCCCCACCACTCGGTCTGAGGCGTCAGTCTCCACTCTCATTGGTTGCTGTAGATCCACGTGCAAAAGTTGTTCTTCCGACGCAAACGCCTTCTTTAACCTTTCGAACGCTCGCTGCGCCTCTTCCGTCCAGACAAATTTCTTCTTGCTGCTGAGACAATCAGTGATGGGCGCCGTTAAGTGGGCAAAGTTCTTGATGAACTTTCGATAGAAGTTTCCGAAGCCCAGGAACCTTTGCACGTCCTTCTTAGTTTTCGGTGTCTTCCATTCCAGTATCGCTTGAACCTTGCTAGGATCCATGGCCAATCCCTTGTCTGACAGCCGGTACCCCAGGAATTCCACCTCTCTGGTATGAAACTGACATTTCTCCAGCTTCACCCACAGCTGGTTTTCTTGCAGTCTGCTCAGTACCTCTCTTACATCTCGCACATGCTGCTCCTCATTCTCTGAGTACACCAGGACGTCATCTAAGAACGCTACACAGTTCTTGTAGAGCAATGGTCCCAGGACGTGATTCATGAACGATTGAAAACAGGCCGAGCCCGCCTGTAGACCGAAGGGCATAACGAGGTACTCAAAGGCTCCCAAGGTGAACATAGTGGTTTTCCACTCATCTCCCTTTCTCATACGTATCAGGTTAGGTCCAGCTTGGTAAAAATTTTCCCTTTCCTCACCCGGGTCAAAATGTCATCGATTCTGGGCATGGGGAAAGTCACTGGTTCTGACACTGCATTTAGGGCCCGGAAGTCCACGACCAATCTGGGTTTATTAGTATTTTTTTTGTCCACAAAGAACACTGGGCTGCCCCCCACCGCTCGTGACTCTCTGATGAAACCTCGCTTGAGATTCTTGTCAATGAACTCCCTTAACTCCTGCATCTCCCTGTCTGACATTGCATACAGCTTGCCCACTGGCAATTGTGCTCCTGGGAGTAAGTTAATTTGACAGTCAAAGGGTCTGTGCGGGGGCAGTTTATCTGCTTCTCTTTCGCTGAAGACGTTAACCAGGTCGGCGTATTGTCGTGGTACCTTCCCTTTATCTGTTATTTCCATCCCTGCTAGCGTAGCCTGGGTTCTTACTTGGGCTTCCCCTTCCTTGCAGTGTGCCAGGCAATGCGCTGACCCAAAGGAAACTACCCGCTGGTGCCATCCCACTAGCGGATCATGCAGCGCTAGCCAGCTCATTCCCAAAATAATGGGCGCTCCTCCCAAGGTGGCCACATTAAACGCTATCAGTTCTGTGTGTCTTGCCACCCTCATTATCATTGGGACAGTCTGCTGGTTAACTTCCCCTCCCAACAGCGCCCTCCCATCAATCGTGGTCACCTGCAAAGGGTTACTTAAAGGGATAGTCTGTATCTGGTGTTCGGCGCAAACTCCTTACTCATAAAATTACAGGAGCTGCCTGAGTCCAATAGCGCCTTTATCTTTAGTGGGTGTCCGTTTGGCAGCTCTAGCGACACCTCTATTACAAGCGCTGGTCTTGGTGGTTCCGGCGTGGGCACATTCACTGCTCTTTGGCCTGGCTGCTGTGCCCCGATGGTGGCAGCCAGGCGTTGGCTTTTACTTGCTCCTTAACTCCCTCCTCCTCCCCCTCAACAGCTCCTGCCATCCCTTGCCATTCCTTTCTTTGTGGGCAGACTCTGGCAAAGTGACCTGGCTGTTGGCAGAGAAAACATTTCTTGGCGCTCTTTCCCTCCTTCTTCCGCTCTTCACTAGGGTTTGAAACTGCGTGCGCTGTTCCAATTTCCATCGGCTCTACTGGCGGGGAATGCTGCTCGGGAATCTTTGGAATGCGGAAATCCCTCCAACGTTCCCCCTTCCCTTCCCGCTTCTCCAAAGCTCTCGCCTCCTGGCGTGCTCCTATGGCCAGCGCTGATTTAGTCAGCTGGTCCATAGACTCCGCCCTGGGCGCCCGGGAAAGTTCGTCCTTCACCGCCGAAGATAGCCCTTCTTCGAAGAGCATTTGTATGGGTTCCGCCGACAATTCCCATCCCAATTTATGGATCAACATGGTGAACTCAGTCCAGTACTCACGTACAGATCGGCTCCCCTGTTTACACCCCATTAACTGTCTGCGCACCACTCCCTGTTCAATCTCGCTGGAAAACATCAGATCCATGGCGCGAAAAAACTTCCTCGAGTCCTTTAGGGCGTCATTATTAGCTGCCATCAGGGGTCTCACCCAGTCCTTCGCCCCCCCTTCGAGATGGCCAATCACAAACGCTACCCTCGATTCCTCATCAGGAAAGTCATCAAACTGCAGATTGAGGGCATATTGCATCTCTGTTCTAAAGGCTTGATAGTTCCTGGGATCCCCCCCAAACTTCTGCACCAATCCTGGCACCTTCCTCGTGAGTGGGGTGGCTTTCCCCTTTTCTGCATCCTGAGCCCTCCTCTCCTCGAGCCTAGCCGTTTGCAGCGCTAGCTGGACCTCCAACATCCTGTACCTTTCTTCCAGGCTTGGACCAGCTCCAGCTCCTCCTGCGTCTCCGGCTCCGGCTGGGTTGCTCATGATGCCTCTCCTTGCACAAGCGGCTTTCAGAGACTGTCGGATTGCTGTGATGGGATGATGAGCTGCTTGTGCGTAAAAGCTTAGTCCCTCAGAGTTTGCTCAGCTTAGCAAGACTCTGTCTTTAGCGGAGCCCTTAAGCGTGGCTCCCTCAATCGCTGGCAGCTTCCTCCGCTGCTGAGTCTCTCCTGACTTCTGAGAGACCCTCCACCTCCTGCCTTTCCGATGGCAGTTCCCTGACAGTTGGGTACCACATTAGCCATCCCTGGTGTAAAGGGTCTCACTGGTGAGTCAGCTGCTGGGGAGGAGAACTGAAGAAGTTCGTGTTTGCTTGAATTCTGCTGTAGTTGAGCCAATTTGCTGCTGCTGCTGGTGGTGGTGTGTATGTTGTACTTGTGTTATTGTGCATGAATTAAAGTGGGTTAAAATACTTTAAATAACCAATTGAAGTGAACAAAGGTAGCTGTGCATATGGAGACTGTTTCAGTTGGGAGTCACAGAAAAGCCAGATCTTGAGGGTTCTGAATGATTAAAGAGTGCCACATACTTTTTTGTTTTAAGCAATATTTCGATCTGGCTTTCTGGACTTGACCCAGCTTGCTTACCATACTTGCATGTAAAAGGTAAACTAAAACAAAACCATGTCATAATAACATTAAAATCAGAAGCCTATACTATCCAGTGAATGAGTCTACTCACATTATTATCTTATTACCCAAGCTCTGGGCTGAAGAGCCCGAATACTAACAGAGAGGACAACTAAATTTTCCTGGGAGAAGTTAGGATGGCAAGCCAGTGTGGTGCAGTGGTTAGTGTATCTGATTAGGATCTTGGAGACCAGGTTGGGCCACTTGCTATCTCTCAGCCTAACTTACCTCACAGGGTGATTGTCATGATAAAGTATGAGGGAAAGGGGAGAGCACTATGCAATGTCACCTTGAGCTCTTTGGAGGAAAGGTTAGATATCAGTGTAATTGCTCATCCCACAAAGCCTTGGGCAGCCAGTGAGAGAGCCCTCCCGCTTCCAGTGTTCAACCTTCTGAAATGGAAAGGAGCTCACAGATCTATGTTCTGGGAAGGTGTTCTAGGCATAAAAGGTAGTAAGGGAAAATGAGCAGAACTGTTACAACAGACAACTTGGTAGGAGTGGCAGCAGAGTGGTGGAGAGGAGGTCATGGGCAGAGATACAAAGGCAACAGAGGGTGGATAGGTAGCCTTGAAATTTTAAAATAATTTTTTATTGATTTTCCAACACAAATTATAGACAAAACAGCACACACGCAAAAACAAACTAAAAACATATAAACATGTATAATTTCAAAACCTCTTTTTCATAACCCTTGCTTCCCAGACTTCCCCTTACCTCCCCTTTTCTGCATCCTGTTTTAAGCTTTTTTCCAGCAACCCCTCACGTCAATCAAATAATAACATTTTCTTATTTTAGTTCCATTCTCATACTTAATGAGTTACAGCTGTAATTCTATATTTTCCTTTCCCTTGACATTTTAACCCTCATTAATTTTGCAGCAGTTCTTGAGATATGCTTTAAATTTCTTCCAATCTTCTTCCACCGTCTCTTTTTCTTGGTCACGGATTCTGCCAGTCATCTCTGCCAATCCCATATAGTCAATCACCTTCGTCTGCCATTCTTCCAGCGTGGGTAGTTCTTGTGTCTTCCAATACTTTGCTAAGAGAATCCTTGCTGCTGTGGTAGAATACATAAAAAACGTTCTGTCCTTCCTTGACACCAATTGGCCGACCATGCCCAGGAGAAATGCCTCTGGTTTCTTGTGAAAAGTACATTTAAGTACCTTCTTAATTTCATTATAAATCATTTCCCAGAAGGCCTTAATCCTCGGGCAAGTCCACCAAAGGTGGTAGAAGGTACCTTCAGTAGCCTTGAAATTTTAAATTGTGATTGAGTTTCTCAGCATTAACAATCAGGTAAGCGTCAGTTTTTTTTTAAAAAAAAACACTTTTAAAAGTAGCAGCTGCAACATCTTCTGACCATGAATCCTGTAGGTTAATTACACATTGTATGTGGAAGTGTATACCTAATGAGTTTCTAGAGTGTTTGTTCAGCTCTTTAAACCTTTTAAGTTACTTGTTGGGAAATGGATGCGGATTTAGTAGTAAATTCCAAGTCGGAGCCACTGCCCCCTTCCTCTTCCAGAATTCCTTGTTTTCATGGAAAGGTGTCTGGGAAGAGGATTGGGTTGCATTCCCATATGTTTGTTTAAAGAAGATGAGCTGCGTGAGAACTTTTGGAGGAAGTGCGCTTTTTAAACATGAAATAGTTAGAGAGGCTTTGGTCAGGGAATTATTTGTGGTTTTAAGATTGACACGTCTTGTTATCTGGTCTGGTGGATAGCATATGGACCTGAGAATGAATATAATAATGCTTTCCTTAAAGTTGGCATAAAGCTTTACAAAAGAACATCATCAGCTTGTTTAACTAAAGTTTGAGTTAAATGGAAGCTTAGCTTAAGAATACTTCTTGAACATAGGATTCACTTATTTCTTTTTTTATATATAATAATATTTATTAAATTTTTAACAGAAAAGAGTTACAAAATAATAACACACAAGAGAAGAAAAAAATTCAAAGATACAAAAACCAAAAATTTAACATAAAAAGAAAAAACTAAAAAACTAAAAATCCCTCTTTTATAATAACTTACATTCATTTACTTATTTTCATGACTTCCTCACACCTCCCTTTTTTGTATTCCATTTAAAAATTTATTCAGCAAATTCATAACCTCATATTTTACCCTTAATTATTTATCTTCACATATTCTAACTTCAAATTTTCATCTGATATCCATCCCTTCTTATTCTTATTTTACCTTATACTAGAACCACTTCATTTTATTCCAACGTCTTTAACATTCAATAATTTTACAGTGTTTCTGTAGATAGATTTTAAATTTCTTCCAATCTTCTTCCACCGACTCTTCTCCCTGGTCTCGGATTCTGCTGGTCATTTCAGCCAATTCCATATGGTCCATTACTTGCATCTGCCATTCTTCCAGGGTGGGTAGGTCTTGTGTCTGGATTCACTTATTTCAATATGTATTCAAAGCAGGGAGTTGAATTTAATTGGGGAGAGTTTCAGTTCTGTTTCAGCTGTTAACTGAAGTCTGCCGGGGGGGGGGGCTGCAAACCCAGTAAAGGATAAATAATCAAAAATAAGATGAAACAGTAAAGTAGTAGAATCTACTTATCATGACTATCACAGTGCTGGTTTACAAAATGGGGCATTTCAAAATGGTGGATGTTCTGTGACAAAACTTCCCAAACTGGTAGCAGCCACCACAGATGTGCTGTGTGTAGCTTTGCTCTTTGAACCTGCGCACAAATGGGTATGATTTTTCACTACCATTTGGTGATTACATGTGCTGTGTTGCTGTGTGGTTTTGTTGAACATGTTCATGAACTGAAATGGTTTTACCGAGAAACTAGAAGGGGCTGGGATGCATACTGTCCTGCTCTTGTACAGTTGAAATGGATATGCCCAGTCCGTCTTGTTGCAGCAGTGATTACAAAATGAAAATAGAACACTCCAGCCTCATGTTGGCACCAAACCAATGTGTAGTAGTGATGATGGCATCCAGTCAACATTCTTCTTGCAAATTTGCTGCTGTCCCCTAATTTTGTCACTTGAGATTACTAGCAAGGCACCCCTTGAGGTTCTTCTGCAAGGAATGCCCATTTATTTCATCATTGATGCAGAAGATCCTAATGCTTTTCAACAAAGTTGTGTTTCCATTGGCAGGAAATACTACTTCTGTGTTTTGATGTTTAGAAAACGAGGCCACACAATGGAGCTGGGGAAGCAGAAGTTCCGTCAGTGGGAGATGACATGCTATTTCTTAAAATTCTTAACTTGGCACACCCACTGCAATATAGAGAAGGCAGAATGAAATGCATGGGAAACATGAAGAATGAGATTTTTTTCAGTACTGGGAAAGAAATAATGGAATTGGATTGAACCGTGAGATTGAAACCATTAGATGGTGTGTGTAGCTCAGTGTTTCCCAACCTTTTTTGGGCAAAGGCACACTTGTTTCATGAAAAAAATCTCGAGGCACACCACCATTAGAAAATGTTTAAAAAATTAACTCTGTGCCTATATTGACTATATATAAAGTAATTCTCTTTAATAGGAATCAAATAAACACAAAGAAAGTATTTTATAATTACTTTATTATGAAATAGTAAGTAAACAGAAATATGAAAAATTATAAAATACTTTATTCAGTGCGCCTTTTGTCCCTCTCCTCGAAATGCTCCAACTCAATGTTCCTCCGCGGGCTGGCCATTGGAGAGCCGTGTCGCCCACACCGCAGCCCAATACAATATGAACCCTCCCCTCGCAAGCGGCAACCCCTCCACACTCCCCACCTTAAGCCTCCACACGCGCCCTGCCCAAAGAGATGCCCGCCCGCGCGCGAGGGGATCCTTTACCTCAGCATCCCGCCCAAAAAAAAAAAAAAGAGGGCGGGAGACTGCGGTCCCTCAGAGGCTGGGCGTTAGGAAGAAGCAGCCACCTTCATCCAAGCAGGAGCAGCAGCAGCTGTAGCTGTAGTAGCGCCAAGCTGTGCCGGGGACTCCGTGCCCATGAGGGGAGGGAGGGGAGAGAGAGGAGAGGCAGCAGGTCGCCCTCTTAAGTCACGCACGCGCAGGCACCACCACGCATCCCTCGCGCCCTCTCGCAGAGCCCCTGCTCAGCACCTCCCGCCTCGGGGACGCCCGTCATGAGCCGCTGAGAGGCCGCCAAGCCTCCAGGCTGCCCCATTCAGCCTTAGGCGCGCGCCCGCCTCGGGAAAAGCGGTGCTGGGAGGCGGAGAGAGAGAGAGAGAGGACGCCGCTGGCCGTGTCCCACCCTCAGTCAGTCGGCTCGGAGCTACTGAGGAGAGGGAGGTGGGGACGACGGCGCGTCTGTTCCGCTCGGGGCCAGCGCGCCCCCGCCCCCCTCTCCAGAATCCCCAACTAAATACGATGCGCTAAGGGAGGGGGGAGAACCCACCCACAAAGAGAACGCCTTTCTGCAGGGCGCCTAAGGCCTCTCACCGCCCGACTCGCCCACCTCCCTCCCACGGCACACCAGGCAACGTCTCGCGGCACACTAGTGTGCCGCGGAACACCGGTTGGGAAACACTGGTGTAGCTGATGAACTGTGATTTACATTATGAAGCACACAATTTTTTTCTGATACTAAGCAATAACTAATGTATAATATTTTACTAACTAGTAATTTTTTTTTAAAAGTGAGTACTTTCCTGTAATCTCATTTAACACCAGTAAACCAATTGCTTTCTCTACAGATGTGCCCATATCTCTTTGACACGTATTTTTGAAAAGAAGAAAAAATATATTAATACTTCTCTGAGCTCCTTCACCCAACCCTTCAGTATGATCTCCCCTGAACATAAAAGGGGGGATCCTTATCAGTTTTACCTCTCTCTGTCAGACTGACAAGACCCCTATGTAAGTAAGAAAATGGTCCTTAGGGTTGACTCACTTAATACTATATGGATGAGGCCATACCTCAGTTGTAGAATCAAGCTCCCTCTTAACATGCAAATAAATACTTTGCTCAAATCATGTTGCCTGGCCTTGTTCTTGCTTTTATATACCTCCAACTTTCTCCATTCTCCATTGTTCAGAATGCAAGCTATTTTTAAGAATCCTAAACCCAACACCCTTCCCTGCAGCTTCACAATTTTGAGAAAGTTATCTCCAGTCTTAGACTTGATGTTATCTTTGATGAATGAAGTAATTTTATCCATGATGAATAGAGTTATATTTTCTTGTGCACCACACCTTTTTAAAGAAACTAGCTTTCTGCAATAGCTTTGGAACTTCTTTTGCAGCAGAATATGATGTTTGGTTGGCAGATTTCAGACTGGAGTACTGGTAAAGCTGCTCTGTTGAATAAGTAGTAGTGGTGGTGATAGCATTACTAGTAGTAATAATGAGAGTAAGAATAACAATAACTGGTTAAAACTTAGGCACTGGCAGTACCATACCTTTTTGTTCACTGCATTCAATATTGCAACCTCTTCCCATTATAGTAAGAACTATCCTATGAAAGGTTTGCAAAATAAAGGCTGCACCACTAGGGCTGTTCCTTTTTAAAGTGAAGAATATCTGGCATTCATTCAGAGCATTTTCCTGTTAATGCTGACCAGGGAATGAGTCATTGACCACTTAATAATCTAATTGATGGAGCCATTGAACCAGCTCCAACTGACTCCTCCGTTCCTCAGTTTTCACCTGGCAGCAACTGCAAGAGCCAAAGAGGCATTGGAGGCAGCACCATGCCATGGACTCTGCAGAGAGACCAGCTCCACTTGGCTCCTCTTCACCAACTGTTTCCACCACAGCTGGTCCTTACAAGAACTTTCTTCCTATATCAACTGGCACAGCAACATGTAGAGTTCAAAAGAACTATCATTAATCCAGTTAGGTTTCTATAACAGTGGCCAAGTTGGTGACTATAATTTTGGTTTTTGGAGTGGGTTAGGGATGCGGGGCCTGATAGGGGGATGTTGCTAACCGACTGCTTCTTGGGGTTGTTAGCTGTTCAGAATGGAGATATGGGATATATAACTTGGTAAATGAAATCTGGTTCTTGAATTCAGAACCACTGTTAATAGGTATTTGGTCAGTTTTAGTTGAATTCTGGCCAACATGGGAAATGGAAGATCAGGTAGCCAAGAATGATTTAAGACACAAGCAACACAGCATTAATGTTGTTTTCAGCTCCATGGAAGTGAAATGTTGGGTTAAGCAGAAGATTATGGGTGAATGGCAAAAATATTGGGAAACAAGTCTCATCAGTAAGAGGAAGGTATTTTTATTTTTATTTTTTTGACCAGCTTTGAGAGACTTTTGGATCTTTAATCACCAGATGAAACAAGTTGCTTTATTTAGTACGGGTATTTTGGCAGGGCACTGTGCTCTTTAGAGTAATTTATTTAATGTCGGACAGATTGATGCTGGGTTTTGTGTAGTTTGTGAACTGGAAGAAACAGCTGATCATGTAGTATAGGACTGTTTGAGAGGGAGCCTCCTCCGCAAGCTGAACAACTTAAGCATTGTAACTTAACCTTGGGGGGCTGTTAAAGGACAAAAATATTTGGGATCAATTCTGACGATTTTGTGGAAATTCTTATGAGATACTACACTTTATGAACAATGGGAATATAGGAATATACATGGTGATAATATGGCCTCCCCGTTGCCTTCACACCCTTAAAACCCAAGAAGAGGAGGAAGTACTGTCTAAGTTTGCTCTTGTTTCCTCCTCCTGCTGCATCCGCTTTTGTCTTATAGATTGTAAGCATGAAGGCAGGGGTTGTCTTGGTTTACATTGATCTTTAAGGGCACTGGGGGAGCCTTTCCCACTTAAAAGCAGGGTAAAATGATTCAAACATGTAACTAATCCACAGCTAATCTTGTGACCAAGAAAAGTGTGAAAGAAACCCACTGTAACCTTGCAAGCTGTTACTGGAAGCATGAATGCGCTCAGGCTGTATTTCCTAGTAATACTTACCAGGTGCCTCCACCTTAAAAAGGTAAAGGGACCTCTGACCATTAGGTCCAGTTGTGACCAACTCTGGGGTTGCGGCGCTCATCTCGCTTTACTGGCCGAGGGAGCCGGCATACAGCTTCCGGGTCATGTGGCCAGCATGACTAAGCTGCTTCTGGTGAACCAGAGCAGCGCACGGAAACACCGTTCACCTTCCTTGCCGGAGCGGTACCTATTTATCTACTTGCACTTTGACGTGCTTTTGAACTGCTAGGTTGGCAGGAGCAGGGACCGAGCAACGGGAGCTCACCCTGTCGCGGGGATTCGAACCGCCGACCTTCTGATCGGCAAGTCCTAGGCTCTGTGGTTTAACCCACAGCACCACCTGCGTCCCGCCTCCATCTTAGTGCAACACAAATTATCACATTGCAGCAACTTACAGTATAAGGCACAGAGTGTAAAGCAGGAATAGCAAACTAGTGGCCTGTAGATTGGATCTGGACTCTAAAGGAGTCTCACCCACCCTGTTGGGTCTACCAAATATGAATCAGATTGTCATTAGGTTCACTTTCAAAGAAAATAAATGTTTATACATTGTAAGATTTTGAGAGATTTCATGCTTTTAGATCACAGTCTCTTGGATCAATTTTTTATATAGTGTTCCTTATGCCTGAGTGCATGTGCTCTATAACAGCAAAGCGCTTACTGCTCAGTGGAGACTGTTAACTTATGAAGGACTCGTTTTGTGGTTAATTACTTTGACAGACCCATTGACCATTGCCTGTACTACGTATAGAATGGCCTCTGTGGTTACAGAAGTTGATCTGGTGTAAGACATATCGTACTATTCAGTGCATTTGCTTCCTTCGCCTCTTTTTAGGAAACACTTGCAAAGAAAGACTAGTGGGGGAAGCTGAAGCATTGGAAACCTCTTGAACTTAATCCGGATGTCAGGGTTTCTTTAGCTTGCTGCTAAAGTCCCTGTTAGCATTTGTGGTGTTGAAGGGAGAAGGGAGCAAGGCTACAGGGGTCCTGTACTTCAGCCAAGTCAGTGGAAATACTTTATAATAAAAGTCTAACTAATTGGGTTTTATATCATGCGTGGCTTTCCATTAAGTGCTTCTGCAGCTGCTTTTATAGCCTGAACTTAAATATCTGTCAGTTCGATATTCTTAAGCTGTAGAAAATACTTACTATGGCATGGAGGAATAAACATTGAGCTGCAGAGAGTGGTTAGTTTCAATGGATTGTTCTATTTTAAATTGTTTTGCTAGTGCTCATAGTGCTTCACATACATTATATCAGTTAGCCTCATCGATGACCCTGCAAGGTAGTTGGCTGTTACTATCCCCATATGATGGATTGGAGAGATGAAAGAAAGAGCAGCTTTTCTTAGTTCATTTGTGGCTACGGTAACCAGGTGTCTAAGGGCATCTCATACTCCACTCCTTGCTGCTGTTTTGCTTTAGATCTGCTTCTGCACCAGGGTAGTTCTACCTTCTGATTTGAGGTAGAGGCCAAAGGAATACACTCATAATTCTGTAAACTGGATCACTTAAGTGGGGGGAAAAATTAGGATCTTTGCTCATGGTGTTGAATGCAGTGGGTTTTTTGAGCAATGTATATGAGATGCTCCTGGGCAGTGTAAGGCTTTGCTGTTTTGAAAGGGTTTGAAGAGTGGAGTGCTCCTGGTTTGAACATCAGTTATAAGTTTGCTTTCGTACTGGACACTTGGGGAAGGATTCCTGAGGAAATCATTGCACATCCCTTTACAGTAGGGGATTTTGTTTTGCTTGTGCTTTTAAAACAAGGGTTCTGCTGATCCTTGTTCTTTTGAAACCATAAATTAAAATGCAAGCTCTGATTTCTTCTTCTTAACAGCATACATTTCTGAGGCACTATCTACACAAAAGAAGGAGGTGATTGAATGAACAGCTTCAGGGTTTAAGTAGGGGTATCATTTAATGTTCCTCTACTTGTTTTTTTATTAAAGAAAATATCATAATATCCTTGAGAGTAAAAACAACAACAGACAAGGCTAGTTTTTTTCCTGCCTGATGTGCTAGCTTTTTTCAACTTATGAGGAATCTGTATTTATAAGAAATTAGTGAATTATGTAAATTAACTCATCCGTGCATCTAATAATAATAAAAAAATACCTACGGGACCTCCTCTCCTGGTATGTCCCACAGAAGAACTTACGGTCTGCAAATAAAAACAACCTGAAGATCCCAGGCCACAGAGAGGTTAGGCTGTCCCCAACTAGAGCCAGGGCTTTCTCGGCTGCAGCTCCAGTCTGGTGGAACGCTCTGTCACAAGAGACTAGGGCCCTGCGAGACTTGACATCTTTCTGCAGGGCCTGTAAGACAGAGCTGTTCCACCAGGCCTTTGGTCGGGGCGCAGCCTGACCCCCTCCTCTGGCAATCTGCACAGAATTTTGCTTAATGGTTGCCATCAATTTGATTTTAATTAATTTTTATAATGAAAGGTTTTTAGAATGTTGGATTATTTTGATTGTTGTTAGCCTCCCTGAGCCCAGCTTCGGCTGGGGAGGGCGGGGTATAAATAAAATTTATTATTATTATTATTATTAATACCCCGCCTATCTGGTTGGGTCCCCCCAGCTACTCTGGGCGGCTTCCAACAAAACACTAAAATACAATAACCTATTAAACATTAAAAGCTTCCCTAAACAGGGCTGCCTTCAGATGTCTTCTAAAAGTTTGGTAGCTATTTTTCTCTTTGACATCGGGTGGGAGGGCATTCCACAGGGCGGGTGCCAGTACCAAGAAGGCCCTCTGCCTGGTTCCCTGTAACTTGGCTTCTCGCAGTGAGGGAACCGCCAGAAGACCCTCGGTGCTGGACCTCAGTGTCCGGGCAGAACGATGGAGGTGGAGACGTTCCTTCAGGTATACTGGACCGAGGCAGTTTAGGGGTTTAAAGGTCAGCACCAACACTTTGAATTGTGCTCAGAAATGTACTGGGAGCCAGTGTAGGTCTTTCAGGACCGATGTTATATGGTCTTGGCGGCTGCTCCCAGTCACCAGTCTAGCTGCCGCATTCTGTAGTTTCCAGGTCACCTTCAAAGGTAGCCCCACATAGAGCGCATTGCAGTAGTCCAAGAGGGAGATAACTAGAGCATGCACCACTCTGGCGAGACAGTCCGCGGCAGGTAGGGTCTCAGCCTGCGTACCAGATGGAGCTGATAAACAGCTGCCCTGGATACAGAATTGACCTGTACCTCCATGGACAGCTGTGAGTCCAGAATGACTCCCAGGCTGCGCACCTGGTCCTTCAGGGGCACAGTTACCCCATTCAGGACCAGGGAGTCTTCCACACCTGCCCACCAAGACAGTACTTCTGTCTTGTCAGGATTCAACCTCAATCTGTTAGCCGCCATCCATCCATCTCTTCCGCGAAGAGAGTGCTGAACAGGGTGTTCCCTTGGATGCTGGGAAGAATCTTTTTGTGTCCTCCACCTCGGGTTTAGAGGATAAAGACCCAATTCTTACATTGCCAAGCTTGTGTGGAAGATGCTCTTCCCTCCCCACCGCCAAAGTTTCAATCTCATCACCTTGGTACCAAATAGAGTTCTGACCCACATGGGACTGAGCTGAGTTTCGAGGCCAGCAGATGGCTGGGAGGATGGCAGTGCTGGTATGGAAAGGAGTAACATGATTTAACCTGACCCCACATGATTCAAGAGTTTCATGTGTTACCAAAGCAACACTGAAACAAACCAGGTAGTTGTAGCACCTCGGATGTCAGCCATCCTGTCTTTGATGAGAGTTTCCACCTCTTCCTGTAAATCCATATCTAAACCACTTTTCCCTTGAAGTCCATTCTTAGACCTCATCTTCAACCTGATTCCCTTAAATGTGCTTAGCCTTAAGTCTCCCTCTCTTTGCCTGTTGTCAGAATTTGGGTTATAAAGATAACAAGGGGTCATCTTTCTCTACTTATGTTACTTCGTAAGGAGTCATGCTGAGTTGTGGTACTCTACAAAGAATACACCAGAATATAATTGCAACATTAGTCTTTCCCTAAACTTTTGCCTATGTCTTGTAAAATCAGTTTTGCCGTGCTTGTGGCAGCAGTAGCTGTGGTTATCTCTAGAGATACGTCATGGTTTCTCAGCACTGGCACTCCTTTGTTAATAAATCATGATAACTTTGGTTTCCAAATGTCATATGATTTCATTGCACAAATGAGCACACTCTGAGAATGTAATCCTTGCTAAGGCCTTCTTTTCTGTGGGGATATACAAAATTGAAAGTAGGTGAAATTTGAGGACTTCCGTAGACAGAGGGCCATGCTGCAAAATGCTCTAAACATCACATTGTCACTCCTCTCCCCCTACCCATGCCAACGCTAGCCAAAGCATAAGGTAAGTTCTGTCTTTGCTATGGTGAACTGAGCGGCAGTCTACACATTTCACCCAAAAGATGCTGGAAGTAGCTCCTCTAATGTGCGTCCTTTAAAAAGAAAGTATTTTAGAATGAATGTTCTTGGAGTGGTGTGTCCCTTGGCCCATATTGCAAGAGAGGAGTGGCAGGAACAGGGTTTGTAAATGCTTCACTGAGAGAAGTTGCAGTCATAGCTGACTTGGAGCAAGCTTTTCCTAGGATGCGCCTGAAGAAGCAGTCCATATACCCAGATGACTATCAACTATTAAACAGTCACAAACATGAGCAAAGGTGCTCAGGCAGGTGGTGATGCCTTGACTTCAAACAGTTATGGAGGATGTGGATTATCTGAAACTATTTCAATCTGGTTTATGGTCCATGATTTTATGTAGTTCCAGATAATAGTTGAGATGGGAGATGGTGTGATACTGTTAGTTCTACTGGCCTGCTCAGTAGCTTTCAACACCATCAACCATGCAAGGAAGATGAATATTTAATTGCTGACCTCATATTGGGGGGGTTGGGGGTTGGGTGGCTGTTTATATATTACCGATGGTTTTATGATCTTCTGTAAACTGCTGCATTGAGCACTAAAATTAGATTTTGATAAAAGCATGTGAATGCTGTAAATTCTGGGTGAAGTTATTGAATGTCCAAAAATAGGTGCCCATTTGCCTACTTTCCAGATGTGTACCAATGAATGTTGACTAATCTGTTTAGATGACTGGCAACAGTTATCTGTGTTCCTGGGTCCCTCATAGTGTTCATCTGACGTTATCAACATTCATGTGTGAATGTTACTTTTTCTCAAAGTGTGGATATTCACTGAAACACAGCACTGCTGTCTCTTTATCCAAATGTACAAGAGGCCACGACTTTGTAACACTACTGCCATACATTGTGGTGCCGATCGCTGTGCAATTTCAGCATCATCCACTTTGCAGTACATCAAGCATAGGCAGACTCGGCCCTCCAGATGTTTTGGGACTACAACTCCCATGATCCCTAGCTAAGAGGACCAGTGGTCAGGGATTATGGGAATTGTAGTCCCAAAACATCTGGAGGGCTGAGTTTGCCTATGGCTGCAGTACATGAAGCAAAACAGATTGCTAACTTCCAAGTCCCATTCTGTGGTCATGAATCCACTTGAGAGGAATTGTAGTGCCACTGGTTTTTCCAGTGTGCCAAATCAGGGGGATGGCTGACATGCCCTTCCAACTTCCATTGGCTAGTGCACAGTCCAGAAGGTATGATAAGTGTGTACAGACCAACACTCCTCTCCTGCCCACTACCAAAGGTATGGCAGCCCCTAGCAATCCATGCAGCCCTCCTCCTTTGCCCAGGTGCCTAATTCTCACCATCCACTTCCCCTTCTTCCATACAATTAGAGTGCAAGTTTCATTGGTTTGCAAAAATGAGATGGAAATGAAGGCATTGGCATTGTGTTAATGTAACTCATTATTAGCTTTGAAAATGGAATTCCCCATGTATGACACCTGCCAGGTCTTGTGCTTCATCCTGTTTAGTGATAGCAGCTTGTTTGCTTTAGATACTTTGTGGTGAGATTAGCGACTCAAGAGAAGTCTTTCATGCATTTTGAATTTTACAAAACCCTGGAAACAGATATTTTAAAGGAAAAGTGTTTTATTTTTACCAAACTATTGGGGTTTGCAAGATGATTGTGAAACTAATTGTTAGTGTAGCCCATAGGTTTTCTAGGGAGCCACCCAAACCGGTTTAGTTGGTTTCCTCATCAAAGACAGAAATATACTCTGCAGTGGTTATGGACTTTCCCCAGGTATCAGAACAGGGTTATTTCAGTGCACTGCTTCTTGGCTGCCATCCCAACAATCGTGTCAGCTCCTGGGGTGTGTAAAATGCAGGGTGGAGATGCTGTTTTCAGGCAGGCAGGCCTCCTGGAAGACCAGGCTTAAGGTTTCTCTCTGACTGTGCAACCTCATGCACATCTGCTAAGAAACTGCACTGAATCCAATGGGGCTTACACCCAGGTGAGGGAGTGTGTGCTTGCAGCCTGAGAGGGAAGGTGACTGTGGTAAGGCTACCTATCTCTCCAGCTACCTATCTCTCCAGCTTTAACTCAGTTTTTGGGCCCTGGGTGTGTTTTAGCCTCTGGCATTGGTGACCTCATCCTTTGCAACCACACGCTGTTTAACTTTGGGTGTGAGCAGTCATGCTACATATGTGGCTGCTAGCCTCAAACACCACAGTGCCTCTTGCAACTGAATATCTCTGCATGCACAGTGAACTTGCACAATCACTTGCTTTATCTTTCTGGAAAAAGGTCAATGTATTTAAAAATATCAGCAGTAAAATGGGACCTGGTTGCAGTAAAATGGGACCTCGTATCCTTGAATACTACTAATGCCATCAAAATGGGAAAGCCTGTCGAAGGAAGAGAATTGCAACATTTTGTTTCTAGGCAGCCAGTGGGATTTATTTCTGAGCACATTCTGCTGTTCAAGCTGTATACAGTGGTACCTCGGGTTAAGAACTTAATTCGTTCTGGAGGTCCGTTCTTAACCTGAAACTGTTCTTAACCTGAAGCACCACTTTAGCTAATGGGGCCTCCTGCTGCTGCCGTGCCGCCAGAACACGATTTCTGTTCTCATCCTGAAGCAAAGTTCTTAACCCAGTACTATTTCTGGGTTAGCGGAGTCTGTAACCTGAAGCGTATGTAACCCGAGGTACCACTGTATATGGCAGACTAACCATGCTACCTACATTCTGCCTTGCAAAATCTAGGAAATCTGTTATGTAATGTGAAATTATTTTTTTACTATTTACTATTTTATTTATTGAATTTATATCCTGCCCTATACCCAGAGGTCTCAGGGCGATTCACAGAGTTGGTGGCAACTTTCTGGCTTTTAAGTATTGCTGTTGCTTCACTCTATGTATGTATGTAAGTGTGTGTGTGTGTGTGTGTGTGTGTTTGGCTGTGCAGGGGGAGGCTGGTGGAAAAAGAAGGGGAAAAGTCACCAGGTTTTTTGTGAATGGAGTGAGGCAGAAGGCAGCTGCATTGCAGTGAGAGGCTCTTGTAAGAAAAAGTGGCTTGAATCAGTAGCTCAGCCCTGCACCACATTGTCACGGAATAATGTGTTAGACAGCCTTTTACTGTCTCTGCCGCCTACATGCCCAAGTCAATGGGGCCTTTGTTCCTGGCGCACTGGAAGAATGTGTGAGCTAATGGGGGTAGTGGGAGTTTAAGCTTCGTTACAGAGGCCTTGCTAAATTTCCCAGAGGGACCTAGTATTTCCTGAAGCCTTGCCTGCTGAAGGGTGAGCTTTGTAGATAGTACAAATCCTGCTCTGAATGATAAGACTCCCTTGTCTAGATGCATGTGGCTTCCTCCCTCCCTCTCCCACCCTCTCCACTCCCCCAATAAAACTTGGCCTGTTCATTGTGCAGCCGCTAGCCCTGCCCTCTCCGTGTTCTGTAATGGGGCCGTTGCGCACACAGCTTCATGCAGGGGCACCATTGGATCAATATATTAATTAATGAAAGCCTTTATACCCCAGTTTTCATATGAATGGGTTCTTAAACAATTAACTTATGGGAGACAGAAAAACATATTAACAATAAGCAGCCCTTACTTAAGCTTTCTTTCAGTCTGAATTTCATAGAGTGGAGAACTTTTCCAGTGGTGGTTATGGAATGTTCTCCCTGGAGAAGCTCACCTGGCGCTTTCACTAATTCACCTGCGCCATCAATAAGGGCACTAACAAATCCTTGGGTGGCAGGCACCATCTTCTCCTCTGGTGAAGGGGTGAGGAGATTGTCTTCTGAAAGTGTGTGTGCTGTGACATGCATAATTTTTTAAAAAGTGGGTTCCCCTCTTTTATTCACAGGCTGATTGCATTTATGAAGACTCATAAAAGTAGTCTGCTGAGTTTTCTGTGATCAAGTGACAGATCTAATTGAAAAATACAATTTGGGTGTTCTGTCTTGTGTAGTTAGTCAACAGGGGCCTGAATTACATGGCCCATGGAAGACAGATTTTCAACAGAAATTTCCTGTATATTTGTAGGCGGTCCATCTAAAGAGATACCCAATATATGAGGGAAGAGATGGAGGATGCTAATATTATCTGGGAGTCTGGTGGGCTTTAATCTCTTCTTGAAAATGACAATGGATGGAGGAAGGCAGATGTTGAGGGGGGCAGTGATATGGGGCAGCTAAGGGAATGCACAAAGACGTTGGGAAGAGGTAGAAATCTTCATCTTTTTTAAAAAAATTCTCATAAGCCCCAGGGGGGATGAGAAGGAAGACAAAGATAAATAGGATGAATTAAGGGAGATGGTAAAATTCAGAGGCATGTAGGAACCGCATGAACTAAATGAAATGAACATAGTGGAAGCTAAAGCTGGGCGATATCAGCTTTTCAACATGGCGATACACCATGATGTTGAAAAAATAATCTGCATTGGCCTCGGCTTGCAAGGCGCCGGGTGAAACTGCTGCAGCTCTCACCGCAGCAGCTGAGGCGGTTTCACCCCAGCACCTAGTGGGCTGGGGCAACACAGCTTGTTTGCACGGCTCTACTGGGGATGGGGAGCCTTCTCTGTCCCCTGTCCTCTCCCTGCTCGTGGATGAGCAGGGGAAGCTTTGGGGCTCCTTCGTGTGGCTCTGCTGGGGATCAGGAGCCCTCCCCAGCAGAGCCATCCCCAGTGCGCCCCCCCCACTTGCGTGGAAGACAGCACCAAGCTGGGGGATCCTTTAATTGCTCGGCTGAGGGGAGCCGCAAGCGCACACGCCTCAGCCGAGCAGTTTAGAGATGCACCAGTGCCTCACCGATGCAGCTTGTTTCTCCTCCTGCGCAGTGTGAGGGCAGAGTGCAATGTCGGTTTCACTCAGCGGTATTTTTGCCGGTGAGACTGCTCCCGCTCCCGAGTCCTTCTGCTAGCAGCGCCCACTGGAGGGAGTCAAGAGTCTGTGAGCATTGGAGGGACTCAGGAGCGGTAGTGGTTTCACCAGCAATATATCGCAGAGTGAAGCCGACATCATGGTCTGTTCCTCATACCGGTCCTGATCTATTGCCCGGGCGGGCCTAGTGTGAGGAATGCCATAGATCAAGATGACCCAAAGGGATGTGCTAGAGAAGTGACATTAGTGGCGCAGGTGAAAGAGGCTTGAGATGAGAAATGGGCGAGACCTCGCAGCAATGCCTGGTTGTGGTGAGCGTCAATGAGAGAAGGCACCAATACATTAAGTGATATGAACAACATGTATATATTTTGACATAACATTTTCAATAATCACTGCAACACCCCTGCAAATTTTTAATTGGGCTGAGCCTAATAGCATGCCTAAAACCAGAGGGAGGGCTGGAACCAGCTACTCAGCCTTTCAATGCACGTAAAAGGTAAAGGACCCCTGGATGATTAAGTCCAGTCAAAGGTGACTATGGGGTTGCGGCGCTCATCTCGCTTTCAGGCCGAGGGAGCTGGCATTTGTCCACAGACAGCTTTCCACGTCATGTAGCCAGCAGGACTAAACTGCTTCTGGCGCAACAGGACACTGTGATGGAAACCAGAGCGCACAGAAATGCTATTTACCTTCCTGCCAGAGTGGTACCTATTTATCTAATTGCACTTTGACGTGCTTTTGAACTGCTAGTTTGGCAGGAGCTGGGACAGGGCAACAGGAGCTCATCCCGTGGTGGGGATTTGAACCACCGATCAGCAAGCCCAAGAGGCTCAGTGGTTTAGACCACAGCGCCAGGGGTGGGGAAGCAGTGAATGTCCGAATCTTCCAACCTCTCCGCCCCTGCCCCCCCCTCAAGTGTGTTCATATGGCTGTGCATTAAATGTTCACTAGGAATTGATGAATTTATTGGTTTCCCCCCTGAATTGAAATTATGTGACACGACTTATTAAAGAGAGAAGCTTCTTCACTGAGTCAGTGAATTCACAGTCGGAAGATGGTCTTGTAACCAGTGTCTTATCTAAACATTATGGCAGTGTTGCAAAACTCTTCAGAAAGGTGCTTACCCACCTCCTTCTCTGCTCACCTCAGCTATTCTTTTTGCCTTCTCTCGACCACAAATAGAGATTGAGCATCAATCTGATAGCTTGGAGGCTGACAAAGGAAGAGCCTCCATGGTGTATAGTGGGACTTTGGGTCCAAGGAAGTAGACATGACACCATAGCAGACCTGTGCTTAGATCATTGCAGTAAGATAGTTTTGGTGGGCAGAGGAGGAGGTTGGTTTCATGTGCAGAGATGCGGGGGGTTCTTTCTCCCCTGTCGAGGGCAATATGCCTCTGAATACCCATTGCAGGCTTCCCCCAGGCATCTGGCTGATGACTGTGAGGACAGGACGTTGGACTGGATGGACCTTTGATCTGATTAAGCAGGTCTTTCCTTATGCTCTTAGATGCTTGAACCTTTCTCCTGACTATGCTTGTCCCAAAACTGCCTTCCCTCCCGTTTACTTCTTAGCCAGGTTCTGCACCAAGAAGCGAGGGCAGAGGGGAGGAGTAATGGATGGAGGATGTTGCTTCTCTGCTTTAAGACTCCTCTGATTAATTGGCATGGCCAGCATTTTAACACAAGAGATGTTGTGCTACCATCCCATCTACTTGGACCTTTTACATTTAGCCGGAGGCCTAGTTTTAACAACAACAAAATGTGTAGAAAAAATACAAAAACTTGCTTAACTCATGTTTTAATTGGATTGGCAGCACCTGTGCATTCAACTTTAACATGTCAGCACAGCATACTGATCTCAGATGTGCTGGCCTTACACTAGTAGGTACCAAGATCCCAGCATAAATGTGATGCCAAGCAAGTAGAGGTTTGCACCAGTAAAGTACCTTTCTTTTTTAAAAAATTAAAACTTCTGTCATCATGGGTAATCTGGACCTCTTGAGTCCTGAATAGAAAAAAGAGAGTCCCATGTATGTTTAAATACAGCTGCTTTTTGACTCAACTTCTAACTTTGATGTGCTGGTAACTACCGTATTTTTTGCTCTATAAGACTCACTTTTTCCCCTCCTAAAAAGTAAGGGGAAATGTGTGTGCATCTTATGGAGCGAATGCAGGCTGCACAGCTATCCCAGAAGCCAGAACAGCAAGAGGGATTGCTGCTTTCACTGCACAGCGATCCCTCTTGCTGTTCTGGCTTCTGAGATTCAGAGTATTTTTTTTTCTTGTTTTCCTCCTCCAAAAACTAGGTGTGTCTTGTAGTCTGGTGCGTCCTATAGAGCGAAAAATACGGTATTTAAGGCAAATGAGTTCTTAGGTGGCTTGTTGGGGACCTTGGGGCATTTTTATTTCACCTGGCCATGGGGATTTAGCATCTATTTGTTTTTGTTTTTTTGTAACTCTCTGACTGTTTTACTGTAAATTTCTACCTTTTGATTTCTGTTCCTTTTAAGGGTGCCTTGTTTTCTGCACATTGCATGGGAGAGTGTTCTGTAAATGTTAAAAGTGCATATCCATGGAGGGTGTGTGAGGGGGAACTCCCTTGAAGGAATATTTTCCTTGCTGTTTATGTCTTAGACTTAACAGAGGGTGTTTACTTTGAGGCATTAATTTTTGTGCCTCAGGGAGACACTGCGTGTTCTAGGAGTCAGATGTGTTTGCAGCATCCCCCCATTAATACTGTGCCGGAAGGAAGGGGCTGCAGGAATCCTGCCCATAGTGGAACCTGCATAGCAGTCTTTGTGGTGGAAGGGAGGGAAGCTTCTTGCCTTTGCTGAAGACTCTTGCCTTGCATCTGGTTGCAGCGAACACACTCCTGCGAGAAAATAGGAGGTTTCTGTGTGGCTCTTGAGTTGATCAGGTAGCGTTCTCTGTCCCCACTGCCACCTTTGCCCATATGTCCTTGGATGAACATTGTTTACTCCAAAAGAATTGCTTGTTTTCTTAAGTTAAATGTACTGGGCTCTCAAAAGGCTGAGCTCCCAAGAGTGGGAGTATTTCAGCCTATGCTTATCTCATGAAGGCAATCTTCTCACAATCTGGCACTTTTATGAGGAGCGTCAGCTGGCAGGGATATTTTATGATATAAATTATCCATCCGTTCTGAAGAGCACAAAGACAGTGGGGCTTTTGTGCTCTGAGAATAAGAGAGGGGCCTTCACGGACATGGCCATACTTTTCCTTCTCTCTCTATTTATAGATTCAAGGCTGTAGCACTTCCTTAGCATTGTTGGTATTCATGCAAAGAGATCAAGGAGGCGAGAACCTCCTCCTGCCCCCCAAAGTCATTTCAGTCCAGCTTCCTTTGCTGCTGCTGACAGGAACTTTTAAAAAACCTCTTCTCAGCAAAGCAGATGAAATCTTCAGGATAGAGTCATGAGGTAGTGCTGGTTTGCAGCTTTTGAGTCGGACCGCCCATTCCTCAGTGCCCTATTTTTGTGTCTTATTCTTTGCTGCAGTGTGACAGCAGAACATTTATTGCATCAGCCAACACCTAGTTTAACTAGAGGAACGCTTTTTTTTTGGGGGGGGGGAGATGGCATAGGCCCAAACACCCTGCCCCCCAAGTCAAAATGATTAAAGCCACAGCACCCTCCCTGGTCTCCTAGTTTGAGATTTGATGGCCTGGTTCCTCTCCTTAGTGGGCTGCATTTTATCCAGGGGGCTGCTGGTGGCTGGTCTTCCATTTATCAATGACCTGGAGGCTGGGGTGACTGGGGAGGGGAGTGCCCCTGTGCACAACTTGGCTTATACTGGTATACAGGTAATATGGCTTGAACTGTGTTAAAACAATCATTAATCTAGCAAAGTATTCATTCGTCTCTTGATTTTGGGCTGTGACTTTAGCATCCTTGGTACTTAAGGTCTTTCTTTTAAAATGGCAAGGCTAGAAGCTCCATACATGCAGAACATGTGCACTCTCCCTGTGGCACTAGGGATGCTTGCAACCTTGGGAGCACTTCAGGTGAAAGGTGAAGCATGAGCAACTTGCACATCTCCCCTCACTCTCCCAGACACCCTTTTAATTGAGCATTCCTTATTATTTGTGCTCATGATTGTTATCAGGGCAGTTATATACAGTACTGTACACTTTCAGTGGCATTGTACATCCAGTAGGTTTGCGGGAAATCATTCTTTTTCATTTGCAGTAGGTGCATGCCCTGTGGTTTCCTGCTAAATCCTATAACTTTTCCTGACACAGATGTTCTGGGGTTTTTGTCCTGCTTTTGTTGCAGTATAGTGCAAGAGTGCTCCTCCAGACAACAAACATGTGATAGCACTGGAGAAGCATAATAGAACAACTAATGATGTGTGGACAGTCCAGTAGAGTCAGTGGCGTGGCAAAGAACGTAGCTGGAACAGGTATGGGAGCTTTTCAAAAGGGTTATCTTTCTTCATCAAGATTATTGAAGTTGCTCTCTCCTTTTTGCAAGAGGAAAATATATTGCTGCTGTACTTTCTAGCATGCACCTTTTGTGCAAAGTAACTCAGCACAAGGTTAATATAAAACTTAAAATCCACTTTTGTAGCACAAAGCCCATCCCTTTTGGTAGTATAAAGCAAAAATAATGAAGCTAGTTTTGTAGCATGAAGCCCATCCTTTAAGCCAACCCTAATATTTTTGGCATCTGAAGAAAGGCAAAAGTTGACCTTCTGCTCTTCTTTGGCATAAATAAACCATTTCTTTAAAGGCTTTCTGACACTGGCATGCTGAAATGACTGGGCTTGGGTTTTGTTTTTGTTTTTCTCTTTAAAATATGCTGGTTTGGCTCTGGGCATCAACTAGAAACCTGGCTGCAAAGAAAAATAGTGTCGGAAGAGTTAAGCATGCGCACCAATAGACACTTGTTTGCTGGTGTAAATGTGCAATTTAACCCATAGGGCCTAAGTACATGTTACATATAAACATGTGTAGCTGAACCCTGATAGCCATACTCCCCCAGGAGAAACTGTTCAAGAGGGAGGTAGTCTCAGCAGAGGAGTACAAAATCATAGAATTGCAAAGTTGGAAAGGACGGAAGGACACCTAGTCCAACTCACTCCAATGCAGGAGTCTCAGTCAAATCATCCATGACAGATGGCTACCCAACCTGTGCTTAAAAACCTCCATGGAAGGAGAGTCTACCACCTCCTGTGGGAGTCTGTTCCATTGTCAGACAGCCCATGCTGTCAGAAATTCTTTGCGATGTTGAGTCGGAATCTCCTCTCTTGTACAGCGGTACCTCAGTTTTCGAACTTAATCCGTTCTGGAAGTCCGTTCTTAAACCGAAGCCATTCTTAAACCGAGGTGCACTTTCCCTGATGAGGCCTCCCACTGCTGGTGCCCTTCCACCATTCGGCTTCCATTCGTAGACTGAGGTTAAGTTCGTTAACTGGAACACTATTTCCGGTTTTGCGGAATACCGAATGGTTCGTGAACAGGGCTATTCTTAAACCGAGGTACCACTGTAATTTGAATCCATTGGTTCTGGTCCTACCCGCCAGAGAAAAGAAGAAAGCAAGCTTTCTTCATTCTCCATGTGACAGCCCTTTGAATACTGGAAGATAGCTATCATATCTCCTCCCAGTCTCCTCTTTTCCAGGATAAACAAACCCAACTCTCTCAACCATTACTCATAAGGTTTGGTTTCCAGACCCTTAATCATCTTGGTATCCCTCCTCTACACACAACTCTAGCTTGTCAATATCCTTCTTGATTTGTGGTGCCCAGAACTGGACACGGTACTCTAGGTGTGGACTGACCAAGGCAGAGTAGAGCGGTACTGTTACTTCCCTTGAAGTAACATACTATTGCACCCTGTTGACAGTGGAACGGACTCCTTCAGAAGGTTGTGGACTCTCCTTCTTTGGAGGTTTTTCAACAGAGGTTGGATTGCCATCTGTCATGGATGCTTTAGTTGGCATTTCCATGCATTGCAGGGGGTTGGACTAGATGACCTTCCAACTTGACCATTCTATTGTTCTGTGATTTTGTGCAGCCTAGAATAGCATTACCTTTTCCCACCTACTGATTCTTGGCTCCAAATCCCAAATCCCTCCCAGCTTCTCCTAAATAGTAAAAAGGTAAACAGGTAAATGACCTGGACTGTTAAGTCCAGTCAAAGGCGACTATGGGGTGCGGCACTCATCTCGCTTCAGGTCAAGGGAGCCGGTTTTTGTCCACAGACAGCTTTCCTGGTCATGTGACCAGTAGGACTAAACTGACAACGGGACACCGTGACGAGTGCCAGAGTGCATGGAAACACTGTTTACCTTCCCACCGCAACGGTACCTATTTATCTACTTGAACTGCTAGGCTTTTTAACTGCTAGGTTGGCAGATGCTGGGACAGAGCAAAGGGAGCTCACCCCATTGTGTAGATTCAAATGCCAATTGGCAAGCCCCTTAAGAGGCTCATTGTAGTGAGGTTTTTTTCATTATTAAAAATAAAAGCATGCTTATCTCATCACTCTTTAGTTTCTCCATCCGTCTTCCCCCCAAAAATGGTTTAGAAATAACTTCTAAAATAAATAAAAGCAAGTGATAAAAAAAATTAAATCCCTCAACACCAGAAAGTTTGGTGGTAATCTGTGTTGTAAACCTTTTTGTCTCAGAAACAGTTATTTTTAAACCAGGTAAACATTCCCAATTTTGTGGCCTTTCCTCCGAGGCAGATTTTTGGGAGAAAAAGGCTTGCTTATTTATTCTTCCTAGTAATTGCTGAACAGCAAACTACAAAGCATTCTAGCAACTTTAATTTTTTATGTCCCCCCCCCCCCCCAAATGTCCTGTGGTGCATATAGGAGAGGAAAAACAATTCATTTGAATGACTTTCTCAGCAGCCACTAAGCAGTAGAACAAGTTCTGGACCTTTTGGGATTACCCAACTTTCGTGGTTCAAGCGTGAAACAATAATACCCCAGTGTGATTTTTATGTTAGTCTGGAGATTTTTCTGTTCTTACTTGTTATTCATTGGAATCCTCTGTGCTGTAATGGGACCATGTTTTGAATTCCATGTTAGGAATAATAATCTCGCAAGGTGAAGTTTTTGAGGGGTGCCTTGGTTATCTATTAAAATTATACACAGGCAACTCCCCATTTACACAGGGGTTGTCTTCCAAGGCACAGCGCATGTCAGTGGGACGTGTGTAAGCCCGTTCTGCCCCTGCCCCCTTCCGGTGCCAAAAACAGCATGTGTGTCAGCGGTCATGCGTGTGCCAAACATGCACAAATGGGAAGTATTGCCTGCATTGTAATGTTATACAAGATGCTTACAAATTCAGGAAGGGCAGCCCCTGCTTTGAGGGGCTTATAACATCAAAATTGAGACAGCAGAGAAAAGGGAGGGAAATGGGAGCAGGAGTAAACAAGAAATAATATTTTATTACTTTCGGTTACACATACTTCAGCTTAGTTACAGCAGCGGGTTATGTGGACTAGTTGACTGTTCTACACACTTCATGGAAAAGGTGGGTTTTGAGAAGGAAGCAAGAGAGATGGCTTCAGAGGGGCACTTCTGGAAGGCCACCCAACATTTGGGGCCAGGGTGGTTGCTGAAAAAGGAAGACCGAAAAGCCACATGCACACCCCAGCCTTTTGAAACCCAAGCTTTAGTATTTTATTGACCCATTGTGGGTTTTGTTCTGTTGCATTAGCACAGTGGCCTGTTTTTGAACTGTTTTATAATATGACACCTGCAAGCAAAACATGTAGTTGCCTTTGCTTAAGGCTTGTTGCCTCTCTAGATCATGCATGCTAGACTTTCCCATGGACAGCATTGATGGAAGGAGCCCACATTTATTTTATTTTTTTAAATAATATTTATTAAAAATTTTAAGGGTTACAAAAAGCAAAAGCAAAAGTAATAACACCATATTAAACAAAAACAAAACAACACATCACAGTAAGAAAAAAAAGAAGAAAAGAAAAAAAAGAAAAAAAACCACAACTAATCTTCCCATAACTTATCTTTCATTTGCTTGTTTCCTTGACCTCCTCACACCTCCCTTTTTTATATTCTAATTCGGTTAACTATTTCAGCAAATCCTTTCCATCTTTTCCAATTTTTGTTCTGTAATTTATCTCAATATGATGTAACTTTACTTTCCCTCCTTTCACCAATTAACAGTCTATTTTTTCCTAAACCCTTATAACATTTCTGCTAAAACCACATAACTTCATTCCAACATCCTTCTAACATTCATTAATTTTACAATGTTTCTGTAAATAGTCTTTAAATTTCTTCCAATCTTCCTCCACCGACTCTTCTCCCTGGTCTCGGATTCTGCCAGTCATTTCCGCCAATTCCATGTAGTCCATCACCTTCATCTGCCATTCTTCCCGGGTGGGTAGATCTTGTGTCTTCCAGTACTTTGCAATAAGTATTCTTGCTGCTGTTGTAGCATACATAAAGAAAGTTCTATCCTTCTTTGACACCAATTGGCCGACCATGCCCAGGAGAAAGGCCTCTGGTTTCTTCAGAAAGGTATATTTAAATACCTTTTTCATTTCATTATAGATCATCTCCCAGAAAGTCTTAATCCTTGGGCATGTCCACCAAAGGTGAAAGAATGTACCTTCGGTCTCTTTGCATTTCCAACATTTATTTTCGGGCAAATGATAGATTTTTGCAAGCTTGACTGGTGTCATGTACCACCTGTATATCATTTTCATAATATTCTCTCTTAAGGCATTACATGCTGTAAACTTCATACCTGTGGTCCATAACTGTTCCCAGTCAGCCATCATAATATTATGTCCAACATCTTGTGCCCATTTAATCATAGCAGATTTCACCGTTTCATCCTGAGTGTTCCATTTCAACAGCAAGTTATACATTCTTGACAAATTCTTAATTTTAGGATCTAGCAGTTCTGTTTCCAATTTTGATTTTTCCACCTGGAAGCCATTTTTTTTGTCCAAATAATATGCCTCCATTATCTGATAATAATGGAGCCAGTCTCGCACTCTATTTTTTACCTTTTCAAAACTCTCCAGTTTTAATTTGTCTCCCTCTTGTTCCAAAATTTCCCAATATTTCGGCCAATTGGCCTCCATACTGAGCTTTTTCTGAGCCTTTGCTTCCATTGGTGACAACCACCTTGGGTTTTTATTTTCAAGCAAGTCCTTATATCTTGACCAGACATTAAACAATGCTTTTCTGACAATATGGTTTTTAAACGCTTTATGTGCTTTGACCGGAAGGAGCCCACATTTAGGGCCTCTCCAGAAACTTGCTTTTGCAAATCCAGGTTATTGGTGTTTTAGCTTGGGTTGAAATGGAAGAAACAAAACCTAGGAAATATGAGGTTGTGTGCCAGGAGGTTTTTAAAAATATATATTGGCTTTGGCACTTGCTGTTAAAATCTGTGCCCCTTGTGGTCCTGCTGTTCTTAGTGCAAGCTTTGCTGCTTCGTGACACAGTACAAAGACTGCAGTTTCCAGTCTAAGCTTAAGCACTCCAGAGGAGAAAGGAACTCCTTATCTCTTCCACTGTGGGTCAATTTATACGTTGTTATCAAATTCTCAAATACGGGCCATGTTTGCATGCATTTGCATGGAAGAAGTATCATGTGAGCTGAAATTCTTTGCATACCTGCTTATATGTAATTATCACTACAGCGGCAGCATCTTCTACTGCTATCTTAAAGGTAAAGGTTAAGGGACCCCTGACCATTAGGTCCAGTCGTGACCGACTCAGGTTGCGGTGCTCATCTCGCTTTATTGGTCGAGGGAGCCGGCGTACAGCTTCCGGGTCATGTGGCAAGCATGACTAAGCCGCTTCTGGCAAACCAGAGCAGCGCACGGAAACGCCGTTTACCTTCCCACCAGAGTGGTACCTATTTATCTACTTGCACTTCGTGCTTTCGAACTGCTAGGTTGGCAGGAGCAGGGACCGAGCAACGGGAGCTCACCCCATCACAGGGATTCAAACCACCAACCTTCTGATCGGCAAGCCCTAGGCTCTGTGGTTTAACCCACAGCGCCACCCGCTGCAGAGATGTACTGATGAGGACACACATAAATTATAGCACTGAGGGAGCAAGACCATTAAATGGGTCCAACTTTCAAGGCAGTTTCTGCCTGTGCTGCAGAAGGAAGTCGGGAGTAAATGGGGTTCCTCAGCCTGGGAAGGAAAACTCTGTTCTGAAACCTCCACTGCCTTGCAGGATATCTTTGGAAGAAGAAAAGACTAAGGAGTAAAAAAAAAAATCCAGAGTAGAGTTCCTAAGACAGTTGCATGGCACCTTGTACGCCTCCTCTTGGGAATGCTTGCAGCCACATACATTGCTGTGCTTTCCTTTGGACCACATCAGCGAGACCGAGAGAGAGGTCTTGTCGTCTGGACAGCCCAGGACCTCCATACAGGCTTCAGCCTGAGGAGGTCACTTCAGTGCTGCTGACACAGCGATTTGACTTCACTCCTGGAGGCACATGCCATTGTCTCTCAAGACAGACAGGTGCCAACAACAACAGGGACAATCTGAGGGGCCCAATGAAACTGTGAATATGCTAGTGCATCTTATTGCAGTTATTGCGTTGTTACACACCAGTCTCCTCGCATGACTAAGAAGTGCACAGGTGACTGCACACACCCTGCAGACCCACGTGTGTGTAACATTGACAACGTCTCACAAACCACATTGAGCATCTGAAATAGGGTCTTATATGTGAAAGCACTTGTGCCACAGTAAATTTGTTAGACTTTAAGGTGCCACAGCAAACATGACAATTTTTCATGGGGAAAATAATCTCGGTGACTTGTTCTGGCAACAGGTGTGATCAGTGGGATAACTGAAATTGTTCAAAGTTTAAGAAATCTATGCTCCACTGTAAAATCTAAATGGCTGTGTGTTCTTTTGTGCTTGAATAGTGCATGTTTGTGTGTTTGTACACACACTTGCACTTGCACACATGCACTCACAAACTATCCTCATCTCTGTTGCAGTGTTGGGCAAAGGGCATTCTGTGGTATCTGCTTTTGTTGCTTGGTTGCAGAATGCATTTATTGTGGTGAGATCGTGTGTGCATACAGCCCTGCCCACTGAGGTGAAACAATAACAGCTGGTGTGCAGCTGTACACCTCACTCTGGGAACTTTTCTCACAGCCAAGAAGCCTTGAGAGGAAGGTGGGGGTGGGAGCTTTATTTATTTATTTATTTATAGGCTCTTCCCACAGTTGTAACTCTTGTTAACTGCTTCAGGCACCCCAGGGGCAGCTCTCTAGTTCTTCTTCTTCCGCAGGTTTATTCTTTCTGATGCCACCAGGACATAACAGCAAGGGGAGCCCACAGTGCATTTGTCTGCCTTGTGGACTGGGAGTAGCACAGGAGTCATTTGTCTTGAGCTTTTCAGGAGGCCATTGACAAAAAATAAAAACAATTCCTAGTTATGCACCCAGACTGGGGAATGGCAGCCAGTGTGCTCCACTGTAAAATCTGAAAACAATAAGCCCCATCCCCTGTTGCTACAACTGTGGTGGAAGGCTGTCCAGCAAGCTCTTGCTAAAAAAAATTCCTTGAAGCGTCTCTTAACAGAAGTGCCAGTGTTCTTGAACAGTGAAGCTTAAGAATGCTCATTTCATTCCCAATTCAAAAAGGAGGGTGGTTTTTTTTTTACACCCCCACATGTAACTCTTGAAGCTCTTATAATGGATTCTCCATGTCCATTATAAATGCATAAATGAAAGCTGCTTTCCTTCTGTCACTTTCTCAGCACCACCCCTTCAAAAATGTGCCATCCGCACTGCCCAGCTGATGCGGTCGAGAACATGCCTCATAATTTTAAGTATTTTGCGCCATTGCCTTTTTGCTGGGGAGAACCTTTTCCCCACTTAAGGAACTTTGCCCCAAAGGAAAAGTTTGGGAGGGGAGGCTGCAGCCAGCGTGGGGAGAGAGTATATTGTTGCAGGATTACACTTGTGTTTCTTTCTTTATCACATTCATGGTGCATTAGCAGCACCAAAGTGAACTCCCCCCAGGGGACAAGCCTGGGCAGAATGGGCTGCCTAGATGATGAGACCCCCCTCTCAGCCTTGCAGATGTGAGGAAAGCAGAGCAAGATGTTTGGCACCAGTGTAGTTGCAGGGGTGCCAACTTGAGTAAGGTGAGCCCTGCCCCACATAACTGATCACATGATGTGATGCATGCACACCAGTTGAATGGCAATGCCCATCAACTTTGGGGGGCTCCAGCCCCCTCAGATATTTTATGGGGGGGCAAAGTCCCCATGGCCCCAGCTCCTATTCTTTGCAGGAGTTACCAGAAGGAGACCTACAAGACACCATCCAACTGCCTTAGAGACTCCACTCCGGATTTGCGTAGGGTTTACTCCTGAGCCCTTTCTTCTCCCAAAGATGTCCCACAACTAGGCAGGTACAGATTGTTCCTCAGGGTTTACTCACGAAGCCGCTCTCACAAATGAGTGTAGCTGCAAGGCAGCAAAGGTTTAGGGTCAGTGTTTTCCTTCTCCTAGGTGGGCTACCTTCCCAGGTGGATGGCCTCACCTGCTCCTCACTTCCCTCTACAGCACCTCCAGAAACCGCCTTCTTGACCATTAGACCCACCACTGGTCTCATCCACTCTATTGGCTGGAGTCTATCTTCACATGCAGTTCCTAAATCACCAAGGATTTGAAACTCATTTGCTACCCTCACCTGGTTAGCCTAGTCCAAGCCGTTCCTGGCATGTGGCTGCTATTGAATGCTGACAGTTTCTACGAGTCACAGTTGAGAGCTGAGTGCAGAGTGGGGACCAGTGGTGGATGGACTACCCAGAAGGAGCATGTCCCCCACCAGAGGCACTACCCCTCCTCTAACACCCCATGCATTTCTATGCACATCCACACAAATATGAAGCAGAAGGGATTTCTAGGAAGAACTGTAGGCATGTGGCTTTCAGAGAGCCAGAGGATGCTGAGGTTTTCATGAAATTAGGCCAAGAGCAGCATGTTTCCCACTGGGCCACAAGTCCCCCAACTAACAGTTAGGCTATTATAATGCTGATGCAGTGCTGTAATAGATCAGTTCCTTTCAAACTGTCCTCTACTACCGATGGTCTTGCTGAGGAATAAACACCAAAAATGCTGAAGACATCTTGCCCTCCACCCTTCATCACTGGCCCTGCAATGCACAACCATGTGAGAGTACAGAGTGTGCTCCAGAGTACATTTGCAGTTCACTTGGGAAACCTTTGGCCCTCGATGTTGCTGAATTACAACTCCCATCACCTCCAGCTACTAGCCATGCTTTCTGGGGCTGATGGGAGTTGTAGTTCAGCAACATCTGGAGAGCCAAAGGTTCCTATCCCTGGCCTTGGTGATAGGGAGCCCCATCACTAACCCATGTGAATGGCATGCGTTCCAGCCGTTGAAAAGAGCTGCTCATTTGGCTGGCTGTGGCAAGCTATGACTTGCATCCAGCTGACCAGACAGGAAAGCTTTCGTAACTAGAAGAGAGCTGACAAATGGAGGCAAAGTTCAAGCTTACTTGCCAGTGGATTTTCCCATTGAAAACAGTTGACCTTAAAAGTGCTCCACTTTCCCTGGGCTGTGCCCCAACGTCTGTTCTGCTTCCAGACCATCAATGTATAAATGGTAAAAGTTTCTGGGCGTAGCAGCATTTGCACCTGTATTTGCAAGGCTGCCCCCCAGTGTGCCCCAGAACCACCTTGCTGTGGGTTGGGGTTCCTTTTCAGATAACTTGATGAAGAAAGAGTTCCCTGTAGGGAGATACTTCGTAAAACCGCTGAGCTAAAGGGAGTGAAATGCTGGAGTGCCGCATGTTCCTAGGATGCAAAGATGATCATGGCTGGTTTATTTGATGTTTATTGAGCCTGTTTGGGGATATGCCAGCAAATGGAAAGAATCTATAATGGAGAGGCCTCTTTTCACAAACTGGGTGGGAAATGTATGTAGGTGGGCAGGGGGTGGGGGTGGGGTGGAAGAGAGTGGGGTTTTTTGTTTGCTTTTTGCTAAAGCTGATAAATCCTGAAGCTATTCTTCATTTGATTGCCTACAAAGAATTAGTATCAAAGGGGGATTCCCCTTTTCTTCCTTCCTGGGATGGTTAAGTTGAGTTGAAAACAGTTCCTTGATCCTAACCATAATGGCACGAAATGAGGAGCTAACAAAGGCTCTGATTGTCACAACAAGAGGCCCGACTATCCCAGTTCTCTGGCTTGGCTCCAGCATTTCCTCTTTGCTGTGTCAACTATAGGGAAAGTGAAAGTATGAGCCCATCATCTTTGTGGGAAACAATATTGCACTTCTGAACCAGTTGCTGCACATTCAGTGTCATACACAGAAACATGTCTTCTGTCTTGGAGTTCTTAAGATTATGTGAGGCTCAAGATTATGCAAGTACCTTTTTAAAACAAAGCAATGGGGTGTGTGTTTTTTAGCATTTATTTATTTAGCGTTTATATAGACTTTCAAGTGTTCCAGATATTTTGCTTAGGAAGCTGCCTTACGGTCTTTCTAGCGCTGCCTTGTCTGGCAAGGGCTCTCCAGAGAGGGACAACCCTGCAGTGTAGTTCAGCTTCTAAGTGGTTTGCACATCCACCGTGTTGTGTTGTCCAGATGTGTCAGCCCCTTATAGCCGCTTGGGGTTTGGTCTGAAACCGAGAGAGAGGCTTCCAGTAACCCTGAGCTTATAGGGGACAATTGCTCTATGAGAAAAGTTGTGACGTTTGGGACTTTTTAGTTTAGAAAAAAAGGGTGAGTAAGAGGGGGAACAGGTACGAAATTGTGCATGGTGTGGGAAATGTAGATGCTCAGGGTCATCCAGTGAACCTCTTCACACAGCACAAAATTAAACTGGACTTTGTCCCCATCATATGTAGTGATGGCCACCAGCATGGATGGCTTTAAAAGGGGATTAGACAGATGCGTGGGGCTTATCGTTATCAGGGGATGCTGGCAACAACGGCCATATGGTGGAGACTACCAGTTTCTGGGAATCGGATGCGGAGAGTGCTGATGCACTGGGGTTCTGCTTGCAGACTTCCCATAGGCATTTGGTTGGACACTGTGAGAATGGGGTGCTGGAGAAGTGGGACTTTGGCCCAGGACGGTGCTGTGTTACCTGTTCCTTTTATCTCCATATTACACCTTGTGCTGGGTGAGTAGTGTGCAACCCTAGAGTGTAATCCAGTGACCACTAACATTGCACCCTCAGATTTCCTTTCAGGCCAAATCAAGCATTAACTGCATGGAGAAGCCTCATGTTTCATTGACTTGCATGCAGACCGGCTGCACATTTCATATGCGCATGAGGTAGTGAGACCTATGTTGGAGCAAGGACTCCTGTCTTCAGTGCTAACTTTTGGAGTGTGATTCTTTCATCCTCCTCAGCCTCAATTGCTTGGGCATTGTCGGCATAGGGGAAGAAGATACCGTATTTTTCGCTCTATAGGACGCACTTTTTCCCCCTCCAAAAATGAAGGGGAAATGTGTGTGCGTCCTATGGAGCGAATGCAGGCTCCTTGGCTTCACCCCAACGCGCCTGTCCTGGAAGCGGAGGAGGAACAGAAGGGTCTCCTGTTCCTCCTCCCGCTTTGCAGCGACGCGCCTGTCCAGCGAAGCCGGAGGAGGAACAGAAGGGTCTCCTTCTGTTCCTTCTCCAGCTTCGCTGAAGGGCGCTGCCCCTTCTCCCTCTCTGCGCAGCACCTCTCCTGTGAAGGAGAGGCGCTGCGCAGAGAGAGAGAGAAGGCGCAGCGCCCCTTGAGCAACACGTCTGTCCTGGCTTCTGCTTTAGCCCTGCGCAGCCTCTTTGGGCAGGGGGAGCCTTCATCCCGCTGCCCTGAAGAGGCTTGGCGCGGTTACCCCAGAAGCCAGAACAGCCACATGGTATTCCGGAAGCCAGATCCCTCTTGCTGTTCTGGCTTCTGGGGTTCAGAATATTTTTTTCTTGTTTTCCGTCTCCCAAAACTATGTGCACCCTATGGTCCGGTGCGTCCTATGGTGCGAAAAATACGGTACACACAAGTGTTTTGTTGCATGTCAGAGTCCAAAAAGTGAATTTGCACATTACTTTTTGTGTCCTTGGAAAGGACCACCACGGTTGCATCCCATGAGTTGACATGGGTAGAGTATGGTACTTAGGCACAGTAGATCTGAATTAAAATCTCTGTCCACCCCATGACATTCACTGAGGACCTTGGACAGGTCAATATATCACTCGCCTACCTTGCTTTGGCAAATAAAGGATAAGTTCCATGCATTCTGCACTGAGCTCATGCGGAGGACGGGCTGGATACAAATGCTATTGATTAATTGTTCCTTTAGTAAAATGACAGAGTGGGCAGTTGTGCTGTTATGAAAAATTTAAAATAAATACCAGTTGCACTCCTTGCAGGTAAAATGACAAAGCTGTGTATGCACACCACTCTAAAACATTTGTGGCACATTTTCAGCTGGGAAGAAGTGTCCATTCTCATCTAGTGTGCTAAAACTCCCTCTAACCTATTGCCTAATGTCTTTTCTTGCCACAAGTAACCAGGAGAGCGACCATTTACAAGTTTACAGTATGACAAACATAGTCTTTTTGTTTTGTTTTGATATTATAAACATAGCTTCTCATTATGATTTTTCACACAAACATTTATAGCAAGTTGACCCTGCAGACTTTGAAAAGAACGAAGAGACATTTCTCTCTCTTCCTGCTCTTGTGTTTTAGTCTCAAACTCTCAACACTTTTTCTTCTTTTACAGGAAAGGCCTTTGATATTACATACGTACGCCTGAAATTTCACACCAGCCGGCCAGAGAGCTTTGCCATCTACAAACGCACTCGGGAAGATGGTCCTTGGGTGCCTTACCAGTACTACAGTGGCTCGTGCGAGAACACCTACCGCAAATCCAGCCGTGCCTTCATCAGGACCGGGGAGGATGAACAGCAGGCCCTTTGCACAGACGAGTTCAGTGACATCTCTCCACTCACGGGAGGCAACGTAGCCTTTTCAACACTGGAGGGCAGGCCCAGCGCTTACAACTTTGACAACAGCCCTGTCTTACAGGTAAGGAGAATGGGGATTGGATCTGGATCAGAGGCTGTGATTGAGGCACATCTCAGTTCTTCATATCTAAGTCTCTCCTGGGTACAACCAGAAGAAGACACTAGGCAGCTCCTCTCTACTTTTTATGGATAACCCCAATGTAGGCCCACAGCATGCTCCAGTTAGCGAGGTTACCTATGGTCCTGCTTCTTCAGGTGTGTTCTGTATCTTGCTGTTTAGCAGCTGGTCAGGGAGACCCCTGGCCTGAGACGCGAAGCAGCTTCAGGTTGGCGCCTAAGTGCAGCACAGTGGGAATGGACAGATCTGAGCCTCAGGGTGCGATTCCTCACACATTCTCTGGCACAATCTCTATTGAAATGAATGGGAACCACAGAACAACCTGTCTGCTCCTTTGAAGGAGACTGATATACATGTGTGATGAAGAATAATTAGTAAAATGGTAATGGGAGAGCTTGGGAATTTGGCTGTTTTTGTGGTCCACCATGTAGGTCCAGTGGTTCGTTGCAGGGGAAAACTGGTGCAGATTTTTATAAGAACGTAAGAAGAGCCTGCTGGATCAGGTCCGTGGCCGATCTAGTCCAGTATCCTGTTGTCACACTGGCCAAGGGAAGACCACAAGCAGGACCTGAGAGCAACAGCACTCTCCTCGCCTGCAGTTTCCAGCAGCATTATTCAGAAGTGCAGTGCCATTGGATAGCCTTAATATCTATGAATTTGTCTAATCTTCTTCAAAAGCGATCTAGGTTGGGGGCCATCACTGCCTCTTGTTTAACTGATTCATTTAAATCTACATCCTGTCACACCTCCTAATAAGGAAACCAGGCATCTTCCTTTTAAGGGAAACAGAACTGTTGTGTTGCATGGCTGTTGTATTTGTTTTTCCGTGGGATCCGCCTGCTTCCTTTTCAAATTGGCATCAGCATATCTTAAAGCTATGAAATGAACAGGAAAAATACTGGTTGCTGTGAACATGAAAGCCTCACTGATGATTTTTCAGTATGTGCTGGAATTCAGGCTCCCAAGAAAAGACAGACGTGAGCCTAAGAGCCTTGGGGCAGGTATCTGTTCTGGAGCAATTATGCTGGTTTCCCTTGGGTTGTGGTGAGTCTATGGGAAAGCGGAAGCTGAGAATTTAAAACAAAGCATTCGTGTAAGTATGATTCATTGTGTGTATTGTACATGGGTACTTGGTTCTGAGACTGGAAAACTTCCAGCAAACCAAATACATGTACATATCTCTGGTTACTTTTTTTTAATTTCTCCCCTACTTCCTGGCAAGCAAAGCATTCCAAACCATTTAGAAAGAAGGATATGGGATAGAAATAAATCCCAAGATACGCTAGCATCCCTGAGGACTCAACTGGCTCCATCTCCCCCTTGTGTGTGACAGTGGGTCTTGAGGCAAATCATGACTGGCCATTTTCCATTAACCAGGGTAAGATGTAGGGAATTGCTTCATATGAGGGGAAGGGAAGGACCACCCATGATCTGATTATGAATGAGGAGGCTGATCTGGCATGTGTCACTGAAACCTGGGTGGGTGAACAGCGTGGAGTTGGTCTCACCCAGCTGTGCCCACCGGGGTACTCAGTGCACCATCAGCCAGACTTGAGGGTCGGGGAGGGGAAGTTGTTGTAGCCTACAGAGATTCTCTCTCTATCCCTAGGGTCTCTGTCCAGTTGGGGGGAGGGATCTAGAGTGTGTGTTCCTGGCATTGGCCAATGGGGACAGATTAGGGATTCTGCTGGTTTACCACCCGCCTCGCTGCCCAGCAGTCTCCCTTCTTGAGCTGACAGAGCTGGTCTTGGAGGTGGTGTTGAGGACTCCCAGACTGCTGATTCTGGGAGACTTGAACATCCATGCCAAGGCAGCTGGCTCTGGGCTTCATGGCTGCCATGACAACCATGGGGCTGTCCCAACATGTCACTGGCCCAACGCACATGGAAGGCCACACTCTGGACCTTGTCTTTTCAACTAGGCAGGAAGACGGTGATTTGAATGTGTGGAACATTGACATCAGTCCCTTGTTGTGGTCACTTCCTGTTTACATTTAGAATTTCAGCACCTTTTCCTCCTCTGCAGAGGTGGGGGACCTATTAGGAAGGTCCACCCTTGGAGGCTGATGGATCCAGTGGGATTCCAAATGGGGGGTTTTCTGGCTGATATGACTGGTGCACCTGTTGAAGCCCTGGTTGACCTCTGGAACACCAGAATGGCTTGGGCTATTGCCACGATTGCCACTGAGTGCCCTCTCCTACTTCGTGGAGCCCGATTGGCCCCCTGGTATACTCTAGAGATAAAGGCAAGGAAACAAGCTGGGAGATGGCTTGAACAGTGGAGGAAAGATCCGAATGAATGCAACCAAACACTGGTAAGGGCTCATTATTGAGCCTCCCTAGTGGCAGTGAAGGCAGCAAAGAAGGCATACTTTGCTGCCTCCATTGCATCCTCATTATGTCGTCTGGCAGAGCCTTTCCAGGTTGTACGGGGCCTTTTCCAGGCTGGCCCAAAGGAGATGGTAGAACCAACGGTAGGTCTCTGTGACTTGTCTGCAAAGCATTTTGAGGATAACATCGCTTACATCCACCAAGACCTTGACTCTGCTGTTATAGCAGATGAATCCCATGGGGTGTCCAGAGCACAGTCTAGTCCTGTTGCGTTGGATGAGTTTCAGTTGGTAAGGCTGAACGATGTGGACAAGGTGCTTGGATCAGTCAGAGCGACCACTTGCACTCTAGACCCTTCCCCTCTTGGCTGATAAAATCCAGCAGGGAAGGAACAGCTGGCTGGGCCAGGGAGGTGATCAATGCCTCTTTACAAGAGGGGTGGTCCCTGCCTGTTTGAAGGAGGCAGTGGTAAAACCACTCCTTAAGAAACCTTCCCTGGACTCAGAAAATCCAACTAACTACTGGCCAGTTGCTAATCTCCCTTTCCTGGGCAAGGTTCTGGAGTGAGTAGTCACAGACCAGATCCAGGCACTTTTGGAAGAAACTGATTTTCTGGATCCATTTCAATCAGGGTTTAGCGGAAACTGCTTTGGTCACCCTGTATGATGACCTCTGTCGAGAAAGAGATAAGGGAAACATGTCCCTGTTAATTCTTCTCGACCTCTCAGCAGCTTTCAATACCATTGACCGTGTTATCCTACTGGAGCGACTCTCCGAACTAGGGGTGGGTGGCACCGCTTTGCGGTGGTTCCAGTCCTACTCGGATGGTCTTTCCCAGAGTGTTCCTTGAGGAATGCTTTTCAGCCCTGTGGAACCTTCAGTGTGGGCTTCCTCAGGGCTCAATCCTATCCCCCATGTTGTTCAACATCTACATGAAACCACTGGGTGGGGTTATCCAGAGATTTGGAGTGCGTTGTCAGCAGAATGCTGATGACACTCAGCTCTACTTCTCCTTTACATCTGCAGGTGAGGTAGTGGAAATGCTGGACTTGATAATGGACTGGATGAGAGCCAACAAACTTAAACTCAATCCAGATCAGACTGAGGCACGGTTAGTGGGTGGTTCCCTAGACCGGATGGGCTGGAAGGCTGCCTGCTCTTGATGGGGTTACACTTCCGCTGAAGGGGCAGGTTCATAGCTTGGGGGTACACCTGGATCCTTTGCTGTCGCTCAAGGCTCAGGTGGCCTCAGTGGCCCGGAGTGCCTTCCATCAGCTTTGGCTGGTCATCCAGCTACGTCCTTATCTGGACAGGGATAGCATAACTACTGTTCTCTATGCTCTGGTAACCTCAGGGTTGGACTAATGCAATGTGTTGTATGTAGGGCTGCCTCTGAATATTGTTCAAAAACTTCTGCTAGCGCAGAATTCAGTGGCCAGGTTGCTCATTGGAGCAAGACGGTTTGAGAATATTTCACTGATTCTGGTCAGACTGCACTGACTACCAATTAGTTTCCAGGCCCAATTCAAAGTGCTGGTTTTGACCTATAAAGCCTTAGATGGCTCAGGACCACAATACCTCAAGGAACTCTTCTTTCCACATGAACCTACCCGGACCCTGAGATCATCTTCTGAGGCCCTTCTGAGGCTGGCAACACGAGAGCAGGGCCTTCTCTGTGGTGGCTCCCCATCTGTGGAATGCTCTCCCCAGGGAAGTTCGCCTGACGCCTTCATTATACACCTTTGGGCGCCAGGCAAAAACGTTCCTTTTTAACCAGGCCTTTGGTTGATCTGATTTACATCCTATGCCCTTTTAAAATGTGCTTTTTTGTGTGACGGGGTATTTGGTTGTTGTTTTTCTTTTTGTTATGTATTTTGTGGTTTTACATCTTGATTTTATTCTGTGAACTGCCCTGAGACCCCCAGATATAGGGCGGTACATAAATTCTAATAATAATAATAATAATAATAATAATAATAATAATAATAATAATAATAATGTGTCCAGAAACTACAGGTTTTGCACAACCTGGCAGATCCAAATGCTCTGTTTGTGACTTTATGGTTGTCACAGCACAGAGCAGTAACCAGATGGGTGATTGGAGAATGAATGCACAGTTGGTACTGAATTTTAAAATGCTGTTCATAGAGGCTTCTTAAGCTCTCGTATGAGGGTATAAAAAAATATAATGAGTTTTGATAATGGATGAGTTGTGTTCTCGAGGAAATAATGAATAATGTGGAACTACAAGGCCCAACAGGCCTACTGACAATGGCCTCATTTGCATGTCACTTTAAACTATAGTTACACGTGACTATGGTTCAAAGCAGAACCTGCAGCAGGACGAAGTGTTGGGTGCTCTGCTCCCCGTCCGCCTCCTGCTGCTGTGTGTGGCTTAGCATTACACCTGAACCTTGCCTCTGGGTTTGTTTTCCCCAAGCAAACCACAAGCAATAAGCCCAAAACAAACCTTGGCTAGAGTCACATAGAATATATGCTATACATTGAGTGCTGCTGTGGCTTGTTCATACCTGTATTGTGGCTTCATTTCAATTTCCCCTTTTAGGAATGGGTAACTGCTACCGATATCAGAGTCAGCCTTAATCGCCTGAACACCTTTGGAGATGAAGTTTTCAATGATCCCAAAGTTCTGAAGTCTTATTACTATGCCATTTCTGACTTTGCTGTGGGTGGCAGGTAAGTAGTAAACCACATCCAATTATATATTTAATATCTTAAATAAGTGTTTGCTTGGGGCTTCTGACTGCAAACCCCCCCACCCCCATTTTTATTTGTATGTACACACAGTTAAAGTGATTTTTCATTTAAAAATGATGACTTAATAAAGCATCTGTTACTGAACTTGTGTACTGGTATTTAACAGGCTCAAGGACTATTCCAATATCTATGGTGCATTCTTCAACTTCATTTGCACTAGATTCGTGTAACCAGGTCAAGCTTATAAAGTTCAGTAGTACTTCTCATAATTACTTAGCGTTGTTTACATTTTATGAAAAGTCTCTGTCCATGATAAAAGAGGTTGTCATAAAGTAAAACCCAGACATGAGAATTTAATCCATGGGCAGGCAACCTAAGGCCTGGGGGCCGGATTCAGCCCAATAGCCCTCTCAATCCAGCCCGCGGATGGTGTGTTTTTACATGAGTAGAATGTATGCTTTTATTTAAAATGCATCTCTGGGTTATTTGTGCGGCATAGGAATTTGTTCATTTTTATTCCCCCCCCCCAAAAAAAAAAATATAGTCCAGCCCCACACAAGGTCTGAGGGACAGTGGACCAGCCCCCTGCTGAAAACCCTTTTCACTGATTAATAATTGTTCAACAGTTCAGATGAGAAGCAGGGGAAAATATTGCTAATGCTTGTGTGTTAATTGCAGCTCTGCCTTATCCCTGACTTTGTTTAAGCTAACAGTTGTCTATAAAAGCGTTCCATACAAATACTTAACTTTTCCAACTTTCTCAGAGCACTTTGTATATATTACATCAGTAACTTTCACAACAGCCTTCTCAGTTAGGCCAGTATATTTATCCCCATGCAAAGATGTGGAAGAAGCAGACAACGGATGCTGAAGAGCTGGTTTGCATAAGGCAAATAAGGTAAAAGTTGGGCTTCTTGGCTCACAATGCACTCTTTGAACTTCTAGCCACTAAACTCTGGCTGCTAGAGTAGGTACGCAGAGTACGTATCATTTGTAAACTTTGAACTTGCTTTACACAACTTCATCATGTTTGCTCTCCCAGTAAGTTATGTGCTCTGGCATAGTGGGAGCTAATAGCATTTTTGATTCATTTTTCAATAATATCAGCATCCCTTATCTGCCGTTGATTCACTTAAATGTGTCAGTATTCTTCAGTCTGTAAAACAATAACACTTCTGTCAGAGTCATAACACTTGGGGTCTGTCTAAATCACTGCTTCTCAAAAAGTTTTCTCTGGGCCACACTGTCAGAATTAACATTTGCTTGCACCACAACAAATGTTTTTATTGATGAGAAATGTGTTGGAAAACAAAGAGACACAACTCCTAACAGTGCTTGATTTATAACATAGAACACAACTACTTTATCATATGATCGTGGGACACCTAGAAGGCATAAAACAATGCAACTACGTAAGAGCCTGAATCATTCCTAAAATATAATACTGATTGTCCTTGAATTTTCCTGCCACACTTGCCATTCTCTCCTGCCACACTAGTGTGGTGTGTCACACCATTTGAGAGCCACTGGTTTGGGCTAACTCTGGAGAAATCAACTGCATAATAACATGGTGGAGCAGATGTGAGAGGGGCACCTGAAAGCTATATTGGAATAATTATTGCTACTTCTATCCTGCTCTTTCTCCCAAAGAAGCCCAGGGCAGCAAAGGTAGAAATGTTACAACAGGTCCCTGTTTGCCTGTCTATACTGCACGCTTTTCATTGGCAATATAAAAGGTGATTCCTCAAGGAATATGGAAGCACATTGGGCTCGGTTTCTTTCTTTTAAAGAAAAAAAACGTTTAGAAATTGCTTTCTCACCTACTACTTTGCTTTAGCCGTCACTTGAGAGAGGTCGGGTGACTGTATTGGTTCATTGTATGTTAAGAAATTTCCACTGCCCTGAGAATCACTTTCCTTGGGGTGGAGGCGGGAAGGAACAGACAGACCCCAGGAGTTCCTCTGATGTGAGTCAGTCTGGTTGTGTAGGAGGTTTGGACTCTTGTGGGGCACAAGATGTACATTTCTTCCTGAAGTCTTGCTCCTACCGTGCAGGTGTAAATGCAACGGCCACGCAAGCGAGTGTGTGAAGAATGAATATGGAAAGCTCTCCTGCAATTGCAAGCACAATACCTTTGGGGTGGACTGTGAAAAGTGCCTCCCTTTTTACAACGACCGGCCTTGGAGAAGAGCAACGGCAGAGAGTGCCAACGAATGTTTGCGTAAGTGTGTTGGGGTTGTTCTTAAATAATCTGGCTTTGTCTAAGAAGCAAAATCTTCCTGCCAATTATTTCATCACCTCCTACTGTCATGTGGGAGGTAGCCAATTTTAAAGCTCTTTGGAGTGTTCTCTTCCTTTTTCCTCCTGGCAAGATCCAGTCCCTTCCTGTCTCTTGTCATCTTGTTTTAATTCAGGAGCTTGGCTTATTTTAAACCCTACCTCAAACGTCTTTGTTTCCTCTTATCAGTTGGCGTGTGTTGTGTGGTAGAAATCCCTTGGAACCTGCAGAGTGTTGGGTAATTCTTTGTCTCGTATCTCAAGATTCAGACCACACTAGGTGCTGTACAGCTTGTTATCTGTGGTTATTGTTGGCACACCGATCTATTTACCCAACTGCAAGATAAAAAATGTATTTCTCATTTATGCATTGTTGATTCAGCATAGTCCTCTGGAGTTAACTAATTATCACCAGGAATTGTGTTCTATGGATGAAAATAAATAGATAATCTGTGCCAGGATGACCCAGATTCCGCAGTCACAAGAAAGGAATTCTATAATATGCATGAAATATACAAACTGATATGCAGGACTCTCCCTTTGCATACATTGCTCTGCTTCTCCTAGTCCTGGGAAGAGGGCAAGGATCATAGAATTGTAGAGGTGGAAGCAAACCCCAAGGGTCACCCAGTCCAACCCCACAGAAGCCTTGCCCTCTTAACTAGTAGAAATCCTGTTCAGCAATCCCTTTGGCTTTTGAGACTTCCCCCAGGTGTTGCCCACATACTTTAAAGCACATCATTGCAGCCATTAGTACTAGAAAGTGTTTGGTGGTTGGGTTGTTTAAACAAATAATAATAATAATCTGGGAACTCTATTCTGGATGCTACCCAAGACCTATTGTTTTTCTGAGTTACTGTGGAGTTTGTGGTATGCAGGCAGTCCTTTCTTTTTTGAAAGGGAAAAACCCCAAACCTTAGGGGGAGAAAAGGGAGAAAAATTGGATTTCTTGTCTTTCATTCTGGGTGCAAAGTTCTGATGGGGAGAAAGGTCATGGGACTTGAGCTTAAACCAGTACAAGGGACTGCTGTCTTCCTAGAAACTGCTGTAACCCTCAGGCTTAAAAAATACCCTAGTCGTGGGGGGGGGGCACTAGGGGCGCATTGGAAGATGGCCAACAATACCATCTATCCGACCCACACAGGATAATTAAGAGGCTGTTATGGGAGTAGGCAGCCTCCCTTGTTGCCCCAAGGGAATGGGGAACACTGCCCTTGCCTGCTGTGCCCATAAATCACCCCCAAATTCGAAAGAAGGGGGTGAGGGCCCTAGGCAGAATGCCCCCGTGTGGACCTCGGCTCTCCTGGATGCTGTCTCTGATCGCACACTAGCTGCAGCAATTTGGAATAATTAATTACAAAAGAAGCAAATGCACATATTTCAAGTGAAAAAGGGGAGTGAAGACTGCTAATTTAAGTGACCTCTGCGAAAGAAGACGACGGGTTGGAGCAACAGGAATATTTTACAATGAAGATACACCAAAGGCTGGGTATGTCGGCAACGGGACTGCATGGGGGGGACGACCTTTTTTACTTTCCTTCTATGTGATTTACCAAGAACCCCTCCTCATTAGAACCATCGGTTTAACTGACCCAAGCAGGATGATTAAGGTCTGTGTGGAGATAAACTTTAACCAAAAGCATGCTTTATGGAGATCGAGAAGCAATAAGAGCTTTTGGAATGGCGCAGCAATTAATTCAGAGTCGCCATCTTGCCAAAGGATTTATAGCCGGGAGGAGGAACGGACTTGTTTTCAGACTGCATTCCTGGTGAATCTCCTCAGAGGTTTGAGAAAGGAGGCAGATTGGTGAAGATTAATGACGCTAAGACTGTTTTGATGTGTGGAAGTGATGTTATATGGAAAACGTCTGGATATGGCTACTGGATAAAATAATAATAATAATATCCACGCAGGATTGCAAACTGATTTAACCAGCTTGTGGAGACTATCAGAGGTCACAAAGAGAAAGGAAAAATATATGAAAATAACAACAAGAGATGTGGAAAAACAACAAGAAAGGACTGGATAGTACTGTGAACATCATATGGTTAGATTTGTGGACATTAAAACAGCAGCAAGAAGCAAGAAGTTGATTGGATCCCCTTCGGAACTTGAAATATGGGTACCCCCAACAAAAATTCGGCTGTGTAATTTGGAATTTATGTAATTTGGTTTGATTTGATGTGATTGGTCGGTTAATAAAAATTATTCTTAAAAAAAAAAATACCCTAGTCGTGTAGTGGGTGAGATGTGTCCATCAGAGAAAGAAAGAATGTTTTTGAGTTATGATGATGCTTCTGGAATTCCCCCACGCCACTTCTTAGCTGTAGCACAGGCTGTATGGTGCTTCTTTGTTCCTTCCCATACATTTGATGGGTGGGGTATAGCATCTGTGCTGCATGGGGACTCTGCACTCTGGTGAGCACCCAACACAATGCCACAATTTTTGAAGGCACAGTTTAGCCTGCTTCATTGCACGCTAGTGTGCTCTGGCCTCCAGCATTAGAATCGCTAGCTTCCTGCATGGAGAGGGAAGACAACATTTCTTCTTAACTTGCTTAATATGTTTGCTGAAAGTTCCCAGCTGTATATGTGAGTCTGTGACTTGAGTTGGAAGCCTGACGAAACTGGTGTCTGATGGGCTCTTGTTCTGCTCCATGTCCTAGACATGAGCAATTAGGCCTGTCTGTGCTAAGGAAAGCAGAAAGTTTGTTCTCTTTCATTCACATGCACAGACACACAGGATGCAGCTGGGGCAGGCTGGTCTCGCTGCTATCTTTCCCTGCAGTTTGCATGCCAGAGAGCAGCGTAAACTGTGTGGGAGGGCTGTGGGAAGGCTAGAAACTGTAGCACAGCTGGAGAGACAGCCGAGTGGAAAATCTAGTACACTGCGACTCCAGCCCTTTGGGGGTGAGGGGGTGGGGAAGGCATGCTCATGGACAAAGGCTAATTGCCTCCACCTCCTGGAGCCTCGGGCAAGAGCAGGTGAACCATAAGGATAGTGCTATTCTGGTTTGCACCATGGTACCTATGCAGCTCCCTGCGGTTCCTCTGCCTTGGGGTGGTTTTACCCTAAAGCTGCTGGACTGAGGATCAGGCAGCAGCTCAACACTGCAGATGCAGGAAGGGTGTGTCAGCTTGACTCTGCTCTGTGGACTGGCAGCTAGTGGCCTGGGAGCTCAACCCAGGCTTTCCATTTGGGCCCCCTCCCCCCGCCCCCAAGTCTAAGGAATTGCACCCGCACCCTTAGTCACTCTAGCTATTTCCCTCATGTAAGCCAAGACCCAGGCAAAAGGGGGTCTGTAACACAGTGTACGAACCTAAACAGATTTCTCTGCTGACGTTCCCACCTGCCTTGACTTGTGCACCAGAAATGGGTCTGCGTAGCACAAAGTTCATAAGCAGAGCACTGTGTGTGTGTGTGTGTGTGTGTGTGTGTGTGTGTGTGTGTAAAAGAGCATGTTGCCTGTGTTCTGGCTTACATGGGAATTGAAGGATAGAGCCCATGTTGCTGGCCATCATTTCTTTTTTAGTTCAAAATACAGTGGTACCTCAGGTTAAGTACTTAATTCATTCCGGAGGTCCATTCTTAACCTGAAACTGTTCTTAACCTGAAGCACCACTTTAGCTAATGGGGCCTCCTGCTGTGCCGCTGCTGCGCAATTTCTGTTCTCATCCTGAAGCAAAGTTCTTAACCTGAGGTACTATTTCTGGTTTAGCGGAGTCTGTAACCTGAAACGTATGTAACCCGAGGTACCACTATATGGCTTGGTGTTCTTTTTTAAAAAAACAAGAACAGCAGGAAACTAAGCTCTACAACATCCCAACCTGTGGGATTTTTGGCTCCAGTTCAGAAGCTTCACCGACCATCTCAGCCTCTGCTAGCTTTGGTGCCCCCCCTTAAACTAATAGGAAGGAAACCACAGTGAACTAGCTTTCTGAAAATCACTGAACTTGAGCTTTTATATTCTGTATGGTAAGCATGGAATGTTATCTGAGGTCCCAAACTCCTACTGCATCATCTCCAAACAGGTAGAAACAATTGCTTAATTTTCTCATCTCTTTACTTCTCCCCAACCTCTTTTCATTCTGAGCCATTTGGTGTTTCTGTTAAGCTGCATTTTTCTTTTGGACTGAGCATCTTCTTTTACAACTTTATAGACTTGGTAGCGTTTACTTCTGGATTTGTTGCCCGGAGGGTTGGGCAGATGGAAAAGGGTTTAGCAGGGAGATGTGCTTAGTGGCCTACTAAACAGGCACATGTTTGTTCCTTACCTCTAGCTTGCAACTGCAATGGCCGGTCACAGGAGTGCTACTTTGATCCTGAACTCTACCGTTCCACGGGCCACGGTGGCCACTGCACAAGCTGCTTTGGTAATACTGACGGACCAAACTGCGAGAGATGTCGGGAGAATTTCTACCGCCTTGGGAGTGAGGAAGCGTGCCTGCCATGTAACTGCAACCCTGTTGGTGAGTGGCAGAGATGATGAATCTCTTTGGGTTTTTCAGTTGTTAAGCTTCCAAAGGGAGAGAGTTCTTGGCATGCTGACAATTTTAAAAGGTTACCCTTTGTGGCTTTTAATTGTGACAACTAGAATAACATTTTGTGTGAAGTCAGTTCTTAAATCAGCTTTATTTTTTAAAGGGTAGGGGGCCTACCAAAATGGTTGTAGTCCTAATGCGTGGGATGTATGTGAGATGGAGAAGAGACTGTCTCTTGCAAGGATCACGTGGAAGGGGCCAGTGGGTTGCACTGCCCATGGGGCATGGCCACCCAATATCAGTGATGGAGGGGCCCATTATGGAAGAGGCAGTGATGTCCCCAAGTGCTTCTTCCAACAGGAGTGGAGAGTTAAGCCTCCTAGCTGCGCCTAGTGATTCAAGTTATCTGGTGTGACTGATGAGGTTAACCCTCTTCTGGTGTGCCTTGAATTCTCTTTCTTGGTCACAGCTCAGCTGGTAGAGCATGAGACTCTTAATCTCAGGGTCGCAAGTTTGAGCCCTGTGTTGGGCAACAAATCCCTGCATTACAGGGGAATGGGCTAGATGACCCTCGTGGTCCCTTCCAACTCTACAGTTCTATGGTTCTAGAACGGATGATGTGTGAACAGAGATCTGTACTTGGGCATTAGTAGAATAGTGTTTAAAATGTTAAACAGTGGTTATCCAGATTCACATATTCAATAAAATCTGTACAGAATGTAATATAACTGAGGTGTCCAACTCAGGCACTGATCTAAGCTGTGTTTATGTGTTTCCCTGTCTGGCTAACACTGTGATCAGACTCTTATTTTGCTATTGTGCCAAGTGTAAATGCCAAGTGGGGTTGCAACAATGAAGACTGGTTTTTCAGTCAACGGCAAATTTAGAAGGCCTGATAAGGAGCATTAAAACCTTGTAGTATATTCCATGACACAAGAGGCAGCCAGTGTATATTTAAAGTGTGTGTGTGTTGATTTAAGATGGCATTTTTGCCTGAGTAATTGTTCCTAAATAATTGCTGGCTTGAAGGAAGACTGTTGACTGTATATGGTAAAGGTCTTTGTGAGCTTCTTGTTGCTAAATCAATCTGTTTTGTTTTAATCCTCTTAATGGTTTTTTTGTGTCAATCTTTTTCTAGCCTAAAGATGAAGTAACCTCTTGCAATGCTAATGAGAAGTTAGCTGTTTAATGTCATCCTTGTCTCTTTAAACTACTGATACTTGACCCACTGAAAAACAACACAAATGATCTCAGTGCATCCTAGTTTGGAAGTTAAATGCTTTGAGATGCCAGTTAACTTCTAGGCCCAGTTCAGCAAGCCTTGCCATTCAAAGCCTTTAATGCCGGGGTCAGCAAGGCTTACCGGGCATGGGCTGGATCACTCCCATGGAGATCCTCCATGGGCCGGGCCGGCGCATTGCGACACCGGAAATCATGTCTGTGCATGTCTGTGGTGCTGGAAATCGCTTCTGCGCATGCCCAGATGCTGAAAAGTGCGCCTGCACAGAAGCGATTTCCGGAGCCACGGGAGAGAGTCCCCACGCCGCACTGCGCCGGTTTAGGGACTCGCTGAGCGGGCAGCGCAGTTCAGGGGCGGCTCATGGGCCAGTTAAGTGACCCTCATGGGCCGCTTTTGGCCCATGTGCCTTAGGTTGTCGACCTCTGCTTTAATGTAAGAGGCAGCAGCTAGCCTGCTTCCTGTGCTGCCAGTCACCAATCTAGAGGGAAAAGATATGTGGAGACACCGCATATGCTTCAAGAGAACTTGCCAGCAGGATTATTCAGAGTGTGTTATCGAAATGGGCTTCTTGGGAAGCTGATTGTTGATCCTTGCTTTAATGGATTGTGACCTATATTATTTCAGATAAAGCCTCTTGCTTATGAAACCCCAAAGCCTATATAGTTGGGTTCTGTATTCTTTCAGTATAGGAACTTAAAATGGTTGGGGGTGACGTCAGCGTGCCCTGCAGTTATGGAATGACCTTCCAGGTGACATCTCTCCTCGCCTTTGGGGCAGAGCGGGGACTGCCAAGTCTTCTGTGAAAGCTTTTTAGATTGCTGAGTCTGGTGGCATTTGGTCTGGCTGCCACAGGCCCAGGATATCTGAGTCTGCACTGCGTCAGAGCCCAGGTGGAAGCTCTTTGACAGAATGCACCTCTGTACAGAAACAGTCCCTGCCAATAGACAAGGGCCACCTTCAAGGAAAAGGGCTGTGCTAGAATTCTTCTTCCTGCCATCTGCTGTCCTTTATTTGAGGAATCTTATTCATGGAGCATTTCATCACTCGAACCGCCACCTGCCACTGGAAGTGCTGCAGTCCAGACTCAAGTTGCCACCTCAGTGAAAGCTAGACTTTTGCTTTATGTATTTAATAGGACACCAGGGTCTTGTGGCTTTGCTGGTCTGATTTATGTAGAAGCTGAACATTCTACAACCCGCAGCCCATAGAGAGATATGGAAACACTGCTTTTAAATAAATGAAATTATGTACACAAAGCCCAGGTTATAACTCAGATCAGCAAAAGAGAGCGGGGGGGTGGGGTGGGGTGGAGTCTGCTGCTTCCTACAATTGACAAGCAAATCATAAGCTGCTTTCTAAACTCCCTCAATTGCAGTGGACAGACAGCTGGATATTGAACTTCTCAAAAACACCATATAACTAAATAACTAGCAGCGCATTTCATGCTCTTTTGCCTCACAGAATGTTCAGGATTTTTGTGTGCATGGGCTTAGCCTATTCTGAGCTGTGCCAACAAGAATCAAAATAGTTTGTTTTACATTGTATTGGGGCAAAAGGTTGTTCTTGTCTAAGTATATGCACCACTGGGTGGGGGGGGGACACACACACCATATAACTGCCAAGTATTAAATTATGGATTATTGCAGCTTCAATATAGGATAAGTCCTGATTTGAGTGTGTAGGTTGGAAACCGTTAGATGGTTAACACATGTTGCATATTTTACTTCAGATTACTTCATCTAGATAACATTGTTTTAGTCTGGGGTGGAGGGACTATAGAAATAATATACTATTGTGATTGCCTTTGCCTATTCTAGGATCCTGGTCCCTCCCTATTTAAGGGCCTAGTTTGAAGAACAAATAGTGCAGTTTTTGTGTTGATTTGCTTTTTAATAGTACCTTGATCTCATTTTGTACACACAGGTTCCCTCAGCACTCAGTGTGACAACTATGGGCGGTGCAGTTGTAAGCCTGGTGTGATGGGCGACAAATGTGATAGATGTCAGCCCGGCTTCCACTCTCTCACAGAGGCTGGTTGCAGGTAAACGTTGACTGACCCTAGATCAATATATAGATGAAAGTAGTGGCTGTGACAGAATGTGCAACAGGGATGAGGAACCTCCTGGTGTTGCTGGGCTGCAGCTCTCATCATTCCTGACCGCTGGCCAAGATGGCTGGGGGCTGGTGAGAGTTGTGGTCCATCCATATCTGCAGGGCCTCAGGTCCCCTTCCTGATATATTACCTGGAAACTTGGTTTCCTTCTTCTCCTCAGTGCTCTGACTGGACTGCTTTGCTTCTCTTCCAGGCGGTGTTCTTGCAATCCTGCTGGCAGTATGGACGAGTGCAACATGGACACAGGCCGTTGTACCTGCAAAGACAACGCTGAGGGCTTCAACTGTGAAAGGTAGTGTGGTTTGCATTACGTCACAGGATTTTGAATGTGGGACTTGACCCACTTGTTGCTCTTTGCCTTTCTGCGCTTTGTAGGGCTCAGAGCAGTGTACAAGAGGGATGATCCCTTTTTTATCCTTACAAAAAATCCATGATGCAGATCAAGCTTAGGAGATGGCTGCTTTTTGAAAGGCTTCCTAATGAATCTGATGGTTGAGAGCAGCTCCTGACGTTTCAGTCCATTTCTCACAAAGAGCAGGTGGGGTAATAAATTGGCACCTGTCCTGGGATTGAGTGAAAAGATTTCACCTGAGAATGTTGGGCTCAGTTTTTGTTGGGGAGATGGAAGAGAAATTTGGGCCACTGAAATGAGGCCATTTTGCCAATTGAGAATTAAATTGGTAGAGATTCACTTGGCAGCAGTGGCTTTTTTTACCCTTCTCAACTTGCAGCAGTTCTTATGCTGTTAGTGAGAACAAGCCCTTTAGGGCTCAGTAACGTTTGTTGTGGAACGCGCTGTTGTTATCCTAGCAAAAGCACAGGGTGAATTTGATTATCTATGACAGGTGCATGTCTTTAGACACCCCCTTGTATCCTTGTGCAGAGGTTGGGTCGCAGCTCTCCAACAGAACATGGATATAGCCATGGAAATAACAATTGCCGTATAAAGTGGGGAATGGTTCTGAGTAGGGATTAGAGTCCAGCTTTTCCGGGTCAAAGACCAGCATCTATCTGCTGCACCACAGAAGAAAGACAATCTCTAGCAATACTTTTTCAGGATGCTGGCTGTTATTTTACCAGAATGGAAGACTTACTCAAATTTAGTGTGAAGTTCTGCCACAAAGTGGTCTAGCTTGACTGTAAGAAATATTGTGGATGCAGCTCTGTGGCCCAGTTAAATGAAACTCTTAAAGATGTGAAGGCAGAAGATCAATGTGGGAGATGGATTAGAAGTGCTTAGTGGTTTTTTACTTTATTTTAGGTGTAAACCTGGCTTTTTTAACCTGGATCCCGCCAACCCAAGGGGATGCACTCCCTGCTTTTGTTTTGGGCACTCATCTGTCTGTACCAATGCTGTTGGATACAGCATCTACCGAATTACCTCCAGCTTTCAGTATGGTAAGTGCAAGTTTCAATCTAACTTGAACAACTCCTGCCCTATACCTTAAAAGCTTTAACATTTTCTTTTCACAAGATAGAGACTGCTGCCTGATTCCAGCTGCACTGCAGTAGAACATGGTTTGTGTTGCAGAAAATATAAATTAAATTATAAAATGATAAGGTTACATCAAGAAAAGCACAGGCTATGCAGCAAATTAGTTTGGCAGTGCTTAAGTTGCAGTTTCTTTTTGTGGCTTTCAGGAGAGGAGGACTGGCATGCAGAACAGCAAGATGGCTCTGAAATCTCAGTTCAGTGGATTAGTGAGACTCAAGAAATATCTGTGATCTCAGAAACTCCCTTTCCCATCTACTTCATTGCACCAGGTATATAACAAGAGTGGCATGGTTATTTGCATGGACCAGTAGCGTGCTAATATTTACAACTAAACTCCCTGCCTTTACCATTCCTTGGATGTGGACTTTGTTGCTTCCCTTTCAGGCAAGTTCCTTGGGAATCAAATCTTGAGTTACGGCCAAAACGTGACATTCTCTTTTCGGGTCGATAGGCGGGACACACGCCTTTCTGCGGAGGACATAGTGCTTGAAGGTGCTGGCCTGAGAGTATCCGTACCTCTGATTGCTCAAGGCAACTCCTATCCCAGTGAGAGCACCCTGAAGTATGCCTTCAGGTGAGGGCATGTGTATTGTGTTTTTCTAATCTGGGGAAGTTCAAGGTTGATTGAAGGAGCAGCAAATGGCTTTAACCAGAATCTAACGCAGCACAAAATGTTTCTTTAAAGAGAGTGCAGTTTTGGATTGGAATTCTAGCTGTGGCCAGCTATGAATTACTTAGCTTAAATCATTGATAAAAGCTGCCTGCAAAAACTCTGGGAACAATGAGATTGTGTTTTTTCCCCCAACAATTTGAAGTTGGCTCATAATTATTGTGCATGCATGTCTCTGTTCTAGATGTAGGCATGTTATTCCCAATGCCACTTGGCAGGCAGTATCCTGCATATTAAGAGGGGGGTTTTTCCTTGTATCTGAGTGGATGAAGAATACCTATTTTAATACAGCTCTATGCACCGTTTTTTAAAAAGTAATTTGTATTAAAAATAATGCTACTTTAAAAATGTCTGCTGCCAATTTAATTATGCAGTAGATTTTTAACTGATTACTCTAACCAATTGTCTGATGTTTGTAGCCCAAACAATATGGCAGCATCACTTAAGAGAGCTACACTTTCGAGGCTAAAAAGTGTGAAGCTCTGATTTTTTTGGGGAAAGGAGGGGTTATGATCCAGCCAGAGTTGAGCACTTTTGAAATCCTGTTAATTGGGGAGAGTTAAGAGTTAATTGGGGAGAGTTAAGAGTGCACCCAACTTTTCCCTTTCAACCCGTGTGTCTGCAGGTGCTTGCTTCATTTTTTGTGGGATCATGTCTAAATTTTGTTTGAGGACACACGTTCATATTTTCAGCTTAAAATGGACTGAGTGTTTTATCCCACATGGTTATTAATAAAAGGTTAATTCAGACTGTATTCTAAAAACATTCTTAAAAACATTATAGCTTCATCCTGTATTGGTTTGTTGTTTTTCCTGTCCTTCCTCTGAATAGCTCAGGGCAGCTTATGTTTTAGACCCAGCTTTGATTCAACAGAACTAGCCCCCTGGGTCTTCAGACCACCTTCTCTGACTATCTCAATGTGGATAGTTTCTTGTCCTATTTATGGATGCATTTTGTTTCCAGCTCTTCAGGGCTGCCACCTTTCTTTCTCTTCACTGCCAATATAATGTTAAAAATGCAACTGGAACAAAGCATGCAAAATAGACCTGTCCTTGTGTGCATCGTTCCCCCTCAGGCTGAACCATTTGCTGTGCTAGGGCTTGCCGATCAGAAGGTCAGCGGTTCAAATCCCCACAACGGGGTGAGCTCTCGTTGCTTGGTCCCTGCTCCTGCCAACCTAGCAATTCGAAAGCACGTCAAAGTGCAAGTAGATAAATAGGTATTGCTCCAGGGGGAAGGTAAACGGCGTTTCCGTGTGCTGCTCTGGTTTGCCAGAAGCGGCTTAGTCATTCTGGCCACATGACCCGGAAGCTGTACGCCAGCTCCCTTGGCCAATAAAGTGAAATGAGCGCCGCAACCCCAGAGTCATCCGCAACTGGACCTAATGGTCAGGGATCCCTTTACCCTTTACCTTTACACACTCTAATAGCTTTTTAAACATAGCTGTTACAACTTGACAGTGGTGCCTATTTGAATGGGATGATGGAGGGATAGTGGGCTGCATGGCAGCTGCTGTGTGGGACTTTTGGGTGTTAATGGCTCTGGAAATCTTGGCTGGGCAGGCTAGAATGAGTGTGACCTCCTTCAAGCACTGCTGGCATGCCACTGCCAGGTGGGGGGGGGGGCAAAGAATGGGAAGTTGCTCCAGAACCTCTTAGCCTGGTGGGATGGAAAGGGAGAAACAGCCTAACCCTTTGCACTAATCCCTGGGTAGAGGCAAGTGCCCCCCGCCCCCCGCAAAATAATAATACAGCAACACTGCACAGTTTCTTGAGTTGTCCTGTAGAAGGGGAATGACTAATCTCACAAGTGAATGCTTTAGAGGTTGAAAAGTGATGCATGTTTCTTCTCTGTTAGACTCCATGAAGCTGCAGATTATCCCTGGAGACCTTCTCTTACCCCGTTTGAGTTCCAGAAGCTGCTGCACAACTTAACAGCAATCAAGATCCGTGGGACCTACAGTGAGAGGAGTAAGTTGCCCCAGTGGTTGGATGATCGGGCTGAATGGGTGTCAAGCACGTTAGCCTCTTTGCATCAAGAAGGAGAGGAAAGAGGCCAGAGACTGGGAATTGCAAGCCTTCCAGATCTCGCTGGACTGCAGCTTCCACTGTCCCTGAGAACTGGGCCGGCTGACTGGGGCGGACGGGAGTTTGAGTCCAGCTGCATCTGATGGGACACAAGTTCCTCATCCCTGGAATATTGTCATTCAACTATTGTTGGATGATGGTAAATGTAGATTTGCTAAATTGCGGATATTTTCCAGTAATGTTTAAGTTTAGAAGAGTGCCAGAGGAAAATTCTTAACATTTTTCAGTAAATCTCAGAGCTGAATGAGCACTTATAATAAATGTCCAAATGCTGTTGTCACTGACCAGCAAATTACATTTTCCTGAGAATTTAACAGATCATCTTGATTTTGCCAACACCTCCCTGCTTTCCCATGTAAATTGCAGAACTTTCTGAATTATGTATTCATTAACCACCTGACAGAAGTTGCCCATAATGTAAAGCTATTCTGATACAATGCAGAAAGCATCTGTTAAATATGTCTAAAATGTATGGAATTTGCAGAAGCATTGGTAAGTTACGTATGCTTTGGTGAATAGCTTTGCTGAAAGGGGGGAGGGAGAAATGCAGGAAAATTGTGGTGTAATTAACATTCCTTTCATTGCAAACATGCAGGGACACCTAGGGCTGTGGCTGAAGTCAGAGTTCGCTACTCAAAATGTAAACATCCTTCCATCAAAATATAGTCCCATAAAATTGTTTTATACATGAAGCAGAGCCCTTCCTAAGGGCAATTTTAGGGCATGACTTTCAGCAATGAGCCAGTTAGAGGAGCTCTGGAGTTTTGCTGGGAGCTCTCACAACAAATGTTTATAAAGGATGAATTAAAAAGTTAGGCTGGGCCAAGAGATCAGCCAGTCCATCTGCGAAGGGGCGGTAGCTGTGGGGGCTCTTTCCTGACCATATAAGCCGAAGGAATGGTGTGTGCAAATACATTTTATGGTAGTGAAAGCTGCATTCTTTACCCACTCCCATGCTTTTACAAGGAGGGTTTTTTGGCAAGTTGCCATCTCTGCTTGCCTGTTAGCTCTGCTGTGCAAAGGCATCTCCCTGCTTTGGTCTCTCAGCATCACATGGAGGCCCAGGGCAGATGTAGGGCTGCTTCCCTGAGCACCTGCACTTGCAGATCAGGAGCCAGCCGCAGAGATGCACCTTCCCTCCTGCCATCTCTGGAGCAGTTCCACTTGCCAGCATTAACTGTGGTTTCATATTACATGTGCCTGCATGCAAATCAGGAACTAGAGAATAAAAGCTATGGTTTTGAGCAGATTTGTGAAGCATAGATATGAGGGACCTTTGCTTCACATCTCATGCAAAATGATAAGCAGGATAGGAGGCAGAACTGGTCTAGGGAGTGCAGGAGGAAGTGGGATGGAGTGTTCCTGGCCCCTGGTGCAGTTGGTAGCAAACAAGTTGTTTTTTCTGCACATTACATAATGGGTCCCTTGTGCTCATAAGATTTACCAACCTTGTGGACTGTATCAGGAACAAATTCGTATCACAGAGCCTGAATGGTATTGAAGAGGGATCTAGTCCCGTTCCCTTTCCTCAGTCAGGAGCCTATGCAAACTAATGCATTTGAGTGGCACAAATAGAGTGCAACTGACTGTGCACTGTAGCCACATATAATTCGGCTGGTTGAAGTAAATAAAGCTTTGTTGTAGGCTGCCCAGAATGGCTGAGGAAACCCAGCCAGATGCGTGGGGTGTTATCGTTGTTGCTGTGTTGTTGTTGTTGTTGTTGTTGTTGTTGTTGTTGTTGTTGTTGTTGTTATCATCACCATCACCATCATGCGGTGTAGGCCACATTCTTATGGCTGCTAGTCAGATTCACCTGAGAGAAAAATAGTTCCTGGCCTTAAATATGGTCGTCATTTAGACTCTCCAAGAATGAGCTAATACTCCACCCACAGAGAACTCTCAGAATCAGTTTTTTTTTTTTTAAATGTTATACACACACACACACACGTACGTATACAGCATCAGTAAAAAATATAAGGTTTATAGTTCAACTTGGGACTTGGCTACTTTAGTAAAGAAAAAGTGTTTTATATGTGTTATAACACTGTGACACCAGATGACACTGGTGCATAGGCAAACTCGGCCCTCTAGATGTTTTGGGACTACAACTCCCATCATCCCTAGCTAACAGAACCAGTGGTCAGGGATGATGGAAGTTGTAGTCCCCAATCATGTGGAGGGCCGAGTTTGCCTATGCCTGGTCTAGAACCAGCCTTGCAGTACACAAAATGTATAATTTGACATGGATGAATTAGAAAGGTTTTTTTAAACCAAAACCTAATAATTTGATTTATTTATATGCTATCTTCTAAGCAGAAACACATGGAAGATAATTTTGTTGACATTTAAACCATATGTTCACCTAGTGCAACAGTGCTGCCAATAGTTACGGTCATTTCTAATCCCTCATAGGAAGGTTTGTAAAACAACCAAGGAATTAAGAATTGACTACGGGAGTCAAAAGTGTGGTGAAAGGAGCCACAGAATTTGCTGGTGGGGAAGTTGAAAGGATGGAGCTGGTTCCTTCCCTCCTCACTCTCATCCCACACGAGTCCTGGCCAGGGCCTTAGGGAGAAGGTCACCTAGAGAGTCACATCTGTCAGGCCCACAGCTGGAAATCTTGAACATGTGAACATGTGTTTTGTCTTGGACAGGATTCAGGCCCTTTGCTTCGAAAGCTGTTCTAAGCTTCTACACTGCTAATAGTTAATGATAGTCCCATTTGCCTGTATGAACCACATCTTTTCTTCCAGGTGCTGGATATTTGGATGATGTCACTATTGTGAGCGCTCGGCCTGGGTCTGGAACACCAGCAACTTGGGTGGAGAGCTGTACGTGTCCCACAGGATACCTGGGGCAGTTCTGTGAACGATGTGCCCAGGGCTACAGGAGGGAGACCCCTAATCTTGGGCCCTATAGTCCGTGTGTGCCTTGCTTCTGCAATGGGCACAGTGAAACGTGCAACCCTGAATCGGGTAAGAGAGAGTGCTCAGATGCAGATGGTGTTGGGGTTTTAACTTTTTATTTTTGAGAATATGATGCTAGCCCAGGAAGTCTCATTGAATTGATAGCATTGGCAGCTGACCTGAGATTGAAAAAAGTACTTATTCACACAGCATGTAGTTGTCCTATGGCAGTTTCTCCCACAAGAGGGAGCGATGCCCACCAGCCTGGAATGTTGGTTCCTAGGAACTGCGCATGGGGACCCAGGAGCTGTTTGTGGGCTTTGCGCAAGCTTCTGGCTGGCCACTGGGAGAACAGGAAGCTGGGCTAGATGGGTCCCCTTTGGCCTGATCCAGCAGCCAGGCTCTTACACACTTACAGGCTCTTAGGTTCTTATGAGAACATTCTCTTATGAGAACGTTCTCTTATGAGAACGTATTCATGCCACCCAACAACTGCTTTCCCAGGTGCATTGGTAGTACCTGATCACAGCAAAGAACAAGCCAGTAGCTCCCTCTTCTGGCAAGGTGCCTGTATCTGTTTCTCAGTCTCTAATTTGAGGCCTGTGGCACTTTACATAGATTTAAGCCAAGCAGCCAGAGTTGAAAGTTCTTCAGGACCATGACAGTGTTCACAGAGGAAATTCCCCTCTTCCTCATTGAGTTTTACTTTTCAGTTCTCTCTCCCTCCCCGCCCCCTTTGGTAATACTGTTCTTGGAATGGCAAGCGGTCAATGGAAAGACAAAGCCATAAGCGAAAAAATAAATCCAGCCCTGTGCCTTGTCCACACAGTAAAGTTTAAGCACATAATGTTTCTGGAAAAGGCCATGTGCTGAGAAATTAGTCTGGGCCAGGAGAGATTCCGGTAAAGCAGTTGCCCACTGGCTGCATAGACTTGGGGAATAAACCGCCCTCTTTCTCCCACCTGAAACAGGAGCCTGTGACTGCAGGGACAACACAGCAGGTCCTCACTGTGAGAAGTGCAGCGATGGCTATTATGGAGACGCAACCACAGGCAGCTCTTCCGACTGCCAGCCGTGTCCGTGTCCAGGGGGATCAAGCTGTGCCATAGTGCCCAAAACCAAGGAGGTGGTGTGCACCAGTTGCCCAGCTGGCACTACAGGTATGCTGCCATACATGAAGCTTCAGTTATGCGTATTCACATGCTACTTGCCAGAGGTCTCTTAAGGTGGGGAAATGGTCGAATGATGTTCCATACACTTTATTACTTTTTTTAATACAGGGGTAGGGAACTTTTTACAGCTCAAGTTCCACATACCTTCACTGACAACTATCTGGGGGGTTGGCAGGGTCCAGAATGTGAAGGGAGCAATAGATGATGATGATTTATTTGATTTATATACTGCTCTTTTATCAGGGCCAGTGTGGTGCAGTGGTTAAGAGCGATAGACTTGCAATCTGGGGAACCGGGTTCGCGTCTCCGCTCCTCCACCTGCAGCTGCTGGGTGACCTTGGGCTAGTCACACTTCTCTGAAGTCTCTCAGCCCCACTCACCTCACAGAGTGTTTGTTGTGGGGGAGGAAGGGAAAGGAGAATGCTAGCCGCTTTGAGACTCCTGAAGGGGAGTGATAAAGTGGGATATCAAATCCAAACTCTTCTTCTCTTCTTCTTCAAAAGATCCCAAGCCAGTATATAACATTAAAAACACATTTTACAGGACATAAAAATAAAAACATAGACAAAGCTATGTTTATGATAATGAAATAATCATCATAAAAGGTGCCCCCCCCACACCTTTAACAGACCATAGACTATATAATGGCCAAAGACCTGGGTGAAAGGATTGTTTTCATCTGGCTCCTAAGACATGCAGTGATGACGTCAGGGAAGTCACCACCAAAAAGGCCCGTTTCCATTTTGCCACCCTCTGAACCCCTCAGGGAGGGGGATATTGACAAGGACCTCCAATGACAAGCACATGCTCTTACTTTTGTACATAAAACCATAGAATCTTAGAATTGGAAGGGTCATCTCATCGAACCATCTGCAATGCAGGAAGCGCAACTGAAGCTCCCGGGACAGATGGCCATCCAACCTCTGCTTAAACCACCAAGGAAGGAGAGTCCACCACCTCTCCTGGGAGTCTGTTCCACTGCTGAACTCCTCTTACTGTCAGCTTTTCTGAATGTTTAGTCGGAATCTCCTTTCTTGGAACTTGAAGCCATTGCCTGGAGTCCTGCCCTCAGGAGCAGGAGAAAACAAGAATGCTTCCTCTTCTGTTTGACAGTCCTTCAGATATTTGAAGATGGCTATTATATCTCCCTCAGTCTCTTCTTTTCCAGGCTAAATATCCCCAACTCCTTCAACCATTCCTCATAAGGCTTGGTTTCCAGACCCTCGATCATCTTGGTCACCCTCCTCTGCACATGGTCCAGCTTGTCAGCATCCTTCTTAAACTGTGGTGCCCAGAATTGGACACAGTATTCCAGATGTGGTCTGACCAAGGCAGAATAGAGCTGTACTACTACTTCCCTTGATCTGGACATTAGATTTCTGATGATGCAGTCTAGAATAGCATTCGCTTTTTTTGCTGCTGCATCACACTGTTGACTCATGTTAAGCTTGTGGTTCACCCCTAGATCCTTTTCATGTGTACTGCTAGTAAGCCAAGTGTCCCCCATCCTATGTTTGTGCATCTGGTTCTTCCTGCCTGGGTATTGATTGACTGGGGAAATGGACTTTGCAGCCCATCTGAGGGTGATACCTTTGCTTAAGAACTGTGGATAATAGGTATCCAGGAAAGCTGAAGACAAACAAACACAAAAGAGGAACTGTCCCATTTGGTCACTGGCCTCATTGACCATTACAGCAAGTAGAAGACTTCACACACACACACACACACACACACACACACGTCTCTCCTTCCTGTCTCAGTGAATTGCAAGGCAGTTTAGAATTGGCCCCCAGATGAACTATTGGCTGATTCATCTGAGGAGAAGGCAGCCCCCCAAATAATTGTGCAACTTGTCTGCATTCCATGAATGAGCTTGTAAGAGTTGTGCAAGCCAACACAAAAAAATGTTTTCGATCTTAGTGTTGGCGGCTCCTTTGTATTTCTTATCAGCCCTAATAGCTATGATGCACCTGGACTCCTGTTTCTTTGAAGTTCAAGTCCCCCCCCCCCATTAATCTTTAGTTCTACCATATCAATTAATGGATAGATGAAAATAACGATAGCTTTCTGTACGGTGTCTGTGGCAGTTGCGAGAAGCCATTTGTCTGAATGTGCTCAAGAGGAGAGGAGAGGAGAGAGCCGTCTCCCGTCCCTTTCTAAAGATTCTCCCAACTGAAATACATTTTCTGTCCACACAAGAACTAAAACATTCAAACATAAAACTCAGGGGTGTAGCCAGGAGCGGCGGTGGCGGGGGGGGGGGGGAGCAGCTGCCCCCCTAAATCAATACTAATCTGAGGTTCTGCCCTCTTAACAAAAATCCTGGTTACGCCAATGATAAAACTCCTAGTCTATTGTGCCCTATAATACAAATATGAAACTAAAAGTGAACCTGTCCCGGTATCATCCTGACACTCCTCTACCCAAATGCTCGGCTGTTTATTTCTCCTTAGCATTTCCTGTTTTGCACTCTTTTGGTCTTTGTATGGATTATAAATTTGATTATACCTGTTTGCTCTCCATCATGTTTCAGCAAATTCCTTTTCAGTTTAAGGTTTTTACCGTGGAAATGTTGCTTCACTTTTCAGCTCTGCTTTCTTTCTTTTAACTCCTTGATTTTTCAAGTCATGGGGTAAGGCTTCCCCCTTGTCAAGATGGCATATTTCTTCCTTCTCATCTTGTATTTTGCCCAACCCCTTTATAGCTCTTAACTTTGGAATTTGTTGCCAGCCATAGTCTATTCAACTTAAATTTCTTCCCCTTTTCAAAAAGCATCTAAGTCTGCCCACAGAGCTGTCTTCTTTGTGCCATTTGCAACCATTCTTTGACATCAGTCTGCTGTTGCTTTTTCCTTTTGTAAGAAAATGACCAAGAAAGATGTTTTTAGCTTACATTTAGTTTACTCACACATTGGATTTCCCCCAAAAATTCCTTTCTTCCTCCTGTCCCTTTTGGTTTTTCTCTTTTATTCCTCCTGCCTTCCCCATATTACCTTCACTCTTTTATAAGCCTTCAAGAAGGACCTTGTGCTTAAATCTCGGAACAATGCCTTCTCTGTTTTCAGTTCTTTACAAGTTGGCTTGTCTTAGTAGTATACTATTTAATAATAGTATTTTATTCAGAGAGTTGGTGGCTGAATTTGGAAGCATGGTTTATTGAGATGGGAATGAGCCTGTGAAAATCTCAAGTTCTCTCTTGCTTCCCAGCCCTAGTGGAGAAGCCACGGGGGAGCTGTCATTTCCATTTTTGGTTAACCGGATTCAGCCAAACCATAAAAATTGCTACTGAACCCTAAACTGTGTTCAGTCTTAACCAGGGCTTTTTTTTCATCCGGAAGTCACCGGAACAGAGTTCCGCAACCTCTTTGGTGCATTGCGGCACCTCATTGTAGCGCACTGGCAGCTGTCTAGCAGCACGTTGCCCAGAGCTGCGTGTCGGAGGCTTTGGGCTGCATGCCCCTCATGGCTGTGGGGCAGAGTGTTGGAAGCGGCGTTGTAATGCGGCCACAGTGATGCTAGCAGTGGGACAATTGGGCAGAGAAGCGCCCCCCCCCTAAAAAAAGGCTCTCTTAGGGTTGTCCATCAGAAAAGCTCAACAACGTTTTGGGAGTCCCTGCACCTGTTTTTTCTAGGGAAAAACACTGGTCTTAACCATGGTTTGCAACTAGCTTTTTTTTTTAACAAAGTAAGTTTTTTTAAAAAAATAATAATAATCAGATGTCAAAGCAAGCTACGATTTATAAAAAATGGAAGTGAAAGCCTTCAAACCTTGTGGTTACACCGGGGGGGGGGGGGCAATGAACCCAAGACTACCACAGGCTCATTTCCATCCCAGTGAACTACAGCTCATCATGTCAGTTGAATAACTCCAGTGTGACACGATGGTTTGATTGTTGGATTTGGACATGAAAAACAAATTTTCATATCCACAGTGCTTTACTTTCTCCCAGCATTGTTGTGAGGCTAAAGTACTCCTCTGAGCTCTTTGGAGGAAAAAACAACATGCAGGTATAATAAACAAATGGGACCAGCAACAAAATTTTGCAGTGTGGCCTAAAGAAAGTATTTCTGTTCCAGGTTCCAGCCAAGCATCATGTCCAAGCATGGCATTTCACACTCTTCCGTTTTTCCTTTCCATGTCTCACTGCACATGCTGTTGCTACTGAACACACTTAGAGCTCATAGGACTGTTGGGAGGTGGTTTGACCCCTGGAGTCTTTCTTTTTGAAATGCATTTCTTAAAATCTTGGGATTCTTCCAGCATCCCTCTTGTTTCAGTGGCTTCATTTTGGCTACAGTTCTGTTAGTATTCATCATCTGAGTTTTCTGGCCAAACTTGGCCCTCCAGCTGTTTTGGGACTACAATTCCCATCACCCCTGACCACTGGTCCTGTTAGCTTGGGATGATGGAAGTTGTAGTCCCAAAACAGCTGGAGGGCCAAGTTTGGCCATGCCTGGATTAAGTGATAAATGCAAGATCAATTTTCATTACTTGACTGAATTGCGTGTTGGTGTTGGTGTGGATTAGAGTTCTGAAATTATAAACGTTTGGTTTCACTCATCCTGATATTTTTTAGGCTATAAAAGAACAGCATCCAAGAAAATTCATTTTGCTTTCTAATGTGCTTTGCCCTTGTAGGCAAACGGTGTGAATTGTGCGATGATGGCTATTTTGGAGATCCTCTTGGTGAGAATGGCCCCGCCAGGCTTTGCCGCCTCTGCCAGTGCAGTGACAACATTGACCCCAATGCTGTTGGGAATTGCAACCGCTTGACGGGCGAATGTCTGAAGTGCATCTATAATACGGCTGGTTTCTACTGTGACCGGTGCAAAGATGGATTCTATGGGAATCCCTTGGCTCAGAATACAGAGGACAAGTGCAAAGGTATGTGTCTGTAATACGTTCTTTCTTACAATCCAGTGTTCTAGGTTAGAACACAAGACACTCCCCATCTCCTAGGCACTTGTAATCATTGTGGTGAAACTGAACATAATCTTTCTTCTTGAACTTGTAAAGAATAGTTGCTTGCCCTTTGCAGGGAGGCATCCCCGGATTTATGTATTGCAACATTTTGAATAATAAAACACCTGAAATACAAAATAGTACTTTTGCACTTTCCCCCATTGAGGGTGCACCCTTCACACATCCCACTAAGGGGAGATGGTGAGACTTCTGTTTCCAACATGGTACAGAAGCACTGAAAACACAAAGTGCCTTGGGCTTCCTGCGACTTCAACTAGTCCACAGCTGTTCTCCGAACCCTTTCTTATTAGAAAATACGCGTTGATGGGTCCACTTTTGCTCCTGCAGCTTGCAACTGTAATCCTTACGGCACGGTGAACTTACAGACCAACTGCAATCAAGTAACGGGGCAGTGTGAGTGCCTTCCGCACGTCACAGAAAGGGACTGCAGCTCTTGTCAGCCTGGCTTCTACAACCTGCAGAGCAGACGGGGCTGTGAGAGGTGAGCTGTGTCCCACTGCTCTCAGCTTGTCACAAGAACTCTTTGGGGGAAGCTTAGGAGAGCAGTGGTGGCAAAAAAGGGGCCTATAACTCCTTCCCAGAAGATCAGTATGGTGGCACCCTCCCTTCATATACCTACTTAAAATCCCACCTTTTCTTTGAAGACATTACTTAACCTTTTAGTCCCTCTTCCTTCATAAACTGCCTTAATAGCTACACTTTGGCCAGTTCCCCCCTTCCCTTGCTTTTTCCTAGGCTGATAATAATAACCGGCTGAAATTTTGGGACATTGCTAATTACTATTGCAGGTGGCAGTAACTACATTGTAGGTCTGTTTCTGTGACCCTGGGGTGGATCTCAATCCAGTTCTTAGGAGGGAAGAAGTTGCTCCTCAAATAGTAGACTAGCATTTAGAAGGCTGCCTTATTGAGCTAGCAGTCTTCCACTTTGTGAGAGTTTTTTGGATGTGTCTAAGGCTTATATTTTTATGGAAAGCAGGCAAATGGACTTTATCTTGTATTTCATATTGGCACTTTTTGATGCAGCATTATTTCAGACTTCTCATGGCGAATGTGACTTGCATTGCGCTGTACCCAAATCAAACATGATGGTCATGTGCAGTCTTACTGCTTTAACTATGTGCCTTAATGCTAAAAAATGTGTCCTTTTTCTTCTTCCTCCTCCTCCTCCTCCTCCTCTGGTAGGTGTAACTGCCATCCCTTGGGTTCCACTAATGGCCACTGTGAAATACAGACAGGGCAATGTGAATGCCAGCCAGGCATTACTGGGCAGCGTTGCGAGAGATGTGAGGCAAACCATTTTGGATTTGGTCCTGAAGGCTGCAAACGTAAGCAAGGGGGCAGGGAACATGGTTTTTCTTTCCCATCATTTTCTCTTACATTTGTTTATCACCATTTTTTCTTCTCTGTTGAAAATGTGTTTCGTTGCTCACCACTATTCGTGTGTTTATGGACTTGGACATCACAAGAGGCTCTTTGCGTCACCCTCCCCATTTTTTTCTTTTGTCTGTCTGCTTCCTGCATGTTGTGTGAGTTTCAAGTCTATTGAGGATGTTTTTTGCAGTTGTGTGAGTCTTAACTTTCTCCCTCTAGGGCATTATGATTGCATATACTTGTAGACCATCTGCTGCTCGTTGTCATAAACACTTGCTCTGAGTTTTGTCCCAGAACTGACCTGTTTTCTGGCTGTTACACTCCTACGCCTCTACTCTGGAATGTGGCCTTTAGCTGCTAACTTGAGCTTGAGAACATGCAAAGTGTGTCAGATTGGGACATACATTCCTACTTATCTAAACCCTCCCATCTCTGGTTCCCTAATATCTCAAATGTAAAGTGAATCTAAGCGTTGGTTTGATACAGTGCCCCAGTGAACATGCATCTGTGGTTCCCTGCAAACCGTGGCTTGCAGATTGGAAGCTGGCCTCAGGAGTATTGCTGTATTCCCACCTTCCCTCTGCAGAGCTGTCTTCCCTTTGCAGCATTATCCATAGTTTTATGTTGAATAAGTAAACATCCGATTGAGAGATGAAAATCATTGTTTGGAAAGTGCTTGGGACCCAGTATTTGTGTTGGTGAGCATATAATGCTGATTCTGCCTGGCAAGGAGAGGTTAGAGAATAGGGAAGGAAGGGGGACAAGGAGGCATTCATTTCAGTTTGCAAGCCATGATTTCTGGGGAGCCACCATTTGACCTACTGCATGTGCACAGCTCTGCTGGCAAGTGTCACTTGAAGTGTGACTACGTCTACAAGAGTAGAGAATTTGTGCCAAGCTTTTTGCATAGTTAAGCATGAATGGATTTCGTATTATTAAGGTGTGACATGAGAAGCAGACCTCAAAGCTCCTTCGTAGGGTCTTGTTCTTGCAAACAGCAGATGAGGTGGTAAGTCTATGTTCGTAAGAATGTAATGCTTACTAAATGAGTAGCTGTTTTAGTTTTGCTAGTAGCTCAATGTCTAAGTGCATTGAAAGATGCAAAATTATGTGGTTTTGCCTACCATTTTCATCTTGCAGGTGTATGTTGTATAATATGTACGTTTGTAGATCACCCAGAAATACTCTCTCACAGCCCAGATGGAGCAAGTAAGGCTCACTGAGGTCCATGGGCAGAGTTTATATGTAAGTTTGCACACTTGCATCTTGATATTAAAAGACATATCAGATATGGGATATTAACACAATACCTTTCGAAAAAGTCTTTGCTTCGCAGACCAGACAAATCCCATCATCACTGGTATTTTCACAGAATGGACACACCTTTCAAACCTCCACCTTTTTGGCCCACTTTTGCCCTTAGGCGGGATGAAAGTGTGTGCTTATTTGGATCAGCATAGAGTACTGACATGCACACTGGGTTTCTCTTGGTCTTAATGAAAACCGGACTTGGAGGCATCTACAAAATGAGAAGCAGGCTGAAAGAAAAAGTTTGTTGCTTTCTTTGCTTTGTGTCGAGGACAAAGTTGACTTGGAAGGTTGTGCTTACACTTGAAGGAATAGCCACAATGCCATACAACCTATTTCATGTGATAATGAGCACACCAATAATTGGTTAGATGGGTCTTTCACAAAAGGTGCGAACTAGCAGATTTACTCACAATTGATCCCTTAGGCTTCAGCGAGTCTTAACTTGCTCAAGCTGAGCTATCATGAAAGTGATTGCAAACTTTCATATGCATACGACTTACAGATCCAGTCAGCTGTAGTCATAAATGTACAGTTTCCACATCACACTAGACAACAAAGATTCCTTTATGCCTTAAAGACCTACAAATGTTAGTTTTGTTAATCCTGTGGCACTTTAAAGATGTTCGTTGGTCTTCAAGGTATAACAAAACTGTTTAAGTTCGTCCTGAAATATATTCATCCAAATCCCCTTTTCTCATTTTCCTCTTCCTCATAATTATTTTTAAATCTTGTCTTTCTGCAGCTTGTGACTGTGACCCTGAAGGTTCTCGATCTCTTCAGTGCAAAGAGGATGGCCGCTGTGAGTGCAAAGAAGGTTTTGTTGGGAACCGCTGTGACCAGTGTGAAGAGAACTATTTCTACAATCGATCTTGGCCAGGCTGTCAAGAATGCCCTGCATGCTACAGATTGGTGAAAGATAAGGTCAGGCTTGTAAAACTGTGTGTTTTTGTCAGTTCAGCTAAGTTTGCAAATCATGGTTGTAAATGACCTTTGGTTGTATTAATCATATTTTGTTTGGGTGGTCATGTAATTTATTAACCTGGAGAAATGAAGGGAGAGGGGGACATTGCTCCAGAGAGGGGAGAGTAGTGGGAGGAAAGCCCATTCTCAAGGCTGGCTCCAGATTTACAGCCTGTTGATCTGCACTGGCTGCGTTTGTACATTATGCTGAGCCATGTTTTTTTCTCATCATGGAGTCATTGCACAGATGAGCAAACAAGCCATGGCTTGCTTCTCCAAAACTTGGTTTGTTTTCCAGCTGCTTTGCCTTGTGCCTCTATCTTGGCAAGCATGTGGCGTGGGGTAGCTAAACAAACAATGCTTAAGAAGGGCTGTTGGATTTGGAAGTAATGCCAAACCATTGTTTTAAGCCACGGCTTCACATAGTGGTTTGTTGATAGAAAGCAAACCATGGTTAAGTCAGCTGGATTGAGTTGGGTTTGAAAGTCTCTTAAAATACACACTTCCAAATGTGTAGGAGCCAGAGGATGATAATGTACCAATTTGTACATAGTCTGGGATGTGTGGATAAGGTCTGTTTATGTTAGAATTTTCAAAATGCGAGTTCTCCAAATAGCCCTAATTGCAAGGCAAGGGGAGCGTGGTGCAGACCTCTCAACACCTTGTCTTTCTTGACTGCTTTGACCTGTCCAGAGGGGATTGACTAGTTGGGTCCAGTGTGCGGCGAATGCATCACACCGTTGTGCAGGGTGTGGGGTTTTCTCCCCTTAAAAAGGCAGTGACAATCCCCCCCACCCCGCTTCCTCAAAAAAAGTCCACAGTGGACCCATAACTTTTATTGCAAAGTGTTCCTTGGTTTACAATGCAGCTTCAGAAGTTGTTGGAAGATACCAGTTATATCACCCAGGCATTTGGAGAAGTCTGCCAAATTGTTATCCATCCGGTTGAGTTTAACTGCTTGTTCTTTTAATATGTTCTTTAATATGTTAGGAACACTGTCAAAACCTTTGCAGATTATTTCCCACACAAGCATGAGTACTAAAAACTGGCAAATACGACAACCTTAGGCTTCTCCAGCTTAATTGGAAACATGTGCTAACACAGAGAGATTGTCGCCATGTGAAGTCCTATACTTAATTGTAGAGAGAGATCTGTAGATGAGGACTGAGTGATTCCTACTGGAGTCTCAAACACTTGGCAAGTGGAAACATCTTTCCTCATCCCTCCTTTCTGTCATTTCTGTTTAGGTGGCAGAACAGCGGGAGAGATTGCAGGAGCTTGAAAATCTTATAGCCAACATAGGAACAGGTGAAGAAACTATAACTGATCAGGCTTTTGAAGACAGGCTGAAAGAAGCTGAACGAGATGTCATGGACTTGCTTCAGGATGCCCAAAACAGCAAAGGTGGGGGGGACAGATTTCTTTCTGAATACCCTTGTTTCCCCAGGATTGTCGCATGTTATTGATTGGGCTTTTGTATTTGGGGTGGGGGGTTTAGTAATTCTGTCACTGCAGCAACTGAGGAGCTGAGATTGTCGCTCCCTAGCTGTTCCCCAAAGATGTGCTGCATTTGTTTCTGCTTCTAGAAATTATGTTCCATTGGGATAGCTCAGCTGATAGAGCATGAGACTGTTAATCTCAGGTTCATGGGTTCGAGCCCCACATTGGGCAGTAGTTTCCTGCATTGCAGGGGGTTGGACTAGATGACCTTCACGGTCCCTTCCGACGCTGCAATTCTCTAGTTCTGTGGTTTCGCCACGCTGGGATCATATGATGAGGTGGGCTAGAAATTCTCTTACAAATAAATTATAAATAAATATTTCAAAAGAGATGTGATCTTCTGAAAGTAATAACATTGAAGTAGTTAGGTTTTAGTGTTTGATGACGATAGCAGTGGTGTATTCTTTTGTGATTAAAAATGGAAACCAAATTTAAAAGTCTCTTTCCTAAAAGTTTAATCCAAAGTATACAGGTTCTTTTTCTGGATTTCCCAAATCAGAAAATAGCTTAATTTGTTCAACAAGCAATTGTGAAAGAATTTTGTAACTCAAAGCAGGGGTTTCCAGGGGTCTTGGTGGGGTTTTTTTGGGTTTTTTAACTCCACCCTGTGTGCAGTAGAAAGAAGCTGTACCATGGTTCCTGTCATAATTTGTTATCTGCAAGTGTTTTGTCCCTGCCCAAAGGAATGTTTAATCTGAAAGTGAAAGAGTGAAAGATAGTGAAAGAGACAGCTGGGGAGAAAGGAAAGGGTAACAAGGGATGAATATAACCAACTACAGTTAAAACTTTGTGTCAGTCAGGGATTAGGAAGAACCAAGGGCTTCATGAGAAGAGATGAGTTCAGAGGAAGAACTTGAAGAAATTCTGGTTGACGCTCTGCTTTTGCTGTGTGTGGTCCTAATTGAGAAGTGCTGCCCTCTTAAGAACACCTTTTATTGATTTTAAAGTTCACCTCCATGAAGTTCCTCTCTAAAATCCTCTGCCCAAGATTCTTTCAGTTTGACCATTTCCATATCCTTGGGAAATGCCCAAATGCTGCCAAAGTCTTGGGAGTTTTTGCAACCACCTTTCTTTACATTCCTGTTCACACTTTTTTTCCTTTTTTTTTTTTTTTTTTTTAGTAAAAGCAATTATCAGTAAAAGCATGTGGACACAATGCCTTATTCTTGTTCATGCATCATCTTTTTGTGCAATTAGTTCAGTCTGTACATGTTGCTTGGCTTGGTCTGTTCCAGATGTAGACCAGGGCTTGATGGATCGCTTGCAGGAGATCAACAGAACTCTGTCCGGCCAACTTGGTCGGTTGAGGAACATCCAGAACACGGTGGAAGAGACAGAGAATCTGGCTGAGCGGGCCCAAGCCCGGGTGGACAGCACACAGGAACTGATTGAAACAGCTTCAGATATGCTGCAGAGAGCAAAGGCGGCAGTTGCTAATGTGGTGAGTGGTTCTTGTGTTCCTTTTTGAAAGAGCTAAAATTACTGAATTTGAGTGCCTTGAATATTTGAGATATTGGCAACCTTGTGCTGAGTTCCTCTTTCTCTCTCTCAAATGTTGAGTCACGAATAAGTGTTTTCTTGGGCCTCACTGTGTATTTCCATACCTACACAGACCAGGGGAAGAGGGAGAACCACACAAGACTTGCCTGTATCAGCAAGGGCCCCATATTTCTCACCGTGTCTAGCTCCAGGCAGTACTTTAGACCCAGTCGTAATCTGAGAAGGCAAGTAGCGACTGCTCATTTGTTTAAAAATATAAAAGCCCTTAAAAGTCTGTTTGGTTCTTCTCCAGTCTATTACTCCACCAGAATCAACCAGCGACCCCAACAACATGACTCGCCTGGCAGAAGAAGCCCGCCAGCTGGCTGCTCGGTAAGGCCCATGGCATCTTTAGCATACCTTCTGCACTTTTAACTCTCTTGGTGTTGGTGAATACCATGCGCTTCCTTCATGAAGGATCCCACGTGATGGAACCGCCTCCTCATGGAGGTTCACTCGTCCCACTCCATGATTTATTTTTGCCAGCAAGTGAAGACCACTTTCTTTACACAGGTATTTGAGGAAGGAGATTGAGCAGAAATTGAGAATTTTTAGGACAGCTGCCGGTTGTACTTTTGGACTGATGGATTAGCTGCTTTGTGATGGTGCTGCATTTTAGCCTGTTTTCCTTGTTTTCTCCATTTGTTCTGAGCATGGAAAGGGCAGTTTTATAAATGTAATAAATAATATAGCAACACATTGTCAAGAAACACAAGGCTGCCCCTCCTCAAGTCACTTTCATCTTCCCCTCTTGCAGCATACTTTAAGATTACACCTACCACCCTCCCTTTTACTGTTCTTCACACTTGAACCACCAGCCCAGCCCCTCTCTCCTTTGGGGGAACTGTTCCCTCCCTGCTCCCATTCTATCCCCCATTTGTTCTTAGCTTTCCATTTTGCCCTAAGGTGAATAGAACAAGGGAGGCTCATAATGGAGCAGTCTCAGCATAGCCATAAACTGCTTGAATGGCGCTGCTTCTAATTATTTAACTGAGGGTTGCATCTTAACAAGGCATATTTATCTTTTCTACAGTACTGAATGCACAGTGCATACTTAAGCACTGTTTAGGTTACAAAGGGGTGCTTGCATGTATAAATAGCAGATTCTACTTTTGAAATGCATGGTGTGCAGTTTCTCATTGTGCTTCTTTTAAGGAGAAGAAAAACCTACAAAAAGCATACATTAAAGCATAACTAATGTGTTACGTATATACCGGTATTTTGTGTATGTATATCTGTACGTAAATTCAAAATGCTTTGTAAGAACTGGCCCTGAAGGGTGCAGTCTCGGCCAGATAAGCGAGTATATTACCTGTCTGCTCAAAGCAAGTATGCCATCAGTTTGTCCTCTTCCCCCACCTTCTGTTCTGATAACACTGGCAAGTATCTGCTAGCTCAGTCTGTTGTATGTCTCTTTCCTTCCCCTCCCCACCCCGTTCCCGCTTTTATATTAGTCACTTCCTGTTTGAACAGTCTTGTTGAGTAATGGGAAAACAGGCAATTATTTGGGAGAGACCAGGATCTGAATCCCCTTACATGAACAGAGACTGTTGGTTAACCAACTCACAAAACAATGGAAGTCCTTCATCCACCACAGGCCCATGAAAAGCTGGAGTGCTTCAACCACTTCTTTAAGTTCCTCCCCTTTTAATTTTAATCTGGGTTCTCTGAATCTTTCCCTCCCACGCACCCCTTAAAGAAAAGAAAAAAAACTAGCTGGAAAACAGTGGGTTTCTACAAGCTTTTGAAAGAGAGCTATTGTGTCAGTCCTTTGCGAGAAGTGGAGAGGCAGCCACCTCTAGCTATTGTGAATGGCCAGCCAGTGGCATTGACAGCATGGATCTTTGACACTTCTGAAGAGGAACGGGAGGATCCAGGAGTCATGCCTCTACTCCTGCCTGCCTCTCCTATGTTGTGCTGCTACTTGGCTAGAGAATACACCAGCAGAAAACATGGAGTATTGTCTTTATGCAGCAGCACACTTGAGGTGCACTTGACCAAGAGGCTGGCTATTGCTGTTTTAGGAATAGGCTGTGTTGGCTACATTCTCAGGGACAATTCAGGCAGTGTTCCTGAAACTGAAGATTTATGGCATGTTTTAATTCTCTTTGAAAATGATGCCTAGGGTCTAACTCCGACTATAATGTTTGGAGAGAAAACAATGGCGGTTCTCTAACCATTTCGTTTTGCTCTCTAGGCACAAGCAAGAAGCAGATGACATTGTTCGTGTAGCTAAAGAAGCAAATGATACGTCGACACAAGCATATAAGCTGCTCTTGGAGACACTGGCAGGGGAGAATCAGACCATGAATGACATTGGTGACCTTAATAGGAAGTAAGTATGAAGTGAAGACACAAATTGAGATGCTTTATTTTTAAAATGTTTCAACTGTCCAACATGCTGCAGTGATCATAAGAAGCAGAATAGCTAAAATAGTTACTGTTTATGCAAAAACAGATGACAGGAATTTATATCCAGGAGCCTAAGGCATAAAACCTTTATCAGTATTAGGCTTAGGGAAGTTTTTATGTGCACATACGAAGCGTATATCTACAATTGTAAGGTGTGAATGAGACCAAAGTGTCTTTAAAGAAATATGGTTCATTCACATACATTCCAAGGATTTACTGTAGCTCCCCATTCAGTGTACAGTTTGTGGCATACCTGGATTTGCTACTGCTATTTGTGTGGAATGGCCTTGCTAGATGCAGAACTAGCAACGAAGGTGCAGGGTTAAAAGCTAAAGGATGTGGAGCTGGCAAAGCTGAAGGGGAAGATTCGGAATCGCCGTGATGAACTGTTCCAAAAGGATTGGGGCAAATTTATACTTTATATGAAAGAAAATTGCAAACAGTTGAAAACGTTTGTAGGTTTAAGTTGAAATGTTTGGTAATGGGAAATTAAGAAGCTGATTTACTTATAAGAAGGTGATTGCTTTAAGAATGATATAAGGTAAAAAAGTGAAACATAGGAATGTGAAGAAATTGATAAAGTGATATGGAAGTCTGTTAAAGGGAGGGAAGGAGGTTGATGCTTTATTTAAGTAATGCTTTAAGTTATAAATTCTTTGATTTTTGATTCTGAAATGTAATAAAATATGGAAAACTTAATAAAAATTATATTAAAAAATAAATAAAAGCTAAAGGATTAAAACAAGGCGGCATTAAAGAACTTAAAAGTTTGGCTGAATACAGCAGTTTTAACTTGGTGCTGGAAATGGCAAAGTTCAGTTATCAGATATGCTTCTTTTGAGGAAACTGACCTGTACTCCTAGGGAAGAGAAACTCAGATTTTAGTTCTCATAACTGGAGTCCTGGTTCAGACACCCTCTCCACACTCCGCCACCACCCCAAAGATCAATTTTAAAGCATGGGTCAGGGCCAGGCCACTTGGGGATACTTAAAATGACCTGTGCCTTTTAAATGGAAGCTGACTGGTTGCTTGTTCAGCTGTCCATCCATAGGTGCAGTGTATTCCCGGCCAGTTTCAATATTTAATTCAGTGATTTGTGTGTATTTGCATTGAACTGTTTAATTGTTTATCTGAAAGCATCTCTGAAATTGTTTATCTGAAACCATTGGTATCTGAAGAAGCGTGCATGCACACGAAAGCTCATACCAATAACTAACTTAGTTGGTCTCTAAGGTGCTATTGGAAGGAATTTTTTTATTTTGTTTTGACTATGGCAGACCAACACGGCTACCTACCTGTTACTGAAAGCATCTCTGATTAACTTTATTAGAAAGGCTGCCCTATGCTGCAAAACCATTGATCCATCAAGTTCAGTATGATTTGTTCTGACTGGCACCAGCTCTTTTTAGTCTTTTTAGACTGCTCCAGGCACCAGTCTTTCCCAGCTCTGTTCCCTAAGATCTAAGTTAAAAGATGTCAGAGATTAAATGAGGGACTCATTTGCGTGCAAAAGTTTGTTCAGCTACTGAGCTGCAGGCCCTTTTCATCTGCTGCAGCCATACCCACCTACCCACTCCTTGAGCACAGGACCTGTTGCATCCAAAGCAGAAATAGTACCTTGAGCCAACAGGCCAAAGAGGAACAATAGTAAGGTTGTCTTTGGTTCCTAGGTATAACCAGGCAAAAGACATTTCCCGAGATCTAGAAAAGCAGGCAAACAAAGTCCATGCAGATGCTGAGGAGGCTGGGAATAAGGCCCTGCAGATCTATGCCAACCTCACCAGTCTGCCATCTATAGACTCTGAGGAGCTAGAGGTATGTTTTTTATTGTCATCTTACTATTTTTGAAATATATACAACAACCAAACATAGTCAACACTAGCAATATCATGGCTGATCCCTAAGGGGGATAGATTTCAAAGGTGCAATAGGACATGTATATTCATTTTTAAAGTTCTTCAGTCCAGAAAGTGTTTCCACAAGTTATAATGCATTCAAGATTATCCCATTGCATATAAGAAATGAACAGCTGCCAGGTGGCATAGGACATCGGATCCAGTTTGCCTCTGGCCACCCCTATTTGGCAAGTCAACTTTTCTACAAGTGCAACTATTCTTGTGTCTTCTTGGAGTCTTGATAAGCTAGTTGTGGTGTGGCAGCATGTGGCTATCTCCAAACATGCTGCCATAATCAGTAAAATTAGCATCACTTTATAGCTTGTGTTGATTAAGAGTAATCTAAAAACACCTAATAAAAGGAGACAGGTTGCATCTCTTTCCGAGCTAGAGATATGCTGAGTTGGGCTTTGTGTAGAGTTTGTTGGAAGAGCTTTAAAGCACCAATAAAACTGAAACTTCTTTAGCTTTTGTAGGTGACACCAGAGATAAATGGTTCAAGCTGTTGATGTCAGCTAAGAGATTATTTGTTTAATGCTTTTTGAAATACTTATATTTGTGTTGAGGCACTTCTGGGTACTTCAGGATGTGCTGCAGATAGCACTGCGGTATCTGATCCTGGTTTGAGGTCTTTTAAAGGGTGGTTTTGATCCAGCTCATCAGATACCATGTTTGTAAATTCAGACCCTTGGAAATGTGCCATAAAATGTATAATACACAGTCGCTGCATTCACAAAAGCCATTTCTCTTCCTGTTTTCTCCATGTGCAGAATGAGGCGAATAAGATCAAGAAGGAAGCCAGAGAACTTGATCAACTCATTAACAGGAAGCTGAAGGATTATGAGGACCTAAGAGAAGACATGAAAGGGAAAGAGCTGGAAGTACAGAACCTTTTGGAGAAGGGCAAGACTGAACAGCAGGTCAGTTCTACTTGTATGTAAGCTCTTGCCCTGACAAAAGCCATAAATGCAGGTTAAAACAGGGGTGGCTTAACTGCTCTCAACCTTTGAAAACTTGTGTTAACCAATTCATGGAGAGGTATGGTGGACACATGTTTAGGGCTTTTTTTGATCATGTGTTCTGCACCATGCGCAGGACAGAGCTAGGTGCAAAGTGTTCATGGAGAGACAGCATGGGCCCCAGAGCCTGGGGAAAATGGCCTGGAGACGAGGAAAGGACGGGGGGAGAGAGAGTAGGCAGTAAGGGAGAAACAATTTGCTGTAAAAGGCAAGTGAAGGTTTTAGTGTCCAAGCCAAAAGAGACCATAGTGGTGTGAATACACACCTGTTAGTAAAGCAGAATCAGCAGTCAAAAACAGAGTTGGGACGGATGAAGGACCTTTCCCATTCTTTAGCATCTTTGTCCTTAAAATATATGAACTGTTTTAAAAGGTTTAGATTTTGTTCTTGTGCAAATGTACTTTCCAACCTATACTGTTTAACTTCCTTGTAAGCTGCTTTAGTCACATGATAATCAGAGACTCTTAGGGTCAGTATGGTTTAGAGGCCACTTCCTCTGTTGTGTCTGATTACATCCTCCTTGAAATCCACTGAAGAAAGAAGCATTGTCAGTGGCTCTGTCCTCTCTGCTATAGAACTCACTCCCACTGAAGACTCACGAAATCCAGGCCTGAGTGTATTTCAGAAGCCTTGCAAAGCTGCCTTGTGGGGCTAGAATTAAGGTGGGGAAAGCTTAGGAAAATTTCACTGCTTTGCTAGGGACTTGACTCCTGCCCCTGCCCCTTTGGGGAAACATTGAAGCTGATCAGAGTGGGAGGGGTACAAATAGAAGAACAACAACAACTCTCAGACTGTGGCAGGAATCCACCCAGCACTCATGGGAAAATGTGGTGTGATCTCTTAGAGTAATCAAGTGAAACTTTTAACACATGGCAAGATAAAAGTCTGTAATTTTATTAAGACAAGTTACTTGTTGTTTAATGTTGTTACAATTGTTTTCTCAGAATTTGTCTTCTGTACCATGAAGATAAATAAAAGCAGTATTTTTTTAAATAATAATAATAAACTTCAAAACGACCTTGACAGATTAGAGAACTGGGCCAAAACAAACAAGATGAACTTTAACAGGGAGAAATGTAAAGTATTGCACTTGGGCAAAAAAAAAAAATGAGAGGCACAAATACAAGATGGGTGACACCTGGCTTGAGAGCAGTACATGTGAAAAGGATCTAGGAGCCTTGGTTGACCACAAACTTGACATGAGCCAACAGTGTGATGCAGCAGCTAAAAAAGCCAATGCAATTCTGGGCTGCATCAATAGGAGTATTGCATCTAGATCAAGGGAAGTAATAGTGCCACTGTATTCTGCTCTGGTCAGACCTCACCTGGAGTACTGTGTCCAGTTCTGGGCACCACAGTTCAAGAAGGACACTGACAAACTGGAACGTGTCCAGAGGAGGGCAACCAAAATGGTCAAAGGCCTGGAAACGATGCCTTATGAGGAACGGCTAAGGGAGCTGGGCATGTTTAGCCTGGAGAAGAGGAGGTTAAGGGGTGATATGATAGCCATGTTCAAATATATAAAAGGATGTCACATAGAGGAGGGAGAAAGGTTGTTTTCTGCTGCTCCAGAGAAGCGGACACGGAGCAATGGATCCAAACTACAAGAAAGAAGATTCCACCTAAACATTAGGAAGAACTTCCTGACAGTAAGAGCTGTTTGACAGTGGAATTTGCTGCCAAGGAGTGTGGTGGAGTCTCCTTCTTTGGAGGTCTTTAAGCAGAGGCTTGACAACCATATGTCAGGAGTGCTCTGATGGTGTTTCCTGCTTGGCAGGGGGTTGGACTCGATGGCCCTTGTGGTCTCTTCCAACTCTATGATTCTATGATTCTAAATGGCCTAAATGGAAATTCAGTAGAAACTGTCTGTGCATGATACACGCTATATGAAGGCATTGTAGAGAGAGGCAGAGAGCGTGTGGATGACCTGCTGTCTTGTGTGTGCTTGCACAGACTGCTGATCAGCTTTTGGCTCGAGCAGATGCTGCCAAGGCTCTGGCTGAAGAAGCCGCCAAGAAGGGGAGCAACACCCTCCAGGAGGCCAATGACATTCTCAGCAACTTGAAAGGTAGGCGGCAGCATGACTTCCTGATGAGTCAATTTGCAGAATGGCAGGCTGACCTCCCTGAGTGACTCAGCCCTCTCTTGGGGGGGAAGTGGGCCAGAATCAGAATATGGTTCCACAGGACGCGTTTTCCTATTACTACTGACTGTACTGCTGTAATCATGTCAGTATTATCCCAGTGAAACGTGTATGTTCAGGACTGAGCGTACGCCCTGATTTTGTGGAAGTGCAGAAGTTAGCTTCCTGGGAGAGCCATATGTCAGTGGTGTGAGCATATGCATGGAAACCTGGAGGGCAGGCTTCGTAACTGGGCACAGATTTGAACTTTGGTCTCGGTCAAAAACTCCAACCACTGTAGCAGGATTCCCAAGGTGCAATACATTTCAGCCCTTGCACATGTTTCCTTCTGACAAATTTACTGTAGTCGTTTACATGACAAGACAGAAAAGGATAAGATAATCACTTGTGAGGATCTTTTGTAAGCCCCTCTGAAAGCTTCTCAGGGTCAACAGCTTATTATAAATGGGAGAGGGGGGAGACACCAGTTTCTTCTCACCCACTTGCATTCCAGCATTCGAAGACCTTTGATACAAAACAGTGTTTCATGGCGGGTCTGTCTGTCAGTGGCTGTTAGCGACAGTTGCTATTTGGACCTTGCCTGTTTGGAAGCAATATGCCTCTGAATATCAGATCCTAGGGACAAGCGGGGGGGGGGGGGGAGTGTTGCTTTCATGTCTTGCCTATGGGCTTCCCAGAGGCATTTGATTGACCACGGTTAGAAATAGAAGGCTGAGTTAGATGGATTTTTGTTTGATCCAGTGGGGCTTCCTTACGTTTCCCCCCCCCCCTCCAGACTTCGACAAGAGAGTGAATGATAACAAGACTGCAGCTCAGGAGGCTCTAAGGAGAATTCCTGCCATTACCCAGACCATCTTGGAGGCCAACAATAAGACACGGCAGGCGGAACTGGCACTAGGCAACGCTGCTGCGGATGCCAGAGAAGCAAAGAACAAAGCTGCTGATTCTGAGAGAATTGCTAATTCTGTGCAGAAGGTGAGCCTTGTGCATCAGTGGTAGAGTACATCCTTTGTATAAGGCTCCATGTTCGATCTCTAGTGAATACTGGGCTAGCTGGACCATTGATCCGAAGCAACATATTGAGGAGCTTCATTTGTTCAAAAGTATTTTTTGGTGGTACAGTTTTTCCTGAATTATCTGTCTTCAGACCACAGATGTGAATAACATGTCTGAACAGTTCATGAAATGAACTCTCAGGACACAGAATACTAGCATGTCAGGGCAAAAGTTCCCAACTTGCTGGTTTTCATGTGTGTGGAATTTACTTTCTCCATTTTCCAAACACACCATGCCTCCTGTTCACAGCCTGAAGTGGCAACAGCACTTCATTCACAGCCATTCACATAATTATTCTGCATAAATAGATCAGCTCTTGGCAATATGTAATAGACAAGAAGCTGTCTTTGATGAGACCAACGGCTGTTTTAGCATTAGTGGAAGTCAAAAGCTGACATTTCTCTACTGGCAAGCAGTTGGTAAAGAAGCCTGCTCAGTTGTCTTGCTCTTAATGCTGCCCAGAACAGAGAGAGCTTTCCTATAACATTAAAGGGCCAAATACCAGGGCAGGGTGTTCTTTCGTACCCTGTTGAGAAACACAGCTCAGTGGCAGAGCACACGATTTGCATGTGGAAAACCCCTGGTATTAATCCGTTGTGGCTCCAGGTAAAGATGGTTATGAAGGCTGGGAATGATCCCTGCATGAGTCACTAGAAAGGTACACCCTGGCACATTGGAACAAGTACTAGACTGTGTGGATCCACCGATCGGTCTAACTGTACGGGGCAACCTCACATAGACACATATAATCAATATTAGTACTTCAAATGAAGTTTTAAGATGAGGCTTTAAGAGCAGTGAAGGAATTAACTGGAGGGGAAACACGTACGAGTCTGCATTGACTTCATTTGGGTCTCAGGAACAAACTGCATGTATGTTTGGACCAACTGTGCAGGCTCTTCATCCTTTCATATATACTTGCTTTGTTCAGGTATTTTTATTTATTTTTTATATGGTTTTGGTCTCTGCCCGTTCTAGAATGCTGCTTCAACAAAAGCTGATGCTGACAAGACCTTCTCCACTGTTGCTGAGCTGGACAAAGAAGTGGGCGACATGTTGCAGCAGCTGGATGCAGCAGAGAAAGAGCTGAAGGCCAAACAGGAAAGCGCTGATCAAGATATGATGATGGCAGGAATGGTGAGTTACTTTGTCTGCTTCAAAAAAAACAACCTTTGATTTTGGGGGGTTAGATTGGCATATTGTTAATCTGCAATATCAGCATATACAGTGGAACCTCAGGCTAAGTACTTAATTGGTTCCGGAAGTCCGTTCTTAACCTGAACCGTTCTTAATCTGAAGCACACTTTCCCATTGAAAGTAATGGAAAAGTGGATTGATCCGTTCTAGACAATGAAAAATACCCCCTAAAACAGCAATTTAACACAAATTTTACTCTCTAACGAGACTATTGATCCATAAAATGAAGGCAATAATCAATGTACTGTACTATAAAATAAATAAGACAGTATTGTAGATTGAAAACAAAAAACATTTTTTCCCCTTACCTGCACTGATGATTGCCATTGTTTGAATGGGTTGACCATTTCTGCAGTCACACAATCAACCAGTAGCTGAACTGGGCTCCACACGATCCCCAAAACAATGGCAGAAGGCAGAGTCCCCCAGAAGTCCCCCAAATGAAGGAGCAAAGCAAAGACAAAGGCACAGGGCAGACTCACATAAACAAATCCCAAAATCCCTTGCAGAATCCCAAAATTTTCCACTCCCCCCCACAGGGTAGGTGGGCTTACCTGGCTAGGTGCCCCCCATCTTGCTACAGCTGGGGGGTGGGGCAAGGGTTGGTCAAGGGCTTTTCGGCCCAGGCTCACCTTTGTTTTCTTAATAGCTTCACTGCTCTTGGTCTTCATTAGGGAAGTGTTCCTTACCTAACTTTGGGGCTGGGATGCAATCTGCTGGGCATCCTGCAGATGTTGGGGCCTGGCTCCTGGCATTCGCAGAGGTCTCAGAGAGCTCCTGCTGCTAGAGCCCAGTCGCGGAGCCTCCGTAGGCCCTGCGGATGTCCAGGCTTGGCTCTGGGCAGTGGCGAGGCCTCCGAGAGCTCGGAACACTCACTTCTGGGTTAAAAACGTTTGTAACCCGAAAAAACGTAACTCGAGGCATTTGTAACCAGAGGCACCACTGTGTGTTGGTTTTTTTAAAAGAGACTTTACAAAACCCATGCATGGGTGCCTGCCCTTCAAAGAAGTCTCATGCCATTTGGAAAATCATTTCCTTCTTTTCTCTTTCCCATCCTCTCACCTTTGTCTTCCTGGGCGACTCCCTTGTCTTCCAGCAAAAATGACATTGCATGATGCTGCAGTGTTCGAGACAGAGTTGACACATGCATGCTCATTACTCAGTGACTTAGGTGTGTAGAGTTACTCACTGCAAATTAAACACCACAGGTAGTGTCTTATTAGCTGGTTCATTTGGTCAGCCACAAGTAATTGATATGGAATTACACACATGCATATGTGAATTCAATTGTAATATCCATTTGAATTTATTTTTTAATTCCCCAGGCTTCAGAGGCAGCTCAGGAAGCAGAAGCCAATGCAAGGAAAGCAAAGACCTCTGTTAGCAGCTTGCTGAGCATGATTAATGACCTCCTTGAGAAGCTGGGTATGTATCTTCAGCTGGTAAACTGCTAGAGAGATTGACCTTCTCACCCTGAATAGTGTGGCATTTGGGGTATTGCCTTGTGACGTGAATACCCCTTTCCTGTTTGTTTGTTCTTTCAAGCCATTGCTATACCTGGCTAACATAAGTTTGTGTAGCTGGGCACCTAGTCTAATAATTTTGTGGACTTACTCAAAGGACTTCACAAGAGACAAGGGCCCTGCAGGACTTGACATCTTTCCGCAGGGCCTGCAAGACAGAGCTGTTCCACCTGGCATTTGGTCAGGGCGCAGCCTGACCCCCTCCTCTGGCAATCTTTACAAAGCTTTAGTTTATGGTTGCCATCAATTTTGATTTTAATTCATTTTTATAATGTTTTATAATGTCACACTGTTTTAATGTTGTTAGCCGCCCTGAGCCCGGCTTCGGCTGGGGAGGGCGGGATATAAATAAAATTTATTTTTATTATTATTATTATTATTATTATTATCAATAAAATGCTTATCAACAATAGTGTACAGTGACTTGAGTTGACAAAGCTGAAATTATGATAAACAAGTGGGGCTTAATGTAAAACTGCACACATATTTATTTTACATATTAAGATATGTATCTGTCTGGCATCTGTCAGAAAGTCCATTCCCTGTATTCAATACAATCTGGCTTTCTAAAACAAAACCTAGATGGACAAATCTATGAATGTGCAATGACTGACTCCCACTCCCAGCACTGTCTATTGACTGCACCACATTGTTGTTTTACTCTTAGTGGCATGTTGTTGTGAGGGCAAAACCTGCCAGCTACCCCTGACAATGGGTGTCCAGGCCTCCACTGTCAGGGATTCCATACAGGGTAGTGATGTTTTTGTGTTCAAATCACCGAAAGTTGTACAGCACCCCCTTGGGAGCCCTTGCAGTATGCAAGACTTCACTCTGCAAATCGACATGCTTGCCAGGTTAACGGGTTCACTGATAGCTAGATTACCGTAGTGGGTGCATATAGCACTAGGGTGGTTCTGTCCCCGTTTGCTCCACTCGCCAACCCATCCACAGGACACTTTATTTGCTGAATTGGCTGCCCAGTCAAGGACTATCCCAGCTCCTCCCTTCTTTTTGCAGCCACATTTTGCATCTGTTTTCACAACAGTAATTTCTTGTATAGTTTACTGCTTCGTAAGTCCATAGACTTGGCCTGTAAAAAAGAACGGGTGGGCTGAATGATTAAGTGCAGGGAATGAGCAATCAGTCGTTTATGTTGTTTAATTTTGGCATTGTAAAAAGGAGGGAAAAAAATAGTTAAGGATGGATGTGTATAGAGAACTTTTTCTCAAACAGCGGAAATAAAGTTCAAATAACATTTAAATTTCACAATGTAAAATATTTGTACATAATGTGAATTTCTGGGTGTGCAGTTTAAGAGACACTGAACTCAGTGTTACACATTTCTGAATTTTGATACACAACTTATCTCTCAAATTTAAACAATTTGAATGCAATAGTTAGAGGAATTTTAGAGATGATTTGGCAAGCTAGGAAGATCAGGTTTTTGAATTATTTTGCTTTTTTAATCTCTTTCTCTTTTGCATTTGACCAGTGGAAATTATTTCTGTATCAGAATGAAGTGGGCCTTAATTTTAAAAAAATTCTAATTTTATATGTTGCTCCCATTACAGGGCGTGTGGAACCTGTGGACTTGAGCAAACTGAATGAGATTGAGGATACTTTGAACACTGCCAAAAACCAGATGAGGGACAACGATTTGGACCGGAAAGTCTCCGATCTGGAGAAGGCAGCTGAAAAGCAAGCCAGTGCCATCAATGAATATGACAGGGACATTAACACCATTAGGAAAGACATTAGCAATTTAGAGGACATCAAGAAGACATTACCAACTGGCTGTTTCAACACCCCCTCTATTGAAAAACCCTAAGGATGAGCTAAAGGCAGGGGGGCGTTCCCTCAATGACTGGTGGAGCAGTTCTTTTGGCTGTGGAGTGCCTTAATTCCTAGGTTACCTTCTTCAGGACCCCCACCTCATCTCCCACACAGCTATCAGTTCTTTCTTTCCCAATTCAAGGGAGAAAATTGCAAGTTTCTGAATGAACGCAAATTAATTATCCAGTCTTTGGGCATCAGAAGGGTTTAAAGATATTAAATGTATACACTTCCTTGCTCAAAACACTCCATTTTCTCCTCTTCTCCCAGAAAAGACTCCCCTTTGATTTGCATAATGATGTGAAATATTATGGACTGTTGTGCTGAATTACAGAAAGGGCTATGAGAACTGATACATAGTGGGGGCAATCACAGGCTTCTCCTTTTTTCATCCCCCATCTCTCTCTCCCGTACCCCATCTCACAATTTCTCTGTTCTTTTTGTTTCTATGAAGGAAAAGGTTTGGCTACCAAAGTATTAAATTGTAATGGCCAGTATAGCTACAGTTTGTAAGAAACGCTGATGGCCTTCAGAATCAGAAAAGAAGAAAAAGTCAACTTAATTCATATATTAGTGGCCAATTAAACTACCACTTTGGTAGCCAGCTGCCAATTTTAAAGAAACTTTCTAGAGTGCAATATGTATATGTATATCTTGATTCTGAGAAACAGTTTCTCAGAAATGCTTTTGGGGAGTCATGAGGAAGGAGGGGTGTGTTAGGTCTCCATGGTGCTATACCTTGGCCTGCCTTCGACTTCTGAGAACACAGGCAGAAATTTTAATTCTTCAAGATGGAAGAATCTACTTGTGATCAGAATTGTTCCTGTCACCAGCCAGTCACTAGTAATATTCAAGAGGTATCTTCCAGGGACAGATAATTTAATATCAGCAGATTCTGTCTTTCTCTCTTGGGGGCGGAGGAAGCCCCTGAATCAGACTCTTTCTTTTCTTCCCTTTTTTGAAAGAAACATCCACTATCCAGAGAGTACTCTTTTTTTTGCTAGACTCGCCTGTGAAATTTGAAGTCAACATAATCCTCTCTGGCAGAAAATAAACTCGAATGTTTGCAGAGTTCTCTTTCTGCAGGTTGAACATATCATTTTGCCATGGTAGGTTTACCTCTTGTGTAAAAGAGGAGTAATCACAACATATAGCTGACCCATCTTTCTAGGAACAATAATTGTTCAGGCCTAATTCTAGGGGTAAATAACTCCCAAGAGTTCACAGTATTTACTAACTGAGCTGGTGGTGGCGTGGTATGAATTTCTGCCCTGCTCAGAATGCCCCCTCTCCCACTTTGATTATGCTTCCTTGTGGGGAGAAGATACCTCCTTCCATGTTGTCTCTCTTCTCCACCCCCCTCTCCCTTTTAATCCTGAACTGGAGGAAATTATCTGCCTCTGCAGTTTCCTCAAGAGAGAAGTCTGATGCTTCCACCCCCTGCCTTTGAGATCTGCATATACCCACCCTGAAACACTATGCAACTTTGTACGTTTGCGTAGAGGGGAAGAAATTTATTATCTGACACACACACTGGTGCTATTAATTATTTCAAATTTATATTTTTGTGTGAATGTGGGATTTTGTGTCTTTTTTTATCATGATTATAGTGTGAGGAAAAGTCTGTTTCTCTCTCTCTTGCCCCCTCCAGCCTTCCCCCCTGTAAATATGCTTGGCCTTGCTTCCCGAGTGGCCCTGTTCTCTCACTGCTTCCTCTTCACCGCCACACTGCCCTCATCCTCTCCTCCAGGTTAGTATTCCTCTGGCAGTGAGGGGCAGGGTGGGCGAGGGTCAGGTATTTTCTCTGCCCATCCTCACCTCTGCCCTCGTACTGGTGGCTAATATTGTGTTCCATATCTGCATTGCCAGCTGAGAGGCAAGTTCCCCTCCTCCTCGTCTAAAGCCACTTGTCACCTTAAGGAGTCAGAGGGGTGTAGCTCACGATGCCTTAGGCCATTTTGGGTGATGCTTTGCCCTGGGAGACTCTCTCTGGGCTGAAATGGGGAGCAGGCCTCCAACTTGTGTGCCTCCTCTGCCCCACACCTCCTTCCTCCACTGTGAGCAGAAATGGGAGAACCAGAATATCACCCATTCGGGCAGATCCAGAGACCCACAGGCCTGAGGCCTCCTCCCCAGGTCTCCTGCTTGGGGGTGAAGGCATCACCCAAACTGGCCCTTTGTTTGTGGTCTTGATATTCTGAATGGTTATAGGCTTCCTGCTGGCTTTGAAGAGGAAATGCGACTTGGGCCTACTTCTTACTCAGGTGGTTTAACCTAGGTCTGAGCTGGTACCATTTCTCCATGCAGTTTGGTTTTTGTTTTTCAAGAGAAAAACCTTTCTCTCAGACATGGCTAGTTGTCTACATGTAGGGAAATTAAGGAACATTCAGTCATGGGAGCCATTGACTGAAGGGGTGCCAGCCGGCCACATACTTTCCACCGCAGGACCAAGCGCTGGACCATTACTGTAGATTCAGTAGCAGGTCTCTGTGAATACAGGTAGGCAGGCAAAACCCCCTTGGCTTTGGTTTTTACAGCACCTCCAGGGCCAGAGAGAGAAGTTCCAGCCAGATCTTAATTTTATCCAAGCAACTTCTTCAACAGTTTACATAAAGCCGACTTGCATGCATGCAGGCAAACAGAACCGAAAGCCATGAACTGGAAATGGCTTTTTGCTGTGTCATGTCGCACTTGACTAGAAGGGGATGATTACAGTTCGTAGTGTGTTTCTAGTCCTTTCCTTGCCTTTCTAGTATTTCCCCCCTTTTCTCTTAAACAGGTTTTAACAGATTTTTTTTTATTTTTAAATAAATAAATAAAAAGGCCTTTATAAGAATTTACGAATATTGCGTTAACAGCTATTATCACGTTTGTATAGGTCCAAGTTATTTCTTTGCATAACAAAATGATGCAACAGCTGTTCACGGGAGACACCTGCTGAAGAGTTCCCTTCATTTTATTTTTTATTCTCAACTGTGAGCACCTCAAAAAGTGCCTTCACTCCAGTTTTAGACTTAAATCTGTGGTCTTGCTGTCTGGGGGCAGTGAACAAAAACAACAAAAATGCAACACTTGGCAGTTTTATGTATAAAACAGTATTTCTTATTTATAATAAAGACTGAATATTTGTAACCCCTCATATGCTGGGTTCTTGAGTATTTACTGTGTGTGTGTGTGTGTGTGTGTGAGAGAGAGAGAGAGAGAGAGAGAGAGAGAGAGAGAGAGAGAGAGAGAGAGAGAGAGAGAGCACCAGCTGTCCAAATATATTTGCTTTTCCTATCGGATTTGAATATGGGGGTGGAACGGTCTCATTTTACCTTACCACCTTTTTGTGGAAGGAAACCTGAGCTAAAAAGGATTTTAGCATGGAACTTCATCCAATTTCTAAATGGCTTCAAGATTTAATTTCACATTTTGAAAATATCCCCCTCTGTAGTGGCTAAAATGCTCACTTTGAATTCTAGAGACTTCTCGAATAACTGGAGATTTCAGTGACTGATTCACCATGACCTCTAAAACTTTTTCCTGGGTATCATTTATATTTTATTAAGAAAATTTCATTTATAAGAAGATAAGATTGAGGAAAAAGAAAAAAGTGGGTGAGAATTTTAAAAAGGAACAATACTGGGTAACCATAACCAGCTCAGACCCCACCAGCATATATTTGATAGGAATCTTTTACCACAGTGTTCACATCATTGTGCAGTTCTTAACACTGAATCTCATCTCTCATTGGCTATTCACTTAGCTTAGATCATTTTGGATCTGTTCACAGTCTGCTTTAGAATGTGTCATCCTAAATAACTCCAAATTATCTAAAAACTCATTCCTTACCTCTAACACAGGGTTTATGAATAAGTTGCAATACAGATCCTTGAGAAATCCCACTATTTCCTTCCCTCCACTTGTCAAAAGTTGGTCACTTAGTCCTACCCATTACTTTTGTGAAAGGCAATGTCCTCTCATTCTGTGGCTGCTAAATTTACTTAACGAGTCCAATAAGAGTCCTTCCCGTAAAATTCCTACTTGGACAGGATTGGGCACAACAGCTGAACAATATGGATCCAAGCAGAGCTAGGCTTTTCAAAGTTGCAGCCGTGTTGAGAAATTACCAATTATTATTTTACACTTTTTTGAGCTCCTCCTGTTAGAATTTCAGTCCTCCCCTGGGGAATATTTAGAAAATTAGCCTCCCCAATTTTGCCATCTATGAATGCAATTGTGGGTCTAGTTTAATGCTGTTGGTTTTTCTTCCTTACAGTTCCCTTCTCTTAGCCCATTGCTCCCTTCATCCCCTAAAAGAGTGTTATTCAACATGACATGAGCCAGAATTTCTCTTAAAATATTTTTTTCTGAGGAAAAAGCTGTTGAAGAATTTCAGCTCCCCTTCCCAAGCTGTCGCCCAGTTAACAGCATCATTATAAGCAAAATGTGATCCTTTGATTAATCAAACTGACGAAGCTCTGTGGCCTTACTGAAAACATTTGTGTCTGCTGGAGAATTATTTTTAGCGATGATTATCTTGCTTGCTTTACATGAGCAGATGATGGGGTAGTATCACCCCAGAAAGAACTTCATTCTCACCCACAACCACAAAACCTTTGTCTAGACCTGCTGGAGTGTGTTATGAAAATAGTGTCTGTATAATGCACTCTTGGTTAAAAGCTCATTCGGCAGCTCAGGAGTTGACAAAATCCCTCTCCGTATTAATCAGGAAATGCTAGGAATGTCATCAAGGAATTCCATTGATGCTCACTTCCTGACAGTTACAACAAAGAGGCTAAAAGGGCCGAGTAAAAGAAAAGAAAATTGAATGTGTGTGCAGAGGGGCAAATAAATTGATTCTTTAATCTTGAGAGGGAAGGAAGGAGGGGTCCGTTTTGCAGGAAGGGGCAGCAGACTGGACAGGCCAGATGTGACTGTACTTCCCTGCCTCGCTGACACCTCAGCCACAGTCTCGCCAGGTATGCATCACCTAGCTTGCTCAACGGAACTGAGCAGCAGGGTGTGGCCCTTCACTGATCTGCCGCAGCCCTGGAGGGTGTGGAATTTTATTTTAACCTAAGCTTCAGGGAAGGAGTGCTTGAGACAACTTTATCTGAGTGGAGAGGTAGTCACCAACTAGGTAGTGATAGCTTCCAGGCAAAAGTATTTTTAGCCACAGTTTGTAATCTGCTTCTACTGCCTCTTTGGTCCCACAGCAACAGTATTTACACTTTTTAATACTGCCACGCACCTTCTTTATCTGTTAGGCATTTCCTGCATCAGCGGTAGCTAAGCTGTGGCCCTCCAAATAGTGTTGGACTGCCATTTGTTTCATCTTCAACTGTTGGCCATGCTGGCTGGTGGACTGTTGCAGATTGTAGGGCACCGACATCTGGCAAGGGACAAGTTATTACATGGAGAGTATTTCCACTTGAGAAGAACACATTAATCCTGCAAGAATCCTTTTTGATCATTCAAACATTCAAAGTGCTTATCAGCTTGTATGTATGTCATCCCAGTAGGCCTTACAATGGCCTTGTAAAGTAGATTCATATTATCATCCAATGTTGCAGATTTTGGGGATAGGAGATAGGAGAAGATTTGCAGTGATTTGCATGTCATGTTGGGAGAAGTCACACTTAGCTGCAGCTTTCCAGGGCAGGAAAGTAATGTACATTCTATGAAATTATAGTTTGTTGTTGGGGGTTTTTGCCAAAGTTGTCGAGCTTTTTTGTTGTTGTGGAAAATCGGCGGGGGGGGACAGTGCTTAGCTGAACTTGTCTTTCTGGTAGCCCCACGACTCTGGAACTCATTGTCAGCTGACCTCCAAAAAGTTACCTCACACCAGTTTCCCCCCAAAAGATCTTGAAGGCCCATCTATTTCAGACGGCATACACATGGGTTCTTTGGGGCATATGCATTTGTGAAGCCTGTGTTTGAGCTGAAGGCTTAATGCAATTTATGATTACATTTATCAATGTTGTAGGGGTTATTTTTCTTTTAGAAGTTACATTTTTCCATCTGTGTCCATATTAAAGTCTCTACTATGATCACATATTAGACCAATATCCCATTTGTTCATATCCAGTCCATCTATTTGGTTCCATTTCTTACTGTATTCCACTTCCTGTTGGAGTATTCCATTTTGATTTTCCATTACATATCCATAAGTTCATGTCCAGTTCTGCATATCCAGTTCCATATCCTGTTGCATCCCATTTCCTCTTGTTTTTACAATGGTATCCTGATCTCTTCCACTTTCATTTTTTCCCATCTATTTCTAGAGGAAATAAGGTAAAGGTAAAGGACCCCTAACAGTTAAGTCCAGTCGTGAATGACTCTGGGATTGCAGTGCTCATCTCGCTTTACTGGCGGAGAGAGCCGACGTACAGCTTCCGGGTCATGTGGCCAGCATGAATAAGCTGCTTCTGGCAAAACCAGAGCAGCACACAGAAACATCATTTACCTTCCCGCCGGAGCGGTACCTATTTATCTACTTGCACTGTGATGTGCTTTCGAACTGCTAGGATGGCAGGAGCTGGGACTGAGCAACGGGAGCTCACCCCGTTGTGGGGATTTGAACCGCCAACCTTCTGATCGGCAGGCTCAGTGGTTTAGACCACATTGCCACCTGCGTCCCTACCAGAGGAAATACCATAGCTTTAGTAGCAACGTTCTTTGGGTACGTTCCAGATTGTAAGCAGAATCCTTTCTGTCTGCTAAAGCTAAAGAAAGACCAGGACTGAAATCCCAAAGCTTTTTTTCCTTTCATCTCTATCAACACCCTATCCAGATATATCTCCAAATCATCATTTGTAATCTTATCTTCTACATCTCCTCCAAATCCTTGAATGGAGATCATTTCCAATTCCATTTCCACATAGCCATCTGATTCCTTCAGTTTGCTTATTTCTTGATCCAGTCCTGCCACTTTTCATCAGTTTGTTCTGGAGTCTCTGTGCATGCTTCATTTCCATTTTTAACTTCATAAGCCTGTTTCTCCTCTAGCTTATTATTCCCATCGTTATCTTCATCCTCATCAAACATTGTTCTGAACATTTTTAGCTCTTCAACAGACACCTGTCTATGGGACCATTGTTTTAATTTTGTGTTTGCCCAGAAACGTGAAACTGTTTGCTGCTGCCCATCTCTACTGCCTCAGTCTTCTACTGCCTGGTATTGCCATGACCTGGAGGCAAAGGACCTGACAAACCATAGCAAAGCATGGTGATGATCTCACCCCATGTTTTTTTCTGAGCCTCCCAGCAGTGAGCAACCACAGAACATTACGCAGTCTGAACCAGCATCATCAGCTTAAGGCCGAGGAAGCTGCCAGACAGCTCAAGAGATTATGAGAAACACCTGAGCTTTAATTACCTACAATTAGAGGTTGGAATCAGAGGCAGTAAGCTAGGAGATAAGAAAGGCCTTGTACATATGTCACTTTTAAGTAAGTTCTGAACTCCATATCCCTATATGCATATGTATAGGCTGTGGGTCCCCCCCCCCACTAATGTTTTATCACTAAACAAGCAGCTTAGGAAGGAGTTCCTGTTAAGGATGGGCCAAACAGAAAGGCAACAAAGTGCCCTGCTTCCTCAACCTCTTAGCAAGCATTGTTATCAATGTATGTGGATAGAGGTGCTCTGATAGACATGATGTACTGAAACTGGCATAAAGCTTTGAGAATGTCCATTGCCAAACAAACTTTGCAGCCATGGTAAAAGTAGACAGTTCCTCTTCTGAGTGGGTAACTAATTAAAGAACAGGAAGCAGTGGTTAAGAGGGACGGTGCACAGTTTTTACAACAGAGGAAACTAAATTTTGGATTTCCTAAGGACTTTTACTGGAAGCAGGGACCATAATTTTTTCACAAATACCTGGAGAGTGGCACCACGTGTGAGCAATTAACTAGAAGCTACGGGAGATCTTGAACACATGTCACTGAATGTTTGCAGAGGACATCAAAATTACTCAGGATGGTGCATCTCAAAGCAAAATTTGAAGAGATCCTAATTGATTTCTCTAAAATTGGTGAATGGATAAGAAAAATGGCAGGTGAGAGTCAATTGATCTGATTAACAGTAGATGTTTTCAGACTTATTCAGTGGGGCCACAGAGTTTCTCAGAAGCTTACCAGGATGGCTTCTATTAGAAAACCAAGAATAGTGGATAAGCTTCTGTACCACACTTGGTCTCCCCAACACTACACAGCCATGGGAGAATGTTTGGTGTGTTCAACACGGCATCCTCAGCTTATGCACAATTAATGGTGAGGCGCACTGTTCCTAGTCAGCTATGCCCTGTGTGAAAAACTGTTTGTGGTCTATAGGAAAAGCTCCAGAATTCTCTGCAGCACACAAAGCTCAGTAGGATAAATCACTTTTTATATGGAAAGCAGGAAGTTTGAAGACCACTGAGCTAAAGCAAATAACACCTCCTGAACGGTATTGTTTTGTCTGCTTGAGTTTGGTGCAAAATATGAGCTGCTTTGTTTGTAGAAGGCTGGTGTTGGGTATAGAGTTGTGAGTATAGTAAATTCAGTTAACCTGAATTTAAACATGTACATTCCAGAATACTTTAATCAGGATTAAGTCTTAGCTCATCTTCACATCTGTTCCTCTTTTTCATCATAGATTCAAAATATGTCAGACATAAAGCAGTCCCTCTCAAGCTGTTTTGATTGGTGTGTTTTCTGGGTGTTGCTAAATAATAGTAATAATTATAATGCTAACAAATTCTTTGCAAGTATTCTAATTGGGCTAAGGTGAGTGGGAACATGCCCATTTCATTCTGGAACGTGGCACAGGTTTAACAAAAGTGGTGTTACCTGAGGGTAAAACCAGCTACTTAATGAAGTTGTGTTTTACATTAATGAGTTTACAGAACAAGCCCTGCGGTGAGTCTGGCCTTGGGTTTGCCCTGTAAGCGATTTTAATGTGGAAGATCAATAATTAAATTGTTCTTTCTGTCCTCCTGCCACCCATCCCACTCCCTCTTGGCCTTCTGCCAGGGGCTTTGGCTGCTGTGTTCTGCAGAGATCCGCCCCTACGAATGGCTAAGAAGAAACTGTTAAGTGTCTCCCTGAACTGTACATGGGCTGGGCCCTCTTTTTTTTTTTTTTTTATTTGCAAGGTGAGTCAGACTGAAGGCAAGTTCTCTTATTCCTGTCTAGAGTGATTCAGGCAGAGGAGGTGATAAAAAGCACCTGGAACAAGAAACAGAGGCCCGGGTGGAATTGTCCGCAGCTGCACGTCTACCACCACACAGCTTTGTCCCTTGATCTTGAGGCTTTTGCTTGGAAGAGTTGGATCTGAGCACTTTCTGGACAACACAGCCCTCCAAACCTCCCTGGAATGCCTCAGCACTGGCTGGTGACTGTCAGCTGCCTTGCAATCACTCTCCTCCTCCCGTCAGCTGTTGGCATTCAAAGAAGAGAAGGTGAGGCAAACGAGCGTGAAATCTTTCCACTTTAGTTTTTGGAAGTGGGCTTCATTTTGCAGTCTTCTGTCTCTCCCTGACACTTGTTTTTGTGTCAGGTGCACTGTGGGCCAGCTGCTGAGCAGCCCCTTGTTGTGTGAGAGAAGAAGCTAAGCTGAAGACTCTTTCTCTTTATGAGCATGTGGAATGTCTTGGGAACTGGGCAGTAACGTTTTCAGCATGTGAGCGATAATGGAGGATGGGACCAGATCTTCGTCATCTAAGCTTCCTTCCTTAGGTCTGGCCCATGTTTCTCCTCCAAAGCCTTCTAGTTAGAGGTAGATGGTGAAGCGCACACTGGGGTCGCCTAGCAACTGTGAGCTTGCTCATGTATTATCTGTATCCTGATTGGGTGTCTGGGCTGAGATATGGTCACACCCGGTAATCGGTCAGTGATGAGGACAAATGTCCTATCAGTCTAGTGGATAAGTCCACTATAGGTCTTTTAGTAAGAAGGTGACAAGTGGATGAATGTTGATCCCCAGTAAATTTAGATTCATTCAGGGACTTTTGAAAATGCTGTCCTTAGTGTTTTACTTCAATCTCCAGATGGAATATACATTCAAATGAGACATGTTTATTCCAATACTTTTTATATGCTTCCTAGGGCAATGGGGAGGGGCTTTGGTTCAGTAGTAGAACATCTGCTTTGCATACAGAAGATATTGAGTTTCATTCCTTAGCATCTCCAGGCATGATTGGGAATGTCTCCAGTCTAAAATCCTGAAGAGTGAAAAGAGCTAGATAGAGCAACGGTCTTACTCTATATAAGGCAGTTGTTGCAGTGGAAGAAACTGAGGGTGGGGATGGTAATTTTTAAAATAATTGTTTTACTAAATTGTTTTAGATCTTGAGCTAGAAACAGAAATTCAGCTTTCAAAGTATATACAGTACATCATGCAAGTATATACAGTCCCTGTGTGCACTTGATCAACAGTGTTGGTGTTAATTCTTCACTTTTTGACGTTAGCAGGGTGGTTTCTGTGATGTAATTCTCTCAGCATATCTACCAGTGTCTTCAAAATTAATTCTATGCATTTGACACTTTTCATAAACTCACTGTGGGCTAACATGTCAGAGTTCTTAACTTTGAGTTAGTACCACTCATATGTTTGGCCACACATTTATATCAGTTTTACACCAGTGTTCCTATGGTGCCTTCCTTTAAGGAATCCTGTGAATTGTAGTTTGAAGAGAATGATGAGAATTTCTTATAAATCCCTAAACATTCATATATAGCCACGTAGAGAACAAGAATGAAGACAACTATAATTTGTTATATATAACAATTGTTTATAGACAAGGGGTGATTCCACACTAGATGTTTCAGTGTGGGACTGCCACGCTCTGTTCATTCACTTTCTATTTCATTCATTCATTTTATTTGTATACCACTTTTCAACACTCTGGGAATGGCTTCAACAGGCCTGCTAAACCAGGTGAGAGTAGCCAAGGGGTCTCAAATCCCCACTGAGTTAGGGACCTGCATGCAAAGACAGGCTCCGGTGGATTGAGTGGACAAGACTAATGGCGCCTCCAACAGTCAAGAAGGTGGTTTCTGTGTGTGCTGTATAGAGGGAAGTGAGCAAATGGGGCGCATCCACCTAGGAGAAAGAAAACTCTGACCTTCAACCTCTGCTGCTTTGCAGGATATTTTTGGGAGAAGAAAAGGCTAAGGAGTAAACTATGGTTACCAGATGTCCCTGTTTCCTGGGGACAGTCCCCGGATTTACAAATCTGTCCCTGGACAAAATACGTCCCTGGAATGTCCCCGGATTTCATATAATGTCCCCGGATTTATATTTTAAGTGTTGTAGATTTATTAGTAGGGAATGAATGTTGCATGATTGGTTCAACGGCACAAGACACAATATATAGGGACTTCCAGGAAGGCAAAATGGCAGGTGCCACGGCAGCGAGCAGCTTCTGAAGCCAGCCAGAGCCAACTGCACTATCAGGCTGGCTCCAGGCTGCTAAGACTGCCGCTGCCGCTGCCGAGGGGGAACCGGGGATGCCCGGCATGTCAACTGGGGGAACCGCTGACACACACACCCAATGACCCAAATTGAGCTGGGAGCGAGAGTGTCCGGCCACCTGGACGACTGCCCAGTGACGCTCCGGAGCCGACACAGGGAGAAGGAGGAAAGGAGAAGGAGAAGGGAGAGAGAGAGAGAGAGGAAGGAGAAAAAAAGAGGGGAGCCCTGACCTTGCCATGCTGCTGCCGCCACCACTGAGGAAGAGAGGTAGCAGAGCACCGGGAGGGCAAGGACACATGGCCGAGCCGAGGCCTGACCGAGCCTACACCATGGCAGGTAGCGCTCCAAGAGATGGTTCCACGGAGCAATGGTTCCAAACTACAAGAAAGAAGATTCCACCTAAACATTAGGAAGAACTTCCTGACAGTAAGAGCTGTTCGACAGTGGAATTTGCTGCCAAGGAGTGTGGTGGAGTCTCCTTCTTTGGAGGTCTTTAAGCAGAGGCTTGACAACCATATGTCAGGAGTGCTCTGATGGTGTTTCCTGCTTGGCAGGGGGTTGGACTCGATGGCCCTTGTGGTCTCTTCCAACTCTATGATTCTAGATCATGCCGGGGCCCAGAGGAAGGCCACGTGACAGAGGAGACCCAGAAGAGAACATATTACTTCTTAATTTTTTAAAAAAAGATTTTTTTGTTTTAAAAAAAAATTAAAAATTTGTCCCCGGATTATTTGAAAAAAATCTGGTAACCTTAGAGTAAACCCTGCACAAATCTGGAGTGGAGTCCCTAAGACGGTTGGCTGGCACCTTGCACCCCTCCTTCCAGCAACTCCTGGAGTCCAGCATCTTGCTCTGCTTTCCTTTGGACCACATCGGTGAGGCTGAGAGGGGGTCTTGTCATCTGGGCAGCCCAAGACCTCCAGACACACTACCTAGGCTTGCATCCTGGGGAAGTCACTTCAGTGCTGGTAACTCAGTGGTTTGACGTCACCCCCAGAGGCACACTCCATTATCTCTTGAGATAGCCAGATGCTAACAACATACATGGCACATACATGTGCAAATCTACACACACACATCCATACACAGCTGCCACAGGAAAAAATAGATCTCAGGGGAGAGGAAATTATAACCAACACTGAACTCATAGAGCATGAGGAATCATAGATGCCAGTAGTGAACTTATTATCCCAAATGTAGATGTTTATCTAGCCCACATGGCACCATCCATGGTAAAGAGGGAAGTATCAGCCTTGGGAAGACCTCAAGGTTTGCAGAAGTGCAAAAAATATTTAGGGGGAAAACTGATATATTTAGCAATGGTAATGTGAGGAGGGAGTACAGTCCAACCCAGTGAAGAGTGAACTTGCTGTGTGGTTACAGAACACTGACTTCTTTTGTGTTCTAGAGTTGGAATGTTTGCAAATGGGAGGTCTAAGATGACCAATCTGGACAGGGAACACAGACCCTTTGTGTCACTATTTTCCAGAGACAGTCCTGGATTTAGAGAAGCCATCCTGGTTTCTGATTTGGTCCTGGAATGTCCTGCTTTTTCTTAGGACATCACTATTTTCATCAGAGAAATGTTGGAGGGTATGGTAGGATGTCCCTGTTTTCATCAGAGGGTATGGAGTTATGTAACCCCTGAGCCAAGGAGATAACTAGACAGCCCTCTATAGTTTTATTATGTTTTTATATACATGTTGGAAGCCGCCAAGAGTGGCTGGGGCACCCCCATCAGATGAGTGGGGCAAAAATGACAAGGTATGGTCATTTTGTATGGTTTCATGTCCCTATTTTCATCAGAGAAATTTTGGAGGGAATGGGAGCAAGCTCTTGAAGCAAGAAGCAGGGAAAACAGGCGTGAATAGGAAGGAGTGGAAAAGGGGACAGAATAAGGGGCTTAACGCTTAATATTATCTAAACTAGGAAAGAACCTTGAAATGACAGGAGTTACCTTTTCTTTTTGCCCACCCAACACAAACAAAGGAGCTTGTGACCACCTTCAGTTGTTTTACTACATCAAAATTCAGTTGGTTTAAGTTCGGATGTTCCAGGTGCACTGAAGTGAAAGTAGCACTAAATAACAGCCTGCTTGTGTCTGACATCTTTGGCTTTGACAGCTTCAGGTCTATAAATGCATCAGTCCTTCTCACTGAATGAGCAGAAGGGAAAGCACTGACCCCAGAACACTGCCCCGCATTAAAAAATGGAAGGTAAAAAAGGCAGCATTCCCACTTGCCTGCCAAGATGTTTAGTGCCTTAGTAGCAATGTGGGAAGCTGACGGTGTAGTACCCAATTCATCTTTCCACATTATCCCCCAAAAAAGGGGGGGGGGGGAATAAGGCAAGTTCCTTTACATCTTACTTCAGAAGGCTCTTTTCCCATAGCGGCAGAGCAGGCACGGCTGATCCCCTTCTTTTGGAGCTTGGCTGCAAGGCCTGAGAACAAAATGGTGATCCCTCATTCCACATACAGAAGCCAAGCATACTGGCCGTTGCATCTTACTTCAGTCTTAGTTCAGCACTGGAGGCAGGACATTGTCATCTGCTGCACCTGAGGGCAGAGGGCTGGCTGAGGAGGTGCAGGTCACATCCAGCTCTGTCCTCCAACACATTGCTGCTGACCTGTCCCCTCCCAGCACCTGTATCTTGCTTACCCTTCCAGGATTAATTTGGTCCCCAATTCTTCCTTTCTCTCAAATCCATCAGTTTATATTCACCTCATTCTGAGAGACCAGCGGGGAGGGGAGTCTGTCGCAGCAGCAGGGGGAGACACGTGTCTCTTCACCAGCCTCTCGGCCTCACTTCTCTCCTGCTCCACCTTCTGAGTCTGAAATTCCCTCCGCCACAGACTCTTCTTGCTCACTAAGCCCTGTTACCCCTTCAGTTTCTGACACCTCCCCCCCCCCCCAGTCTTTCCTCTCTTTCTTCTCCATGTGACTGCTCCTTGTTGTCCCACCACCACTCCCTGGGCTCTGAGCCTTCCTTCCCTTGGGGTTCCCCAGCTGGTTCCTCTGTGTCCAACCAGTCCCGGACATATCTAAAGTTTTATTGTGAAAGCCCATCTCAGCACTGAGAATCTCATTCAGAAAAGCTATGCGAAGAAACTTCACAGGCATCAGCACTGGGAAGAAGTGTGACATTACCTTGTGTAAACACATGCAGTTACAGACACGCTTATCGTGATGTAATTGTCTCCAAAGAGGCTATTGACAGACACAAAGCATTGAGAAAACAACAGCAGCAGCAGAATCAAGGCAAGACTGGATGATGTAATCTGTAAGCAAGTTGAGCTATTGGCTATGAAAATTGCTATGCGGTGCTAATTACATGTGTTGGTCAATCTAATCAGTAGTCATTGCCATATTAGGCTTTTTTAAGTTAGGAAAAATAAATGTGCAAAGAGTGTCAAGGTCTTTCTCTCACTGGGAGGGTAAATCTGTATCTGAATTTCACCACTCCGGAAGGAAAGTGAAGACTCACAGGACTAAATGCTCTTTCATACAAAAGAATTCCTTCTACATAGGAAAATAACAGACGGTACTAGATAAGTTTAAAGAAGCCTTCAGTCATGGGATTCTCTGCATCTGCAGGCTGAATTGGTGCAACTCTTTCCCCCCACAATATATTTACCACCCCCTCAGTGAGAACTAAGATGCTGTGGTTTAAAGTGGTCTTTATATAAAATAGCAACTGAGACACAACATGAGAGTCAGTTAATTTAGATATGACACAGAATTTAACAAAGTAAGCTTTGCTATGGTTTAGCTTGACAGCTACATTTACGAAATGTGGTTTGTGATTGGCTGGCAAATCAGAAAGCTGGTTTTGAGCTGGCATTGCAAACCATGATTTTCTTATTTATGGCTTGGTGTGATGTCTGAATGGACCAATGCTGAACAGATTAATCTGTGATTAGTGCACTGCAAACCATCGTTTAGAATGCTATCTGTGAACTTAGTCAATTTCTTCATCTTGTGTAAATACCCACCTCCCTTAAACAGAAGGAAGACAAAGACCAGTGTTCTTTCTTGGTATTTGTTTAGATTCAGTAATCATTACTTTTGCCTTAGGCATAAGCTTTGAAGCCAAAGTCCCCCTCTCCCCACACCAAATAACCACCTAGAGAGCGTTTGTGTTCCACCAGCAAGTGGGGGAAGAGCTGCAGCAGATATTGATGTGGGGAGGGGGAGTCTACTTTCTCTGTCCTGTACTAGTCCACCACTGAAAGTCCCTCGCTCCAAACACTGCTTTTCCCTAACAGAAGTAGCCTTCTTCTTCACACACACACCCCAAGCTCCTAAGAAGGGAGAGAATCTCTGGTCCAGTCAGGGTGGAAGAATGAGGAGAAGTTTTCCCACTCTTGCTTGCTGCCTTCCCAGTAAGAACTGTCTCACCCGTGCCAGTAATTATTTAAGAAAACAATATGCATAGCCTGTTGGCATCTGTCTGTCTCAAGAGACAATGGAGTATGCTTCTGGGGGTGAAATCATACCACTGTGTTACCAGCCCTGGTGACCTCCCCGGGGCATAAGCCTGGGCAGTGTGTCTAGAGGTCCTGGCCCACCCAGATGACAAGGAACACCGCCCCCCCGATGTGGTCCAAAGGAAAGCAGAGCAATACATTTCACACCAGCTTGGCTGCAGGAGTTGCCAGAAGGAGGCATACAAGATGCCATCCAACTGACTTGGGGACTCCATTCCAGATTTGTGTAGGGTTTACTCCTTAGCCTTTTCTTCTCCCAAAATATCCCACAAAGCAGCAGAGGTTTAAGGTCAGAGTTTTCTTTCTCCTAGATGGGCCACCTTCCCAGGTGGATGAGCCTCACCTGCTCCTCACTTCCCTCTACACAGCACATTTAGAAACTGCCTTCTTGACTGTTAGACCCATTGGTCTCACCCTCCCAATCCACTTTGCCTGCAGGGGAAGTCCCTAACTCACTGAGGGTTTGAGACCCATCAGCTACTCTCACAAGTGGTATCACCTCTGGTGGGATACATGTCATGCTCTTTCTGGGGTAGTTTATCCACCTATAGTCTCCAGCCTGCACTCAGCTCTCACCTGTGGCTCCTTGCCGCTCTCAGCATGCAGCAGTGCTCACACTCCAGGAATACATAGCTATATGCTCCATAATTAAGGAAACATCTAGTTCAGCCCTCAGTAACCTGTGTAACGTAGACACTTGTCTCAATCACACACCACAGTTTTCAGTGTATGCCTAAAAAGGCAATGCCCTACTTGGGTTTAAGGTTTAAGAAGCCGCACCACGTCTTCCTGTCCTCTGAGTCATTTTGAGACATGCTGAGATGATTTTTTTTTTTAAAATAGAATGTGGAGGAACACACACCCAGAATTCCTTGCAGCATGCTATTTGAGCCTGAGATACTGGGAAAGCAGGGAATGACCCACTTCTGCGGTAATGGGAGGGCTCCCACACAAGCTAACTTCAGGCGTGGCTAGATGGGGCATTGAAGGAGCCTGGGAAAGCAAAGGAGGCTGTTGACGGGCACATGGGCTGAGGCTCTGCCTGGGGGGCGGGGGGTGCTGATTAAATTCCAGGTGCTTCTGAGTGAGCGTTGAAGGGTATGAGATCAGCTCTACTTGGCTTGGCAGCCTTGGCAGACCCAGCATCCGGCTGATGCCTTGGAAGCTCTCAGGTGCTCGGAATGCAAGTGTCGTGCCTGAACCTGATCGTATGTGTTGGCAGCCAAGCTGAGGATTAGCAGGAGCAGCTGTGGAGAGCAGCTCTTGGTGTTTCATAGACTAGCAAAAGCACTGTAACACCCATGATAATTCTGCAAACTTGGTAGGTGACGGAGATGTGATTCTTAAGTATATGGTTCTCCGTAGTATTCATTACAAAGAGGTTGGCTATGAAAATTTCCCTCTGCTTTCTTCTGGGCTTGTTGGTACTCTGCACACAAACATGGGGGGGGGGGGAGAGGCAATCTAAATCCTGTGCTTGGAAAACAGAAATTCAGTACTAAAAATAAAGAGCATTAATAAAATGTTGGTAGATCCATAAAATTCACCTTAACGCCTTAGGGCACAGCTACACTGCCAACCTGTACTGGTTTATACTTGTTCATGTTTCACGGCTTCTCCCAAATAGCTCTGGGAAACGTAGTTTGGCCCCCTGCAGCCTTCTAGCAGGCCTTGCAGCTCCGCCTTTCCTGGTACATTAGCTTAGGGAAGGAAATCCTTCAGGTACAGGCTAAACACTTTGCTTTCTAATGGTTGCTTCTCTCTGGGTTTGCTGCTGTTTTGTTCGTGGGGTCCAGATGTTATTATAGAGGGTCCTGAGTGTAGGAAGAGAGAGAAATTCAAGTCCGTGAATTCTCCAAGGTCTAAAGATAGAATATCCACAGTGCCTGGGAGTCTCTCCTAGGGGAGCCAGATTTTCCTTGTTACAGAGCAGGTCATGGGGCTCACTCTCCTTTCTTAGATAAGTCCTGTCAATGGAAGAAACTGGGAAACAAGTTGCTTGCCATAGAAACAGGGGGGCTTTTGATAGGGGACTGAGGGAACACCTCCCCTGTTGTTTCAGCATGAGAATCTTTTTGAATACAGTATAAATATAAAATTCATGTTCTGTTTTATTTTAACCCAGATTGATTAGTGCATATAGATTACAGTATTTTAAAATGTAGTCCTGCTGCAACAGCTGTGGAGAATGACACCATCGGTCCACTGGCGCACTTTTCAAAGTACCAGAGCAGGCTGCCGACCCCTCTCCTCCTGGCACAGCTGCTTCTGGTTTTTCCTCATCAGCTACTTTCTCTTTCTGCTTCTGAGGCATCTAATCATAAGCTTGCATTTTTATTAAAGCTTATATGTTTAATCAGGGCTTGTATTTTAAGAATGAGTTTAAAAATGTTCTGTTTCATGCCAGGCAGAAGACCATGCCTAAAAACCTTGGCAAGATATTTTTACTCCTAGACAAGGGGCCCCCCTGATTTATAGCAGAAAACAATTCTCAAAGTCGTAAAAACGGAATTACAGGCTGACAGCCAAGGTTACACTGACCCTACAAATTAAGGGTGGATAAATAGTAAAATGAGCCATATCTTCTTCCTAAGGTTAAGAAGGTCAAGAGCAGTGAAAAAGCATCTAGCTGGCAGAAACAGAACATTTTCTGGGAAATCTTTTCTAAAGCTGTTTGTTTCTTAAACTAAGATCCTTTTAAGATTTCTTTTCCTTTTAAAAGGTTATTTATGTATTAAATATATTAGTTTAAATATAATTATGCAAAGGATTTAAGAAATGCTAGATTCTTATTTCATATAGTTGGAAGAGATCACAGGGGCCATCAGCCATCAGCCCCCCCCCCCTTGCCAGACAGGAGACGCCATCGAGCACTCCTGATATATGGTTGTCAGGCCTTTTGTTTAGAAACCTTCAAATGAAGGAGATCTCTCAATGTTGATGTGAACTCAATCCTTGACATGCATAAGATAAAAATTCAAGATTAATTATCTGTTTTGGAAGGCAATAGGGCAAGGAGGGCAAGAGGTGAGCTGGTAATTAAGATTCCTTGTTGAGACACATGTAAGATATATTACTACTTATTTGTCATTTATAGATAGAAGAATATATAGCTTTTTGATTTCCATAAAAGGGCAAGAAGGAAATGGGTGTATCTTTTGTGATTGGCTCTAGCAAACAGCCAATAGGAATTTCAACCAGGCTGATTGGACAGAGGCAGCCACAGGAGGAGCAAGGGGGCTGGATTAAGGAAATATAAGTGCTGGCCAGAATGGCAAGAGGCCAGGCCAGAGCTTGGTAACCATATACCACTGTGCCTCATATTTATTTGTCTGACAAATAAATTACTATTTTAATTTCTCTATTGCTGCGTTGAATATTTCATTCCAGCTAAGCGTTAACCACAAGCAGGGTGCTACACTTCCAGGCCAAGACACTTTAAAGACTAACATATGTATTGGAACAGAGACCCCTTTGTAGGATGCAATGCCAACACTGCTTTTGGATATCAGCACCAACTTGCTATTTTTATTTTTAAATTTTATGATAGGCTGTTATTGTAAAATATGGTATAGACATTTTTATAATAAACAAAATGTATAGGAAGAGATGGAAAGTGGGATTTGTTCTCTGGACAATGCTTCTTTGCTGAGCTTGTTCATGACTCTAACCTTGAGTTATGAGTTGTTGGTTTTGCTTATGCATATGCTGTGAGGTGGGATTAATGATATTACTAATAAGAGTGACAAGAGTTTCCTGGTTCCATATTAATTCCTCATCTGTGTTTTTTTCCTTCCATCACTAATATTCTTGCTGTTTTAGCTCCCATTTCATTTTGGCTGAAAGGGAGTTGAATTGCTGGTGTTAAATTGAAAGGGCAATGGAGCAGAGTGAGAGAAATGAAGACTAAGAGAAGGCATGGCAGTGCCTTAAGCCCAACCTACTCCATTTGAAATAACCACAGGGCACAGTTCTTATAGAATGGTAAAGTTGGAAAGGGATCCTGAGGGCCATCTAGTCCAACCCCCTGCAAGACAGGAATCTCAGCCAAAGCATTCACATTAACTAAAGCATCTTAGGTTGCAGTGGTTTGCTTTTAAAAACCCAAATATAGAAAACTAGCATGCTGCGGAAGCTGGCCTGTCAACACTGGAAACAATGGACCAGCCAGTTTTCTGTGATGAGGGAATCAGGCTAATGTTGCATGACTAGTCACTGCAGCTTGCGTAGCTTGGATCTGAGCTTATCAACAGGGTGGCCTTTAAATGTATATCATCAAGTAAAAATGGCGAGCCAATTTCTGGAACTGCCAAATGGGTTGTTGTTCTTGAATGGTGTGAACTATTCTCTTTGCTTTCAGCCTGCCATTGCAATGGGAAATCCAGGCAGTGCATGTTCGACATGGAGCTGCTCAGACGAACAGGAAATGGATACCGGTGCCTCAACTGTGCCGAAAACACAGAGGGAAATAATTGTGAGCGGTGTAAGGAGGGCTTCTACCGCCAGGAACCTCGAGGACGTTGTGTATCCTGCAGCTGCAACCCCAAAGGTATGCAGGGACTGAGGGGCAGGTGGGAAAGCCCCTCACCCCCAATCTTATGGGACTGCAGTGTCTGTTGAGGTTCTACTGCTGCATATCTCTGTCTACACTCAACCCAAATATGTTGGCAAAATAAGCCAAATGTTCTGGCACCCTTAAAGCCACTCACTACGTGGAGAATTGGGGTTCCAGTGCATACCCTGAGTTGGGTTCCTCTGAATGAGATCAGGGAGAGGAGAAGCCAAAAGCAGCCGTTCTCCTGAACACAATCAAGGGGCACTTCCAGACTGTTACTGTTTTCAGGTGGAAATCCAGCTTGCACAATCATAGTTGGCTAAGAAGTCTTGTGCAACAAACTGCTTGCCTGAAAGATTGGACTTTCTGCAATAAGGAAAGTGAAGGTGGAATCCACTGGGAAATGTGGAGTGGCACTTGCTTTGCCATAACATCATCTAACCACCCTGCGAATAAGTGAAGATGAATGCTCAATACATTACCTGTTTGGAAGCATGCCAGGTCTGTAGGACTCCAAAAACTTGTTTTTGTTATTGTGGAATGGGGACCCGAAGGTACGCCTCAAGGCCTCAGTGAGGTTTATAATGCTAACCACAATGCACTTCTATCCTATTGTTGTTTTCAATTAGATACCACATTCTGATGTGTTTTTCCCAAAACCAGCTTCAATCTGAATGTGAAGCAAAACAAAACAACCTAGCTGTGTTCTAAGCCGGTAATGCGTACAGAGCCTACGTAGCTTGAATTTTCTTGGTTATTTGGGCCAGAAGGAAAAATAGTCAGCATCAGCCTCCCTTTTGGCAAAGTTTACTATGTAGTCACTTTGTGCATTGATTGTTCCTGTGGAGCAGAAATAGCACTAGATATCTTTGGTCAGCTGTGAGGCAAAAATGGTGCCAGTGATGTACATCTGCTAAAGTGTTACATCTAGAGATCTGCATAATATAATGTGCTGATCCCAGCACAGGTTTAGCATATCTTAGAAATATGAATTTCTTCTATCTAAAGAACAAAGCTCTGCCTCTCCTCCATTCCAGCCTAGCTGTTTTCCTAGAGGGAATCATTAGCACATCCTTTCTCCTCAGCTGCTTTAGAACAAAGAGCTAGTAATACACCCAAAATGGAGACCTGTAATACAATTATTTCTCATGTGATCTAAGTTAAATACTTCATGACAGATCCAGCGGAGATACAGCCCTACTTAAACCATTGGCTATTAGGCTCTCTGCATCTCCAATGTTTAGCTCAGAGGAATTGAGCTTTTAGCAGTACACATCCATACATATACAGAGTTATTTAATTGTACGTTGAACTATCAAATAACTTAACAGGTTTTGTCTGTGCAAATAGAAGATTGCTGCTTTTTGCTTCCCCTTATTTGAGCTGTATGAACTTTAGGACAGCCTTTCTAGGTCCTTTTCCCTTCTGGAAGAAAGCAATGGAGACTTAGGGCCAAAAGTAATTGTGATGCTGATCATGCCACTTGCAGGCATGTCAGTTGATTTTTATCAAGACCACAGGATGCAGGGACATTTAGTCCTTTCCTCTCCTCCTGTGGTCCTGACAAAAGTAGTCTGGTCCTGCTATTACCTCTGGGAAAGAAGCCTTCATTGGCAGCAGTGGATACTTCCCTCCAGGGGCTCATGGTGTGTGTGTGTGTGTGTGTGTGTGTGCGCGCGCGCGCTCGTGCGTGCGTGCGTGACAGAAAGAGAGAGAGAGTGAGTTGTGGGGAGTGATTTTCATCAGACCTGAAGCAAAGGAGGAAAGTGTTACCCATCTCCTCCCCACATACCAGTCCCAACAAAAATCCCCAACAAAAATTTATTAATTTTGTTCTAAAAACTGATGTGATTACAAGTTTAGCATCATTTCTAGTTTGGCCCTTGCTTTGCCTTTGTAATAATCAGTTTATTTACAAATTTATAGATTGGGTAGATATTTTGGGGGCAGAGGAACCTCCAAGCAATAGAGTCTACCAATTCAAACCTGAACCATTGCCACTTTTCTGGCAATATTCCACAAAACCAGGTTTCAGCCTATCTCATACTGCAGAAGAGCATCATATTTGTACATGCCAAAGCAACTTTTTAGACGAAGTGTGCCTGAGTAGTTCAGCAATGTGCCAGTCATGACAAACCAAGCAGGAGAGGAACTTTGCACAATGGAACTGAATGACTACTGCAGCAACTCTCCTTGAGTTTCCTTGGAATTGCTATAAACCTGATGAGAATCATAAATATTGACCCGATTGCTGTCTCTACTACTCCTTCTTCACAGGTTCTTTCAGTGTACAGTGTGATAACCAGGGACGATGCCACTGCAAACCTGGTGTGACAGGTGATAAATGTGACCGATGCCAGGACAATTTCCATTCCTTCTCAGAATCTGGCTGCAGAGCTGCTGGGCAAATACAGTAAGTGCTGTCGGGTCGGTGGAGCTGTTTGTTGCTGGCTAATGTGTTCCAGTGGAGCTTCATTTGAAAATGGTCCTTTGGTTTTCTCAGGAATTGTGATTGTGATCCAGCTGGCAGCACGGGCCAGTGTGTTTCAGGACGTTGCATCTGCAAGGCAGCTGCTGAAGGAGAGCGATGTAGCAGGTGTGTGCACAAAGATTGTGTGGCTAAATGTTTTGATGGTGCTCAGAGTTGTCATGATCAAGGAATCCACTTGGTAGCTCAAGTTGCTCTTTCACTTAGCATACAAACCCAACAGAAATGTAGCTTTCTCTCTGACTCAGAAATGGAGGCTATGTGGATTGAGTTCAGTGTGCAAGCATGGAATGTGGAATCTAGTGCCAGTGTTTTGGATACTGAGAACTTCAGTTTCCACTGAGAAAGCAATGTGTCTTCTGTAATATTTGGAAATGTAGGTCTGTGGTGTCTGGTTGGCCAGAAGAGAGCTTCAGAAGCCAGGAAGGGGGCTTTCAGTCAGTGCACAGCTATACAACTTTCAGCCTTCGTCCTTGCACTTCCCCACCCATCCTCCTGCCTCTTCTGCCCACTTAACCCCAATCTCCATTCCATTCGTATTATTCCTTCCATTTCATTCTTGCCTTTTGCCGTGTGCTGGTTCAAACATTATTATATATATATTTTTGCATTTGTATTAGTTGCTTTGGCATGTATGGGGTGTTAAGGGAGGGGTAGTACCTCTGGAGGATACGTCACACTCCTTCTTGGTCCACCTGTGATTCCCAGCTTGCACTCACCTCTCACCTGTGGCTTCTAGAAGCTATCAGCATGCGTCAGGAACAACTTTGACTGACCAGCTAAACCAGGTGAGGGTAGGTTTGGTCCTGCTCATACCAAACCCACAGACACTAGACATGCTGACCAGAGGGGAAAGCTACCGGTAGTTGACGGCAAACCCAATCTAAGCCAGTTCAGTGCATGGTGGGCTAGTAAAACAGGCTGACTTTGGAATGTGGGCACTGCTATGCCATTAGTTGTGGTAGTGATGATGACTGGAATTTTCTGTGCTAATCTGGATAGGAGCATAGCATGCCCTCCAACATTTCTTTGATGAAAATAGGGACGTCCCATTCCATAATGATAATTTTAATATTTATACCCCACACATCTTACGGGGTTGCCCCAGCCATTCTGGGCAGCATTCAATATATATAAAACATTAAATGTTAAAAAAACCTTCCCTATACAGGATTGCCTTTATGAAGCTCGGGGGTCAGATAATTCCATACCCTCCAACATTTCCCCAATGAAAATAAAGGTAAAGGTAAAGGTACCCCTGCCCGTACGGGCCAGTCTTGACAGACTCTGGGGTTGTGCGCCCATCTCACTTAAGAGGCCAGGGGCCAGCGCTGTCCGGAGACACTTCCGGGTCACGTGGCCAGCGTGACATCGCTGCTCTGGCAAGCCAGAGCCGCACACGGAAACGCCGTTTACCTTCCCGCTGGTAAGCGGTCCCTATTTATCTACTTGCACCTGGAGGTGCTTTCGAACTGCTAGGTTGGCAGGCGCTGGGACCGAGCAGCGGGAGTGCACCCCGCCGCAGGGATTCGAACCGCCGACCTTTCGATCGGCAAGCCCTAGGCGCTGAGGCTTTAACCCACAGCGCCACCTGCGTCCCGAGGTGCCTTTATGAAGCTCGGGGGTCAGATAATTCCATACCCTCCAACATTTCCCCAATGAAAATAGGGACGTTCTAAGGGAAAGCAGGACATTCCAGGATCAAATCAGAAACTAAGACAGCTTCTCTAAATCAGGGACGTCCCTGGAAAATTGGGACACTTGAAGGGTCTGGCATAGTGGTACCCCACAATGGGCCACTGACAAATAATTAATGGAAAGTAAAAAAGCATAACACTTTTATTTCTGATTTAATGGCAGCCCTGACTCACGTCACTGTTTGAGTCCATGCTGAGGCCAAAATGGCATGTGCACAAGTTGCACTGAGCTCAGCACATCACCTTACATTAAAAAGCACATCCAGCCCACATTTAAATCTCATGACACCCCACAAAGAATCCTGTGAACTGCAGTTTGTTGCTGAGAATTATAGCTCTGTGTGGGAAACTACAGTTCCTCGGATGCATTTGGGTGTGGGTGGCGCTGTAGTCTAAACCACTGAGCCTCTTGGGCTTGCTGATCAGAAGGTCGGCGGTTCAAATCCCTGTGACGGGCAGTGGCGTAGCGTGGGGGGTGCAGGGGGGGCCGGCCGCACTGGGCGCAACATCTGGGGTTAGGGCAAATCCACGGTTTAGGGGGCGCAAATCCACGGGTTAGGGGGCGCAAATTACTTGCCTTGCCCCGGGTGCTGACAACCCACGCTACGCCACTGGTGACGGGGTGAGCTCCCGTTCCTCGGTCCCAGCTCCTGCCAACCTAGCAGTTCGAAAGCACGTCAAAGTGCAAGTAGATAAATAGGTACCACTGTGATGGGAAGGTAAAGGCATTTCCGTGTGCTCTGATTTCTGTCATGATGTTCCGTTGCACCAGAAGTGGTTTAGTCATGCTGGCCACATGACCCAGAAAACTGTCTGTGGACAAACGTCGGCTCCCTCAGCCTGAAAGCAAGATGAGCGCCACAACCCCATAGTTGCCTTTGACTGGATTTAACCAACCAGGGGTCCTTAACTTTTTTTACTTTAACTGTGTGTTTGATGTGCTTTAAATGAATAGTGTGTATCTACTCTCAAATCCACAATTTCACCAGATTATAGCACAGGCTAGAATCCTGTTTCTGTACCTTCTGGAGCAGTTACCTCGGTGCCTTTGTGTGTGTGGTGAGTGCCAGTCTTTCTGTCATGAAGTCATCACTTGAACAAGAATGGTAGCACAGGATTTGTAGTAATGGCTGACATCAGAGCCATCAAGTTTTTATTGACTGGAGGGTGCAGCTATCCTGTCACAACAGATAAAGCAGAGGTATCCGGATTGGAAATTCAGTATGTCAGCTTTCTGTGTGTGAATATGAATGCACAAGAGAATAATTGTGTGGTGTGTTAATTTATCTCTTGCACAGTTGCAAGCAGGGCTATTACAACCTAGATGCCGGAAACCCAGAGGGCTGTTCTCGATGCTTCTGTCATGGGCACTCAACAGCATGTTCCAGCGCAGAAAATTATAGCATCCATAAAATCACCTCCACCTTCGAGCAAGGTAAAATACCTCACTGGGGTTTGCCTTTTCTCTTTTTCATGATCAATGCACTTGGTGTTACACTGAACTTTCAATTTTACATTTTCTAAGATGGAAGCCTGGCTTGGTTTGGAAAATGAAGGATGGAAAGATCACCCTGTGTGGAGATCAAATGACTTTTGGGATACAAATCTGAGCCAGGTGGAGGCTGGAGCTTTTGGGGCCTTTGGATTTGGAAGGAGTGTGAAACAAGATATGGAATATCCTATAGGCCCTGCTTTTGACTATGGAAGTCTGGCAGGAAAGAATATGATTACCGTTGGGTTGGAGCCTCCCCGAGATCTGGTTTTTAACACCAAAGACTACCAAAATGACTGGCAGAGGGGGCATGAAAGAGACTTAAGAGCCTCGGACTTAAGATCTCCGGGTTGATGGTTTTTCGAGATTGATGGAACTATTGCTAGGGGCCGAAACCGGGGAGGGGAGCTGGTTAAAGAAAATTGGGAATTTAAAGTGTATATATTATAATTTGTTTTTTTTTCTTTTAATGAGAGATGGGAAAATCGTGGAATGGAATCTTTTTTTGACCCGAGGGGAAACGTCTTAAGAATAAGTTCAGATATATAAGTTTTAATGAGAAATAAGATTAAATAAAGTAAAAGTGGATGGTTAATTGGTGAAAGAAAGAATGGGAAATTACAGTATATTAAGATAAGATATAAGGATAAAAATAAGATGAAGGATTTGCTGAAATATCTATATGGATTAGAATACAAAGAGGGGAGGTGTGAGGAAGTCAAGGAGATAAGTTAAGAAAGGGAGTTATATTAAGGTTTAACTTGTTCTTTTGGGGGTTTTTTTTTGGATTGTATCTTTTTTTTCTTTTTTTCTTTTTTTCTTAGTTGTTTTTGTCTTGCTTTTGCTATTTTTCTATTTCTATTTTTATTTTTTGGATATGTTTTGTTTTTGTATATTGTGTTCTTTTTTGTAACCTTTTAAAATTTGAATAAATATTATGGGGGGGGGGGAAACAATTTTACATTTTCTATTGATGCAGGGAAACATTAGCTGCCTCCATTACCAGACTGCAGTTTGTTTGCTGGTGGTGAGGTTTGCCAAATGGAGAAGCAGAGCAATAGGACTAAACAATCGCTTTATTTCTTAAAATCAGCAGCATAATATTATGTCAGTTACATGATCTGGGAAGACTTGGGTCATCTTTATGCAAAATACCTAAGAAAGTGGTTCCACTTATATTCTTTCTGAACCAGCAAAGCAGCTGGGAAATGGCAAAGGAGCTGAATCAGTGATGAAGTCATAATGTAAAGGAAGAAGACAAATGGATCTGAGTCTTTGTGTGGAATGCAAAAATACTTAGCACTGGCCTTGGGTCAAAATTGCTAACTTTCTTCCAGTTTATACAATCAGAAAGTTTAGAATAGCTTTTCTAGGATCAGAAGAGTTTTAAGGAGATGCAACTGGAATGACAGAAACATTATTTAGCATGGTGGGTGCACAGCTTTCTCTTGTCCTCCCATGGCCATCTTTGGTCAAACAGGTTGTGGAGGTTTCTGATGCAGTATAGAAACATGTTGGCACAGATGATAATCAGTGTTTGCACATAATGGACAATGCTGGCTCTGGCACACGACCTTCATCTCTCTAGAAAACTGTTGTGTTTCTCCAGCTCTGGAATGCACATTGCAGGTGTAGAGTGCATGTCAGAAATGCCCCACCCAAAAGTATTGCAGATAGAAAATGAGCATATTGGGGAGAAGGCTAGGTTGATTCTCCACCCCCACCCCAACATGCTAGTTTTCTAGGTGTGGGGGAGGTTTCTTTTCATGGGTCAATATTCAAGTGCTCAGCACTCTCCCCAGCAACTTGAAGTACTTGCTACAGTCCAGAAAGCTTTACTGCCTGATTCTTCTTGCTGTAAAAATGGGTCCTGTGACCTCTTGTGATACAGTGCTTTCCTAAGCATATGACATCACTAGTCTGCCATGAGCTTGGAGACATGGCATATCCTTCCTTTGGACTGTGTAATATGAAAAGAGCTGTTTGTTGCTTCTTTCCTTCAGTCATATTTCCTGAATCGTTGGGTATGGTTGGATTTCCAGCTCATTTTAATTAGCTGTTGGTTTCCTTGTATTCCAGGTGATGAAGGATGGCAAGCTCAAGGAAATGGGTCTCCTTTGCAGCTCCAGTGGTCTTCACATTATAAAGAAGTTTATGTGGCAGCAAGAAGGCCAGATCCTATCTATTTCATGGCTCCAGGTGTGTGTTTCCATATCCCATGCTGAACAGGGGCAGCCACAAGGACTATTGAACTTCACTATTTATTTGCCACTATTATCAAATGTCTCACATATTGATGCCTGTTGGTCCACTTGCATGCAGAAATCCTAGTACAGATTCTTGCTGGCTTGCAGACAATTCTAACACTCTTAATTCTGGATAATTTCCTTCTGCCCCATTTTAAATGTGTGTTGAAAGTGTGCTTACAAGACTAGGTTGAATTTCCAGAAAACATGGCATGGTTTTATGACAACAGATCAGAGGTAGGCAACCAAAGGCCTGTGGGCCGTATGTGGCCCAATCGCCTTCTAAATCTGGCCCGCAGACGGTCCAAGAATCAGCATGTTTTTGCATGAGTAGAATGTGTCCTTTTATTTAAAATGCATCTCTGGGTTATTTGTGGGGCATAGGAATTTGTTCATCCCCCCACCCAAAAAATATAGTCTGGCCTCACATGGTCTGAGGGACAGTGGACCAGCCCACAGCTGAAAAAAGGTTGCTGACCCCTGCAATAGATCCATTCATTATATCCTACCCCCACCCATAAATCCTGAAATCCATGGCTGGAATGTCACTTTCCTCATGTCTAGAATCATGGAATTGTAGATGACCCAAGGGTCATCTAGTCCAGCCCCCCGCAATGCAGGAATCTCAGCTAGAGCATCCCTGACAGTTGGCCATCCAACCTCTGCTTAAAAACCTCCAAGGATGGAGAGGATGGAGAGTCCACCTCCTCTCGTGGGAGTCTGTTCCCCTGCCAAACAGCTCTTACTGTCAGTAAGTGTTTCTGAATATTCAGAATCTCCTTTCTTATACTTTGAAGCCATTGCAGAAGAAAACAAGCATGCTCCTTTCTCCATGTGACGGCCCTTAAGATATGGCTATCATATCTCAGTCTCCTCTTTTCCAAGCTAAACATATCCAGCTCCTTCAAGCACTCCTCATAAAGCTAAGTTTCCAGACCCTTGATAATCTTTTTTTTTTAAATTATATTTATTCAAAATTTAAAAATAACAAAAAGAAGAAAAGAAAATTACAAAATACAAAAATCAAAATACAAAATACAAAATACAGAAAAACATAACAACACCAAAAAAGAAAGATAAAAATAGAAAAAACGAATTAATCATTTGCATAACTTTCTTCCTTTACTTATTTTCTTGACCTCCTCTCACCTCCCAATTTTGTATTCTAATTCAGATCGTTGTTTCAGCAAATCCTTCCAACCTTATTTTCATTTAAGTAGTTTAACATAACATATTACAATTTAACATCCTCTCTTTTCATCAATTTCTCAACTCGTCTTTACTTAGTCCTTTGTGTCATTTCAACCAAAACCACCTAATTTTCTTTTTCCAACATCTTTCTAACAGTCCTTAATTTTACAATATTTTTGAAGATATACTTTAAATTCCAGACCCTTGATAATCTTGGTCACCCTCCCCTGCACATGGTCCAGCTTGTCAGCAACCTTCTTAAATTGTGGTGCCCAGAACTGGACACAGTATTCCAAGTGTGGTCTGACTAAGGTAGAATAGTCCTATACTTCTATACACTATACTTCTGTTGATGCAGCCTAGAATAACATTCACTTTTTTGCTGCTGCATCACACAGTTGACTCATGTTAAGCTTGTGGTTCACCCCTAGATCCTTTTCACAGGTACTGCTAGTGAGCCAGGCGTCCCCCATCCTATATTTGTGCATCTGGTTCTTCCTGCCGAAGTGCAGAGCCTGACATTTGTCCCTATGGAAATTCATTTTGTTAGGTTGGGCCCTGTTCTCCAATCTGTTAAAGTAATTTTGAATTCTGATTCTGTCTTCTGTGCCATTAGCTACCCGGCCCCCCAGTTTGGTGTCATCTGCAAATTTGATGAGAATATCTACAAGAAAACAGTACCCAAAAAGATGTCTATAGCATCCTTAAAATGAATACAATTAAGGAGTATGGGAAAGCAAAGATGACCTTCTCAAAACAGAAATAATAAATCTTCAAAATGCACCTGTGTGCACTGAATCATTTTGGTTGATATGAGCTACTTTGAAAGATTTTTTATCTGATAAGTGGGATTCAAATTAAATAAATAAGCAAGCATTTAACCATAACATTAGAACCCATTGACAACCACATTTTTTTTCTTTTTTCTTTTTATTTTCAGATATTTACAGGCTACCCGTCTGAGTTCAATTCATGAATATAATTCTACAACAATCCCCCAAATTAGAAAACCAACATTAATTTTAAAAATCCATATGCAGTCCATGATACAAAGCAAACTTTTCATAGCAAAACAATTAAAGGAAACACATCTCAGTCTTCATAGCAGTCAGTGACATGAAACCCATCTGAAACAGGTCTTCAAAGCTTTTGGAAAGAATTGGAGTGTGTTAGCCTTCTGGTAGTCAAATGAGAATGAGTTCCAGAGCTGTGGGGCCACCATAGAAAAGGCCCTTTCACTTGTGTCATCCACAATGACCTTAGTTGAGAGCAAATTTTGAAGCACTCCATTGTTAGTCTTCATGTTCAAGCAGGCTGATATCAATGGGATTTAGGTCATAGGTATTGATGGGGTCCTTTGAAATTCTCCTTCCTGTTATACCGAAGGCTAGTCCTGTCAAATCAAGGTCAACAGTGGTACAGGTCACATTTGCATTTTACTTGCAAATGCCATACTTTGACCTTGTGTTTCTTTTGTGTGTATTTTGTAGCCAGGTTCCTTGGGAACCATCAACTGAGTTACGGCCAGAAGCTGTCTTTTGATTATCGTGTGAACCGACCTGGACGTCACCCTTCACAGCATGATGTAATACTGGAAGGAGCTGGATTAAGAATCACTGCCCCACTCATGCCTAATGGAAGGATGTTGCCTTGTAAAGCCAGCAGGACCTATACATTCAGGTAAATTGCTTAGGACGTAAGAGAACACTCATATGTCAAACCCTCCAGTGCAACTCAAAGCAATGATAGACAAGTTTTCCTCAAAAGTAGCTTGCCCTCCGCTACCAATCTGCGATGTGCAACTTCTAGAGATTTGCACATGCATCATGCATCCTTAGATCATGCTCTCAGTTCACACAAAGTAGAGTTGAGGACCTCAATTCCTAACCAGTGCCTGACATGAACTGAATGTGTACCCTGTACATGTCCCAGAATCTTCTTCAATGGGCAGCAAGTTGTCAGCACAGAAAATGTTCCAAGAAGATGGAAAGTTTGAAAACTGCTGGCTTTGGCTATTGCTTACCCAGGAGGATCTAGTTGCTGTCCTTCAAGTCATGAAAATAACATCAGCAAAGCCCAGTTAAGCTACCTGAATCAGAGAAGTTGCCTACCTCAATTCCTGGTCCATAAACCCACTTTATTTCTTTTTAACTTAAGTTGTCTTTAATCACTTTTCTTGTGATGGATTCACCTAATGAGCCCTCTCAGTGGAAGCCTTGCACAAGGACTCTTGCTTGCACAACAGTGCTTCTCCCCCTTGTGCCCCCTGCATCCCCTGAAATTAGCTCAAGGGGTGGTCAGGAGAACCCCCAGAACAGCATTCTTCTGTCTGGCAAGGTGGAATACTTGCGCAGACAGGATTGGAAGAGTGTGATGTTGAATTCCAGCCATTGTTGCTCACGTTGCAACATGTTCTGATGGTAAAAAATATCATTAAGAAAACACAAGTTGCACCCTAGGATTACTGAAGAAAGCACTGTTTGTGAAGACCTAAATGCTGAATTTTGTATTTGCTTTTGATTTCACTGAATCTTGGAGTAAACTGAATTTTATGCTCCTGTCCACATTCTGTGCTTCCTTGGTCAGAGTGTTCTTGTTTTTCCATCTGATTTGCAGTTCTGGCCTTTCCCTTTGATCAGCAGTTCAACAGCAGTGTGCTGTAATCTTCCATGGGTCTAAAAATTCACTCCTAGTTGCATTTTGTACACAAGTATGGTGGTGCAGAGACTGCTCATATAACTTCTTGTGTCTTTCATCACCTCCTGCACTCAGGTTGGATGAGCACCCAAGCAGCAACTGGAGCCCTAGGCTGAGCAGCAAAGAGTATCGCCAGTTAATTGGGAACCTGACAGCTCTTCGGATCAGAGCCACTTATGGAGACAGTGAGTTGGGCGTAGGATAGTGAAATCTGGGCTAAAGAACGGGTCATATACATTTCTTCTGATTATTTATTACTTTACTGTTTCTGTCTTCTCTTATAAACCCTACTTTATAGTTGTTTCCTCTCTGCAGGTAAATTGTATTTCTGTGAAGGATCAAAGGCTTGGGTGCCTGGTGCGGGGGGCTGTCCTGCAGCCAGGGCTGGGGCAATCCACACGTGGGGGGGGCAAGCTTCTCCTGCGCTTGGAGCCTCTCCGCCGCCTCCCCCTCAGCTGTAGGGCGGCTGAGGGAGAGGCAGTAGGCAGGGGCAAGTCCCATGCTGCCGTTTCAGGCAGCGTGGAACCTGCAGGCACCTAAGCCACCACGTCACTCCTAAAAAGTTCCATGAGCCCATTTTTTAATTTTTTATTTTAAACTCATTTTGTCAACCCCCCTCAGTGATGACACCCAGGGTGGACCACACCCTCCACACCCCCTTCCTCCACCACTGCAAAGGGGGGGGGGGAACAATGGAATATCTGATTCCAACACCCCCAGCAAACTACAGTTCCCAGGATGCTTTTCAGGAAGCACTGATGGATAAATTGATATAAAACAAATGTACCATGGTAGTGTAGATGTGCCCCACATCTGCTCTCGCATGTCAGCTCTGTTCTGATTTAGACATGATCCAATTGAGATACTGAGATATGTGGTATTTTATTATGTTATGTTCTTGGGGATATTCACTATAATGTTCTTCCTTTTTTCTTTTTGCTCAGGCACAGGGTACCTCAGTAATGTCCTTTTGGATTCGGCACAGCCAGCCTCTGGCACTCCAGCATCCTGGGTGGAGCAATGTGTCTGTCCAGTTGGCTACCAGGGGCAGTTCTGTGAGAAATGCGCCCCAGGGTACAAGAGAGAGGACCCTGCCAGACTCAGTGCTCTCAGCAACTGTGTGCTCTGCAACTGCCAGGGAGGAGGAATCTGTGACCCAGATACTGGTAGGATCAACCACAGTCAAAGAGCCTATTATTGTGGACGGACAGAGTGTTTATTTATTTGTTTGGGCAACAAGCAGGTCTCTAATATAAAAACTCACTTAGGGCCATTTTACACAGTGATCCAGCTAGGGATCTTGTTCATGTGATGGAAGAATGGGCATGAGAAGTCCCTTCTCCCACTTCAAGTACAAGATACGGTAATGTTTTGCTGGGATGGCACATGTGGATATGCCTGCAGTCATTCAGGATGTACGTAGTGCCTATGTTGTTGCTAACTCGTGTTCACATGGGGAGGTGTGTGATGGATTGCGTTGCATAGGTAGGATCCCCACCAGGATGGTGTATGAGAAAACCCTCTGAGTCTAAAGACTTCAGAAAGGAAATTCAGTCCATCGTGTCTTGAAGTCAACTCTGCATTGAGAGTTCCTGGTAAAATCTCAGCAGACATAGTCCTGGAGGGGATTTGGGTTGATATTTGTTGGGATGCGGGTAACCTTCAGGCACTGGAGCAACACAGCATGGGAAATGCTTTCCCAGGGTTACATCCCGTGCTGCTGCTGAAAAGTCTAAAGGCACCGCAGGAGGAGGGCCCCAGAGATATAGGCCTCTGCCTCTCTATCACTGCCTGGCCCAGACTGGATGCAGTGGGTCATATCTAGTGTTAATCACACTTAGACCCATTGAAACCGGCAGTCTTAAGTCATGCCCATTTATTTCAATAGCTCCCATACTGACAAATCATAGAATTGTACAGTTGGAAGGGATCTCAGGGGTCATCTAGTCCAACCCCTGCAATGTAGGAAACTCGGCTAATGCATCCATGACAGATGGCCATCCAACCTCTGCTTAGACACCTCCAAGGAAGGAGAGCCCATCATCTTCCGAGAGTCCATTCCACTGCTGAACAGCTCTTACTGCCAGAAAGTTCTTCCTGGTGTTTAGTCTGAATCTCCTTTCTTGTAACTTGAAGCCATGGGTTCAAGTCCCCCTTCCAGAGTAGGGGAAAACAAGCCTGCTCCATCTTCCATGTGAGAGCCCTTGAAATATCTGAAGATGGCTCTCATATCTCCTCCCAGTCTCCTCTTTTCCAAGCTAAACATACCCAGCTCCTTCAACCATTCCTCATAAGGCTGTCCAATAATTGGCAATTGTCCGATGATTTCATGATAAGCCCTCATCCCCCATAATTGTTTGTGTCCCCCCCCGGGGGCCTTTATCCATTATTGAACTGCTGTGGGATGAGCTCTCTCACACACACAAATATTCCCTGCTCTTGCTGTAATGTCTATAGGGCATAATGCAAAGAACTGGATTTAAGGTTGGAGGAATGAGGAACTTGGGGAACTGAAATTGACAAATCTTGCACACCAACTTCTACTTTAATGTTCCCCTTTTCTGCACAGAATCTTTACTTTACTCTCATCTTTTCAAACATTTATTTACGCAAATGAAACAAACCTTAAAGCCAGGACTCTCAGGGGTCTAATGTAAGGTGCGCAAAGAGCCTCAGGCAATGTGAAACATATATTGTAAAGCTCCACTCTAACCAGCTGCTCCTTTTCTCTTTCTGCCTCCATCCAGGAGAATGCTATTCTGGAGATGAAAGCAGTGCCACCTGCCCAACTGGTTTTTACAGCTTCCCCTGGAGCCCACAGAGCTGCCAGCCATGCCCGTGCCAAGGTGGCCAAGGCTGTTCGGTGCTGCCAGGGACACAGGAAGTCATTTGCAGTCATTGCCTTCCAGGAGCCGGAGGTAATGCCCATATTCGGATGGTTAACCAGACTGCATGTTCTTCTTTCTGAGGCCAGCTTTTCTTTCCCTAAGGAAGGACAGGAGCATAGCAAAAGCTGTGTTGTGTGCACTGTGTGTCCCAGGGATAGACGTTTGTGACAGACACAGATTTGTGAACCTGAATCTCCACCACTCGTGCAAAAATCTGCAGGGGTAAGATGAGATGTGGGAGAGGGGCATTTAACTCTTTTCTGCACTCCCCTTGTCCACCCAACCCCTCCCCATCGGGATTCCCAGCTGCATGCTTGAAGAAAAGTATTCAGCTGGGTGCTGGGATTGCAGGGGAAGAGCTATGTGTGGGATAATCGTTAAGCTTCCTTTACCCCACCACCCGCCACTTCTTTCCTTCAAATTGCACTTCCCACCACCACTTTTTCAGTATTCTGTGGAGACTTGGATTTCTAGGCCCAGGTCCTCGCTATGCCTGTGCTGTACCGTTTCAGAGAACATGTAGGGCAGACTTCCTCAACCTCGGCCCTCCAGATGTTTTTGGCCTACAACTCCCATGATCCCTAGCTAGCAGGACCAGTGGTCAGGGATGCTGGGAACTGTAGTCTCAAAACATCTGGAGGGCCAAGGTTGAGGAAGCCTGATGTAGGGGATCATGATTAAATGCACTGCAATAAAGAAAAATAATGGAGAACAGAGGGGAGAGTTTTTGCCAAAAAGGGGGTGGGAATGCACCCATATACTATCCATACACATATAAAACTAGCACTGAAGGGAGAAGACTAGATTATAACATTTGCCCTGACATCTGTTTTTCAGTGTGGAAGGAATGCTTTTGCATGTAGGCACATTAGCCATGTGAACTCCCTATCTGTAGTCTCGGTGGTACAGCACCAACACAGGCAGACCTTGACTCAGGCAGGGAAAGAGAAGGACCATAATGAAATCCACATTCCCTACCTCCTGAATCTCATCAAATGTAGTCATTGTCAGTGGGCCTGAGCTCTAGGCAGCTAGACTGAAGATGAACCAGGATTTGCACCAGGGTACTGTAGTCAAGGGATAAAGTCAGAAGTCAGGCCCAGAGAGTTAGGGTTCCTCCAGACTGGTGTATTTTTGAATGTGGCATCAGATGGATGCAATAAAAGTACATACGAGGAAGCTTTGTACTGGAGCATCCACACATTATTCAACTTTATAAGTTGTTATGTGGTGCTTAATGTAACTGCATCATTGCTCCTTGGAGGCCACTCTTGCATTATAGCACAACTAAACCAGGAGAAACCTCCCCCCCCCCCCGTGCCATTTGTGGTACTTGCAACAATTCTTGTGGACACTTCATAAGTGGATTGTGGAAATTAGGGGTGGAGCAGGACTGTAGGCCCCCTGTGCTCAGGATTGCCAGCATCGTGTTCAGAGGCCATTCGTGCATTGCTTGTTCAAGGCATCATTTGCTTGTCCTTCCTTCTTCCCTTTCTTCTCAGGCTCTCACTGTGAGCTTTGTACCAATGGCTATTTTGGCGACCCCTTGGGTCAGAACGGCCAGGCACGTCCCTGCCAACCATGCCAGTGTAGCAGTGTTGACCCAAATGCTTCTGGGATTTGCAACCACTTGACAGGAGAGTGCAAGTGCAAGGACGGATTCTTTGGAAATCCTTCATCCATCAACCCAGCAGAGAAATGCCGAGGTATACGCCATCATCTCATGCAAGTCAATGCTGGCTTCAAGGGCATCATTGTTACCAGCAATGCACACCCAAATAATTTTATAAGAATTTGGACCAAACTGGGTTTGGAACAATCGGGGGAGTCAAAGGGCTCACACAAATCACTCCTACTGTCACATCCAAATGCCTTACCTGGGTGAGTAATGTAACTCTCTAACAAAGCCTTGACCTGCAGAGCTGCCTTTAGATCAGGGCAGGGACAGACTTTGTAATCTCTCATAATATGGTGCCCTGTGTGAGGTCAAAATTGGGCGCCCCAAAATGGATCCTCTCAATTATTAATCTTCTTAGTTTTGTGCCACCTCAGCTCAGCACCTTGTGCATGGGAACCATGTGAACTGCCCTAAATCCAGTGCTGATCAGGGATGCGGAGAATGTGATCTTTCAGATGCAGTTAGAATCCAACTCTCATCATTTCTGATCATTGACTGACTCCTGATGGGAACTGGAGTACAACAACATCTGGAGGTTTCCAACTCCTGCTCTAGATGGTTGAAGTTCCTGCATCTGTTGGCAAGTCAGTCAAACACTCTGTCTGTTAGGGCAAGACACAGAAACTACTAATACTATTGGGAGGTTGTAGCATGTGGACTTGTTAGGTGAATCCCACCCTCTGACTTGATCCCACACTTTTCAAATTAATGTTTGAAAATATGAGAGATAATATGCATTTTGAGATACATTATGTTTATCCCCTCCTGACCTTATGCTTTTTCTTCCTCTACGCAGCTTGCAATTGCAATTCTGCGAGTTCTGAGCCATCACAGTGCCACAGTGATGGGAGCTGCATTTGCAAGCCAGGGTTCGAAGGGCGGAGCTGCGAACACACCCATTGCCCAGCCTGTTACAACCAAGTGAAGACTCAGGTTGACTTTTCCCTCCTGCACTTTCGTTACCAAAGACTATAGCTATCAGTTGTGTACGAAATGTCTCTACCCAACACCCTGCTCTCTGTTTTGTTATTTGGGTGCAGAACAACTAGGATTGTTAATGCAAAACCTCCCACTGGAGATGGGGGAGAAATTTAGTTTGGTTCACATTTTAATGTGAGCCTATCTAATTCCAAAACAATATGCAAACCAAAACAAAGCTATGCTTTAAAATTCGCACTGCTTCAAATTTCTCAATGTAGTTTTCCAACCAAAAATATGCGTTAAGGGAAGTGTGCATAAAACTGCATAAGAAGTGAAAATAACTTTTAAAATGCATTAAATTGGAGGGGGGGGGGCTTGCAAAATATGTAATCTGCTGCCTGATTAATTGAGGGCATTTGCAATGAATCGTGTCATGTTTTACCAGAACTAATTAATCTCAAAACGTTAGGAATCAGAAAAGAAAAATAAATAAAGCTCATTCTATTTTCTTCCTGGAGAATGGTCTGAAAGCACAAACGCTAAACGCCCTGAGACCTCTGGGTATAGAGCGGTATATAAATTAATTTAAGCAATAAATATAAATATAAATTTGTTATTGTTTAGTCATGTCCGACTCTTTGTGACCCCATGGACCAGAGCATGCCAGGCACTCCTGTCTTCCACTGCCTCCCGCAGTTTGGTGAAACATAAATATAAATATATAAATAAGCCAGCCAGCAAACAAGCAGGTCTGTCCCAGTAAACGTCTTTGATGGGATTCTCCTAGGAATTGCACGAAAATTATTTCAACCCTTTGGAGGAACAGCAGAGCACAAATGCAATAAAAAATATTTAAGACGACATCTAGGTAGTAATTTCTTTTCAATTATCATTATTATAACCTGATAACATCAAAATATTAATTATTTACAACTGGAAGCTTCTTAGGCACCTGATTTGAATCTTCCAGACAGCTTTTTTTGAATACTCTGGAGCTGCTGGCCAAGTCTTTGCATGCCTTGGTATTCATGTCTTTCTGTTACTCGCTCACAGAGTTCTCCTACCTTGTTTCCAGGTAGACCAGTACCTCCAGCAGCTGCAGGGCCTTGAAGTGCTGGTCTCTCAGGTTCTTCCTGGTGGAGAGTCAAGAGATAACGCAGAGCTGGAGAGGAAAATGAGAGAGGCAGAGGAGATGCTCCAGCAAGTCCTGAGGGAGGCCCAGAGCTTACAAGGTAATTGGAGTCTTTCCAGATCCCTTTGGAATGTGACATACCCTGCAACTTTTCTCTGATGAAAATAGGAACGTCCCATTCCATAATGATAATTTTACTGGGCTTCCCAGTTTGGGCAGCTTCCAACATATATAAAAATATAATAAAACATTAAACATTAAAAAACTTCCCTATACAGGGCTGCCTTCAGTCGCCTCGGGCGTGGGATAATTCCATACCCTCCAACATTTCTCCAGTGAAAATAGGACCATCCTAAGGAAAAGTGGGACATTCCAGGATCAAATCGGAAACTGGGACGGCTTCTCTAAATCAGGGACATCCCTGGAAAATAGGGACACTTGGAGGGTCTGATGCGATTATAAGAGAACTGATGAAGAAAAGTGGCTGAGTGCAGCCACAGAGGTTTAAATAGATGTTTATTTTCCCCATTTGAATCAATGGGATTTGACAATGCTTGATTTTGGTTCAATCATGTCCATACAAAAAAACATCAGTATAGTGGTAGCTCTGGTTATGAACTTAATTCGTTCCGGTGGTCCATTCTTAACCTGAAACCGTTCTCAACCTGAGGTACCACTAATGGGGCCTCCCACTGCTGCTGCGCTGCCACTGCACAATTTCTGTTCTCATCCTGGGGCAAAGGTACTACTTCCGGGTTAGCGGAGTCTGTAACCCGAAGTGTTTGTAACCCGAGGTACCACTGTATCTAGAAAAAGTTCTTAAAAGCAAAATGTTAACACACAACCCTCTTGAACACACAATAAATGAAAGCCTTATTTTTCTATCTCCTGGGACTTAATTCTTTTAGAAGGCAGAAAAAGGAGGACTGCCAGTGGTATAAAAGTGTTCTAAAATGTGATGACTTTGTGAATGTGTGTATTCCCCAGCCCTTTAAATTGGTGGTGCTAGGCTTTCAACCAGAGACCTCCTGCATTCAGAGCACATGCTGCGCCACTGAGCTGTGTGCCCTGCCCACGGACTCTGCAACCAGTGCACTCCCTCTTCTTGTTTGTGAAAACATGTACATATGTTAGTCACAATCCACACCCGCCTGTAGTTTATTGAGAAATACAGCATTTTCTTGCATCCCCTCCCCCCCAACTTTGGTCCAATTTAAAAATGTTAGCCTTGTAAAGACATACTGTATATGCCCCCTCTCTGCCCAGTGGCATAGGCAGACAGCAGCTTGAAAACACATCCAGCCATACTGATGCATACAATGACTGGCTGGTGTGTGTTGCAGTGTAGCCGGGAGCGGGCTACTTTGCTGCATCTTAAGCCAGCCATATGTACGCAGCCATGGTCTTTCCCCTCAATTCATGATTCATGTCATAGGGTTAAGCAGGTTTCCATGTCTGTGTCCATTCTCTCCCCTGCTTCTGACTACTTAGTGTGGCAGAACTGAGAATATTCAGATGAACTCTCCTCTTCTCAGTGGGGATCTCCCCCAGATTGTATGAATTGTTTCTCTGTTTGTCCACCACCAACCATGTGCCCATTTATGTTGCATTCTTCAGCCTAATGTCAAACATGATCCTTTCTTCATGTCCAAGCTTCTGACAGGTCCTTGGGGAGCCGCCTGTCCAAGATGAGAGTTCAAGAGTCCACCTACCGCTCCCGGCTGGAGGAGATCACGGAGACTGCCAACAGGTTGCAGTCATTGGGTGGTCAGTACCAGAGCCAGGCAGAAAATGCCAGGAAGCTTGTTGCGAGAGCTCGCTTGGATTTGGAGCAGAGCAAGGCAAAGATGGGAAGCGTGGCAAGTATCTGCGTTCTGAAAAACTGTCTTGTGCATTATTATCATTTGCCAGTGAAATGCCTAGCAAAGGGTGTGTGGTGCAATGTATCATATGTCTATGGGACACGCTGCATACCCCTTTTGAATTCCTACCAGTGCTGCTCTGGCCTGCCCAATGCCAGGGGTTTGGAGACAGAGAGAAGAAATTACAGAGAATGAGTAAAAACACTTTGAGATGCACTATTTTGTGACTGGTGGAACTGAAGGGCTTTTAGCTCTCTGGTGGGCCCTGAGGGTGGAAAGCCTAAGAACCCATGGGCTATAGTGTAATCATAGTGTAATTATGCTGAGCTGTGGAACACAGCATAGGATCCTCTGCTTCTTGGAAGCACACATTGATATTTCTCTCTCCCCCATGCAGATTATTCCATCTTTAGACCTCCCTGGAGGGTCAAACCAATTTTTAATCCTGGCACAAGAAGCCATGAAGTTGGCAAACAGGTGAGTTGATAATAATCTTCACTAGGCTGCTCCTAACATACTTTCTGTCACTGGGCTTGATGTTGAAAACATCAACACCTAACATTTTTAAAAAGGAGCAGTAATTTTATAACAGTGAAGTGCAGATATGGCTACCAACTTGCCTTGCCTTTAGGCATGGAAACTACTCCAATTTCCAGGGCTCTCCTGTGAAGGTAGTTTTAGGGTCCTTGTAGCTGCTAGTTCATTCCCATTGGTGATGGCTCTTGAATGCCAGACCTTGACTTTCTGATGGAAGTGGCATTGTTTTAACATATGTTAATCAGCAACTGCCAGTTTCTATGACCACAGCACACAAAGGACATGAGCCTGTTTCAGACATAAGAAAACAAACCACAGTTTCCCAGGTTATGTGTCACAGGAAATGGTGGTTTGTTTAAGACTGGAAGCAAAAGCTTGCAAGCATGAAAGAGCAGAAGGGGAGGGAAGAGGGAGTGTGCAAAGCCAAAGCTTCCTGTCGTTTACATTGTAGGAAACACAGGTAGCTGCAGTTGTGAAGAGGATTGGGAAGCTGATTTCACACACACAACTCTGCTTGTGGGTCTTGGGATCCAAGCCCTTGGAACCCTGCTCCGGGGATTGAGCAGGCTATAAAAACTTCTCCAAGTAGCTAACTATAATGCTGTATCATGTTATTTAGGTTAGAGACAAGGTGGGGTGCTGGCTGTGAATCATCCTCTCCCCACTTTCCCATATGTTCTCTTTTTGCCTTCTAGGCACATGCAGCTGGCAGATACTATCGAGCTAGCAGCCAGGGCAGCGGCAGAAGCCTCAGAGCAGGCACTGGGATTGCTGCAGTCATCTGCAAGTGGAGGAGACATCCTGGTGAACTCTGTGCCAGGGCTCCACAAAAAGTATGTCCAACTGTGCTGCTTTGAATGCTTTTTCAGTGCAGGGAATGTTCCCCTTCTCTTCTCGGTTGACTTCGTGTCCCATCATCATTATTTCATGATATTATTATTATGATTGCTAAAAGCATTTTGAAATAGGACTGGAGCTTTTCCTGGGATAAGGAAAAACCAGGTCATTTAATGTGGATAATAAGCTTCCTGTACAGTGGTGCCCCACAAGACGAATGCCTCACAAGACGAAAAACTCGCTAGACGAAAGGGTTTTCCGTTTTTCGAGGCACTTTGCAAGACGAATTTCCCTATGGGCTTGCTTCGCAAGACGAAAACGTCTTGCGAGTCTTGCGAGTTTTTTCCCTCCCCCCCTTTTTCTAAGCCGCTAAGAGCCGCTTAGCTGCTTAGCCGCTAAGCCGCTAATAGCGCTAATCCGCTAAGCCGCTAATAGGGGTGCTTCGCAAGACGAAAAAACCGCAAGATGAAGAGACTCGCGGAACGAATTAATTTCGTCTTGCGAGGCACCACTGTACCTCTTTTAATTCTCCATGGTTCTCCAAAAAGGAGCGCATGAGAAAATCTGGATTGAGGGTGAAAGTTAATGGAGAATTAATAGTGGTTCAGGAAGTTTACTGTTGACATTAAGTGACAGTATTGATGAGGGCTTAAGCATTTCCTAGTCCATTGTTCTCTGACTGGGGTGCAATTCTTACCATAAATTGACCATTGTTGTCAGTAACACATAAGGGACAAGAGGATTTAAATCACAAGCTTGGAAAGTCCCCAATTCCCAGCTTGATTAAGATCCAAAAGGGGAATCCCAACAGGAAAAATGCTTAGTAGATTAAGAAAAGCACTTACGTGAAGAGAATAGGCGAAACAAAGAAAACATTGAAGACAAGGGAGCGAGAGGCCAGTTAACAGGGGCTCCAAATCCTGTTTGGTGCATGTGATGAAGATGTAATGCAATTCCAAATTCGGAGCTGCTTACCACAATAATGTTCATCGCAAGGTGCAAAATATGTTTACTACCAGGATGCATGTCTTACAATAAAGGCCCACAAGATTGCAGATGGGAGTTGGAGCCTGGCAACGTCTGCAAGGCCACATGTTCCCCACCCCTGACACAGAGACAGATTGCATCCCTCTGAGGGAGCCCTCTCATCATGATGACGGAGCTACCAGGCATCAGGCCGGTTCAGCATGAAGGATGCATGTCACTGTACATCTGCTGAGCCCACGTCCAACTCCCAAGCAGTCTTCCCCAAACTGGCGCCCTCTGGAGGGCATCAGGTTGGCCAAGACCTCCTGGCGCCCTCTGCTTGGTTGCTTTCACTTCTTTTTTTATGCATATATTTTATTTTGATTACGTATTACATATTACAAATACATATACATATTGCATATTCAAAAGAAAATTAGAGAAAAAAGAAAGAAAAACACAAAAAGCAAAATAAAAATCAAAAAACAAACATTTTCTGTCAGAGCTGTCAATTATACATCTTTACACCCTTTGGCTCGTCTCCCTGATTTGTAACTTGACTTCCCGCCTCCCTTAAACGGTTCCTAATAATTCATTACTTCTTGATGTCTGTATTCAATTAATAAGTCTGTGGAGAGCATTCTAATTGCCAGTGGGATTTTAATCTACACCGCCAAGCAAAGCCCTGGGAACCTATTTTTTTCATGTAATTTATGAAAACATTCATAGGTTGCTTTCACTTCCTGTTCACCTCCTCTGAGTGAGAAAACAGTGATAAGTGTGAGGGGCAGGAACCAGGATAGAGAGGGCAGGTGAATGGGCAGGGGTGACAACAGATGAGGGGGTGCTTTTGGAGGCAGCTTGCCCAAGCCCCTCCTTGCCCCCACACACCTGGATCTGGTGAAAGGTGGCCGGGTGATGAAGGTTTTCCCTTCATCATAACTGATTCCCAGGCTCAGCCTTGTCCTTTGTCTCTGTCAGAGTAAATGGCAGCTATTGACTTTTATGGGAGAAAGTTCTGTAGTGTGGTTGGTGAAGCTATAAAAGAGAGATTAGAGTGCTTCTGGGGAGCCCAGCCTTAATTGGGACTCATTTGCTCTTTCCGTGTATGCCGTGCCTGCCCAGAGTTCTGCTTCTTACAGATGCTGAAATGTGATGGAATGTTATGGACAGGCTTTTATAGGAAGAATATGACCATGAGGCATGATTATGAGCTCCCCATGGGACATATTACTGGTTATTTTGAGTGAACTAAGGGTACTGTGTTTGTTATCAACCTTCTATATGCTGTTAAGTTGAATATAGCAGGGTATTAGAACCCTCCTTTCCCAGGAAAAAAAACTCCAAGAAAATGTGATGGAAATTTTCAGAGTTGGCAAAAACTAACAAACTAGATCTGATCAAGTCAACTGAATAATTCATGTCACAGAAAACCGGGTGTTTAAGAGTGTCCCGTATTTTTATTATAATAACATATTATTTCATTTACTATACTTTTCATAACAATATATAATTATGGTAACACTTGCTATTTATATAGTGTGTTTTTAATATTCAAAGCTCCTCACAGACATATTTTTCGATAATTCTTTACAACAACTTTGCAAGGAGCTGAGGCATTTGAGGCCACTTTGTGAATTCATGACTGAGTTGAGATTTGAACCAAGTGATTTGTGCTGAATTATGATGAAGAATAAACTATCAGATGCAGAAAAGTCTCAAGTAGTATTTTACAATGGACTAACCTTGCACTGCACAAGAGTCTCTCCTTCGAACAGCAAAAGAGATCATGGAGGTTCCCCTCTGGCTTAGTGGGGCTCCCAGAAGACAGTCAGTGACTGGCTCCTGGCCCCCATGTGCGTCAAGAGAGCAGATAAATGTACCCCACCCCCCTTCCACCCTGCCCCCATTCTGCCCTTTTTTGTGACACATTGAGTGACATTTTGGGGTCGCTTCCGGGTTCGGCGCATGCATGTTCACGGCTCTTTTGGATACACGTTAATCAGTCATTGCCTGTCCTGGTTTATGAGAATCACAACATGCTTGGATGTCTTGGCCACAAATAATCATGGTAGATAGGAGAGCCCAAAAGCAGAATCACTTCCCTTTCTTGGGCTGAATTCATACATTAACTTGGTGATGTGGTATACCCCTTGGAAAAAAGGAGTTTCACACTCCTAGGCTCAAAAGTTATCTTCCCATTTCAGATATGATGAGGTAAAGTTGCTCTCAAGCAAACTGGAGGCTGATGCTGGCAAAGCTGCATCTGATGCTGACAGGGTCTACCAGAGTAGTCAGACGGTGCTTAACTCTCTGGCTCGCTTACCAAAGGTCGACACAAGCTTCTTTCAGGTGAGGGTGTGTGTGTGCGTGCGTGCGCGCTCTCTCTCTCAACAACATGTGACCCTTCAGATGTTGGACTCCAACTCCCATCAGCCCCAGGCTGTGTGGCCAGTGATCAGGGATGATGGCAGCTGTAGTGCCAACAACACTGGAAGGGCCACCCGTTCCCCATCCCTTATTTCGTCAACAGCTGTTTGCACTTCTTAGATATGGGTGGTCTTGCTAGAGGTGGAGAGAGGCTGCTTTTTGTGACAGCTGTGAAGGGCTCTGAACCAAGTGATGCTTTTCTCAGGAGGAAGCCGGTCAGCTCCGGAAGAAAGCAGAGTCTTTAACTGGCTTAGCGGGAATGTACATTGCAGAATATAAGCAGCTCCAAGGCAACACGGAGACTTGGGAGGAAGAGATCAAAGAGCTCTTGCAAAAAGGACAGAACGACAGACTGGTAAAGTACATCCATATTAGCAATCAGGGAGACCATTATTGGGTAAAGGGCTCTGGGATCCCTGAAATCTTTAATCCATTCCTAGCCATTTATGGGTTTCTAGGCAAGTGTTATGGGCATGTTTTTTACGGCATGTCTATTTCACTTAAGGAATAGAAACAAACTAATTTTTAATTAGTGTCCTTGAATTCTCCAATAGAGGGCATTTTTATAGATCTGGGAGTGGGGCTGTATTTTCATGCTATTTATTTTGTTTGCTTGTTGCAGGTGTCCGTCCAACTGCTGTCTCGTGCCAACCTTGCCAAGAGTAAAGCTCAGCAGGCACTGAGTGCTGGCAATGCCACATTTGATGAAGTGGACAACATCTTGAAGAATCTCAAGGGTGAGTTGCTTGACAAATGCTGGGTCTAGACCATTTGCAGGTGTGTTGTGGTGGCGGGTTTTCTAAGTAGTGGGTGGGGAGTTCATTGAGGAGGAGGCCAGAAGAAGCAATGACATCCATGTCCAGAGTTCAACATAAATAAAATTGAAATTTGCATCAAAACGGTTTTGCATGTAAATAGTGTAAACAAAGAGAATCCAATGGTTTTCCCCCTTCATTTTGGCAGTTTGGTTCTTTTGGAAAAGGCTGGTGTAGTGTCAGATAGGCAATCAAGGGGCAGCCAGGTTCTATAGGTAGGAGAACTTGGTCAGAAGCGGATTTAGGGGAGTGTGACCAGGTTGCCCACTGAGCCAAGAGGGCACCACAACAGTGACAAACAATGGAAGGTGAGAGGCAGAGGGGTGCCGGATTTTGGCACCACGCAGGACACCACTGAAGTTTTAATGCCCAAAGTCTGCCACTGACTTGGTTAGAGGCCATGAAGGTGAGACTTCCAATATAAAGATGTGACACACTGATCTTCTTTTGCTGTCTCTTCCTGCACATTTTCAAATTCATGATTTGGAATTTCTTCCCTGAGACAATGTGGCTTCCCCAAATCCACTCTGGATGGTTGAGAGAAGCCCCAGAACAGCGGAGGGTGGGGGAGGAGAGAGGAAATTATTCCATATGGCAAGCAATGACAGAACAATCATCGTAGTGCAACATTGAATTTCACCCACGAAAAGCTGTTTTATTTCAGTAGGAAAGGTGACGCTGATTGTTGATTGTTAACAGATTTAAGGAAACTTTTAATCTGCTGCAGCTTGCTGCCCTTAAATGTTGAAGTTGGATTTTAATTTTAGATTTAATTGCAGATTTTTTCAGAGGCTTCATGGGTTTTGTTTGGGTCTTTTTTATTTTTTGTAAGCTGCCCTGAAGGTCCTTGGGCCATTTGCAAGGTGTAAATATAATGAATAAACTCCAGGGTAGGGATGAGGGAGATATTTGATTTTGTTTGCATTTTAATGAAAAGCCACTTAATTCTTACTTCTCAAACCAGAACACAAACTCAGCAATTCCCCCCCAAACTGCACTTGTTTGAATTTTGCAATGCAGTTCTGCAACCAACCACTGTGTACAAAAATGAGTAAGAAAAGTGTCAATTCAAGTGCATATATTTGTGAAAATAACATACAAAATTGCTTTTCAAAATACTAAAAAAAAGTTTATTAGGAGAAATTTTCCTAAAAGGCTGATGAATGTTCACAAGGATTTGCAAATTGCTGTGGAAATGTGGAGAGCTGAGCTTAAGATTGGAAAAATAAGAAACTAAAATTGACAAATTTGCCCATCCCTATTAGAGGGTCACCTGCACTAAATCACAGAAGAAGAGGGTCTCATTGGCCACATAGTCTAATCCCAAATTTGATGCAGGAATTTCAGAGCTAGAGCATCCCCCCAGAGTTGGCTGCCCAACCTCTGCTTGTAAAGCCTCCATGTTCTCTGCCTTGCCCTGTTCTTGCTCCTTAATTCTCTACCTGGTACTTTAACCATAAGCTGTTGGAAGCTGGTCAGTACCCAGCTCAGTACTTTTGGCTCAGACTTCTCCCCTCTGCACTAACACGGCTCCTTATTCAGCTGGGTTCCCTCCCACCCTTTCTGCTTGCAGGGTTCGATCTTCAAGTAGGGAACAAGCGAAAAGAAGCTGAAGATGCCATGCAAAGGCTCCCGTTCATCAGCAACATGGTCACCAGAGCCAGTGAAAAGACAAGCATTGCAGAAGCAGCCCTGGGCACTGCAACTACAGAAGCAGAGGCAGCCCTGAGAATGGCTGGAGAAGCAAAGGAGATTGCAGGGGACATCGACCAGGTATGGGGGGGGGGACGGGACTGAAAGTATGTTAGTGCCAGAGAACTACAGTGAGGAAATAGGGGTGGGATCAAGGATACCTGGCTGGCAGCAGCCTGGTTTGGAATTGTTCATTCAGACTTGTATCCAACGTTTGCTGGGGGCTCAGGTTGGATAAAAGGTAAAGGTAAAGGGACCCCTGACCATTGGGTCCAGTCGTGACCGACTCTGGGGTTGTGGCGCTCATCTTGCTTTACTGGCCGAGGGAGCCGGCGTACAGCTTCCAGGTCATGTGGTCAGCATGACTAAGCTGCTTCTGGCGAACCAGAGCAGCGCATAGAAACGCTGTTTACCTTCCCACTGGGGCGGTACCTATTTATCTACTTGCACTTTGACATGCTGTCGAACTGCTAGGTTGGATAACATATTGTTATTCAAAACTACGTAAACTAAAATGCAGGGAGATATGTTGTGCATAGGGTTGCCATATTTCCAGAGTCTCCTGGATATATCCGGAATACTGCAGTCAGCAGCAGTGTCCATACGGAAATCGGAAAAATGTCTGGGAAAATTCGGACGTATGGTAGCCGATTTCCCATAAAAATAGATCAACAATTTTTCTGTCTGGATTTTCAGTTTGAAATATGGCAACCCTAGCTGTACACCATATGGCATTTCCACAGCACTTGGAGAATTCAAATTGCTACATGTACACTGTTATGCAGTAATTCTTACAACATCCCTGTGAGGTAGGTTAGTATGATGGGGGTGGGCTTTGACTGAGACCAGCTAGTAAGTGGCAGCTAGTAACTGGCAGAGGACTTCTGGACTTTGCCTCCACAGTACCTTTCATCCTTAGCTGTAGCCCAGCTAGAGGTGGTTTTCTGATACTCTGTAGCATTATTATTATTATTATTGTTACTACTACTACTACTCAATACGTCTCAATACAATTTACAGAGAAGTAAAATATAAACATTACACAGACTACAACAAGGTTAGCCAGTGTGGTGCTTTCTATATGTTTTTGGACTGCCAATCCTATCATCCCTGACCAAGCTAGCTGGAGCTGATGGGTACTACAGTCCAACATCTGGAAGGAGCCACGTGGCTACATCTGCACCAGACTGTAATGAAATGTGGTCATACATGACATGCCCCTCATTCCCCAGTACACAGACTGTAAGTACTGGTTGTATACACAGATACCTGTGGTTTTTTACCATCTACCTAATGCAGTTGCTCATTGTTTCTGCACATCAAGCCACCAAGGCTTTTCCTTCACCTGCCCGTAACTCCTGTCTTAGTTTTCTTTGCATTGCCACTGATTCTGACCTTATAATTGTGCAGTTGGCTGGCTTTGTTTTGCAGGAGATAGGAAGGCTGGCCATGGAAGCAAACAGGACAGCAGATGGAGTATTAGTCCTGGAGAAAGGAATCATTTCTTTGCGGGATGAGGCTAGACGTGTGGAGAGCGAGTTACAAAGGAAGGAGTTGGAGGTTGGCATGGATACAACCAGAGCTCAGGAAGTGAGTGTGCAGTTTTTGCCTTTTTATTAAAAGGGGTTTTAAAGGAGCCTGCTGAGGGAGGAAAGCCGGCTAATAATACATTTGATTGTTGCGGCTTCTTCAGGTTGGTCAGGCGTCACAGGGTGCCCGGGCGGATGCCAGTGCTGCTGGGAGCACAGTCCAAGAAGTCCTCCGTGCCTTGGATGATGTTTTGCGCACAATGGGTAAGAAGCCGTTCTATTTCCTGTTAAGTCTGGAAACATTATTCCAGCACAGAATCGTAGAGTTGGAAGAAATAAGCAGGAACCAGTTAGAATAGGTGGCAGCAAATGTTTGTTGGTGCAGCTGAATATTATGGGCAGACTTAAACATTAGCAGAATTTTAATAACACTTGCAATGTAACAATTACTATGGACAATATGGAGAGATTCAAAATATAGATCATGAAATAATATGCAGCTGAAAATGTTAACAATGGAGGGAATGGTAGGAAGTCTGGAGATTCAGATAAATCTCTAAAGGTGTACATGTACTTGGTATTGTTATAACTTTAGGCTTGTAAAATCAAATAAAAATTATTATTTTTTAAAAAAGACCATTAAGGGCAGACTTGTTCACTTTTGGAAGCCATTTTGGTTCTAGTGAGAAGGGATCAAAAAGAAATAAAGGTGGCATTCATATGCTATGTCACACTTTCTTCAATATCTCTGCTGAAGTTCTGATGATACACAAAAATAATAAATTTATTGGTGAAAGTTGACTAAAAATATTTACTCTATTGATAGCTTAATCATATGAGATTGATTGATTGAAATATGTAGTATAGTGGTACCTTGGTTCTCAAACGGCTTAGTTGTCGAACAAATTGGCTCCTGAACGCCACAAACCTGGAAGTAAGTGTTCCGGTTTGTGGACCTTTTTTGGAAGCCGAACATCCAATGCTGCTTCCGCTTGAGTGCAGGAAACTCCTGCAACCAATCAGAAGCCTTGGTTTTCAAATGGTTTCGTGAGTTGAACGGACTTGCCAGAACAGATTAAGTTTGAGAACCAAGGTACCACTGTACTTAAGGATTAGCTGGGCACTGACAGCCTAGATTGAGGCACCACATGCAACTGTTCCACAATGAAAATCCCTGTAGTGTCGGGTCCTGTACAGATGCCCCCTCTGTTGCAGAGAGAAATCTAGAGGCCGCTACATAGGATGAAGAAGTCTAAAACACAACTGGACAAAACATTATGGGTTCAAATAAAGACATAAAATTTAACTGATAGCTTTTTATTCCCCTTGTATGATGAAACCATGGGATCTGTGAACTACACATCATGAGAGAGTCCCTAACCCAGTGGTGGTCTTGAAACACTAATGAGAGGTCAGGCTGTAAGTGGGGAGAATAGGCAAGCAGGAGACTGGAGTGCTGAATACCTGCTGATCCTCTACCCTCTCCACATTCACATTATCTTGGCAAATGTGGGATTGCAAACATACATTTGCTGTGGGAACATATTTCTGTGCCCTAGGAGTGGCCTTATATTTTTCCACATACCAGCTGCTCCTCAATATGTGCAGCATTTTGCGGTGTGTCAAAGCATATTGTGGTTTTAACTCGTTACCAATGTTAGGACTTCAGACCCAAGATCTTTTCATTTCTAACACATTACATGCACCAGGACCAGTTCATGAAGCTGCAGGACTGAATACTGTGGTGTGATAAATTGCACTCTTTTGAGGCTGCTGGTTATTTCAGTTATAAGAATCACACCCATGATCACACACCTGTGACATAGCAGTTAACACAGTCCCCTCAGGTAAGTATGAATTTGCATGGGAGGAGTTCTGCATACCTGTCCTGTCTGACACCCAGGTATCACACACAGAGCCTTTTGAAAGGCTTTGTATGCAGAGCTCAGTGTCTGCAGGCCCAATATGCATGGCAGGGGGAACTGCCATGTAACATTGGCAGTGCGCGCACCGGACTCTGCGCACGTGTGCCAAATTAAGATATCCCATCCAGGCTGTGGATGTAAAGTGGGGCGAGCACATGTAGTAGGTGGAGTCATAACATTCTCAAATTGCTTGGACAGGAGAAATCCGGTTACCTATGGGGAAAATGCAGGTGCTTGTGGAGAAGTTGCTTAGCATCATTTAGCTTGTATATTTCTGTAAAGCTAATGCACTGTTGCCCGCAAGTGAGGAGCAGAGTGGATTGCAAATGTCACTAAATAAATAAGATTGTATCAAGTTTTTAAACAACATTAGTCATCACAAATTGCAGTCTGTTAGAAATTTTATGAGCATAAAATTACCGAATTAAACATCACAGGGTAGCTCATGGACTAGATTTATAAATAGCTTGGGTGACTGATAGGGAAATTCCTATCATAAATTTTACCACTCATACTACGCGATTGCCATCACAATAAATTTAAGCCTTTTGGAGAAGCTTTGATTGGATTTTCTTGGCTGCAACTGCAGAGAGACAGTATGGGTTATGAATTTCTCACAATTTGATGACAACATTGTTTGTTGTCTATGGTTGCATATTTATTTACTACAAGAAAACTGTTTTTGTTGATTAAACAAATAACGGTCTACAATTCAAAATCTATCCACAAATGCAAAATCACAGATTGCTTAGTATCATTAAAAATGTCCCACATACAATGGAGAACATTGTTTGGAAACTTACCTTAATGAAAGCCTTTCTAAGATCTTCTAATTTAGGGTCAGTTTTCAGCAAGGACGGGACGCAGGTGGCGCTGTGGGTTAAAGCCTCAGCGCCTAGGACTTGCCGATCGAAAGGTCGGCGGTTCGAATCCCTGCGACGGGGTGCGCTCCCGCTGCTCGGTCCCAGCGCCTGCCAACCTAGCAGTTCGAAAGCACCTCCGGGTGCGAGTAGATAAATAGGGACCGCTTACCAGCGGGAAGGTAAACGGCGTTTCCGTGTGCGGCTCTGGCTCGCCAGAGCAGCGATGTCACGCTGGCCACGTGACCCGGAAGTGTCTCCGGACAGCGCTGGCCCCTGGCCTCTTAAGTGAGATGGGCGCACAACCCCAGAGTCTGTCAAGACTGGCCCGTACGGGCAGGGGTACCTTTACCTTTACCTTTTTCAGCAAGGGGTAGCAGAGAATCCAGGGTTATTGACCACTTCTGAATCACGATGTGCACCTAGAATCTGGGATCCATAAGTGAATAAATAACATTACAATGGCAGTTTTATCAATGGACAATAGGCTTACTTACTGTAACTGATTGTGTCAAACTGGGATTTGTGAATGAAGCTGGAATTAAGTGAATGCTTCTCTGATCCCTAAATTGGCTACTTCCCGGTCATTCTCTGGAAACTTACACAGCATCTCTGCACTATCTGTTGGTTCGATTACCTCCCTTCAGAGGAAACTGTCTATTGCATCCCTCCAGGAATCATTGCTCTGGATGTGCCTTCTTCCAACCAGGGGTCATACTCTGAACAGTTTCTCACACAGAGTCCTCTGAAGGTGTAGGAGGTACCTGCTGCCTTCAGCCTCTAAAAGTCAGTGTTTTGAAAGTAGAGTGAACCTGCCTCTAAATTTAATTCAGACAAAAGTGGGCTTTGGCTATCAGAAGTTTAGGCAACATAATAATAAAGTCTTGGGTTTGTGGATTATGGGACAGCTCCTTCAACAACCAACTAGATTGAGGGATGCTTGCTCAGAAGGTTTTGCTATTGAGTTCTCCTTTTATTTTACCTCCTCGTATAGACCAACCTGAGTTTGTGGATGAGCAAGGTGTGATCATGCTTGAAACGAACCTAAGTAAAGTCAGAACAAGAAACAACCAGTTGAAAGAACTGATGGCGCAACTGGAGGAAACAGCCAGGCGTCAGAAACTTCGGATTCAGACACTGGAATGGAGCATTACTGAGATCCTTGATGATATCAAGAACCTGGAGGAAATCCGGGATAGTCTTCCCCCAAGTTGCTACAACATACCTCCCATTGAGAAACCTTGAAGCCTTTGGAAGCTGGGACAGAAGACTTCCATGTACTCTGCTAGATCTTGGATACACAAAGCATCAGAGTTAGGCAAACGGTTTTGAGTGCTTCAAAAGATCCAAGCCTCTCAGGACTCAAAAAGCCACATGTGACTGCTGAATAGATCTTTTTTAAGTTCCGTTCATCAGGCTGGAAGAGCAGGCGCATCATTCTGGTTTATGTTGCAGCTGTTCCACTTTGGTGCTTCAAGCATGGAGACATAAAGTTTATCTTAGCTGTCCCACTCCTGGGAAGCAAGAGGGACACCAGCAGGCTGCACGACAAAGCAGCTGAATTTAAAGAAACCGATGTGCCGAGAGACATGATTATTGCCGAATATATTAGGAGAAGGTATGTGCCCTGGGTTAGTGTGTGGCCGCAGTTCAAAGCTCGGAGCCAGCAGCTGAATCTGAACTCCCAACTACGTGTCCGCCATCCTAGCGTTCCTTTCTCCCAGCCTGATCTAATGTAATAAGATGGAAGTTAAACCCAGCTAAATTAACTTATGCTACATTAAAACCTTTTTATTACCATGAATTACTCTTAACTCTCACTCTCCCACTTAGAATCTCGCAGGCTGCTTTTCCTTCTGAAAATCTTTCTTAGCATCTAATGTTTCTTAACCTCAAGGATGGGATAAGTTTGGGCCACTGAAAGCTTGCATAGGCCTAAAACTGGTTCAGTAGCATTGCCTCACCACAGGAATTCTTGGAAATCAGTGATATCGAACAGCATATTCTCAATACTCTAATCAAACTACAGTTCCCAGAGTCCCTCAGAGTGTGTGGGGGGGGGCAGGGGAAGCCCTGAGAGTTACTTGTAGAAAATAAATATAGGCTTGTAGAAGCCTGTGGCAGCAATTGTGATTTAATATGTTCTTGCTTAATTTCTCCTCCCTTTTTTTACAATGAAAATGGGGGTGTCTCTAGTAGATTATCTACAACAAACTCAAGAGTGTTTTGTTAACCTCATGTGGCTATATAGTGAGAACCACCTACCTGGCCTTAGGTTATAGCTTAGTAAAATTGCCTAGCAGTGCAAGCCTATATATACTCATAAGAAAGTCCCACTGAATGCAATAGAACTTACCCCCAGGTAACTGGGTCCAGGATGGCAGCCTAAGCTTCTTGTTTTGAATCACCATCTCAGTGAAAGGAGGGACAGACTTTTTTGTGGGAGACAGACAAAATCCCTCTGGATAATTCTGTTGGTTTCCATTTTATAACTCTGTTTTAAGTTATCGTTCAAGGCTGTAGTTGGAAAAAGAAACATGAACTATGCCCTTGCTTCAAACAGTACTTCATACTATAATGGTATAATGGTGCTAAATATCAAGTATTCTGTTGTGGTTGGGTGAAAAGGGCAAAATAAATAATGAATCCCCATGGTTTGAGAAGGCTGCTTATTTCCTTAATTGTGTTTTTCATTCTGGAAACTCCCCCCCCCCCGCCTCCCGCCCCCCCCCCTCCGTACAGTGTGAACATTTTAGTGGTGGCGAAATCGACTTTAACTTTGGATAAAGGTAGTTGCAGCATGCCCCAGCGACTGAGGGATCCTGGTCAATGCCTTGATTCTGTGATCATCCCTCAACCATTCTACCACTGCAACCTAGTGAATAGTCCTGGCATCAGCCTGGCCAGCTTCTTTGCTCAGTCCACAAAACAGATGAAAGACAGTACCTTGTAGTTGCCAGACAACCATGATTCACTTTCAGTCCAGAAGAGGTCGAAGCTTCTCTTCTTGTGTTTTACACACAAAGGCCCTGCTCTAGCAACTGCTCTACCACCAGAGTTTGAAATCAGCTTCTGATGCTACATGGGAGAGTTATTGTGCTACAGAAATAAAAGTACAATAAAAACCCAGGTGCACATGGAAATCTTACTGGATACTTCTCTGGATTAGGACTAATCTGCCTTTCCCTGTTCACCAGACCTTTTACATGGGATTCTGTGCTGTGAATAAGCCTGTTTGTCCCCGGGAGAGGCAGCAGCAGACGGTGTCAGCATGCTACTTTAACAACATATAACCAGCCATCTATCAACCTTTGCTACAACAAATGAAGAAGGGAACGGCAGAATTCTATTTTAATATAATTGCTAAGTGAAAATAAAATAAGGTTGTTAAACTGTGCTTGTTTCCAGCAAACTATTCTCTAAAGTCCCATTAACTAGTTGCTATGCTGCAAACCACAGAAATTTACCTAGTAAACGGAAACAGTAGTGAAGGTCAACACAAATTTCATTAGTGTAATTTTCTTTTTATTACATCCTTTTAAACATTTTGTTTTGTTTTTGGCCATGACCATTTTAGCAACAATGACCTAACTCTAGCATATTCAAATCTTTTTTTTTTCCTTTTAAAACTTTTTTTTTAAAACAAAGCGAATTTTACGGTTTAAAATTGCAAGTAATGTAAAACAGTCACCTTCCCTCCCTCTCCCCTCCCCCATCCCCACCCTGCAATGAAAACCCACTCCTTTGATGTGTGGGTCAAAGCCTGACACTTTTGCCAACTCTTTCCAAACCAATCCCATCAGCATCATCCCGATTTATGCTACGCCCTGCTCTCTCTCTCTCCCCCTCCCCCCTAACCATAAGCATAACTGAGCACATGAAGGCCAAGATAAGACAAATAAGACATTATATACATCATCTGAACCACAATGCTATGTTCCTAAGGCATGCTGTCCTAAACTGGATGAAACTGGAAAGTGGCCTGAATCACCCATCTTTTGTTCCAGAGTATGGAGAATTCATCCCTCTAACCTCTTTGCTAACCTCATTTTTTTAATCCTCCCCACAAAAGTGTCCTTCAAAACTTTCTGGAAGGCCACAATTTCTGCCTTTCACTCTCTCACACACAGAGACAAATACAGACTGTCAGATGCGTTCTTGGCTTTGCACTCTGCAGCTTAGCATTGAGATGTATCGTGGGTTCCAGCAAGAGGCGTGTGAAAGAGAGAGTGCTTTGGAAATAGTAGTTGGTAACGCGGAACAGGACAGCAATAGCTACTTATCTAGAGTCATGTAGGATTTCTAAGCCTTCTGTGAGTAGAAAAATTCTCATCAAAGAGACGGTCTCTTCTGTACATCTGCCTGTGACAGCAGTGAGTGTCTAAGGGGTAGTGAATGCTTTGGGGTGTGGTCCTATAATGCCAGGTTGCGACACAAATCTCATCCCTGTGTGCCACCATCCTGTCTGGCTGCCAAACGCTTTTAGGGGTAGCAGCTGCCTAAGAATGTGCAACAGAAAATGAGGGAGGTATTTAGGGTGGAATCCCCATGCCCCATTCACTCACATTTTACGAGTCCACATGACATCTTCCATTTATAACCCTTCTTTGTTTTCTCAGTGTTTCCTTCATCTTTTTTTCTAATAGCAGAAAGTTTTATCTTCTTGAAAAGGGTTGTGCAAGCCTCACATACATGGATGCCCTTAGCACTATTCTTATCCTCTTTTTTAAAAAAGATATGTGGTTTTGATGCAAGCTGTGACATATTGAGCAAGCAAGTTTATCATTCATGATAATCTTTGTGGTGGGCACCATTTTATAAACCAGACAGTATTTTTCATCAATATTTAAAATAGCACTAAAATGCTTTTCTGGATATATAATATTAAAATAGTAGCAAAATACTGCTTAAATTAAAAAAAAAAAATGTTTTAGTACTCTAACAATAAATTACTAAAGGAAAAGAAGACAGAAACCTTTCCACTCGTCACCACAAGGAGTTCCCCCCCCGATTCAACACTTTCAATACAAAGGAAACATTAAATACTTGGTTATTTGACATTTTGTTAGTAATAATGGACAATCATACTCAAATGAGTAAGTAAGTGCTTAGTACTAAATAAATGACTCTTTGTTTAAAACAACAACAACTGGATTTCCCCCCTCTCAAATAACTGCACAGGTTATTTGGACCTTCTTCCTCATCCAGAGCAGCTATGTCACACAGCAGAACAAACAAAAGAAAAGCGAAATATCCCCAGTAGTGTGGAAAGACAATTACAATTATGGTTGTAGTTTGCATTAGCACTCAAGGACACCAACGTGGAAGCAGCCAGAGATTCTAAATACTGATTTTTCCAGGGACACTCCCTGTGCAGATGGTCACCTATAAGTCCAGTGAGAAACATGTAGCCAGGCAAGAGCTCAGAATGAAGTATGCATTGCTTTCACTCCAGCCAAGAATAGCTGATCTATGCTTGTAGAAATCTCACATGGAACAGCCTTCCTGAGGCTACACCACTCTAGAGTCACTGACGGAGGATCACATGTGTGAATACTTCCCCAGATCAAGCAAATACACACAACCCCTCAGGCATTTGACACATTTCTCTATCCTCTAACTCTGTTTAGTGGGGCCAAGTGAGGAAGTGCAACTCATGGTTTTGTTGTGACACATTATTTCATATTGCATTTCTTCCTCTCTGACAGACATTCACTGATTCCTCTCACTAGCTATAACACAATCACAACTGGCTACCTGTTTTGAGAACAGCTCCTGGTATTTCCTTGAGGTTTAGGGGAGGGCATTGCCTGAGTGAGGGGGAGAATGCCTCTTCCTGCAGTTGCTCCCCCCCCCCCCCCACAAGGCTGAAAGAGGCAGGCATGTTGACAGAGGGAAACAGCTGCGAATGAACGAGCCTGAACTAATCACACTAGCGAGGGTGCAGTGGACACCACAAGTGATGAAAAGCCAAATGAGCTTCTGCAGAAAATTAAACACTTTAAACCAAGAGGACACAGCCAATCTGGGACAAATGATTGAAAGCATTCCATGAGCAAGCAAGGTGGGTTACTTACTTGCAGCATCCAGGCAGGTGTGCTCTGTGTCGCTACTCTACTCTAGGGAGTGCTCCTTTTTAAAAAGGGATTAAAGCACAACAGGAAACCCATTTAAATTCCCTGCCCTTAGAAACAAGCATCTATTTACAAAGGGAAATTCTGCCTCCCTGCCATTCTTTCATCCTTTCCCCAGCAATTCCCCTCCTTCAGATAACACAATCCAGAATTTGGGCAGTTTCTTTTCTTTTTCTTTCTTTTTCTAGCTAAATCTTCCATGCTTGACCTAAAAAGTCTGGGCTTTGTACCAAGTGGGTCAGAATCTCCTTCTGTCAACCACATTCTAATTTGAATGGATCACAGCAATTTTTTAGAAAGCCAAAAATAGAAGGAATGGAAAAAAAACCCTGCATTAAAAATAAAAAGGCCCACTGAAATTTATTTAGCTGATGTATTATGAAAATACCTTCCTGGCTTCCAAGGTGTGCTAGAAAGGTATGCAATGTTCCATCCCCTAATAGCGCATGCTGGGAAGGTAGACCCCAAAGCTGTCCCCCTGAGGCATGTGGCATCTGATCCTCTCTTCCATTTTCTCTCCTAACTAGAAGGGGGAAGATTACTGGACGGAGTGCGCACTCGGCTGGTTGTTGAATGCAGCGCTTCCCGGCATTTGGTAGTGGTGGTGGGACATCAGAGTGAAACAGGCAGATGCACACGAGAGGCAATGAGAAAGAAACGAGAGAGTGAGAAAGAGAGAATTGTGATGAACAACCGTAGGAGAGTGGAGTAATAGGGCTGCCATGGTGCAACTCCGAGGCAGCTTTAGCCAGAGGCATTCAGGTACAGCTGACTCTTGAGGATGTAATCAATGACTGGCTGACACAAGTAATCCACCACATGACCGTCACCATGCTGAAGAGCCAGTCTGTGGGAGAAACAGAAGCAGAGGGAGGCGGTCAGTTGAGAAGATGGGCAGCTGCCCAGGCTAACCTGCCTATTTGGTTGGATGGAGCATAGTTCCTGAGGCTGGGGGCTTGTAGACTTTGCCAGTGGGACCACTAATGTGGGGGATGGGACTGGAGGAGTGGTAGATAGGAGAGAAAGCAGATCTGTCCCCTTATCTCAGCCACCCTGCTTATGATATCCAAGACGTCTCTTGAACTAACCCCAGACAGATGTCCTCCACTGAACAGAAAAGGAAAGGGGAGTTTTCAAGGCCCATTTTCTTTTCTTTACACAAATAAGAGCTGGTCTATACAAACAGCAGTTCCAAGGTTAAACTGCATTCGAACACGCAGCCCAACACTATGCAATCTTTAGTCTCAGAACAGTTTACAAAACGGTCTGCTAAGATTTCTTTGACACTCATGGAAATAAACATGGAAAAGTCAGATAATATTCTACCACTAGAGTTCTGACAAATTATTTCATTTGCCTGTGCCATTGAAAGGGCTGTAGAAGTCTGCAAAAATTACCATGCTGGATTTCTCAACAGAACTTTCAATTCTGTAATCTGCTAATTAGTTTGGCTGCATATTCTAGGGCAGTTAAGGTTGCAAACTGAAGAGCGTGACTTTTCTCTTCATGGCTCCACAGCCTCTCCTACCTGGATAGTGTCACCTCCTCTCCAGCTCTGCCTGCTGGAGCAAACAGAGCTCCTGTGTGTTTGCAGCAAACTAGAGAGGGGGTGAGGATAGGATTGTAAGAAGAGCAAAGTGAAGAAGGTAAAAAAATCTCAGGCTAAAGAATCACAATCCCAGGGTCATGTAAGCCTGGTCAAACTGGCCTGTCATGATTTGCTCTGAATCCGTGTGAAGCTTCATACATCATTGCAGCTAACAAAATATGGGACATGCAGATCATGTCTTGATCACATGTCAGCAAGTCAGAATTTGAGCTAAACTAAGAGAGAGTTGTCATTATCTGGGTGAAATCTTAAAATGAAGTCCTATATACATGACATAAAGTTCAAGAATACAATGTGGGATAGGGAGTATTCAAGTTGTATGGTGAAGTGTGTAAAAGAAATAAGTTAAAGATTGTTACTTTGTTCCATATCTTTACTCTTTTCACCCAGATGCTTCCAAATACATTCTATAGCATATAGCATATAGCTAAAGAAATAATGCAAGGGTACCACGAGGTGACTAATGTGGGACACAACAATCCAGCACAATTAGCTCCAGATCTGTCCATTGCTTTGAAGAACTCCCTGGACATCAGATGGAAAGGTGGTTTTCCACTGGTGTTCCACTGTGAAAGCTTTGACTTGGACTGACTGGAAAAGGTCCAAGACTCACTTCCATCTGAAGATTACAGGACTGGTCATCCCCTTTTAAGGAAAGTATAAAGCTCAGGTGCCGAAAGTCATTGTTGACTGATAATTATTTCCCCTGTTGTAGTTGAAGTCTTGCGGTGCTGTGGTCTAAACTACTGAGCCTCTTGGACTTGCTGATCAGAAGCTCGGCGGTTTGAATTCCCGCTACGGGGTGAGCTCCCATTGCTCTGTCCCAGCTCCTGCCAGCCTAGCAGTTCAAAAGAATACCAGTGCGAGTAAATGAATAGGTGCCACTGTGGCAGGAAGGTAAACAGCGTTTCCATGCGCTCTGGCTTCCGTCACAGTGTCCAATTGCACCAGAAGCGGTTTAGTCATGACTCGGAATGCTGTCTGTGGACAAATGCTGGCTCCCTCCGCCTGAAAGCGAGACGAGCGCTGCAACCCCATAGTGGCCTTTGACTGGACTTAACCATTGGTCCTTTACCTTTTTTACCTTTGATGTCTTGCAGGCATTTGTTTTGAATTGTGTGGTAGTCTTGGATTATTTGTATTGCCCTTATAATTAATATAATTGAGTTATATCTTTATCTCATGTGGTCTAGATTCTATTTTCCGATTACCGTAACTACATAACCCTGGTAAACCTTCACACTGACCTCTCTCTCTCTGTGTAATATGGATTGTCATGTTAGCAACTGACATAGCAGCCGAGAAAGAGGAGGAATGATGGACTGCTCAGGAACATTCATGGTCAACGGGGTACTTTACATCAAAGATTGCAGTCCCTGTTGAGGAATGGAGGAGGTGAGGAAGAGGGAAAACCAATCCTTTGCCACCATTTTCTGAACTGCTAGTAAACATTGTTGGCTCTGCAATCAAACACCTGCAGAAATATTTGTTGGCAGAAACCAAAAGGCTCCCAACAGTCTGACCAACATTTTTGCCCTTCCCCCACCCACAGTCCCTTACTTGACGCACCTGCTCTTAGTTGAACTGACAATGGCCATGGGGTGGTTCACATCATCTTTCACAACCAGGATATTGTTCTGTGGAGGAACCATAGAAAGAACATTGACAGGAGCCCTTTCCCACAAGATGATCAGGTGATGCTCTGCCCTAAAATGTTCATCTCTGTCTGAGATGAGCACAAAGGCAAGACCTTTTCCATTTTGGCATCCTCACAGTAGAAATTATTTTAAATAAAGAAGCAAATTGCGCTGAGGCAGGAGACAAAAGTTAAACGGTATCCTTAGCAAATTCACTTTAGTTCTTCTTGCTGGGCTAACTCAGGACAGGCAATTCTCACACTTGATTGTTAAAAGTAGAGGTGCTTCCAGGAATTGGCATAGCTGAAGGGAGCTCACACGCTTAATCAGTAGTCTGACTCAAGAGATGTCCCAGATGAGACAGAAAGGCAAGCAGGCTTCAGTCAATGAAGGCAAGTAAAAAATGAATACTCCAGGAGAGGTATTATGAACTCCTTGAAAAACCTTGATTTATCAATGCATATTTACAAAAGGACTTACTTTGTATTTCCGGAGTATTGAGGAGTGGTTCATGATCCGGTCTGTGTCAGTTCCATCTCGTGGCACAACAACAATGCCAAAGTCCCCAACTATCACCTCCATCTGTTGTGAAGCAAAAGGAACATGCATGACAACTGTGAAGTGAGTGGGGGGTGGCAGTGGGGAATCATGTTTATATTCCTAAAAACTTGAATAATCTCTTGAGTTCCTGATTTGCAACTAGAGACAAGCACCATCTCTATTGCATTTTCAGCACTTGTGGAAGACTTCCCTCTTTCAACAAGCCTTCTAATTTGTTGTTGTTGTTTTTATTCCACTCAGTATCTGTACTGGATTTGAAATTGCTTTTATATATGCAACTGTTTTAAATGTGTTTTTATTGTATTTTGAAATCACTTTGGGATGCTTCATAGGAAGTGATTCATAAATAAAATTAATCAGCATAACCTCCACCTTTCCAGGGGCGTGTGAGACGCCAGTGTGAAAAATCCTGGCTTTTATATACCAAAGGAAGCACTCAGAAGAGAAAGCACAGGTTTTACATGACTCAGCAACAGACAGTTACAGCATGCTGAGCATGGGTGCAGTGCTTTTTTTCTGGGGGGACGCAGGGGTACGCACACCCCTAAACATTTTGTGAATCTAAGTGTGGCCTCATTGAGGGGCAGTATTTCAATATGAGTAGGAAAATGAAAGTACTCCTAAACATTTTTTTTTAGAAAAAAAGCACTGAGTGGGTGCAGCCCAAATTCAGGTTCTGCTTTATTTATTCAGGTTCTGCTGGATCAGGAAAGGCGGAAAGAGGAAGAAATGGCTTTGATTGGCACATTAATGCTAGAGGTAACCCTGGTCTGTAATCTGTTTCCAAAAAGTACAGCAGCAAGGCAAGTGAGCAGAATTTCCTTAAGGAAACTGAGTTTTTCTCAAAAAGAGGGACTCTTTCCCCTTATCACTCTAACAGGCTTATCCCGGAGCTTTAATCTTGCTTCCTGTCTTCAGACACTCCTCTAAGAGAAACCAGGCCTGCTTTGCCTCAGGGTTTTTATCCTTGCTCTCTTTGTCTTCCAGTCCTGGGAAACCTCTGTCCTCCACGAATACAAGCCTCCGACTTCCTATGCTTCCTAGAATAGCAGGCTGTGAATACATGTGCGAAAGGGAGGGGGAAACCTAAGAAGACAAAAAGCATCTCTCTGTCTCTCCATCTCGTAGGGCGTTTGCATGCAAAGGGAAGGGGCGAAAATTGGGGGCTCAGTCAGGATTGGAAAGGAAAAGGGGGGTTGCCAATGATGAAAACCCCCATTCCCTCGTAAAAAAGAAATGTGCAGGGGACAGTCCCCTCCCCCCTCCAGCTGCCTGGAGCCTGCCTGCTCAATGCCCTCCAGCCACTCCAGGCTGTTATCTCACTGGGGCAGTGAAGGGAATCAAGATGGGAAGGGACTGGACTTCGCCTGGAATGCATCCATCCTCTGGGTCCAATGTCCTCTACTACCCCCACAACCTCGAGAAGCAGCCTTGCTCTTTGCTTATCAAAAGAAGTGTAATGAAAGGCAAAATAACTTAAAAGGAAATAGGGATTTCTCTCTCTCTCCAGCTTTGAGGTTGGCACACTAACTATGGTCTCCTGTGACTTTCCACAGATCCTCTCTTGTTCTTATTATTTGTCCTTCCAAGCAGCATCTGATTTTAGGTGTCAAAATTGTTTGGGGTGTTGGGGGAGGGGTAGTACCTGTGGGGGGGGGGGAGACACATCGTGCTCCTTCTGGGGTTGTTTGTTCACCCTGCACTCAGCTCTCACCTGTGTGGCTCCTAGAAGCTGTCAGCATGCAACTGTGGACACAGCTGAGGGTAGAGGATGGGTCTCAAACCCATCTCAAACCCTCAGTGTGTTAGCAGCTTCCCCGGCATGTGAAGACAGGCTGTGGCAGATTAAGCAAGTGGGGGTCCACAGTCTGCAGTGCTGCAGAGGGAAGCGAGGGGCAGGTGGGGTTGACAGGCTTGTGCGCCTCCTTCTGGCAACTCCTGTCAGCCAAACTGGTGCCAAACGTCTTGCTCCGCTTTCCTTTGGCCCACATCAGCAAGGCCGAGAGAGTGGTCTTGTCATTTGGGCGGCCCAGGCCCACCGCACACACTGCCCAAGCTTCCAGGTCACTTGGGTGCCGCTAATGCAGCAGGTGGACTTCACCTCTGGAGGCGCACAAATGGATGCCAAGAGCATTGCTATTGCCAGTGAGAGGGGCTTACAGATTTCATGACTGATGCCCCTAACAACTTATGCATTTTGACTGAGGGGCGGGGGTAGGGAATGACAGCATTTGCTGTCCTAGCTAGATGTGTTGGATTGGCCTGTGCAACTGAGCACTCCTCCATACTCCCTTTTTATTGTGTATTTATGCTCATGATGCTATTTGGGTGGTCACAGGAGACCCCACTTTTGTGCCTGCAAAAGTTTTGGGGCTCTCACACAGCTTGATTATTGCAATATTATTATTATTATTATTATTAAAGAATTTATATACCACCCTATACCCGAGGGTCTCAGGGCGGTTCACAGAATAAAATCAAGATATAAAACCACAAAATACCTAATAAAAATAAAACAACAACCCAATAGCCCCCCCCCAAAAACACATTTTAATTAGTGCATAGCTTGTAACGTATTGTTGAAATCCTGTAACTTTATAATACCACATACATTCTGGTTTATTTTTGCTCTGCCTTTGTTGCAGGGCGGCCCCTTCAGATAGTAATAATGTGGAAGCACTGGGGAAGCATTGCAGAACAAACTAAAACAGAATAAATTCACCATGCCAGGAACATGTGGCAGAATACCCTCATGATGAAGCACCAGGCTGGAGGGCCCTGAATGTGGCTCTCAGAGGTATTCCGGGCTCCTTTCAGACTGGCAGGGGTTGAGTCTAGCCCTCCCTGTGAAGCACAAGGGTTCTGCTGTGGCTATTATTAAGCTCGCAGCAACAGGCTGACTTCAGTTTTTAAATAATCCTTATTTCTTGCAGTGTCACGGAAACATTTCTAGCCATATTAGGGTCTGTAAGGCTCTCTTGGCCCATACGCTAAATTTAGGGCTAAAATTATGTGAACATCTCTTTTTCAATGCAGCAGTTTGGGATGGAGCCTTTCAAAACCACCCACATGTACTCTTGTGATCAACAGCCTTGCTGAGTGGCAGAACCACCTAGTCTCACACTGTGAAAGAGGCACGGAAAGAACTCCAAGATGAAGAGAGAAGAGTCCTCAAGAATGGTCCATAAAGCAAAACTGATTATACTTAGACTGCAACCTTCTTGGGACTGGGACATCACATCCCCCCCCCCCATCTTACTCTGTGCCATGATTGGAGATAGTTCAGAATGAACAATAAATCTGAGTAAAGATGGCTTCCTGTGCTATGAGGCAGCAGGTCCTGTGTGCTTGCCATTTAATGAGATTCATGACCTTGCTGTGCATCTGCACAACTCCAGTGAGATTTGAAGCGGCACCCTGGTTTGCAAGACAAGCTGTCCAAGAGGAGTACCCCCCCCTTGCGTTCATACCCCCCCCCCCCCCGCATTCAGCCTCTCTGCCTTTGTTGGAGCTAGCTGTGGAGACGCCATGCACACTGGAGTGAAAGGTAGAAGCAAACAGATGGTCTGTGATTTCCCACCGCCTGAGAAACTAAAAGCAAGAATCCTTGGTGAGAACATTATGATGAATGAGAATGGCCACTGGTATGTGTGAAAATGGAGCGAGTGAATGATCAGGAGGCAGGCAGCGGGGAGAAAACCCCACAATAACAACAGAGCACAGCTTCACCCATGTTCCAGTAACAACTCACGTCAGCTTCATTCCATAGGCCTGGAATGCAGAAGGACTCCAGCAAGTCACTTCCACACAGCAGCAAGATTCGGAGCTCTGGAGAAAAAGGTACACAGATATTCAGATACACAGACTCAAAGGCCTGGAAAGGGAGAGAGAGGGGCCTGAAGAAGGGAGCAAAAAAGAGGCTTAGACACAAAGCTGTGGCTTGGATTCTGTTTTCAGAAGTGGGCTACTGCTTGCAAGTTATCTACTACTCATGCACACATGTAAAAATGTCTTGTATGAACACAGTGTTGCCATATCTGTCTCATGGACCATTTTGTGAACTACTTCTGGAGTGATGCAGGGAGCAAGTGTTTGGCAAAGCCGGTTGGGCATATTGCCCACTTCAGAAAGGATGTATTTTGCTTGGACAGAAATTACTTCCAGGCCCATTTATGGAACAAAAGAAGTATTCCTACTGAAAGTTCGCCTCAGCTCAAGAGAGAAACATATTTCCTGAAACGTTCCCTACAGCTTCAAATTGATAAAACATGCAAGAGTTCTTTTGTGTAGCATGCTATGCTGTTAAAAACTGCAGTATCCATTTTGTATAATTGTATACTAAAATTATTTAAAACTAAAGGATAACTGTTTACAAGGTGCTTTGAGATCATGAGTTATTGAAACTACCATATCCATTCTCTGAAAATAATGAAGAATCAAAATTAGTCACTACTTAACCAGGGACTCCTGTGGGAATGTCCTCTAATGCAAGCCACATCCGAGTTCGTTTTATTTTTGCACCAAGTATCTAGTACTTAATCGTGAGTTTTCGCTTATTTGACTAAATCAGCATGATTCTGATTATATCTGTTCCCAGGCCCTGAACTGCACGATCGTGGAAAAACAATCTTTGGAATTTAAAGCAAATGCAACCCTTGCTCTTCCAGGGCTTGATGAGAACGGAAATTTCTCCCTCCACGTTGCCAATTTAGCCACCAGAGCAAAACAATAAGACTTAAGACTCCTGTCACTCTGGGTCTTCCAAATTATATCTCTGTGGGATTTTCTATGGCAACCTGTAGCGATTAGGAATCAATGCCAAATTCTGTGAACAGTTCAAAACTCAAGAGCTATACCCATGAATGTTGTCAGTCATTTTAATGCAATTACCAGCATTCTCCAGTATTTGTTCAAAAAGTAGGGGAATGCACATTTATTTTCAGTAATTCATGAAATTAATCTGGGATTGTCAATGCACATTGTGCAGAACCATCAGCAGCAGGTGGCCAGCCCAGGACATTTTGATGCCTGAGGGACAAGATTCCACCTCCAGTTCTATAGACAGAATCTGACTGGACCAGCAGTTGAATCCGACTTCAACACTGACAAGAGGACAGCCGTCTATCTTAGGGGACTCAGGGGGAAAGGTGGGTGGCTAGTACTGTTACTGCACCCTGTATCACCATAAACCATCTGAGGCAGCTGCCTCAGCCATACTAATGGCAGGGTCGGCTTGCAGAATTACACCCAGCGCCACTTGTCTGTTGCGCTTGGTGTTCCTGTGCTGTCTAATCTGATGTGAATTCTCTCACGCATTTGGCTGCTCCAAGGAGGCTCACCTGGTCCCTTGGTGACATATCTTTCAGTGTCAGGCAAAAACATTCTGCTTCTCTCAGGCCTTTAGTTAATTAAATAATCTATGGCCTTTTAAACAGTGGGGGGGATGTTGTTTTTGTTTGTTATTATGGTATGTATTTTTGTGTTTTTACATTGTAAACTGCCCTCTGATCTTCAGGTGATGGGTGATATAGAAATTTAATAAATAATAATAATTTTATCTAATGTATAAGTTCAGCTGTACGCAGTTAATTTGGTATTAAGAGCTTTTGCACAATTTGACTGAGTTGAAGAACATGCTGTTCAAGGAGGGCCCTTTCTAATTCCCCCCCAATATAATGGGTGGAATTCTACGCTGTGCTAATAGATGTTCTGATGGTGATAGCCTATCAGCTTGCCAGGAGGAACAAGACCCGCCTCCTCTCCCCTGGGCGCTTCTCTAGGGGTTCTTCCAAGCCCCCTTCCGAGTCCCAGTTCACAAGCAGAAGCCCTTGTGCAGGGCTTACACTGGGGGGTTCCTTAGGTGAACCATGCCTGATGCATTTTTTGTATATCATTTCCATTAATATGTGCATTTTTTGTACATTATTTCTACAGATATGGGCATTTTGTACACATTATTTAAATAAAGAACTGCACTGAAACAATGAGAGAACTGTGGAATTTGAAGGATAAGTGGAAATTAGAAAAGCCCACATTCAAGTGGGAACAGAAGAAATTTATCCCCCATTCTTATTCTCAAATCACAAGCAGTTTTATCCTTGAGTATCTCCATCACTTGGCTTCACCCTGCTGGTGAAGAGAGCAGCCCCCCCATTTTGGCCCATGGATAATGTTCACTTACCAATCTCTTCATATCTCATCACTGTTCCCAAATTTGCATTTTCATCTAGAGAAACACAAACAAAAGAAAAGAAAAAAATATGTGTCAGGGTGAAGATTTCACAGAAGACCAGCAAGAAGGGAGATTCTGTCCATGAATTCAGAAGACTGATTCGAATCATAGAGCCACAGAGCTGGAAGGGACCCGAGGGTCATCTAGTCCAAACTCCTGCAATGAAGAGCTCAAGCAAGTTTGTTTAGAACAACCTTAATTAAAGCAAGGTTGTTTAGAGTAACTATTCTGATTTGTTTGAATGTTTTGAAGCATGTAAAGGGAATTTCATCTATCTTGAGCAAAATTTCAACCAGTGTGTAGATGTTCAACCAGATGCCCAAGCACCAGGACAGGTTGTATGACTTCCAGGAAAGATCTCTAGTCTAAAATCAGGAATGTGCTGTGACAGGCACTGCCATTACCACAAAAGGCTCTTGTCATCTGCTGCACTTTGGTGCAAACCCGCTCACTGCTATGTTGATGCAAGGGGGGGGGGCAGGATGAAGAACAGAGCTGGGTGAAATGAAAACCAGGCAAGAATAATATATTTCTCAATAACAGGTCACAACTGTAAGCAGTTGCATTTCTGGAACATACCCACAAAGGTGAAACGCTCCATCGGTGGACGAACACAGCAAATCCTGCTCAGGCTTTCTCCCACCTTCCCCAAAAACTTTGCTGAAAAAGGCAAGGAGGGAAATCAGACAGAAAGAGAGAGAGAGAGCTCTGCAGCTAATACAGGGCGACAGCAGACTTGTGATTCAAAAGGAAACAATATTTGCCTCAATTCAACAGCTTTATCACCTTTGGAAACAACCGGTTTTTTTGCACATTTTCAAACCTTTGAAATCACTGTTTGTCTATGAGGGTTTTAGCCAAACTTAGGTTTTTTTTTTTTTCATCGCCACATTTCTTTCCTTGCACTGTATCACAGAGTGAAAAATGCTTATTACATTTGAGTAAAAAAGAGCAGAATGAGGTTTAAGCCTGAGTAACTGCAGATATGGGACACAGGTGGCGCTGTGGGTTAAAGCCTCAGCGCCTAGGGCTTGCCGATCGAAAGGTCGGCGGTTCGAATCCCTGCGGCGGGGTGCGCTCCCGCTGCTCGGTCCCAGCGCCTGCCAACCTAGCAGTTTGAAAGCACCTCCGGGTGCAAGTAGATAAATAGGGACCGCTTACCAGCGGGAAGGTAAACGGCGTTTCCGTGTGCGGCTCTGGCTCTGGCTCTGGCCAGAGCAGCGATGTCACGCTGGCCACGTGACCCGGAAGTGTCTCCGGACAGCGCTGGCCCCTGGCCTCTTAAGTGAGATGGGCGCACAACCCCAGAGTCTGTCAAGACTGGCCCGTACGGGCAGGGGTACCTTTACCTTTACCTTTAACTGCAGATATGCAATGTTGCTGCTTTACAACCCAGTCCTCTCCTTGAAAACAAGTTACACTGATTTAAGCAGAAATTACTTCTACATAAATTCCACACTGGATTCCAGGCTGATGAACAAACTACATACTTCACATAAAAATATATAGAACTAAAACCTAGTAAGTGTTTTTCTTTTTTAAATGAAGAATGAAGAACAACCTTCATAAGCTGAGGAATGGCTGTATGTGTATATGTAGCTGAAGAAAAGATCTATATTGAAAATAAAATAAAATAAAACAAAATACCTTTAATTGAGAATTGCCCTCTTGGCTTGGATTGTAGAGACAGCAGAAAATGACAGGCTAATGATGTGGTTTCGGCTACAGGATGAGCTGGCTGAGCAAAACAAATATCTAGCTCTTGAGGCAAAATGAGAAGCATAAACAATGGCAATTAAATTATGGATGGGAAATGCCCATTTACAAGAAGGGAATGTCAGACATGGATTGAGATATGGGCAACTGTCCATGCATTGGTCATGTAGGGAGTGTGCAGAAGACTGCCTGGTCACAGGGCGCATGCCCAGAGTTGGGGTGATATATACAAAGTGCCTTAAAAGATCATGCATGCTATGAGAGAGAATGCTACGACTGGATGTTTTGAATCTTTCTGTGGGTTTATGAAGTTATAATTGTTTGCTTTCTCATGTATTTGTATGGTTTGTGCTACTTGCATCCCACCTGAGCACGCAATATATTGTTTTCTCCTTCAAGTGTGCCTCTTCTCTGGGGCCCAGCCATTGAAAGGACACATTTCCATGCACCTTTCTCCACCAGTCCTTTTCCTGAACAAAATTGCTCCCAGAAATTCCTCTCCGAAGTTCCTGGGATCCCTGCTACAAGCCTGCATGGAGGATTGTGCATTTGGAATTCTGCAGGGTGGAAAGCAGCTGGGGAGCAGAAAAATGGCTGGTGGGAAATAGTTAAGCATCCCTCCAGCTTGTTGTTCATTTACTCAAAACCTCAATCTCCCATGCCTCCTGTTTCATTAAAAAAATATGCTGGGACTTTTCTACATACATTTGCAAGCAATGTAGAGTCTTATCCTATGCATGTTTACTCATAGGTAAGTCCTAAATTCAACAGGATTAACTTCTCAGTAAAGTGTGTGTAGCATTGTAGCCTTCATTTATTTTGTATAGACATCGTTTGAACTAATAATCTAATTTTAGACCCTGATTCAAAGCTGCATGCAACTAGTATTGAGCAACTGCAGGTGACCCAAGAGAGCTCGTCCACACTTACTTGTCCCGTGCCTAAAGAGCACAGATCCAAGAACTTTCTAGGCATTAGTCTGAGCAGTTTCCCATTTGCCTTGCTGGTTCCCCCAGAAACTGGAGCACCTTCAGAGAACTTGGCTGCCTTCTGCTGGAACCTACCTGCGGTGGGCTTGTTAGAGAGGTTGCTGTTCTGATAGATAGGCTGTGGGGACTCGTTCTGAGGCTGCCCAATCACTGGGGTCAAGGAAGGTGTGTTCACGTTGGAGAGGATGCAACCAGTCACTCGCTAGAAGAAATGGTGAGTGTCAGTTGGTATTTATGCATTCATTGCTTATACGTCGGCAATCTTAGGGATGTCAATGTGACTGTACTCACCAAGTTATTTTCTCTGACCTGCAAAATATGCCAGTGCTCTCCTGACAAGTCCCTGCCCACGACCTTCATCCGCCCAACTCCACCCCCCTTGGCCACCCAAAGGCAGGGCTGGAGGAACAGCCTCATGTCTGGCTCAAAAGAATCTGAGTCGTTGAAAACATTTTCTTCAGTTTCAGGGCTCTTGCAAGTTCTTGAGAAAGAAAAATGTTCACAAGACTCTGATCTGTCTAATAAAACCAGTGGAGACCTCTAGATCACCACAGACTTCAATAGGTGATCTTGTTGCATGCCTGAAAGCATCTGCTGGGGAGGTGGAGAGCAGCAGCAAACAGTAGCTCATCAATCAAGATATTTGATTGATCTTTGATCTTTGTGGCAAGAGGGTCTTCAGCACTGGGTTGCTTTTTTGTTCTGCACCAGTCTTTTTTTGGAGCTGCAGGATTTCCAGCCTAAGATCATACCACTGGCAGCAGCAGCAGTGACCCATAATCTCAGGCTGCAAAGGGCAGGCGGGCAGCCCAGCCCAGGCTTGATGAAGAGAGACTGCCAAGGGGTGGAACCATAAGCAGACGTCAGGGTGGGAGATCTGCTGGAGGTGGCCTGTGCCTCTTTCAATTCTCCTTGCAGGGGTGCTTGCATATCTGAGCACCTCAACTTAGAACGCTCACTCCATCACTATCCAAATATCTCATGTGCCTGCAAAACCCTCCTATCCTTCATACAATGATAGAATCATAGAATTGTAGAGTTGGAAGGAAGCATGAAGGGCCATCTAGTCCAAGCCCTTGCAATGCAGGAATCTCAACCAGAGCTCCCACCAAAATGTGCTTTTGGTCATTCCCACCAGAGATGGATCAAAGTACCGAGATTTTGACTCCAAGGAAGGCGTGGTAAAGCACAATTAACATAGTTCTGGTATTCTTAAAAAGAGCATTGAACAAAATGGATGTTGATTTGATACATCAAGGCATTTCTTAAGCAAGAGTCCACATTCAAGACCACTTAACACAGATTAGTTAAGCCTTCACTGCTGGGAGATCTCAAGTATGCAATCTTGCTTGTTAAATTTATGACCCATTGATGGACCCTGAAGATTCTAGGGAAAAGGGGGAAGGAAGGAGTATTGATCCCTCATGACTGAAGTCAGCACAGCTACTCTGTAAAAAAATAATTAATAAATAAATCCTTAAACCAAATGAATTTTTTAAAAAATGCATTCTGAAGTAAGCAGTCTTTCTCTTGGCCACCAGAGGGCACTCAATTCTTTCTTTCCTTCTTTTTGTAGTTGAAGAAACAGAAGATACAATGCATTGTGCATATAAAATGGTAGGTGAATCTACTGCTTTAGAAATGAATTGCCAACATCAGTGGTGTTGAAAAACCTGTCACACAATGTAAAAACTTCACACAGAAACAATATGCGAAGATCAGCATGGCACCCGAGCATCATGCAGAGTGAGCATGAATCACTACTGCAGTGTTACCGAATCTCAGGACTAAACCACAGCTCTCCAAACAGAAGACTGATGCAACCATTAGCAGAGTGAGGAGGTCATCTCAGGCAGCAGATGGGGGGTGTTGGGGGGTGAGGTGAGGTGCTGAAAGACAGTGCTATGTGCCCCAGGCACGGCCTCTCCTGTGCCCCCTAAGCTAGACTGTTGCTCACAGGCGTGGGGGGGGGGGGGGAGAATGCTGTCTCCTTGCCAGTAATGAAGTAAGATTCAACTGTAAGCCTGCCTGACTTCTGTATGTGGAATTGGGGGAGCAGCGGGCAGTTGGGCAGCAAAATGCCTTAGGTTGGCCCAGTTGACAAGGAAGAGGAAACTGATATATTAGACACAGGGACAGATTTAGGTTTGATGTGGCCCTAAGTTACTGAAGGTAATGGGGCCCTTGATATGTCCAGCTGTCCTTTGTCAACAATAAATTGTCGCTGTTTTTTGGGTTGAATATATGCTATATGGTAACTGATGGACCTAATAGGTATCTCAAGCCATTTGCACATAACAAAATATGTATTTTATCAAAGTAATTGTTGTACTGAAATACAATTAAGAAGTAGTATATTAATAGTGAAATACAATTACGAAGAAGTATATTAATAACAATACTTACACCATAGGAGCCTACACAACACAAAACACTGTTGCTTAATTAGGTTTTATTTTATTTGTTTTTTTATCTTATATTTTGGAAATGTACATCCAGGTTTTTTTCCTTAAATTTTATTTATTTTATTTATTTTTTTGTTCCTCCAAGAGAGTGGGACCCTAAGCTATCGCTTGTTTAGCTTATACGTAAATCTGGCACTGATTAGACAAAGCTCTTCCATAAGGATTCATGGATGTTAATCGGCTGCACTCATTGGTTGTGGGAGCCTTTTCATACATTTCCTGGTAAATGTATAGGGCTTGTTCTGTTTGGGACATCCATCTAGCTGCTGTTCTTCTATTAAAGGACAGGATAAGAAGGAAAGGAAGTCAATTTTAAAAAGTCAACAATTTGGGGCAAAATGCTAACTTGAAATTGGCTTTTGGAAATTTCACCTGTGATCTGAATACAACAAACCCTTTTGCCGCTAGGCTGCCTTCTCCCAGTGCAGTGCTCAGTCTCTAAGTGCTCAAAGATTACACAGCAAAGGCATTTGTTTATATATGGGTGCACAGGCTGCAAGTGCAGCAGATGACCATTTTGAAAATGGCCCAAAGCATCCTTATAAATGATTCCTGGCAGGTGAAGCATTGGATCTGGTGCCCCTCTCTCTCGGACGCATTCCCCAATGCCATTAGGCTTGGCACTCTTGGCTGCCTGCTCCCATTCCCCCACTTCCTTGCCAGGACTAGATCGATGAACAGAATAAAGGTGTTTAGAATTATTTTCTTGAGCATGAATTCTAAGAGCTGAAGCAGCACACCGGAGCAGAGTCTTTGTCATTAATGAATGGTTGGAAACATGTGACATGGCACTGGGAGGTTGGCATGGGTATTTTAAGGAGGAGTATCATACCACTTTCGTCGTGCAGTTGTAATAATAATAATAATAATAATGGTGCTGAGAGCTGTTGGGAGACACCTACTGTGCGAGGTACAGACATAATATGAAGCCAAACCGTGGTGCAGCCCTGGGTAGCAAGGCGGCAGCAGTACAGGGGGGAGGATGCTGAACGAAGCCAGTCTGGGAACCTGTTCACTGGCTGGTTTGTGCTAACTCATGGATTGGACTGGCATTACGTCCAAACTGTTAATATGAGCTGGGTTTCCCCCAGTAATGAAGCGTTCCTACAAAGTGTCCCAATTTGGCTGGAACAAGGTAATTTTGGGAACTGCCTCTCACAACTTTGCTAGTGCATGCCAAATAATAAAATCCTAAGCACTGACATTTTGCGAGTGACAGTAAGAGCAGTCTAGCAAAAAATGTGTGTGCCCTTTAGCTACCAGCTACCCTTCCTCCGGGCTCTTTTTTGTCATTTCATTCTCTACTCTTTATCATCTGTACAGCTTCCTTACCTCTGGGTTCCCTGTACTTTAGCATGCCCGGGCATTTCTTCCCAGTACTGAGAACTCCTTTGTGTAAACATCTTAATCCCAGCCACACCGGCAACTGTTCCTTCACTTACTAAAACTGCTTTCCAAACTGAACGTGTGGAACTCTGCTGGTTCAACCACTCAGGATCAGAGGCTTCACTGCCACCATTGCAATACAATATAGCTGCATTTATGCCAGCTGAATGCTTATAGGGAATACATATAGCAAAGCACTAAGGTTTCGGGACTTGTTTGTCTGGCCAGTACTGAATATACTACAATTTCACCAGGCATTCCCAAGTGCTTTCAAGCCCAAGGGCTAGAAACTTTCCTTCTTTCTCTTTAGTTCTTTCTTTTACAAGAAAGCTGAAATTCTCTGGATACTGAACTCTTATTTCTAATGAAACATTCTGTGTTTATGCAGAATTATGTAACATTGCCTAGGAATCCACTCAACGTGCAGCAGTAGCAGCAATGAAATTAAATTGGATATGTACATCAGACAAAAAACACCTCAACGTACTAATAATTTGTGATTAAAGTAAAAATGGAAAGCGAAGCAACGATACCTAAGTCTATATTTAAAACACATCCCCTCACCTCTTCAGCTACCTGTCCCGGTTCCCCCAGCCGCCACTATCTTTCTTAGCAATCAACTCACTTTCATCAGATCCCGGTGATGTTCCAGTACACTGCAGGTGGTCTGCCAAGTATCCTGATAACATTCCCAGGGGTCCACCCTACAGTGAGGAAAAGGAAAAGAAAGTCTGCCTTGACAATCACGAATCATGATAATTGGTTATTTTAATTTAATATACCACAGTGCGAATACATAAACTGCTTGTCCGTTTGCAAATATTCATTTATTATAGTTGGACCGAGAGATTTCCGCTGGTCTTCCACCCAGATTACTGATTAGGTCCACACTCGGGCAGCTTCGGGAGTTTCTGAAATGCCTGGCCACTTCTGCAAGGCTCCACGGTGGTTAAAATGCTTCTTATTCATCTGATGCACACACAGCAGTACTAATTTTAAAAACCTTATCAGGGGAGACAGGGATATATCAATCAGATGTATTGTTGTCTCTACTCTCCAATTTATTGCTGATTATTAAATACAGCATAAATTTCAGGGGTCATCTCTGCTCCCGTCAAGTAATTAATCAGAGGGTGACAGTCCCAGGAGTCCTAGAACGAACCTATGCCTTTGATTTGGGCTTTACTGCCCTGGCTTTCAAATTCCTTAACTTTCACTTTTGTGAAATATATATATTTCCCAGTTACTTAGACGTGCAGCATTCAACCCTTCCAGGTTCAGGGTGATTAGCCTTTAATCCCATCCTTTAAAATACAATTCCCATCAGTCTCAGACAGCACAGCCAATGATCATCTGGCCCAAAATATCTGGAGGAAGGCTGATCTCTCCTGCTATAGGAACCTTTTCTCTTTCTCTTTTCACTGAAATAATTATATGAATGTAATTAAATCATGTTCATTTCCAACTTGCTCAAACGAGGGGTTCATTTTTATATTGTATGAGTTTGTGGGTGCCAGACTTCCCTAAATTCCTGGTTCCAGTAGATGTTAGACTGGATGCCAGACCTGCGTTTATTATGCCAACGTTAATTAAGACAGACCCATGTTTATTAAGCTGTTTGCTAAACATTTCTAACCCTTTAATTAAGGCAAGTGTTAAAAGCTATTTAAGCCAGGCTAACTTCCTGGTACTGAGACATGGGTAGCGCTGTGGTCTAAACCACTGAGCCTCTTGGGCTTGCCAATCAGAAGGTCGGCAGTTCAAATCCCCACGACAGGATGAGCTCCCGTTGCTCGATCCCTGCTCCTGCCAACCTAGCAGTTCGAAAGCACGTCAAAGTGCAAGTAGATAAATAGGTACCTCTCCGGCAGGAAGGTAAACGGCGTTTCCGTGCGCTGCTCTGGTTCGCCAGAAGCGGCTTAGTTATGCTGGCCACATGACCCGGAAGCTGTACGCTGGCTCCCTCGGCCAATAAAGCGAGATGAGCGCCGCAACCCCAGAGTCGGTCATGACTCGACCTAAGAGGTCAGGGGTCTCTTTACCTTTACCTTCCTGGTGAGGTGATGGGCCATTAAGAAGAACAAAGGATCAAGGGACTCCTCCTGGGATGGCAAATGGATGGGGCAGCTCCCTCCCTCAACAGATAAAGCCAGAGATTAGAGAGATTAAAGTTAGAGTTGCTGTGATGCGAACTAGAGAGAAAGAGTTATGTGACCGGAAGATGCAAAGCAGCAGGCAGAGCACTCTCTGCTTGGATCTCAGCTTAGATCCCAGGTGTAGCCTATGGAAGAAGCAAGACCCTCTTGGAGTGTTGATGCTAGGAACTCCTCCATCGTAGGCTTGGGTTGTATATATGTGTGTAAATAAAACATGTATCACAAAGACACCACAATCCCCGCTGCGCCACATTTTCCAAAAGGAAACACGAACCCTGGGGACTGTGGAATCTTGGACTGCTCAGAGATTGGGATGGCGTGCAACAATATATTAATGTTTACTAGTGTATATTTATGTGGATCTATCCTTCTTTTCTCTCCCTCTGACAGAAAAAGGACTTTCAGCGGTCAAATCCTGGAAAAATAAAAAATGCAACACGAATGGTATCTATTTATCTCATGATTTTTAAATTCAGGAAAAATGAGTTATCTGCAAAATATTGAGAATGTTCTTAATGAAAACAAAATGCAGGCTTAAAAATAATTAATTGCAGCAAAAAAGGACTACTGGATTCCCAGCAATTAATATCATTAATTACATATAACTCTTTTGTGCAAGTGTCCCATTCAGCTAATTGAAGCTCAGAGATGAATAAGGACTGATGACTTGGGGCTTGTAACTGCAGTTCTGCCCATCACCAGGCCAGGCTCATTAGCCAATGGTGCGAATAAAATGCTTCCTGTGGGTGCACTGCATTCCAGAAAGGCAACTCCTAAGTGGATGAGCAAACCTGACAGAAAGCTGGAATGCAGAAGGACTCTGCACAGGACTGTTCTGCTAACAGGCTACTTGACAAGAGTAATATCTGTCAACCAAAACCAGCTTCTTACAGAATGAAATAGCAAGGCACAAACAATACTCTAAAACTGGGTTCAGCAACTGGAAGCCCTTGGACCAAACCAGACCACCAGAGAGATGCTACATGTTCCCACTTCAGGGAGGAGCCAACTGAACTCAGAGGCAAAAGAGAAGAATGGAGAGGGAATGACAGGAGGACATCATGTCTTCCTAGCTGGCTATGTTGGGTTGCACCTGTGAAAGGTAACAAAAGAGATGGCACTGGGGTGTTTGCCATAGAAGAAAAGGCTAAAGCAGGTGGGGATTTATAGTCTGGCGTGGGGGAACTGCAAAGTGGGGATATGGCAAAAGTTTACGCAACTGAATGAATTAAGAGAGATTATGATTTGGATTTCTCTCTGATAGGACCCAGGTTCACCCAATGAAATTCACTTGCAACAACAATGCCAATGATTTCACGCAATCAAGACTGACTTACAGAATTCATGACCAAAAAAAAGTTTTGATGCCCACTATCTCAGATGGAAACCGAAATGTCAATATTCTATTTTGCATCCTCTTTTTATATGGTACTACACTCACGTCTTTCCAAAATCTTTCCATAAATGCCACACCAAAGGCTAGGCATAGCAGTCATGGGATAAGCAGACAGACATATCCTCTTATGGTTCAGTAACTGGCTAAAGCAAGGAGGTGAGAATAGGAGAATGGCCAGTTCTCCCATTGGAGGGGTGTAAGAAGGGGGTTCCCCCAAGGAGAAGCACTGAGACGTGTGCTGCTTAACTTGTTCTTAAAAGACCTGGAATTAGGAGCAAACAGCAGGTTGGCCAAGTATGTGGATGTCACTAAATGGTTCAGGGTGGTAAAAGTTCATTGGCACCTGGAGGGTCGCAAGTTAGCCACCCCCTGCCCTCGCCTTTTATTTTATATTTCCCTGTGCCTCTCAAAGTACATTTACTCATCTCCTGTAATTGCTTCTCCCCCTCCTTTCATAGTTATGGTAGCTCGTATCCTATTCTCCTGCAAATCGCATATTTCTTTCATTCTTCCAACCTGTTCATTTTACATTTTCTTCTTCCTCCAACAACAGCCTTCCTCTCTTATACCCTTCCTTCCCAATACCAAATATGTATTTATTGCAACCCCTGGTTTGAAGCAGGAGAGAAATTGTAATGAGGAGGCAACATTACAGGAGGAGAGTTTAACCCTTTCCTCCTATATCATCTCCATGAAACTCAATCCTACCCCCAAAGCTGCTGTTTGTCCCACAGTGGAAAACATACGGGCACAAGCATCCCATCTAGCTTGACCCCAAAAGGCAGTTGCAGCAGCCCCCTAAGGTGGCAAAACGCCAGTTCCAGCCCCACTCTACCTGAAACCCAGGATGTTTCCTCCCTGACATATCTCAGGGCCTGGGCTTTTTCAGGATGTGGGAGCACATTGCAAAAGAATGCCAAAATTCCTAAGATCCTCTACATCCAACTCAGATTGGAAAGGAAGGAAGGAAGCATCAAAATCTCATAGGCTGAGCCAACAGCATAAAGGTCCTAATTGAAAACTTAATGAGCTACTAAACTGGGCCGTTTCTCAAACATTTTCTTAGCAGCTGAACTTCTTTTCTTATACTCTCCACCTGAGGTTTTCAGAGTTGTGAACTTGCTAATTAAGACACTCTCACTAATAATACTGTAAGGATTCATTCATGCAGAGTAGGCTATCTCAAGGTAACAGAAGGGCTGGAAAAGAGGTTAGCCCAGGTTAACTCACCCCAGGTGAGGTACTGGGGCACTTTCATTACTACATAATAAAGCAACTGGGTTCGGTTTGCCGAAATTGCAACTAAACAAGCCAAACTCTGCTGCTGACCAGTCACAGATCACCGACTGCCAAGGACTCAATAGATGTCCTAGCTTTGCTACCTACCAACAACGGCAACACAGGAGATGGGGATGCAAAGCACCGAGCAGGTCATGGAGGTGAGGAGCACTGGGTGAGCCACAAGGTGGGAAATGCAGCACTAGATTTTCTTAACAATGTAAAATTAAAGAACAGTGAAATACAGTGGTACCTCAGGTTCCATACGCTTCAGGTTACAGACACTGCTAACCCAGAAATAGTACCTCGGGTTAAGAACTTTGCTTCAGGATGAGGACAGAAATTGTGCTCTGGCGGTGCGGCAGCAGCGGGAGGCCCCATTAGCTAAAGTGGTGCTTCAGGTTAAGAACAGTTTCAGGTTAAGAACAGACCTCCAGAACGAATTAAGTTCTTAACCCAAGGTACCACTGTATAAAGAAAGCACTTAATTATCTGTAAATGCTCCTGAAGGAACTGGACTACCTCAGGGAAATTTGGTCCTTACTGGCTTAGATAGTGCAGGGATGAAAAACCTGCCTGGAAGTTGCAAGACTGTGAATCTTGTCCTCCCTCAGCACTGGCCACGCTTGCCAGAGCTTCTGGGAGTTTGAATCCAGCAGCATTTACAAGGCCATAGCTTGCCCACCACGGAGCTAGTGGCTCAACATTTAGTGGGCTTAATCTGAATTGACCTTTACTAGATGGGCTGCTCCAGTTCCTGGAGAGCTTAGAGGTGAGTGGTTCCCAAAAGCATTTCACCACAAAATCTTTGAGAATCTTTGGGGGTCTCGATGGACCACTTAATGGTTTTTCTGCCTGCTGCGCAATTGTAGTGTGCTGTGCCAGATGTTGTATGATTCTTAATTGTATTCCCCCCTCTTTTTATATATTGTATTTTATTGCATCACAATTTGAATTATATAGAATTTAGAATAAATATATATATATAAAAGCACTAAAAATGCAATTAAAATATCAACATAAAAATTAAATACAGTGGATGTGCTATCTCCCTTCAACCACAAATCTACAGACATGCTGCAGACCACCTGCATTAAACCCAGGTTCCACTGTACTGGCAAAAATTGGAAAGGAGGTATTATCCCACAAAAGAAGATTGGTTAAATAAATTATGTGATTATATAGAACTGGCAAAGTCAACAGCTGCCATAAGACACCAGACAAATCAGAAACTAAGGAGTGAATGGCAATGTTTTGAAGACTACATGAAAAAACACTGGTCAAAAGATAACATGCTAATATGCATAGATTAAGTATGTAAAGCTGAAATAGATAGACTTAATATATTAGGAATATCAGCGCTAAGATATGAAAGATGCAATATTAAAAAGACTGTAAAAAATAAAGAATGTTAAGCTCTGGGGGAGGGAAGCCACAGGGGGGATTTGTATACATGTTTTTGTTTCTTCTTCTGTTATTATTTTATCTTTTATGTTAATTTTTACTTTTGTGTGTATGTTTTTAAGCAAGAAAATAAAAAAATGAGTGGCAATTTTGTTTTCCATACAAGCTAATAAGTGTTTGCCAACAGCTACAGATGCTTTGTCTCCCCTGCTGGCCTTGATGTAGGAACATGGATCTGAATGTATATCTTCATATTCTATTTGATCCTTATAGATCTGTGATCTCTTGCTCTGGCCATCCCAAGTCTAACCTAAAGCCAAAAGTTTTTGATTTGCCTGCCAGAAAATGCTTGCAGAATGATGAATTGAGATCATCTGTTACACAAAGATTTACTCTCTGGGTAAATCTACTATTAATGAGAAATCTGCCTGCTAAAGAGTTACTGTAGTTCTAGCTGTTCCTTACAGTGGCGTAGCGTGGGGGGTGCAGGGGGGGCTGGCCGCACCGGGCGCAACATCTGGGGGTTAGGGTTAGGGGGCGCAAATCCATGGGTTAGGGGGCGCAAATTACTTGCCTTGCCCCGGGTGCTGACAACCCACGCTACGCCACAGGTTCCTTAAGGTGTTATTTTACTGAAAACCTTTATATCCCTTTTCCTAAAGAGCTCAAAGCAGCTGAGAAAGGAATATACAAATACAACAATAATACAAATGACAAATGATAAAACAGGAGAAGACCAGCAGATGAAACAATTAAGAACACTGGTGAAAAGCAACGAAGCAGGCCTCAGTGTAGGCAGGAAGAACAGAAGGATTCCTAAAAAGAAAGGTCTTTACACTGCAGCAGAAGACCTGCCAAGGGAGACGTGAGGCAGACCGCTCTAGGCTGCAAGTTCCAGAACTTGGGTGCTGCCACCACTGGGAAAATGACCTCTGTTGCCCCCACTGAGGCATGAATTTAAGGGGCGGGCAGAAGGGCTTCTGTTAATTATCATAATACTCAGGCAGGCTTACGCTGCCACTTTCCTTAGCTCATGTACAAATCAAACATATATTTGAGAAAAGGTAACATGAAACCTGAAGGTTCTTCTAAGACAAATATTTCAGGTAGTTAAGGAATTCGGTACTCTTTCATTACATCCTCAAGTTAGGGCTCATCGACCCTTACCTTTTGCCCTGGCACTGTCCCCATGAAAACCTGCTCTTTAACGCTGCATTGGAACAAACAGAAATTCAGGTTTGAAGCATGGTCCTGTGCCTAGAAACACAGCACTAAAGGAAGTCTGGATGAGCCCTTAATATGTCAAGCCTTGTTTACAGAGCAAGCCTATGCATGGTTTTTCAGAAGTAAGCCCCACTATGTTCAGTGAGGATTTCTCCCTAATAACTGTGTTCAGGGCAGTTGCCTCACACTCCTGGTTGAAGAAGATGTAAAAAAACATTTCCTGTACTCTGAAAGGATGGGTCCAATTAGCTCCACAGTTACTTCTGAACACCAGTGAGGCTTGCTCAGTACATTGCTGAGTAACGTCTTTCCTGCATGTTTGTGTGTATAATTTTAAATTGTAGCTGATTCACATGCTCTAATGAATTATAAGCTCAGGCCAGAAACTTAGTGATGGTGACATGTGCACTGCCTCTTGCACAGTATACTTCTCTGAATAAAGTTGACCCCTCATCGTTATGCATCTGAAGTCGCTGCTTGCATGCCTGTCTGCATGTTTCTGCTTCCATTAGGAGGAAATGGAGTGCTAAGTCAGAAAGACCTGGATGTTAGATCATGGAGGAAACATGTTCCTGTGCTCCAACCACTCAGACATTGCAGATAGCATGCTTTATGCGGTACCCTATCATACCTTATCCAGTCAGAGGACTGAACAGCCAGCTGGCACATTGTCAGGCGATGTCGGCTGGAGACCAGACCCTGTAAAGAACATAAGGTTGTCAGCAGAAGAAATGGAGGGAGATTCCACAGCACTGGACTTTTTGAAAGTTAAATATGTCTTCACTTAAGTGGTTCCCTAGACTTGGGCCTAGAAGCCATTGCAGCATTAATGGGTAAGAGTTGGACTGGGGAAACCCGGATTAGCCATTAAGTTCCCATTAGTCATAATTGGTCACCAATTCATAGGCAGACCTACTTCACAGAATTGTTCCACACAAACAGCTCCTAGATCTTCTGTAGGGTATTACTTTGGTGGTATCTGTCTGTCTTGAGAGACAATGGAGTGCACCTCCAAGGGTGAAGTCAAACTGCTGGAAAATCACAGGGCCTGCTGTGGCCAGAGACTGGTAACTTAAAGCTGCTGCCTCCTGCGTTTTTGCCTCCTCACCAGGGCGCAAGTCTGGGCTTTGTGTCTGGAGGTCCTGGGCTCGCTGATGTGGTCCAAAGGAAACCAGAGCAATACAGAGCAGAGCTTGGCTGCAGGAATTGCTTGAAGGAGGTGTACAGGACACCATCCCACCATCTTGGAGACTCCACTCTGGATTTGTGTAGGGGCTACTCCTTAGCCTTTTCTTCTCCCAAAGATGTCCCTCAAGGCAGCAGGTACAGATTTTTCCTCAGGGTTTACTCTGAAAGACTTTCTCATGAATGAGTATAGGCACAGAGGTTTAGGATCAGAGTTTTCCTTCTCCTAGATGGGCTACCTTCCCAGGCTGACAAGCCCCATCTGTAGCTACATTTAAATTTAGCAATGAACTATATCTCAAAAATATGAAGTTGCCTTATACTGAGTCACTACTTATACATTTTTCTATGGTATAGCTAGGGCTACTGCAGGGTGTTTGTATGAATCCTGCATACTAATAAGGTAGTATGCCAAATTCTGCTTTAAAGGATGGCCATAAAACAAACAAAAATGCACATGAGCAATTGATAACAGGATTATCTGGTTCATAAAGCTGCTGCCTTCACTCTGTCTCACTCTAGAGGGTTCTAGAATCAGCTGTGATCGGCTCTTTCCCACTCTGTTCATAGCCTTATCACAACATCACTTATGCGCAAGGACAGCCCTATTTTACCTCACAGGGAATCTGTACCTTTAACAGCCTCATGACAGGCCGATGTTCAGCAGGTACAGCATTTCACAGCTGCATCTCTGTGACAAAAAGTGTTGCACCTGTTGAGAATTTCTGCCTGTTTTACCACCATTGTAAAAGGAAAAAAGTGGCACCTATTCAGCTAGAAACCTTAGGAACTGCTTCTGGGTGCCACTTGCCTTCATCATGAATGGATATTATATTGGCAGCATCACAAACATTGGAAAGAATAAAAGGACTGACCCACCTGCTTCCCGTAGGAGTCATGTACAGGTGAGACAATTCCACCAATGACAATGAACCTTCCTGTCTTGTGCAGATAATCCCGGGCTCTTTCTAGTAGAAAGGAAAGGACGGCAGGGGAGAGAGAAACAAATGAGTATTTAAATTCTTTTCACCAGATATGAAAAAGCAGGCCAAACCAGTACAAATATGTGTGCACAGAGGACTGCAACACTTTTCAAAAACAATGGATCTCAAAATCTGTACAAAAGCCATCAATGAATTCTGTCTTGTTCCCTAGGACCCACCTGCACGCAGCCTTGAGGAATCTCTCTGCCCATCTTTATCTCTGTAAGATAAATTATTTAAATCGAGGAAACTCTTTATTTACTGTGTTTGCAGTTGTTTAAGATAAAACCTATTTTGAAAAAAAAGTACTTTTGCCATTTTTATGGACATTTCCTGTTTGTTTACAGATAGTTGCCTTAGTGATATTATCTTGCATCGACTACAGTAGTCATGGTATCACCACCCTGTTCATTGTTTTATTGTTAATTTCCCCAATTAAGCAAGGCAATATTGGTAGCTCTAAAGTCATTGTGCCCATTGCAATGGCAGGCATGTTGAATTTTTAAACTTACAACTCCTCATTTTTGGAATTTGAAACATGACTTTGAAATTCAAAAAATATTGTGATTAAATTAATAAAATTTAGTTTTGCTTGGTAAGTAAAAGGTGTGTAAAATTGCATAGAAATATTTTTAAAAGATTGCCAAGTACTTGCAATTGTTGTTGCTATTATTAATTATTATTATTTCACATTACCTAACATTTTCAAAGGGTAAAAATAAAATTATTTGGTTTCCCAAAAGCAGTTTATGTGCTTCTTCCTCAAACACAGACTTGCCAAGTTAAGTGTCCAATCACAAAATTAATAGCATATTTAAGTTGATGGAGTGGCCCTTTTCACCATCTCTCTCTCTGTTGCAGTATGACTAAGAATCCTGAATCCCTAAGTACCCTGTGATTATATCTAGCCCTACGCCTTCAGGGAGTACAGCATTTCTACCAACTTTGCAAATAAATAAATAAATAAATAATAACAACATTTATTTATTTATTTATTTATACATACATACATACATACATACATACATACATACATACCCCACCAAACTGGCTGGGTTTCCCCAGCCACTCTGAGCAGCTTCCAACAAAAGATTAAAAATACATTAAAACATCAGTTTTAATTTAAATGTATGTTACATATAAATTAAATAGCAACTGAGTGACGTATTGTCCAGTTGGCAAAATCATGCCAGACATTCCTTTGCATTCGTCTGTTGACTCAATTATCACATTAAAGGAACGTCTGCACACTTTAAAACAAAACAAAACCACAAAGCCTTATCCTACTGACACAGTTTGCTTAGTAGCAAATATAGGCCAGGCATCACAACTATGATGGGACAAACCTGCATGATACACTTTGGTTTGCAAATATTCAAGAAGCAGCAATATATGATGGTAATTTTCAAACCAAAAGGACAAGAACAACTGAAACTGCAGGGGAAAGCCAGGGGAATCTTCATGGGAGTCAAAGGGATTCATTAGTTGATTAACTGGTTAGTTGATTAATTGGTTAATCAATGTTATTCATCTTTTTCATAAAAGTTATATACCGTTTGATAGTAAAAAATGAATAAACCTCAAAGCAGTTTAATTAAAAATTCTTCAACAACAAAACACTGCCCTTGATTAAATTGGGCAGATCTTTTTTTAATAAAAATGTTTTATTTGATCAGGTGATGGCCCTAATCTAAACCGACAAACAAACAAACAAACAAACAAACAAACCAGTAGCTAAGGGAGTGACTGGGAAATCACCAGTCCAAATCTTCCTTCACTAGGTCACCTTACTAGGTCACCTTACACCAACTGCTCCCTCTTAGCCTCAGCCTTGCAATCTACAGATGATAGTACAGACCTACCTTGCAGGGTTATTGTAAGGATGATTGAGACAGTGTATGCAAAGTGCTTTGAAGAGCAAAGCACTAGATAAGCAGTCAGTATTTTTAGCATCTGCATGCAAGCTATTTCAAAAGCAAGACTACAGTATCTGGATAATGGCTGAGGCCTTGAAACTACAGCAAAAAAACAAATCAACAAACCCAAACATGGTACATTTCTGATGAGAGACTCTGTGACAGAGAGAACTTGGAATTCAGTCAAACAAAAATGCTGCCTAGTACATAACAAAAGGGTTGTAAGTTAAATCTTCTAAAGCTTTTGAATTCAAAAAGCTCAGGACGTCACTCTGCCTTAATTTTATCCCGGCTGTCCTTGCCAAAACTCCAGTACAGGCATTGCAAGCCAGTCAGACTGTCAGCCTTGGATTTCAGTGTTGTGGCTTTGTGCGTTCCCGTGTCAAAACCTTCACACAAAGTTGGATCTCTGCTCTTAATTCTGGCTGTCATTGGCCTCCCAGTTAATATATATATATCCACAAATAGAAAGAAATAGAGAGAAACCACCCTCTGCACTCTGGGGGTTAGCAAAAAACACCTGCAATTGTCCCACAGCTGTTCTTAACTTCATATCCTAAACATCCTGGGATTAGAGATTCTGAAGAAAAGGACTCCTTTCTTTTATCCTGTCACAATAAGTATCAGCCAAATCTCACAACTGGTGGCTAAAGCAGGGCTAAAGCAATGCGGACCTTTCCATTAGGCAGAGTGAGGCAACTGGCTCAGACAGGGAGTGGGCCAGGATGGGAATCAGTGGCAAAGCCTTGGGGCAAATCCTGTGTGTTCTTAAAGGGTCTCCATTCAGGTGCAGGGGCAGAGGCCATCTCATCACAGCTGGCAAAGTAAGATTCAACTGTCGGTCCGGTCAGCTTCTATATGGGGAATGGGGGCTGCTTGTCCTCTCATCCCACACCTCAGGGAGCAAACTTTCTCAGGCTGGCCCGGATTATTGGCGATTAAATGCTTGCAAATGGGTGGCAGGGAAAAATAGTTAACTAGGCCTTACAGTCTCTGGGCGGGGTTCACTCATACCCTTCAAGTGTCCCAATTTTCCTGGGGTGGTTCTGGAATTACAGAAGGCACCCCGGCTTCTGATTTGACCCCCCTCCAGCAGCAGCAGCACCACCGGGCTTGAGGGGGGCGAGGAGGCGGCGCTGGCCCTTGCAGCCAGCGCTGGGCTTGCTGTGGCTCCTGAGTGTGAAGCCGGCTGGGCTGCCGTGGTCGCCATGGCAGTGCCCCTGCTGCTGCCAGAAGGGAGGGAGACCAAGGAGGCAGGCTCTGGGCTTCCCCTGCCCCACACGCCCCCCACCTGCTCACTCCCACCAGCCTCCCCTTGACCCCAAGCAATGGAAAGAGGAGGCGGGGTGGGGCGGGGAAAATTTTGCCCTCCTCCTCCCTCAGTAAGTGAGTAGCTAGGGAGAAACTACAATTCCCAGGTGCAGCCGTGCCTCAAGTAGCTACTAGCCCCCCGGCAACTTGCCATGCGGTGGCTACCAGGAGCAAGAGTCCTGGGGGGCGTTTGCTTCCCTCTCTCCCTTGCCTCTGACCTCCAGGGAGGGAATGTCACGGCTCCCATCAGTGCTTCACCCACCAGCCTGCTGGCTCACGCAGCAGCGCGGCACCAAAAGATGTGCACCCCAATTTTCATCTCAGACATGTTGGAGGGGAAGGGTTCACCAAACCAGCCTCCTAAGCAGAGGCCCTGCACAAGGACCTCTGCTTGCACAACAGGGCTTGCCCCACCTTCCCACCCCCACCACTGGCTTAGAGGAGAAGTCAGGGTGGATGGGGGGGGTCAATCCATCTGCCAAGCTGCAATGCATGTGCAGATGGAACAACCGGAACAGTATGATGCTAAATTCTACCCACTTTGTCCAGATTAGGGGTCAGCAAGGTTTACCTGGCCTGGGCTGGTTCACTCCAGCGGAGATCCCCCCGTGGGCCGGATCGCGAACGTGCCCACAATTTTCAATGTCTGCACAAATGCAATTTCTGGTGCTGCAGAAGCGAGTCCCCACGCTGCGCTGCTTTGCCGGTTTAGTGCAGTGTGCGGGGACTCACCAAGCAGGCGGCTTGGCTCGGGGGTCAGTTAAACGACCCCTGTGGGCTGCTTGTGGCCCATGGGCCTGAGATTGCTGACCCCTGGTCCAGATGGACATTCACCAGCCTGCAGCTAGGAATTGCTCGCTGTAATGCATAACACAGCACAACAGTGTCTGACTACAACTCATAAGAAAGGTCAAGTGCCTTTTTGGAGGTGCCAAGAATGAGTGGCCAAGGGTCCCACCCCAACAGCACTGACATTCTTAATTTGCAGAGACAGCAGCCAAGAAGTTTGGAGGCAGCATCAAATATTTATCTGTTTGCAGGCCCTACTAAGCTCATTGAGCTCATGGGTAGCTACAGGTTGTGGAACGATCTATAATCATAAAGGGAGAAACTATACACATTACAAGGAAGGCAGGTAATTCCAATATAATATTGGGTCTGGAGTGGGAGGTAACGATGGGGGAGCAATTACATTACCTTATTTGCACTTCTGAAAACAACATGCAAACTGAAAGGCAGCTATTTTTCCAAAGTTCCTGATTCTCTAAATTTTCACAGTACAGAGCTATGTGTGCACAAACATACACAAATATGTATATGAACATTTATATCAAGATGTGCATACAAGTTGTAAGTTGTTTCAAACTGTTTGTAACATTTTAATGTTGTAACCCATCTTGGGACTTTAGGGTGAAAAATAAACAATGCATATATTGGTATTTTTTTTAATCCATTAAATTAGGAGGATCTGCTTTCAAGGATGTGTCTATTAAGCAAAATTGCGTACAACAATGGGTCTATCCAGTTAAATTTACAATGAAATCCTAACAAAAAAATTATGAGGACTTTTATTTTATTTTTTAGTTGGACTGAAGAGAAAACAAGAATTTGTAGGGGAAAGAAAGGGCTGGTAGGAAGGGATGAAGCACTCTTTCTCCCTACTCCCAATTCCCCCCAACCTAAGCCCACTCTGCCCCCACATCTTTGTAACCTTAGCCAGTGCTCTTTTACTAGAAAAATAGGTGCCAGAACTCACCATGAACACCTCCCTCTTTCTCTCAGAATGCCAATGGCACCCACCTGAGAGGTGCCAGAACTGAGTTTTGGTGAGTTCCCCCTGAAAAAAGCCATGACCTTAGCAAACATGGGTTTAGCAACACAATGTTGGCAGAGGAAGATGTCATCCCAACCCACAGGACACTCAGTCTGGGAGCCCTGCACTTGGACGCACCTGCCATCATCACAGCTCCCACCCATCTATTTCATTTTTTCTGCTGCCTCAGCAAGGCCAGGTAGGTGCAGTTTCCCCATCTTGGTCCTCAGCCCTTGACAGCCTTCCTTCTAAGTTTTGTGTGCCCTAGACAAAGGATGCTGTGGGTTATATCTATCCCCTGCTTTGGGCTGTCAGAAAGGGGCCCAGAGCACGGGGTCAGGGAGGAATGTGGGCAGAGTAGAAAACAGAGAAGTAGTGTCACTGGTGCAAAGGTGGCACAGTTCATTTGGAAGTCAGAGGATTCACTGTAACATTAGAGGTAGGAAATAACAGGCAGGAGTTCTGTTTTCCTTTTCACAGAGGGAAGCTTCTCTGGCCGCCAAGAAATGTCAAGTCTGCAGCTGATGACTTCAGGATAGGATTTAATGGGCAGAAACTCACCCCCCACCCCATAATACTGCAGTGAAGGGGAAGAAGCTTAGCCTTTAACATAGAACTCTTGTGTGCAGGAGTTACCAGATGCAGCGCAGTAGGTCACTTAAAAGTCAAGCTAATTTCACCATTTCTGTTGAGATTGATAATGGGATGCAAGGGCCCTGAATCTTAAAATCTATTACAGCGACCCAAGCTGGCCCAGGTCCAACTGGGAAGCTGTCAGCATGGCCTTTTTAAAAGCCCTTTTTATAACAGAGTTAGAGCTCTTGCTTTGGATGGACACTCAACACAGAACAGGAAGAGGACTGCAGTTGCCATGGAAATTAATTCACATTGTTGGAACAAAAGCAATAGATCACTCCTGGCATTTTGACACCTTCAGATAATAAGGCCTTGCTGCATTTCAGTCTCGGATTTCTTTAGAATCAAAGAGCAAAATGAAGTTAGTTAAAAGTCAAGGAACAGACATTGCCAAATAAACAGGACCCCTTTCTCGTGGCTCACTGTCCAGATCAACATGAAATAGATACAATGCCCAACCATCTTGAGCTGACTGCAGCTCTGTGATTTCCTAACCCAACAGGAGCTTCTAGACTGGCCTGCAGTTTGGAATAAAGGAGAAAAGTTAGCATTGTTAGGAATTTGTGGGTGCCAGACTCCTATAACCCCCAGATTCAGCAAGTGTTAGAATTTATTCAAGCCTTGGGTGTTGAGATGGGTGCTGGACTCTTCTAATCCCAGGATTTAGCAAGTGTTAAAAGCTAAATTAAATCAGGCTAGCTTCCTCTTGAGGTGATAAGCCCTGGGCAATGGGCCATTAAAAGAACAAAGGACTTGCTGCGAGACAGCAGATGGGTAGGACTCCCTCCCTCAACATATAAAGCCAGAGTTTATGAGTGCAGGTTTGTGTATGTGTGTGATGTCACTGAGAAGAAAGACAGCAAGCTAAAAAGTCAGAGATGCAGAGCACCATGTCTGATGTCTCTTTGAATCCAAGGCTGCAGCTATGGGAGAAACAAGACCCTCTTGTTTATGCTGTGTTCATGCTGGGAACCCCCTCCGGCGTAGGCTCAGGTTGTATATATGTGTAAATAAACCTTGTATCCTAAATGCACCACAGTCTCTGTTGTGCCTTGTTTCCAAAACTCAGAGATTGAGGTGGTGTGCAAAGTTTGCACTTTCCAATACAATACATGAACAGAACAGAGCCAGCCTTTGAAGTTCACACTACTCCAAATGTGTACAAAAAATGCATGTACCAAAATGTGCATAGAAATGCATATGTTAGTGAAAATAATATACAAATGTGTTATATTAGAATCATAACATATAGCATATATTGGGAATATGCTTTGCAAGAATGCATTGTGAGAAATTTATGTGCAAATGCTAGTGAATTTTCATAATGACTTTAAAAAATGCAAACTGATGTAAAAATGTGGAGAGGTGAAATTAAGACAGAAAAAAATAATAGTCAGTAAGTTCATAGACTTTCCCCATCCCTTTTCACTCGTCATTACTAATCTCCTTTGTGGGAGGGTTAGGTGTGTTTTAGACCACACTTTCCGCACGCGCACAATTATGTTGAGACCACAGACTTCATCAGTGCCCCATGTCAGCTGCATGTCCCTCTGGAGTATCTCAGAATGTTCTACAATTCCCTAGTCCCATGGAAGACACGGGGGGGGGGTGCTAAGCAGGTGAGATGATATGGAAAGGGTTCCCAGAATCATAACATCACAGAATTGTAGAGTTGGAATAAGGTAGGACTGGAAAACCTCCGCTCTCCTGAAACCCTTGTTGTCTTTGCTTAGCATGTTTCAAACATCTGAAACTTTATACATAGTTTAGAATTAGTATCACAGACCTTCCTAGAGAGAGAAGGCGCTTGTAAATGAAGCTTTCTTTGGATGGGATTCATTCACAACCTGGCAAAGTCAAAATGCCATCATCAAACCAAAAAAACCTGTTCCCTGGCAATAAATTGCCTCTCATCCCAAAAAAGTCCTTGCTCTGCATTGCAGAATTCAGGTAAAGCCTGCAGAAATCTGCATCAGTATAGCTTGTGATGCAAACTGTACCAGCTGTAATCTCTTCTCCTGCGCAGCTCTTGTACAGTTGTGCAGAAACCATGCCCTCTTTGTCATTTGGCCACCATGCTACCCAAAGCTGGAAAACAATGCAGCACTAGGCGTGTGCACATCTGTGTCACAAAGATGGGGTCAATCTCACATGCCGTGGTTCCCATCTGTTAATCTATAAATACGAATCGATTACTGAGGTCTGAGTTCACATAAACAGCAGAAAAAATGCTAAGATTGTCCCTGGACAGTACCATTTTTGACTACAGGAGAGAGGTGGCATGTTCAACTGTATACTCAAAGGGTATGCAAACAATATGCCAGGGAAAGGATTTGGTTTATCTCTCCAACATGCCAACTTTATATAGGATATTTCTCCTGATGAAGCATTTAGTCATATGATTTCTTCTACCTGACGTCTGAATGGGAACAATTCAGGAAACTGTACACTTTCATCTGGCATGTGTGTACACGCACACATGTGAAATAGGCCTCAACTGGAGCATTTAAATACATGTACAGCTCAATTCTTACTTGAATGTAAGCCCTACTGAGTTTGCTGGAACTCCCAAGAAGATGTGGATCATGGCCCTAGACTTAATTCAAGTTAGAATCACACTTTACAGGTTTCTGCCTTTTAGGTTTTTTGTGTGCCACTAAGCATCATAATTTCCCACTGATACACTGGCTTCTAAAATCCTCCCAGCGCCCTATAAATCTCACTTCATCCCACCATTTTATTTATTTCTTCTTTCTGCTAAAAATTCTCTGTGTTTTGAATAGTGCTTCCTTACTCTTCTCAGTACGTTCCCCTTCTCTAAATTTGTCTTTCCAACTGTTCATGTGCATAATTTAAGCCTTTGATTGCAATGTGGAATGCAAGCTTGAATCAGGAGAATTAGTCCACAGGAGCCTAAATTAGGTGCACAATAGATCATTTTAGAATTCACTCTTGCCTTGTTTCTAAGACAACCATGGGGTGGTATCATAACGACGCAACTAAGTGTTACTCACTGAAATCAATATGAATTCCTCACTGTTTCTGAATCCAGCACCTTCCTCCATCAAAACCAAATACGGTATACAAATCCAGATTCCAAAGGCTCCCAAAGGCTCTCAATCCAAAAAGACTCAAAATAGCTAAGTTCACAACACATGGCTATGCAATATCATACTAAAGAAAGAGTACGACCACACGCAAATGTCAGTACAGTGGTACCTCGGGTTACAGACGCTTCAGGTTACAGACTCCACTAACCCAGAAATAGTACCTCGGGTTAAGAACTTTGCTTCAGGATAAGAACAGAAATTGCATGGTGGCAGTGGGAGGCCCCATTAGCTAAAGTGGTACCTCAGGTTAAGAACAGTTTCAGGTTAAGAATGGACCTCCAGAATGAATTAAGTTCTTAACCCGAGGTACCACTGTATTACGGGGCAAGGAGAAAAGTGCCCGATATCCCCATACCCTCCATCATTTCTCTGATGAAAATAGGGACATCCTATTCCATAACAATAATATTATTTTCATTACTTATACCCCACGCATCTGACTGGGTTGCCCCAGCCACTCTGGGCAAGTTTCAAGACATATAAAAAGATAATAAAACATTAAAAAACTTCCCTATACAGGGATGCCTTTAGGTGTCTTCTAAAGGTTGTATGATTACTTGTCTCCTTTGCTCAGGGGTTCCATGGGAATGCTAGACCTATTTTATTGAAGATCAGCCCACCACCATGTTGCATAGTGTGAACTACAACTTTCAAAAGCAATCTGTAGTATGGCATGAATGAAGCAGCTCTTCAAAGAAAAATTTCCACTGGGCAGGTACAGTGGTTTTGATCCCAGCTCTTGAGACAGCACAGAAGAAAGTAGAGACAAGGATAATTTAATAGATGGACAAGTAGTCAGATTTTAGAATTACAGTAGTACCTCAGGTTACAGACTCCGCTAACCCAGAAATAGTACCTCGGGTTAAGAACTTTGCTTCAGGATGAGAACAGAAATTGCGCGACGGCAGTGGGAGGCCCCATTAACTAAAGTGGTACCCCAGGTTAAGAACAGTTTCAGGTTAAGAACAGACCTCCAGAACGAATTAAGTACGTAACCAGAGGTACCACTGTATAGCCACTACGAATGTGAAGTAGCTGCCCTGGCAGCCAGAGGACACTTAATTGCTAAGCTGTCAGAACAGACCTGAGGGTCCTCATTCTGGGTTATAATGCTGGAATTTCCTGCTCTCTGATGGCTTTAGGGTGACAGCAGTGCGTCAGCTGAGGTGTTAGAGAAATGCCCGCCTGTCTCTCTGGAAAAGGCTAGCTGCTGATGGCATCTGCAGTGGCTGGTCGCTTCTCAGCAACTATCCTGCCTCACCACCAGTGAAGGTTAGGGAGGGCGGGGACCTTTCGACCCAAACCACTGCTTAACCACACACAGTGTGCTGTAAAAAAGTTGAAGTTTCTCTTTTAAAAAGAAGAAGCTATCAGTAGACAAATAAAAATAAATACAATATAGAAAAAGCAGGACAAAAAAATTTGGTTTCAACTGCTTGTTTTGATTGAAGCATTATCTAACTATCTTTTTTAAAAAGTGCTGTTTTATTGTGTTTTTTGTAGTTGTATTGTTAGTCATGTTGGTGGGAAAACAGGACATGCATTTTAAAAACAAATAATAAAGCAGGGTTTTTTGCTACTGTTGTTTTGAGAAAAGGGACAGTGCTTCAGACAAACATTTGACTTGGAGGTATTTAAATAATCCTGGTGTTTCCTCCTCTCCCCATATAATCCCCCACTCGGTTTTTTTTTCTGTAGCTTGTACTACATGCTGCTCCCAGCATTCCCAATCAACTCAACATGGCCGAAGGCTCAGGTGGTCCCCAAGACAGAGACTGGAAGAGGATCAGCTGCTTCCTCCCCTCAGGTTTTTGCACCTGCCTTGGACCTGATATGCCCATGCAGATGCATCAGAGGAGGACAGGCTTCCTGGGGGACTGGACTGTTTCAGACTGGAAGTGAGAGGGCAGATAAAACATGTGATTATGCAACAAACCAGTGGATCAGGAAGACGCTGAACTATGATTATTACAAGAGGAACTTGCAGCAAAATATGGCAAATGTTCCTGTTCAGGTTCAATTCCACCTCCTCCTTGGTTTCCCCCCCCCCCCCCCATGTCTATGGAGCAGCGGGCTTGATTTACAAAGCGAGAACGGAGGATTCTATAACATGCATGGCTCATGAAACCCAGAGTTGAAGACAAGCTACAGCTTGTATGGGAATCTGCGGCCCTCCAGATTTCTGGACAACAACTCCCATCATCCCTGACCACTACTGACCAAACAGCAGGGGCTCATATACCAACACTTGAGTCCGGTGTGACCTGTAGAGGCAGATTTAGGGCAGGTTCCACAAAAGTGTGGGCACCAAGCCCAGGACATCGCAACTAGGACATAGGTTGTGCCCATCTACGTTATCAAAACCATTCCCTAACCCTTCCTTAACGTTAAAAACCATGAGTGTAGCTTCACCCACAGTGAATATAGCAGAACGGGTGGCAAGAGATGAGGGGGCACCAAATTTTGGGCTCACACAGGGTGCTGCTGAAATCTGAAAGCCCCAAGTCCATCCCTGCCATTTGGAGGGCCCTAGGCTTGGCCGGAAGCTCAGAGGCATGACAGCTTTCCATAGGAAGGGAAATTTTCTCACGAGTGTCACTTAAACATGCCTTTCCCCCAGGTATACTGCTGAATAGGGGAGTTTTACATATTTGTAGCATGTGATTTACCTGAAGACATAATCTGGCCTTGTGCTACTACTGAGGGTAAAAACAAGCACACACACCCCGTCTTAAAAAAGCTTGTGCCTCTTGAGGAGGCCTGCTCCACCATTTCAGAACCATGGCTCCAAGCCAATCTCATTATCGTTCAATATTTTATGTTCTTTTAATGGGGTTTCAGTGGGATTAGCAATGCTGAAACACAGCCCACTCTGTTCTATAAGGCAGGCTTTAATTGTGTTCTGACTTGATCTGCCTTCTGGTCACTGAGTTGTATGTCCTCCTGGTAAGATCTGATCTTGGCTGGCACTGATGAGGCGATTATGCTCTTTACTTCTTAGTAGCAAGTTCAATGTTTTAATGATTAGGAATCATTCTGAACCAAATGGACTTCACTGCTCCTTTTGAGATTTTTCAATGCCCTTTAATTGAGCAGGGGTCGACAACACAATCGGCCCATGGGGGTCGTTTAACCAGCCCACGAGCCACCCCCAAACCAAGCCGCCCACTCGGTGAGTCCCTGCGTGCTGAGCTAAACCGGTGCAGTGTGGCACGGGGACTCACTTCTGCAGCACTGGAAATTGCATCTGCGCAGACGCCAGAAATCGCAGGCACACACACTGATGAATGCACGCGATCCAGCCCATGGAGGGATCTCCGCTGGAGTGAACCGGCCCAGGCGAGGCAAACCTTGCCGACCCCGGAATTAGAGAACCTGGCCACACAAACACAGTGAAAACAATGTTTAAAGTTCTTATTTCCCAGTTAGCAAAACTGCTCTCTTCCGCAACTTTCCCAGCTTCTAATGAAAGCCGCACTTGTCCCAACGTATAAGTTAAATGGTTTTCATGCTTTTTCTTTAGGAAATATTTAATGGAGGGGACCAAAACTTCAAATTTGCTTCAGGGGCTTTGATTCTCTCCATCATGGATGCAGATTTTGATCTCAGTTTATCGACTCAGCACTGCTTTCCAGTTAAATTACAGCCTTGGGTAGGAGCTTAGATGAGGACAGTTTTAAATTATCACACTGCTTTCCAATGAGTTCAGAGGATTGTGTGCAATTTTTCTATAGTGTCAACTCACATCATTTAGGGGCAAAAGTTGAAGAAATATATGAGGTGGACCCTAACATGAGGCAAGATTGCCTCAGGCAGTGGATTTGGGTGCTAGTACAATCAGTAAAGCAGAACAGACAGTCCTATATAACCCATAGGGGTGTATTTCACTGTGAAGCTCCTCTGCTCTCTTTAAAGGAGTGATGCTACGATGAGTTCAGGACCCCTCCAGACTGGGTTTTTTTTGCAGGTGCATTCTGCAACATACCCTTGACACAATAAGAGTGCGTTTGTTGTGGATTTATACTGGCCTCTCCACACATCATTCCACTGTGTTAGTTATTCTGCAGTGATTCCCCAATGCCATCCAGAGAGGAGCTCTTGCACAACACCAACCCCACCCCGCTCTGGAAAGTTACAGGAATTCATCAAGACATGATGTAGAGGAGCATTCCATCAGGTGGGTCATCGGTTGTCACAGATTCCCCACCTGAGTGAGATCTAAGCCTTGGACACACCAAAATGTAATGGAATATTGGAAGAGTTGGATGGAATACTGGGAACTGGCATTTATACAGGCAGAGAAGATGGGATGCTCCAACCTCTGTCGTGCAGTCTGATTTACAGATTAGAGAGCACAGTGGAAAACCTTTCATTTCATACCAATAATACATTGCTGGTGAAAATATTTAAGGAGCCACATCCTGTTCCCACAGGAGTAATGGCTAAAAACTTGCTGCACTGCTAAATCCTGCCCTCAGTCGTCCAATTAATCTTGCTCAGGGATGCCCTGATTAAATGAAGATGTCCTGTAAACCACAACAGGTAATAATTTTCATGTTGAAATTAATTGCGCTGAAGAATTATTTCCCGCTATTACAGTCCATATATAATATTGGCCTGTCATGTGCTTCTGAGCACATTATGCTATGATGAATTTATTTGTGCAGCTTCTTAGGGTAATAAGACCTTAACATTTCCAGCAAAGCAATGGGGGAAACCCCCAAAATGGCTGCCCTTCAAATGATGTCAAACAGACATGACATGATGATTGTCCTTATACATTTTGGGGGCTTTGGAGAAATACCACCCCCATTGTTCTGCCCGGACACTGAGGTCCAGCTCCGAGGGACTTCTGAAGGTTCCCTCACTGCGAGAAGCCAAGTTACAGGGAACCAGGCAGAGGGCCTTCTCGGTAGTGGCTCCCGCCCTGTGGAACGCCCTCCCACCAGATGTCAAAGAGGAAAACAACTACCAGACTTTTAGATGACATCTGAAGGCAGCCCTGTTTAGGGAAGCTTTTAATGTTTGACAGACTATTGTATTTTAATATTTTGTTGGGAGCCGCCCAGAGTGGCTGGGGAAACCCAGCCAGATGAGCAGGGTATAAATAATAAATTATTATTATATTATTATACCCAAATGTTCCAGCCAAGGTGGCCAAATGCAAAGGAGGAAATGGCTTCTGCCCCTCTAGCAATTGTGTAGAAGAGGGAATTTAAGTGTACTTTGACACATGATCAAATTCCACACAACCATTATAGGTGCAGAAGTCATGCCCTCTTTTGCAACTCGGCATCTTTGTTCCATGCCACACCCAACCACCTAATTGCCAAGCAAACGAGCCTTCCTCATCTTCCTGGAACATGTCCTTAAACTCTGATAATGCCTTTTCTTTGTCTGGATGGAAGAGAGAGAAGACAGTGTGTGTGTGTGTGTGTGTGTGTGTGTGTGAGAGAGAGAGAGAGAGAGAGAGAGAGAGAGAGAGAACTACTCTGCTGTATAAATTCATACCCATTGCTCCACCCACCCCGCTTTGGCTGTGGCCCCACTTATTACAAACATGTGGCATCTGGAAGGTTATCCAGAAAGAAATGTGGCCTTTGGGATTAAAATATTTCCCCACCTCAGCTTTAGTGTTTGGGGGGTGATCTTCATTCCCTCATTCCTTCAGGTGTGAACCCCAAGTCATCGTCCCTCATTTCACCTTTTTTCTGAGTGAAGTCTTCAGAGTCTGACAGCTTGCAGTAAGGATGCAAACTCTAAGCTGGACCACCGCTTCTCTGAGCAGTTGCCTTCTTCATTCGAGAACATCTCCACACTACACATTCGAACCAGTTTCCAAGCCTGTTTAAGAGCAACAGCTTCCAGCCAAAGAACTTCAGGAGTATTTATTCCATGAAAAGGGAATTTCAACGAATGCAGTTTTTCCCCACCCCGGCAGGACAAATTGCACTTGCTGAAATTCACTGTACTAGACAACTGTTAAAGGTATATGAATTCAACGCCATGTGCATCTGGATCAATATTTCACCATTGATATGATATCCATGAAAAGGTTTTGGGTTGTAACAAGCAAAATCATCACACAATCATGTAACTGCTGATGCTTTTGCAATTTTTGAAATGGTAATTGCTTCTTTCTGTTTGGTTTTGTATTTACTGTATTTTTGTATTAAACATACTCCCAAAGTAAGGTAACAGTTGATTTGGCCATGTGTTACACTTGATGAATTGGAAATAGCTTTAGCAGGGATGGTAGCTTTGATTTTGATTCACTACTCAAGCCACATGGCACAGCACATGAGAGGTCAAGACCTAACCCTGGCCCAGGAAGTTCTCCTTGTGATTGACTAATAAAATCCTTATAAGCACCAGATGTTAGCTGCTGATTGCTTCTAATATATTGAGAGTAGATTTACTTATTTGACCCTGGAGTGGCATGGCTTCTGCAAGAGATTTTGGAAGCAGGGAACAAATTACTTGGTGTGGGAAAGCACTTTGTTTATCTGTAATAAGGACTCACAGTGGTAGATCCACAGGGATAGCATTTTTGCAATCAGCTTCCAAATTTTGTGTTAGAAAGAGGAACTAAACCTGTAACTATCCAGTGCTCTATTTCATGCTAAATGCATACAATATGTACTTTTTATGAGGACTTCAAAATAATAAGATTGGAAAAGTGAGGAGAAACTGACTGATTTGTCCATCCTTAATTGGAAGGAGGGAAAGAGAAGTGATCTGACAGAGGTGTTCAGGGGGGGGGGGAATTCCAAGCAGAAAGAGGAGCAAGGGAGAAGGAAACCTCTGGGTGATGGGGGTTGATCAAGACTGGGAGAAATAAATGTCATGGGCCAAAATAGAGCAGGATAGGATCGCAGAGAGATAAAGGAGGGAAGGCCATGGAGAGGGGAGCTTGGAAAGGAAAGGATTATGTGCTTGCTATATAAGCAAACATGAAGATATTGTAGGCATATAAAGAAGGAAGTCATGGGATAAATGCAGAGAACTATGGTGTTTCCAGGTGACCCATTTATTGAACATTCATTTGTTTGCAGGGAGGTTAAGATACTTGGCTATTTAATGAGCATTCATTCTGTTAAGTTGTGGGCGAACATAGCAGACGACACAGCGATTTCTCCAAAGCAGCTCTTTATTTGTAAGCTGGACAGAACTGAACAGCAAACAGCGCAGCCGGCCTGCTTTTATAGGCAGCTGGCTGTCAACATTGTAGCAACAACAACCCAGGGTTTCCCGCCTAAAATAACTGACGTGGACCTGAGTGAAAACTATCTACAGTATCCCCCTGCTGGCCCAGGGTGAGAACTTCAGTACATAACACCTTCCAATTTGTTTGCAGACAGGCTAGATGAATTTTTGTCAAAACAAGTGGTGTCTCATATGTTCCAACACATTTCTCCCTCACTTTCTTCATTGCAAGAAGCCTGGTCTTTTGGGGAAGTGGGTTTATTGCGCAAGAGCTTGCAATCCACTATTAATTGTGCAACCTGAATTTTGAATGCAGAAGGTCCCAAGCTCAGTTCCCAGCATTCCCCAGTAAGGCTGGGAGGGACCCTTGTCTGAAATCCTGGTTTAGATCGACCAATGGTCTGTCTAGGCACTCTATGTTCTATGTGATATATGAGATTTTCTCCATTAAGGGAGGCAAATCAGTGACAAAATAACTTACTGACTCCTATGGAAAAGGGCTTATGCAAATCCCAGCTGGTTTCCGTTTTGGAAATGTGTTTGATTTTTCCTGAGCATAAAAGTATGCAGAAATAGTAAATGCAAAACACACACACTGCATTCATCTTACCACCCTTCTGGCAGTCTTTTCTGCTTAACATAAAAAGCCCATGTGTGCAACTGAAAGAGGGCAGAATTATTGCGTCTTGTCCCCTAAGAGGCTCTGGCTTGCATCACAGCCAATCTCTTGGTTTTTAAATGATGTCAGCAACTTTGCTGCTTTTTAAATTAGAAAAGAAAAAGAAATCCTAGCAGAGTACCCATCTTTCTGTGTCCTGATTTTCCTTTTGAAGTATTCTGCTTGAAAATCCTGGCGATGCGCAAAGGAAAAAAATTTATGAGAGAGATCCAAGGGGAGACCTTAACCATAAACCAGGATTCAGATAACACTAAAGCAAACCTTGGTTTAGCTGCCACACCACTCTGAGCTAAAAAGACCAGAGAGGAAGAGTGTAAATGCAAGCATATTTGAGTCACCCTGGTAAACCATGGTTTGGCTGATCATTGTTTTTGCCAAGAATAATGGAGAGAGATAAAGATTTTAAGAATTACAGGCTCTGATAATCTACAGAAGCTTGTAATTAAAAATTGAATTTCTTCTAATGGGAAGAGGTAATGATATACAGTGCAGCTCTTAAAGAAGACTTTGCATGTATTTGTAGGTAGCAGGGCTTCAGTCAGAAACATAGTATTAGCCTGCTTAAGATGTTGAGCAATTTCAGAATGAAGCATAATTCTGCACAGAAAGAGTAATCACACATCTTTGCAGGGTTTTTCTGCATTATCCATCCTTCAGCTGCAGTTAGGGTGGTCAGATGCAACAGAGCACTGGGCCTGGACACCTTTAGCAGCGGGGTAAGAAAGGCGGTGTTCAGCAAGGGAAGCCTTAATGCAAATGATCTCTGCTGAAAATTCCCTCTACAACTGAGGTTGCTACTGGAACACACCCTCTTAACTAGGCCTGGGTTTCTGAGGTACTAAACAAGCACAACAGTAAGTATGGGTAAGATTCCTGAGAAGCAAAGCTTTCCATTTATTATTATTATTATTATTTGAGAGAGAGAGAGAGAGAGAGAGAGAGAGAGAGAACACGCAAACAAGGCTCAGTCCTGGTACTTACCTGGAAGTCCTACTGAATTCACTGGAACTTACTTGTGAGCAAACACACTGAGGACTGCATTGCAAGTTATTCACCCCTGTAGTTACCAAGAGGCATGAAATCACATGACCTGGCCATGTTTACTGAAAGTTGGTGGGATAACTGAGTAAGATCATGCCTGGCTGGGAACAGAGAGCTTCAGTGCTGCTGCACAACTCCCTGAGCCTCCCTTCCAATGACGAGCAGACCCAGGATTAATGAGACAGTTTTGTAAACACTGCAGAATGCATTTATGTGAAATAGGAGATATTATGCAAATGCGCTTGTGCATAATTTATACAGGTTAAAGAATTAAGTTTTTCTTGGTACAGAAATGTTGTTTTCTTTTTTTAGGGCAGAATGCAAAGAATATTGTTTTTATTTTACAGTTGACCTCCATCAGTTGGGGATTGTGGCCACTGGGACTGGTAGGGCAGCAGGAAGGGAGGTCAACAGTAGGGGGAGCTGGAGCCAATGACAGACAGAGCCATTCGCTTCTTTGTAAGAAAGGAGGGAAGCAGTTGGGGGCTGGCTGATGGCAGTCTCAAGTTGGTGGGCCAATGCCCCATTTGCTGATTTTGATCAGCCTCCACTGCAAAGCATACTGTCCACGTTCCACAACAATGGGCTTTGTATATCTTCAGCAGAATCCCATGATAAAGCGTATCTTGGAGTGTGCCACCTGAGGCTATAGATTGGGAGGGGGGAGGGGTGGGCATGCCTTAACACTCTCCCATAAAGTAAAAACAAAACACAAAACAAGACGACTAGCACCAGAACAAGTCATCCCTGCTTTTTCTATGATGAGCTACTTTTCTTTGTGCAGGAAGTTTTGTTTTTGCTTGTGGGGTGTAACCATGTAATACTCTGTCTAAACAGGAAATATTATCAATCTTAATATTTACAGTATTGCCCTTTAAAAAAATATTACCGTTGGTTTCTTTGAATATGTAAATGAAACAGAAAGATGGGATTACTTTTTGAATGCTAAGGTTAGAGACAATATTTCACAGAATGCAATAAAGACTGCTAAATAAATATTTAACCATATGTACATTTTTTTCAAAGATCCTCAGAAATAGCTAGTGGCAGAGTTTAATCCCCTTGTTGACACTTGTAAAGATGATAAAAATTTGGGATGTGGAATTTAAAAAAAACAACCACTGTAAAAATTGCAAAGCATATGGATGTTAAATTTACATTGCCATCCATCTACTTTATGGTAGCTCCCTGAACTGCAAGTTTTTTGTTTTGTTTTGTTTTGTTTTGTTTTGTTTTGTTTTGTTTTGTTTTGTTTTGTTTTGCTGCGGCAATTGCAATGTATAATTCTCTTGAAGTTTTAGAAAAACAAGATGACAGAGCAACGGGATAATGATTTGTAATTTTTATAGACCTCTATTCCCAACTCTGTTAATTGGAGATGCCTCATTTCCCTACATTTCCATCCTCCTTTAGGGACAAAACAAGTCTGATTCCCACCCACCCACCCCAAACCAAATTAAAGCTCACTTGGTAATTTATGCAAGCTGATCTATTTGCACTATTTACCTCACTTACATAATTTGGATTTTTGGGTTGCAGAGTTCAGATTTATTTATTGCTTGCAAACTTGAGCTTCTGGCAGAGTCAGTGCCAAAGACCCACAACTCAGGAGGATTCCCACTGAGAACAAGCCCCGGACAGAATGCGAGATAAATGATGGAAAGAGCGATGTTATTTATGAAAGCGATGATATATGGAAACCATCTCGATATGAGGATTGGACGAACGGAAAATTCACACAGGATTATAATTGGTGTTTATCTGCTTAAGGTGATTATCAGAAGAGGTCATAAAGAAAAAAAGAAAAAAAAAATACGAACAAGATGAGATGTGGAACCAGCAAGATAAGACTGGATAGAATTATGAACTTTATTTGGACTGATTTGGATATTAATGCAGTAGCAAGAAGATGATCGGAATCCCCCTTCGGAACTTGAAATATGGGTCCCCTCAACAAAAATTTAAAATTTGGCTTTTTAATTCAGAATTTATGTGATGTGATTTGATTTGATTTGATTGGTCGGTTAATAAAAATTATTTTAACAAAAAAAGAGAGAACAAGCCCCGGACAATGGCAGCCTGCATTGTCACCTGTCTTTTGCTCTGGCCCAGAGGTGATGGGCAAGTGAGCAATGAAGGAGGGACCCGCTGCCTGCCCACTCTTTGCCTCTGCCAGGCAAGAAGGCAGTAACAGAGGGATGAAGCAGAGGAGCAGCAGCAGCTGGCAACCATGGCAGCAATGGAGTAGACTCACTAGGGGACCACTGAGGGTGCCTTTCCCAAGAGCCCCCCCAAAAAAACCCTCTAGAAGCCAGCACTGGTTTCTGGCCTTATGAAGGGTGCTCTTGTGAAATTCCACCATCATTTGCAGTGCTTGCCAATTCAGATATCAGCAGAACAGCCCTGGCTGGAAGAACTAAATGCAGGCTTGTAAATAGCCGCTGGGCTGGTGGTCTCCTGTGGCCAGCTTTGTTGCCAGGCGACCGAATAGCAATGCATTACAAGAAACAAACTCTTTTCCTTTAGGCTACATTTCACTATATATGCAATCCAATATATACTTACTTGGGAGTAAGACCTGTTTAGCTTGAATGGGGTTTACATCCGAGTAAATATGCATAGGCTCGCACTATTATTTGGTCATACGTAGGCAGGCTGGCAAGCAATTTACTTATTTTTTGTGTCTTAATAACTGCGGTGCTCTTATTTGCAAGTCGGTCGGAACTAATCTGTCATCCGCTCTATGGTCTGAACGAGGCTGAGGAAGCACCGACCTCTTTGCTATGAGAGGATGAAACTCCCACCTAGTGTGAAGGACAAAGAGTCTGCACTGCATTTACCTCTGCCAGAAAGCAGCTATCTCAGATTACAGTATATACATGCAGCTCCTTTTTATATTTATTATATTATATAAAAAAACAACTCTAGGCTGACAGATAAGATGATTAATTTGAAGGTACCAGTGCTAGGCTGACAGAGTAGGGTCAGGAAATAGGTAAAATGTTCTGTTTCACTGGACCATCTTGCCTTGTGAAATGCTGCAAGCTTTCGAGCTTACACAACTTTCATCTAGGCATACAGAGTAAGCACAGTCTGTTGTAGATTCAGATGGATGGCTGCCGGCTTAATCTGCCATTCAAAAAACAAAGGAAGTCTTCAGCTTGGCTATTTGGGGGTTGGGAATCAAACTGGAAAAACATTGATGCAGCACACAGTATATACACATACACACACACATATATATACACGCAGTCACAGAGATTTAAGCCTTGTCTAGAAGAAAGGGCTAGAATGGCTATTTTATTTTCAGTAAGGGCGATTGCATGTGCAATTTTACAGAGGACAGTCCTGTCCTGTCCAAATCCAGTTTAAAGACAAAGTGCCCAAAGATGGGGGAGCAAGAGGGGGCATTGAAATTCCCTGTTAACCCCAGTTAGCATCTGAGCAATTGATCTTACAATCATCATGGCCAACTCCCAGCTTCTCCAGGCTTGAAATATTTCCTCTCTGAAACCCCAAAGAGCCCCTGCTGGCCAGGACAGACAGTACTGAGTAGTGGCCTGACTCAGCCAGCATAAGGCAGCTTCCTATGCCAACAGAACCCAGCAGCTTGCCACTGGGGAGGCAGGACAGGGATCTTTGCCTCCCCCAAAAAGCACCCCCCTGGCAAGAATAGTTCTTGATCACTGCTTATGGTGGCATTGCTCCATACTGGTATTTCTTTCTCAGTGCTGTCTGCTCTTGTTTGGTTTTGTTTTTCACTTTGTATTCAAACGAGAGAGAATCCATGAAGCTGAGCAGCTGCCACAAAATGTGACCAGTTGGCTAAACCTGATAATCACAAGCCCATTTTACAGATGGCAAGGTCATTCTAAAACGGGGGTGGAAAAGCTACCACCCTACAGATGCTGTGGCACTGCAATCCCCATCAGCCTCAGGTACCATGGACGATGATGGGAACTGTAGTCCAACAATATCTGGAGGGACAGACATACCGTATCCCTGATCTGAAAGAATCTTGCTGTGCAGCTCCTCAGTCAAGTCAGGATCGTGTGACTTGAGGAACCAATAGGGATCTCAGTTCCTGTATACAACTTCTGTTCCAACCTATACTTCTCATTTGAAGCAACTTGTCCATCAAAATGCATCACCTTGCCTACGTTCCTGCCTTGGTTCTTATATGGCCAGCCATTGCCTGACCACCATCCCATCTTCTGATCTTACCTCTTCCTCCTCCATCCCTTGGTCCTTGTTTACCTGATCCTGTGCCTGACCTCCAGCCTATTTCACCTTTGACTATCCTGCTAGAGTAAGATCCTGGCTGTAGCTTGCCAGAAAGTTTCCTTCTCCTTTCGCTCACCCCTATAATGGTTAGAAAAGCAACTTGCAAGTGCCTCTGGTCTCATCCCACTTCACCCCAAATAAAGACCACCAGACAGGGAGCTTTGACTATGTCCAGCACTGCCATGCTTCCATTGGAATCACGCCCAAGGACTTCTTTGGAGAGCGGCCCCAGATGCCGGACCTGACAGATGCAAAGCATCTACTCTGCCACATCTGATGCTTGGCATGGACAGGATCCTGGGTTCTATGCTAGGACCTCCAGTCTCCCTATCTGCCTGAGACCGCAGGGTGCCCCTCCAGTCCACAAGACTAGACTATACTGCTAGACTATGCTGAATCGCCATTCAGTTATTTAATTTACACCCTGTCTTTTGACCCAGGCCGGTCTTCATGCCAGCTCACAATCAGACACCATATGATACAATAAAACCAGTTTCAAGCACAACACTCATTCTAAAACAAAATAAAATCACTTTTAATCGCAGCAGAATACAGCAGTGGGAACAGCACACGCATCAATTGTAAACTGATTCATTTGGCAGTCACAGTCATCAAAGGCTGGTTCAGGAATCCATGTTCATCCCTTGATGACTGCATCATTAACCAACAACTAGCCCATATAGATAGATCTAATACCACAAACAGAGCATTTGATTCACTTGGCATTGCCTCTAAATACAGTGCCTTTTGGTGGAGTCAATTCGGTCAGCGGCTGGCCATGTAGTCGCTTATTTATTTAAGCAGATTTATACCTTGCTCCCCTATTGTAGAAGCATAGAGTATACATCTGCATAAATGAAAAAGTGGAATGCTTTACAGGTTTCCTCTGAAACAGAACCTATTAAGTTGTGGTTGTTAATATTACTATAGTATTACTTTTATTTTGTATACTGCTTATATTCAAAAATGGATTCAAAATAGTTTACAAATATAAAATCAATACATAATTAAAATACACAATAAGAAATCCATTGGGCATTAAAACATCCTTAACACTTGGGGGCATTATTGTTTGTGTTTGTTACTGTGTTACATATTTTTGTATTTTTATACTGTTAACCTCCCTGTGATACACTCTACAAATTCAGTTAGTAAGTAAAATATACAATAAAGCAAACAATAAAAAGCATAACAAAACAGGTAAAAAAAACCTTCTAAAACAATAAAATCAGAAGTTCATATCTGGAGAATGCTTGCCTAAAAAGGTATGTTTTCAGAAACCATTCAATGAGACTTACTCCCAGTTAGCAGAAATACGACTACAGCTTAAATAATTAAGAACAGACAAATCAAAATATGAATGTGTGTGAAACAGCCCCAAGTGAATAGTAATCAAGTGTTGTAAGATGAATGCACGAACCAGCTCTTAATGTAATAGTATTGCAGCATGTGATCAGACTGTTCTGCTGCTACAAACTGATTCCACAAGACTGTAAAAATCTAAATGACTTTTCACCATTTCCAGATAAGCACTGAATGAAACAGAATGGGCCAGTGCCGGAGCAGTAGTTCTGGTTTCAAATTAAATTCACCTCCAGTTTCTCTTGCAATAGCGGAATAAGATGACATGGAGTGAACCGGCTGTAAGAGGGGAAGGATTATTTAACGTTCAAAACCTGGAGCGTGGCACAGGGCACTCTGCCAGCATTGGTACTCTTTGGGCAGCAGAGCTGAGCAGGTTATAGTCTCTGTTGACAAGTTTTCACATTTTTGTCCTTGGTGGTGACAATTATGTCTTCAAAATATGCTTTGGGTGGGTCTTTGTTAGAGACAAAGCCCCTCCAGAAATTGTTGGGCCAGTCTCTGAAAAATGTTGTTGTGCTAGTTTAATGTTTGGAAGGCATTTAAAAAATAGCATAAATCTGCATTTCTGGGATCAGAACTAATGCTTTTTTGGGATTCAGCAGTATAGGTAGAGATGAGCAACAGAAGCATTTGTCATGGATGCAACCTTGCAATAAAAATATTATTATTATTATTATTAAGAAGAAGAATACCCCACCCACTCCAGACGGCTTCCAGCTGAATATAAAACATAATAAAACATCAAACGCTGAAGTTTTACTGAGAGTAGCAGGCCAGGGAAGATACCACAATTGCAGCTACTAGTTGTCTTATGACAGTAGCCTAACACCATAAAGCATATTTAGCCACAGAAAAGAGGAAAAAACCAGATGCACAACACACTGAGCAACAACAGCCAGAAGGCTTGTGACACAGCAGCTTCTGAGCAGGAAGAATCTACTTCAGCATCTTTAAAGGTCCACAGTTCCTGGTGTGTATTGTTGAAAAAGAAGACTACTTGGTTTGATTACACAGTATGTGTAATGACAAATTCTTACACGCACATTGAAACACAACACACACACACCCTCTACAACCAAGTAATGTAAGCCAGAGTCCATGAAAACACTGTTTGCCTTCCTGCTGCAACAGTACCTGTTTATCAACTTGCACTGGTGTGCTTTTGAACTGCTTGATTGGCAGAAGCTGGGACAGAGCAGCAGGATTTGAACCACTGACCTTCCAATCTGCAAGCCCAAGAGGCTCAGTGGTTTAGACCACAGCACCACCCACGTCTCACGTCATGTCAGTGGAACTTCCTCCCAACCTAGGTGTGGCCGGTTTCTGCCCTGTTTTGCTTTTCAAAAGAATTATTTTCCCTTAGGTTAAATGATGAGCTGGTTTTAAATCATGTAACTGTTTATTGGTTTTACTTGGAATGTTGGATTAGGAATTATTTTATGGTTCTCTTCTCAGTGGATCTTTTTTATACCGGCTTTTGTTCTTTATGTTGTTATCGTTTGGTTGTTCGCATCTGTCTGTCTTGAGAGACAATAGCATGTGCCTCTGGGGGTGAAGTCAAACTGCTGTGTTAGCAGCACCGAAGGGACCTCCCTGGGGCGCAAGCCTGGGCAGTGGGTCTGGAGATCCTGGGCTGCCCAGGCAGCAAGGCCCCCTTCTTGGCCTCGCTAATGGGGTCCAGAGGAAAGCAGAGCAAGAGGCCTGGCACCATTTGGCTGCAGGAGATGCCCTCAGGAGGCACGCAGGATGCCATCCAGCCACCTAGGGACTCCACTCCAAATTTCTGTAGGGTTTACTCCTGAACCTTTTCTTTTCCCGAAGATAACCCCACAAGGCAGCAGAGGTTTAGGATCAAAGTTTTCCTTCTCCTAGATGGGCCACCTCAGGTTGATGAGTCCCATCTGCCCCTATATTAATTGTAAATTGTGTGTAATCCTGCATGGTAAGTCAATGTAACTATCCTCCACATGCAGACATTTCCCCCTCTATTGTTAGTTATGTCAATGGTATTAATTATATAGCGCAGGGAACCTTTGACCCACCAGGTGTTGCTGAACTACAACTCCCATCAGCCCTGGCAAGTATGGGATGATGAAAATTGTAGTTGAGCACCATCTGGAGAGCCAAAGGTCCCCCCCCCCCACCTGCCCTAAGGATCCTACAAAGAGTACATTTTCACAAGAGTGGAAACAACAAAAGGAGACAAGGTAAGAGCAAGGGAATAGCTGCATGGGAAGATGGGGATTATGAAGTTCACCAAAGTGGGTGGCTCCTGGCTCCTTCCCTGCAACATACACAAATCAAAAGAGGACAAGAATAAAGACAAGGGTCTATTTCCCACATTTTACTTTACAAGCTCGTAGTTCACAATTGTTCTCTCTCCCCACTTCAGCACCCCAAAAGCCACAATATCATGGGTTACAATCAGCTTCCAGCTTAAAATACACATGGCTTCCTGTTGTTTTGGATCTTCAGATGACGGGTGGTATACAAATATAATAAAATAATCTTTAATGACAGATGTTATTTACCATATGGCTTTTAAAAAGAACCACAAGCTTGCTGGAGAATTAGGCATCTTGAGCTAGGAAAGGGTGGAAGAGGTAAAATTGGCTCCTGAGATATAAAAAGGCAAGTAGGAAAACCATGTGGGATTATATATATATATGAATTGAGGAATTGCCTAGTTGCATCTCAGACATTACGATATGCCATCTCTCCGTTCCCATCCCTATCTGGTCTTCAGATCTTGCCTAGCCCTGAATTATTTGGGAGTCTTCCCTGGCTTATCTCCATAAGATAACCCAGCATCCCTCAGCCTGGGTTTAAGTCTGCAGGAACTGCCTTTGAAGACAGATCAGGACTCTGCTGGAAACGAGCAGGTGGGCAATGCAGGCATCTGTGCAAGAGATCTGGCCTGGGCCTCTGATCCACTTTGCTGACACAGGGGAAATGAAAGGGCTACGCGGACAGGATGTTCCTTCACTTCCTAGGACGCAGGTCCTGGCATTTCACAGCAGTGCCATGTGCTCTTAAAGGGAACCTATGCAGATGTGAGAAGCTTTGTGAGTGCTCATATTAAATGGAAATAAGAGCATCTGTAAGCCAGCAGGCACCTTGCAGGGGGGGGGGAATGACTTCCTGGTTCTCATTATGCGCCATTTTACAATCAGGGAACGTATTATTGCATTCATTCAGATTTATTTCATCTGCATAACAATATTAGCATATGCTGATGTACAAAGCCAAAACCCTCCTATCTCTGAGCAGGCTCTTCTTGAAGCTGCTTTAAATGTTGGGCTGTGTCTTAAATACAACCCTGACCTCACCTTCGCCAAAACTCTGGTTGATTTTTTTTGGGGGGTGTGTGGTGTGGATCACAGAATGTTCCCAGTGTTGTAAACACATGACCAGGCCTTCTCTTGAAAAGAAAGGAGAAGAGTGGTCTTTAGAGCAGGCACAAATCAATTTTTAACTTGCACAACATGTGCATTATTTATAATTCTGTGCATTTTTCCCTTCTGGTGTGAATTGGTGGAAAGTCTTCTCCTCTGGCTGCATTGAAAGAGTCTCGTGAATTTCCATCGCATAGGCAGCTTTTTTGAGACTTGAGCTGTATTTACAAACCAAATGAGAATAGGGTGAATTTTACCACGGTGTGTTTCTATTGTGATTATAGGCACACGTTTTTTCTGAGAAATGAGTTGTTATCGCAATTCCCACTTTGACCTCACTAATTTCTCAGTGAGTCAGCTGCTTAGCTTGTGCCAAGCAGGTGCACCTTATCATCAATATCACTCAGTATTTCCAAGGCCGGTCAATCTCTTAACAACAGTCTCTCTAGACTTCTAGTGATGGAAAAAGGCTGGTGTTTCCTGTTCTCAGCTGTGAAGTAATTTCAGCACTTACAGTCATGGACAGCAAACAGCTCTTAACCTTCCTGCCCATGCATACAAACCCCATTTTAAAAAGCCTCTTCTTTTATACAGACCTCAAAGACACACATGCAAGATGACACTCACTGACCCTGGTTCTATATGCAAAATAGCTATAATTGATTAGATTCAGCACACCATATCCACACAAATGCTTTTTAAAAGAGGGGGGGTGACACCACCCCCACCCCACCCCCATTATCATCCTTTAATTCTCTTAAAATTGCATAGTATGGCCTCCAAAACTGAAGCAGCCATTGTGTATACATAGGATTGACACATACATACAAACACGCATGCAACATCATGCCACTGTCGATACAGCGACCAACAGCTGACACTCCAGCCTGAGACTAGAGGTAGCCATTGGCATGAAACTCCCTCTTGAGGTTGTGATCCAAGATTTCAGATAGTCTCCCCCAACAAAAACTCATCGTATCTCCTCCTAGTCTGCATACTCCGGTTTAATTCAATGTGCACAAGAGGGAGCAGGGCCATTTTGCACGGTATGGGGCTGTTCTGTGGATATGCCAAAGATGTGAAGTATATCTCTAAGCATGTAAAGCCTGACTGCAACAAGTACATGTTTACAAACACACACACAGTAGGCTTTTCCGCGTTCAGCTCTTGCCTGCAGAATGTACGTCCCATGGCAAATCTGGCTCTCTGTATGATTGTACTGGATGGCATTCTCTGCCAGCACAGTGGCTAATAAAGGCGCTACCCCACTAAAAGAGGTAACCAGATCAGCAGGAGGAAGCTGGAGATCTCATATCCCGGGCTCTTCATTCACTGATTCAGTGGCAGGTGACTAGGCTGACATTTCCCAAGGAGAAGAGATTCCCCATCCGCAAACAACAAGCTCTGCAAACGCCTCCCCTTTTGCTGACACCAACCGCCCTCCCTTAGCTACCAGGCAAACCTCTCATTCACCCCTCCATCCTCCTGCATATCCATCAGCCATCATCTCATCTTCCCCCACCCGCGCCGCCGCACACACCCCACCCTCCTCCTCCCAAGCCTGCTCTCTCTCTCCCCCCCCCCACCTCCGCTCCCGGCTGCTCCAACCCCCAGAAAACCTCCTCCAGAAGAACCCAGCCACCAATACATCACCTCTCTCACGCCCCTTCCTCGGGGAGCTCGGGCACTCCCGGTCGAAATAGCCCCACATTGTCTCTCTCCTGACGCCGCTACTAAACGCTCCCTATCCTGTTCCCCACGCACGCACCCACCCACCCGCAAGCCAAGAAGCCCCCTAAGCTTTCCTGCGCCCCCCTCCCTTGGGTCCAGAAGAAGCGCTGCCCCTCCCTTGCCTCGGCCGTCCCTGGGATGGCCCCAGGGCGCAAAAGAGCTCTCCTGCCCGGCTCTGCAGCAGTTTGGTCCTAGCAAGAAAACCTCCCCTCCTCCTCCAGATCTGCCATGCCCGGCAAGGGGTCCGGCCAGCATCCTCCACCCCACTCCTGGACCAGAGCCAGCAAATCAAGCAAGGCCACCCTGGAAGAAAGGCAGGAGCCCCGCCAAGAAGCCCCCAGGGCAGAAGAGCTGGGAGCCCGGGCGAGGGCGCGCCGAGGAAGGACTCACCAAACATCTGAATGTGCCCTTTGGTGATGGGGTTGAAGCTGCCGCAGGCCAGGAGGATAACGTGAGTCTTGGTCGTCTCGGTCATGGTGCTGCCTCGCTCGCTCGCTCGCTCGCTCTCCTTTCTTGGGTGTCTCAATGGGTCTGCAGAGGGAGGGAGGGAGGGAGGGAGGGAGGGAAGGCTGCGCGCTCCCCGACGCAAGCAGCGCCCCCCTCCCCTCCCCTCGGCGCTTAACGCCTTGCGCGCCAGGCGGGAGTTGCTCGCTTCCCAGCTGCCTGAAGCAGCCCTCTTAACTTACTTTCTTCTCATAGCAGCATCGAGGTGGAAGGGACCCCGAGGGTCATCTAGTCCAACCCCTGCAACACAGGGTTGCCTGCCGGATCACCAAATAGGCAGAGTAGGCCTATGGGCCCCAAGCCTTTTCTGGGCCCTGTGACAACGGATCAAAATAAAATTGAATTGATCTTGAAATAAAATTGCTTTATTAAAATGGTTGGTTGGTAAAATCAAAAACATATTAAGAGATAATTTGTGAGCCCTGCCTCACCCCCACCTGGAGAGTTTGACTGCCTAGGGGCCTCAACAGGGTTTAACCTGGCACTAACGTGGTCCCCATTCTGTTTGAAACCAGACTGCACCCTGCTCAGCTTTGCCAATGTGCTAGCAGTTATATTGCTTGTCAAGTGTCATGGTTTTAGACACCACAGAAGCACACAGTTCTAGAGGTGCTGTGTCTCTGTGTGTATCTTACCTATAAGATCTAGTGGTGATGGAAGACAAGAGAGGAGGAGATGGGCACAAATTTAAGCCAATAAACAACAACTTTCATTACACTATTGTCGGGTTATACCTCAATCAGGTGATAAGCCTTTGTTCAGGCTGTATCACTTTAAACTGCTGGTGCAGACTCATATTCTTTTAATGTTCTTAACATCAGCAATACTGAATAGCTCAGTTGGCTAGCACGTGGTGCTCATAATGGCAAGGTTGCAGGTTCAATCCTTGTATGGGAAGGCTGAATATCCCTGCATTTCAGGGGGCTGGACTAGATGTTCCTCAGGGTCCCTTCCAACTCCACAATTGTATGATTCTATGAAAATCTCTACACATAGAAAACAAGCCTGTCATGAAGATAGTGAGACAGGGATGGCTGGTGCTGAATTTTCTTTGTGGAATGAATTCTCCCCCCCCCCTTTTTTGGGGGGGGCAGCATTCTGCCATGCAAATTCTTACCTGTAACACACACAGGTTCCTCTCCTCAGAGAGTACTAGTCTTAAAATAAGCGGGGGGGGGGGGATCTTGGATTGGATTCTGAAAGAGGAACTCCTTTGTTTTGCAGATAAGCATTTGAGGCTGAGACAGGGGGAGGGGGGCAGCTAGTGAGTTCACAGCAGAGGGAAGATTTGAACTGGGTACTTCTGCCTCTGCTCAAAAACCCAAATCTCTACACACCACTGTAGCCTGTTGCATATTAATAACTTTCCCTTTTGTTGTCACTTCCTGACGCCCTTAGTCTAGGCCAGGGATGGGGAACCCTTCTTCTGCCAAGGGCCACAGTCCCTTTCGCTATTTCTCGAACTTGGGTCCCCAGCTGTTGCTGGCCTACAACTCCCATCATCCATAGCTCACGGGACCAGTAGTGAGGGATGATGGGAGTTGTAATCCAGCAGCTAGAGAACCATGTCTGAGAAATTCTGAGAACTGTTGAGGACCACATCTTGGTAGCTTGGTTGGACTGAAGCCAGTGGTGGGTGGTTCCAGAGTCAAAAATGTCTCTCTTTCATACACCTCCCTTCTCTCCCCCTCCCTCCCCATTTGCCGCCCACATCTGCATGCACACTTGTGTGATTTGGCATTTAATCCTGAGTTCCCCAATGCTGTGTCCATAGTCACCCCAACTCCCTCAGACACACACCTTGGCACTTGTCTAGGCCCACTAAGCCTCCCAATTGGTGTGGTTGTTTTTTAATTGAGGTGGTTTTGCTATTGGGGGTTGTTTGGTGGGAGGCTTTGTTTATTTTGAGGGGTATTGTTGCCTGCTTTTTCATCTGTACTTTGACCTTGCTGGGGGGGGTGTATTTGAGCATCACCAGCTTTTTTCCTGTGAAATGGACTGGTGTTCTGCAATATGTGTATGCCAAATCAGAGTCATTGCCCCCCACTCCAACCTTTTGACACAAAAGTATAACTTTGGATTCCCTGTCTTTGGTAGCAATGTGGTCTCCCATCTGCTGGATGAAGCTCTCTCAACCACAGCCAAAGACTGACTTGTCATGCAGATCCCTCTTTAGCATGGGGGGGGGGGTTTCAAACAAGAACTGCAAGTATCTCTTCCTTCAAATTTTCAAGCATAGAACCTATAATGTTTATGCTGTAAGCAGCAGCAGCAACTCCTCCTCCACCAATCCTAGCATTGCTCTATTCTTTAAAAACAATAACAATAAAAAAATGCAGGCTTTTCATCTCTGAGAACAATAAAGATCCACATGGAGCTATTGATCTATCGTTTCCCCTTTATGGCTCTTATTCCAAATTTGCTTATTGGAAAGGCTGGGGTTGGGGTTTTCTTCTTCTCCATCCTGTTATTTCATAAGCTTTCCTTAGGGGCAACAGATCAGTGTCAGGAAACAGAAAGTCAAGATCATTTGCCCAAGCCAGAGAGTGTTATTAAACCCTCAGCACTGCATCAGAGGGATTTTGCTTTCTTCTTCTAAACCAGTATTTCCATAGCTATTAAAGCTGAAAAGAAAAAGTTTCTGTTTTAAAATGCTCATGATGAGCTTTCATTGAATGGAGACTGCAAGCACGCACAGGGCAGGCAAAATGTTTTCAGATTTTCTTGTTCATTTTGAAGTTCCTTCAAAGCATCAGAGATGAAGGAAGACATCCACCAACATGGTTTTTATTTCCAGATTGTGTCAGGGTTCAAGCAAGCTTAGCAGATCCTGAATCCAAGGTGCTCCATGTAGGGATTTGTCCTGTGTTCCACCACCAAGCTCTCTGGTCTGAGAAGAGAACTACCAGAATAACAGCCAGACTTACCAATGAAGGTTCTCGAGAGCTACAGGGCACAGGGCACTGCTTAACCCCTAAAAATCTATTTGTGAAGCTTGCTCCCTGGTCTGAACAACACAGGACTTTACTATTCCCTGTTACAGACTGTCCAGTTCAGTCCCACTCATCACAGCAGCTGTGTCTGACAGGTTCTAGAAAGTGGCAGCTATTATATGGGCTTCCATATAATACAGTGCTGTGTAGTTTAGCTAATATATAAAACTGTAGAGATGGAAGGGACTCCTGAGGATCATTAGTCCAACCCCCAACTTTTCTAGTAGAATAATAACCAAAGCAGATTGCAATCAAGTACTACATACTACGTGATGCTTTTGAATTCTGGTGCTGGAGGAGACTCTTGAGAATCCCATGGACTGCAAGAAGATCAAACCTATCCATTCTGAAGGAAATCAGCCCTGAGTGCTCACTGGAAGGACAGATCGTGAAGCTGAGGCTCCAAGACTTTGGCCACCTCATGAGAAGAGAAGACTCCCTGGAAAAGACCCTGATGTTGGGAAAGATGGAGGGTGCAAGGAGAAGAGGACGAGATGGTTGGACAGTGTTCTCGAAGCTACCAGCATGAGTTTGACCAAACTGCGGGAGACAGTGGAAGACAGGAGTGCCTGGCGTGCTCTGGTCCAGGGGGTCACGAAGAGTCGGACACAACTAAACAACAACAACTACATAAACTAGCATATGTTTGCATACCATTTAGGGACTTACTAAAATTAGACATCTGGAAATGCTTTTGATTAATGGATTGATTACAATATAGCAAAGCAAAATGATAAAATTCTAGGGTTTCATAGCCAACAAAGGCAAGACTTCTGCAACTGAACTAACCATCCTCCTCTCTGCACTCTCCCCAAACCTGCTCTGCAGGGTCAGGGAAACCCCAGGACACAAACTGGAGGGAGAGAAAGGGGAATTCCATCACAGAAGCAGCAATCCTTGCAAGAATGGAACAATAGCAATAATTAAAACAGGAGGGCAGTGACAATAACACTTTGGAAAACATCATCATGTTATATATCCTCTCTCAGGAACCTGTAAACAGTGCATGCTCCAAATCCACCCTCTTTTCTGGAGGCCGTTCTGTTGGCCATTTTGCTTCAAACTTAATTGAGTTTTGGGGAACAAACATAAGACGACCCCTTCTTCTGGAAGCCAATGTAAATGTCCTAAAGTAGTCAGGTTTTATTCATTGCAGAGATCCACCCTTTCCTCCCTATTATCTTTCCATTGTTTGCCTGATACGTTTTACAACTGTGTGCATTAATTGCACACATGTAGCTCTTTGGCTACAGGTATGTTTGTCGGCCAATATGGGGCAATCTATGTTTGGTTGCAAGGCTATTTCAGCAAAGAAGCATTTTCCTTCAAGAAAGCTTATAGCACTTGAACCACATCTGAAGTTCCCTCAGAGGAAGGGGACAGTTGGCAAACATCATACCTGTTACTGGTTGTGGTTGAGATCTTTCCATCAGTCTGGAGACCCAGCTGCATGGCCAGTCCATTGAAGCCTGTCTGCTCACTAGCAATAGGTACAATGTGTGGCTATCTAACAGCCTCACAACATGCAATTGCAAATGAAACACCTCGTCCAAACCCTTGCATCTTCAGTTTCAGGAGTGGACCTTTGCAAATCATCATACTTGCTCAGCTGAAATAACATCAGAGGCCTAGCCTTGTTGAAGCAATACTGCAGCTGCAATTGGAGCTGTTCGCGCTACTGATTACAGCACCTGCTGCAGCATTGTGGTTTTGCTGCCTCAAGCCAGCTTATCCCAAACTACAGCTTCACCCTGGTTGACCCTCATCAACAGCTTCACTGAAGATACCGACACCATAGCATACTGCCAGGCAGAATCTGTAGTCTGCATGAACTCTGGTATTGGAAAGTACACACACACAAACGTGTGTGTGTGTGTGTGTGTGTGTGTGTTTAGAGAGCAAACACATACACAAACAGGCTTACAGTCCATCTGTAATACTATCACTAAATAACAATAACTTAAATAATTACAAAATCTAAAGGTGTCATCTAAATTATCAAGAAAAAAATTAATTGATCAAAGCAATTATTCAAAAAATGCATCAATCATATATACTAAAAATGGTTGGAGGGAGGAGAGAGTTGAAAGAGAGATTCATACTAACAAGCAGCAGAGTTAAGCACAATGGCAATGGCTCCAAGCACATTTAAACTTGAATAGATTTGCATCTGCCCTAGTCCACCTTTAAATAAATGTTCACCACTAAAATACTTAGGCTGGAATAAATCACAGACACCTAGCTTTACAAATAAGTGAATGTTTTACTCACAGCAAACAAGTCTCCATTTACTAGCAATAAAATGAAGAAGAAAAATGTTCCAAATGGCTTAAAAAGTAAAGTACTTGGTTTTCTTACAAAACGATCAGGCAATCTTTTACAGATGCAGGTTGTAAAATCTCCATTTTTAAAGAGATTTAGTTCATTTGCAGGATCAGCAGAGCTGGGAGCCAAAGCCACATGACTCTTGCTTTTATTCTTTCAGGAAGCACAAAGGGGGAAAACTCCATGAGAGGTCCAGAGGGCAGCAACACGAGAATGGGCCTTTTCTGAGGGGGCTCCCTGTGTGTGAAATACTCTCCCCCGGGAGGCTTGCTTGGAGCCATCATTATATATTTTTAGGCACCAGGCAAAAATTTTCCTCTATAACCAGGCCTTTGACCACTGACTATCTGTGGCCTTTTAGAAGTGAGCGGGATATTTTAATGTATTTCTCTTTTGGTTTTATTGTTATCTATGTGGTGTTTAATGTCTATTTGTTTAGTTGTAAATTGCTTTTGGTTGCCCTGGGCAATAAAAAGTGACTGACAAATTTAATAAATAAATTAAAAAACAATTCAAATCAATCTTCAAAAAAAATTAAATGGGTAAATAACGTTCTCTATTCAGTCTCTGTATGCCACCTATGACTATTTAGCTCTATCCTGTCCTCCTTCAGTTGTCAGAGGGGGAAAATATGTACAAGTTTTCTTTCTTTGCTTCCAGACTCATTCTTCTGCAGTATAGAAAATACTGAAGAATAGGGGCCCTTTACGAGCTGGATTCATAGCATCTCTTTTGTCTCCTTGACAAGCTTCTTCAGAAAACTTAGGGTGTCTGATGGTTCCCAAGCCTTGCTTGAATAAACTCTGTAGGCTGAAGGCTGTTGACAGAGAGTTGTGAAAGACTTTGCATATTTCAAATTTACCAAAATTAAAAGATGGGAAATGATGCACAAAGCTCTTGTATATGCAAAGCACAGCAAGCTGTTTGTAAGCATCATCCAGGCCTCTTATAAATGCAGCATTTAAGCTAAGCTTGATTGGAGGGGAATTTACAAAACGCTCTCAGGAACAGCAGTGATATTAGGGTTATAAATATCTGTTGGTCTCTCATGGGGGGGGGGGGCATGGATCCATAGGCAAAGACAAATGTTGCAAGGCACACAAAGAAGCACATTCAAACACTAAATGCTGAAAGCCTACATATTCAAAGTCGAAAACATGAGATCACGATAATATTTTGTGCATTTCAAGAGGCCAAACATTTTCTGGTGCATTTTCATTTCAAAAGCTGACAAATAACAACTTGCTCCATAGTTATAAATGTACCTTTATAAAGGTCCTCTCTTCCTTTTGAGTTGGCTGCTATCGACATGTTGATGATGGTGAGCTCTATTTTCACCAGTGAAAGGCTCCAGGAGCAGATGTCTTGATCCTGAAACAGTGTGTGGCAACAATGGTTGCGGAGAATCAGATGAAAGCTGTATTCAGACGAGAGAGAAGACAGGCTAGTGGGGAATTCTGATTCTATGGGGAGCTGAATTTACCTGTGATGAATGGAATATTACCAAGGTACTCTTAGACCAGGAATGAGAAATCTGTGGCTCTCCAAATGTTGGACTTCATGTCTCACAATTCCTAACTACTGGCCATGTTGCTCTCTCCCCTTCCCTGCAGAGAAAATGGAACCATGTGATTGTTTAACACACCATTCATATGCATCTTCGTTTTAAAATATAATTCACACATACCATATTCCATATGAGCTTCTTCTGAGCAACAACCGAACATGTACATTGCTAAATGGTTCTCTGAGAGTTCCACCACAAGCTCAGTTCTCAGTTTGTTGCGGTGATATGAATGCCCAAGTATGGCGTGGTGCTCAGCCATTTCAGCCATCTTGCACATTCAGCCCCTGCTAAAAATAATGACCACATAAGGAAAATAATTGCCCCGAACATTATTGTGAGCTCAGCTGTTATTTGTACTCACATGAGCCCAGGACTTTCAGCTCAAGTCGGCTGCAGCACAAATAGCAAATTGAATAGGAGCAAAGGGCAAATGAGACCAAAAGCAATGAAACAGAAAGAAATGATACCTCGTGATGGTCTTGTAACCTGAAAAGGGGATCTGAAGTTCACAGTCTAATACTATGTAGGTCATCTAATTACTTTTTCCAATTTAATCTTTAAAAACAAGGCCTGGACCTCTGTAGTACTGGTGAACAACACCCTACATCACTGTCAGGAGTAAAGTAGAGATATTTATTTATTTATTTATTTATTTATTTATTTATTTATTTATTTCACAAATTAGGAAATGCTGCCAGCCACCCCAATCCCTGCCGAATGAGGCTGTGAAAACAATGGCCATTCAATCTAGCTATGCCAGCCAAAGCTAGTTCCCAGCATACAGCTACCCATCCATTGTGGCCAAGGAAGAGAAGCAATTGAAAGTGAGGGTTTTCACCTATAAAGCCTTAAATGGCTCAGGACTGCAATACCTCAAGCACCACCTCTCCCCCTATGAATTGACCCAGACCCTGCAATCAACATCCGAGGCCAATCTATGTGTACCCCCTCCATGAGGAGTCCAGAGGGAGACAACATGACAAAGGGTCTTTTCTGTGGTGGCTCACCACTCGTTGAACGCTCTCTCCAAGGAAACTCCCCCTGATGCAAGATGCCTTAGGACGGTCGTTTTCCTGGGAGATACAGGAGGGACAATATCCCAATGGCCCTTTGTCCCAGTATACTCCGTTAAGTATACTGCAACTTTAATTATGCCCAGGCAGTTTACTATTTCCATACAAACATGTTCCCTTGCAACATGTTGACAGAATGCTGGTACAGTAGCCTGCTTGTATTCGATCACAGCTGAACTTTCTTGACTTTCTGGCAAGCACATGCACAAACACAGACACATAGCATAAATCTAGGTCTTAGATCTGCCACTGCAATTTTGCCCACCAACATCCTTCCTATTTCCCCCAAGCCAGGATACAGAAACTCAAACCCAGCCATATGCATTTGGGGGATGAAACAGGAGGAAACCCGAGCTGCCCTTAGGTACTGGGGCCACCTGCAGGGCTACAATCAGAAGACAACAGTCACATGTTTAGTTTGCTGTTTCAGATTCACACATATGTGGTGCTGCATACGATTGCCAGATGGCCCCGATTTATTTATTTTTTAAAGAAAGGTTAGCTCTTCTTACACAACGCACCCAAAAGCACAAAATAAAACTTGGTGTGTGAGAAGGCACCTGCTGCGGCTCACCTGACCATCTTCCAGGCAGTGCCTGTTCAGGTTTTACAGAATAGGAGACTCTCGGTGGCCACTCTTCCCCTTTTCAGAGTCGGCCCCAGTGGCGTGTGGTGAATTTTTTCATAGGGGAATAGTTAGGGCCAGTGCCGTGACGTCACAACGTTGTGCCCATGAGCATTGCGCCTCCCTCTCTAAGCCAGGCAGAAGCTTCCAGGGCTTTGGGAAGGAGGCTCCAGACTTTAATACTTCAATTTACCGGGAATGTTTAGAAGAGTAGCCTAGTCACCTAGTCCACTGACAGCACACCACTAGTCAGCCAAATATATTTTGCAGACCCGGCCCACCAGTTGAGATCTTCGTAGGAGGTCTGATCCGTGTACCAGCAGTAACAGAAGTTAGTTGGCCTGTTCTTTTCCTCTTTTCAGTGAATAGTGAAAACCATCTTCTTCCTTTGGCCTTTTTAGGATAACTGATTACTTTTGATATGGTGGTGTTTTATCTTCCTATTCATTTTAAGAAAAAAACTTGCTTCTGTGTTTTAATTCCTACACATCACTTGGCAGGGGTGGGTGAGTGACTGAAATGCAGGTGAAAGACAAATGGTTACTTATTTATCAATGTACCTTGTGCCATCCTTTTGTGAGTTTCCCAATGTTCGCTCCACAATGTTTGCTGATATTGTCAGGGAAATACACAAAATATTGAAGGCACTAGGAGTCTACCAATTTTGTGAGCCCCTCCCAGACCCAGGCTATATATCCTGTAATCACACCCTAGGTCACACCTGATAAGCTAATTCAAACTTTCCCTCTGGAGCCTGATTGGACAACTCCAACGGCCAATCATATGCTACATTCTAAAACCCTCCCTGCCTATTATTCTAGGATCCAAACTCCAGACATAACTCTTACAAACCTACCAAAGGTCAGAATTGTGTGCCTTTCCATTCTGCAAAAGTTGCACAGTAAAACTTAGCTTAGTTACACTGGTGGAAGTTCCTAAATCGTTGGTCTAGGAACTCAAAAGTGGCTTGTAAGAGCTATGCGGTCTGAGCTGGAGCAACAACAATAGACTTGATTACCTTCCCCCCAAGGTGAAGGGGAGTGAGGTAGCTAAGTCTGGCAGGACAGCTTACTCCATGGCATTAACCCCTTCATGCATTAGACTTAAGCATGTAGGTTATATGAGACTGGTTATCCCAACAGCAAACCCTTTGGAACATGCAGGAGATTTGTAGGAAAAGCAGGGTCCTGCTCAACCTCAACCTTTGGCACAGCCAAAGACAGTGTGAAATATGGCAGTCTCCTCTCCTTCGTCACATTCTCTTCAATTCACAGAAAACTTAGGGGAAGAACAGTTGCTCTACTGTCTACCTGATGAGTGAATTTGTAGAACCCTGGATATTACAACATGGAGTGAATGATCCTAAACTTTTCTGGAAAGATGGGGAGAATGACTCATGTCATTTTCAGCTGCTACATAGTGGTTTGTGGAAACTGACCTTTGTTCTTGCCCATTTCTTCTTGGGAATCTTACCACCCTCCTACTTTCCTGACATTTCCAAGCTATAACAGTGGAGTCAGAAAGTAAAAATCCCTGGACACATTCACGTATGGTCTCCCCGACTGTGAGTCAGAAGTACTGTTATCAGACTTTTTTGAACAAAGCCCCACTGACTCATGACTTTAGCTTCAAGCAGTGGGCTGCTGTTTTCCAACCTCTTTTCCATTTAACACCTGATGCTAAACCTGTAATAGGTGGTGAGCTTCTCCACCAACCTTTGAATTAGGGGGAAAATGTGTGTGTTTCATCATTATAGGAGAAAACCCCAAAGCACTAATTATTACTAATATCCACTTTTACTTATTTGTCATTGAGTGAAAGGGCAAACATTAAATATGAGCTAAAATTATTGTTTTGACTTTAGGAATGCTTCCAGGTTCTGCCTTTGGCTGATTAATTTGATGCTAGGGAGACTATCTCTACAGGCTTGTGCCAGTATAATAATATTCCAACAGGAACTAGTCCAGTGAGACAATGGTGAGACAAAAGCTCCTGTTCTTTGGTCCCAACATTTAATATTCATTTAATATTCAGATGTATACAGCTTTGAACATGAGATTCCATATAGCTATCACAGCTAATAGCCATTGATATGCTTATGGTCAATTAATGTATTGAATTCTTTTAAAATATTTTATTTTAAAGCAACACACATTCTGAAGTCTTTGAGTTAATTGTGTTGTGTGAAGTACGTTATTTTTACCATACCACAGCCTATTTGAAATCATATGTATTAAGTGACTGAGACTCATATTATGGGAGATAAATTAAAAAATTAAAAATTTGTCCAGTAGCATCTTAGAGACCAACTAAGTTTGTTCTTGGTGTAAGCTTTCGTGTGCATGACAGACTGAAACAGAAGTCTCCAGACCCTTATATACAGTGGGAGGGTGGGGTGGGGTTTTTATCAGAAGGGTAGTAGGAGATGGGTATGGTAAACCTGTTGATGACTGTTATACAAGGGTCTGGTGATTTCTGTTTCAGTGTATCTGAAGAAGTGTGCATGCAGATGAAAGCTTATACCCAGAACAAACTTAGTTGGCCTCTAAGGTGCTACTGGAATTTTTTAAAAATTTTTATTTATTTCGACTGCATCAGACCAATACTGCTACCTACCTGAATCTATTATGGGAGATGCTACTGAAAAATACTAACATTGGTTTTTAATATGCATTTACACATTAATTTTATTTTGTTCATTTCAGAATTGTAGAGTTCACATCCTTTGAAAAAGATTAGCCATAAACTACATTGGGAATAAAGAATACACTCTTTTTATACAGCTGCTACTGTTGTGGTGGTGGTGGTTGTTATCCTTGCAAACGTTTTGGAAAGGTTTGATCCCTCTTTTTGTTATGGTTGCAAAACAAACCTAGTTTCTGATCATGCAAAATCTGTATTTGGATGGATTCCTTGCATGCATTCCCTAAATAGTTTATCCATGCTATCCCATTGATCTAGCCTGGTGTGGCACCAGGACCTGAAACTGCAATGTATCATCCAGATTTAATTGATTTAACTTAGCTGAATTTTAGGGTGGCCACCTACAGAGTGAGGACAGGAGTGCCTGGCATGCTCTGGTCCATGGGGTCACGAAGAGTCGGACACGACTGAACGACTAAACAATAACAACTACCTACAGAGTGCCAACAAATAAATTGGGTGGAAATATTTGCTTAAAATTTGCATAATCTAATTTTTTTTGGGGGGGGGATACTAAATAGAAATACAATGCATCTTACCAAGTGGGGAAGACTGTGACCTGTGTGCCTGCTCAGTCCAAGTGTTCTCTGCTGATGGGCACTTCAATGACCCTGCTCTCCCTTCTGATGCCCATTTATCTTTAAACAGGACTTTGACCAGGCAGCTCTTCAAACTGAGAATAAGATTGGAAGAATAGAGACTCTGCTCTTGCAGCCCTTTAAAAAGGCTTGTCATCTGTAAAGTATGGTACAGGACCACCCTGCAAAATGTAAATAGGAGTCATTATTATTCCCTGGTGTGGAGGCAGGCTTCAAACTGGGACCAATCTCCATAGCAAAACAGAAGCTAAAGGACTCAAAACTATGCACTGTTGCTCAGTAAATTGCTACTGGGTCATAAAACACATTCCAGTGGGCATGGATCCCCATCTCGCACTTGAGTGTAGACCGCTGGAGTTCAACTGGTGACAGAAACGTTTAGAGTGCATTGATGGGGGAATTTTTATGGCACGATGCTCCAAAGTTCAGTGGCCCTGAGTTTACATTTTCTCTCATATATACTCACAGTCCTTCTGAAGATCTGACTTCAGGTAATGGTATAGCATATTTCAACATTTCAGAAATTCTGCCCTTTTTAGTGGCACAACTAACTTCCAAAATCACAGCTGGAATTTAACTGGCTTTCTAGATTACTTAAGGGTTTGAGAACAACTAGCAATAATAAACCTCTGTACTGATATTGCCCATGTTCAGCAACTGATGCCTGATCAGCAAATTCTTATGCCATCTTATGAATTTTCACCAGAAGTAATTAAAGCTGTCTTCATACAGGATTATGTGATATTGTGTAAACAATAATAGAACTTTCTTTTTAATTACAGCTATATTAGGAATACAGAAGCAGTTGTAAAGCATGGAATGGGGGGGGGGATGTTAATTGTGTGCTAAACAATTGGTGTAATACACATGGCCATCTGGCCCCCTCCGTCTGCACCTGAGCCCAGATCCTGATCATGCCACAAACACCCCACAGCTATTTAGAGTGTGTGTGTGGGGGAAATGGACTTCCAAATTAGCACGGCGTTTTGCTTGGCCCTGAGTAGAAAAGGGTGCATGCAAACTGTGCCTTGGGTTGGCAGAGTTCTCCCTCCAATGGAGACTTAAATGTTAATTAGGAACAGACTGCTCCCTGCTGAAATGCAGCTATAGAGAAATGTGCACATATTGAATTTCCACCTGCCAGGCTGTAGCACCCTGCTTGTGGTTAACGCTTAGCTGGAATGAAATATTCAACGCAGCAATAGAGAAATTAAAATAATAATTTATTTGTCGGACAAATAAATATGAGGCACAGTGGTATATGGTTACCAAGCTCTGGCCTGGCCTCCTGCCGTTATGGCCAGCACTTATATTTTCTCAATCCAGCCCCCTTTCTCCTCCTATGTCCATTCAGCCTGGTTGAAATTCCTATTGGCTGTTTGCTAGAACCAATCATAAAAGATACACTCATTTCCTTTTGCCTTTTATGGGAAATAAAAGCTATATATTCTTCTATCTATAAATGACAAATAAGTAGTCATTTATCTTACATTTGTCTCAACAAGGAACCTTAATTACCAGCTCACTTCTTGCCCTCCTTGCCCTATTGCCCTCCAAAACAGATGGATATTATTTTTAAATTTTTATCTTAAACTGATGTCAAGGATCTTGAGTTCACATCATCATTGAAAGATCTCCTTCTTTTGGAGGTCTTTAAACAAAGGCCTGACAACCATATGTGTGCTCTAATGATGTTTCCTGCTTGGCAGGGGGGGGCTGGGCTGGTGGCTGACTTAATTTCAGGATAGTTACAACTCTTACAACTATATGAAATAAGAATCCAACATTTCTTAAATCCTTTGCATAATTACATTTGAGCCAATATATTTCATACATTATTATAGGTAGCTTTTTAGAAGAATAAACCTTCTCAAAGTAAAAAGGAAGGTTTACAGCCTCAAAATAAAAATAGGAAGAAGCCTCTTCTTCTGTTTACACCCCCCCCCCTTCTCCAGCCAAGCCAGTTGCTTTTCCATTTGCTCTTGACCTTTTAACCTTAGGAAAATATGGCTCAAGTTTAAAGGGAGGCACATGGTTTTATTTTACTATTTACCAACTCTTAATTATGTTTTTCTCTGCTTTCCCCCCCCCTGTAATATGTAGGGTCAGTGTAACCTTGGCTCTCAGCCTGTAATTCCCTTTTTACGACTTTGAGAATTGTTTTCTGCTTTAAATCAGGGGGCCCCCTTGTCCAGGAGGATAAACATCTTGCCAAAGTACTTAGGCAGCTGGTCTTCTGCCTGGCATGAAACATTTGTGAATTTTAAGCTAATTTTTAGAATGCAGGAATCTGATCAAAATATAAGCCTTGATATAGATACAGGCTATGATCAGATGCCTCAAGGCTACAGTCCCTCGGAGGAAGGTGTTATGTGTTGAAGTTCTCACGCTGGCCACCAGGGGTGTTGTCCTGGTCACTGGTCACTGGCCACTCAGGTCCACGTCAGTTAATTTAGGTGGGAAACCCTGGGGTGTTCTTGTTACAATGATGACAGCCGGCTGCCTATAAAAGCAGGCCGGCTGAGCTGTTTGCTGTTCAGTTCCAGCTTACTCTAAAGAACCACTTGGAGAAATCTCTGTGTCGTCTGCCATCTCCACCCACTACTTAATAGAAGGGATGGCAGCCCTAGTATGATTCTTCTTGTTCCACCTTATACATGCTTAGTCAGAATAAGGCTCCATCTGCACTATACATTTAAAGCAGTATAAATGCTTAACAGTCATGGTTTCCCCCAAGAAATCCTGGGAAGGGTCATTTGCTAAGGATGCTGAGAGGCCCCTATTCCCCTTACAGAAATCTGTTTCTGGGATATTGGATATAGAAGGCCAGACCAAGCATCCCTGTTGAATGGTCACTTTAAAATGTGAAGGTTCATTATTGTTTCACAAGTTGTGTATGTCTTTAAGGGCCAGGGCAGATAACGAGACCCAGTCTTGCAGCTGTGAAACATAGCAGGTGCTGCTGAGTTGAGTTAATTAAGCTGGGTCAGCAATTGGGTGTGGTATATAAGGAGCAGCACCTAGCTCCTCTCCCATTACCCTGGGGGATGCGTTGGTGGTTGGGTTATGTTTGTTGTTGTTATCTTTAGTGTAAGAGGAGTTTTGTTTTTGCTATTAAAACCTTGTTAAAGTTATTTTTGAGTTCCTTGTCATGCATGGTCTCCCCAGCAAGCTCTCTGCAGTGCTAAAAGGTAAAGGTAAAGGTACCCCTGCCCGTACGGGCCAGTCTTGACAGACTCTGGGGTTGTGCGCCCATCTCACTTAAGAGGCCAGGGGCCAGCGCTGTCCGGAGACACTTCCGGGTCACGTGGCCAGCGTGACATCGCTGCTCTGGCCAGAGCCAGAGCCGCACACGGAAACGCCGTTTACCTTCCCGCTGGTAAGCGGTCCCTATTTATCTACTTGCACCCGGAGGTGCTTTCGAACTGCTAGGTTGGCAGTCGCTGGGACCGAGCAGCGGGAGCGCACCCCGCCGCGGGGATTCGAACCGCCGATCTTTCGATCGGCAAGTCCTAGGCGCTGAGGCTTTAACCCACAGCGCCACCTGCGTCCTCTCTGCAGTGCTACTAACCTGCAAATAGCCAACAATCCCATCTCTTCTGGGAAGAGCTGAGCTATTTTAGTGACACTGTGGAAGCTGTACTATCACTCCCTCTTCTGAGCATAAATGGAAAACCCTTTATAACCTTTCCAGGGTGTGGTTTTTTTTGTTTTTTTTTTTTTTAAAGGAGCAATCCTGGTTACTTTGAAAAATGAGTGCAAAATCAAAGCATATAACTTTCACTCTGAGAACTAGATGAGGTGCTCCCCCACCCCTGAAAAATAAAATATGCCGCTGGTTAAGAAATGGGAACACTGAGGGAAGGAAAGGATGAGTGGAACACACTTGCCTAGATCTCTAACCTGTATTAAATTGATTGGCTCCAGAGAAGAAATTAATCTTTTAGTACAAAGCCTCTAACGGTGAGGAATACAGCGCTTGCTTCTTTCAGGTGGCTCTGTACATGGGACTGCAACTCATCTGATTTTATGGATATGCTTCTCATAGTTTTAGAGCCTGTGATTGTATTAACTACTTGAATAAGGTGCATATTTTCCAACATTGCATCAGATGAGCTTTTTGCATGTGTGCAGAAACGACAACTGTCATGAGCATTTAGGCTATAAAAGGTAAAGGGACCTCTGACCGTTAAGTCCAGTTATGAACAACTCTGGGGTTGCGGCGCTCATCTCGCTTTAGTGGCCGAGGGAGCTGGTGTTTGTCCACAGACAGCTTCCAGGTCATGTAGCCAGCTTGACGAACCATAGCAGCGCACGGAAACGCCATTTAGCTTCTTGCTGAAGTGGTACCTATTTATCTACTTGCACTTTGACATGCTTTCGAACTGCTAGGTTCGCAGGAGCAGGGACTGAGCAACGGGAGCTCACCCTGTCACGGGGATTCAAACCACAGACCTTCTGATCGGCAAGCCCCAAGAGGCTCAGTGGTTTAGACCACAGCACACGCACACCCCAGACTATGTGGCACCCCAAAGACCTTTGGTTTCCTTTTTAAAATATGCATGGTTAAAACCTATGCCATTGTGCTCTATAAGTCTTTTTGACAGCACAGGACAGCCATATCCGCCTCTGGTATTCTGCTCATACTGCTTGCATTTTTAGTTTCAAGTGAGAGGCAATTACATCACGCGAAAAGCTTCCTACATGCTTGATTTCCCCCTTCTAACATCAGCTTGGAGAGGACTGGTGTAGACCATACTGCCAGTCAGTGTAGACAATATGGAGTTTGGTGGACCAGTGGTCTGACTCAGTGTAAGGCAACATCCTGGATTCCTAACCACCACCATCATATGGGTAACTATTATCTCACTGATTAAATCCTCTTCCCCAACGCGAGGATCCCAAAATGTGCACACATGCCTGTCTACCCAGAGTGACTTGCCCAAAGCCACACAATGAGTCTTTGGCAGAAGTGGGGGCTAAGCCAAGGTCTCTCTCATTAAGTCCAGCTTCACATCCAATGTGATTTTTAGTCACATAGCTAAACTCACCCTAGCTCTCCCTTTTCACCATCTCTATAATGAGCTTTGTGATTCATATTAAGGCAGGTGTTCAGCCTTGTAGACATGGTTAGTCTCACATGAGAAAGGGAAGATGACTCCCTTTTGCAATGAAGGATTTTGAAATGAGACACGGATTGCCCTTCAGTGTGAAATCACTCCCAGGGAAAGTGTACCAAGGAGCTGCTCATGTCCCACATTAAAACTATGACACAGCAGAAAGCATTTCCTGACTCAGAGAGAAATGTATTGAATTTATTTTTATTTTTTTTGCTTCTGGACTCTCTCTGCACTAATAATAAGACATGAATCCAGAGCCATCTGTAGAGTTGTCGAGAATGATGATTAAATTTAAGGAGGATCATTAATATGTCATTTAATAATAAATTGATTTAAACCTGCATATACTTAGTTGTTTTGCTTATTTAAAGGGTTTATAAACCACTTTTGAGACCCATGATTCGCAAAGTGATTACAATATAGTATAAAGAAAGTAGAAATCCAAGTCCCAAACAATGCAGTGTATCAATACTGCAATGGGTTCATGACACGGACAAGATCTAAAGAGGGAACTTCTTGATTTGTAGCTCAGCCTTCTAACCCTTATGCTCTGACAGTTTTTAGTGTACCAGGCAGAGCTGGATGTTATAGGACATATGCTGAAAGAACAAAATGGAATTGCCTGAGAGCCCACGAGGACTATCTTACTGATACAGTGATGAAGCCTGGCCTGGTTTCAGAAAACACTGGTCCACTGTGCAAGACCAAAGGGAGAGCCAGAGAAGCGGACACGGAGCAATGGATCCAAACTACAAGAAAGAAGATTCCAGCTAAACATTAGGAAGAACTTCCTGACAGTAAGAGCTGTTCGACAGTGGAATTTGCTGCCAAGGAGTGTGGTGGAGTCTCCTTCTTTGGAGGTCTTTAAGCAGAGGCTTGACAACCATATGTCAGGAGTGCTCTGATGGCGTTTCCTGCTTGGACTCGATGGCCCTTGTGGTCTCTTCCAACTCTATAATTCTATGATTCTAGGTCAGGTGGTGCCAGCAGGGCAGAGCCTAAAACAATCCAGCAGGTCACAGGGTCAGAGCCAGAGAATCTGGCAGGTGGTGGTGCTGGGGTTTTGAGTAAAGGCGGAATTTGGCAATTTAGGAAAAGAGTTGTGGTGAAACCTGGCAGATTATGGGTGTGCAGCTTCCAGGGTCCACAAAACAGCTTGGCAGGCTCTAGAATTTACTGCCAATATTGGTTATCGACACCAAGAAAAACCAAACAGTTGCATTGTTTGGCGGCTCCAGAGTTGCATAGTGACATATATGAACCAAGAGCCTCCAATTGTTAGAATGGGAACATTAAGATTCCAAGGCTTCTGAAACAGGCGAGCAAGGGAGACGCCCCAGCAACCTCTTGCTCAAAGGCGCTCAGTCCGTAGAGCAGGAGACACTCTTAATCTCAGGGTCCTGGGTTCAAGCCCCAGGTTGGACCAAAGATTCCTGCTCTGCAGGGGGTCGGACTAGATGACCCTCACAGGCCCCTTCCAACTCAACAGTTCTACAGAAGTTTCCAAGTGTCCCCCCTCAGATTCTCTTCAGATTTGCAGCAGCAACTGCCCGCACATGGAATCCTAGGGCTGGAAGGGTCCCGAGGGTCATCTAGCCCAACCCCTGCAATGCAGGAATCTTTTGCCCGCGACGGGGCTCGAACCCGCGACCCTGCGGTGAAGAGTCCCTCGTGCGCTTCCTGGTGATTCGATGAAGGGGGTGCGATCCTGCACCCACGCGGGCTGCGAGCAGATCCCCGTGGAAGCGCAGCGACCCCTCTTGAGGGGCATCGGGGTCTCTCCTGCCCCTGGAAGGAGGCGGCGGCGGCGGCGGGCCAGGCCGGAGCAGCGCTTGCGGTTGCCATGGCGACGGCCCACGCCGCTATTCGCGCACACCCCTCCTCCCCCGCCACGCACCCTCCGTTGCCATGGCGCTGCCTCGACCAATAGGAAGGCGGGACGGGGGGCTGGCTGTCCTTCTCCCCCCCGCGCCGGCCGCCACTCCGGGCGCGAGGGCGAACGGGGAAGGCTTTCCGCGGCGCACTGGAGGCGGAAGTGGGCCGGCCCGAGCCTGGGCCGCGCCCGGAAGTGTGGGCTGAGGGCGAGAGGGTGTGGGGGTGCGCGGGGGGGGGAGGCAGGACTTGGCGGCGGCGGCGGAGCTGGCCCGACCCTCCTGGCAGCGCCTGTCTGCTGGGCCGCCCCGAGGCGCGGGTCTCGCGAGAGTTCCCTCCCGGGCGGGAGGCGGAGAGCGGCGCCGTTTCCCCTCCCCTCGCCCCCTCCCCCTCCAGGAAGAGCCTGGGCCCGACGCGGGAAGATGGCGGCGGCCGGAGGCGGCGGCGGCAGCGCGGGCTGCGGCGGCTCCCGGGCGGCAGGCGGGCCCGAGCTGTGAGACCCAAGGCAGGGCCGGCGTGAACGGGCGAGCGGCGGCGGCGGCGGCGGCGGCGGAGGATGAGCTTGCTTTGCGCTCAGTATCTCCGGTGAGGAGGAGGAGGGCGGCGGGTGACGCCGGGGGCTGGGCAGGGGGGCGAGGGGGCAGCTCCGGGCCTTCGTGAGGGGCCACGCTGCGGGCGCCTCTTGGGAAGGGCGGTGCGGTGCCTCCGCCTCTTCCCCCAGGCGCGCTCCCCCCGCCCGTGCACAGGCCCCGGGAGGCCGGCGTGCATCTGCCGGGGATGCTGTGCCGCACAGGAGCCTTGCGAAGGAGGGGGCGGAAGAACATGGCCTCTGGCCGAGGAGCTTTCCCCACATCGTGCCATCCCGCCTTGGCCAGTCTCTGCGGCCAGGGGCCCATGCAACCAAAAGGGCATGTAGGTTTGAAAAAGAAAGGAAAGGAAATCGTCTTGCCTGCCTATGTAATGGGTCTATTATATACAAGGTGAACATGATCACACACACACACAACCTTAACGGCATCTGCTTGGGATTTTTCCACAATGCCCTCCCGAAACGAAGATTCGGTTAGGAAAAGGTGAGAAGTGGGAGGTGGGCTCCTTACTATCTGCCTCCCTGTCCTGCCAGCCACACTGGTGTGCTGGCACCAGCTTCACTCGCCTCCAGAGACATGCCAAGGAATGTGAGAGGAGTTTTTAAAAAGGCATTCTGCATGGAAGAGCAGTTTTGGGGGTGGGAAGTGGGGTATCTATATATTAGGAGCAATTAAAAATGGCAAGGCGTCAAAGGAAAGGGTGTGGAATTAGGCTGCTGTATTATGGTGGAGGAACTGCTCTAGTGCTCTTTCTGAGAAGGGAGATTTGGTGAGGAATGAGAATGTGCAGGAGGGTGGTGATGTTTCATGGCTGATGGGAGAGGTGATGGTTGGATGAGCAAATGAGAAGACTGCATGGTTGAGAGGAGTAGGCTGCTAAGGAAGTGAAGTGAGGGACCCTTGATCACTTAAAGCTGCTGTGTAGTGGCGAATAAGAAGCTGAGCACGACAACTTTGCTGCCATAGCTCTCTTGCCTTTCTGCATGAGTTCTGCAGTATTGGATAGGTGTGCCCCATTCATGCTAAACAGTCCTGCTTCTTTTGGCACACCAGCATTTGACCTCATGTGTAAAGCGAAGCCTGTAACTGCAATAGGTTAAGCATCTAGAGCTCCTCTGTGTAAGACGCTATAGCAAAATGAACAGCAGTCTCTCTGCTGGTAGCCTCAAATCCTCTTCTTGTAAGCTTGTAGTAGTACAGTGGTACCTCGGGTTACAGACGCTTCAGGTTACAGACTCCACTAACCCAGAAATAGTATCTCAGGTTAAGAACTTTGCTTCAGGATGAGAACAGAAATCAGGATAAGAACAGTTTCAGGTTAAGAATGGACCTCCAGAACGAATTAAGTCCTTAACCCGAGGTACCACTGTAAACATTTTAGCAGTTATGGGGGAGCAGATATGATAAGAGAGCAGAGATAATCCAGGAGGCATTTGTTGCTGTAAGGTGTGTATACTCTACTTTAAATCATGAAGTTGCAGAACATAACCATGGACAAAGAGTATGCGTCCCCTCAAGGTTTTCAGTCAGTTATGCTTCAAAGAATACATCCTTCTACCATCTTGATCAACTTTATATTAGTCTAGATGGTTTTAGAATGTGACCATTGCTAAATGCTTTTCATCTATTATAATATATGTAGGTCATATGGTTGCTCTGCATGATAACACATTAGATTGACACATCCTGGTGTCTTGTCCTAGCAGTGAAGATTGGCACAAACAAAAGTGTGCTTCCTTCCTTGTTTATAGCACAGAAGCACAGAAATGAGAGCTCTAAATGATATTTTTTTTACCTTCAGAAAAAAAACAGGCAAAGGAAGCTGAGATATGGTTATCTGAATTGCACAGGTGTCCTTAGTGAGCCTTCAGGATACAGCAGGATGCTCTTTTTTGCTCTTTATGTTGTAAAAGAAGCTGTCATCTGCTTTCTCCCAAAAGAAGTCTCTCTGAATAAGGAAGACCTAGCCAGATACAGACCTGTGTCTACCCTTCCCTCCTCAGGGAAGTTGTTGGAACAGATGATAGCAGAGAGATTCCAGGTGTTATTTGATGCTGCATTCTTCCTTGATACCTTTTCAGTCTGCCTTCAGAAGTGGCCGTGGTAGATCTGTGCCTGGAGATCAGCATGGGAAGCACTGTCCTTGCTGACCTTCTTGGAGCTCTTTGCAGCTTTTGATACTGTGGACCTTGTCAGTCTCCAGCACCTGTTAGAGCCTTTTGAGGTATGCTCTTCAGTGGTTTCATTCCTTGTAGTTTGAATGTACCAAGAGGGAGACCATTGGAGAGGCTTTTAGCCCCATGACAACTGCTGTGTTGCATTTCACAGGGCTCAGGGTTTTACTGCTGTTTAACATCTGTATGAAATCATTGTGCAAGTTCCTCCAGACTTTTGGAGTATCACCTTTGGGTGTCATCAGTACACTGATGCCCAGTTCTGTATCTTATTAAGTAAGTATCCAGGAGCTAACATTTCTCTTTTTAACCAAGTTTTGCAGCTGGGTTCAGAAAAAAATTATTGAGCCGATAAGCTGAATTCAGGCAAATCAGAGATAATGCTGGTGGGAAGCAGATTGCTGTAGTCCAGATATGGACTTTGGTCCTCCAGATGTGACTGAACTACAGCTTCCTTCAGACCCAGCAAGCATAGCCAGTGGCCAGGGATGATGGGAGTTGTAGTTCAACAACATTTGGAGTCCAAAGGTTCCCCTGCCTGTAGTCTGGGTTAGTATCAGTCCATCTGCTGCAGAATCTGCAATCGCTTTTGAAGGGGAGAAACCTTGTCCAACAGGACCCCTACTTTTCAAATTTCCATGTTTGATTGATGTAATACACTTTATTCTGGACTTCATGTGTTTTGTTAAATGTCATATTGCATTATTTATGGTTTTATCTTTGCTTTGTAAGCCACTTAGTGAAAAATGTTGAAAAAGCAGCATATAAATATTTGAAGTAACCGCAGGGAATCCACTGACAGTTCCTTTCTGGATGCCCTTTTGGCCCTGACAGTGCATAGTTTTATAACCTGAAGGTGGCAATTTTGCTCTTGACACTTGCTTTGTCAGAAAATGGGCTGCAGAGTTCTATATCTGCTGAAGCTTCTGAACAGTCGTCAATGGTAGCTCAGCATATGTGTTATGGACAACAGGCTCTCCATAAAGTGCTGAAAATGCTTTCTTTGCTCTAGATACCTTGTGTGTTTATGTTGCATCTGCTTATATTCCTAGAGAGGTTACATATTTAGATTCTGTGGTAACAATTCTGTTTGGATTGTACTTCATAAGCCCTTTATAGCAGTTCCAAAACATGGTTTTCTTTGTGTTTTCAAAAAATAATGGACTAATATCCCTTTCTTGGGGGAAGAATGAGAAGATGAATTGGGACAGGACAAATATTCTAGGCCCTTTAAATCACCTCTGCTGCTATGTGCAAAGTCAGCTGGAAACAGAACTAGCCGCTGCTGGATATGTCCACAATAAAGATCTGCTAAGAAATGGGTACAATTGGAGAAGTATGGCTTCTGCAGTGATTGGTGCCATTCCAATAGTAGTTAGCCCCTATTAGTCATAGTGGTAAAGTTGTAGGGCAAACATGATTGCACATGCTACAATGAAAAGTGAAGTAGAGAACTATGTGAAATCATTTGTGGTAGTTGTAAGAGGCAAAGCAGAAGTAATGAGAAGGGAATGAAGAAGTGAGCCCCCATTGAACATACTGTAGAGGATTTGCTTCTAAGTTAACTTGCATAGGATTGCACTGTATTTTTAAAAAGAAGCCCAACATTCCTTCAGGCCCTGTGGACATTCACAACATAAACTAAATCAGTTTCCTATGAAATCCAAAATATATTTGTTTCCAAGGAATGAGAAGAATCCTTATCTGGCTAATGTGTCTTTAGTTCTGTCAATTATGCATCATAAGGGTTCGGGGGGGGGCAAAAAAAATGTATTTGAAAACCTTGTTTGCTTCTCATGTTCACCTGTTGAGCAGAATTGGAAATTTCAGTTTACCACTACATTCATTATCAATGTGGGGTTGTCTTTGAGCCTGTTTCAAAGTGAAATCCAGTATTAATTCAGAACGTCAAGTAGTATCTACTGTATTTGAAGTCTAGTGAATGAAATTGAAACTGTATTACAGTTGATTTTTTAACATTTTTCAAAGTCTTCATTAATAGCCTTACAGGAGTTCCAAATTGTACCAACTCCCCATTGATGTGAAATTGCTATACCTTGTGAATCAAAGCCATTTTGATCTTACACTCTCTGTTTTCACCTCAAGGTGACTTAACTTTGCACATGTAAATCTGCCAGTACAGTCGTACCTTGGAAATTGAACGGAATCCGTTCTGGAAGTATGTTCAACTTCCAAAACGTTTGGAAACCAAATCAAGACTTATGATTGGCTGCAGGAACCTCCTTCAGCCAGTTGGGAGCCCCATTAGACATTCGACTCCCAAAAATAGTTTGTAAACCAAACGGTCACTTCTGGGTTTGTGGCGTTCAAGAGCCAAAACGTTCAAGAACTAAGCTGTTTGAAAACCAAGGTACAACTGTATTTGAGTATCAGTTATTGACCTCCTAATCTAGGAAAAATCAAGAACCAGAAATGGGGAACATTGATCTGGGTTGTTTTACAAAATGTCTTCTGTTTCCAACATGTTTTCTGCACAGTATTTTATCTTTTAAAAGTATTTTCCTATAGATTTGTGGGCGGGGGGGGGGGGGTAAATTGTACAGAAGGAAGAAAAAATAATTTTCTGTGACTTTAACTTTGCACTATTCTCCTCCTCTAAGTCCTAGTTGAACTCTGAAGTAGTGTTTATGAACTTATCGGTCTGTACAGGGTTTGTTCCTACTGAGATGCTTGGCCTATAAAACAGATCAGATTAGATTAAAACACAAAATAGGACTTCGTTTAAACTGTAAAAGAAATTGAAAAGAAAATTTATGGAACTGGGGCAGGGGGGAGGGAAGGCAGGGATTCGGAGAATCCCATTTTATGGCTTTGATAATGTTTTTGTGTATACTTTTCTTTCTTTCATTGTTGTTTGTTTTTATTTTTGTTACTTTTGTTGAAAATAAAAATAAACTGTAAAAGAAATTATATTTTGGGGAGAAAGAGTAAAATTCTTAAAACATTAATATATGCTATTGATGATGTGCTTGGTTTAGAATTCATGGGGTAAAATTTCAAGTTTGACATAGGTTTCAAACTGTACCAACCTATGTTACCCGGAAGTCACTGTTGCCATAGCCCTGGGGTTGGAAATCTGTTTGTCTTTGGGTATTATGTTGGAAATGTATCAAGAGCTGGAAGGCTTGATGAATATTGAGATTGGTATTATAATTAGATAAATCTTGGATAAATACTGTAGATTCCCTGACTATTGTCTGGGCTTAATGGAGTTGGAGTCCAGTGTCTGCAGGGCCACAGGTTCCCTACCTCTGCTTTAGTCTTTGCACAAATTCAGTTTTTAAAAATCAAGTAAAGGCGTATGAGTTAATTGAGTAGTCTTTTGTCCTTACCTTGCTCAGTGACGGTGGTTTTAAACTTTCTCCTCTTAGGGAACTCTTTCTCATTGATTTGTCTTCCAAATAACCTGTGTTGCATAGAAGATTATTCTGAGACATGCTCTTGGGTTAGTCATTTCATACAGAACATGAGCCTCATCTTTGTCCAGTGCATTTGGAACACTTGCTGTTTGACAAGCTGTCTTTTGGGGAAGTTGGACTTCTAGTACTGCTATTAAGTGAGAAGAATCCCTGATAAGCTTCACCTTGGGGTTCACTGAATAGAGTTTGAAAACCAGTGTTTTATCCTTCTGTTTTCTTTCAGATCTCTTTTGGTAATGCCCCGTCATCACCTTCCCTGAGAGCTGCAACTACTCAGCATTTCTTTCCTCTCCTGCTTTTTTAGACTTCTGGCCCGCTGTGTTTTTGCATTCTTATTCATGCTAAGTTCTGTTGTCAAAGAAAGCTGGAGAATAACAGCAATGGTAGTATTTGCTTAGTTGTGCCAGTTTTGACATAACTAGCTAATCTTTTTCCTTGATCCAGATAGCCAGGCATGCTACTTTCTAAATCAGGAGTAGCCAAAATAAAGAACATCATTGCACAAAGGCGTGCAATTGGACTACAATTCTCATCACCCCTGTCCATTGGCCATGCTGGCTTAGACTCTTGGGAGCTGGAGTTCAACAACATTTGAAGGGCACTCTGCGGAAACACCTCTTGTTCTAAGTTATATGATATACATGGTAACAGTCTGGATTCTTGGACTACATTAACACCTTATAACAGTCTGTTTTACAGTCTCCTGCTACAGCTTGGATGCAGTCTGACTTTGGTGGTAACCATTGTTGCAGAGTAATTATCAGAGGGAGTTTCACAAAGTGCACCCTTTTGAGAACTCGAGGATCTATCTACATAGTCCCATCCCAACAAATTACTTTTTTTGGCTTTCTTTGCCAGTGCATGCTTTATGGGACTGTTTCAGGGAGATGAGAAAAATGGGGGTGTCTTGTAGCTTCCATAGATTGATTGCTGTAGATCTGACAGAGATGGCTTTCTGCCAGTTTTGTCTCTTCCTGAGTTCAAGACCAGTAGTCAAAGAGTCCTGAAGCTATACAAAAGGTTCGCTGTGAATTGAAGGCCTCATAGCATGTTGGCTATCCCCAGGCATTTGGTATAGGAAGGTAGTTCTAATTAATAGGGGACTGCTGCAGATTGTGGAAGTTCTGTGGCGGAGTCCTGCTGCTATCCCAGTGGTCTTCAAAAGGTGGTTGTGCAGTATTTTCCTTGATAAGATTTTTACACCAGAATATGAATTTTTAAAATATCAAAAAGCACACTATTCTTTGAGAAAGGGTATTGTGGTTGTAGATTAGGTACATACATTTTTTTTGGTCTTTTATTACATCTTACCAACTTGGTTGATCATTGAGCCTCTCATTTGGCTTACTTTAGGTTGGAAGCATAAATTAGATAAAGGTGGAAAGTACGGCATTGATCGAATGACTGTAGTACCAGAATCATATACCTTCTACTAGAAATTCAAGTATTGGAGTGTTGATTTTAAAATGTTGCCAGCAATGGTAGCATAAAACATTTCTTCTAGCAAAGAAATTATCTGCTTCTTATTCTCCTCTTCTAGTACTTCAGAAAAAGCTTCCATGCAGATTTGTGCTTCACCTACCTCCCCTATTTCAGTCTGCCCATGAAATTACAAGAGTTCTTGCACTCGTACTGGTTCCCTTTTCTTCACTGGGACTCGTATTGTCAGAATTCATACACTATGTATTCAGCCTCACTATTTAAGGGAAACTGGAAAATTAAGTGTGCTTTGCATGCATAATTGTACTAAACATCTAGTTGTGTGTCTGTTACATGAAAGATTTTTGATTGTGTGTTTTCTAGTCTTTGAATGTCCCCTGTGCAAATTGTGGTGTTAGCCATAACCAGTGGCTGAGAGCTATTTGCTTGTGTTTACGTTGTGGCCATGCAGTAGTACAGTGGTACTTCCGGTTGTGGATGGGATCTGTTCCGGAGGTCCGGTCGGATCCTGAGGTTTCCATAACTTGAGGACTGCTTCTGTGCATGTGCGTGTGGCGAAACCCTGTAATATACTTCCAGGTTTGCCGCAACATCCCGAAGTTTACGTAGAATCATAGAATCATAGAGTTGGAAGAGACCACAAGGGCCATCGAGTCCAACCCCCTGCCAAGCAGGAAACACCATCAGAGCACTCCTGAAGTTTACGTAACCAGAGGGTTATGTAAATGGAGGTTCGATTGTAATAAACATAGGTCTGTAGTTCCTGGAAGCCACTTTCATGCGGAAAACTGAAGGATCCACGGTGGATTGCAGGGCAGTGCCCTTAAGCCCCTATCCCCAGGCATGACTGGGGGTCAAGTGGCTGCTGAAAGGACTGTGGGAGAAGAGGCCCCTATTCCTGCCCAGCGCTCCTCCACTGGAAATCATGCCTGTCAGCCTGCCGCTTACCAGTTGCAAAATTCTAGCTGGGATTCCCAGACCTGTATTCACTGCTGAATGCATAGATCAGACTTCAGTTCTCTTCATACATGGCACTTTTCAGGATGAAGATTTGCATTGTGTGCCATTGCGCTGTTGACCATGTGCTGATTCTTGCAGACTGTGTATCAGGGTGGATTTGATTTAAATCAAAATGATTTAGGTCACAATTTAAATCACTAGTCAGTAAGACTCGTTTTAAATCATTTTTTTTACAGAAAGACTCATTCTTGCTGGTATAATCTTAATATTTACAACCAGATGAAGGTTTCATTTTTGAAATAATAAATTTTCAGAGTAGTTTTTACAGTTACAAAGTTAAGGCCAGTCTTGGGATGAGGGCAGGTAAAAGGTGAGCAGGACAAAACAGCGCCCATCTAAACAGTGAGGCACAGCAGCAGCAGCAGCAGAACCAATGCCACATCCAGAGTATCATCACTCCTACCAGCCAGAGTGGCATGCAGGCCTAGAGCTGGCACCATGATCAGCTCCTGGGCTGCCTCAGTCCCAGAACACCCCATTAAGCAGGTGAGATGGGGAGCTCCTGTGAGCAGAGGGACACTTCTGCTAATTTCAGCCTATTCTTCCAGACAAAGGGGAGTGGACTGTAGCCTACATTTTGCTGTGGAAGCAGTCTCAATCTTTCATGAGTAGGTGCTTGTGTAAAGAAGTGTAATATGTGAGCTCAGTGGCATTGCATGTGTTGCTAGCGCCTGGGGCAAGGCAGTAATTGTGCCACCTAACCTCATTGTGGATGTTGTGTGGGACGCAGCAGGTGCACTTCACTCGCTGTATCCCTGTATCCTCACGGTGGTCGTCTACCAGTTTCCGTGTGCAAGCTCCCAGTAGGAGTGATGTCCGGCGCTCTTTGGTGGGCTTGGTGGCGCCCCAGCAGTGCCAGAGCCGCAGCTGCTACCAGTCTAGAAGGAGAGCGGCAGAGAGCAGGCTGAGGCACCATGTGTAGCCCTTCCTTGTCTGCCTCTCCTTGACTTGCAGCACAAGAGTTGGGCACCAGCAAGTCCAGGGCCAAGCAGACAGCTGTCCTCTCCATGCTCCTGCCATGAGACGTGCGGCTCGTCCAAGGACATCACCCCACTGGGCATCCCTTTGCTGGCCACAAGGAGGAGGATGCACTCCCACAACCCTGAAGGCCTGACCTGGGTGTAGCTCACCTTCCCATGGCTCTGGAAGATGGCAGCCATGCTGCCTCAGCAAGGGAGCTTGTCATGGGGGCACTGCTTTGTGCCCCATCAGAATTCAGCGCTTGGAGCCATCGCCCCCCCTCACATTGTCATGCTACGCCACTTTGTGAGCTAGGTAGGTAAAGGACCCCTGGACAGTTAAGCATGGAAACACTGCTTACCTTCCTACTGCAGTGGTACCTATTTATCTATTTGCACTGGTAGGCTTTCAAACTGCTAGGTTGGCAGGAGCTGGGACAGAGCAATGGGAAATCACCCCATCGCATGGATTCAAACCACTTACCTTCCGATCGGCAAGTCCAAGAGACTCAGTGGTTTAGAGCAGTGTTTCCCAACCTTGGGCCTCCAGCTGTTTTTGAACTACAATTCCCATCATCCCTGACCACTGGTCTTGCTAGCTAGGGATGATGGGAGTTGTAGGCCAAAAACATCTGGAGGCCCAAGGTTGGGAAACACTGGTTTAGAGCACAGCAAAGTCAGTGGGATTGGTTTGCCTGCAAACTTTATATTGGTCCTAAATGTATTTCTGTAGTCTTCAAACATTTGAACCAATGTAACCATAAAAGATAAACAGATCTGTCTTATAGATAGGTAACTTTTTGCAGATATGCTTTCTGCAGTAAAACTTGTATCAGCTTTTCTGAAGATACTGTTTCCTCACATTTCTTTAGCTTTCTTTATGTTTCTTCAAATATATAGTGGTACCTTGGTTGTCGAACGGCTTAATTGTTGAACAAATTGACTCCCAAACGCCGCAAACATGGAAGTGAGTGTTCTGGTTTGTGAACGTTTTTTGGAAGCCAAACATCCGACATGGCTTATGCAGCTTCTGATTGAGTGCAGGAAGCTCCTGCAGCCAATTGGAAGCTGCACCTTGGTTTTCGAACCATTCCAGGAGTCGAACAGACTTCCGGAATGAATTAAGTTCACCAACCAATGTACCACTGTATTTCTTTCATCTTTGAAGAAATTTTCTCATTGTAGCTTCTGTTCTCTCATGCAGGATGTTCTTTCTTGCTTGTGAAGGCAACTCATTGGCAAGACCTCACTGTGTGGGTAGGGGAGAACATAAGAATGCAATCACATTCTCTTCCTCTCTCCTTCAGCATCTCTAGTGTTTGAAATCTGAGGCATAACAGCCATTGGTACGACACATATATAAAAGGACTTACAAGCTATCTTTTTAGGCATAGCTTACTCAAGACAGCGTACTCAGCATCAAAACACAATATAAAAAATTTACAATAGCAGCACTATTAACAATATCTTAAAACACAGGCCAAATAATTTGCTTTTTCACATTATCATGTGTAAGTGTTCTTAACATGTGCACCAATCCATTGATGAATGTGAAAATTGGCTTCCAGGTGGAAAAATCAAAATTGGAAACAGAACTGTTAGATCCCCAAACTAAGACTCTGTCGAGAATGTATAACTTGCTGTTGAAATGGAACACTCAGGATGAAATGGTGAAATCTGCTATGATAAAACGGGCACAAGATGTGGGACACAACATTATGCTGGCTTACTGGGAACAGTTATGGACCACAGGTATGAAGTTTACGGCATGTAATGCCTTAAGAGAGAATATTATGAAAATGATATACAGGTGGTACATGACACCAGTCAAGCTCGCAAAAATATATCATTTGCCCGATAATAAATGTTGGAAATGTAATGAGACTGAAGGTACATTCTTTCACCTTTGGTGGACGTGCCCAAGGATTAAGGCTTTCTGGGAGATGATCTATAATGAAATGAAAAAAGTATTTAAATATACCTTCCTGAAAAAACCAGAGGCCTTTCTCCTTGGCATGGTCGGCCAATTGGTGTTAAAGAAGGATAGAACTTTTTTTATGTATGCCACAACAGCAGCAAGAATACTCATCGCAAAGTATTGGAAGACACAAGATCTACCCACCCGGGAAGAATGGCAGATGAAGGTGATGGAGTACATGGATCTGGCGGAAATGACTGGCAGAATCCGAGATCAGGGAGAAGAGTCAGTAGAGGAAGATTGGAAGAAATTTAAAGACTATCTACAGAAATATTGTAAAATTAAGGAATGTTAGAAGGATGTTGGAATGAAGCTATGTGGTTTTAGCAGTAATGTTATAAAGGAGTATTTAAAGATGGATTATTAACAGGTGAGAATGTAAAGTTATAATATATTAAGATAAATCATTAAGATAAAAGTAAAAATGGAAAGGATTTGCTGAAATAACTAATTGAACTAGAATACAAAAAAGGGAGGTGTGAGGAGGTCAGGGAAACAAGTAAATGAAAGTCAAGATATGGAAAGGTTGATTTGTTTTTAATTGTTTTTACTTTTTTGTATTTTGTATTTTTTGTTTCTTTTTCTTTTCTTTTTTTATTCTTGTAACTTTTTTGAAACTTTAATAAATATTATTTAAAAAAAAAGATGAATGTGTGTGCTTGTTTATCTAAATTAATAAATATATATTGTTCACCTTTAATGACAGTTTCCAGAGCTGTTTTACAAGCATAATATGAAATGGTGATAAAACGGCCAAGTCAAACAATATTGTTTGTGTTAGCATGTCAGCCTAGGCAGGTGTGGTTCTGTTGTGGTAGTGCTCAGAGCAAATAGGCTGGTGCATACAGTCAGGTTATTTAAATGTGATGTTCTACATGTAAGCTCTTTAGCTGTACTCATTGTTTGTTTCAGACCTTTACTTTGGTCATACTTTGTAAAATGGCTGATCTTAGTGGGGACCATTCACAAAGCAGGGTTGCTTCCACTGGGAGCCATCTTTTATTTCAAACTAGCAGAATGCCTAGCATTGTAGCGTGAAGGGCAAACCTATTTACAACAAGGACCCTAGTTGCCGGCAAACTCATTGCAACACTGGAAACTGTTATAAACTAGATCAGACTGCTTGTCTCTCTATCTCAGTATTGCCTACTCTGACTGGCAGTGGTTTTCCAGAGTCATATGTAGACGTTTTTCCATCACCATCTGCCTAGTCTCTTTTTAAAAAGCAAACAAACAAACAAACCCAAAAACAAGCTGTCTCAGAAATTGAGGCTGGGACCTTCTGCATCCAGAGTGTCCCACATTCTGGACAGGTGTTGATGCATTGCTTGCAAAGTTAAGCCTTCCTACCCATTTGGCATGCCAGTTTAGTTTATTTGTGCATTATGAAGAAGCATAGAACCTTTTCAAAGCATGGACCATTGAGGACTTACTCCCTTTGACCCCTAAGGAGCTGTTGGTTTTCTTGAACTAGACGAGTGACTGTAGGGAGCCCTTTTTAGTCTTGCACCTACTATTCTAAATGATCATCTCACACAGATTCTCCATTGGACAATTGTGAGATCTTGTCAGTTAAAGTAATTTTAATGTGGGAGAAACTGCTAAAGGGAAGAGCAGGAATTGAAAGGTGCATACTTTGGGGGTGAAAGTACCAGCTGCCAGGAAGCAGACCCTGAGACAGGAGCCTTGACAGCAGGTGTTAGAACGTCAAGGTTATGACTATTTTTAGGGGAAAGTATACAAACATAGCATAGCATGGCAGTCTGTTTGTTTTGAAACCGCCTTTGCAAAAGCTATATGTAAAATATAGATTGCATTTGATGAACCAAAGAATAACTCAAATGTATCTGAAATCTTTGTTTTTATACATTGGTTAAAACATAACTGCACTTTTTATCTACAACAAAATGTTTTCTCTAAACACAGGACAAAGAGAAGATGGGATGAGGATGAGAGCCAATGTGGTGTACTGGTAAAGAGCGGTAGTCTCGTAATCTTGGGAACCGGGTTCGTGTCTCCGCTCCTCCACATGCAGCTGCTGGGTGACCTTGGGCCAGTCTCACTTCTCTGAAGTCTCTCAGCCCCACTCACCTCACAGAGTGTTTGTTGTGGGGGAGGAAGGGAAAGGAGAATGTGAGCCGCTTTGAGACTCCTTCCAGTAGTGATAAAGCGGGGTATCAAATTCAAACGCTTCTCTTCTTCTTCTATAGTTCAAATGACAAAAACTCTAGAACATATTTTATCTGATATATTTTTTGAGAGTCTTAGAAAATGCAGGTTTATCAACATCCTGAGTTGCAGCATTAGTGTTTTAGAAGGGAGGGTCACATTGTAAGTTCATTAGGTTTTTTCCTAAGGTACTACAGTATAGCTGCATAATCCTGAAGAGTGATGATGGTTTATAAATCAGTTGAATAAAACTGAAGCTACTGATATTTGGCTTTCTCTGGCTCTAGAATTTAGTGTACTTAATTCACATAGAAACTGCAAACTGCATGGTGTGGCAAAAGTGGATGGTTAGTAGTTTTCTTCCTCGTAATACTAGAATCTGTCCAAGATTCAGGACAGACAATAAGCAGGTAGTTAACACAGTACTTGGTAAGATAAGACTAGACCAGTTCTGTTATATTTAGTAGAACCAGATAATTAACTACTTGACAGTACATCATTTCTTGATAGAAATGAGACTGTAGATCACCTTCATTTGAAGTCTGCCTGATAATTTCTCTTAAGGCTTTAAATTTACCCATAAAAAGTGTTGTGAAATATTGTCTCAAAATATGGTTAAATAGTAGGGTCAATAACTAAAAGTTATGCATAGTTCTCTACTAGTTTGAAACTCCTTTCTACTAGTTGGACTTCTGCATCAAATCACGTTTGCATGTTACACAACCACTTGTTGCTGTATGACATTGAAACTACTAATTAGACCAGGGGTCAGCAAACTCTTTCAGCAGGGGGCTGTTCCAGTGTCCCTCAGACCTTGTGGGGGGCCAGACTATATGTTGCCATGATTATGACCCACATTTTTGGCAAAAAACCCCGTTGACAGTTATTATTTCTCTCGTGAGTGGGGGGTGGGGGGCTAAGGTAAGCGTGCCATTTCTGTCAGCCCTTGAGAGTGTGTGCGCATGGGTGGGTGAAGGGAAAAACCATTGGCCAAGCTAAGTCAGGCCAGTGCCGCTCAAGCAAAAACGTTCTTTTCCCTGTGTGAGGGGAGACAAGGTGGTTGCAGCTATTTACCTTTCCATGGCTTGCACTGTGTAGCTAACAAGCGGCCTCCCCAGCAGAACTGCTTCGGAGTGCAGCTGCCCAGGTGCTCCCCACTTCCTCTGGCAGGGAGCACCGCTGCCACAGACACCAGCGGGCGTCGCTCCCGAGGTGCCTCCGAGCCCCCGCTGTTCCAACTGCCCTTCTTGAGGTCAGTTGCCGGCAGCTCCATGGTGGAAATCTGAACTGTGGCTCTTTTTCCCTCTTCCCCACCCCACCCACCCAGAATAAAAGATTGCTGCGCGCACAGCGGACGGAGAAGGGGCTTGTCGCCAGCAGCCGCCCGCCTCACTTTTGACCCCCAAGCCTGGCTGAGTCGCAGAAACCATGACGTGTGCGCGTTATGCCGGCTGCCTGGTTCCCGGACTGTCCGCGGCCGGATCTAGAAGGCAATTGGGCTTGATCTGGCCCGTGGACCTTAGTTTGCCGACCCCTGAATTAGACTATCGGGTACACTTAGCATTCCTTTCAAAATTGGCAAAGCAGACATGGGGAGCAGCTGAAAGGGGAAGGGGTGTTGGGACTTGGTGATCTAGTTTCCTAGATATGGTGAAGTTTAAGGAGGTGGTAATTGCAGTTGTCAAGATCTGTGCAAGAAAAAGTTGTCATCACTCCATAGCTCATTTATTGTTACAGTAAATGAAGGGGATGGGAATGGGAACTTTTGATTTTGATAAAGCAGAACTCCTCCCATACGGCAGGGAAGGGAAAGGGGGTTGGTGAATAGTGTTCTGGCTTATTCATGTTGTGGTTTAGCATGATGGGCAAACTTCATGTATGTGAATAAAGATGGGAAGCATAATAGGCTCAATCAATCCATAGAATCTATTTATTAATCTATTTAACAAAATTTATATACCGCTTGATTATAGAGAAACCGCAACCTCTAAGCTGTTTGCAAAAATACTAAACATTAAATTTCCCATTAAAAACAGTTAGAAGCAGGTATTTAAAAGAAACAGCAACCTCTAAGCTGTTTGCAAAAATACTAAACATTAAATTTCCCATTAAAAACAGTTCAAAGCAGGTATTTAAAAGCATCAACAAGATTATTAAAATGAACAATAGCTAAAAAGAGATTAAACGCATTTAACTTCTACATGTCTGGATAGGCTTGCCTAAACAAAAATGTTTTAAGCAGGTGCTGAACAGATTACAGCAAAGCTGCCTGCTTGATGTCAATATGAGGGGAGTTCCGAAATGTAATATTATGTAGTACTTTTGAACAGTGGCATAGCAAGGTCAGATGGTACCCGGTGCGGAAAATTTCTTGTGTCCCCCCCACATTGAAATTCTTAAAAGAAGGAAAAATAAGATACTCACAGTGGAAAGTGTAATTTTCGGGTTTATTTACTTAACATTGTGAGCATAAGCACTTAAAACCGTTTTTTCCTAACTTTGTTCTCTGCAAATTTTGAAATCACATCATCAATTCCTTTTGCTACTTTGTTTTCAATTGACAAGATGGCTAAGCCAGAGAGCTTTGCCGATCTCAACCTGATGCCGTTTCTGATTCTGCTGCCAGTCTTTCTCTTCCTGCCTCTGCTCCCTGAAAACGTTTGCTATGCATCTAGGCCTGTGATATAGCGAAGGCCAAAGAAAGAGAGAAAGGGCTGGCCTTCCTGTTAGGCAGGGAGACGAGGCTGCTTCAGGTGCTAAAGTAGGGGGGCAGAAGAGCAGAAGAGCAAAACCCAGCTGGGAAAAGAGGAATCTGCTTCAGTCTTGCTCTGTCTTAAGGAGCTTCCCAGGACCTTCTGAGCAGAGGCACGTTAGATATGGAAGCTAGGAGCTAAATGGCACCTTAAACCTTGGTTATGGGCGCAACAACAGAATGTCTAGGCGTACTTTTTAATAACAAGAATACAAAGCTGAAAATGAATGAACTGCAGCTAAAATCTTATGTTTGTTTTTCACATGCTCTAGTCCTTCCCCTGCCCACCCCCCTAATATTCTGAAGAGGGTCTCTTCTCCAGTCTTCAGAGAGTGGCTGGAAATGGGGAGGCAGAAAAAGGTCCTCCTTTCCTTCCACTCTGCAGTTTTAATCTGAAATCTTAGGTGCAGTACTGCGCCCAGAGCTCAGAAACTGCTTGCGCTAATGAAATTCCCTGTTGCAAAATGCGCCTAGAACAGTTTCGAATGCTGGCCCCAGACTGGGGACTGCTTCTTGGATTATACTGGTCTGTTGATTTTTTGAAAAGCATTCTTAAAACATCAGCACCAAATAGAATCTCTGGAGGAAACTGAAATCATTGGGAGATGAGGAAGAAGCAGAGGGGGCCAGGGAGGCTGGTGGGGCTCAAGACCAGAGTGGAGGGGGAGCAGGAGCCAGAGGCCAGGGGTGCAGGGAGGGTCTTGGCCAGAGCCATCACAGGTTGCCTGGGGAAAGAGTGGCAGGCTCTGAGCAGCCTCAGTTTTCCCCACCTGTGAAACTGGACCAGCTGGGCAACTGGCTGTCGTGTTTACCCCCGCTACAAACAAAAAGGCAGCACCAAAGGGAGGACAGTATTGTGACTTTATTGCATTGTATAATTTTTTAAAAAATGAATTTGTCATTGTTTGTCTTATTTATATTTATATGATTCTGTGTTTTATGTTAGAGATTGCAATAATGCTGTTTGTGATTATTGTGAAACACTTTGAGCTCAACATTTATGTTCAAGCGAAATACAAATATTAAATCAAATCAAACCCTGCTTTTCTTCCTAAGTTGCCTTTTACTTTGTATTTCTTTATTCAACTTTTTTTTTAAGGTGCAGAGGGTGACAGTGGACTACAGCAGCCCTGCCATGTAGTCTGCTTTCTATACTGCACAGTGGGCAGCCTGAGGGAGTAACATAAAACAACGCTGTTGTGTAGACCACTTGTATTATTATGCTCAACCTAGCAGTTCGGAAGCACCTCCGGGTGCAAGTAGATAAATAGGGACCGCTTACCAGCGGGAAGGTAAACGGTGTTCCGTGTGCTGCACTGGCTCGCCACGTGACCCGGAAGTGTCTGCGGACAACGCTGGCTCCCGGCCTATAGAGTGAGATGAGCGCACAACCCTAGAGTCTGGCAAGACTGGCCCGTACGGGCAGGGGTACCTTTACCTTTATTGTGGCTTGGAGGAGGATCGTGGCTGAGAATGGTTTACAACAGCCACTCTCATTTTGCCCCAAGGCAGCTTGGTGCATGTGGCTGAGAGGTGGGGGGGCGGTAGGGGGCTCACAGCAACCCTGCAGCGCAGGCCACACTTTCTCCCCACAGGAGAGCTCTTTTCATAGCTCTGTAACTGGAATTCCATGCAGGGAAGGCATGCCTCTGAGCATATACAGACCACAATCCCAGGCCCCAACACCCCATAGGGGTTTTTTTTGGGGGGGGGGGAGTGAGTGAAAAAGTTGCCTCTGCTGCCTTCGGTCCGCCCATCCTTTCTGCCTCACTTATCTTTGCTGGTTTGCCCCCCCCCCACTCCCTGCCCAAAGCCAAAATTCAAAGGCCCTAAGGAGGCCTACCCTGCAGGGCTGCTGGGAGTAACCGTCTGTCTCTCAAAGGATGATGGGGGCTCCCTTCTTTGATGCTTGCATGGCGTGTGACTTTTAAAAGCCCCTTTTCACATGACACTGTGCCAGGACTGGGGCCTCTCACACCCCCACTTCTCTCTTTTCTGGGGACAGGACTCCTTGCTGCAAGGCCGGCGAAAGGGGAGAATTGCAAAGAAACTGAAACAAATGCCTAGAGAGGCTTGTGCTAGAAGGAAATGAAGGAGAAAGACGCCGGGGGGGGGGCGGCGGGTGAGAGAGAAGCTTCATTTTGAAATGCACCATTTGTTTAAGGGGCATTTTTAGAAAGAAAGAAAGTTGTTTAAACACTAAGAAATGGGATGATAAGCTCTGGGGTTTGTGCCTCTTTATGGATTCCAAGATATCTGATTGTTGGAGTTCAGAGGAATCCCTCATCTGGATCTTGTGTAGAAATGAATTTTCTTCACCGGAAGAACGAGTTTCAAAGTTTTACTGCAGAACCGTCTTAAATACTAGTTACAATAAGATAAACATTACGAAATACCAAAGTAACACAATGTAAACAGTTATAGCTGAATCCACTATGGGGGTAATGGACCCCTTCAGGCTTCTCCCCACCCCGCCAACTCCACTCCTTGAAAACCAGGGAATCTGCTGAATTCCTTCCCGGTTCAAGGTGACACGCACACAGCCGGGCTCCCTGAGGAGGAGAGGAGGAGGCAGAGGCTGGGCTCCAGGGTCGGTGTCCTGGAGGTTTGGGCTGGTGCTGACCTCTCCCCACCCTCAGCCCCCACCCTGCCCCGCTTCTCCTTTCCCGCCAGGGCAACCAGTGGCAGAAGGAGCGTGGCAGAAGGAAGAAAGCAGGATCTTTCTTTCGGGGACCGGGAGCGGGTGCGTTCAGCCGTCACCCCCCTCAAGATGGCACCTGGCCCGGCCCACCCCCCTTTCTCCGCCACTCCTTTTGAAGGTTAATACCATTGGTCATTACCTGGACCAAAAACCTTTGAAATTTATTTTTTCAATATTTTTGGCAGTTTACATATGCCTATTCCAATGCAAAGTCTCTCAACAGAACTGAAATGAGTTCAATATTTTGGTTCTGCATTATGGTAATACTTTTTGAGGGATGGCATGGGGAGTGGGATGGTAAGAGTCTTGCTGAATATATAGTTTCAGGATTACAAATCATGTGTTCAGGGGGCATTTAATAGGATAGAAGTAAATGTCAAAGTCACTAAACCTGACCTAGAGGAAATATTATAGTGTGGGCTTCCTTTTCTTTTTCTGAGCGAGAGAATCACTACTTTTCCATTGTTTGGTATCCCAGTAAGATGGTTAAATGCATCCTCTTCTAATGATAATTTTGGATATGTGATGCTGAGCATCTAATTACTCCCACTTAATGTGTTATAGGAAATTCTTTTTTGACACCCTTGAGTCTTCCAGATTGAAATTCAGATCGGTTGTACTGTGCCCATAAAAATGGGGCACCTAAGATGTGAATGTGCTGGATTTTTACTTTCATCAACCCTTTCTGGTTCTAACAATTATTATTTTGTATTTCATTTGCAGGCAGGCAGAAGTCCTGAAGGCTGACATGACGGGTAATGAGCTTTGTTTTTCATTTCAAATCAGCCAGAAACTTGGGTGGTCTGCTTTCCACAATTGCTACCTCTGGATGCGAATGGGACCCGTTCCAGAGCCCTGTTTGCATCCTGAAGCGAACGCAACCCGCGTCTGCGTGGGTCGCAATTTGCCGCTTCTGCACATGCGTGTGATGTCATTTTGAGCATCTGCACATGCGCGAGCAGTGAAACCCGGAAGTAATGCATTCCATTACTTCCGGGTCACTGCAGAGCGCAACCTGAAAATGCTCAAACCGAAGCTACTTCACCCCGAGGTATGACTGTAAAATACATGAACTAGGATCAGTAAACTGTGTTTTTCCTTTAAATGTGTGCCCTCTACTTCTGACAATGCTTCTCACAACTTTGATATCTGCCCCCATTTCTGCACCCAAAACACAAGAGATGTACTAGCATAACTCGCAAAATAGTGTTCAAGAAATTCAGAGCTAGGATAATGTGCCATCATTATTGCAGAGTAAGCAAATTAATACACTGGCAAATTAATACACTTTCCACATTTCCTTCACCCTGAGAAGTTTCAGTCCAAAATCTTGCATTACAGGGTGTTTTCAGCTGCAGCCTTTGCTGATGTAGAAAGGAAAGTGTTGTATCTTGGTGAATCCTCTTTTGAGGAAATGGCAAGGAAAATGCAGTTGTTGTGCTATCGTAATTAAACCTTGATCTTCTTACTACTCAGATTCAAAGCTGGGTCCAGCTGAGGCCTGGACATCCAGACAGGCTTTGCAGGACTTATACCAGAAAATGCTGGTAACAGATTTGGAGTATGCATTGGACAAAAAAGTGGAACAAGATCTGTGAGTATCTTAAACTTGGGCATGTGCAACAGAGATCCCTGAAATTTTGGGCAGAATTAATGGCATATTCAGAGGATATTCTTTTATCTTTGAGTATGTCAGCTTAAAAAGTTTAACTGCTGTTAACAGAACTTTTAAGGTATCACTTGGGAAATTATTTTGAAAAGGTGAATTTTGACTGGAAATGTGGTTTGACATAAACCATAAATAATTCAGTGATTATTTTATTTCATTTTTTATATTACACGTAGCTGGTAGTAACATGGGACAAGTGTGTAATATAGTATTGAGCTAAATGTATGTATTGTTGTTTGGATGAACTGTTCACATGTGAAGCTGTTTTATTGAATGGGAGGCAGGGTTGTAAAGAGTGTCCCACATTGGAGACTAAACTTCTCTTTCTTCCTGTAGGTGGAATCATGCCTTTAAGAATCAGATCACAACTCTACAGGGTCAAGCAAAAAACCGATCAAATCCAAATCGGAGTGAAGTTCAGGCTAACCTCTCTCTGTTCTTAGAGGCAGCCAGTGGCTTCTACACACAGGTGAGTTGAGGGATTGCACTATGAGCATGGGGCATGGAAATGGCATAACTTCCATGGCACCAAATAGGTTTTGTGTGTTTCTTGCCCCCGCAAGATGTGGTAAAGACTACCAACCTAAACACCCTTAAAAGGGGAATAGACAAATTGACCAAGTTGTCAGTTGGTGCTTAGTCATGATGGTTGTATGTGACCCCACAGTTTCAGAGGCATCCATCTTAAAATTCAGTTGCTGTGGAACAGCAGTGGGAGAGGGATGCTTGAGTCTTCCCATAGGCACCTGGCTAGCTGCTGCAAAACAGGATGCTGGCCTTTGGTCCAATCCAGAAGCACTTGCCTTTCGTTCTTACATGCATGTATATTCCATTTTGCTTTTGCAATATCTCTTTTGTAGAAACATTAGGTACCCTATGGACATAACTGATACTGAGTTAGACTATTGGTCTGCCTTGTTTGACATTGTCTCCTCATAACTGCTTGCAGCTCTTCAAGGTCTGCCTCAGCCCTGCAGTCAGAGAGTTATTTAACTGGAAATGCCATGAATTGAATCAGACCTTCTGCATTCAAAGCATGTGTTTAGCCACTGACATAAGGCCTTTCTCCTAATATTAGCTGAGGAGAGGTGAAATGAGTTTAGAATGATACAACATGACCTCTGTGTCCTTTAGATTTTCATGAACTAAATCTTATATAGAAGTGAAGGTGGGATTAAGGATAGCACTCAAAGTTGACCAATTCCTCCAGGCTTTTCTATCTGGTTGCTAGTTTTGCTATAACTATTAAAATTGATTTGTTTCTAATTTTAGCTACTGCAGGAGCTGTGCACAGTGTTTAATGTAGATTTGCCCTGTCGTGTGAAGTCCTCCCAACTGGGAATTATCAGCAATAAACAGACGCACACCAGCGCCATTGTGAAGCCACAATCTAGCTCCTGCTCATATATATGCCAGCACTGCCTTGTCCACCTTGGAGACATTGGTGAGTACCATGAACACGGACAGTAGAATCTGCAGGAGGAAGGTATACATAAGCTGTGCAGTGACAGTGAAAAATAGAGTTTATGTCAAGTATTAATAGCAATATGTAATTGGAAGGAGAGAATAGGAGCACCTGCCAGGTTGGAGTAAACCAAGGCTCCTAGTCCAGCACTATGTACAATAATAGTTCACAAAACCTATTTATTTTAAGAAACGGTGGGCTGTAGCACATTGACTAGTAGTGTAGAATGTTCTGTTTCAGCAATTCTTCTTGATTTTTCAGCTCGCTACAGAAATCAGACCAGCCAGGCTGAGTCTTACTACAGGCATGCAGCTCAGCTTGTCCCATCCAATGGTGAGTTTATGGAATGCAGTCTGTGTGGGTGAGTTTGCCAGTTCTTGATCAGTTGTTTGCAGCATAATCCCACTGGTTCTGTGGAGCTTAGTTTCCATCTTCATACTCTACTTCAACACTGAACTCCATGGAAGAAGGATGTCCATATACCACATTAATTCTATGGGATTGGCAATAGATAACAGAGCTAAAATGTTCATACCTCATATCAACTGGATATTTATTTCATTATCATTCTTTCAATTTTTCTCTGTGTTTGATCCAGAGGGATCTCCATAGTGGCTTCCATTAAATAGTTTAATTGTATTTTATTATCTATTAAAACCACCTACATATTTCCTCCCTCTTCAGGAAAGCTCTGCCATTCCATTGCTTCCAGCCATGTCCAGTCCCCTGCTCAGGCTCTTCCTTTCTGTTCCTCTACCCCCTAAGTGAACCCTTTCTTGAATCAGAAAAAAACTTGTGTTGCAGCTGGAGATGTGTCCCGTGGCACAACCTGCTAACTACATGTCCCTTTGCTTCAGTAAGTTATAACAGGAATGTTAGCAAGCCAGTTTTTGAAGCAATCCTCATTATTACATTAGGACTGACCTGCTTATTATTGACCATGGTCAAAAACTGTTACTCCAATAGTAGCTGCTGCCTAGAATATGGTAAAATAACTGGGTTGTACTTACAGGGTGAGTCCTTTACTTTATCAGAAACTTTTCTTCCCTTTAAAAAAAAACTTTAGGTCAGCCTTACAATCAGCTGGCTATTTTAGCATCCTCCAAAGGAGACCACCTGACCACAATTTTCTACTACTGCAGAAGCATTGCTGTGAAGTTCCCTTTCCCAGCTGCCTCTACTAACCTACAAAAAGCACTTTCTAAAGCACTGGAAAGGTAAGGCTAATGTTTTCTAGGTAGTGAGATAACATTTATAAGCTTCAGGCTATTGCTACAATATAAATCTTTTCTCCAAGATGCTGCAATACTTATATATGTGTCTTTTATAAGTAGTTCTTAAAGAACATCAAGTTACAAGTAAGTAATTTCTTTTCCTCTGTGCCTCCTACAGGTTAATAGTAGCAACAAAACATTTATTCTGCCCCTGTGATTGTAAATTTGATATGACAGTGCCATTGAATTTTCACACAAATTAGTTACAGACAGGGCAAGGTTTTGTTATGTCAGTATACTTACGTTTTTGCAAAATGGGCTACAAGTATTTGCCTGAACACACAGTGGTTAAAAATAGAGGCGCAGGAGTGCATACAAGCTCTGCCGCCAGTGTCCCCACCCCAGACTCCTCTCAGACTTGTCAGAATTCTTTATCATGTGACTGAAACCACCTTGGTTGTGCTGGCCAGTGATCTCCCATGGGCTAGGGACAGAGGTGAAAGCTGTTCCCTGGTTCTGGATTTCTCAACAGCTTTTGATACCAACATAGACTTCCTAAAAACCTCAACAACTTTGACTCCCTAAAAAAAAACACTCAGCCACTTTGGTAGATCACTGCCAGTTTTTTAATAGTGGGAATAGATTTCAGTCTCTTGAAAGTTGGACATGTCTGATCTATATGAACCCGCTGGAGAGATAATCAGGGAGTTTGGGCTGGGTGCTCACCAGTACGCAGATGAATCCCAGCTGGACCTCTCGTTTAAATTGGAACCAGTGAAGGTTAAGAACATCCTGTGTGAGTGTCTGGAGGTGGTTGGAGGATGGATGGTGGTTAACGGATTGAGGTTGATTCCCGACAAGACAGAAGTACTGTTTCCGGGGGTCAGGTGTGGAGGACTCCCCGGTCCTGAATGGGGGTCACTGTGTCCTTGAAGGACCAGGTCCATAGCCTGGGGGTCATTTTGGACTTGCAGCTGTCCTTGGAGTTGCAGGTTAATTTTGTGTCTAGGATGGCTGTCTACCAGCTCCATCTGGTACGCCAGCTGAGACCCTGCTTGCCTGTGCTTTGTCTCAGTGCACTCTGTGTGGGGCTACCTTTGAAGGTGACTCAGAAACTACAACTAATCCAGAATGCGGCAGCTGGACTGGTGACTGGGAGCTTGCTTTTCACCTTCCTAACTCCATTGCCACTTTCTCCCCCGTGTCCATCCTTCCTCTCCTTTCTTTTGTGCAATTCCATTGTGCACAAACCACCCCCATAGTAACTTCCTGCATCTTTCTCCCCCATACACAATGCAACCACTAAGCACCATTTTCACCTTCCACCAAGTTATGAAGCCACCACCCCATCCTGTTCTTCAGCCGCTTTCATGCCCCTGCTTTCATCTTCAGCCCCATGCCCATTCCCCCTACTCATTTTTTTCAAGCCCCCATTGTATCCTCTTTCTCACATTTCCCCTCCACACTCCTTTTTTCAAGTCTTCCTTACAGAGATTACCCCATTTTTTTGTCTTCTCCCTCATATTTTGCTGCCCCCCCGTGTGTGCGCGTTTGTGTGTGTGCGCGCACACACACATAACACAATCACTTTCACCCTCTTCTATTTCTTCCTTCCTCCTTTCTTACCTGTCCCTGGCACCCCCATTTCCATACTTCTTCCTGTTCCCTTCTGTGCAGCCTTCTTCATGCATGCACACAATACTGGCATATGTCACTGTATCCTTAAGATTAATAGAATATTAGCTTGTTCATTTAGAGAAGGTTAAGTTCAGCTGATGTTGGCATTCATCTGTCTTGAGGGACAATGGAGTGCACTTCCAGGGGTGAAGTCAAACTGCTGGAGAATCACAGAGTCTTTTGTAGCTGCGGAGACCAGTAACTTGCGGAGACCAGAGCCAGTGTGGTGTAGTGGTTAAGAGTGGTGGACTTGCAATCTGGGGAACTGGGTTCGCGTCTCCACTCTTCCACATGCATCTGCTGGGTGACCTTGGGCCAGTCACACTTCTTTGAAGTCTCTCAGCCCCACTCACCTCACAGAGTGTTTGCTGTGGGGGAGGAAGGGAAAGGAGAATGTGAGCCGCTTTGAGACTGCTTAGGGTAGTGATAAAGCGGGATATCAAATCCAAACTCTTCTTCTTCCTCTTCCTCTTGTAACTGCTTGCTTCCACATTGTTTTGGTGTGTTAGCAGCACCAAAGTGACCTCGTTGGGGCACAAGCTATATCTTCTAAATTATTTCATTGAATCTGGAACTTCATGTATGAAGACAACACATGATACCAGGAGTGAAAAATGTGTGGGAAGGTACTATGGAATATTTGGGTGGAAGGGTATATCCTCACAGCTCCTTCATGCCCCTCCCATATTCTCAGGGTCTTGCTTTATACAAACCTCTGCTGCCATTTTAAAACCTGCCTTATCTTTTGCTTCCCCTCCACTACCCTGACTTCATGCAAATCCAGGATTGTGATGTAACACTCCAAATCCTCCAAAGGGGATGGCACAATTACAGCTTTATATTTTTATGTCTGTAGGAAGATTGGTAAATGCACAAACTTGTCTATATGAATATATTTCCACCTACTTACTTGCATTTCCAAGTGGTGTACATAAAAACAATCCACAGAAAATGGAACAAACAACAACAATTTTATTATTTATACCCTGCCCATCTGGTCGGGTTTCCCCAGCCACACTGGGCGGCTTACAGTAAACCAAATGCTACCTTGAAATGCCTGCTGGAGTGGTTAATTCCCAACAATGAAGTGTTTTCTGCTGGATTATTACTGCTTCTAGATTGTTGTCTGGAGAACACAGCATGCCCTCAGTTTACACAGAGTGGCTGTCTGTGGTCTACACAAATGATTGAATTCTTTTAATTTGAGAGTTTCTAAATGTTAATACTGCTTTTTATCTTCAGTGCAGTTGTCTTGGGAAAAACTATCAATCACAGCTACAGCCTCTCCTGTTTCAAAGACGCCAACTTTCTTAAAAGAAGGTGCTAGTCAGCAGTATGCATTTGTTTTTGTGCCAGGGTTAGCTTTACAAAGACTAAAATACATGTGTTTTTTATCTCCTTAATTGCAGTCGTGATGAGGTGAAGACTCAATGGGGAGTGTCTGATTTCATTAAGACATTTATAAAATTCCATGGCCATGTGTATCTGAGTAAGAACTTGGAGAAATTGAACCCTCTCCGTGAGAAATTAGAGGAGCAGTTCAAGGTTGGTTTCACAAGATGTGCCCTGCTTTTCATGCTGAATCATAGAACTATACAGTTGGCAGGAACCACGAGGATCATCAAGCCCAGCCCCCTGCAGTGCAGGAATCCTTTACCCAAAGTGGGGCTTGAACCCACAACCCAGAAATTAAGAGTCTCATGCTCCACCAACTGAGCTATCCAGCAGCTCGTGTGGGGACTGGTACTTTGTTCCCTTGCTCTGAAGGAACACAAATGCTCTTTTTATTTATTGCCCACCCCATGCTTCTTAAAAATCTGGTAAGAATGCATTGATCCATGTTCTTTTGTGACTGAAATAAGATTAATAAGGGCTTGAACCATGAGCCTTGTGGAGTGTCCCACTTATGGACACTGCCAACAGACATCTATCAGTAATAAGAAATCATAAGTGAAAGACTAATTCTTTCTTGTATTTTTTTCCTCCCATTGGCTGATTGAACTGAAATTGTACTCCTCCTCCTGATTTTGGGTCTGGCCTACTGGTTCTTTCTTCTTAGCTTTTTATTAGTGTTAAAAGTGCTTAGGGTTCTGTTTTGTTGTGGTAGTGCATGTTGCCTTGAATACCGGTTTCTTGTAGAAAGACTATTATTAAACTTCAATAACAATAATTATAAATATCAAGCACACAAGCCCAAGGGGAAAAAATGCTTTTGTATTCAAAATTGAAGTGTATGCAGGAGTACTAGGTCACCCATTGAGACTTATTCTAAGGTTTATGATGGTTGCCCCTATGCAGCTTGGAAGGCGAGTGAAGTACAGATCAAATAGGATAACAAAATGCCATTTCCACATGTTGAATTCATGGCCTAAGTGCATTAATGCAGCAGCAGTGCTTTGTCCAGCCTGGGCTAGTTACTAGGAAAAGCACTGCAATTCTACCGTACCTGCACACAGGAGAACAGTCTATATAAGTGTGACAATTACAGCAGTGATTATTCCAGCCGGAATTTGATGTCCTAGCCAGAAAGTGCACCGTGGCAATTAGTCTGGCTTGCTATCTCATGCATGCACCTCTGTTCTCCAGACCCCAGGCGAAGCTGTTAAATATGGAGCAAAGAGTTGAGCTAGATGAGCCTGACATTTCCGCATGTCCAGACCAGGGACAGAACATCTTTGGCCCTTAGGTGTTGTTGGACTCCTATCAGCCAGCATAGCGAGTAGTACCTATAGCCCAGGAGTAGCCAATGTAGTCCTGGAGTGATAAAGATTCCCTCATCCCTAGTATCATCTGTCAGCAGGAAAAAGTGGATTGCCACTTTCTCCATAAGTGTGAAACATCAGAAACTAGCAACAAGCCCATTGTTGCAACTGTTAAGGGTGTGAGTGGAAGGGAGATTCATACATTGCAAGGAATTAGGGAGCCAGGGAATAAAATAATTCCCTGCACTGCTCAGATCTATATTGCATCCGCCTGTGTTGATTACTGTCTGAAGACCACACAGAGGTAGGCACCAGGCAGCAGGTTTTGCCCTTTTTGCACAATGCTCCTCCCATAAAAGCATGTGGCAGCCATGCACTTCTCTGAGAAAAAGCAAAGAGGTGCCTCAAAAGACACCCTTAGGGCAAGGCTACACCTATAGTCAGTGTCCTTACTCACCAGCAGTCAAGCCTGTTCCTATATGCATTGCCCAATCTGAGGTGTATGTTCTTCCTTTTTTGTTACAGAGGCTGCTGTTCCAAAAAACCTTTAATTCTCAGCAGTTAGTCCACATTACCGTCATCAACCTGTTTCAGTTGCATCACTTACGAGACTTTAGCAATGAGACTGAGCAGCACAGTTACAGTCAGGATGAACAGCTCTGCTGGACACAGTTGCTGGCTCTATTCAGTAAGTACTAAAGCTGACAGATCTTGGAGCAAAACCTATCCTGTTGTGCTGCAAGGCTTTAAGGACGATTGTTACATAGTCAAGTCTGCTGGAAACTAGATATGAGATTCTAAGTTAGTTCACTTGTTGATGACTAGTCAGTTTCTCTTGAGCCACACGAGGAGGAGGAGGAGGAGGAGGAGATGCTGCGCTTGCAAGATAACTGTCCAGCCAGGTGATTCAAATAGTTATAGTTTGATGGGACAGGATGGGAAATAGTAAATTAAAAGCATCTTGTTGCTCCTAGTGATGTTAACTGTTTCTGAGCTGCTTCTGTGGTGGCTGGAATAGCATCAGCAACTCTTAATACCTCCCCCACTTCCTTAGCCTGTTAGGAAGAGAAGTAGGGTGATCACACAACCTGAAGTCTGCCCATCCCTGCCCCAGCTTAGTGGGGATCCTGAATGCAACAGTACTGGAACACCCATCACCTGTCCATAGCTCTCTTACTATCAGAGAACGCTTTAAATGTATTCATGTCCAAATTAATGTGTTATAGTCTAACTGTGTACCCATGAAATCAGCTTGTAGACTCAAGTTCTTCCCAGGTGCCACATATACTGGGTTGCACACGCATAACTCTACGACACAGCGGCAATAGCTGCTGTCCAGCTTTTGATAAATTAAAGTTTGGTTTGTAACATTATTGTTATTAGTTATTTGTACAGTGGTACCTCGGGTTACATACACTTCAGGTTACATACGCTTCAGGTTACAGACTCCGCTAACCCAGAAATAGTACCTCGGGTTAAGAACTTTGCTTCAGGATGAGAACAGAAATCGTGCTCCGGCGGCGTGGCAGCAGCAGGAGGCCCCATTAGCTAAGGTGGTGCTTCAGGTTAAGAACAGTTTCAGGTTAAGAACGGACCTCCGGAACAAATTAAGTACTTAACCCGAGGTACCACTGTATACCGTACTTCATCTGTACATCTCAGGGCGGTTCATAGCATACAAATATAAGATGCAAGATAAAAAAAAAAAAACATAATAAAAACAAGAACAAAAAACAAACAAATAACCCCTCCCCCTTTAACCTGTATGGTGTACTTGGTAAAAAGTAAATTGAAACCACATTGTACAGTGGTACCTCGGGTTAAGAACTTAATTCGTTCTGGAGGTCCGTTCTTAACCTGAGGTACCACTTTAGCTAATCGGGCCTCCCGCTGCCACCACACGATTTCTGTTCCCATCCTGAAGCAAATTTCATACCCCGAGGTACTATTTCTGGGTTAGTGGAGTCTGTAACCTGAAGCGTCTGTAACCCAAGGTACCACTGTATACTATTAGCTAGTGATTGAAAGGGCTGCAACCCACTAAATGCTATATGTCTGAAACATTTCTGCAGTCATCTTAGCCTTCTGTTGATGAGGACCTAATTTTTTGCTATCTGCTGCCTGCATATTGTCTTTTTAAAGTGTTTTTCACAGGGAAACCTAATCCAACTCTGCCCCTTGAGAACTGGGGTTGGATAAAGTAGCAAAGTGAGGTAGCATACCAAATGTATAATGCTTGCTGATCATCATGAGAGCATATATCTTTTCTTCCAGTGTCTTTTCTTGGAATCCTGTGCAAGTGTCCTCTCCAGAATGATTACCAGGAAGAGTCTTGGGGTTCCTATCCCCTTCCTGCACTTAAAGTTTCAATGGACTGGCTGAAACTTAGACCCAGCGTATTTCAGGAAGCTGTGGTTGATGAAAGACAATAGTGAGTCTTGTGTTTTCATGGGTGTTTCCCCCCGTTTGTCATTTGGATGAAATGGTGTACCAATGAAGAATTTGTGATAGAAGTTGGACATTAGAATAGGTGCTAGTATAGCAAACTGACATGAGTTTTGAACCGGAAGTCCCTGGTACAGATCTTGTCTCTGCTGTGAACATTCTCCAGTGGTCCTAGGCAAGCCACCACATTTTACTTGCAACCCTGTATCTGCAATATCTGCAAAACATTTCAGGGTGGTGGTAAGGATTACTGAGCCAAGGAATACACAGGTTTATAGTAGAAACTTATTTCCTTTGTAGGGATGTGGGTGGCGCTGTGGTTTAAAACCACAGAGCCTAGGACTTGCCGATCAGAAGGTCAGCGGTTCGAATCCCCATGACGGGGTGAGCTCCCATTGTTCAGTCCCTGCTCCTGCCAACCTAGTAGTTCAAAAGCACGTCAAAGTGCAAGTAGATAAATAGGTGCCACTCCTGCGGGAAGGTAAAAGGTGTTTCCGTGCACTGCTCTGGTTCACCAGAAGCGGCTTAGTCATGCTGGCTGCATGACCGGGAAGCTGTACGCCGGCTCTCTTGGCCAATAAAGCGAGATGAGCGCCGCAACCCCAGAGTCGGTCACGACTGGACCTAATGGTCAGGGGTCCCTTTACCTTTACCTTACTTCCTCTGTAATTGCTTCCGAGTGCTAACTGGGCCTATAACAGAAGTTGTCAGTAAGGGTGGGGATCACTGCAACCTTCAGTTCTGTGTAAGCTAACTGCTCCCTGAATCTTACCTGCTTTTCAGAAGCATCCCCACCCATGGTCTCCAGCGTCATACCCATTTGCTAGCAATGTGTTTTGGACCCAGCAGGACAGATAAATTTATCCTGTTCCAGCAGGATAAATAACCCAGTCAGTTCCAGAAGCAGGATACATTCTTCCACTTGCTTCCAAGTTTCTTCAGTACTCACTGTTTTTCTATACCTCTCTCCTAAAATATGTTATTTATTCTAGGCAGCCACTACAGTGATTACTTGCCTGAGTGATACTGTGAGTTTGACCTAGGCTGGGATAGTAGTTTTCTAAAGTGTTTTCCTGTGTCAGAATTTCCAGCCACCAATGTGGCACTTGCTCTCCCTGAATTGAGATGGTGGCTATCATATGTGTGCAGTAGTAGTTGTTTGACTTATATGCCACCTTCATTCCATGATGGCATTTGTTGTTGTTTAGTCGTTTAGTCGTGTCCGACTCTTCGTGACCCCATGGACCAGAGCACACCAGGCACTCCTGCCTTCCACTGCCTCCCTCAGTTTGGTCAGACTCATAATAGTGCCACTGTATTCTGCTCTGGTCAGACCTCACCTGGAGTACTGTGTCCAGTTCTGGGCACCACAGTTCAAGAAGGACACTGACAAACTGGAACGTGTCCAGAGGAGGGCAACCAAAATGGTCAAAGGCCTGGAAACGATGCCTTATGAGGAACGGCTAAGGGAGCTGGGCATGTCTAGCCTGGAGAAGAGGAGGTTAAGGGGTGATATGATAGCCATGTTCAAATATATAAAAGGATGTCACACAGAGGAGGGAGAAAGGTTGTTTTCTGCTGCTCCAGAGAAGCGGACACGGAGCAATGGTTCCAAACTACAAGAAAGAAGATTCCACCTAAACATTAGGAAGAACTTCCTGACAGTAAGAGCTGTTCGACAGTGGAATTTGCTGCCAAGGAGTGTGGTGGAGTCTCCTTCTTTGGAGGTCTTTAAGCAGAGGCTTGACAACCATATGTCAGGAGTGCTCTGATGGTGTTTCCTGCTTGGCAGGGGGTTGGACTTGGTGGCCCTTGTGGTCTCTTCCAACTCTATGATTCTATGTTTGTAGCTTCGAGAACACTGTCCAACCATCTCGTCCTCTGTCGTCTCCTTCTCCTTGTGCCCTCCATCTTTCCCAACATCAGGGTCTTTTCCAGGGAGTCTTCTCTTCTTATGAGGTGGCCAAAGTCTTGGAGCCTCAACTTCACGATCTGTCCTTCTAGCGAGCACTCAGGGCTGATTTCCTTAAGAATGGATACATTTGATCTTCTTGCAGTCCATGGGACTCTCAAGAGTTCACATAAGGTCCTGTATTCTTAGACTTAAAGCATGCAGTTGTTAGATGTTGTTGGCATCTGTCCGTCTCGAGAGAGAGAATGGATTGCGCCTCTGGGGGTGAAGTCAAACTGCTGTGTTTACAGCACTGAAGTGACCTCCCCAGGGAGCAAGCCTGACCCGCCTGTCTGGAGGTCCTGGGTTGCCCAGACAACAAGATCCCCCTCTCAGCCTCACAAGAAACGGAAACATCCAACTGTCTTAGGGACTCCACTCTAGATAGCCTGAAGATACCTCACAAGGCAGGATAGTTTTAGGATCAGTGTGTTCCCTCTCCTAGAGGGGCTACCTTCCCAGGTTGATGAGCCCCAACTGCCCCTTGTTAGGGTCAATAAATATGGGAAACAACTGCCCTTGTACGTAGCTCCAATGGCAATGTTATACGCTTATCTGTGAGCGCGTGCCCAATAATTAAGGTGGGCAGTTGTGATGCTTCCCCACTGGAATCGACTCTAAATATCTAGAGGCTCATCTACAGTGCCTTGTGCCAGTGTGGGAGACTTCCTGTACTTGATATATGTGCTATAATAATCATCCCCTGGTCCAGAAGTTGTTGGCAATTGTGTAGTCTTTTTGAGGATATTCTGGCTGGCTGTACTCATTCAAGGAGATGCTTATTAAATAGATACAGCTGGGGGTGGGGGCGGCGGGGCAGCAATTTGCTAAAGGCTGGGTGATGGCACCTTAATCAACACTGCTTATTCCACTATGTGGTTCTGAAACCTGACCTGAAGAGCATGCATCACTGAAAGTGACATCTTGTGGTGCACCACACTTTACGTTCTATATAAAGCACAAATTACATACTTTGTTTACATTCTGGATGTTTCCTAATAAGCTGGCTTCCTCAGTTACAGCAATTACGTTTGATTTGTTTTACTCTGAGTGTGTGTGTTTCAGCACTGGTGGTAGTACTTAATATGTACAGATGGAAGTTTAAAGGGAAATTTTGATGGCTAGATTATAATGTGTTGCAGAAGTGTATGTAGCCTTACTCAGTAGGGGAAGTTCGCCGTGACTCTTGAAGGTTGTGAGAAAAGCAGGTAAAGTAGATACAAAAGTATAAAGGGAGAGGATAGAAAATAAAACCAGGGTTTCTGCTCCTGGTTACAAGCTCATTGTCATGCTACTTCTGCTTCAGAAGTGTTAGTGGAAGCTGTAGTGCTCGTCTCTCCAGTGCTTCCCAAGACTATCCATGCTAATGCTAACAGCTAAACCTACAGTTACTCCTAAAGTACACCCTCTCCACCCCCCCTTTTTTGTAAATGTGCATAATTTTGAATCATCTAGCCTGCCATATTTCAAAATTTAGCATAGAATTGGATTTGTTCAGAAACATAATCCTGAAGCTATAGCATTTTAGACTGTATGATGGGGAGATAAGACAGGCATGGCCCTTGCTTTCCACATTCTGACCGGTTGTTAATGCTCATTTAAACACTAAAGGTAAAGGGACCCCTGACCATAGGTCCAGTCGTGACCAACTCTGGGGTTGTGGCACTCATCTCGCTTTATTGACCAAGGGAGCCGGCGTACAGCTTCCGGGTCATGTGGCCAGCATGACTAAGCCGCTTCTGGCGAACCAGAGCAGCGGCCGTTTACCTTCCCGCCAGAGCGGTACCTATTTATCTACTTGCACTTTGACATGCTTTTGAACTGCTAGGTTGGCAGAAGCTGGGACCGAGCAACGGGCGCTCACCCCGTCTCGGGGATTCAAACCGCTGACCTTCTAATCGGCAAGTCCTAGGCTCTTTGGTTTAACCCACAGTGCCATCCGCGTCCCATTTAAACACTACTTAAAGCCAATTTCTGACAAACGTTTGATTATTTTCTTTTCAAGTGCTGAACTGTTGTAGAATTTTAGTCCTTCTCTGGAGGATATTTGGTGAAATGGCCTCCCCAATTTTGCCATGTGCAAAATTTGGATGCCACTGTGCATCCAATTGTACTATTTTAATGTCATTGAAGGAAGCCCTCTGCTCCTAGCCCATCGCTTCCTTCGTCCACCAGTACAAACAGTAGAGTTTCATACATTAATTAACCTGAAATCTCTGAGTTTTCTGAGAACAACTGTTTTAGAATTTCCCATGTGTGCACACAAGTATTGGATGCCCTACCCCACTGCCATACAGTGTGGAGAATTCTGGAAGGCCTTTTCATTCAGCTTCACTCTTCATCCCGCTCTGAGGGTGCAGTACGCTTTGTAAACATGAGGTTCGGGACATGCTTTGCAAAGTTAAAGATAAAATAACAAGATTAAAAGATACAACCACGAATTTAGCCATTCCAAATCAGCATTATAAAGCAATGACCAAGCTAAAACAATCAAGAATTTTAAAAGCTTAGGAAAGTAAATGCTTGATGTCAAAATGTCATCAACATAGGTGCCAGGGCTACATAGCTAAAATATTTAGGTGTATACCTTAAAATGCAGAATGTGAATGCAGTGCATGTTTGTAGATACATGCATCATCATCATCATCATCATCATCATCATCATCATAATTTATTATTTATACCCCGCCCATCTGGCTGGGCCTCCCCAGCCACTCTGGGCGGCTTCCATAGAAACCAAAAATACAGTAAAATATCACACGTTAAAAACTTCCCTGAAGCCTTAAGATGTCTTCTGAATGTCAGGTAGTTGTTTATCGCTTTGACATCTGCTGGAAGGGCGTTCCACAGGGCGGGCGCCACTACCGAGAAGGCCCTCTGCCTGGTTCCCTGTAGCTTTCCTTCTCGCAATGAGGGAACCGCCAGAAGGCCCTCGGCGCTGGACCTCAGCGTCCGGGCAGAATGATGGGGGTGGAGATGCTCCTTCAGGTATACTGGACCGAGGTCGTTTAGGGCTTTAAAGGTCAGCACCAACACTTTGAATTTGTCGGGGAGCAATGGCAAGCAGAGGTATGTGTCTGCATAATTTGTGACATGACTAACTATGCATTACCAGTCATATTCTTAAATGAAACAAGAACAAACTCAATTGGGTTGATGCTGTCCACATCTTGCTTCCAACAGGATCTTCATTAAACCTGGCTTTTGAAACAGCTTTCAGTACTTTTTGACTGTGTAACTTGCAAGTAAACAAAGCTATAAACCTTCCAAAGTCAAATTGATATTCTACAAAAGAGATTCACAAAGCCTTCTCATTACAAGATTATGTACAGTCATGAGGTCTGGCAGCATTTACATTTCATTCAGCCCTGTAAAACAGAATTCTTCCACTTGACGCCTGCATGTAACAATCTTTGGTTGTTTTCGTTCAAGGGTTCCATGTGGTTGCCAGTGTTTGGGCATTCCATAAAATTCTACTAGTGTGTTAATGTTTAGGGCAAATAGTGAGCTGGCACAATCCAGAAAAGGAAATTTACAAAGGCTGTTCTTAGTAAGAGGAGATGTAATATGTAACAACAAGGGCACTGTGGGTATTGCAGATAAAATGTGCATTTGGAGAAGACCTGATAGACCGGAAGTGGAGGTAGCAGAGGCTGTTCAGGCACAGAGGGAAGTGTATCAAAGGAAGGAGTGGGAGAGCTGTGAAAGCAACCATTGGCATATTACACAAATTTAAAATTGCTCTTCTTGCCTTTCAGTATTTGGCCTTGGCTGATTTCCCTGCTAAATAGTTTTCAGCCTCATGAGGAAGACCTCTCCTGCCCTAATGGTAAGGTATTCAGGTTTAAATGATAATCAGGTATTCAGGTGATATGATAGCCATGTTCAAATATATAAAAGGATGTCACATAGAGGAGGGAGAAAGGTTGTTTTCTGCTGCTCCAGAGAAGCGGACACGGAGCAATGGATCCAAACTACAAGAAAGAAGATTCCACCTAAACATTAGGAAGAACTTCCTGACAGTAAGAGCTGTTTGACAGTGGAATTTGCTGCCAAGGAGTGTGGTGGAGTCTCCTTCTTTGGAGGTCTTTAAGCAGAGGCTTGACAACCATATGTCAGGAGTGCTCTGATGGTGTTTCCTGCTTGGCAGGGGGTTGGACTCGATGGCCCTTGTGGTCTTTTCCAACTCTATGATTCTACGATTCTATGAAATTACTGTGTTTGTAAACAAGACCAAGAACAGTCTCCCTAGGGAGGCTGTGAACTCCCTTTCCTTGGAGGTTTTCCAGCAGAGGTTGGATGGCCATCTGCCATGGATGCTGTCGCTGGGGTTCCTGCATTGCAGGGGTTGGAAATAGATGATCCTTGAGGCACCTTCCAACTCTACAATTCTTTGATTCTGTCTTATTTGTCCATAGCCTGATGATTGCAGCCTGATGTACACTGCTTAGACAACTATGGTTGATCAGTGTGCAAATAATTGAAATAAATATTGAAATAAATTATCAGCTTGTGGTAATGCAGAGGTAGGTTTATTCACTGGTAGCACTGGTGCTATAGAATCTGTATTGACATTCTACAGTCTTTTGAAGGTGCCCCTGATTACACACACAAATTTCTTTTTATAATAATAATAATAATAATTGATTAGAGTAAAAACAGCAACTTAGGTAGTACATTCATTTTAATGGTTGAGATTCTGCCCAACATTGAAAGCTTCATCCAACCCCAAATCTCCAATTCTTTCTTGATCTCTTTCCATAGTTTAATATAATTATATTGAAATAAAACAAAATAAAAAAATTCCTTCCAGTAGCACCTTAAAGACCAACTAAGTTAGTTCTTGGTATGAGCTTTCGTGTGCATGCACACTTCTTCAGATACACAGGTTAGTGTATTCTTGCCACCTCTTCTTGATGTCTTCTGCTTCTGTTAGTCCTTACCACTTTTGTTCTTTATTATGGTAATCTTTGCACAAAATGTTCCTTTCATATCTCTAATTTTCTTGAACAGATCTCTGGTTTTTCCCATTTTATTGTTTTCCTCTATTTCTTTGCATTGATCAGTATAAATTGCTTTAATTCCTGCTGAGAAATTATTACCTATCTCCATCGTCTCTAACACTTTGATCATAAATGACCAAGAGATATTATCAAAAGCTTTCTCAGCATCCAAGAAAAGTAAAGCTGCTTGTTTTTCATTTTTTACTTCCAGGTACTCAATTAAATTAATTACATTTCTTATGTTGTCTTTCCTTTGTCAACCTGGTAGAAAACCTTCTTGGTCGCTATAGACTGACTCACTTAAAACTTTTTTCAACTTGTTGGCTAAAATTGCAGCAAATAAACAATTTTCTTGACTTAACTCTCTTACTTGTTGTATTGCTTTGACATTTCTGTTATAGTGTGTATATTAGCAATGTTAACGGCTTTGTGTATCTTTCTTTTTATTCTTTTGTAAACTGCTTTTGGAAGCCTACTCCAGCATTAAATAGTATATAAATTAATAACTAATAACCACATTCATCTTCTACTAAACTTTAACTGAGGCCAAAATATGAGGGTACAATCCTAGCAAAGTTAAGCATTTTTATATATTCCATTTATCTGAGAATGCACTGTAAAGGGTTGCACTCAGTGTTTCTATGATTCTGTGATTCTCTTCAATAGAAATTCATGAGACTTGAAAGTGCTTGACTTTCACTGTGTTGGATCCTAATTTAATAGGGGGTTAGACCTGGTGAGGAATGCAGTCCTGTATAGTTATTCTTCTTTTTTCTCTGATTGTTCACTAGCCACCCCTCTCCCAGAAGAGTTTGAGCTGCAGGGATTCTTAGCTTTGAGACCCTCTTTCAGGTGAGTCACTGCTGGAGGTTGCAACTTTTTGTTTGTGACGGGTTACATTGATAATCTTGCTGTTTGGAAGCAAATGTGAGAAAAGGAGGAGAATTTAGGCAGTGTGATTCCATTTGTCATAGAAAGATACCTCTCTTCCAGCCCTATAGAGACTTTGGTTTGGCAATGCAGTTCCCACAATCACTTCAATAGCTGCAGGTCTCCCCTGCATGAGTGTTTGTGGGGAAGGGGGGGAGGCCGGTTAATTTCATTGTACACAGGTTGTACATTGACAATAAAGGCGTTATTATCATTAGTCTAGGAGAGGCACTATAATAGCTTGAGATATCCAAGTGTGCATTTAAATACATGCATGACAGCTTTTTATTTTGGATTATATCTTAGGAAAAATTCCAAAATCCAGTCTCGTGTATTTTCATGTTTTGATATTTATTGTTAGCATGGAAAAGACATGGAGGACAGGAACAAGGATGAAACACTGGAACTTTGATGCAACAAGAGTCTGAAAGTTAACTGAAATGTGGAGATTAACAATTGGTGGCCTTTGGGGCAGATCTGGCCCTCTCTGTTGCCAGCTCAGGCGTTGGGGGCTTTCAGACACTTCTTTGCCCTCAGAGTTTTCTAAGGGCAGGTTAGAAGCAAATATTGGGATCATGCACTCTCCCTTGCTCCTGTCGTAATAGGAGGAAGTACCAAGTGAACTTGGGGTGATTTCTATTCTGCAGTGCAGTACCAGGAATAGTCTGCGTTCAAATAAACACCAGATTTCTCTAGTTAATTGAGGGATAAGAAATACAAGGACCCAGAGTCCACTCCTGATCTGCCCTTGTGTTACCATCGCCCTCTGGGGGATGGTAACATCTGGCCAGGCCTTTACACTGCAATGCTAAGCTTACCCACCTGGAAGTAAACAGATTTAGGAATCGGGTGTAAGGGATCTTACCTATTTAAGGGAAGTGAATTGTTTTGTTTGTTTCTCTAGCGCCATCTGTATACATGATCCTTTACAAAGGACAGATTTCACAGGCCCCTACTCCAACACTTGCAATCTTAAAAGAAGAGACAAGGTTTTATATATAGCTGGAGACTTTGCCCTGTGCTGTGAAACATAGAAACATATTGTGTTGATATTTATCTGTGAAACACTGTCACAAACTACCTTTAAATAGTATTCTAACCTTCTCAGGTTGGTATACAGACTGAAAATAAATCTATCAGAAGTCTCATTTAAGCTCCACCAACTTAGTTTGGTCTTGCATACATCTCCTTGTGCCTGCCTTTCCATTTCAATCTGACTTCTATTCTTTGTTTATGGCAACAACTAGGAACTTGGATTTCTCGAAAGGCCATCAGGGGATTTCAGGAGACAAAGAAGGGCAGCACCGGCGAATACGGCAACAGCGTCTGATCTTCACAGGCAAATGGATTGCTGAGAACCAGCCAAGGTATCTGCACAGCTGCTGGCATCACCCATCACTCTTCTGTGCATCATATTCTTCTCTGCTGCTGCTTGTTGCTATTGACATGAGTTGAACATTATTGGAGCTTAAATGAAGATGTGCGGTCTGACACTATTTTTAACACAGTTTAAGGAATTTGTGGCAACATGGTAGTTACAAAAAATGTACATAATTTTAAACACATCAATTTTTAAAGGTGTGGGCAGCTTGCTTGGCACTTAATACAGTGCTGGAAATCTACATTGAATCACTACATTGAATCACTAGAACTTAAGTTATATGTTTTAATTTGAAGTCAGTAATGTAATCTGCATAACTTTCATGCACACAGAAGTGGCAGACCTGAATTAACGTTGCTGAATCAGAGTGTTACTCCATCTAGCTTGGGGTTGATAGGTCAGAGAATTGTAGGCTAGGTCCTCTCTGACCTAAGCTAGTTTCATTGTTGACTTTTTGCTATACATTTTAAATGCTTTTTCTCCAAGGTGAAAACTGACGTTTTGTGCTCTGTATTAAGTTTTTTTAAACTTGATTTAACCTCACTCATCTTTTCTCCATTTTGTGGAGGCTTAGGAAAATTAAGTTTGGGGGTGGGGTGGGAACAGTGACACAGGCTTGAGCATTAAAATTGGATGAGATTCCTTGAGTCTTCATCAATCCCCAAAATACTCCTGGCCACGCAAATAAGTCCACGAAATTATCATTTGTCTCCCCCAGTCGCTAATTTTTTATTAGCCTGTTGCATTTGAAAGGACCTGGGAACCACATTGAAGTATTGTAATGATGGGCGTCTTCCTGTTAGTTGTTGCAGAGCAGGCCAACAATGTTAGCAGTAACGGTGTGAGGAGTGGCTTCATTGCTCTGTTGCAAGTTTGAAAACTGAATTGAAGGGGTATAGTACAGTTTTCCTAATCACAAATGTTGGAACTCAACCCACATTTGAACTTGAGGTGGTAACCTGAAGGATTTAGCCAGTATTCCACCACCTCTCTCAGGTCAAAGGAGCCTCCTTGTATCAATAGGCCAAAGTGGGTGAGGTGGTCTCCCTGGCTGCTTTAAAAGCTTCCTTCTTAGGCTAACTCACTGACTAAGAGTACAAACTGCTTGCTCATCTCTCCCTTTGTGTCACCTCAGTTCACAGAAACTGTGTCTGACATCAGAAAGCTTGTATGCTTGCTTTCTATTTACCGTATTTTTCGCCCTATAGGACGCACTTTTTCCCCTCCAAAAATGAAGGGGAAATGTGTGTGCGTCCTATGGGGCGAATGCAGGCTTTCGCTGAAGCCTGCATTCAGGAGAATGCTTCAGGAGAGCCCCACCGCCAGCCCCACAAGCTCGGGGGACAGTGGGGAGGCGCAGTGCACCATCCCGCTGTCTCCCGACGTGGTTTGGAGGCTGAGGGCGGGCTTCCCCCAGCCACGCAAGCTCCCAGAGCGATGCTGAAGCTGCGCGCAGCTTCGGGATCGCTCTGGGACCCATTCTGGGGGAGGGGGAAGCTTGGGCTTCCCCCGCCCCCAGCCCTGCAAGCTCCCAGAGCGGGCTTCGCACAGCTCTCCACAAGCTGTGGGAGCCCAGTGCAACTTCGCGCTGGCCTCCAACGGCTTGCAGAGAGCTGCCTGTTCTGGGGGCTGGGGTGGGGGAAGCTCGGACTTCCACAGCCCTGTGCCTGGGGAGGGGAAAATAGTTTCCCCCCCTTTATTTCCTCCCCCCCCCCCCCAAAAAAAATTAGGTGCGTCCTATGGGCCGGTGCGTCCTATAGGGCGAAAAATACAGGAATTTCTATTTAATTTTGTGCGTGAGATGGTTGACTTGTACCTGAAGATTTAATCACTAATGTGTCAATTCCTTTTGTCTTTCTGTTAAAGGCTGATCCAATGTGAAAATGAGATTGGGAAACTTCTGTTTTTGACAGAGATCCCAGAATTGCTACTTGATGACTATAGTGAATTGAAACAGAGTCACATTCTGCAGGAAGCAGCAGAGCCACAGTTTGCAGACGGGAGCCCAGGACTTAAGTCAGTGCTGTCAACAGGTCGAAACCTGAGCAGCAGCTGTGATGCAGGAGATAAGCCAATGGTGACATTCAAAGAGAACATTAAACCTCGAGAGGTAAACAGGGAGCAAGGCCGAAGCTATCTGACTAAGGAAGTGGGTAGGGAAAGAAGGGATTATATTAAAGGAATAACAGCCAATAAAAATGATGGGAAGAAGGACAACAACAACAAGAGGAAGAATGAGATCAAGAAATGTGGCATGGAAAAGATGCAGGAAGCAGGGAAGCAGAATGTAGCCGTGCAGGTGAGAATTTTTGCCTGGTATCATCCCAGTGAAATTTGTCATGTGGTCATTTGAATTAGTTGGTCTTGCAAATCTGTGCAGGCCTCTTCATGCTATAGCAAGATCGATGACCTTTATTTGGAGATTAAACAAGGTGATTCACATGTTACACTCTCAGTGAGGATGGAAGGAAGGGTCCCTGAGCCATCATTTGGTTACCACAATTTCAGACAACCGGACCCCTTCACCTTGCTCTTCACTTCTGCCAGGGAAATAATTGCTGCCCACTTACCCTTAAAACACCGCCTCACATATTGACAGAGGGGACCAAAGGAAATAGCTGCTTTGGTTCTTTCTGAAGTTGGCTGCTCTTGTTTCATTTGGGTGGGGGGGCTAGTAAGTGCACTGCAGCTCTTTCCTTAACAGAAGCTGGGGATGGAATTAGAATGAGTCTCTTCTACATTGACTGTCTGTACTGGCAGTAGAAAGGGACGCAGGTGGCGCTGTGGGTTAAAGCCTCAGCGCCTAGGGCTTGCCGATCGAAAGGTCGGCGGTTCGAATCCCTGCGGCGGGGTGCGCTCCCGCTGCTCGGTCCCAGCGCCTGCCAACCTAGCAGTTCAAAAGCACCTCCGGGTGCAAGTAGATAAATAGGGACCGCTTACCAGCGGGAAGGTAAACGGCGTTTCCGTGTGCGGCTTTGGCTCGCCAGAGCAGCGATGTCACACTGGCCACGTGACCCGGAAGTGTCTCCGGACAGCGCTGGCCCCTGGCCTCTTAAGTGAGATGGGCGCACAACCCCAGAGTCTGTCAAGACTGGCCCGTACGGGCAGGGGTACCTTTACCTTTACCTTTACTGGCAGTAGACGCTACAGGCATAGAGAGGCTTCTGCAAGTGTGTTCCCTCATTAGGAGGGTAATTTGTGAATTGTACTATATTACAGTGGGATTTTATGTTATTCTTACTTTAACCACTGCCAACTTCTTTCATCATTCAGCATCACTGTTGATGTTCTTTGGCATTCATTGACTGATAAGGCTGATAGACATGAATTCTTTTGGTATTTGTTCTTTGGTACAAAAGAATAGCTTTAATCAGTTTTCAGTTTTAGTCCTCTATGATGCTTTGTTAATGCTGAAACTGTAGCTATTGCTGTAGCTGTAGCTGTTGAAGAGTTAGTCTTCAGCTGCCCTCTTAGTTTCCAAAAATATTTTTGACCTTTTCAACAGTAAATTGCTTCGGCACCAGTTATATTTGTTTGTATCTTTTCATCACTTTTCTGACAATTGAGGAAGTGTTTTAACTTCCATATTTAAACAGGGTTAGGTTAAGACAGTTCTTTCAGTGTCCTAGAGGAGGACAAGAGGTAGAAACTTGTCTAGTCTCATTCTCCCTGTTTTTTTTAAATGACTTGGTTATTCAAAGGAAAGCATATAGGAATTAAGGCAGCTTGTAAATGGCCTCTTGCCTGCTCACGTGAAGACTTCGTCAACTGGAAGACAATTCCTCTTTTTTCTTTCCTAATTGTGTACAATAAATTTGTGAAATAAAAGAATGATTAACAGGTGAATAAAAAATACTGTGGGCTAGTAAATTTGGGGAATTACTTGTCAGGCTGAAACTAGAATCTCTTAAATGTATTTTGAGGAGTTTTTTCCTTTCATCTCTTGTCTCAAATGCTGGCCTGTGGTCCTTTCGAGTGATTTTTTTCCTTGCACCCAGAAAAAGTGGTACTGACTCACCTAGAATCATAGAATCATAGAGTTGGAAGAGACCACAAGGGCCATCGAGTCCAACCCCCTGCCAAGCAGGAAACACCATCAGAGCACTCCTGACATATGGTTGTCAAGCCTCTGCTTAAAGACCTCCAAAGAAGGAGACTCCACCACACTCCTTGGCAGCAAATTCCACTGTCAAACAGCTCTTACTGTCAGGAAGTTCTTCCTAATGTTTAGGTGGAATCTTCTTTCTTGTAGTTTGGATCCATTGCTCCATGTCCGCTTCTCTGGAGCAGCAGAAAACAACCTTTCTCCCTCCTCTATGTGACATCCTTTTATATATTTGAACATGGCTATCATATCACCCCTTAACCTCCTCTTCTCCAGGCTAAACATACCCAGCTCCCTTAGCCGTTCCTCATAAGGCATCGTTTCCAGGCCTTTGACCATTTTGGTTGCCCTCCTCCAAACCTGCTCCTTCAGACATTTTTACAAGAAGAAGGGAAACTTGGGTGGGTCAGTACCTCCCTTTTTTCTGGGTGCACAGGGAGTAGCACCACTTGAAAGGGCTGAGTCATAGGCCAACATTTGAGGCAAGAGGTGAAAGGACCACAATCAAAGTATTGCCATAAAAGGAACACTGCAACATACCTGTGTCCTCAAGGAAATAATATTCTTAGCCAGGTACAGGACATGTAATGCAGGGAGATGTAAGTTTAGCATTAATCTTAAACCATTTAGCAATCCTTTGGTATCTGAGTATTTTATTTAATCTCTAGCTAAGAACCCTGATGATTCCTCCTTAATCTTCAAATTCTCCTGTTCAGCCACTTGATTCTGCTATTTATTGGCTAAGTGGCTTATAAAAAAGTAACATTAAGGACTTTCCCTCAGTCTCAATATAACAGATCTGTCACTTTTGAGCCTGCAGCTAATGGTGAAAGAAATGGAGTTTGTATTAATACAAGGCAGTGAGGATCAGACACTAGCTTCATTCTATGGCCCGTGCCATTTGTACTGTAGAGGCTGTGTTCAGTGCAGAAGCAGGATCATGCTCAACCCCAGAACCCACCTGTCCTGCGGGTGGGCCCGCCAGGCTTTCTTGTCTTAGATCAGCCTTTCTCAAACTTGAGTCCCCAGATGATGAGAACTACAACACCCATCATCCTTTACCACTGGACCTGCTAGCCTAGGTATGATGGGAGTTGTAGTCCAACAACATCTGGGGGCCCAAGTTTGAGAAAGCCCATATTAGATGTAACATTTATAGGTAAAGGACCCCTGGATGGTTAAGTCCAGTCGAATTTGACTATAGGATGCAGTGCTCATCTCCGCTTTCAGGCTGAGGGAGCCAGTGTTTGTCTGCAGACAGCTTTCTGGGTCATGTGGCAAGCATGATTAAACCACTGTGGCACATGGAACACCGTGACATGTGCCAAAGCACACAGAAATGCCATTTATCTTACCACTGCAGTGGTACCTATGTATCTACTCACATTGGTATGTTTTCAAACTGCTAGGTTGGCAGGAGCTGGGCCAAAGCAACAGGAGCTCATCCCATCGCGCGGACTCAAATTGCGATCTGCAAGCTCAAGAGGCTCTGTGGTTTAGACCACAGCACCACCCGTGTCCCTATTGTAACATTTATATGGAGCTTGCAGGCATAAAATCCCAACATGCATAATGTACAAAAAATTGTACCTAGCATGTAAACATCTGACATGCCTAGCAGATGTGGCAGATGAGTGCAATTCCCCCCTTAAGGTCAGCACTTCTACACCCACAGTATTGTATAAACAACCGTTCTTCAACTGGTGAGTTGAGACCCACTAGTGGATTGTGGCCTGATCCAAGGTGGTTCACAACAGAGACTCTACTATCATGCAAATGTATGGTAAAAAAGGAAATGGGTCCCCAAATGCATCTTTGAGTCAAAAGTGAGTCCTAGGTCTGAAAAGGTTGGGGATACCTAAGCCAAGCCTGATAGAAGCTTACATTCCTTGCAGAGACATGATGTTTCTAGTTAGAGATTTGTTACACTTCATTGGAAGTAGAGTAAAAAAGAAAAAAAATCCAGTGGTTGGATGAATGCTGAAAAACCTTTTCTTAAAAAAATATTGTTAATTGTTGGCTCACACTACCTTTGCATTTTAAAACTCCTCTTCATGCACATTCAGTGGTAGTATATTATTTTATATGGCCTCTAGCATGCTGAAACTGCTACAAAATACTCCTTGTCATTTGTTTTCGGTGTACAGAAACAGCACTAATTCTGTAATAAAAATGTATTTCAGTGAGAAATGTCCCTATTGTGTTCAGTGGAGCTTACTCCCAAGTAAGTGAGTGTAGGGTTGCAATCTAAAGTGATCTTTTAAAAACCCTTGCATAATAGATTTATATGTAAAATGCACACGACACACAGGTCAGTTTGTGCCAGAGCAGGAAAGTAAAGGTGTTTTAGCTATCTTTTGAAAGCTGAGCTTATCTCCTGTTTCTCAGACAAATAGGCTGGAGTTTACATTCATGGAACCCAGACTGTCTGTCAGTAGGGAGTGGAGGTGAGTTTTGTCCTTCTAGTTTCACATGCTCTGTAGCCGTGAGCAAAACTACTGGGACAAACCCTTCCCCTATCACGTTCCCCTTCCCAGGATTGGAAGGAAGCCAGGGGTTTGTTTTGACTCTGTTTCTGAGGCCCTCCTAGTGCCTTGGGAGTGCAGATCTGAAGGAAGGTCCGTCCTCTGCATCTCCACTGTGGAGAGAAGGGCCAGGGCTGGATTCCCAGCATTGCCTTGCAACCCTAGCTCTAAGCGGGAGAGGAGAGGGGAGGGGGATTGGCCTGGACCTCATACTGAGTTTTGAAGGTGGCCACAAATTTTGGCTTGACTATCAGGGAAACCCAGCAATTTTGGGTCCCTTCTGTATAGCAAAGGGGGAACTAGAATTACTTGGAAAGAATCAATGCCTTGTAATCATGCTTTAGTTTTACCATAAGAAGGTGTGGACAGGTAATATTAATGCTTAAATGGCTTGCCTTCCTAGGTAAAATCCCAGACTGAGTTGAGGAAGACTCCCGTGTCTGAAGCTAGGAAAACGCCAGTCACTCAGTCTCCCAACCAGGCCAGCAACTCCCAGTTCATACCCATCCATCACCCAGGAGCTTTCCCTCCTCTTCCTAGCCGGCCAGGTAAAAGCCATGTGCTCTGTATTAAAATCATATCTATCCTTGTTTAAAACTCATGATGTTGTGTGCTGATGCCTTCCACCTATCTTTTTCTATGTAGGAAAATAAAAACAGAAAAGGTTTCTTAGTAAAAATGCTCTGACTTCCTTTAACTGGGTGGGCATGATAGATGCCTAGCACTGTACTATATTGCATGATCTATACCCAGGTGCATAGTAATGATCTCTCTGCAATGTCTAGATAATAGCACATGTGTGTTTTCTGCCACAGGTGCACAGAGTGGAAAGCCACCTCACACATAATTTTCTCAATGTGCATACCTATGGTGGAAAAGACAATTCTGCTGTCACGAAAAGCTTACCTTTTTGTCACAGATATTAATCTTGGTGTTTGAAAAAGTAATGTGCAGAACAGGCAGCTCATAATGTGACAAAGTGTATGCTTTGTGTGTAGTATACAGCTGCGAAGATGAAAGCCATCACTGTGGGTCTGAGAGGATGTGGCACCCCACTCCATCCTGGAATCCTTCCCCAAAAGGGGTTGGAACTGGAGCTGAAGGCTTGCTTGTATACATGCCCCCCCCCCACTTCTCTTACAGAAGAGATGAATGGCTTAATAAATGGCTGAATCAGATGCTGATTTTGAATGTGGGTCTCCTTAAATCTGGAAAGAGTGGGGCCAGGGAGGAGCCAAAGGCCCTTTCACAGGGGAGAATCCTGGAAGAGGAGACAGGAAGTAACATTTGAAGAGCCCCCTAAGCATTCCATGCGTGAAAAAGTAGTTTTCTTTTTTTAAAAAATGTCTGTTTGTCTTTCTTTCTTTTCTTTTTCCCAGGCTTCCCACCTCCCACCTATGTTATCCCCCCTCCTGTGGCTTTCCCTATGGGCTCAGGATATACTTTCCCAGGTGGCGTTTCTGTCCCAGGAACCTTTCTTCAGTCTGCAGCTCATTCACCTGCAGGAAACCAGGTGCAAGCTGGGAAACAATCCCACATTCCTTACAGCCAGCAGCGGCCCTCTGGACCAGGCCCAATGAACCAGGGACCTCAGGCACCATCCCCTTCTCAACAGTCCCTTGCATCCTTACCAGCTCAGGCAACAGCACAGTCTGCAAGCCAGTTGCAGGTCCAGGCTCTGGCCCAGCAGCAGCAACAGCAGCAGCAACAACAGTCCCCTACAAAAGCTGTTCAGGCCTTAGGGAAGAGTCCTCCACACCACTCCGGATTCCAGCAGGTGAGCTTTAAGGAGAAGAAAGTGCCAGAGGGACCCAATCTGGGCTAGAGTGCATCTGTAGGTGAAAATCTGGTTTTTGGCCAGGGAAGTGCAGGTTCTTTGCTCAAATAAGAGTAGCTCTGATGGAAAGGTGCAAGCAAGGATGGAGAGAAGGAATGGGCAAGCAGATGGGGAGAGAGTACAAATAAAGTAGGAGCCTAACTGCATTGTGGGGACAGGGCAGCAGTGCAGGAGCCTGTGGACTTACTGTTACTACTTTGAAGGCTCCCCCTCTCTGCCCAAAAGTGCCTGAGAGAATAACAGCTTTTAATCCTTTTAAGTTTGACCGAAGCTTTCCCTGAAGCTCCTTTTAAATTTGGGGTGGCTAGCCTTTTGAATATTAGGGTTCCTATAGCTTTAATAACCTTACAGACTTTCTGTAAGGTTTGCAACTGTAGATCACATGTGAGCACTTGAAAGCACTGCAATGTTGTTTTTATCATATATGATTATTGTTATAGCATTAGAATTATTAATTAAAAGTATTTACTTACTTATATTATTTATCTAGTATTATGCCCCTTGCATCTGGGAGGGAATTTTGGTAGGTACAGCCCTTCAAACCGCGGAAGTTTCGCATGGCCAAGTGCCTGCATGAAATCCTTTCCCTTTAATAACAGGTGAAGCCTCATGTTGGAAGGTTCACCTCTTGTGTGGGTTCTGAAACATTTCCTTGGATTTTCTCTGGATCACGAGGTCTCAAAATGAAAGCCATAAGCTTTGCAGCTCAGTGGCACAGAATGTGCAGCCTTGCTCAAGTACATTGCACATGATCAGGTGGTGGCATGTTGTGCTCTCAGATCAGGTGGTGCACTGAGAGTGTAGCAGGCCTTTTTGGACAGTGAGGAACCAATAGTATTTTGCTGTGCAATGTTGCTTGCGGAATCTACTTCATCAAGTCAAGGGGTTCAATCAGCTAATCAACTCCAAAGCAGAGAAACAAAATTGCAGGCTGTTTTTGGCAGAAAGAGAATATGCAGCTTGCCATGGTTGGTCTCTTGGTAGCTAGAAACCTAAATTAGTCAGATGCTCTCCAGTTGTGCATAATGAATTGTGCTTCAGTATTCCCAGGCCGACTCCTCCAAGCAGCTCTGGAATCCTCCTCCTCAGGTCCCAGGCCCGTTGGGGAAGATCATGCCTGTGAAGCAGCCCTACTATCTTCAGGGCCAAGACCCCCTAAAACTCTTTGAACAGTCCATGCAGCCTCCCCTCCTGCAACAGCAGCAGCAGCAGCCTCTGGAGAAGAAGATGAAGCCTTTCCCCATGGAGCCATATAACCAGAATCCCTCAGAGGTTAAGGGGCCAGAATTTTACTGGGACTCCTATGGCATGGCTGATAACCGCATCATGATGGCGCAGCAGCAAGCTAACATGGACCGCAGAGGGAAACGTCAGCCGGGAGTCTTCCGCCCAGAGCAGGATCCAGTGCCTAGGATGGGTTTTGAGGTAAATGTGTGATTAATTGATGATCTTCAGGAAAAGGAGAGTGGTTCTCCTTTGAGTGATAGGTGTCTCCAAGTGGGTTTAGCTCCTCCTATCACTCAAAGGCAAGAAACACTGTAACTTCAGAGGAAGTTGCTTTCAATGCAGCAGTTTGTGGTGATTCACAGGATTACCAATTAGTAAAAACAGATTAATCTCTAGGTTGTTGATTCTATTGGGGAGGGGGTGTGCGCGTGCGTTTTAAAAAAACCTAAATGCATTCCAAAAGCACTTTTAAAAAAAATCAACTAACTTGGTTTAGCATCATTTTTAAGATAACACTGACAAACCAAAACAACCTACTCAACTTTTCAAGCTATCTACACACACACACACACACACACACACACACACACAGCGAGGGATGGTGCGTGGGGCAGGAGCTGCAAGCAAGAAACCCCCTGCCCTATCTAGGCAGTAGACAGCTGGTAGTGACTGCAATGGCTCCTTCCTCCCCCAACAAGAGTGCAGCTTCAATCGTCCTCTTCCCAGCCGTCAAGATCAAGGGCATATAATGTACACATGTTTTTATATTGTGAGGTACAAAATAAGAACCACAGTACATTTTTTTTAAGATGCTGCTGAAACTGTAATATCAAATAACCAATGTAAAGCTCATAATCTCCCACACACCCACTCCATGTTTGTCTGCCACTAGGATGGAACCCTGGGGAAGTCATCTTGGCAAGGGATGTGCACTTGAATGTTATCTTGGGAAAGCTGTAAAGTCCAGTTTGAGCATGGATTTCTGCCAGAACTTTACAAATCAACACAATTTGTTGAGGCTTTTCAAATTTTGTCACAGGGAACCTGCATGATTTGAATTGTTAGATATCACCCAAGTATAACTAGAGAAAAGCAAATATAGTAATTCCCTCTGGAAGTGCTGGCTCTTGGCACAGTCTGGGAGGAAGGAGATTGAAGAAGAAACACAAGTGTCACTTAAGGTGGCAAAGTAGATGCTGCCAGAAAGCTGAAACTTGTGAAAAGGTGGAACAGGCCCAGCACTTGGCATGTGTTGAAAGGGCACTTGGTCCTTTCCAATCAAGACCTGTATTAAAAAGTGTTGGATAGAGGAATTCACACTTTGCTTGCCAGTTATCTGCACCCCTATATGCAGGCTTCTCTGCAGACCAGAAACCAAATGACAGTATAAATACCCTATTTGCTTTTAGAAATGGCCTTGACTTAATCTTTGGCAACTCTGAAGCAAGCAGCAGCTATTGCTATTGCTCTTGCTTTGACATTGTTTCTCACATTCATGGAATGATCAATGCACAAACCCCCTTCCTCTTTTTTTTAATAAAATTGTCTTTAGCAGCAGTCTTTAGCACCACAGATCTATTGAGACAATGTTCTGTTTGAGCAGACCAGTTGCATCTCTGAGAACACTGATAACTTAATCCTGATAGATGCTGGCTGTGAGAAAGCCCTGGTGTGGTGTGCTGCAATGCTACCAAAGGTTAGAAGACAAAGAGCCTCCTTTTTGTGTCATCTTTTGATATTTGTTGCCCTGATTGTGCCTTCAGCTAAGCAAATGCCATTATAGCTAATCTCTGCCTATAATTTCATCCTGTAGAATGAACCTGAGTTCAGGTTGTATGTGCAAAGACGCAGAGGCAGGAAGCCCAGATTTCAAAGAATAAAACAGAACTCTATGAGAGCTCACTGGGAACACTTTACAAGGCCACCACAGAGCCCCGTGGCTGTCTTCAAGAAGGTGGCCCAAACAATAGTATTTTATATGCCTGGGTATCTAATTCTGTAATTTTAGGTTAGTCTCCCTATCCTTCAGTGTGGACCTCATGCCACATTTGAGGCATTTGGCAAGGAGCAATGTTGAGCAATGGGTGATTCATGGAGAAAATGGTACTGATGTAGACAGGCCAAGATAGAAGTAGTAGTTATCCACAAAAGGAAGCAAAACACCAGATCCCTGAATATGCTGTCATTCTGCACAACTTCCAACAAATTCTTGAAACTTGCTTGTGTAATAATTTTTAAAGCCCAGATTCCATGGCATAGATGATGAAACCTGCTTGTAGTTCATCCGGCTCTGATCATGAGCACATGATCAGGAACTGCATACAGGCACATTTTGGTTCTAACTACAGTTAATGAAGCTACTAAGATATTGGAACATTGAAGAACAAAATGCATTAATTCTCCACATATTTATTGCTGCACTAGTGGAGATTACATTCTCCCAAAGAAGATCCCAGTAATTTTTGCTGTATGCAGATTCAAACTTAGTGGGTAGCAGAGCTGCTCCTAAAACAAACACACACAGACTTGTTTGACTCAATTTTTCTCTTTCTCCCCTTGGTTTTCTTGTGCCCCTTTCTCTGTTCTCTCTTTAAGCTGCTTTTGCATGCTGGCATACCTTTCCTTGCATTCCCTTTCTCTGCCTTGCGTTACTGCTGGGCCCCCTTCTATTCCTGTAGACTCCTTGCCTACCTGCTGCTAGTCTTGCTTTCGCTTCTTTCCTTGCTGCATCTCACTGTGCTCCTTTCTGTCACTAGGACCCCAAGAGCTCCCCTCTGCTTCCTCCGGACCTGTTAAAGAGTCTGGCTGCCTTGGAGGAGGAGGAAGAGCTGGTTTTCTCTAATCCTCCTGATCTTTACCCAGCTCTGCTGGGTCCTCTCGCCTCTCTTCCTGGACGAAGCCTCTTTGTATGTATTTGACTTAATTCTGCTGCTTCTCATTCTAATTTTGGCATATCTTTTTTTTATTTATATTCCGTTTCCCTGAAAGGTCAGTAGGACACATGAAATCCATGTCCCTTCCTGAAATAGTTGTTAAGGGGAAATTTAAATAAGCAGAGCTCATATGCTCAGGATCATAGATATCAGCTAAGAGGAAGTAGCTTTAACATAGCTGTAATACTTTTATCAATCCTGGGATTGCTATTTTCTTACCCGGCAACTGATACCTTAAAAGCTCTGGAAGAGGGGCTGTTAGTAAACTTCTCCCTTATGGTACTTCTTGTTTGGACTTACCTTGACTTTCTAGGCCTACTCCACCGTGAGGGAGCAGGAGAAGCTATTCCAGTTGACTCTGCTCCTGTTCCAGAGCTCTTAAGCAGGTACAGTCTCAGAATCAAAAAGCGGTAACTCTAGATGACCCAAATCCTGATCTCTTGCCTTCCTGAGAAATTCCAGGTTGAGTTACTATCTTGTACAAAACTGTATCATTTCTCTTTTATAATACGAATGAATAAGCTTGTATCTATACGGGAGGTTGGAGACTGAAACTGAGAAACGAATTTTCAGTTTTGCAGGTGCTTGGTGGGTTTTGATACTGGAATACATTACCCTGCACACCTGTGCAAAAATATACGCCACAGGTTGCATGTGGACCATTAATCCCTTGTTTGAAGGATCCCCAGGCAACTTCAGCAATTAACTTATGGGGCCCACACATTCATTGAGCCCATTGATGGTGTCTAGGTCTGTGCAAGTTACCTCTGCCTATATAAGCATAAGATCAAGTATCAGTGTAGCCTAACCTCTAGATGCCTTGTTGTCAAGTGTCAAAATATAAATGTTAATGTGCCATATGGTATCCACACACTTGTCTGACAGGAGGAGTTGAATGTATTATTGAATGTATAAGAAGATAGTAACATGTTCAATATAGTATCCTTCTGAGGAAAAAGATCATGGGTTTTAGGGGCTTTTATCTTTTTTTACCTTGGGTGAAATTCTAAAGCTTGTTTTTATATATATATAAAAAAGCCGCGGGCACAAACATAATACAAAGGTAGGGTTGCTTGTTTTATGGTGGGGATGAGCAGGCTGTGGCTCTTTTGATGTTGTTGAACTACAGGTCCCCTCAGGCCCAACCATCATAGTCAGTTGACTGGGCCTGATTGTAGTCCAACAAAATCTGGAGGTCCTCAGGTTTCTCACCCATGCATTATGGAAACCAAGGGAATAAGACCATTTTGATCACATCTGGGGAGTATCCACTCTGTTCTCTATAACTGGGAGGATAGGCACTTGATGAAATTTCTCTTTTCCTGTTAATTGGTCTGTTGAAATGCTTCTCCAAGGTGCCAAATGGGAATTTTGGCAAGTGCCGTTGTAGCCCACAGGATTCTTGAAGACATTGACCAAATATCTGTGGCCATGAACTGTAGGCCAGTTGAAACATTACAGCTCCTTCTCCTCCAAAGTCTCCTTCTTTGGAGGTCTTTAAGCAGAGGCTTGACAACCATATGTCAGGAGTGCTCTGATGGTGTTTCCTGCTTGGCAGGGGGTTGGACTCGATGGCCCTTGTGGTCTCTTCCAACTCTATGATTCTATGATTCTATGAGCTCCTATGCCAAAATAAGTCCCAAGCTATGCTCCTCATCTTCATGGATTGGCCTGAGCCAGTCTTTTCCACAGCAGCCAGCACTTGGGGATGTGGTACCAGTGTGCAATGCTGCCCATGTTTGGGCCAGCACAGAGATGTTGTCAGCATTATTTCTGCCACACGAAACATCACTAACAAGGAATTACTCTTTAGTACTTGAAGGGGTGTGAGGGAACGTTACATTTAATTGGCATTCATCAGTTGAGCAGGTCGTTGTCTTTCAGCATTGGTTCCTACCCTCTAAAATGGGGTTAACAATTATCCTTCCACACAAGGTGGTTGTGTGGATTAGCACAATGAGGGCTACAAAGAACCTGAACATTTGAATGGGGATACTGTGGGTGAATAAACTGTATTTCAAGTGTGGCTCAAGGCTTTTGATTTCTAGGAAGGTGAGGTGGTCCATGTATAAAATGCTTGATTTGTACTAAAAACAGGTATCTAACATTCATAAGCACCAAATGTATTAGTCCAGGACATTTGTTTAACTGAAGATATAAAAGGGAAGTCATCTCTGTTTGGATGATATACTTGATCCTTTATTTCTACCTACACAAAATATACTGCCTATAGAGATTCTGCCACATAAACCCACACATTCCTACTCTGTCTTTAGTGTTAAGGTATAGTGGTGTCTTCTGAAGCTTCAGGTACTGGTACATTACACCAGCAAGGTACCAGCTTGGATGAGTAATATTGAATTGTTCAACTTAGTGAATAGTTCTCCATGTAGCATTCATTTAGTTTTGGTATTACTTCAGTTACCTTCCCAGTTCCTTCAATGACCTGAGCTGAACCCTCCACAAGGCAAGGTGATTTTTGCCTACGAGGTGTAGAAAGAGTGCCTAACTCTTGACTACTGTCATTCGCTCTACGCGGGGCTGCCCTTGAAGCTGTCCCAGAAACTCCAGCGGGTGCAGAATGCTGCAGCAAGGCTCCTCACGGGGTCCCTGCCATGGGAGCATATTCACCCAGTGCTTTTCAAGCTGCACTGGCTCCTGGTAGAGTACAGGGTCAGATTTAAGGTGCTGCTTTTGACCTTTAAAGCCCTTCACGGCCTTGGACCCTCGTACCTACGGGACCGCCTCTCCCGGAATGCCCCACGGAGAGCCTCAAGGTCCATAAATAGCAACACCCTAGTGGTCCCGGGCCCTAAGGAAGTCAGATTAGCCTCAACCAGAGCCAGGGCCTTTTCAACACTGGCTGCAGCCTGGTGGAATGCTCTGTCTCATGAGACCAGCGCCCTGCGGGATCTGATTTCTTTCCACAGGGCCTGTAAGACAAAGTTGTCCGTCTGGCCTTTGGCTTGGAGCTAATTTGATTCCCTCCCCCTCTTTCTTTTTCCTTTCTCCTCCTGTGAAGAAGCTGCATCCTAATGTTTTAATGTTGTATTTTAATCTTGTTTTTTAAATTGTATTTTAATGAACTTGTTTTTATTATTGGTTGTTAGCCTCCCTGAGCCCGGTCTTGGCTGGGGAGGGCAGGGTATAAATAAAAATTATTACTACTACTACTACTACTACTACTACTAACTGACCAGAGTGACTGTCAAAGTCAATGTTTAAATCTAGTTCATTAGCAAAATTCTCAGTCTGTTCTGGGTTCCAAGGTACATAAGCCATCACAAGGTACACATGCCAGCAAATGTTTGCATTGGTTTGCTACCAGATAATTTTAGAGTATCCTTCATCTGCTCATCACAGTTTAGGTCTGATGTCCTGAATTACGTAGCTGGCTTTATTTGTGTAAGCAAAGGCACACGGTTACCATTCACCTCTGATTAGAAACTTGCATGATTAAACCAGTGAAGAGCAGCTTTCTTTGCTGCAGATCTAGCACTAGTCAATATCAGTTCAAGGCAGCACATGATATTGCACTGGAACACACCATAGAAGGTGGGATAATATGTGTTCAGTGCTGGAAAATAATTGATTATCTTCCCCGGGCATTAAAAATTTGGAAGTTCCCAAATTTCTGATAGGCAAGACTGAATTATGATTTGTATGAATTATGCAAATTGAGCAGCTTTGCATAATTCTTTTTGCATAATTTATCATTGAGCAAAGAACTATAAGGGCAATGAAGCTTTGCTGCCAATGATTTCAAATATCAGCCATCCCTCTGGTTTTTTATATTTCAGCAGGCATTTGTCACATAGTTTTGGTTATTCCTTTAAAGACAGATAGGGCAGAAACTTGCTAGGTTTTTTTAAAAAAGGAAAGCTGGATTTCTCATGAAGGATTCTGCACCCAGTAAAATATTTTGCACTTTGTGCCCTAACGAACAAAGCAGTTTCAGGAATTATTGGGAAAACACGGCTAATTCAGTCAGTAAGTAATCACGTTTGCATGAGGGCCCACACCACTAGTATAGCATTTTAATTAACAAACTACAGTCTAAGTGCCTTCAAGCACTGAATGATGTGTTATTTGAGGTGCTGGGACAAACCCTATTTTTAAAATGACGTTCCCCAGGTGATTTGCTTTTTATTTTTCTAGTCAATTTACTGAGTTCCTTCTCAAATTTGCAAATACGTCCTTGCTTCCCACTTGCAAAATAACTCTTCTGTATTTATTTTGCACAGTATGTTCTAAGCATCTCTGTTGTGTAACAAAAGAACTGGGCAAAAGTCTTCGCTGCATTTTCTTTTCTCACACAATTGTTTCAGCACTCTTATGATGGTTGCTAGAACCATCTGATTTATCCAGAAATGTGACCCATGTTTTCAGTCAATAATGCATAATGTTTTTTCCCTTTGGTTTTCTGAAGAAATCGCTGCTGGAGAAACCATCAGATCTCATGTCTCAATCATCTTCTTTCCTGTCGCTCACGGGCTTCTCTCTTAATCAGGTAATTAACTATAGAGATTGCTTCTCTCTCTTTTTGGACATCAGTTCACGTGTTAATTTTTGTAGGAGTCTGGACTAAGCTTCTTCAGATGGGAATCTCATGTTGGAGGAGGGGAAGAAGTTCAATATAAATCCTTGCCTAGTTCTGGGTTAGGGTGTTTCTTACTGATAGGCTGCTTCTTTAATTGCCTAACATTTGGAGAAGTCTGTTGTGTGACACGCACACCATTCTACAACCTGAAGTGGTGCACTGCAAACACAGGCTTATCACCTCATGTACTGGGTAATAATCTCTCACAACTTTTAATACAATTTTGAAGAAAGCTTCACAACCTGAGTCATGTGGTATTTCAATTGCTGATTTTTTAAATGTATTTTTTCCTTGGTTTTAATGTATGGTTGTAAGTCACTTTGAGTTTCCTTGGACAAGAAAAAGTTAATAACAAATATAATGAGTAAATTAAAATAAATAATAATACAAAGAATTGCAATTTGATGCTTTAACTTTAGTCTAATATGTTCATGTTATGTTTTTTGGTTTTTTTATTCTGCGATTTGCAATTGGCTCATTGGCTAATTGTTCAAGGAAAATATTTAAGAAATAAGGGAGGAAAAAGCCCTACGTGCTCTCAGGAGTAGGCCTGGGCGATATATCGATATATTGCCCAGGACGGGTATGAGGAGCAGACCACAATGTCGGCTTCCCTCAGCGGTATATCGCTGGTGAAACAGCCACTGCTCCTAAGTCCCTCTGGAGGGAGTCAAGAGTTCCTTTGGCGAGGTGCCGATCCTTCTGCATCTTTAAACTGCTCGGCTGAGGAGTGTGCAGCTGCCCTTGCCTCAGTCAAGCAGTTAAGAGACATCCCAGCCCGGCGCTGGCCCATCAAGCCGGGGGGGGGGCTCTGTGAAACTGCTCAGCTGAGGGGAGCAGGGCTGCCAATGGGCAATAGCGCTGGGCGGGGGAAACCCTCCCTCCCCCCCCCCCCCAGCTGAGCGGCGCAAACAAGCTGCATTGTCATAGCCTGCGTGAAACTCTCTCAGCTCTTGAGGTGAGAGCTGGGGCAGTTTCCCCTGGTGTCTCGTGGTCAGAGGCCAATGCTTCTTGTTTTTTCAACATCGCAGTATATCATCAAACCATGATGTTTGGCTGGCGATACACCGCAGTGTTGAAATGCTGATAGCGCCCAGCCATACTCGGGAGCCTGTTCCCTGCATTTCTCTGTGTGAGTCACTGTTCTGATTGCGTTTCTAAGGAGCAGGTAATTCCCCAGCTCATCTGCATTGGGAGTGATTGCTTGAGCCAATCACACCTGCCAGAGAATTTCATTTTCCCAAAGCAGAACTATTTCAGATGAAGCAAAACATCTGTAAACATTGCATTTGCCATTTCAAACCACAAACCACATGTTCACCACCATTTTGTTTCTGTATTATTATTATTATTTTTAAAATCCTCTTTTTAAAAATTGGAGACTTGGGTGTTGTTGTTTTTCTAATACCCCCAAATATGTGTTATATCCATGTGCTGCGCTATAATCTCTAGTGTGGTTATAATGTGTGATTCAGGACGCATGAAGTTGTGATAACTATGTCTTATCACCCAGAATTCCTTGATTCTTTTAAAAAAGATTTCCTTAAAAAAATGTAGTGAAATGCAAAAATAGCTCTGTGTCTTTAATAACAGTAAAAATCATTTTTTAAATGGCATGTTTCTCGAGCTGTGAGAGCTGTAACATTTGCTTGCCAGCTTAGGTATATCTTCCCTGATTCTGACAGAAAAACTTACTTCACTGCCCAAATGCATTAATGTATTGGATAGGTCTAGGGAGCAGGTTTAATTTTCATCTCTTGCTCTTGCAGGAAAGATACCCAAACAGCATGTTCAATGAGGTTTATGGGAAAAACCTCAATGCCAGCACAAAACCAGAGGTCACTCCATCAGTGGCTCACCAGGAGACTTCACTCTACTCCCTCTTTGAAGGTACTCCATGGTCTCCATCTCTTCCAGCCAGTTCAGGTAATACACTTTCATCTATGTATAACATATATTAAGATTTTTCACTAACTAGTTCAGAACCCAAGCGTGGTTTGACTTTCTTCTGTGCAGTCACACAACCCACCCTCTTTCCTTGCTGCCCATGTCCATTTTATCACTTGCTGTATTTTCTGGGAAGTGAACTGAACAGAATGCCATTTCCCCCACTCCGCATGGCCTAGCATTGGCAATTTTTTTACTTGAGAGGACAAGCAATAAGTACCAATTTGTAAGGAAGGTTTAGCTCTAGAAAGTTCCCAAGGTGCGGAACAATTATGCCTTGACCAAAGAGTTTCCCACTCAAAGATTGGTCATGTCAGCTACTTGTTTTGTCATGTAAGCATTATAAACCCATTTCCCAAATTGCTACAATTTCAGTTTTGTTAGTCTGCTTGATCCTATATGTAAGATCCTATATGTAAGATCCTATATGTAAGAATGCTGCAATGAGGAAACAAAGCCAGGCAAAGACTCAAAAGACAGCAGTGAGAAGTGTTCTTCTTTTAGATGGCAGTTAAATGACATGATATTACACAACACAGAAATTGTAAATAAGGGGCAACGCTCCCTGCAAGAGTTTTTTTACCTCAACCTTAACAAAGTAACAGATTTAAATGTAGTATGGGATACTAGTGAGGCAGTAATGAGAGGTTTTTTAATCAAATACCAAAAAAGAGGGGGGGGGGACGACAAGAGATTTTGAACACATTAATTATCAAAGAGAAGGAATTAAATATAAAACCAGAGAATAAAGAAACTGCAGACTACCGAATTATTACAAGCAAAATTCTCAATGTTGGTGAAGCAAGAGATTGAAATGAAAATAAAATTAATGAAACAAAAAAACTTTGAATCTGCAAATAAGCCAGGTAAACTGTTGGCTTGGCAACTTAAAAAGGAAAGGAAAAATAAGATAATAAATAAAATTACTGATGAAGGGCAACATTTGATAAGCCTGAAAGAGATAAGAAAAGGTATTTGTAAAATTTTACACAGCATTATATCGGTGTGCGAAGGAAGATCCCGAGAAAATTGAATCTTATGTAAACGGCTGTAATATACCTAAAGTTTCTAAAGAGGATTTGAGAACGTTAAATGCATCCATATCAATGTTGGAACTGCAGTTGGAGATAAGTTGAATGAAGATGGATAAAGCACCAGGCCCAGATGGAACTACTGCAGTTTAATATAAAAAGTTCAAAGATGTGTGTGTAGACTCAAAAAACAGCAATCTGTACATTTGGGGGTATTGTGTTGACTTTGTTCTCTAACCTTCTGTTCTAATAGATCATTCAACACCAGCTAGCCAGTCTCCTCATTCCTCTAACCCAAGCAGCTTGCCAAGCTCTCCTCCAACCCACAACCACAATTCTGTTCCATTTTCCAACTTTGGGCCCATTGGGACTCCAGACAACAGGGATCGGAGGGTCGCAGATCGATGGAAGACTGATAAGCCAGGTGAGCAGGAGGTTCTAGCATGAGGTATCATTTCAGTGGTTTGTTGGGTCACTTGCTTGTTAACCTTTCTCCCTTTCAGCAATGGGAGGATTTGGCCTGGACTATCTCCCAGCAACATCTTCCTCATCAGAGAGTAGCTGGCACCCAGCCAGCACTCCCAGTGGTACCTGGTCAGCCCATGGCCCGTCCGTAGAGGATTCGTCAGCTGTGCTCATGGAAAGCCTGAAGGTAGGTTATATATTGAGGCGCCAGGACAAAACATGGCAAGAGTCATTTGGAAGGTTGAGCTAGTGGTTTTGCTTCTTACTACAAAATAATACAAATGTCCCTTCTGCTGACAACATCTTGAGAACATAAGAAGAGCCACCTCTTCCAGCTCCCTTTATTCCACAGTGGCCATCCACATATCGATGGGAAGCCCACAAGCAAGAAAGGAGAGGGCAACAGCGCTCTCCAATGTTATTTCCCAGTGACTGGTATTCAGTGGGTATCTTGCATTCTTCCACAAGAACTGGAACTGGTTGTTGATTAAAACTTGGGTAGTCGAGCCTTAATTACAGATTTAGACTCCTCTTTTAGGTATCAACATGTTTTATTGTTTTCCTGGTCATTTTTATACGGATAAGCTATTCTGACAAAGAATTTAAATTATTTTGTGATGGCTAATTCTTCTTTTTAACTGCTTTTTAAAATAGTAAGTTAGTGGGGCGCTATTGCATTATTGAGTATTCCCTGTTCAAGATTTTAGCTGCTGTATTCCTCTTCTCTTCCTTCAACATCAGCCCACATTTCATGGCCACTGAGCATGCTCAGTTCAAATTGAGGACTCCCCCTCCTCAAGGTTTTATTTTAAAATGTACTCCTGCAAGTCTGCTGATACCTTCCCCCTTGTGCATAAGTGCTGCATTTTGACTACAACAACACTTCCATTCACAACCTGAACATCTGAAATAGAATTATTGTCCTGGTTGATACCTGATTCTTAAGGGGCCGTGTTTTGAGTTTAGCAAGAGCTGAAAGGCCAACAGCATTTGCTCTGTCCACTACTGTGCTCCCATTTGAACTGAGACATCAGTGGGCTCCTTAAGTCACTTCTCTGGAGAGTATACAGCAACAGGAAACTGAGGAAGAGCCTTCTCCTAATTATTCAACTGAGTCACTCACTCAGACTAAGGCAAAAGGCTGGACAGAGGTGCTGCCAAAGTCTCCTTTGCTGTTTACCCTGGTAGAGCAGGGATGAGGAACCTCTCCACCCCACCCCACCCCAAAGTGGTTGAACTTCAACTCCCATCAGCTTTAGCCAGTGGGGCCAGAAACAAAGGTTGAAGTGCTTATTTCTGTTTACACTGGGGATGATGCAGTTAAAGACCTGTTTGCCTGTACCTTGCCTCATGAAAGCAGTTGAGGGTGCTGCATAGTAGGCGAGGAATTGGGATGGGAGACTGCACTGGGCTGGGGAGAAGCCGGTTGCCTACTGTTGCAGTACATAGAAATGAGAGCGGGTGGCGAGAGCGTGGAAGAAAGTTCACTTATTTTGACCGTTTTGGCATTTTCTCTTGCTACTTTCGCTTTCACGTTAGCGGATGTTTGGTGTGTGCTTCTTTTTAGTCTATCTGGTCCAGCTCGATGATGCACCCTGGACCTTCTGCCCTGGAGCAGTTGCTGATGCAGCAGAAGCAGAAGCAGCAACGTGGGCAAGGTGCCATGAATCCACCGCACTGAGAACGAAAGGGTGGCAACCTTTGCAACCGAAAAGCTCCATACATCATGGCATGTTGGGTTTGCAGGACTGTCTCACACGGCCCTGTGCGCGTGGCAGCCCTCTCTTCTGTTCCTTGCCGTCAGGAGGGCGTAAGTGCTCCACCAACCCACTGAGTGTGCACGAAAATGTCTGCAGTGCAACGGAAAACCAACACCAGGAACTCTCCCATCCCTCCGGGGCCCTCTGGAGGGAGAGAGGGACTGCTGTTTGTCTCACGGTAACCCGATATCACCGCCTCTCACCTTCTCCATCGTGCATGTCCCCAGCCATGTGGGAAAATAAAGTGCTGAGAATGAAGAGCAGATGGGAGAAGCCACTGAGAACTTCTCGATCCTCCTCCTCAGTTCTGGGGAAACCAATAGGAGTCTATTACTGATAGCTTTGCTGACTGAGAATGTAGTTGAAATTTATTCCTCAACATCTAAATTTCCAATTATTACTCTCTCAGTTGTAAGGCCACACTGAATTCTTCCATACACAGATGTGCTTTGTAGTCAGTGTGTAGCAACCCCTCCAGTCGCTGGTCCAGCCCGAGGTGGGTGGGGGTAGATTGGGTGGGGGTGCTAGCGCCCATCTCCCAAGTTAGGTAAGGAGTTTCGTGAGGAGAATCTACCCCCTCCAGTACCACTACCACCTTTTTCTCAGAGGTTGTCCCTGAAATAACCCCAAGCGGGAGAGATTCCAGTACTGAAGTGCAGTGGTCACTGCAGGGCTCTCCGTTAGGGCAAGCAAACCACTGCTACGGGGTTTTAAGTTAAATGGTTCAGATTCCTGTACATTTTATGATAGTGTAGTGACCAGCCTCATGAAATGGCAAGCTGGTCTGTGCATTCACAGCCTGACTCCCTTTTTATGTAGGTAGATAAAAAGCTTTGTGTCTTTCCCCCCACCCTACCCCACCCCCTTTCTCCCTTCCCCTCCTTCCCCTTTCCATGCTGGTTGCTTGTAGTTTTGTTCTTCATATACAACATCCCACAGTCATAGCAGGATAATGGGGACTAAAAGAGCTAGTCTGGACAGGATGATGTGTGCAATTCCTCTCCCTATAGGAGTATGCCCACTCCACAGGCCTGCACACACCTGTAGCCACAAGGTTTTTGGAACGGAAGTTCAAGGCAGCAGAGGACACATCACATGGAACCCGCGCACAGAAGCCAACCGTCCTACTTGCCCCTACAAGGGTGCACAATGGGGACAAAGGGTTCCACTGGATATATTTATTTGCGCAGAAGGAAGACTGCAAATCTTCTTGCATAGGATAAAAGGACAGCATTTATTTTTGTTTCCCAGCGTAGTTACGGAAGCAACCTAAATACAAGAAACTGCTGCAGTCGCAGGAGTGTGTGTGTGTGTGCGTGCGTGCGCGTCTGTCAGTTCAGGATCTGCAAGCTGGGAAATGGCTGCAGAGCAAAGCACATCCAGGGTCCACAAGGGACGTTGTGGAGTCGGGGAGCGGCCCCATATAGACTTGATATAAAAGGGAAGATGTATGCATAGTGCTCTGTCTAGGATAGGAATTGGACCCCCTTTGCCTCTCCATGCTAGCAGTGTTGCTGCTCTGCATCACATCTCTAAATGATGTTCCTCCGAAGCAAAAGTCTCAAGGATTAAGTTCCTGCCCTGGTTGTAATCTTCAGCTGAGACCCTCTGTGCTTATTTGATGCCCTGTCCCTGCTTCCAGCCCACCCTTCTTCCAGTTTGTGTATTTGAGCTGTGCATCGAGGCAGCTGCAACATTCCAGTGTTTGAACCACCACTGATTCTTGCACCCTAGGCAACCTAACCAGGTTCATCATCTGACTCTCTCAGCAGCGCCAGAGTCCCAGCCCATAGGCTCCTATTTCTGCATGAGAAGTCTGGTGTTCAGAATGTTTTTCTTGATCTTTTGAGCAGGGCTCCCTATTCTCCTCCCCCTTACACACACACACACACACACACACACACACACACACACCCCCTGCTGTCAGGAGCCTCAAGGGAAGGGAAGATCCTCCCCCCCCCAGCAGAGAAAACTGGTTTGTGTCGTAAGCTTCTTTTGTGTTTTTGTCTGTCTGTGCGAGACCTGCAGCTGCTGAACTCAGCTTTGCCTTTAATTAAACCATGTTCTCTACAGCCAGCCTTGTGTAGTTACATCTTCTTTCATCACTGAGCTGCAATTGAAAACTGTATTGTTTCTCTGCCCCCCAAAAGAGGAAGTGCTAAATTATGACATCTTACTCTGTTCAGTAGTGAAAGGGGTTTATAGTGCAATGAAAGCTTTGACTGCACTTAAGCATCTAGGTGGGGACAAATCCAGAGCAGACTAGGTTGCAGCCTTGATGCCAAGCAAAATATTATCTCCTGTTTGATTTCAGCTGGTGATGACAAAATGCTAGAGGCATACACATTACTAAATAGTTTTCCAGAACTTGGATACTATAAATATCTAATGTTAACTCTTTGGAACTGGAGTGAAGTCTGAGTAGTAATACAGAGACACACACTAAAGAACAATGCAGTTTTATTGATAAAATGACAGAACTGCAGCTTTTTATGGAAACTTCAAACATCTAAAAGTTACTGAGAGCTTTACTGGCTTTCAAGGATTTATTAAGCATTTCAAAATGTAGCTGTCATTCTGGAAAGGCATTGCAGAGTAACTAAACCGCTGATTATTAATCACCTGGAGGCTGAATTATTGTAAACCAACTTTTCATGACTGTTAACTAGGATTCCCAGGTTGTATCCCAGAGACACACATGCAGTTAAGAAAAACAACCAAAACTCTTTGGTCACGGGACATGAGGCCTTGTAGCTTCTCCTGCACCTTTTGTTTCATCTTGAATAAGGTGCCCTGATTGATAAATAAGGTATTACCCTTATAACAGCAAAATGATGCAGAACAGACTTCAGAAGCCAAGGGTGATTCATCTTAGAGAATTTAAAGTTGTGTGCATGTCCTCTATAGACTGTGACCTGGGAACCCCTACCAGAAACTGAAGTGGACAACCATGATGTCTGCTATTGCTGTAACTATTATGACTGGACATAGAAGGATCAACCCAACAGTTTTTTCATATAACCAATTTGGCTCATGTTTTAGCTAGGAGATGAGTTTTAAAAAACCCAGTGCAGACCTCAATGGATATTCGTTTAAGCAGAAAATAAAATTCAAAAAATAAGATAAATCAATCCCTAGAAGATTCAGCGAACATGGATTAAATGTCTTATAATGGGATGAGTTGCCTTCAGAGGTAAACGCATCGGGGTCCTCTCGCTTCTTTGTAGGGTTTTGAGCTTGTTACACTGTAGAAAGAGATTTGGGATCTTGGCTGCTGTCTTCTTCAACAAAGGCTTTGGGGAAAATGCCAACTTTTCCATTGCACTCCCCTTCCAGCCACTCATCATTCACTAGAAGATGAAATAACATTGTGTTAGAGTCACAAACTTAATCCATTAATGGGCAAGAATCAGGAAGAGGTGGAATATAAAGAATCCAACCAGAATCTGCAGTGCCTTCGAGAAATGCAACCAAGATGTAAAGGAGAATGGATCTCCTTGTGCCTCTCATAGTTTTGTAACAGAGGGAATTTTTGAAGGTACGACTTCTCTTATCCCAACATGACAAGTTGCACTTATCAGTTGCTTCACAACTCCTGAAGGTACAGAGGCCGTGACCCCTCTTGTTGCTAGATACCTTTCATGTCAGAACAAGGACTGGGAATAACGGAGAGCCAGATCATCTGCTCAGTACTTGATACTCATAAAGGACTAAGAATTATAATTGTATGTGTTTTTGTACAGTTAAGACTAACCATCTTCATCTGTTAACATTGCTACATCTGTTAACATCTGAAATATTGCCTCTTGGCCTTGATTATTTTGAGAGAGGAAGCTTTTTGCCTCCCTCAAGCTGTGTTGCTGAAAATGCCATTCAGGGCTGCACTGAGTAGACTGTGTCTGGAGCTCTTTGGCTCTTCCAGTGCCACTATAGTCTCCCTTTAGAGAAACTGAAATTAAAATAATGGGGTCTTGTTAGAAGAAAACCACTTGCAGCATAAATGGCAGGTGAAAACCCAAAGAATGAGGTTGCAGAAATAACTTGGAGAATTATTGGATCATTACAAAGTCTAAGGTCCAGATACACGTAAGCATAACAAACCAACCACAGGTTGTTTCCCCTGCAAGTCTTACTGAGAGGTCATAGCTGATACACCAGAAAAATAAGGACCTTCTACAGCAACGGCTTTCAGATGTCTTTCAGAACAGAGAGTCCCTTCAATAAGATGTTTGAGGAAGTATCTGAGGAAGAGTACCTTGGCTTCTTTGGTACTTTGCTATCTTACAGTGGGTTCCCTTAACAGCCTTATCAAAACAGTGGGTAGTCTTTGAACTGCCCTTCTTATTTTATCTGCAGATGGAGAATATGATGGGACACAGAATTATCCAGGTGGAGGCAGACAAGTTCTGTTAGAATTTTCAAAAGCACACTCACCCATCTACTTTGGTATTGTGAAACTAGGATGTCTGTTTAGCATAAGTAATTTCATATGGAACAGGAAGTATACTGAGCAACAAATTGCTGTGTATATGGTTATTTTCTTACTTGTATAATGGTTTTGTCCTGAGCTCTATTCTGCCATTTCCTGACATGCAAAGATGAGCATAAGATGGTTGAACTTTCATATAGGATATATTCCACAACAAGATGCAATTCCCCCTTCCCATTGGCTATTCTTCCCCTCTACATGGGGCAACCCTCATGGCTTCAAGCCACTAAATGTGTTCTTGATGGTTCCTCAAGCTCTCTTGACCAGCATAGTTTGTGTGATAAGATGCCAATGGCCAAAACAGAATATGGAGTTTTGTGACAGCAGGAATTTGTTTCCCACCAGTGGAAGCCAATTTGCTTTCAGGTAGTCACTGCTGATTGAATCAGTGATTGTTTCCCAACCTACAAAACGCAATTGAATTGAGAAGTGTGGGAAAGTGTTATACTGTGATGGTTGTGAATTCTCTAATAAATGTTAGAAGTTCAAGCTTGATTCCCAGCAAGAGGCAGCTGGCTTTTCTGCCATGCATGCCCAGCCTTAAATTGTCAGATTACAGCCTAGCAATCATGTTTGCTACTTTAAAACACATGAGCAGCGTAGCTGAACTATAACTCCCACCATCCTTGGCCAATAGCCATGCTGGATGGGGCCAATGGGAGTTTAATCTACCAACTCCTGTAGGGCCACAGGTTTTACACCACTTCTTTAAAGGTCACGAGGTAGCAAGAGAGAATGCAGCTGCAACACCTCCTGCCCCATTCCTTTGCTGATCTTTGTGTCTGCCCTTTTTCTAGTACTTGCTGGAACGAGCATGAGCATTGGGACTACACCATAGCATAGGTGAGTGAGGTGACCAGTGGGGGAATTAGAGCGATGTCTCCTGCATCAGATGGTTTAAAGCTAGAAGCAGGACCTCCAGGTTGCAGTCTGGCAATTCTGCATCTCTTGGTCCATGGGAGCTAAAAAGGAGAAGGAGCCCAGAAGAGAAGGGCAGTAGTAGTTGTAGAAGATGCAAGGGGCCCATAGTTGCCAGTTATCGACTTCAGCAACCTGGTGCTCTACTGATGATGGTTGGGTCCAAAATGGAGGGCAGAAGGATTAGCAAGTGGTACCAGCACCACTTTCTGAAAGAGCTCTTGACCCTAAGGAAGAAGTCTTCTGCATGGTTCTTGGACTTAGAAGCCTCGATACACGTGCCTGATACAGGTCATGGCCTTCAAGTACTGCATGTTCACACTCTTGAAGAAAACACAGTGAATATAGCAAATTATAGGTTAGAATTGATTTGTCAAGAAAATGAATTTGCATCCTTGACGTTCTCTCAATAGATGGAGTTATGGCAACTTTTGCGTAATGTCCCTAAAACAAAGGAATTGTGTAGGGTGGTAGATTCCCATGCATGGTTAGTAAGGTTCTCTGATTTAGGGTTAGTTTACCTTTAGCCAGAACAAGTATTGTCTCCCCCTGTTGGAATTCCAAGTCCTCTGGCTGGCTGGCTTCATAAGTATACCGTGCTACAACCTGTTTGGCATCTGTCTGTTTTGTTATCTTCTGCTCAGCTTCCTTTCCATCTTCCATATTTAGATTGTCTTTGCCTGCCTGGTGTAAGAAACAACCTGTTCAAACATCTCTTTAGCCATTTCCTTAATTAGCAGTACATTAAAAAACAAGCAAGCCTCCCACGTTCTTCATATCTATCTAATACTGCTGTAAAAATGCAAGATTTTCAGTTAATCTTGCACCTGCAACTGGAAAATCTTCATCAGGATTAACAGAAATTAAGTCATTCACAGAGCCAGTATTAGGCCTCCTCTCTCATGTTTTCATGTGGATATCATGTTTGTATGCTGAAGTTCAGCAGAGTCCCAAACTTTTTTTAGAGGGGTTGGGGCAAATGGTTTGGAAACATCAGGTGTCTGAGGCACAATTCCATCCCTTCAAAGCAGGAAGGGCTGTGTTTACAATGGGCAAGAGAGAGCTACCTCCTATCAGAGGAGCCTGCCCACTATGTTTCTGTATGACACTCTGTTCTGGGCATTCAGGTAACGCCGTGTTGGGAGTGATCAAAATATCAAGTTGTGTGCAGCGGATTTACCCACCTGCAGGGGCATCTGTGCAGAAAAATCCATCTGTCTTGAGAAACGATGGATTGTGTCTCCAGGAGTGAAGTCAAACTGCTGAGTTAGCAGCAGCAAAGTGACCTCTCCAGGGTGCAAGCCTGGGCAGTGTGTATTGAGATCCTGGGCTGTCCAGACGACAAGACCGCTCTCTTGGCCTTGCTGACGTGGTCCAAAGGAAAGCAGAGCAATATCTTTGACACCAGCTTGGCTGCAAGAGTTGCTGGAAGGAGGCATACGAGGTGCCACCCAACCATCTTAGATACTCTGGATTTGTGTAGGGTTTACTCCTTAGCCTTTTCTTCTCCCAAAGATGTCCCACAAGGCAGCGGAGGTGAGGATCTGATGGACTACCTTCGCAGGTGAATGAGCCCCATCTGCCTCTCATTTCCCTCTACAGCACACGCAGAAACGGCATGCAAGCGAAGTCCCTAACTTGCCGAGGGTTTGAAACTCCTAGGCTACCCTCATCTGGTTTAGCCAGCCGGTCAAAGCTGTTCCCTGGGGTATGGCCACTGTCATATGCTGACAGCTTCTAGGAGTTTGGGAATTACTGGAACAAATAAGATGGAGTATTTGTTTTCTTGGGGTTGTTTGTAACTATGATATGAGCCAGTTCTAAGACTCCCTGCCCTAAGATTCCCTAATTTTACAATGCAGATGAGAGCTTAGAAGAGAACTCCAAAACCTCAAACCTACTTATGAATATGCTATTCAAATACAATTCCACTCTTAATTTTATATATTTTATGTGCAAGCCTCATCCCACTTCCACCTTAGTCGCAATTGTATGGGCAAGGGAAAAGATGAGTTGTGTCCTGGTGTGCTGATAAGGGGGAAAAGGTGAGAGTTGCTAAGAAGCCAGCAAACAGCTCAGCACAACACTTCTACCAACCTTGCCATCTCCTGGTCCCTTGCTGTGCAAAACGTGCACCAAACCTCTATAGGTTCACACTTATTGAGGCCAGCTTATTGAGGGAATGATCTGTTTTCAATTTCTTTCACACACAAGCTGTAGATTCCAGAATATTCCTGGAATGCTGGCCATCAGAGCTAATTTTTACTGATGGCTTTGGAAATCTCTTGAGATTTATATCCAGGACTATTCTGCCCCTTGGAAATACAAATGTCAGATCAAGAAAATAAAACTTGTGCTTTAGAGTTGTATGCTTTTGCCTAATGACTGGGATCCAAAACTGTGCAGCTAATTGTGCAAGACCAAGGCAGCAGTTTCTTTATTAAATAGAAACTTCCTGCCATGCCAGATGGCAACTTCTTTCCAAAATGCCTGCAGTTCAGTAGAAATCGAAAGTTCAACTGGACATGCCCATTCAGCAATTTTGGATCTCTGTGTAGTTTTCATGCATGTACTTTGGATGCTTTTTCCACCCTAAACTGCGAGTGTTTTATTCAATGAAGGCAGGGTGATGGCAAGCAGGAGAAGAGGTAAAGCAAAGGTGATTTTTAGTACTTTTGCAGGTGGTACACACAGGTTTATTTTTACACACACACTCCCCCCCCCCTTTTCTTTTTTTGCTTTGCCAACAAAGGTTAGACTGAGAATCAAGTTGGCAATGGCCATGAAGTGAACTTAGTTTGATTTGAACCCAGGTTTCCAAGATTACATTTGGTACACACTCCACTGTGGGCAAAGTTAGGGGACAAAAATGAAAGCTATGCTGCAGTTCTATCTCTTCCAATCAATAGACTGGGATATTTTCAAATATTTATCCACCAACATCACTGATGCCACCAAGTCAATTCAAAACTATAAAAAGCTAAATATAAGCAATGTTTAATTAAAGTGAATGGTTTTTTTAAAATAAAAAAACAATTATAAATATTAAAGTGCTTGTCAATTATCCCATTGCCAGTGTTCTCGTAGGCCAGATTGCAGGAAGAAAGGAGGAAACGGCTTCTTTCTGAGTGACTGAGCAGGAAAACACCTGCACATTTTGCTATTCTGGTTAACAAGGGTTAATAAATAGAAGCTGGGCTTTCAGCAAAGGGCTCTGAAATATTTTGGGGAAGTGGGCGGAGATTGGTGAGAGAATGCCTTCTGCTCCAGTATTGCCTACCTGCTCACTGCTGCACCACAATGTCAAGCACTTGTCCCTGGCGTGACTCCACACGGTCTCCATCCTGCTATCCTCACTGAGCAGCTCCAGCTCCTTGCTGTCTGTAGGTCGGTAGCTGAACAAGAGACAGCAGAAACAAGTGAATACGGAAGCATCCCTCTCTCCTCAGTCGAGGTGGATTTGGCAAAGGGAGGCCAGGGCGCATCTCCTACCTCAGTTTTGTGTGCTGGGCTGAGAGTCCCAGCTTCTGGCACACTTTCTCCAAGAGGCTGCAGTAGGACATCTCCGGGCTCCCTTGCAGGGCGATGGTGTATTTGTAATGCACTTTGACAATGTAGGGGGTGTCCAGGCCAATGAACTGTAGGAGGAGGGAAATGGTACAGGAGTGCCATGGTCTTTTAATTTTTCAAAAATAAGTTGAAATGTGTTCTCAGGATCCTGTTCAGTAGAAGGGAAAGAGTGCTTAATTTCTGAAGCAAATGGTGATGTACTGGGAACTCTGCCATGAGATGGAATCCTTGTCCTTTAAAAATCTAAAGTTTGTATATGCTCAGAGGCAACTTGTTATTTATTTACAATCTTTACAACACCATCCAATTGCAAAATTCTATGGGGAGCTCATGCTATTACAATGATAGCCCATAAAAGCAAAGACTAAAAAAGGAAGTAGCAAAATCAGTATAACTAAGGGCCAGTAAAAGCAAAAAGCTTCTCACCTCTGCCCAAAAAACCAGGGGAGCATCTCACAGTCAGTGTGTTCCTACCAAAAAGGCCTTCTGCCTCATAGACACACAGCAAAGATCACCAGAACATGGATAATGGAAACAAGACTCTCTCTGTCCAGGTAGGTCGCATATCAGTCGAAGCTGCTAAAATGTGTTCAGAGGTCACTGGGGCCTCTAATCACACTGCTGGGTTAAAAAGCACCTCTGGGTGGCAAACATGACCCTTTACTGCAAGACTGGAGAACCTACGACCCCCGCAAATCCCTTCAGCCCCAGCCAGCGGTAATGGTAACTGTAGTCCCAGCAGCATCTGGAGGAACACAGGCTCCCTATCCCTGCTTTTGGGGGCTGGGGGAGTAACAAACCCCATGAGAACAAATTGAATACCACCCACAAACATCCATCTAGTCTGGGCTGAGCCACAGTTTAGTGAGCCTCAACCAGTCCGTTACTGTGCCTAGGTACTGATTTAGCAGCCCCTGTGCCACACCTGAGTTTGATGAAAGAGAGAGAACACTTGGTGTCACTCGCATCTTGGTGACATCTCAGTCGAACTCTGGATTATCTCTTCCAGTGGTTTCAGGTAGCTGTTAAAGGGCTTGGGTGATAGAACAGAACCCTGTAGGACCCCAAAGCATAATTACTGGATGGGGAAAGGGAGGGACTTGTTGATCACCAAGCCCACAGCTATACCTTCTGTAGCTGGTCCTCCAAGGAGCAGAACCACTGCAGAAAGTTGCCTCCAACATTAATATTACAGTCCAGAGGGATATCCTGGTATGACAAGCCATGGAGAGGTCCGAGAGAATCAACAGGCTTGTCATTCCCACTCTCTCATGGCAAAGATCATCCCACAGGATGGCAAATCAGGCTTGAAAGCCAACTTAAATGGATCTCGAACATCAGTGAAATCAAAGTTAGTTGACTGGTAATCCCTAAGGTTTTTATTTTAAATTTTGACTTCAAGGAAAATTGGCATGGTTAAAGGATGAGTGGCTGGGCTACAAAACCAAGGGTAACCGCAAGAGCTATTTCTTTGTATGCCATTTGTTTACCAATACAAAACCTTCGGCCCAGTATACCTGAAGGAGTGTCTCTACCCCCATCGTTCAACCCGGACACTGAGGTTCAGCTCCAAGGGCCTTCATTGCAAGAAGTGTGGTTACAGGAACCAGGCAAGAGGGCCTTCTCAGTAGTGGCACCTGCCCTCTGGAATGTCCTCCCATCAGATGTCAAACAAGTGAACAACTATCTGATTTTTTGAAGACATCTGAAGGCAGCCTTGTATAGGGGGGGTTTTACTTTTGATATTTTATGATGGTTTTATAATTTGTTGGAAATGCCCAGAATGGCTGAGCAACCTAGTCAGATGGGTGGCATATAATTTATTGTTGTTGTTGTTGTTGTTTATTACATGTGGACACTGAACTATCAAAATGGAAATCAAAACTCTGGGGCCCTTAGGTTTCCAGTTGGCCATGTTCAAATGCAGAGTGTGAGAACTTCCCATCCCCAGCCCTGCCTCAATTTGTTTTGGTTCAGTTATGCGTCAATACATCACACAAACTCTTAGGCTTGTGTCCCATGTCCAGAAGCTCACACTGCAAGGTGGTCATTTACCTGTGGTGGTCTTTCCTCATCTGGAAGAAAAAAAAGAGCAGTTTTGTGAGCAGGGAATAACCAAAAAAATGTTCTTGGGTGGTACACAGGCAGTGGCTGTTGCTCTCAGTGTGATTTAGAACCATACAAAATTGGTGTTCTAAATCATGCAGAGAAGGCTCCCCACTTCAGAAACTTCACTTTCACTCCAACTCATAAAGAGTGATGGGCAAAGTGACGGGGAGAGAGGGAAGAGCTTAGTACATTTGTCCCTGCTTCCCCTCTTTCTGTGTAGTCTTTATACTTGTGCAGCATGCCAAGTAGAGCTACTGTCATACATGCCTTGGAAAGGATTCACTGTCTGTCACTCTTACTTACCTGAGGGACACCTCTCAGGGCAATCTGGGGCAGCAAAGCTGGGTGGAGGAGGGATGTCAACATCTGCACCAATTCCTTGCTGTATGAAATGGAAACAAGCATGACTGTCATGCATCGCAGAAATAAGCAATGCAAAATACGCAAGGCAGCCCCTCTTTGTTGGAAGCGAAAGAACAGGCAAGATTTGGAGTAACTCTGTAATATTCCACAGACAGAAAGTGTTTAACTTGATGGAAGAGTTTTAAACTTGAAACCTTGCCTAATCGTTCACCAACAAGTTATCCAGTTAACTATTCCAGGAGCCTGCAAATGAGCTTATATTAGATCCTGCCTATTGGGTTCTGAGAAGAAATTTTACATGCATAATCCAGTCACACACATTGTACTCATGCCATTCCTTCAAAAAGAGACCATGTGAGAAGGCGATCATTTGACCCTCCCTGTGCAGGGAGGGCTGAGTTCAAATCTCAGCTGTTCCTGGGCAAGTTATTATCTTCCCAGATGCTTTCTTTTGCCTGTGGGTTTTACAAACAGGGAAAGAAAAATATTAAATATAATGGTCTTATTATTGACAATTCAGAATATTTCCTCTGTAGCATTATCCAGGATTATCTGTTCCTTGTACTTTATATTTGCTCCTGTGATGATTTTGTATGTTTGCCTTATTTCTTTAGTGTTTTATAATTAAAGATGTATAGGTTGTTTTATAAATGTGAAATTAAATGTCTATATTCCCAGACTTACTTTTCTATCCAGAATAATAACAAGAGACTAGACCAAATAATATATGGACCGTAAAGCAAAGTGTCCTGGTTGTAACAGCAAAAGTGGAAATAGACATAGGATAAGTGGAAATGAGTGGTGTGCATCTTCATCCATAATATTCAAGACACCTCACCCATCCACTAATGTTACAAGAGTAGCCGTGTCCCTACCTGACATCTTTGGCAGGGAAACACAGAAGGTTGGTGATGTTGGTACATGGGTGAATAGGGCTAGGGTTACCGGGGGGGGGGGGGAACCAAACAGACACTCCCATTTTTGGCAAGCAGCCTTGTATAAATTATCATGTCAAGTTTTGCCCTAAGAATTAATATTTATTCTCTTACCTGGCCTGAAGAGAATTTCATTCCCATTGGCTCTAGGAAGTTGCAGGGTATGATCCCTTGCTGTATGAAAAGCAAAACCAATATATTGCTAGGAGGCAGGGTGGTGTCAGAGTTGTACATTGTGGGCAAAGAAAAGACTCCAAGACTGCACACAGGGGGCCCTGTCACCCCTCCAGATTCTAATCTCCAGATTTTGAATGGCAGCATTTTAACTTCACTGATTCACTCCATCAGGCCTAAGCAGGTCGCTTTACTTGAAAAGTTGCCTGCAGGTGCTGAGAGGTGGCGGGGGGGGGCGGGTCTCAGTTTCTTTCATCTCAGGGCAACTTCTCATACTCCCTTCTGATCTTTTACCTAATTTTTGTGTAGCACTTCCCTACTGTGGGGAATCAAAGAATTGTATAGTTGGAAGAGATCCTGAGGGACATCTAGATTCAGAAATCTCAACTGAAGCATCCATGACAGATGACCATTCCACCTCTGCTTAAAAACCTCCAAGGAAGGAGAGTCCACCACCTCTCATGACAGTCTGTTCCACTGTTGAACAGCTCTTCCTGATGTTTAGTCGGAATCACCTTTCTTGTAACTTAAATCCATTGATTCAGGTCCTGGCCTCTGGAGCAAGAGAAAACAAGCTTGCTCCATCTTTCATGTGACAGCCCTTCAGATATTATGGCTATCATATCTCCGCTTGGTCTCTTTAGCAGGCTAAACATACCCAGTTCTCTCAACTGTTCCTCATAAGGCTTGGTTTCCAGACCCTTTATCAACTGTTGTACTGTACAGCAGAAAACAGCCCAAATATGAACATGCAAACCCACCTGCAACTATGCTACCATATATTGGATCCAATAAGGTATGTCTCCTTTACATGGGGTCTAGGAGCAGAGCTGGGCAGGAGACAACCCTATGGGATGGTACTATTCTGTCTCAGAAGAATTAGTCCACATCAGAACTCAAGCCCACAGCACATTCTGAACTTCACGCACTTTAGACTACGTGTCACTGTGCTGAGAGCCCCTATATCTGATGTAGCTCAACAGTGCCACCTAGTGCACATGTGGTTTTTCACCCCCTGCAGTAAATCCTGAGTAGACCACTATCTACTGTTTAGTTCAAGACAACTAGAATGCAACCCCAAAATGGTACCAACAGTTCATGCCAGTGGAACAACAGTGCAGGTGTTCTCTGTAGAATTACCCTTGCTGCCCTTATACCTTCCCATTAAAGACAACAGTAGCCCAGTTGTCTTTCGCTTTCTTCAAGACAAAAACAATGTTTCCAGGAAGGACTTCAAGTTCCGCTGCTGTTTCTGGTATGAATTCGTACAGGACTCTGTGAGGTTCTCCTTGCAGGGCCCTGCATGACAAATCAGCTGACAGTTTCATCATCATCATCAACTGATTGCTATAGTGCACATCCAAGTCACTGGGGACGCAATGGAATGAGTGCAAAAACCATCCCACCAGTGAGCTAGATGTGTGGGGAAATAGTCCGGTGGCTGCTTTCTTTTATTATGCACGTGTGCCCAGAGGTCACCTATTTATATTGTTGAAACAGCCTGTATTAAACAGCAAATCCTAAGTGGAATAGTTTGTGCAAACATCCCAAGCACAGACTATTGTATTTCAAAAGTTTTATTTCATATCACTATGTGTTTGCTCCAGGGGACGCAGGTGGCGCTGTGGGTTAAAGCCTCAGCGCCTAGGGCTTGCCGATCGAAAGGTCGGCGGTTCGAATCCCTGCGGCGGGGTGCGCTCCCGCTGCTCGGTCCCAGCGCCTGCCAACCTAGCAGTTCGAAAGCACCTCCGGGTGCAAGTAGATAAATAGGGACCGCTTACCAGCGGGAAGGTAAACGGCGTTTCCGTGTGCAGCTCTGGCTCGCCAGAGCAGCGATGTCACGCTGGCCACGTGACCCGGAAGTGTCTCCGGACAGCGCTGGCCCCTGGCCTCTTAAGTGAGATGGGCGCACAACCCCAGAGTCTGTCAAGACTGGCCCGTACGGGCAGGGGTACCTTTACCTTTACCTATGTGTTTGCTCGTTTGAAATGTTTTATTTCCTTTTTTTTCCTAATGAAGCAAAAAATGGTGGGGGGATAAAATGTGTTTCTGTTAAGATGGTGTAGGTTCATAGGTCAGTATCCAATCAAGTAGTTGTCTGAGAACAATAGCTTTTGGCTGTGCAACAGAACTTCCCCTCCCTCTTTTCTCCCCATGCATCTCCCATGTGCCCCCTAAACTGATTATGGTGGCTCAATCCACCCTCTGGAGCAGAGTTGGGGAGGGTGTGGGGGACACACAGGAAGAGGAGAGGGAAAGGAAGTTCCATTGCAGAAGTGGAAATCCTTGTGCTAACAAAAATATTTTGTCAGATACCACCCATATACTCATAATGAAGACATCCAGACTTCATGGTGCTGTACTCAGTTCTAAACAGATTTTTGGGTTTATTTCTCTATTCCTTATCTAGTCATAGGAGAGCAGAATCTCCTACGAATCACTTTCTAGACCAATGGGAGCTACTGAATGCTGGGGTTCTCTGCAGTTTATTGATCTTACCTGAGGGCTTCTGGTGATTTTGGTCTGGGAGGTGGTTCTGATGTCTGCAAGCAACATATTTTAGCATTAACCTCTCCTCTATACTGCAGTTAACTTTGAAGTCAGGCCCTGTGTTCAGAATCTATCTGGCCTGAAGAGAGATGCAAGTGTTTCAGACTAGAGTGGGGTTGGGAGTCTTGTCATGGCTACCAAGGCCAGCCCAAGACGTTCTGCTGCCTGAGGTAAGAGGCAAGATGGCATCCTCCCATTCCTTGTACAGAAGCTGGCTGGACTGGCAGCTGAATCTTACTTCAACACTGGCAGCAGGACGGCACCTCCCACTGCATCTCAAGGGCAGCAGGCTAGTAGTTTAGGTGGTGCATTGACACATACTACTCTGCCTGGCAACCACTTTCTGCCCACGCAGACAAATGCTGCAGAGCAGCAGTGCTTGCATGCATGCACCACAGAGCAGCACAGCTGAGCAACACAGGCACACACCCAATGCTTGCTGGAGTGTGTGTGGCCTGCGCTGCCTGCCTCTCTGCCTGAAAACTTGATCAGGGATCTTTCCCAGTGCTGCTGCCTCCAGTTCATTGACGGCAAGGCTGAGGATACATTACAGCTTAAATCACATCCAGGTCATTCTTTTTCTCAATTCAGATTGAAGCTGGTTTGGGGGGAAGTGCATCAAAATGTTCTGTCATAGAAAAGTCCTCTGTCTTACCTGAGGCTGAAGAGGCGCAAAGCCTGAAAACTCATCATTGTCAACCACAGAAGCCACAACCTGGAGTTAGAAGGAGGAACATGATTAATAGCTTTATTCATACTGGTAATGTCAAGTGGTTTATGCTCTCTTAATCTAGATTTCTGCTAGGCTGCTCATATTAACCTCCTGAGTGCTACATCTTCAGCACTATATAGATAAAAGTAATTATTGGCATGGTTCTCTATTTCTCTCCTTTGTTAGGGACTCACTGAAGTTTTATTTGATCTTGGCATTCCTTGCCAATAAGCTGAATTCATAGAATTGTAGGGCTGGAAGGGACCCCGAGGGTCATCTACTCCAACCCCCTGCAATGCAGGAATTTCAACTCAAGCATCTATGCCAGATAGTCACCCAACCGCTGCTTAAAAACTTCCAGTGAAGGAGAGTCCATCACCTTCTGAGGGAGTCTGTTCCACAGTCAAACAGCTCTTACTGTTAGAAAGTTCTTAGTTGGAATCTTCTTTCTTGTATCTTGAAGCCTTTGGTTGGGGCCTAACCTCCACAGCAGGAGAAAACAAGCCTGCTCCATCCTCCATATGACAGCCCTTGAGATATTTGAAGGCGGCTTTCATATCTCCTCTCAGTTTCCTCTTTTCCAGGCTAAACATACCCAGCTTCCTCAGCTGTTCCTCATAAGGTTTGGTTTCCAAACCCTTAATCATCTTGGTTGCCCTCCTCTGCACACATTCCAGCTTGCCAATATCCTCCTTGATTTGTGGTGCCCAGAACTGGCACAGAAAGAACTCCAGGTGTGGCCTGAGCAAGGCACAATAGAGAGGTGCGATTACGTACCTTGATCTGGACACTAGCAGGAAGGAGAGGAGAGGGAAATCCCATGGGGCAAGTGGAGGTCTGCTTATTTGAACAACACAATAAAATCATAATTTAAAAACTTGCACACGCTCTTTGAATTGAATAGTAAAAGGAGGATTCTTATCTGAAAGTGTTATTTTTTATTATTGTGGTGTGCTTTTTAAAAATATTGTATTATAAAATTATGGCGCCAGTTACTTGCTGACGTAGCTGTTTCTTTCACAGGGACTTGGTTGTTGCTCTCTCCATGCTACGAGAAGCTTCACTTGCTGCATATCAAACTAGGGTTAAAGGTACCAGAGCAGGCCGGGTTGTGTTTTTCTAGACAGCTGCAACTCTATTACTGTCTATCATGAATGATCTTTTAGGAATACAAGTGAAATTTGCTGGGTAATTCCACTTCTGCCATAGATTAACTTCCTACCATAGATTTCCCTAAGTAATCTTTCTTCTCCAGCTGTGCCACTTGCTTCTCATTTGGCCGAAACAACTTCCCTTCAGGAATCACAAAGGGCTGAAAGAATCTTTGCTTCTGCAACACACACACACACACAAAAGTCAATCACTTCACCATTTTCCAAGGCCATCTGCTAAAAAACATGGCATAATAATCCAGCATGCTTTGTCCGATATTTGTGTACCATGCTTGTTACACATAGGATAACGAGGGCCATACCACAGCCCAGCCTTCCCCAACCTGGTGCTCTCCAGATGTGGTTGAACTACAGTTCTCATCTTCCCTGACAATTGCCCATGCTGGCTGAAGCTGATGGCAGTAGGAATTACTGCAAAATCTGGAAGGTACTAGATTGAGGAACACTGTTATAGTCATTATTCTAACAACCAAATACAAAGGAAGACTGGATTCCTATGCAACTTTAAACAATAGTACAGTAGACAAAATTCAAAACACAGCTTTTCCTCACTTCTGCACACCTATTTTCCCCAACAACGTGCATATACATATCTTGATGGGATTGCCAGGTCTCAGGGTTCAAATGCAAGTTTCAGAAGCTGTTTCTTGATCTCCAGAGCAAAGCGATGCATTGCTACATTCTTAAATAGAACGGTCACACAATGCATCACCTCTAAAGTTACAAAGCCTTTGTATTTTGAGCCTAGGCTAATTGATTGCTGTTTCCTTCATTTTCTTACCAGGATGGATTCCATGGCCCTGTCGATTTTGTTGTGCCGGGGTTCGCTCTTCAGTTTCATTGCCCTCACTAGATGCTCCTCTGCCTTCTTCCAGTCCTCCAGCTTGGAATGGGCAAGGGCTGTGTTGTATAACACCTGTTGGGAAAAGGGGCAGGAGTGCCAGAGAATAAGGGTCTGAACCTAATCACATTTCCTTGGATGGAGCAGCAGGTAGACTGCTGAGAGGACCTGGGTTCAAATTCCTGAAGCTAACAAGATGCCTTTGGGGTGGTCTCTCACCCAGAGTGAGAACAGTATTTGTCGAATACAACACCGGTCCAGAGCCTGGACTGATGGACTTTCACTCACGGTTACCTGCCTCAATGTCAGAGATGGGCAAGAGCCTGAGGAGTGGGGGGAGGTGCAGGCAGAGGAGGCATGATCCAGGGGAAGAGATGAGCAATTTGTGGGGTTCTGAGCCACCTGTGAAGCAGGTGCCAGGGGCAGTGGTAGAGGAGAGTCAAGGGGGAGAGACAGGGTAGCCAGAGATGAGGGGAAAGGAGGTGTGAGGGAGTCTCAGTGGCGGAAGTTGGTCACAGAGGATCACGCCTTTGGAATCTCTCCCCATCCTCCTCTCCGCTGTCTCCATGCACAAAGAAGGGGTCACTAGAGCTGCCGCTCAGGAGTTGTTGTCGTGTGCTTGAGCGCACTGCAGCAGAAAAGTCCATTTAAGTAAGCTGAAAGGGGTGTTGTCACGCTGTTGCTCCAATTGTCTGGATCAGAGCACAGGGCTGGAGAGGCGGATTGCCTAAGCAGCTAGATGGCAGGTTGTGTGTGAGAGCCGTTGGGAGCGGATGTAACCTAGTGCTTTGCCAGTGAAGAAATAAGCTTCCAAACGCTTGTCTTTGGGCTGGGACCCTCGCAGGGTTGAGCTCATTGGAAGAAGGCAAGACACAAATAAAATAACTGATTTAAAAAAGCAAGTAAGCTTAGATGGCAATATGCTAAAATTGAGGCATCGTCCACTGAGCCAGTTGGCTGCTTCCCGTGGTATTCCTCAAACCCCAAACTTACCTCACAGGCAAACAACCTAAACTGCAGGCCTAGGATCTTGTAGTCTATTAGGCTGTTCCCTCGCAGCTGAGCAAATGCCTCTTTCAAGTCATTAATGGCTGACTCATACCTGGAAAGCAAGGAAGGAGAGGAAGTGCTTCTGGGGTAAACAAAATGGCAGGATATTTTGACGACCCTCAGAAGTGCTTTCGTCCATTCGAAGACAATTGTTCTAATCATTCCTTTTTATTCGCATCGTAGGGCGTGCTCTAGAGGAGGTTTCTATGTATTTTTGCAAGTTACAGTTTTTCTGTGATTGTGATATTGAGTATTAAAGGTTTTTATGAATCAATTTTTTGTATATAAAAAGGTAAAGGGTAAAGGGACCCCTGCCTGTACGGGCCAGTCTTGCCAGACTCTAGGGTTGTGCGCTCATCTCACTCTATAGGCTCTATAGCCAGCGCTGTCCGCAGACACTTCCGGGTCACGTGGCCAGTGTGACAAGCTGCATCTGGCGAGCCAGCGCAGCACACGGAACGCCGTTTACCTTCCCGCTGGTAAGCGGTCCCTATTTATCTACTTGCACTTTGACGTGCTTTCGAACTGCTAGGTTGGCAGGCGCTGGGACCGAACGACGGGAGCGCACCCCACCGCGGGGATTCGAACCGCCAACCATGCGATCGGCAAGTCCTAGGCGCTGAGGTTTTACCCACAGCGCCACCCTTTTTGTATATAGTTAATATTTAAACAACAACACAATATAGTCCTGAAGCTGTATGCCCTCTGAATTTTCTGGGTATGGTTTTGTATTCTGGGCTGCTTTCTTTTCAGAGTATGTAACTTAGCATCTTTTTATAGTGCATAATTTTGTTTTGGTTTGTATGTTACAGATTTCCCTTGATAAAGAGCTTCATCGAAACATGTTGGGAACCATTTCTAGTTATACAGCTCTCTCTTTTTTCTTCCAGGGTTTTTCTCTACAGCTGTCTTTGATCCACTTTCTTGCATTTTGGAGCCATCCTCAGGAACTGAGAGCACTGCCAGGAAATCTGTCAAATGTAACTGTGTGAGTCTTCACCAACTTCATGCAAGCACAGAAAACTCAGAGCTTAGAACCAATCACAAAAGTGAGAATCTAAGTTTTCTTCCTCCCCACTCCCACTCCCATTTTTTCTTTAAAAAGTCACAGGAAGTTTCTAGCCCTCACAGAAGGGAAGGCAGATTTAAAAGCGTTTGAGCAATGTCTGGCAAACCTACCGTTCACTAACTACAAATAACTGAAATAATTATATTTATTCTCCAGCCTCCTTCCTCTTCTGCTGTTCTTTTCCTTGTGTCAAATTTTAGATTATAAATTCCTAAGGGGAGATCTTCCCTTCCATACTTCGTAAGTCACCATGTACATCAATGGCACTAAATTACTACTACTACTACTACTACTACATAAGTAGTATTATTATTTATCTATTCATATAAAGTAGAATTTATGTAAATCTGACAGAGAACAGAATAAATTACACAAAATAAGAATATATAGGCAAATGTGTCTGAGTCACATAATTTATGCAGGTTCTCTTGGTCCAGATTTTGGGTTATTGCAACCCATTTATTTTTATTATTATATCACTTTAAGAGTCATGGAGAATTCTGGGAACGGTAGTTTGCCAAGGGTGCTGGGAATTATAGCTCCAAAGGTGACCATCCTTAACAAACTGCAATTCCCAGGATACTTTGGGAGAAGCCATGACTGTTTAGATGGTCTAAGAGTGCTTTAAATGTATGGCGTGGATGTGACTAGCGGGAACTGTCTGAACTGATGAACATCATGTTTGTGGGGAGGGAAGTCTTAGTAACTTACTTTATTATATAAATTCATGTAATTTCCAACACTCAAGTATTTTTTATTGGTTTATGTATATTTTGGATGGAAAATGGCAATTATGATGTATATTAAAAAGAAAATTTAATAAAGATGATATGTAAAAAAAACAACCGTAAACTGTCCCATTAACCTTGTAGGGCAGAGCTTTCCAAACTTTTCATGTTGGTGACACACTTTTTAAATATGGATCTTTTTGCAACACAGTAATTCAGTTTTACTAGCAAACTGGAGGTTAAACTAACCCCTTTCTAGCCCTGTGAGGAGCGTGGGGAGCGTTCATGCGACACACCTACACACTGCAGTCGACACACTAATATGTCGCAACACCCAATTTGGAAAGCTCTCTTGTAGGATATTATATTACATTATGTCTTCCTATGTACATAAAAGGGTAATGCCAAGGGTTGGCAAACTAAGGCCCACGGGCTGGATCTGGTCCAATTGCCTTCAGGATCTGGCCCGCAGACTGTCTGTGGATCGGTGTGGGGATTCTGTTCAATCAGGCTGCACCTTTTTTTCCTGCGCCATTTACACACCATGGCGGCACCTCCTCCCTCCCTCCTCCTGGCTTTTCCCCGCCCTGCCTAGAGGAGGAAGGGGGCTGGGCTGAGCGCCATTTTAAGCAGCCCCTCTCCGGAGCCAGCCCTTTGGCACCGCTCATCTTCCCTCCGCCGCTGCCGCCCTGGTGCTTCTGTGGGCCAGAGAGCGGAGCGGACGAGCTCCCTCTGCCTACCCACGAGAAGCAGAAGCAGCGGTGGTGGCAGCACCTGGGAAGGTAAGCGCAGTGGCTGCTTCCATAGCCCGCCACAAGGTCTGAGGGACAGTGGACCAGCACACAGCTAAAACATTTTGCCGACTCCTGGGTAAGGCTGTTGTCGTGCGGCAGTTCATGTGGCTGCCAGTGGGTGGTCACAATAACTCCAGCATGAGGAACTGCAGCCAGGGAGCAAGCAGACCAGGTGAGGTGTGAACTGAGGAGGCAGGTACTGTGAAGGGCACCCCCTCCACTGAACAGACCTGCAGCAAGCTTTAAAGGTAGACGGAGTTGGGAGTTGGGGCTGAGCTGTGAGGGAGATATGGTCATTTGTGGGGGAAGGGCAGTTGGCAATGGGGCAGGTGAGGTTGGTGAGTGCAGCAAGCAGAGTCACCATCCCCTAGTTTTATTTTTTTTTAACTATTAAAATGTTTTTGTTTTTAACTGCATTTGGTTTCTTTCGCTTTGCTTCTGCTTTGTTTTTTGCTGCCCAGGGCTCCTTTGAGAGGAAGAGCCAGGATAGAAAATAATAATAATAACTCACATTTCCATCTGGTACGCCACAGATCCTCGGTGGAAGTAGGCCACTGCTAAGTGTTTGTCATTGTGAATGCTTCTGGTAAGAGCCTGAAGGAAGCAGATGTTATGGAGACATAGGCATGATTTCTGTCACACAAAGTGTTCCCGACGGGAATCCAACCCTGGAGTCGGCAAGATCAGTGACCTGCAGCCTCTACTCACAACCTGTCAGGTTCCACCGGGACCCTAAAGTTTCTAGCTCTCCCTGTTATTGCTCTGCCCCCTGGCTGCCCCCAACAGGGCAGGATTGCTTTGGAAATCAAAAACCAAGCAACTCTGCAAGAGTGTTGGCTGTGTTTGGGTAGGCAGTTCAAAAATGCACTGATGACCTGAACTAGCCAGTCATCCTGAGTCAAACATGTGACATGAGCCTGCAACGTACACCCTTTTATGCAATTTCCTATTTCACTATTAGATTTGAAATATCTACTGCAGCTCACTTTTACAGCACTGGCTGGTGGGTGCAAGGCTATTATTACGCACTGCTCCACTCTTCAGCTTCTGAACAATTGGTGAACTTTGCAACTGCAGCTTTTGTGGTTTCACTGGCCCTGTACAATTCCTCTGAGTGCCATGCTGGGCCTGAGCCTGTCGCTAGTTCTAGGAACTTCTGGCAAAGTGGTTGAATGGTGTAACAGTTTGGCTCATAATAATATAATATTTAATCAATCATCTTTATATAGTACTCTTTCACTGTTCATATCACAATGTAGTGTTTCATAATTAATATGCATCATAATAATTATAATTATATTTATATTGTGCCCTTTGCTCAAAGTGTACAGGATTCTATCTTTACCACCACCTCCCACGATTTAGTTTTTGCAACAACCCTGTGATATAGGTTAGGCTGAGATAAAATGACTAGCCCCAGGTCACCCATCCCTGCGAGTAGAAAATTAACAAATCAAGGAGACAGCTGCACTAAACCTTCGCCCCTGATCTGCTAGCTTACTACATGCAGAGGAGGTTTGTTTATTTGCTCGTTTGTTTTGAAAAGCCTACAGCCAAAACCAGTACAATCCTAAATTCTTATATGGTGTAATTATGTAGAAGAATACCCAGCTGTTTTTAGCACAGAAAGTCGTCACTTGCCAGTTAAATCATCTGCAACTCAGAACTGCTTTAATAAAAAATGTGAAACTTTACTTTGTTCTCTGCTGGCTTTGTGCAAATCCCTCTCCCTGAAACTTCTTTCAATACGTCCTCAGCTACAGCAGCCACCCACCAGTTAGTTAGGGTTCTTTATAAAAAAAAACCCTGCACAATACTAAGACTTGGTCCACTTTACCTGCTGGGCCTCCTCCAAATTCCCCATGATCAGGTGGATGCAGCCGATGTTAAAGCAGATTTTGGAAGAAGGCTTCTGAACGGCAGTGAAGGCGGCCAAGGCGCCGGCCCAGTCCTTGCGATCTGCCGCAGAGACACCCTCGCTCCAGAGGCGGATGGTCTCCACCAGCGCCATGGCCAAGCTGGAAGGGGCAGGCGATGTTCCTCAGGCCCCCCTGACTTTCTGCCAGCCCTTCGGCGGCGTGTGTTGCAAACAGACCAGGAAGTGTCTGCACTCAACTAATAACTGAAACGGGCCTGAGGTGATGTAATACCAACTGGCTCTCTGAGGCGAAGCAAAGCAGCTTTCTAAACAGAGCCCTCTCTGTGCAGGTTGGCTTGGGCATGGTGCACTTTGCCAGAGTGACTCCTCCCCTTCCAGCTACAGGGATGCCTTCCTTTTTCTGAATTTCACTTTCCTAAGATCTTAAGAAGAAGAAGAAGAAGAAGAAAGAGACGGTGCCTCTGCAGATTCCCCTCCTGCCTGTGTTTCTGCTGACCAGCACTACCTCCCTTTTCCAGCTCCATGCTGAGCTCACAGCTGAGGTGACATTTGCACTCAGGGCTTCCAGGCTCACAGCACACACTCTTTGCCGCTGGGCGCCCCTCTTGTCATCAGAGGGAATGGAGTTATGTGGCCCCCGAGCCAAGGAGATAAAGAACTATGCAGCCTTAGAAGGCAGCCCTGTATAGGGAAGTTTCTTTTTAAAAAAATGTTTGCTATTAAAATATGTTGAAAGATGCCTAGAGTGGCTGGGGCAACCCAGTGAGATGGGTGGGGAATAAATAATAAAATTATTGTTATGTCCCTATTTTCATCAGATAAATGTTGGAGATGATGTCTCCCTTCCCCAACAGTAAGGATTTAAGATCCACTAAAGGCAGAGTTTTACAGTTTCTCAACCTGAGGCAATCTTTTCCTATATGAGGCAAGGGCTGTTCCTTCTCCTTTTCCTCCCTTGTGGGCTTTTTCATACTATAATAGTCCTGTGCAGCATAGACACACTTCCTTCTAAAAATCATGATGCTAATGGAAATAGAAATCTGTCAGGAGTTGGCAAAGAAGAATCAGATGCCCAAGATTCAGTCACAGCCATTTATGAGAGATGCACCCCATCATTTCAGTTCAGCCTTGCTGGGGAAAAGATGAAGAGATACTTATGCATAGTTGAATAATGTTACTTTCTCCAAAACAAGTTTCCTGACTTCTGCTTAAAACTGCAATAGGTTTAGGAGATACTGGATTTTCCTGCCCACATAGTACGATTTATCATTTGGGAGGAGAAGGCTGTCAGGTTGTCTAGATGTGTTTCTTGAAGTAAAGTTAGGCTCGCTTTTGTCCTTTTTTTCAACAATTGTGCTGATTTCTTTCTTTTAATAGGACGATTCAATCCTTCTACATTTAAATATATGATTTTACATTAGAAGAGCCTGCTGGATCAGACCAATGGTGGGTCTAGTTCCTCATCCTGTTCTTAGATGAGGGACTCATCCAAGGGCCAGTCAGATGCCCTTGGGAAACCGCCGCTTGAGGTTTCCAGCAACAGCAGTTTATTCATTTATTCATTTCTTAAGAAATAGAATAAAATAGAAAATAGAAATACAGTGGTACCTCGGGTTAAGTACTTAATTCATTCCGGAGGTCCGTTCTTAACCTGAAACTCTTCTTAACCTGAAGCACCACTTTAGCTAATGGGGCCTCCCACTGCCGCCGCGCTGCCGGAGCACAATTTCTGTTCTCATCCTGAAGCAAAGTTCTTAACCCGAGGTAGTATTTCTGGGTTAGCAGAATCTGTAATCTGTAGCGTATGTAACCTGAAGCGTATGTAACCTAAGGTACTGCTGTAGAAAGCTTTCAGCTTTAGGGTTAAACAAATATATTTGGTGATTTCCCACTCACCAAGATAAATGCCACTTAACTCCTCCTGAAGAATGAGACAGTGTGTCCTTTTTAATTTCAAGAAGTTGCTTGGTGGAATCAGCTGACTGGACAATTACCTATTCCCACCCACCCAAACATTTAATTTAAAAGTGGTATCCCAGTAGCAATACATTCCTTTTTTTTTTGTTATAGACAAATTGTTTAAAATCTCAAGCTTTTCTTCTTTTTTGACATCTCCTGGTGCAAGTCTAAGAGAACTGGAACTTCGTTACCAGCAGTATTCAAATAGGTCATATATTTTGTGGTCATTATTGGGACAGATCTTCCCCGAGAGTTGGTGTTGAACACAAAGGATGGTCAAAAAATCCGGCAGAGTGAAAAGGAAAAGAGTTTTAGGAGCCTCGGAAGTTTGGGATCCAGGCTGAGAATTGATAGACTGATGGATACTGATTTGGGGATCAAACCGGGAAAGGGAGGGTGGGATTTGGGAATCCAAAGGGTGTTAAAATATAGTTTGTTAAGTCTTTTTTTCTTTTTATAACTTTTGTGATTTTATGGAATGTGGGGAAATTGTGGAAGGGAAATTTGGGTCGACTTTAGGAAAAAGGTTTTAAGATTAAGTTAAAATTGGGTTTTTTAAATCAATTAGAATAAGAACTTGTTGAGTAGACAACATAAATTGGAATGCAAGAAGGGGAGGGGGGAGGAGGTCTGAGAAATAAGGTGAAAGAAGATAAGGTTCTATAAATATTATGTGTTTTTTAATTGTTTTTCTTTTTTGGATATTTTTTGTGTTTTTTTAATTTTTGCTTTTTGTTTTGTTATTATATGGAAAACTTCAATAAATATTATATATTAAAAAAAACAAATAGGTCATATTTTATTTTGAATAGCTTTCTTAACTGGTGAACTAATAAAGTTAATAAATACATCACAGCAGAGGTTTGGTTTTATTTATAGACTGCAAATATGGAATTTATTCTGTAAGCAGTTTCAATTCCTATTCCTAATACAGGAAATTGTTTTAACTGTTTTTCTTAGAAGCCCACTAAATCTCATTTCACAGTTCCTCCTTCATTTCTTTAAGTTTTACATTGCATCTCCATACTCCTTAATCTAACTGTTCTGTTCTAACATTTAATTACAAGTCATTTTCCTGACCATGCTGTTCTCTAACTAGGGATAGGACAGAAATTTGATACAATTCACATTTAAGGCCAAGTTTATTATTTGCATTTGCTGAAACAAGACACCAGAAGTAGACAATGTGGTGCCCTCCACTTTTTCTGGACTGCAATCCCCATCTTCCCTGATCATTGGCCACGCTGGCTGGGGCTGATGGGCCTATAAAGACATAAATAGATTAGGACCACAATACACTGGTACCTCCGGTTACAAACTTAATTCGTTCCGTAGGCCCATTTGTAACCGGAAACCGTTCTTAACATTATGTGAGCTTTCGCTAATGGGACCTCCCGCTGCCACCACGCGACTTCACCTCGCATCCCGCGGCAAAGTTTGCAACCAGGAGCATCTACTTAGGGGAGCTCCTTACCCGAAGCGTTCGTAAGGGGGATGGTACGTAACCCAAGGTTCCACTGCACCTCAAGGACTACCTCTTCCCATGTGAACCAGCCGAGACCCTGTGATCATCATCTGAGGCCCTACTCCATGTGTATCCTCCAGAAGAGGTCCAGAGGGTGGCAACATGGGAAAAGGACCTTTTCTGCAGTGTCTCCCATTGTGGAATGCTCTCCTAAAGGAGGCTTGCTGGGTGCCTTCCATTACGTATCTTTAGGTGCCAGGCGAAAATGTTTCTATTCAACCGGAAGTTTGGCTAGTTAACATTCTATGGCTTTTTAAATGTGTTTGTGGGAGCAGGGATATTGGTTTGTTTTGGTTTTATTATGTATTTTGTATTCTCATTTTGTATTTTTCTGTTGTGAACTGTTCAGGGATCTTCAGTTGAAGAACAGTATACAAGTTTTAACAACAGGAGTTGTAGTTCAGTAATATTTGCAGAGCTTCAAATTGCTTATCCCTGTAGTACATGAACTATGTACAAACGTCCTTTGAAATTCACATTTCTCCAAATTTTGCTCTGCGTTTCTCCAGTAATGCGTACAGAAATGAATATACGAGGGTAAATTATGCATAGAAATGCATATGTTAGTGAACATAACGTTAAAAAAAAAACCAAAGCACCAACTGATGCAGAAATGTGGAGAAGTGAAGGAAGGGGGCTCTTGGTAGTTCCTCTGCCCTCAGAAGCTCAGTTGCTGGTGGTCTAAGAGAGGGCATTTTCTTGAACAGCCCCCAAGTTGTGGGGTGTCCTCCCCACAGAGGTGCATCTGGCACCTTTACTGTACTTTCCGGTGAATGCTGGAGATGCATCTCTTTACCCTGGCTTTTGACAGCTGAGGTGCACGTATATTTTTAGGACCCACCTTATTTCTGTGACTACAAGTTATGTCAAACTGTTTTAATATTGTGTTTCTAAATGTTGTGACCCATCCTGGAGCTTTAGAGTGAAGGGCTGGTAAATAATAATAATGATTAGAAAAATGAGAATCTGAGAGGAATCAAAATTCAGATTCACCCATCCTTAGAGCAGCATTGTTTTATTCACAAGCTGAATAAATCTTCATAAATCTTTTCATTGTGGGTGCATCCTTGATGGAAGCAGAGGTTGGAAGAGATGCAATGACTAATATTTCATTCTCTCCTCACAAGCAGGGAGTCCTGCAAGCATTCTTAATGAGTCACAATCTGGCTTCTCCAAGATTGCTATAGCAACCTTGTGCAACGCAGGGGTGATGGTGTGCTTGTAACTTTCCTCGGATACCAAAAGCAAAGTAGAATCTTCAGGCAACTTGAACAGAAGCAAAGTCTTGTGCGTATGAACATCTACCTTTGCCAGAGCTCCTTGGTATTATTTTACAATAAAAGCAAATGATGTATTCTATTCATCTTGCATATATCATTTTATATTGGCTTCCAAGTCATCTTTCCAATGTCATAGTCTCAGACATTTAGGGGGACCTTGTTTTCCTACTATGTTACTTCTCAAAACTGAGGAGGAAAAGTTTTAAAAAAGCAACATTGCAAATACAAGAGTATTTTTTTATCCAATATGTTATGCTACAAGTCTTATCCAGAGTATTACTTTTTTTTATTCAAGTTACTTCAGAATAAAAATCACAGAGATCTAGAAACACAAGAATGCCCAAAATATATCTAGTTGGGCACAATGTAAAATAATAATAATAATAATTTTTTATTTGTACCCCACCCTCCACGGCTAGAGCCGGGCTCAGAGCAGCTAACATAATATAAATAATACAATATGCATAAAAACAAGCAATCAATTGATTAAAATGCATCCCAAAATTAATTCAAATAAATTAAAATTAAAGTTAAAACTAGACAAATGACAATCCTCAGGTTAAAATTGAAAGCGGTTAATTCTCACCAGGACCAACTGTTTCCACTGATATTATAAGGACCTGTGAGTGGGCTGGGAAACCTCCTTTGTGCTTGTTCTTATACAAAGAGAAAATGAGTCAGACTGAACCCTGACCAAAGGCCTGGCGGAACAGCTCCGTCTTGTAGGCCCTGCGGAAGGATGTCAAATCTCGCAGGGCCCTAGTCTCTTGTGAGAGAGCGTTCCACCAGGCCAGAACTACGGCCCAAAAATTAGCCCTGGCTCTGGTCAAGGCCAGTCTAATCTCCCTGGGGCCCGGAATCTTCAGGGTGTTGTTATTTGCAGGCCGTAAGGGACGTACCAGGAGAGGCGGTCCCATAGGTACGAGGGTCCTATGCCGTATAGGGCTTTAAAGGTTAAAACCAGCACCTTAAACCTGATCCTGTACTCCACTGGGCGCCAGTGCAGCTGGTATAGCACTGGGTGAATGTGATCCCGCGGTGAAGACCCCGTAAGGAGTCTTGCCGTGGCATTCTGCACCCACTGGAGTTTCTGGGTCAGTTTCAAGGGCAGCCCCATGTAGAGCAAGTTACAATAATCAAGCCTGGAGGTGACTGTCGCATGGATCACAGTGGCGAAGTCCGGGCGAGAGAAGTAAAGGACCAACTGCTTAGTTTGGCGGAGATGAAAAAATGCTGCCTTTGTTATAGCTGTAACCTGCACCTCCATAGAAAAGGAGGCATTGAATATTACACCCAAACTCTTGACGGAAGGTCTGGTACTAGTTGCGCCCCTGCAAGGGATGGGAGTTGGCCCCCCAACCCCATATTGTCCCGACCCAGCCAAAGGACCTCTGTCTTGGAAGGATTTAACTTGAACTGGCTCCCACATAGCCATCCAGCCACGGCTTCCAAACATCTGAACAGTGTGTCAGGGGCCGAGTCAGGGTGGCCATCCATCAACAGATAAAGCTGGGTGTCATCAGCATACTGATGACAGCCCAAACCAAAATTCTGGACGAGCTGGGTGAGGGGGCGCATATAGATGTTAAAAAGCATCGGGGAGAGAATTGCGCCCTGCAGTACACCACACACCAAGGAGTAGTACGACAACTCCCCTCCCCCATCACCACCCTCTGTCCCCGACCAGAGAGGAACAAGCGCAGCCATTGAAGGACTGCGCCACGAATCCCCACGTTGGCAAGGCAGTGGTCTAGAAGTTTGTGGTCAACCATGTTGAAGGCTGCTGACAGATCTAAAAGAATCAACAGCCCCAACCTGCCTCAATCCAGCTGCCTATGGAAGTCATCTGTTAGGGTGACCAGAGCCATCTCGGTCCCATGATCAGAGCAAAAACTGGACTGGAATGGATCCAAAGCCGATGTTTCATCAAGAAATCCGCCAAACTGTTCAGCAACTGCTCTCTCAATCACCTTACCCAGGTTGTGTTGGCTGGTTCAGACCATAGTAAATCTAAACCAGAGTTCTATTTCCAACAGCAGCTGATCAGACAGAGCCAGAGGACATCAGAGGGACACCGTATCTGAACATGGAAGTTTCATTTAGCTGTCTTGGCAAATGTCACTGATGGATCTATACAGTTGTCAATCCTTTAAAAATGCAACTAAGTTAGTAGTCACTTTGGGATGTATGGGATGTTAGGGGAAGGATACTACCTCTGGTGCAGGACTTGTTGTGCTCCTTTGGAGTAGTTTGTCTACCTTTGCACTCAGTTCTCACCTGTGGCTCCCAAGTTGTAAGCATGCAACAACAGCCACACCCCAGAAACCACTTCAACTAGCCGGTTAAACAAGGTGAGGGTAGCTGATGGGTTTCAAACCTTTGGGGTTTAGGGACTTCACCTGTGTGAAAAGACAGGCTCCAGTGGATTAAACTGGCAAGTCCAATAGTGGGTCCAATGGTCATGAAGGTGGTTTCTGCAGGTGCTGCAGAGGAAAGTGAGGGGCAGATGGGGCTTGTCAACCTAGGAAGGTAGCCCATCTAGAAGGAAAACACTGACCCTAAACCTCTTCTGCTTTGCGGAATATCTTTGGGAAAAGGAGCAAACTCTACACAAATCTGGAATGGAGTCCCAAAGATGGTTAGATGGCGCCTTGTACGTCTCCTTCTGGCAACTTCCGCAGCCAAGTTGGTGCCAGACGTATTGCTCTGCTTTCCTTTGGACCACATTAGTGAGGCTGAGACAAGATGACTCTTGTCATCTGGGCAGCCCACAATCTCCAGACAAACGGCCCAGGCTTGCTTCCCAGGGAGGGCACTTCAGTGCTGCTAATGCAGCTGTTTTGACTTCACTCCTGGAGGTGCTCCTACTGGAAATGGAATGGTGAATTCTTAAGATGTTCTTTGGGGAGCTACTTCTGATCTTCTGTATGCTTTTTAAAATCTCATTTACTAAGAGATTTTCTTTTTTTGCAGCACAGAGGACTAGGAAAAACTTTTTTAAAACTGTAGATGAATAAATTAAAGTTCTAGAAAAGCTTTAAGATAAGTGACATTCTAGAGGTCCTACTTAAGATATTAAGGTGGTCCTATGCAGTTTTATATGGAAGGAAGTCCCACTGTGTTCAGTGTGGCTGACTTCCAGTTAAGCGTGCATAGGATTGTAGCCTAAGGCTTGACCACAGGATTGCTCAGCAACTGTACTTCTTTAAAAGCATTTATATAGTGCTTGTTTTGGGAGCTGATAAACAACTTTATTCTTAGATGCTCATTTATTATCACCTCCCATCTAAATGTGGATTAACAACAGACAACAAAATTACACTTGAATATTAAAATATTTAGCAGTGACCATTTTATTTTCGATTTCTCATTTTACAAAAAAAGCAGGTATAAAAATGAGCAGCATTTTATAATTCCTTTCCAGTTTTGTGATACAAAACTGGCATTAAGTATAAACTAAACACATTGGTCAACTTTCCTCCTATGTCATTCACATTCAAGCTGTTTCCAGGTCTGGAATGCAAATGATCTCCTAGAAAGTCTTTTTTTTTTAAGCACTTTTTTATTGGTCAGTACTTTCTCCCTTAATACATGGAACATAACCATATTAGGAATAGAGGTTAAGATTTTATGGGTCCCACTAGTTGAACACTGATCAAGAAATGCTTGCAACTTAGAATAAAACTATACATTAGATTTGATATGAGGCTAACACCAAAATAGGCACTCTCATGTTTTGTTCCCTCCACCCCGACCTCTGCAGTATAGGATACTTTTCCCATATCCTGAACCTATGCCAAATTTTCATTCCAACAGTAGGCAATGATGTGATGAAGACAGGGAAACACATGACATCAGGGCATGTGTCAAGAGACTCTAAAAGTTACGGGGAGAAGGAAACTTGACATGAAGACCTTATTTTTGGCAGCAGTCCCACGTCAAGTGCAATGTGTAATTCTGCCCTTACTTCAGTGTACACTTGTTAGGTTATTCAGAGGCAGCTGCTATTATGCAGAGTTCCAAAATGTTTTCCCTGTTGCCTTTGCTTGATGGATTATCACAGAAACAATGACATTCTCTGCTTGTGGATTCTTCATGTAAAAAGGTTTGCAAAGAAAAGTGTGGGACACTTAGGAAAACCAAGCAATGAGCAACTTGACTCGACAGATCCTTGCCGATTGCTGTAAGGTTAGACATTGACTAGTCCAGTTTGTTATTTGTAAGCTGTCCCATATCAACGCAGTTTACATGGAATGCTGCCCAACCAGCTAAAGAATTTAAAACTGACCTCAATCCCCACCATCTGCTCAGACTTTCTGGCCAAAAATGGGGAAGGAAGGTTGTACATTGTCGTGATTTTTTTAAATCATCCTATGCAAACACTTGTACATGTGTCACTGAAATGCTTTGTGAGTACCAGATACTCATTTTAGAAATAAAATTGCACTTATATAATTACCCAACATTTCACAAAAGAAGTCTGATATGCATATTATGCCACAGATATGAAAAAGCAAGAAGGCAAGCTGAAAGAAAGAGATGCTACCCACAGGGCGGTGATGGCATTTGGTTGTTTTGGTCTTTGTATGAGCATTTCCCACACCCATGGCAGAAGGGGCAATTTTTGCTGGACTTAAACTGTTTTCCTGGCAGTTAAGACACGGACAATGGATCCTACACCTCCAGCAGCAAGAGCCTGAAAACAGACAACAAGGAAGAGGAAGTTAAAGCACTCACTGAAGACAACTCTAACTAAGCAGACATCTACTAGCATGTTTTATATGGCTATCTCAAAGAGGCACAAGAAATCAGAAACATCAGTTTATTGAACTGGGAACACAAAAAAGACAAGGGGAGTACACTCCATAAACACACTAGCTTGAATTAAGATACAAACCATTCACAGAATCATGTTCACATATATTTCCTCAACTAAAACTCATTTTAATGTATATTAAATTATCTCAGTTCACTGGGCAATTACAAATTTTGATGACAACAGGCATTATTTCTATGGCACACAATCATACTCAGTAAGTGAACAGAAATATTTATTTTGCTTTACTGAGGATGTCATAGGTGGGTGCCTTATTTTTCTCCGAGGAACGTTACTCCAATCCAAATCATTACTGTGGTCCACAGAAGCATAAAAGTAGTGTTTCTATTAGGTGTCTAGCAACACGTGAAAAAGTACAATGTATTTAGTATTCAATGAAGTTTTACTCAGAGCAGATCCACCAATTTCAGTGGGTCTACTCCAAGCAAGGCTTAGCTAAATACCACCCTCAGCTTTTTAAATATGCATACACCTCACTTCATTTCATTTCATTACTCAAGTACTGATGACTGATAGCTGAATGTGTCAACCAATGCCACGGCAAACTTTTCAAGTCTGAGATGCTTTTGGTTTGGTTTTATATGTTGCCATCTTGTTGTGAACCACTGAGATCTCTGTCTACAGGGCAGTGTATAAGTTGAATAAATAATAAATAATGAAGCATCAGAAGATGTGGAAGCTCTGGGGAAAATCCAATGGTGTCGTCCTCCAGCAGAACAGATTCCCCCTTTCCCTTGCAACTCCTAATGCACCCCCAATGACTACTCCAAAAAACTGGGAAACCTTCCAGAGCAGATTTGGAGGAGTGTAGAGAGCTCTAGCAGGGATGGAAGAAGTCCCATCATACAGCTGGATGTTTCTCTCCATCTGTACAAGGGCTTACATTCACACACAAGTCATCCCTAGATCTTGTGATCATCAAGTGATAAATATGGAAGTGAGAATAAACTCTAAGGAAATATATTTGGTTCTGTTGGTTTCCAGCAGTTAAGTAATTAAGGTAAAAGGATGCATGCCTTAAGCAACAGGATTGTCACAGGCAATTCCTATCTTTCATGATTAATCTCTCCCTCGTTGCCAAAGACAAAACAGTCAAGTTTTTTTTTAGAAAAAAACAACATTATTCAGTGAGTTAAATTGTGTAGTAAGTTTGGAAAATGAATTGTTTGCTAATATTAAAATATGTGTATGCTCATTCCATTGGGTTAATTCTAGTATTTCCAGCCTGTTCATCATTTTACTTCTGCTGTGTTCCCCAATTCACCTGACACTTCTTTTCTAAGATAAAGTTCCAGTTTTTTTAGTCTATCTAAATAACTCTTTCAGGTATGCTATATTCTTTGGGATGCATGTGGCTCTGTTACCTTTTCCTCCCTTCTTGCCTATGCTTTATTGAGAAGGAAGAAAAAATAGCACACAACTCAGAGACCCCAAGAAAGGAATGACTCCAAGCCATCATACCTTTTCATGCCACTGTAGTAAAACAGCACTGCTGTTGTCAGATGGGCTCTCAAAGCCCTTGTAGATGTATTTCATTAAGAGATCAACTCCACTCTTATCCAAAGACTGTACTGCCTTTTCAATATCATTGGCTTTGAAAGAGATGAGAACCTTCAGGACAAGACTTTCTGCACGATCCTAGAGAAAAATTGAAAAAGACAAACAGAAAAAGAACCATGAACACTGCAATCCTGTACTCGCTTACTTGGAAGCATGTCCAACTGAACTCAGCTGATTTTCTTCTGAGCAAACATGCACTTGGTTTGACCACTGCAGTTTATACTATTAAGAAAGGTTCTAATTACCATGAAAATTCAACAAGTACTAAGCTACTAGACTTACATGACTATTATGACTGTGTCTGCAACTGTGTTGCATAAGTAAATTAGTTCTAATATAGAATTAATAAGACCTTATGAATACTTCTGTTTTATCTGAAATGGCAAAAGATTAACTAGGCTGCAGATAGCAATTTTCAAAAGAGGCAAACTCAAATAAAAGTTCTATGCCCGGGGTGTCCAACTTCCAAGAGACTGTGATCTACTCCCACTATAAAAAACTAGCATCAAAGTAGTTAAGCTTTTTTGCAGGGAGGATTAGCCAATGTTGTTGAGCTTTTTAGGGGGGAACATTAGCCAATTAGCCAAAGTTGTTGAGCTTTTTTTTTGGGGGGGGGGGTCCTACGATCGACCAGGATTGACTGTGGCACCCCGTGATCGACTGGTAGATCACGACTGACCAGTTGGACACTCCTGTTCTATGCCATTTCCTACCCAGTTCCCTTCATTGGTACACCAGACCCAGATCATTCTGCAGGGTCTAAGTTGCATTTCTCACTTTATGCTTTTGTCTTGCTTTGGCAAAAACAGTTCAGCAAGTTCTTATTAGAGTGACCTGGTTTGGACATAACACTAAACTACTGTGCACTACCCAAAGTCCAGCACAGTTATGTAATCAGACACTTTCTCTGTATTTTTCAATGAACCACAGTTTATTGTTATGTCCAAATCTGAAACCATGGTTGAATTTAACTAAAGTTTAGGGAAACAATACAACTTCCAAATCCATTGTTTGGTGTTGTTTTTCCCCACCCTAAACCTAGATTAGAGTAGCCACACTTTGGACATAACAACAAACTACAGATAGTTAAAACTGGAAGCAAAAGCTTTCAATCTCCACACAGCTGCACTGGAGATGGAGCACTGGTGAGCCCAAGGCTTGCTTGTTCACAGAATGCTAAACCATTGTTTTGAATTAAATAGAAGTAGGATTAAAAATGTAAACAAATATATATTTATCACTGCAGAACTGTCTCCCATGCCTTACTTAAAAAGCAACAGGAACACAATGGATTTCTACTTTTATAATTAATTTTCTCTTTTGTCTTCTAAAAAGAACTTTAAACATTATAGCCATCTGCACAATGTTTGAACCACTGAATGCAGACTAGGGCTTCATTCGTTTTGCTTTGTCAGCTTGTTCAGGACTGAAAAACATAGGATGACCTGAAAGCAATCAATTAAGACAAAATACATGGCCTGATGTCAATAGACAGACAGTTCCAAAGTATATGTACTGCTATACTAAAATATTGATTTCTTACAATTGCAGAAAGAGTATTATGTGGCACCTGTAACAGTGCCAGGTGCACAGATCAAAGCAGTCAATTGAGCACCAGTGGGGTAAGGCTCGTCTCAAGCCATTAAGGGCTTTCTACTCCAATACTAATACCCTGAACTCAGCCCAATAACAAATCAGCAACCAGTACAGATATCTGAATAGAGGTGTTGTATGACAACAGAGTCTTCTTTGACAGCAACTGTGCTGCAGCATTCTACATTAATTGCAGTTATCCAATCCTGAAGTCACCAATGCAATAACACTTAAACACGTCCACTAAGTTTTGAGAGTTACAGCAGTGATGCAGCAATTCAGCAGTGTTTTTAGATGGGGTTAAAATATTCTGAAAAAGAAGAGCAGTCTTCAATCACTATTATACCATAATTCTCCTGTTACCTCACCTTTACGGCTTGACTCTTGGTGTTGATTGGAGGATTTTTCAGAGCTGCCTGTAATGCAGCCATCATGTTCCCCGTAAACAGCAGTTAAGGAAAAGACAATTGCGCCAAGCTTTGAGGGTTCAAAAACTAGTAATAGTTATAGAACACATTTCAAGAGTTCAAAATGCTTCAGATGCATTCACAGGAACCTTAAAATAGCCCCATAAGGTTTTTCAGTATCTTATGTAGTATCTTATGCAGCTGGGGGTGAAGAGAGAATCACTAAAGCTGACTAGTTTGTATAACAACATTTCACAAATGGCTGAAGTTGAATTTGAAGAGAGGACTTTCTGACTCAAACCTTACTCTTTCCCACTACATAGCACAGAGCTTAGAGAAGCCTCAAGCAGATTGAAAAATCTTAGTGGTTGATTAGAGAATGCTATATCTAATAAGCAAAGAAAAATTAACACATCTCAAGAGATATAAAAAAAAAACAGACAGCCTGTTGATAATGCAGAACAGTATTTTAATTAGACTCAATTTGGTTTTGGAAATGGGGGGGGGGGTTCCTTTCTTGATTACTTCCTGGAACCCATTTAAACAGTGTAATTTTTAGAAACTGTTTCTTCTATAAATGAGACAAATCACTAATTTCCTGATCCCTGATCCTATGAAAATTCACCCAGAAATAAGTTGTACTGTGTTCTCAAGTGAGTGTACTTAAGATTACAAAATGGAACTGAATACCAGTTGCACTATCGCTGACTAGATGCAACTGTTTCCATAAAAGGAAAGACCCTACTGAATTCATGTACTTCCTCTACTGTTTTAGTCTGACAGGAGGAAGTTAGAAGACTGTAATGCTTTGCAGACTCCTCCTCCCATGTTCTTCAATTTGATGTAACACTGTCAAATGCATGCTTTAGGACTGTGCAGGCAAACAGTGAGAAAAGACACTTATAAAAGTAGATGTGCAAAGCTGCTACCATGTTAAGCCATTCAGATTATACTATATTAAGTTATTTTTTCCTTTTCAGATATGCCTGAAGCTTATTACAAAATAAGTTCTAATGAAAATAGAACATCTGCCCCATGAACACTTATCTCTTACTAAAGCTATCCACAGACTAATGCAATTCTTACAAGTAGACCCACTGAATATGGCTAAACATTTTTAGCTGATTAACAATCTTATTTTTCAATATTAAATTGTACTACACTACAGTATCATGATATGGGGTATTTTTGAGAATGTTAAAAAATGAGATTCAACTATGCTATGCAGACACATGAATTCACAGCTTGGAAAACAGATCAAGTAATTTTAACATTATTGAAGAGGTGTGTTTTCAACAATGCTGTCAACCATGAAACTCTTTCACACACTTTTGAATTAAAAAAATCCACGAAGTGATTAAATGATTATAGAGTGTCAATCAAGAAAAAGTTCCAGACCTAACTTTTGACCTGTGGAAAAAAAGAGCAATGAACCCTGAAGGAGGAGCAGAGTAGTGTGTGTGTGTGTGTGTGTGTTCAGCAGGAAAGCAAGATAAAGCTTTGTGTATTAAAGGTGGAGGAAAGTTAAAATATATGTTCAACCAAAGCTGTTAGTGCCTTTACTGACTTGTTCTTGCATAAATCACTCTGTTTTACACCACAGTTCTTTTTTCTTCCATAGAAATGTTCTGAGGAATAGCATGAACTACAGGACAGCATGACTGTGAACCTCAACATTACAGTCTGCTGAAACAATGGCTACATTGAGATGCCTTCATGCTCAGAGCCAGTGTGGTTTAAAATGGTCTCTCAATGCTCCTTTGTCAGATTAAAGCATACACAGATATCTTAACTGTTTGCAGTTGTACAGAATGGGTCTGAAATGTGAAAAGTTCAAATGTCAGCTAGGTTCCCTTTATACCCCGCCTACAAAGCATCTGTGTGAAATGTGGGTGAAAAATACAACCAGCCCATAACTGTGGGCCTTACTTCCAAGTAAACACACATGATTAAAAACCAAGATGCAGTCTTGTGTGCTGTTACACAAGAGAAGGCCCCACGGAAAGCAGTAAGGTTTTCTTCCAACCAGCAAGATTGTCTCTCAGCCTAACCTGAACAGTAAGAGCTGTTCAACAGTGGAGGATTCAACCAGGTGGCGGTGGCATCTCCTTCCACGGAGGATTTTAAGCAGAGGCTGGGCGGCCATCTGCCCTGGACGCTTCAGCTGAGACTCCTGCACTGCAGGGAGTTAAGGACCCCTTGGGGCCCCTTTACAATTCTGTGAAAGGGAGAAGGCTTCGCAAACCCCCCTTAGGGAGTCAGGCGGGACGAGGGAGGCTCTGCTCCCATCGAGCAGGCACCGATGTAGCAGAAGCCCCCTCCCCCCAAAAACTGCATCCATCCTGGGGGGTGGGGAGTCCGCCCCGCCCCCCCACCTCCTCCTCCTCCTTTGCGGAAGAGATGGAAGATGGAGAAGCCAAGGGCCTCGGCAGGCAGGCAGGCAGGCAGGGCGACCCTGCTCCTCAGGGCCGGGGCTTGGGCGACAAGATCCCAGCACTGCGGGGGGTTGGGCTAGATGACCCCCGAGGTCCCTTCCAGCTGGACCGGAGATGGCGGGGGGGGGGGCGGAGCGCCTGTCCCGGCGCCCAAGGGCCCCTCCTCAGCCCGCCCGCCCTCCATGGGAAGGGAGAGAGACCCCCCCCCGCCGACCCCCGCCACTCGGTTTCCCTCAGGATATTGCCTCAGGCACGAGTCCACCTCGCCCTCGTCGGGGCCCACCTGGCCGTCGCCGCCCTCCTCCTCGTCCACGAACTTGTTCTCGTCGTACTCGTCCACGTCCACCCGGCGGAAGCGCGCGGAGGAGACCGTGTGCTTGGCCATGGCTGCGCCCGCCTGACTCGCTCGGGCGAAGGAAGGCGGCGGCGGCGGCGGCGGCGGCGAGAGGCGGGACTCCGCCCCTTCCCGGCGGCGGAAGGACTCACGTCACGGAGGGAGCGGCAGCCGACACCACGCATGCGCGAGTGGTTTCACCCCCACCTCTCCTCCGCTCTGCGCATGCGGACAATCCACACCAAGTTAACCGCCATTATGTCATTTCTCCTCCTGCGCGTTTTTTTTGTAAGCTTCTGTGAGAGAGCGACCTTTTCCAGGCCCTTCTGATTAAAAAGCCCCAACAAGCGCTGGGTTTTAAGTCTTTTATGCTCGCTAGCGTTGCGCATGCGCGCGCCACCCATTCTAATGAGCATGCGTCAAGCAGCCATTTCGCGCCCCCCCCTGTGGGAGGCAATTGAGAAGGTGGCTGACACGTGATCTTGGGCAGGTTCCTATAGCAACGGATGGGCCTGGGATCCCGGCCTCCTAATTCCAGCCGGAGGCCAAAATGTCGCCTGGCTGGTGGGGGGGCGGGGGGCTGTTAGGCCTGACAGAAGCCCCATGGCTGCTCGAAACCAGAGGGCGGTTGGCTCTGATTTTTGCTCAGTGCTCGTAAAACAAAATTGTTAGACTTTTGTATCTTCTGACGGGTTTTTTTGTGGTACAACTTTTCCCTTCTAATTCGGATTTCCACCTCATCCCCAAGGTTATGAGGTGGACGCATCGCTTTTAAAAACAGCAGCCAGTGCATACCCCCAAGTTTAAGTTCTTTATCAAAGTAGGAACAGCAAATAATTATGTAGTGCAGTAAGAGAATAATCAAGCCAGTGATAGGATATACCTGTTTGCCTGGGAGTAGGCCTCATTTGGGGACGCGGGTGGCGCTGTGGGTTAAACCCCAGAGCCTAGGGCTTTGCTGATTAGAAGGTCGGCGGTTCAAATCCCCACAATGACGGGGTGAGCTCCCGTTGCTCGGTCCCTGCTCCTGCCAACCTAGCAGTTCAAAAGCACATCAAAGTGCAAGTAGAGAAATAGGTACCGCTCTGGCGGGAAGGTAAACGGCCGCTGCTCTGGTTTGCCAGAAGCGTCTTAGTCCTGCTGGCCACATGACCCGGAAGCTGTACGCCGTCTCCCTCAGCCAATAAAGCGAGATGAGCGCTGCAACCCCAGAGTCGGTCACGACTGGACCTAATGGTCAGGGGTCCCTTTACCTTTACCTTTAGGCCTCATTTATATCTTTGAGGACTTCTGAATAGATATGTATAATAATAATAATTTTATATTTTGTATCCTGCCCACCTGACTGGGTTGCCCCAGCCACTCTGGGCAGCTTATGACATATATAAAAGCATAATAAAACATCAAACATTAAAAACTTCCCTATACAGGGCTGCCTTCGGGATTGTGTGCAGCAGATTTGTTGCAGCATACACTTTCATGGACTGGATCAGGGGTCGGCAAACTTTCAGCAGGGGGCCGGTCCTCTTTCCCTCAGACCTTGTGGGGGCCCGGACTATATTTTGAGCGGGGGGAAATGAATGAATTCCTATGCACATCAGGCAGGCCCCACAAATAACCCACAGGTGCATTTTAAAAGAACCCATTCCATGCAAGAGCACCAGGCAGGCCAGACAGAATTGTACATGATAAAAAATAATTAAAAAAAATTCTTACCTGCACTGATGATAGTCATTGTTTGGATGGGGGGCTCCTAACCTGGGTTTGGTGCTGCGTTGTGGCCTGCTGGGCCTCCTGCTGCTGGCACCTCTTCTGCGCTTCAGGGGTGGGATGGCCCCCCCCCCCAGCAGCAGAGGCCAGAGCGCCGCTGTGCAGCCAGTGGGGAGAGCTCCTTCCTGTTCTCCCCACCCTCACTCTTTTCCCTCCGCCCGTAAATCTCTCGCCCCCTCCCCTGCCCTGGATGGTGCCTCTTTCCCCGCCAGTGGCACCTCTGCCTTCCTCCTGCACCTCCTGAAGGAGGACTCCACGCAAGAACGTGCGGCGGCTTCCCTTTTTTTTGTCTTTTTTTCCCAGGGAGCTCAGACAGCGGCCGGGCCAGGTTAACAACCCTCATGGGCCTGATTTGGCCCACGGAGCCTAGTTTGCTGACCCCTGGACTTGATTGAACTTCATCAGATGCAAGTTTATCCCAGGAATAGGTATCCACCCACTCCGAACCATTATGCTTGCAAGTACTTTTAATAATTTCAAAGGGAAGTTTGAAGAGCTACCTGTGATATCCACTAAAAAGCAAGGCGTAGCAAAAAGAAATTAAATTTCCAAATAACTCTGATGATGTCTGGGCTGACTTTAAGGTATTTTCTGGAGACGATAGAAGAATTGAATATTAGTCTTTTACATGCAGCATTTTTGATGATTGGATTTATTTTATTACATTTATATCCCAGCTTTCTGTTGCCAGGTACAAGTTTACAGCCAAAACTGCATAGAACAATGACAACAAATCAGTACAAAATAATTATTATAAAGGAAATATCCTTAAGATGAAAAGTTGTCTCAATACTCTAACAGAAAATGGAGGATGACGCTGTCCAGTAGCCACACTGACTAGCAGGATTGCCTTAGTCTCTTCATTCAGCTGCTCGAAGTTGGTGTTTCCTATGCTGGCATAATAGCCACAGTACATATGAAAAACGTGTGTATAACCATTTGAGCTGCTTACATGCTGAGTGAATTGTCAGCCCTGCATTCAATTTTTGAATGAGGTGAATTGGATCCTGTTTCTGTACAGTTCATGCTCTTTAGACTTGATACTTTAAACTCGTTCAGTAATTCTTTCCATGTAAACAGATCTTCCATTTGGAATTACTTGCAAACGTTTAGCTTTGCTTAATGACTTATCTGGCATTTTTAAGTGTCTGACAATATTTTTAGGTTGGGGGTATAGTGGCTGCTTTCTAAAACTGGAAAAAACATCCATGGGAGGTGTTGAATGGGGGGGTGGTATCCTCAGAGGGAGCAATCTACCATTCATCATTGGTGCTGGATGCTGACAGTCTGAACTGGGCAAAAAGTACTTTTGCAGAGATGGCAGAACAGTTGAGTGTCCATAGCCTGGCTGAGGCAGGGTCTTCATAAAAGGAAATTTCATTCCTGTAATGCTGCTAATTTGTTGTGCATTTTGTCTGTCAGCCCATACTCTTGCAGGCAAAATTGGATGATGGAGACTTGGGTGTGGTATATTAGTCACAAAACTGTTTAGGAGGGAATGCCAAAGTCCACCACACAGTGGGCTCAATGTCACCTGAGGCCACATGCTAGCCAGGCTTTGCAGAGCTTCACAGTTCCATGTGGATACTGGGAAATCCTCCTCTGTGTGGTACAGCTGTGCAAAATAAATGCAGAGTGTAATGTCTTGATACTTCATCAGGAAGTTGTACATTTTGCTTATGCAGCCATGCTCTGCCTCGTTACAAGGTGAGTAGTTTGAATAAATAATTATGTATCCAGCATTCTCATAATTGTGCACAACTGAATCTAGATAACCACCTATTTCAAATAACATTGATTCTGGATGAATGTTGTACTCTGTGCAATTTGTAGCATGGCCTTTTTGAATTAATTTCCCTGATGAATGCCTCAATTCATAAAATAGAAGGTGTTTATTATGGGAAGGCATTGATCTGTATGGGAATCCAAAGGCATTATGAAATTCTACATAAGGAACTCTTGCTTCTTCACCTGTTTTTATGTGATAAGGGCACTTGACACAGCTTTGGCTCACTGTTAGCCAGTAATATGGTTTTACTACTGTACCTTTATGTGCTAGGTATTCTTGGCAAAATGTTTCTGTTTCTAGGTTCATAGTGTATGGAAATATTGCTCCTGTAAGTTGGACAATCCTGAAACACACAAAAAATAAATTCTTAGTTAGTTATTCCCCCCCCCCTTATTTGGAATCTTTGAAGTTAAAGTTGTATGTATATTACAAATTTAAGCCAGATATGAACTGTGTTAGTTGTCAGGGCTTCTGTATGTGAACTATAGGAGCAGAACTTCTTTCTTTACTTAGGGTTTCTTATTAGAGAACCAAGAATCATGATTTCCAAAGTTCCATGGTTGGAAGCCATGGAAGGCAAAGTAATTTACATTTGTAATATACATATATCCTAAGAAAGCCAATAGGGTTGCCACTCAGTGAGACTGACCAGAACAGGGGTCGGCAAACCACGGTCCGTAGGCCAGTTCTGGCCCAATTGCCCTCAGGATCCGGCCGGCGGACGTTCCGTGGATCAGCGGTTCTGTTTGTTCATTTTTTTTTTCATATTTTTTTTTTGGCGCCACCATTTCTTTTTTGGCGCCATTCCCCCCACCCACCCACCCACTGCGGCGCCTCCTCTCTCCCTCCGCCTGGCTTCTCCCCACCCTTCTCCCCGCCCTGTGTAGTGGAGGAAGTGGGCTGGGCTGAGCTGGCTGAGCGCCATTTTGGGCAGCGCCTCTCTGGAGCCAGCCAGCCCTTTCGGGCTGCTCATCCCTCCGCCACCGCTGCCAGCCTCTGCCGCTTGCAAGGGCAGGCACAGGAGCAGCGGTTGGCAGAGCTGTGGTGGCGGCAGCAGGACGAGCAGCCTGAAAGCAGCCCTCTCAAGGGCACAGGAGCCGCAGTTGAGAGAGCTCAGCACTGACAGCAGCATAGGTAGGCAGGGGGAGGGGAGGGGCTGGGGAGAGAGGGGGAGAGAGAGAAGCCCCCTCCGCCGTGCGCGCCCGCGTGTGTGCGCTGTCTGGCACGCCACAAGGTCTGGGGGACAGTGAACCGACCCCCTCCAAAAAAAGTTTGCTGACCCCTGGACCAGAATTTTACCTTCTGGGCTAGTTGCTAGAATTGGCTATGGTGCCAGAAAAACGGCAGCTGAGCTGTTCTTTTGTCTGGTATAGTGCATTTTTTAGCTTTCTTTCTCATGTAATATACTAAAATATGACATGGAAGATGGTAGCCACATATGCAGTGCAATGCACAAACATGTAAAGGCTGTGCATTTTTATGAATATCAGTGTATGCATACTATGCTATCTCATAGAAGACCACAGAGGTATGTGGCATCATTTTCAAGGGGCATTCAGTGCAACAACCTGCATGTTTTTGTCATCTTCCCAGCAGATCTCCTAACAAGGCCAATGAATACTTGGGCCTCTCACTGTCTGCTGCCTGTAATGAGCACTGAGGTTTTGCAGGAAGCAGGCCCTGAGCACTCTGAGGATTTGTGGGAGCCAGGCCCTGGCTGTGCCAACCTTATATGAATCAGGCGCAGGCCAGCAAGCACGGTCAGGTGACAAGATGCACTGCAGCTGGGAGCAAGCCCAGGAGAGCTAGATCAGGCCTGCATTTCACTTTTGGTCTTTGCCACAGCAACTTGGTCTTTCGTTGAGCTCCTGTGACCCTGCATCGTGACCTTGCCTGGCTGGACTTCTCACCCACCTTGACTCTGGTGCGCTTCTGGACTTCCTCTTGCCTCTGACCCTTGTTTGACTTGCTGCTGCTTCCTGACCATGGGCCCACCAATTGGACTGCCCCTTGCCCCTGCTCCCTCCGTTGGACTTTACTTTGGCTACTCGGACTGCCTCTGCTACCAGCACCAGCACCCGTACCCCAGTCTCAGCGTTCCTGCCCAGGACTCTTGCCGCTCACACCCCAGAATGTCACTCTCTGAGCTGGTGTGGAGCCACTGTCACCTTTGGTAGGGTGACTTATGGTGAAACACTGAAGTACAGATTGATGGTATATCCGGATAGTCTCCGGATAAATGAAGCACTTCTTTCCTAAAGGAAGGGCATTCAGGGACACGTTGTTACTTGGTTCTTATTTGAAAAATTGTCTCCTAATGAAGAAAAAAGAACTCTGCACATATTCAACGAAACTCAGCTTTAAATGCCAGAGTTATTCATACTGCAGCAGCTCTTCCAGATATTTTATATCCGAGGCACACTTTTTCAGCATCTAAAATTCTTAAATTCATTCTGCAATAATAGGTAGGTATTTTATGTTAAAGGTAAGGTAGGCAGGTAAATCTGCAGGCAGGTATACTCCATACTGCTGCAGCAGCAGTTAAAAGTTCCTACCTTTCCCCACCCAGTTGGGGCTCTGGGATGGGGCTGTGCTTTCTGGCAGTGCTGATGCTTCTTAAGAATCCTTTGTGCTATATTTTCAGCTAAAGTTCTTGTTTTATTATGGGGTCCAGTGCATCCTTATTCTCTAAATGGAAGTGACATTGCTGCCCATTTTGGTGAGGAGAATTTGACTTGCCAGATTGCGCCTTTTGAGGCAAGACAGGTAACATTTGCTTATGTTTGTGAGATTCATCGGGAACAGTGGCGTAGCGTGGGGGGTGCAGGGGGGCCCAGCCGCACCCGGCGCAACATCTGGGGGTTAGAGTTAGGGTGCGCAAATCCACGGGTTAGGGGGCGCAAATCCACGGGTTAGGGGGCGCAAATTACTTGCCTTGCCCCGGGTGCTGACAGCCCACGCTACGCCACTGATCGGGAAAATATGAGGGATATTGTATCCTTCCCCCACCCCCTCTTGTGTGAGAAAGGCTGGGCTGCTGATTTTGAGTGACAAAGGATTAAATAGCCTATTCCACTCTGTGCAACCTGAAACCACCCAACTATTTTTCCCCTTCTTTTTAAAATGCAAGCATGGGATTAGCCGTATCATGCTCTTCAGAAATAGCCACAAAATTGTAAAATCATGCAATAAAAGCATTGCTTCCTTCCCAGAAACAAGATAAGATATGCTTTGCATTGCAGAAGCTAAGCATAATCTGTTACATTCTTAAGATTTAATAACTGAGCTGTACTTACCGTCAGTGTTCTCAGTCCCAAATGCCAGTAATAAGCACAGCCTTACTTGAATTGTTCTGCTGTTTTCTATTGTAAATAATGTAAAAAATGTTTCCCTATGATCAACCTTTCACTTTGAAAGAAAATAAGCTACTTTTCTTCCTCATTTGCTTCTGGTACATATGATTGTCGTTTGATCACTTTTATATTGTTGCAGTGTAGGAGTTTCAGTTGCTCAGCAAAGGAACATGGTTGTACTGTCAGTTTCAAGTGCTAAGATACCTAGCTGTAAACATGAGCCTTACCTTTATTTTTTGAATGAGTGGCCAGTTCAGCTCTTGTGCCTGATTACAATTGTCATTAATGTATGCAGTGAGATCAAAGTACATAGTATGTTTACAGAGTAAAAAAAGGAACAACAAAAGTATAGGTGTCTGCTTTAAAGATTTTACAATCTCAAACATGACAGTACAACGGATGACAGGAAAGAAAAGAAAGAGGCATGCATGAAAGAGCCAAATGTGCGGGGAATGACTGCTGGCAAATGTACAACAAACCTTTCCACAAAATCAGCAAAGGTTCTTATTTTTAAGGGGGGAAAGGGGGAAATATGATATAATAAGCTGCATTCCTTTACCCACCTTCCTTGGAGGTAAGGCACACTGAACTCATGGAGATTTACTTTTTAATAGACTTGTATAGGATCATGCTGTAATAATGCTCAATGTTTGCACAGCAGTTTCAAGTGTTTTAACACTTCATGTTCATGTCCTACAGCGCATGTAATCCTCGCAACAGCCTGTACAGCAAGTCTTCTCAAACTCTGTGGTGGACCAGCAATTCCCCACCCCACCAATGTGCCAGGGACTGGTGCCATACAGTACTTTGTCCTTGAAGAGCCACACCCAACATGGGCTGCAGTGAAGTCGGTGTGGACCAGAAGCCAATGGCTTATGAACTGCACTTGTCAGTGGACCACTACTTTGAGTAGCACTGCTGTAAGTTGTCTTTATTCTTCCACATTGCAGAGGGAAGAACAAGAGAGTGGCTTGCCTGAAGCCACCTAGTGAGTTCATGACAGTGACTTTGTTGCCACTGTGCTACACCAGAGTAGCTAGGTTTTGCAAGGGAAGAATGCACTTTTCCCATCACTTCCAAAGAAGCAATGAACAGTGTATGTAGCAAATGGGTGTGTGTACTTGCTTTCTTTTACTTAAAGGAAATTCTTTTAATAATGAAGGAAGAATGACAATGTAAAAGATTTATTCAAAGTTGGTAATTGAAGAGCATCTGAACAAGCTGGAGAAACAGAAACAGAAGTGTAACAAGGAGACGAGGCTTAGTATATGAGCCAAAGCAGCCACAGGATGGCAGTATAATAAAGATACAGTACTCTGTTTTATACACTTGGGCATGAGAACTGTGTGTACTTTATTTGCCCATATTTTAAAAGACCTTAAATTTGACATGTGTGTGTTTTATCTTCTGGTGCAACATAACAGGTTGCCTCTTAGGTATGCAGTATGTTAACTGTTGAATGGGAAGCTAAAGAGAGACGCATCTGGGGTGTTGCATTTCAATGTGCATGTGACCTAAGTTTTGTATCAGACCTGCTGTGCGAACCCTTTGCTCCTCTGCCAGTTCCATCCTTGCAAGCCAGCAGGAGTTGAAACTGACAAGGATCCTATGCTCCAGCCCCTCAGAATTAAGCATTCTCATCAAATCCCCTGCCAGCTTTTAAGCATGAAGTCTGCAGGGGAGCAGAATCCAAGAGTATAAGTGAAAGAATCTGTTTTTCTCTTGCCACATACTCTACTCTCAGAACAAGGAACTGTATGTATCAAAGGAAAAAAGCTAGCAAGAAAAGTGTGGAGCACAATGAAACACAACTGATTTTCGAGGGTTTCAGCCTTTTTATTTTAAACAGTTCTAAAGCAAGATGCAGGTTTGTTTCATTTGCACCAATATAAACATTTGATGTATACTTGACCTGGATTATTTTCATGAGGAAATACTAAAGTCACCAAAGTCCAGAACTTTTATATAGTATTCTTAATTTTCATTTCACTACATGCTGTTTAAATGCTTTGATTATCAAAAGTATCTCTGACTATCAGCTGATGGGAGTATATAACAAAATATGACTGCTCTGATTATGATTTTTTGATTTTTTAAATTAGTTTTAAAATATACAACACAAAACTGCAACCAATAAACATCTCTCCCACCCACTTACAACCAATTCCTGGTATTAAAGGGATAATTATGATATTATCCTTCCCCCCGCCCCAGCATGTACCGTAATTAAATCCATCACATAGGTACAGCCTAGGAGTATCCAATAGTCCTCCAATTTGACTGTACAGATGGTCAGCAGTACAATTAAGATACAAAATATCATGAAGATAATATTTTTGAAGATGCAGGTGATGGAGTGTTTTTCAGCCCTTGTTATATACCATGAATTTCCACAATATGTCATAAAACACTTGTGTGTTTTTGAGTTCCTTTCAATATTCCTATTTTATGTGTTAAGCTTTTCCACTATGGTTATATGCCAGGCATTTTTATACCAAAGTTAAATATCCAAATTCTGCAGTTCCTATTTTAAAGCAGCATATAGCCCTGCTGCCACTACAGAACGTCAATAAGTCCTTCATTTTAATGTCCTCATTTGACACTTCAAATATGGATTGATTATTAATTTCTCATGGACATCTGTTTGACTACTGTTGGAAGAAGAGCACTAAACTAAGAGAGACAGCTATTTTAACAACAATAAAAATCTTTGTCATTGTCTTGGAAGGTGTACTGTTGTACTGGGGTAATGTGGCTTATGAAAATCTGTTTTTCAGTGCAAGAACATAATTAGATTAAGGATTTATATAGAACTAGGTGAAAGTTCATGTGATGTATAATTTTGGTCACTGGAAGTGTGAAAGTAACACCATTCTTCTATTAGGTATATGAGAGACTATTGTCACTAAATAAGGCACTGATACACACAGAGATAGAAAGAGATGTTGGGGGCAGAAAACTGGTTTTGTTCTGTGAAAAAGGCCTCCTTTTAGTTCTGAAATTTAAGTACTGAAATGTTATAGTATTCAAATGTGCTTCAGTGGATTTGTACGTGGCTTCATCTAGTAATTAAAAGTTCAAAGTCCAGGAGTATCACATGGTCTTCAAACAATCCAAGGCTTCATGTTTCTTTGTAATATGCCTATTTGATTGTAAGGTATGTAAATGAAGGAAGAAAGAAAGAAGTATGGTGTTTTTGTTAGGTTCTTTTGCCTGGATGCTTTAGTTTCATTTTACAAATTTTGGGTTTGGCTCTCCAAGGTGTGATGGTGTTCAAGTATCTGGAGGGACAAATCTGTGTTAGGCCAGTCTCCCCCACTGGTCCAACTCCCCCCCGCCCCGGTCTTGCGATGCATTCTAGATTGGTCCCTTGATCTATGATCAACTCATAGAAGAGTGATTTTTTTATTCTGGACTGACATGACCTTCATCAACAACAACACCAGGCTGGAGGAAAATCTAGCATGATTTAAGAAGGATGTTGACACGCTTGAACATATGCAACCAAGGTGATCCAGGGTCTGAAAACCAGACCTTATTTGGAGCGCTTGAAGGGGCTGGGTATGTTTAGCTTGGACAAGAGACTGAGAGGAGATATGAGAGCCATCTTCAAATATCTGAAGGGCTGTCACATGGAAGACGGAGCAAGCTTGTTTTCTTCTGCTCTGGAGGGTAGGACTGAACCGATGGCTTCGAGCTACAAGAAAGGAGATTCTGACTAAACATCAGGAAGAACTTTCTGACAGTAGGAGTTGTTTGACAGTGGAACTGTCTCTCTCGGGAGGTTGTGGGCTCTCCTTCCGGGGAGGTTTTTAACCAGAGCTTGGATGGCCTTCTGTCATGGATGCTTTAGCTGAGATTCCTGCATTGCAGGGGGCTGAGCTGGATGACCCTTGGGATCCCTTCCAACTCTACGGTTCTATGATTCTACCCAAGTCTTGCTGGCTCTGGGACCAGTTATGGAGGGGGATAGACAAGTGCCCCACCCCTCCTGTTAAGGTTACCATCTAGCAACATCTTGTGGAATAATTTTTTATTTTTTTATTTTTTGCTTTTGCTGCCTGGGGATACAACAGGGTGCTTGCAGGGTGCTTGCCACATGTTCTTGATCATTGCTCCTCATGGCTTATAAGATCTAGCCAGGATGGAATGACTGTATGGATCCAGGGAGTTCAGTGTTCGAAACAGTCTTGTTCTAGGCACATTTTGCAACAGGGAATTTCATTAGCATGAGCTGTTTCTGAGCTCTGGGCGTAGTACTGCGCCTCAGATTTCAGATTAAAACTGCAGAAAGGAAGGAAAAGAGGACCTTTTTCTGCCTTCCCACTTCCATCCACTCTCTGAAGAATGGAGAAGAGACCCTCTTCAGAGTATTAGGGGGGTGGGCACTGGGGGAGTAATGGATGCTTCTCTGTGAGTGCCAGCAGCTGGGCGTTCCTTTGACATTACAGTTACAGATGCTTGTGGTCCTGAAGACAGAGGCTTGTCACTTTAACAGGCCTGCTCAGAAGTAAGTTCCATTGAGTTCAGTGGGATTTCTGCTAGGTAGATTGCTAACCTAGGACACACCAGCATGTTACTGTTATTTTCATCCTGGTGGTCCTTGGATCATAGTTTGAGTACAGCTGGCCTTGCTTCATTCTGTACACAATATGCCTCTTTTTCCTCTACAGTACCAAGCAACAGTATCTGGAATTGTAAGTACAATAGTTTACTGTTACTTAAGACTATAAATATTGGGATCCATATAAGCTAGTTTACATGATGAAAAATCAGTTTTGAATTTGGTAGTTTCCTAATTCATCTACAGCGTTTTTACTGGACTCCTTCATGCCTGTTTACAATAGGAATTGCAGAGCATAAACATGTTATTGTTGGGATGACTGGTTATTTGTTACATAATTTGTCAGTGTCCCACTTTCAGGCCAAATGTAACAACTTTGTTCTTGGAAGACTAAAGCATCATAAATCGTGCAGCACAAAGCTCTTTACTCTGGATTTTGTGAGAGAGTTTGCAAATTCCAATGTCTGTTTACGGCATGTGGTTGATATTCTCCCAGCATTTGTAACAATAGCTTTCATTTTATTTATTTTTATTTGATTTCATATTTGTATCCTGCTTTTCAAGCAACAAAACTGAGCTCAAATCATAACAAGAGAACAAAAAACCCCACCAAAACATTTAAGTAAATATCAATATAATACCTAGAAACAAAAATACACCAGTAATACAAAAACAATAATAAAAAGCCCAGAAATGTTATCTGGAGATTTGGAGTGGGGCTGCTATCAATATGTTGATGATGCCCGGCTGAACGTTCAACCATAGTGTGCAAGGTGGTAACAAATAAAACTATAAATTCAAGTCTACAATGCATGATTTATGAAATCCACTGCCACTCTATGATATAACAGCTATGAGTTTATGTGTCTTTAAAAGGCAAATTAATTCATGGAGGGGTGATATTTTGATTTTGTTGGTTATATGGAAGTTCCATACCAGTTGCTGGGGAGCAGCAGCAGGTGAGAGAGCTGTTGCCTTGAGGCTCTATGTTGGGTTTGCTGGAGTCATCTGAATGGCCAGTGTCGGAAGCAGGATATATTGTATTTGATTGACCTCTGGTCCAACTGAGATAATAATAATAATAATAATAATAATAATAATAATAATAATAATAATAATAATTTATTCATTTATTTATATCCCACCCTCCCCAGCCGAAGCCGGGCTCAGAGCAGCTAACAACAGTAAAATGATACAACATTCTAAAATCATTTCATTATAAAATCAGTTCAAATCAGATTAATGGCAACCATTGGGCTAGAGGTCTGTGAGGATTGCCAAAGGAGGGGGTCAGGCTGTGCTTGGCCAAAGGCCTGGTGGAACAGCTCTGTCTTGCAGGCCCTGCGGAAAGATGTCAAGTCCCGCAGAGCCCTAGTCTCTTGTGACAGCGTTCCACCAGATCGGAGCCACAGCCGAAAAAGCCCTGGCTCTGGTTGAGGCCAGCCTAACCTTTCTGTGGGACATACCAGGAGAGGCGGTCCCGTAGGTACAAGGGTCCTAGGCTGTATAGGGCTTTAGAGGTTAAAACCAGCACCTTAAACCTGATCCTGTATGCCACTGGGAGCCAGTGCAGCTGGTATAGCACTGGGTGAATGTGATCCTGCGGTGTCTCGCCATGCATTCTGCACCCACTGGAGTTTCTGGGTCAGTCTCAAGGGCAGCCCTACGTAGAGCGAGTTACAATAATCCAGTCTGGACTTTAATGTAGGTCAAAACTCTGCCCTTGTTGTAGTTTCCAAATACTTCAAAGGAAACTTCATGTGGAAGTGATTTGGACAGCCATATAATGGTTTATTAAACTGAAATATGATTGAGCCTTTTGCTCACGTTACCTTTCTCCAAGCCAACAAACAAGCCAGGAAGTCTTAAGTTAACTATTGTTCCCTATTTTATCTGAACTGAGAAACTGGTTAACAGCTTTGGAACAAGACATGCTATTCAGCCAAACTGTGGCTTCATATCCTGCTTTGTTCTGAAGTATTTAACTTGTAGGTTCCTCATTTGGATGAAATGGGAAGCCAGAATTAATAAAAATTTCCTGGCCTGTTTGCTCGATTTGCAAATGAAGTAAGGACTGTTTAAACAGCTACAAGTCATATTCTTATCCAGGCCGTAGAATGTACCATATTTTTCGTCCCATAGGACGCACCTAGTTTTTTTGGGGGGAAATAAAGGAAAACATTTTTTTCCTTTATTTCCCCCCCCCCAAAGTAGGTCGGGGAAACTGAACCAGGTCGAGGAACAGCAGGATGGCGGCGCTGCGCCTCCCTCCTGTCCCCCGAGCTTGTGGGGCTGGCCGATGTCTGCCCGGCGCAAGGGGCGCTCTGCTTCAGGGCGCCCTGCCCACCGGGCGGCAGGCTGCTATCCGCAGCGTGGGGAACCCTGCGGGGAACTCCTGCAGGGCTCCCCACGCTGCGGATATATGCCCGGCGCGAGGGGCGCTCTGCTTCAGGGCACCCCGCCCACCGGGCGGCAGGCTGCTATCCGCAGTGTGGGGAGCCCTGCGGGGAACTCCTGCAGGGCTCCCCATGCTGCGGATGTCTGTCCGGTGCGCGGGGTGCTCTGTTTCAGTGCCTCCTTCGCACCGGGCGGCAGGCTGCTATCTGCAGTGTGGGGTTCCCCGCAGGGCTGCCTAGGCTGTGGATCTCTTCCTGAAGCCTGGAGAGCTAGAGGGGTTGGTGCACACTGACCCCTCTCGCTCTCCAAGCTTCAGCAAAAGCCTGCATTTGCCCCATAGGACGCAACCAGATTTCCCCTTCATTTTTGGAGAGGAAAAAGTGCGTCCTATAGGGCGAAAAATACGGTATTTCTGGGGCTACTAGATTGCCCTTGTCCAGAAGGAGGACCAGGATTAAGCAGGAGCAGTTTGGCTCTGCGGGTGGAGCCACAGCAATAGCCTCCCTGCAGTGGATTAAATTAAGATCAATAAAACTAAGACTTACAATCTAAAAGACATGGTGCAAAAGCAAAAAAGGATGAGGAGGGAAGAGGCAAACAAACAAGCAAACCCAGGCACCAGTTCATAGCCATTTTATAATGGCTTTTTGGAATGGAAACCGTTTAGGGAGAGGAGCCCAATAGAAATGGCCCTTCAGCAGAGTAGAAAGTGCCTTTCCTCTCCTGCTGCTGTTGTGAGAATGGAGAGAGAAGCCCCAGTGGAGTGACGCTGCCTCCTTGCTTCTCTTGGCTTCATACTGAGCCCTGGCCAGGCATCTGCTCTCCTCCCTTCTGTATGGCTTCTACTTCTCCTTTTCGGCCTTCCTCATTTTCTCTCTCAACAAGCTTTTTAAATGACCTGGTTTCCTTGCCAGGCCATGCCTCTGTCTCTGTCTGTCAACCAGTTGGGTAGGTGTATACCCAGAGGCAACTGACTGTTTGTCCTTACCTGGTCCACCTGCAGCAGAACCAGGAAGAGGAAACATTCAGCTAGAAATGGAGATGTGGGATTTATTCAGCTTACATTTGACTGTGAACCTACCTAATTCATACCTGTCAAACCAGTATGCAGCTGCCTTTCTAGATCCTCACGTTTCCAAAATTTGGAGTGCAGCTCTCCAGCCAAAAAAAAAAAAAAAAAAAAAGCATATGTAAAAGCATGCATGCAGGGAAAGCGCACATGTTAAAATACTTCTCTTTGTGAAAAGAGTACAAAAATGCATTACATCAGGGAGAAACTTGCAGAAATATGTATATTAGGTGAAATGCACACGAAACTGCTTTCACATTTTCATGCACTTTTTAGAAATAAATCAAAAACTGATGTGGAGCTGACTTTAAGACTGGAATAATAATTTCCGTGTTGGATTGCTGAAATGCTCTCTGTGTGGGGATGCCTCTGAAAATCGTTTGGAAGTTTGAGTTGGACCAGAGTGTGACTGACAGAATGCTAACTCAGTCTGACAGGTTGAAATGTATAATTGCAGTATTATACCATCTGCAATGTTTGTTAGCTCATTTCCAGGCTTAACTGAAAGTGTTAGAACCCTAGAAGGCCTGGATCAAAGTATCTCAACAATCATCTGTATCCATATGGATTTGATTGACTGATATCATTTCTGAAAGCCATGGTCTTTGTCATTCACATAAGGGACAATATTTTATTTTTCTGTGGTGGCACTAGGACAGTTGAATGCCCTACTCATCCCTACTATTGCTCACCTTTTGGCGAGCAGGTGAGTGCTTTCTTTTCCAGCAGGTTTTTCTGAAAATATGCTTTTTGTCTGCTTTGCTCTTTGAATTGTTTCTTGTTGTTATCATGTTTCATTTATTATTCATGTTTTAATAACTTGTTTTAGATATTTTTATTTGTCAGTGTTTATAATTTTAAATTCCTATTCCTCTATTTAAAAAAAAATCTAAAGGATTTATTTAAAAACCAGAAGGGTATAAAATCGAACCATTCCATCACCACCCAAAAAATCCACAAAACCCTGGCACATGAACTAGGATCTCTTCATGCAAGTTCTCTAAATGTCATAAAGCTGGATTTATACGAAGAACAGAATTTTATGCTGTCTCTTTCTTGCTCTGTGTGGCATAGATTTCTTCCCTTGAGTCTCCAAGAACAGATTTCAGATTTCATCCTTGGCTATTTGCTGGTAGAACCCAATGTCAAATGCTTCAGTTATCCTTGATAAATCTCCGGTCTTTACAGGGCTCTACCTGGTCAGATGATGTCCCCAGGCAAGAGGATCCCCAGTCCTTCCCCTCTTCCTCCTAGCTAAGGTACTGCGGATGTGAGTCTTAAGTGTTGCTAGCTTGCTGATCCTGCTTGCTGCAGCCCTGGCTTTGAATGCAGTCAGATGAAATCGAGGAAATGGAGACCTTCCCTGTGGTTCTCTCTGTGAGTAGCTTGATTCCATTTTCTGTGTGTTTGTATAACTATATAGAGATAACATTCTTTTTGCAATAATCTACCAAATATGCAGTTTTAATTCCTTCCAGGCTGTTATAGTGTGGAGAGACATGGCTCCGTTTTCAATGCAGTGCATTCTGATGATTATTTTAAAAGATGCATAGTTTTTGTTTTGTTGCATGCACAGACCAATATGCTAAACTGCATAAAGAGGATGGATGGGGTAGAGACACAAAGGATATGCTGCAGAGCCGTGGGTTCCTGACAGCTCAGGAGATAAGGAAAGGAAAAGCATAATTAGATAGCTGGATGCTTTCCGTAGTTTGTGTCTGCAGGGAATACATCTTAATCCTTTTGTGTGCCAATGTGTGCTTGCATCACACGCATGTATTTGTTTCATTCAGGGTGCATCAAAGTTCACTCTGCTCTGAGGGATCCTACCCAGTTGGCTTATATTTTCTCATGAGGACCTTGATATTCTCCGCATCACAGATATGTCAGGCTGTCAAGTGCTTGGTTTGGTGCTGAAATCTAGTTATTTTGCTGCTGGCTTTATTTGTGAAATTCTTTCTTAACAACAACAACAAATAGGCAGTCATCTAAATTTTACTCAGAGTAGACCCAGTGAAATTATTTACCGTGACTGATACCACCCAATAATAATGCATTCCCTGTTCACACCAATTGCACTTGCTTTGCTGCTTCAGGATGTTTGGGCTCCTCCCCAGAGCTGGTCTTGCAGCAGAATGCTGGGAAGGGCCATGAAGTTCTTAGTTTGCCTCCTCAAGAGATGCCACCTTCCCATGAAATTTCAAACCAAAACCTCCCCAGTCTGTTGGAGTTCAGATGGGACAAATAGAGTGCCTGGAATAGGAGACTTCTGCAGTTCATATATGAGTACTATTATTTCCTAATTATGTTTTATTAACTTTCCTTTAAGATTAAACTGGCTATGAAACACATTATATGCTCCTCAACATATTCTTCACAGCACTGCATTTTGTTTTGTTTTTTGCTTGTGCAGCTGTCAAACCCTTCTAACCAGGGCTAGGAAATTAGAAAGGCTGGCTCACTTATTATTTATTTAATTGTTTATTAAATTTATGTACCACCCTTCGTCTAAGGATCATAATTCGAGGTTTGATGGCAGATCGAGTCCTCGTAGGAATGGTCTTGCATTGAGTTGTTGTTTTTTTGTTTGTTTTTTAAAATACTATTTATTGAAATTTCCAAATATAACAGAAAAAAGAAAAAGAAAAAATAGAACATTTACTTTTAGGCATTATTTTCATTAACATCTTTCCAGGACTTCCCCACCCCACCCCCTCTTGTATTCCAATTCCATTAAATTAGCTCAACAAGTTCTTACCCCAAATTTTAAACTTATTATCATTGACCCAATGTTAAGAACATTTTTCCCCCTAAAATCGACCCCTGTTCCCTTCCACGAGTTCCCCTCTTTAATATGCAGAACAGAATAAAGTAAAAAATAAAAAACAAAGTATAATTTTACACCCTTTGGATTCCAAATTTCCCTCCCCCTTTCCCAGTTATGATCCCCAATGTCCATCAATGTCTGCTGTCATCCTGGAGATCCCACATCTAGGCCCAAATCTATCTCCGCTCCACTTTGCTGTCCTTTTAATAGTCTTTGCCATCTTTTTGGTAGTCTTTAATTTCGAGCACCCAATCTTGGAAGGACTCTATCTCAAGAAGGTCCATTTTTTCCATCCAGATCTCTATATTTAAGAGTAAAACTCCAATTTTATTTCTTTAGACCTTTTAAATCTGGATGTCCCAAATGTTCCCACTTCCAGCTTTGTCCAATTCTTGTTGTTCTCTTTCCTCACTCTCCTCTGGTTTCTTTTCCTGCTCCACTGCAAAAATGTTCTAATTCCAAAGGCTTCTAATTCCTCTACAGAGGCTTTGTTTGTTCAGGAACAAAACTTACGTCAAGTCCCTTCCATTCTTCAATAGATAAATCTATTGTCTCCTTTAGTGTAGAGACCTCTGTAGACAAAATAATGTTCCATTGCTGCAGTTTTCCCAGGAGATAAAAAGCCCTGTTCAATTCCATGCGTATTTTTCCACTTACAGCAATACTTGTAGTGTCCCAAAGCCCCCTCTAGAGGGATTATGGTAACTCAGTTTCCTTCCAGATCACACCCAAAAGTCAAAGTAACTTATTATCCCTTGTTTTCAACAATTTATATCCAAATTGTAACAAATATAACCGGCAAAGTCATCGTAACAAAGTTCTCTTTTTATTCTTCAACTTTGACAGCTACTTTGACAGCTGTCAAAGCCTCTATATCTCCTCACCAGGCGCTCTCACAGATCGCTCCTGGTTCCCGGGGGGGGGGGTTACGTTTTAGCTCACACGTTCCACTTTTCTCCTCCAGCACAGTCATGTAGTTTTCCATCGTGAAATTAGTAACTTTATCAATATAAAATAGACCCTTCTCTCGATCTTAGTTGTCGAATCTTTGCTTTAAATCCTCTACAACAGGGGGGAGACGGACTTCCTTTTTGCACCTCCCCCGCTCGTTCCAAATTTAATTTTTTTTTCCTTTTAAATCCGATTTCCCAATTACTCACGGGTTGTTCTTTTTAGTCCAAATTTTCAGTGGAAGAAGTCAGCGCTCTCCGTCGAATGGCATGCGGCTTCGCTCGGCAGGGGAAGCAGAGGACTCATAGCACCACACCACCCCCCGTCCTCCGCTCCGCAGCCTTTAAAAAGGCTCCTTCGCGGGTCGGGGGGGCGCAAACGGTGCCTGCCGAGTCACCAAGTCCATGGGTTTCAGCGCCCATGGTTTTTGAGGGTCCCCGTGTCGCCGGCACGGCGGGACCCAACCCCTGCCGAGCAGGCTCCCTCTGGAGCTCGGAGGGAGTCCGCCATTCGGCGATGGCGCCAACCCGGAAGTCTGGTCTTGCATTGAGTTGTTGCTCTCACTTGCCACTGTCAGCGGCACTTCTGTCTGTTTCAGCCTTAGATCCAAGTGCGTAGTAAGGGTTTGCTTGGGTTTAGATGCTGGCAAACCACATAATTACTCTAAACCCCCTTTGTAGAAGATACCGCTCCTACCTGCTGAGCAGGCAAGAGTTGCTTAGCTAGCACACATGGTTCCCCAAATGCAGGGGGAGGATGAGACATGCTTTGGCAATGGATTGAGTGCTGTGTATACCCATTTATTTTCTTGGGATGCTTAGTGGGGAGGGTTGAAAGATGCTCAGGAGCCTTCTCCCTCCCACTTACCTGTGTAGGGTGACTCATCTGTGCAACCCCATTTGCAGGAGTGAAGCTTAAGTTCCTCCTGTGTCTTGGGACTCTGCAGACAGGTACACTGCTTCAGTACACAGGTGTTATCCATTTTCCTTTTCATCCTTGGCTGTTGGTGGAAAGTACAAATTGCTGAGTGACCTTTCACCAAGGTTTGCTATCACCAAGTTGCCGATATAGCCTATGGTGAGATTCATGATCCTTCCCCAATGGAAGCTTTCTTTCCAGGACAAATAGACTGGGGTCACAGTAAGGGGCATAGGTTTAAAACCTTACTCCTTTGCCTGCCAAGGTCTCAATCCAGCTCAGTCTCTCCCCACAATTCCTTTAGTTTGGCCCTCTACTTGCCTTTTTTCCCTACCTAATTATGATCGGTGTAGTACTCGTGCCATCATAAACTGATGCTAGGGTAATATTATCACCACCATGGTTTTGAGCTATGCCAGTGGATCAGATTTAGTTGCAATCCTATCTGGGCTGGCTGAAGACATTTTGCTAACTGAGAAGACAAGATGGTGCGTTCCCTCCCACCCATTTTATGAACAAAAGCCGATTGGATTGGCAGTTGAATCTGGGTAACCAGACACCCATCTTCCACTGCATCTGAGGACAGCAGGCTAGCTTAGATGAAATAGACCACGAAACAGAGCTTTGTCCTCCAATCCCTTGCCATTGCTTTCTGCCTCCACAGCAATTGCTGCTTAAGGCAGGTGCTTCTTTCTGGCTAATGAATCCTAGCCTTATCCCTGAATCCTAGCCTTATCCAGCTGACATAAGCTGATGATAGGATTGCACTGTAAGCAGAGTGTCCCAAAATTTCCAAATAGCTGAAGAAATTTTATTTTCTTAAAATTTGAGCCACATTTTACTCTTACACCCAAACAGTTTTAGAGGTTAAAAGTATAAGCCTGACCTTCCTTGAGAATAACTCACTTCCTGTCCCTGCAATTCACAGTTCTGGTTGTGCATTCCAACGGAAGCAGAAAATCCTAGAATACAGTGGTACCATGGGTTACATATGCTTCAGGCTACAGACGCTTCAGGTTACAGACTCCGCTAACACAGAAATAGTCCCTCGGGTTAAGAACGTTGCTTCAGGATGAGAACAGAAATCGTGCTCTGGCGGTGCAGCGGCAGCGGGAGGCCCCATTAGCTAAAGTGGTACCTCAGGTTACTTTCAGGTTAAGAACGAACCTCCAGAATGAATTAAGTTCTTAACCCGAGGTACCACTGTAGTCACTCTTCCAGAGAAACAACAAGCAGCCTCCTTTTAGAGCTAACAGTTCCTTGTTTCTCTTGTTGCAGAGTAGTCAAAGGATTCCATCACATCTCATACATAGATACAACAAAATTATCTGGGCTCACAGAGTCCAGTTAGAAGGAAGGAATGCCAAAGCAGGGAATTGTGGTGGATGTAACAGCCCCCCTCTGTTGATGGGTACTATGAGCTCATGGAAGCATTTACCGGTAATTGTTTCTTTCATTTATTTTTCAATTTTTTGTTTTGTTTTTGCATTAAGGAAAGATGGGCTTGTGCAATACATATCAATGCGAGAGTCACAAGCTAACCCATGTCTTGTAGAGAGTCAGTTTTGCTGTCTCCACCCCCCCCATCTCATTGTTCTGTTTCAGAGGTTTATTTAGGCTTGCCATATTTCAAAAAGTAACATTCCTGACACCCCCAAAATTGTTGAACCTGAAATTTTTCAACTTCAACTTATTTTATTTATTTATTTATTTAATTTTTAAATTTTATTTCCATTCTTTCCCACCAGGGGGAAGGGGGTGGGACTGAGGAGGTAAGTTCCTTTGGACCTGCTCCTGAGCAAGTGGCCACAGGCTCTGCTCTCACCCTCTTTCCACTGTCCTCCACACTCCCCTCCTCCTCAGTTGGGGCTACAGCGTGGGGGGTGGAGGTGGGGGCGCTAGTGCACTTTGGGTCTCCCACGTAAGGAGGGGGGCATTCCTTTCACTGCTCAGCAGAAAATACATACAGGAAATTTCTTACATCTCTTCAAATTCAAATTTTCCCTCAGGGCACCATTTTAGGAGTCCAGTTTCCTGGCATGTCCAGAAGTTTCTGGATGTATGGAAAGCCTAGTTTATTTTCTGATGTAGCTTTCTGCTTCTTTGATAAAGAGTGCCAAAGAGGTGCAAGAAGTGCTAACAGTTTAGTCAGTAACTCCCAGGTCTGGGCAGATGCATGGGGTGGGGCTGTTGACATGGCTTGTTGTGTGCAAGAAGCCAAAGACATCTGGATGCAGTTGTTGCTCTGTCTAAAGTATCTGAAGGAACGCCCATGGAAAAAGCACAGTGCAAAAACATATGCTGTTATAAATGAAATGAATGCAGATTTACTTCTTAAAAAAAGAACAGAACGTAAATGCTTCGCTTGGGTTGTACAAGAGAAAGTCCCCGCCCCTTTTTTTCTTTTCTTTTTAAGAAGAGCCTAATTGCTGTACGTGAAATACTTTTAAAAAGACAGGCTCTGGATTTCTCATCAGCTATTAGGAATACTTTGTGATTTAGAAAGGCAGTTTTAAAGGTAGCTTGGGATGCCTGCTGTATGTCTGTTGTCTGTCGCTGTTTGATCCTTAGCTAAGATTTTGACAGATGTTGCCACCATCTAACTGGCTCCTTTTATCTCTCATGTATATCTAAGCATAAGCGTGCATGCACAAACTTGGTAGCAGAACTGGTAACAGTGTCTCGCTGTCTGTATTGCTGTGGAATGTGGTGGATGGAATATTCTCCTGCCTTCTGGCTTCTCAAGTTGCAGGAGACCTTTTCACACATGACTTGCGTGTGGCAACAAGGACTGTAGGCCTGCACCTTTGGGCCCAATCTTGAAAGTCTTATAGCTCCTCCCATTTGCCATGGCCTGGCCAGACTGCGTGTGCATGTGTATTGGAGTTAGGATGGGACATGCAATGAATGAGGCTGCTGTGAAGGGAAAACTTAAATAAAAAGAATAGTGACAGATGTAGAACTTGGAGTTTTGGACAGCTAAGAATGTCGTAAGCAAAATATGATTTATTTTATCCTTGTGTAGTAATGTTAGCCCCCCAACCGCTTGCCCCTCCCCTGCCTGTCTCTGCTCTCCGGCCAGACCAGGCTTCCTAGGGCAGGGTTGGCAGGTACATTACTTTTTGCAAAACAGAACAAAAACGACCCGGTAGGGCTGCCACCACTCCCTCTGTTCCAGGGGACCCAGAATCACAACCCAGGGAGAAGGCTGTGACCCGTTCTCCTGGCTATCCCCCACTCCACAAGTTGTTTCCACAGACTTGCAGACAGAAATTCTACGGTAAAGCGTAACCAAGCGTAAGGCTAGGACTTAGCTATTCCCCCGGGAAGGCACACAAACTGAAACAGTTTCTTTTTTAAAAGTTTATTTTAAAATAACATAAAGAACATGCTAAAACAGCAGGCACATCTTTTGAAAAACACAGATGAAAAAATAAAGACATTGCATAGTATAGCTAACTAACATACTCACAAGCCTAACACAAATAGGATAGTTGAAGTCCTTTCAAGAATCCTGCAAACTGAAGGCTTTTGAAGATCTCCATTTCAAAAGACGAAACGACGGCTATTATATGGGATGTTACAGCCGGGCATCTTTGCGGATTGCAGTGAGCAAAGGCAGAGAGCAACTTCTCAAACAATTCCCTGATCCTTTATTCACAATTTGCACTTTGCATCGTAACTCTCAAGCCAATCATAAGTCTTAATTAATTTTTGAATTCACCAATGACCGGCTTGCTAGTCAATCAATCTACCCCTTGGCAGCTGGGTCAATTTAGAATTCAGAACTCAAATCAAAGGGTTTCCTTCCTTCCACGGAAACTTTGCAGATACACATTCCCAAGCAATTCAAGGACAGATAACATCATTGGGGGGGGGGGGATATTCACACTCTTAGACCCAGGTGTCAGCCCTTTCATTAAATCAAGGCTTCCTTCATCCCAATAAACCTTTCACTCCAAGGAGCCTGCTAGTCTGGAGTTTAAAGATACACAACCTCTTTCCCAGGGTCCTTGTGGCCGATGAAACTCCCACAAGGCTTCACTCCTTTTACTTGACCAAAGAATAATTTCTAAATAGTACCAACTTTACTACACCTTGTATGAACCCAATTATTATTAGCTATGCCAGATTTTCCCAGGACACATTTAGTAGTTGCTGGGTTATTTTATCTGTCAAGACTTAAAAGAAAGGGGGGCCACTAGGGGGCGCATTGGAAGATGGCCGACAATACCATCTCTCCGACCCACACGGGGTAATTAAGAGGCTGTTATGGGAGTAGGCAGCCTCCCTTGTTGCCCCAAGGAAATGGGGAACACTGCCCTTGCCTGCTGTGCCCCTAAATCACCCCCTAATTCGAAAGAAGGGGGTGAGGTTCCTAGGCAGAATGCCCCCGTGTGGACCTCGGCTCTCCTGGACGCTGTCTCTGATTGCGCACTAGTTGCAGCAATTTGGAATAATTAATTACAAAAGAAGCAAATGCACATATTTCAAGTGAAGAAGGGGAGTGAAGTCTGCTAATTTAAGTGACCTCTGCGAAAGAAGACGACGGGTTGGAGAAACAGGAATATTTTACGATGAAGATACACCAAAGGCTGGGTATGTTGACAATGGGACTGAATGGGGGGGGGGAACCTTTTTTACTTTCCTTCTATGTGATTTACAAGAATCCCTCCTCATTAGAATTGTTGGTTGAACTGACCCAAGCAGGATGATTAAGGTCTGTGTGGAGATAAACTTTAACCAAAAGTATGCTTTATGGAGATCGAGAAGCAATAAGAGCTTTTGGGAATGGTGCAGCAGTTAATTTGGAGTCGCCATCTTGCCAAAGGATTTATAGCCGGGAGGAAGAACGGACTTGTTTTTAGACTGCATTCCTAGTGAATCTCCTCAGAGGTTTTGAGAAAGATGGCAGATTGGTGAAGATTAATGACGCTAAGACTGTTTTGATGTATGGAAGTGATGTTATATGGAAAACGTCTGGATATGGCTACTGGGAAAAAAAAAATATCCACACAGGATCACAAACTGTTCTAACCAGCTTGCGGAGACTATCAGAGGTCACAAAGAGAAAGGAAAAATATATGAAAATAACAACAAGAGATGTGGAAAAACAATAAGAAAGGACTGGATAGTACTGTGAACATCATAAGGTTAGATTTGTGGACATTAAAACAGCGGTAAGAAGCAAGAAGTTGATTGGATCCCCTTCGGAACTTGAAATATGGGTACCCCCAACAAAAATTTAAAATTCAGCTGTGTAATTTGGAATTTATGTAATTTGGTTTGATTTGATGTGATTGGTCGGTTAATAAAAAAATATTCTTAAAAAAAAAAGACTTAAAAGAAAGGAGAAAAAAAAGTACCTCACACATTCCAAAACCAAGGCCTCATAATGGTCTGCCTCAATCAGAATATCATGAGTTCATATTTTGGCTGTCTACATACTATATACTCCTGTGTATATAGTGCAGTGGTGCTTAAATGATGCCAGCAATGTAATAAAATGTTCTCCTTAGCCAGCATGAATTAAAGATACAATTTTTCAAAAAAATTATCACAAAAGCTTACCAACAGGCCAATTAATATCCAAAAATAGCTCTAAAGCAGTGACAGGGAACGGGTTTCACCTCAAGGGCCACATTCTGTCACAAGCAACTTTTAGGTGGGAGGGGGGAGAAGCAAAACTGAGTGGAACAAGAAATGTAACACTTTAGTATACAAATGACCACCATTTTGCATGGGGGTTCCATTCCTGGCCCCTGTGCATGTTGGTGGAACATGTTACCTCACCCTGTTCTGCCCCCGTTCTGCCCTTTTCCAGTTCCAAAAGGACCTGTATGTCCGTGTTTGTGTGTCATTTGAATGCACCTAAAATGGCCACCACTTGTAGTAAGCCATGCAAAAGCCAGAGGTTCCCACAAAGCCCTATCTCTCAAGGCCAGCAAGAGACATGACCGCAGTTCAAGGACACTTTGTAGTCAGGCAAAAGAGTGGAGTAGGACTGGGATGGGGTGTGGCTTGAGGAGAGGAGCATAGCTTTGGTAGAGTATCTTGGGACTGAGGCTCTGGAGGACCAGGAGCTAGTAAAATGCAAAAATATCACGTGTATAAGTCTTTAGTTAGATACATAGTGTTTGTGGGTGCCAGACTCCCCTACATCCCTGTGTCTGGTAGGTGTTAGAATTGAAACAAGGCCTAGAGAGTTAAACTGGATGCCAGACCCTTAATCCCTGGACCCAGTTTACCATGCTCAGGAGATGGCCTAGGAGATGGGCCATTAAGAGAACAAAGGAAAGCTAATCGGCCATTAAGAAAGTACAGGTTCTCGCCACAACAGCAGCAAGAATACTTATCGCAAAGTATTGGAAGACACAAGATCTACCCACTCTGGAAGAATGGCAGATGAAAGTAATAGACTATATGGAGTTGGCAGAAATGACTGGCAGAATCCGGGACCAGGGAGAAGAGTCGGTGGAAGAAGACTGGAAGAAATTTAAAGATTATCTGCAGAAATATTGTAAAATTATTGAAAGTTAAAATGATGTTGGATTGAAACGAAGCGGTTTTAGCAACAAGGTTAAAATGAATCTGTAAAAATAGATTGATAACAGATGAAAATATAAAGTTATAAGGTGTTTAAGATATTGGATTAAGACTAAAACAAAGCGGGAAAGGATTTGCTGAACTAAATAATGTGAATTGGAATACAGAAAAGGGAGGTGTGAGGGAGTCAGGGAAATAAGTAAAGGAAGTATAAGATAAGGAAAAGATGGATTTATTTTTAAGTGTTTTTTCTTTTTTCTTTTGTATTTTGAAATTTTTCTTGTCTATTTTTGTATTTCTCTTATCTTGTTCTCCTTGTTATTTTTCTTTCTTAACCTTTTTTGTTCTGTAAAACCTTAATAAATATATTTTTTTTTAAAAAAAGAAAGTACAGGTTCTGGGCCAGACTCAGAGTTAGTCAGAAGACAAAGGCAGAGTTTGAGGTAGAGTTTTTTTTAGGGTTGGCTGTGATGTGATCTAGAAGAAAAAATGTTGCAGGCTGATAAAGGCAGCAAGCTGGAGAGAGGGTTGGAGCACATATATGTGTAAATAAACCATATATCACGAAGACACCACAGTCTCCACTGTGCCTCATTTCCAGTAGGAAACACGAACCCTGTGTAAGCGCCTGGAACCCCCATAATTTTGCACCGCTTGGAGATTAGGGTGGTGTGCAACAGTAGTAAAAATACATGGATCACTGAGCTTTGGCTCTGTACGCTTCTTAGGGTGCTGGCTATCTTCCTGGAGATCTGATGTGAGGGCAGTGGGCTTTCAACTCTCTTTTAAGCTGCAGTTCCACCTATACTCAGCCTGTATCTGCAAATAGACACAGAAATTGCAAAAGGCCAGTTAGCCCCCAGTGAGCTCCTTCTGGAGGGAACCAAACCTGAGTAAGTTCTGGACATTGGAACTTCTCCAAGAAATGGGTGAATGCAACAATCTATAAAAGTAGTCAGATTTCGGCACTTTATCTCCTTGTCTCGCGCTAAAGTTACCCTCTGAGGCAGGGTGGGGAAACTACTGCTGAGGCTTTTGGACCTGAGTCCCCACCACCCCTCACCGTTGGCCATGCTTCCTGGGGCTGGTGGGAGCTGGGCATGTTTCCCATCCTGCTGTAGACACTGTCCTGGTATATAATAATTGGGGCTAAGGGTGCTCAGGAGGGTGGGGAAGTATGTCTTGGCTCTGAAGAACTGAGCCACCAAGCCTGAATGGTAAAAGAGAAATCATCACAGCTGATGTATTTAGTTTTGCAACTCAGTGCTGAGTAGGAATTGCTCAGCAGTGAACATTATTTCCCAAGAGAGATTCACTAGGATAATGCAAAAGTAGCCTGGTTTCTATTTTTTAAATTAAATCCCAGTAACAAATACTATTGTTTAGAGAGTGGATTGGAGTGAATAAATACATGGAGTCCCATTGGAAGAGAAGAATGTTATCTTAGAAAGCAGTGGAATGAAATATTCCACTCATTCCAAACTCATGCTTTTCAGTATTTTATAACAAAGTCAGAAAAAGGCTTGTGTGTGCGTGTCAGCAAGCAAAAAGAGATTTTTGTGTGACTTTTACTTCTCAACGGAGACGGAGTTGGACATGGATCATGCAACTTTGTAAATGGTTTTGGAGCAGCTGGTGGAACAAAACAATAAGCTGAATTCCTTCTCTAAAATAGTTGCCAAACTGGCCATTTTCTACATCAGGCCAAGCTATGCTTTATTCTGCTTTGCTCTCTGAAGTCATTGCATCTTATCGTAGGAGCTAGTCAGCCTTGTGCAGCAGAATAATAAGTGATCTCCCCTCACCCTCTGGTTTCTTTGGTATCTGCTGGGTTCTTCCTACAAAAGCCTGATTATGTGCAGGCCCACTTTACAATGGGTCGTGTACAACTAAGTTTTACTCAGAGTAAGCCCATTGAAATTAATGGAATTGTTAGTCATGTTCCTTAATTTCAGTGGGTCTACTCTGACTAGGACAAAGATTAGATACAACCCATTATCTTCCCTCCCATATCTCCACCCTCGTGAGGGAACTGTGACATCCTAACAAATTAACAACTCAGAGGTTTAGTATTAGGGTTCCTCACTCCTTGGTATCCTTCCACTACAGATATAACACTCCCCCTCTAAAATAATACTTGCACAGAGTATATATAAGAGTGTTGTAAACATTTACACAATGCTGTACAATAGTTGAATGGCAGGGAGTGATGTTTTCTTAGCTTTATCAGCTTCCCAATCTGTGTGTCTGTTCCAGAAAAGGCCGCTATTCAAATGCTAAAAGTACATGTGCATCCAACTTTAACTTTGCAGCTGGAGAAAAAAGTAACAGGTGAATATATTATTGATCTAAAGCAGGCTTGTGCCTGATATACTGGCAACTGTTATGTTGATAGTGTGAAATGAATTATTTCATACTACTAATAATATATAGAATCTGTTTTTCAAATCACATAGGGGTATTCTTTCAGTGCAATGCCTTGCTGTGGGATTAAATTCAAAACTGAAGTCTCAGAGAGTGAGGACTCTACCTCTTAACTCTTACTTTGATGATTTCTTCACATTCTTCTTGAATGCATATGTTGAAACTTATTCACATAACAAATTTAACCCATGTGCAACAGACTTCAAACAGATCACCCATTAATTTATGCAACAAAGTCCTTTTTTGGTAAAGATTTTGTAATGAGTAAATCAGCCTTCAGTAAGACCGGAGATAGTAAATGTTGTTGTTGTTGTTGTTTAGTCGTTTAGTCGTGTCCAACTCTTTGTGACCCCATGGACCAGAGCACGCCAGGCACTCCTGTCTTCCACTCCCTCCCACAGTTTGGTCAAACTCATGCTGGTAGCTTCAAGAACACTGTCCCTCCATCTCGTCCTCTGTCATCCCCTTCTCCTTGTGCCCTCCATCTTTCCCAACACCAGGGTCTTTTCCAGGGAGTCTTCTCTTCTCATGAGGTGGCCAAAGTATTGGAGCCTCAGCTTCAGGATCTGTCCTTCCAGTGAGCACTCAGGGCTGATTTCCTTAAGAATGGAGAGGTTTGATCTTCTTGCAGTCCATGGGACTCTCAAGAGTCTTCTCCAACACCATAATTCAAAAGCATCAATTCTTTGGCGATCAGCCTTCTTTATGGTCCAGCTCTCACTTCCATACATCACTACTGGGAAAGCCATAGCTTTAACTATACGGACCTTTGTTGGCAAGGTAATCTCTCTGCTTTTTAAGATGCTGTCTAGGTTTCATAGAATCATAGAATCATAGAGTTGGAAGACACCACAAGGGCCATCAAGTCCAACCCCCTACCAAGCAGGAAACACCATCAGAGCACTCCTGACATGGTTGTCAAGCCTCTGCTTAAAGACCTCCAAAGAAGGAGACTCCACCACACTCCTTGGCAGCAAATTCCACTGTTGAACAGCTCTTACTGTCAGGAAGTTCTTCCTAATGTTTAGGTGGAATCTTCTTTCTTGTAGTTTGGATCCATTGCTCCGTGTCCGCTTCTCTGGAGCAGCAGAAAACAACCTTTCTCCCTCCTCTGTATGACATCCTTTTATATATTTGAACATGGCTATCATATCACCCCTTAACCTCCTCTTCTCCAGGCTAAACATGCCCAGCTCCCTTAGCCGTTCCTCATAAGGCATCGTTTCCAGGCCTTTGACCATTTTGGTTGCCCTCCTCTGGACACGTTCCAGTTTGTCAGTGTCCTTCTTGAACTGTGGTGCCCAGAACTGGACACAGTACTCCAGGTGAGGTCTGACCAGAGCAGAATACAGTGGCACTATTACTTCCCTTGATCTAGATGCTATACTCCTATTGATGCAGCCCAGAATTGCATTGGCTTTTTTAGCTGCCGCGTCACACTGTTGGCTCATGTCAAGTTTGTGGTCAACCAAGACTCCTAGATCCTTTTCACATGTACTGCTCTCAAGCCAGGTGTCACCTATCTTGTATTTGTGCCTCTCATTTTTTTTGCCCAAGTGCAATACTTTACACTTCTCCCTGTTAAAATTCATCTTGTTTCTTTTGGCCCAGTTCTCTAATCTGTCAAGGTTGTTTTGAAGTGTGATCCTGTCCTCTGGGGTGTTAGCCACCCCTCCCAGTTTGGTGTCATCTGCAAATTTGATCAGGATGCCATCCAAGTCGTTGATAAAGATGTTGAATAAGACCGGGCCCAAGACAGAACCCTGTGGCACCCCACTAGTCACTCTTCTCCAGGATGAAGAGGAACCATTGATGAGCACCCTTTGGGTTCGGTCAGTCAGCCAGTTACAAATCCACTGAGTGGTAGCATAGTCAAGACCGCATTTTACCAGCTTCTTTACAAGAATATCATGGGGCACCTTGTCAAATGCCTTGCTGAAATCAAGGTAGGCTGCATCCACTGCGTTCCCTTCATCTGCCAGGCTTGTAATTCTGTCAAAAAATGAGATCAGGTTAGTCTGACATGACTTATTTTTCAGAAATCCATGCTGACTATTGGTGATCACAGTATTCCTTTCTAGGTGCTCACAGACTGTTTGCTTAATGATCTGCTCCAGAATCTTCCCTGATATTGATGTCAGACTGACTGGGCGGTAATTATTTGGGTCCTCTCTTTCCCCCTTTTTGAAAATAGGGACAACATTTGCCCTCCTCCAGTCTCCTGCAGCACCATAATTCAAAAGCATCAATTCTTCGGCGATCAGCCTTCTTTATGGTCCAGCTCTCACTTCCATACATCACTACTGGGAAAACCATAAATTAAAAGTAAATATTACTCTTAGTAAATATTGCATTTATAGATTTTATCACTGGGACCCACAGCTCACAAATAGGTTATAATTTTCTTGAGGATTCTTCTGGCAAGTTAGTTAGCTGTGCATCGTCTGTGTTCATGATCACTTCAAGAAGTCATGACATGTGAGCCAAACATTACATCAGAATTGGTCCTTTGCTAATCTGCTTATTCCCTGAAAAAAGATTTTTGCCCTTTCAAAAAGAAACTGTGTCCTATTGTAATGTGATCATGACTGTTTTTGTTATCTCATTTTAAAATCCAATTATCACTTTTAAAAAAATAATCTGCTAAGATTGTAGCTTTATTGTTTTATAGAAACTCTATCTCAGTAAAGTCTTTTTGAAAGGAAGGAAAAAGAGACAGACATAGACATCTGGGTACAGACTTGGATTTTACATGGTTATAAAAGTCATTTGGTCTCAGAATAGGTTTGAGGGTTTTAAATTGGTGCTTTGTCTCTGCTGTTATAACATGCATAAGATCACAGAAAATTGTAGAAACATTTTTCTCTTTTAAACAAAAAATTGGTCCCCGGAAGTGAGGGAATTGATTATTTTATTTTTCAAAACAAATGTCTAAAACTCAGAAGAGAGTCCTTTCCAGATTTATCTATATCTCACGTTTGTGGGATTTTGTGTCCCTGAAATGTTAAGTTGATATAGCAATGGAAATATAATAAACAAGAGCAAAACCAAAGTATTAGAGAACGATCTAGACAATGAGGAAAGAAAATTACTACAAGAAAAGACGGGCCTAGTCTTTGTGAAAAAAGTTAAATATCTGGGAGTTAAGTTGTCGGGGAAAAATTTGAACTTATATAAAGATAATTACGAGAAATTATGAAATGAAATTAAGAGAGATCTGGAGATTAGGTCGAATTTAAGATTGTCATTAATGGGTGGTCATTAAATTGTCATTAATTTCGGTGGTCAATGAATGTTGTTTTTGTTTCAAGCCCTCCCAATTATTGACAGTGTGAAATGTTTTGAAGAATGGCAGAAAGTTTTATCTAGATTTATCTGGCAGGGGAAAAAACCCAGAATTAAGTATAAACTACTAATGGATTCAAAAGAAAGAGGGGGATTCTCCCTGCCAGATTTGAAGATCTATTTTGAAGCAGCAGCGCTCTGCTGTATTAAGGAATGGATACAACTAGAGGATACAGATACTAAGATACTAAGATTTAAGAAACTGACAAGAGAAAAATAAACTGAAACCATACGCTTATTCCTGCACTTAAAAATAAACTTGATTATTTGTTTATGTTAACAACTATCTGGACTCCGTGTGTCCCCATGAGAAGCGGGGTGGGGGCAGCGAAGAAAGCAACCGCAGTGGTGGCACAGGGTCAATAGACCGTGAAACGTCCGGGGGCCCTGTGTGATCGCCACAGTTACATTATCACCAGATCAATGAATTGTATAAATTAGATAAGAAAAATGGTTTTGCTTCGGAAAAAACTAAGTTGGAAACGGAGTTGTTGGACTCTAAAGTTAAAAATTTGTCTAAAATGTATAATTTATTGTTGGAATGGCAGACAAAGATGAGCAAGTTAAATCAGTGATGATAGATTGGGCAAGAGACGTGGGACACAATATAATGTTTGAAGACTGGGAAAGATTGTGGAGGAAAGGGGTCAAGTTCACTGCATGCATGGTGTTAAAGGAAAATATTATGTAAATGATGTATAGATGGTACTTAACCCTTGTAAAATGGGACGTGGGTGGCGCTGTGGGTTAAACCACAGAGCCTAGGACTTGCTGATCCGAAGGTCAGCGGTTCGAATCCCCGCGACGGGGTGAGCTCCTGTTGCTCAGTCCCAGCTCCTGCCCACCTAGCAGTTTGAAAGCACGTCAAAGTGCAAGTAGATAAATAGGTACCGCTCCGGCAGGAAGGTGAACGGAGTTTCCGTGCTCTGCTCTGGTTCGCCAGAAGCGTCTTAGTCATGCTGGCCACATGACCCGGAAGCTGTACGCCGGCTCCCTCGGCCAATAAAGCGAGATGAGTGCCGCAACCCCAGAGTCAGCCACAACTGGACCAAATGGTCAGGGGTCCCTTTACCTTTTTAACCCCTGTAAAATGAGCAAAGATTTATCACAACAGTGATAATCTATGCTGGAAATGTAAAGAAAAGATGGGTACCTTTTATCATATGTGGCGGACCTGCCCCAAGGTGAAAGACTTCTGGGAGAAGATTTATAATGAATTGAAAAAAATGTTGAAATATACATTTATTAAGAAACCAGAGGCCTTTCTTCTTGGAATAACAGGTTTGGAATTGCCCAAGAAAGATGTTAAACTGTTTTTTTATGCCACAACTGTGGCAAGAATTTTGTTAGCTAAGAATTGGGAAGCACAAGAAGTCCCTACAGTGGAGGAATGGCAGATGAAGATGATGGATTTTTTAGAGCTAGCCGACCTGACTGGAAAGTCTGCGACCAGAAGGAGGAGGAGTACCAGGAGGAATGGATGAAATTCAAAGATCATTTAGTTAAATATGTTACGATAATTTAATTGGAAAAGCTTGCAAATACCAGATAGGCTTGGGATTTAAACATGTAATGTTAGAGTTTAATAAGTTTAAAGTTAAAATAGAAAGAAAGAAAGATGTTAAGTGATTAAGTTAATTTTATGAGAAAATCGGTTTTGGAAAACTGTTATAATGATATAGACTGAAATTCAACCAAGGGGATTTGAGGAAGCCACTTAACAATGTTACTAAAGGTAAAGGTAAAGGTACCCCTGCCCGTATGGGCCAGTCTTGACAGACTCTGGGGTTGTGCGCCCATCTCACTTAAGAGGCCAGGGGCCAGCGCTGTCCGGAGACACTTCCGGGTCACGTGGCCAGCGTGACATTGCTGCTCTGGCGAGCCAGAGCCGCACACGGAAACGCCGTTTACCTTCCCGCTGGTAAGCGGTCCCTATTTATCTACTTGCACCCGGAGGTGCTTTCGAACTGCTAGGTTGGCAGGCGCTGGGACCGAGCAGCGGGAGCGCACCCCGCCGCAGGGATTCGAACCGCCGACCTTTCGATCGGCAAGTCCTAGGCGCTGAGGCTTTAACCCACAGCGCCACCTGCGTCCCTGAACAATGTTACTAAGATTGGTTTAAATACAGTTGAGATTTATGTTTGTTTGTTTGTTTAATTTTTTGGGGGAAATTAATAAAAAAAATGAAAAAAGAGTATATAGGTATATATAAAACTTTACACTGTGCTTTACACTGTGATAATAGGACCACAGTGAGTGGTCAGAGGAAGAAGAGGGAGCAGACTGCGGTGTTGTCGTGAGCAGGGAGAGGTTATGGGAGAAAGCAGTGCAGAGTCAGAAGCTGAAGAAACCAAGGAGTCTGCTCCTCTTTGAATTTGTCAAATCCTCTTTGAAAGCCAGCCAATTGGTGGCTCTCACTCCCTCTCGTGGTTATGAATTCCATGGATTAACTATTCAGTGTATGAAGAAGCACACCCTTTTGTCTGTGTGAACCTTCCAACATTCAGATTAATTGGATGGCTGTGAGTTCTAGTATTATGAGAGGGATATACATTTATCCCTAACCACTTTCTCTACACCAGGCATAGTTCTATATTCCTTTGTCATGTCAGGGGAGTTGTTCCATGCCATTGATCTGCATTTCAAAATTCAAAGAAGCAGAAATCATAGAATCATAGAATCATAGAGTTGGAAGAGATCACAAGGGCCATCTAGTCCAACCCCCTGCCAAGCAGGAAACACCATCAGAGCACTCCTGACATATGGTTGTCAAGCCTCTGCTTAAAGACCTCCAAAGAAGGAGACTCCACCACACTCCTTGGCAGCAAATTACTGTGACAGCTCTTACTGTGACAGCTCTTACTGTCACGAAGTTCTTCCTAATGTTTAGGTGGAATCTTCTTTCTTGTAGTTTGGATCCATTGCTCCGTGTCCGCTTCTCTGCAGCAGCAGAAAACAACCTTTCTCCCTCCTCTGTGTGACATCCTTTTATATATTTGAACATGGCTATCATCTCACCCCTTAACCTCCTCTTCTCCAGGCTAAACATGCCCAGCTCCCTTAGCCATTCCTCATAAGGCATCGTTTCCAGGCCTTTGACCATTTTGGTTGCCCTCCTCTGGACACGTTCCAGTTTGTCAGTGTCCTTCTTGAACTGTGGTGCCCAGAACTGGACACAGTACTCCAGGTGAGGTCTGACCAGAGCAGAATACAGTGGCACTATTACTTCCCTTGATCTAGATGCTATACTCCTATTGATGCAGCCCAGAACTGCATTGGCTTTTTTTAGCTGCCGCGTCACACTGTTGGCTCATGTCAAGTTTGTGGTCAACCAAGACTCCTAGATCCTTTTCACATGTACTGCTCTGGAAGGATGGGTCTGTTTTGGTCCACATGTTGTTTTGCAATGTGCAGATGAGGTAGAATCATTATTAAATGTGAAATGAGTTGATTTTTTTCTATTCAGAATTCCATCTTGAGGGGGAGGGCTTTACTGAAAGCCTTTTCAAAGGTAAGCACATGATGCCTACTCAGTCACCCCTACCTGTATGCTTGCTGAGACACTAACTGAACTCCAAAAGGTTAGTTAGACAGAACTTAGCTCTTAATTGTTCCCCTTGATTACACTGAGAATGTCAAACTATAACTTTCAGGGCCAGTTGGGTACTATTTCATTGTGGGACTAACACATATGATAATAACTTGCACTAAAATGCTATGGATTTATAATATACAAATCAGCTGCATGGGCATATCTATGCAGGCACAAAGATGACATGTACCTGAAATTTGCATATTATGAACAAATGATTTCCACTTCTGCAATATGTGAAAGAAAATAATTTCTAAATCATCTGATGTATGCTTAAAGGACTGTGTGGACAGGCAGACTATTGAAACTTTGGTGGACTAGTAAATTTTTGTGGGCTTTTTTGCAAGGCTTGGGTATGCTTCTGAATAAAGTGAATATATAGAGATGTAAAAATAAATGGGTCACTTCTGACACTATGACTCTTCATTTGGTACAGGAAGCATATAATGATTCCTACAACTATCTGGTTTTCTGAAGCTTTCCTTGGAGGCCATCTGGCACCCTGTTCCTGAAGCATCTGAAACCAAAGAGATCCACAAGGTCCTGATGTATATGGATGATCCCATTTCAGTATGGCGTGTATTAGTGATGCGGGAGGTAAGCTGACTGCACGTGATTAGTTATTAACATGAGAGTTTGTGGATAGCAAACCAGCAGCATATGTACTCCAGCCCAGGGGCGTAAGAAAGGGGGGGCGGGGCCCGACCCAGGTGCCATCATGGAGGGGGGTGACAAATTATCAAGGGACAATTACTGCCTTACTAGGGCGGTTCATAAAAAACTTTTTTTAAAAAATTCCTGCTCCAAAGGTCTTATCTTACTACACTAGGGATTATATAGCTACATATGACATTTCATGTATATCGGTTACTATCTTGACCCTCCTCCATGAAAATAGCTGTTTATTTGGCCATTTTCTTATGTCGTGAAGGCTGAAACTTCAACAAAGCATGTGCCTTTGCTAGACTCTTTTCGGGCACCTGCTAAAAGCATTCTTTTTTAGGCAAGCATACCTAGATGCTTAGGAAGCTGAAGTAATTTTAACCTTAATATTTTAGCTTTTGTATGTTTTAAAGTAGTACTGTTAATTTTTCTTGATTTTACTGTTGTGTTTTTTGTTTTTTGTTTTGGTAAACCACTTTGCAGGTTTTTTAAAATAAATTTTATTAAATAAATAAACAATAAATATAAATACAATAACACAAGCCAAAACACAATCCATCCTGTAGATTTAAGTATCCGTCCACAGTTGCCTACTTGTTATCAGAGGCTCAGAATCCACATTCCTTTGTAAGAAAACCTGACCTTCCTACGTCTCTGCTCCAGCCTAGAAGGATTTTATAGCGGAGGGCAGTGCTTTTTCCCCTAATTTTTCTTTAGGGGTATTCTCATTTTGACTCAATAAAATCACCATTTTATTGTTCAAATCCGGAAAAATAAATACAGTAAATGGACAAAAGTACAAAGATTCACAAAATGTTTAGGGGGTTTTGTCCCCCCAGAGAAAGCACTGGTAGAGGATAATAATACTTAATGTAGACTCACGATTCATTGCAAGTGTGTGTGGTTTTTTAAGTGTTCAGTTGGACACAAAACATGCAATTGGGGTGACATTGTGCGTTTGGAAATCTGATAATAAACAGCTGTAAAAATGGGGGATGGGGAAACTGACCATGTTGTAAGTGTATCTGTCTGTTAAGCACTTAAATGGCCGACAGTGGCAGCCACAGCATGGACCCAAATTATATAAGGGCAGAATTCACTTTTTCCTGGACTTCCGGGTTGGCGCCATCGCCGAATGGCGGACTCCCTCTGAGCTCCGGAGGGAGTCTGCTCGGCAGGGGCTGGGTTCTACCGCGCCGGCGACGCGGGGACCCTCAAAAACCATGGGCGCTGAAACCCATGGGCATGGTGACTCGGCTGGCACCGTTTGCGCCCCCCCGACCACGTGAAGGAGCCTTTTTAAAGGCTGCGGAGCGGGTGACGGGGGGGTGGTGCTGTGAGTCCTCCGCTTCCCCTGCCGAGCGAAGCCGCATGCCATTTGGCGGAGAGCGCTGACTTCTTCCATTGAAAATCTGGACTTAAAAGAACAACCCGTGAGTAATTGGAACTTGGATTAAAAAGGGGAATAAGTTTTTTCTTAAATTCAGAGCGAGCGGGGGAGGTATAAAAAGGAAGTCAACCTCCCCCCTGTTGTAGAGGAGCTAAAGCAAAGGACCTGACAACTACGATCGAGCGCAACCTTTTCTTTTGATAAAGATATTAATTTCGCGATGGAAAATTATAAGCTGGGCTGGAGGAGAAGAGTGGAATGTGAATTAAAATACAACCCCCCCCGGAAGCCCCGGGAGCGATCCGTGAGAGCGCCTGGAGAAGAAAAAGGAGGGAGTGAAGAAGAAGAAAGAGAGGAGAGCTCAATAGGAGAAAGAGAAGAACTAGAGGAAGGAGACAAAGAACACTAAATTGTACATAGGTTTAATAAGTTAATTAAATAGTATATAACAGATGGCATTAAAAATACTAAACTGGAATGTGAATGGACTGAACAATAAAAATAAAAGGAATCAGATTACTCACATATTACTGAAAAAGAACTGTGACTTAATATGTCTCCAAGAGACGCACATAATAAATAAGCATAAGAGATTACTAAGCAATAAGAGATTGGGAATAGATTTTGTGACATCAGATAGAGTGAAGAAAAGAGGGGTGGTAATATACATAAAGGAAAAATATGATCCACAATTATTATACAAAGATGACCAAGGGAGAGTAGTCATTGTTCAAATGGTGTTTCAGGGAGAAAAAATAATTGTTGTGGGAATATATGCCCCAAATGATAAAAAATCAGCCTTTTATTTGGAATTAGGAGACAAATTGATGGAATGGATGGACCAAAAAATGATATTGATGGGTGACTTTAACGGGGTGGTGTCCCCAAACCTAGATAAGTCAACAAAAAAACAGGAGAAGAAGGAAGGTAAATTACCGAGATCCTTCTTTGATATGGTAAAAAATCTGGGACTGATTGATGCGTGGAGACTTAAAAACCCCACTACAAAACAGTATACTTTCTTCTCAAACCCAAATCAGAGTTGGGGGAGAATAGACAGCATTTGGATTTCGAAGGAACTAACTCAAAATCTAACTAAATCGGAAATTCTTCCAAGAACTATATCTGATCATAATGCGGTCTCCATTGAGCTAAAAGGTAGAGATATCCGAACGGTTAGATGGAGGATGAATGAATTTTTATTTAATGATCAGAAGATTGTAAATAAGGCAATAGAGACAATAGAAGACTATTTTAAATGGAATTTAAATGGGGAAATTGCTATAGAGACTGTGTGGGACGCAGGAAAGGCAGTTATGAGGGGCTTCTTAATACAGAAAAATAGTCAAGTAAGAAAAGAAAAAGAGACAAAGAAGGAACAGATCCTAACACAGATTATGGAAAATGAAAGAAAGTTGACTATCAACCCCAATGAGGAGATCGCAAAACAGAATATAAAGATATTACAAGCTAAATTTTCTACAATAATCGACCAAGAGGTAGAATGGAAAATTAAAATGATGAATCAGAGAACGTTTGAGTCAGCAAATAAGATAGGAAAATACCTGGCGTGGCAAATAAGAGAAAGAAGAAAACAAAATACGATTAGTAGGATAAGGGAAGGAGAAAGGATTGTGGAAGAGCCAAAAGAGATAAGAAAGATATTTCAAAAATATTACAAGGATTTATATAAAAGAGGAAAGGAAACAAAGCAAGAAATAGACCACTTTTTACAAGTGCATCACCTAAAACGAATTTCAAAAGAAGAAAATGAGATATTAGACCAGACAATTACTCAAGAAGAGATAAAAAAGGCTATTAAAAGGATGAAAAGTGGGAAAGTCCCAGGGCCAGATGGCCTTTCGGCCAAATATTATAAAACATTAAGTAACCAAATATCCCCAGTGCTAGGAGAAGTGATGAATAATATATTAAAGGAAGGAAGGATCCCGAACACCTGGAAGGAAGCATATATTACTTTGATTCCTAAAAAAGATGCAGATACTCTGGAAGTGAAAAACTATAGGCCAATTTCATTATTAAATAATGATTATAAACTATTCACAGATATAATGGCAGAAAGACTAAAAAAGGTTTTGAACAACAAAATACATAAAGATCAAACGGGTTTCCTTCCAGGGAGGCAATTAAGGGAAAATGTAAGGAATCTGATAGATATTATTGAATATTTGGATATGAGTATAGACAGACAAGCGGCCTTGGTATTTATAGACGCTGAAAAGGCGTTTGATAACATCTCATGGGAGTTCTTGAAGAAAAGTCTGGAAACGATGGGAATGGGAGAGAAATTTAGAAGAGGGATAGAAGCAATATACAAGGAACAGAAGGCAAAATTGGTAATAAACAACACCACAACAGAATATTTTGGTATATATAAAGGAACTAGACAGGGTTGCCCCCTGTCCCCTTTACTGTTTATAACGGTACTAGAAATACTGAATGAGAGACTGAGGGGGGCAACAGAAATAAAAGGAGTGCAGGTAGGAAAGAGGGAATATAAAATCAAGGCCTTCGCAGATGACATCGTACTAACTTTAGAAGACCCAAAAAAGAGTGTAAAAGAAGCTTTACTAAAGATTGACGAATTTGGAGCCGTGGCAGGACTTAAGATAAACAAAAATAAAACCAAAATGTTGGTTAAAAATTTAACAAAGGAAGAAATAATAGATTTAGAGAGAAGGACGGAAATTGCAGTAGTTAAGAAAGTGAAGTATCTTGGGATATGGGTCACAGCTAAGAACATAAATTTATATAAGGATAACTATGATGTCACCTGGAGGAGTATAAAGAAAGACATGGAATTTTGGGGGAGGATGAAACTCTCCTTTTTGGGGAGGATAGCTGTTGTCAAAATGAATATTCTGCCTAGAATGCTATTTCTATTCCAGACCATCCCCATACTTAAAGACCTAAAACAATGTAAAGAGTGGCAGAGAGTCTTGGCAAAGTATATCTGGCAGGGGAAAAGGCCACGGATAAAAATGAAAATTTTGATAGATAAAAAAGAAAGAGGGGGCTTTTCTCTCCCGGATCTAAGTCTATACTACGAAGCGGCCTGTATACTTTGGTTAAAAGATTGGATAAAACTGGAGAATAGAGATCTACTGGATTTAGAAGGCTTTAATAATTGGTACGGATGGCATTCGTACCTTTGGTATGGGAAAGTGAAGGTCCACAAGAGCTTTCTAAATCATATTTTTAGAGGACCTTTATACCAATCATGGGAAAGGAATAAAAATCTCCTTGAAAGAAAGACCCCATGGTGGATCTCACCAATTGAGGCTTTAACGGTGAAGAAAACAAACATGGAGGAAAAAAACGCCACCTATGAGGAAATGTTAAGAAAAACAGACCAAGGGCCAAGACTTAGACCTTATGAAGAGATAAAAAATCTATTCACTGGGTGGTTACAATACCACCAGGTGAATGACTTGCTAAAAGAGGACAAGAAGAAGTTGGGTTTTGATGACAAAAAATCAAAATTCAATGTAGAAGTAATAGAAGGTAAAAACAAAACCCTATCTAGAATCTATGACATACTTTTAGAGTGGTATACAAAGGACGAGGAGGTGAAGGAGGCAATGATTAAATGGGCAATTGACTTTGGTTATAATATCGATTTTGAAAGGTGGCTGGAAGTGTGGAATTGTAATATAAAGTTTACAGCATGTATGTCTCTGAGAGAAAATGTTTGGAAGATGCTATATAGGTGGTACCACACCCCTGTGAAGTTGGCCAAAATGTATAGACTAAAAGATAAGAAATGCTGGAAATGTGGGGAGGTGGAGGGTGACCTATATCATCTATGGTGGACATGCAAAAAGGTGAAAGGCTTTTGGGAATCGGTTTACAATGAGCTTAAAAGAATATTTAAATACACTTTCCCCAAAAGACCCGAAGCCTTTTTGCTGGGAATGACGGGTAAAGATATTAAGAAAGAAGATAGAACGATATTCCTCTATGCCACCACAGCAGCGAGAATTTTATTGGCACAATATTGGAAAGTGGAAACTATCCCCAATATAAATGATTGGCAAATTAAAATGATAAATTATGCTGAGCTTGATAAATTAACAGGTAAATTAAGAGACCACGATGAACAGAAATCTCTGAATAATTGGAGTAAATACTGGAACTATATTGGAATAAATGCTTAATGTGATTGGCGGGGTCAGAACAATACTACCAGCGTGTGAATTTAGGCCTATAGATTAAAAATCAAATACGTAATGGAAGCAGATATTTGATACTTACCAAAAGGATGGAAGGAAGTCCAGGAGGTGGTTTTTGCGTGTGTTTTTTTTTTTTTTTTTTAATCGTTTACTGTTTTGTGAAACAGCCAGATTAATCTATCTTTGTATAGTTAGAGAGAGGAAAAAGTTGGCTTGTATATCCTGACGCTTTTTTTGTGTGTTTTTTTTGTTATAATTTTTTCTTTTGAATCTGTTTGTAGGTTTGTTATGTGTATAACCTCAATAAAAATGTATTTGGAAAAAAAAAAAAAAAAGAGAGCGCCTGGAGAGGAGAAATAGAGGTTTTGACAGCTGTCAAAGGAGCTGCCAAAACTGAAGAACAAAAAGAGAACTTTGTTACGAGGACTTTGCTGGTTACATTTGTTATAAATTGGATATAAACTGTTTAAAACAAGGAATAATAAGTTACTTTGACTGGTGGGTGAGATCGGGAATGAAACTGAGTTACTATAATCCCTCTAGAGGAGCTGTGGGTTATTACAAGTATCGCTGGCATGGAATTTGAATCGGACATTTTATCTCCTGGGAAACTGCAGAAATGGAACACTATTTTGTCTACAGAGGTCTACACACTAAAGGAAACAATAGATTTATCTATTGAAGAATGGAAGGGACTTGACGTAATGTTTTGTTCCTGAATAACAAAGCCTCTGTAGAGGAATTACAAGCTTTTTGGAATTAGAACATTTGTGCAGGAGAGCAGGGGGAAAAAAAGGAAAAAAAAAGAGGAGAAGAGAGAACATCAAGAACAACAAGAAAAACAAGAACTGGACAAAGTTGGAAGATAGACCCTTTCTAAGATTGGACATTTGAAATTAAAGATGATTAAAAGACGGTAAAGATTACTAAAAAGACGGCAAAGCTGACTGGTGAAGGATTATGGCTTAGATTATGGTTCAGATGTGGGAGCTCCAGGAGACAGTGGATTTGATGGACATTGGGAACGCAACCGGGAAAGGGGGGAGGGAAATTTGGAATCCAAAGGGTATTAAATTATATTTTATTCTTTTTTTAATTCTTTTATGTTAATCTGTATCTTATATTAAAGAGGGGAACTCGTGGAAGGGAACAGGTCGATTTTAGGGGATAGGAAAATATTTTTTAAATTGGGTTAATGATAATAATTTTAAAATTTGGGGTAAGAATTTGTTGAATCTATTTGAAAGAATTGGAATACAGGAGGGGGTGGGGAGGGGGAAGTCCTGGAAAGATGATATTGAAAATAAGGCCTTAAATTTGGATGTTTTTCTTTTTTTTGTTATATTTGAAAATCTTTAATAAATATTATTTAAAAAAAAAAAATTCACTTTTTCCTGTCCTTACAACAAACTGCCCAAACCATGTTAGACCACATTGTTTTTAGTCAGAACCTGCTCTTCTTCACCTTCATCTTTCAGCAAATGATGTTGCCAAACCAAGATAGATTCATAAATGAATTGTGGTAGATAAGAACCACTGATTCCTATGGAGAAACCACCACTGATCAGGGGGTAAGCAAGGACCAAAGCACACAGGGCGTTCCTGTGTTTGGGGAATATGGAGGTTCACATACAGTTTCTTATGGGAAATTTATGTAGTTGGAAAATCTGTTTTAAAGAAACACTGTTCCTTTGCTTGGGACTGAAAACAGGAGGAAAGAATCATGTCTTACAGCACCATCCTATAATGACTATTAGGAAGTAAACCCCATTGAGCTCAGTGGAGCTTACTCTAAAGTAAATGGGTATAGGATGGCAGACCTAATCCTTGCTTGCGTTTGAGTCCTGGCTTAATCCAATGTGTAAAGCAGGGGTCAGCAACTTTTTTCAGCTGTGAGCCGCTCCATCGTCCCTCAGTCCTTGGGGGGGGAGGGGCGGACTATATTTTGGGGGGAAATGAATGAATTCCTTCCTATGCCCCACAGAGATGCATTTTAAATAAAAGCATACATTCTACTCATGTAAAAACACCAGGCAGGCCCCACAAATAACCCAGAGATGCATTTTAAATAAAAGGACACATTCTACTCATGTAAAAACATGCTGATTCCCAGACCGATCGCGGGCTGGATTCAGAAGGTGATTGGGCTGCATCCGGCCCACGGACCTTAGGTTGCCTACCCCTGGTGTAAAGCTTTCCCTCTGAAATGTGCTACTACATATTCCCTCTGTTCTCTTACAATAGGAATATTAATTGCTTTGTGTCGTTCCATACACTTTTTTTTTAACAAAACATGAGACTCACAAAGTGGTTATTAGAGTTGGGCCCCAATTAAAATGAAATGGGAGGGGTGATGGGCTATTGCTTATCCAAATTAGGAAAAGACAGACTTCAGGCTTGCAGGATCTATTTTGTTTTCTACTACAACCCCAAGAACCACCAACCAGCGCCTGATGCAAAAGATAAACTAAGAATTAAAGAACTTAGAGCCCAGGAATGTTCTTTGAATACTAGAAATAAACAAAGCTCACAGTCCTCCCACACAGAAATCCCAGCCTGGTTACACCAAGCTTTCTTCTTCATTTCAGCAGTATAATTTTGTTGGTAGCGGCAACAATCCTGAATGATTTTTTGTCTTTTTATAGCAAATGGTCATGATAATCAAATGCATTTCATTGGCTTTTAAACTTGTAACCTGTGAGCTAGTGTGTGATTGTGGATGGAGTATCAGTACTGAGCTGGGGTGCAGTTGATTTAGCCAAGTGGCTTTTTGTTGTTTATCAAACAAACCCACAAATACTCAAACAATGTTCTGGAATTAAATGATTGGACTCAGCTGTATGGGAGTGATAAGGCTCAAGAGAAATGAAGCAAAATTGAAGTTGATTCAGTACTGAAAAATACATCCAGATGAGGAATGGATTCCAACCACTTTGTGGGGCACTCAGCAGTGTTGTTCAGCCGACAGTAAGGCTTGTATCAGTGGGAGGGAAGCAATTTTCAGTGATTTCCACCCACCCCATGCCTGCCCTGACACTTTGTGGAACAGCCGTAGCTCAATAACAGAGTACAATGTTTTGAATGCAAAAAGTTCAATCCCTGATGTCTTCAGGTGAGGTTGGGAATAAATCCTGGTGAGTCGCTGCCAGTCTGTGTTGAAAATACTGAGCTAAATGGACCAATGGTGGATAAGGCAGATTCCTATGTTCCTGGAGCCTTCAACCCTCTGGGGGCAGGTTAAGGAGTGTGGGCGCCTGCAAGGGAAATCACTGTATTTTGTCCCTCTGTTTCATTGACAGAAGCTGAACAACAGCGGAAAAAAAAAAAAAGAAGAAGCTGAACAACAGCGTTGGATACAACCCATTGAGTTTAATTGGGATGCAGCAAAAATACAACTCATTGCTGGGCTGGTTTAGTTAGCTGAATAGTTTGGAATCGGAAAGGGCTAGCGATGTCTTGCCAATTTTCCGCTGGAGACTGCAAGTCGTTTTCTGCTGACTTCAACCAATGTTGGTCTGGGTTGAACTCTAAACTCCCTGTTCCTGTAATAAGATTAACTCCTTTGACACCAGTGGTTTTATACTGAAGCCATTGAGAACACAGTGCAATATCATAGGCGTACAGGGGGCCAGAAAGCTGGGATTGCGCAATTGGATTCTGCAGAGTTTTCTCCTGAGAACTCTGCTGTCTCTCATACCAGGCTGCAGCAGGAAGGACCCTGAAGGGGAAGAAGTGGCTTGCGGCCCATCTGGCCAGAGCTTCTGCCTGGGTGAATTAACAGACTGGTGGTGGGTGGAGAGCAAGGGATGAGAAGGCAGGGATGTCACAGATGGGAAAGGAGAGTTTATAGCTCAGAGATGGAAGAAAGAAGGAGATGTTTCAGTGCCATGATGCCAGAAGGTGCATCTAGAGCTGCAGGGCAGTAGACAGCACTACATACGCCATCGGTAGTTGCATATTGGGGAGCTTTTTTCCCTAAGGCCAATTGTATCACAGAGATTGTGGCTGGGGTGTGGGAAGAGATTAAACCATCCTTCCCCAACCTTGTGCCCTACAGTTGTTCAAGAAAGCAGTCTCTCCTTGGCAGTGAGGGGTCTGTGGTTTGTTGAGTGACTAATGTCTTTGTGACTCATAGTGGCCCTTTTTGCGCTGGAAAGATTAGGAAGAAGGAGTTGGACAAAACATCAGTAAATTGTAAGGGAAATTTGGAGGTCTAAATTGAAATATACTGTTTGTGGAGGCTCCCAATTGATAGTTTTGCTTACAATACATGGTTTTGTTTGTTCAAGTAGATGTTTTGTTTTATATTTTATATTGCCTGTGTTGTATGATTATGTCATAGCCTTTGGCTAGGATAATAAGCTTACTGAACTGAACTGAGTACAGCTCCTGTAAGCCGCAGCCAGTATGATCCGTGGTCAGAGATGCTGGGAATTGTGATCCAAAACATTGGGAGGGCTCTAGGTTGGGAAAGGATGAGTTAAACTTTCCTCCCTGTGCACCGCAGTCCTGGTGGAAATCATCCACGCCCCAGGCTTAGTACTTACTAACAGCAGCAGCCCCAACCCAGATGTGGTTGCCAACATTTAGTGTCTACTGTAGTTTGACCCCTAGGTTTATCTCTCCTTCAGCTAAGCTAAGGCAGAGGGAAAGGCAATCTGCAAGCAGCAAGAGCACCTTTTGCTAAATCCCGACCCAGAAATTCTTCTAGGGATTGGAAAATGACACTTAACCTGCACTCGCCTATTGATGGGAAAAGCCTTCTTCGGTTGGTCTCTTCTGCTTCTGCCTTTACTACTAGGTGGTGACACACAAGTTGAATCCCTGCCTGATGTCCCTTGGCTTAAAGACTGTTATGGGGTCAAGTCTTAACACAGAGGAAGTTAGTTTTGTGAGGGTGGGGCGCTGATTCTTTGGAGGGGCTCAGCTGAAAGAACCTTCAAATGACGTTGAGCAGGAAACAGTTTTATGCCATTTTGAAGGGAGGGGAGGAGGCAGTTCGAGGGTTTGTTTTTTTAAAGCTCAAATATGTTCCCATGGAATGTAAAAGGCAAGTGGATAGGGATATCAAAAAGGGTGTTGTTTTATGAATCTTGGTTGGTGTCATTTTTATCGATCCCCACACCTGAGAATGTTGTTATTGTATAAGTTTTAATTCGGATGTCTACTCCAAGAGCACAAAGTTAATTTTAGCATTTAAGCCACAAAAAATGGCCTAGGCATTCAACAAGCCTGTAGGGCTTTGCCTCCTCTACAGCATGTATAAAACTAATCTTTTGAATGGACTGACCTTTTTGGAAGTAATAAAGCTACATAGCTGGCACCTTTGAAATAAGTGATTACTGGAACTGAGTGAGTCAAACTTAAGCCGAGTTATTGCACCTGCATGGATGGGAAGGGACAAAGTCCTTGGGCTTTGAACTGGTTAAATATAAGAAATGTGGGCAAGTATCCAATTCTTGAGCAGAGAGGGAAGGCAAGAAAAGGGTTGACAGCAGAAAAGCTGCTAAACATTAACTTACAATGATGTCCAGGCTTCTTGAGGAAAAGTGTGGCCTGCATAGTAGAGCAACATAGGTTATGCCTGTGACCTGTGACCTGTCACTTTGCTGCATTAACTCAAAGGGTGTGGCTTGTTACAGTGGTTGGGAGGGCCTGTGGCAACTGCTGTTCATAAATTTATAAAGCTGACAATAGTCCTTTAAGAGGATTAGGTAGTCTGATGGAGCCATCACAGCCCATGATGTACAGTCACTTCTTTTGTCTCATTATTGTCTCCGGTCAGACAGGTTTTACATGTTTTCTGTACCGGTCACAAGTAACCATAGTGCATCATGCCATCTTCAATTCTCTTTCTCTAGCTTTACTGTTAGTTCAGAATGAGTATGAGGGAGAAATTAAGTTTGGTTTTGAATTTAATGTGAACCCACCATATCTGCACTTTCTAAATTCACAGCTCTCTGTGAAAAGTCACAGTTCTCCAAATTTTGTAACGCTATTCTCCAACCAAATAATATGTACCAAAAACGTGTATATTACGTAACATTATACGTGTTTAAAAATTGTATATTATGTGTGTATTAAAATGCAGCTATTCAAGAAAATACCATAACATACAAAATATACTATTTTAGGGGAAATTGCTTGCAAAAGTGCATATATCAGGCAAAATTGCATACAAAAATATTGGGAGGAATCCACACTAAATTTTTAATGAGGACTTTAAAAAAAATCACCATGATCAGAAATGTGGAGAACTGAACTTAAGACTGAAAAAATGAGAAACTGAGAGAAGCTGAAATTGAGAGATAAATCAATCTCTAGGTCTTTCAAGAAAATAAGGGAGCAAAGCAAAAACAGGAAAGGCTTTCTAGCACGAGAACTCCACATCAGTAAAGACTATGCCTACCACCCTTAGGCCCCTGTTTATAGCATAGACTGGTAGGGATGAAGACTGCAAGTACTGAAAAATGCAGGGGCCAGATAGACCTCAGAGACACATCCAACTCCACATAGATAAAGACATTTTCCAGCACTGCATAGCATAGATGACTGCTCTGTACATGTGCAAATATATTTATGTACAGCTACATAAAGGTAAAGGTAAAGGTACCCCTGCCCGTACGGGCCAGTCTTGACAGACTCTGGGGTTGTGCGCCCATCTCACTTAAGAGGCCAGGGGCCAGCGCTGTCCGGAGACACTTCCGGGTCACGTGGCCAGCGTGACATCGCTGCTCTGGCCAGAGCCAGAGCCGCACACAGAAACGCCGTTTACCTTCCCGCTGGTAAGCGGTCCCTATTTATCTACTTGCACCCGGAGGTGCTTTCGAACTGCTAGGTTGGCAGGCGCTGGGACTGAGCAGCGGGAGCGCACCCCGCCGCAGGGATTCGAACCGCCGACCTTTCGATCGGCAAGCCCTAGGCGCTGAGGCTTTAACCCACAGCGCCACCTGCGTCCCGTACAGCTACATAGAAACTTGTAAATCATTCAGTCTTGTATCACACATTAATGAAAAAATACTCTTGCTTGATTAAAACTAACCCATTATTTAAGAAAAGCATTGGGCTTGAACCCATACCCTTAACAGTAATCTCAACATGCTAAAACTATCAAAATACCAGCCCATATCCCTCCCCATTGAATCCTGTTTTACCCTTTCTGGGGGAAATCCAGTAAGTTTCAAAAAGCCTTGACAATTACCTGTTTGCAAAAAATGAATGTCCCTATGGTAGTAAGCTCCCACTGCGAAGCATCCTAAGGCTGCAGTCCAATGCATTAAGCTTCCTTTGAAAACAATGAGGTTACTTTTAAATAGACATGTAGAGGATTGTGCTCTAATCTTTCCCATTCATTTATCTCCACCTGTTAAATTTATGTGTATCAGACTGCTGGTAAAGGCACAGGAGTAGGTCCAGTGGGGGACCTGCTTTCTAGGACTTATAAGAACCTGCTGAACAATGACTGTGAAATGGAGACTTAAAACTGAATACTCCAGGGTGTGTGGAAGGAGCCTATGTTGTGCTTTACTGCCATGCTAGTCTCACCACTTCGAGACTGGGGCAGTGCTAGCATAGGGTGGAGCCACGTTGTGGGTTTCTCTCATGTGACTTGAGCATCTGATGTTACTTTAAATGGTGTGTGATGGAGCTGTTTGGAATAGAGTAGTTGCTTTGGAATACGATCATCAGGCATCCGCACAACATGACCAGTCCAACGAAGTTGATGTTGAAGAATCATTGCTTCTTCCAGTACACTGATATTAGTTCACCTGTCTTCCCAAGTGATGTGTAAAATTTTTCGGAGACACCGTTGATGGAAACTTTTGAGGAGCTGGAGATGGCGTTTATAAGTGGTCCATGTTTCACAAGCATATAGTAAGGTTGGTAGTACAATAGCTTTGTAAACAAGCATTTTGGTTTCCCTGTGATTGTCTCGGTCCTCAAACACTCTGCACTTCTATCGGGAGAAAGCTGCACTCTCAGAGCTCAGGCGATGCTGGATTTCGGCATCAATGTTGGCCCTTGTGGAACGATAACTGCCTAGGTAGGAGAAGTGATCAATATTTTCCAACGTTACACCATTGAGTTAGATTTGTGGTGCTGCAGAGGGGTTATTTTGTACTTGTTGGTGCAGCACTTTGGTTTTTTGGATGTTGAGTGATAGGCCAAGCTTTTCGTAAGCTTCTTCAAAGATATTCAGGATGGTTTGGAGGTCATCCTCTGAGTGTGTGCACACTACAGTCAACAAAAGAGGTTTAAAGACTGTCTCAAGGCAAATCTAAAAAAATGTAGTATAAACGCTGACAACTGGGAAACACTGGCCTGCAAGCACTCCAGTTGGAGAACAGCCTTTACTAAAGGTGTCATGGGCTTTGAAGACACTTGACCTCAGGACGCAAGGGAGAAACATGCTAAGAGGAAGACACGCTTGGCAAATCCACACCTTGCTCAACTCCCTCCCGGAAACCAATGTCCCCACTGTGGAAGGATGTGTGGATCCAGAATTGGCCTCCACAGTCACTTACGGACTCACTGTTAAAACCGTGTTTATGGAAGACAATCTTACTTGGCTACGAGTGATCACCAAAGAAGAAGAAGATGGAGCTGTCCCGTGGCTGCTCCCGTGATAATGTGGGATGGGGCCACAGGGTGCCAGGGAGATGGCAAGACAGGGTGGCATTAAATGTAGGAGGTGTATGTTCAGTGGATAGGCTAGTACCTTTTGTTGTGTCCCCCAAGGCTGTAGCAGTCACCTAAATTTGAAAAGAGAAACAGTCTCTGTGAGCAGCACCATGCCTGTAGATTGCTTTTTGGTCATTAAGTTTTTTGAAAGCTTGAGCCCAAAAACTAATATGGAAGAGTGTGGTGAGGGAAGCCTCCCTTACCCACTTCACACTGTCTTATTTTTGCCAGAGTGGTGGTGGGGGTGCATTCTGAAATTTGGCATGGAAACTGCTCTCGCTGGGAAGTGCTTAGAGTTTTGGCTTTGAATTAAACAAGTTATGAGCCTTGGAAAATCCTGTACTGGGAATGCAATTTAGACTTTATCCACAGAGCTTGTCAACTGTACAATTTAAGTTGTGCATGCATGCATAGCTAACCTTATTCTCCAGTGCAAATTATGGAAAGAAGGACTGATACCTGTGGCCCTCCAGATGCTGTTGGACTTCAGATGCTCCAGATGCTGGCATGGTCAAGAGTCAGGGGTGATGGGAGATGTAGGAGCAACATCTGGAGGGCAACAGGTTGCCCACCTCTGCCCTATAAAGCTGCAGTCAAGCTTTCCAATTCCCCCCTCCAGCAATGTAGAAGGCAATGCCACGTCCCTATGCATGGAGGTGGAGCTGCCAGTCCACATTGCAGCCATGGCTTCTCTTGGAGAGTCACAGCATGCCAAACCCAATCAAGAATCAGTGTGAATGTATGCAATCTAAATAAATTTCTACATATTGGTGTGCATTAAACAGGTAAATAAATGTGCCAGTTTGGATGACTGGGTGGTGCTGATTCCATTTCCACTTTTGGGCCCAGGTGTGCACAAATGGCTTTGGGTCCCTGGCCTCCCTTCCTGTCATTTTGGAGACATGTGAGCAGAGGAGGGGAGATGTAGCAAGCTGATTTTTTGCAGTGGGTCAGCTTAAAATGTCACACTGTCATTTTCTTACCTCTTGATGCTGGATGCTGAGCTGGGCTTCTGAGAGTTTGCAGCATTCTCTGTTTTCTAACATGATAACATGTCAAAGGCTTATTCTCACAGTAAGATCAAAATCATCAGTGAAATTGCAGGGGCACACCTCTGTTTAAGCATCTGTCACTGAAATGTGTGTAAAGTATTATGTCCACATCAGTATTTACATGCCATTGCGGTTCCCAAAATTATGCCCTTTTCTGTAATGCCTCAATTAGCTCTCAGTAACAATTTGCTTTATTGTGTAATTTTTGTAGCTCCCCAGACTAATGTAGACCTCCTACCTCCCTCACTTCTCTGTTTGTTTCTTTGGATGAGAGCAGTAGTGGGCACAACTGGGGAGAATCTAGGGATAATAATTTTTGTAACTGGAAATCTGATCAGTGAATTTTTGGAAGGGGGAACAATTTGAAGGGGAATCTGGGAAGGAAATTGATGTGTAAAGAGGAAATAGTTTCAGTGCATGGCGTTGGGGTAGAGGAATGCTAATTGGGTTTGTTTATTGCATGAAGACCTAAGAAGATCCCTGCTGGGTCAGACCAAAGTCCCTCTCTGTCCACCATTCTGTTTAACAGCAGCCAGCCTCTCCGGAAACTCACAAGCAAGGCATAAAAGTGCTGCCCTTGCTAGTCTATTCTTTGTTCCTAGCAACTGGTATTTAGAGGTAAAGGAGCCCTGGATGGTTACATCCAGACAAAGGCGACTATGGGGCTGAGGGAACTGCTAGGTTCGCAGGAGCTAGGATAGAAAAACAGGAACTCACCCCATCATGGGGATTCAAACGGCCAACCTTACAATCAACAAGCCCAAGAGGCTCAGTGGTTTAGACCACAGTACCACCCACATCCCTGGGATGGCAGTTCAAAAGCACACCAGTGCGGGGAGACGGAGGAAAGAAATTGGGAATTTAAAATGTATACAGTGGTGCCCCGCAAGACGAACGCCTCGCAAGACGGAAAACCCGCTACACGAAAGGGTTTTCCGTTTTGGAGGCGCTTCGCAAAACGAATTTCCTATGGGCTTGCTTCACAAGACAAAAATGTCTTGCGAGTTCCTGTGGGTTTTTTCCCCTCCCCCCCTTTTTCTAAGCCGCTAAGCCGCTTATCAGCTGATCCGCTAAGCCGCTTAACAGCTGATCCGCTAAGCTGCTTATCAGCTGATCCGCTAAGCCGCTTAACAGCTGATCCGCTAAGCCGCTTAACAGCTGATCCGCTAAGCCGCTTAACAGCTGATCCGCTAAGCTGCTTATCAGCTGATCCGCTAAGCCGCTTAACAGCTGATCCGCTAAGCCGCTTAACAGCTGATCCGCTAAGCCGCTTAACAGCTGATCCGCTAAGCCGCTTATCAGCTGATCCGCTAAGCCGCTTATCAGCTGATCCGCTAAGCCGCTTAACAGCTGATCCGCTAAACCGCTTATCAACTGATCTGCTAAGCCGCTTAACAGCTGATCCGCTAAGCCGCTTATCAACTGATCCGCTAAGCCGCTAATAGCGCTGATCTGCTAAGCCGCTAATGGGCTTGCTTCGCAAGACGAAAAAACCGCAAGACGAAGAGACTCGCGGAACGGATTCTTTTCGTCTTGCGAGGCACCACTGTATAAGGAATTTTTTTAAAAAATTTTTTTAATGAGAAATGGAAAAATCGTGGAATGAAATTTTTAGGACCCTAGGGGAAATGTCTTAAGAGATTAAGTTCAATATATTAGTTTTAATGAGAAATAAGATTAAATAAAGTAAAAATTGATGATTAATTGGTGAAAGAAGAGAATGTTAAACTACAGTATATTAAGATAAATTATTAGGATAAAAACAAGGATGAAGGATTTGCTGGAATATCTAACTGAATCAGAAGACAAAGAGGGGAGGTGTGAGGAGGTCAAGGAAATAAGTTAAAGAAGGAAAGTTATGTAAAGGTTTGATTTGTTCTTCTCTTTTCTTTTTTTTTCTTTTTCTTTTGATTCTATGCATTTTTTTTGCTTGTTTTTGTCTGTTTTCCATTTTTTATCTTTTTCTTTTGATGTGACTTGTTTTTATGTATTGCTTTCTTTTTTGGTTTAATTGGGTGTTTTTTTGTTGTTACTTATGTAACCTTTAAAATTTTAATAAAAATCTTTTTAAAAAAACACAAAAGCACACCAGTGCAAGTAGATAAATAGGTACCACTGTGGCAGGAAGGTAATGGGTGTTTCTGTGCGCTCTGGCACTCATAACGGTGTCTTGTTGTGCCAGAAGTGGCTTAGTCCTGCTGGCCACATGACCCAGCAAGCTGTGGACAAACGCCAGCTCCCTCAGCCTGAAAGCAAGATGAGCGCTGCAACCACATAGTCCAGAGCCTAGGACTTGCCGATCAGAAGGTCGGCGGTTCGAATCCCCGCGACGGGGTGAGCTCCTGTTGCTCAGTCCCTGCTCCTGCCAACCTAGCAGTTCAAAAGCACGTCAAAGTGCAAGTAGATAAATAGGTATTGCTCCGGCAGGAAGGTAAACGGTGTTTCCGTGCACTGCTCTGGTTCGCCAGAAGCAGCTTAGTCATGCTGGCCACATGACCCGGAAGCTGTATGCCGTGAGATGAGCACCACAACCCCAGAGTCAGTCATGACTGGACCTAATGGTCAGGGGTCCTTTACCTTTACCTCTGAACATGGAAGTTCTTTTTACTATTGTATCTGATAGGAGCGGGTTTTATTGGCTGGCTGAGTTTTATGAAAGTGGAGCCATGGAAACGTTTGGGTGGGTAGATGGGACATAGGTTGCCCTCTTTCAGAAGCATTAGCTGTTATTTCTCGTGCAGCAGTGCTTGGGATTCAAGTCGGCAGGTAAGTGGATAGGACTGGTAGAACTAGGATGGCTTTAATGTATATTGGCATTTCAGCCCCCAAGACTTGCCAGAATGCAGCTTTACTAATAGTTGTTGTTGTTTAGTTGTTTAGTCGTGTCCGACTCTTCGTCACCCCATGGACCAGAGCACACCAGGCACTCCTGTCTTCCACTGCCTCCCTCATGCTGGTAGCTTCGAGAACACTGTCCAACCATCTTGTCCTCTGTCATCCCCTTCTTCTTGTGCCCTCCATCTTTCCCAACATCAGGGTCTTTTCCAGGGAGTCTTCTCTTCTCATGAGGTGGCCAAAGTATTGGAGCCTCAGTTTCAGTCTCTGTCCTTCCAGTGAGCACTCAGGGCTGATTTCCTTAAGAATGGAGATGTTTGATCTTCTTGCAGTCCATGGGACTCTCAAGAGTCTCCTCCAGCACCATAATTCAAAAGCATCAATTCTTCGGCGAAAAGCCTTCTTTATGGTCCAGCTCTCACTTCCATACATCACTACTGGGAAAACCATAGCTTTAACTATACGGGCCTTTGTTGGCAAGGTGATGTCTCCGCTTTTTAAGATGCTGTCTAGGTTTGTCATTGCTTTACTAATTAGATCCAGCAAAGAACACCTAGCTGACTTTCCTAGCTGGTTTCAGAGCAAGCATTCTGTATGAATACTCTAGTTCCTTACCTTTTTAAATCTGTTATAAAACCACTTCAGAATCAAAGGGAAAAACACTAATGGGCTTATGTTAATGCTAAATTTATGCTTCCAAATGGAGTATTGTACCTTTGTTTCACACACAGAGACAAAGACACACACCACACACACACACACACACGTGCAAATGTCATCCTTTACTGCCGCATTAAAGATCATAGAAAACTAATCAGATCATCATTTCTTGCTCTAGTTTTTATACAGTGCACTTCAAATAGTTACAAAGGATTCTAACAGTGTCTTCTGGAATATGGATCCTGAACATTTGTTCAATATCAAAGTACCAGAAACCATTTATTTATTCCAAATTGAACATTATCATGGATTATAGCAAATCTTTGTGGAAAAAAGCCTTTTTTTTTTTTTTGAAAGCTTGTAAAGTTGGACTACGGCCAGCCTCCCTGGAGTGGGAGTCCTATAATATTGAGGTCATGACACGTGACATCTCATGCCTGAGCTCAGAGACCTTCAAATTGCATTCCTACTTAAAGGTAAAGGTACCCCTGCCTGTACGTTCCAGTCGTGTCCGACTCTAGGGTTGTGCGCTCATCTCGCTCTAGAGGCCGTGAGCCGGCGCCGTCCAAAGACACTTCCGGGTCACATGGCCAGCGTGACGAAGCTGCAGCTGGCGAGCCAGCACTAGCGCAGCACATGGAAACGCCGTTTACCTTCCCGCTATAAAGCGGTCCCATTTATCTACTTGCACTTAAGAGTGCTTTCGAACTGCTAGGTGGGCAGGAGCTGGGACCGAACGACGGGAGCTCACCCTGCCGCAGGGATTCGAACCGCCGACCATACGATCAGCAAGTCCTAGGCACTGAGGTTTTACCCACAGCGCCACCCGCGTCCCTTGTATTCCTACTTAGATGCTGGTAAATGTATCCTTCTGACTTTCCTTTCAGAATAGGGAAAGAAGCTCCGTGATTTCCTTGCTCTCAGCTGTTGTGGTAATTACACAGTTGGCTTTGGGTCTAGCAATTTTGTGAGACATGTATGTACTTATTGTTACTGTTTCCCCCAAGGCTATTTCAAAGAATCATTAAAAGTAGTTCTAGGAAATGGATAAACCAGAGATATTAAAAATCCCAGTTCTAATCAAGTAAACATTTCAGATTACCAGATAAGACTATTATGTTTTTTTATCTTGCTCTGAACTTGCTCTCTCTACAGTGCAATAGCTATTATCATAGACTCATTCTAAGCTCTTCCTACAAGCCAATTCAGACACTTCCTTTACCTCCAGCTGACCAAGGGCATTTGAGAACAAAGAAATGAAATGTCCTGTTCCCTGTTTCCCTTGCCTTCAGAAGTTTCTTGGAACTCCATTAGACCAGAAAATACCTTTTATAAATTTGAGTAAATTAGTGCCTACAAATAGTTAAGGATGGATGATCCTGTATAGCCAAAATATTAAGTATAGCCAAAATAATATAGATAGATAAATTAATGCATTTTAAAAGGGGAAATGGTCATCTGTTTAAATTCTGGCAAGTGTTCATAAAATTTTGGCATAGGGTTAAATCTTGATAAAATATAGACAATAATACTGATTCAGTTATTTGATTAATTTGAGGTTGTGTGTGATTTTAGAGCCAAAAGAAATTTATCTGAGTAAGCTCAGGTTCCCTAATGAATACCCAGTATGTCTGTTAAATCAATTTAGCAGAGGTAATAACTGGTGCTTCAAAATGCTACATTGTGGTATTTGTTAATTCCATTTTTACTTGATGAGGCCGAGTGGACAGCCTTATTTTCTGCTAGGGGCTGCATTGCCAGCAGTGAGCAGACCAAGAACCAATGGTGGGTAGAGCCAGAGACAAAAGTATTTTGGATTAACTAATCCAGAATAAAGAGCACCCTGTCTCAATTTTCACCATGGCTATGTCACACTGTAATTTCCAGTTCTGTGCAAATCTGCTCAGAAGTCAGTCTCAGGTCTGATGGGGTTTTCCTCAAATAAATTATACTGTAGATTTTTTTAAAAAGCGCAACAGACCAGTGCTGCTCATGTTGTGGGAACACCTAAATTTTTGGTGTTCACAGCGTGTGTACAAACTCTTCTCCTTTTTCTTAATTCTGACATACTTTATTTAATAATCTTCATGTGATGACCTCCGGGCTTTTAATGCTTGAAAGAAAAGAAAATTAATGTTTTTTCAACTTGGATGCAACTTTACTGTGCAGTCTAGAACCATCTTGATTTGTGGTGCCCTATTGTAAACAGTAAGGCTACTGGCTATAACTGAGCTACTGACTTTGGATGTGTTTTTTCAAAGTAGAACACTTTCCCCGCCTCCAGATATTTTATTTCTTCGAAGCAAATTGTTGGGTCATTATCTAATCATTTCCACTGCAGTCTTCCAAATATCTACTCAGAAGTCAGCCACACTGAGTTTTACTTTCCTGATTCCTGTACCTGCAAGGACAAATTTTATATTGTAAACTGCCCTGAGATATTTGGATGAAGGGCAGCATAGAAATTTATTTATTTAATTAATTATGTTTTCTTTTTAATACATCTGTTCTGTGCAAAAACAGCTCTGCACATAAGAGCTGTTTTTAAAATAAAAATACTGCGAACCTGCCTTCAGCAGCAACTGGTGGAAAAAAGCAGGCATCATCCTTTGCTTTGAGCTTATAGAAAGAAAGTGAAAATTGTGGGTGCGACAATAGATGGCACTCAGCAAAATGTCACTGCACAAAAAGCCCACCCACACAATACACTTCAGTGTATCCACTGTCATGTAATGTGTGATTTTTTTATTGGATTTTCTTCCCTTTTTGGATTATCCACAAATTGGGAAAATCTGAATTTAGCAAGGGGAAAGTACAGACTCCCACTTGGATGAGGAGGACATTGTGTGTGTGCTTGCAATCAATCAATCAATCAATCAAAAAAACACAAACTGTTTCAAATCCATATTAAATGCCAATATGGATCAGCCTTTGGGCTTTTCCAGCATTGCCAGGAACATCTTTTTTTTTTCCTTCCATGGGGAAGGTTATCATCCAGCCTGGAGAACTCAAAAGGCTTACTACCCTTGCAGTGGCATAGCGTGGGGGGTGCAGGGGGGGCCGGCCGCACCGGGTACAACATCTGGGGGTTAGGGGGCGCGAATCCACGGGTTAGGGGGTGCAAATTACTTGCCTTGCCCCGGGTGCTGACAACCCACGCTACGCCACTGGGTCAGCAAAAGCCACAGCAAAAGGAACGCGCTAGTCTTGCTGACCAGCCCCTCAAGTGCCATTTCCCCTTGCCTGGGGAGATGGGCTTCTTCCTCCTCTTTCCCCGGGGAGCCCCTCGCGGGGTCCTGCAGATGGAATGATCTGACCTGCCCCCCCCCCTGCTTCTCTTGGGGCGCCTGGCGCCTGGCCGGAGAGGCTGGGCTCGGCTTGGAAGCCCCGCAAGGGAAGAGCATCCGCAGGAAAGCCGGACCGCCCTCGCCTCTCGGGCTGCGTGTCGGGGCGGAGTCTGCGCGCCGCGCGGGCTGGGGCTGTTTCTGCCTTGCCTGCCTGGCGGAGAGGGGCCGGCCGGGCAGAGGCGCGGGCAGGAGCGCCATGCCCCTTCCAAGGGCCGCCGAGAAGGCTCAGGATGAAACTGCTCGGCGGAGCTAAAATGGTAATGAACGCGCCGCCGCCTCCTTCCCCGAGGCTCCTCTTTTAGGCAGCGACTCCTTCTTTCCGGAGCGGACATGTCCTTCCCTCCTTCCCTCCGTCCCTCCGCCTGGCTGCCTCTTCAGGGAGCAATTTCAAGGAGCTTTTCAGAACCTTTCCTGCTGCTGCTGCTGCTGCTGCCGCTTAGTGTGACTCGCTATTGTTAAAACGATGCTTCTCTGCAAACTAATGAACTTTTCTGTCGCTGCTCTTGGTGTGGGAAGGAACGGGGGGGGGGGGGGGCCGCGGGAAACAGTAGGAAAGGAAGCTAGCTGGACAAACTTTTTGATAAACTGGGGATATTTTCTTCCTTGGTCAGCCACAAAGAGCTGCTTAAATCTATATTAATCAACAAACCCAGAGGTTTGTTGCAGAACAGATTTCCAATCCAGTTTAAGAGATGTTATGATAGTTTTTCCTCTCAGCCTTCTGGCATGTGTGACTTAAAAAACAAACAAACTTTGGTGGACATCACTAAGACAGATAACCCTTGCACATCCCGAAAAAATATTAAAATGAAGATTTACTGTAATTTACATGCCTGTTAGAGGACTATCTGTCTTTCTGAGTAATTAATTATTTTAAACGTGCAGCTATCTCTGCAGAGGTAAAAGCAATGATAATGCTAGTTGGTGGTAAGTCGGGAGCATTTCCTTATGAAAAGACGTGGCAAAACTATTTGAAATATGTGCAGTCCTAGCCAATTGTGTGTGGTGGGGACGGGGAAAGCTAAGTGGAAACTCATGGTCTCCTGATACCACAGGCGAGAAGGGCTTGCCAAGCATATCCCAGAGACCAGCCTCCCTTGGCAAGTGTCTTGTCTTCCTCTGTGATAGTTGCATTTTGCTTTGTACCCCTTGTGCTGTGCAGTCAGCCCCCAGCAACAAGTTCTGCAGCTGTTGGTGGAAACAACCTGTTGTTGTTGTTTTAAGTCAAGCGTTTGTTTTCTTCCTGCGGCAGAGCTCAATTCAGGATTGGGGTGAAGAGGTAGAGGAAGGCGCAGTTTACCATGTCACCCTCAAAAGAGTGCAGATTCAACAGGCTGCTAATAAAGGAGCAAGATGGCTAGGGGTGAGTAAAAAAATAAAAAATAAAAATAAAATGTCAGATTGGCATCTTGTACAAATGCTTGGTGGACTTTGGAGTCCTGGTTGAAAGAGCTGAAGTTCAAGTGTACTCTGAAATGGTGCCAAAGCCTGATTTTAACATTAAAATTCTTGCTGGTTTCCTTTTGCATTTGGTTCTTCGTCTCTGAGCACAAGACCTGAAATTTAAGAATCTGGGTGAACTGTAGCATCGATGCAGCTTTTATACACACACACACAAAATCACCACCATTGTGGGATTTAAATTTGGGTTTCTCTTGTGTGTGTTTTTTTAGAGAGGGGGGAATAGCTCAGTGGTTGTGTACAGGCTTTGCAGAAGGTCCCACATTCAAACCCTGGCATGTCGAGTTGGACGATTTTCTGATGGCAGGGCTGGGACAAAGCTGTGCCAGAGACTTTAGAGAGCTGTTGCCAATCCAAGTACACTCTTCTGGGCTAGGTAGACCAAGTGCCAGGTATAAAAAAGTTCCCATTTGTTTTGAACTGGATACTGCAGCATTCGCCAACCTGGTGCTCTCTAGCTGTTTTGTACTACAACTTCCATCTGCCCCTGCCAGTGAAGACTGGAATATAATATTCCTCCAGATAATGATATTGAGAACACACTGATAAAGCGAGGCAGACTTTGGCCTTGCCAGTATTTATAGGGGGAACTTCTGAGCTGCCCCCCACCATGCAACCCCAAAGAAGAGTGGATATATGTGTAACTTCCTCTGCTCTTTCCATATTGCAGAGTTGGGCATTTTTATTTGTGCTTACACATCTGATGTGTAGAAAAGGCTACTCTTCTGCAGAAGTTTCAAGCCCGTAAAAATGCGCAACTACATTGTGCTAAGCCTTATATGGCAGGGGTGAGGACTCCAGGTCCCATCAGTCTCAGCTGGTATCGCTAATGGTCAGGGAGGATGGGGGTTGGAGTTCAGTGATATCTGGAAGAGCACCATGCCGGCTTCCCCTTAGGTTTTCAATCTCTGCTCTGCTGGACTTGGTGAGAGCTTGTATTAAATGACAGCTTTCCAACACCCACTGGCAGAGGAAGAGGTGTGCGGGGGGGAGCGCACTGCCCCCGGCAGCACGATCCTGGTGGGGTGCCATCGCGGCTGCCCCCCCCCCCGCCCATGCTGGGCGCCACACCCCCACAGGCAGCACGCCACGCCCGGACATGCGCCACATCCCCGGGATGCGTGCTAGTCCCGCCCCTCCTTCTCTCCGCCCCCCGGTGTCAGAGCATGAAGTTCCACCACTGCCAACACCAACCATTGTTCTGGTAAAATGTATGATCTTTCTTAATGTTTCTTACCCTTTGGCATTATCAAGGCAGCCACTGCATATTGCTACTCTTCAGTTATCCTGATGATTTTATAGAAACTAAGAATCTTCCCAATGGGATCGGTTGCTTTGGAATGATTACTACTTGGGCCATGCCCCAAGTGCTCCACCCCTGTACCCACCAGACATGTCGGATGTCCATGCTCAAGTAAGGGTGTGTAAGACTTACTAATGCAGAGAGGCAACCTTGTGCAATATGTACATGTAGTGCTCATATGAGAAAGGTATCTAATGTGAGGCTTAGTCCAACAACATCCTAAGGGCCACAGGTCCTGCATTCCTTCCTGCCGCAGAGTGATAGGCTATATAGAGGCACCTTGTCTGGATATGGCTTATGTTATATTTTGCCGTGAGGCTTGAATTATTTCCATCTTGGTATGTGTTGTTGTTTGTTGAAATGCAATTTTGGTTTCTTTGGTATTTTTATTGTCTTGTCTTGTAAGGGTTTAAGAAGTTTGGTTGCTTTAAGCTATCTCACGTGTCCATTTCAAAAAAAGGCAGGCAATGAATAAATGCAATAATACATATTTAATCACTTGGAAGTTGCCTTGAGTGCAGTATAGCATAAAGTCAGTTTAGAAATTCTAAAAATAAAGATCTTATTTTCAAGCATTTGTTTATTGTGAATATAAAAAATGCCTTCTATGGGAAAGCTCAACAAAAATTAGCTTGGATTTTCAGTTCTGTGCATCTTTCTCTCTCCTTCTTAACATCTCTACCTGATAGATATTTTAAGGAACATTGGAACTTAAATACAATTCTTGTCAGGTGGACTACATTATGAAGCAACATGGCCAGGCAATATTACCAGGTTCCCTCCAGTGCGTCTAAGATAGTGCTGGGAATGTCCCTCTCTTTTCATATTCCTAAGAAGTACACAGCGTTCTCAGATGAACAGATGACTTCAAATCTGCTTCCTTTGCAGTGGCAGGTTTCCCATCTTTGCCTCCTGCTTTTGCTGGGGTAAAAGGCCATTGAGAGTGGCACTCTGTCCTGTAGCAGAATTAAAAAAAAAAATACAAAGGAGGGAATTTTTAAAGACTGCTTTTGTCTGCTTTAATTCGGAGTCTCAGAGCACAGGATTGTGGATCTGGTTCAGCATCAAGGGCCATGCTGGAAAGGCATCTTGAAGCAAAGGGTGGTAGCTAATTTACATTCCAGTTATTGAACAATAGAATTGGCATGGACATTGTATATCACTGATAGTAGATAAATCTAGTCTTGAGACTGAGCCTTGAATCCAGCTTTTTGTGTGTGTTGGAGGATTGAAGCCATCCACCCCAGTAGGCTTCCAAACTAGGCTCAACAACATATCTGATAGATGTTGATAGCTACTGTTCAGTTCTGTGGAAGAAGGAGAGAGTGGATGGCAAAACATGGTGGGGTGTGGAAGCACCTCTGCTCCTTGCATACAGTCAGAATGAGATAAGTTGCATTTCTCCTCCCTTCACGGTGACAGGATTTCATAGGAACACGGGAAGCTGCCTTAAACCAGGTCAAACCATTGGTCCACCTATGGAGCTGCATGGAGATGCCAGGGACATTTTGCATGCAAAGCATGTGCTCTACCACTGAGCTAGGACCCTCCCAGTGTTTGCTAAAGGAGAGAAAGGAGCTCAGCATGGCCAACACACTTGTGAACTGGGGTGGGGGGTAATAATGTTTTCTTTTCAGCTGTGGCAGCAATATTCTTAGTTAGCAGCAGGAGTTGCTCTACATAGTGCACTCTTTCTAAACAGAGATGCATTTGCTCATGTGGGTTCTATTTCATGGTCCTGGCAGTGACAACGACAGAACTGGAACCACGACAGAAAAGGGAAGCCCAGTTGGCTTTGCAATGTATATATGATTCTGCTTTGTGGAGAAGAAACTGTTTGCTTTCTTCAAAAATCAGCAAGCCCTAAACAGAAAGCAGGCGGAATGCTAGTTTGTTGTTTTATTTTGGAGCCAGTTTAATTGTCATAGTGATGAACTTGCACAATTAAAAGGACATGAAAAACATGCCCGGGGGAAAAAAAGAAACCTCTAAGGCATTGGAGAACTTAGCAGTGAGGTGCAGCAGCAGCAGCAGACTTTATGGGCTTGGAAAGGTAGTCAGTGCCAATAGGCTAGTTTTACCCAAAACAATTCTGGTGCTGAGGGATGGAAAATGAAAAGCTGGGCACTGGCAGCCTGATCAAATCCTTTAATTAGGCTCGCCAGTGTGGCACCTCCTCGTGTGAGTGGACTCCAGTCCTCACTAGCCCCAACTTGCAGAGCCAATGGTCAGGGCTTATGGGAGTTGTAGTCCAGCAATATTTAAAAGGTGCCCTGCTGGCTACCCCTGCTTTTGGACTGTGGACAGGGGAAGAGACTATGGATGTGCCCTCCCTCTCTCAGAGCTTGGCTATACTTCTTTTTTTTAATGATTTTTATTGGTTTTACATATAATCACATTACATAGCACCATATCCTCTTATTTTATCTCCTTGGCTCAACTAAGCCTAACAACTTCCCTTACATTCGCTACGTTTCCTATCCTTCTAATATCATTATCTAAAATATTATATTACTCAACCTGAATAGGTAGCAATTTCATCTTACAAATCTTCAGATAACCCTGCTAATGATGTTAATTGCTTACAGTTGTCTTTCAAATATAATATAAATTTGTTCCAGTCCTTTTGGAATGCTTGGTCTCGCTGGTTCCGGATTCTTCCCATCAGCTTCACCAGTTCTGCAAAGTCCATCAGCCTCATCTTCTATTCTTCTTTCATTGGTAACTCCTGTTGTTTCCATCTTTTGGCTAACAAAATTCTTGCCACAGTTGTTGCATATAAGAACATTTTTTTATCTTGTCTCGGTATCTCTCTAACCACAATACCCAATAAAAAAGCTTTTGGTTTTTTAACAAAAGTGTTTTTAAACATTTTCTTTAGCTCATTATATATAATTTCCCGGAAAGTTTTTACCTCTTTACATGTCCACCACATATGGTAAAAAGTACCTTCCTTTTCCCTACATTTCCAACATTCATTTTTTGTTCTATACATTTTGGCTAGTTTAACTGGTATTAAATACCACCTATACACCATTTTCATAACATTTTCTTTAAGCGTACTGAATGCTGTAAAATTAAAACCTTCATTTCATAACCTTTGCCGTTCTTCTAACTGTATATTATGTCCAATATCTTTAGCTCAATGTATCATTACTGATTTTACCCCCTCATCTTTAGTATGCCATTCCAATAATAATATACACACTTCATTTATCTGATGATAATGCAACCAACCAATCGATCGATCACTAATTCTTTTATTTCCTCATATAGGGTACTTCTACTCGCCCTGAGTGGAGCAGTTAAGAGTTTACACATAACACATAAAAATACTGCCATCTTTCTGCACATCTTTCTGCACAATGCACCAAATTCAACCAGTCCCTTTCCCTGGTGAGGTGGAGCATAGGAGCTTAAATTTCAGACGTCAGGGCAGCTTGGGGCGGGGGAAGCAAAAAGGGGCGATGAAAGTGGTGGGAATAAGAGCACGGCATGTCAGGATGATGCTGACTGAGAAAGAGATGGGAGTGAAGAAGAGAATAATAAATTTCTGAGGCAGCAGCTGCTTCTAGGAAGGCACTTCATGGTAGGAAACCCCTCTGCTGTTGGTATAGAAAACCCAGCTCCTTTTCTCCCACAGTTCAGAATAATAGGAGAAACACAAAGTCTAGGATGGTGACTGATGGGATCAGCAACCTATAGTCCCTCAGCCATATCCATCACCCTGAAAAGTGTGACCTAGACCCCAGTGGGCAACTCAGAGCAAGGTCTTTCTGCAGACCTGGCCCACTCCACACCCATCTCAAAGCAGCCTTCCAGTAAAATGAGTTGCAGACAAGTGTTGCAGTTAAAGGCATGTTGCTGGTTTGGATAGCCCTAGCACTTAATGCTTCTATGCTGTCAGCAAATCTAGCTTAAAATCTAGCTTAAAAATGGGAACTATTACTTTTTACATGGGTCAGCAGGAATATTTTTCTGCACTTGGAAGCTTAATGTTGGTTCTTTGCAATGTTTCACTTTTTAGGTCTCCAAGATCTACAAGAAAGACCCAGTAAACAATTGCCATAACATTTGTAACTAAGAACCTATACTTGAGTTGGCTTATTCTCCCCCCGCATCTCCCAGTCAGTTTTCCTTTGTGTCTTGTTCTTCAAGAGCTGGGATGTCCAACTCCCAAGAGACTGCGATCTACTCACAGAAAACAGAAAATAAAACTGGCCGGGTTCAGGTCAAAGTTGTTGAGCTTTTTTAAGGGAGGAAAGTTGCATTTGGGGGGGGGGGTTCAGGCAAAAGTTTTTGAGCTTTTTGGGGGGAGGAAAGCCCCATTATTAAAGGGGAAATATCAGGCTAGACTAAAGGGGAAAGGGGATTAGTCGATCGCTATGAAAACAATCTGCCTCACAGTGAAAACTCCGCCTTCTGTTCCAGCGATCCTGCAGGGTGGGGAGAGGGGCTGGCAGCTGTGAGGCAAAGGAAAAGGAGCCCGCAATTGACAGTGATCAACCGGAACCTTCCGGGGATCGACCAGTCGATCCCGATCGACCTATTGGGCAGCCCTGTTCTAGAGTGTAAGCCTTGCTCATAGTGATCCATAAGCCACTCTGGCAGCCTTTTGGGGCTGACTGACTGATTTGAACAATTGTTCTCACACTCAGTCTATCATCCAATGGCTCTGCTGCCTCGGGCCAAATGCTCATCGGGTTTAGCATTTTGTTCCTCAGGGCCATCTTTACCTGGGGGGTGCGGGGCACCCAGGCGCCGAATTCTGAGGGGTGCCAAATGTATTCTGCCCCCCCAATGTATACCTACTTTATACTGGACCCTCTTGATTGGCGGCAGTGAAAAGCAATGGAGCGAAAGTCCCCCCCCCCATTGCTCTGTTACTCGGTAGCGTCAAATATTCCTGACGAGTCAGGAAACAAAAGCAGTTATTTTGGCTGTGCCGTTGTTACAGGTGAGCGATTTACCTCCCCCCAAAAAGGTCAACAACTTTGAGTTTGTCCCCCCCCCTAAAAAAAATTGTGGCCGGCTAAACTAAGTTTGTGGGCGCTGGACGGCCCTCTTCTTCCTCCAGTGGCCAACGAGATGCCCATTGGAAGCCTGTCAGAAAGACAGAGCACGGGAGCCGCCTGCCTCTTGAGAGCCACAGCTCACCCAGACTCCCACTTGTCCTGCTGCTTTCCCCCAGGAAAACCCTATTTTGCCACTGAACTGGAGCAAACGTCCGTTGAGTTTTCCGCTGATGGACATTTGCTCCAATTCAGCACTAAAGAGTGGGTTTTCCTGGGGGAAGCGGCAGGGCGGACAGAAACCTCTCGGACCTTCTAGGCACAGACAAGCAACACTGTGGATGAGCCGTTGAGGCACTGGAGGCAATAGAGAGAGAGCCGTTGTGACGAGTAGCTACTGGCAGCTTTATACTCCATGAATTCTGAAAGCCCTTTTAAAGCTGCGCTTCTTAGTAGCAAATTCCATAGCTGAACTATATGTTGTTCAATGAAGTATTTCTTTTCACCTGCCCTGAACCTCCCCTCATTCAGTCTCATTGGATGAACCCATATTCTAGGATTATGAGAGAGAGAGAGAGAGAGAGAGAAACCTCTTCCTATCCACTTTCTCCACACCAGGTGTCATTTTATGTACTTCTGCCATGTCCCTCATTATTACTCACTTTTTTTCAAAAAATAGAACGTTACCTCTGTTGCTCCAGCCACTTGATCATTTTGTTTTCTTTTTGGCATCTTTTCCAGCTCTATTTTATCCTTTTTGAGCTGCTTTGAATAGAACTGTACACAGTATTCCAAGTGTAGTTGCACTGTAGATTTGTAGAAGGGCATTATGGCATTCGCAGTTTTAATTTTGATCCCTTTCGTAACGATCCCAAATTTGAAATTTGCCCTTTTCACCAGATCGCTTTCCTGTTCAGTCACTGTCAGCTCATGTTCAATCAGCATATATATTAAATAAGGATCTATTTGCCCCAGTGTGCATCACTTTACACTTGCTTACACTGAACCACATTTGCCCTTTTAATGTCCATTGATGTAGTTTTGAGAGACCCTGGAAATCTTTCAGCCTAAATAATTTGGTCATAAGGTGCCTTCTGTGATTATAGATGGTTAGAAACTCCCCTCCCACTGCATTGTATATACAGAATATCTATGGGAATCTGCTTTATTGCACTGATCTGTGTTGATACGTAATGGAAATGGGTTCATGACTTCTCACTGCTGCAGAAGAGCAAAATTAATTGTTTAATGCTGCTACATTGGTAACTTAAGGCAGATGGTCCCACAGTAACAAAAAAATAGTGTATGTATAATTGGGTATTAGCTGCTTTCCAGAAGGGGGTGTGCATCAGCCACGAGATTCGACTTGTTTCTGTAGCTTTGAGAAGCTGCTTAATCTGTTTTGGAGGAGTTCTGTGTCTTTCCACTTGTTATTTGGGACTGTTATTTGAACAATAGATCATTTAAAAACAAATTTCTGTTTTATCCCAATTTACTAAAATGAGGAACTGAAAAATAGTTATACCTTTTCCCTTTTTCACAAAAGTTGATAAAATTTGTAGGCATAGCAGCCCTTCCAGATTGGATCCCCTCCTAAATGAATAGACTAAATCAGGGGTCCTCAAACTATGGCCCGCGGGCTAAATCCAGCCTGTCCTGCAGGGGCGAACAAAGAGGGGGCAGGGGGTGGCCTACAGCGAGTGGCAAAGTGGCGGCAAAGCGTTCTGACTGAATGCAACGAAAGCATTCAGCAACAACTCCGTGCCCGGCCTAATCATAACCTCTGCGGCCGCATTGCATAGTTTCCTGCTAAGGCAGAGGGGTGTCTCGGCGTCCCTCCCTCCTCCTGTGTTTCGAGCGTTCCGCTGAACTTTGACCCCTCCGCCTTCCCGTAGTTGCCTGCTCCCTGCTAAGGCAGAGGCGCCAGCCGAGGTGTGGTACTACAAACCCTTTGGCTCTGGACTTGTCGTAGGTGCAACCAGAGCCCCCTTGGCCCACGGGCGCCTCCTGCAGAGAGGCAGGGGCTGCGTGGTGCCTGGATCACCATGGCAGCTCAAGAGAGCTCGCCTCCCCACAGGGCGGGATCCCATGGGCTGGAGGCAGAGGCCCCGGGCGGAGAGAACGGGCAGCCTCTCCCGACAAGCAGCCAGCTCTTGCAACAGGAGGAGGAGAAAGAGGCACGGGGACCTGCCTTATACTGAGCCAGACCATTGCTCAGTATTGCCTACCCAGGCGGGCAGCAGCACTCCAGAGTTTCATGCAGGAGGCTCTCCCAGCGCCACCTGGGGGTGCCAGGGGTTGAATTTGGGACTGCTGCTGAGTATTTATTTATTTATTTATTTATTTATTTATTTGTAATTGAATTTATATACCGCCCTATACTTGGAGGTCTCAGGGTGGTTCACAGAACAAAATCAAAATCTAAAACCACAATATGTATATAATCAAAATAAAGACAACAACCCAATAACATCTCCCCCCCCCAAAAAAGAACCATATTTAAAAAGGGCATAGGATGTCAATCAAATCAACTCAAAGCCTGGCTAAAATGGAACGTTTTTGCCTGGTGCCTAAACGTGTATAATGAAGGCACCCTTTTTTTAAAAAAACCTATAGTCCGGCCCGCAACAGTGTCTGAGGGCCAGTGAACTGGCCCCCTGTTTAAAAAGTTTGAGGACACCTGGACTAAATGAATGCAAGGTAGAGGAGGGAGCCTGCCATTTTGCAATGTGTAATGTGGATAGGTGTGTTTTCAAAGTATATAAATATATTTGTATATTGTATTCCATTTTCATCTCTGAAAAGATATTGGAGGGCATTACTTCCCACCACAGACCCTCATGGACCCCTTGAGTGCACACTGGTCGTGAGAATAGCAACCAGATTTGCCCTTTTGTAACTTGGTGTGCCGTGTTTTTCCAAACTTCCTGGATATACCATTTAAATCTCTGTTAAGGGTTGACTCAGCCTTGATTTCTGCTGAGACAGGCTATTTCATTTTCTTGCATTTTGACGTTGACACTTGGTAGCAAGTGGTAGCTTTCCTTTGCAGCTATGAAGAAATAACTAAAAGGAGCGTCCAGCCTCCTTGTCCCATCCATCCCTTTACCGTCCCTTCTTACCTAATCCCTCTTCAGTTCCCTTATCCTCTCTTTCTTGATGAGACTGGTGCTGCTTACTAGTTCCCAGGTGCTGCTCATTCAGTTCTCTTTCAGACTTTTGTGTGAATGAAGAAGGGGCTTGGAACTAGGAACCAACTTTTCACTCCCATTCTTTACTGCAGAGTATGGGTGGACATGCATCCTACTTTGCGGAGGGCATTCCTCTGTCTGAAGGGCTGCCTGGTCCAAGGTCAGTATTAAATAGTGGTTAGGAGGGAAAGCAGGAAGGGCCTTGAAATGATCCATCAGCCACAAGGGCTTACCTAGGGGTTGGATAGATTGCCACATCCCCAGCGAGGTGCAAAAATTGTGCCTCTCCACTCTGGCTCAGAGTGGCTACGAGTCTGCCTGCCCACCCATCCATGTGCTCGCTGGGCTGTACCTCCACTGCTCTGGGCAGCTGGCAAGGTGCACAGGCCCCTCTGGGTTTCTTGGCGGAAGAATCCAGTCACTGGTGTTGCTGTCTCAGCAGCCCTGTGGGGGCTATGAAGAGTGTGAATGGAATGCCCAGCAGGCCTCTGAGGGAAGAAAGATGGAGGGAGTGGGCAAGAGTTGTAGGAAGAGGAAACAGGAGGGAGGAGGCAGAAGGGAAAGAAGTGAACAGAAGAAAGCCAGCAGACAGGTAGACCAGTGGAGGAGGAGAGGCCGAGCAGAGCAGAGCAGCCATGGAGGAAGTCACTGGTGGAAAACAAAAGGCAATGAACAGCAAACGTTTTGAGTTTCTGATCTGTGGTCTCCCCCAGCTTCAGAGGCACTGATACCAAGGGAGTGAGGGATGCCTCTGCTCAGCAGTTAGCATCTACGTGGCGAAATGACCAGTTGGGCACACAGGTCGCCAGCTCACACTCATCCCCATCACAGTGAGGTGTATTGTAATGCTATTTATATTCTAGCAATGATTTTCTAAATTTTGTATCTATACATATGAATTACAGATATAATGCAGGTCTGTGTCCTCTTTTGTCATCTGCATTGCCTCTTTTTTGGATGATACCTAAGTGGCCACCCCCCTGTAGGGTGGGGGGGCACTCCCTGGCTCTCACTCAACCCACCAACATCCCTTTAGTGCTCGGTTTCCTGTCCCGCTTCTCTCAAACTCTACCATCATAAAAATTATTTTCTCTTCACTCCCCGTCTCCCCCCGGCCCCACAATTAATGGCAGTCACTCACTCACTCACATGGGAAAACACAGAGAGGAGGACACTGGAGTAGAGACTAGGCTTGTTCCTTGTTTCTGTCTGCATAGTCCTATTCCGGGTTCTGTTTCTCGTTCACACTAGAATGTGATGGAATGTTGAGAACTGACTTTTCATACAGCACAATGCTCCACTTTAATTCTGGCAGAGCGTGTTCGCTTGAGTATTGAAAAGTTTGTAGCTGTGAGCTGTTTTGTCCCTGGATGAGAGCACACATATTTGTACTGTAATGTCCATGGATGAATTTGGCCAGCTTTTTCTTTTGGCTCTTGGCTAGAGATGTTTTCTTTCTTCCATACAGTTCCTCGCCTTCAGAAAGCATCCAGAGAGATATGTCCCAGTGGTCTCATTATGGGAAATGGATATGCAAAAACAGAACCATCTTAAACACTTCTGCCATACATACAAGTGAAGCAATTTTTTTCCTTCCTGGTGGTTATTAGAAGACTCTTTAGCTGAGGTCATGAACATTGTAAGGCCTGCCAAGAGCAAAAATGCTTGCAAGTTATAGCATTCCCCTCTCCCCTAATAAATGAGTTGATACATAAATCCAGATTCCTGAGCTGTTGTTTCAGCCATATTTCTGGTTTTATTCTGTGTAGAATCTTTTTCTTTTGTTTTTCTTTTGGTTTGTTGTGTAACATTTCGTATTGTAGAAGTTTGTTTCTCTTTTTCTCTGGAAATAGAGAACAGCATAGATACTCATTTTCTCCCTTCCTATAATTGATGAGCAACTTTTAAGGAGGATGACTTCAGGTCACACTTCGCTTCATTTCTTGAGGGCAGATGCAATCTAATTTACTGTGTATCTCTGCTTTTTAAATGTCTTCGTTTTAAGAAGGCTGGTGATTGGCTTCTTATAGCTGGTAAGATCAGTTGTTAAATGAGCACACTGCTTAATCCAATTTATGGTGCAACTTTTTTTTATTTTAAAAAATACATTTTGGAAAGGAATTTAGACTAGTACAAGTCCACATTTCCAAGCATGGGCATCTCAGTGGGACTTGTGGGGCATTATCCACCCCTTCCCTGTTTGGGCCATGAAGTGCATATGCTCAGTTTTTGCACTGGAACAAAAAATGCCTCAGTGCATAGGAGGCAAAATGCTACTTGTCATTTTTTACTTCTTTAACATTTTGGGGTTAATATTAGTGCATACTGATATGCTGTAATCTCCCTTGTGAGGGTAAACATCCTAATTGCTGACCAGGACAAGATGGTCTGATTAGATAGCGCCAAATTTTGCAGCAGAGCACTGACTGCCAATGAGTTTGTGCCACCCTCTCTCTTCATGAACCCACATGCACACTCTGTTGATCATCTGGGGACCTGAGCGAGGAATGGAGGTGGCATCATGAGAACAAGGCTTTTCAGTGGTGGCTCCCTGCTTGTGGAATGCTTTCCCCAGGGAAGCACGACTGGTGCCATTGTTGTTTTTGTTAAGCATCAGGCAAAAAACATTTTTATTTACCCAAGCCTTTAGTCGGTAACAATTTGTGTCTGTGGACACTTTATTTTTTTGTGCTCATCCTTTCTAAGTGGGTTGGACAGGATTTCTTATGTGTCGTGTTGTGGGTGGGTGGATAGATGAACACATTAGGTCTTGTTTTATTGCAGATTTTTAATATTTGGTTTTAATGTTTCTTGTTATTTCTCTTTTTATCCTGTAAGTTGTGCTAAGACACTTCTATGTAAAAAGCATCAGTGGCATTATTGTGGGGTCTTGTGAGGGGAGAGGGTGATGTGTGCACTTGCATTGATCAGAAGCCCCCAATTTGCCAGGGCCTGCTCTGGAGGGATGGGAAAGAAGGGGGAAGGGAGGAGACCGGTGTGCCTGGGCTAGCCAGATGAAGCAACCAGCACATGCTTGTGGGACACAGGAGCCCCTTTCTGGTTCTTAGGATGATTGAGGATTCAGTGAATTGCAGTAAGGCCTGCAACATATCTTCTGCTCTGGTATTGGCTGCCTCCACAGCATGTCCCACCCCCAACTTGGCCCCATTCAGAGCTCCTTTGTGGTGGTTCAGGCAGGCCAGCCAAAGGCTCTGCTAGAAGGAGAGAGAGGCAGGACGTTGCTGTGCTGGCATGAGCCAGACGCAGTTGCGGTCTGTGCATCTCAGAGAAGCTGGACACAGCAGCCAGCAGTGCTACTTTGCCAGCCCCCACAGTCCATTTTAACAGATGGAGGCTTCCACACCCTGCTCTTTGTCCATGGGGCCAAAGTCTGGATCATGCCATGAGCTGAAATCCTGAGCAACGTTGTGCATGCCTCTCCAATGATGTGCAATATTTATTTATTTGTGCAACTGCACTGCTCTGTCCCCAAGACCCAGCACCATTAGCAACATGCTAGGACAAGTGAAGTGTGTTGTAAGGGAACCTCTCCACAAATGTAATGGGGTTTTAGCCCACCTTTTAGGGTGTCTACCCTCCCAAAGCAGGTTATAGCATTTCAGTACACTGTTAACATTAACCCCTAAATAGTAAATGGTAAAACAATAAGTAACAGTACTTTGCTTTTGGCTTGCACCTAGTGCTAGTTTCAGGATTTTGGGGACTTTGGGTCAAGGCAACCTTGAGGGGAACCGCTTAACCAGCAAAAAATGACACATCAAAACTAAGAATTTTCTTCTGCTGCCTCTGACCTTCTTATGTACTGAGAGTGGCAGTGGGGCTGCTGTAGTGGGCCCTTTTTTGGTCCTAGGGACACCAGCAAATTCTCATCTTCCCTGCTGTCAGAAACCTTATCACTTCCTCCACTCCCATGGGCAAAATTTGGGAAATTGTATGTTGAAAGCTTTTAAAGTCTCAGATGTGGAGCATGTATCCAGTGATATTCCCCTGATGAAATAAGACACCTTGATCCAGTAAAATTGTTCATCAGTGGAACATGGAGGGAGGCCTCTTCCTGATTCCGTCTCTCCTTCTATCCTCTATGCTATTTTCCACACTGTCCTGTCCTCCCTCCCCAAATAAATCACTTTCCACAGACTGGCTTTTTTTGGTGTGGGTTTTTTTGGTTTTTTGTTTTGGCAGATGTATTATGCAGCATGTCATCAACCCAATAATAGTGTATTAGTGGCGGATAGTTGACCATAGCTGTCAACTTTTCCCTTTTCTTGCAAGGAATCCTATTCGGAATAAGGGAATTTCCCTTTAAAAAAGGGAAACGTTGACAGCTATGTAGTTGACTGTCCGCACACCACCCCATGTTATTCGTTCTGTGGTGTTCCCTGATATTACTGCCTTTATTCTTTCTGCATTATTTCTGTCTGGAAGGGCACTCGTGCCCTACAGCACACACTAAAGCAGAAAGGAAAAACCTGGAGCATTTGTGATATGAAAAATGACAGGATGTTCTGGGCATGCTCCAGTTGAAAGCAAAGTAGTATGTCCACCCCGAAACTTTTGCAGGTGCAAACAGTCTTCAAATTGGGACTGCTGTGATACGACTGTGAGCAGAAATCATCATGAACACACAATAAGCATGTTGTCTTGAAGGGCACCGTATGTTTTCCATTTATTCCCCTACCTTATTACATACATCTTTATTTGCTTGTCCCCTCATTCCCCCCTCATTTACCACTTTGCTACATTTTTTATCTCCCTTTGCACCTTGCCCAGTTTTCCCTCCCACTTCATGTTCTAGTCTTTGGCAATCTTTTTTTAAACAAAAGCAAATAAGCAAACATATTTTTATTAAAGATTTCTTGGTTTACAAAAGTATGTGCAATGTCTCTTTTTTCAAGTTACATTTTCTACAGATTGGTTTAATTTGTTGAGAGGCAGGGGAAAGAGGTGGAGGGGGCCTGGTGAGTGGGGTGGGGTGGCAATGCTTCTATTCTACATAGTGTATGTGTGGGTTTTTGTGTCAGCGTGGCTTCTGCGAGTTCTCTGCCATTCGCTTGTATTCCTTTGGTGGTGAGAGAGGTAGTCTTTGGCAATCTAAGATTTAAATGTGTAAATGAGAGCAACGTCAAACCACTAAAAAGTGAGGGTGATAAGTAAATATCTTTCTGTATATACTGTCATGGTGGTTTGTATGCAAAAACTCAAGCAATATTGACCATCACCATATTTGGTTAGGAGATTATTTTTCTTTTGGGAATCTTGCATTTTTTCCATTCAAGATTATTAATAATGTCCTCGTGTGCAATACTGGATATGACAGCATGTTTGGCTGTTGAATACAGCTGCAGACACATATGTTGGCAGCAAGTTTGTATTGGGTAATCTGCTTGGAAAATCATAACAAAAACACGAGTTGAAGTTTTCAGTTCAGGTGTTGTTCTGTACCCAAAGCCCACGCACATACCCTGTCAGTGACATCCCTCTTGAGGGACTAACCAAAAAATATATCTTGGGAGAGGCTGGTGGATAAAATGATTTAACTTAGAAATAATTGCTTTCTTTCTGACCACTTGGTTTCTTGAAGCTAGATCATAAATGGAGCCTAGCAGTTCTATCCTGTATACATCAACTTTAGGGATGGAATTTTGTTCAGTCTGAGTTTTTAAGTGAAGGGACCAAATTTATGTCTCCCTAATATGTGGATATAATTATCCTTTGGGTTTCAACCTTCTCTGAATTTTACAGTGCCATTCTCAGTACCAAAACCACATTAAAAATGATGTGTTTTACAATGGTACCAGAAGTAGCACCTTGGGTAGTAGTAGTACTTTGCCCTAGGATGAGAACGGAACCCGTGTGGCGGCGGCGCGGCGGCAACAGGAGGCCACATTAGCGAAAGTGCGCCACAGGTTAAGAATGGTTTCGGGTTAAGAACGGACCTCTGGAATGAATTAAGTTCTTCACCCGAGGTAGCACTGTATAATAAAATAAGTTTAAAAATGGGTATGTTGAGATAAAAAAAAATTTAAATCTGCATACCTAATTCGAATTTCAAGACATTAAAAAATCTACGATGTACTAGAAATAGACCGATCTGTCCATCCTCAGTCTACTCAGAAATAAGTCCCACTGAGTTCAATGGGGCTTCCATCCTGGTAAGTCAGTATAGGATTACAGCCAATCTAAATTTCATTAATGATGGAGAAAGGTTTGGAAACGGTATAGGCGCGATTTACTCAGAACAGAAGGCGAAATTAATAGTGAATAATGCAGTAACGGAAGAAGTTAAGATAGAGAAAGGGACACGACAAGGCTGCCCAATTTCCCCTTTGCTTTTTATTTCAGTCCTGGAGGTCTTGCTGAATATGATTAGAAGGGACCAACAGATTCAGGGTATACAGGTCGGAGTTAAACACTATAAACTTAAAGCCTATGCAGATGACCTAGTACTGACGCTACAGGAGCCAATCCCTAGTTCTAAAAGAGCACTGGAAATAATACAAGAATTTGGTCGGGTGGCAGGTTTTAAATTGAATAAATCAAAAACTATGGTTTTAGAGAAAAATTTGACAGCAGTAGAGAAGGAAAGGTTTCAGGAAGAAACAGGTTTAATATTGGTGAAAAAAGTGAAATATCTAGGGGTGAACTTGACTTCGAAGAATGTAAATTTATTTAAAGATAATTATGAGAAGTGTTGGTCAGAAGTGAAAAAAGATCTTGAAATTTGGACAAACTTGAAACTTTCCTTACTGGGTAGAATTGCTGTTATCAAAATGAATGTATTGCCAAGAATGTTGTTTTTGTTTCAGACGCTACAAATCATTGACAAAATGGACTGTTTTGAGAAGTGGCAAAAAGAAATTTCTAGATTTGTCTGGCAGGGCAAAAAGCCCAGAATAAAATACAAAATTCTTACTGACGCAAAGGAAAGAGGGGGGTTTGCCCTGCCGGACTTCAAGTTATATTATGAAGCAGCAGCTTTTTGCTGGCTGAAGGATTGGCTACTTCTTGAAAACACGGATATTTTGGATTTGGAAGGATATGATAACGTTTTTGGGTGGCATGCATACTTGTGGTACGGTAAGGCTAAAGTGTACAAGACATTTAAAAACCATATTGTCAGGAAAGCATTGTTCAATGTCTGGATGAAATACAAAGATTTATTGGAAAATAAAACCCCTAGGTGGCTCTCACCTATGGAAGCAAAGGCCTTAAAAAAGCTTAATATGGAATCTAACTGGCCAAAATATTGGGAAATTCTGGAGCAGGAGGGAGATAAAATGAAATTGCAAAGCTATGAGAAACTTAAGGATAAGGTGCGAGATTGGTTACATTATTTTCAAATAAGAGAGGCCTATCATTTGGACAGGAAAATGGGTTTCCAGGTGGAAAAATCAAAGTTGGAAACAGAATTGTTAGAACCCAATGCTAAGATATTGTCGAGAATGTATAACTTGCTGTTGAAGTGGAATACTGAGGATGAAACGGTAAAATCTGCTATGATAAAATGGGCACAAGACGTTGGTCATAACATTATGTTTGTTGACTGGGAACAGTTGTGGACCACCGGTATGAAATTCACGGCATGTAATGCCTTAAGAGAGAATATTATGAAAATGATATATAGGTGGTACATGACCCCAGTCAAACTTGCAAAAATCTACCATTTGCCCGATAATAAATGTTGGAAATGCAAAGAAACTGAAGGGACATTCTTTCACCTTTGGTGGACGTGCCCAAGGATCAAGGCTTTCTGGGAGATGATATATAATGAACTGAAAAAGGTATTTAAGTATACCTTCTTGAAGAAACCAGAGGCCTTTCTTCTGGGCATGGTCGGCCAATTGGTGCCAAAGAAGGATAGAACTTTCTTTATGTACGCTACAGCAGCAGCGAGAATACTCATCGCAAAGTATTGGAAGACACAAGATCTACCCACTCTGGAAGAATGGCAGATGCAAGTAATAGACTATATGGAACTGGCTGAAATGACCGGCAGAATTCGAGATCAAGGAGAAGAGCAGGTGGAAGAGGACTGGAAGAAGTTTAAAGTTTATCTACAAAAACACTGTAAAATCTTTGAATGTTGAGGACATTGAAAAGGAAAGAAGGGGTTCTAGTGACTGAGTTAAATAAGAGCACAAAGGGAGGGATCAAGAATCAAAATGAACAAAGATTGAGCTTGCTGAACTAATTATTACATAGAATACAAGATCGGGAGGCGGGTGGAAGTAAGGAAAATAAGGTTTTGAAGGTTATAATTGGAAAGTGAGGGGTTTTTTTTGTTTTTTTATGTTAAAATCTCCTTTTTTCTCTTCTTTTTTTTGTCTATGTTTTCTTTTCTTTTGTAATGTTTGTGAAAATTTTTCTTTTTGTAATGTTTGTGAAAATTTGCTTTTTTGTTCTTTTTTGTGAAAAATGCAATAAAAATTATTTAAAAAAAAAAAAAATAAATTTCATTAATGAAGCACAGATCTTAGAATTGTAGAGTTGGGAGGGACCACAAGTCATCTAGCCCAACCCCTTGCAATGTAGGAATCTTTTGCCCAACTTGGGGCTTGAACCGCAACCCTTAGATTACGAGTTTCCTTCTTTACCGAGTGAGCTATCCTATAATCATTCAAGCAAACAAGCAGAAATGCTAGTAGAAAGAATGTAGCAAATAATATAGCTGGAAATGTAGTGCAATTGTGCAAACTGAGTGAGAGCCTTTGGTTTCAGCCTTTTGTTTTGGTTCTGATCACTCATTAAAATGAAAGAGGTCTAGCAGGAACACACTGGGAGTAATGCTTCTTTCATTTAGATTTATAGCTAGCTTGTAAGCAAATGCTGGCTTAGTTTCCCAGCGTAAGTACCTTGACTGGGCAGGGAGGCGATGCGACAGCTGGTGTCCCCCCCCCCCTCGCTTTGAGCCATAAATTATTAACGTAAAGAGCTGGTGAGCAGCAAGGCCAGTAAAAACGTTTAGTGGGCTATTAACCTTTGTGAACTGATTTGCAAGGCTGATCTACAGTACACCCTGTCCCTGGGGAAAGAGTTAATCTAAATGTGGGCTGGGGAAGCTTTGGCCCTCCAGGTGTTGCTGAACTGCAGCTCCCATCACTGTTGGTGGGAACTGATGGGAGCTGGCATTCAACCACATTTGGAGGACCACAGAATCCCCACCCAGATCCAAATACATAGAATTTGTCCTGGTTAGCATCCATTTGTCGCAGAAAGCAATGGAAAAGTATGCCTTCAAGGGTGAAGTTAACTGATGGAAAGTTACAGTGCCTACAGTGGCTGTAGAGACCTACTGTATATGGGGAAGACATGGGGCAGACGAAGGTGTCTCGTTGTGCTGATGCAGATGCACCATGGTGTTTCTTCTCTCTGTGTTCCTCCCAGCGGTCATTCCTTCTCCGGTCACTGCTGTGGATACATGACCTGATTGATGGTCTCCAGGTACTGTGATTGTCTGCACACGGCGGGGTTAATTTTGCCAGCCTTCATGTCACAATCTCAGACATCTTTGTAACACAGGGTTGGTCTGCCAACGGGCCTTGGGCCAGGCCACCAGGATTTTTCCTATGCTCTGTTGAGAGGGGCTAACCCAGAGAGACACAGAAGGCAGGCATCAGGATTCTGGCTTCAGATCCCGGTGGAATAGGGACGTTACTCAAAATGTGGTTAGACTGCAAGAGTGAAGCAGACCTGCTGATGGTCCAAGCCTACCTCTTAGTTGAAAGTTGAAATAATTTGAAATAATTTAATGGGGAGGAGCCTTAACTTAAAGTTGTGTGTACTGGTGGCCTCCACATGCATCTTCCTGAAGTTTATATGGACCTGAGAGGTTGGCTGAAGTGGCAAGGTCATGGATACAGGTTCTTCTCTTGAATCTAACCGCCCTGCTGTCCAGCCACAGGGGCAGTCGGTCATCAAGTCCTCTTCTTCAAGGTAGGCTATGATTATGCTTTTCCTCAGACTGGACTTTGGACAGGAGTTGAGGAATGCAGTGCCTGTGAAGCTGGTCTCTGTTGACCTTCACCCATGCAAGCCTGCTTCCTGGCTAGCAGAGGATTGGGATGCCACAGAATCTTACTGGTGGGCTGCTGGTAGCCAAGGATCCAGAGCTGAAGTTCTCACCATGTTTTATCAACAGCCGAGTGCTGTTGCAATAAAAAGCAGAGTGCTTTTCCATGGTAGAAGGCAGCAAGCTCCAGGATTCTTCTGCAACAATTGCTGTTGTGGCTTTTTAGCCCTTCATCATGCTTAATTGCTCCACTTCTCCATTTAGAAACATCTTTTGTTCTCGAATGAAGCTGTAATTACTTGTCATGGGAATCCCTGAATCTTCTTTTGAAACATTTAAAATCTGTCCTCTGCTTCTCTAGTATGTTGGGAATTTAGCTGAGAAGAATTTATTTCTACTGAGGATGCTGCAGCTCATGTCTCCCACACTTGTGTCAAAAGCCAGAGGGGTTTTAATGATCAGAAGACGCAGTCTTTTTGTGTGTGCTTGTTTGTGCCATTTTATTATGGATCTGATTTTCTGCACATATGCTGAACTGCCATCACTTTTTTAAAATGTCAGTTTTTTGTTTAATAGTGCCTCCAAAAGCCAGGCTTGAATTTCCTTGCTTTATTTTTAATGAAGCAACTTTATTTATCGTTTTTCAGTTTTTGTAAATATATCATAAAATTAGTCCACTGTTTGAATGCCCTGCAAATCCTTACTTTCCCTGTCCCAAACTCTTGTTCCAACAGATGTGTGTGTGAGTTGTTGTTGGTTCAATTTAGTTCACACATAAAATAACTCCAGTCTTGTCTGGTCTACTCAAGATATTCTTGTTTTCCCACTATAGCTATATTTTTAATGGAAGTGCTAGGTTGCTCCAAGTGGAGTTCAATCAAGCTTATACTGAGTCAGACCATTGCTGCCTCTAAGCCTGTATGATCTGTTCTGACTTGCAGCAGCTGTCAATTTCAGGCAAAGGCTTTTCAGCCCTGATACTTGAAATCTGTTTAGTGCAGAGGCTTTTCCATGACTTACAACTAAATTCTCCACAGAATTTACACCCATTAAAATTAATAGTCATAAATAAGGCATGTTCTTTATGGTAAATGAGTCTCCTCTGACTAACATTGGGTACTATCTCACCAGAAAGGCAGGAGCTTGAACCTGAGAGACCCAAGTTCTGCATGCAAAGCATATTATGCTCTTCCATTGAGCTGTGGCTTCTTCCAAAGTTCTGAGAGTCTTCATAACCATGTAGGGCACCCATTGCTTTGTCTTAGCTGATCTTCCGAATCTCATCCCTTGCTTTTTCCTGTAAGACCAATTGCAGTCGTTAACAATCTCAACAGGTCTACCACACCTATCAGCCAATCACCCATTCCCACCATCCTTCTGAGTAATACCCCTCTCCACCCTCTCACTATATATACAGTAAAGGTCTGGTGACTTCTGTTTCAGTGTATCTGAAGAAGTGTACATGCACACGAAAGCTCATACCAAGAACAAACTTACCGTATTTTTTGCTCTATAAGACTCACTTTTTCACTCCTAAAAAGTGAGGGGAAATGTGTGTGCGTCTTATGGAGTGAATGCAGGCTGCGCAGCTATCCCAGAAGCCAGAACAGCAAGAGGGATTGCTGCTTTCACTGCGCAGCGATCCCTCTTGCTGTTCTGGCTTTCGAGATTCAGAATACTATTTTTCTTGTTTTCCTCCTCCAAAAACTAGGTGCGTCCTGTGGTCTGGTGCGTCTTATAGAGCGAAAAATATGGTAGTTGGTTTCTAAGGTGCTACTGGACAATTTTTTTATTTCTATTTTTTATATATAATTCTTCAGTATGATATATTATTCTCTTTCACACACAACTTAGGGAACAAAACCTGGCTGAAAAGCAGTATATAAATAGAATAACTAATATAAAAGTAGCTGGAATTGAGCAATGCCTTTTACATGTCACATCACCAGTTCTTCATGCAACCAAATCATGTCCATTTTGACTTGTGTTCAGTGCCCTCTCTTGTACGTTATGGGGCTGCATTTGTATTGTTTCTGTTCTTTCGTGAAGCATTGTGCTAAAAGATTTAAAGCGATGCCTCTCCTAACCTCTAAGATCTTTTCCTTGCCTTCATGTGTTCAGTAGTGCTTAACCTTCTGAGGGTGACACTTTTCCTTTTTCTATTTAACAGGCTTCCCTCTAACCTCTTGCAGTTCTCTGCATTTAAATGTTAAACCCATCTGTTGCTCTTTCTGTCAGCCTATTAGAATGCGACTGCCCTTTCGACTTTGATGCTTGTTCTCCCCTCCACAAACCAAAGTGGAATGTGGGAAATTCAGCAGTTGCCACTAAGGTATGAACGTGTTTGCTGTAGCGGTGATAGGTGGAACAGCACCTGCTCTGTCTGCTTGGTCTCCTCCTCAGTCTTGAGCCTTCCATGCAAACATCCCACGGACCTTTCTGGCCTCAGTGTGTAAAGCAAAGCTCCCATTCCAAATCCTGTCCCCATTTTGTCTCTGTTGCCTTGGATTGTTACAGTTTCATCATCAGAAGTGCATATACTAGCGAATAACTAAACAGCTTGTTCTTATTGGTGTTAATTAATTCACTGAATAGGAAATTTTGTGCTTAGCTTAAAAGTTTACAGGGGCTTGTAATATTACGAATTATTCTGGCTGCTAATAACTTCCTGCTTCCCTTTCCCCTGGATAATGGAAGTAGCTGTGGTGGAGAACCTGTAATTTCCTAGCTGACACATTACAGCATTAGGCTAACATTTCCAATGTGTGGTGTGAGGCACACACCTCACTCTTCTGCCATTGTGACTTGGAGGGAGTCTTCACTCTTCCAGCTGAACTGTTTATTTTTGGAGTGCAGATGAATAGGCATGATTCACCTTTGAAAGAGCCCTTTCCTCACCCGGTACTTCTCGAGATACTGATCTGGGGGTGCCTCACCATGGGCCCCTCCAAATGTCCTTTTTGCCATGCATTCGTGATGATCAGTGCTGGACACGATCCCTGCTTTCAGTACCTTTTATACGCCTGCAAATGTTTTAGGGTGGACATACGGCTTCATTTCCAATCTGTGTTCCCTGTAACTTCCTGCTAAAATCCTGTAGTTTTTTGTGCCACAAACGTTCTAGTTTAGTTTTTGTCCTGCTTCCATTGTGCTGTAGTGCAGGAATGCTCTTCAGGCAGCAATAATGCAAGAACCCTGGGAAAGCATCACAGAACATCTAATAAAACAGAATGATGTGTTGATGGTCCAATATAAATCTACCACTAAAGCACTATTATTACATCAATGAGAGGTTGCAGAATACAACCTTAAAAAAAAAAAAAAAAAGTCTGGACCAGCCATATGAGCAGCCAGTGAGCCTTTTCTGTCCAGCCTGTGACTTGAGCCTGCAGAGAGGTGACTGGCAGCCTCCTGTTCCGGTGGGCAGTATGCTGAGTGAGTGAGTGAGTGAGTGAATGGTCCAGCCGTGTCCAATCCGGAGATGTGGCAAAATTACCTAATTCTGTGGAGATAGATTGTTCTGGCCTTCCAAACAGACTGTAGCCAGGGGCAGCCTCCTTTTATGGATGTGTCCTCTGGACTAGCAGAAGCCTTTTGATGATTTCATTTCTCGATTCATTTTAATTGATTCTCACAGCATAACATGCAGTTCATTTAAGGCTCCTTGCACTCTTGGCAAGGAGCTGTATCGGCATCTCTGGAACCGGGGGAGACCATGCAACAGAAACTCAAAAGGTTTGCCTTTCACGCTCCACCAGTGACTTCCTCCCTGGCCATTGGGGTTGGGTCTCCTCTGCTCCGCCTCTCCTACTCCTCCATTGGCAAAGGCAGATCTAGGGCCGTGTGATCGGTTCTGTTACACCGGGTGCCAATGCTAGGGGGTGTCGCAGCTATGATGTAGTGAATTCAGCAGAACGAGAGCGGGGGGGGGGGGGGCAGTGAATTTTGGCCTCGCACAGAGCAGTGCTGAAATTTGAAATACCAGAGTTCACCCCTGCCACCAGTCCATCTGTTTGAGCATGTGGATGAGCAGGCTGGTTCCTGGTCACTCCAGCCAGAGTGCATGTCAATTTTTGCAGGAAAAAACCCAGCCTGTGCCCTTGGTGGTGGCCAAGCCCTAGGCACACCCCTGGGAACAAGCTGTGGAAAGTAATATTTGAATTGGCACCAGTGATTCAAAGAATATGTTGTAGAAGATCCAGGACTCTCCATCCTTATATTTTAGTAGTAGAATTATATCTTGCAGTGCAGCCACAGGGAAGTTGGTTATCCATGCAGTGGCGGAGGAAGGGGGTTGCGGGCCACCCCAAGTGTCATCACTAAGGGGGGGTGACACAAAGTCAAAAATATGAGTTTTTAAAAATAATAATTGGGCTCACGAAACTTTTTAGTTCAGTCAAGAAGCGTAACGAAACACGGCTGTCACTGGGCACCAAACCGTGGGGGCTGGCACTTACTGCGGGGCCTGCAGCGTGCCCAAGTGACGTGGTGGCTTGGGCACCTGCAGGCTCTGTGCTGCCTGAAACGGCAGCGTGGGACTTGTGTCTGCCCTCTGCCACTTCCTCTTCCTCAGCCGCCTTACAGCTGAGGGGGAGGTGGCAGAGAGGCTCCATGCAGCTTGCCTCGCCCCCATGGGCGGCAGGACTGGTGCACCGTCCCTGGCACCTGAGTCACTGGCTGCACCACCGTATCCATGAGGCTGTATTTGGGAGAGGAACAGCCCCCCCCCCCGAGCAGGGGTCTGATGTTGCTCTGACTTTCGCACAGGGCAGATGAGCTTATGGTGAAGATGGAGACATTCCAGCTGTTTCTGGTGTTATCTTTACATACCTCTCTCTCTTTCATTTCAAACACACATTATTTCTGTTGTTTAATACACCGGTTTTATTAGAGACTGCCTCATTGGTCATTGCCAGGAAATCCTCACCCAGGTTTTTGAGCAGGGGCTGTTGCTCAACCACAGACATTTGACAACCTGATTCTCCGCCCTGAAATGCTCAGAGCTGGCAGCCGTCAGCCATGGAGTGATTCCCTTAGGGCGATTATACAGTTTGTGCAACTGTATTTCCTTTTGTTTGTTTGTTTTTATAAACCTGCTTCCTGCTAACTTCTTACCTTTCCTCGTGCCCTCCTATTATATGAGAAAGGAAGTAGCTGTTTCCTATTCATAGTCTGTGAGCTATTTCTGAACTGATAACATGTACCTCCAGTTTTAAAATGAATGCCTTGCGTGATGACACACTTTACTGTGATAGGAGTCTGCCATGGAACCCTCACACAATCACTTCACTCCTGGCAATTTTTTAAAAATAAAAATTAGGTTCATATTCCTCCTCAGCCAAATATTCCTCCAACAGGATTTTCTGGGCTCTGCACTTTGTACATGGATTGGGGTCTCTTTCCCGCTTCCAAAAGGGGGAACAAGTTTGCATAATATTTGCACATGTTTTGTCTTTCATGCAATTTTTTATTCTCTTTTTGCAAGTGGGGTAGAGGGTCCAAAATAGATGCAAGTAATAAGATGTCGACAGAATGTCAACAGGTGACACTTTCCCCATAATTGTATTTCCATACTAGTTTGGGCATAACTTGTTGAATTTCCTCCTGCCACAGAGATCTCTGCTGTCCCCCAGTGCCAACCCAAAACCAGGCAAAGAACTCAGGTTTCATGAGTTGTAAACCAGTAATGTTACTGAAGGCCACAATGATCTGAGGTTGCTTCCAGATGACCTGTTTATCCAGCATTCGCCCTGAGCTTTTTGCATAAAGTTTGCAGGGTAGTTAGATGGCACTGGCTATTTAATAGGCATTCATTCTGATTTGCTTACAAGGAAGTTGCATGAAGCAAATGTTACCTCACAATATCCAGAGCATTTCGCCATCGTTTTCCTTATCACATAATGTCTGATTTGAGGAGAAAGCAGGATTGTTGGCAAAAGCTCCAAATCAACATAACCTGTAATTGCCCCTATTGGATTGAATGCCACCCCAGAGCGACAACAGACTGGAAGTACGCTATACTGTGGCAATACTGTGTTCAGAGTGAAAGAGCGGGTGTAGTATCTCAGATAATGGGGTGAGGAGATGGAGAGGAACCAAGGTTCAGATGCCCTTGCTTGGATAAATTCAAAATTAAATTGTTAAAAAGCAAGCAGTTGATTCTAAGAGCATTTGTTGTTGTTACCGTACTTGTTATTTATACTTCATAGTAACTGCAGCAATATTATCAATGCAGGACCAACAGCCCCCCTTTTAGCAAAAATAATATGACATAAATGTATCCATTTAACAACCCATCCCCAAGAGTTCCTCCTTTCCTCTCCTCCTCGAGTGAGAAACAAATGCTTTCCCCATTGCTGCTATAATCAACACCCCCAGCTGCATTTCTGTAAAAAAAAAAAAGAAATACAGTGTACAGTGTATTGTGAGACTTGACACTGTAGCACCCTGCTTGTGGTTAACGCTTAGCTGGAATGAAATATTCAACGCAGCAATAGAGAAATTAAAATAATAATTTATTTGTCAGACAAATAAATGAGAGGCACAGTGGTATATGGTTACCAAGCTCTGGCCTGGCCTCCTGCCATTCTGGCCAGCACTTATATTTCCTTAATCCAGCCCCCTTGCTCCTCCTGTGGCTGCCTCTGTCCAATCAGCCTGGTTGAAATTCCTATTGGCTGTTTGCTAGAACCAATCACAAAAGATACACCCATTTCCTTTTGCCCTTTTATGGGAAACAAAAAGCTATATATTCTTCTATCTATAAATGACAAATAAGTAGTAATATATCTTACATGTGTCTCAACAAGGAACCTTAATTACCAGCTCACCTCTTGCCCTCCTTGCTCTATTGCCCTCCAAAACAAATGGTTAATCTTAAATTTTTATCTTAAACAGATGTCAAGGATCTTGAGTTCACATCATCATTGAAAGATCTCCTTCTCTTGGAGGTCTTTAAACAAAGGCCTGACAACCATATGTGTGCTCTAATGATGTTTCCTGCTTGGCAGGGGGGCTGGGCTGATGGCTGATGGCCCCTGTGATCTCTTCCAACTATATGAAATAAGAATCTAGCATAAGGATTTAACATTTCTTTCTTTCTAAATCCTTTGCATAATTACATTTAAGCCAATATATTTAATACATAACATAGATAGCTTTTTAGAAGAATAAACCTTCTCAAAGTAAAAAAGGAAGGAACAGTTTCCAGCCTCAAAATAAGATAGGAAGAAACCTATCTTCTCCAGCCAAGCCAGTTGCCTTTTTCACTGCTCTTGACCTTTCAACCTTAGGAAAATATGGCTCAAGTTTAATGGGAGGCACATGGTTTTATTTTACTATTTACCAACTCTTAATTTAACCACTCTTACAGCTTAATTGTACTTTGCAACATGCAAGGTCAGTGTCCTCGCTCTCAGCCTGTAATTCCCTTTTTACGACTTTGAGAATTGTTTTCTGCTATAAATCAGGGGGCCCCCTTGTCCAGGAGAATAAACATTGCCAAGGTTCTTAGGCAGCTGGTCTTCTGCCTGGCATAAACATTTGAAAATCTTTAAGCTCTTTTTAAGATACAGGCCTTAATCAAAAATATAAGCTTTGATAAAAATGCAGGCTTATGATTAGATGCCTCAACACCACTGCAGGGTTGCCACACGCTATTCTTTCTCAGTCCCCATCCCACAACACACTGGTCAACTTTGCAGGGATGAAGTAACTCACGCTTCCTCAGCCACAATACCCCACCATAGGGACGATGGAGAGACTAACAATGGATTGCATTTGCATCTGCTACATCATATGCAAGATGTTGCTTTTGATGCAGCAGGCTAATATGTTTTAACGTCTGGGAATCCCTCCCACAACTGAAATATCTTTAAGGAATCCAAGATCTTGCTGAATTGCAACAGTTCACAATGTTCTGCACCTGCACTTCATCATTATCTGTACCCCACACCCACTAACTTTTAAAAACCACACATAAAGATCCATTGTAGTTTGAATTGTGATTTATTTTTCTACCAAGCCAGACACCCCCTCCCTGCCCCAAAATCAATCAAAACAGCAAAACTTGGTTTCTCTGGCAAAAACATATTTTCTGAGAAAGAGGAGCTGCAGTGTCAGCAGCTGGGATGAGATCAAGGTGCTGGCAGAATATTTGAACCCATAGCTGAGCCGTCCAGTGCCAAGACGGCTACCTATTGAACTGTAGTTATTTTAATTAAGTGTGGGTGTTTCAAGCACTTCCTTTGAATAATATTATTGCCCTTGGTTTCTTCTATTTTGCTTGAACAGAGGGCAGGTTTCCTCTCAGGTTCTACTTCTTACTTTCTCATATGCTTAATACAGCTGTTTCCCTTTTATTTCTGTTTCATATAGTCAGTTCCTTCTTCTGCTTCATATACTCTACAGGGGGATCCAGCATCTATTTCTCCCTTTCAGAAGCACCGTGTATGTTCAGGCATTACAGCAATCGAGTAAGGCAATTCTTGTCAAGTAGATACAGTCTGCTGTGAGGTTCCCTCCTCACTCCCCACATTCCCTCCATCTTTGGACATCCAGGATATGTGTGAGCTCTTACAGTTTCTTGTCCAGAGGTTGGAAATCTCCTATAGCCTTTTCTGTCAGATCTACCAAAAGCTGAACTGCACATTGTTGAGGATTTTTTAAAGGGAGGTTTTTGCTTTTGTTCTGCTTGATTTTAATTTATATACTGCGAGGGTTATGTGCATAACTTAACCCTATGTTCAGGTTACCAAAACATCTAGCAGTAGCAGTATTCCTTGCATTACTGGGTTTTCTTTGTCTTTGATTTTATTATGTATTTTTTCTTTTTTTATATTGTGATTTTATGTTGTGAACCACCCTGAGTGGTATACATATTTATAATAATCATAATCATAATCATAATATAGAACTTGTAGCAAATGTAGTCACTTAAGGCTCTGCCAAACAACCTATTTATTGAGTGTGCATCCTGATTTGCTCATATAAAGCTTATGCAGATGTTAAACTATGGCCATGCACTTTCATCTGCACACGTGCAGTGACAGTTTTAAATGTACACCCCTCAGCTTAACTGCGAAGTGAATGCTTTCAAATTGGATGGGGAAATGCACCAAGCAATAGTTTTCGCTCAAGGTAGGGATTATGGCTAACATCATGTGAACCCAGCTTCAGGCACCAGCAGTGGGAGCACACTGGAGCCAGACTCAACTGTAATGTATACACAGCCAGAATCTGGTCTTCACTGAGCATTCATTCTGATGGTTTGTGGGGAGATAATACAGCAAGTGAATGCTTGTCATTCACTCCTGCGGATAAATACAACTCTGGACCTGGTGCTGACACTACACTGGCTACAGATCCTGCTTGTTACCCCTGACACTTAGGGTGGCCTGCTCTGCAGAGGGACAGTCCTCTGTTTTGAAGGGCTGTCAGAGAGCAACGATTTGTTTGAAGGCGTCCCTCATTTGAGGGCTGTCCAGTCCAATTCTGGTTTAAAGATAAGAAGTCATAAAGAAGGAAGAGCAAGAGCCTTGAAGTTGCCCACCAGCAATAAGCAGCACCTGGCCAGCAGACTCAACAGACTCATAAGCCACCTAGTGTCTTCCTTACTGTGGTGAGGTGTAGTGTATTTCTACAAGGTGTGATCGGAAAGTTCGGTGAATGGTCACAGAAATCAGACAGTGAGAAATATTCGAACATAGAATCGGCATCGGAAACCCACAAAATGCTCACAGTTGCATACGAATATGAAGCTGTAACTTGCAGGACAGTGTATGAGTGGTTTAAGCATTTCTGTGAAGGGCGGTAAACCATCAAAGATGACCCTCGGTCTGGCAGACCAACAACAAGCAGAACGGCGGCGAATGTCGACAGAGTTCGTGAGTTATTGATGCGAGATTGGCATTTGTCCATCCGAATGATGGGAGAAGAATGGCATGTTCTGTGTGAAATCGTTACTGAGGTTACTGAGTCGTCCCACCCTCCATATTCTCCCGATCTGGTCCCACCGGATCTCTTTCTTTTTCTAAAACTGAAATCTGCACTGAAAGGGCACTGTCAGGGACACGCCCAGCGGAGAGGAATCTCCAGAGGAGGAGGAATTGGCTGCCCCTGAGTCACCAAGAAGTAGGGGGCGGAGCAAGCAATTAGAGCGGAGGCGGGGAAGGACATGGCATACAGTGGTACCTCTGGTTACATACGCTTCAGGCTACATACGCTTCAGGTTACATACGCTTCAAGTTACAGACTCTGCTAACCCAGAAATATTACCTTGGGTTAAGAACTTTGCTTCAGGATGAGAACAGAAATCGTGCTCCGGCGGCAGCGGGAGGCCCCATTAGCTTAAGTGGTCCTTCAGGTTAAGAACAGTTTCAGGTTAAGAACGGACCTCCGGAACGAATTAAGTACTTAACCCGAGGTACCTCTGTATATCTGGCCTTGAGAAGGGTCAGAAGCCAGTCAAGTCAACTGACTCCTATGGCGAAGGATGTGTTGTGGAAGCTTGGACTGTTGTAAGTCTGTTATTGAGAAATAAACCTCAGCTACTTAAACTGCCAGCGTTCAGTGTCTTGTGTGGGAGAAGCGCTAAGCCTGACAGGCACAGATTTTCCAACATTTCACACATCCAAGCTGCTGTGACGAGGGAACTGAAAGCAGTACAAAAAGAGGATTTCTCCAGAAGTTTCCAACAGTTCCAACAAACATTGTCAACAGTGCATGGTATCAGAGGGGGCCTACTTTGAAGGCCTGTAAGGGATATACTGTATGTTCAAATATTTATCACTGTCCGATTTCTGTGACCATCCACCGAACTTTCCGGTCATACCTTGTATTTAAATTATACAAGTTAAAAACGTAAAGGGTCCCCTGACCATTAGGTCCAGTCATGACCGACTCTGGGGTTGCGGCGCTCATCTCGCTTTACTGACAGAGAGAGCCGACGTACAGCTTCCGGGTAATGTGGCCAGCATGACTAAGCCGCTTCTGGCGAACCAGAGCAGCGCACAGAAACGCCGTTTACCTTCCCGCCAGAGCGGTACCTATTTATCTACATGCACTTTGACGTGCTTTCAAACTGCTAGGTTGGCAGGAGCAGGGACCGAGCAACGGGAGCTCACTCCGTCGTGGGGAGGTATACAAGTTAATAGGGTGCAAATTTCATGCAAAATGGTGTCATCTTTTGTCCTGTGTTTTGGTTGCACCTTGACGTCCACCCTGCTGATACCAGCTGGAAAACCATGGAGGAAGTAATATTTTACTTTTTGAAGACAGTCTCACTCTTGCAGGGGAGGGGCAATAAGATTCATACCCTCCACCACCCGCAATGTCAGTGGGATGCCAACTGTGCCTTCCTTTATTTCAAGTACGTCCAGCTTCAAGTAGGCTGTGATACTAAATGCAAATGATTCAGCAGAGGAAACACAGCCCAGAATAACTAAGGAGATAGTACAAGAATACTTGGCTAGTTTAGATGTATTCAAGTCTCCAGGGCCAGATGAACTGCATCTAAGAGTATTAAAAGAACTGGCAGATGTGATCTCAGAACCACTGGCAGTCATCTTTGAGAATTCCTGGAGAACAGGCGAAGTCCCGGCAGACTGGAGGAGGGCAAATGTTGTCCCTATTTTCAAAAAGGGGAAAAGAGAGGACCCAAATAATTACCGCCCAGTCAGTCTGACATCAATACCAGGGAAGATTCTGGAGCAGATCATTAAGCAAACAGTCTGTGAGCACCTAGAAAGGAATACTGTGATCACTAATAGTCAGCATGGATTTCTGAAAAATAAGTCATGTCAGACTAACCTGATCTCGTTTTTTGACAGAATTGCAAGCCTGGTAGATGAAGGGAACGCAGTGGATGTAGCCTACCTTGATTTCAGCAAGGCATTTGACAAGGTGCCCCATGATATTCTTGTAAAGAAGCTGGTAAAATGCGGACTTGACTATGTTACCACTCAGTGGATTTGTAACTGGCTGACTGACTGAACCCAAAGGGTGCTCATCAATGGTTCCTCTTCATCCTGGAGAAGAGTGACTAGTGGGGTGCCACAGAGTTCTGTCTTGGGCCCGGTCTTATTCAACATCTTTATCAATGACTTGGATGATGGACTCAAGGGCATCCTGATCAAATTTGCAGATGACACCAAACTGGGAGGGGTGGCTAACACCCCAGAGGACAGGATCACACTTCAAAACGACCTTGACAGATTAGAGAACTGGGCCAAAACAAACAAGATGAATTTTAACAGGGAGAAATGTAAAGTATTGCACTTGGGCAAAAAAAATGAGAGGCACAAATACAAGATGGGTGACACCTGGCTTGAGAGCAGTACATGTGAAAAGGATCTAGGAGTCTTGGTTGACCACAAACTTGACATGAGCCAACAGTGTGATGCGGCAGCTAAAAAAGCCAATGCAATTCTCGACTGCATCAATAGGAGTATAGCATCTAGATCAAGGGAAGTAATAGTGCCACTGTATTCTGCTCTGGTCAGACCTCACCTGGAGTACTGTGTCCAGTTCTGGGCACCACAGTTCAAGAAGGACACTGACAAACTGGAATGTGTCCAGAGGAGGGCAACCAAAATGGTCAAAGGCCTGGAAACGATGCCTTATGAGGAACGGCTAAGGGCGCTGGGCATGTTTAGCCTGGAGAAGAGGAGGTTAAGGGGTGATATGATAGCCATGTTCAAATATATAAAAGGATGTCACATAGAGGAGGGAGAAAGTTTGTTTTCTGCTGCTCCAGAGAAGCGGACGCGGAGCAATGGATCCAAACTACAAGAAAGAAGATTCCACCTAAACATTAGGAAGAACTTCCTGACAGTAAGAGCTGTTTGACAGTGGAATTTGCTGCCAAGGAGTGTGGTGGAGTCTCCTCCTTTGGAGGTCTTTAAGCAGAGGCTTGACAACCATATGTCAGGAGTGCTCTGATGGTGTTTCCTGCTTGGCAGGGGGTTGGACTCGATGGCCCTTGTGGTCTCTTCCAACTCTATGATTCTATTCTATGATTCTACTATCCAGTAACAAAAACTGGCAGTGATCTACCACACTCTCCCATTGAGATTCTTCAACTTAAACATAATATATTTGGGGTGTAAAACACAAGAAAGATAATTACAAAATTATTTGCGGATGATATCCTTTTATTTCTTACAAAACCAGAAGATACAATTCCAAAAATTATGGAGAAAATAAAAACCTTTGGCAGAATATTGGGATATTCTATGAATTGGACAAAATCAGAGATTTTACCAATTGGGCCAAGGGCTACATTGTATAGAAACCATCAATTTCGGATGTGCAAAGACTTTATTAAATACTTGGGTATAATGATTTCATCAGATGTAGACCAAATTGTAAAATTAAATTTGAATCAAATTATAAATGAGATTTCTTTTGATATTGAAAGGTGGGGACCTCTAAACCTCTCCCTTTGGGGAAAGGTTAATGTCCTCAAAATGAATGTTGTTCCAAAGCTTTTATACATTCTTAGAGGATTACCAATACATATTCCCAAATTTTATTTCCAAAAAATAAATCAACTATTTATATTGTGCCTGTGGGGTACAAAATAACAATGAGGGCAGGCTCCTCCATAATCAGAACATGATGCATGGACTGTGGTTCACAAAAGTTCATGCCATAATAAATGTTTGAAGTCTTTAAAGTACCCCAGGACTCTTGCTGTTTTTCAAATGAGTCAGGGGCACATGTTAATTACAGTGGTTTCCCCCATAGTTCGAAATAGAAATTGGGTAAACTCAACTTCAGAGTTGACAGCCTTCAAGCACCTCCTTAAGAACTGGACAGAACCTGTAGAAGCCCTTTCCCCTGGATCCAACCCCCCCCCTTCCTTTTGAGTAAACCTAAACCAGCCCTTTCTCCAAGGAGCCAGTGCACAGGGCTTCTCTCTTTCTCCCCCTGCTCCCGCCTCCCACCCGCTTGCTTCTCCTTCTGCCTTTGTTGTGCGCATGTGTCTTTCACACCCGACTTGGGAGCCGAGCCGTTGTGCGTGCTGTGCTCTCTTGGGCTGCTGGGCTGCCTCGGAGAGGAGCTGGGCTCGTGGGGGGTGGGGGGTGGGAGAAGGCTTTTCTTTTGCGGCCTGTGATCAACAGAAATCCAGTGATCGACCAGTCGATTGTGATTGATGCATTGGACATGTCTGATTTATTTAGTACCATAGATATGCTAGCTGCAGATCACTTCTGCAGTTCCCACTCTGCAGAATTTACCCCAAACCTCTTTCAAAGCTTTGATGCAAATTAGTATCTTTCTGTAATGTAAACAAGCCATAATTTAAATCCTGTTTCCCCACTTGCTTTCATTTGCCTTTTGAGTTTTAATCTTTATAATAATCATGACAAGGTCACAGCCACTCCCAGTATCAAGCTCTGGGAAAATGCACATATATTGTATTTATGTTGGATTATAAATGAAAGCTAGAATTTGATTCTCCAACTTCTAAGAGGAGCCTGCAGACCACACAGAAGTACCTCTGGGAACTAAATCTTCCTTACGCCCATCCCTCTCTCAGAGGAAGGGCTACATAGACATTTATGTTTGTTTACCTGAGTTCTGCTTACCTGAGTGGCCTTCCCTTACCATGAAGAAGAAGGAGGCCCTTGGAGGAATTGTTGCTCAACAACTGATCAGTTATTAACTTTCTTATCACTTCTACTTGTGTGTGTCTTTGTATTTGCATTTTCCATGTCAAGCACCAAAATGTCTTGGGTTGGTCTGGTTGAGTTAACTTCAAGAGGGAATTTTGTAATGTAAACCTTCCTGAGGATGTGGTTGACATCACTAGTAAATAGTAAATAAGAGGAGAATCTGGTAGGAGAGAGAGAGTGGCATGCCTCCAAACTTTTTAAATTTTAACCGTTGTCTTTCTGTTAAGCCTTCACTCACCCTCTCCTGCATAGAATCATAAAACAGAATCATAGAATCATAGAGTTGGAAGAGACCACAAGGGCCATCGAGTCCAACTCCCTGCCAAGCAGGAAGCACCATCGGAGCACTCCTGACATATGGTTGTCAAGCCTCTGCTTAAAGAAATATCCAGGCATATTAATGTCCCATTATTAGTACTGATTATGTGGGTTAATTTCCTTTCGGATCAATGTGGCACATAGGGCCAGACTTCATGCTACTGTGAATGGGTGGCTGCTGTCAAAAATGGCTGTCAAATACCAGGTTCATGTCTCCAACTCTGTAATGTCTAGTTGATTTTATCTTGCTTTGCAATGTCCCTACACCCCACATTTCCTTGCCCTCACTGTGAGCAAGTGATCATGAGGAGAGCAGGGCCACCGTGGCAAAGAGGATGTGGTCGGTGGGAGGAGAAGGATTGGGTATGTGTGCAATCCCTTGCACCAGGTCACTTAACAAAATACACTTCTGTTCTCAATAAGGACATTCATAAAACATTCAATGTATTCCAGTGCTGGCTAACATTCTTTTGTGATGTAGTTTCTTAAGTTGAAAAAAAATCTCCCATTATAATGTATATAAAGGATTCCCCAAATTTCTGAGTAAATTGATCCCCTTGATGAGCATATAAAACTGTCATCAACCCCACAAAGCAAAGAAATATCAACATACAATTATTAATCACCAGTCATCATTACTAGGAATAATAAAAATTTAAAAAAATAAAGAATATAGTTGTATTGTGGAGGTTCCTCATTGGCCATTGCTCGTGCCCATCCCCTTTATTTCCAAGGCTCACTGTTTGCACTATAAATTTTCCGCGTACCCCTTTTTGACCTCCAGGTTTTTAAATTCATCCCTATTCACATTCTCACTGACTTTCCCTCAGGAGTCAATATCAACCACTTTGGGAAACCCTGTGTGGTAGTAGGAATGTGTTTACTCTGCATTTTTCTCAGTTAAGTAAATGTATTTAACTGGTCAGTTTTATGTCAATAGAAATGAGAAATATTTTTGTTGAATGAACATGTAACGCTTGGTGCAAAATCTGTTCTGGCCACCCCCACTTCCTCATCTTCTAAATTCAGAGGAAATCTCTTATCTGTCTCTTAGGTTGTTTATTTTGGATAGAGTAGCTGTTTACTGAGTAAATATCTCCCCTACTTGCCTTTTAATTTTTCAGCCTGTGCCTTACAATGCTTTGTACTGTTAAAATAAGCTTTATAATCTCAAACCATGTTTGCAATCTGGCTGACCAAAGCTACAGAGATTTATATAATATGAGTTTTGTGCTCTTGTTTTACAATGGAATTAATATGGGCAGCATCTTTTAAAGTCCACCTTAAGTTGTCCAGCTTTGTTTCTTTCTTTCAGGCATTGCTTTCTCTATTTCGGAGGACTTTATGGTAACTGATGAGCTTAACAGCTGAATCTTTGAGGGATAGAGGGGAAATATTGCAACTTTTCCTCAGCAGAGGGGACTGAACTTTTAACAACTCAAATTGGTGTTACTATTATATTCCAAAGGTGCTTGGCCCAACAAGCCTGATTTTAGTTAGGCCATTTCTAACATCATACATTTAAAGTTTAGCATTAATCGTTACTCTCTGATCTCATACTTCAGCGTGGCTGGAGATTTTGCTTTCCTCCCATTTGAAGCTTCATATCATTGAGAAGCAGGATAAAACTAGTGAGATGAAGGTCTGAGGTGCAGCAGGCCAGACACTTACAACCACATCAAAAGGCTTCTGTATTTTTCTGCAAATGTTTGGGGCACTGCATTTTCAGTACAGAAGCACCGCTATGTTTTTCAGAGCCAAGTAGAAGGTTTAGATGCCCCATTCCTATTGTTGTTGGGGTTTTTTTAAAAAACAACAACAACTGGGTAACTTCTTTACATACTCTTATATCCCTTTGGTTTACAAAAGAAAATTGAATGGTGGTGACTCTTGGACTCTTCTATGTTGGCTCTAAAGAAAGCTTAAGTGGCTATAACATAAAATGAAGGGTAAGAAAATGCCCTCCCTGTACATTATTTGTCCCAGCATATATTGGGCTTCTTTCAACTCTGCAGATGTAAATTACAGTAGCCATTAAATTCCTTTGGTCACAAATAGAAAAGCATTAATAAAGCCTTGTAGGTGTAGTTTAAGTATATTGTAACACAAAGGCAACTCAAAAGCAAAGAAGCTCCTACCAGTGGAGAACCCAAGTTTCTTAGGATATAAATAAACCCACAAAACTACTTTTGTTCTTGTCTTGGGAAGAGCCAGACCTTGGAAGCCTTCCCTGGATTTGTTATGACTGTGGGAAATCAGAACAAGGGTCAAAGTAGATTAGATGCCAGTGGCCACTTTCGTCAAGCGTGGGCATATGGTCCCTAAGAACCTCGTAAACACAGGAAATGTATACAGAAGGCTCTCAAGGGATTCCCACCCAAACTATGAGAGCTTCCAGGAGAATAAAATCCTAGAGTGATTCTTTACCTCTGGAAAGCAGGTAAAACTATGGGTTGGAAAGATAAGGTTTTCAGATTTTGCAATTCTGAGAAGCATGTTCTTGTCTATAACTTGTAATCGTATTGGCCAGTTTTTTAAAAACTTGATAAGCATGCAGCTAACTTAAATTTTCTTTTCAATCCCTTTTTATATTCATTAAGCTCACAATGGAAAAGGTTGTAATTATGATGGCACTTTGATATGCCATCAAGCATTCCTTCACTTTTTGCCTGACATTTTCCGTGAAGTCTCTCATTTCCTCATCTACTTTGAGGGTACAGTAGGGTGGGTAATGGCATCATAAGGTAATTTGTCTACATGCAGTGATTTTGGATAGGCACATTAAGAATGTTAATAAAGGTAAAGGTACCCCTGCCCGTATGGGCCAGTCTTGACAGACTCTGGGGTTGTGCGCCCATCTCACTTAAGAGGCCAGGGGCCAGCGCTGTCCGGAGACACTTCCGGGTCACGTGGCCAGCGTGACATCGCTGCTCTGGCCAGAGCCAGAGCCAGAGTCGCACACGGAAACGCCGTTTACCTTCCCGCTGGTAAGCGGTCCCTATTTATCTACTTGCACCCGGAGGTGCTTTCGAACTGCTAGGTTGGCAGGCGCTGGGACCGAGCAGCGGGAGCGCACCCCGCCGCAGGGATTCGAACCGCCGACCTTTCGATCGGCAAGCCCTAGGCGCTGAGGCTTTAACCCACAGCGCCACCTGCGTACCAGGTGCAAAAAATGAAAGGTTGAATCTCTCTGCACACCTGTGTGAAACTCCTTCAAGAAGTCAAGATTTCAGTTTTTAAAATAGTACAGTCCTTCTGGGTGAATAGGACCTTCTAGCTTCTCAGTTACAATTGTCTGCCTCTGTTTATGAGATTTAATTTATTTATTTGTTTCTTGGTACTTTCAGGTGTCTTTTAAAGAGAGTGTTATGATCTACTTGGAAGTTATGTGCTCAAGTACATTTGAATAAAGAGCATAATATCAGGTTAGTTTGATAGGAAGAAGTAAAGGCCAAATGGCACATTCTCTGCAAATATGGGCTCCTAAACCCATGTTTGCCAAGATAATGTGAATGCAGAGGCTGGGGGCATTTGCAGGGGAGAATCAGTGGGTGGTAAGGGAACAACTTGCTAATTCTTCCCCACAAATCTTCCTGAAGTTGTTTTCCTACCCTCCCCCCCCCCCCCCCCCGCTGAGCTCTGAGTCCAGGGAGAGCATGCAGCCTAGGACCCTCGTATCTACAGGACCACCTCTCCTGGTATGCCCCACGGAGGACCTTAAGGTCCACAAATAACAACACTTTGGAGGTCCTGAGCCCCAAGGTGGTTAGATTGGTCTCAACTAGGGCCAGGGCCTTTTCAGTACTGGCCCCGACTTGGTGGAACGCTCTGTCACAAGAGACCAGGGCCCTGCGGGACTTGACATCTTTCCGCAGGGCCTGCAAGATGAAGCTGTTCCACCTGGCCTTTGGTTTGGACTCAGTCTGACCCTTATGTTTCCCTTCCCTTATGGTTTTGATTTATGGGCTGCTATTACTAAAATGAGGCTGCATTTTAAATTGTATTTTAACCTGTATTTTAACCCGTATTTTAATTAACTGTTGTTGTTGTTGTTTTCTTCCTATTACGGTTCTGGCCGGGGAGGGCGGGGTATAAATAAAAAATTATTATTATTATTATTATTATTATTATTATTATTATTATTCTACAGATGGAGAACTTCCGAAGGTCCTTGGATGGCAAGTTCATGGTCTGGGTTAGTTTGTATGGGGAGAGGCAGTCCTTAAGTGCACATGACCTCCCCTGACCTTTATAGATATCATATGGAAAATTTCCCATCAGCTATAGAAAAACTCTTTGAAAATAAGTCAATATGGTTTGTTTGTTTTAGGCGGACAGCTGGCCAGAAGGCAAAACCCAAAACCTTTTCTTTCTTTTCAGGGAGCTTGATCATGTTAGAAAAGAGACTGTCTCTGATTGAATCCAGATTTAGCTATTTCCTGTTAGCGTGCTAACTCAGCCCGCAGTGTTTTATTCCATAAGTCAGTGTTATTGAATGGTTGCCTGCCAAGTCCCTTTAAAGACTGGAAGGCAGAATTGCTGGGAGAATACAAACAAAATTATACCTCAGAAGTTCCTTTAAATGATTTCTAACATGCTGGTGTTGGTTGCTGATAAATGCTTATTATTTTTTATATGCACACATGTAGAGAGGCATTCTTGTTGGCTGCCCCACAGTTTTGGAACTATCTTCTCCTAGAGATCTATCAGAGTCCAAGCCTGAATATTTTCTGAAAGAGCAGTGTAACATTCTTGTCTGACCCTGCATTGAACAGCCTGGTGTGGCATAATCTTAATTTTCTTTTCTTTTTTCTTTTTTAACATTAATTTTTATTAATTTTTCATTAATAACAATCCAATGGAGGCCACATTAATACAATGCCAAATCATGCCAAATCACAATACAATCAATAAAGCCAATTAATCAGTTCCCAATTCAATGTTTTTGGATGACTTCCCGTGTTCTGGTTATCTGGAGTTGATGTTAATTCTTGGTCCTTCTCCAATTTAATTAGTCCAAATTCCACAATTCTGATCGTAATCCTTTGTTTTAGCAGCCAATGGTGTGATGACTTTCGTTCGTATTTAATAAATCCATATCCATTAACTTGCAGAGGGAATTTATATCCTGTAGTTTCCGTGTGAAATATTTGTTTACCTTCTTCTTTTCCTTGATGTTGTAATCAATCAGTTTTCTTCAACATTGCCCCTCCTTCAATAACTCATTTCTAAGTACGCCACAACTTCATTTTGCCACCCCAAAACTGAAAGCATTCCAGCGTTGGGCCGCAACTCCTGGCTTATTTCCAGCACTTATCTCCTTTACTCCTTTCCAACCTTCTAACGAGCTGGTGTCTTGCCAAAACCATAATAAATCAAAATTAGAGTTCTCTTTAGTAGGCAAAGGGATGCGAGTGGCGCTATGGTGTAAACCACTGAGACTTAGGCTTGCCAATCAAAAGGTCAGTGGTTCGAATCCCTGCGATGGGGTGAGCTCCCATTGTTTGGTCCCAGCTCCTGCCAACCTAGAAGTTTGAAAGCACATCAAACTGTAAGTAGATAAATAGGTACCGCTCTGGCGGGAAGGTAAATAGCGTTTCCATGCGCTGCTCTGGTTTTGCCAAAAGCCGCTTAGTCATGCTGGCCACATGGCCCATAAAAACTGTCTGCGGACAAACATCAGCTCCCTCGGCCAGTAAAGCGAGATGAGCGCCAGAACCCCAGAGTCGTTCGCGACTGGACTTAACTGTCAGGGGTCCTTTACCTTTACCTTTAGTAGGCAATGTCACAAATCCTCATAGTATTTCACACAGTCTATTATTTCAAGTACTCTGTAAAGAAAATTATAGGTTCTTGTTGAATCCCTCTTGCATTTCATATATAGTTGTAGTCCATTCAGTGAAGGCTTGCCGAATCATAGCACAGCAAATATAATGTAAATTTAATGTAAAAAGAGAACAAAGGCTCCACTTATGTAGCATTCCAATTACGATAGTGAGAGTCCTCTCCAGATCACCTTGGCACTCAGTGGCTGGTTCATTTAGCAGGTTATTTCTCTCCTTCATCTACAACATGTCTGTTTCTTAAGCCCAAATTCAGATCCATCTTTAAAAAAACAGAAGTACCTCCACTCATGTTGACTGCATTGGGGAGTTTCCAATACGTACAGGGCTATGCACTCTGTGTCCCTGCCCTCGCATTCCATCAGAGCGAGAGGCAGTTATCGGACGATCCGTGAGTGAAAGCTCCCCTCCCGACCCTGGCAGGGGGGCTTGCAAGGATAATTACTCCCAGATTATCCTTAATTAACTGCATGGCTGGCATACGCTATCTTGTGATTCGCTGTCCCCCATGGCGGGAGCGCCGGAAGTCCAGCGTAATCTTAATTTAATCAGATACTGCATGTGTGTGTAGTTTTGTTTCTGATTGTTCTTATTCACCAAGAGTCCTTGGGAAGAGGGAAAATAAAAACTGAACTAATACAGTTATGGCTCTTCCAGTATTTACTGACCATTCTTCCTGATATTCTTGCATAACAGGTATGTGGAGGTTAGTTTATATTTGGTTTTTGTTGAGCATTTGTTTTGATTTGTTTGCGGGGAGATTATATGACAACAAGCATTCAGTCTGATTTGCTTGCTGGGTGTTTATATAGAATCATATACCGGTAATTGTCAAGTTGGAAGGGACTGTGAGGGTCATTTAGTCCAGGCATCCTTTGCTCAAGGTGGGGCTTGAACCACAACCCTGAGATTAATAGTCTCATGCTCTACCGACTGAGCTTTACGTGTCTTCCTGCTAGTCATTCATTCCACACTTTTCAATCCATTTCCCCAACACACTTTCCTAACTTGGGGGGGGGGTGTTCTTTTTTAATGTGGATTTGTTGTGCTAGGGTGACATAATACTTTAATCCATTTTAATTGCTCAAGACACAAGCAATGAATCGTGTGTCATGGTAAACCAAGGCTTGTGATTTGTTGCTCCCTGCTCTAGCATGGAGAGAGTGAAGCAGGGCTGATTCAGCAGCATGCAGTTGCACCCTGCTAATTATTGACAAGCCATAACTGTGCAGACACTATATTTCCTGTTTTATGAAAACATATAAGGAGGCCTGACAAATTGGGCTTCTAGTTTTATTGCTGTAAAACCAGGAAGCTTTTTTTTTTTAGTCCTTAATTAAACAGTGTCTTCCTATTGTTTTAAACTGAAATCATCCTGTAGTTGAAAAATATGAACCAATCCTTCCCCCATTCATAATGGCTTGTAAACTGCCAACGTACCTCAGGGTTGTGCTCTGTGGAATCATGCATCTAAGGAGGAAGTCCTTCCTTAAAAACTTCCATATATAGCATTCCAGGATTTGTGATATGAAAATCCAGAACCTGTAGGGGGGCTAAGCAAAGGAAGGGATATATGCAGAGAGAGAGGGGATGGGTTCAGGTGAGAGTGGCTCTTTCCTTTGTATGAGAGCATGACATATAGCTGTCAACTTTTCCCTTTTCTTGCAAGGAATCCTATTCGGAATAAGGGAATTTCCCTTTTAAAAAGGGAAAAGTTGACAGCTATGGCATGACAGTCATTCACTCGTGCTAGGGGAAGGGAAAATTAAATATTACACTTATGCATCCATAAGAATTCCGATTCCGATTTAGAAGTGAACCTATATATTTTGCAGTTTCTAAAACCCTACACAAACTGAATCACAACAATCCCTTGAAATTCAGACTTCTCTGAATCTTGTGGTACAGTTCTCCAGCCAAGCAATGCATCCAGAAATGAATATACTACAGTAAGGTAAAGGTAAAGGGACCCCTGACCATTAGGTCCAGTCGTGGCTGACTCTGTGGTTGCGGCGCTCATCTCACTTTATTGGCCGAGGGAGCCGGCGTACAGCTTCCGGGTTATGTGGCCAACATGACTAAGCCACTTCTGGCGAACCAGAGCAGCGCACGGAAACACCGTTTACCTTCCCACCGGAGCGGTACCTATTTATCTACTTGCACTTTGACGTGCTTTTGAACTGCTAGGTTGGCAGGAGCAGGGACCGAGCAACGGGAGCTCACCCCATCGCGGGGATTCGAACCACTGACCTTCTGATCGGCAAGTCCTAGGCTCTGTGGTTTAACCCACAGCGCCAAACACACATGCACACACATTGCTGAAAATATGTGAGTGAAAATTGAGCAAAAAAGTGTCTACATTAGAGAAAACGGCATACAAGATGTGTGTATTAGGCAAAATTAGCATTGGAATTAAGGTGCTACACTCAATATGCCAGCAAGTTTGGAAAACTCAGCAGTGGCCAGAGGACTGGAGAAGATCAGTCTACATCCCAATCCCAAAGAAGGGCAGTGCCAAAGAATGCTCCAACTACCGCACAATCGCACTCATTTCACACGCTAGCAAGGTTATGCTTAAAATTCTACAAGGAAGGCTCAAGCAGTATGTGGACCGAGAACTCCCAGAAGTGCAAGCTGGATTTAGAAGAGGCAGAGGAACCAGAGACCAAACTGCAAACATGCGCTGGATTATGGAGAAAGCTAGAGAGTTCCAGAAAGACATCTACTTTTGCTTCATTGACTATGCAAAAGCCTTTGACTGTGTCGACCACAGCAAACTATGGCAAGTTCTTAAAGAAATGGGAGTGCCTGATCACCTCATCTGTCTCCTGAGAAATCTCTACGTGGGACAAGAAGCTACAGTTAGAACTGGATATGGAACAACTGATTGGTTCAAAATTGGGAAAGGAGTACGACAAGGCTGTATATTGTCTCCCTGCTTATTTAACTTATAGGCAGAATTCATCATGCGAAAGGCTGGGCTGGATGAATCCCAAGCAGGAATTAAGATCGCCGGAAGAAATATCAACAACCTCAGATATGCAGATGACACAACCTTGATGGCAGAAAGTGAGGAGGAATTTAATGAGGGTGAAAGAGGAGAGCGCAAAATATGGTCTGAAGCTCAACATCAAAAAAACGAAGATCATGGCCACTGGTCCCATCACCTCCTGGCAAATAGAAGGGGAAGAATTGGAGGCAGTGAGAGATTTTACTTTCTTGGGCTCCATGATCACTGCAGATGGTGACAGCAGTCATGAAATTAAAAGACGCCTGCTCCTTGGGAGAAAGGCAATGGCAAACCTAGACAGCATCTTAAAAAGCAGAGACATCACCTTGCCAACAAAGGTCTGTATAGTTAAAGCCATGGTTTTCCCAGTAGTGATGTATGGAAGTGAGAGCTGGACCATAAAGAAGGCTGATCGCCGAAGAATTGATGCTTTTGAATTATGGTGTTGGAGGAGACTCTTGAGAGTCCCATGGACTGCAAGAAGATCAAACGCATCCATTCTTAAGGAAATTAGCCCTGAGTGCTCACTGGAAGGACAGATCGTGAAGCTGAGGCTCCAATTCTTTGGCCACCTCATGAGAAGAGAAGACTCCATGGAAAAGACCCTGATGTTGGGAAAGATTGAGGGCACAAGGAGAAGGGGACGACAGAGCACGAGATGGTTGGACAGTGTTCTCGAAGCTACCAGCATGAGTTTGACCAAACTGCGGGAGGCAGTGGAAGACAGGAGTGCCTGGCGTGCTCTGGTCCATGGGGTCACAAAGAGTCGGACACAACTAAACAACTAAACAACAACAACAGCATTGAAATACAGTACTGAGGACTTTTTAAAATTTGTTGATCGTAAAAGTGGAAAAAAACAGGAAACAGAGAGAAGCAAAAATTGAGAGATTCACCCATCCCTAACTTTATTCTCCCTTGGATAATAAAGCAATAGGGAGAAAACCTTTCCTCTTTCCTTGATAATGGGTGGTCCATTTTCACCCAAAGAGACCTGCTAAGGTGCCTACATTCAATGGATCTCTCTGAGCACCGTGTAGCACAGCATAAACCCAGAGACTAAGATAAGGTTACCAGATTTTTTTCCAATGAATCTGGGGACACTTTTCAACTTCAATGGATTTTGTATGGGGACTGATTTGTAAATCCGGGGACTGTCCCTGGGAAACGGGGACGTCTGGTAACCTTACTCTAAGAGGCACTTAAAGAAAGGGGCTTTTCAGTGTCCCACTGACACCTCATGTCCATCTGGCACACTGATGGCTTCCACCTATGCTCTGCCACAAGGAAGGGCTTTTTGGTGTGGTGGTGTGTGTTTGGTAGTGGTCGTGGGTCATAACATTTAAAATGTCTTTGATTTCCCCCCCTGTTAAGCTGAGAGATGATTGTCTCTGGACGCCTTCCATAGTAAAAGTGTGGAGTACTTTTTCCTGGGTTTCATTTTTTATGCAGAGAGAGCCACAGAAATAAAAATGTCTTTTGCAAAGGGCAGCAAAATCTCAGTCGGAAATAAGATGGCCAGGGAAAGAACGGTGGGCAGGGTCAATATTACAGTTAACAACTGCGGAGGCTGGGTACAAATGAGTGAAATGGAAAAGAGAAAGGACCCCAGCAGGACCCTCTGTACCAGTTGGTGAGGCGGCAGCTCTCCATTGATGGAGAAAGTTCTGTGCAGTATCTGTATTCCACAGCTATGAGAAATGCCCAGCCACCTCCCGTTCCATTTTGAACTTGTAACAAGAATGGGAGAAGAATAAACAGCAATGAGGTCACTGAGCCACCCTCAGGTGGTTTGTCCTTTCTATAGCATATTCATTGATGTTTTTTGTAGTCTAAATGCAAGTGATGAAGCTCCTCTTGAGAGATGAGACTCCTAGTGTCTTGTAGACCTCATTGCTAAAAGATGTTGCCTGATAATGTTTCCCTTTGTGTAAACTTTTTACCGATAAGAAAGATGATATATGACTCCTTTTCTAAATAGTACATTTCGAATAATCAACTCTGTTGTAACTTGATACGTTAGCAAGTGGAGACCTGCAAAAAGTTGCATATATCACCCCCCATACCTTCTGAGTACAGTGGTGCCTCGCAAGACGAAAAGAATCCGTTCCGCGAGTCTCTTCGTCTAGAGGTTTTTTCATCTTGCGAAGCAAGCCCATTAGCGGCTTAGCGGCTTAGCGCTATTAGCGGCTTAGCGGCTATTAGCGGCTTAGCGGCTATTAGCGGCTTAGAAAAAGGGGGGGGAGCAAAAAAAATCGCAAGACTCGCAAGACATTTTCGTCTTGCGAATCAAGCCCATAGGGAAATTCGTCTTGCGAAGCGCCTCCAAAACGGAAAACCCTTTCGTCTAGCGGGTTTCTCGTCTTGCGAGGCATTCGTCTTGCGGGGCACCACTGTAGCTATCCATCCTACCCCCCCCCACTCTTCCCCTTTTCTGTTTTCAGCTCCCCACTCCCACACAGAGGGCTGTTTTGTTCATTATCTCTGTGGAAACCACACTGCTTGGAAACTGAGTTGCACGGAGTCCCTGCCACATGCTTAGCTGCTGATATAAATGTCTGCCCACATGATAACTTTGTCAGGTCCGCTTCTCTATGCATTGGCTTGTAGGCCCACTTGGAGTCTTTCCCTCTGCTACAGTCGTACAAACACATTCTCCCTTGCATACTTGCCTCTCTTGCATACTTGGATTCTCTGTAACAGATACACACATGCATGCACATACACACGGAGGAGGAGGATAGGAGCCTGCAGCTGTGATACCACTGACCTCTGATTCTGCAGTGACTTTTCTTCACGACTAGGCCAGATCATACATGCCCCAGCCCTCTTCTGGAGTGGAGGAGGCATGGACTTCTAACAGACGTATACGCAGAATTTGGCACTTCTGAACCAGTGGGACTTTGCTTATTAAGGCACTTGCATACACTTAATCATTAGTGTTTCTATGCAGTCTTTTTAGGCCCCTGGCCTTTTTAGGTACCTGGCCTAAAAAGTCATGAAACCAAATACTACCTTAAAATGCCTGCTGGAGTAAGAAAACCTTTTCCTATGCATCGGGTTCAGCAAGGAGGCTGCCTATCTAATCAGGAGCCAGTTCTGATTTGCTTGCATCTCACTGCCTCTTGTATCAAGTGCCCCCTTTTGTTCAAGCTTTTTATGCATTGCCTTTTTGAAAAATCCCAGATAATTATATGTAAAATTATGCACAAAAATATGTAGAAGGCTTGCAACAGAGTCAAGCCCCATGTGGTAGTATATTTTTGCCGTAAATTTTTATTAGTGTTAATAATGTACCATATTTTTCACTCCATAAGACACACTCTTTTCTTCCTAAAAAGTAAGGGGAAATGTCTGTGCGTCTTATGGAGCGAATGCGTGGTCCCTGGAGCCGAATTGCCCAGGTGCGAAAAGCAGATCATGCTTTTTTTTGGGGGGGGGAGAGGGAAGTTGGAAACAAAGCCTCTGATTGGCAAGCGATCGGGAGGGAGATAAGGCTGCTGCGGGAGGCGGGGAGGTAAAGACAGCGAAATTGCAAGGAGAGGAGACAGGAATACTAAAACAAGCAATGATGAGAGAAATTAGAAGAAAAGGAGGAGCAAAAAACTGCTCCAGCTAAGGAAGACACTAGGGCAAACAAGAGGGAAAGGAGTGTTGAAAGGAAGCAACTGATTAGAGGGAGATAAGCAATAAAGGAGGCTGCCTGGGAGGGGGGAGGTAAAAGCCCGTGGATCCACAGGATTTTTGCATTGGGTCACCCCAAATTCACCATCAGATCACATAGCATGTCCATGGCTACAGCCTGCACCAAAAAAATCACGCATCCACTGTTTCGTGAGGCCGCAATGGCAGAAAAACATGGTTACAAAGCACAGGTCCACGTGGATTCTCAGGATTTTTGCATTGGGCTACCCCAAATTCACCGTCAAATCACATGTCTGTGGCCACAGCATCAACCACAAAAATCATACATCCACTGTTTCATTCAGAATCTTTTTTTTCTTGTTTTCCTCCTCTAAAAACTAGGTGCATCTTATGGTCAGGTGCGTCTTATGGAGTGAAAAAATATGGTATTTTATACAGTCATATGCATTGTTGTATGTATCTGTTTATATGCTGCTGACTTTAGGAAACCTGAAATGTGCATGCATATGATATGCAAGAATCATAGTTTTAACATAACTTGCAAAAATAAAAAACCCTTCTCACTAAGATAAAGGGAGACAGAAGGGATTTTTAAAAAAATGTGCAGAGAAGCTTGACCTTGAGATTTTCAGAAAACTCTGTTACCTCTGTTCTCCTGCAAGATTTTGTGTGCCTATTGGCAGGTGCTTTTGTTTGGCAGACTGGCTTCTACAGCATTACCAAAAAAGTACTAATTGCCTTTTCCTTTTTTTTACCAATCCACCTGCCTTTAGATCCCTGTGTTAGCCAATAAAATGGGGAAAGCAACTGTTTAAAAGCTTCCATGGCTGGTACCCAAGAGCAGATTCTTACCTATTCGTAGTTCTAGATTCCTGCAGAACAATAACATCATCCCCCTGCACATTTACAATTGTTTGTGGGCCTTTGTCACCTGGTTCATTTTCTCTGTTTTATTCAGCTTTGCACAGGCCAGTTCCAAAAGCTACTAAAACACATGTTCTTTAGATCCTCATCCAAAAGTTGCTGAAGTCAAACAGACTAACACAGTTTGAAAAACTTCAAGAAGTTAAAAGAATGAGTTTTCATGACGCCAAATAGCTTAGCAATAAAAATATGACATGAATTGCAAGATATGGCATCTGTTCCTTGTGAGATGTGTGAACCAAGGAGTTTAATTAATAGTTATTATACAAATGGAACATCTTGACTTGAACATCATACTTCAAAATTCCAAAATGTCTTAATAAAAATACTTGGCTTGTACATTGGTATCTCAGTTTTTTTGGGTGGTCTCCCATCCAAAAACTGTCCAGGTTCATACTTGCTTAGCTTTACAGTTGGGTGTTTTCAAGACTTCTCTGTTTTAGACACATGTTATATCAAGCTTTTGTTGTTTGTGTTGATTTTGGCTTCATTTTAATCAGTGCAGCCAATTCTTGCTTCTTTCCTTCCTAAGTTTAGTTTCATTTTTGGAGGATATGTGGGGGGAGCTTTCTTCCAATCCTCCTGTTGTGAAGATAAAATAATGTGTAGTCTTTAGGCGGAACTAAACCCATAAACTACAAGGTTACTAAAAACGCAAGACCATTGCCAAGAAAAGCAACCCATGTCTAGTTTCTCCATAATGCGAACTATGTGATGTGACGTTACAGTGTCGTGAGTGTTCAGCATCAGGGGTAGGAACTGGTGGCCTTCCAATGGTTGTTGGGCTCCAACTCCCATCAGCCTCAGCCAGCATGGCCAATCGTCAGAGATGATGGGACTTGTATTCCAGCCACATCTGGAGGGCCACATGTTTCCCACTCCTGTGCCACTTCATTGCAACATGGGAAACATATGGAATGATGATGTCATAGCACACATTTCACGACTACATATTTCAGAGGACAAGAGACATCAGGCATGGGGTTGCTATCTTCAGTAGCTATCCTGTGTTTTGATAGCATATAGCTGTAATAGCGTGGGTCTCGCCCACAGAAGTGAGACAACTCTAGCAGTAATTATCTCAGATTTATTGCTTAAACACGTAAATCACTGCAGAGCTCAGTCCTCGGCGTCTTCTCCCAAGTTTGCTGTTGCCAAGTCTGAGCTCCGCCTCTTCCTCCCCCAGCAATGAAACCCCCACTTTCTTTTTCCGGCCTCTTGCATATTCTTGTGAGTCTATGCATTTTTGGACAGGCTGTTTCTGGTGCCCCTGCTGCTGAGCCTGAACTGGAACTGACAGTTTGTGTTTCCCCCCTTGTACTCCCCCTTCCTGCTCTTTGCTTCAGGTTACATACTCCGCTAACCCAGAAATAGTACCTCAGGTTAAGAACTCTGCTTCAGGATGAGAACAGAAATTGCACAGTGGCAGTGGGAGACCCCATTAGCTAAAGTGGTACCTCAGGTTAAGAACAGTTTCAGGTTAAGAACGGACCTCCAGAATGAATTATGTTCTTAACCCGAAGTACCATTGTACACAGAGATTAGGTTTCTACTGCAGCTCGGTTGTCCTCCTTCCTCCGTTTTACACTCCAAGCTTATCTTCTCTCCTTGGCTCTCAGGGCGCTCAGCCTCTGCTAGCTGTGTCTCGTCTCTGACAATAGCCTAAACCCCCCCCCCCCATTTTATCAAAATGCTCACAGTACAGTATACAGGCCATAGAATGCAACATTATACTGAATGGTTAAATCTGGGCTGACTTCAAGGGTCAGCCGTGTCAGGCACTAGAGGAGACCTGCACTCCCACAAGATGCCTCCTGCCAACTCCCAGAGCACCCATTGTGCTACTGCTTCCCCTTTTGGATATTGCTGGCTGTTCACCTGCCCTCTCCAAGCAAGCGAGAGCAACAGGTAAAGCAGAACATCAGACAGTGGCACAGGCTGGGCTGAGAGGGAGAGCAAGAAAACAGCCAGTGGTGAGAGGAGGGAGACCTGAGGGCATTTTGTCTAAGGTCTCCATAAAACTTGGAGCCGGGTTAACAGATCTTCTGGAGTTTAATAGCGTCCCCCAACCCTACTGTTTTCCCATTTATTTGCTCTTATGGGCTCAGAGTAGCTTTCGTATGGTTCCCAGATGATCTCCCATCCAGCACCTTGAAGTACCAGACCTATTCAGTTTAATCCATAAAACTACGCCATGTACCTTCAGACCATTCCTGGGCACCTCCTCTTAAAAAGTATACCGTATTTGGTTTCACTATGATCGTTCTCCTCTTGGTAGGGGTGTTTGATTAATTTCCCCTTGTTTCTTGCCTTTTGCCTAGGTTGAAGGGGACCAACTGCCCCCAGGGCATACAGTCAGCCAATATGAGACATGCAAGATCAGGACAATAAAAGCTGGCACTCTGGAGAAGCTCGTGGAGAACCTTCTAACAGCCTTTGGGGACAATGACTTCACCTACATCAGTATATTTCTGTCCACATACAGGGGCTTTGCATCTACAAAAGAAGTTTTGCAACTTCTCCTTGACCGGTAAGATTGAAAGGCTATTTTCAGTCAAAAATAATTTTAAATCATGCCATACAAACTGTCACATAACAGATTTGTAGATGCATGTAATGAGGTGAAGTTTGATTTTTGAATTATTGTTAACTTGAGTGATTTTTAAGATGTATTTTGAAGTAAGGGTCTACTACCACCTACCGTTTCAGTTCAACAATTAGCACTGGGACTACTTTGTGCCTTCATGTTGCTTCATTTTTTATTCTGAAAAGAAAGTACAGGCTTTTAGCCCTCATGCTAGTAAGGGAAAATGGAAAAATAAATTTGCTTCTGGGGCAGAGATTTAGTGTGGTGTATTTATGCCTGACAGTCCTCAAATAGCTACATTTTCCCGCCTCCCTATCGCTTCTGGAGTGCAGGTTGCTGCTTTGGAGGAGTCACTCATACAGTCCGAGGTGCTTCCAGGCTTGAGGGGCCTCCGGGAAGCAGCTCACCCAAGAGGCCCCCTCCCAACTGTGGCCCTGCTCCCACTTAACCCTGCCAGCGTCGCCTTCACCCCAGCCTTTATGCGTTCATGCACACATGCTCTACCTGCATGTGTGCAGGTCCTTGCTTTGTGGCTAGCCCTCTCATTCCCTCCCCCTCACTTGGAGACTTAGTCAACAGGATGGCTAACAAGGGAGTTTGCTGAATCCAAGCCTACCACTTGTGCAAAGAGAGTGCAGTGAACTCAGCCACTCAGACGCTATCCCTACAGCTGCAGAGCCTTATCTGGGGCCCTCATTTGTTCTGCTGCCCCAGAGGTGGCATTGGAGCGGCTGAGATTTCTGCCACTTCTCTTTGCACTGTGGGAAGTTTTACAGTTCAAGTAAAATGAGAAAGCAGCTGCTTCAGGTAGTAGGAGCAGTGTTTTCTAGCACAGTGCTGCTTGCTAGCCGCTGACAATTATTTGGGGGCCTTGGACTTATTGCCTGCTAGTCTGATGGTAATGGTCGCACTGATGACAAGATGGGAAATAAATAGTGTACACCTGTCGTTTGTCTTTTACAGAAAGAAAAGTGAAGCATGCTTAAGCAGAGAAATAAAGTTACTGGGAATAGTCACACAGTTTTCCCTTTCCAGGAAGCCAAGATGTGTGTTTGTGTGTGTGCGATCTCTAACACAGAATGCCTAGCAACTCACCAAATGGAAATCCTCAGGATTCCTTGGGTGCAGTTACGGCACTTAAAGTGGTGTGAAAGCGATATAATTTTGAACTGCAGTTAGGGTTTCTGTCTCCTGTTCTTTAATTTGCAGGGAGCTGCTCTGACAGTGCAAGCTGTATGCTTCTGTTCACGTTCTCCTTTGCAGGCAGGCACACTTCGGTCACACAGTCAAAGAGGACAACTAAACTTGCCTCTTCGTACAGACTGCTTTGCCAGCTTCACAAAATCCATGTGATTTCCTGTGGTTTGTGCTGTAAATCCAGAGTTGAAAGTGAACAAGATTTTAAAAACAAAACACCAGGAACCAATCCCTTACAGATTCTGTACAAGGGGCCACTGTTAAGGATGAATTTTCATTGCAAGCCATGGCTTTCAATTTCCTTTTGAGGGACATCTTGCATTGCATTTTTGTATGCTGTTCTCCTGAGCAAGGCTGAGCTTCCGGTGGGGAGGTCTGCTTTAGTCATGGCTGGCTGGCTGAGGCACAGAATTGGGGGTGGCTGAGGGAAGCTTGTAGTGCAGCTGTGCATTGTTGTTCCTACTTTGTAGTTTAACAAAGAACATCAGTTTGCAGACTGCCAATCGAGCACTTTCATAAAAGACAAGGCTATATATAGTATGTGCACTCCCTTCAAACAGGGGTTTGACTGTCGGTGGAAAGATGAAAAGAGAAGTACTTTTACGGTGACTGGATCTAAGCAACCATCCAACAATTGTGGGCTTGATAGCTTTGGGTCCAAATTCAAAGTTGTAACATGTTGGGGTTTTCTTTATAATTAACAAAATGCAAGGAGGTTGTATGTTTCGAGTGGGGTTGCAGATACATGGCTTCTGTTAGCAGAACTAAAGATTAATTCATGACCCCAGTTGAGGAGGGTCACCAGCTTGCCCTTGGCGGTGGGTTTATGGGGAGGGTCTTTCTGGGACCTGCTGTTTTGTTTTGTTTCCTCCATTTTTACAGCAGCATAACAGTATGCTACAAACCCAGAAAAAAACTTTTTTTAAAAAAGTGAAATAGTGAAAAAGCAAAATAATGTCTCAACACATACCAAATCATAATTATTAAATCAACATTTTAAATAGAATTGAATCATTCTACAAAGTCAGTAATGGCTCTGTTTAAAATATATTTAATCTATTATAGCAAGAGGCTGGGTAAGTTTGTTGGTTGTTGTTAATATGAGAATATTTCTTAATCTTCACAGCCTTCCCTTAGACATTCGGTAGAGCATGAGACTCTTAATCTCAGGGTTGTGGGTTTGAGCCCCACATTGGATGAAATCTTCCTGATTTGCAAGGGGTTTGACTAGATGACCCTCGTGGTCCCTCCCAGCTCCACAGTTCTTTGATTCTATGATCCCACTAATAAACAATAATGACCCCACTTCGGTTTCTAGGTGTAATGATAAAATCTGTGTCCCTTTAAATAATATTTCCTTCTGTGAATTTAAAATTAAATCTCTCTGGAATCTTAAACGCACTTACTTGGGAATAAGTTTTATTGAACTCAGTGGGACTTTCTTCTGCATAAATGTGTATAGGTTTGCACAGTAAGTTATTTTATAGCACTTAACAAATATCCCTGAACCATATGAAGTAGAAAATCCCTTAATTTATATTCTCTTCAGTCATAATTTGAACCAGCTCCATAAAATGCCCTTAATAGCTCTGGGGTTAAATGCTACCACAATGGGTTTTAAAGAAAAAAAAGTCCCACTTTTTATATTTATATGCAGCTCTTTCTTCTAAAAATGATGCACTGCACAAAAGTGGAAACCAATAATATTCAAACAGTCACATATTAAGTGGTTCAGGGATACTAAAACAAAATATCTGTTTTACGAAGTTTGTCTGTGAGACTCTTGGCAGAGAAGAGACTGTGAGCAGGTTCAGTTAGTGAGCCCCACAACAGAACCCTGCACAAGGACTTCCACTGTTGCAACACCCCTCTCCCCCCTCTGCACCCTCTCCCCACGCCCCTGAAATTGGCTGGTGGGGCAGGAGAAGAGGGTGGATCATTCCATTTAATGGGGCTCCTTAGGGCCCTAAGTAATGTTAATCAAACTGTGATAAATGGCCAACGGTAAGAATCATATGACTTCCAAAGCATTCTGCCATATAAATGCAATCGGAAAAGAGGCCCGCCCCACAGGCTTTATAAGCAGACAGGCAAAAAAGAGTAAAAAAAAAGGGTGAGAGACACCATAGGAAATGAAATGAAGAGAAATTAACTAATGGGTAAAAGCTAATGATAACATGTTTCTTCAAATTCAGGCTAAAAACCAAAAGCTGATGGGTACAAGTTCTAATCTCAGGAAGCAAGGCATTCCAGAGATAAGGTTAAAACAAGGGAGGAGGGTCAGAAACAAGATGAGATTTGGGGTTTGACAAGAAGTCAAGTACCTTTAGAGAGGGAAGTATAAAGAGAGCAAAAAGATAAGGAGCCAGAACTTGCAGACATTTCTAAGTTAAAAGAAGTTTATTAAACCCTATTGGGAAATCAAATCAGTGTAGAGCAGTAAGGAGAGGGAAAGCATGGGGTTAATAGGAAGAGGAGGAGGAGGAGGAGGAAGGAAGGGACTTTCAGAAGTTTAAAATTGAGGAGAAATCAGGTTGATGGTAAGGATAGGAAAGACCATCCTATCCTAACAGTGAACAATCTTTCAAGTTCTCCAGAATTCTTCATCAAGCAAGATGTTTTAGTGGGGAAAGGAGGGGGAGGCTGGGAGTGCTGTAGTCCCTCCCCAAGCCTGAAGCTCTTGAGCTAAAATGCGGGGCTTTTTTGTAGGCATAATTTGTTTCGTTTCTCAAGATGCAAGACAGATTGTCAGATGTTTTCAGGACAGGACGCATTTTTAAAATTAAAGTCTAGTAGCTATTCAGTTCTGCCTCCAGCCTTAAGGTCTTTGGGGAGCCAGAGGGCACAAGTAAAGGGGTGTGTGGCAGTCTTTGTATTAGCAAAGCTGGATATTAATTTTTAAGTGGTGTGCCAGGTAAAAGTCAGCTGGAACAAAAACTGGGTACCATTATCTAGTGTTTGGAGGACACTGAAAGCTGAAATGGTGAAATTTCTGCCAGATAAAAGAGTAACGGAGAACTGAAAAGCTTGCTCCCTGTGGTGCAATATTTTTGTTAGTCTTACTAATGGAATTTCCCTATTGTGGAATTTGTTTTTTTAATGAGTCAGCACAGCTACCTGTGCTTTTCATAACAGGGAAATGTGCAAGCTGTGTTTCTGTTTTTCTATTGGTGGATGGAGAGGGAAAGTGGGGAGGAAGGCTGGATCTGAAGCTTGCCCCAGAATCCATTTACCTGCTTAAACTCTTGTTAAAGTTGAATTTCTAAAACTCCAATCCTCTACTCACTTACAGTATGAGGAAGCAAGTCCCCAAGGAGATTTACTTCTGGTTAGTCTTGTATAAGATTGCATTCTAAGTAATTTTAACCATATCAGGCATACTTAATTTTTTGCACATTGAGTTATAAAGGCCCATCTGCACACCTGGAAGTTCTTTTTTTAAAATTTTAATAATATTTATTAAAATTTCAAAAAAAGTTACAAGGATAAAAACAGAGAAAAGATAAAGAAACAAAAAATACAAAATACAAAAAAAGTAAAAACAATTAAAAACAAGTCAACCTTTCAATATCTTAACTTTCATTTGCTTGTTTCCCTGACCTCCTCACACCTCCCTTTTTTGTATTCTAGTTCAATTAGTTATTTCAGCAAATCCTTTCCATTTTTACTTTTATCTTAATGATTTATCTTAATATATTATAACTTTACATTCTCACCTGTTAATAATCCATCTTTAAATACTCCTTTATAACATTACTGCTAAAACCACATAACTTCATTCCAACATCCTTCTAACATTCCTTAATTTTACAATATTTCTGTAGATAGTCTTTAAATTTCTTCCAATCTTCTTCTACCGACTCTTCTCCCTGGTCTCGGATTCTGCCAGTCATTTCCACCAGCTCCATAAACTCCATCACCTTCATCTGCCATTCTTCCCGGGTGGGTAGATCTTGTGTCTTCCAATACTTTGTGATGAGTATTCTTGCTGCTGTTGTGGCATACATGAAAAAAATTCTATCCTTCTTTAACACCAATTGGCCGACCATGCCCAGGAGAAAGGCCTCTGGTTTCTTCAGGAAGCTATATTTAAATACCTTTTTCATTTCATTATAGATCATCTCCCAGAAAGCCTTAATCCTTGGGCACGTCCACCAAAGGTGAAAGAATGTACCTTCACTTTCTTTACATTTCCAACATTTATTATCGGGCAAATGATATATTTTTGCGAGCTTGACTGGTGTCATATACCACCTGTATATCATTTTCATAATATTCTCTCTTAAGGCATTACATGCCGTAAACTTCATACCTGTGGTCCATAACTGTTCCCAGTCAGCCAGCATAATGTTATGTCCCACATCTTGTGCCCATTTTATCATAGCAGATTTCACCATTTCGTCCTGAGTGTTCCATTTCAACAGCAAGTTATACATTCTTGACAGAGTCTTAGTTTTGGAATCTAACAGTTCAGTTTCCAGTTTGGATTTTTCTACCTGGAAGCCAATTTTCTTGTCCAATTTGTATGCCTCCATTATTTGATAATAGTGAAGCCAATCTCGCACTTTGTCTGCACACCTGGAAGTTCTTTAACTATAGAATTTTGTACTACAGTCCTGCTTTGTTCCTCTTGATACAGTTCCTAATCTGAAAATCAAAATTGCCTCAGTCATGAGACTTTAATTGGTAGAACAGACTTTAGGGAGCAACTTGTTAGCATTTCTCTTTCTATTATACACAAATGGGGCATAAAAGCAGGAGTTGCTATCCTTGCAATGCAGTTGATGCAGCTTCAAATTATGATTTGGTCATCCGCCTTACCTGTCCTCCTGGTACTTCAGGTGGGCTATCAAGTTTTTAAAATATGTTTCCTGAAAGTGCCACTTATATGTTCATGCAGTTCTAAAGTAAAGGTAAAGGAACCCCTGACCATTAGGTCCAGTAGTGGCCGACTCTGGGGTTGCGGCGCTCATCTTGCTTTATTGGCCGAAGGAGCCGCCATACAGCTTCTGGGTCATGTGGACAGCATGACTAAGCAGCCTCTGGCGAACCAGAGCAGCGCATGGAAACGCTGTTTACCTTCCCGCTGGAGCGGTACCTATTTATCTACTTGCACTTTGATGTACTTTTGAACTGCTAGGTTGGCAATCTTTGCGGAGCTCTGGCCCAATGGTTGCCATTGGTTTGATTTGAATTAATTTGATAATGAATGATTTTAGAGTGTTGTGTTGTGTTGTACTGTTGTACTGTTTTATTGTTGTTAGCCGCCCTGAGCCCAGCTTCGACTATTATTGTTGTTGTCAGGAGCAGGGACCGAGCAACGGGAGCTCACCCCGTTGCAGGGATTCGAACCGCCGACCTTCTGATCGGCAAGTCCTAGGCTCTGTGGTTTAACCCACAGCACCACCTGTGTCCCGCAGTTCTAAAACTCACTCTTTAAAACAAAGTGGCCAAATTGCCTGATGAAAGGAGGAAGAAGTAGATTCATTATGTCACAGGTGCCAGCCAGTCAAAGTTGTGCACAGACAGAATCTGATGCAAACTGGAAACTGATATCACCCTAATTTGAACTTGCAGAAAATATGTCTTTATTGCAGTGTGCTTCATGGGTGTAGCCAAAGGGAGGCAGGGAGGGGCAGCTGCCCCCCCCCATCAAGTAAAACAGAAGGAATACTTAACTGACCAATCACAATGGTTCTGCCCCCACTAACAAAAGTCCTGCCCCCCCCCCAACAAAAGTCCTGGCCGCACCCATGGTGTGCTTCTATAGTTGCCTTACTTCTCAATAGTGTTTCATTTGCTCTCAACCTGAAATAATTCTATTTCATTTCATTCTAGCCCATGTTTTCTCTTACATATCCCTCTGCAAATTTAGGGGTTCTTCATGACATTACATAGCAGCCTTGGTATGCCACTGACTGTGCACTAGACAAAGAACCCTTGGCAGCTAATCCCCACAGTCTGAAGCAACCCTTAATAAAGAAAATTTTCTGGTTTGTCAGTATGGAAGATTCTTTACCATGTAGTAGTTTTGAGAACAAGTTATTCTCTAATTGCATGCTGCATTCTTTGATTCATATACAAATGTGGGAAGATGTGTGTGAGTGGGGAGGGGGGGCCCAGTAGCTCAGTGGCCCAAGCAAGGCATGCTGTTTCCCTCCTTTTAATCTCCTCAGTGTGACATGGAAAGCTCAGGTCCTGCTGCCAGCAGAGAGTGCCTCAATACCTTAAGTTCATAGCACACAGTCTTCTCACAGCGGGAGGCACCAGATCACACTAAACAGACATTAAGTGTGTCCAACGCAGTGGTCATGTTCTTGTTCTGCAATTCCACAGATAACACCATAAAAATTTAGTACTGATTCATACCCAATGCACTTTACAACAGTTGGAATCTGTTGGAATCTGTTGGAATAAATATAACGCATCTGTTGGAATAAATATAACACATCCTGACAGGAATCTGAACCTGTTGGGCCAATAAAGTGATGCTGCAGAAAAGGGATAAAAAAATGTTCAGAGTTGACCATTGGTCATGCTGGCTGGGGTTTATGGGAGTTGGAGTCTGACAACATTTGGAGAGCCACAGGTTCCCCATCTCAGATATATTGCATATAAACTGTAGTGAAAGTATGAACATGCAAAAATACAAATGTTAATTCAAATTCTGCATTGGTTAGGAAAGTTAGTACCAAGCTCTTCATTCCTTATGTATATAATTGATTTGCTATATTAGCTTTTAGAAGTTTGCCTGCTGTTTGTAGAAGACTTTTAAGCACTTATTTTATGCATTGATACTTCCCTGGAGTCCTTGGAACAGTCAGAAATAATATATAAATGAATAATACAGTCCTATAAAAGGAGCCCTAGAAAGCATGGATGTTTTCATATTCCTGATGGAGAGTTTGTGTAATCAGGTCTTTTAAACAAAATATTTATGTAAAAAAGAGTTCACATTTGGAACTGCTGAACTATCTACCTGGCTTAGTAACCCTCATGAGATACTGATGGCCAAGAAGCAGCTGGTGGGGGACAAGAGAACGAGGAAAGGCTGCATTTCACTTATTTACTGCCTTTCAGCTCCTTAGCTGGTTCTGTGGCAGCAGCCTTCCAGTGGTGTTAAACTTGCTAGTTAGGGACCAGGGGACTTTTTAATCAGCTCTTAATATCGGATTCCTTAAACATGGCTCTCCCCTCCACCCACCCTTTTATTTTTAACCGCTGCCTACAGTTTATATCTTCCTGTTGCATTTAGATATGGAAACCTGGAGATCTCAAACTGTGAAGAAGATGGGAGCCAGAACTCTGCCGAGACCAAAACACTACTCAGGAAGTAAGTGTCGCATTTCTCTGAACAGCAAAAATCACAGCCAGGATGGAATACTGAGAAAAGGATGTGGTCAGCTAGTCCTTGGTAAACTTTACATCAATCGGCTTATTGCGTGCTCAGCTGCAGAGCCTCCACCACCCTGGGGCTCTGCATGCAAACTTGAGGTGGCCTAACAGGGATTTGGTGCAGAGTAGCTGTTTTTGAAGGAGAGTAAGGACATGAGAAGCTGTCTAAGGGCATCCAGCTTGGCTTGGGGCAGGCGGGATGTTTGTTGCATGGTGTCCAACTCAATGCCCAGGTAAGACAGGGAAGTGGCAGGACCTTCTGTTTTTTCCACTGCTAACGGATTGGCAAAGTCAGCAGCCATCTGTTGGAATAAATATAACACATCCTGACAGGAATCTGAACCTGTTGGGCCAATAATCATCTAAATAATGTGTGATATGCCCGGAACAGGACTTAAGCTTAGTGGCCCATTCTACAAATGTACTGAAGGTTTCAAAGGCTGCGCATGTGATAGAGCACCCCATAGGCATTGCCTTATCCAAGTACCATTGATCTTGGAATTTGAAGCCTAGCAGGTGAAAGTCATTAGGATGAACAGGAAGCAGGCGAAAGGCCAACTCTATGTTGCACTTTGCGAGCAACGCCCCACATCCACACTCCTTGATCAGCTTCATCACATGATCAAAGGAAGCATAACACACAGTACACAATTCCTGAGGGATGACGTCATGTACTGAGCCCCATTTTGGATGGGACAGATTGTTAATCATGTGGAACTCACTGGGCGTCTTCTTGGGAGCAATGGCCAAAGGTGATACATTGAGGTTATCGAATGCAGCATGAGAGAACGGGCCCACTATTCTGCCTAATTTTTCACCCTTTAGAATCTTACACCATGCCACCTCCGGCATTTCCCTGACCGATTTTTGAATAGATGAGTTAGTGCAGGGGTGTCTAACTCAAATTCATCGGGGGCCGCATCAGCAGTTTGGTCACCCTCAAAGGGCCGGTTGTATCTGTAGGACTTACAGTACAGGAGAGAAGGGTTCAGGCAGCTGTTGGATCTGTCACATCACAGGATGGCATGCGCTCAATATAAAAACAAGTGGAGGTTTCCTGAATGCATGTAAAGTGGAGGTTTCCTGTGCAGAACGGCCGGCGCCGCTAGAGGGCAGACGTTCTCTGGCTTGTAGGCTGCCGCGCATGCGCTGAAGAGGCGGCTTTCTTGCGTCAAAAAAGAAAAAAAAGCGAAAATAAAAGGTGAAGGCTGGCGGCCGGCGGCGGTACACGGGCCACATGACGAGGTCTGGCGGGCCGGATTCGGCCCGCGGGCCTTGTGTCTGACACCTGTGGGTTAGTGGGAGGAGACCCCTGCAGCTGGCATACGGAAGCCCTTGCTAAAAACCTTTTACCAGTTATTCTACGGCTGCTTTTACAAGTGAAGAAAGGGGAGCATGGCAGGTAGGGAGGCAGATGCAGCAGGAGAGGTGCCACAACCACCGCTCATTGAGGAGGTACAGTAAGCAGCCATTACATAAAGGAAGGCCGCAACTTTGTTGCAACTGTGCAAAGGGGTAAACACCAGAAGCGCTGATTGCCACAAAGGAAGCCAAATGCAGGGACCAATGCGTGAAGAGGTTTATGAAAAGCAAGATAGCATTACTGATCCTACTAAAGGTTAAGAGCACAAGCTTATGCATGTCTGCTCAGACCTATGTCTTATTGAGACCCTTATAATTCTCTTGGGAGTTCCACTTCTTCTAATGGTACATGAAAATACGGATGCTTCCAGATGGGAGTTTATTATGGAATCGGTGATGCTTATGCCCACAGGTCTTTGTTTTTGTTTTGTTTTGTTTTGCAGTATCTAAACAAGGCTGTGATCATCAAAATGCCAACACAAATGACTTCCTCTTTAAACATTTCATCCAGATTTCCCCTTACCAAGGAAAATCCAATAGGTACATAGGAACATAGCAAGCTGCCTCATTCAGAGTCAGGTAATTGGTCCTTCAGACTCAGGCCACCCGTGCTTCTCAGACTGTCTGCTGCGAGGACAAGCAGTTTATTTTCTCTAGGGGGCCCTGGACTGGATTTGGTCACGGAAGTGTCCCACCCAGCCTGGGCTGTAGTGGAGTCAGGGACCAGCACTGGGCTGTGGACCACCACTCTGAGCAGTCCTGAGTGGCAGTGGCTCCGGATTCAGACAGGTACTGAACTTGGGGGCTCCTGCATTCAAAACAGACACTCTCACCACTGAGCTACTGTCCTGTATAACCAATTATACATCTGTAGTCACTGCTGATACAGAAGCATGTTGGCACATTTTGCAGCATTGGTGGTATGTCATGCGTCTGGTGGCTGTCCTCTATTGCCACACTTGTTTGTGCCTTACAATCTAACCATTTTGTTTCTGGCAACTGCCAATATTGGAATCCTATTTCTATTTATTGTTGCATGTTCGGGTTGGGGGAGAGACTCAGGATCTCCATGCTGAAAATGGGGGTGGTGGTGGGGGGGTTACGTGTGTAACTACATGTGTGATTGTGGTGCCTCATTTGTTTAGGGGAGGCTTGGTCCTGGGAGCCAGTGCAGCAGAGTCATTGTCTGGCTGTCTGGCATGTTCTGCTTGGCTCACAGGGTTCTGCTGCTTGGAAGCCTGGACCAGATTGGGTTTCCCCTTGTCAATCCAAAGGTGGAAGGACTGGCTGCAACCATGACTCTTGCCTCCAGTCTGCTGATTTGCACCAGCAAGTGAGCGCTACTGTTTTGAGCCCATGTTGAGACTATGCTATGTTTAATACTACCGTCCCCAAGGGCTGCATTTGCATATCATGATAAATTGTCTTATCATGACTGGAGTGAGCCTACTCTTCTTAAACTCATGTGCTCTCCTCTCCCCTCTCCTGTTCAACAGCCACAAGGAAGGAATTCGGAAGCTTTTCCTTTTGCTTTCTGTTAACCCTGGTTTTTCATATTGTTCAAACCCAACTAACTGCAGTTACGTCTTAGCTACTGTTTGCTTGAAACAAGGCAACTTAAAACCAAGGCTTGTTTAAATAACCACAGTTAAAATTCACCACAGTTTAAAGTTTAGTCATAATTCTAGAATGTGGTTATTTTCTTTATTCATTAAATGTGTATACCGCCCTTCATTCGAACATCACAGGGCAGTTCACAACAAAAAATACAAAATGAGACCACAAAATACACTATACCACACTGACTCTGGCAGTAAGAATAAAACTAGGGGTGGGAGTGTCTATTTCAGGATCTGAAGAGGCTTATAGTCTGTCTTTCTCACCTTTCCAGAAAGAATAGTATGGCTTCAGGAAAATGGATTAACCTTTCAGGCCTTGAGAAATGTACCATCTTGGCATATGTGTTTTCCTGTGTAGATCTGACTAGCTCTGTTCTTCTCCCTCTGTCCTTTTGTTATGAAGTACTTTGTATCACATGAGACAATTTAAACCTTGTCAGATATGCCTGGGAGACTTTAGCCTAATATTGCTGATAGCCAAAAGGGGCCTGGGCATGACTCCAGACTGAGCCACTGATTCCTGTCTGACTCTGGGCAAGTCTCTTGACCTTCGTATGTTTTGGTCAGTCCAGCTATAATATTGAACTAAATTGCTGCAGGTGGGTCCCCCCCCCCTTCTCAGACACAATGGATATGTTTGGCTAGATTTTATGGGAAAATTAGTTGCTGCAGATATGAAACTTGGTGATATGGACTTGCTGCAGAGTGCAATACAAGATACGAAATGGTTTTCGGCCCTGAGTATATGTAAATGAGTATGTGTAGATTGTAGACTCCTCAGAGCAGAAGCTTTTCCTTTTAAAATTTTGGCACGCTCCAAAGCGCATTGATGGTGCTGTGTAGATAAAGCAAAGATAAAGAATCATATTTGCATGTTGCAAAAAGGCAGTACCCGGGGCCTGGCTCTTGGGTGCATTTATCATATTGCAGAATATTAGAACCTGCAATAGCAATGGCTTTAATGCAACTTTGGGACTCTTTTAACAAAATACCGTATTTTTCGCCCCATAGGGCGCACCGGCCCATAGGGCACACCTAGTTTTTTCGGGGGGGGGGATAAAGAAAAAAAATTTCCCGACCCTAGCCCCCAGAACAGGCTGCTATCCGCAAGCCTAGGGAGCCCAGCGGGAAGTCGCGCCGGTCTCCCCAGGTTTGCGGATATCTGCCTGAAGCCCAGGGTGCGCCCCAGGCTTCAGGATGCAGGCAGCTCTCCGCAAGCCTTGGGAGAGCTGCGCGACTTCGCGTCGGGCTCCCACGGCTTGCGGATATCATCCTGAAGCCTGGAGAGCGAGAGGGGTCCGTGCGCACTGACCCCTCTCGCTCTCCAGGCTTCAGCGAAAGCCTGCATTCACCCCATAGGACGCACACACATTTCCCCTTTATTTTTGGAGGGGAAAAAGTGCGTCCTATAGGGTGAAAAATACGGTACTATTAGATTAGGGTGGCCATGTGTCCTGCTTTAGAGAAGAGCTCTCTGTTTGATGGGCTGCAAAAAGGCAGTCCTTTATGGGAAGGGTGATCTGAAGAAAAAGACTTAAGAAGGGGGAGCAGAGCAGGAGCCTCAAATGTGCTCATCAGTCGTCAGCTGCTGGGCCAGAAGGAGGGCAGAAAGGGGGGGGGGTGGAATTTGCTGCATGTGGACCAAGCATCAAACTGGCCTAAACTCTGCTTTGTCTGCTCTGTTTGCAGTGACTTTCTGCAGATATCCCCAATAACATGTTTTGTGTGTTTTGTTCTTAGAATTTTATTTTTGAATTTGTTTGAATATTATTTGATGAGCAACTGTCAGCATCAACATTTGATCTCAGCTTCCTACAAATTGGGTACTTCTGATACATTAACTTCTATCTCATTGATAGACTGTAGAGGTGATTGTGTTTGTCATTGACCACCATTAACATTCATTGTTTTATTCTTAACAGTCGTCTCACTTTTTTGCCCCCTGATCAGAAAGTTCCCTCATTTTCATACATCCTGATGTGCATCTATATTCATTAACCAAAAATATAATTATTAACAAACAAAAAGTTGGCTTTACTTGTTTTTGTGAGTGGTAAATTGTGTGTCTGATGCATATATACTGTATTTCTAATAACATACCAGTAATTACATTATTTCCTAAAACATAATAGATGATTAATTTTCGTATCATCCTGTTTATGCTGCTTATTTTTTATTATTAATCCATGCAAAAATACAAATTGTGTTTTTTGTTCCTTTTTTTCCTTGTGTGGGACTCTAAAGCACGCCCTGCAGGCTATGCCTTGAGCAATCTGAACTGCAGGGGGGTGAGGTGGGCTACCCCATTGGCTTGGCAATATACTAAGTAGCTGACAAGGCAAAAATGACAGAGAGCAGTAACTGAGGGTGAGGGCAGCGGTCCATAGCATCCTTCTGCTCACTGCTGCTTGGGTGTAGCAAGGGTTTTTGTTTGGGGGGGGGGGGTGTCAGCTGAACTTTTTTTAGGGGATCCATCAAAGTGGCTGAGCTTTTTTAGGAGATTCCCCCCCCCCAAGTTGTTGAGCATTTTGGGGGATATCAAAAAGAGGACATTACAGTGGCAGGCTTTGGTTGGGGGTGTCAGGCTTCTTGGGGGGGGGTACCGCTCTTGGCTAGGCACATGCGCTGGAGCAGACAATAACTCTGAAGCAAGAAGCATACTTCAGTAGGCAATTACCGGCTCACTGACAATAGCATTATTTTTGTAACACTAAAAGACCAGATCAGGAAGAGTTAAAAATAACAGGGTGCGAACTGAAGTGAAATGGCATTGTAGACTGTAGAATCTTAATCCAAACTGGTACCAAGAACTGGATCACATCTCTAGTAACAGTCTCTACACAGATTAGATGTATTTCATTCTATTTAGTAATCATTTCTACTGTAGCACCTAGACACATACATTCACATATGCAAACTTAATGTAAACTCTGTCCTGTTTCTGGGAATGTATTCTCTCTTGGCATTGTGTAAGTGGCAATACTAACTGCAGTTGTTTTTTAAAATGGTGTTGATGATGATGCACTTTTCAGCTCGTGGATCCTTTGTGGGCAGGATCTTTTTTGCCCTTTGTCTCCTCTTGGGTTTATTATTCATCCAGTAAAGCACGGTGTCCTGTTTCAGTGTTACATAAATAATTGCACCAAAGGAATGGACTTAAGAGAAGCAGCCACTGAATGAATGTGAGATGAGTGAAAGCATATTGGCTGAAGGCCTCCAGAGCCTGGGAAACCTGCAGTGGGATATGTTTAAAGTTTTGTTTGTGCTGTTGAATGCAATCAACTTTCATTCTTGCAAAGGGTAAAATAACAAAAGAAACCAATGTGGCTGAAATGAGGAGACAAAGGGCCAAATGGTGGCAATTAAGAGAACGAGAAAATGGGGAAGGTTATAAAAACAAGCCAGATTATTTGCACAATGGGGAAAGGAGGAAAAGTGAGTAATGGCAACAGTGGTTGAGGCATGGTCAATTTAAAAGCAAATATCATTAAAATGTAGAGGCCTGGCACAGCATTCACCAGTACACCCTGTCAGTTGCAATTATGGGGAAACCAGATATTCAATGGATCTTTAGTTTTCATGCATGCCCACATAAAAACCAAGGACCACCATTCTAGAGGAGACCACATACTTTGTGTGTATATGTTGCAGATTGAAACCAGAGGTTCTCCCAGCAATGCAGGTGTGGGATTTGGTACTGCAGCAGCAGGCTCCATAGGGCGCAACTTCTTAGATAGGAACGTGTCTTGGAAGATGACAAAACTACAATCTGTAATAGGGTGTGAATATGTTTAAAATGTTCATAGCCATTTAGAGTAGTTGATGGCCACCTGGTGGTATGTGGGCTGAGTCTTGCCCCCAGTACTGGCTGCATTTCAGCCTCCCTACCCTTCCGTATCTGTGCAAGGGAGGAAACTCCCATCTCTCTGGGTGGGCATGCACGATGGAATAACCACCCTCCTCAGTGTTTGATGGACAAAAACTGAAGCAGAGGTTGTGGTAGTTCATTGGCAAGGACATGTCTTTCTGCAGGGTACAAAGTGCCAAAGTATATGACTTCCCAAGTTGATCTTATTGTCCGGTCTCGCCTCAAAAAATGAGGCTGCCATAGTCTGGTCTCATTAAAGCACCAAATATCAAACAAAATAAGAGCTAAAGCTAGTTGAGCTTCAAGCTTTTGGAAGCTGGCCTCTTCTTCCTCCCCCTTCCCCCTTCCCCAGCCTTGTTTGTTATTCTCTGTAGAGGGCATTATCTTTTTTTTTTTTTTAATAATATTTATTAACATTTCCAGTAAAAACATACAAATACAAACAGCAACAATAAAAACAAAACAAACAAAAAAAAACAACAAGTATAATTTCAAACCTTAATTTTCTCAACCTATTTTCCCCGACTTCCTCATACCTCCCCGTTTTGTATTCTAATTTCATTATCCAATCAGCAAATCCATTCCCTTGTTTCCCAAAAGTTTTTTACTAATTCCATTCCTTTTCTTAATCAAGGTCTCTGAAAACCACATTATTTTTAAACCCCTGTCAATCTAACATTCACTAATCTTATAGTATTTATTAAGGTAGTCTTTAAATTTCTTCCAATCTTCTTCCACTGTCTCCTTCTCCTGGTCCCGGATTCTGCCCGTCATCTCTGCCAGTCCCATATAGTCTGTCATTTTCATCTGCCATTCTTCCAGAGTGGGTAGATCTGGTGTCTTCCAATACTTGGCAATAAGGATTCTTGCTGCTGTTGTGGCATACAGAAACAAAGTTCTATCCTTCTTTAACACCACATGGCTAACCATACCCAGGAGAAAGGCCTCTGGTTTCTTCAAGAAGGTATATTTAAATACCTTTTTCATTTCATTATATATCATTTCCCAGAAAGCCTTGATCCTTGGGCACGTCCACCAGAGGTGAAAGAATGAACCTTCATTTTCTTTACACTTCCAACATTTATTATCTGATAAGTGGTAAATTTTAGCAAGCTTGACTGGGGTCATGTACCACCTATAAATCATTTTCATAATATTTTCTCTCAAGGCGTTGCACGCCGTGAATTTCATACCGGTCGTCCACAACTTTTCCCAGTCAGCAAACATAATATTGTGTCCAATATCTTGCGCCCACTTAATCATAGCTGATTTAACCGTTTCATCTTGCGTGTTCCATTTCAACAGCAAGTTATACATTTTTGACAAATTCTTAGTATTGGATTCTAACAGTTCTGTTTCCAATTTTGACTTTTCCACCTGGAAACCAATTTTCCTATCCAGCTTGTAAACCTCCATTATTTGATAATAGTGAAGCCAATCTCGCACTTTGTCTTTTAGATTCTCAAAACTCTGCAATTTCCACTTATTACCCTCCTGTTCTAGGATTTCACAATATTTTGGCCATTTAGACTCCGTATTAAGTTTTTTCAATGCCTTTGCCTCCATTGGTGACAGCCACCTTGGAGTTTTATTCTCCAACAAATCTTTATATTTAATCCAGACATTATACAATGCTTTCCTGACAATATGGTTTTTAAAGCCTTTATGAACCTTGACCTTGTCATACCACAAATATGCATGCCACCCAAAAAAGTTATTAAAACCTTCCAAATCTAAGGTGTCTGTGTTCTCAAGAAGCAGCCAATCCTTCAACCAGCAGAAAGCTGCTGATTCATAGTAAAGTTTCAAGTCTGGCAAGGGCAAATCCCCCCCTTTCCTTTGCATCAGTTAAAATCTTAAATTTTATTCTGGGTTTTTTGCCCTGCCAGATAAATTTAGAGATATCTCGCTGCCTCTCTTAAAACACTCCATCTTATCAACAATTTGCAATGTTTGGAACAAAAATAACATTCTAGGCAATACATTCATCTTAATAGCTGCAATTCGACCAGACAAGGAAAGCTTCAAGTTTGACCAAATTTCTAGATCTTTTTTCACTTGATTCCAACATTTCTCATAATTATCTTTAAATAGATTCATGTTTTTAGCTGTCATATTAATCCCCAAATATTTTACACTCTTAACCACAGTTAAACCTGTTTCATTCTGAAACCTCTCCTTCTCCCCTACTGTTAAGTTTTTCTCTAATACCTTAGTCTTTGATTTGTTTAATTTAAATCCTGCCACTTGACCAAACTCTTGAATTAATTCCAAAACCCTTTTGGTGCTAGATTCTGGCTCTTGTAATGTAAGTACCAAGTCATCTGCAAATGCTCTCAATTTATATTGTCTCGCTCCGACCTGAACCCCTTTAATCAGCTGGTTTTTCTTATCATGTTGAGCAAAACCTCCAGGACCGAAATAAAAAGTAATGGGGAAATTGGCCACCCCTGACGTGTCCCTTTTTCTATCTTAAATTCTTCTGTGACTACATTATTTACAATTAACTTTGCTTTTTGTTCAGAATATATTGCGCCTATACCATTTTCAAAACCTTGGCCTACCCCCATTCCATGGAGATTCTTCTTTAAAAAGGTCCAGGAAATATTGTCAAAGGCTTTCTCCGCATCCACAAATATCAGAACAGCTTTTGTGTTTATGTTAACTTCTAGCATTTCCAAAATGTCTGTTATATTCCTTACATTATCTGATAAATGTCTTCTCGGGAGGAAGCCCGATTGATCCCTATGAATCTCCCCCATCAAAACTTTTTTCAATCTCTTAGCTAAAATGTCGGCAAAAATTTTGTAATCCACATTTAGTAAAGAGATTGGACGATAGTTCTTAAGTTGGGTCTTTTCAGTCTCTGTCTTCGGTATAAGCGTGATATAAGCCTCTTTCCATGTATCAGGTGCTTCTTTCCCCTCAAGGATTTCATTACAGACTTCCTTCAAAGGTTGTATTAGCCATTCTTTTAAAGCCTTGTAATATTTGGAAGTCAGTCCGTCAGGTCCCGGAGATTTGCCCAGTTTCATGTTTTGAATGGCATCTTCTATTTCTTGTTCAGTTATTTTCTGATTCAGAAGCACTTTGTCTTGACATGAAATTTCCTTCATCCCATTTTTCTTCAAAAATTGTTCTATATCAATCTCTTTTTCTGGCCCTTGTGTATCAAGTTGTTTAAAATATCTCTGGAAGCAGCTTCTAATTTCAGTTGGATTGTTTATGTTCTTTCCATCCGCTTCTAAATTTGTCACTGTATTTAGTTTTTGTAGAGGGCATTATCAAGAGCTTAGGTACTAAAGGGTGGAAGTATTTGTGAAGCACAAAACTCTCAGCCTGCATCTGCAAGCTATCACCCTCAAAAGCACAGCCAAGAATCAATAGTGTGTTGTGGCCAAGACAATTACTATAAGCTAAACTTTAAACAAATGCATGGTTCATAAAAGTGAGGTTTATTAAAAACTTTGCAGAGAGCCATCTCTCATTGTGAAGAATGGAGTCAATTATGGCAGTGTTTTTTTTGTCTGAGAATAAGCCTCCTAGCGGTATCTGTGTCTTTGACTTGACAAGAACAGGGAGTTTCTTCGCAGGGACCATTCAAGCTGCTGCAAGGTTTGGGTGCTTGTCCAAACTTTTTCCAGAAAGTGTTCCTTCCTAATACACTGATTAAATAGTCGGGGGGCACTAGGGGGCGCATTGGAAGATGGCCGACAGTACCATCTCTCCGACCCACACGGGGTAATTAAGAGGCTGTTATGGGAGTAGGCAGCCTCCCTTGTTGCCCCAAGGAAATGGGGAACACTACCCTTGCCTGCTGTGCCCATAAATCACCCCCTAATTCGAAAGAAGGGGGTGAGGTTCCTAGGCAGAATGCCCCCGTGTGGACCTCGGCTCTCCTGGACGCTGTCTCTGATCGTGCACTAGTTGCAGCAATTTGGAATAATTAATTACAAAAGAAGCAAATGCACATATTTCAAGTGAAGAAGGGGAGTGAAGTCTGCTATTTTAAGTGACCTCTGCGAAAGAAGACGACAGGTTGGAGAAACAGGAATATTTTACGATGAAGATACACCAAAGGCTCGGTATGTTGACAACGGGGCTGAATGGGGGGGGGGGGACCTTTTTTACTTTCCTTCTATGTGATTTACAAGAACCCCTCCTCATTAGAATCGTCAGTTGAACTGACCCAAGCAGGATGATTAAGGTCTGTGTGGAGATAAACTTTAACCAAAAGTGTGCTTTATGGAGACGGAGAAGCAATAAGAGCTTTTGGGAATGGCACAGCAATTAATTCGGAGTCGCCATCTTGCCAAAGGATTTATAGCCAGGAGGAAGAACGGACTTGTTTTTAGACTGCATTCCTAGTGAATCTCCTCAGAGGTTTTGAGAAAGATGGCAGATTGGTGAAGATTAATGACGCTAAGACTGTTTTGATGTATGGAAGTGATGTTATATGGAAAACGTCTGGATATGGCTACTGGATAAAAAAAAAAATATCCACGCAGGATCACAAACTGTTCTAACCAGCTTGCGGAGACTATCAGAGGTCACAAAGAGAAAGGAAAAATATATGAAAATAACAACAAGAGATGTGGAAAAACAACAAGAAAGGACTGGATAGTACTGTGAACATCAGAAGGTTAGATTTGTGGACATTAAAACAGCAGTAAGAAGCAAGGAGTTGATTGGATCCCCTTTGGAACTTGAAATATGGGTACCCCCAACAAAAATTTAAAATTTGGCTGTGTAATTTGGAATTTATGTAATTTGGTTTGATTTGATGTGATTGGTCGGTTAATAAAAAAATATTCATAAAAAAAAAGATTAAATAGTCAGCTGATAGGAGGTGAGTGTGCTACAAGCACTGTCCACATAGCTTGTCTTTTTAAGTCCTTACTGACTGACATTATTTTGTTGGTGAAATCAGTCTATGATAACTTTCATTTCAACTCCTCTGTGAGTGCCGCTGTATACTTCATGAAGAAATAAAATAGTGACTTCTACACTTTCCCACACTTCAGGATAAATCACAAGAAAATCACATGAGTAAAACACATTAGATACATGCACAGCACATGCATTTTGGCATGAGTCTGCCACACGGTTATGTCAGGTTTCAAGGGTGCCTTCCTTTATCCAAGGAATTTCAACCTCTTACCAAAACACTTAGCCAGGACAGCCTGGTTCCAGGTGCAGCAGAGTCTCAACAAGCCAAGGTCACACACAGATAATCATTCTAAGTCCAAAACAAGTTGAGGAAACACTTTCAAGGTCAAGGTCTCAGATTGTTCAGCAAAGGGGAGCAGCAGGACCAAGGAGCCAGAGGCTGGTGTTGTTTCCAGCAACTGGAAAGATCTATCCTCTGCCTGCGCTACTTTTTTGAACCAAAACAGTGTTGACTGCCAAGGTGATTTTCAAAATCTAATTGAGTTGGGGAATTTTTTATTTTTTTTAATAAATTTTTTATTAAGAGTTTTGTTAATACAATAAAGAAAAAAAGACAGAATAAACAAAGAACAAACAAAGAATAAAACAAACATAAAATTTTACATCTTGTAATAACCATCTTTTCTTCATTTTTTCCTTTTGGACTTCCTCACGTCTCTCGCTCCTACATTCCAAGTTAATAAAACTTTAGCCAGCAACTTATTACCTTATTTTCATTCTTATTGTACACAATTCCAATATTTTATCCCTAACTTTGAATATTTTTATCAAAATCTTAAATACCTAGTTTTAACATGATATTCATTCAAAATTTGTCTTTCTCTTTTTTTTTTAATACATTTTTATTCAAGATATACAATTACACACATCGAGACAAAAACAAAATACACTTATTAATAAACATATTAATTCTAAATAATTTACATAATACATTATATTCTTTCCCCGTTTATACAAAACACAAACAAAAGCAAAAACACCAACATAGATTTCTCTATATTTGGGCTCTATTTAAGAGCCCTGGACTCCCTTCCACCCTTTTGGTAAGTATCAAATAAATTCCACGGTCACGTATTTTCTTTTTAATCTTAAATATTAGTTTTTCTCTGTAAGTGTTAATCCAAAAACCGCCAGTGCTTTCTACAGTTCGTTTCCAATATATTTCCAATATTTACTCCAGTTTTTTTGAAATTTCTGTTCATCTTGATCTCGTATTCTATCTGTTAATCTAGCAAGTTCAGCATAATTTACCATTTTAACCTTCCAGTCACTTATGCTAGGTATAATTTCCGTTTTCCAGTTTTGCGCCAACATAATTCTTGCGGCTGTGGTGGCATAGAGGAATAGCATTTTGTCCTCTTTTTGGATTTCTTTACCTGGCATTGCCAGCAGGAAGGCTTCGGGTTTTTTGGGAAAAGTGTATTTAAAGATTTTTTTAAGTTCATTATAAATTAATTCCCAAAAAGCTTTCACTTTGTTACAAGACCACCACATGTGGTAGAGGTCGCCTTCTGCTTCTCCACACTTCCAGCAACTTTTATTCTTTAATCTATACATTTTTGCCAGTTTGACCGGCGTATGATACCACCTATAAGTCATTTTCCAGATATTTTCCCTCAATGCCGTACAAGCCGTAAACTTTATGTTGTTATTCCATAGTTCCAACCATCTTTCAAACTCGATATTGTGACCGATATCCATCGCCCACTTTATCATTACCTCCTTCACCTCCTCGTCTTTTGTGTACCAGTCCAATAATATATTGTAGATCTTAGATAGAACTTTACTCTCACCCTCTACCACTTCTTCATTAAATCTAGATTTTTTATCTTCAAATCCTATTTTCTTTTTATCTTCATTTAACAAACCATTCACCTGATGGTATTGCAACCAGCTAGTAAATTGGTTTTTAACCTCCTCATACGGTCTAAGTTTGACACCTTGTTCTGTTTTAATTATAAGTTCTTTATATGTGGCATTCTTTTCTTCCATATTGGTTTTCTTAATAGCCAGTACCTCTATTGGTGAAATCCACCATGGGGTCTTTCTTTCCAGAAGATTTTTGTTCCTCTCCCATACCTGAAATATAGGTCCCCTGAAGATATGGTTTGAGAAACCCCTGTGTATCTTGACTTTTCCATACCACAGGTACGAGTGCCACCTGAACCTGTTGTCAAAGCCCTCCAAATCCAATAAATCTGTGTTTTCCAGTTTTATCCAATCCTTTAGCCATACCAAACATGCCGCCTCGTAGTAAAGACTCAAGTCCGGCAGGGAGAAGCCCCCTCTTTCTTTTTTATCCACCAATATTTTCATTTTTATTCGGGGTCTTTTCCCTTGCCAGATATATCTTGCGAGAGCTCTCTGCCACTCTTTACATCGACTCAAACCTCTAAGTACAGGAATTGTTTGAAATAAGAACAACATTCTGGGCAGAACATTCATTTTAACTACCGCTATCCTTCCTAGAAAGGATAGTTTCATTCTCTCCCAGATTTCCAAATCTTTCTTGATCTTCCTCCAGGTGACCTCATAGTTGTCCTTATATAGGTTGATATTTTTTGTCGTAATTTTTTGTCGTCAAAATTTGTCTTTCTCATGAAATTCACTCATTCTCATAATCTTTTCAGCTAACTTTATGGTGCCCTGTTATTTTCAAATCTCTCATCCTTCTTAACACTCATATAATTTACAGTGTTTTTGAAGATAGTCCTTAAATTTCTTCCAATCCTCCTCCACTGCTTCTTCTCCCAGGTCTCGGATTCTGCCGGTCATTTCTGCTAACTCCATGTAGTCCATCAGTTGCATCTGCCATTCTTCCAGCGTGGGCAAATCTTGAGTTTTCCAATGTTTAGCGACAAGTATCCTTGCTGCTGTTGTTGCATACATAAATAATGTTTGGTCCTTCTTTAACACCCTCTGGCCAACAATGCCCAAAAGGAAGGCGAGTTGGGGAATTTTAGTTTTGAAAATTTGCAGTCCTGAAAGCTGGTATGTTTTAACTTATTCTTGGCTTCTCTTGCTTGTTTTTGTGTTATTTATATCATAATGGCCATTGATTACAAACAGTAAAAATCTGACTGACTGGTATCACAGTAAGTAAAAGGTCTGGAGGCTATCTATTCCATTTTCTAAATGAAAATTTAAAAAACCCCTCAAGGATGTAGCCTTGAATACCCCTCCCTTTAAATTTAGCCCCCTCTCACTGTAAGTTGGGGAAGCTGGAATTACATGGGGATAGCTTTCCTTCCTCCCTCCTTCTGACATAATGTCTTCAGAATGGGATCTGATGGATCTCAGGCTCATGAGGGCTTACTGTCAGAGAGCAAAAGCTGAGCTACTCCTACAGATCATTTCCTGCCTTTCCATTCAGAAAGGGGACATGTGTGAAACACTCCCCATCGTCTTGCTGATGTGCTCCTTGTTTGACTAGTGCTTTTTTCCTTTCCCTTGCAAGGGAGAGCTCTTGAGTTTAAAATATTTAAAGCTATGAGTTTTGTAAGGCTCTTGCTTTTGTGCCGTGGTCCTTGTTCTAAAAATAACAAGAAATGTCAGCCTTTTGGGTTTAGTTCTGCTTGCTTACTATAAGTATACCTGTACATTGAATGCTTCTATTATTATGGATAGTTACACAAGGGATTTAAACCTTAGTTCTGATGGGAAACTTTGGACAAGCCTTTCCTTGATATCCAGAATGATATTTAGTCTAAATTTTTGGGAATTATATAGCATGAAGATACTGAAGAAAAAATGCTGTATAGTGTGACAGTAGAGCTTAAACGATTAGTGTTGCGTGAGAAGAGAATGAGAAGTTCTTTCATCACCTCCCTTACTCATTTTCATTGGAAAGTGCCTGTAGGGGCCTGTGTAAACTGCAAACAGTTTTGTTACGATTTAAATGCCATGACTTTCATTACAGCTTGCAGTTGCAGGGAGTCTTTTTCAGTCTGGGGCAGCATTCTGGGGGTCATATGCCAGCCTGCAGAGCAATGGATGTGACTCTCACCTTTTTACCTTCAAGTCACACAGAAGTAAGATGTAGGCATCTCGGCACCTCTCCATCCAGGCAAGCAAGAAGCACCATCAGAATTCAAGGACACATTCCCTCATATTTGCATAGGGATGTCTTTAGTTTTAAAACTCATTTTAGCCATTGTGGGGCAAACTCTGAGGGGCTGCTGGGTACCACTGTGAGTCAGTTAGATTTACATTACTGTATTATTTTTTTAGTGGCCAGGTGGGAAAAAAAGAGAGAACAAATCTTTAGTCAAATTGTTCCACTGATGGCAATGGGAAGTGCAGTACTCATTGCCTGAGGGCCTAGCTGGCAGCTTGCTCCGGATGCACTGTTATTACTGTCCTTGTGCAAGTTTATTGGAATACAGCCAGAGAACCCTGATGGTGAATCTAACCTTGTACAATGTGCTTCTTTCCAGTGCCATAGCCTCCATCTTGAGAGCCTGGTTAGACCAGTGCTCTGAAGACTTCCAAGAGCCACCCCATTACTTTTGTTTGAGAAAACTTTTGGATTATCTGACTCGGGTCATGCCGGGCTCGGACCCAGAAAGAAGGGCACGACACCTGTTGGAGCAGTTTCAGAAGCAAGAGCTGGTGAAAAACAGTAAGTATTATCCTGGAATGTTACAAATAAATATTTACATGCTGCATATGTTTGGACAGCTTTGGGATCAATAGGATTACAGTGGCCAAGAGGATTGTATACTTTGCACTATATGCTTAGTGAATCTAAGTTATCTGCTGTTGTTCAATGAGAGGTAGGAAATCAACTGGAGAATAGCCCTCTACCCAAGGCATCATGGATTTTGAAGAAGACCAACTCAGGACAAAAGGGAGAAATGAGCAAAGAGGAAGGCATGTTTGGCAAATCCTCACCATGATCAACTCCCACCTGGAAACCAATGTCCCCCACTGTGGAAGGATGTGTGGATCCAGAATTGGACTCCACGGTCACTTACGGACTCACTGCTAAGACTGTGTTAATGTACAACTACTTTACTCTGCCACAAGTGTCACCAGAGAAGAAGGAACTCAAGCATTCACCACCAAGTCATTTGCCTTGTGTTCCTTCATCATTGAAAATTATAAACGCCAGTTCAAAATTCCATGCTGGAGATGTTGGCATGTAGGTAAAGGTAAGGTAAAGGACCCCGGGATGGTTAAGTCTAGTCATAGGCAACTGTGGGGTGTGGTGCTCATCTCACTTCAGGCTGAGGAAGACAGCGTTTGTTCACAGACAGCTTTCCAGGTCATGTGGCCAGCAGGACTAAAGCGCTTCTGGCAACAGGACACCGTGGTGAGTGCCAGAGTGTACAGAAATGCCGTTTACCTTCCCGCTGCAGTGGGTACCTATCTACTTGTTTTTGAACTAGCAGGAGCTGGGACAGAGCAACGGGAGCTCACCCCATCATGGGGATTAAAACTGCCAACCTTTCGATGTGGCAGGCCCAAGAGGCTCAGTAGTTTAGACCACAGCGACCGTTGACTCAATGCACAGATTTTTCACTTCTGAAAGAGCCTTCTAATGTTACTTTCCTGTGATCAAGCCAGCTTTTTTCAGCGACGGCATTTGTCTCATGAAACGTCTTTCCTTAGCTGCTGTCATGACAAAGGAAGTGTCAGTGGTTGTTTTTTCCTATCTGAGTGGTGCATTGGTAACAGCCAAGGACAAAGGGAAAATTTATGTTACCAGGTCAAAGGGCCCACTGGAACAATTGTGAATAGTAGTGACACTGGAATGCTATGCACTGTGACAAGCCTGACAAATAGCCTTGCCCATCTCCCGAGACAGAAGGTTTCCTATGGGCAAAAATTAGCATTGCTAGAAGGCTATTGAAACCTGTGCAATGAACGTAACCATTTCAGTGACCGGCTTTCGCGGAAAGGCGGCAGGAAGTGGACAGGAAGCGACAATGCAAGATAAGAAAACAATACAATAAGGATCAGCTCTTCTGAGCCCCTTTAAACCTCACCTACTTGAATGTTCCAGAAATTATGACCAAATTACGCTGTTAATCAGCTGTGGCGCCAAATTGCTATTATCCATTTATTATCCTTTTTATTTTTATTTTTTTAAGGCTGACTGCATCATACCTAAATGGTTCTTCTCATCAGAAATTCCAGAGCCTACAAGTGTTGCTAATTTGTGTCTAATTATGTTCTTTTCTGGATCTGGTTCCAGCGGATCAAACAAAGGAAGTCTAAATACCAAGGTCTATAATTAGATATTCACAGGCTGAGCAATGGTTCCCACAGAACCTCCTAGGTACAGAAGCCTTGTCTCTAATTTCCCCATGAAAAGATTTAAGCATTTCTCAGCTGAGCTGCAGATGTTTCAGGGAGGACAGTCCATCCAGATATTGAACACTTAAAGGAATAATATTGTTAGAAAAGTAACAATAAAATATGAGTGCCAATAGTTTGGGGGAAAGATTGAAGCTGCTTGTGGTGTTGTTGTTGTTGCTTTTATTAGATGGTTGTGCTTCTATCACAAAACAGAGGCAATGGCACCCTCCCTCCCACCATTGTGCATAACTGGAACTCGTTTATTTAATGATACACGTTTCTAAAATATTAGAAGAGACTGTCAGCTTAGGCAGTCTATGCAACACAGGCCAGGCTCCAAATCTATGTGCAACTAATTCTTGGGGTGGGGGCCTTTCAAAATATTAGTTTTCCTTGAACAGCGGCCCCCAGTCCCTCGCCACATGATGTGCTGCTTCTGAAATTGAGGGGAGTTTCCCAAGCAGCTTGTGATGGGATGTGGGTGTAGATGGAGGGGGGGGGTGATGGTTAAAGCTATTCAAAGGAGGGAGGGGAGGAAGTTTTAAATTCCACTGGGTTTGGGCAAGTGTTGGGCCAAATAGCTTGCTTGATGCTGGTCATGGGCTCCAACAATTCTCATGGTTGGACCTTTTTAGGATCTTTTTTGCCTCTTGCCCTGGAACTTCAGGGCTCATACTTCAAGTAAGACATTCTGCACACTGACCCACCTGAACAAGGTTTACTCAACTCTGAGAGGTGAATGAAGCATAGAACTAACCGCGATGGAAATTGTTTGGAGACGGGGGGGGGGGTTGGTTCTGTGAGAGGAGGTGGGGTGCTGAGGGATAGATGTTCCTACCCCACAATAAAGAATTACACTAAGAGCCTTTTTGTCCTTTACCATTTTCACACATTTGCAGGTGTATTCTGCAACATGTTAGTGATACAATAATAGTGGATTAGTGATAGATTTATACCAAATCAACTACCATCATCCCTGACCACTGATCCTGTTAGCTAGGGATGGTGGGAGTTGTAGTCCCAAAACATCTGGAGGGCCGAGTTTGCCTATGCCTGTACTGTACTAAACCATCCACACATCATTCCGCTTTATTAGTTCTGCAATACATCTCATGGCTGTCTAGAAGGGCACTCTTGCACTGTACTGCAACAAAAAGTGGGACAAAAATAACCTTGGAACATTTGTAGTATTAAAAAGACTTACAGCGTTATTATGAATATAAAATCAGAAAAGTTCATGTTTAAATGTTTTTCACTTGTTTCAGACTTTTAAAATGTTGTGTTTTAAAGTGTTGTGACCTGTTCTTAGGACCTTAGGGTGGGTAAATTAATAATAATAATAATAATAATAATAATAATAATAATAATAATAATTTATTATTTATACCCCGCCCATCTGGCTGGGCCTCCCCAGCCACTCTGGGCGGCTTCCAAAAGAATATTAAAATACTATGATACATCAAACATTAAAAGCATCCCTGAACAGGGCTGCCTTCAGATGTCTTCTAAAAGTCTGGTAGTTGTTGTTCTCTTTGACATCTGGTGGGAGGGCATTCCACAAGGAGGGCGCCTCTACCGAGAAGGCCCTCTGCCTGGTTCCCTGTAACTTGGCTTCTCGCAGTGAGGGAACCGCCAGAAGGCCCTTGGTGCTGGACCTCAGTGTCCGGGTAGAACGATGGGGGTGGAGACGCTCCTTCAGGTATACTGGACTGAGGCAGTTTAGGGCTTTAAAGGTCAGCACCAACACTTTGAATTGTGCTCGGAAACGTACTGGGAGCCAATGTAGGTCTTTCAAGACCGGTGTTATATGGTCTCGGTGGCCGCTCCCTGTCACCAGTCTGGCTGCTGCGTTCTGGATTAGTTGTAGTTTCCGGGTCACCTTCAAAGGTAGCCCCACGTAGAGTGCATTGCAGTAATCCAAGCGGGAGATAACCAGAGCATGCACCACTCTGGCGAGGCAGTCCACAGGCAGATAGGGTCTCAGCCTGCGTACCAGATGGAGCTGGTACACAGCTGCCCTGGACACGGATTTAACCTGTGCCTCCATGGACAGCTGTGAGTCCAAAATGACTCCCAGGCTGCACCTGGTCCTTCAGGGGCACAGTTACCCCATTCAGGACCAGGGAGTCCTCCACACCTGCCCGCCTCCTGTCCCCCAGAAACAGTACTTCTGTCTTGTCAGGATTCAATCTCAATCTGTTAGCCGCCATCCATCCTCCAACCGCCTCCAGACACTCACACAGGACCTTCACCGCCTTCACTGGTTCTGATTTGAAAGAGAGGTAGAGCTGGGTATCATCCGCATACTGATGAACACCCAGCCCAAACCCCCTGATGATCTCTCCCAGCGGCTGCATGTAAATGTTGAAAAGCATGGGGGAGAGGACAGAACCCTGAGGCACCCCACAAGTGAGAGCCCAGGGGTCTGAACACTCATCCTCCACGACCACTTTCTGAACACGGCCCAGGAGGAAGGAGCGGAACCACTGTATGACAGTGCCCCCAGCTCCCAGCCCCTCAAGACGGTCCAGAAGGATGTTATGGTCGATGGTATCAAACGCCGCTGAGAGATCCAGCAGAACTAGGAAACAGCTCTCACCTTTGTCCCTAGCCCGCCGGAGATCAACCAGTGCGACCAAGGCAGTTTCAGTCCCATGATGAGGCCTGAATCCCGACTGGAAGGGATCCAAATGGTCCGCTTCTTCCAGGCGTGCCTGGAGTTGTTCAGCAACCACTCGCTCAATCACCTTGCCCAAGAATGGAAGATTTGAGACTGGGCGATAGCTGGCCATCGTGGCCGCATCTAAAGATGGTTTTTTAAGAAGTGGTTTGATAACCGCCTCTTTCAGCGGGTCTGGGAAGGCTCCCTCACGGAGGGAAGCATTCACCACCCCACGAAGCCCATCGCCCAGTCCTTCCCGGCTAGCTTTTATAAGCCAGGATGGGCAAGGATCAAGGAGACAGGTGGTTGGTTTCACTCGTCCAAGCAGCCTGTCCACATCCTCGGAGGTAACAGATTGGAATTGATCCCATGCAATTTGACTAGACAGGACTCTAGCACTCTCCCGCCCCGGCCCTGCTCCCACGGTGGCGTCTACCTCTTCCCGAATCTGAGCGACTTTATCTGCAAAAAACTTTGCAAAATCATTGCAGGAGATCATGTGGCCCGTACTGGGCCCCGATGTAGCAGGTGGTTCCGCTAAATTGCGGACCACCTGAAAAAGTCTCCTGCTGCTGTTTTCTGCAGATGCAATAGAGGCGGTGAAGAAAGTCTTCTTCGCCGTCGCTACCGCCACTTGGTAGGCTCGACATTGAGCTCTAACCTGTGTCCGGTCAGCTTCAGAATGAGTTATCCGCCACCGGCGCTCTAGCCGTCTCAACGATTGTTTCATTGCCCTCAGATCCGTGGAAAACCACGGGGCTCTCCGGGCTCCATGCAATCGGAGAGGGCGCTTCGGAGCCAAACAGTCAATAGCCCTGGTTAACTCCACATTCCAGCGGGCCACCAGGGAATCAGCTGAAAAGCCATCAACATGGGATAAAGCATCCCCTACCACTCTCTGGAAACCATTTGGATCCATTAAGTGGCGGGGGCGGACCATCCGAATCGGTCCCACCTCCCTGCAGAGGGGAAGGGTCGCGGAGAAGTCCAGTTGCACCAAGAAGTGATCTGACCATGGCACTTCTTTTGTTTCACTTTTAGTTAGTGTCAGGTCACCAACATCCGTAGAGGTAAACACCAGGTCCAAGGCATGTCCGCGGCTATGGGTTGGGCCAAACTTATTCAGGGACAGCCCCATGGAGGCCATGCTTTCCATGAAGTCCCGAGCGGCCCCTTGTAAGGTCGTGTCGGCATGGATATTAAAATCCCCTAGGACAACCAAACTAGGTGTCTCCAGGAGAACATCCGCCACGACCTGAAGCAGCTCGGGCAGGGAATCCTTGGTGCAGCGGGGAGGTCGGTACACCAAAAGGAATCCTGTACTGCCCCTATTGCCCAACTTCCAGAACATGCACTCAGAGAACTGGGTCTTCCCAATAGGACGCCTGGTGCAAACTAATGACTTCCTAAAAATCACTGCAACCCCCCCCCCCCCCGCCCACAAGGCCTGGGTTGCTGTGCGTAAGAGAAACCTGGTGGACAAGCAGCAGCAAGAACAGTAATAATAATAGTAATATTATTAATAATATTACTAATAATAATAGTAATATCAGTTGAAAGAAGAGTGGGATCAAAATGTGATAAATAAATAACATAATCAGTTCCTATAGTTAACCTCTTCTGAAATATATGGCTTAGAGGCAAGGATTTACTGAATCTCCACCCTCTCTGAAATGATTTTTTGGACTTAACAGAAGAAAGTCTGTTTTCTTCTGGCCCAAGTCCATTTTAGTAAGATAATGTGTCCCTAGTGCAGGAGATTCCTAGCCCTTCTGTCACAATCTTTTATCTGCCCTTCTGATGTTCAGGCTCCCCATGAGATTCTCCTGCTTCAACATAAGGTGGAGGTCATCATTATTATTTTGTAGCATGCTGTGCCAAACGGCTCAGGGCTATGCTGGGGATGTAAGAGGCTATGTTTGGTTCACTTATTACAGCAGACCAATACAATCCACATTCCCAAATGTATTTACAGATTAGAACATAAATCCCAGTTGGACTGTGGCCTTCTCTCAATTTTGCAGTGCACCTTTTAATGTGCAAGAAAGTGTTCACAAAAAATATATTTTACATTAAAAATATGTATTTTCCAGAAAGAAGCCTGGAAAAAGGAGTATTTTATGTAAAAGTGCATACAAATTGTGAACAATTTAACTGTGGACTTTTCATGCATTCTTTCCAAATATCATTAAAGCAGAATCCTTTTGCCTACAATTGGTTCTGGACTTTTCTTTCCCATTCTCTCTTTCAGTTATTGAAACCTTATGCTTGCTTTTTGTCTCCGTATATACTCAGCATAACAGGGTCCCAGCTTCCTTTGGGCCTCCATAAAAGAGGTTTAGTAGGTGATGTTTTGCTGTATCTCACAGTATTATTATATTCTGGACAGATGGGATTCATGACACCTTTGCCCTTGAAGAAAAAATGGAGATGAGTGGATCAGAAGAGTTCTCTTCTTTCCCAGAAGACCTTGTGGCAGAGCAGCTAACCTACATGGATGCTGTAAGTATAACATATGCTTCAGAACGTGATTCTGAAATGTGTGCTGTGGAGAAGGCACAAATTCCTGCTGGACTCATCCCAGGCTACACTGTTAGATCAGGAAGGAGACGGTTCCTAATCTGTTCCCACAACTTGGGACAGCTGTGCTTTCTCATTGTGTTGTCTTGTGCTGGTGGGTGGGACCCAATAAGGTCAATTCCTCAATCATCAAAGGCTTTTATCATCTGGTGGTTCCTTTTCTTGTAGCCTTTGACCCCTTAGACCTAATTGCAAGCACTGGCCGTTTTCCTTCTTTGGACTGAAGACAATTCTGAGCCCTTCACTTGCTTACTAAAATGCAGGTAGAATTGGTCCTTAGTGAACTTGACCTCATGGGGAAGTGGGCTCTTAGATTACTTCCAATTACATATCTGCCATGTTGTTTTGTGTGTGCTGAGATGGCTTTATTGTTTGCAATTGTCAGAGCCTAAACAACTTTGCCCTCCAAATTTTCCTCAGGGTCCTCTGTGAGTTTTGTTGGTGAATACTCTCCGAATGTCTGACTATTATTTGGTACATTAAAAAAAAAATGCTCAGCAACAGTATTAGACATTCAAATTTTTTGCAGTAGCAGTCAACACCTGTCAGGGTCCATCAGGACAAGTGCAATTGGCATGCTATAGGTAAATTTCAATGTCAAATTTTGATTCCAGTCTTCAGATATCTATCTTCTATATTAAAATTTCAACATAAAAAAATCTAACTTTCTGTAACTGAAAATATGCAGGGAGTCAATTTTATTTCTTTATTTCTTTGCAAAAATTCATTTTTGTTCTATTTTTCTAGTTAAATGGTAAAGCAAGTACTGTAAATGGGATAGTTTAGCTGGTAGAGTATGATATTCTTAATCTCACAGATTGTAGGTACAAGCCTCACGTTGGGCAAAAGAGTCCTGAATTTTAGAGGGTTGGACTAGATGACCCTCGTGGTCTCTTCCAACTCTTACAAGTTTATGATTCTATGACTTTGTGATATTCATCTTGCATCGTGTTCATAGACATAAAGTTGTACTAGGTTACTAGCAGTGGAGGGCATTAGTCCACTATCCCCCCGCCCCCCATCCTCAGTCTGCCCAGCCCCTGCCAGCCTGCCTTCTCCCTTGCAGCCACTCCAGGGGCACCGGCACTGGCTGCCATATTCATAGAATCATAGAGTTGGAAGAGACCACAAGGGCCATCGAGTCCAACCCCCTGCCAAGCAGGAAACACCATCAGAGCACTCTTGACATATGGTTGTCAAGCCTCTGCTTAAAGACCTCCAAAGAAGGAGACTCCACCACACTCCTTGGCAGCAAATTCCACTGTCGAACAGCTCTTACTGTCAGGAAGTTCTTCCTAATGTTTAGGTGGAATCTTTTTTCTTGTAGTTTGGAACCATTGCTCCGTGTCCGCTTCTCTGGAGCAGCAGAAAACAACCTTTCTCCCTCCTCTATGTGACATCCTTTTATATATTTGAACATGGCTATCATCTCACCCCTTAACCTCCTCTTCTCCAGGCTAAACATGCCCAGCTCCCTTAGCCGTTCCTCATAAGGCATCGTTTCCAGGCCTTTGACCATTTTGGTTGCCCTCCTCTGGACACGTTCCAGTTTGTCAGTGTCCTTCTTGAACTGTGGTGCCCAGAACTGGACACAGTACTCCAGGTGAGGTCTGACCAGAGCAGAATACAGTGGCACTATTACTTCCCTTGATCTAGATGCTATACTCCTATTGATGCAGCCCAGAATTGCATTGGCTTTTTTAGCTGCCGCGTCACACTGTTGGCTCATGTCAAGTTTGCGGTCAACCAAGACTCCTAGATCCTTTTCACATGTACTGTTCTCAAACCAGGTGTCACCCATCTTGTATTTGTGCCTCTCATTTTTTTTGTCCAAGTGCAATACTTTACATTTCTCCCTGTTAAAATTCATCTTGTTTCTTTTGGCCCAGTTCTCTAATCTGTCAAGGTTGTTTTGAAGTGTGATCCTGTCCTCTGGGGTGTTAGCCACCCCTCCCAGTTTGGTGTCATCTGCAAATTTGATCAGGATGCCCTTGAGTCCATCATCCAAGTCGTTGATAAAGATGTTGAATAAGACGGGGCCCAAGACAGAACCCTGTGGCACCCCACTAGTCACTCTTCTCCAGGATGAAGAGGAACCATTGATGAGCACCCTTTGGGTTCGGTCAGTTAGCCAGTTACAAATCCACTGAGTGGTAGCATAGTCAAGACCGCATTTTACCAGCTTCTTTACAAGAATATCATGGGGCACCTTGTCAAATGCCTTGCTGAAATCAAGGTAGGCTACATCCACTGCATTCCCTTCATCTACCAGGCTTGTAATTCTGTCAAAAAACGAGATCAGGTTAGTCTGACATGACTTATTTTTCAGAAATCCATGCTGACTATTGGTGATCACAGCATTCCTTTCTAGGTGCTCACAGACTGTTTGCTTAATGATCTGCTCCAGAATCTTCCCTGGTATTGATGTCAGACTGACTGGGCGGTAATTATTTGGGTCCTCTCTTTTCCCCTTTTTGAAAATAGGGACAACATTTGCCCTCCTCCAGTCTGCCGGGACTTCGCCTGTTCTCCAGGAATTCTCAAAGATGACTGCCAGTGGTTCTGAGATCACATCTGCCAGTTCTTTTAATACTCTTGGATGCAGTTCATCTGGCCCTGGAGACTTGAATACATATTCCTCCTCCTTGGTCTCAGTGCTTCCATCATAGCACTTAGCTGGGAGCAGAATGGGGACAAAATGAGCACATTGGCTCTGGCTACGCCTTTGGGAGCCAGTGTGGTGTAGTGGTTAAGAGCGGTAGTCTCCTAATCTGGGGAACCGGGTTCGTGTCTCCGCTCCTCCACATGCAGCTGCTGGGTGACCTTGGGCCAGTCACACTTCTCTGAAGTCTCTCAGCCCCACTCACCTCACAGAGTGTTTGTTGTGGGGGAGGAAGGGAAAGGAGAATGTGAGCCGCTTTGAGACTCCTGAAGGGGAGTGAAAGGCGGGATATCAAATCCAAACTCTTCTCTTCTTCTTCTTCTTTGGTGGCCTTCCTGACTTCTGCCCTGCCAGCTGCAATGGATACCAGCTCCTGTGGGTTACAAGTTGCCCATGAACTGGAAGCAAAAAAGTACAGTGGTACCTCGGGTTAAGAACTTAATTCGTTCCGGAGGTCCATACTTAACCTCAAACTATTCTTAACCTGAAGCACCACTTTAGCTAATGGGGCCTGCTGCTGCTGCCGCGCCGCCGGAGCACAATTTCTGTTCTTATCCTGAAGCAAAGTTCTTAACCTGAAGCACTATTTTTGGGTTAGTGGAGTCTGTAACCTGAAGCGTATGTAACTTGAAGCGTATCTAACCCGAGGTACCACTGTAATCGAAATAGCTGCAAAATACCGTATTGGCCCAGATATAAGCTGCACCCGAATATAAGCCGCACCTTTAAAATTCAAGGGGGGGGAGGCAATACCGGAATACAAGCTGCTCCCTTAAAATTCTGCAGGCACTCACACCCGTTTTACCGTATGTCTGTTTCAGCAGCGATGCCATAAAAGCCAATTTTTGTGAGGTTGCTAATTTAAACCGCACTTTAACTTTTCACAGTCGGAATTGGGGGGGGGGGAAGGGTGGCTTACATTTGGGCCAATACGGTAATACAGGTATGCCACAGCATATTAACAGATGATAGCTAAATTCAAACATAATATAAAACCAAAGTTTGAGCTTCCAAAGCAGCAGACCACAATTTAGAACTGTTTGTCACCTGGAAATAGATGTTTGCTTCCTTCCTTTGGTACTGTTGTACTTCTGACTAATGAATGAGCCCTCAATAGATGACCAAACTCAATAGATGACCTAATTCTACTCATGTATGGCCAATTGAATGCATCAAAATGTTTATGAAAGCAGACTGGTAGAAGTCTGGTCTGCTTCTGCAGGTTCGAAATACTTATCTGATTCCATACCAAAGCAATTTGGCCATCCACTTCTCAGTGCTGGTGGACGGAATGAAAATGGTACATGGAATTCCAGCTGTTGAACTATTGTTTAATTGATATCAGATAGGACCCAGCTTGGCATTTAGATTCCAGATTTACTTTTTGGAATGTTTAGAAAATGTAGCTTGTTTCCCTAATAATGGAGTAATTCAGACAAAAATGGCTGAGAAAAAAATAAAAATAAGACTGAATGTGGCAAACCAAACTGATTTTCCCACTGCTAAACAGTCAAACTTCTTTCTAAACTGAACAGTGTCTTATCTCTCCATTAGTGGGAAATGCTGCTCCAAACAAAGGTTTGGGTGTATACATAATTCCTGGAATTGCATAATTGAGCCCCCATTGTCACTTTGCCATGGCAGAAAAGCTGTTTAAAGCCAGGGAGGTGAATCTCTTTCAGCCACAGTGCGACTACATTCTATTGTGTGCAACATTTTTTGTGTGGGGCCACATGGTGCTGGTGGGTGGAGCAGTGAATGTGATCCTTTCCTACCGTCAAGAGGGTGTGTCAAGAGTATTTGTCAGGAATAAATCACACAGAGTGAAGTTATTTATTAGAAGAAACAAGGTCAACTCAAGAACACCAGAGTCTTCTCTGTAGGTCTTGCCCCTATGAGGCAGCCTTCCCACAGCTGCCTAAATCTGCTCCTCCCGCGGGTCCTTCCCAAGCAGCCTGAGACTAGCCAACGCACCTGTCCCTGCTCCTCCCTCTTCATACCTCATCTGGTCCTGGGAGACCAGGGGGGAGGGGAGCTTGTTGCCGCAGGATGGGGAGACCCCCCCCCCGCTTCTTCACCAGCCTGACTCCTCCTCTCTTGCCTCTGCCTTTGATTCTGGACTTCTCCCTGCCACAGCCTCTCCCTGCTCACTAGACCCTGTGTTCAGCTTTGCAGGTGTGCATTTCAGTGATGATTATGAATAATATTGTGCTGATAATATGTATTTTGTGTTGTTGTAGAAACTGTTTAAAAGAGTGGTGCCCCATCACTGCTTGGGCTGCATCTGGTCTCAGAGGGATAAGAAGGAGAACAAGCACTTGGCCCCCACCATCAGAGCCACCATTGCCCAGTTCAATTCGGTGACCAAATGTGTTGTCAGGACCATCTTGAATGGAAAAGAGTTGAAAACACAACAGCGAGCCAAGATCATAGAGAAATGGATCAATATTGCACATGTAAATATGCATTTTGTACAAACTGTCTCCCCGGGAAAAGGAAATAATCTGTCTTCATTATGGGAAACATCAGTGCCATGGGTCTTTTGCTTTAATATTTTCATTAATGCTAAGCAAATGGGTTTTTTTTTTGTTCTTCTCCTCTAGGGTAGCTTTGGAAGTTGTTGTTGTAGTAGTAGTAATAGTAGTTAAAAATCACATTTCTGTTTGTCCATCCTTTCCCTGTTCATCAAAGGCATCCCATATGGTTACCCCATGCCATCCCAAAGCCACCACCTAAGTCTATATGGCAAGACTATAAATGGCAGTATGCTAGCCATCAAGGGAAGTACGCTGAATTAGCATTTGTCAGCCAAATTTGCTTTTTGGGTAGCTTTTTGGGTTCCATGCTTTTCCATGCCCAGAAACTTCTATTTAATGATGAAGAGTGTTGTGTGACTTAAAAGTAACACGAAAGCCTCCACAGGAAACAGGGATGTGAATATGTTTTTGAATAAATGCTCTTTAGTTCTCTTCAGCTTGGTCATAGAGGCCCACTTTTACTAATCTTATAACTGGAAGAGCTGGAAACTATTAAACTGAATCAACACCATTGCCACACACACACACCAAAAGTTAAAAGTGAAGAAAACAAGAACAAGGTGCCAAAACCTACATTAAAGCTTATTTTTAGATGCTGGAAAGGGCCAGGGAGACACACTCTCTCTCCTTAAAGTGCTCAATATTTGTTCAGGTGGTTTTAGCAGTAAGAATTTACAGCAGCTGCCATATCCTAAAACAGGAAATCACCCATCGGTGTGTAATAATTGATATTTAACCCTCTTCTGTTTCTTAATCACCTCTTCTGCAGGAATGTAGGATCCTGAAGAATTTTTCCTCCTTGAGGGCCATTGTTTCAGCACTACAATCGAACTCCATCTATCGGTTAAAGAAGAGCTGGGCATGTGTCGCAAAGTAAGACTTTCCCACCTCTTCTTTGCAATGGAGAGCAACCTTGTTAATTGTTGTTGATCTTGCTGCTTCAGTGTGTGGGTCTCATGCCCAGTTCCTCCACAGTTGATTAGAGGGTCCAGGAGGAGGCGACAGGGTGTGAGAGGCAAAGTTGTCCAATAGCCTCAAGAACAGTCCTCCTAATTATGCAGATTAGTGAAAATGCCTAGCCTAGAAATCTCTATAGGGAGAATATTGCCGGCTCCAGGCTGGCTAGTTAGGACAAGGAAGCTCCCTTGCATAATGTGGTCGGTTTCCTGCAGTTCCTTCCCCTGACCAGAGTTGGGAGATGGTGGCATACAAGATGAACCCCGATCTGACATCCCTCCAGTCCCCAGATTGAGAAAGGGAATAGGCAAGACCTTCAAATATCTGTGGCTGCTACCTGTAAGTTTCCCCCTGTGGTCACATAGCAGCTGTAACGGTTGAGGATCTTCATCAGGAAAAGTTCATGGAGAGCAGGATTAACCCACACACCCTTCACACAACAGTGTGCTATAAATTGGAGCCCATCCCCAGTGGGTGCTATTACAAACTTTTAAGAAAACAGGAGACAATCTGTGGTCACAAATCTTTCACAGCCATCTCCTTTTGTGTCCCAAGTCCAGCCACGGGCTCAGGTTCTGACAAGACAACAGTAGCACCACGGTCTAATCTCAACATGTTTAGCTTTTAATTTGTTTTGGGATATCTGAAAACCTCAGTTTTCAATCAGTTTCTTTTCTGCACAGGGACAGGATGTTGATGTTTGAGGAACTGTCAGAAATTTTCTCGGATCACGACAACTATTTGACAAGCCGGGAGTTGCTAATGCGGGTGAGAAGTAGTGGATATCTCAGTGGTGCATTAAAACACTGCTTTTTAAAACCTTGTGAGCACTGCTCTCAGCTCCCCCCCCCCCCCGCTAAAATGTACAAATGTGATGGGCTCCACTTGGATCAAAATGGAGCCAGACCTCTGATATTTACCATCATAAAGGTCAGAGAGTGGCTGTTAATCTGTGACCATGGGGAAAGCCAACAACAAAATCTGAAATGTGACTGATTTGGGATAACTAATCCCTTAAAGGGGATGGTCTGAGTTTTCTATTCTATTCAACTGAGATGGGATGGAAGATATTGACAAGCACCCAGAAACCATGGAAAGCCAGTGGAATATTCAGAGATATGTACCATAGGAAAACTCATATGCAAAGATTGACAAAATATGGATGTGTAAACTAATGCTTGGAAGCCTTAGTGAGCTATTTTATGAATATGTTTTTTCTTTTAATATCAGAAACCTGTTGGAAAGACAGTAATCATTTAGATGAATGGGAAATCTATGGTGAAAAAGCTGCATTGGCAGAAGTGTTACTCTACATGTCAACAAGAGTATTGAGTACAATAAATTAAAAACTTTAGGAGGAACAAAACTAATTGCAAAATCACTGTGTCTAGAAATACCTATTCAAATAAGAAATTGAGTACTTAAAACATGCACACATACACAGCCCAAACTCTGAGAACAATTTTGAGCTTGATGTGGAGGCAGAATGTGAAAATATTAACTAGGTAAATGTGCATTCAGATCATGGCAAAGAGACAGCTTTTTTTGATATGATAATTATACCTTGCAACAGTTAGCTATAGAGCTTATAATAGAAGTGGCGACCCATAAATTAATATTGAGTTGTGCCCAGAATCTGGAAATGTTAAGTGTCACCAGAATGCTTGGAAATAGTGATCACAGTACTCTGAGCTTCAGTTTATTATGAATAGAAAATTGCCCAGGAAGGCCAGCAAAGTTTCATTTAATTTCAGTGGAAGGAAATTCACAAAAATGAGAGGCTTCATTAAAATAAAGTTGAAGGAGAGAGGGGGTTGGACTAGATGACCCTCAGAGTCCCTTCCAGCGCCACAATACTAGGATTCTATGACATGTTTGTAAGTTATTTAAACTTTAATTTATACCATGGATTAGAGAAGGTGTGGAACCATCTAAGGATAACAACATAGTTACATAATAGTGTGAAGGAAGCCATAAAAATTGTGGTGTGCGGTGAATTCAGATGAATCATGAAACAAAATGGGGCATTTTTAAGGGGTTCTGGGCTTGTTCAAGGCACCCTGAACTAAAGCAGGGGTCTGAAGCACTTAGTGGTACTTTGGATGTTAACTGGATGTTAAATTGGATGTTAAAAAAATGCTACAGACAAGGATCTGCTAAAAGCAAAACTAATGTATGCAAGCTTATCATATAATGAAAACTGGGTGAGTTAGAAGAGCTCCATTGTGAATGAAGTAGAGAAGCTAAATGAATTATTTGCTCCAATATCCATTGTGGGAGATGTTGGAGAAAGACCCACATCTGAACCTTTGTTTTCAGGGAGGGCATCTGAGAAGCAGTGTCAGGTTGCTGATCCCCACAACTGCACATCAAAGCAGCCTAGGGAACAATGGCAATAGGTTAATCAGCCTGTGCCAGAAGTCCAAAAAGTGTTGTGAAATATGGCTTCCATTCATACAGTTATTGGGAAAGTGCTCTCCAGGGCTGCAGTCGCTGGAATGTAAAAGCAAGCATTTTCATTTCCTGACTGTCTCCTTGTTAGTCAGCAGACCAGAGATATTAGTCATCATATCCCAGTGCAAGTGTACAAGAAACTGGTGCTTTTTCTTAATACAGCATTATATAATAGGGGAGATGTTTATTAGAACATATTTTAAAGTAAGTTAGGAACAAGATGTTTAAGAAGAGAGAAAATGTTAAGTGTTTAGAAGTGAGAAAGTTGTAGTCCAGATGTGTTTGACTTGGAGAAGATGGGGAATTGGCAGGACTCATGAACTGGCCTATAAATATTTTGCAAACAAGCTTATGGCATTTTGGAACATTTTCCTTCACAATGCCAGGAAACAAAGATTTTTGAACCTCTTTCTTTCACTTTTTTCCAGCAGTAAGCAATGTTTTCTGGACTTGAGAGAACAGTACATAAGTTTGCAATTAGTATGAGAAATGTTTGCAAGCCTCTTTCGTAGCCTCTTTCGTTACTTGCCCTTTTCACACTACAGGAAGGAACGTCTAAATTTGCAAATTTGGACAGCAGCGTGAAAGAGAACCAGAAGAGAACTCAGAGGAGGCTTCAACTGCAGAAAGATATGGTGAGCCTTCTCCCTTTCATTTTCTCTATGAGATAATCATAATATTAAGAAATTAAGATTTAGAGCAGAAGGTGCCCTTTTCTGAAGAATATAAAAATAGAGCAATTGCAAAAACAGTCTTGGAAATCTCCTAGTCCTGATGCGAATATAATGGTTTGGGTTTAGATGAAATTGAAAACCAGTGTTTTCATTTCATGAATGAGCCTTCCCATGTGAGCCTTGGGCTCACATGCATTCTGTCCTGTTTCTTCCTCTTCCATGCCTGGGAGAAGATTGAAACCTCCTGCTTTTAAACCACAGCTCCCTGTGACATCAGAGCTCAGGGAAATGTGGTTGATTTAAGCTGCAATTTGAGAGCAAGCCAGGATTGGAAACCATCCCCTTGGGAAACAAGTCAGAACTAGTATTTTGTTTAAAACAAATAAATTAAGATAAGCCTCAGAAGTTAAAACATATACTCTGGGACCAAGATTATTTTATAGTACAGTACATTTAAAATCTGATGTGGGAGGAGGCATTGATCACAGTCAGCTTACGTTGAAATGACACCAGACACTATTTGGAAACTCAGCTCTTGCCTTTTAAGTCTTCAGGCAGTTGGTATTTTGCTGTATTGCAGAGGTTCTCAACCTATAATCTGTGCAACCTTGGGTTCCTGCAAAGCTTATCAGGTGATCTTCATGAAAAGATGTAGAATGGTTGACAAAGCTTCCTTGGAATAGAGCTTTTCAGCCACTACATTCCAATCATTACCTCGGCCATTGGCTGGAGCTGTTGGGAGTTGGAGTCCAAGAGTATCTGAATGGCCATAGATTCCCCACTGCTGTCTTGGGTCGACGTAAAGGGAAAAGCTTGTAATGTGCAGCCACGTTCTAAGAGGGCAGGAAGGTTCCTATGAGGTTCCTATGAGTAGGCACTCAAAGCCTTGAAGGGCTTGGAATTGGACCCACAAACCAATTGGTAGCTGTTGAGGCTGAGGAAAGATGGGTGACTTGTTTCTGCTGTCATCCTGTGCAGGGTGTAATGCAAGGCACTGTTCCTTATCTTGGTACTTTTCTGACTGACCTGACAATGCTGGACACAGCTCTTCAGGACTACGTGGAGGTAGGTTACACAACAGACCCACCAGCCTGCTTTCTGAATGTGATTCCTAATAGCTGTGTGGGTTTCATTATAACAATCACGGGGGGGGGGGGGGAGAGAGAAATGCCAGAAGCAGAGGCAAGTGGAATCTTCATTAGGAAATAATTGGATATTGCTATCAAATGGAATTTAAAGTGGGGAGTTCTCCCAACTATACTCTACATCAAAAATGTAGTTTTTTTCAAACAGGTGGGAAGGAATATGGGTGTCCTGGATTATATGTAAATTACTTAGTTGGAATACTCTTGTGAAATATTATTCTGAAAGCTGAGTTCTTCTGAGATCTACAGAATAATAGTATCCACATTAAGGTAGAAATACTCAGGAGCCAATTCACATGGATAATTGTCCTGACCTGAGCATTGCAGGCTGTGGGATCCCACCTGGAATCCTGCAGCCAGTCTCCGTTCATATGAAGGCGGTGTTTGTGAGAACCAGCATCTCCACACAGAGCACGGCAGCCCAACTATTCCTACCAAGTGGGCTGCAATAGTACTTCAATCCAGAACCCGTAGGTCGCACACTGCCATGTCACGTGAGGGTGCAGTGGAGTGAGCCCCACATTGAATGGCTCCTCCCCAGCCCTCAGGCTGCCTCCCCAAAGCCTACTAAGTAGGCACCAGGCACCAGGTGTGATGCTCTGGCAGGATCGTAGAGGTCTTCCACCTCCTTCCCAAAGCTGGGAAAGCACTAATTAGGCTTTGGGAAGAAGGAGGGAGGACTCCAGGACCCTGTCACAGCCCTCATGCCTCCCTCCCCAGCTTTGGGAAGGCAGAGCAATGGGGTCAAATGTTGGGCCTCCTGTCGAACTGCCCTGACATAGGAGCTTTACCAGTAGTGTAATGGAGGGAGGATGCAGCTCCAGGACTTTTCTTCAGAGCAGTGACTATGATATTGTCCACAGAACCACCAGGCTAGCTCAGGGTCAAGCGACGGAAGGAGGTGACGACAAGACTTTCAGTTGGTGGCAGATTGGAGTAGCCAGATTGGAGTATGGTGCCCTCTTCCTGTAGGCCCAGGGATGATGGGAGTCGTAGTCCAACCATATCTGGAGGGCTTGAAAGATTAGTCCTTTTGAAAAGCAAGGAAAAGATGTGATCCTATAGCAAAATACATTTGAAAGCAGCTATTTTACTGTTAAAAACTGTATAATTATTAAATTGAGAACATATAGACAAATGGATTTCAAAACTAATCCTTCCTCTCTCTGTTTCTTGCAGGGAGGGCTAATAAATTTTGAAAAGAGAAGGCGGGTAAGTTTGCTTTTTCTTTACTGTGTTCCCTGGCTGATCTGCACCTCATCCTCTTTCTGGCTTCAGAGGCAGGCAGGAGGTGACACAACTAGATAAACTTGCAAATGGAACTGCAAGGCAGCCTTCAGGGGACATCAGACACAGCTGCAAAACTTCCTCCTAATCCAAACCTTTGAAAGCAATTGAGTGCTCCCCCCCCCACTCCATTCTGTTCTGATTAGCTACACAAAGAAAAATCTCTTCAGATGCTTCCTATAAATTAAGTTTTGCTGTGTTAGGAAGACATCACTGAAGATATTCAGGGCACGCGTAACATTAAAAAAAACAAAAACAAAAAACAGTATTTGGAGGGGTGTGTGTGTTCCAATGCTTAAAGTGGATTTTGGATTATTGTATTTAAATTAGTTTTGGCTCTCTGCTTGCACCTCGCTTCTGCCCCTGCTTGGAGCTAAGGAACATCCCTCTTGCTTTGTAGCTCCAGTGTTGGGGGGAAGCCCTGGAGGAAGCTTGTATTGCTTGCCAGAGCCTGGCTGACCTCTCGTAAAACCCCACATACACTGTACAGCACTTCAGCATAGCCTATGCAGCACAGAGTGCCCCCTTAGGTCCATTCATTTTGTTGAAGCAGCAGAGTGTGGGCACCTTTCAAAACCAGGCTGCACGCTATTGCAGGTGAATCTGTGTCATGCCATCTTTAACTTCTCTGATTGTCCTGTAGTTTTCTGCCACTCTGGTCTGTTAGCAACTCTGTGTTTAACTTTGTTCCCTTATTAATAGTCTAATTATTTTATTTCCTTTTTCAGGAGTTTGAAGTGATTGCTCAGATTAAGCTTTTACAATCTTCCTGCAATAGTTATTGCATGACTTCAGACAGAAAATTCATTCAGTGGTTCAAGAAACAGCGGCATTTAACAGAGGAAGAAAGGTGAGGTGAAACATTTCTATATGGTAGATTCCTCTCCCCATCCATCTCTCTCTCTCTCTCTCTCTCTCTCTCTCTCTCTCTCTCTCTCTCTCTCGTGTGTGTGTGTGTGTGTGTGTGTGTGTGTGTGTGGTGTTCCCATCCATCATAAAAGATAGCAGAACAAATATATGTTTGTAAAACACTGGCAATGTAAGAACTTGGAACTGTGCATACATGGTACTTGTCTGGCTCTGGTATTCATATATTTGTAAGGGACGCAGGTGGCGCTGTGATCTAACCCACTGAGCCTCTTGGGCTTGCCGATTGGAAGGTCAGCAGTTCAAATCCCCGTGACGGGGTGAGCTCCCATTGCTTTGCCCCAGTTCCTGCCAACCTTCAGTTTGAAAGCACGCCTGTGCAAGTAGATAAATAGGTACCGCTGTGGCAGGAAAGTAAACGGCATTTCCATGCGCTCTGGTTTCCATTACGGTGTTCCGTTGCACCAGAAGCGGTTTAGTCATGCTGGCCACATGACCCGGAAAGCTGTCTCCCTTGGCCTGAAAGCGAGATGAGCGCAGTAACCCCATAGTCAAATACAACGGGACTTAACCGTCCAGGGGTCTTTTACCTTTACCTTTTTTACCTTATATTGGTAAGAGGAGTGTACTTGTACTCCCATTTCACCAAGTGGAAATGTTCCAGGGGTAGCACTACTGGGTTTAGTCTGGATGAAAGAGCACTAGAGCTTTATAGTGGCTTTGTAATTTGTTTTATTTGCAAGCAAGCAAACAAAACGTATTCAAAGTAGTGATGGAGGACGATTTTGTTCACTCTGCATTTTAAAGTGAACTAGCCATATTCATACCTCCCAGACCAATACACAAATCAGATTGTAGTCTAAATAAATAAATTAATAAATAAATTGTCCAGTAGCACCTTAGAGACCAACTAAATTTGTTCCAGGTATAAACTTTTGTGTGCATGCACTCTTCTTCAGATACACTGAAACAGAAATCACCAGACCCTTGTATAACAGTCATCAACAGGTTTACCATACCCATTGAGTCAATCACCCATCTCCTACTACCCTTCTGATAAAAACCCCACCCCACCCTCCCACTGTATATAAGGGTCTGGAGACTTCTGTTTCAGTCTATCATGCACACGAAAGCTTACACCAAGAACAAACTTAGTTGGTCTCTAAGATGCTACTGGACAATTTTTTAATTTAATTTTTTTATTTATTTTGACTGCGTCAGACCAACATGGCTCCCTACCTGAATCTAGATCAGATTGTAATTATTGTTGGATGTTACAATACAGTTCTCAGCTCAAAGAATATGACACTTGAAATTGTTGTTCTTTATAAGAACTAAATCATATTTTAGGATAAATAAATAAATAAAACAGTATTTAAATAAGGAATTTCTTACAGATTTTTAAAAAATCAGATTGATGCAAAAATGGGATGGAACAGACTTATCAATGAACATATGCAAAATATGCTATGGACTGGAAAGAAGAATGATCCAGCCATCTGTAATTGGAAACCAGTAGATTCTTCTGCATCAGGCAACAAAGCTGCTAATATTGCACCAGTTTATTAGAGATAAACTTATGCAGCTGCTGCAAGGCTGCTGCACTTTCACCTCTTTCTCCATCTACTGTGAATGTGGCTCCAAACCTTTTCTGCTCCTCCCTCTAGTTTGGAGTAGTGTTACCCTCTAAAGGGTAGATTCTAAGCCATCAGGACACATTAACATTCCTTTGTTAATTCTGAAATGGCTCACTAAAGTAAAATCTGTAGTTTTTTACTATTAGCCAACAGTCATCTGAGCCAAGGATGGCCAGCCAGCACCTATGACAACTTACAACCCATGTATAACATGTGGCTTAGCTACTGTGGAGACGACCTTTTCTTCTTCTTACTCCCTGTGTTCCTTTTAGCTTTGCTCACATGTAGTTTTCCTTTCCCCCCCTTTCGTGCCATTTTTTAAAATTTAGATTGTGAGCCTACAAGTAGGGACTTGTTTACTTTTATCTGTGTATGGTACAGTATCTAGTAAGTTTTAGATACTATTTTATAAACTCATCCAATAATGTCTGTGGTGTGCATGGGTACCCAGACTGGTCCTGATCTCTTCCTGATTCCTGCCTGTGCTCATTCACATGTTATCTTGATCAGCTACATAGCTGCTCCCACTCTGCCCTGGCCACATTGATATCTACTCCCCATAGGGTTATGATGGATCACATGGTTACATACCACCCTGGCTAACTTTTAACTTAGACCCCAGAGAACGTGTCCTATTTTGTTTAGATGAAGTGCATAATAAAAGGAATTACTGTGCAGCAAAAAAAAATGCAACTCAGTATTTATGCCATTTGCCTTAAGTAATTTTAATAAGAGTAATTGTTTTGTTTTTGTTTTAATTATGTAATTTGTGTTTTTATCTTGCATTTTTATGCTGTAAACCATCTTGAGATCTATGGATGAAGGGCAGTATACAAATTTATTAAATAATAATCATGCATAGCCAAAACGTTGCTTTGATTCAGGTACTTTATTTCACGTTTAGCAAGATTTTAATGTAGTCCTAACTCCAAAGTGACCTCCATTTTGCAGCTATGCCCTCTCCTGTGAGGTGGAGGCAGCTGTTGACACAACGACCACATCACCAAAACCTCGGAAGAGCATGGTGAAGAGGCTTAGCCTGTGAGTATGGATTGAGGGCGTTGGTGTGGGCTTGGGTGAACAGCACTATGAATAACCCCCCTCACCTCCAGAGAGGAGCTCACTCACACCTTCCTTTAGCCTGGTGTGATGTGGCAGCTAAGCCAAGGTTTGGTTTCTGGGATCATGGTTCAGCTCCCTCCTCCTTAACCACAGCCTGTAGCCAAAGAACAAACCTTGTGCATCTGTGCTAAACTATGGTGTAGCTTATAGAATCTTCATCCTGGAGAAGAGTGACTAGTGGGGTGCCACAGGGTTCTGTCTTGGGCCCGGTCTTATTCAACATCTTTATCAACAACTTGGATGATGGACTCAAGGGCATCCTGATCAAATTTGCAGATGACACCAAACTGGGAGGGGTGGCTAACACCCCAGAGGACAGGATCACACTTCAAAACGACCTTGACAGATTAGAGAACTGGGCCAAAACAAACAAGATGAATTTTAACAGGGAGAAATGTAAAGTATTGCACTTGGGCAAAAAAAATGAGAGGCACAAATACAAGATAGGTGACACCTGGCTTGAGAGCAGTACATGTGAAAAGGATCTAGGAGTCTTGGTTGACCACAAACTTGACATGAGCCAACAGTGTGACACGGCAGCTAAAAAAGCCAATGCAATTCTGGGCTGCATCAATAGGAGTATAGCATCTAGATCAAGGGAAGTAATAGTGCCACTGTATTCTGCTCTGGTCAGACCTCACCTGGAGTACTGTGTCCAGTTCTGGGCACCACAGTTCAAGAAGGACACTGACAAACTGGAATGTGTCCAGAGGAGGGCAACCAAAATGGTCAAAGGCCTGGAAACGATGCCTTATGAAAAACAGCTAAGGGAGCTGGGCATGTTTAGCCTGGAGAAGAGGAGGTTAAGGGGCGATATGATAGCCATGTTCAAATATATAAAAGGATGTCACATAGAGGAGGGAGAAAGGTTGTTTTCTGCTGCTCCAGAGAAGCGGACACGGAGCAATGGTTCCAAACTACAAGAAAAAAGATTCCACCTAAACATTAGGAAGAACTTCCTGACAGTAAGAGCTGTTTGACAGTGGAATTTGCTGCCAAGGAGTGTGGTGGAGTCTCCTTCTTTGGAGGTCTTTAAGCAGAGGCTTGACAACCATATGTCAGGAGTGCTCTGATGGTGTTTCCTGCTTGGCAGGGGGTTGGACTCGATGGCCCTTGTGGTCTCTTCCAACTCTATGATTCTAGGATTCTATGATCATCAAGTTACTCACATGTACTTAATTCCATTTAAAAAACAAGCCTTCACCCCTGCATATGAGGCTAGGAAGGACCTGCATTTTTAAAAATTTTCAAAACCAAGGCCATCATGCACTCAAGTTTCAGCACTTTAAAACCCCACTGCTTTAAGCCTGTGTTTAACTCTCCCTTCACATAAGGGGGCTTTAAAAAATAGAACTGCAACATCAATTCATTGAATTAAGGGATCAAAAATGTCCCCCAATTACGGTAATCAGGAATTTCCCTTACCTGTGCTGTACCTTGCTGCATATGCAGCTTTAATTGAGCATTGTAATTGATTAATCATCTCAAATGATGGTGGTGATGATGATGTGACTAAAATGTCTTTGCTGAAACAACAGCCTTCCATAAAGGTGCATAACTGTAGCTGGCTTTTGCTCTAACTTGATTGATCCAAGAGGCAATGGCCTAATGCACAAAATTTGCTTGAAGAAGAGGAAACCTTGAGTTAAAAACATTTTGGGAATCTTGGCGTTTTGAGGCCCAGTTGTGTAAACACCCACAGAAGTCTTTTGCCATTTTCTCAGTGAACATATGACATGCTTTGTGACTCACCAAGCCTCCCACAGCCCTTCAGGGGCTCAATAAAACTCCTGTTTTCTACCTGCTGGGAACTGCAGAGAAACCAGGATGGTTGTCAAGGGCTTCTTGGCAAGGCAGCATGTACAACTGTCAGGGCTGGACTGCATTTTGCCCGGTAGGCCATAAGTTGTTATTTCTTTTACAAAAATGGTTTTAGCAAATGAAGAATAAACTGAAGATGCATAGTGCCTATGTTTAATTACGGGAGGCGAGGAAAATAGCCATTTTTACAGATTTTCTCTGTTTGGTGAAGAGTCTGGGATTTAGCTTATTTTACAGTGTTCCCAGTAATGATTCTGTATTTCCTTGTTTCATTACACTCAGTTTTTCAATAAATCAACTGTCACATTGTCTCGCTTCTCATAATCGTATCTTATCATTTGGACACCTTTCTAGACCACAATAATGCAATCATCTAGTGCAGGACTATTGATTTCCCTGCAATTATTATAACCAATTGCCATATGGGCATGTTATCATTTCTCTCTGTTCTAAGAGGACATGATCTTTTACAAAACTCAGTAGTGGATTTATTGGCAGAGTATATCCTGCAATGCAGTCAGTTTCACCTAATACAACACTCCAGAACAATCTCATTTTAGGGGATGACCAGAATGTATGTATTCATAACTTTACATCTCCAACAGACATAGTTTGAATCTTAACAGATATGATTAAGTCTAGCTGGAGTTCAGTGTCACCTAAAAATAAGTTTTTTCCCCTTTGAGTGTGATACTGATGGTTTGTTGAGGAGAATGTCTCTGGCCTAGTAGGCCACCAGTTCTACAGGCCTGTTCTATAGGGCTTCAGTTCACACCATATTAAATCTCACTTCTGAATGTACTGTTTGGAGATACAAGGGCTTGTGCATAAGAGCAGTATCTGCTTTATGGGTGGAGTTATTTGAGGATACCTTAGACGTGTTCAGCATCTCTACTTCCCACCAGCACTTGGTGCCCTTTCATTTCCTCACTTGCTTTTCGCCAGGTTATTTCTGGGATCTGACCTAATTGCCAACAGCACCCCGACCAAAGAGCAGCCCAAGTCCACGCCAAGCGGGAGCTCTGGTGAAAGCATGGATTCCGTCAGCGTATCGTCTTGTGATTCCAACCATTCAGAGACTGAGGACATCTGCATCTCTCCCACAGACACTCCCGATGAGCCCCAGAAGAAAGTATGTATTTGCCAATGTCCAGAGAAGACCGCTCTTAATTTCTAGTGGGGTGGTGAGCCTATGGGCCTGCCAGCTCCTGCCTTCCCCCTCATAACAGCACTGGGCTGAGGGGAGAGGTTTAAATCTCTGCCGCAAGCCCGGTGCTGTGGGGCCTGTGTGAGAGCGGGGTCTGTTCATGTTTGTCAGTGAGTGTGTGGTTGAAGGAACTGCAGAGAGGCCACACCGATTGTGATAGGGTGCTGTTTTATGTTTTGCCCATGCCCTCTGCCTGCATGTGGCTCTTCAAGGGAGGGCCTTTGCATCTGCATGTGTCCCCCAAGCCAAAATGCTTCAGCCACCCTAAATTTGGAAGACGTTTTTTGGGACTCATCAAAGGTGCTTTAAAGGCATGGTGTGTAGGCCACCCTGTGCGTAACCGAACGGACAGTGTTTAATTCCCCTGTTTTCTCTTGCTTCCATCATCTTCCTCCTTGTCTCAATCCCACCCCAACTTTTTTTTGCTGCGCACCTTGTGGCATTGTAAAATTTATGAAAGAGCCTCAAATACTTGAGCCCTGGGGAAACTCTAAGGCTTCTGTTTTTATGGACAATGGCTAAGTTTCCAGCTATATACAAAGCCATGCCTACTGAAATCCCTAAAGACCTACCTGTGGAAGATGCTCTCCTGCAGTGGGAGAGCTCCTTTGCAAGATAAATATACATGCTTCCAAAACATCTTTGAATCTGCTGCCATCTGCTGGCCTGCTCTTCTAAATGCAGGAAAGAAATTTTCAGTGCCCTTTAATGGGTACATACAGTGTTGATAGTTTGTAATTATTGGATAATTATATAAATCCAAAAGCCGTCTTAGCTTCTGTAATGGCTCTTCTCCAGGCAAAAGTTTAATATGAATGGTAATTAGAGATAATTAGAGGTAATTAGAGATATAGGTCTCAGGGCTCAGTGATCATTTCTCCCTTCAACTTAGAAGAACACAAGGTCAGTGTAAACTTTCCAGCTACCAAAGAAAATGGTGATATTCACTCATTAGATGAGTTGGCAGGAAAGCATTTTTACAGAGCCTACTAAATTCCCATAAACTTGTTGGTAGGAGCAGTAACATTTTTAAAATAGAAGGAAGGAAAGCCCACTTCTCATGGGAGAGTCCTCTGCTGAAAAGCTCTTACCATCATCAAGTTCTTCCTGAAGATGACTTGGAATCGTCTTTCATGTAACGTGAAGCCATTGCTTCAAGCCCTACCCTTGCTCCATCTTCCATGTGACAGCCCTTGAGATATTGGATGATGTCTATCATATCTCCTCTCAGCCTCCTCTTCTCCAGGCTAAACATACCCAGCTCCCTCCAGCATTCTGTATAAGACTTGTATAAGACCCTGGATCATTTTGGTCACCCTCCTCTGCACAAGTTCCAGTTTGCCAATATCCTTCTTAAACTGTGGGGCCCAGAGCTGGACACAGGACTCCAGATGTGAAGGACTAACACTTCCCTTCATCTGGACATAGACTTACGTTGATGCAGTCTAGAATAGCATTAGCTTTTTTTGCTGCTGCATCACACTGTTAAGTTTGTGGTCTATTCAGACCCCTCGATCCTTTTCATATGTACTGCTAATAAGCCAAGTGTCCCACATCTTATATTTGTGTATTTGGTTCTTCCTGCCTAAGTGCAGAACCTGACACTTGTCCTATTGAAATTCATTCTGTTAGTTTGGGCCCAGTTCTCCAACCTGTTAAGGTCACCTTGAATCCCGATTTTGTCTTCTGTGGCATTAGCTACCCCTCCCAGTTTGGTCTCTTTTGTAAATTTGATGAGCACCCCCTGAATTCCTTCATCCAAGTTGTTTATAAAGATGTTGAACAATGGGCCCACGACAGAACCCTGCAGCACTTGTCACTTTCCCCCCAGGATTGTGAAGAACCATTTGTGAGCACTCTTTGGGTTTAGTCAGTCAACCAGCTGCAGATCCAATAGTCAGGCAACATCTGGAGGGCCCACAGGTTGACCGTAGCTGCCTCAGTTGAAACAAATAGAAAAAACCCCACAACAAACCTGGAATGATCAAGGAACACCGTGAAAATAGTGCTCTCTCATTTCTGCTTGCCATTTTTGTGCCGTACACTAAAACATGGTACACAGAATGTCTCATGCAGTATGTTATGGGACCACAATAAGACGGGGTCCCTAATATGTGGCACCACCCATTTTCTGTATTTCTGGAAACCCGTGCCCTTTTTCAGATGATACTTCTGCCCTGAACTGGAGTGGATCCCAGACTTATGCTCTGTCCCCTCTCACTGCAGGCACAAGGAAATGCTTACACAGGGAGATCCTGCTTTCCAAAGTACATGGATTTTCCAGTGGTGGTCATTACCTCTGACATTCAGTGTGAAGTGATGGGCAGGAACCTCAGATCTGTTCTTCATTTTTTCCCAGTGCTCCAGAGTTAGCAAGTTGTGGTTTTTGAACAGATCCTTAACATAAAGCGTTAGTAAAATGAATATTCTTATTTTGTGATTTCCCCCTTAGCTGTCTGAATCCTCCTCCTCTTGTTCCTCTATCCACTCGATGGACACGTCTTCATCAGGGTTGTCATCCTTCACCAATGCCCTCTCGTCTCCTCCTTTACTGGCCAGCAACCCCAGAATGCACAAACGCTCCATCTCAGTCACCTCCATTACCTCAACAGTCTCGCCTCCCGTTTACAATCAGCAGAACGAAGACACCTGCATCATTCGCATCAGTGTAGAAGACAATAATGGCAATATGTACAAGAGCATCATGGTAGGTAATGAATGTCGGGGTGGCTTCCTTTCAAGTCGCTTTCCGTCCAGTCAGTGGTGGAGCATGTGCTTTTTAGGTATAACTTTGCTCCACGTTCCATTAAAAAAAGGTCTACTTGCCTGGTGCCAGCTCCAGCTGATTGGTGGCAACAGAACGCAGCCACACCAGGACTGAGAAAGCAAAAAAGTCAAATCTTTTTCTCTCTCCCCTTGAGGAGCAAAGTTGCTATGTGTATTTTCAAGCTCTTTTAACAAACATTTTGTGATTGTGCTGTGAACTGACCTAAGATGAAGGGCAGGATACTACTGCTGCTACTGCTACTATTACTACATCGTCATCATCCCCAAAAATGGTGAACCAGCAGTCTGGAGTACATAGAAAGCTGCGTCTTAAAAGGAGTTTCCACAGCAGCCACCGAGGAAGGCATTCCCTCTTCTGTGCACAGAACCAAGCTCTGCTTGCTGAACAAAGCCACTTAACAGAAGAGAGGTTAGATAAAAATCTAAGAGATAATTAGTGTTTTCTAATTAGTCAGAAATTGGCCTGGGCCAGTTTTTTCAGAGACCTTAGATGCTGTGTTTTCCCTGGAGTGAAACTGGAAGCCTCACATGTACCCCCCAACACAAGAGATCTTTGGGGCAGTTGCAGAATATCCCACTCAGTTTTGCCTGCCAGCAGCTGGCCTTTCCCTTTGCTCTCTCAGTCAGGACTCCGGGCTGGGACTCTGCTTTCCAGGTAGTGGCCCTGCTGCTGGGAAATCCTGCTGCATGGGATTACACCAGTGTCCACAAAACGACAGAATATAGGGGGAATGGATAATGTACAGCAGGGATCGGGAACTGTTTTGGCCTTGTGGGCCAGAATTTTGCCTCTCCCCACCCCACAGGCTAGCTTTGACAGGTGTGTGGGAGCACCCACCCAAAGGATATCAGGTGATGGACAGGTGAGTGAACAGGGGCGGGGCATGGTATGCAAGCAGGCTTGGAACTCATCAGCTGATGTGCAGGGAGTTCAATCCTGCTTTTCAGTCATAGGACCCAATGATATCCCTGCCTGCTCTGTAAGTGTGGTCACATATAATAGGTGTGATTAGGGGGAAATGACCTTGTGAACTAAATGGGGAGACTTGGTGGGCCACATTTGGTCTGTAGGCCGAAGGTTCACCCCACCTCCAACAAGGTGACTTAATTTCCCAAACCACACTTTCATGCCATAGTTTAGTAAGCATTTGTTTGAACAGTGCAGAGCTAGATTGATGTCATATCCTTCCATAAGCACAGACAGACTTGTTTGTGGGGACGAGAGCGTCTACACTGGGATGCGATCTTTTCTTCTCAACAAAGTGTTGTCACAGGTCACTGCCATCTAAAGGTTTAAGCCATAGCTGATATTTCATTTCAGAAACAGTCATTTTAATACCTTGTGTGCTGATAATAGGGAACAGATAATTAAATTCTGCTTCTGAGAGTATGCTGGTCTTAATGTAAACTTTTTTTCCAGCTGACTAGCCAAGACAAGACTCCTGCCGTCATCCAGAGAGCGATGCTGAAACACAATCTGGAGTCTGATCCTGCAGAGGATTATGAACTTGTGCAGGTCATCTCTGAGGACAAAGGTAAGAAAAACAGCACCTTGTAGGTGCTGCCTTATTCCAAAGGTAGAGGAGGGTCTGCACTACACCACTCCGACATGACAGATGCACACCGGAATGTGTTGCCCCTGGTCTAAAACGATGCACTTATCCACTCTGTACTTATATCCTTGATAGGATGAATGTTCTTTTTATGGTGCATCTAATACTTGCTCAATGTTTCTTGTCAAGGAGAGCTCCAGAGCTGATCAATCAATGTAAAAGATTGTGCTGTGCCCCAAGAAACATAGCTAATTACAGATTATGCAGGTGAGAAGAGGCAAAGGCTTTGCCTACATGTTCTATTCCATCACCTCAAAAGTAGGTATAGCCTTGACTGGAGAATTGTGAAGCTCCCTTCCCTAGGAACAGTAAGAGAAGGTGGGGTGGGGGGAGAATCAGAGACAAACACTAAGGAAAGCAGGAGCTCTTCTCATTCAGTCTCTTGCTTCTCACTGCTTGTGATACCTCTTAAGTCACCAGCTAGCGATGTCTAGGGGTTGAGAGCAGGAGCAATGATTTCACAGGTAGGCAGGCCCCCTTTTCACAATGGGCAAGTTCTGCAAGACAAAATGAATGGGTTGCCATTGGCAGGGACGGAGGGCACAGCTTGCTCATTCAAAGAAAAGAGGAGCCACCAGGGTGAGCGTTGAAGCTAGATAGGCTCCAAGACTTCTGACCACAATGGGATCTCCTGGCATCTTTTGTTCAGAGGTTCAAACCCTGGGGGAGGAGGCAACTTGCACCATGGCTGCAATGCTGGAAGAGAGGCCCACAGACCATTCTGTGTGTACAGTGGTGCCTCGCAAGACGAAATTAATTCGTTCCGCGAGTTTTTTCGCCTTGCGATTTTTTCGTCTTGTGAAGCACGGACTTTGGAAAAGCTTCAAAAATCACCAAAGTCTTCAAAAACCTCAAAAAAGGCTACCACACCGTGTGCTATGAGTTGTTCCTCAAAGTGAATGCACGGTTTTAAGAAAAAGGAACCAGCTTGCAACACAAAGGAAACAAACTTGCAAGATGTTTTCGTCTTGCGATGCAAGCCCATAGGGAAATCCGTCTTGCGAAGCAACTCAAAAAACGAAAAACTCTTTCGTTTTGCGAGTTTTTTGTCTTTCGAGGCATTCGTCTTGCGAGGTACCACTGTAATTTGAGCAATCAAAATATCACACTCTCACGCCTACCTGCTACGAGGGCAAAAAAGGAAGTGCTCATGTAGTAAGGGATCATAGAGGGCTGTTCCCTGCACTATAGGGGCCATTCACAGGTCGCCCTGCTTCTCATTATGCTGGACATTTTCCTATTAGCTTCATAGTGCAGAGAATCCTGCAAGACTCACCCATTGTTAAATTTTCTTTGTTACGAACCCAGACCACGAGACAGTGCTAAGCCTGCAACTTACACAGGGGTTATGTTCCGGGGATTGTGCCTAAAGGCAAAATTGTGTGTAGTCAACACACATTCATTCATTCATTCATTTTATTTGTATCCCACTTTCCTACAAAAATGAACATGCTCAAGCAGCTAACAATGGTGCGTGGGATTGCCAAAGTCCTTCCCTCCCCCTGGATTAATGTTTTTTCCAAGTGCATAAAGCTGAATACGCAAAACTTAAAAGTAGGTAAGTTGTGAGCCTCCTGTACTAAAAAATAGAGGAGTATTTTACCATCTGTTATTTCCTTGAATTGCAGAATTAGTCATCCCGGACAGCGCGAATGTCTTTTACGCCATGAACAGCCAGGTGAACTTTGACTTCATCCTGCGGAAAAAAACCTCCCTCGACAGGGAAGTGAAACTGAGGAGCCGCTCCAGCTTGACTCTCCCCAGGACCAACAAGAAGGGCTGCTGGAGCCACAGAAACAGCAAAATCACACTTTGAGGATGGATAAGTCAACGCAAGGCAGATGGGGTTTCAAAGCAACCGTTGCCGCCATCCATTATTGCAACAATCTTCACAAATGATTTTGTCAGTATTCAGCTTTGGGAATACAAAGCTAACACTTGTTATTAACAGGCATGCCTTGATACACAATGGACCTGAGTGCAAAACAGCCTACAGGCACTCCCTGACCCCCCCCCCTTTTTTGCACAGCCTCCAAGAACAGATGGCCACTTTCTACCAGGAATGAAAAGTACAGTACACCTAAACTTCACAATCCTCTTCAATTACTCTCAAGCCTCTGTTATGCCAGTATTAATTGGGAATGCTTTCTTTTCCTTCTTTCTTTTTTAACAAGTGGAAGAAAGCTCTTCCACCAGTCCCACCTGTATGTACAGGAGGAGGAAGTGGAGGAGCATCATTCTGACCATTGGCCAAATGATGGCACTGATAGAAAGCTCGTGTGGATGGACTGATGGTTTCTTTCCTACCTGCTGGGCTGCTAACTTTAGGGAAAGGAACAGAGCTGCTGAAACCAGGAGAGATTACCACTCTCCTAGAATGGTATTAACCCCACGCAATGCAGCTTCATATTGTGCTGGTTTTCCAACTCTGTGATCTAAGCTGGAAAAATACACCCCCTTTTTCCTACAGAACATTAAGCAAATACTATCCAGTTGAAGGCCTTGTTCTCTTGTGGGGAGAGAGAAGGCGGAAAAGACAATATAAATGCATACTACTTTTCTTAATGCCACTACTTAGTTTTCCTATGCTTTGCTAACCTATTTATCAAAAGAATGTCAAAGTCTATTTCTTTGGAGCGTGCAGCTTTGACTCCCTTCCAGGTGTGGAGCTGTTTACCTGTATTCAGCCATATTGGCATTGTAGCAAACCATTTAACCACGTTTTTATAGCCAGTCTAAAAAACAAAACAAAAAAGCCAAATGTAACTAGTAGCCAGCATTTGAGGATACCACAGCCTCGTGGAATTTGTTAATGATTAAAGGAGCTCCCTTTTCTTAGACGACATCCTTTAACTGAGTAATTTCCTGATGTGGCATATCCTTAAAGGAATAAATAAGGTAGCCACCTTTAGAGCACCACATCACCACATTGCTATTTTATTTTGGCCACATGTTCAGTGACGACACCTTTCAGAGCACATGCTAAGCCAATGTATGATCACAGGAAAGATTGAAATCAAAGCCATAGTGGAGATAGGTGGCTGGCAAGGTAGTGAAAGAGAGATTGGAGGACGCCTCGTGACAGCCTTTCCACTTCTTGGTTGGGGATAAGGCTCCTTCCCCTCCTTGGTTACCTTTCAGCAGCTGTGGCCTCTTGGCCTCTTACCTGCTCATCTGCCCCTGCTACCTCATTGGCTGCTTGCTGGAACAACCTTTTCCTTTACAAGAACAGACTGTGGGGTGCCCCCCCCCATGCCTCTTTCCAAAAGCGAACTAGAACGGCAGCTCTCCAAGCGATTGCTCGGCAGAAAGTTGCAGAAAGTTGCAAGGACTTACCTCCTTGTAAGAATGCTTACGATACAGCCTTAGTTACACATGGAAGGAGGGGTTTTGCTTCATTAGTAGCACCAATTTTAAAATATATGGCCTGGATCCAAAGACCTGATGCAAAGCGTTTGTCTCTCATTCTCTCTTCTGCTCTGCCCTCCAATATATACCATAAATTTATTTAGAAGCTAAATATGGTTTGCCATGCAGTAGGGGATAGGAGTGTTGCTGTTTGAGAAGGACAAATCCTGTTTCCTTGGGATCATGGCAGTGCTTTCACAATTCTTTGGACCCTGGCCTATGTATTAAGCATACCACATGATCATAATCAGAGCCGTATATACAATGCACTTCAGCAGAAGCAAAGAAGAAGAACCCTGGGGCAGAATTCAGCTTCCTAAAACATCTCATCTTTCATTTTAAGAATAAAAAAGCAAGTTTCTGGCCATTACTGCCACAAGAGATGTACTTGAAAAAGTGTATGGGTAATGCCTAGTGAGATTTCAGGTGACCGAGACATGACTAAATATGCTCCAGCAGTCCTATGAAGTAAGAGCAGTCATGCACATCCATTTAATATGGATCACAGAATGCAGGACCTGGTCTGCTCTGGCTCTGAACTTTATTTTAAAAGAATATACACAGCTGCTGCTAACAGCTCACCAGTCAAGGGTTTGAAAAACCATCTGGTCTTATCAGATAATGCATTTTGCACTATGCGAAACTTCTGTTTCAAGACACACTCTTTCCTGGCTTACTTAGTTTAAATCCATGCACAGTGTTATTGTCTAGAGGAGAGAATGGTTATTTCAAAACTGAGCCTTAAAAGTGTCCAGAGTTAAGATGGATTTTCAAAAACCAAGATTCATTTTCTTTGTTTTCTGGTGAAAGAAGCAATGCAACAAATGTGTTATGTGTGTAAGTATATGCACATACTCAAGACTGTATATATCTGTAGAATCAGCTAGATTTTTATATTGTTAAGCTTGTGATGATAAAGTGTCTTTCTAAACAAAGGCGAGAATTATTAACAGCTGCTGTGTAAAGAGTTTCATTTATTTTGGTGCTAGTGCACACCCTTTTTGCTAAGCTATTTAAACTAGTTCACTGTTGGATTTTCATCAGCAACCTATCCTTGACGATACTTAGGATTCACAACTATTTCACAATCCAGGTTTTAGATGTGGAATTTCAAATTGAGATTTGAATATGAAATCACCTCATAATTCAAGTGCTTTGGACTTTCTCGAATCTCAAGAGTTTTGATTTTGGCAATAACAGCAATCCAGCATGATTCCAGCACACACTAAGCATTAGAACCACAGGAGCAAAGGAAGCTGCCTTCTACATAGAAGTGCATTTAACTCAGCATTGTCCCCACTGACTAACAGCAGCTCTCCAGGGTTTCAGCCGGGGGGGGGGGGAGTCTCTCAGCCCTACCTAGAGATGCCCAGGAGTTTCTGCATGCAAAACGGATTCACTACCACTGAGCCAACAAAAGTATGATCTTATACATCAAACTAAAGTATCACATGCTGAAATGAAGTATCATTGGATAGCAGACCAACAGCAAATATTCAGAAATAGCTGGTGTATATTAGACATCATATTCATAGGGTTGAGTTTTTGAGAGTGAATTAATTCCAGCTTACTGAAACAGTAATATTAATAACAATAATGTTAATGAAATCAGGACATTCAGAATGAATTACCTGAGCCACAATCCAGTTCAGACATTGCAACCTTACATGTTACAAGGAGGTTCTTTCTCCCAATTATGTAAAAGAACTAGGCACATCTAAGTTTGTTGACTTGCTCATGAGGCTGTACAGTTGGTGTGAACAAATTGGTGGCTTGCAAGTGACTACATATTATTAGGCAGTCTGAGTAAATTTCGCAATTCATTTGTGTAATCAATCAAGCTGTCCTTAAGAGAGTTCAGATAATTTTTGCTAGAGTAATATATCACATTCACAGCAGTTCCTGTTCATGGACACTCTCTAAGCTCTTAATTTTCCCTCTGATTCCCACCCCTTTATACATTCCTAAGCTTTGCTTGCTTTTTGATGAGTGCTGTCCCTCCAATGGACAGAGCTTCATCTCATAATCATTTCCATGATTTCACAAGATTCCTTTTATTTTCTTCAGTTAAGAAGGAAATGTGCTGTTTTCAATCTGGGAAACCCTGAATACTACCAAATGAAAGCCGCCCACTATTTCCTTAAATTATGCATGGACCTGCATGGAACTTTACTCTGCCCCCAAGAAGCTGGCCATGAAAATCCCTGCATCACTTCCTAGCAATTCACTTGAGTGAAAACACATTGTGCTAAGATTTTAGAAACATCCGTTGTTAAGGAAAACAAAACTTTGCTTTCTTTGAAGAACTCTCCTAGGGATGAGAGTATAATATAGAATGCCTGCCCTACCCATAAGAGACCCTGGACAGTCATGATCCTATTCGCTCCCATTTTATTTGTACCCTTTCCAAACTCCTGTGCTGCATTTAAACAATCCTGGGCTATACCAGAAAAAAACTATTTTACCACCACTCCCATCCATCAATGTTATGGATAATTGTAATGGGATTTGAGGAAGGGGGAGGAAAACCACAAAAAAATCAAGTGAAACTGACTTGTTTTTCCAAGAACAAGGTTCATGGCTCCCTAAATATGCACCAGGAAACACAAAACTAGCCTCCCTTCTTTACTGCAGTTTTAAGTCTTCCCAGCTATATTCTGAACTACTTTGTCCTACTTTGGACACTGTGGTGTAGCAGGAATGCCAACTTGCTACAGCTTTGTGACTTCATTTTTAGGAAACACTGCAGAGCGTCATAACTAGAAGCCAGGATAGGCTACAACATAGCAGCTGGGTATCATGAAACTTAAATTGCATGCATCAAGGCATTCCTGCTCTCATTCTGTATGAGCACAGTTTACATCATTTCTCTGCTGTATGGTGAGGAAGGAGAGCCCCGTTCTCATCACACATCACAATGCATACACCTTGCCCATGCAGAAAGGGATCAATCTCCTCCATGAGCAGTTCACTGCATTTGTATGGGGGGTGTTTTTGATCACTGCCACTATGAAGATAGGGGTGGGGCTGAGAAGAGAGTGGGTGACTGTGTGCTGGTTGGAAAAGCTTCATGGGCTGGGTCTGGCCAATAGTTTGTCAATTCCGTGTCCCTGCTGTAAGCAGACAATTTAGGGCCAATTGGTAAATTACTTCCATAGTGTGGTTGCACTTTTCAACAATCAGTTCTCGTTTCTCCAGAGCGTCTGTACCCAGAGTACTAAATGGTTCAAACGAGATGACATAGTTCAATTCCAAACCAACAGGAAGTGCATGCATCCACGGTGAGAATCATAAGATGAGATTGCACAGGAACAGCAGATTCACTGCTGAGGTAATGCAAGGATCAAAACCCCTGGTGCTCAGATATCAATTAGCTTATGCACCTTCTTCTTTCCACCACAGAGAAAGATATGGCAGGGGCACACCACGCTTACCTGTATCATTGCAGTATACTCTTTCCTCCCGGGAAGAACTCTATAAGTCAAGTGGCCAATTGTAGCAGCCCCAACACACCAGGGCTGAAGACACCTACCAAAGCAACCTTGCTGAATCTTAAGCACATCTGAGGCTCAGTGCCTGGATGGGACATAGTCAGAGATATCCAGGTATACAGGCTTGGAGTTCTGAGTAAGAACTATCCAGCTGGCTCCTGCAACAAGATTCTGCTCCCTCCAAGACCAAAGGAGTTTTACCAGGTGTCATTAATCTTTCAAAGCAGAGATGACAAACTCCAGCTGGACTGTGGAGTGCCCAATCAGATCACATCACACCATACTGCCAATATTTAAAGTCACAAATAAAAGACATGACAACAGACAAGTTGACTTGCTATATATTATCAGACCAGCTGATAAGCAGCAACATCATCCCTTTAGGAAAGAGTGTAATAGGATAGTACAGTTATTCCATCTAAGAACAACAATTCCTGTGTTCAGCATCTACAGCAGGTTAAGCACATATAGTTTCTTCCCTTAGTTTTTTATTTAAAAAGTTTTGTTTCAGTAATGATTTTCCCTTCAAACTCTGAAGTCTACATTACAAAATTAAATGGCCACTTGACTTCTGGTGCATTTATAAAGATGTGATGTTAGTGTGTTGAGACACTGTCCAACAGGGAGGGTATCAGCTCATCCCAAAATGGACAAGCGTGATTTTCATGATGGGGGTGGCAAAGACAAGAACTGAGTATGCAAACAGTTTAAATCATCTAAACAAAACAGAGATCAGCAAGCTTGATACAACCAGAGATTTCTCTTTGGTACAATGTTGAAAGGGAGCCCTCATGTGTTGTCTTTGAAACAAATAATGTCTGTCTGTCTATTTTAAAAACGAATTAGCAGTCTAGAGATATTTAAGACTGCTCACTCTCAAAAAACCCCCAAGACATTGTGTTATAGTCATCTCAGTTTACATTCACCATTCACCCTTCTATCCATATAAAATGGGAGAGGCAGGGTTCTGTTCTGATGGCCAACTGCTTGACAACTATTCCAGACGATATTTCAGTTTTTAAAAAGGTATCTGTGCCTGAGGCTGGAGGGAGGTTGCAATGTTTGGGAAACAGAGACAACTGCTGTAAGTTGTGAAGGGAATACCACAGGATCTTAACCAGAGCTGAGATTGCCTCATTTATACATAAGTGCTCAGCATGGATCTGAAGAGATCTGGGTTCAAATTCCTGCTGGGTCACAAGTGCAGCAGAAGTCAGAGAGACACTTACTCACATATGCCAGGAAGGGATTTCTTGTGCTGCTGCTGAATGTGTGACCTGAATGTGCGAACAAGCATCATGTGTGAGGCAATATTTAAATTCTCTCTGTAGGATTTAGATTTTCCCTGTAGGATTTAATCTATAAAGGCTCACTTACACAAGGAAACCACCCACTGACGCTGATTGCTGAAGCTGTGAGATATAGCATTTAACATCTTCGCTCCCATGAGGGAGACTTTGTAGATCAAGGACTGCAAATAATTTTGCAGGTTGGAAGTTGCTGTAGAAATTCTTCGTAACCACCACCACCAGTCCTTGTATCTATAAATAAATACAAGTTATTTGCACCTTTGAGGACTCACAATAGACAAAATAAAGATCCACTTGTAATTCAGATAGATAAAGCCACGGGATAATTTTTGGCAGCAACTCTTTGACAGTCCCCCCCTCCCTATACGATTTCTCTCAGAGAACGTGGTTGACAAAGCCCGGCAGCAATCCAATAATTAACATGGAAGGGCCTGTAAACCTCTCCTCTGTATATATTAATCTTTATAAATACAGTAATTCTACACAAAGTGTAGAAAGACATTGTTTATGAAAGCTTTGTCCTTTCAGAGTGTAAACTTGCTGCCCTCTAGAGTCTTCCAGCTCAGCAGAGGTCCCATGGAACAAACCCAGAGATGGGGAAAAATGGCCTACTGTCAATACAGTATTTCTCAGATGTCTGCCAACCTGACTCAGTCAGGCTCAGCCGCTCCTCCTACAAAACAGGAGACTCTTGTTCAGTTAAAACCAGTCAGCTCAAAATGACTGCATCTGCCAGTTTAGACAAAACGTTAATATCTCTGAAAGGTTCTAGGTCAAAAGATGGTGTATGCGGCAAGTCCAGCTGTTGCCAATGTTGTCAGGGGTTCCTTGGCCAGTGAACAGTCATAGCTCATCCCTTCCAGATGCTGCGTCAAGAGAGGGCTGAGGTGGCAGAGCATCCTTGTTCTGGGCATCTGTGTGGATCTGGCCCTGCTGCCGGGATTTCCGAGAGAGGGTTCTGTCCCAGTCCGTGGCTACGGTCTCATTGTCCCAGATGGTGGATGTCTCTGTGTCACTAAGGTATCCTGGCTGCCCAGTGTAGTGTGTTGGATAGACCAGCAGAGGCTCAGCAGAGAAGGCTTTCAAGTCTCTAGGTTCATAGTATTCCATGTACTTGGCACTAAAGCGGAGAAAACAACAATGTCAGCATGGCCACAGATACAAAAGGGAGTACAGTGGTACCTCGGGTTAAGTACTTAATTTGTTCCGGAGGTCCGTACTTAACCTGAAACTGTTCTTATCCTGAAGCACCACTTTAGCTAATGGGGCCTCCTGCTGCCGCTGCGCTGCTGGAGCCCGATTTCTGTTCTTATCCTGAAGCAAAGTTCTTAACCTGAAGCACTATTTCTGGGTTAGCGGAGTCTGTAACCTGAAGCGTATGTAACCTAAAGCGTATGTAACCCGAGGTACCACTGTATTTTAGCACTACACTTTAAAGCCATGGGGATTTTTTTTGTCTTTCATATTTCATAACAGATAGGTCAGAGCTGTTCAGTTGAAAATCACTTCTTCAGTGAACTCAGCCTCAATCTATTAGTAGTAATAGTAGTAGTAGAAGTAGTAGTAGTATTACTATTACTATTACCCACCCTTCACCCTAAGGTCTCAGGGCAGGCTACCACAATTAAAACACAGTATTAAAAACAGTTTAAAACAACTTAACCATCACAGAAATGAGGTGGGTCCTAAAAATATACATCTCCACTATCAGAAGCCAGAATAAAGAGGGGCATCTTTAGCATTTGTCAAAAGCTGTATAATGAAAGTGCCACATGCGCCTCTGTTGGGAGGCAGCTCCATAACTTTGCCCTCTCCTGAGCCATCAGCCCCCCAAGCCTCTGAGGGTGGTGGGAGAGCCCCCAGCGGGCCACCCTGACCATTTCAGCACCAAAGAAGATCTGTAGGGAAGGAAATGGCCTTTCAGGTGTTTGGGGCCTGAGCTGTTTAGGGCTTTACCACTAACATGAGCACCTTAAATTGGGCCTGAAAGCAAATTGGCAACCCGTGCAACTATTTTAAAACATATGAGATATAAACAAAAGCCCAGCCAGCAATCTGGGCACTGCATTTCAGATCAGTTGACGTTTCCAAATCGTCTTAAAGGGCAGCCCCACGTAGATCATATTGCAATAATCCAAACTCGAAATTATCAGAATATGGAGTACAGTGGTCAAGTCTTCTCTGTCCAAAAGGGGACGCAGCTGGTAAATCAGCCAGAGATGGGGAAATAATAATAATAATAATAATAATAATAATAATAATAATAATAATAATTTATTTGTACCCCGCCCATCTGTTGGGCAACTTCCAACAGAGATTAAAAATACATTAAAACATCATTCATTAAAAACGTCCCTAAACAGGGCTGCCTTCGGATGTCTTCTAAACGTCAGATAGTTGTTTATTTCCTTGACATCTGGTAGGAGAGTGTTCCACAGGGCAGGCGCCACTACCGAGAAGGCCCTCTGCCTGGTTCCCTGTAACTGCACTTTTCACAGTGAGGGAACCGCCAGAAGGCCCTTGGCACTGGACCTCAGTGTCTGGGCTGGACGATGGGGGTGGAGACACTCCTTCAGGTATATTGGGCCAAGGCCATTTAGGGCTTTAAAGGTCAACACCAACACTTTTAATTGTGCTCAGAAATTTGAATTGTGCTTCCTCCCCACTGAGGCAATCAGAATTTGGTTGAGTAACCCAGGTTCTTACAGGAGGCAGGTGCTTGCTTACCACAGTGCTATGCAGTATAGTGCAAACCTAGCTAACTAGTCCAATACAACTCAACCAGCACAACTGAACTTACACTGGGTGCTTGTTGTACATGATTGGAAGGAATTCATCAACAGGCAACATCTTGCTGAAAGGTTCGGCTCCTATCAGCTTCCGAGCTCCTTGCAAGGAGAGGGCATAGCCCAGCGTCCAGTAAGAGTAATCAGCTTCCACAAGGTTCATGACATTGGGAACAGCCTTTTCTGGACGCTCCACCTGCATCCGTTTCCGGCCAATGTATCTAGAAAGAAAAAGACAGGTGGCTCTGCCATGGAATTGACATTCCGTTCACATACATGTCACAGGTATGTAGGCCCATGAAGCTGAATCCAAGCATGTGTGGACCTCATCACTGCCTGGATGGAAAACCACTGGGAGCTCCACGGAAGCTGTTTTGAGCTTTATCAAAGAAACATGGAGATCTAAGAAATAAACAGCCAGTCACACACAGTTCATGACAGTAAGTTCATGTTCTGCTATAAATATTTTCTGGAAATAAAACTCAAAACCCAAGTGAAATTGTCTTAAAAATGAGTTTTGCATCTCTAGACAGGGCAGCCCAGTGGGGCTATAAAGCCACAGCAAATGAGAGACCAACGTTCCTATCTAGTAGAGGTTGCCTGGTGCATTTCTGTATGAGACGTTGGCGAAAACCAATCAGACACATTCCAATCAGTTTTCACTGGTAGTAAGCAATTAAGGGACTGTCTACAAATAAACTGCTTTAAGTAAAAGGCCAAACTTCCTGGAAAAGTGTGCCTTAATTTCCAGACTTTGGGGAAACATCTGCATGTGGTAGTCATGCTGGAATCATGTCAATGAAACCTCCTAAAAGCCACCCTTTTTCTCCACTTTCCTAAAGCGAGAGCTGATAAATTCTTAGGCATTCTTCTCTCCTATTTCAGTGTTAGGTGCTTTTATAGATACACCTATGGATCCTTTCCAAGCTCCATGGAAGGAAGAGAAGACCTTTCACAGGCAAAATCAGAGAAGACCACTACTTACATGAGCTCCCAGTCAAGCTGGGCTCTTTCGATATCATCCATTAACTTTGTGAGCTTCTTCTTGAACTGGTGCTCAAAGCGCACGTCATCTTCAATGACCAGGACTTTATCCAGCTCCTTGTCTTCCACCTTAAAGGAATAGTTTGTGGGAGGAAAGGAACTGAAATTGACTCTACTTATGGTACCTGGAGCTGTATTGTCTGCTGTGGGACAGCTTGAAACGGTACCAGATGCAGAACCAATGCCAAATTCTTTTAAGCTGCATCTGTGCTACACATCCATCTACCTGTTGCAACATTATAATTCTTATTATTTTGAGGCTCTGAAAGTGACATAAAGGGCCAAGGGGGTAGAATTTTCAAAGCAGGTGACTCTGTGCCAGAAGTAAATTGCTTTTGCAAATAATTCAGCAATTTCAAAAGTAAAGTTAGATGTCAACATAGCATGTCAATAGTTGTCAGCTGATTATGCCAAACCCTGCCTCCATCTGCCGCCATTTTGTTACTGACAGGCATCTCATTTTCAGTGCTCTCAAAAGACTTCCCCATACATCCCAGGATAATTACAATCAAAACAAGCCGTTAACAGACTTCACCTCCTTCCAGATATAGTAGTGGCTAAGAAAACAGCCAATCTCTCCTCTAGTCAGCACCCTTGAGGAGTACGGATCCTGGTAGCCAGGAAGCATGTCTATGTTGAGCGCTTTCAGCTGGGTTGCATTCAGTGCTCTGCAAGGAACAAGGGTTAAGTCACCTAAGCATAGGTTTTCAGGATATGAAGAAAGTCAATGCATGCAGAAGAATGAAGTGGTAGAATGGACTGCACCAGTTTAGACTCCAAGGATAACATCATCTAAATTCTCTCTTCTGTTAAAAACTCTCTGCCAATAGAAAACCAGCACCAAGTGGCAATAACTTTTCTTCCAGATAATGCTAGTCTTCTATTTGCAGGATATTTTTTTACCTGGATGAACCTTTACAAGTAGTTACCCCACCACCTCCCGCCCAGTCATTTCTTCCTTTCTAGTCTGAGAGCTTTAACAAGATTAATCTGCTGTTGACATGGCCTTGGATTTGTTAATCAAGAGGACTGTGTGTGAGAGGAGAGCAAATCTCAGTATATGAGAAGGTATCTGCTACTTGACTTGGAGCCAACGGCTAGAAACCCTGCTATCAACATCCTCTTTAGAACAATGGTCTCTTGTGCAACTATAGAAAGCTTTGGGTATATGAAACTGTCTTGACAGTTCTACTTAACAACTGCATTTCGGTTAAGAGAGGTGGATTTAAATACAACAGGTACAGGAATCTAACAGCAAAAATTTCCCATGGAAGCTCCAAGGGAAATATAGACTATGCAAGCAGCCCGATAGCGCTCCATTTCTCCAGGGGATTGAACTCATTAAAATTTGGTTCCACAATATTCTAGTTCACAAGCTATATAGAAGTATCAAAAGAAAAGGCCAACTTGAGAATCTTTTGTGCATCAAAATATACTGCAGATCTCTGAGAGCCTCTTTGCTTTTACAACCCCTAAACAGTTTAGATAACTTGTAAGAGTCAGAATAACCTGTCCTCAGATGAGCCTCTGCTCTGTGCATCTGTATGAACCACTGATCAGACTGGATGTAGGGAGACCATGAGCAGCTTCTTCTGAAAACAGGGAATTCTGCTCTGTCTCTCAGTGACCAGCTGCTCCAATTTCCCAGTTCAGAGAGATGCACCAAAACTGACCACACTCAGCAGAGGCTAGTTGAAAGGCCAGAGCAGCTGACTCATGCAGAGACCTCATGCAGAGACCCTCATCTGTGGCTCAGAGAAGCCTTCCTTTCTGATAGCACACTACTACTCACTGGCAAATGATGCATCACACACTCAATTTCCGCTAGCACTGAAAACAATCTAGTGGGGTTGTCAAGGCAGAATTTTTGCATCATCCAGTGTTTATAATTCACAAATGGCAGCACGTTAATAAAAAAGACAAAATACCATAACCCTCTACTCACTTTCCATCCACAGCTTCCACTAGTTTGACTGCAATTTCCTGCTCGTACAAAGTTCGCAGCATTCTGTCCCGCCTGTCTTTCCGGCGCTTGAGGTTGATCATAAAAATCTACAGAGAAAGAAGCCAGGAGGTTCAGTGCAAATCTGAACAAGGCAATGGGACATTTGCGTGGCAGAATTGAAAAGTTTATGGGTGTTTTTTATCAACATAATCAAAATATAATCACCACCTAAGAAGTAAAAAAATAAAAATTTAATTGTTCAAACAAGTGTAAAAGTAAATTTGAAATGGAAAAAACTGCTAAGAACTCAAATAAATTGAGAGAAGAGTTGATAATTCTACACTTGTACGTATGAACATAAGACACTGCCTTTACTGACCTCACTTAACCTCACTGTGGCTGCATTCCCACATAATGCTAAAGTCATGTTGCAATCATGGTTTGCTCAGTGAATAACATCACCTTACAGACAAGCAAGAAAACAAACTACAGTGGTACCTCGGGTTACATACGCTTCAGGTTACAGACTCCGCTAACCCAGTAATAGTGCTTCAGGTTAAGAACTTTGCTTCAGGATGAGAACAGAAATCGTGCTCCGGCAGCAGGAGGCCCCATTAGCTAAAGTGGTGCTTCAGGTTAAGAACAGTTTCAGGTTAAGTACGGACCTCCGGAACTAATTAAGTACTTAACCTGAGGTACCACTGTATAGCATGTTTCCCCACAGCTTGGTTTTGTTTTCCAGCTGTTCTTTCCTCATGACTTTCTGGCTTGATGAGTGTGTGGTCTGGGAAAACAAACCATAGTTTGCTTAACACTAAACCAGGGGTCAGCAACCTTTTTCAGCCGTGGGTCGGCCGGACTATATTTTTTTGGGGGGAAATGAACGAATTCCTATGCCCCACAAATAACCCATAGATGCATTTTAAATAAAAGCACACATTCTACTCATGTAAAAGGACGCTGATTCCCGGACCATCTGCGGACCGGATTGAGGAGGCAATTGGGCCGCATCTGGCCCACAGGCCTTACTCCTGCACTAAACCATAGTTTTAAAAAGCCAAGGTTTGTAAACCCGCAACAAATCCTGGCTTCACTTTAGTTTGCTGACAGAAATCAAGCAAGGGTTAGTGTGCCTGGATGGGTTTGCATGTTCAAACAAAGCAAAGACTAAGCCAACCGCCAAGACTAAATTAGCTCTGACTCAGGATTATGTCAATCAGGTAAATGTCTGGCAGCAGCTGTCCAAGATTTCAGGAAGTTCAACCTGGAGATGCCAGCGATTAAAACTGAGACCTTCTGAATACAAAGCACATGCTGTACTTATGAGGTATGGCCCTTCCCCAAGATGCGCATGCATTTTAGTTATTCTGGTCTTCTGCTGGGACTAAGAACACATTGGCACCTACTTTGTCAGAACTCAAGGTTTATCCTACTATTTTTTAAACACACACACACACCACCGCCACTAGTAAACAGTGGGTGGAAAAAGTTTCCCACCTAGCCCAAGCCTTTTAAGGCAAAACGATCCCTGAGCACATGTGTGCAGGTCCTTGGGATGCCCTCCTTGCTAAAGGCAAGCCTTCAAGTATTGGGCACAGAAACAAGCAGACAAAAATAAAACCAGCTTGTGCTCCAGCTCTTCCTCCAAACAGGACACAGATAAATAAGGCTGGCAAATAATGAAGCCACAAATCAACAACATATTTTAAAATACAGGTCAGGCAGGCAGGATTGGCTCCAAACATAGTCTGTCTGTCACAAAACCAGGCACTGTCTCTGCATTGAATTATACAAGCCATGTAAACAGAGAGCCATCAAGGCTGGAGAAACTGGGCACAGCTCCTTCAGGGTTGAGGACAAGTGCCAAGAGGCAGATTTGCATCAGTCCCTCCCCAACTGCTCAACAGGATTCAATGGTCCTGTGGGGGGCGCTGTTATTCAATGCACAGAAGATCTCTGAACTTTCTTTAACCCACCTCCTTGTACACGGAGTTCTTCTGTGTCAGTGGTTCTCAAACAGTGGGTCTGGTTGGGGTGGGCACGAAGACCCTATGAGGGGAAAACTCTTGCCGGCAGGAGGTGCTTTCTCCCCGCCAACCTCTAATCAACTATCACCTGAATAGACTAAAAAACAAACTTACCCTCACCCAAGCCAATGAACTCTCAATGTTCCACACCATATTTACAGATGCCATATCATGCTTAATGCCTCATAAGCACAACAGGATTTGTTAAGAAGGCAGTTCAGAAAGAGCCACTGCTTAGTTCTTATGATAATCTCCTTGTATGACTTTAGGAGGGAGCCAGAGATGCCAATACAGGAGGGCTACAATTTACAGACACAGATCTCTGCGGATTCACCTGCGGAATGGAGGAGTGAGTCTGGGTTGTGGGTCCCAGAAGGTGACATTAAGATGGTGTGGGAAGAACCTGAATAAAAGAGCCTGATAATCACCATTGTGGCCCCAGGGTTGTGCTTGCTTTGTATCTATTATGCAAGCTAAGAAAAGCATACTCTCAGTAGTATTGCGTGATGTAAACTGTGACTTTCCAGATGTTGCTAGTGACAACTCCCACCATCCCCTTGCATTGGACTTCCTGGCAAGGGGTGGTGGGAGGTGGAGTCCAGAAACATCTGGAGAGTCACAGATTCACAAAACCCTGATTTAAACATTTAATGTGATATCATCACATTATTACCCACCTAGCTTCAATCACACTTTAGAGCCTGTTGTTACAGCCATGGTGGCTTGGACCCTGATCAAGACTGTGTTCTCAACCCAATGCCATGATCTCTGTTTTCAGCAGAACTGTGGGATACACACACAGCTTTGCTGATAACTGTGCCAATATAACTAGAGTTAGTGCTAACAGAAGCTACTCACACAGGTTTGTGTGGTGGGTAGGGGGGAACTTTGTTTAACCTCTCTTGCACCCACCAATTATTGTCTACGAATTCTAAGCTGTCCTTATCCCCAACCACATCTGGGCCCACTTGGAATTCTAACACCCAGGTGGGGATCGGGTGGGGAGAACACCACAAAAACCGCTGGTGGGGACCGTATTTGTAAAGGAGAGTGGCTGGATTAAAGAAGCAGCAAGAACCATCCCTCACAGCTCCCCATATATTAGTGTGCAAGACAGAAACATGGATTGGGGAGCTGCACTGTGCTCTTGTAAAATGTTGCTCTATCCTCTCGAAAACTGTACAGTGGCACCTCAGGTTACAGACGCTTCAGGTTACAGGCGCTTCAGGTTACAGACTCTGCTAACCCAGAAATAGTACCTCGGGTTAAGAACTTTGCTTCAGTATAAGAACAGAAATCACGCAGCGGTGGCGCGGTGGCAGTGGGAGGCCCCATTAGCTAAAGTGTTACCTCAGGTTAAGAACAGTTTCAGGTTAAGAACAGACCTCCGGAACAAATTAAGTACGTAACCAGAGGTACCACTGTATTCGGTATTAATTGCCATCTTCCCAAGGAGAAAGAAAAAGACATTCAACATCTTCTTTTCACATGGAGTACCCCAGGCCATAGTTGAAAGAATATGCACTGTGCTTTAAAACACACACACACACACACACACACACGCACACACACACACAACCAAAGAAAAAACATACAAAAAGCTTAAGTAGTAGCAATGGTCCACTATAAAAAAAGTCCCGAAGCCCCAGTAGGGTAAAAGTTTTATTAGGACCAACTAAAATGTTGCACAGTAATGACAGATTGAAGAACAAATATAATACCATAGAAATGTGCAAAAAATAATAATCAATATTTAATTGGTTTTAATTATTTCCTTGCCTATGTTTTTAGCAATCCTTGTTTTTATTTGTAAGTCTCCTTGAGTTCCATCAGGGAAAAAGGAGGAGTATAAATAAATATATATAATAATACAGATCAGACTATAGCTGACTTTTTCAAGCCATTTAGCTTAAGTCTGCCATAACCGCTTATTGGATTTTGCCCTGTCCCTTTTCACTCCCACAAAAGTTGGCATGCTAAAGCAGACATTTTCCTGTTACCTCATCAAATCCCATCTTGTCCGGGTGCTTTGGAGGAACTGTGACCTGTTCTGAGGGCTCAACTGGAGGACGGTCAACTGGAAGGGAGGAGAACAATCAAAACAGGTGAAGAAAGAAAGCCTTGAAGTTTGCTCACTTCTCATTGTGGGGGGCAACTCACTTATTTAGTCTTGCTCCGCCATTTAAGTGTCTTTCGGGTGACAGTCATAGTATGCTACTGCTTATTACATATATTTAAAAGATCAAAAGCTTACCAATAATAAAACACGGGTGTGCTTTGTTACAAAAGCAAAGTACCACTTGGTTCTCTCTGCACTGGAATATCTTGTTGCAAACCTGGACTGTATCTGCAATGCAGATGGAGCATCTGAACTACCGTATTTTTCGCCCTATAGGACGCATTTTTCCCCCTCCAAAAATGAAGGGGAAATGTGTGTGCGTCCTATGGGGCGAATGCAGGCTTTCGCTGAAGCTTGGAGAGCGAGAGGGGTTGGTGCGCACCGACCCCTCTCACTCTCCAGGCTTCAGGAAGCTATCCGCAAGCCTGGGGAGCCCTGTGGGAGTTCCCGCAGGGCTCCCTAGGCTGCGGATAGCAGCCTGCCGCCCGGCACGCAAGGCGCCCTGAAGCAGAACGCCCCGCGCGCCGGGCAGACATCAGCTAGCTCCCAAGCTCGGGGGACAGCGGGGAGGCGCAGCGCGCCATCCCGCTGTTCCCCAACCTGGTTTGGTTTCCCCGACCTGCTTTTGGGGGGGAAATAAAGGGGAAAAAAATTCCTTTATTCCCCCCCCCCAAAAAAAAAAACTAGGTGCGTCTTATGGGACGGAGCGTCCTATGGGACGAAAAATACGGTACTTTTGAAGGATATTCTGGCTGGGCAGATTCCTAGTTCTGGTATCCTAAAAAATGAATCTGATACAATTTGGTATCATATCAGTATGGCACATATTGCTATTCTGAGGGACCTCACTGGGAAGGTCAAAGCCCTAATTCTAAAATTTGGCAGCACTGCTAGTTAATACTAATGGAATTCCCTCGTAACTGGGATTTGCATATACACTTCAAAATTTTGGTTTTAGTTGTGGCATCAGCCCTAATTAGCATTAACCATGGTTAGCACTGATGCAGACTTTACTTTTTGGTTCAAGACTATTTGGAAGTGAGGGCGGGGAAAACTTGTGCTGGGGGAGCACCTAAGTCCACAGCACTGGGCCCAAGTCAGAAAGCCAGTTACTTACCAGACTAGGTTCAGGGTACTGATAATGGTGTACGAAGCTGGAACAAGGATACAGAAAAGATTGCTTCATCCCCAACAGCCCATTGCCCCCTGCAGGAGAGGCCATTCTATCAGGGGCCCGAAGCCTGAATCAGGCCTTTAGTTGGCTGCAACATCCTTCTGGAACTCCCTCGCATTGCATATCAGACAGGCAGGTACTTCCTTGTTGTCTCTTTGGTGCCTGCTAAAGGGTTTCCTCTTTTCAAAAAGTCTTATAAAAATTATCCCAGTTGGTACCTGTCTTATATTTGATTTGATTGTATGTATGAACTCACTCTTTAAAACTGTCCTAAATTTCTAACAGTTTTTAAATCTTGTTTTAATTATTTTATATATGTTGTTATATTATAATTCACTTTGGGATGCCACATGGGAAGATATTCACAACTGAAATAAATAACAATTATAATAATTTGCAATTCCTTAGTGAACGTAAGAACTCAGATTAGGTACATCAATATTTTATTTTATTTACTTCATTTGTATCTGGAACGTAAGTATTTTGAAAACAAAGACAGCAATTAAAATCCTAACTCTTTTTTTTAAAAAAAATCCTTCCTCTTCATAATTAAGGAAGACAGACTCTGTTATGATCTTATCATCATTATCTAATCAACTCTCAGTGCTTGGCCTCACAGCCCTTTCTTGGCAGTGGAGGCTCACCGGTTAGTCCAGTTGCCCCACTGTGGCAGCATCCTAAGGCAAAATGGCGACTGCTGGCGGCAAGCCTCTCTTGAGAGTGTTGCGAAGTGTGCTTTTACTTACTCATTGCCTCAGTCAGAACATGAACAACATTGTCAGCCTCTTCCTCCAGTGTCTGGTGAGGTTTCAAGGGCACAGGCAGGAAGCCATAGTGTTCTCTGTTGCAGATGTACATCTGAATGTCTAGGGATAGCGAGAGAGGGGAAGACATGAGGAGGTGGGCAGGGGAGTCTGTTCTCCTTGACCCCTTTCAGATTGTATTTTGGATTGGTCCTGCAGGCAGAGCGACAGCCTGACTCCAATTAATCCCTCCTAATCAGTACAATACAGGAGGCTGCATGTCCCGTCCCATTTAGTTGATTGACAGGACGGAGAGTCATGGGGGAAGGGAGCCAGCAGTATTTATTGTTTTCTCAAGCATCTAATATATACTAGGCACTGCGCATTAATTCCAAAGCAGCTATAATTCAGATAAAAAAAGTGAGTTAAGGGGGGGGGTAGAAGCAGCTTTGCATTTGATGGGAAGAACTAAAATGAACTAAAAGGGAGTTACAGCAATGTCTATACAGGAATAATGCTGAAAAGAATCAAATGATTGAAAAGATCATTATGAAAATATACAAGTAGAAGAACGGGGGAAATTGTGAAGTGTGAATTTGAAATTTACTGATTGTATATTATTAAAAGATAATTATATGAAAATGATGTACAGATGGTATATTACACCTGAGAAAAACAGCAAAAAATGTATAAAACAGGTTCCAACAAATGTTGGAAATGTAAAGAAAAAAAAGGCACTTTTTCATATGTGGTGGAACTGTAAATTGATCAGAAATTATTGGGATACGATTTATAATGAAATCAAGAAAATGTTTAAATTGACTTTTGTTAAAGACCAGAAGCTTTTTTATTAGGCATTTCAGGTCAAGAACTGCCAACAGAAAAGAAGGAATTATTTATCTACGCTACGACTGCGGCTAGGATGCTAAAAGCCCGCGGTCAGCAAACTTTTTCAGCAGGGGGCCGGTCCGCTGTCCCTCAGACCTTGTGAGGGGCCGGACTATATTTTGAAAAATATAAATACCCTGCAAGCCGGTCCCACAGTTGCCTCCGGACCTGGAGGAGGAACGCACTCTGCATGAGCTCAGAAGCACGTCTCGGCGCTGCCCGCTCACCAGCGTTGTTGACGAGCAGCAGCCACTCTATCGGCCCATCCCTGCGGAGCTCCCAGGTGGTGCGCACCCATGCGCTGCAGCCCATTGTCCAAGGCCAGGTCGGCGGGCAGGCTGCGTATGCGGAGCGCCTAGCAGACGGCGCACAGCTCAACCTCCAGCTGCTCCAGTGCGGCCACCGAGCTGGGCACCAGGCCAGCAGGTGCACCAAGCTCCAGCTGAAGCCCTGCGATGTGCCCATCACAATGCCTATGACGCGGCCCAGACCCGCCGCCCATCCACTGGACTCTCCGTCCATGGCCGCGCCGAGTTTACCTCAGCCACGGGTGGCGAGGATTTGGATTGGCTGCAGGAACTTCCTGTAGCCAATCCAAAACCATGCCAGCATCGCCGCCTGCCCAGAACCTGTGCCAGCATCGCGGAAGTCAGTCCCAATGCGGCGAAGCATCCGCAGCAGGCAGGGCCTGATTGAGCGGGCAGCAGGTTCCACAGGCCAGATTTATGAGCCGGGGGGGGGCGCCTCCGCCCCCGGGCCTTAGTTTGCCTACCTCTGTACTAGCCCAAAGATGGAAAAGTGAAGACATACCAGCCAGGGAAGAATGGATACAAAAACTAATGGAATACGCTGAAATGGCAAAATTAACAGAAAGACTCAGAGATAAAGATAATAGCGAATTTTAAAAAGAATGAGAATCATTTATGTTGTATCTACAGAATCAATGTAAAGAAATAGACTCACCAGCAGGGTTTGAGTAATCTTTTACAATTGACAAAAATAAGTATAAAAGCTATAAAGGTGATGTTTAAGTAATGAAAGATAACAATAATTAATACATAATTTATATAGAGAATTCATATGGAAGTATAAGAAAGAAAGCAGGGGAAGCCAATATTGGGAAAAACCAGAAGTTGAGGGAAGTCCAAGGCGGGCGGGCGGGCGGGGGGCGGATTGGGGGAATGTTTTCTCCTTTTTGCATTTTGATGATTAGATATGTTGTAATATGTTGTAAAACTTAATAATAATAAAAAGAAAAAGAAAATATTATTATGAAAAGGACACCATAAAAGAGGAGGAGTTTTAATCACTTGTTAGAGGAGAACAAGGGCTCTCTCCAAAATGGAAAGGGGGGGAAACCACCAAAGAGGAATTCAAACAAATAGCCAGCATGTGTAGAGACAAAGTCAGAAAAGCTAAAGCACAGAATGAACTCAGGCTTGCTAGAGAGGTTAAAAGCAACAAAAAAGGCTTTTATGGGTATGTTCGTAGCAAAAGGAAGAACAAAGAAACAGTGGGGTCACTCAGAGGAGAAGATGGTGAAATGCAAACAGGGGACACAGAAAGGGCTGAACTCCTCAATGCCTTCTTTGCCTCAGTCTTCTCCAATAAAGAAAACAATGCCCAACCTGAAGAATTTGGAGCAAATGATTCAGCAGAGGAAACACAGCCCAGAATAACTAAGGAGATAGTACAAGAATACTTGGCTAGTTTAGATGTATTCAAGTCTCCAGGGCCAGATGAACTGCATCCAAGAGTATTAAAAGAACTGGCAGATGTGATCTCAGAACCACTGGCAGTCATCTTTGAGAATTCCTGGAGAACAGGCGAAGTCCCGGCAGACTGGAGGAGGGCAAATGTTGTCCCTATTTTCAAAAAGGGGAAAAGAGAGGACCCAAATAATTACCGCCCAGTCAGTCTGACATCAATACCAGGGAAGATTCTGGAGCAGATCATTAAGCAAACAGTCTGTGAGCACCTAGAAAGGAATACTGTGATCACCAATAGTCAGCATGGATTTCTGAAAAATAAGTCGTGTCAGACTAACCTGATCTCGTTTTTTGACAGAATTACAAGCCTGGTAGATGAAGGGAACGCAGTGGATGCAGCCTACCTTGATTTCAGCAATGCATTTGACAAGGTGCCCCATGATATTCTTGTAAAGAAGCTGGTGAAATGCGGTCTTGACTATGCTACCACTCAGTGGATTTGTAACTGGCTGACTGACCGAACCCAAAGGGTGCTCATCAATGGTTCCTCTTCATCCTGGAGAAGAGTGACTAGTGGGGTGCCACAGGGTTCTGTCTTGGGCCCCGTCTTATTCAACATCTTTATCAAAGACTTGGATGATGGACTCAAGGGCATCCTGATCAAATTTGCAGATGACACCAAACTGGGAGGGGTGGCTAACACCCCAGAGGACAGGATCACACTTCAAAACGACCTTGACAGATTAGAGAACTGGGACAAAACAAACAAGATGAATTTTAATAGGGAGAAATGTAAAGTATTGCACTTGGGCAAAAAAAATGAGAGGCACAAATACAAGATGGGTGACACCTGGCTTGAGAGCAGTACATGTGAAAAGGATCTAGGAGTCTTGGTTGACCACAAACTTGACATGAGCCAACAGTGTGACGCGGCAGCTAAAAAAGCCAATGCAATTCTGGGCTGCATCAATAGGAGTATAGCATCTAGATCAAGGGAAGTAATAGTGCCACTGTATTCTGCTCTGGTCAGACCTCACCTGGAGTACTGTGTCCAGTTCTGGGCACCACAGTTCAAGAAGGACACTGACAAACTGGAACGTGTCCAGAGGAGGGCAACCAATATGGTCAAAGGCCTGGAAACGATGCCTTATGAGGAATGGCTAAGGGAGCTGGGCATGTTTAGCCTGGAGAAGAGGAGGTTAAGGGGTGATATGATAGCCATGTTCAAATATATAAAAGGATGTCACATAGAGGAGGGAGAAAGGTTGTTTTCTGCTGCTCCAGAGAAGCGGACACGGAGCAATGGTTCCAAACTACAAGAAAGAAGATTCCACCTAAACATTAGGAAGAACTTCCTGACAGTAAGAGCTGTTCGACAGTGGAATTTGCTACCAAGGAGTGTGGTGGAGTCTCCTTCTTTGGAGGTCTTTAAGCAGAGGCTTGACAACCATATGTCAGGAGTGCTCTGATGGTGTTTCCTGCTTGGCAGGGGGTTGGACTCGATGGCCCTTGTGGTCTCTTCCAACTCTATGATTCTATGATTCTATGATTCTAAGGAGGCTTGTGTGGCCATGCCAACTTTACCCTGGCCCCAACGAGAAAGCAGATTACGAGGGAAAGAGCAAGCAAAGTTACCTGAGTTGCAAGTGCTTGATTGGTTAAAAAAAAAAAAAAGATTAGAAAAAAGCATCTCAGATGAATTGTGGGGAAAAATATTTACTTCCTACACAGCTTTCTCACCTTGTAGAAAAAGAAAATTTTAATAAGATGTTATATAGTGTCATCTTCACACTGTCTAGCAAAGTTATACCCCCGATGTCAGTGGAATATGTTGGAAATGTGAGGAGAAATTGCAGACTGTATTCCTGTTTGGTGGATATGTGAGAAGATTAAGAATGCTTAGGAAAAGATTACTAAGAATATATACAAGAAATAAAAGGATATCACATACATATGAATCTGCCACTAATAAGTCTTCTATTGGGTGAGATTACGACACTGAAATTTAGTTGGGCTTTTTAAAACTGTGGCCAAAGTACTGTACTGACAGCAGCCAAATGGTATAATCCAATAGTTCCAACAGAATGAGAATAGATGGATAATATTTGGTGTGTAGCTGGAATGGCAGGCAGAGCCACCCAAAGCCGCTTGCATTGGACTGGGGGAGATTTGGACTGGGTAAAGGTGTATCCCGAACCATCCCTGCTGGTTTCTGTGGGCTCCAGACACCTGCAGAGTGATGTCAGCAGACTTGATAAGCTTCAGAAGAGTTTTGGTGTCCTGTGACTTCAGACCAAGAATTCTGCCTGTGGCAAATTCAGGATTACAACTGAAAGCGTACTGAGGAGGAAGCAATAGCTAATACTGGTTCCTTGTGCAATGCACATGTTTGAAAACCCAAGTTTGCCTTCACTCGTTGTTCAGCCTTCACATTTGTGCTTCAATAGAACAAGATGTGAAACTGCTGTGCTACCAAAGCACACCAGGCAAAAAGGAAGAATGTCATAACCAGGTGCAGGACTCAGCCCAATGTCATTAGCTACCCATTAGGCAACAGACTCCGGATACAGCTCAGCACAGCACTGGAACACAGGCCCCTTGACAGAGACACTTGGGATGAGACCCAAAAGAAGAGACAGCTGAAGCTTGTACAGTGGTACCTCGGGTTACATATGCTTCAGGTTACAGACTCTGCTAACCCAGAAATAGTACCTCGGGTTAAGAACTTTGCTTCAGGATGAGAACAGAAATCGTGCTCTGGCGGCACGGCAGCAGCAGGAGGCCCCATTAGCTAAAGTGGTGCCTCAGGTTAAGAACAGTTTCAGGTTAAGAACAGACCTCCGGAACGAATTAAGTACTTAACCTGAGGTCCCCCTGTATTGCTATTTTTGCCATACCAGTTACACAGTGAAACCATTGTGTGTGCACATGTGATTCTCTCCTGAACATGCGTGTCCCTTCTTTAGTTGGCATTTGAGCCTGCTGTAGATCAGGAATAGCAGCCCTAATAGGAAGCAGAAATTCAGGCTACTCAGAAGCTGACTTCCAATGTGAAGTTCAAAACAGATAATTCAAGCTCTTACTAGCCCTTCCCACCCCTGCTTGCACCAGTAGTCCCTTTGTTTTGATTTTCCAGGAGAGGGGAATCCAAGCTCAAAAACTGAACATTTTCATGCAGACACAATCTGCTGTGACAGCTACAGCGGCACAGATTATTAATAGCAGAACCCCCAGGTATTGTTTTTAGAAGTCTGGGGTTGCCTGTAGAAAGGGCTGTTGTGCATTGGCCCCATTATGAACTCTATTTTCTAAGGCAAGCAGCTGACTACGGTTCTTGCCAAACCACAGTTCAACTGCCAGGTATCATTATGGGGAATGGGTGAAAGTATATCTTGATGTGAAGGGATTGGGCAGTGATTTAATCCATTTCTTGCACATCCGGCTCTCTCATTCCCCAGCCTCAGGCCTGCTTTCCTGTGTAAAACTATTTCCACGATCATTTCAAAGCAATACTTTTCGTCCTCTTTAGTAGTATCATCTCCTTTCAAGTCATTTGCTTTGTTTTCCTTTTCCCTCTCTACCCGCTTTCCTTTTCCCTTGTGCCTCTGATCATAAGCCCGTGTGCAGCATCTTGCTTTTAATCTCTGTAGGGTATTCAATAACATGTTAGACGTTTTATAAGTCCGCTCACCCTCATTGGTGGGCGGTGTTGTGGCCAGGCCTCAGGCCCACAAGTGATCCGACAAATGGCAGGCCAGATCGCCTGGCTGCCAGCTATTGGCCAATGCTGGAAGCTCTTGGACAGGTGTTCTGCTGGCAGCAGGCCCAAACAGCCAATGGGGACGCTTGGACCCGCTCCCAGGGGTCGCTGAATTGTGGCCTGCCTAGAAGTCTTTCCTGCCTTTTTTGTTGATCTCCTGCAGACCCTCCCTCAATCTGTTTCCTTTTTCTTGTGCTTTGGCCTTGCTATGGACCAAGTCGGCCATAGTATTAACAGGGATGGGCAGGAATTTTTCCATTTGGCAAACTGGCACTGGCCATCTGGTTTTTGCCTGGTTTTGTTACAACTTTGTTAGGTGGTAAGGCACTGGGTTAACCTAGATCTTTGGTGAAGAGGAGGTTGCAGCCTCTGCCTGCCCCTCCTTTAGGAAAAGGGTATCCTATTAAAAGGATCCGGGAGGAGTGGATTCTGTCTGACACCCAGTTAGGGCCATACCACTCCTCCAACGGGGGTCCTGCATTCTCTACTGTAACCAATAAGGGGAAGATTGCCCTTGAGTTGGTTTGCTTTCGGGGGGGGGGGTCACCACTGCCAATCGCTCACCCACCTGCCACTACTCACCCGCTCACCACCGCCACCAAACACCAGCATTCCCTATCAGTCTTATACATGGAAAAACATGGTAGGTTGTTTGCTCCTTTGATTAAGGATCACATCATTAACACAGGACAATTATGCTCCTGCTTAATGGTTCAAAGTGAAACCCTCTAGCTACAAATTGTGAAAGGAATGGCTGATCACCACATGGTCCCTTAGTGTTCATGCATGAGTACAAAAGACGGCACATGTGTACTGCCATTGTCACTCTAAACACTGTTAGAGTTCAGGGTTTTTGTTTTTAAAATAGTAATACCGTAAATTGTTTCTCTTCGAGTTGTCACAAATAGGTAATTTAAACCCTCCCTGGATTCACTGCATTCTCCAATCCGTTATTCCATAGCTAGTTCAGAGGTCTACCTGCTTGTCGACTTGAGAAGGCGAAGACAATGATGTCATCAAAGGTCCAGGTATAATCCTGATGTGGGGGATAAAACACCAGTTTATCTGACGCCTCTTTTCTCAGGTCAATCAGGAATGTGGAGTGAACCATTGGGACTGCAAAGCAACCAGTCCTCTTCCACTCCCTGATCAGGGCATAATCTGGTGTTCTCTTGTAGTAGCCCTAGAATAAAATGATTGTACAAGCTCATTAAAACGAGAATCATTTCAGCTAGCAGCAAAAGCCCACAATCTGAAGGTACACAATCTGTAGGACTGTCCAGATCTAGAAATCCAATCACCTAACAAAAGCCTTGCAGCACCTGTTTATGTTAACTTGTTTTATGCAACACTTTTCAGGTGTAAACAATCCATGCCCCAAAGCAGCTTGCAGAAATATAAAAACAGAGACATCAATAAAGGAATTCATACAATAAAAAAGAAAGAACACCAAAAGTCAGACAAAAGGAGGTTGCTAAGGCTAAGCACATACTATCTGTTTTATTTTACCCCATTTAAAATAATTCTTGGCCACCTTAAAACAACCCACTCAAAAAAGAAAAAAGAAAAAAGATAATCAGCCAACCAAAACAATTTCTACAGCCCCAGAGAATAAAACAGCCCTCACATGACACTGATAAAGATTAGAGTTGGTATCTTTGGTAGCCTGTTCCAATGTGGTGGTGAGAGTGCAATAATGTCAGACCTCTTTAGATTTCCACCTCACGTTGTAAAAAAACATAACAGAGGGAGTTTGGTTAGGGTTGCTACCTTTGTTGCATGTTCGGACCAAGAAACCTCCCCCCTAAATAAATTCACACTTGACTCAAATTTTAGTTTGGTTTTTGGCAGAATTTAGGCCACAACTTTATTGATTACAGAAAGTGACTGGCTGCATAGGCTCTGGTTCGACTAGCTCCCTGCCTTGCAGGTAGCGCTGACCCAGGGCACCAGCATAGGTCAGCCAAGGGTGAACACCTGGATAAGCGGAAAGCCGGGAACGGGCTAACTCCGCCACCCAAATGTCCCCCTGGACTCAGGCACGGGCACAACCCCCTCCCAGGGGATGACCAAACCACCAAGTCCCTTGATTCCTTTAACGGAATACCCTTCACATAGGGATGGCGAGAGCGTTCTCCCATCCCTATCACCTGAACCAGAGCCTATCCGCAACCTTACAAGTTGTGACGATTTGCTGCGCGGCAGGCGAAACCCAAATGGCACCAGCCAATCAGCCAAGTGGGGAAAATTCCTGCCGTGCCCCTTCCCAACGACAGATGACACACGATGGCATAGCAAGGTCAAGCACAACAAGCTCTAAAAGTAGGGAGAGGTGGGCAGGTGTTCCGAATGCACGGGCTGAAAGAGGAAGCTGTGGGTCATGTGCATGCGTATATATAGGTCCCTCAATCCATTTGGACTGCGCCCCATTGGCCAGATGGAACCCAACATCGAGGGACCTACCAATCAGGTATTGTGGCTGACCAATCTTACCCACCCACAACACAGGGGATTGGTCTCCAGGTCTCACCGCAACACGTGCCCTCTTTGAGGGAGGACACGATTTCTGGCAAACTATATGACAGGGTTGGGATCATTTTCCCCCATCTGGTACTGAAGTGACTTCAAAACAATCCATTACAATCTGTTGCAGCCTAACAGGGTGCCCCCTCCTGAATTTGTCCTGCACGCACACACACACAAACGAATTTGTAAATGTGCCTGTGCCTGGCTACCCGGAGCTTAAATATATGACCTTTCACACACCCTTTCAAACACATGCATTTGGAGAGGATCCCTAAACTTGGGGGAGAGAGAGAGAACCTGAAATACAGGACAAAACTGTATCAATACAGGACGTAGCATTTTCCACTGGAAAATGGGACAATCTTGTATCATACAGGACAGGTGGCAACCCTAAGTTTGGTTGATAATTTTATGAAGTTTGGTGCTTCATGCCGCCAATACTACTTGGGACTCCAAAGACAAGCACCCCAGAGAACACACCTATTCCTTTAAAGAGGGGGATATAAGCCCACCCAAAAGAGGCCCAATGCCATCGTCCAGACGGAACAAATAAATGATAACCACTGAACAAGCTCAGCATCAATAACACTTCCATTGTACGCAGTAGGATTACCTGAGACTGAACACTCTGCAGGAAATACTTGGACCAGCAAGTATTAATGTCAATTTTTGAGAAAGGAGAGTGTACTGGAAGACGTACGGTGCCTTTGAAACAGGCTGTTTATTTAACAGATGTATATGATGAGCAGATAGGAAGCAAGTATTAGGTCCTAGGACACCAGTATTCTGACAAGCTGCTCCTTCCAGTCAGAAACATTATCTTGGCAAGCTCTTTTCCCCCCTCTCCACATTCAAGACAGAAAAAACTTCTTGGTTTGCAGAAAGCACCAGTGCAAAACCCATCCAGAAAGAGCATCAGCTTAGACTAGCTGTTGTCCAAATGTCCACTTGTAGGCCGAACAAAAACACATTTAGCATAATTAAGGAGCATATTTAAAATATGAATTTTTACAATCCAAGCTTCTTCTATGTCACTGGCCTATGGGAAATTGACTGGATTATTTTTGTTATGGCAATGTGTTCAACATCTGGACACAAGGTGAAGAGAATCTGAAAGCTTTTTATCACTCAGGAAGGAATACCACAGATGGAACATCTTTAAATAACTTTTTACAGCTCCCTAGAACTCTCCTTGGGTTGTTTGGCTAGGACAAGGGCACCTGAAATCACGGCATAGTCTCATGCCTAGTAAACATTCTCCCAAACTGGGCAATTCTTAGCATGCTCAGACAGACTGGGGTTTGGTGGGGTTTTTTGCACAAATCACGCTACCAGAACTTTCAGCAATGGAAACAACTGCCTAAGAGTCCACCCTGAAAAAACTGCTCTCCAGAGCCCACTGCCAAGTTATGAGAACAGTGTGACACAGACAGAGGCAGATCTGAAGGTCATTCCAAACACCAAGTTGCTAAAACAATCACATTGAGAGAGTAGCTTCTCATGCAGAGGTGTGCATGCTATTTTGTTGCCTTGGTTTTCACTATTATCAACAATTCCTTGTGGATTTGCTGGGAGTTGTTTCCACTTGTCAGAAATATGGACCCCAAATGGTCTGCAAACCAAGGCTAGCTGACAAACCTAGCGCTGAACAGTAATCAGCTCCAGAGAACTGCAGCTACCAGGCTGCTCCAGCTGCACACAGATCTCAGACTGTGAGCAATTAATCCCAGAGGGGAAAAGGCATGAGTGAAATCATTGGACTCTAATTGCATTACAAAAAAAAAAAGACAAACGAGGAGTGGCAGAGGAAAAACAGTGTTTTGTTTCATCTTAAGAAGCCTGCAAGATGCAATTCCTTTTCGAGAATCTTTCTTTCAAAGGCTTCATTTCTCCAGCGAATATATTGGATTGATTTTGACAAAATCTTTTGCCATAAAGGGACTGCAAAGATACACTTTAATTACAATAACTCTATCATAAATTACTATGCTAACCAGCCACCTGGTGCATGGAAGGCTTCTGCCAGAAACCCCCAAAAATCCAAATTTGCCATTTATGAAAATACAAACTTCTAGGTCCCATGGGAGATAGGAACATCTAAGTAGTGTCCATCAAAGACATGGAGGCTGGAAAGGGGTTTCAACAATCATTGCATGGGATATTTGTCTCTTAACAGCGCCCTCATTTTGATACCAGCTGCAGAGAACAAAGAATGCACACAATACAATAATACACATGATACATATCTTACACATTTATTAATTCATCCCCTGTATCCTTGCCATTCTTCTATACTTGCTTTCAAGCCCTGAGACAGGGATCTGTCTGTTTGGGTGGTGTATAAGTAACAGTAAAGAAACATCTCTTGCCTGAGGGGTCATTCCACACCAGAAGTTAGAGTAGAGAGCACGAGATTCAAGCATTGGCGCCACAATGGTCTTATTTTCTGCTATCATGAGATTCAGAACTTCTGGGTTTGTCAGAAAATTATCAGCATCTATGAACTAGGAAAAGGGATTAAAAAAAAAAGCATGTGAGGTTTTGTGTGACTGGATCTGAAGAGTGTCTCTAATGTCCACAAACAAGACTTGGTTAAGAGCATTACCTATCTTGAGTTCTTGCAATGTTGCAAAATGAACAAAATAAGCAGACTTCCATCACATATCCATCAGCATTAAGCTAACATTTACCTTGTACTGAAGCCAACAGCAAATACTGGTCAACTTTGTAACTACTACTTTGCACATACCAAAAAGTGGTGATATTTAGTAAGGCCCTTGCATGGCTGAAATGAAGCCTCTAGACGTGTGAGACACAATCAACAAGAACAGAAACCCACAGGCCCTTCAGAGTGGGCCCAGCAAAGCAGTCCACAATGGAGACATTAGAGCAGGGATAAGAAATCTGTAACCCTCAGGAAGTTGTTTGACTACAACTCCCATCATCCCTGACTTTTGCCTAGGTTCACTGAGGCTGATGGGTGTGGGAGTCCAATATCATCTGGAGGGCCATAGGTTTCCAAATCCTGGAAAAGTGGGAGGTGTATAAATCAGCATGGTGGTTTTTCGGCTACAGTGGCAGTGTTCAAATATATGAAACACCCTGGAGTCATTCCTGGGTGCCTCAGCGTGTCAACCATTGAGGTGTCAAGGGTATTCATTAACATGAGGCAAATATAGTTAGACAAGAATTAATTTTGTTGTGTATGTTTGAACAAAGTAACACAGTGCTCTGGTGGTGGGTGGCAAAACAAGTTCTGAGAATCCACTCATCAACTACATCACATGTGGGACTTTGGGTCCTCCAGATGTTGTTGGGACTTTCATAACTCTCATGAGCCCAGCATGCAAATGCCCAGCATGCAAATCAAGGGAAGGAAGGAAGCCTAACCAGCCAGAACTTTAATTCTTATTTTACCATGATGTAATCAGACCACTTTTCCTTGGCAGTTCTCAGAGCAGTCTGCCTCAGTTTCATCACATGGGTAAACCTGGAGTTTGGCCAGTGTTTGGGCCCAATTTCCTCCGGGTAAGACCTATAAAACAAAGAACAAAAAGGGAAAACATGCAGCCCTCTTGTCATGTTAATGCTGCGCAGCTCCTGCAGGATCGCTGGGTATTATTTCTCTCCTGACTTTGGTGTTTTAATTAAAAACTGAAAGGGGGGGGGGGGAGCAAATTCACTAAGTCACCTCAAATGCTCCAAAAATGTAAGGGTAAAGAAAGGACGTTTCAGAGCAAAGAAAACACTCTCCAAATTTATTCCTGGAGTGTGTACCCAGGACACAGGGGAACATACACCATCACTGCGCTTCCTGCCCAACACGAGTGCTGTGAATTAAATAGAACTTGGACGTGGGGGGGGGGCACACCCAACAGCTCTTTTCCCACCCCAGCTTTGAAAAAGATAGCATTTAGCCAAATTAAATTGCTTCTGGAATTTGCTATCACAAGTATGTGAAGAAGGCTTTTAAATAGCTTTAGAAAGGATTAGAACATTTCATGCTGTTTCCCTGAATATGCTTAGCTTTGTTACACGTGATTTTACTGGAAAAACCCAGCATTCGAATACTTACTGAGGGTCCCCCATGGGCCTCCACTCCACATAGTGATACAGTTTCTGTACATTCTTCAGCCACTCCCTCAGGATTTCTGTTGTGTTGTCAACATTGTGGTCAGTAGCTACCCTAAAGGAGGAACAGTAAATGTGCAGAGGGATTACTAAACATTCACCACCTTTCGGTCTTGAAGAGGCATGTGTTCACAGGTAACAGCCTCTCTGCCAATGCTTCATAGATGCACATTCAAACAGAGCACAGACTCCATTTTGGGTCTGAAATATTCACACAAATTCCCACCATTGGCATCTTAAAACAATACTGACTAGGCATTGAGTGATATTGTTCGTCAGGTCAACTTCAGCAACGGAGATGGAGTGGTGTGGGATTGCAGGGGGCTTAAAGACCTATCACTACTTCTGCAGCAAGGTCCCAAGCCCCCAGCCTCTCAGCTCGAAAAGGGAAGTGTTTTAGCCAATTAGAAGTCTTTTTACTCTTAGGAGCCAATCAGAACGAAAAGAGGATTGGCTCCTATGGTCATTCTGGAGAAGGGGCATGTGAAAAACACAGAGGATGAGTTGTTCTGTATGTTCCAAAGCTCACTTTCAAGAAAAAGGTGTGCACGTTCTGTTATGCACAATGGAACTTCAAGAAAAAAATTGACCATGTTGTTGGAACCTGTCTGTCTCAAGAGACAATGGAGTGCGTCACTAGGGGTGAAGTCAAACGGCATGAGAATCACAGTGCCTGCTGTGACTGCGGAGACCAGTAACTCGTAACTGCTGTTTCCCACATAGTTTTTGCTGTGTTAGCTTCACCAAAGTGACTTTCCCGGGGCACAAGCCTGGGCAATGTGTATGGAAGTCCTGGGCTGCTCAGATGACAAGACTAATTTGGTCCAAAGGAAAGCAGGTAAGTGGCCATTTGGCACCAGCTTGGCTGCAGGGGTTGCTGGAAGGAGGTGTACAAGGCTCCATCATCTTAGGGACGCCACTTAATGTAGGATTTACTCCTTAGCCCTTTCTGCTGCAAAAATGTCCCATAAGGCAGTGGATAATTTGCCCATCTACATCATGGGAAATAGAACTAGCTGAAAAGCAGCAGAGGAAGATCTGCATTGATTACTACAATGCAATCCTCATTGTTATTATTGTATAATCTTAAATGGTTCTGACTTTCCTTAAGAGACCCCACACTTCTGAATTTGCCACTATACTACTATGTAGCCATGGGCACACATTCAAGCTTAATCAAAATATGGCAAAAATCAGAACAAAGGAGGCTAAGCTTTAGCTCAGGCATAGGCAAACTCGGCCCTCCAGACGTTCTGGGACTACAACTCCCATCATCCCTGACAACTGGTCCTGTTAGCTAGGGATGATAGGAGTTGTAGTCCCAAAACATCTGGAGGGCCGAGTTTGCCTATGCCTGCTTTAGCTAAACAGGCTGCAAAGATACTTCCAAATGCAATTATTTTAATAGGTCCTTCTATATAAATTACTTTATGCTACAAAGACTGTGTGGGCTGCATTGATAATGTCCATCTGTGAGATTAAGAAAGAATACGGAATGTGAGTGATTTTCTAAACCTCACAAGGCAGCATTTTTTGCAGCTTCTTCATTAGAAGACAGGCTGACACACATCCAGGCCTGTCATTGCTGCTAGGCAATGTCTGTATGCACTGCAAGGGGAGAGGGGGTTGTGAATAGACCACGACTCACTGTAATTTCACTGTCTGAAATGACTGAGGAGAAAGTGTTTGCCTGCAGTCACTTTGCTCCATCTGGAAACTATGCATCTGCGCAACTAAACAAACAAATACTTCTCTACTTCTACAAAACAAGATGGTCCCCTCAAGAAGAGTCCCTGACCTTTTCCATTGTCCATATACTCTGAAGCCACCTTTTCAGTTACAGCACCTTGGGGAATATTCCATTCCAGCCCTACTCAGAGTAAAGGAGTTAATAAACATGAACTTAAATTCATTGTCCAATAGGCCTACATAGTTGACTGAATCCCCAAACTCTAAAACACTCCCTAGAGTGTTTCATCTGGCATGGAGGCTGTCGTCATTTGGGTGCCAGGTAAAAACCTCTCTAAAAAATAAAATAAAATAAGTCAAGCATTTAGATGGAGTTTTTAATGCTACTTTTATCTTTTTTGTTTTACCCTGCTACCATTTTACGCTGCTCTTGTGTATGGATTGTTGTTTGATGCTTTAAATCTTGTTAGCCCATCAGACAGTTTATGATACTGAGGCATCTAATCATAGCCTGCATTTTTATTAAGGCTTGATCAGGGCCTGTATTTTAAAATGAGCTTAAAGATTTTCAAATGTTCATGCCAGGCAGAAGACCAGCTGCCTAAGAACCTTGGCAAGATGTTTATTCTCCTGGACAAGGGCCCCCCCTGATTTATAGCAGAAAACAATTCTCAAAGTCGTAAAAAGGGAATTACAGGCTGACAGCCAAGGTTACACTGACCCTACATATTACAGAGATAAAAAAGAGATAAACATAATTAAGAGTTGATAAATAGTAAAATAAAACTATGTGCCTCCCATTAAACTTGAGCCATATTTTCCTAAGGTTGAAAGGTCAAGAGCAGTGAAAAAGGCAACTGGCTTGGCTGGAGAAGATAGGTTTCTTCCTATCTTATTTTGAGGCTGGAAACTGTTCCTTCCTTTTTTACTTTGAAAAGGTTTATTCTTCTAAAAAGCTATCTATGTTATGTATTAAATATATTGGCTTAAATGTAATTATGCAAAGGATTTAGAAAGAAAGAAATGTTAAATCCTTATGCTAGATTCTTATTTCATATAGTTGGAAGAGATCACAGGGGCCATCAGCCATCAGCCCAGCCCCCCTGCCAAGCAGGAAACATCATTAGAGCACACATATGGTTGTCAGGCCTTTGTTTAAAGACCTCCAAGAGAAGGAGATCTTTCAATGATGATGTGAACTCAAGATCCTTGACATCTGTTTAAGATAAAAATTTAAGATTAAACCATCTGTTTTGGAGGGCAATAGGGCGAGGTGAGCTGGTAATTAAGGTTCCTTGTTGAGACACATGTAAGATATATTACTACTTATTTGTCATTTATAGATAGAAGAATATATAGCTTTTTGTTTCCCATAAAAGGGCAAAAGGAAATGGGTGTATCTTTTGTGATTGGTTCTAGCAAACAGCCAATAGGAATTTCAACCAGGCTGATTGGACAGAGGCAGCCACAGGAGGAGCAAGGGGGCTGGATTAAGGAAATATAAGTGCTGGCCAGAATGGCAGGAGGCCAGGCCAGAGCTTGGTAACCATATACCACTGTGCCTCATATTTATTTGTCTGACAAATAAATTATTATTTTAATTTCTCTATTGCTGCGTTGAATATTTCATGCCAGTTAAGCGTTAACCACAAGCAGGGTGCTACAATACCTGGAGTGGTATAGAAATTTCAAATTAAACTAAACACAGAGAACTCTACACCAAATTATTTACAATCAATAAAAATTTTGTCACTGACTTTGGATAGCTTGGCACAACCACATTTGGGCATTTCCTCCTGCATGGCAGTGAATGCATGCACTTTTAATGGCACCCGGATGAGGCCATTATATATACAGATAGGTGCTTGAGCCAAAACTCACTCAGTGATGAAAAGGAGGGGGGAGATCCTCCAATATTATTAAGCTACTTTCACAGCAGACAGATGGCTAAAATCTGGTGGTCACTGTACCCACCTAAATTCCACTCATGGTAAATCCACATAGATTAATGGACAGAATTTAGTATTGTTCATTAATTTCAGTGGAGTACTTTCGGTCATGCTCTAAGTATGACTAATGCTGGATACAACCCTCAGTTCACTACATGCTTATCAAAATAAGTTATTCATGGCACAATCCTGTATATATTTACTTAGGGGAGAAATTTGATTCAATTCACATTTAAAGGTGAGATTACCCAATTCACACTTTCCAGAACAATATGCTAACCAAAATTCTGTTAGCCTTCAAGTCGTACACCTTTGAATTTTGCAATGCAGTTTTCTAGTCAAGCTACACTGGGGAGAATGACAAAACTATTTAGCCAGTAGCAATCAATTTCAAAAATATAAATCACCCCATTCAAGTTTGCCCAAGCTAGCTCTATTCTTTATGTATTGAATTTATAAAACAAAGGGTTTTCTGTGTTGCCTCACTTTACTGTGTGGGAAACCAAACATAACAATGAAGGAGCTTTGAGACAATAGAACTTGCTTCTCCCAGTTAAACACGCAACAGAGCGGAGAAGGCTTCCTTATTTGACTGGATGAGACATAATGAAAGGAAACAGCTTACAAGAGCCATTTTCACTGAATGGGTTACCCAAAATGAACGCAAGGCGTACACAAATAGTCTCTTCATGGAGAGTCAGAATGAGCAGAGGTCATTTCTGATGTTATGTGAAAATGCGAGGATGGGGTGACATGGCCAGGGTGACAAGAATGTTTCTGTTGTGTATTTCCACCCCAGGTGGCAGGCAGATAGCCAGGCTTGGCCGACAAGCGCCCTGGAGGGGGGTGCAAAGAATGTTGCACTGTGTGGGCTTTCTCTAACCTGACCCATCTGACAGCAGCATGTGTAGAGTTTCGAATCGCATGCGTTATCAGGGAGAGATGAACACATGCTGAACCAGTGACTCAGCATTGGCTCATAACTGGAAAATGGGTGTAAAGCTCTTCATTTTTCCACTATCCACACCCCACTAATATGGGTTCTTCTAGTGGGGTTTCAAATGCGGAAGACAGGAGTGCCTGGCGTGCTCTGGTCCATGGCATCACGAAGTCGGACATGACCAAACAACAACAACAACTGGAAGCATGCCACACAAGAGAACAAGTAGTTAGGCACAAGATTTCAGCCCCAAAAGGGCTTTTAAAATTGAGGAAAAAACAGCATTTTTTTGTTTCAATTCATGTTTTGGATCCTCATTACCAGTGCTTTTTTCTAGAAAAAAGTGCCAGAACTCACCAAGATATCTCTCTCTCTCTCTCTCTCTCTCTCTCTCTTGTCCTCCCCCCACTTTGCGTTGCCCTCCCCTTCTTCAGCCTCTCCCCCACCTTGCCTTGTCTGCTTTTCACACCCACCCAGAATCCCACCCGCCCCTCCTCGTCCCTCCAGCCACACCTGCGCTCACCTCTAAGGCTTCCCCAGCCACAGAATGGGGCTGCTGCTTCCTCCCCCCTTTCTTTCTCTCCCCACAGACATGGAAAGAGTGAGCAGAGACAAAAGGGAAGTGGCGCTCATGCTCAGCCGGCCGCTCACAGCACCGTGAGGCAGCGGCATGGCTGCACATCCATGGGGAGAGCCGAGGAGGGACAATGCAACCTTCGGACTGAGAGGGCCTCCTTCGCCTCACCACTTCAGCCTCCTGCTGTTCACAGCCCCTCTTTTAGCCACGATGGCTTTCTTGCTCTCCCCACCCTCCATTTAGCTTATCGCTGGATTTGAAAAGAGAAAGAAGTGCCCGTACTGCATACCATTAGTACCACCAGAAAAAAGCACTGCTTGTTACTGTAAGGGACGCAGGTGGCGCTGTGGGTTAAAGCCTCAGCGCCTAGGGCTTGCCGATCGAAAGGTCAGCGGTTCGAATCCCTGCGGCGGGGTGCGCTCCCGCTGCTCGGTCCCAGCGCCTGCCAACCTAGCAGTTCGAAAGCACCTCCGGGTGCAAGTAGATAAATAGGGACCACTTACCAGCGGGAAGGTAAACGGCGTTTCCGTGTGCGGCTCTGGCTCGCCAGAGCAGCGATGTCACGCTGGCCACGTGACCCGGAAGTGTCTCCGGACAGCGCTGGCCCCTGGCCTCTTAAGTGAGATGGGCGCACAACCCCAGAGTCTGTCAAGACTGGCCCGTACGGGCAGGGGTACCTTTACCTTTACCTTTACCTTGTTACTGTAAAGATACATGTGAACAATGGATTCAGTGTCCATGGGTTAAATTGCCTCATGTGGCAATCTCAAAACTCTTTTGAAAACTCTTTGTCGAAATGCACTATGTGAATAATAATAATAATAATAATAATAATAATAATAATAATAATATTTATACCCCACCCATCTGGCTGGGTTTTACCAGCCACTCTGGGTGGCTTCCAGCAAAATATTAAAATACAATAATTCATCAAATATTAAAAGCTTCCCTAAACATAAGATGTATATAGCCACACAAACATTTTTAAAACTCTTGCAACACCATATGGGTTTTGCTGCCCATACACACAGTTGTGCTATTCCACATTTACTCCTTGAACTGCTACCTTTCTCCTTAACAAAACACACACACACCCCAAGTTACAAGGATCAGAGAGTCTATGTCCAAGAGATACACACATCAAACCCTTAAAGCACATCTGAAGCCGCTTTCCACTTCCAAAGAACTCGGGGCACTGTGGACTGTTAAGAGTGGCTGGGAATTCTGTGAGGGGTAAATGATGGCGCCCAAAATTCTTTGAGAGGGAAAACCGTGTTTTAAATGTACAGTTTATATGAAGCCTTACATGCTGCAACCGACAACCGAGATTTAGACATCTAGCCAAAACTTTTACGTTATCAGAACCAGAACATTCTGGTGCAGCAAACATGGCTATCTGCCTCTTCGACCAAAGAACTAACGGTGGTGTATTCAACAGAGTTTAGATCTAGATAATTCTAAGCAACCCAGCCAGAAAGTTAAGTAAAAAGTTCCATCAACTTTCTCCCCTTTTATATTCCTGTTTTGAGCTTCTACTTCATTGCTGTTTATTTACTTTGACCCTGGTGTCAGGGGAGGGAAGAGCAGTCTATTTTGCCAGTTTTCATCCTTGAAGGAAAATTACCAAAACTTCCTACTAAAGGGAACACCGTGTGCCTTCTGCCACAGTGTGGTCCATGCAGCAGAAGCAGAGAAACATTCCCCCTAACACAAACACCAATGTGTTTTCCCCACTCCACACCCCAACTTAATAGTCATTAATCATCACTCATGTAGGTTGGAAGGGTTGAGGGCTGGACTCAGGTAAAAATCCCCACACCCCTTATTCTAGATAGAGAGAAAGGGAAAGAATCTACACAACATAAATTTATTTAAATAGTTGTTCCCTCTCCCCAAGGGAACAGTAGTTTGGGTTAGGGTGGGGCTACTAATCCAACAGAGAAGTCTCACAATGTTCACCCTAACTATTGTGCCCCATAGTGTGAGACCCACTTCAGGGTGGTGTGAATAATGAGCAAGACTAAACATATGGGTCTCTGGCTGAGTACGTACTAGACCTTTAAAACACAGGCTTTTACTTAAAGAATTCTGGGCACTACCAAGAACACTGGATATTGCAATTCCCAGAATTACTTGGAGATTGATAGCAATGAAAGTTAAAATTGCTGTGTACACCACCTTGAGTTCCTTGAGGAACAAGTGGAATATAATTGTAACGACATATTAAATTATCAGACCTCCCCCATGCAGGAACAGGGCAATCGTGGTGAGCAGACTCTTGTTGTGATAGCCCCCTGCAACAGATCTGCTCCAATTCCACCTGCTGTTCCAGATACCTTTTAAAACGGCTGGCAGCTGGACCAGGATACCGGAAGCCTAGGACAAGGTAAGGCTGCCATTTGTGTGCCTCCCATCCTCCTGGCTAAGGATCTCCTGGCCTGGGCTGATGGTGCTGCTCTCCTGGAAGTGTTCTGAACGAGGCAGAACAAAGCTGGCTGCAGCAGAGTATAAGAGAGTCATCAGACTACCTGGTTTTGATTAAATGTGTGATTGTCAAGATGGCAGACTCGCTCTGCTCTCCCTTCACTGAGAGCTAGTGGTGGTGGAGAAAGGGAGAGGGAATGCTGATAAAAGTAAGAGAAGCAAATCTGTTCCACAATTACAGTCTAGAAAAATAGCATGCTGCTATATGCCTTCAGAGCCAGGTGTGCTGGGTCCTTTTCAAAGTGTAGCTTGTAAAGAGTATTCTGAGAGGAGGAAGAATCCCCACGGGGCATTTTCCGGCCCATCAAATCAGTCTTCAGGTATGTGAAATGTCAGTGAAGATTTTCTAAAATACTATGTTGATATTTCAATAAAATGTCCATGACAAAAAGTATTTGAAATAGGATATCCCATCTTTCAACCATAGTTTGCAGAGCAGCTTGAAAATTAACATGTGCTAGTTGGTCAAAGGTTCCTAGCGACACTCAAGTCATTTGCATCAGTGCAACAGAGATAATATAATAAGCAACTATTACCAGTCCAGCTGCTACTAGGAAAATGTATGCTAAGTCTCTTCCTCCGTTAACTGTTCCTATTTTATGTGTAGAACTATATATCATTAAAAGGTAAAGGTACCCCTGCCCGTACAGGCCAGTCTTGACAGACTCTGGGGTTGTGCGCCCATCTCACTTAAGAGGCCAGGGGCCAGCGCTGTCCGGAGACACTTCTGGGTCACGTGGCCAGCGTGACATCGCTGCTCTGGCCAGAGCCAGAGCCGCACACGGAAACGCCGTTTACCTTCCCGCTGGTAAGCGGTCCCTATTTATCTACTTGCACCCGGAGGTGCTTTCGAACTGCTAGGTTGGCAGGCGCTGGGACCGAGCAGCGGGAGCGCACCCCGCCGCAGGGATTCGAACCGCCGACCTTTCGATCGGCAAGTTAACTGTTCCTATTTTATGTGTAGAACTATATATCATTAGCCTGTGTACAAAGAGGAGCAGTTCCCTGCTTAGCTCCTTGTACCACATCATGACTAGCAAGGGGTTAAAGGTAATTCAAAACAGTAAAAGTTACAGAATTTTACAAATCTGTGAACCGTGCAAATCATGCAGAAGTTAGGGTTACCCAGACATGCAATTTAAAAGTGTTGGACATATGTATACCAAGACTGCAGGTGGTGAGGCCTGTGTCCCTGCCTCATGGATTTGGGGGGACTGTTCACAAATTCAGTTAGTCTCCTCTGTTCTGATGTCAGCTATATTCCTGTGGTGGAGCTTATTGGAAAATTACCCAGGGAGTGGACAAAGCACAGTGAGTTCTCTTTTGCCCATCTGCATTCCTAAACATGACTCTGCATTTTCCTCTTATGAAAGATACTCCTGTTTGGTGAATGGAATGACACACACAGAGAAAGAGAGAGATCTGTATGAGTTTGCACTGGCTGAGGCTACAGTTAGGAGATGGAAGAGGAGAAAGAACTTTAATACTATCACTGCTAAGGAACAGAGAATGTTGTGACTACATTGTGGCTTTAAGGAGCTGTTTTACCTCAGGATCCTGACATTCTTGTAGAAACAGGTTGCATTTACAGAAAGCAAAACCTGTCAGGAATATTGTGGCTTCAGAAGAGAGAATGAAAATGCTTTCTACTTGGTGAACAGGAGAATTCAAACACCACCTAATTTATTTAGAAGTGATCTGCTGATTTGGGAATGTGGGAAAAGGTAACGAAGAGTTGTAGAGTTGTACCCTACAGACTTCCTCTCTCCGAGAATTGTACAAAGGGAGTCCAGAGTGCGATTCACCCAATGAGCCCCGCCAGCGGAAGCCCACACAAGGAATGCCACCAGCGCAGCACAAGGAGTCCTCTCCCCTCCCCACATGCCCTCATGTCCCCTGAGCTGGCTTTGGGGAGGGTCCGGAGACCCCTCAGAACAGCCTCCAGAGGGAGGCGTGCCTTGCAGGGTGGAGCAAACTGCTTAGAACTGCATTCAATTCCTCCCTCATAATCTCAAGCAGAATTCTCAGCCTTCACACTACAGATTCATTATAACTAGACAAATACCCAGCACCAGTTTACTGTTTCAGTAGAGCTTTTCCACCCTTCCTGGGGGTGGAGGTGAGAACTGCTCATATAAATCAGTGGAGAATTTGTAACGGGGATTTGTGGCTGGAAATCCAAATTAGCATCAGCCCCACCTTTAATCTATAATGTTGTTGCAGGTCACCCCAATATCTGAGCAGTGTGAGATTCCAGGGATTCAAGACACTTACCCAGGTTTTGTGTTTCCTTTTGGAAATGTGACGCAGTGGAGACTGCGGTGTTTTTATGACATATGGTTTATTTAAACATATATGCAACCCGAGCCTGTGATGGAGGGGTTCACAGCATTAACACTCCAAAAGGGTCTTGTTTCTCCTGTAGCCTTGGATTCAAGCAGAGATTCGGCCTGGTTTTCTCTCTCTCTCTCTCTCTCTCTCTCTCTCTCTCTCTCTCTCTCTCTCTCTGCTTTGCTTCTAGGTTGCACCACAGCTCTCCTTCAGACTCTGAGTTTCGTCCTTCTCACTATCTGTGTTTTGACCCCTTTGCTATCTCACACAGAGCTCCCTTCCTTTGCTCTCTTAATGGCCCGTCACCCAGGCGATTGCCTCATCAGGAAGCTAGCCTGGCTTATATCTTAACACTTGCTGACTCCAGGGGTTCAGGAAGCTAGCCTGGCTTGATTAGCTTTTAGCACTTGCTGGATCCAGGGATCAGAAAGCTTGATTATATTTTTTTAACACTATTGATCCAGGGAGAAGAGGGGTCTAGCACTCACAAACTCATAGCACTATTAACAGTGAGCTATATTGCAGGGTTACTGTACACTGCTTCAGATTAGCAAACTGCAATATGAGGATAACAATGCTGGAATGCAAGTGAGGCCAAGTGCCACTAGTAATCTTCTGATGTTAATGGGGTAGAGTAGGAAAATGGCTGAGAGCTCCCTCCAGCCAGCTTCCAGGAGACACGCACACCCAGTCTCTGCACAATGCATATTCCCAGCAGACCACACGGAGAAGGCACACAGACTATTTATATATAGCTCTACACATAAAATACCATATTGGCCTGAATATAAGCCTCACTTTTCCCCCAAATTCCAATCATGAAAAATTAAAGTGTGGCTTATATTCACAACCTTAAGGTATGCAGCCAGGAGCACAGGGCAAACAGTGCCAGGAGCGTGGCAAAGTGCCACCCACCCTGTGCATAGTTCCCCATGCTCTCCCCCAAGGCCGGGAAGGGAGAGAGCCAGCAACACAGCACAGCCCCCCCCCCCCCAGTATGCAGCCAGGAACAGCGAGGAAGGGAGCGGCTTATATGCAGGTATTTCCCCCCCACGCCTCCAATTTAAAAGTGCAGCTTATATTCGAGTGCGGCTTATATCCGGGCCAATACGGTAGGAACTGTTGATGGAGAAAGAGTGACTAAAGTGAAGAACAGCCCAGATCAGCCTCCAACCTCACTGGGTATCCATAGCCAGGTCAGGCTGGTGGCTCTTTTCCTAAAGAGAGAGAGGGCAGGGAACTTTGCACTTTTTACTATGATAATGGAGTTGCTTGAATGCTCCCAAGATAATCAAGAGGTAAAACTAAACCTAGTATGCGGACTTGAGAGTCAGTGGCATCAAATCAAGAAAACCTGAGTAAGAAACGGCTGTCGGGCAGCTTTTAAGAGAGAACATCTGGTCCTTGGGGAGCAACTTTGCTTAGATTTCTTGCTGTGGAGTCCAGAGATCGAGTTGCACAGGTTTCTATGCAGCTCCCCAGATTAAAAAAGAGAACAGAAACTGCTCTCAAGTGTCATACAAATGAACAGCATTGTTTGCTGTAACTGAACCAAGCTCAACTTTTCCTGGTTCATTTCTTAAGCAGGTGGCACGCCACAGGAGTAAATTAAGTTGCAATCTGTTTTCAAGAAACCTGAGTTTGTCAAATGTTCCTCGCTGAATGGGTCCCTTTGTCTCTTCTGATGGAAATCTGCTGTCACACATAGCACTATCTAAAATGACAACGATTAAAGTAGTAGGATAGTATGAATGAAAGAAGATTCCCAGGTGTAACAGATCAACAGTGCAATCTTACACACATCTTCCCAAATGGAAGTCACACTGAGTTCATTGCCACTTACTTTCTGTGTGTGTGTGGGTGTGATTTCTGCCCTAAATGCAATGGTGTATCCCACTGTTACCTACTGTGCTTTAGCAACTACTTGCCAAATATCACAGCGCATGGGCGTAGCCAGGATTTTTGTTAGGGGGGACAGGACTTTTGTTAGTGGGAGCTGAACCACCGTGATTGGTCAGTTGGTCAAGTATTTCCATTGTTTTACTTGATGGGGGGGAGATGCCCCCATCCCCCCCCCCCCGTTGGCTATGCCCATGTCACAACCATACAGCAGTGAATGTGAAATGCAGCCACAACCATCTTGAAATCACTCTCTGATATACATCTCACTTTTAAGTTAAGAGCTGCAACGAAAAGGAGATCCAGACTGGACATTTCTTCTTCTTCATGGGAAACTAAAGCACCACACAAGAAAGGAATGGAAGAGATTAAGGCACTTGATTTATTCCCAATGCTAGCAATTTGCCTTTTTTAAAAAAAGCCTCCTTTCCAGCCTACTGCAGAAATTCAGTACAATTATGTGAGGGCAGGCAGAATGTGAGCATGTGATGGATTCAAGTTACTGAACTGTAATGATCTCCTAAAAATTGCATCGGGGGAAGATGAAAAGTTGGCACATATACAGTGGTACCTCGGGTTAAGAACTTAATTCGTTCCGTAGGTCCGTTCTTAACCTGGAACCGTTCTTAACCTGAAGCAGAACTTTAGCTAATGGGGCCTCCCACTGCCGCTGTGCCACCGGAGCACAATTTCTGTTCTCATCCTGAAGCAAAGTTCTTAACCCGAGGTACTATTTCTGGGTTAGCAGAGTCTGTAACCTGAAGTGTCTGTAACCTGAAGTGTATGTAACCCGAGGTACCACTGTACCAGAAATTCCCAAAGTGTGTGTCAGGACAGAAGCCTTGATACATGCACAAGCATGTATTGAAAAAAATATTACAGTGGTACCTTGGTTTGCAAAAAGTTTGGTTTGCATACGTTTTGGATGACAAACCCTTCAAAACCGGAAGTGGTGTCCCGGTTTGCAAACTTTTTTTGGATTACAACCCTTTTTTTGGATTACAAACAAAATTTTTTGGAGGCCCCATTGGCGAAAGTGTGCCTTGGGTTACAACCTGTTTCGGTTTACAAATGGATTATGGTTGTAAACCAAGGTGCCACTGTACTTGCCCTTTTTATGTTCAGCAATAGTTAGCCTATTTTGCCCTGTTTATTTTAAACTTTTTAAATCATGTGCTTCAGTGAGATAAAAAAGGAGCAGGGAAAAGAGGGGCAGCAGGTCCAACTAATCGGATGTGTTTCAAGTTAATACAAGAGTCAAGTTGTTACAGTACTTTTGCTCTGGGGAGGAATGTCTGCCATATCCTGAAAGTCAAGTTGCAACTCTGCTCACAAAAGGACAACCAGACAGAAGAGGAGGTTTATAGCAGGCTACATGGAGCACTATAATTTGGAAGGACCAAGAGTGCGTCATTACTTCTGACCATCAGAAAGTCACAAGCTAGGCTACGAGTTCTCTTGCCTTAGTATCAGTGTTAGAAATTGATATATGAAAGCTAGGTGCTAAAGGGCACCTTAAACCAAGGTTATGGGCACAACAACAGAATGTCTAGGTTCACTTTCTCATAACAATACTACAAAGCTGAAAATGAATGGACTGCAGCTAAAATATTATGTTTGTTTTTCACATGCTCTAGTCCTTCCCCTGCCCACCCCCCTAATATTCTGAAGAGGGTCTCTTCTCCAGTCTTCAGAGAGTGGCTGAAAGTGGGGAGACAGAAAAAAGGTCATTCTTTCCTTCCACTCTGCAGTTTTAATCTGAAATTTTAGGCGCAGTATTGTGCCCAGAGATCAGAAACTGCTTGCGCTGATGAAATTCTGTATCTCAAAATGTGCCTAGAACAACGGGAGTTTCGAACGCTGCTTACATATACATGCATACATACTGCAAATGCTTTGCTAAGGTGACCAAAATATTGCATTCAGAAAAGGCTGAACTCAACGGCCTAATCTAAATTATGCTAAATCTGCAAACCTTCTCTTAAAGGTAAAGGTAAAGGTACCCCTGCCCGTACAGGCCAGTCTTGACAGACTCTAGGGTTGTGCGCTCATCTCATTCTATAGGCCGGGAGCCAGCGCTGTCCGCAGACACTTCCGGGTCACGTGGCCAGCGTGACAAGCTGCATCTGGCGAGCCAGCACAGCACACGGAACGCCGTTTACCTTCCCGCTGGTAAGCGGTCCCTATTTATCTACTTGCACCCGGAGGTGCTTTCGAACTGCTAGGTTGGCAGGCGCTGGGACCGAGCGATGGGAGCGCACCCCGCCGCGGGGATTCGAACCGCCGACCATGCGATCAGCAAGTCCTAGACGCTGAGGTTTTACCCACAGCCCCACCCGCGTCCCAAAAACCCTCTCTTACTTCTACGTAATTTATTCATAAGGGAAAGCAAGAAGTGCATGAGGCAAGAACTATAAAATAACTCCTGCTCCAGAGGGCAAGAACTGAACCAAAGGAGTCAAGTTACAAGAAAGGAGAGTCCAGCTGAACACCAGGAAGAACTTTCTAATGGTAAAAGCAGTTCAGCAGTGGACTTCTTTGGAAGGTGGTGGACCCTCCTTCACTGGAAAGTTTTAAGCAGAGGTGGGATGGTCATCTGTCATGGATGCTTGAGCAGAGTTTCCTGCACTGCAGGGGGTGGACTAGATGACCCTCGGGGTCCCTTCCAACTTTACAGTTTTATGATTCTATGAGGCACTGAAAAGTCCACAGTCTTCCACTAAATAATTAAGCAATCCTTTTTCTGCCTCAGGATTTCACTAAGCATTGGTCACAGGCTTTCAAGTATATTTCCATGCCAGTAACTGCTAGTAATCCTTGCTTGGGATGGATCCAACTAAGTAATTGCACTAGCAGGAGGCAGCACAAGCACTCCTGCTACTGCGACAGCCCCCCCATGCCTCCTGCAGCCCCCCCCCATTAGCTTTGGAGGGTCTCCTACCTCCAGAACAGGGCATAGGGGAGGGAAGTCAGATTTATGCTAGTGCAAAGTTGAATTCCTCCCTTTGTATTTAATTAAAAGCAAAGTTATCCAATTTATAGAGCTCTGTGTGTGCCTGCTATGTTTTTGTGGGTTGAATTCTGGGCAGTACTGTGTATTCTCCAGTTTTGATACTCGCCTTGAAATTAACACACTCAGCATAGGCAAAATTTGGGGAGGGGTGCAGTGCAGAATATTCATCTGCCCAGCATTTCCATTGCAGCCAAATTCCCTTTTGTTCGGCAGCAGCAGCATCTGAGTCTTTCAATTCTGATACCCTACCTTTGTATGGGCAATCTCTCCAGAGTTAGTGCTCTGACTCGGTTGCCCTCTTCCTGCCCCTGTTCCTTCCCCCTCTCCTTATCTCTCAAGTTGTTTGATGGCATGAGAACAGCCTATAGTGTCCTAATCAGGAGGAAGAGATAGTGATGAGTACCTTCTTTGATGCTGGAAATTGTTTCGAGAAAGTGAGGCATTGGGAGGGGGTGGCTAATGAATAATTTGCACGCCGCACAGGCTAGCTATCTAGCTATCTATAAATCATATGGTTTGGGGCAGAATAGAGAGAAGCCTGGGTCGAGGGGCCATGCAAACTGAGGCTTCCTGGGCGAGTCACTTCACCGCTTCTTGAGGGATTCCAAGTGGCAGCTTGAAGCGCTTGCTTGGTCTGTATATACAGTCATACCTCTTGTTACGTTCAATTCAGGTTACGTCTTTTCAGGTTGCATCCTGCGGCGACCCGGAAGTACCGGAAAGGGTTACTTCCCGGTTTTGCCACTCTCACATGCCCAGACGTGCAAAATGATGTCACGCACATGTGCGGAAGCGACGAATCGCAACCCAAGCATTGCACAGACAAGCGAATGCGGGTTGCGTTCCTTTCAGGTTGTGAACGGAGCTCTGGAATGGATCCCGTTCACAACCAGTGGTACCACTGTATTGCTTCCTGTTTAGAATAAAATCTTTAATCTTCTCACTCACTTGCATTTTCTATTACTTCTGAATCTCATTTTAAAAGAACTACCTTGCACTTGGCAAGACAACCTTTCAATGAATGATTCTCAAACAAAATTTCTAATCTTCTTTGCCCTCACATAGTGTGTTCACCCATCTGATTTTATTTAAGGACATCCTTGAGTCTTCATGCATGGCGCTGCATTGAGGCATTATGGACAGATCACATTGGCCACTACACCCATTCTGATTAAATGGCACATGGGCACATGATGCAGAGGATGAAAATGATGCAGAGGCGGTATTAAAAAAATTCCACTGCCCCACCTCCCCCCCCAAAAAAAACGTAGAAGGAAACCATTGATGAAATTCACTCAAAGAAGTTTTAGAAGAGGGCCTATTTTCATATATTTTCTACCCAACCAGTATTTACACAAGCATTGTTTAAGGTCAGTGTTTATTTCTGGCATCAGTTGTGAGTTTTGATTTATTTTTCATTGCTCAGAAACATTGATCTTTGAGAACAGGGGAGGAAAAACGTGTAAAGGATTAATTGTACTGTTCACATAGCACAGAGATACTAGGTCAAATAAAAAGCAAGATTACACACTGATCCATATCAATTGTTAACAGCTTTATTTATAAAAAGTGACATAGTGGAATGTTTCAGGCTTAGTTACTTCTATTTTTATAGGGGCATATTTATTTTCTGATAGCTGAGCTTTTACACCAAAATAGCTACTTTGTGCTGACACATCAACTTAGATCTGCTAACAATTTAATACATTTTTAGCCTAGGAGGTTTGAGCTCATGGGAGGACTACATGGTAAAGGTACCAGGGAACAGAGGGAACCTACAGGAATAAAAATTAGGGCCATTGCAGATTTCAGATAGCATCTCTGTAAGTCTGCACCTCGTGAACTAAACTGGCCTATTTAAAAATAATAGTAATATAAAAATGATGTTATTTTCCAAGTGGGATCTGAAGTTCAATACTAGCCAAGGAGCAGGATTGGCCTGATTTGCCTGATATGATAAGCCAAACTATACTCACTGGGACCATGCAAATCTGCAAGCTCACAGATAAGAGTTCATATATTCTGAAAGAAAGGAGAGGAAACATGGCAGAATCATAGAATCCTAGAGTTGGAAGAGACCACAAGGGCCATCGAGTCCAACCCCCTGCCAAGCAGGAAACACCATCAGAGCACTTCTGACATATGGTTGTCAAGAACAGCGGCAGAAATGATATAGATAACATAGAATAGCCTTCAACAGTCTGCTGCCTGCCCTGAGTAGCGGTGGGGTCAGCTTAAATATGCAAGATCCATTTTCAGTCAATGATTAAAGTTTGCAACCCTGGCAGGACTTCTATTTCTTATTTTTTTTATTTTCAGTGATCAACAACTGAAAAAAATCAACACAGAAAATGGGTGTGTGGGAGAGACAAGTAAGATGTTTTTAGAGAAGGTAAGGTTAGCCGAGAGGGACGCAGGTGGCGCTGTGGGTTAAAGCCTCAGCGCCTAGGGCTTGCCGATCGAAAGGTCGGCGGTTCGAATCCCTGCGGCGGGGTGCGCTCCCGCTGCTCGGTCCCAGCGCCTGCCAACCTAGCAGTTCGAAAGGACCTCCGGGTGCAAGTAGATAAATAGGGACCGCTTACCGGCGGGAAGGTAAACGGCGTTTCCGTGTGCGGCTCTGGCTCGCCAGAGCAGCGATGTCACGCTGGCCACGTGACCCGGAAGTGTCTCCGGACAGCGCTGGCCCCTGGCCTCTTAAGTGAGATGGGCGCACAACCCCAGAGTCTGTCAAGACTGGCCCGTACGGGCAGGGGTACCTTTACCTTTACCTTTAAGGTTAGCCGTGCTTTGCGTCATCAAACCCACCCAACCACAGATATCAGCCTGGTTTGGTAAATTCTAACCAGCAAACATCTCATCAAATAGAATTTCCACCTTAGGCACTTTAAACACACCGGGGCGGGGGACTACAGGTTGCTCCTGACATGTTTTTACAGATCCGGCAGCATGCAATGAAGTTCATAAATTTTGGGGAACAATGAGCATGGCCTGAAGGCAGACTTGTAAGAAAGATTTTATGAAATCCGTCTCAAGAAGCACTTCGCAAGAGCGCAACATGTGTCCTAGAGTGACTGGGTTCTCAGTCTCAAGGGTTGTGTACACAGGGACTGTGACTTGCACTTCTGCATTAGTGTCACGAGAGCCAAGAATTTAGTGGACACTGTGCCAGATCTGGACAGGAGACACTTTGGTTCAAATTTCCACTCAGCCATGAAGCACAATGGGTGAATTTGTACTAGAAACCAAGAATGGATATAATGTCTCACAGCCAAATCATGGGTTTGCCATCAGGAGCACACATACTGCGCAGCACCTCTTTCCCCCATTTGTTTGGGTATTTCCTCTCTCTCTTGGGATAACTACCATTACAGCCACAAAATAACCACTCACATCTGCACTAACTTTTATGACAAATTAAATGATAGTTAACTCATACTGCAGTTTGTAAGCTTTCTTCTAGCTATAGCGAGACTAATGAAGCCTGTCCGGACTTCCTATTTGGGCCCAAAAGCCATTCTGGTCAAGCCTCCCAGTTGCTCTATACCTGACATCATAAATGACACCATATACATAGGGCAGGTAAAGAAATGTTTGGCCCAAATGGATATTTGCAAAATCCCTGCAAAGCTGATCACCAGGGTGTGCCAAACACTGTGCCTCTGCCTGCAGTGTTTAATTTCAAACTGTGTGAGCGAAAATAGGGCACCTGAGGCCATCGTGACATCAGGTGAGTCAAAGTTCAGTAGCCCCACCCATCTGTCAAACTTGGCCCTTGGAGACATAAACTTGGCCCTTGGGGAGATAAAGATACAGCCTGCTAATCTGATTGAATTCCCTACCCCCTGACTATTGCTTCAAAATGATTCGGCACCAACTGAAGTCAACAAAAGCAATAGCCTTAAAATAATCAAAATGCCACTAGCTCCTAGGACAATTTTGTTAAACTAAGTGACCAAATTGGTTCCAATTATAAGGAGCTGGTGTGCAATTTGTTAACCACAGCATGAGTGTTGGTAGCAAAAACTCTCACGGAATATCTTTGTGTTTCTCAGTTATGAAAGGACGCCCACTTTGGGCTGCTTCTGATCCCCCCCTTGCCTTTTAGGGTTTTCCCCACTATTTTTTTTGGATTTCTGCAAACCTAAGAACTCCCTCTTGTGCATTCATGGACTACTTTGGATACGAAAGGGCCTGCCTTGGAGAATGGGTTTACAGTTATGTAGTATGTAGGATAATGGATTTTGTCAGTTTTATTTTTGTCTGCCTCAAGAGTTTCAAGCCACAGGCGTGCGCATGAGAAATGTCTGTGGCAACCTGCTTGGCTCATTCTCTCAATCGGTGACTGGTAAACAGTTACTTCTGTTGGCAGTTACAGGGTGGAAAAGAGAATAAATTCATTTTGAATTTGAATCATATGTGGAAGGGGCAAACCAACTGTGCATCTTGGAGAGTGTCCAGAGAACACACAATTCCCTTTACTCTTTTAAACATTTTCCTTCTTTTACCCAAAATGGTTGGCCTCCTGCAATGCTTTCTCAACATGACAAATGGCAGCATCCACTCACCTGGCCCCATTATCCCTGATCATTAGCCATGCTAGCCGTGGCTCAAGGCAGTTGTAGTCCAAAACACCTGGAGAACATCATTTCAGCAAAGGCTGACATATGGAAGCAACCACATTAAATCTACATCTATTTTCTCTCTCCATGACATGGGGTCAGAAGTACAAATGTGCAAGGAGATGCCAGCTGTGGGGAGCACCGATTGTGTGTCACTAAGAAACCTCCCCCTTCTCAATTCTCAGAGCAGTTTTACGCTCCGGGAGGCAGAGTGTATTAAAAAGTAAACAAATGAACAAGTAAATTAATAGTACCTTTTTAAGTTTTAAAAGGTGGGGAACTTTCTAAAGCATGGAGGCAAGCAAAAGATGAATGGCTGAACCAGCATTCCATTCTCTGACAGGTTCATCATGTATCAGTCAAAATCACAAAGCTTTGAGGAAATGAAGCTCCTTTGGGGTGGTTTCTTTTAGCTAAGATTTGGAATCAGACATCTTCTAATAAAAATATCTAGCTAGCTAGTTTCACCAATAGTGAATCCAATACAGAATTTAGACTCCTGTCAAATGTTTGACATTCTCAGGTGTAGGTTCTGACTTTTCTGGTTATAATGAAATGTTTGTGAAAGTATGCCAAAGTTTTCCCCAAGGTGGTGGTAGTGGTGTCTTGCAGTTAGTTGCCTGTACTGAGTTCTAGCAAGGTTTGCTGACTGTCTGGTAAAACCACTTCCTTATAATCTGGCAGCTACCAAGCTCAAATGTTCCCAATTTTTCCCAAACTTTGTGATTTTTGTATTGTTGTAGATGAGCTAATACAAGGGGTCAGCAGCCTTTTTCAGCCATGGGCTGGTCCACCGTCCCTCAGACCATGTGGTGGGCCGGACTATATATTTATTTTTATTTTTTTTTGGGGGGGGGAATGAACGAATTCCTATGCCCCACAAATAACCCAGAGATGCATTTTAAATAAAAGGACACATTCTACTTGTGTCAAAACACGCTGATTCCCAGATTGTCCGTGGGCTGGATTGAGAAGGCGATTGGGCTGCATCCAGCCCCCGGGCCTTAGGTTGCCTATCCCTGTACTACAACCTGTTTGTGGCTATTTGATCTGCTATGACTCATCCTTCACCCCAAAACTGCTGTACTTACTATCTAGCTTTGCCTCTAGCTTGTTTAGTCTGATTTCTAGAACTGAGCCAGATTTAAGTGTCATGGCCCTGGTGCTACATGGATTGTGAAATGGACCTCATGTGTGCTCTCTTGCTTGCAGTTTAGGACAGATCTGTCTTAGGAAGATTCCCATTACAAGAAAATGCCACTGACCAAACAAAACCTCTCTTGACCTGTCCAAGGAGCCCTCCGTCAAATGCAGGTATGTGAAGAGAAATTCTGGCAATAACTTTATTTTGCATGAATGATTCCAAGCTGGAGACTGCCGGGCAGACAGCTATGACTTCATTGGCCTGAAATACCAACTCACTGGGAAGATCATTCTGCTTTATGAGCACAACAACCAGTCACATTAACGCCAAAACGGAATCACCCTATTTACATCTTCCATTCTTATCAGTATAATCTCCAGATTAGCCTGGACTTTATTAAGGAAAATACATGGCAAGTGAATGTAAAGTGCTCAATACAGCTAAGATTTTCATGTAGTCAGACCATTTCTGAACCAGATTTTGTACTTTGAGATGAGTAATTTGATGGTCTCCGGTCCAGGAAAAAAATGTTCAACAAAGCGTATTAGGGCAATTATTACCCTCGTGTGAGCTACAGAAAATGACCTTTGCCAGGTTGTTCCAGTAACCTGATACTGTTTATAAAAAAAATCATAATAAAAAAGCTGTCTGAAAGAATTTATTGCTCAAGGCTCACACAGCCCATTATAAAAGTGTTCATAAATGTAACAACAGACTTAGTTAGGGGATTAAACAAATCCAAAGAACTGCTGTCATACCCTGCAATAATCATTCCCAATTTGTGCAATTAAAAGTTCTTGCAAGCCTGAACTATACTCCTACAAGGAGGCTACCCAGTGTGTCTCTGCATGATTAATGACTCCTGCCTTATTTCATTTCAATTGGCCTTCACTGAAGGTGGTTAATTCTGCTCCATCTCAACATTTGGTGTGATAGGATGGGCCAATCTCTCTGAATTAAAAGCTGTACTAGTTATCTGTTCCTAGAAGGGGCTACAGGTGTCTCTTCTGCACAAGTCACTGTTCTGAGCTCACCTCCTTTGAATCAAGATACACCTATCCAAACAGCCCATTCAAAGATGAGGGCATCTCTATGGAATGATAGATTTTGTTCTTAGACATTCTGAAAGCAAATCTTTTGAGTGCAAGAGTGAATCATGCCACCAGTTTTATTTAAAATTAAAAAAAAACCACTAAGCATGCCTCAGCTCTCAGAAGTTTGGGGAACACAAGTCATATTGTAAACAGACAATTCAAAATGCTGTACAAAAAGGGGAGCACATAAGATGTCTCTTATGTGGACTTTATTTGCTTGTTCTGCTTTGTGAAACAGATGGAAACATATTGAGCGTGGACAAGCCTCCGGTTCACTTCCAGCATTCCACTGACAAGGTCAGAGACTCCTCTACCGCAGTGTACAGTGAAATTCCCTATCCCATTTTCTAGGCAGCTCAGAGACTTTGACAATTCCTCAATAATAGACAAATGCAACATGGTAAATAAACATATTCAGCAGCCTGTTAGGGGCAAGGGCAACTATTTGGTCTTCACGGGTGCAGGCCGCATCAGGGACAAGCTCCTACTTTTCACCAGGTTTGAGGGAAAGATGGGGGGGGGGGAATCTCCCTCTTGACCTTTTTTGGGTTTGCAGCCATTCAAAAAGCACCAAGGCTCCTTGCTACTTTGCAAGAGCTTCAACAGGTTCAGCACAAATTCATAAAGACATCCACATCCCACCCCAGAGTCTATAACTTATATAAGTAATAAACTTAAGTTGTACCTCAGCCTACAATCAGGCAGGACACCCTCCCTCACCAAAAAGTTTATAACCTATAAAAAGTTTATAACCTATATTGATTCTCTAAGCTATAAATTCTATAAGCTATATAAGCTATCTACAGTATCCCCCTGCTGGCCCAGGGTGAGAACTTCAGTACATAACAGTTAGTATGCCCAAAGCCTGGTTGAAGAGGAACATTCTCACCTGGCGCCTAAAGGTGTATAATGAAGGCACCAACCTGGGCAGACCATTCCACAAGTGGGAGCCACTGCAGAAAAGGTCCACCCTCTGGACCTCTCTTGGGGAGGGACACACGAAAAACAGCCTCAGAGGATGGTTGCGGGCCCAGTGGGGTCATATGGAGGGAGGCAGTATTTTGAGACTAGGTGCTTTGGAAAACACACAAATGCTGTTTCCGTGCGCTCTGGCTTCCGTCACGGTGTCCCACTGTGCCAGAAGCGGTTGAGTCATGCTGGCCACGTGACCCAGAAAGCTGACTGCAGACCAAATGCCGGCTCCCTCGTCCTGAAAGCAGAGTTGAATTTGACTGGACTTAGCCACCCAGGGGTCCTTTTCCTTTACCTTTAACCTTTCTATATTGAGGGTCTGATTAAATTTAAATACTTTGGAAGCTCTCCTGCTCCCAGCCACTTCAAGATGATGGGCGTCCCAATCCAAGCTGTGATGTGTGATTCTATCTAAGGGGCAGCCAACTTCAGGCCCAGGAAGGCCCCGTAACTCCTTGCTGGGCTCCTCCGTGTCTCCCTTGCCTGCATCGACTCCTCTTTTCAGCTCTTGCTGGGAGTCAGCTCCTTCAATCAAGTCTGATTTATACTTTCACAGTTCATGGAACCTATCCACATGTCCACTACCATTACCTTTGGGACACAACAGTTTACTTTTTCCAGGAGCTCAGCAGTGAATAATTCATGGACTCAAATCAATTAGAGGGGTGGGGGAAAGAGAGGAAACTGCAGAGAGAAGCCAACCAATATTGACTTTTGGAAGAATATTAACATCCAGTCTAAAATCTTAACAATTAAATACTGTACTGCCATTTATGGACTGCTTCTCTGAAACTGAGGCTAAAGCAACATGTTTGGCAGAGATCCTGCCTCACCATTCTCCCTGCAACCCTCTTCCTCAGACACTTTCTCTTTCAACCGGACAAATACACATCCAGATATGTGGCTGGTGGGGGAGAAAGAAGGGTTAAAAGCAGCGGTGCAAGGGATGTTCAGGTTCCCGGGCATACAACCTTCCAAAAGTGTCATTTTACACCAAATCAACAATACTACAAAACACATCTGTTTTCTACCTGCCTTCTTGCCTGCTTTCTGCTAGTAGGTGGCTACTGGGCAGCAGAGTCAGCAGGACCTTTGATCCTCTGGTAAAGTGCTAATCATCTGTCCGTGGTGGCGCAGCAGGGGCTTCTATGCTTTTTGATGTTGCAAGCTATTATTTGGCCACTATGCATTAAATTAAGAACAGATTGCTGCCATGAGCAACTTTTGCTTGCTGAGATACCAAAAGAGGATGAGGGAGGCAAAAACATTCCTTTAGTGCCTATGTTTAGCCAGAGAGGAAAAAAGATAGTGTCTGGGTTATCATCATACATACAAAATATATCATTTTTCTTTTTGGGGTGCATGGATGAGATGAATAGACCCTTCCTATACTTTTTTTTTGGGGGGGGGACCAAATCCTAATTAGGGCTAGGTGCAAATGCAATTTTATTTTTAAATTCTGCACCAGTGGACTTAATTGTAGAATTCAGCCTAACTATCGGGAGAGAAAACCACCCCCATTTCTCTGTAGATGTTTTTTCTTCTCCTTCTCCTTTGTGATTCTGCAGGAGATAACAGCATCAGAAAGTGGTGTTTCCATCTTCTGCAAAAGCACAGCACAGACAGGCAGCCACCCACTGCCCCACATGCATGCCACAAGAAGGGGTGAGCCACTGGTGACCATGCTTATGCACTGCCAATTCCACCACCGTGTGAAGCAATATCATCTAGAGCAATGGTTCCCAAACTTTCCCCCCCATTAACCATGTGAAAATTATTGAGGCTCCTGGTGGACAACTTGATATTGTTGTAGCAACGGTAATGTGCTGTGCTAGATTCTGTGTGGTCTTTAATTGTATTATTATTGCTTCTTCATATATTCAACTTTATTGCACCGTATTACAATTTGAATTTCACAGAATTCAGTATGTGACATATTGCATTTTATTGTAACTCCTTCACTTGTGAGGAGGCAGGTTTCTGTGGCATTTCTGGTCCACAGGATATATCTACCTGGAAAACAAAACAGCCCCCTGAGAATACAAAAAAAAAAAAAAGCCGTTCCTGATTAAACATGAAGATGGGTCACCAGGACAAGGAAGTCTTCACATAGTACTTCAAAACTAAAATGCAGGATATTGAGAAGGCTGCCTGCCACTTGATAAAACATGGTAAGAGCAAAAAGGCAAAATCAACAGGAAGACCGTCCATATGTGCCTTGAGGAAAGAGGGCCACTAAAAAGCCATACATATTTAGCTATGGAAAATGACCACATTTAGCCTTTAACTGACCCCTGAATAGGGAACATCATCAATATTCACTGACTCAGAGAGGAAATTAAATGCAAACATTATTATTTTTTAAAAAAGCATCACTGCAAAGGACGGAAATTGCAGCTGAACCCTCTCAAAATACTAAACAATTGACTTTAGGCTTCCCATGCCCTATGGCACAACCATTGTCTTCTCCACTGACTCTCCTGGCTTTGGTCTGGGCTGTACTCCATGGAAGAACTGTGTACAATGAATTTGGGCAAATCCAATTAGCTCCTGAAAACTACAAAGGAAGACTGGTACAGATAATGCTAACACTTCAGTGAGACTGGTAAAACAAGTGATACAGGGGTACCTCGGTTTTTTAATGTCTCCATTGACGAACGTTTCGGAACTCGAACGCCATAAACCCGGAAGTAAATGCTTTGGTTTTCGAACACGCCTTGGAAGTAGAACAGGAAACGCGACTTCCACTGAGTGCAAAACCCTGAAGCCTAGCTGCCGGCTATTGAGTTTCAGTTTTTGAACGTTTTGTAACTCGAATGGTCTTCCGGAACAGATTACATTCGAAAACTGAGGTACCAAATTGCAAAGTAATTAAAAACAAGTTCTGCAGTTGGAGAGTTACTTGAGCAAACAAAACCAAAGCTACGAAAGGCCAGTCTGAATATGTTCTTTTTTATTCCTTTTCTCTGCACCTAGTCATAGGAATTGTACACTGCAGCTACTACCCATTATCCATTCTTGTGTCCCTCTTTTCTCTCCACAAGCAAAGAGTTGTTCAATCTTCAGAGAAGCAAAGATGTATCTCTCAACCCAATCTCTCCTACAACAGTAGAGACTAGCGGGAAGCCAGCTGTTTTCTACAAAGCTGCCACCTGTTCTCTCCTGGGGTTCCTGTGGTCTTCTCAGAGTGCAAGGCAAACAGTAAAAGGTGCAATAGGACTTAGCATTGACATAGGTAGTGATAGAGACATCTTCACCTGCTCCCCCTTCTGCCATGCTGCTTTCTCAGGCATCAAGGGAAAATAAATAGTGATGCTGTTTGAACTCTGCCAAGACTATAATTCAGAAAAACATGTGAATGGCTTAATAATATATTTATCTTATTCTTTTTATAGTTCTATTAAGAACACCTCGTCCCAAGATGGAATTACATACCACCTGGACTTCTGTCGACATTGTCTTTATGGTTCTAATGCTATAGCTGTACTTTATCCAAGTGCTCAGAATACAGTACTCTCATGGGCATATTAATGGTCTATAAGATGTCAGTGGAAAATGTAAAGAAGTCATCCAGGTGATTTTTTAAAGCCACAGAACCTTTAACAGCAACCTTCGTACTCCTAAAACTGCAGGTAATGGGGAAAGAAATATTCTGCTTGCATTTTTAGAAAATACATCAATGCAAATTTATTTTGAGGACCAATGGTACAAGAAAAAGCTTTGCTCTCTCCATCTTCAAAGCTCACTATGATTAATGAGCATCTTTCCTTCTTAATGTGATAGTCCTGCTTTAAAAAAAGAACAACTAAGCACATGAATGCTCTTTCTGTTTATATTTTACTGTTGTGACCTTGCATACTTCACATTCATCTCCAAGGGAACATTTCCAAGTTCCTAATTAACAATGCACTGTCGTCATTACACTTGCCTTTTGCATGCAAAACAGGTCTCTTCCACTGTGTTTTAGGTGCTCCCAATGAACTTCTTGGTACAGCAATCAAACACGGTTGTTACTTTCACAAGAATTCTAACATCGGAGGCCGAATAGACTTGAGCATGTCCAGGTTTCTTTTTAAAAGAATGCTTCCTCACCTAGAGGCTGTCCTAATGCCCAAATTTGTTTAGTTTTAATTGTATTTTTATTGGACATCGCTATCCATTTAAAATCACTTTGAGACTCCTTTTGTATGAAGCAAAAGGTAAGGATAAATCCATACCACACTTTTGACAACATTTGTAATATATTTATTCCATGTTATCTAGGGAATCCAAAAATTTTTTCAGTGCAAACTGTAAACTGTTTCAAGATGGCCATGCAATGGCACTAGAAAAGTCAAACTGTGAGAAAATTTGGGGATGACTAGTGCTGGTTCTGTTCAGAAAAGAAAGACATGGCATCTTTGGTTGTAATGTCCCAGAACAGAGACTGTAGTGATAAAGGAAGTTCTACAACACCAAGTAACATAAATATCTTTATTAAACTACGTGAAGGACTGTGCACCAAAAAATCATCAAACCCAAGTATTATAATGCTCTCAATAACACAGATATTACTGCACATTACTGGTTTCTAGTGTAGGATTTTTCATGGTGACTCACCTACGCACACAGAGGACTTTCGATCTGAGCACCAGGGTCATAGGCTGGTGAACCTATTTGCTAATGAAAGCTGCTCTCAGCCCCAGACAAAGGACTGCAGCATGAAGAGGAAGCCTAACTTAAAATTGCATGCTGAGCTCAGAAAACCCTGTCTGCTACCCTCACAGATATGGCCATCAAGTTTAGTCCCATGAATTACAGGAGATGCAGTTCTGTTTGGGTTGGTCCTTACAGTCCATCATGTGAACCCTTTATAGCTTCATCCACAGCCGGAGAGCTATTGTTTTAATTTTTTCATCTAAATGACATCCTGATCTAGGAACTTTCACTGCTCTAATTAATTCACCTAATAAAAATAATAAAAGGACCATTTCCGATGTGGTGCCACTGGTACAGGGAACCTACAACCACATGGCGAGCCCTTTTTCTACAACACTTAGCCATATGAAAAGATGAATGCCTCTAGCACACATATTCACTGTGGAATATGATAAAAGATGATAACCTGTATCCTGGCCTCCCATTGTGGCATAATGTTCCTTTTATCCTTTTTTCTCCTGGAAGGCACTTCACTTCCTTTGGGTGTCCCCACCTTGGCAGTTTCACCAACAAATCAGTACAAGACATCAGGGGTGTGCAGACTTCAAGATTGTGAAATCTACTTTATTTTCTTCCTAGAACCTCAAGACCCACTACTAGCTGAAACCATGTGAAAAATGGTGGCTTAGAAAGCGAGGCCGGCAGACAGACACTTAGTAGGTTTTTTTATACACTGTACCTTTAAAGCACATTCTCAATGCTTTCTCACCCTCAAATAATTCTGAGGATCATAGTTTTATAGTTCCCAACAACCCTTAACAAAATACAGTGGCCAGTATTCTTTGAGGGAAATAAAGTGTTTCAAATGTGCTTAAAGGTATAGTGTGTATACAGGGTAGAACCAGACATCTTCAAGGGTCCAGACAGCCCAGGAACCTGTGCTTAGAACCAAGATTACGTACATGCATTTCACACAAAAACCCCATTCTGGTTCCCCCTCCTAGTCCCCAAAGCTCTCCTCATTTCAGCAGCCTAGTTGCAGGCGGAAGGGGGCTAGGATTTTCTATTGTTTAACAACTGGGAGTAAAAAATCCTTGGTTATTTCCTGAAAACCACCCAGATATCCACCAGCAGACCCCAATCCCCTCCGGCCCACCTGTGCAATAGACTGAGACTACTGAAAGAAAGAAAGTCCTTTGGAACCATGACTGCCTTTCGAGGCTATTTAGCACATTGTAACAAACTTGTCATGAGAGAGGCGGGGGCGGGGATTACGAGATGCACAACTTAAATCACTCCACTTATGATGGAGCTGGATATTATGGTCTGGCTTTTGGCAAGTTGTCAGTCTGTAACCATACACAGAGATCCTTATCTATGTACAGTGGGAGGGGGAATCATACTGGAACATGTGCTTTTTTCATTTGGGAAACCATAGCCCCCTGCAATAAACCCCACTAAGTTGTTTTGAAGAGTGACAGCAAGCCCCATCAGCCACTGCCGCTTTTGTTTGGAAACTATGCTCCTCCTTCTTCACTCCCTTACAGTTAGCCAAGGCCGGTCCTTCCTTCTACCACATGTGCCCTACCCTCCCAAACACATGGCTTGGAGATCGAGTTACCTCTTGCACTTAATGCTTCTGGAGACAGTTGTACAGCTACTGTATTCCCATTGGGGGCAAGGAGAGAGGGGAGCTGCTGTGATTTCAGTCTCCCACAGAAAGCCAACAGAACAAGCCAAGGTGATGTTCAGTGGGGTTTCTGTGACAGACGTAACTGAATGATGAAGTGGTACTCACAAATAGACACAGTTCTCTCTTGGCAGGGACAGAAAACACACACAGACTAACTGCTTCCAAGAAATCTCTCCCTATGCAAAAGCAACAGCTGCAAAAGCCTAGTTATTAATAAATTGCTTGGGGACAACCAGGTATTGCAGTTAGAGCATGCAAAAAAGGGTTATAATTTTTCCATCTCATTCATTTGAAAACTGCTTAGTAGCAACAGCTTGTCAAACCCAATTCCAGAAGCCCACAGCCTTGCTGAGCGCTGACGTCTGCCTTCCCCCTTCCTTTTGCAGAAGATCAAGAATCTATGCAGCCATGACGAATCTCAACGGGCTTCTGAGCCACAAAGATGCGCCTCATCTGTCTTGTGCTTCCTGTATGCAGTCACTGCTGCAGACGGCAAGACTAAGTCCCAATTTTGGACTCATGCACGTCTGTTACACTACTCGTATATGCCAGTAAACCATTGTGAACCTGTGCAAATTTACTCAGAAGCAAGTCCCGGTGAGTTCAGGGGGTTAGCTCTCAAATACACAGGATTACAAATTGCAACTTTAGATTTTCCACCCTGCTTGGTTGTGCCTCTCCCGTCTCACCTCCTTCAACCTTCCATTCATCCCACCAGGTGCTTCCAGTCTTTTGCTCACCCCCCCCCCCCGCCTCCGGATCTTTAACAGCAACATCCTATGCAGGCAACATCAAAGGTGACAAAAATATTGCTTCCATCACAGGGTGAAATTTTTCATCTGTGGATTTCTGAAGACCCAGCTTCAGCTAATGGCACAGGAGCAGACCAGGTAGAACTCTGGCCCCTTGATCAGTTGGCAACCTTGCCTGCAAACTCCCACCAACCCGCACGTTTTCCTCCATCCACCCTCCAGCCTTGATGCAGCTACCTGGAAACTTTTCTCTCGCCCAGCCTCCGTCGGGATGAGGTCACTGAGGTCTGCCCCCCCCCCGCCCGCCCGTCTCTCCGGCGGCGCCTTCGGCCAACTTACCAGAGGGCGATCCTGTTCTTGGGGTACCGCAGCCTCTCCAGGCAGCCGAGGAAGTGGGGCAGGGAGTGGGCAGCGTTCCTGGCGAGGAGGGCGAGGAGGACGGTGGGCTTCTGCAAGGCGGATTCCGGCAGGGGATCCGGACCGAGCTGCTCCGGGGCTGAGCAGCTGCCCCCTGGCAGCGCCAAGACCCAGGAGAGGGGCAGCAGCAGCAGCAGCAGGATCCGGGCAGGGCGGCGAGGGAGCGCGAGGGTCGCAGCCATCTTTCGGGGCAGCGCGAGGAGCCTCTGCTGGCAGCGGCGGCCGGGAGGCGCCTACCTGGAGAGCAGGCGGGGAGGGAGGGAGGGAGGGAGAGCAGACCCGGCTGCCGCGCGCCCCCGCTTCGCCTTTTGTATTTGCTCAGAGGAGGAGGAGGGGGGGGGGGCTGTGCCTTCTCGGCGAAAGGCGGCTTGGCGGGGGCAAAGCTCTCCGCTCGTGGAGCAAGCAGAAACAAAACACGCGTGCTCCTCTCTGTCCATATTCCCTCCTCTGCCGACCTCCTAAACGACAGAGAGCTTTTTGCAAAACTAATCATAAGTAACGCTAAGAAGGGATAGGTCCGTACAAACCTTTCAGATGATCTTTTTCTTCTGATCCCTATTGGGCTCGGATTGCACCGGGCACACTTCGAATTAATGCTAGTGGACTCGTGAGCACAATGTGGTGGTGGAATTTCACGCGACCGGTGGCTCAGTGGCTGTGTTCTTTTTAGATTCCCACGACTAAGAGGTCCATGCATGTCGGAGAAAAGAGGTCCCCACACTGTCCTTTCACTCATGAGCTAGTGTACTACATGTAGCGAGCTTTTTACCTGGGGAAATAATTTTAAAAATGACACACGGGTCAGAAGTTGTGATCCAGAATTCTGCCCCTTGTAGCACAATCCTCTTTATGCACGTGCACTTGCATGGAAGTCTCACTGACTTCCACAGAATTTACTCCCACAGGTATAGGGGTCTAGGACTGCAAGAGTGACTGAGACACTGCGGACTCAACAACCTCATTAGGCAGAATGCCTAGAAAGGCCATGGTGGCTGAATCCTGCATATGCATACCCCTACACGGAGCCAACCTTACATGAAGCCTCTGCCTTAATAAATGAAATAAGAGATTGGACTGGCACTGAGGTTTTCTGCTTTGTATTGACTTCAGTTGCTCTATCTGCACATTTATGGCTAAGGATTATAATATACTTTCCTGGCATTGAGGTTGCAACCCAATGCACATTGCAAGCCCCAATGAACACATGGTTCTGTAAGGATGTGATAACGGATGCTTCCCAACAGCCTGTTTATTGAACATACAGCCTGATACATTTGTAGGGAAACTAGACAGTGGTTGGCTGTTTAATGAGCATTCACTCTTAATTTGTTTGTAGAGATTTTGTGTTTGGTTGTTGGGAATTACTGCTTCCAGGAAGCATGCATAGCACTGGCCTACAGTACTTGTCTAGCTAAGCCACCTACCCAGTCTATTCCCTGCTAGAAAGCAATCATAATCTAGAGCAGAGTTTTCCAAACTTTTCATGTTGGTGACACTTTTTAGACATGCATCATTTTGCAACACAGTAATTCAGTTTCACTAGCAAACCAGAGGTTAAACTAATCCCTTTCTAGCCCTGTGAGGAACGTGGGGAGTGTTTGTGCAACACACCTACACACTGCGGCCGACACACTAATGTGTCGCAACACAGTTTGGAAAGCACCGATCTAGAGTTTATAGCCCAATCCTATGCATGCATATCCAATGCATTCACCGAAACAAATGTAATTAGGACTGCAACGTAAGTGCAGCTGGATAACTCAAGCAAATGACCAGAGAATTTTGATTAAGAAGGAAGCATCTCCCCACCACCACCCACTGAGTTCCAGGAGGCTCCCAGTTAAGCCTGTATAGGATTGCAGACTAAGATTCAGATTTCTGTGGAACCACTAAAATATTTGGCAGTCCTTGCAACAGGAAGCAGTTGTATGGGACAGTTCCTTCAAGAAACAGTAGCATGTTTTCATTCTTCTCACTATGCTTTCAATAAATGACCCTCAGAAGCCAAAAAGGAGCCTTTTCAGAGTTGCCAATTTGTGGGATTATTTTTAGGAGGCACTTAATAAGATCACACTTCTAGAATTTCTTTCACGAAACACAAAACTGAGTGAACTAAACAATCTTCACTTTTGTGGAAGCAGTAAAGTTTGCTGCAATGACAGGGCTTGACAGATGTTATTTATTTGTTTATTATGCTCTTTCTCAAGTTTAATTCAGAGCAGTTCAAAAAATTGTTCATAGGCAGCTTTGCATCATCCTCTTCATCCTCAGAGGGAGAAGCCCTATTTATCTATAGCAGTAAAGCTGTCAGTATCCAGAGTTACTACAGATCAACTAGGAATCTTCTGGCTCAGAACTTTCCTGTGCCATGAAATTCATCAGACAGAATTAAGGAAGACACTTTGCAACATGGGCACAAGAATTATAATGACCCATTTAAACAAGCTGCTGAGAAAATGTATGTGAACTGTATACTCAAGAGGCAGAACATACCGCAAAGAGGCATTGATGTTAGAGCAGGTATCTTCAACCATTTCAGACCCTCAACACACTTTTAACCCAAGCATGCATTTGGAGACCCGTTTCTGAATATTTTACCATATATTTGCATGGTGGTATTGCTTCTGTTGTGAGCCACCTTAGATCAGGCTGCAGCCCACTAGGTCTCAACCTAACGGTTAAGTATATTAAGTGTATATAATCTGTTAAAGAGTTAAGCATATAATCTGTCAGTTATTTTTTTTTAGGCATAGCACAGATTTGGGATGGGGGACTGGTGAAGCTACAGATGTTTTAAGTGCTGCTGTTTTATGTTTGTAAAAATCAAATACACCGGCTTCTCACATTGGTATTAGACTTATCACTCCAAAAAAATACTAGCAAAAACTGTGCTATTGCTGAGAAGCTTGTCTACCAAACTGTATTTCAAAGTATGCCTTCAGAATGTTTTGAGTTAGTTCAAAAGGCCACTCATGACTTAGACATTTTGCTCAAGTACCTCGAGCGCCCCCCACCCCACTCAAAGGGAATAGTTCGAAAGAATGCCCAACTTGCTTTGGCATCTGAGCCAGACTAGCCCACAAGCACCTCTCCCTGGGAGTAAAACCACAACAATGAACTAAAAAGCAAGCAGCTTGCCTCCTTTCCATGAAACCCCCAATCAGTGCCTGAGGCCACTGCCTCTCTTGCCTTGCGGCAGAGCTGGCCCTGCCAGCGCGGTTTGGGAAGAGCTGCTGCTTTTTCCTTGCACGATGCTTCCCTGTGTGTTGGTTTTGGAGGGGTCAAACTTGGGAGATAATCTTGTTCCATTTTCCTTTTCCTTGCATTGGATTTGTGCCCTGATGCGTAGACCACAGCTGCATGCCGCATGCAAGGATCTCTGCAGAGCGAGTCTGCTTAGCAAGGAAGACGCAGCACAACCCCAGTGAGAAGCATGGCTTTACCTCATTGGTCACACCATCAAAAATATCACCGGCCAAGTTGGGCAGATCAAAGGGCTGCTTGTCTGGTTAGCTGGCAATCCTAAACTGGCAGCTCACCATTTTATAGAAACCTTAGGGAGAAATAAATATTAGTTAAGAAATGATGCTGGATGGGGGGGGGGCTGCTTCTGCTTCCCTGCTGGGGGAAAGTTTTCAACTTTCAAATTCCCCAAATGTGGGGTGCTAAAAAGCTGTAATGTGACCTGAGAATTCAAAAGAAATTTTGGTTAAATTAATATAATTTAGCTTTGCTTGTTAAGTTAAAGTATGGTAAAAATGCATAAAAATCATTAAAAATGATTTGCCAAGTACTTCCAGTTATATTATATATTGCCATTGTTATCAGTATTTATTATTTACATTTTCAGAATGTAAAATTAAAAAAAAGGTTTTCCAAAAGTAGTTTATGTGCTTCTTCATCAAATATAGATTTACAAAGCTAAATGTTGTCCACTCCCAAAAATAAAAGTAGATTTTGATTCTTCACACTCAAAACATATTTTTAAGACCACTCGCGGGAAAAATTCGCAAAATTTAATTTTCTCCCCCTAAATGACTACCCTCCTCCTCCCTCATAAAAGGATTACCCCCCCCCCCGCGAAAACCCCTCCTTTGAAGCTCAGTTTCAGTTAGGATCTATCTATTCAGGCGGCCTTGGCTACTTCGGCGCCTCGCAGGAAACCTTCGGGCGACGGAGCCGCCGCGTCGCTTCGCCCGCTCGGCAGGGAGGGGGAACCTTAGCGGCGGGCCGCGTGTTCCGCGGGGGACCCTGAGCGCCGAGACACCGCGCGGAGCGAAGCCGCGGGGCGCGCGAGGGGCCATGGCGGGCGAGGCGGGAAGCGGCGCGCGGGGCGGCCCAAGTTCTTTCCCGGCGGAGGAGGCGGCGGCGGCGGCGGCGGCGGCGGCGAGGACGCTCCGCGGGAGCCGGCGGGAGGATCACCCTGCGGTCGGTATAGCCGGGGAACGGCCCGCGCTGGCTGCCGCCCTGCCCTGCCCTGCCCTGCGCCGAGGAGGGGCCGAGGCGCGCGGGGGGGGCCCCGGGGAAACAGCCAGCCCCCCTCTCCCGCTTGCCTTTCTCTCCCTCCCCCCCCCGCCCCCGCCCCGGGCAGAAGCGGGTCCGGCCGAGAGGCGGGCGCGGGGCCTGGGCTGGGCTGGGCTGGGCTGGCTGGGGCGCTGGCGCGGAAGGCAGTCATTTCTGTCCTGATCAGTTATGGACAAGATTCAGCTTGCATCCCGCCCGCCCGCCCTTCATCCGTAGATCTCTGGGTGGCTCGTCACATAAAAAGGCAAGATTTAAAAAACCACAAAATACGCAAGAAAAACAAACAAACAAGAAGAAGAAAGTTATGAAAACATTGTCCCCATCCTGGCAATAGTTGCCTTTTAATGGATCTTCTCAGTAGGTACCTGTATAAATAAGGGTGGTATTATTATTATTATTATTATTATTATTATTATTATTATTATTATTATTATTATTTGCCCCATTGGCTTAGTGCCCTGTAGTGTATAAATTGTGCTTTTAATGCATGTTACACACTGCACAATGTAATGTAAAAACATTTCCCTCACCCACCCTGCCCCAGTGAGGAATAAATATTATGAGGAGTGGTGTATAAATGCCTTTAAATAAGCAATTAGAATAAAAAACAGCAGAACCCTGCCTCCAGGCTTACAGTGTAAATAGACACAAGAAAAAAGGAAAGGGGGGTATTGTCAGTGGCCCCTCTGACTATGGGCAAAGTGCAGTGCTACCTTTAAGTGTTTTTCAACCTGCAGCGAACAAAGCGAAAATCATTCCCTTCCCCACTTGCAGTTGATAATAGAACAGCTTGTTAATGGAAGTTGGAGGGAGAGCGTCTCTGACCATGCTTTCTGCTGGTTATGATCTTACTATACTATCCTTTGCCATGTGAAACTGCATCCACTGATGGGTGAATGGTTGTGTGTTAAGGGCTATACACCTGGTCCAAGGAAGAGCAAAGGAACGATAAAGTTGGCACAGCATTATGTAGGCACTTGTCACAGGTACATGTCTCTATTTAGTTATGCAGTGCCTATCGCCATGCCAGGTGCCATACATGAATTAAGAGGGAGATGGTACAGACTTGCAGTTTAGTTGCACATGACGCATAAGGAAAAGAATCCAAAGGGAAGTGTGCCACATATCAATGAGTAAAAGTAAAATATATCTGTGCAGTAGCTTCTTAGGTATTACATGAAGGGATAAAGAGCAATTTGGACATGTGGAGCAGCAAAATAAAATCAACCAAAAAAAATGAACAAAAAAAAAATGTTCAGGATGAATAAGCAGTAGAGCAGGGTTTCCCAAGCTTGGATCTCCAGTTGTTTTGGATTGCAGTTCCCATCATCCCTGACGACTGGTCCTGCTAGCTACGGGTGAAGGGAGCTGTAGTTCAAAAACAGCTGGAGACCCAAGTTTGGGAAACCCTGAACTAGAATGAAGTGACATGTATATGTGACCCAGCTCTGTAGTTTTACAGAGAAGCCTCTCAAACAGCCAAGTTTAAGTAGCTTTGCACCCTTGACTGACTGACCTCAAATTCTGTCATGCCCTGGTGCAGGTTCATCTCTGGACTAGAGATGAAATAGCAGTTATACTGAACTCAAGAATCTAAGAATGATCCAAGTATTCCACATTCGCTAACAGCAATCCTGTAAGAATTGCTCAGATGACAATCCAAGAGGAGTAGTGTCCTGCTAAAAGGAATATACTGTGTTTATGGCTGAGGCATTTTAAACCATTTTTTAGTTTAGAAAGAAGATAAATAGGATGGGACATGATAGATGTCAAGAAAGGGGATAGAGATTTTTTAAAAAATTTTTTATTAGATTTCCCACAATTATAACAAAAACCACAGAGCAGAATGACACACAAAAACAGAAAAAAAGAAAAATACATCAGTGAACGAAAGAAGAAAAAAGGAACAATAAACAGATAAACAATAACAACAAACTTAATTCTTTACAAATCCAACCTTTTAAACATCTTGGTTGACTTCCTCTAGTCCCTCCCTTCTGAGTTTCTTGTAGTTAAAAGTAACAGCTTTCCAATATCATTATTAAACTAAAACAATTTCCAATTGTAGTCCATCTTACTCACTTTTCTTAACATTCTAAATCCCGTTTACTTAATTATAACTTAGTTTAATCCTAGGCCTATTTGTTTTTTTCAAGTAATTTCTAATTTTTTATATTATAATATTCATTCAAATAGTCCTTAAATTTCCTCCAGTCCTCTTGATACTCCTCTTCTTTCTGGTCGCAGATTCTTCCAGTCAGGTCAGCTAGCTCCGAAAAGTCCATCATCTTCATCTGCCCATCTTCCACTGTTGGTAGTTCTTGTGTTTTCCAATTTTTAGCAAGTAATATTCGGGCGGCCGTTGTGGCATACAAAAATAATTTAACATCTTTCTTGGGCAATTCCAAACCTGTTATTCCAAGAAGAAAGGCCTTTGGTTTCTTAATAAATGTATATTTCAACATTTTTTTCAGTTCATTATAAATCTTCTCCCAGAAGTCTTTCACCTTGGGACAAGTCCACCACATATGGAAAAAAGTACCTTCTTTTTCTTTACATTTCCAACAAAGGTTATTACTTTTGTGATAAATCTTTGCTAGTTTTACAGGGGTCAAGTACCATCTATACATCATCTTCATAATATTTTCCTTTAACATCGTACATGCAGTGAACTTAACCCCTTTCTTCCATAGCCTCTCCCAACCCTCCATCATTATATTATGTCCCACATCTCTTGCCCAATCAATCATAACCGATTTAACTTGTTCATCCTTTGTATGCCACTCCAACAACAAATTATACATTTTAGACATATTCTTAACATTAGTATCTTAACAACTCCGTTTCCAATTTGGTTTTTTCTGTTGCAAAACCATTTCTCTTATCCATCTTATATAATTCATTAATTTGATAATATTGCAATCAATTCACTTTATCTTTTATTTGTTCAAATGGTTTTAATTTAAAACCTTCTGATCCTCTAACAACAAATCTGAGTACCTCAACCATTTGTTTTCCATATTTAACTTTTTTTGGGCCTGTGCTTCCATTGGCGAAATCCATTTTGGTGTTTTTCTTACTAAGAGATCTTTATATCTAGTCCATACATTGTATAACGCCTTTCTAATTACATGATTCTTAAAACCACTGTGGGCCTTTATCTTGTCATACCAGAGATATGCATGCCATCCAAATCTATTATCCAGTCCTCCAAGTCTAACACATCATCGTTCTCTAATTGAATCCAATCCTTGATCCAGCAGAAGGCGGCAGCTTCGAAGTATATCTTCAGGTCTGGTAGGGAAAAACCCCGAGAAATGTTTTTATCATACTGCGACCCAGAGCCATCCAAAGAAGGTGGGAGATCTAGGACAGATGAAAGGAAGTACTTCTTCACACAGTTCATACTTACTTAATATGGAATTTGCTACCACAAGATGTAGAGATGGCCTCCAGATTGAGTGGCTGTAAAAGAGAATTAGACAGTTTTCTATAGTAGCTGTATACAATCTCAGAGAAGGTACCCCACTGAGTACCACCAGTTACTGGGGAACAACAGCAGGAAAGGGCACTTGTGCTCATCTCCTGCTTCTGGGCTTCTGACAGGCGTCTGGCTGGGAAACAGGATGTTGGATAAGATAGGACTTTGGTCTGACCCCAAAGAGCTCTTTTCATGTTCCTAACTAATCTGAATCTCATCTTGCAATGCCTTCTTAATAATAATAATAATAATAAATTTTATTTATATCCCGCCTTCCCCAGCTGAAGCCGGGCTCAGGGCGGCTAACAACAATAAAACAGTACAAAAGTACAGCACAAACAACACTCTAAAATCATTCATTATAAAATTAATTTAGATTCAGGCTCTAACTCTTCTTATAAAACCCTTCTGATTTCATTCAGTGCGTCTTTAAGTATGAAAACAATATTCAGGATTGGAGCACAAAGAATCTGTAAAGAATCAGAAAGCTTCATGTTCAGCTCAAATATTTGTAAGAGTTTTAAAGCAATAACTTTCAATATACTTAAATTTATATTCAAGTGTAAGAATGTGAAGTTTTACAGGACCCTCTGCAATAGTTCTCTGCCTGAGCTGGGTCAACAATCCCCCCCCCCCCCATCAGAATGCAGAACTCCATGATCTGATGTGATTTTTACTGAAATAACCCTCTTATGAGTTTGGCATATTAAAAGAGAGCTTATTTTGATGGTTGTGTAACACAAGCCACCAGAGGTTTAAGAAAGTATTAGCTTGTTCAAGCTTATAAAATGCAAACTTTACAACTCAGATATTTTGCTTTTTTGATATGAAGAAGGAATCAAGCTCTCTGTAGTGATCAAGGCATTATAATATGATTATACTGTGCCAGGTGCAGGTGAAGCTTGCAGCATGTCCCTAGCAGTGCTGCGATTTTACATTTGCACAGCATCAGCTGTGTGTGTCGGGGACCCAGCGCTTAAACAGGGAACCTCATGTGTGGAAGCCGGTTCCTAATTTGACAAACAGGGTTGTGCAACATTGTCCTCTAACTGGCAGGCAGAGGAAGGCGCTGCATCAGGGACTAGGAGCCTGTGGCCCCACACAACGCCGCTCATCCGCCCTGACTGTGCTGGCTGAGGCTCAAAGGAGTTGAAGTCCAAGATCATATGCAGGTGCCACAGAAACCCCATCCCTGCTCTGTATTAGCCAGCCCTGGCAAAAGTACCGGGAGCCTCACCTTCTGGCCCCGGCTAGTTAACAGAAAAGTACCTTCTGGCTCCAGCTGAACCCGTGTGATATAGTGGTTAGAGTACTTTGCTAGACCCTGGGAAATCCAGATTCACATCCCTAGTAAGACATGAGGAATGCCAGGTGACTGTCCCCATCTCTCAGCCTAACCTACCTCACAGGGTTATTGTGAGGTTAACATAGAGGGGAGGAAGAACCACATTTGCTGCCTCAAGCTCCTTGGCAGAAAGATGAGATATAAATGCAGCAAGTAAATACATCGCTGTGGCAGTTTTTTATAAATAGCAGTTCTAGCAATGGATATTCCAAGTTCAGTTTCAGATACAGCTGCTTGCCGCCTGTCAGGGAAGAGTTAGAAGTTTCCAGTTTCTCAGAGGGAGAAAGCATTCCCCAAGGGGGGAAGGAGAGCAGTGAATCTAATAGAAGAGAACAGGAGGAACAACAGGGAGGGACCGGCTGTTCCCAGGAAAGGCCAGGGTTCAGTTCTAGCTCAGATTGGGAGGAGGGGAGATACAGGCCAGCTCTAGCCAGGAGGGTAGAAAGAAGAGCGGGAAAGCGAAGGGAAGGGCGCCTTCGCCATTTTGAGAGTGGCTGGTCACGGAGAAGCAGAGCTCAGAAGGTAGCTGAAAGAAGTGACTCTGAGGAATAATACTTAAGAACCGTTTATAAGATTGTTTTGTTAATACGCAATAAAAAGTTTTATAAAAGAACAAGAAGCGTTTGTGTGGTGATCTGAAGAGGACAACGACCAGGCCTGACACCGCCCCCTTCCTGTCTCAGGGGCTTGCCAAAACACAGATTTAAAGCAGTCCCTGCCCAGTGGGCTTAGGACAGAACTGGCCCTGTTTTATGAACAATCACCATTGCTAAATCATGCCCCTCCCCTTCCAAAACACTAAACTGCACTTTTTGGAAGACAGTTTTATTGGCATTTTCAAAACATGACCTGCAAGTCTTTTAACAGACTATCTAGCAGTAAATCCATTAACAGGCCTGAAAAAAACTGTGTGTGCTGTGCTTTTGGGGGGGTTCTTCCAAACGTCTCTAGAGTTGATGGGAAAACACTTCCAAAATATTGTGGATAAAACCGCTTGAATTTTGTTGCATTGCAGTAGCTTTTACATCTATTGCTTACTATTGTGTCTTTCAGCTCACAGGGATGATGTCGTTGGATGTGGCTGAGAGCAGTTGTGTGCATGCTGCTTTCTTAGTTTACTTAGACCTCTTAGAAGGTAAGTTAATGGAGGCAGCTTCAAAGGCAGACTGAGGAATAAAAAACCCGAGCTGCTAAGGCATATCATTTGGTTTAAAAAGAGTGCCAATAATGCCCTTTGTGTACTCTTAGAATACCTTGGACTTTTGCAGACATCACTTGAGCCTATCTGCACTTCTGAAGTGTCCCATCTTGAACCCACCTAACCTCCATGCATTGGATGTTTCATTTTCAATTAATTTCACTTTTGATTTGTATACAGCCTTTCTATATTACTGTGCACTAGTGATAATAAAAACATAACTTTCAAATAAACAACTTATATAAAATAAAGTAATATTTAATAATCCCTCGGAATATAATAGTGCACAGTAAAATGAAATGTCAGCAACTAATAAAGAGAAATTCACTCTTAACAATTACAATAAATAATAACTAAATAATAATCAATAAAAACAACAGCAAGTCACAATGCATAAAATACCACATGTAAAAGGATCAAACTGAGAAACAAAAGACATACAACTTACAAAATTATTTAAAAAGAAAATCCCTGAACTCATCTTCTCGCTTGCCAGCTGTTTCTGCTGTTCATGGTCTGGGAAGGGCTCCTAGGGTTGGAGGATGGGGCAAGGCTGGTGGAAAAAGCCATTGCCTGGTGGCCAGTGCAAAGTCTCTCTCCCCTCGACTCTGCATATCAGTGTTACAATGCCCAGCCCCACAGAGCCCAACATACCTGTAGTGACTGTCCTCTCCCCATTAGGCGGAGGTGGTGTCACACATGAGCTTGATATACACATCTTCATAGGATTCTTGTTGGTTTCATTAAAACATACAGCAGTAGTTGCACACTGATGCTTCCCCCTTGCAAGCTGTTAGAGAAAATAGATCAGTTAGACAGCTGATAGTCACCCAGGTGAGTCTCCACCTCCCACCCACCCCTTGTAACTTCACGTCAAATATGACTAGCACTATGTGTCCTGGGTACACGCAAGATCCCTCTCTCATACAGCCATCTGCACACTCATGGCCATTGTGGTGGTGTGGATAAATTACTGGAACTGGACCAAAATGAACCTGACACACATCCCTACTTGAACGACTTACCCAAGGTCACTAAATGAGCTTCATGGCTATCTCTCAGAAGATGGTTGTGAGAGTAAATAAGGATAGGAACATAGGATGGTGCCTGTCAGATCCCTGGTCCATCTAGCTCAGGATTTTCTGCTCCGACTGGCAGCAACTCTGTGGTTTCAGGCAGCGAGTCATTGCCAGCCCGAGCTGGAGGTACTGGGGACTCAAGCTGAGACCTTCTGCATGCAGAGTAGATGCCCTGACCCTGGTCTGTGTTCTTCCCCAAGAACTCTTGAAGGAAGAGAGAAATCTAATACAGTATCTAAATATACTCTAGGTGTGTCACTTGTTCTGTGGTTTATTTCAGACTTTTCTGTCTCTTACTGCAAGACACCTTGAGTCTTCCTTTAGAAAAAGGTGTTTAAGAAATCCAGTGAACCAGACTGAATGCTATTTTTTATTTAGTTCATTCTGATTTTGCTGCTCTTCCTTCAGCTAGGAACTGGCATGAGGTGTCCTACATTGGCCTTGCAGAATTCCAGCTTGTGTGTCTCTGTGGACGAGAGAGAGAAACGGATGGTTTTCAAGTGGTGGTGCCAACTCCTGTCCACGTGTCAATTAGCCATGAGAGGTGAGCAAGGATCCACAGAGGGTTTGGTTTTGAGTTTATTTTAGCCAAACCAAACATAGGTTGGCAATGCTCAAGGCTGTTTTACTCCTGCAGTTTTGCTTGGCAAAGCTTGGTGAAACCATAGAAGCTGTCTTTGAAGATTGTTTTAAAACTTTGGCTGGTTCAGAATATAACAAGCAGGACTCACTCAATGGAACACAACTTGAAAAAAAAAATCTTCACCAGCTGCTAGCTTGTTTCTGAGCACATTTCAGATATAAATGTAAATCTCATCTCCTGCCTTCCTGGGAGGTTTAAAGGACTGGGTCTCAAGTGGGCATTAATAAAAAATTTAAAAATTCCAGATGCTGATTTCTAGATCCAGGGCCAATACAGTGGTACCTCAGGTTACATACGCTTCAGGTTACATACGCTTCAGGTTACAGACTCTGCTAACCCAGAAATAGTGCTTCAGGTTAAGAACTTTGCTTCAGGATGAGAACAGAAATTGTGCGGTGGCAGCGGGAGGCCCCATTCGCTAAAATGGTGCTTCAGGTTAAGAACAGTTTCAGGTTAAGAACGGGCCTCCAGAACGAATTAAGTACTTAACCCGAGGTACCACTGTATCTGTGGCAGAATTGTGGACTTGCACAGTTTAGAAAATTTCCTTCTTGTACCCCAGGATCAGATGGTTTCCAGATCACTGTTGGCTTTTGTCAGTGACGTGGGAAAAGAATACCAAATCCTGATTCCTTATGTGTTGGTAGGCACCCACAAATCTGTTGAAACATGTTTTTAGTTACTGGAGTTACAATATCACCAATGCATCTTTGACTATTTCATTAAGCTTTTCATTCATGTAGAGTTTCTATAAATTTGTGTGGTGGTGATGCTGTTTGCTCTGTCTTTGGCATTCCGCTAAAAGATGACATTCTTGGGATGGCAAAGGGTGAATGAATTACATTGATTGAAGGTCCACTTGGCAACCAGTCTTTCTAATAGGGCAAACATTGAATGTGTGATTTCTCTCAAGCCTGCTCTGTCTGTTTCATTCTCAGCTGCCAAATGACTCCACTTAAGAACTTGTGCCCAGTTCTCCTATGTGGCTGCAGTTGTGCACACCATCATAAATACTAACAGTGAATTAGTTTGCCATGTGTAGATCCTTATGCAACCCAAACAGTCTCGGCTGTGCAGAAGTGGGCGATACCAGCAGTCTTGAAGAAGCCTAGTATTTGTAAAGAACACAAAGTTGTTTGGGGTGGGGGGTGGAAATCCAAAAGCAGCTCAGTGAGGGCTCAGCATACATAATGGACACAGAATACTGGCTGTCTTGGTGGGGTGGTGGTGGAACAGAATGGAATATCCTGGAAATGGAATATCCTGGAATGGAATATCCTTGGTTGACTGGTCAGAATCTGGAACATGAGTGCTCCGCAGTGCTAATTTTGTGGGTAGTCCAACTTGGCTTCCCTCATTCCTCAAACCAGGGTTTGTCATCTTGCTTAAAATTTGGATTCATGAGGATCCAATGACTCACTATTTTGAATAACTTGCATGGGACTGTATTGCTTCATAATGCAGGGAAGCATTTGAATCCTCCCCAAACATTTGGACTGAGCCAATCACACATCAGCTGGAAGATGGTGTTGCACATGTTGGCAATGAGGACACAGGGCTAGGTCTACATATTCCTTCTTTTTTGACATTTTAAGATTCATTTTCACTTTTAACATTTATCATCATACATAAATCAAAATCGTTTTACAAATAGGATTCTCGGCATCCTGGAACTTCCCTCTAGCCCTCCATGGTTTCCCCAGATAATCTTTTTCAAACTGCATCTGTCAGGGAACTGCCATCGGAAGGACAGGTGGTGAGAAGGCTTCAGCAGAATAGGAGAGCCTCTTCTTCAGGAGAAGAGGGAACCAGTAGGGGGAGTGCGGGAGCTCCAAAGGAAAGGGAGTCGGAGGGGAGGCTCTGGGATACTTCCAGTGAGAACAGCGAGGAGGTATCAGAACAGCCCATAAGGACTCCCACCCCCCGCCGGAAGCTGTCACGCAGGGAATCCAGGAGGCGCATGTCTGTGAAACAGCTCTTATGTTGGAAACGTTTCCGCAAACGCCCACTGTCAGATTCTACCAGCGACTGAGGGAGCCATGCTCAAGGGCTCTTCTCAAAGCAGGGTTTCACTACACAGAGTGAGCTCTGAGGGATCCAGCTTTAATGCACAAGCTGCTCATTATCCCACCACAGCAATCTGACAGTCCCTGAAAGCAGCTTGTGCAAAGAGAGGCATCATGAGCAACCCAGCCGGAGGCGGAGATGGGGGAGCAGCTGCAGCCGGTCCTAGCCTGGAAGAAAGGTACAGGATGTTGGAGGTACAGTTAGCTCTGCAAACGGCGAGGCTGGAGGAGAGGAGGGCTCATGATGCAGAAAAGGGGAAAGCCGCCCAGCTCTCGAGGAAAGTGCCAGGACTGGTGCAGAAGTTTGGGGGTGATCCCAGGAATTATCAAGCCTTCAGGACAGAGATGCAATATGCCCTCAATCTGCAGTTTGATGATTTTCCTGATGAGGATTCGAGGGTTGGCTTTGTGATTGGGCATCTCGAAGGCACAGCCCGAGATTGGGTGAGGCCACTAATGGCAGCCAATAATGAAGCCCTAAGGGACACAAGGAAGTTTTTTCGCGCCATGGATCTGATGTTTTCCAGCGAGATTGAGCAGGGAGTGGCGCGCAGGCAGTTAATGGCGTGTAAACAAAGGAACCGATCTGTCCGTGAGTACTGGACTGAGTTCACCATGTTGATCCATAAATTAGGATGGGATTTGTCAGCGGAACCGATACAAATGCTGTTCGAAGAAGGACTATCTTCGGCAGTGAAAGACGAACTTTCCCGGGGGCCCAGGGCGGAGTCTATGGACCTTCTGACTAAATCAGCGCTGGCCATAGGCTCACGCCAGGAGGCCAGAGCCTTGGAGAAGCGGGAAGGGAAAGGGGAGCGTTGGAGGGATTTCCGCATTCCAGAGATGCCAGAGCAGCCTTCTCTGCCAGCAGAGCCGATGGAAATCGGAACAGCGCGCGCGCGCGCAATTTCAAACCCCAGTGAAGGGCGGAAGAAGGAGGGGAAAGGCGCCAAGAAATGTTTTCTCTGCCAACAGCCAGGTCATTTTGCCAGAGTTTGTCCGCAAAGAAAGGAATGGCAAGGAATGGCGGGAGCTGTTGGGGAGGAGGGAGAAGGAGCTAAGGAGCAAGTAAAAGCCAACGCCTGGCTGCCACCGACGGGGCACAGCAGCCAGGCCAAGGAACAGTAAATGTGCCCACGCCAGAACCCCCAAGACCAGCTCTTGTAATAGAGGTATTGCTGGAGCTGGCAAACGGACACCCACTAAAAGTGAAGGCGCTATTAGACTCAGGCAGCTCCTGCAACTTTATGAGTAAGGAGTTTGCAGCCGCCCATCAGATACAAACCATTCCTTTAAAAAATCCCCTGCAGGTGACCACGATTGATGGGAGGGCGCTGTTGGGGGGAGAAGTAGACCGGCAGACGGTCCCCATGACAATGAGGGTGGCAAGACACACGGAACGGATAGCGTTTAATATAGCCACGTTGGGAGGAGCGCCCATCATTTTGGGGATGAGCTGGCTAGCGCTGCATGATCCGCTTGTGGGATGGCATCAGAGAGTGGTTTCCTTTGGGTCAGCACATTGTATGGGACACTGCACAGAAAAAGGGGGCCAAGCAGGCACTCAGGCCACGTTAGCAAAGATAGAAGCAATGGAACAAGGTAGGGTACCACGACAATATGCAGATTTTGCCGACGTCTTCAGCGAAAGGGAAGCAGATAAACTACCCCCGCACAGAGCCTTTGACTGCCAAATCAACTTACTTCCAGGAGCGCAATTGCCAGTGGGCAAGGTGTATGCAATGTCTGACAGAGAGATGCAGGAGCTAAGGGAGTTTATTGACAAAAACCTCAAGCGTGGGTTCATCAGGGAGTCACGAGCGGTGGGGGGTAGCCCAGTGTTCTTTGTAGACAAAAAAAACTCGGACAAACCGAGATTAATTGTGGATTTCAGGGCCCTAAACGCAGTGTCCGAACCCGTGACCTTCCCTATGCCCAGAATCGATGACATTCTGACCCGGGTGAGAAAAGGGAAGATTTTTACCAAGCTGGACCTGAGGGGGGCGTATAACTTGATACGTATGAGAAAGGGAGATGAGTGGAAAACCACTATGTTCACCCCCTTGGGGGCATTTGAGTACTGCGTTATGCCTTTCGGCCTCCAGGCGGGTTCCGCAGTATTTCAATCATTTATTAATCACGTACTAGGACCATTGCTGTACAAGAACTGCGCTGCGTTCTTGGACGATGTGCTGGTGTACTCAGAGGATGAAGAGCAGCATGTGCGAGATGTAAGAGAAGTACTGAGCAAACTGCAAGAAAACCAGCTGTGGGTGAAACTGGAGAAGTGTCAGTTTCACGCCAGGGAGGTGGAATTCCTTGGGTACCGGTTGTCGGACAAGGGGCTGGCCATGGATCCTAGCAAGGTGCAAGCAGTGCTGGAATGGAGGCCACCGAAAACTAAGAAAGATGTGCAGAGGTTTTTGGGGTTCGGGAACTTCTATCGGAAGTTCATCAAGAACTTCGCCCATTTAACAGCCCCCATCACGGATTGTCTCAGCAGTAAGAAGAAATTTGTCTGGACGGAAGAAGCGCAGCGAGCTTTCGAAAGTTTAAAGAGGGCGTTTGCTTCGGAAGAACAACTTTTACACGTGGATCTGCAGCAGCCGATGAGGGTGGAAACCGACGCGTCTGACAGAGCGGTGGGGGCCGTGCTTCTGCAGCCAGGAGCGAATACGTCGGAATGGAAGCCGTGTGCCTTCTTCTCGAGGAAATTGAACAAGTCTGAGAGGAATTATACAGTGTACGACAGAGAATTACTCGCTGTCCACGAAGCGTTCAAGAGATGGAGACACCTGTTGATTGGAGCGCAACACAAGGTTCAAGTACGGACAGACCACAAAAATCTAGAATACTGGAGAACAGCCCGAGTGTTGAACCAGAGACAAGTAAGATGGGCGCAAGAGTTCTCCAAGTTCAATTTTGAGATTCGCTACGTGCCAGGGGCTGAGAATGTCAGGGCGGACGCTCTCTCCAGAAAACCTGAGTACTTGGAGGGGGAAGGAGGGGCGGAAGAAAGACATATCATCTCAGAGGACCACTGGGTTTGTGGGGCGGCATTGGTGGGGCAAAGAGAACTGGTAGAGGGTATTGAAAACGATGAATATGCCCAAGAGAAACTTAGGGAACTCAGGGAGACAGGTGAAAACGCAGGGGGGTTTGAGGAAAAGAACGGAAAACTATATTACAAAGGGGCGCTCTACATACCAGGTGGGGAACTAAGAGGGCGAGTGCTTAAGCAGTTGCATGACAGCCCCACGGCCGGGCACTTCGGGCAGCACAAGACCATGTGGTTGGTTACCAGGGAGTTTTGGTGGCCCAAGGTGCGGGAGGACGTGCGGGAGTATGTCAGGGGATGCGACAGGTGCCAAAGAGCAAAGGGAGAGAGGTTGGCGCCAGCGGGGTTATTGGAACCCTTACCCACCCCAGAAAGGCCATGGGAGATGGTATCCATAGACTTCATGACCGATCTACCGAGATCCAAAGGGAAAACCGCGGTCATGGTGGTGGTAGATCTACTAACTAAGATGTGCCACTTTATAGCTTGTTCTCATGCAGTGACAGCGGAAGAAACCGCAAGGTTGTTTGTGGAGCACATTTTTAGGTTGCATGGCGCCCCCTTGAGGGTTTTGAGCGACAGAGGAAAACAATTTACTTCTAGGTTCTGGAGGAAACTAATGAGCATGTTGCATGTGGAGGTAAGTTTTTCCACCGCCAGGCACCCAGAAACAAATGGGCAAGCAGAAAGGGCAAACGGGGTTTTGCAACAATATCTGAGGTGTTATGTAAAGGACAGAGAAACTGATTGGGTGGACTGGTTACCTCTGGCAGAATTTGCCTACAACAACGCGGAGAACGCGTCCACAGGAATGAGTCCCTTTCTAGCCAATTATGGGTGTCATCCTCGGGCGTTTCCAGGAGAGGGCGGGGGAAGGTGGAGTGTACCTGCAGCGGAAAATTTTGTTGAAGAGATGGAAGCGATCCACCGTCAGCTCCAACTCAACTTAGAGAAAGCCAAAGAAGAATATAAGAAGCAAGCTGACAGAAATAGGAGGGAAGGCGAAACCATAAGGGTGGGTAACCGGGTGTGGCTATCCACCCAAGGACTGCCGTTCAAGGGAGGGTGTAAGAAATTGAGACCCAAACGGTTGGGACCCTTTGAGGTCATACAGCAGGTCAACCCAGTAGCATTCAAACTCCGATTGCCCAGTCACATGAAATTGCACCCAGTATTTCACAGGTCATTACTGTCGCCCTACAGAGAGGGGTGTGAGTGGGGGGAACGTGAGAGGGAGGTCACCCGAACACCCGTCATAGAAGAGAGAGAACGCAACATGGATGTGGCAGGGATCATTGATTCCAGGTGGAAGGGGAATCAGGTGGAATACTTGGTAGAATGGGAGGGGGAGGAAGAGTCAGAAAACGCATGGGTACCGGCAGAGGAAGTCAAGGACGAGATTTTAATAGAAACGTTTCATCGGCTTTTCCCAAGTAAACCACAACCAGTGGCAAGGTTTAGGAGGGAACACTTCGGGACTACAGATGAGGAAGGGGAATTTGAAGGGTTCCCAGAGTCGGAAGTGGAGGTGGAAACAGATTCCGACGAAGGAGAGGAAGAGGGGGAAAGAGGCGGTAGGCCGTGGTTAGAAGTGTTTGAATCCTCGGAGGATGAGGGGAGTTCCTTCCAGGGATTTCCGTCCTCGCCGCCAGTAGGAGAAGAGGCGGGAGGGGGTGAAGGGGGCCCTGGGGGGGAGGTGGATGTCAGGGAACTGCCATCGGAAGGACAGGTGGTGAGAAGGCTTCAGCAGAATAGGAGAGCCTCTTCTTCAGGAGAAGAGGGAACCAGTAGGGGGAGTGCGGGAGCTCCAAAGGAAAGGGAGTCGGAGGGGAGGCTCTGGGATACTTCCAGTGAGAACAGCGAGGAGGTATCAGAACAGCCCATAAGGACTCCCACCCCCCGCCGGAAGCTGTCACGCAGGGAATCCAGGAGGCGCATGTCTGTGAAACAGCTCTTATGTTGGAAACGTTTCCGCAAACGCCCACTGTCAGATTCTACCAGCGACTGAGGGAGCCATGCTCAAGGGCTCTTCTCAAAGCAGGGTTTCACTACACAGAGTGAGCTCTGAGGGATCCAGCTTTAATGCACAAGCTGCTCATTATCCCACCACAGCATCATATCGTATTCTCCGTATTTTCTTGAAACTCAATTTTTATCATTGTTCTCGCTTCATTGCAAGTGTTGTCAAAATCCTGCCAATGTTTTCAATTGTTTACAGTGTTCTTTGAAATAACTTTAAAAATTCCCCCAATCTTTATTAAATTTATTGTCCTTTTGATCTCTTGATTTTCCCGGTCATTTTCGCTAATTCGGCATAGTCCATCATCTTTAGCTGCCAGTCTTCTTTTGTAGATAGATTGTCCTCCTTCCATCTTTGGGAAAGTTTCATATCCCCAAATATTTCACATTTTTTCCTATTGATAATTCCAGGGTGTATTTGTTTGTTTGTTTTTGTAATTCCTTTTGTTGTTGTTCTATCGTATTTTGTACCAACAATTTGGTTTTTGTTTGTTTGCTTGTTTAGCTTAAATTCTGCTACCCAGCCAAACTCCAAAATTCTATCCAAGACCCTTGGTAAACTTTTTGACGGGTCTTCTACTGTTATCGCCAAATCATCCACAAAGGCTTTCAGACTATCTTTGGCTCTTAGCGAATGCAGTCTTTAACCTTCCTTAAGGGGCTGGGGTTTTTTTTGCCAAAAGCCATCATTTTACTTTGCACACTTCTTATTTGGGGCTTTCTCTTATGTTGGTGCCTCAGCAATTAAATCAGAATTTAGGGCTGAAATACACACATGCTAGGAAGTAAGTCCTATTGAAATCAGTGGCACTTCCCAGTTGACATGCCCTGTAAATGATTGATTATTGTAGTAATATTTTAGTATTTTTTTTTTAGTAAATTGCAGTAATTTTGTTTCATTTGGGATTGTGCTAGTCACTGTATACTTCAGGGCTAGCTGGTGCTGACCTTAAGAATTTCAGGAGTAAATGGGTTGAAAAGGGTCAGTGTGAGTTCTATGGAAAGAGTCACTGTTTCCATCTGCGCCTCACCCACTGGTATTTCTATATTTTGTCCCGCAGTGCTTTTGAAGTAGAAAATGCTTCTGGCAAAGTTGTGTGTTATTCTATCGACCTGAGACATATCTTATCCCCATCCCCGTTCATGACAGATGTGCTATACAATGCCTTCAGTGTAATTGGAGATGAAGAGCTTCAGTAAGAGTTCCTTCCCTGTTTCTATAACAAATAACTTCTGTAGAAGTACAGCTTATCAGAAATTCCGTATGTGGGCCCCAACAATGCTGCCTTGAGGCACTGGAAGTGCTGACTTCCTTATTTCCAGAGATTTATTCTCTAAATCATATCCAGCGCAGAGTGGACACACATGGTTGTATGTCAGATGAAGTAGCCATGGCATCTTTGATGCCAACTCATGGCATTTTTCAGCTAGCCTCAATTAGGAAAATCCAGTTACCAAGGATATGACCTCTAGAACTTGGTCTCTTTCAGTTTTTTGCCCTCACTCTGTGCCTTGAGTACTGCTGCTCTGGAATGCAGAAGGAGCTGAGTTTTTAAATTTAGTCTTCATAACACGGTAGAGACAGGTGGCTTTTGTGTCTGGGAATCCTGTCCCCCCCCAGGGGCTGATGGAGAGGCAGCCTGCAGGGAGTCTGAGCTGTCTCCTGAGCTGAATCTGGGACTTGGTACATGCAAAGCATTTGCTCTACCACTGGGCCGCAGCCCTTCTCCAAAGAAGCATCTACTTTCTCATTTGTACTCCTCTCTGGAATTCAACAAAAACGGCTTTCACAATCCCTAAATGCTTAGAGAAGAGGAGGGGAGGCTGAGATATCCCCCTGCCCCCCACCTCTGTGTTGACCCTTGCTTGGCATCAGCATACCAACTGCTGCCCTTTGACTTCATAGTGTGCAGCTGCCTCAGCTAGCGGGCGAATTCCATTATGAAGGCTAATTGGCAGTCATCGCAGGAGAGAAGTAACGCTCAGCTGCTGTCTGCCACCCTTTTGAAGGGTGCTGCATTCTGCAAAGTGGCTAGTTCTTCAGCTGCCAGGAGTCCTCATGGGAAGGTGATAATGAACGGAGGAGAAAAAAGTACAGGGAACCTGCAAACGGCACAGGGAACCATATTCTACACTGTGCCAGGATGTAATAAGCCGGAGACCCAAGTTTGGTAAACTCTGCTTTAGAGTAACGGGGGTGGGGTGGGGTTTGAGTGAATCTGAAATATTTTAATTGTACAGATACATTCATGTTGTGTAATTTACCTAACTTTCTTATATGACGATGATTCTGCAATCATGGCTGCTATCTGTTCAACCTTATATTCTATTATTATTAAGCTAATCGTATTCCATAACTCTGGAATCTTATCTAAGCCAGTGGCCATTGCCACCACAATTATACCAAAGGGAAGCTGCGTGTGCCCTTTAGTGCACGGTAGCCCCACCTAATAACTTTAGATTTGTGGCATGTTAGCATTGAAAACTTTTTCCTCTGGCAGGGCTCCAGTGTAATAATAATAATAATAATAATAATAATAATAATATTTTTTTATTTATACCCCTCCCTAGCTATTCCCACGGTGATGGGGAAAGCTGCTTTTGTTGCACCGCTATCAGTCATCCATCTTTTAGAGGCATGGGAGCCCCATCACAAAAAAGAAAAGAAAATAGGTGGCAATCCTATTGATAAATTTGTCAAAAAGGCTGGCAGGCACTGTTGGGTTTCTTTGATAGCAGAAGCATGCAAGATTTACTCCGAGGATATTTGATTTACTGGGAGTTCTTTTTTAGATACTTAAAGAAGAACTATTATTAACTTGATCTGTTTGTAGATTGACTGTGAAATTTAAACAAAGTAAGCTGAATTGCTGGAGTCTTTTTTTCTTTCTTTCAGGTTGAGACAGATCATAAAGAGATCATATACTCTGAAGGATGAACCTGATTCTTCGCTCTCTATCACACTGGCCATAGTTGAATCAGACTCCACAATAGTCTACTATAAACTGACACATGGTTTTGTAACCCCAGACCCTCCTGACGATACTGAATACATGGATGATAAGCAGTGGAGGAAGAAAAGAAAGAGGTTTATGAGACGATAGGAAAATAGACTACTGTGTTAGCTCTGGACTACATCAAATCTCTGTGTATGTGAATTAAAAGGTGCAATTGGGAGCTGAACATCTGCTTTGAAAATCCTTAATAAGGTCTGAGAATTGTAACGAATGGGAACATCAAAGGTGCCATGAACCAATTCAAGAATCTGTTCTCTCCTCATCAGAAAGTTCAAGCTAGTAGACTACTTGAAAATACATTTTTTTTTTTGTAACAAAACCATTTTCCACCCTTTGTTCCTGATTCAGTCATTGTCCCAAAGGCACCTAAGAGTACTTAGTTTTATAAATCATTGACTTTCTCTAGCAAATTCCTTTGTGCGTGTCCCTATTAAAGTATTCACAGCACCTGCTATATTAAATTGCTTGATTGTAGGTCCCTTGCTGAGTGAAGCAATCCTCCGCAAAGTTTGCTATAGTTCATGCTCATAAGAAGGCGACACATACTCCCGCCCACCCTTTGGGTTGAAATGTGCTGCAGCTGGAAAAAGATGACTTCACTGCTGACTATTGCTACTGCCAAAACTTTGGAAGACATGGTCCAGTCCAGTGAACTGAAGGTGAGTTTAGCATTTGTTTATGTAGAGGTTTTTATGCGCTCAAAGCACTTTATGCATTATCTCGATGTAACATAGATCCATATTGTTAGCCCCATGTTACATTCAGGGGGACTGAATGAAAGTGGCTTGTTTAAGGTCAGCTGCTAACTTAATGAATAAGGTAAGACAGAGCAGGAACTTCCTGGCTTTTTTTTATCCTGAAGTTTTTAACAAGAAGTCCAGTGAGAAAAGTGGCTTAAAACATGGGGTAATTGCCACTAGCTGACACTGTCATATAGGCTTAGTGTACAAGTAGCAGGACAAATTCTCAACAAACCATATGTTCTCTGTATGTTTTGGGCAAACATCAGCAAGAATGCTAAATAACAGCCCGGTCTGGAAGTGCCCTATAAATTGCACATCCATGCATGTATGGTTCTGCTTCCTGTTGGTTTGTTCAACAGCTGCAAAGTGGTGGGGCTGAGTGGACATTTCCCCAGCTTTTGTCTCCTACCAAACCCTGCACCTTTCCCCCCTTGCAATAGTTCAAATGGTGACCCTTTAGTTTGGACTTCCACCCCCACAGCACCTCTTGGTGTAGTAGTGACTGAAATAGTTCGTTTATTATTGGAGGCACTTTCTTTTATCTACAAAACATCAGCTACACATTGAATAAGTGGCTAACAGTAGGATGTGTTGCCAGTTTTTAAAATAATCTATAGTTGAAGGCAGTAGGACCTCCTCGACCTGGAAGGTTTTGACAACCGTTGGGGATGGCATGCCTACCTGATATATGGAAAAGCGAAAATTCATAAAATTTTTACCAACCATATAATAAGAAAATCACTCTTTGCGGTATGGGAAAAATATAAAGACCTGATGGAACCTAAAGTCCTGTGGTGGACTTCTCCAATAGAAGCCGTAGCAGTAAAACGGAAAAATACTCAGGAAAGCTGGCCAACATATAAAACACTTCTAAAAAATGAAGATAACCAAATAAAATTTAAAAACTTTGAGGAAATAAGAGAACACATCTCAGACTGGTTCCAATACCATCAGTTATTTGAAAAATTTAAATCTGACAAACAAAAGGGGTTCTCAACATAAATTTCCCAATTCAAATCTGATCTTGTAAATTCTAAAAGAAAAACTCTTTCCAAAATGTATCGACTCCTCCTTGACTGGACAGTCAAGGAGGAGGAGGTAACAGTGGCAATGGTGAGGTCTCAGGATTTTGGCCATTCAATAACCATGGCCCAATGGGAAAATTTATGGAAGATCAATTGGAAATTCACAAATTGTTACACGATTAGAGAGAACTTTCAAAAGATGCAACATTGATGGTATCTAACACCATGGAAACTTTCAAAAATGTATAAAAATGTGTCAAGTAATTGTTGGAGATGTGGTGAATCAGGAACATTCTACCATATGTGGTGGATATGTAGGAAAATACAGGTATTCTGGGAGAGTATCCATGTAGAACTGCAAAAAATGCTAAAGATCTCTTTCAATAAAAAACCAGAGGCCTACCTCCTGGGAATAACAGATTTCGATATTCCACAAAAGAGGAAGGGTATCTTTTTATATGCGACGGCGGCAGCAAGAGTTTTGATCGCAGCAAAATGGAAGAGTAATGAAATCCCCTCTATACAAGATTGGATCCAAAAGCTGACAGAAGATGCTAAATTAGATGGTTTATCAGAAAAAAATTAAGAATAAATCAAAACAGGAATTTGTTTCAAAATGGGTTTTCAAAGATTATCTGAAAAATAGGGACTTCCGGGTTGGCGCCATCGCCGAATGGCGGACTCCCTCCGAGCTCCGGAGGGAGTCTGCTCGGCAGGGGCTGGGTTCTACCGCGCCGGTGACGCGGGGACCCTCAAAAACCATGGGCGCTGAAACCCATGGGCATGGTGACTCGGCTGGCACCGTTTGCGCCCCCCCCGACCACGCGAAGGAGCCTTTTTAAAGGCTGCGGAGCGGGTGACAGGGGGGGGTGCTGTGAGTCTTCCGCTTCCCCTGCCGAGCGAAGCCGCATGCCATTTGGCGGAGAGCGCTGACTTCTTCCATTGAAAATCTGGACTTAAAAGAACAACCCGTGAGTAATTGGAACTTGGATTAAAAAGGGGAATAAATTTTTTCTTAAATTCGGAGCGAGCGGGGGAGGTATAAAAAGGAAGTCAACCTCCCCCCTGTTGTAGAGGAGCTAAAGCAAAGGACCTGACAACTAAGATCGAGCGCAACCTTTTCTTTTGATAAAGATATTAATTTCGCGATGGAAAATTATAAGCTGGGCTGGAGGAGAAGAGTGGAATGTGAATTAAAATACAACCACCACCCCCGGAAGCCCCGGGAGCGATCCGTGAGAGCGCCTGGAGAGGAGAAATAGAGGTTTTGACAGCTGTCAAAGGAGCTGTCAAAGCGGAAGAACAAAAAGAGAACTTTGTTACGAGGACTTTGCTGGTTACATTTGTTATAAATTGGATATAAACTGTTTAAAACAAGGAATAATAAGTTACTTTGACTGGTGGGTGAGATCGGGAATGAAACTGAGTTACTATAATCCCTCTAGAGGAGCTGTGGGTTATTACAATTATCGCTGGCATGGAATTTGAATCGGACATTTTATCTCCTGGGAAACTGCAGAAATGGAACACTATTTTGTCTACAGCGGTCTACACACTAAAGGAGACAATAGATTTATCTATTGAAGAATGGAAGGGACTTGACGTAATGTTTTGTTCCTGAATAACAAAGCCTCTGTAGAGGAATTACAAGCTTTTTGGAATTAGAACATTTGTGCAGGAGAGCAGGGGGGAAAAAGAAAAAAAAAAAAAAGAGGAGAAGAGAGAACATCAAGAACAACAAGAAAAACAAGAACTGGACAAAGTTGGAAGATAGACCCTTTCTAAGATTGGACATTTGAAATTAAAGATGATTAAAAGACGGTAAAGATTACTAAAAAGACGGCAAAGCGGACTGGTGAAGGATTATGGCTTAGATTATGGTTCAGATGTGGGAGCTCCAGGAGACAGTGGATTTGATGGACATTGGGAACGCAACCGGGAAAGGGGGGAGGGAAATTTGGAATCCAAAGGGTGTTAAATTATATTTTATTCTTTTTTTAATTCTTTTATGTTAATCTGTATTTTATATTAAAGAGGGGAACTCGTGGAAGGGAACAGGTCGATTTTAGGGGATGGGAAAATATTTTTTAAATTGGGTTAATGATAATAATTTTAAAATTTGGGGTAAGAATTTGTTGAATCTATTTGAAAGAATTGGAATACAAGAGGGGGTGGGGAGGGGGAAGTCCTGGAAAGATGATATTGAAAATAAGGCCTTAAATTTGGATGTTTTTCTTTTTTTTGTTATATTTGAAAATCTTTAATAAATATTATTAAAAAAACAAAAAAACAAAAACAAAGATTATCTGAAAAATAAATATAGTAGTTTAAATTCTGTTGCAGCATTCGAGGAACTTCAGTAATACTTGCAAGGTAGATATAAGAAATTAGATTTATTGAGAATAAGTTTAAATATGATAAAAGCGTGTATTGGCAAAAAGTAATATGAATTTGAAATATGGAATAGACAGGAGGTTGAGTCTTTAGTGTTAAGACCAATAGATGTTTTATTGTTTGCTAAGAAAATTATGTGTCTATGGTTATTTTTGTAATTTGTGTGTAATTTGGTATTTGTGGGTTTTTTTTCTTGTTGTATAAATAAAAAACTTTAAAAAAAATATAGTTGGAGGCAGTAATGCTTCTGAATATCAGTTGCTGATTCCCCCCCCCCTTCTATACGCCTGAGAGGAAAATAAGGGGCAAAACCTGATAGAGACTCTGTTGCTGTTGGTGCTGGGGGAACTGGCCTCAATAGCTCTTTACGTAGGAGCGTGGCTGCTGGATCAGGCCAAGGGCCCATCAAGTCCAATATCTTGTTCTCACAGTGGCCAACCAGATGCTTATGGGAAGCCCTCAGGCTCCTGAGCACAGCAGCTGTCTTTACTCCATGTTCCAGTTGGTGGAGGTAGAATATAGCCCCCAGGGTTGGTATCTGCCCACGGCTTTCAAGAAAGAGTTAAGATGCATAATAATAGGATGTGTCCTTAGGGTCAGGGACCTCCAGCCTATCCTAAGTTTTTATCCTAGGACCCCTCCAGACATCCTTTTATTGTGCATTCACAATAATTTGTGCCTGTGATGGTATTGGGACAGCTGCATGCAGTCCTGCTTTCAATACTATTTGTGCCTGCAAAAGGTCTGGGCAGATACACTGCTTCATTTCCAATTGGTAAGTGTCCTGTACCTTCCTGCTGAAATCCTGTACCCTTTTATACCACAGATCTTCCAGGATGTGGTTATTTCACGCCACTTTTGCTGCACTACAGTGGAAGCGTTCCCCTCCAGGTAGCAGTCATGCTGGGGAAGCATCACAGAACATCTGACAAAGCAGACGGGGGTATGGATGGGTCAGTATGAATCTACCACTAATGCACTGTTGTGCCAATGACACATTGCGGATGTACCCACAGAAAACCCCACCCGTCTGGAAGGGTCCATAGTTTGTGTGCTTTTTCTTTGATTAAGTTATTATATTTAATGATTCTGTCAACTGTATGATTTAAATTCCTGGTTTACTCAACTGGCTCTAGGACAAGTTCTTGCCCCTGACATATTCTAATAGCAGGCATGTCAGTCCCTATCTAAATCATTATTTTGAATTCTAACAAGTAGAGTCGTCTTCCCCAAGCTGGTACCCTCCAGATGTTTTGGGCTATACTTCCCATCAGTTCCAGCCAACATGTCCAATGATCAAGGATGATGGGAGTAGTAGGCCAAAAAATCCAGAGCATAGATTGGGGAAGGAGTCAGTTGCTTCCCTGTCTTCTGAGAAATCTGATGGTGTCAGATCTTTCTTTTTGATCATAGAATCATAGAATCATAGAATCATAGAGTTGGAAGAGACCACAAGGGCCATCGAGTCCAACCCCCTGCCAAGCAGGAAACACCATCAGAGCACTCCTGACATATGGTTGTCAAGCCTCTGCTTAAAGACCTCCAAAGAAGGAGACTCCACCACACTCCTTGGCAGCAAATTCCACTGATGAACAGCTCTTACTGTTAGGAAGTTCTTCCTAATGTTTAGGTGGAATCTTTTTTCTTGTAGTTTGGATCCATTGCTCTGTGTCCGCTTCTCTGGAGCAGCAGAAAACAACCTTTCTCCCTCCTCTATGTGACATCCTTTTATATATTTGAACATGGCTATCATATCACCCCTTAACCTCCTCTTCTCCAGGCTAAACATGCCCAGCTCCCTTAGCCGTTCCTCATAAGGCATCGTTTCCAGGCCTTTGACCATTTTGGTTGCCCTCCTCTGGACACGTTCCAGTTTGTCAGTGTCCTTCTTGAACTGTAGTGCCCAGAACTGGACACAGTCCTCCAGGTGAGGTCTGACCAGAGCAGAATACAGTGGCACTATTACTTCCCTTGATCTAGATGCAATACTCCTATTGATGCAGCCCAGAATTGCATTGGTTTTTTTAGCTGCCGCATCACACTGTTGGCTCATGTCAAGTTTGTGGTCAACCAAGACTCCTAGATCCTTTTTGATCACGAGTTTCTTCTTGTTCTTTTGTAAGTTTGTTCTTGTTCTTTTGTAAGTTTGGCTTGAAACAACTCGTGCAAATTGTATGTGTTTTTAAATCCATTAACAATACTCATGTGGCCAAGGACCACACAGGCATGTTTTCAAGCACAAAGACTGCTTATGTTATGATTTCAGATTTGGAACTAAGGAACTGGAATACACTATTTCTCAGCTATGTGAATTCAAGCTTAGTGTGGTCTACTAGGCTACAGCAAGAAGCCTTTCAGGAGTTGGCAAGTTACAGTAAGTATTTGCAGAAGTCTCTTTGTTAAGCTCATTGGGTTGTTTAATAATCTGGATAATTTAGTTATTTTAAAGTAATTTTTTGATCTTATGCATACAGAGAAAAACAGAAAACACCTGGAGCTAAATGTAGACATCTGTATTACCACAATGCACCTTGGAACTTCCTATGCCATATGAAGCAACGTGCACACAATACAGTGGTGCCCCGCAAGACGAATGCCTCGCAAGACGAAAAACCCGCTAGACGAAAGGGTTTTCCGTTTTTCGAGGCGCTTCGCAAGACGAATTTCCCTATGGGCTTGCTTTGCAAGACGAAAACATCTTGCGAGTCTTGCGATTTTTTTTGCTTTTTTCTCCCTTTTTCTAAGCCGCTTAGCCGCAAAGCCGCTAATATCTGCAAAGCCGCTAATAGCGCTAATCCGCTAAGCCGCTAATAGGGTTGCTTCGCAAGACGAAAAAACCGCAAGACGAAGAGACTCGCGGAACGGATTCTTTTCGTCTTGCGAGGCACCACTGTATTCACAACAAGTGGAGACTTTGGACATCCAAAACACTACAAAGGCAGAGAGAAAACAGTGATCGTGACAAATATGGATTCTTTTTAGGCTTTGATTTGTGTACTTTTGTTGCAACTACCTAGAAAGCTTCAAGATCTCTTAATATGTAATATTTATGCTTGAATGTGTTTTATATCACTAGTCTTCAAGCAATGGTTCGGGACTTAAAGATCAGGAATGTACCCATGTCTAAAATGAATCACTTTGACTTTGCTGTCACATTTTCTTCTCTGTCTCCTTTTGGTTTAGTGTTTTATTTCCCCCTTAAGAAAATGAAGAAAAGAGGAGGAAGTAAGAAAGTAGAAATATGGGCATGCTTACTGAAAGAAAAGAGAAAAGAGAAATTTGGGTCCCATGTTGCAAGGTGGGCCTTGGGTCTGAAATTATTTTAGACCGCTGCTTTAAAGTAGTGGTGGGTTGCCTTCAGTTCTTTTTTTGCACTTTTTAACAGCACCTCCATAGTTGACCAACATATCCAAGCATGCGTGCACTCTCAGGATGTCATAGCAGTTAAAAAGTGTGTTGAGTGATCAACAGGAAGGGCTGGTGCTCAGTGGCAGAAGAACTTGCTTTGCCCATGAAAGGTCCCAGGTTCCATCCCTCACGTCTCCTAGGAAGCCCTGGAAAGGCATCTGCCAGATAGTGTTGACAACACTCCCTTCGATGGACCAATGGCCTGACTTGATAGACATTTTCTATTGCTGTAAGCATGCACTGTTGCTTAAAATTTAGATCTAATCTTGATGAATCAGACTGAGGTCCACCTAGTCCAAAATACTGGGGACTAGGTACTTCCTCCCCTCCCCCCCCCCCCAAAAAAAAATATGCCCAGAGACTCGCTGGTAGATGTGAGTCTACATTTAATGCATCATTTGGTAATTGAGAGTTGCAGCAATAAAATATGTCATTTCAGCAAATGGGGTAGGGATTGTGGTACATGAAAATTAAAAATTAAAAAGAAGCAGGTAGGAGAAGCTTAAATTTTCCCAGGGAAATAGCATCTTCTGCATGTAGTACTGATCTCCATTATGCACAAATACAGATTTTCAAGCCAGTTTAAACTGGTTAGTTCAGGGTTCCTGCTTCTTAAACAACTGCAGAACAACTACTCCAAATCTCACTTGTCTAAAAATGGCTTATGCTTTAACACTTGAAGCAACCATATTAGAGATCAAATTTTGTTTTATCTTTGTACACCTGAGACATTAGTTTTGCCTAATATATTGACTTTGTGGCAAATTATGTAACTGAAGTTGCAATATTTTGATCTCCCATCATCCTGTCTGCTGTAGTGTTTTCCCTCGATCCCTGCTTCTTATCGGTGGGACATTGTGAAGGAAAGAGGCTCATGGAGAGGTTAGAGCAGGTTGGCCATCGCTAGGATTGATCCATGCGACGGTCACCTCCAGGCTTGACTACTGTAATTCGCTCTACGCGGGGCTGCCCTTGAAGCTGTCCCAGAAACTCCAGTGGGTGCAGAATGCTGCAGCGAGGCTCCTCACGGGTTCTCTGCCATGGGAGCATATTCACCCAGTGCTTTTCCAGCTGCGCTGGCTCCCAGTGGAGTACAGGGTCAGGTTCAAGGTGCCGCTTTTGACCTTTCAAGCCCTTCACAGCCTAGGACCCTCGTACCTACGGGACCGCTTCTCCCGGTCTGCCCCACGGAGAGCCTCAAGGTCCATAAATAGCAACACCCTAGTGGTCCCAGGCCCTAAGGAAGTTAGATTAGCTTCAACCAGAGCCAGGGCCTTTTCAACATTGGCTCCAGCCTGGTGGAACGCTCTGCCTCATGAGACCAGGGCCCTGCGGGATCTGATTTCTTTCCGCAGGGCCTGTAAGACAAGAGTTGTTCCGCCTGGCCTTTGGCTTAGAATCAGTTTGATTCCCTCCCCTTCTTTCTTTTTCCTTTCTCCTCCTGTGAAGAGGCTGCATCCTAATATTTTAATGTTGTATTTTAATCTTTTTTTAAAATTGTATTTTAATCAACTTGTTTTTATTATTAGTTGTTAGCCGTCCTGAGCCCGGTCTTGGCTGGGGAGGGCGGGGTATAAATAATTTTATTATTATTATTATTATTATTATTATTATTATTATTGTGTGAAACTCCTTCGCTGGTCTTTTCAGAATTCTTTTGGCTTCCCTGAACATTTCTCAGGGTCCCTCACCCCAAATTAAGGAGGAACTTCTCAACTGTGCTCCACATTTTGCTTCAGGCAATATTTCTGTGGCATTTCAGCCTATAGCTGAAGTTTAACAAGTGATTCTCATGAGCCACAGGTTCAAAGATCAGATAGCCAAGCGAAAAGGGATCTTAATTGTGCTGGACATGAGGGAGCTTCAGAACCCTCCAATGACAGCTACACTAGAGTAGCTGAATAAGTGTCTATGATTCATGGACCATCCCATTTTCTGTAGATTCTCTTTTAGCAGTCCCAAGCCAGGAGGCAAACATACACCTTCAGCAAAATCAAATCACAATTTATTTGTTGCAGTTATCCTATTGTGGGTTAGCTGATTACCTGTGCAATTTTTAATTATCTGTGTGCTGTTTCATTTGGGTCCCTGATTGCCTAATTGCTATGATTACTCAGTCAGTCAGTTTTATTGCACATAGCCAAAGGCTGCCGCAATGTACACAGAATCATTCAACAATTAACAGAAAATATACTAGATTGATAAAAAAAACTTAAAACATTTATATTGTCAAGACATTACCTACTCTAAACTGAATAGCTGTTTGTATTCTTTTCGAGATACAGGTCAAGACAGGTAAAATTCAGGGGAGGTATCAGTGTACCCCACCCACATTTCCCCCATCGTTTCCTGATATAATACACAGGTGACTCCCCACTTACACCGGGGATGTTCCGGGGCCCCAAGCACATGTGTGAAAGTGGGGAGCCCCCTGGAGAGTCCTCATGGCTTGCAAGGGGACCCTCCCCAGAGCCTAAAGAGAACACCAAAGAGTTTGGAGGCACAGCAGACGGGCTGCTGAGCCTCCCTGCCTAACAGCTGATGCGTGGGAAAGCGGCTCCTGTTCTACCCCACATGTCAGTTGTTCGGCTGGGAGGCTGAGCAGCCCTGGGGAGGATCTCCTCGCAAGTCTGGAGGACTGTCCAGCACTCTTCCGCCGCCTCTGGGTTTACGGTGCCACTCATGGGCGCAGTTGTGCACAAGTATATCGTTCGCAAGTGAGGAGTTGCCTTGAGTGATCAGAGCATTTATAGATGCATGCAGTGTGTCTGAGAAGTGATAAGCTGTAAACTTACCGTATTTTTGCTCTATAAGACACACCCAACCGTAAGACGCACCTAGTTTTTAGAGGGGGGAAAACAAGAAAAAAAATATTCTGAATCAAATGTTGTACTAAACTATTTAATAAACAACCGGTATATCAGAATCATATTACAACCATGTAAAGTGAACAGCAGTCAACAGTGGCATTAAGAACCATCATCACTGTCATTAATAAATGAAGAGACACTTTAAGGTTTGAGTACTCTTCTAGTCTTCTGTGAGCCCCAAGAACTCATCAGTTCTTATAAACGGTTCTTAAATATTATTCCTCAGAGTCACTTCTTTCAGATACCTTCTGAGCTCTGCTTCTCCATGACCAGCCACTCTCAAAATGGCGAAGGCGCCCTTCCCTTCGCTTTCCCGCTCTTCTTTCTACCCTCCTGGCTAGAGCTGGCCTGTATCTCCCCTCCTCCCAATCTGAGCTAGAACTGAACCCTTGCTTTTCCTGGGAACAGCCGGTCCCTCCCTGTTGTTCCTCCTGTTCTCTTCTATTAGATTCACTGCTCCCCTCCCCCCCTTGGGGAATGCTTTCTCCCTCTGAGAAACTGGAAACTTCTAACTCTTCCCTGACAAGCTAGATGAGTCTTCACTTCTTTAAAGCACTTTTTTGTAGTTTCGCTAATATGTGCTCTAAACTGGTTAGTATTAATAAGGCAGGTTTTTTCAAAAGCCCTCCAGGACGTTTGGACCACACTTTTTCAACCCATACTCTCATTCCATTTTCGTCCATCCATCCTTTCTCATGAACATGTACAACAATTCCTTGTGGAATCATTTCTTTTGGAAAAGTTTTTCTTTTGAAAATTAACATGGGTGGCAATTTGGTGCCATCTGCACAGCATGACAACACAACTGTGTAATGGGTTTTCTCATGTCTGGAGGTTTTCACGATGATAGCTTTGGCACCTTTCAGATCAACAGTCCTATTAGATGGCACATCAAAGGTTAGTGGGACTTCATCCAGATTCCTAATATGGCCAATTTCAAATCCATTTCTCTTCCTAGCATCAATTACAAAATTATGAAAAGACAGAATCTTAGATTCATAATCTTCTGGCATTTTTTGTGCAATTCTAGTTTTGGTGCGCATAGCAAGGCCTTATTGCTTCATAAATCTGTAGCACCATGATGGTGATCCAGTAAAATCGTGAATGCCTTTCTCTACAGCAATGCGTTTGGCTTCATATATTATCATTTTTGTAGAGATTGTGAAGCCATTATTCCGGTGATTTGTGATCCATTCTTTCATGGCCACGTCCAACTATGACCACTTTGCAGCATTTCCACGAAAAGTGTTCTTACTTTTTGCAGCTGAGCCTCCTGTTTCCTCCACTTTCTTGCCATTTTTTTCAGTTGGAGGTGGCCTAAAATGTCTCTCTGCTGCTGTTTCCATTCTCCTTAGCATATTTTACTACCTCTAGTTTAAAAGGAATCTTATATGCTAGTCTTTTCCGCTTTATCACCCTTATCAGAATGGGGGAGGTTTTCTGCAAGAAAATACAGTGATGAAGGAACTGTCAGTAATGTACGGTATCTCCAATGTTTACCACTGAGTGCTGACCATACCTTTAACTAATTGATATTATAGCATATGCATCATTTTGCTTTCTTGAATTGTCCTAGGCATAGCAGCCAACTCCTAGAGGCCTAGGTGCCTTCGCCCCCCCATTAAATATTTGAGGGAGTCCCCCCCCCCCAATATGTTGATGGGCATTGTCATTCATATAGTGTGCATGCACTTTGTCTTGAGATCACAGCAATTCTCAACCTGTGGGTCCCCAGATGTTGGACTACAACTCCCATCTTCCCTGAGCTCTGGCCTTGCTACCTAGGGGCGATGGAAGTTGTAGTTCAACAACATCTGGGGACCCACAGGTTGAGAAAGGCTGAATTGCAGTATGTAAGGTGGGGCTTACCTGTCCCCCCAATATTTTATTCAAGTTGGAAGGGGGAGGGAAGGAAGGAAGGGAGATGGAGAGCTCACATTTGTGCCACGTGCCTGTGGCGGGCAGCTGCCTTGCCTCGCTGGAACCGGAGCAAAAAGAGGAGGAGGAGACCCCAGGGCAGGAGCCCTGCAAGCGGCTCTCCCTTTGCTTGAATTACCGGTACAGTCATCTGGGGGGCGGAAGGGGCTGCCCTCCGTCCCTCCTTCTGGCTCATTGTAAAGCAAGCCTGTAAGCGGCTTTCCCTTTGCTTGAATTACAGTCAGCTCATCAGTCCCTTCCCGCACCTTGTGGAAAAGCCAGCAAGAGGGCTTACCTCTCTTTAAAGAGAGAGCTGGGCAGAGCCTGGCAGCAGCAGCGGCTCTTGTTAGCTTTCCAATGAGCCGGAATGAGGGACAGAGGGCAGCCCATCAGTCCCTTCTCCCACCTGCATTCGCTCCATAAGACGCACACACATTTCCCCTTCCTTTTTAGGAGGAAAAAAGTGCCTCTTATGGAGCGAAAAATACGGTATATTGTGAAAGAAAGTAGACATTTCTTCCTCTTTGTGCAATGGGAGCTACTTTTGAATGGGCATGCATAGGATAGAATTGCATGTGAACATGTGTTCACATGATGAAGGGCATATAACTCCATGCAGTTGTGGAATGAACATAGAAATTGTATGTAGCCAACTTAATCACAGGGTCAAGTGACCTTGTTAAACAATAAGAAAGGACAGAAGAAAAGAGAAATGGTTATCTCTTCTTTGAATGGGATGTCTCTAAGTCTTACTTCCTGACAGTAAGAGCTGTTTGACAGTGGAATTTGCTGCCAAGGAGTGTGGTGGAGTCTCCTTCTTTGGAGGTCTTTAAGCAGAGGCTTGACAACCATATGTCAGGAGTGCTCTGATGGTGTTTCCTGCTTGGCAGGGGGTTGGACTCGATGGCCCTTGTGGTCTCTTCCAACTCTGTGATTCTATGATTCTAAGTCTTCTTGAATCTAAGACCTGCCTCTTTCCTGCCCAGTCAGCCAGATTCATTAAGGCCACATCCTCATCCAATTCCTCCTCTTTCTTGCAGACCAGGGGATGAATTTTAGAATTTCAGCAACAGCAGACAAGCAGTTCATGTAGCCTTTTCAATCTAGGGCAGAATAAGGAGATGGTGAGGAACTAGGTTGTAGTAGTAGTAGTAGTAATAATTTTATTTTTTATTATTTATACCCCAGCCACTCTGGGCTGCTTACAGCATATATAAAAACATAATAAAAACACCTTCGTGCTTTGCAAAGCTTCAGTGAATTGGGGGTGTTGACAAATGAATTTGCTGTCATGCATATCTCACGTAGAGTGCAGCAAAAAATACTGCTCCACTGAGGAGGACAGCTTGTCCAAACATCTTGGGATTGTGCTCTTTGTTGGATTATGCCCACAAGCAAAAAGACAAGCCTGAAAGCATCTAAACTGGTTCGAAGGATCATCTTTTTAAAATAATCTAACCATGCCATGGCTCCCTATGTTTCTAAATCTTGATGGATAGTGATAGAACCAGAATACAGAAAAAATGAGAAATCCTCCTTACACTTTACAAGAGGAAATTATTCTGCTGAGTACCTGTGATGGCTTGTGAACGCTTTCCGCAAGAAATGCCTCTGCTCACTCAGAGATACATATATACAGTCTTTATTTTACATATGTACAAGCAGCATGTTACAATCATGCATCCGAATCCTCCGGCTCAGATTCTGGGAGTGCCTTACGCCCGCCCCTTCTCCAACAGAAAAGGCGTGGAGTTTTCATGTGATGTCTCTGTTCCCTCCTCTTTAACACTCCTTTCCTTGGCGGACGGAACAGGCATTGTTTCACTGTCTGTGCCAGAACTTCCTGTGCAGTGTTGAGGCTCTGGTCCAACATCTGTGAGCCGTCCCTCCTCCTGGCTTTCCCTTCTTTCCTCCACCGCCACGTCCTGCCCCCCTTCCTCTGCCTGTCTCTCCTCCCCCCCTTCATTCTCTGTCAATACCATGACAGTACCATAGTTAATGACACTCTTGTCCACCTTCTTTGACCTTCACTTCACTATCCTCAAGGAGTTATTCTTACCAAAGTTCTCTGAGAAACAGTAAGTGTACCGTATTTTTCGCTCCATAAGATGCACTTTTTTTCCTTCTAAAAAGAAAGGGAAAATGCCTGTGCGTCTTATGGAGCGAATGCACTGGACCGGAGCTATGGCTCCCGTCAGTCAAGCAAAGTGGGAGCCGCTTACAGGGCTTCTGTCCCGCTTTGCGCGGCTCTCCCTTTGCTTGCTTTACAGCGAGCCGGGAGGAGGCAGGCAATTCAAAGGCAGCAGGCGCTTTTAGAAGTGGTGCGTAGCCAGCAACAGCTGCAGCAGCCTCAGCTAGCAAAGGTTTGCGCGCTCCCTAAACGGAGCAATGAGGCTGCGGAGGGACGGCAGGGCACAGGAGGGGTTGGATCAGGAAGGATAAAATGCAAGCAACCAACAGCAAAAAAACCAACAACCACCAACCTTGAGCTCTGAGCCACGAGCACAGTGAAAACCAGGAAGTGAAAAAAAGGCTGGGGAGGGCACGGGATGAGGGAGAGGGGGAAATTATGCAAATCCCCCAGCGTCTCAGCTGATCCGCTGGGGACAGGAGACTGCCTTTTACTTCTGCAGCTTGTTTTGAGGCAGGATAGATTTGAGCATTGTCTGGGTCCTAGTGCCCCTACCCCATTTTTGTGCTCCATTCTATTGCTGCCGGTGGCTGCTTATCACTCAAACTGAACCTGATACCAGTAGCCATGTGTACAAACAAAGTAGAAGGCTGCAAGGAGGAGCGCTTTTACACAGCAAAAAAACCCCAACCTCGAGCTCTGAGCCACAGGCGCGGTGAAAATCAGGAGGTAAAATAGGAAAGCTGCTGGGGACTGGAGGTCAGGGGATGAGGGAGAGGGAAAAATGACACAAATCCCCCAGCGTCTCAGCTGATCCGCTGGGTCCTTGAGCGTGCACACTAAACAAACATACAGCTCCTGTCCCTCTCAGTCTTACTCTGATATACCAGTAGTTTAGTACGACATTTGATTCAGAATATTTTTTCCCTGTTTTCCTCCTCTGAAAACTAGGTGTGCCTTATGGAGCGAAAAATACGGTATTTTCATCAGGCTTCAGGATGCTGGAATATTTTAAAGCTTCCCCTCCCCCAAGTCGGCTTTGAATGTTGGAGTGGTTTCTTAACCTGGAACATATTCACAGGATAAATCAATGAAACAATGAGAAAATACAGAAGAAAATAAATGATGTTCTCTCTTACTCAGAACGGATGTCCCTAAACTCTTCTTGAATCAGAGACCTGCCTCTGGCCTCACAGTTTCTCATGAACACAGGTCATCTCTCGCCTTACAAATCAGGGTTGGTGGCATCCATCCCCTGATCACTGGAGCACACATAGATGACTCTGACTTCTACTGATGCTGGCTTCCTGTCCTTCATAACCATCACGTCCTCCGCCTCCCCTTCCTTCTTGTAGACCAGGGGATGGATTTTGGGGGCATGACAGCAGGAGGCCAGCAGCCTGTGCAGCCTTAGAAACCTAAGGAAGAACAAGGAGGAGATCAGAAAAGGGATTATAGTCACTTTCTTGATACTCTGGCAGCTGAATTTGCCACCAGGAATCTCTAATGGAGCAAGGAGTTGGATCCATTGAGGAGGGCATCTTATCAGAATACCCTACAAAACTGGGTGATTCCCCTCTTGTGATGATGCAAACCATTTCCCTTGAAGCATCTAAACTGCTAAATCTTGGCAGATAGCGATAGAAGCAGAATGCAGAAAGAATTAGAAATCCTACCTTCACTTCAGAAGAAGAAATTGTCCTTAATGCTGCTGCAAACATATTTTATTCTTCCACAACTCCCTCCTTTCACCTTTACTAGCAATCCTCAAATAGTTGCTCTTAGCAAAGTTCTCTGCCAAATTATCCAGCAGGGGAAAGAGTCACAATGGAGGACAGGCCACATTTACTTTGGCAGCCTTCCTCTGTCAGGGGCATTGTTCCTCTTAATATACATGTTCATAACTTTAAACGGCTTGAGCAATTTTGTTTTTATTTATTTTTAAAAGTTCTAGGCCACCCCTCATCCAGTACATCAGTTATAAAACTATAATTTGAGAGAGGCCAGCTGCAGCTAGTGCCCCCCCCCCGACTCTCAGTCCTAGGCTTTCACTTCTGGCGCAATGAGGAAGGTGGAGGTGGTGGCGCCATTTTCATCAGGCTTCAGGGAGATTGTGAGGACTGGTTATCTTCTCTCCTTGTCCTGGCTTTGAAGGCTGGTTTGGTTTCTTAACTGGGAATTTAATCACAGGACCAGGTGACCCGATTAATAAACCAAGGAGAAAAGAAAAGAGAAATGGTTCTCTCTTTTCAAAAGGGGTGCTGTGAAGTCTTCTTGAATCAGAAACAAGCCTTCTTCCTGCCCAGTAAGCCAGCTACTCTCTGGCCTCACAACAATTCCCCATCAGCGTAGAGCTGGTGTCATACATCCCCTGCTGTCTGTGCCAAGCATGCACATACTTTCCTCCAAGAATACTCAAGGGGGCCATCCCCCCCCCCAATCTTATCCTGACAACTGCACTGCTCATGAGGTTCCTTGAATCAGAGACCTGCCTCCCTCCTTCCTACCCAATGAGCCAGGTTCTTTTGAGTGCCAGAACAATTCTCCCCTCTTGAAAGAGAGCTGGTCTCATCCATCTCTTGCTTCCTGGGCCAAACATACACAGTGGAATTTCACTACCTTCTCCACCTCGTCGCTTAGCCCCACCTTCTCTTCCCTGCAGACCAAGGGATGGATTTTAGGAGTTCGGCAGCAGGAAACAAGCAGCTCATGTAGCCTTTTCACGCTAGGGCAGAATAAGGAGACTAAGTAACTGGGTTGCAGTGCTTTTATGCTCTGTGGAGCTGCCGTGAATTTGGGGGTGCTGACAACTGAATTAGCTGCCTTGGCTATCTCATGAAGATGGACCCACTGAGGAGGAAAGCTTGTCACACGACCCTCCAAAACTTAGAGGTTCCCTTCTTATGATTAAGCCCACAAGCGAAAAGTGAAGAGCAAACTTGAAATATATATGTTCAGGAGAGGGGCGCACTCAGTGGCATAGCAAGGTCAGGTGGTAACTGGTGCGAAAAAAAATCTTGTCTCCCCCCCCCCCATTGAAATTATTAAAAGGAAAAATAAGACCATGAGTTCCCTGAAGTAAGAGTGGTATAAATCATAGTAACAGCAGTACAGAGAACTGAGGTACGGATTGCAGTGGAAGGGAGTCCTTCCTCTTGACCAGCTGCCCACACTAAGCCTCCCACAAAGCCAACTCTAGCGTTTTACTATGCCACTGTGGATGTGTGTGTGTGTACGCATGTGTGTAGAGCATGGCAACATTTGGTGCCCACATGGAATGCAAGGCAGCCATATTAGTAGAAGAGTCTAAAAGCAGGACGTTTATTTATACGCATTTATAGTCTGCTCTTCACCACAAAGTCTTCAAGCAGGTGACATACAGTTTTAAACAACGAGCAATTCACAGGGTGTAGCAACACCAAACTGTGTCAAACAGCAGGCAAAACCAACAGACAACCCTGCAGAGAGAGTGGTGCATTGGACTCACCTTCCACCCCAAGGCATGTGCAAAAAGATGCGCCTTGGCTAACCCACAAAATGCAAACAATGATGGGGTCAGACACACCTCAAGGAGGAGGGGGCATCCTACAGCCTGGTAGCCTCTGCTTAAATGGGGGGGGGGTCCCCAAGTGGTTAAAGCAAGAAAAGAATAAGGTGTGGTACATTTGTATCCCAAGACACCTCAATTCCTGGAAACATCTGAAAAGGGAGGTTATAAATCTCTCCCTCAAAGCAAGAAACGAGGTGTGCCTTTAAATACTTACGGTAAGCCCAGTGCTATTTTTCTTGATGGCAATGGCACCCACCTGAGAGGTGTCAGATGGTGAGTTCTGGCTTGAAACAAACCCTGCTTAAGTCGCTCCACTATCAAAATCAGGTGCCCCCATAACAAATGCAGAAATGTGGTGGGTTTTTTCAAGGAACATTTACCTGCTTATCAAAAATTCCAGTTAAAATCTTTCCCCTGCAGTCAGTGTCACTGGGCACCTCAAAATCATCACCTAGAGTATTTCCCAGGACCTTTCTTAAGAGATTTTTAAAGTCAGTAGCTTGCCTTGGTTTAAAGTTTTAAAGGGGCATGGGGGGGTGTAAGCAGAAAGGCACCACCCAGTTGCCTCATGTAAGCTCCCCCACCTAAAGGTACTTGCCCTGGCCCAGTGGTGTGTGGTCAGTGGACTAGGGGGACTAGACTGGCCCCCTAAATGTTCTCCTGGCGCCTCCTTCCCAAAGGCCAGGAAGCTTCTGCACGACTTAGGCAGTCGCCTGGGAGAGGGAAAGGACCAGTGATGGGGGAGAGAAAGGAGGTGTTCTAAGAAAGTACCCAGCAGTGTTGTGTGACCAGACGAGGCCCGCGGGGGGTGCACCCGTGTTGGAGGCCAAAGCCCTCCCTTAACCCTTAGGGAATTCCTAAGGACTCAGGAATTCCTGCCCAGGGAGAAAGTGGGCAAGGCAAGTGCGTTTTGCCAATCAGCGATCTTACAAGTAAATAAAGGATATTCCAGCCAGTGTTCCTTAGTCTCAGGCACTCCAACTCACAAGCATACCCCACAAAGTGCAAAGAGACTTTATTCCAAGTAAATGCCCTCAGATAGGAGAGAAAGTTGCACCCATAAATGATCAGCAGCAGCAACATAAAAGAAATGAGGCAAGCAGGGCAGAGATCAGCTGGAGGAGGCATGGGATGCAGCACAGAAGTGCAATTAAGAGACGGGGGAAATGAGATAACCTGAAAACCATAGGTTCAAGCAAATTGCAACCTATTCTAATTGCTGGTGAAACCTTTACTGTGCCAGCTAGTAAAGCGGACCAAGTGCAGTCCTCTGGGAGTGAGCCCTGTTGAAACCAGTGGCTCTTATTTCCGTGTAAAGGTGTGCTGAACTGGAGACAGGGATAACACCCGTCTCCCCTGCCTGCCTCCAGCCGGCAACTGCATCCCCCCCCCCCGCGACCCCCAGGCCTACAGCGAGCCTGCAGAAGGGCAAGAGCGGCTCTTAAGGTGCCCTGAGTTTTCGCCACCTCTGGAAAAACTTCAATCTCTGTGTTAAAGCAACTGGAACAGAGACAATGAAAAGCAGCCGTCCTAGTAGGTCTCACTCTCCCACTTCTGCCTGACAAAACTACCAAGGTCTAGAACAGTACTAATTCAGACGGGGAGGTCCTGACATGGCAGCACCGGGTCATGAGCAGCAGCATCGGCAAACAGTACCTCCCCGTCTTACTCTTATCACATTTGTGGACCTGGCTTTTCTCTCGCTGTGTGCAGGAAGCTCTCCAGTTTTCTCACACATTCTTCTTTGTAACTGAATTAGTTCTGGTCTAGAACTTGGTGGTGGTTTTGTCAGGCAGAAGTGGGAGAGCGAGACCTACTAGGTCAGTTGCTTTTCATTGTCTCTGTTCCAAGGCAGCCGGTGACGGAGGTGCCCCCCGCCACTCCCAAGTACCCCAAGATGGGGGGGGGGAGCTGCACGGCTTGGCCGGCAAAGCCCAGCAACTCCCAGCCTGCCTCCTTCAGCCGGGACTCGGGAGCGGGGGCAACGGTGTGCCGGCGCCCCCCAGGTACCCCGAGGTGTCAGGGGAAGAGGGGAGCTGTGCGGCTTTGCTGGCAAAGCCAATCAGCTTGTAGGCTCCCCTGCCTGCCTCCTCTAGCTGGGAGCAGAAGTGACGGTGCAGGTGCTGCCAGCCGGCAGGCGAGGCGCAGAATGGCATCTCCCTAATGATGTCACCCGGGGCGGCCCACCCCACCAGGCGCCCCCTTCCAACACCCCTGGGAACACTTTTGGGAGTCCTCTTTCTTGCAGACTAGGGGATGGGTTTTGGGCACTTGGCAGCTGAAGGCCAGCAGCTTGCATAACCTTTTCAACCTAGGGCAGAATAAGGAGCAGGAACATCTCCACCCCCATCTTACTTATTGTTTCATTTGCTTTTCCTTTGTTATTACATTGATGCCCCATTTTTCCTGTTAGGCTCTCAAGAGTGGTTTACGTTACTCTCCCTTCCTCATCCCATCCTCACAACAGCTCTGTGAGGTAGGCTAAGCCACGAGGCAGTGAGTACCCCAGGTCACCCCTTAAGCTCCGTGGGTGAGGGGGGATTTCAACCTGGGTCTCCCACTCCTGGGCCAGCAGTCAAACTCATGTTGCAAACACTTTGGGGCCCATGAGCACATCTGCAAACCTGAGAAATTGAGGTGGTTCCTTCATAATGGAAAAGCACAGAAGAAAAGAGAAATTCTCTCTCTCCCTCAGAAGGGCTGTCCCTGAACTCTTCTTGAATCAGGGAGCTGCCTCCTTCCTCCCCCAAGAGCCAGATTCTCTCTGGCCTCACAGTTCCTCATGAAAACAGGTCATCTCTCACCTTGCAAATCACAGCGCGTGGCATCTATCCCCTGGTCGATGGGATGAACATAAATGACTCTGTGGGAGGTGACGGGAAAACTTTTGTATTTTAGCAAGAATGTATGGTGAAAGGGATTTTATAAGATTGAATTAAGTTTTATTTGTATATCTACACAAGATCAATTACATAAGTTTGTTTTTGTTTGCATAAGATTACTGAGATTTGTTGATAATAAAGAACAAAGTATTTTTTTAAAAAAGAACATAGATGACTCTTAATTCCACTAGTGTTACCTTCTCATCCTTCGTAACCATCACTTCCTCTGCCTCTTTCGCCTTCTTGTAGACCAGGGGGTGGATTTTGGGTGTGTGACAGCAGGAGGTCATCAGAACCATAGGGTTGATTATTTTTAGAAGAATTCCTGGTGGCAAAAAATAAGCCCCTTTGAGGCTGATCCTCAATGCACACACTAGAGGGCGCTTTTACATAAGAGCTGACTATCATAGTACTTCTAATAGCAGGGAAAAAATTATAATAAACAAACCATCCAGTCTTGCTATATTGCAGTTTTGGTTAAACGGAGGCTGATATAAATGGCTCAGTGAAGCCAAAGAAAGATACAGGGTTAAGATTATTCACCTTAGAAACACTGGGCATGTGTCAATTCATACTTTTTCTTTTTGTGTTGTTGGTTTTTATTTTTTGCATTTTTCTGCAATTAATACTTCCTCCCCACAATTATTTAATACCTTGTCGTCTTCTGTAATTTTGTTAGAAAACTGCAGCACACCCTTCTCTCTGATAGTGCAGAGATCTCAATTATCCTATTTACTTACAGACTGGAGACAGTGAGGAGTATCCATAAAAGTCCCCCCCCCCCCAGCAGATTTGGGGAGGACACAGGAGGCACGCGGGGGGGGGGTCTGTTTCGCAAATGGAAACCCTCATGATAGCGGAGGCACATCATGGGATAAGTGGCACCAAATTTCACCCAACATTGCAAGGGGCATCCTGCCCCCACCTGGCCAGGCCGACCTGCCCCCCCCAGCTGCCTTTCCTTTGTGAAAGGGATGTGCAGGGCAAAGATGCACCTTGAAGCAATCTTGAGAACCGTTAAAGAGATCTTTCAGTACTTCAGACCCTTATCTCCCCCCCCCCCAAATGGTTTTCAGTAGTCTGCCCATCCTCTGTCCTCCACCTGTCTCTGCTCCTTGTCTTAGAATAAGAAGAATCAGAATAAGTTCTGCCATCTGACTAACCTTTATTAATGCCCAGCAAAGAAAGCCCATTCCCTCATATGTTTTATTTGTGGTCAAGGGCCATTAACTCTTTCATTTGTATAGTTGTAAATTCTTAGAATGTATTTTGTGTAGGCAACCACTTAGTTATATCTGTACTTGTTATTTGTATTTGATTCCTTTGCTATAGCTTGCAGCTAACACAAATGTGTATGACTAAATAGTTCACTAACAGGTTCTTTAATGTATGTTTTGTTTAGTGTTATACATTTTATATTTTCTGGAAAATTCTCAATAAAAAATATTTTAAAAAACCATTGTGTTTTATCACATGCAACAGTCCTGAACTTTTGTTCACAACAGTTCAGAATGTGCAACTTTTGAGAATGTTTTGCCCAATACATTTCTTGAAATTATTTTTTAGGGTTTATTTCTATGGAGCATGGCTTCATTGAAGCTGGCATAAATTTAACATAAAGTATACCCCTTATGAGCTATCTATGACCCTGATGCAAGCTCCTATCTAAGACCTCCTTTGGAGGTCTTTAAGCAGAGGCTTGACAACCATATGTCAGGAGTGCTCTGATGGTGTTTCCTGCTTGGCAGGGGGTTGGACTCCATGGCCCTTGTGGTCTCTTCCAACTCTATGATTCTATGACTCTGATAGTTGCAGAAAAGATCAGCATGCTAATCTGTGTGTTTCCCAGCAAAATTTAATTATCACTCTCCAATAAGCAGGAACCAGACTTGGCACGGATAATTAACTTCCTTTAAAGGTATAGATAATGATGTGGACATAACAAAACTAAGTTCATGTCCTCTTTACTTCAAACCTATCTGGCCAAACACAAAATGGTAAACTTGGAGGAATAAACAACAGTTCAAAGGACTTTAGTGTTACCTTATTCACTCGCTCAGGAGGGTCCCTCTCACCTCCATAGAGTTTTAGTTGGCTTCAAACGATACTTAAACCCTAGATTTTCAATAGAGGTGAAACAGGTGGAGAAAAGGGACCCAAAACAGATCAAAGGTAGAGCCAGCCCAAGACATCCAATGTAGGCCAGCAAATTGTGCCCTCACCTCCCTCTGCTGCCCACACTTCTTTCTGTCCCCAACACACACCGCTGCAATTTCTCCAATTAGGCTGACACTCACTATTCCTCCTCTTCCATTCATCACACTATACCTCAAAATAAGGTACCCTACAAAGCTACCATTGTAGAGCAACTGAGCAAGATTCCACCATACCAGTGCTGTCATGGCAAAAACTCAAAATTGGTTCACTTTTTGCCTCGCAAGGCAAAGCAGCAGCACTCCTAGGCAGCAGCTGATGTAGATGATTTTGGGCAATGGAATGTACCCCCATGAAGCTCTCAGGAGTCCAACCTTGTTCCAAGAAGAGCTTTATTCCTGTTGCAGTCTTGGATGGTAGATAATGCAGTCCTCTTACAATACCAGTATCCAGGAATCACGAGCACACCAGTTCACGCAGGTGGAATCACATACAGAGGGGACGCCTGGGAGGAAAGTCAGTTATACCTCTAAGAACTATGGACATATTAGTCAACTCCCCACCACTTGAGATGCTGACTCATACTTCAGGAGTCAGCATACCTACCTAATGCAGAGTATCAATTAGAACACTTTGTATGAATGCCAACAGCTGCCAGCGTCTCTCTTGGCACTTTGACCAATCTGGATCTCATTTATATTAATGTTTGTGCTTATAATCCAAGAGAAAGGCATCCAGCCACCTATGGCTGCACGATACCCAGCAGGCAGACGGAATGAAATCTGGGTCTGGGAGTCGCAGAAGGTAGTGGGTCTGGGAGTCGCAGAAGGCACACAATCCACTGCCCATCCCATTCACCACCTAAAGCAAAACTCACCTGGCCTGTCAGGGCCAGCCCTGATCCAAGTGGAGAGTCGGAGCACTTCCAGAGAAGTAAACACTTCTGATGCTTTTAGGAAAGCAACTACGTCAGAAAGTGGAATGCTGAATTGATGTGGCTAGGGGTGTACTGTTTAGAACTCAGGGTCAGCCAAATAAAATGACAAGCAGTAGGGCAGATGAAAGGGAGTTAGAAAATTGTATTGAGGATGGGTCTATGTATCAACAGTGTGACCAAGAATGACAAAATTGATGCTCCATAGTCCAAAATAATATGAATTCCAGTTGCTTGATGCCAGGGGAAGCTGTTTGTGCCCTGCCTGTGGGCTCCTAGAAGAATTTGACTAGCCTTTGTGTCAGGATCCCATCCAGCCTGAACCCAGGAGACTTGTCTTTGGAGAAAGATGCTTGGACTGCCAGGGAGAACTAACTGTGCTCCAGGTAAAGGCCTAAAGGAACCCACAGTGGTCCAAAGGGAACCTGAAGAGCCCCATCTCAGTGATGGCTCACCTGGGCCCCCAAGAATCTCCCCCAATCCCATTCTGAGCCCTTGCCTTGTTCTCCAGGGCAGATTAAAGTGCATTCTTATCCACTTTAACCCATCTTGCGTGTTTTTTGAGGCTTGCACTGCAATGCTACACTTGCCGACTTAGAAGCAAGTTGCATTGAGATGAATGGAGCTTATACCCCAGCAAATGGGTATAGGGCTAATACTGCAATCAGTTAAGCATATCTCGTTTTCTTTTTCATTAGCTTTCCGACAATCTGTGGCTTATGTATATTAATTTTAGAAAATATATGTGTGTGTATAGTAAAAAATGGGAAGATGCTGCAACATGCCAATTTGGGCAGATGTGAAGGGAAATCTTCTAAAAATAATTCACAGCATGGTCCCTAAAGGCTCGAGCACCATCTGGAGACATTTGGAAAAGAAGCAGCGTGGTGATGTAGGAGGTACCGAATCAGAGTCAACATCAAAGAAAATTACATTTCTAATACTGCAGGGATGAAATTTCAAAGAGCCTCATATAGATTTTGAGCTCTTTTTTTAAAAAAAAGTAATTAACCCAAGTGGCCTAATTGCATTGCTGAGGTACAGACAAGATTTTGAGTTCATGCTGCATGTGAAATGAGAGTGAAGATACAATGGGCATTATCTAGGCAAGTGAAGTGCTCTTAATCCCATAGATTTATTCAGGAGAGTTGAGCACATACTTAATCCTGAGCCCACTAAATAAGAAAGTACCAAGGAATTTGATGGAACTTACTTCTGTGGCTGCCTGAGAAAACATTAATAAGATCCAAATAAGATGAGATAGAGCCATAACTCAGCATCTTAAAAAGCAGAGACATCACCTTGCCAACAAAGGTCCGTATAGTTAAAGGTATGGTTTTCCCAGTAGTGATGTATGGAAGTGAGAACTGGACCATAAAGAAGGCTGATCGCCGAAGAATGGATGCTTTTGAATTCTGGTGCTGGAGGAGACTCTTGAGAGTCCCATGGACTGCAAGAAGATCAAACCGATCCATTCTGAAGGAAATCAGCCCTGAGTGCTCACTGGAAGGACAGATCGTGAAGCTGAGGCTCCAAGACTTTGGCCACCTCAGGAGAAGAGAAGACTCCCTGGAAAAGACCCTGATGTTGGGAAAGATGGAGGGCACAAGGAGAAGGGGACGACAGAGGACGAGATGGTTGGACAGTGTTCTCAAAGCTACCAGCATGAGTTTGACCAAACTGCAGGAGGCAGTGGAAGACAGGAGTGCCTGGGCGTGCTCTGGTCCAGGGGGTCACAAAGAGTCAAACACGACTAAACGACTAAACAACAACAAAGGGCCATAACTCCTTGGTAAGGCATCTGCTTTGCGTGCAGAAGGTCCCAAATTCAATCCCTGGGGGAGGCTCCTGCCTGAAATCCTGCAGAGCTACTGCCAGTTCTGAGCTAGATGGACCAATGGTCTGACATGATTTAAAGTAGCTCCCTATGTTCCTATGCACACCTCTTCCACTGAAAGTCTATGGGGCTAAACACTAATGAGCCATATATATATATATATATATATATATATATATATATATATATATATATACTGAAGCAGATTTCTGCATACGTATCTCTAGCTGGGTGACAAACTGTGTGTGCAGGTGTTGTGCATGTGCCGGGCGCCATGCCCCCACAGGCAGCGCGTCACGCCCCTAGAACGCGCACCACGCCCCCGTGATGCACATCACGCCTCCAGGGGGCACCAGCTACGCCCCCGCCTGCTCTCCGCCCCCAGTAGCAGAACATGCAGCTTCGCCACTGTGCATGGGGCCTTTTGCAAAAAGCATTTACCATTCCCAGTTCAGATGGGTTATCATGGCCCCATTGTTTCCATCAGGATCTTGCATGGTTTGGCTGCCCCAGATAGAGGAGAAGTGTATTTGTGTATTTTGCATCAGCAAAAATCAGTCAATCAGTAAATTAAAAAAGAAAAGCAGTCAGAGTTTCCTGCTTAAAGTTTAACATTGTATTTACTATACCACACTGGACACTGACTCACTGCGCATCCTTGAGCAAGTTGTTTAGATCTCCAGCCTCAATTCATCCCCTGCAAAATGGAAACAATAGAGGTATTTCGGGACTACAAAAGAAAGAGCAATTATCCACTGTAAATATAGTGAATCCCTTGGCCCCGACTCTGATATCTTTCCCCGTCAAAGGGCATTTACGTTTTTATTTTCTTGTAGTTGATCTGTTTTATTTGGATGCTGGATTTATAGAGTTGCTGTTTTTAGCTCATTTAAATAAATCTTAGGCCAGTGGTTCTGGATGATGGGAGTTGCAATCCAACCACATCTGATGGGTCCTACATTGGCAACCCCAGAACTAAAGAGTTTGCTGCATTGAAATAAATGGGACTCCCTTCCCAGTAAACAAGCACAGGAACGTGCCATAAAGTTTGCAACTCGAATTATGTAAATATTCCTTTGAATCTCAAGTTTGGCATCAGAACTCGGAGGCAGTCTCCACACAGGTGGGCAGGTTCAGAAAATTGTTATCTGACAACATGCCCCCCACCCCGGTACATATTTATTTCCTCTTCTCGGAGTGCTGCATGTACAATAACATAATATAACATTGGCAAGGTCTGATAGACGAGAAGATTAAAGGAGCTAAGACTTCTCAGTGGAGCTATAAAAAGCTTAGTGATACATTGGAATTGCAGATTTCTTGGAACATGATGCTAATACAGATCAAAAGATAAAGTCCAAAACCTGTGAAGATAATACCAAAAGAAGTAGATTCAAAGCTCAGTATCAGGATTATAATAATGTGTCGTTGTTGTGTTTTTTTTAAAGAATATTGCAATATGTTATACGGGCACAATTACCTCTTTCATTAGGATGGGAAGAGATGCCCTGTGTCTTGCACCCAATAAATTTTGGGAATTCAGTACCATAAGATGTGGCGCTGACACCAGGCACTTCTAAAGTGGCCCCGATGCTGAGGTGTCTGCTGCCCAGCGGGACTGGTGGCATGAAAGGAAGGGAGACCAGGTTGGGCAGACGGTGGCGCCAACATTTTAAAGCAATATCATACCAGTTTAAACAATCCTGGCTTCCCCCACAGGATCCTGGGAACTGTAGTTTGCTAAGGAAGTTGAGAGTTATTTGGAGACACCTATTGCCCTCACAAAGTTCCAGTTCCAGAATGGATTAACATTCAATTCCTCTTTCCAATAAACTCTAGTCATTGTACTTCCTGGAACATAACCTCTGCATCAATTGTGGGCTTATTGTATTAGAGCAGCCTTTCTCCACGTTAGGTCCCCACATGTTGTTGGACTACAACTCCCATCATCCCTGACCACTGGTGCTGCTAGCTAGGGCCAAGCTAGTCCAATGCACAGAAACAGGGCTGGACCCTCAAGGAAAGAGATTCTGACTAAACATCAGGGAAAACTTTCTGACGGTAAAAGCTGTTTGACAGTGGAACACAATCCCTCCAGAGGTTGTGGACTCTCTCTAGTTGGAGGTTTCGAAGCAGAGGTTGGGTGGTCATCTCATCTGGCATGGATGCTTTAGCAGAGATTCCTGCATTGCGGGGGGGGGGGGGGGCTATATATGACCCTTGGGGTCTCTTCCAACTCTACAGTTCTATGGTTCTATGAATTAGAAAGGATTGTGGGTTTGGCTTTCTGTTTCTTGTTTAATTTATTAGTCATTTGCCATGAAACACCCCCATGCAATTAACAATAAAAAGTTAAACAATTTCAAATCCATTACACTAAAGATGGGATAAGAATCTCCACTTCAAAGGCTTGTTGGAAAAGGGAAGTGTTCAATAGAGAAAACAGAAGGTGTTTGTCTGATACGTAACGACGGGCATTCCAAAGGCTAGGTGCTGCCACACTAAAAGCCCAATTCCTACATTGTACAAAATGGACCTTCTAAGGAGATGGAATTGACAAAGTGCAGTGATTGTTTGGGTAGGCAAGAAGTGTGATAATCTTTTCGGTATCCTGGTTCCAAGCTGTAGAGGACTTTATACACCAGCACCAGCACCTTGAACTTAGCCCAGTGGCCAATTGGCACAAGTCTTTCAGCACCGGCATAACATGATGATATCTTGCCCACTTCCAGGACAGTCCCACACAAAGCGCACTGCGGCAATCCAAGCTGGAGGTTACCAGTGCATGGACAACAGTGTCTGGCTGCCCTGGTCAAGAGAAAACTGTAGTGGTCTTACCAGCTGAAGCTGGTTAAAGCAGCTGGAATGTTTCAGGGAATAGCACCCTCGATCCTCACAGCTATTTTTGACCACAACATCCCCTTTTTGCAAAACAATGTGCAAATGGATTGCCCTGTCTAAAAAGCCAACCCCACACCTGCCTCTTAACAATGCCAGTCTTTCTCTGCTCCTATATTTAGCATGGTTTGTTTTAATAAGTCGCATTTCATGCTAATGAGATGGCGCTAAATCCAGCTTTTAAGAGCATAAAATACACAAAAACATATAAGCTGTGTGATTGTGGAGCTGTCTGATTCACACAGTTCGGTTTGTCCATGCAAATGAGCTATTGGGGCCTGCAAAGACTTTGTATATATGTATGGAAAACAGGTAATTGTCCATTGCCTTCGTCTAGTCCAGGCAATAGAATGGCACTTCACCTGAGCTGATAGGAGAAGCCAAAGCCCATTCCAATACAGTTGAAAAAAGAGAGGTTGAGAGACTGTAGAAGACAGATTTGAGCAGAAAAACCTGAAGGAGGAAGAGACAAGGAAGACGAAACAAAGCTAGCTCTGGAAGAAGTCAGCTGAGAAGTCGCATACAACTTTGGATATACAGCTTGGATCTGGTGGCAGCTGCAAAGTGCTGAACTGAGTGACAAGGCAGCAGTTGTTCTTCAGTGGCAGGTTTGGGGAGCCTTGTCTGCTACAGCCAGAGCAAAGGATTTCGATAAAGGCTGTATAATGGGCCCTCCCACACGATGGCCCTTTAGAATTGTCAGTGTTGCATAAGGGGCAGGGTTTGGGACTGGGACCTGGGACCTGGGAGTCAATGGGGTAGGGGTGGGTCCAGCTGAAAATCCCGTCAGTTGACTGTTTGACAAAGAAGTGAGAGATGAGTAGCAGAATTACACACACACCCCAAACACACACACTTTCTCCCATGCACAGTGGGTTTGTGCAACTTTAATCACTGTGATTAAAGGGATGCGGGTGGTGCTGTGGGTTAAACCACAGAACCTAGGACTTGCTGATCAGAAAGTCGGCGGTTCAAATCCCCACGACGGGGTGAGCTCCTGTTGCTCGGTCCCTGCTCCTGCCAACCTAGCAGTTTGAAAGCACGTCAAAGTGCAAGTAGATAAATAGGTACCGCTCCGGCGGGAGGGTAAACGGCGTTTCCGTGCGCTGCTCTGGTTCGCCAGAAGCGGCTTAGTCATGCTGGCCACATGACCCGGAAGCTGTACGCCGGCTCCCTTGGCCAGTAAAGTGAGATGAGCACCGCAACCACAGAGTTGTTCGCGACTGGACCTAATGGACAGGGGTCCCTTTGCCTTTAATCATTGTAAAGGGCTCCATCTCTTCAGATTTGAGACAGATAATTGTGGTGATGGAACTAGGAGATTTAGGGCAAGGGATGCAAAAGGGCATTCCTTCTTCTACCCCGAAAACAACCATGCACATGTAATCAAATGGCATAGTACCATGCTATTCTATATTACTATAATCTGGGAAGCACTAATTATGGCTTATTTCTTTTACCGGAAAAGGCAAACAACACATTATTAATTATTATAAGTAATACCCTCACCTAAGCTGGCATGTTTTCCTTTGCTATTATAGTGGTACCTCGGTTTAAGAACAGCCCTGTTTACGAACTATTTGGTATACGAACTCTGCAAAACCGGAAGTAGTGTTCTGGTTTGCAAACTTTACCTTGGTCTGTGAACGGAAGCCAAGGGCACTGGCGGCGGGAGGCCTCATTAGGGAAAGTGCACCTCGGTTTAAGAACAGCTTTGGTTTAAGAACGGACTTCCAGAACAGATTAAGTTTGTAAACCAAGGTACCACTGTAGTTGTGTGTTTTTCAACTTGTATTATTACAATTTGATGTTTCATTTCACAATGCTGTAATGGTGTGTCAAGGGGTATCAAAATTTCATAGAAGAAAAGATGAGCAACAGCAACAAAATAAAAGAGGAACTTTTTTCTCATGACTCATGAGTCAGTGTGGTATAGGATGTGGTGAGCCATGTTACAAGTTTGCTCTGGGCCTAAAAAAATGATGTTTGGGCCTTGTGTGAGCTAGATAAATTATAAAACTCTGCTGCTGCTGTCTTTACCATAGAGCTTGACTACCTTTTTGGGTTGTTGAGCAAAGTGTTGCCTGAAGAATATAGCTCCCTCCAAGAGGGGAGGGGTTGGCCATTCCAGAAAGGAACATTTAAAAGATCCAAGCAAAGTTAGAGCTTCAGCCACGGGGTGGAAAGGGCAACAAAACTTGGGAAGCAAAATCCACACACCACAATTCTGAGTAAATCAAAATGTTTTCATTTGCTGACTGGCAAGCCTCCCAGGGTAAAATATTCTGTAACTGCAGTACCATTGCAAATAATTACAAATATTATTCCACAGTAGCAATGAGGACTTCTGCAGAGAGAGGAAGAACTTAAATATGGGCCATATTGAAAACACGTATGATTACAGCCTTGGGTTCCCCTGAGGCAGTGTTTCCCAACCTTGGGCCTCCAGCTGTTTTTGAACTACAATTCCCATCATCCCTGACCACTGGTCTTGCTAGCTAGGGATGATGGAAGTTGTAGGCCAAAAACATCTGGAGGCCCAAGGTTGGGAAACACTGCCCTGAGGGACACACAGTATTTATATAAAAGAAATATAGCTATAACAATACTGCACTCTGCAAAAACCTCTTTCGGAGGGCAACACTTCTGCATAGCCTCAAGCTACCCTCTCACTACTCACCAAAGCCCATTTTGCCTTAAGCAGGTCATTTTTCCTCTTGGAAAGTGTAGCTATGACAACAGAGAAGTCACAAGGAAAAGAGCATTTTTCTAAAATGTCTGAGTTCCTCATAAAGCTTTGTTTCCAGACCTTTGATCACCTTGATTAACAAACCTTTAGATTAGATCAGGGGTAGGCAACCTAAAGCCCGGGGGCCGGATGCGGCCCAGTCGCCTTCTCAATCCAGCCCATGGAGAGTCCAAGAATCAGCGCGTTTTTACATGAGTAGAATGTGTCCTTTTATTTAAAATGCATTTCTGGGTTATTTGTGGGGCATAGGAATTTGTTCGTTGTTGTTTTTCTTCAAAATATAGTCCAGCCCCTGACAAGGGAGGGACAGTGGACCAGCCCAAGGCTGAAAAAAGTTGCTGACCCGGGGATTTGATTTAACATTTAATCATTAAAAATGTTATCTCAATGATCACTGAGCAGTTTGCAAAATATTTTAAAAAGAAGCCTTAGCATAGCAGACAGGAGAGGAGAGCTATGTTAAATCTTTGTCTCTAATGTGCTAGTGTACTATGTATAGGAAGTGCTTTTTTGCTGGGGGGGGGGAGCATTCAGAAATATAAGCCTCCACCTGCAGTCTGAAGTAATATAGTCCAGAATCCTATGAGGATAGTATAGTGTTCTGGAGTGTACCACTCCAGACTCCAGATGGGGAAATCACCGTGTGAATATAGAAATACCTCCCTGCTAGTAGAAAACTAGAAGTCAGGGCTCAGGATTCTAACCTTAGCCTTCTCAATGTGCATATATTCATCCCCCCACCCCCTTTGGGAAAATATTCTAAGTCTCCCATGGCAGTCTGAAGCGGCACATAGTTGTAACCCTTCCTTTTACCATATAATCTGCTGCTTTAAAACACTTAAATTTTCATTATAATATATGCTCAGCATGCAAAATGATCAGTCTGTAGCTCACTTTTTCTGACTCGGCTGCTGTGCTCTTGGGACAGAGTCTAGACCACTTGCGCTGTAAAATGCCATGTTCAACTGCAGCACTAGGTAGAAATAATAAATGGGACGACTGTCGCCCAGAGCTAAGCTATGCACAGACCCTTCATTGTCAGCCTGGCCTGCGTGAGATGTATACAAGACTGGATAGGTCTGGGGAAAGCGGGAATAGCTGCAACCAGGAGGAATATACCCTCATGTGCAGGAGACAAATGTGTTCAGAGGCGTTAGTGGTGTCCCATTTCAGGATGAGAAGAGAGGGAATTAGAAGCTGCTGAAAACCTGCCTCCTGTCTCCGAATATTACTATTTAATGTAAGTTGAAATAATCCCCCTGAAAGAGCAATAAACCTATGGAATAACTTGGCAAGTGAAAAGCCACTGAAGCGAGTAGCATAAGTGACAGAATTTAAAAGACAGCTAGGCATTTTTTTTTAATGGAGAGGCAAAGTGAACTAAATTGACAAAACAGGGAGATGGGTTAGATGTAAAGGGCAGGTCAATCCTCCCATCTAATGCCCTCTTTCTTAGGTCCTTGTTTCAGCTTTATTATGTAGATGTTTTCCAGTTGGGGTTTTTTTTTGTCTGGTAACTAAACAGAGAATCAAGATATTGGACCCTAATGTTGCATTTGAACAAGGTTCAAACTAAGGCACACACTGCATGCTATGGGAAGAATTGTGGGCTCCACCAACCTGTGCTTTGCGCTGCATCTCTTTGGTAACATGTAGTTGAAGTGAAGCTTGATATCATCATGTTATTTCCCTGCTCCTCTGCTCCAGTTTAGTGGCTGCCACTTGAGGTGGGTAGAGGTAGAGGGACCCCTGACTATTAGTCGTGGCCGACTCTGGGGTTGCGGCGCTCATCTCACTTTATTGGCCAAGGGAGCCGGCGTACAGCTTCCGGGTCATGTAGGAACTGCTAATATTTTGACACTGTATCGTATGCATTTTTCAAGTACATCTTACTTGAAGATCCAGGTTAGCATGTCCTTATTCAGGATGAGGGAAACCTTTGATTTGGTTTTCATTTTAAGACAAACCTCTCTACTGTCTGAAATAATACACAAACTGAAATGCAGACATCCTTTGAAATTTGCACTTCTTTGAATTTTGCAGTGCATGTGAAGGGGTTTCAGCTGGTTGCTCCAGCTCAACTGCATGGCTCTCACCAGCCACTCTTGAGTTCCTATACCAATAATGTAGGAACTGTCTCCACCCCCATTGTTCTACCCGGACACTGAGGTCCAGCACCGAGGGCCTTCTGGCGGTTCCCTCACTGCGAGAAGCCAAATTACAGGGAACCAAGCAGAGGGCCTTCTCAGTAGTGGCGCCCACCCTGTGGAGCACCTCCCACCAGATGTCAGAGAGAACAACAACTACCAGACTTTTAGACGACATCTGAAGGCAGCCCTGTTTAGGGAAGCTTTTGATGTTTGATGCATTACTGTATTTTAATATTGTGTTGGAAGCCGCCCAGAGTGGCTGGGGAAACCCAGCCAGATGGGTGGGGTATTCATATTATTATTATTATTATTATTATTATTATTATTATTATTATTATTATCATCATTATTATTATTATTACTATTATTATTACTATTATTATTGTTATTAATTCAACTTTTCTGAAACACGTGAATCTGACCTTTGGAGAGTTTGTAGGTAACCCAATTTTAACTTATCCAAAATGTCAGGGGAAGTGGGAAACTTTGGGACCCACTTCAAAGGGCATATCTGGAAGGTCCAACAGCCTATATTTCCACACTTTGCTTTGCTTTAAAGTTCTCTCACCAGAGAACTTACCCCAAGCTTGGTCTTGGCATCAAAGAATTCTCCTTTCTTCTTTTCTTTTCTTTTTTGTATATAATTTTTATTAATTTTCCAATAGAAACAAATTTATAACACAATTAAACATTAGGAATTCATCACGCGTCTTTTTTCTTTTAGACTTCCATCAGCATGTCTGATAATTTTCCGAGGTTATTACATATCTTCACATTTCTTCATTTATATTGCACTATGTATATCTTATCTTACCATGTTATTTAAACAATATTTCTAACAAACCTTCTTACAGAGCTTCTTGGAAACTTACAAACGTTATATCATTATCACAAATATTTTTAATATATTCTGTAAATTTATTCCAGTCCTCAGTGAATCTTTGGTCCCATCGGTTGCGAATCCTCCCTGTTACTCTGTCCAGTTCTGCATAATCCATTAATTTCGTTCTCCATTCTTCAATCGTGGGCAGTCCTTTCTTCTTTTCTTTTCGTTTTTTGCACCAAAAATGTGCATAAAAATACAACTGTCAGGCTTGAGGAATCCTCTCCCTTCCTCAACTGGCACACAGGCAGGGAGGAAGAAAGTTCTTACGTATGATTTGTTCCGTCACCTTGGTAACAGACAAAGAATTCCAGTCATTCCTCATAATTCCGCTTGCACTGAGCTCCTCCCCCTTCTCCCTCTGGCAACAGCATTTCCCTCTACGGTGTCTGTCAGGGGACAATTGCTGTTGAGCCCTTTGTTCTTGGACTCTTAACGAACGCCACGTTGCCTCCAGCAGCCATGTTCTATACATTGTTATACATCTTCAATATGCTGATGACAACATTGTGTGTGCACACTCGGAGGATGATCTCCAAACCATCCTAAATATATTCGCAGAAGCTTACGAAGAGCTTGGCCTATCGCTCAACATTAAAAAAACCAAAGTGCTGCACCAACAGACACAAAACAATCCCTCAGCAGCGCCACAAATCCAACTTAATAGTGCAACATTAGAAAATATCAATCGTTTTTCTTACTTAAGCAGTTATCTTTCCACAAGCCTGAGCTCTGTGAATGCAGCTTTCTCCTGATTGGAGCGTCGAGTGTTTGAGGACTGGGACATTCGCAGGAAAACCAAATTGCTTGTTTACAAAGCTGTTGTAGTACCAACTTTACTCTACGTTTGTGAATCATGTACCACTTATAAATGTCATCTCCAACTCCTCAAAAGATTCCATCAACAGTGTGTTCGAAAAAATTACATGTCACTTAGGAAGGCAGGCGAACTATTGCCAGTGTACTGGAAGAAGCAAAGATCACCACTATTGAAGCAGTGATTCAACTTTGTTGGACTGGTCATGTTGTTCAGATGCCTGATTATCATCTTCCAAAGCAACTACTCTATTCCCAGCTTAAAAATGGTAAGTGTAATGCTGGTCGACAACAAAAGAGGTTTAAAGATGTTCTCAAGGCGAATATTAAAAAATGTAGTATAAACACTGACAACTAGAAAACACTGACCTGTGAGTGCTCCAATTGGCAAACAGCCTTTCCTAAAGGCGTCATGGACTTTGAAGAGGCCCAAACTCAAGACAAAAGGGAGAAATGAGCTAAGAGGAAGACAGGTTTGACAGATCCTCAGTGTGAACAACTCCCACCCAGAAACCTATGTCCCCACTGTGGAAGGACATGTCGATCCAGAATAGGCCTCCACAGTCACCTACGGTCACACCATTAAGACCGCATTAATGGAAGACAATCTTACTGAGCTATGAGTGATCGCCAGAGAAGAAGACCACACAAAGAAGACCACACTCTTTGTGTGTCTCAGGTTCTGTCAGGGAGGATTCTGAGGAGCAATGGGCAGAAGAGGCAGAACAGGGAGCGGAGAGCAGTCAGGGAGAACAGGGGCTCAGAGATGTTGGAGAGCCCTGCAACCACCTAGAGGCTAAGGAAGGAAGCTCAGAGTCAGGAAGGGAGGGGGCTTTCAAATCAGCACAGACAAGGAGGGAAATGAAACGTAAGGATCAAAGAATCTATGATTCTATGATTCTATGATTCTATGTCTCGTGCTATTCCCATGCCTACTTTGTTGGCACGGGAATCGTAGGAAGCCACTCCCTGAATCTGACTCAACGGGTTTGGAGGCGTAATTCTGAACTGTAGCTGTTCTTGTATATATGTAATAAAGACTGTAAATACCGTGCTGTGGTATTACTGTGCTGGAGTGTCACTGCGAAGGGGAAACACCACCTTTACAGGTTCAGATGTAGCCTGAATACTGTCAGCTGATCCCACAAGCCAATCAGTACCCACTATGTTTGGCCATATGATGGCCAACCATCTAAGCCAGCTCTTCCATCAGTCTACCCGCTCTGGAACATGTCCATCAACCTGCCCACCTTTGCCCAGATGAACTGCCTCTGACCCTTTCGGATCGCGGACCACCAGGGGTGGAAGTTGAACCCGAAGAGCAGCCTGTGTCTGAGCTTGACTGAAGTCTAGCCTTACCATGTGACTTTGTCTCTCCATCTCCTGCTTTTTACAAAAATAGAACAGACGTGTGACTACAGCATGTGTCTGCTGCTGTCACTTCTGGTTTGATTTTTAGACACATCCCTGCCTTCACTCTGGCTTTTCCTGACTGACCCCTCTTTATTTCCCTTCCTAGTTATGACCTGTTTAATTGGATTATAAGCCTCTGGATGGGACCCATTTTATTTTTTAAATCATTGTTTGGTGCCAAGGGTTTTAGCACTTCATAAACAAAAGGGAATAATTGTAACGTGATTATTTCCCTGATGCGCCTGTGTTTCTGGACAGCTAGATGGCTCAACACTCTGACTATTAACTTCAAATTGTTATCATTAGTATTAGTATTAGTATTAGTATTTAGACCCTGCCTTTTTCCCTGGTAGAATGTAAGATGGCTTACAGATAAAAACAAAAATCACTCAACACATTTACAAGGGCCTATATACTATATATGCATGTCAAAGGCACAAATCCCTTTGCTTTAGAGAAATGAATATTTCAATGATATTATCATTATTGCCAGGAGCTATAAAGAAAGAAAACTGCAGTTAATATTCTGAAAATGTGATGCTTTTCTGCAATTTAACCTTGAATGTGCCCAAGAATAGGACTTTGGACCATGCTGAATCTTGCCCTCCCACACCCTGTAACTGCTTTGCCCCTCTCCCACACCTCCTGATATCTAAAATTGTGTTCCATGGTTTGCCCTCCCTGCAGCTCATTGCCTGGTATTGTTCTTCACTTGATGCTTTCCCCCTTCTGTAATCCTGTATTTACAATTAGCTATTCTGCTCACTTCTTTGGTAATCCTTGACAGTGTATGAACTACATATATGGTTCAATTCTTTCCCTTCTGCCTATCAAATTCTGTTCATTTCCAAGGATTAAATCCTATAATTATTTGGGCAAACTGTATAAGAAAATCAGACAAGCGTCATATCCCCAGGCACTCTCTTGTTTGGATTTTCCATGACTGATGTTTGCTTCATTTGCTGTGATCCTGATTTCCCTGGATATCAGTATCACACCCTTTTGCATTAATTTACTCACTCACTGAAGCAGCCGTCTCAGATGCTGCTTTCATCTATCTCACTCATTCTCTTTGTTTGGATCCAATTTTCACTTTGGAGCAGAATGTTTGAAATGGTTCTCCTTACCTAGTCACCAGTTCTCTTGTACATGCATTACAAAAGTGAATCGTTGTATCCAGGGAAAATCACAATATAATATTCTAGTCCTTATTGAATCTCTCTCTCTCTTTAGCACACTGATCAGTTCAGAAGTGTGGTGTAATCTCTGGCTTTGATTCAACCACTGTTCTTTATCTAAGAAAAACATTTCTAGATGTGTGTGTCTCTGTTTGGTGGCAGTGTCTTCTGGGTAACTTAAGTGTGTGTGTGTGTGTGTGTGTGTGTGAGTGTGAGTGTAATGAATTATTATCTGAATGTCCATATGATAATCAGTGGACCCATTATCCCAGAATGGTGCTCTTTCTTCAGGTGATAACTAAAGTCCAAGGAAGCAAGGCTGCATGAGGTGCATGGAAGCCAATGATTCTTGGCAAAAGGTTTGTCAAGAGTTTAAGCCACTGATAAGCCTACTGGGAAGTTTGCTGTCATTTCTGTTTTGAAGAATTTGCCAAGCCGAAAAACCCATGATTTTTTGATTGACTTGACTTTATTATGTAACCATTGCAAAAAGATACTGAAGAGGATAAAACATATTTTGAGTTTGGATGGTTAGTCATCTTTCTAGAATATGTTGCTTCAATCAAAACATCAGGAGTCAAATGCTGTACTCTGAGGATACTCACTGCCTTCCCACCCACTGAGAGAAGATGAGGAGCTCATGTGCCTCTTCCCTTCCTTTTTCTGTCTTAGCTGTGACCCACATGGAAAGTCACACATCTAACGGGTTGGATAAAGCTGGGTAGAAATAAAATGGAGGCAAAAGGCAGAGGTGACAGGAAGCTAAAGAGATTGACTAGGAATTGATGCAACAGTGAAAGTAAGGGACATCTCCTTCAGGACTGAGGACAGCTCCTGGGTAGATAACTTGCTCCAACAACCTCTACAGTTGAGAACTGCAATGATGCTGAACATGCAGTTGTCCCTGAATAATGACTGCTATGTCTCTATCCCCACAAAGCCTCTTCATACGCTAGTAAAATTTACCTGTTTCCTGAAACTTTAGTTTTGTGTATTTTCCTGCTCCACACTACAATGATAAGAATGACTTTAGGACACAGGAATGATAAGCTAAACAGGGGAAGAGGGAGGAGCTAAATGTCAAATTGGTAGCGGCCACACTTTTAGTACCATGTCCAGTTTGGCTCATATTGGTATAGACGTGATGAAAGTTTCCTCCTAAACCACTGGGATAAGACAGATTCAGCATGGAAATTTATATTATTAAATGACGTGTATAACCTTTTAATGTTTCATTAGAGGCCATATATTCCAACTCTTCAGTTTAAGTTTTCAAAGTGAATATGACAAGTAAAACACTATGCATTATATCTCTATAAGGGGCATAAGCCGTTTGAGGGGGCATATTTGGTCCATGCGAATAAATAAATAAATAAATAATCAAAACACATTTTTGATTGTCCTGATGCATACAAGATCTGTTCCTAAGATATTTTTTAATTACGATGGACAGCTCTCTAAATCAGAATAATTCATAAACATTCTGAATGATCATAAATCATGGATGCATATGCATGTATATTTGTTTTTAAATAAGTTGTACCATGTGTGATCTTTGATTCCCACCCCCACCCCCAACTGGTAGGCTAACAGCAGCTACAGACACAACAAAGATTTGGATCTTTGCTTCCAGCTTTCCAGCTTTGTATAGGATGTTTATGAAAGTTATAAATCTGGCTGCATATAAGACCAGAAACATCCACATGAGCAGTTCTAAACACATGGATGGATTTCAATCTAGGGGAAAATTACAGGCTTGTGCAATATATTTAAAAATTTATTATGTATAGCCTGGATGGTTTATATTCTGCTCCTTTTGCTTGCTGTCATAGCTAGGGGAGCAATGAGGTCAGAGGGGTAGTAACTTCAGCTAGCATTTAATTTTTAATGGCAGTTCTGTCCAGAAATATTACTATTGATTGCCAGCACTAGGAAAGAGCCAATTGTTCAAGCAGGGAGAAATGGATCTCCTTGCATGCTATTTATTTCAAGTTAGAGGTAATAAACAGTTGCCCAAGGAATGGCAGCAGCAGAGAGTAACTTGTGTTTAAGCCTGACAGTTCATCTTTAAAGAAGGCAGTCAATAAAAGTAAGACTTGATGTGGAGGCTTCAAAAAGTTCTTTACTCACATAATGATAAATCACTGGGAGGGATTATTTATTTCCTAGCAAATAACCACCACTACCTGCTTCAGAGTTGCTCCTCTCACCTATGCAAGGATTAAAACACTGTTCTTTTAAAACAGTATATTAGACTGTCAGCTAGTGGCTAGTGTAATAATTCCTAGATGCCTTAAGAAGGAAAATATTTACAAATGAAATCATATTTATAGGCCATTGTGTCCGATAGCCTGGATTAAATTTAGCCACAGCTCCAGGCAACATAAGTAAATAGATAAGAGTGAGGAAATGAGGTATGATGTCCTTAAATGTTATCGAACATTTCTAGGAAGGAAAGATGGCTTACACAGATGTGAATAAAGGTGGAAGTTGTAACCCTAAATATATTCACCAGGAAGTTTTCTGTTGCAGCTCGGCTGCAAGGGTCTACAGCTCCCCACGCATGGCTTTAAAACATCCAGATATCATGATGAAAGTCCGTCACTCTCCTGAACCTTGGACTATGGAGATGTCAGTTCTGCTGCTGAACTCTGACCGAAGGAGAGGACAAAAGAAGAGCCTGCGGGATCAGGCCAGGGGCTCATCTAGTCCAGCACCCGGTTCTCACAGTGCCAGTCAGATGCCTAGGCAAGGCCCCAAAGCAGGACCCCAGCACAGCAGCACTCGCCCCACCTCTGATTCAGAGCTATTCTGCCACTGGCGGAGGGGGGCGGGGAGCGCACCGCCCCTGGCACCACAATCCCAGTGGGGTGCCATCATGGCTGCCCCCCCCACGCTGGGCCCCACGCCCCCGCAAGACGCATACCACACCCCCAGGATGCGCGCCATGCCCCCCGGGACGTGCGCCAGCCACACCCCGGCTGCTCTCTGCGCCCCGTGCCGGAGCCACTGGTTAGAACATAGTCACCATGACTAGTTAGCCATTTTTAGCTTTATCCTCCATGAATTTGTGGAATCCTCTTTTAAAAGCCATCCTGGCTGGTGGCTACCTCTACATCTTGTGAGAGTGAGTGATGCACTGTGCAAAACGGGCTTTGTTTTTCCTAAAATCAAAAAGGAAGCGTCTCCACAGCAATAAGAAAAAAGAGCTGGGTTGTGTGGCACAGCCCGACCCTTATTAAAACTTCCAGGTCAGGCTTGCTCACAGGACAGGTTGCTTACTTACAATTTCTGTCTCCCATCAGAAGGAACTGGTTCTGACACCAAGATAATATCCCTTTTCTTATTTCTTTGAAGGATAGGCATAGATGAGATTCAGAAGACATGAGGCATACATAGTTCAAAAGTAATTGGTATGGAAAGAGCTACAAAAGGTTTTCTTGTTTGTTTTGTTTTTTCCAAAAGAAACAAGCAGATACTAAGTGTTTGAGTTCATCGTCTTTTTTTAGCAGGCTAATCTTTTTTGGTGAGACCCAGGACAGCCAAGTGATACAGCCTGTCAGTAAAGCTGCCATAAAGCAGACTGGCACGTCCACCAGCATCAAGGAGTTGACTTTTTGTCCTTAAGGTACTCTCCTCCTATAATTATTGCACATCTTTAGAAGCCTGTGCAAATTTGCATTCTGCAAACCTCAGCTAAAGTCAGATCAATGGAGTTCAGTGCTTGCAGGAAGACCGAGACTAAGTGGGAATGGAAGCAGAGTGTGCCAGACCAGACCCAAATGGCATCTAGTCCAGCATCCTGTTCTCACAGTAGCCAACCAGATGCCCACGCAAAGCCTGGAAGCAGGTAACACTCTCCCTACTCTTTAGCAACTGGCATTCAGGGCCATACATAAGTCATCCTGGCTAGTAGCCATGGATACTCCACAAATGTGTTTAATTCTCCTAGAAAACCATTCAAGTTTGTAGAATCATAGAATCATAGAATCATAGAATCATAGAGTTGGAAGAGACCACAAGGGCCATCGAGTCCAACCCCCTGCCAAGCAGGAAACACCATCAGAGCACTCCTGACATATGGTTGTCAAGCCTCTGCTTAAAGACTTCCAAAGAAGGAGACTCCACCACACTCCTTGGCAGCAAATTCCACTGTCGAACAGCTCTTACTGTCAGGAAGTTCTTCCTAATGTTTAGGCCTTTGACCATTTTGGTTGCCCTCCTCTGGACACGTTCCAGTTTGTCAGTGTCCTTCTTGAACTGTGGTGCCCAGAACTGGACACAGTACTCCAGGTGAGGTCTGACCAGAGCAGAATACAGTGGCACTATTACTTCCCTTGATCTAGATGCTATACTCCTATTGATGCAGCCCAGAATTGCATTGGCTTTTTTAGCTGCCGTGTCACACTGTTGGCTCATGTCAAGTTTGTGGTCAACCAAGACTCCTAGATCCTTTTCACATGTACTGCTCTCAAGCCAGGTGTCACCCATCTTGTATTTGTGCCTCTCATTTTTTTTTTGCCCAAGTGCAATACTTTACATTTCTCCCTATTAAAATTCATCTTGTTTGTTTTGTCCCAGTTCTCTAATCTGTCAAGGTCGTTTTGAAGTGTGATCCTGTCCTCTGGGGTGTTAGCCACCCCTCCCAGTTTGGTGTCATCTGCAAATTTGATCAGGATGCCCTTGAGTCCATCATCCAAGTCTTTGATAAAGATGTTGAATAAGACGGGGCCCAAGACAGAACCCTGTGGCACCCCACTAGTCACTCTTCTCCAGGATGAAGAGGAACCATTGATGAGCACCCTTTGGGTTCGGTCAGTCAGCCAGTTACAAATCCACTGAGTGGTAGCATAGTCAAGTCCGCATTTTACCAGCTTCTTTACAAGAATATCATGGGGCACCTTGTCAATTGCCTTGCTGAAATCAAGGTAGGCTACATCCACTGCGTTCCCTTCATCTACCAGGCTTGTAATTCTGTCAAAAAATGAGATCAGGTTAGTCTGACATGACTTATTTTTCAGAAATCCATGCTGACTATTGGTGATCACAGTATTCCTTTCTAGGTGCTCACAGACTGTTTGCTTAATGATCTGCTCCAGAATCTTCCCTGGTATTGATGTCAGACTGACTGGGCGGTAATTATTTGGGTCCTCTCTTTTCCCCTTTTTGAAAATAGGGACAACATTTGCCCTCCTCCAGTCTGCCGGGACTTCGCCTGTTCTCCAGGAATTCTCAAAGATGACTGCCAGTGGTTCTGAGATCACATCTGCCAGTTCTTTTAATACTCTTGGATGCAGTTCATCTGGCCCTGGAGACTTGAATACATCTAAACTAGCCAAGTATTCTTGTACTATCTCCTTAGTTATTCTGGGCTGTGTTTCCTCTGCTGAATCATTTGCTCCAAATTCTTCAGGTCGGGCATTGTTTTCTTTCTCGGAGAAGACTGAGGCAAAGAAGGCATTGAGGAGTTCAGCCCTTTCTGTGTCCCCTGTTTGCATTTCACCATCTTCTCCTCTGAGTGACCCCACTGTTTCTTTGTTCTTCCTTTTGCTACGAACATACCCATAAAAGCCTTTTTTGTTGCTTTTAACCTCTCTAGCAAGCCTGAGTTCATTCTGTGCTTTAGCTTTTCTGACTTGGTGTCTACACGTGCTGGCTATTTGTTTGAATTCCTCTTTGGTGGTTTCCCCCCTTTTCCATTTTTTTGTACACATCCTTTTTTAATCTTAACTCAGTTAAAAGTTCTTTAGATAGCCACCCTGGCTTCTTTAGGCACCTTCCATGTTTCCGTCTCATTGGTATTGCCTGAAGTTGTGCTTTTACTATCTCCCTCTTAACAAACTCCCAGCCATCATGAACTCCCTTTCCTTTTAGTATTACTGTCCATGGGATCTCACCCAGCACTTCCCTAAGTTTTATGAAGTCGGCTTTCTTAAAGTCAAGAAATTGAGTCCTAGTATGCTTGGCTGCTCCTTTCCGCTGTACAGTAAACTTCAGAAGAGCATGATCACTCGCGCCTAATGATCCTTCCACTTCTACCCCACTAACCAGGTCATCAACATTGGTTAGGACCAGATCTAAAATGACTGTTCCTCTTGTTGCTTCTCCCACTTTCTGGACAATGAAGTTGTCTGCAAGGCCAGTGAGGAATCTGTTTGACCTTATGCTCTTGGCTGAGTTTGACATCCAGCAAATATCCGGGTAATTGAAGTCCCCCATTGCTACTATCTCCCTTCCTTTTGCATGCTTGGCCATCTGTTCCAGGAAGGCATCATTTATGTCCTCCGTTTGGCTTGGGGATCTATAGTAAACTCCCACAATGAGGTCACTGTTATTCTTCTCTCCCTTAATTTTGACCCAAATGCTCTCACTTTGGCTTTGAGGTTCTAAATCTTGGATGTATTCACAGGTATACACATCCCTGACATATAACGCCACTCCTCCTCCTTTCTTGTCTGGTCTGTTTCTCTGAAATAGATTGTATCCCTCCATTATTACATTCCAGTCGTGGGACTTATCCCACCAGGTTTCAGTGATGCCTATTATGTCATATTTAGTTTGCTGTAGCAAGAGCTCAAGCTCATCTTGTTTATTACCCATGCTTTGCGCATTAGTGTACAGACATTGAAGTCCATTAATCATTCCCCCGTGTCTCTTATTTAAGGATTTTTTCCTCCCACCACTAGGTCTGCGTGCTGTTTGCTCCATTTGGTCTATGCCATTTGGATGATCATGTTCATCAATTGATAGACTCCTACCTTCAGGAGCACTGTCTCCCTCCCCCACATTAGTTAGTTTAAAGCCCTCCTGATGAGGTTTCTGAGATTTTTGGCAAAAACATTCCTCCCAACCGTTGTGAGGTGCAGCCCATCGCTTGCCAGAAGTCCATTTTCAAGAAACTGCAGTCCGTGATCTAAGAATCCAAACCGTTCCTGTTTACACCATTTGCGAAGCCAGCTGTTCACTTCCACTATTTTTCTCTCTCTCCCTGGGCCACGTCGTTCAACTGGGAGGACAGATGAGATGACAATTTGTGCATTTAATTGCTTCAATTTCCTGCCCAGAGCCTCATAGTCTCTTTTGATCTTTTGGAGGCTATTGCTTGCAGTGTCATTGGTTCCCACATGAACCAAGAGGAAGGGGTATTTGTCAGTGGGTTTTATGATTCCTTGCAGTCGTTGAGTTACATCTTGGATCTTAGCCCCGGGGAGACAGCACACTTCCCGAGACATCTTGTCAGGCCTACAGATCACTGCTTCTGTTCCCCTCAGTAGGGAATCCCCTATCACCACTACATGCCTCCTCTTAGGTTTGGTCGGGGTTCTTCTGTGAGCTGTCCGTTCCAAGGTCACCTGCACATTCCCTGAGGACTGACTTTGCTGCTCGTCTTCATATACCTGATCGACCGTAATGAGGGAGAGATCCTCAAATGGAGTCTGCTCTTCGTCTTCCATGCTAGGGGAGAGGACCTCAAAGCAATTGTGTATTTCTAAACAATCAGAGCGAACCCTGGGTTTTCTACTTCTTTGAGTCACGTTTCTCCATATATCTGGCTCCTGTGTTGGTGAACTAGCCTCCTTCTCAGGGGAGTCCCCTGTCTCCTCCTTGGTGGAGACGGTGTGCTCTGTTGCTTCCAAGAAGAGCTCCAGCTCTCTAATTCTTTGGAGCGTAGCCACATGTTCCTCTAGTTGCTGGACTTTGTCTTTTAAGAGGGCAATCAACATGCAATTGCTGCAGGTAAAGCTGCCTGCAACCTTTGGCAAGATGGCAAACATTGCGCAGGAACCGCAGGCGACTGCAGCTGTTCCCTCACTCTCCATCTTGAAAACGTGTCGTTGGGGGTGGCTACAGCGGTCCTCCATCATAAGAAGCGTGCAGACAGGACAAATAACTCCCCCCCCAAAAAAAAACCTAGGTCTCCCCCAACAAACGTTTGAGACTAGCTCCCCTAAATCTAAAAGATGGATCAAACTGTGCGCGCTGCTGCCCTTCAAGCTCTGATATGCTCCTTCCACAGCTAATCACCTGCCTCAACAGAAACCCTGCCCCCTCTGACCTTTGCACAGGGAGAGCAGCTAATCAGCCACAAGAAACACACACAGGAGAAACCCTTTTTGCTCCTTCTTCAGCCGCTGCCCTTCAAGCTCTAAGATGTTATGGTAGCAAATTTCATTGTTTATCTTCTGTCCTTCCAACACACATGTCCACAAGACCAGGACAGCAGCCCATGCAGATCCATATAGTGATGGATTTTCGTGGAAGGAAAAGTGAAAGAAGCGGAATGTAGAAAGAATTAGAAATCCTACTTACACCTGAGATGAAAAGAATCTCTTCAATGCACTGGAAACCTATTTGTTTTGTCACAAACTAGCTCCTTTTGCCTGGACTAGCTATCCTCAAATGGTTGCTCTTCCCAAAGTGCTCAGCCAAGTCACTCAGCAGGGGGACGTGTCACAATGGAGGACATGACACCATTACTTTACCTACCTGGCTTAACAATGGGCATTGTTCCCCTTAATATTCACTTTTCAAATATATATTTCAGTGGGTTAAGCAGTTTTATTCAATTTATTTAGAAAAGTTCTAGACCCTGCTTCATCTAGCACAGTGCATTTCTGGACAGGACAGGAAACACCATGCATACACACACATTTTTCAACATGGCGGGGTCACCAAGGGAAAACACTCCTGGCCTAGACTATGGCTGCTGTTTCTCAATTAATAGTTAAAATTAACCTCTCTCAAAACCCTGTATTGATCTGTCCAGTATTATGATGGACAGGAGCAAGACTTCACCCTTAGACCTTAGATGAGCCATTAGGAAAGCCAAAAAGAGGGAGCTCCATGCTCCTCCCTCAACTCACTTAGAAGACAAAGAATTTGAAGGAGAGTTTTAGGGTTGGCCATCGTGTGAACTAAAGGGGAACAAACAGGGTTGCAGGCTGTTAAAGGCAAGAAAGCTGGGGAGAGGGTCAGAACACGGTGGTAGATTTCTTCCTGAATCCACGGCTGCTGTGAAGCAAGACTCTCTCAGAAATTTAATGCTGTGAACCCCTCCATCTCAGCTGTGAGTCCTGGCCTGGCAGCAAGCCTCTTCCACCTGGCCTGGGGTGGGCGGGGCCCTGACTGACTGACCAACAGACTGAAACTTTGGAAGTTGAGTTGGGATGCTGTCCCAGTTCTGTTGTCATCGCCCCACCTGTCAAAGATGTTTTAAACTGCTTTAATCTGATTTTAATTATTTTGAATTGTTTTAAACTGTTGTAACTGGTATGTGTTTAAATTCAAGATTCTTTGTGGGGTGTGCCTGGGAAGAGGGGAGTGGGAGAGAGCAGTGGGTGCCCCAATCACAGTGGTTCAGGGTAGGGGCAGATATGGGGTGGGAGTTGGGACAGGCCGTGTGCCAACCCTTCCTCCAACCTGGGGAACTGCAGTTGTCCTCTTAGCCAGCCCTCAGGTCTTTGCCTTTTGTTGTTGAATGCCAGGTCAGCTCAGAGTAATAATAAATAATAATAATACAAAATAATTAAACAACACAATATCCTTCAAACAAAAATTAGACCGAGAAGCAATAAGGAATCCTGGTGTGTCCTAACTGACTTGGATAATCAGCTGACAATATCGAAGCTGGCAAGGTCAGCTGACTTTATTCAGGCTGGAAGTGCAGCACAGAAAGGACATCTTTTTCTGTAAGGTCTAGTCTGCCTCATCTCTGAGGACACCAGGTACTTGGGGCAGAAGAAGTAAGGCGCTACTGGAGACTGGCTGCTGAAGGCCTAGCTCATGGCCCCCCTTGGCACCTTATAGACCCTACCATGTACTCATTCTATGCTGAGCAACGCCATAAGACAAACACCCCCCCTCCCTCCACAAACGTGTGGCATAAATAATGTGCAACACCCAGCTGCTTCTCCTTAACATCCTCCCTGACAGGGAGCCAGGCAGAGGGCCTTCTCGGTAGTGGCACCTGCCCTGTGGAATGCTCTCCCATTAGATGTCAAGGAAATAAACATCTACCTGACTTTTAGAAGACATCTGAAGGGAGCCCTGTACAGGGAAGTTTTTTATGTTTGAGGTCTTACTGTGTTTTTAATATTTTGCTAGGAGCTGCCCAGAGTGGCTGGTGCAGCCCAATCAGATGGGCAGCATCTCCTCCTCCTCCTCTTCCTCCTGCCCTGATATAAATTCACTAGCCAGCTTCCACATAGGAGCACAAACTTTGAAAGAATCATAACATGAACTGGAGGGGAAGGGGATACCACATTTTCTCTCCTTACTATATAGGTCCGCTATTGAGGTCTAGTACCTGGAGACCCGGTGGGACGCAGGTGGCGCTGTGGGTTAAAGCCTCAGCGCCTAGGGCTTGCCGATCGAAAGGTCGGCGGTTCGAATCCCTGCGGCGGGGTGCGCTCCCGCTGCTCGGTCCCAGCGCCTGCCAACCTAGCAGTTCGAAAGCACCTCCGGGTGCAAGTAGATAAATAGGGACCGCTTACCAGCGGGAAGGTAAACGGCGTTTCCGTGTGCGGCTCTGGCTCTGGCTCTGGCCAGAGCAGCGATGTCACGCTGGCCACGTGACCCGGAAGTGTCTCCGGACAGCGCTGGCCCCTGGCCTCTTGAGTGAGATGGGCGCACAACCCCAGAGTCTGTCAAGACTGGCCCGTACGGGCAGGGGTACCTTTACCTTTACCTTTACCTGGAGACCCAGATTTACGTAGAATCTTATTTGTAATACAAAGGGTGAACCAAAGTCTCAAAGGCATCTGTTTCAGGTTGCTATGAGATACAAGACATCAGCTCCTATTCCTTTAGCACTTGCAATAGGTTGCTGAAAGGGGGGTTGGTGTGCAGGTCAAGCAATTTGTGTTGTCTCCCTTTTATCACTGCACATTACATTGTGCAAACTGTTGCTTTTCAGTTTTTCTGGAGATAGCATTTTGCAACATAAGGGAAAATTGAAAAGCTGCTTTTTAAAAAATGAGTCTCAAATATTCATGCTAATTAAGGAATCAGTGTCCCCTTCACTGATTAGTATCACAAGGAAAATGAAAACAAAAAGAAGCAAAGGAATGTGTTGCCTTCTCCCCATGAATTCCAACTATAACCAGCTCAAGGTTGTCATGGTAATGGGCATTAAGAATGCTTAATATTTACATAGCATATTTCAGTGTTAAAAAATGCTTTATGGAGATTCCAAATCCTTACAAAATCCCTGCAAGGTAAACCAAGATTGTTAACATCTTAAGGCAACTAAGAGACCAAGGTCTTGCTTAAGTCCACCTAGTGCTTTGTCTACCATAAGCACAGAGACACAGGGACCACTGCATGTATATTCCCTACATCACTGCCGTGGTAACAGTTAAACACTTGAATTGGGCCCAGAAATGAACTGGCAGCCAGTGCAGCTGTTATAAAACAGTAACAGTAACAGTAACAGTAGAAGTAACAGTAACAGTAGAAGTACCAGCTGACATGACAGGAGCCCTACAATATGGCTTCTTCCTATGCCAACTACCCCCTTCCTGATAGGTGGGGCAGTTCTGGCCTTAGAAGGAACTGCATCCTAGATGCCTCCCAGGGGACCTGGGGCTTCTGATGTTACAGCTATGAGCAAGTGGGCGGTGATAGTTACCTTTTAAAAAAAGTATATCTCAGGTGGACCTCACAAAGCAGTTTACATTAAATTTCTAAAACAATAAGCATCAATAACAATGATACAAGCAGGAGAAAGAAAGCCCCCTTGAAAGCTTGTTCTTCTTACCTCAGGACACAAAGGTTTTTTAGAAGTCTTTGCGGTAGCAGTTGGGGACAGGAGGCAACATTGAAAGCTGGATTGTGGCGGATCACCCATCCATCTCTATTGCTTCTCGCCTCTCCCCAGGGAAAGGAAGTTCTTTAGGAGTTCCTGTGGTGGGAGCACAGAGTGCTGTATGGATGGACATATCAGGCACTCCCATGTCCCTGTGGTCATCATGGGAGAAGGGCCTCTAGTGAGATCCTGAAGATAGAGTGTCAAGGCCTGCCTTGATTCCACTTCAGACTCTTCTCTTAATAATATGCTGCACCAACTCCCATTTTGATAGTAGTCATGTGCACAGCTCTCTTATTCTTTATCGCTCATTCCTATATGAACATTCAGCTGCACATCTTTTTGGATGAAGTCTGGGGTATGCATCACAATATATGAGGGACATTTGGCGACTGCTGGCATTTACATCCCAGATGAATGTTGCAAATGACTGAAATCTCAACATATGCACCTCTGAACATTAGTGGTCACGACCTCAGTGCATTTGCCAGCTAAGCCTTTGAGTGAAAGGGAAGTGAAAAACATTTTTGTAGGCATTCACAAAATTGTTTGGGTATTGTCAGCATTCGCATATTGATGTTGACAGCTAGCAGCATTCGGATATCTGTTGTTGCAAACCAGCCTGCTAAATCTGCCTTTTGAGAACACATTGAAATAGAGCTGCCATGGCCAGTCCTTGCCAGGAGATGTTGCTATGCTTACAGCTAATGCCTCAAGGAAGAAAAGAGAGCCAGAGAATTACAGGCAAGGAATTAAAGAGCCAACCGTCTCAAATCCAATTTCTTCTCCAGTGAGAAATAGGCTGCTACAAAATTGCATCGGCCTGAGTACAATGGTTGCTTATTAGACAGGTCTCTCTTGGTAGCTTCAGTTGCACCACAGAGAAATAAAATCCAGTCCATTTTAAAGTGCTTCTGTGCAAAACAATTATATGGTGCTACGATTCTATAAGCATTATGTCTCCTCTGTTACATCATCATACTGACTATAGTTCTATCCCTGAATTTTCAGCTTCCATTAAAAATAGTGAAGTAATAGTAATAGGGCATCTGGATGCATCCTGGACAAAGAACAGAATAGGCATTAAAGACTGTGCAACATATTTAGAATTATTAAGATACCATTAAATGTGTAAAGTTTTGATTTTGGGAATAGGAAGGCCTGCCTTTGAAGCGGTAGTAGAAGAAAAGCATGTAGAGACTTAGTGAGGGTATCAGATGGAACAACTTAGCTGGCCATTGCCTTGTTGCCAAAGGCAGCACAGAAAAGCAAAGCCAACCATGGAATACTGAGGAGGGGGAGGAACCTGAAGATGAGGTGGTGCACAACTGCTCCTGACTGGACAGTGTCATGGACTGGCTGGGTGCAGAGGAATGGTGGGAGGCACCAGCTGGGGAAGCCCCAAGTGAAGAAGGCTCAGAGCCCAAGAATTGGTGGTGGGATCACAATGAGTGGTCAGAGGAAGAAGAGGAAAAATAATGGGAAGGGGAGGTATTGGAAGCTGTGGGGGCAACAGGGTTCGGTGAGCAGGAATAGACTGCGGCAGAGAGAAGTCCGGGATAATCAGAGGCAGAAGCTGAAGCTGAAGCAGGTGGGGGGAGGGCAAGAGGCAGAGATGAACCTGACTAGGGAAGTGTCTCAGGTGTCTCTGCCTCCTGCTGCGACCAGCTCCCCCCCATATCTCCCAGAACCAGAAGAGTTATGAAGAGAGCGGAGCAAAGATAGACACAGCAACGGAGTCTCGGATTGCTTGGGAAGGTCCCAAGGGAGGAGATGACTTAGGGAACTGTGGGAAGGCACAGACCCTCAGTCCCCACAACTGCCTTATAGGGGCAAGATCTACCAGGATGAGTTGCTGAGTCAACATTGTTTCCTTGAATTAAGAGTTAACTTTACTGACACCGTATGATTTATTGCTTACCTGCTGCTGACCAAATGGCAACATTTCAGCTAGTGAGCTGATTCATGTTGGAAGAGCAGAAATAGTCTACAGGAGACTGAAATTCAGGAGCCATAGGTCTGAATGTCCACTACCATTCTTTCTTATTTTTAAATGAATTTATTTGATCAGTCGCTCTCCAAAGGAATCAGTTTTGGGATATTTTCTCTTTTTTGACTTTTACGCCCTAATCTAGCAGCCCTTTCAAAAGGTCTTTACATGTGATGAGTTGCATCAGAATAAGCTTGCCAGTGCGCCATAATCTATTATAATACACACACACAGCTTGAAAACAATGCAATGAGGACAAAAAGCATCCATACTGGTTATCTGCACTGACCTCCTTTGCTGGATTGGAGTGCAAGTTTCTCTGCCCACTACATATAGTGTCCTGGATACATGTGTGAGTGTGTTTTAACTTGTGTGGTGCTGTGTCCTGCAGGCATATAGTACTGGATGTTTGCTCTGGGTACAGAAGTGACTATATCACAATACGAGCCATTGGCTGTTTTCATTGCAGAGATACAAAGAAGTGCTGCAGGCAGCGTTCTGCCCAGCTGCTTCCGGAGTTCTGGCTAGTGACTGTCAGAAGTATTTGGGCACTTTTAAAAATTGCATTAAGCCTCTCATTATTTATTAGCTACTCATATTTAGTGCTTTCTTGTTTGGCAAATGAAGATGGTGGGCTCTCCTTCATTGGAAGTTCTCAAACAGAACAGAGGTTGGATGGCCATCTGTTGGGATTCTTTAGCTGTGATTCCTGCATTGGAAGAGGTTGGACTTGGTGACCCTTCAGGTCCCTTCCAACTCTATATCATACTATGATTGTCTTCTTATTTATTCCTATTCTGTGATTTATCTTCAGAGTTAAACCACACTCTTATTTTGCAAGCTCAGAGTGCTTTATATGGTGCATCAATGGGATTCTCTCTGACCTAAATGCTAATCAAGTCCACAAATTCAGCAACAGTACAGCACTAGGAATTTCCAGACCATACTGGCAACCAGTGTCCCCCCAATACACTTTTAGGCCCCATCAACAATTTCCTGAATATGGTCTTGTTGCTTGATTGGGAGGCAAGCTGTTGGCTGGTACTTTAACTGAATATGGAAATGTTCAACCTGCTCTGGGGTTGAAGTTTCCCTGAAGGATCAGGGTGGGCTTATCTATATTTAAAAATTATGTACCTCCCATTCATATAAAATATCAAGGTAATGTACAACAGTATAGTCAAATGCAATAAAACCTAGAATAGAATAAAGCGATACACGATAATAATTAAAATGACTAGCTCATATTGGGAGCTGTGGTTAAGCAACTGGAAGTACATGCTGGCATAAATAATTATTCAAGAGACATCTGAAAGTTGGTGGCGAGGTATTCCACAGCATGGGGTTGGCAAAACTAAAAGAAGCTTAAACTTTGCCTGGTGGCATGTGGGCAGCCAGTGCAGATGTTTCAGTAGAGGTTTAACCCCACTCATGTATCACATGGCGAAACACCTTTTGACCAGCTGCAGACACCTGCTGGGTAGAGACTGATCTTCTAGGAGACATCCATGCTCTGATAACATCCAGGCTGGATTACTAAAATCTTCAGCACAACTGGGATTGCCTTTGAAAACAGTGCAGCAACCGCAGCTTCTCCCAAATATGGGTCAGGTTGCTAATAGTTATACTAAAGCTGCTCAGCATCTATCCAAAGAATGCATTCCCCTTCTGTGCCTTTAACAACAGTTTGATCTGCATACAGTCATAGCTTGGTTCTCGAACAGAATGTGTTCCGGGAGTCTGTTCTGACTTCCGGAACTGATCGAAAACCAAGATCCGGCTTCTGATTGGCTGCAGGAGCATCCTGCAGAAGCCACGCTGGATGTCCGGCTTCCAAAAATTGTTCGAAAAATGGAATGCTCACTTCTAGTTTTTGATAGTTCGGGAGCCGAAATGTATGAGTTCCAAGGCATTTGGCAACCAAGGTATGACTGTACATCACTAGGATATGACGTTTACCACCTACTAGCAGCTGCAGTTCTAACTGATGCCCAGGACAGAGAGACAACTACTTTCTCACTACCCAAAAGTGGTCTCAGTTTTGTTCATTGCTGCTGACAAACATGGCCGTTGGCCAAGCAATTGTCTAATTGCTCCAATATGCAGAAGGATTACTTTTAGGTCTGCAACGAGGTAGTTGTGATGAGGCTAAAAAGAAATCCGGCTGCACAAGCATGACTCCTTCATACTTTTTATTAGAAGACTTTTGTGTTTGCTTGATTTGAAGAAAAGAAATGGCTCCCCCCTCTATATCACTAGTGTAGTATATTGACCACCCCACAAAACTATCACAGAGAGTACTGGAGCAGAGGAGGGAGGGAGAGAGGAGGTGCTCCTGGGAGAGCAAGCAGAATGTGCAGTGTGATCATCCCTCCTGGGTGAGCTAATTGCTTCTGTAAAGGAAACAGTGATGGAATTTGCAACAGCTGGTAAATGTGCAGGTGCGAAAAGCAAGCTACGTAGAAGAGCAATCTGTACAACAGTCTTAATTTAGCAAAGCCATGACACAAAACTAAATCAGCAGCCATGAATCCAGCTCTCTCTCCCCCCGCCCCCCATAACGTCTAGCAAAACTGCCGTGTCCTGATGTCACAGTGATCCAGATTTCCTCAGCCCTCTGGTGGAATGACACAATGTCATTGTGACACAGGCAAGTTCTACTAGATGTCACCAGAGGCGCAGCCACTGTCCTTGGTGACTTCGTGCATTTGGTACAATGGCTAGTTTGGGCCCTTACTGCTGATGTTTCAGAGCACAATTCAAAGTGTTGGTGCTGACCTTTAAAGCCCTAAACGGCCTCAGTCCAGTATACCTGAAGGAGCATCTCCACCCCCATTGTTCATCCCGGACACTGAGGTCCAGCACTGAGGGCCTTCTGGCGGTTCCCTCACTGCGAGAAGCCAAGTTACAGGGAACCAGGCAGAGGGCCTTCTCAGTGTGGAATGCCCTCCCACCAGATGTCAAAGAGAACAACAACTACCAGACTATTTGAAGACATCTGAAGGCAGCCCTGTTTAGGAAAGCTTTTAATGTTTGATGTATTACAGTATTTTAATATTTTTTTTGTAAGCTGCCCAGAGTGGCTGGGGAAGCCCACCCAGATGGGCGGGGTATAAATAAAAAATTATTATTATTATTATACTGAAGCATTTGCTGTAGAAAAATGGTCATTCTTCTTTGAAAGCTTATTTTATGTAAGCCTCCTTTCTGGACCATCTTCACTAAAGGTGACAAACAGAAATCAAGCAATGCAGTAGTGAAATGCATCAGTGAAAGGGTGCCAGCAGCCAGTCTGGAGATTGTGCTTGTTTCTAGCACTGAAGCACTTGGGGTATGGAGGCCCCCCCCCCCCCCCGTGGCTCCCCAGGCCTCTCTTCTCCCACTGCTCAACCTCCTCTCCAGCCTGCTGCAGAAAGCATAGCAGCTGCCACCTAAAGGAAGAAAACTGGCACATGCTATTTCTATAACTAAGATTCAGAAGTTACAATCAAAGTTTTTATCTATCTATCTATCTATCTATCTATCTATCTATCTATCTATCCCAGGATTTATATATATATAGTCCACCTGACTGGGTTGCCCCAGCCACTGAGCAGCTTCCAACAAATTATAAAACCAAAGTAAAACACCACACTTAAAAAACTTCCCTATACAGAGCATGTCCCACTCTGGCAAGGCAGGTAGGGTCTCAAACTAACAGCATCTTCCTCTGAACCCCAAACTCAGGCCTCTTTGAGACTGACCCTTGGGGGACCATGGTCTGCTTCCACAGACAACAAATATACTCCACGGAACTAAGATGCTGCTGGGCAGAAACTTCCATTATCCCTGACCATTGGCCTTGCTGGCTAGGGCTCTTGGGAGTTGAAGTTCAACAACAGCTACTTATAGCAAAGCACCTCTCTCTTTGTGATAAACTTCAGATACGTTGATTTAGTAGAGTGTCAGGCTTTTCTAATAATGGTTGTCAATGCTACTTACAGTCAAGGGTATGAAAAGAGAATAAATGAAACCCAACTTAAGAGTAAAAAAATGTGAACATATTTAACAAGAAGTTAAAACTGAACTGAACCAATAGCAGAGAAACCAAGAGCCAAAGAAATTCTCTTGAAAACATGAACAACTCTACAGTTGTGTGTGATCACAATGGTTGTGTGTGATCACAATGGTTTTGCTCAAGTCCCTCTTCTGAATCTTATGGCAATTGTAAGGCCTGCCCAAAATTAATGAACTCTTGTAAGAATACTTCTAAAAGAGTAAGGTGTAAGGGCAGTAGGACATGTGAGAAGGAAACTGAAACATTTCTAACAGCAATGTAGCAATATTTTCTCACCCAGCCTCACATTTGCCAATATGCAATTTTTTATTCCCGGATTGCTAAATTTTTGCACTCATGCAAAAATGGATTTGAGAGATTGGCTTCAGTGAGGCATTTATGAATGAAAAGGTGATAAGCATTAAATCAATTGTCCCACTAAAACTGCTGGTGTGGTGCATACTTTAAATAGTCTATTAATAGAAAACAGTTACACGGTTGAATATCCCATCTGACCACTATCAAAATTACTTCTTAATTCTGTGTTTGATTCCTAGGTGACAGTTGGTTTTGGGTCCTCAGATGTTGTTAGACTACAACTTCCATCATTCCTAGTCAGCATGGCCAGTGATCGAGGGTGATGGGAGTTGTAGTTTAAGAACATCTGGGGCCCTTAGGTTAAGAAAGTCTGGACTAGATAGAATGATGGAAAAAAATTATAGGCATTCTTTTGAGGGTTCAGAGTGTATCGTGTGCAAGTAATCCTTACAGTAACCCTGCATGTTAGGCGACTATATGACTCCCCTATTTCAGAAGAGAGGGGAAGCAGCTGAGGTAGAGAAATAGTTGTCTATTTTTTAATATATATATATATATAATATATATATAATATATATATTATAATATTATAATAATATTTTTATTAATTTTCACAAAATCAAAAACCTTGCATTAAAGTAAGAAGCATAAAATAAAACAACTATATACATTGTCAGTATTGAATCCACATTATGGCATTACCTTGTGGAATTACTTCCCTCCCCTCCCTCCCCTGGTGCCTGTGTATCATTTTCATTCATGCATGTCAATAAAGTATCTCTGATTACTTATAATAACTTATAATAATAATAATAATAATAATAATAATAATAATAATAATAATGTATTATTTATACCCCGCCCATCTGGCTGGGTTTCCCCAGACACTCTGGGTGGCTTTCAACAGAATATTAAAATACAATAGTCTATTAAACATTAAAAGCTTCCAATTTTAAACATTGTCTATAACATTACAAGTGTTTTTTAAAATCCTGCTAATGTCTTAACTTGAGTACATTGCTTTTGTAAATATGCAATAAACATTTTCCATTTTTTAAAATATTTGTTGTCATTTTGATTTCTAAGTTTCCCAGTTAATTTAGCCATTTCAGCTTACTCCATTAACTTAATTTGCCAATCTTCCTTGGTGGGGACTTTTTTTCTTTCCAATGTTGGGCTAGCAATATCCGGATGGCCGTTGTTGCATACATAAACAAATTCTTATATTCTTTAGGTAGATCCATTCCTGTAATACCTAATAGAAAGACGTCTGGTTTTTAAACAAAGGTTATTTAAAACATATTTTTCAATTCATTATATATCATTTCCCAGAATTTTTAAATAACCTTACATTGCCACCACATATGATAAAACATACCTTCTTTACATTTCCAGCCCTTACTTTATTTTGTTTTGTACATTTTTGCCAATTTAAAAAGGTAAAGGTAAAGAACCCCTGGACGGTTAAGTCCATTCAAAGACAACAGTGGGGTGCGGTGCACATCTCGCTTTCAGGCTGAGGGAGCCGGCGTTTGTCCACAGGCAGTTTTTCCGGGTCATGTGGCCAGCATGACTAAGCTCTGGCAAACCAGAGCAGCACATGGAAACACCGTTTACCTTCCCACCGGAGCAGTCCCTATTTATCTACTTGCACTTTGACGTGCTTTTGAACTGCTAGGTTGGCAGAAGCAGAGACCGAGCAATGGGAGCTCACCCCATCGCGGGGATTTGAACCACCAACCATCTGACTGGCAAGCCCAAGAGGCTCAGTGGTTTAGACCACAGCTCCACCCAATTTAACCGGTGTTAAATACCACCTACAGTATAATAATAATAATAATAATAATAATAATAATAATAATTATTATTATTATTATTATTATTTATACCCCACCCATCTGGCTGAGTTTCCCCAGCCACTCATTTTCATATAATTCTCTTTAAGTAAGGTACTATATCATTTTTCCATAGTATTTCCCAATCTGTCAACTGAATATTTTGTCCCACATCTTTTGCCCACTTTATCATAACACACATAACCTCTTCGTCTTTAGTTTCCCATTCCAACAACAAGTTATACATTTTTTATAAGAATTGATAATACTTTACTACCACTTTCTATTATTTCTCTCTTGAAATTTGACATTTTGTAGGTGAAAAATACGGTACTTCATTTAACTGGAAATATTGTAGCCAATCTGTTACATTTCCTCTTACCTCTTGAAAATCCTTCAATTTTAATTGGTTATCCATTTCCGTTAACAGCTCTCTATATGTTGCCCAATTAGGTTTCATATTTAATTTTTTCACAGATGTTGCTTCCAGTGAGGAAAGCCACCATGGTGTTTTTTTGTTCTAGCAAATCTTTATATTTTCCCCAAACTTTAAAATCGTATTTCTTATTATGTGATTGTTGAAGCTTTTATGTATTTTTGCCTTCTGATACCACAAATACACATGCCAACCAAATCTATTATCGTGTCCTCCTAAGTCTAATAAATCTGTATTTTTTAATACTATCCAATCCCGGATCCAGCATATGCAAGAAGCTTCATAATTTAATTTTAAATCTGGTAAGGAGAAGCCACCTCTGTCTTTAAGATCTGTTAATAATTTATATTTTATTCTTGGCTTCTTTCCTCGCCAGATAAATCTCGAAATATCTTTCTACCACTCTTTGAAGCAACTCACATTGCTTATCACTGGGATTATTTGAAATAAAAACAACATTTTTGGCAATACATTCACCTTAATTACCGATATTCTTCCTAATACAGTGGTACCTCCAGTTGCAGACAGGATCCATTCTGGAGCTCTGGTCAGATCCCGAGGTTTTCACAACCACAGGTGTTTGTTCTATGCATGCACGCGGTGCGATAGAGTGCTTCTGCTCATGCGCACATGGCAAAACCCGGGAAAATACTTCCGGGTTTGCCATGTGCGTATCCCAAAGGATACGTAACCAGAGGTGCTCGTAAGTAGAGGTACCACTGTAGTGATAAATTCATTCTTGCTCATATCTCTAAATTCCTTTTTATTTCTTTCCATATTTTTTCATAATTATCTTTAAATATATTAATGTTCTTTGCTGTTAACCATATCCCCAGGTATTTCACTTTTGTATGTATATGTATTTTGGTCCTCTGTTGTATCTCTTTTTTATCTTGTTCTGAGATATTTTTTACTAAGAGCTTGGTTTTTTATTTTTGTTCAATTTGAAACCTGATACTTGTCCAAATTCCTGTATTTTTTCTAATACTTGCAATAATGAATTTATAGGATCTTCTACCGTAATCACTAGATCATCTGCAAATGCCTTATTTTCTACTGTTATTCCTCTAATGGTTTCATCTGCCCTTATATTCCTCACCAGGACTTCTAATACTAAAATAAACAGTGACAGTGACAGGGGACATCCTTGTCTTTCCCCTTTCATTATTTTACATTCTTCTGTAATAATATTATTAATTATTAACCTTGCTTGTTGCTCCGAATAAATGGCTTCTATTCCTCTTTTAAACAACTCTCCCAAATTCATCTTGTCCAGGACCTTCAACATAAAAGCCCATGAAACCCATGAATTGATACTTTTTCAGCATCAATAAACATCATAGCTGCCCGTTTTTCATTCATTACCTCCAAATAATATCTATTACATTCCTTATATTATCCTTCTTCTGTCTCCCTGGGAGAAATCCTGTTTGATTCTGATGAATTGTTTCTAACAATATGCCCTTCATTCTATTAGCTAATATATTTGTGAACAATTTATAATCACTATTTAATAATGAAAATGGTCTATAATTTTTAACTTCCAATGTATCTGTCTCTTGCTTTGGAATCAAAGTAATAAAAGGCTCTTTCCAGGTCTTTGGTATTTTCCCTGCGTTTAATATTTCATTCATTACATTTTGTAACAACTGATTTAAATAACTTTGTAATTTTTTGTAATATTTTCCTGTTAATCCACCTGGGCCTGGTGATTTACCTATTTTTGCTTGTTTGGTGGCATCTGAAAGTTCTGAGGTGTTAATTGGTGCATTTAATATAATAAATTTTTCCTTTTGGAATTTTGGCAATTTATTTAGTTGGTTGTCTAAAACCACCCAGTAATTTAATGATTGACTTAATATTTGAGCTGAGGACTTCTGATTAGAATTAGGCTTGCCACCTGTTCTCCAAAGATAGGCTCTGCACTAGAAATCCAACAGGGGCAGTTCCTCCCTTCCTGCAAGAAAGTTGTTACCCCTGTTGAATTTCTGCTTGAGATCTGTCAGTTTTGGTTTCTCTCTGCTTCTCATTTCTCCTCTCTGCATTTCTGCCCGTCTGCAATCTTTCTTCTGTCCTTGTGATGGACGGCTGAGCTAGACCAGAGTGTGGTGGTGCAGTGCCCCAGAATTCCACCAGGGGGCTGGGACCTCTCTCTGATTGGCCAGCCAGAGGAGGGCGGAGCCAGCACTTGGGGAGGGAAAAGTGAGGCGCTTTAGAGAGGGAGAGGAGGAGGTTGTTCTGAGGGGAGATGGAGGGCTGGGTCTGAGCTTGGATTGGAATAGAGTCTTTAGTGTCTTGGGAGCATATTCAGGCCAGAAACCCCTGGGAGGCTGAGGCTGAGCAAGGAGCTGTGAGGGAACACTCATTTCAGTCAGGAAAGAGAAAACTCCCAAACCAGTTCGGAGGGGTGTGGGGACCCCCTGGGTCGGTTATACTATCAGAAATACCTCAGGAGTTGGGAAACTGGCAGAAAGTGCCACCTTGTTTAAGAACCAAAATATTAAGCTGCAACACCTAGGCTACACCTGAGTTAAGGAACCGACGTGAAATAACTCAAAGTTAACTGTTTCCTGAAAGAGTTTTCTCTCCTGACACATCTTTTGTTTCACCAGTTTTGTTCTGTAAAATAAATCCTTTCTTCTTTCTTCAACTTTGCCTTATTGTCCAAGTATCAAAGTTTTTCCTCACACAAAAAACATAGGATAACTCTTGGTAGTTATAAAAGATAGAGCGGGTTTGCCACAGTCCCCAGCAAAATGCCTCAGAATTTAGTGTACAAATTTTGCTTAATCTGGAGGCAGTGATGGGTTGGAGGTGGGCAAATAAACTGAAGCTGAATCCTGAAAAGACAAAGTTCTTCTGTGCCCCCCATTCTCATGTGCAAGCAGTGGGGAGACGGCCTGCCCTGGATGGGGTTGCCGACCCCCGGAAAGTGTCAGCGCTGCCAGGGGAGGCTCAGGGGCCTCGTGGGCAGAAGTGATTCACCAGCTACAGGCCCTTTTGGACAGAAATGACTTGGCCATCGTATTTCATGCTCTGGGAGCTTCCAATGCGCACTATGTGGGGCTGCCCTTGAAGACAACGCAGAAACTTCAATAGGTCCAGAATGCAACGGCCAGATTATTGGCTGGGGTTCCCTTTAGATCTCACAGAACCCCTGTTTTATAACAGCTGCACTGGCTGCCAGTTCATTTCTGGGCCCAATTCAAGTGTTTAAATACCTCAGTGGTTCAGGCCTTAAATACCTGGAAGGCTGCCTCCTTCCCTGCAGCCCTGCTTGGGTGCCGAGATCGGCAGAAGGACCCACTGGGAGAGGCATTCTCTGGGACAGCCCCTAAGTTCTGGAATTCCCTCCTCACAGAGCTTTGGGTCTGGCACTTTCATTATGCATTTTTCAGTGAACACTGAAGATGCACCTTTTTACCCCGGCTTTTGATAGTTCAGAGATATATATTTTAGGGCCCTCCTTATTTCTGTTATTGTAATTTGTCTTGGACTGTTTTTAATGTTGTGTTTTAATTGTTAGGACCTGCCCTGGGATCTTGGGATGAAGACCAGGCAATATATTGCAATAGTAAAAATAATTTCCTCTGATATAATGCATATCTGCATTATGAAAATGCACTAAAATTTGCATTTTTGCACAATTACTTGCCTGGAGAACAGCATTGCAGATTTCAGAAGATGGTTGTGTTTTGTTCCACACATTTTTCCAAAAAGTACAAGTTTGGTAGGTTTGCCCTTAAATGTGAACTGAATCACATTTATCCGCTCATCATCATTAAATGCACAAAACACCTGTCAGAAAAAAGGATCTAAAATAATATGTTATTAGGAAACAAATAAAAATGCATTCTTTCACTGTTATGCTTCTAACTTGTTATAAATTGCACACAGACCATGAGGCGTTTTGTCAACCTGCTGCTGAAAAGCCTAAATTCCTCTGTTGTTTCCTAATTATGCTGTTTGCAGAGAATGTAGCATAAGAATGAATTGTTACTGCATGAGCTGTTCATGGAGCAAAACAGGATGACATCTATATAATTATTTTCTTGACCCTGGAATGATTCCACTGTCAAGATAGAGTAGTCAATATTCAACAGGCACACAATGGCACTAGTGGCCAAGTCTAGGCAGCCTGCTAATAGTACAAAGATGGTGTGTCATTCCACACAACCTCAGAGTCTTGATGTTAAAGTTTGCAGGAGCATCGGATAAGGTGAAATGTGACCTGAAGTTAGGAGTAAAGATTATGAACTGATTGGAAACTTTTATTAGCATTTTCTTTGCAGATGAATGCACATGGCATCTCATTTTACAACCGCAGCTTATAAACCCCTTTCCACTCTGACAGCTTGGCTTTTGAAAGGATAGATTGTTTACCAAGCAAGCCTGCCGGGATTAGTGGCATAGTGCTAAATACAATGGCAATGTTTACTGACCATGGAACTAGCATTGTTGCACTGATGAAAGAGGAATGACAAGTTGCATCCAGCCAGTTTAGAGCTCTAATTGTTGGATTTAGATGGCTGTCAAAGTCTCCTGATATTCTCTGAGCCCTGCATGCAAACACCAAAGGCAAAATGTAAAAAGACTTGTGGGACTCTAACCCAACACTGCTCTGGCTTGCAGCAATGCACCAAAGGCTCAGGCAAGAAATCTCTCTTACCCCTCTATCATCTGCGATCTTTTAAATAGACATGCCTAGAAGACTGAACCTGGGACCTTTTGCAACAGGTGTAGGGAAGTGATTGCCCTCTAAATATTGTTGGAGTCCAACTTCCATCAGCCCCAGCCAGCATGGAATGGTAAGCTATGATGGTAGCTGGAATCCAGCATTTTCCCATCCCCTGTTTTGGAAGCAATGCTATGATCCCTCATCCCTTAGCTCTGTGGGAGAGGTCAAAAGCTCAACAATAAATGATGAACATTAAATTCAGAATGATGAATGATGAAGACCTCAGTTGAGCTTAGAGACATACTTAGTTATTTCTCAGTTACTTTAGTTCAGGATGAGGAACCTATGGCCCTCTAGATGTTGCTGGACTGCAACATCCCTGACAATTGGCCATGCTGGCCGGGGCAGCTGGGAGTTGTAGTACAGCAACATCTGTAGAACCCTCCATGCAATTGGGGAACCTGCTTTATCAGGGTTCTACTCATGTGTAAGCAAATGTGAGTAAAAGCTCTCACGAGATCTTCCCCTCTCAACTTGGAGAAGGGTCGGGGACTGAGCAGATGGGGTGGCACACACCAGTACACTGGAGGCAAGCTTTCGTGTACTCCCCTGCCCTGGACGCTGTTTGAGCATTTGTGCACTCAGGCAAATGCCTGAACACACCTCCTCTGGGGCTCATATTCAGGGTGACCTCAATCTTGTTTAGGAGCACACTTGCCTGTTAAGATATATACTCAAGATCAGTTATTGATATGTTACTCCTTTGTATGCCTTAACCATTCTGTTGCTGTAATTGACAGTGGACTTCTCATCCTTGGGGGATTTTGTGGATAAAGGAGGAATACTATATCAAAGATGGTATACCAAAATATCACCGTGAAGTCACTTTTAATCCAATGAGTGAGGCAACACTAGTTTTTGCAAAATGTTGGGAAACCATGTTAAATGACAGTGACGAAAGGTCTGGCCAACTACTAATCTGAAATTAAGAATTTATGAAGCAGACATGGGAAACCTGAAAGTTGTTGGACTCCATTTCCCATCAAGCCCAGCCAGCACAGCCAAAGGGATGGTGGGAGTTGTAATCTGGCAACGCCTGGAGGGTTGATCTAAACCTTGTTTAAATGTACCCCAAGCGCTACATTTTTGGTTATTAAAAACTATTTGAAACAGTTTTATTTCATTCACAAAAGACAATCTGACATGTGATTATGAGAAAGGTTTCTGGTCAATGAGTGACATTGTATTGATCCTTATTTGTAAGTTATTATCTGTCCATTACTATATTAAAATAATACATTAATCAATAAGGGGGTGGTGTGGGAAGCAATTTTGATTATGGAACTGGTGGGTTTAATTAATCCAGATCAATTTACACGGTGGAATCTTGTGCATGTGGCATTAAAGCCTAGAGATGATAGAGAATTTTTCAATACAGGCAGCGACCATTTTAGGTGCATCCAATATGTGTGTAACCACACATGCAATTCATGCCAAACTCGGAAGTGAGCTAAAAAGTCACATCACAAAACTTTACGAAAAGGGGCAGGGCATTTGCAAGGGTTTCCAATGTAGTTTCAAATATAAGTCAATTCACTTAAATGCATGGCCCCTCAGAACATAAACCCCTTGTAAATGGCGAGTTGCCTGTGGTCATTCTTGGTACCCAGCTCTGCAATAGCTTCCTCGTTTGCTCACTATGCAACTTCCCATGTGAGCAGCAGCAACCTTGAACAATGCCAATTTCGCTCCCAAAGAATAATTTGACAATATTAACGGGAGTGCTTTCAAATCCAAATTCTTAATGATGATTTCTTATATTAACTATTCTCTTGTTGTTGTTTGGAAGTACCATCCAATCAGATGGGCTGGTGCGATTTTGTCTAATGTACACATTTTAGCAATTTTCTCTAATACAATTCATTTTTGTATGTTATTTTCACAAATATATGTACAAGATATCTACTATATATATATTTGTGCATATGACTTGCCTGGAGAAGTTTATTCCTGTGTTCAGCTGAGTTTTGATTGCATTGTGTGATGGTTTAGTGGGAGAACAGGGATTCCCCAGATTCCTGGGTGCCAGATTTCCCCCTTGTGTGCTGGGGTTTCATCAGAACTTTGAGAATTTAGGTGAGCTGACAGGCTGACCCCGTTTTTCCAACAGATTGAAGGACAGAGGGAGATGACAGGGTAACAGGGTAAGAGGGGGAGGTTGCCAAGGCAACATGGGTGTGATGTCATACAAAAAAAAGTTGTCTTTTACACAGAGGTTTTTGGCACAGTGTTGTGGGAAAAAGGAGGCAGAAATTAGAATAACTCATTATGGAGTCTGAAGGTCAGAACCACCTTATTGGGCTTGCCGAAGGCAGGCTAGGGCAGTAGCATAAAGTATCAGAGGCGAATTTTTCCTGGTGGCAGACGACAGAACCACGAGACTGATGTAAAATACTCAAACAAGAATTTTATTATGACTATACAAACAACAAACACAAAGCATGTGGGTATTCTCTTTCTGCAGGCAGTTGCAAACTGCAACTTTTTCTCTCTTTATGCCTAATTAGCCTGGAAAACCGCACCCAGAACTCATAGAAAACATCCTTAAAGTTATCTGCACCCTTTTCCTGTTCCGTCTTCCATGATACCTAACATGAAGACGTCTTGCAATCAGATGCTGCTTTGCTGTAGGGAACAAGCCCCCTGTGTGCTGTGATGCTGCGCACCCCTGCATCCAAAACCTAGGTTGTATACGTATCTGAATGTACTACACATCAAAAAGACACTGCAGTCTCTGTTGTGCCTCATTCCAAGGAAGCACAAACCCTGGCCAAGTGCCAAGACCCTTGAAATATGCACCCCTCAACATACATTGGGGTGGCCTATCACTATACTGTTCCAAAATGTGTGTATGGGATAGGTTCACTTTTAAATGAACAAACTGAATGCAATTTCTCCCCTACCACCCCAAACTCTGTCTTGTCTTAACACTTGCATATTTCCTTCCATCTAGGAACAACAACACCACAAGGGAAGGAGGTAAACTATATACTCCTGCAGTTTGACCTTGCCTCTTGGACAATCAGTCAGTGGCGTTGTGATTTTGGAGTAATTACCTATGAATTTACAATAGAAATTAGCAAATCCTAAAAACCTCTGTAGATCTTTCTTAGTTTTAGGTGCCTCCCATTCCACCACTGCCTGAAGGGGTGTCCATGTGCACCCCTTTGTGGGAAATGCAATATCCCAGGAACTCCACCTTTTGTGTGTGGAACTTACACTTCTCTAACTTCACATATAACCTGTTGGTCCTCAATCTCTCTAACACCTGCGTGACATGTTTTACGTGTTCCTCCATACTTTCACTATATATTAAGAGGTCATCTAAATAAGAGACACAGAACTGATGCAGTATACCTGCTAAGACGTGATTGATGAAGGTTTGAAATACCCCTGAGCCATTTTGCAAGCCAAAAGGCATTACCAAGAATTCAAATGCACCATATTAATACAAAAACTGGTTTTCCACTCATCCCCTTCTCTGACCTTTATCAGATTATATGCTCCTCGTAGATCAAGCTTGGTAAAGACTTTGGCTGACCTTACTCTCTCTAAGAGGTCATCTATACGTGGCAGTGGGCACACGCGAGGCTTCATTTGGCTGTTAAGGATTCTGACGTCACATACTAATCTCGGTGCCCCTTCCTCCCCTTTCTTTTTGACAAAAAAGACGGGAGCACCCCCAGAGGCCGTGGACTCTCTAATAAAACCTCTCTGCAAATTCTTTTGCAGGAACTCCCTCAATGCTGCAGATTCTACTTCCGACATGGCATATATCTTGCTTGGTGGCAACTGTGCCCCAGGGACTAGATCTACCTTGCAATCATAGGGCCTATGTGGTGGAAGTTTATCTGCTTCTTTTTCACAAAAAACATCCCGATAAGCAATATATTGTGATGGAATCTCACTTTCATTCCCCATCAACTTCCCTTCCACCTCTGTTCCCATTACTTCCACCGAGATTTTTCCGTTTTGCCCCAAACAATGTGTTATACAATAGATTGAACCCAAAACCAAAGACCTTTGATGCCAGGCAATCACCGGATTGTGACAAGTGAGCCAACTCATGCCCAGCACCATCGAGTGCCCAGCTAGTTTGGTCACATGAAGTGCCCTGGTCTCTGAGTGATGACCCATATCCATTCTCATTGGTGGAGTCTCATAAGTCACTTCTCCTGAAAGTAGCAGTCTGCCGTCGATTGTTTTCACTCGCAGTAGGAAATTCAAAGGTAACAAAGCGATTTTGTGTTCCTGTACCAATTTCTGGTCTATGAAATCTGCTGACGCTCCTGAGTCTAACAGCGCCTCTACCTGGACCCTGTGTCCATTGGGTAGTTGTAGTTGCACCTTCATCATTAGTCCTGGAATAGGTGGTTCCACGTTGAGAGCCTTCTATTGCTCCTCCACCCGGCTGCAAGCTCCCATTTCCAGCTGGGGACATTCGTTTCCCAGATGCAGTTCCTTTGGGCCATCGTCTCCTCCCATGTCTGCTCCAGACAGAGATTCCCATCCTTTACGATTGTGACATTGTCGTGCTAGATGCCCTGGTTTTCCGCAGACGAAGCAACGTCTCGTGTCTCTTCCTCTCCCTGCATTTCTTCTTCCCATGGGCTCTGGCCGCTCTCGTCCTGGCACGTTGCCCGCTCTGCTCTCTGTACTTTCGATAATATTGTTTTCCCGCCACCGTGGTCTCCATTGTTCCTTCTTTTCACTAGCCCTCTGTTCTATGCGTAGGCTCAATTGCAGGCACGTTCGGACCAGAGAGTCCAAGGAACTAGGTTCTGGCATTTGGGCCAATTGGTCTAAAATCTCATTATTCAGTCCTTCCCTAAAAAGGGCTGCAACTGTTGGGGAATTCAGACCCTGAAATATACTCAGAGTCGCAAAGTGATTTCATGCTCTTTATTCAGCTCATAGTGGTGAGGAGGAATGAATGAAAGTCCCCTCAAGGTATCTGCTTTATATACATTATTTACACAATGGGCTGCACATGATTGGCTAATTCCGGAATTCTACTGTAAGCCAATCAGGTTGTGGATTCACTTCTATCTGGAGCATGATTGGGTAGTTCCTGCCAACCAATCATACTGCTGCATTGTTCTAGGACCAATCAGACTGCTGCATTCTGAATCCTATTGTTCTAGGACCAATCAGGCTGCTGCCTTTTGGATCCTATTGTTCTAGGGCCAATCAGACTGCTGCAGTTTGGATCCTATTCAACCCAGTACATAACACCCCTCCCCTCTAAGTTCCAGTCCTGCCCGGGAGGTCGCATTCATAGTCCTCGAGGTACGCCGGCGGCCTACGTGTGCATTGCGGCCTGGGGTGTTCCCTGGTCCGGGGTTCAGGTTCTGGCTCGTGTTCCAAGGATGCTGGCTGTGATGGGGCTGTTTGGTCTGGCGCAACCGGCTCACTCAGTCGTGGTTCTGGTTCCAGTGTCCTTTCGGCCTCGCAGGTCCTCTCTGTATTTACTGATTCTGCCTCTCCTGCTGGCCCCTCGTGCTCTATGGGCCTCACTGCCCCTCTGTTCCCTTGGGACTCCTCTGCCCTTTCCTCCTCCTGGTTTTCTCCTGGGAATCGTCGCCGTATCTGGTCGCAGTGGCGGCGCCAGCATTGCCCCCGATCCGTTAGCACCTCATACGACACGGGGCCAGTGACCCTGGTGACTGTGGCGGGTACCCATGCAGGGCCTGCCCCAAACTTCTTTGCGTACACTGGGTCCTGAGCCTCGAAGGTCCGGGGGTTCTTGCCTTCCCCCACCACTGCCTCATCCTGAGCTCTATCGGGGTGAAGGCGGTCCAATCTGATTGCAAGGCGCTGACCCATTAGTAGTTCAGCGGGGCTCCGGCCAGTCGTTGAGCTGGGGGTGCTGTGCTGTGCTAGAAGGAATGTGGCAAGGCGGTACTCCCAATCCCCTTGTGTCATAGGGCGAAGGGTGTCCTTGGTGGTCCGCACCATGCGTTCTGCTTGGCCATTGGTGGCAGGGTGGAATGGCGCCGAACGGATGTGGCGGATGGCGTTCTGCGTTGTGAAGGTTTGGAATTCTCCTGACGTAAATGCAGTCCCGTTGTCTGAGACGAGAGTGTCAGGGAGCCCGTGGGTTGCAAACAGCCTGCGTAGTACCCGGATGGCTGCAGACGTAGAAGTGGACGGTACCAGTGCGACTTCCAGCCATTTGGTGTAGGAGTCCACCACTATGAAGAATGTTTTCCCCTGAAAGGGGCCAGCGAAGTCCACATGCAGGCGTGACCATGGTGCTCGGGCGGACTCCCAGGACTGGACTGGGGCCCTTGGGGGATCTGGGCGGGATTCTTGGCAGGCCTGGCAGTGTTTGACCCAGGCCTCTATCTCTCCGTCGATCCCTGGCCACCACACATAACTCCTGGCAAGGGCCTTCATTCTTACTACCCCTGGGTGTGTCTCGTGTAGGGCTGTGAGGACCCTTTTGCGGAGGGGCTGGGGAACAACGACCCTGCTTCCCCATAACAGGCACCCCTTGTGGGCCGACAGTTCATGTTTGCGGGTTGTGTAGCCGGCGAATTCTGGCCCGGGGCTGCTGCTGGGCCATCCCCTCCACACCCAGTCCAGGACCCGGGAGATGACCTTATCTTTCTTGGAATGGTGTGCAACTTCTTGTGCCTGAATGGGGCGGTCAGGAAGCAGCTCCAGGCTCATAACCTCTTGTGCAGGTGCTGGGTCGGGGCCTGTTTCCAGTAGTGGTAGCCTGCTGAGGGCGTCCGCATGGCCCATCGCCTTCCCCGGACGGTGAATCAGTGCATACTGGTAGCTGGCAAGGAAAATTGACCACCTGAGGATGCGAGGAGACAGCACTTGGGGGGTCTGCTTTTCAGGGGCAAACAAGCCAAGCAACGGCTTGTGGTCAGTCACCACGGTGAAGGGCCGCCCGTACAAGAAATCATGGAATTTTTTTACTCCCTTCACGATTGCCAGACCCTCCTTGTCGATTTGCGAGTAGTTCCGCTCGGTTGCGTTGAGTGTCTGGGAAAAGTATGCCACCGGTACCTCTCTTCCATCCGGGAGTTGGTGTCCCAGGACAGCGCCAATTCCATAGGGCGAGGCGTCGCATGCTAGCACCACCGGCAGCCTCTCGTCGAAGTGTGCCAAGACCGAGTTTGAGACAAGCAAGTCCTTGACTGCCTGAAATGCGGCCTCCTGGCGCTGGCCCCACACCCAAGGGGCCCGCTTGTCCAGGAGTCTGTGTAGGGGCTCCGCTACCGCCGCCTTGTGGGGAAGGAAGGAATGGTAAAAGTTCAATAGTCCCAAGAAGGCCTGAAGTTCAGTCTTGTTCTTGGGCGCTGGGGCATCACAAATGGCCCGTACCTTGTCCCCAGTCGGGTGGACCCCTTCTGCGTCCACCATAAATCCCAGAAAGTCCACCTGAGGCACTCCTAGTAGACATTTTTCCCGCTTCACCTTGAGACCCGCCGTCTGGAAACGGTGCAGAACGGTGCGGAGGCGGTCCTCAAACTCCTTTGGTGTGGGCCCGGCAATCAACACATCATCGAAGAAGGGGGTGACGCCAGGAATCCCTTTAAGGAGAGAGTCCATTAGATTCTGGAATATGCCTGGTGCCACGCTGATACCGAATTGCAGCCGCTTTACCCTGAATGCTCCTCTGTGCGTCACAATCATCTGTGCCTCTGCTGTGGCCTCATCTACTGGCAGCTGTTGATATGCTTGGGCCAAGTCCAGCTTGCCAAAAATTTTCGACCCAGCCAGGGTGGCAAGAACATGGCTGACCACTGGCACTGGGTATGCATGGGCCGTAAGGGCCTTGTTTATGGTACATTTGTAGTCTGCGCAGATGCGGACCGAACCATTAGGCTTGACAGGTGTGACAATTGGGGTTTCCCAGGGGGCATTAGGCACCGGCTTCAGCACTCCTTGCTCCACAAGCCGGTCCAATTCCTCGTCTATACGGGGTTTCAGGGCGAACGGGACCCGGCGGGCCTTGAGCCTGACCGGTCGTACTGCGGGGTCAAGCTGTAGAGCAATGGGGGGGGCCCGTATACTGTCCCAATTTCCCATCAAAAACCCCCGGAAATTCCTTGCATATGGCGTCCACGTCCACTTGTAAGCTAGTGTGGTTCACCCCGGTGACGGCTAGCCCCAGTGGTCCAAACCATGCCAATCCCAGTAAGCTAATGTAGGGGCCCTTGACCACCAGCAATTCCAGTTGCCGCGTCCGCCCTCGGTATTGCACCCTGAAGGTCCCCACCTCCATTGTGGGGACCTTACGTTTCTGGAAGTCCCGGAGGGTGAATGGGGCCGGCCTGAGTTTGGGACCCCCAGTAGGACACAGTTTCCTTAAGGTCCTTGCCGAGATTATGGATAGAGTTGAACCCGTGTCAAGCTCCATGCGGCATGGGGCCCCCTCTATCTGTACTTCAACATAAATTTTCTCTACGTTGGGGTGGGGCAACTGGTATACCTGGAAGTCTGTGAGCTCAGTCGAGTTGCCTTGGTGCGTTGGGCCCCGGGACCTGGGGCTCTTGGATTGGTCATCTGATGCCTGGTGTCGGGTGGGCCGAGCCCGACACACCCGGGCGATGTGTCCCGATTTTCTGCACTGCCTGCACTCTGCGTTGCGGAAACGGCAGGTCCTCCTCTCGTGACTTTCTCCGCAGCTTGCGCAGTTCCCTCCTTCTCGTCGAGGCAGCTGTGGTATGTGGGCTGCTTGAGTGCGCTGCTGTACTCGGTGCACCTCCTCCCTGTTGGATCCTGAGTCGTCAGTGAGGTCTTTATGGTGGACCCTCGGTTGGGATGGCTGGCTCGGCCGTGCCTCTTGCGTCGACCTCTCGGCAGCTTCCGTTGCCAGGGCCTCCTCCAGAGCGACCTGGAACGTTAGGTCCTTCTTAGCGTAGAGGCGTCGTTGCAGCTTCTCATCCCTCAGGCCACCGACGAGGCGGTCACGAAGCATGTTCTCCAGCTCTGAGAAGTTGCAGAACCGGGCGGCTTGGCGGAGAGAGGTCACAAACCCAGTTATGGTTTCCCCAGGGGCTTGCCGCTTTGCGTAGAAGGCATTTCGACGAGCCACCACTGAGGGCTGCGGCGAAAAGTGCCCCTTCAGCTGTTCCATTATTGTTTTGTATGGAACAGTAGCGACGTCTTCAGGCGCAAGGAGAGCCCGGGCGATTTCAAACGTCTCCTCTCCGCAGACGCTGAAGAATATTGCCCTCTTCTTGGCGTCTTCTTCATCGGTGACCCCTTTGGCTTCTAGGAGGAAGGTGAAACGGGAGGCGTATGCTTCCCAGTCTCCAGATGCTGGGTTGAACGGCGAAAAGCTGCTGTTGGTTGCCATTCTGAGTTCCTTGTGTCCCGGAGCTGAAGCCTGGATACACGGTGGGAGGCAGCGATGCGGCAGGTGGCGGTGCTGCGGTGCTGTGTGTGGCAGTCAGCTCAGCGGGATCCCACCTTCGTCGCCAGTGAAATATACTCAGAGTCGCAAAGTGATTTCATGCTCTTTATTCAGCTCATGGTGGTGAGGAGGAATGAATGAAAGTCCCCTCAAGGTATCTGCTTTATATACATTATTTACACAAAGGGCTGCACATGATTGGCTAATTCCGGAATTCTACTGTAAGCCAATCAGGTTGTGGATTCACTTCTATCTGGAGCATGATTGGGTAGTTCCTGCCAACCAATCATACTGCTGCATTGTTCTAGGACCAATCAGACTGCTGCATTCTGAATCCTATTGTTCTAGGACCAATCAGGCTGCTGCCTTTTGGATCCTATTGTTCTAGGGCCAATCAGACTGCTGCAGTTTGGATCCTATTCAACCCAGTACATAACAGACCCCATTTTAATTTCTGCACCAGCAAACTAAAGTTGGACCAATAAACTCCCACAGTGTCTTTTCCTTGTCTCATTCTCAACAGCTGCCTAGCTGTGGTTGTTTCATGCGCAGGGTCTAAGAAAATCGTGTCTAGATACTGCAGAAATATTTGTAGATTTCCTAGGGCGGCATCCCTCCGAGATATTAGGGGTATAACACAGTCCTTAGCCCTCCCTTCCAAGAAATTAATCACATAAGCAACCTTCTCTTGCTCAGATTGAAATTCTTTATCCTTTATCTCAATTTTGTAAGAAATTTCTGTCTTGAAAGTCATGTATTCAGAGCTTTCTCCCTTGAAGCTACGTGGATGTACAGTAAATGTTTTACTCCCTCTATCTCCACACGTCGCTTGCAGCATGGTTCTATGTTCTCCCAGTGCTGCTGATAGTATGTCGACTTGACTTTTCAACTGTAAGTTCTGTTGCCATAAGTCCTGTAATGTTAGCTGGAGCGCTGGGGTTTCTCCTTGCCCAACTGGCGCCACAGCTCCCTCCATTTTGGCTTCTCCTTCTTTACTTAGAGTGAAGAGGCGCAGAGCAGAAGGTATTCTGCCAGGCCTGGTCGTTGTCCTCTTCAGATCACCACACAAACGCTTCTTGTTCTTTTATAAAACTTTTTATTGTGTATTAACAAAATAATCTTATAAACGGTTCTTAACTATTATTCCTCAGAGTCACTTCTTTCAGCTTCCTTCTGAGCTCTGCTTCTCCATGACCAGCCACTCTCAAAATGGCGAAGGCGCCCTTCCCTTCGCTTTCCCGCTCTTCTTTCTACCCTCCTGGCTAGAGCTGGCCTGTATCTTCCCTCCTCCCAATCTGAGCTAGAACTGAACCCTTGCTTTTCCTGGGAACAGCCGGTCCCTCCCTGTTGTTCCTCCTGTTCTCTTCTATTAGATTCACTGCTCTCCTTCCCCCCTTGGGGAATGCTTTCTCCCTCTGAGAAACTGGAAACTTCTAACTCTTCCCTGACACAAAGCACCTCCAAGGATAAAAGCATGATCAAGGAATCGCATGTTTGTAATAGGACCTTTATTAGAATTGAACAAAAATGTCAAAGTCATGAAGTAGTGTAAAATAATTACCTATTTATTTAGATATTTGGTTTTGTGGGGAAAGGGAACTGGGCCTTGGGGTGGGGTAGCTGTGCTGGAGCTGCTGGCCTCACTGCTGTCGCTACCTAGAATAGAAAAGAAAAAATATTCTTATTTTTTCATTTATTATTCATGCATTATCACACTGATAACCCATCTTTCCTGTAAGGGTCTTAAGGTGGCTTATGCTACTCTCCCCTCCTCATCCCATCCTCACAACAGATCTGTGCGGTAGGTTAGGCCAAGAGTCAGCGAGTGCCCAAGATTGCCCATTAAATTCCATGGGGGGATTTGAACCCTGGTCCCCCAGTCCTAGTCCAGCAGTCTAGCTTGGGTTGCCAACCCTTTTGAACCGATAGGCACATCTGCAAACCTGAGAGACTGCAGTGGGCACTACACCATAATGAAAAAGCACAGAGGTAAACAGAAATTGTTCTCTCCTTCAAAACGGATGTCCCTGAACCCTTCTTGAATCCTTCTTCCCCCAAGAGCCAGATTCTCTCTGGCCTCACAGTTCCTCATGAAAACAGGTCATCTCTCACCTTGCAAATCACGGCGGGTGGCAACTATCCCCTGGTCGATGGGATGAACATAGATGACTCTTAATTTCACTGGTATTACCTTCTCATCCTTCATAACCATCACTTCCTCTGCCTCTCTCTCCTTCTTGTAGACCAGGGGATGGATTTTGAGGTTGTGACAACAGGAGGCCAGAAGCCTGTGCAGCTTCTGAAACCTAAGGAAGAACAGGGAGACGGTCATAAAATGGATTCTAGTTACATCCTTCATACTCTCTATCTCTGCACTGAATTTGGGGCACCTGGCAACTGAATTTGCTGTCAGAACTCTAATGGAGGGGGGCATCTTGTCAAAAGACCTTCCAATACTGGGAGATGCTCTTCTTGTGATGATGCCAACAAGGGAGAAGCAAGCCATTTCCCTCAAAGCATCTGTGGTGGTCCTGAGGACAATCTTTAAAAATTAATCTAACCATGACATAGTTCCCCATGTTTCTAAATCTTGAGGGATGGTGAAAGAAGCAGAATGCAGAAAGAATTAGAAATCCTACTTACACTTGAGACGAAGAGAGTCTCTTCATTCCCCCACGGAACATCTTGAGTTTCTCACTTGCTCTGCTCTGCTCTCCCTCACTTGCTGTCCTCAAATGGTTGCTCTTCCCAAAGTGCTCAGCCAAGTCACTCAGCAGGGGGACGTGTCACAATGGAGGACATGACACCATTACTTTACCTACCTGGCTTAACAATGGGCATTGTTCCCCTTAATATTCATTTTTCAAATATATCTGTCAGTGGGTTAGGTGGTTTTATTCCATTTATTTTGAAAATATCTAGACAAACAGCTTTCTTTAGGCTGCAAGAAAGTGAAATATTATGAGTTTGTGAGTTCCAGACTCCCCTGTCCAATTCATTTCAGACTCAACTGTGTCATGAGTTTCTGGTTGCCAGGCACCGAACCCTGGATTCAGCAAATGTTAAAATATATGCCAGGCCAGTTTTGTGATGAGGAAATCACCTGGAGTGATAGGAGAACAAAAGGTGACAAGCCATTAGGAAAGCCGAAAAGAGGGGGATCCGGGTTCCTCCCTCAACTCACTTAGAAGACCAAGGTACAATTTGAAGGAGAGTTTTAGGGTTGGCCATGGTGTGACTGTAGCAGCCTGCTTGTGGTTAACGCTTAGCTGGAATGAAATATTCAATGCAGCAATAGAGAAATTAAAATAATAATTTATTTGTCAGACAAATAAATGATAGGCACAGTGGTATATGGTTACCAAAGCTCTGCCTGCCCTCCAGCCCTGATGGCCAGCACTTATATTTCCTCAGCCCAGCCTCCTTGCTCCTTCTTTGGCTGCCTCTGTCCAATCAGCCTGGTTGAAATTCCTATTGGCTGTTTGCTAGAACCAATCATAAAAGATACACCCATTTCCTATTACCTTTTATGGGAGACAAAGAGCTATATTTCCTTCTATCCATAAATGGCAGACAAGTAGCCATATATCTTACATTTGCCTCGACAAGGCACCTTAATTACCAGATCACCTTTTGCCCCTGTTGCCCCTGCATTCCAAAACAAATGGCTAAAACAGATGGCTCATGGTATTAAATTCTATCTAAACAGAGATCTTGGGTTCACATTCTCACACACCATCAATAAAATAAGAATCTAACATAAGAATCTAACATTTCTTACTTTCTAAATCCTTTGCATAATTACATTAAGCCAACAAATCTCATACATAACATAAATAGCTTTTTAGAAGAAAAGGCCTTTTCAAAGTAAAAAGGAACTCAGTAAAAACAGCTTCAAAGAAGCCTCTTCAGTTTACACCCCCCTTTCCCAGCCAGCTGCTTTTCCCATTAGCACTTTGCCCTTTAACTTTAGGAAAATATGGCTAGAGTCTGATGAGAGGCACATGGTATTATTTTCTGTTAAACAATAAATCTTACTATTTACCAACTCTTAATTAGTGTTTTTGCAGCTTGATTGTATTCTGTAATATGTAGGGTCAGTATAATCTTTGCTCCCAGCCTGTAATTCCCTTTTACAACTTTGAGAAACTTGTCTCCTGCTACTGCTATGAATCAAGGGGGCCCTTGTTCAGCAGAGCAGGAAGATTGTTTTCTGCTGCTCCAGAGAATCGGACACGGAGCAGTGGTTCCAAACTACAAGAAAAAAAATTCCACCTAAACATTAGGAAGAACTTCCTGACAGTAAGAGCTGTTTGACAGTGGAATTTGCTGCCAAGGAGTGTGGTGGAGTCTCCTTCTTTGGAGGTCTTTAAGCAGAGGCTTGACAACCATATGTCAGGAGTGCTCTGATGGTGTTTCCTGCTTGGCAGGGGGTTGGACTCGATGGCCCTTGTGGTCTCTTCCAACTCTATGATTCTATGATTCTATGATTCTATTCTATGATTCTATGATTCTAAGATAAACAACTGCCAAAGTACTTAACCAGCTGATTTCTGCCTGGCATGAAACATACAAACATTTGCAAATATATCTTTAAGCTCATTTTAAAATACAGGCCTTGATCAGATGCCTCATGACCTAGAGGGGGGGGGGGACAGGGTTGCAGGCTGCTAAAGACAAGAAAGCTGGGGAAAGGGCCAGAACATGATAGTAGATTTTTGTCTGGGCTAAGAAAGAGTGCAATGCTTCAAACCCTTCCATCACATGCTCAGGTTGTATATATGTGTTAATAAACCATATTTCAAAGACACCACAGTCTCAGCTGTGCCTCATTTCCAAAAGGAAACACATCCCCTGAGTAAGGACCTGGAACCCCCGGAATCTCACAGCACTCAGAGATGGGGCTGGTGTGCAACAGTACATTCGTTTTATTTATGCTTACATTTTCCTACAAAGTACATAAAAATCTGAGTGTTACATCTGACAATGTCCTACTAACAGGTAACCCATGAAATTGAATGATCTAAGAAACTCATGTCCATTAATTTCAATAGGATTACCCTGATTATTTTAAAATACAGGTAACTCACTGTCAGGGAACTGCCATCAGAGCCAGAGGGAGAGGGAGGGCTCCAGAGGGATTCCGGAGAGCGTACCAGGAGGGAGAGAAGCAGCCCATCTTCTGGGGAAGGAAATAGCATAACACTAGTGGAGAAGGGGGGCAGATGGGGGAATTGGCGAGGTGGCTCCATGACTCCTCGCCGGAGACCAGCGGGGAGAGCATGGGTCCTCCACTGCCCACACCCTCCCTGCACAGAAGGCTTTGACTAGGCGTCAAAGAGCTTCTTTGCTGGAAGAAGTTCAAGAAACGCCCACTGACGGATTCTGCCAGCGATTGAGACAGCCACGGGTGAGTGGCTGTCCGGACAGAAAGGGTTCACCCAGGGAACTCAGCCAAGCGTGGCGCCGATTTACACACGAGCAACCCCTAGAACCATTACAGCAATCCGTCAGTCCCTGACGTTGCTTGTGCGCAGCCCCGGAGAGGCAGCATGATGAGCCGAACAGGGGCAGCCGGAGAGACGGAGCAACCAGCTGCGGTGCAGAGTCTGGTTGAGAGGAACCGAGACTTGGAGCAGCATGTAGCTATCCTGACGGTGCGGCCGGACGAAAGACGGGCTCAGGATGCACAGGTCAGACCCACCCCAATCGCAAGGAAAGTACCGGGGCTGGTACACAAGTTTGGTGGGAAGCCCCAAGACTACAATGCTTTCCGAACGGAAGTACAGTACGCTTTGGAACTGCAGAAAGATGACTTTGCCAATGACGGGGAGAGGGTGGCTTACATTGTGGGGCATCTGCAGGATGGGGCGCGTGAATGGATCAGGCCCCTAATGGCGACGCAAAATGATGCCTTGAAGGACCTTAAGAAATTCTTCCAGGCGATGGATGCGATGTACTCCAGCGAGGTAGAGCAAAGTGTGACTCGGCGGGAACTGATGGGGTGCAAGCAGGGGAGCCAGTCCGTCAGAGACTACTGGTCGCGTTTTGCGATGTTAGTCCACCGGCTAGGGTGGGATCTGGACTCTGAACCGATACAAATGTTGTTCAAGGAGGGTCTGTCCCCCGCAGTGAAGGACGAGTTGTCCCGCGTATCCTGACCACGGTCGCTGGATGAGCTCACAAAGGCTGTGCTGGTGATAGGCGTACGCCAGGAAGCGCGGGCTCAGGAGAAGCGGGAAACAAGAGGGGAACGTTTCCATCACTACCGCATTCCTGAGATACCGAGGCAGCCTTCCCAGGGGCGGAGCCAATGGAAATTGATGGCGCGCGCGCGCGAGGCTTCAAACTCCAGTGAAGGTCATAAAAGGGAGGGAAAGGAGTGGAAAACTACCAAGAAGTGTTTCCTCTGTCAACGACCAGGACATTTTGCTAAGGTCTGCCCTCAAAGAAAAGCCTGGCAAGGGATGGTGGGGCTACTGGCTGCGACGAGGAGGAGGAAGCGCAGGCACAGGGAAACAACAATGCCTGGCTGCCAACCAGCAGGGGCAGCAGCCAGGCCAGCAACCAATAGAGGTGCCCCAGCCTGACCCCCCCAAAGCAGCTATAGCCATAGAAGTGGTGCTAGAACTCCCGAATGGGCACCCCGTCAAGGTTAAGGGACTGCTGGATTCGGGCAGCTCGTGTAATTTCTTCAGCAGAGACTTCGCTCTGGAGCACCAACTCCACCTGTTGCCTCTAGATTTTCCCTTGCAAGTGACCACCATCGATGGCAGGGAACTTCTGGGGGGGGGGGTGACACACCAGACCCCGCCAATGCGAATGAGGGTTTCCAGGCATACGGAGACCATTGCCTTTCACGTGGCCACACTGGCAGGACCCCCAATAATACTGGGGATGAGCTGGCTGGCACTGCATGATCCGGTAGTGTCATGGTATCAGCGGTCAGTCACCTTTGGGTCAGCTCACTGCATAGGACACTGTCTGGGAGGGGAGAACCCAAGAATGACGGTGGCCAGGGTGGCTGGGCTGGCCGTGGAACAAAGGGGGGAGGTGCCACCACAATATGCTGACCTGAAGAAGGTCTTCAGCAAGAAGGAGGCAGATAGACTACCCCCCCACAGGCCCTTTGACTGCCAAATCAACTTACTCCCAGGGGCTCAGTTGCCGGTGAGTAAGCTGTATGCCATGTCCGACCGGGAGATGCAGGAATTGCGGCAGTTTATTGACAAGAACCTGAAGAGGGGGTTCATAAGGGAATCAAAGGTGGTGGGGGGCAGTCCAGTGTTCTTTGTGGACAAAAAAGACACTAATCAGCCCAGACTTGTAGTGGATTACCGGGCCTTGAACCTGGTGTCAGAACCCGTGACCTTCCCAATGCCCAGGATTGATGACATTTTAACATGAGTGAGGCAGGGGAAATTTTTTACCAAACTGGACCTCAGGGGAGCATACAATTTGATTAGGATAAGGGAGGGAGATGAATGGAAACCTACCATGTTCACCCCCCTGGGGGCTTTTGAGTACTTAGTCATGCCATTTGGATTACAATCGGGGTCCGCCTGCTTTCAAGGATTCATGCACCACGTGTTGGGACCCCTGCTGTACAAGAATTGTGTAGCCTTTTTGGATGACGTCTTAATCTATTCGGACAATGAGAAGCAACACGTCAGAGATGTCAGGGAAGTGCTACAGAGACTGCAGAAGCATCAGTTGTGGGTCAAGCTGGAAAAATGCCAATTTCATGCCAGAGAGGTAGAGTTCCTGGGGTACAAGTTGTCAGACAAGGGCCTAGCTATGGACCCAGGCAAGGTGAAGGCAGTGCTCGAATGGAAAGCCCCCAAAACCTGGAAGGATGTGCAGAGGTTCTTAGGGTTCAGCAACTTCTACAGGAAGTTCACAAAGAACTTCGCTCACTTGACAGCGCCCATCACAGATTGTCTCAGTAGCAAAAAGAAGTTTGCGTGGACAGAAAGTGCCCAGCAATCCTTTGAAAGACTGAAGAAGGCGTTCACCTCAGAAGAGCAGCTCCTGCACGTTGATCTGGAGAAACCCATGAGACTGGAGACGGACGCGTCCAACCGAGCTGTTGGAGCGGTCCTTTTGCAGCCAAGCAGGACTGGAGGCCGTGTGCCTTTTTCTCAAGGAAGCTGAGCAAGTCAGAGCAAAACTATACAGTGTATGACCGAGAACTGCTTGCAATCTATGCGGCTTTTCGACAATGGAGACATCTGTTGATAGGGGTGCGGCATAAGATCCAGGTTTGTACTGACCACAAGAACTTGGCGGACCGTGCGAGTGCTCAACCAGAGACAGATTCGATGGGCCCAGGAGTTCTCCAAGTTTTCCTTCGAGATCAGATATGTACCGGGAGAGGAAAACGTAAGAGCAGATGCTCTCTCCCGGAAACCGGAGTACATGGAAGGAGAGGGACCACCGGAGGTCCGACACGTGTTTCCCGAGGACCGATGGGTGTGGGAGGGAGCGTTGGTTGGGAAACGAGAACTGGCAGGGCTTACTAGAGACGACGCGTTTGCTCAAGCGAAAATCAGGGATCTCCGGGACGGAAGGGAAGACCATGGAGGGTTTGAGGAAAAGGAAGGGCTACTGTACTATAAGGGGGCACTGTATGTACCGGGGGAGACCTTGAGGGGGAAGGTACTTAAACAACTCCATGACAACCCAACAGCTGGGCACTTTGGACAGCACAAGACCATGCTGCTCGTCACCAGGCAGTTCTGGTGGCCAAAGGTGAGGGAAGACGTACGGGAATACGTGCGGGGGTGCAACCAATGCCAGAGGGCAAAGGGAGAAAGGGCTGCCCCCGCAGGGTTACTGGAACCCTTACCTACACCGGAAAGGCCCTGGGAGGTGGTGTCCATTCATTTTATGACAGATCTGCCCAAGTCAAGGGGGAAGACAGCAGTCATGGTAGTAGTCGATCTACTGACAAAAATGTGCCATTTCATAGCTTGCTCACATGTGGTGACGGCAGAGGAGATAGCCAGGTTGTTTGTGGATCACATTTTCAGGCTGCATGGGGCTCCCTCGAGGGTAATCTCAGATCGCGGGAAACAATTTACTTCCAGGTTCTGGAGGAAGCTCATGAGCTTGCTGCAGGTCGAAGTGGGCTTCTCGACGGCGAGGCACCCAGAAACCAATGGACAAGCAGAAAGAGCGAACGGTATACTCCAGCAATACCTACGCTGCTACGTCAGCGAGAGACAGAACGATTGGGTAGAGAAACTAGCGTTGGCTGAATTTGCGTACAATAACACTGAACATGTGTCCACGGAAATGAGCCCGTTCATGGCCAATTATGGGTGTCACCCCAGGGCCTTCCCAGGGAGGGGGGAGGAAGGATGGAGTGTACCCGTGGCTGAGCAGTTTGTAGAAGAAATGGAGGCTTTGCACCAGCAACTCAAGATGAACTTGGAGCGGGCCAAGGAAGTTTATAAGAGGCAGGCGGACAAGCACTGTTGGGAGGGGGAGGCCATACAGGTGGGAAACCGGGTGTGGTTGTCAACCCAAGGGTTACCCCTAATGGTGCAAGAAGTTGCAGCCGAGGCGGTTGGGGCCTTTTGAGGTAACACAGCAGGTGAACCCAGTGGCATTCAAACTCAAGTTGCCTGACAGCATGAAGATACATCCGGTGTTCCATAGGTCCCTACTTTCACCATACAGGGAGGGGCGGGAATTTCCGGGGCGGGAGGGAGGAGTCACCACCTACCCGCTGGTAGCGGAGAGGGAACACTGCAACCAAGCCACGGAAATACTCGATCCAAGGTGGCGAGGTCGCCAGGTGGAGTACTTGGTAGCTTGGGAGGGAGAACCCGGGTCAGAAAACACGTGGGTCCCCGCTGAATCAATCAATGACAGCTATCTGGTGGAGGAATTCCACAGTTTGTTCCCGGATAAGCCAAAACCACTAGCGAGATTCTGGGAGGAAGAATTTGGAACCACAGACGACGAAGGGGGCTTCGTGGGTTTTCCTGCCTCCGAAGAGGAGGGAGGGGAGGTGTCAGAGGGAGAAGAATCAGACTGGGAGGTCCCCCCTGCGGGAAGAGATCCGAGCAGGTGGGAAGACGGTTTTGAATCCTCAGAGGATGGTAACAGCTCCTTCAGGGGATTCCCCCCCATCGTCGGGCGAGGGAAGAGACGAGGTTGAATCAGAAAATCGCGCCGGGGGTGGAGGGGGTCAGGGAACTGCCATCAGAGCCAGAGGAAGAGGGAGGGCTCCAGAGGGATTCCGGAAAGCGTACCAGGAAGGGAGAGAATCAATCAATGACACTCACAACCATTACACTCACATTGTGCACTTATTTTAGATTCTAGATGATCGCAGCTTTGCGTGGGTTGGTGGAGAATAAATAAATGGAGAGCTGAGGAAGCCCACTCTCCATTTATTTAATCCCCAAAATTGTGATTGCCTCAAAATGCTTGCAGGTGCAAACAGGATTTGTGGCCTAGCTATGGTTGTCAAGGCAAGTGCAGCAGATATAATGTCCAAATGGATCTCCATTCTGCATAAATGCTGATAGACTAGGCATTCAAATTACAGAACATGCAGACTGCTATCCACTCTGTGATTTCAATTCCAACACCCAGCCCACTTTGTTTAAACAACTAGGAATTACAGTGGTACCTCTGGTTATGAATGCTTCTGGTTACAAACGCATCAGGTTATGAACGCTTCAGGTTACGAGCTCCGCTAACCTGAGGTAGCTGCTCCTGGTTTCAAATTTTGCCCCGGGATATGAATGGAAATCGCGCGCCATAAATATGTATATGATTGGTTGCACTACTTCCAAACAAATGATATGTTTAAGAAGGATTGTAAAGAGAGGAAATATATTGAAGGAGAGTCTAGATTCCAGAAAGAAATAATTAATAATGATTATAAGGTATTGTCAAAAATGTACAAAATGTTACTGGAATGGCAAACAAAGGACGAAGAAGTTAAATCAGTTATGATACACTGGGCCAGGGATTTTGGTTATAATATACAGTTAGCAGATTGGGAGAAGGTGTGGAAGGAAAATATGAAATTCACTGCATGCATGACGATAAAGGAAAATATTATGAAAATGGTATACAGATGGTATATCACTCCCGTAAAATTAGCAAAAATGTATAAGACATGTAACAAATGTTGGAAGTGTAAAGAGAGGGAAGGGACATTTTATCATATGTGGTGGGAGTGTAAGAAAGTAAAAGGCTTCTGGGAAATGATATATAATGAGTTGAAAAGGATGTTTAAATATACGTTTGTGAAGAAACCAGAAGCTTTCTTGTTAGGAATTACAGGAAGAGAAATTAATAGAAGTGATTATAAACTCTTTCAATATGCGGTGACTGCGGCAAGAATTTTAATGGCTCAAAAATGGAAACAAGAAGAATTACCAACATTGGAAGAATGGAGACGGAAATTGATGGACTTTGCTGAACTAGATAAACTGACAGGAAAAATTAGATACCAGAAAGATCACAAGTTCACACAGGACTGGAGAAAGTTTACGATTTATCTGGAAAATATTTGTGATGAACAGACAACGCTAGTTGGATTTAAAGAGGCTTTGTGATGAGAAAGGGTATTGTGAGAGGGATAAGAGCTGTAAAGATTTACTAACTGGCAATACAATCATAAAGGAAATGTGAAATAAATATAAAATTATGAGGATTGTGGAGGGAGCGGGGGGAAGTCCAAAAGAATTTGGCATTATAGTGGATGTGAATGTGTTATTTAAATTTGTAAAAGAAAATTTTTCTAAAAAATTAATAAAAAAAAAAAGGAAATCGCGCGCCAGAGGTGCACGTACAGCAGGAGGCCCCATTAGCGAAAGTGCGCCTTAGGATAAGAATGGTTTCAGCTTAAAAACGGACCTCCAGAATGAATTAAGTTCGGAACCAGAGGTACCACTGTAGAAATAAACACCCTATGACCCACTTGGCAAGAATCATGGGTTTGCTAGGAGTAGTAATGCATGTTTACAAATTATTCAGTGATCCATACTATGCGGATTTTCTCCACAGCCACACTTTACCAAATTGTTCACAAGTGGCCAAACACAGTAACTGAAGTAATTATGGAGGTCATCTCAAAAGGTCACAGCTTAAAAGCTTTATTCCTACTTAGGCTGTACTAAACATAAACAATAAGAGTATGCCAAGCTGTTGCGTCTATCAACATCCTTGCTAAAAGACTTGTTGAAGGCTAAAACAAATTACCTATGTACATAATTGCCACCTTGCCAACAAGTGTTGAGTTCTTGTATATCCCACTGCAGGGAGAAACAGCTGCAATTCTGAATTCACTGAGTTTCACCTCTGAGCAAAATATGATCAAAATGAAAGGAGCCACAACCCAGGACTTTTGGTATGAGCACTGTGACACATCACTCCAACACTGGAGTCAGAAAGAAAAAAAAATCAAACTGCTTGATCTCTACCAGAAAGCAAACTCTTTAAAAACGCAGGCATTCTAGGCCAAATGGGAGGCTTCAATTAATGTAGCACTTGAAAGATTCCAGTTATTTATTTAAAGCCACCACCAAAATCCTTTTGCAGCCACAACCACACAATGCAATTATCTATCACAGAATTTTGAGGCTAGAAAACCAACATGGCCCATTCAGTGGCCAACAATCTTAGCACAGTTGAAACAAAACATCCCAGGGAAGAATAAATACTAATGAAAAAAGCTGTGATGCCTCATCATTTCATTCATTCATTCATTCATTCATTCATTCATTCGTTTTTTCGTTCGTTCATTCATTCATATACCACTTACTATCCCAAGGGTCTCAAAGCAGTTTATACTCATCTGTATCCACAGAAGATGGTATCTCTTACCTCATATTGGTCAGATATATATCACTACACCCTCTGGAAAACATAGAACAGAAGAATCTTTATTAGGCAGTTTCCATCTATGTCTAGATAAAAAAAGGTAAAAGGACCCCTGAATGGTTAAGTCCAGTCAAAGGTGACTATGGGGTTGCAGCGCTTATCTCACTTTCAGGCCGAGGGAGACAGCGTTTGTCCAAAGACAGCTTTCCAGCTCATGTGGCCAGCAGGACCAAACAGCTTCTGGCACATTGGGACACCATGTTGGAAACTAGAGCGCACGGAAATGCCGTTTACCTTCCCACCGCAGTGGTACCTATTTATCTACTTGCACAGGCGTGCTTTCGAACTGCTAGGTTGGGCCCTGTATATCATACCTTCCAACATGTCAAGGTGAAAAACTGGAACACATGTCCAGTGCCGGGGCAACTCCCAGAAAGATGTGCCTTTTCAGGGTCATGTTGGCACCAAAAAATGGGGGGGATCACAGACCCCCCAAACCCCTTTTTCTGGGGCAAGATAATGATGCCCAAAATGGGTGCTGTGCTCTCACATGAAAAAACAGGATGCCCTGTTGTAAATGGGACAATTGAGGGTTTTGGTATAGTGACACCCTGGGCTCCATTTCTTGGGTATGCTGGTGAGTGAGAAACAGACTGTCTATGCTTGTGGAGAGTTGCTTTCTGTCTCATAAAGGCTAGAATCATAGAATCATAGAGTTGGAAGAGACCACAAGGGCCATCGAGTCCAACCCCCTGCCAAGCAGGAAACACCATCAGAGCACTCCTGACATATGGTTGTCAAGCCTCTGCTTAAAGACCTCCAAAGAAGGAGACTCCACCACACTCCTTGGCAGCAAATTCCACTGTCAAACAGCTCTTCCTGTCAGGAAGTTCTTCCTAATGTTTAGGTGGAATCTTCTTTCTTGTACTTTGGATCCATTGCTCCGTGTCCGCTTCTCTGGAGCAGCAGAAAACAACCTTTCTCCCTCCTCTATGTGACATCCTTTTATATATTTGAACATGGCTATCATATCACCCCTTAACCTCCTCTTCTCCAGGCTAAACATGCCCAGGTCCCTTAGGCGTTCCTCATAAGGCATCGTTTCCAGGCCTTTGACCATTTTGGTTGCCCTCCTCTGGACACGTTCCAGTTTGTCAGTGTCCTTCTTGAATTGTGGTGCCCAGAACTGGACACAGTACTCCAGGTGAGGTCTGACCAGAGCAGAATACAGTGGCACTATTACTTCCCTTGATCTAGATGCTATACTCCTATTCATACAGCCCAGAATTGCATTGGCTTTTTTAGCTGCCGCGTCACACTGTTGGCTCATGTCAATTTTGTGGGCAACCAAGACTCCTAGATCCTTTTCACATGTACTGCTCTCAAGCCAGGTGTCACCCATCTTGTATTTGTGTCTCTCAATTTTTTTTGCCCAAGTGCAATACTTTACATTTCTCCCTATTAAAATTCATCTTGTTTGTTTTGGCCCAGTTCTCTAATCTGTCAAGGTTGTTTTGAAGTGTGATCCTGTCCTCTGGGGTGTTAGCCACCCCTCCCAGTTTGGTGTCATCTGCAAATTTGATCAGGATGCCCTTGAGTCCATCATCCAAGTCGTTGATAAAGATGTTGAATAAGACAGAACCCTGTGGCACCCCACTAGTCACTCTTCTCCAGTATGAAGAGGAACCATTGATGAGCACCCTTTGGGTTCGGTCAGTCAGCCAGTTACAAATCCACTGAGTGGTAGCATAGTCAAGTCCACATTTTACCAGCTTCTTTACAAGAATATCATGGGGCACCTTGTCAAATGCCTTGCTGAAATCAAGGTAGGCTACATCCACTGCATTCCCTTCATCTACCAGGCTTGTAATTCTGTCAAAAAATGAGATCAGGTTAGTCTGACATGACTTATTTTTCAGAAATCCATGCTGACTATTGGTGATCACAGTATTCCTTTCTAGGTGCTCACAGACTGTTTGCTTAATGATCTGCTCCAGAATCTTCCCTGGTATTGATGTCAGACTGACTGGGCGGTAATTATTTGGGTCCTCTCTTTTCCCCTTTTTGAAAATAGGGACAACATTTGCCCTCCTCCAGTCTGCCGGGACTTCGCCTGTTCTCCAGGAATTCTCAAAATGACTGCCAGTGGTTCTGAGATCACATCTGCCAGTTCTTTTAATACTCTTGGATGCAGTTCATCTGGCCCTGGAGACTTGAATACATCTAAACTAGCCAAGTATTCTTGTACTATCTCCTTAGTTATTCTGGGCTGTGTTTCCTCTGCTGAATCATTTGCTCCAAATTCTTCAGGTCGGGCATTGTTTTCTTTCTCGGAGAAGACTGAGGCAAAGAAGGCATTGAGGAGTTCAGCCCTTTCTGTGTCCCCTGTTTGCATTTCACCATCTTCTCCTCTGAGTGACCCCACTGTTTCTTTGTTCTTCCTTTTGCTACGAACATACCCATAAAAGCCTTTTTTGTTGCATGATCACTCGCGCCTAATGATCCTTCCACTTCTACCCCACTAACCAGGTCATCAACATTGATTAGGACCAGATCTAAAATGGCTGTTCCTCTTGTTGCTTCTCCCACTTTCTGGACAACGAAGTTGTCTGCAAGGCCAGTGAGGAATCTGTTTGACCTTATGCTCTTGGCTGAGTTTGACATCCAACAAATATCCGGGTAACTGAAGTCCCCCATTACTACTATCTCCCTTCCTTTTGCATGCTTGGCCATCTGTTCCAGGAAGGCATCATCTATGTCCTTCGTTTGGCTTGGGGAGCTATAGTAAACTCCCACAATGAGGTCACTGATATTCTTCTCTCCCTTAATTTTGACCCAAATGCTCTCACTTTGGCTTTGAGGTTCTAAATCTTGGATGTATCCACAGGTATACACATCCCTGACATATAACGCCACTCCTCCTCCTTTCTTGTCTGGTCTGTTTCTCTGAAATAGATTGTATCCCTCCATTATTACATTCCAGTCGTGGGACTTATCCCACCAGGTTTCAGTGATGTCATATTTAGTTTGCTGTACCAAGAGTTCAAGCTCATCTTGTTTATTACCCATGCTTTGCGCATTAGTGTACAGACATTGAAGTCCATTAATCATTCCCCCGTGTCTCTTATTTAAGGATTTTTTCCTCCCACCACTAGGTCTGTGTGCTGTTTGCTCCATTTGGTCTATGAAATTTGGATGATCATCTTCATCAATTGATAGACTCCTACCTTCAGGAGCACTGTCTCCCTCCCCCACATTAGTCAGTTTAAAGCCCTCCTGATGAGGTTTCTGAGATTTTTGGCAAAAACATTCCTCCCAACCGTTGTGAGGTGCAGCCCATCGCTTGCCAGAAGTCCATCTTCAAGAAACTGCAGTTCGTGATCTAAGAATCCAAACCGTTCCTGTTTACACCATTTACGAAGCCAGCTGTTCACTTCCACTATTTTCCCCTCTCTCCCTGGGCCACGTCGTTCAACTGGGAGGACAGATGAGATGACAATTTGTGCATTTAATTGCTTCAATTTCCTGCCCAGAGCCTCATAGTCTCTTTTGATCTTCTGGAGGCTATTGCTTGCAGTGTCATTGGTTCCCACATGAACCAAGAGGAAGGGGTATTTGTCAGTGGGTTTTATGATTCTTTGCAGTCGTTCAGTTACATCTTGGATCTTAGCCCCGGGGAGACAGCACACTTCCCGAGACATCTTGTCAGGCCCACAGATCACTGCTTCTGTCCCCCTCAGTAGGGAATCCCCTATCACCACTACACGCCTCCTCTTAGGTTTGGTCGGGGTTCTTCCGTGAGCTGTCCGTTCCAAGGTCGCCTGCACATTCCCTGAGGACTGACTTTGCTGCTCGTCTTCATATACCTGATCGACTGTAACGAGGGAGAGATCCTCAAATGGAGTCTGCTCTTCGTCTTCCATTCTAGGGGAGAGGACCTCAAAGCGATTGTGTATTTCTAAGCAATCAGAGCGAACCCTGGGCCTCCTACTTCTTTGAGTCACGTTTCTCCATATATCTGGCTCCTGTGTTGGTGAACTAGCCTCCTTCTCAGGGGAGTCCCCTGTCTCCTCCTTGGTGGAGACGGTGTGCTCTGTTGCTTCCAAGAAGAGCTCCAGCTATCTAATTCTTTGGAGCGTAGCTACACGTTCCTCCAGTTGCTGGACTTTGTCTTCTAAGAGGGCAATCAACATGCAATTGCTGCAGGTAAAGCTGCCTGCAACCTTTGGCAAGATGGCAAACATTGCGCAGGAACCGCAGGCGATTGCAGCTGTTCCCTCACTCTCCATCTTGAGAACGTGTCGTTGGGGGTGGCTACAGCGGTCCTCCATCATAAGAAGCGTGCAGACAGGACAAATAACTCCCCCCCCAAAAAAACCCTAGGTCTTCCCCAACAAACGTTTGAGACTAGTTCCCCTAAATATAAAAGATGAATCAAACTGCGCGCGCCGCTGCCCTGCAAGCTCTGATAAGCTCCTCCCACAGCTAATCACCTGCCTCAACAGAAACCCTGCCCCCTCTGACCTTTGCACAGGGTGAGCAGCTAATCAGCCACAAAGAAACACACACACAAGAAAACCCTTTTTGCTCCTTCTTCAGCTGCAGCCCTGCAAGCTCTTAATAACATGTTGAAATGAAAATTAAAGGCTTGCTCCATTTCTGCCTTCCCACCTGGATTTTATTTCAAAGGCAAGCTGCTGCTTATTAAAGCTCAGGGAGGTCACAATCCTTGAAATGAAAATCGTTTAGAGGATTGTGGGTTCTGGGCTAGTCTCACTTTCCACCATCCACACATTTGGAGCATATCGGAACAGGCTCTATGTGTGTAGCAATAGGTGTGCATCAAATTCCTCCACGTGAGAAACTGCGCTATGGCTCCTCATTTGGAGCAGCTCTAAGGGCATCCGTGGAGAGCACCTTGAAGAAAGTTGGGGGGAAATTGTTAAGTAAATGCATACAGAGCAGCATAGCAAACAGTTTTCAATGAGAAATATGTACTGAACCCTGCTTGATAATTTAATATGCTCAGTAAGTCTACAATTGATATAACAACTAATTTTACAGCAGTACAAATTTAGGAAAAGAAATTTTTCCATCGCAAAAAGTGAACTTTGGCCCCCCTCACCATAAAGTTCTACAGCTTGTCAAAAGACTGTCCATAATCCAGCCTGTCTCCCGCCTTCCCCATCTCTCTGTTTTAGAAAGCAGGCAGCTCAGGCACACATCCTGTTATGTTACATCATCTGCCGTTTCTAGATCTGATCTGGCATTTGGCAGTCATCTCAAAATAACTACCTGGTCAGCCAGTCCAGGGTTCTGTGGCTATTTATATGCTCTGACAATTTACATAACCATGTTTATTCTATCAGTGTACCAAAAGTTAAGGAAACATCTTGCAGTAATGAAGTGCCAGCTTCCTTCATTTGTACATTCAATGTGCCACTTCTAAGGACCAGTTCACACGTTAATTTCTGATCAGGATTGGAAAAGTCATGAAAAATGCAATGGGGAGAAGAGCTGCATGCTGAATACCTTTCAATACACATAATTGTTGTGGGAGTTGGACTAGATGACCCCTGGGGTCCCTTCCAACTCTACAATTCTATGATTTTATGATTCTATGATTTCTGAAGAGCAACGGGCATGGCTGGATTAAGACCTTAAGATTAGGGTGTCTCCTATACACAATTCAAAATAGAAAAAATACTAAACTATATTGCAAGAAGATCAAACCTCTCCATTCTGAAGGAAATCAGCCCTGAGTGCTCACTGGAAGGACAGATCCTGAAGCTGAGGCTCCAGTACTTTGGCCACCTCATGAGAAGAGAAGACTCCCTGGAAAAGCCCCTGATGTTGGGAAAGATTGAGGGCACAAGGAGAAGGGGACGACAGAGGACGAGATGGTGGGACAGTGTTCTCGAAGCTACCAGCATGAGTTTGACCAAACTGCGGGAGGCAGTGGAAGACAGGAGTGCCCTGTCTGTTTCGTGGGGTCACAAAGAGTCAGACCTGACTAAACGACTAAACAACAACAAACTTAAAAAAATATTTTTTTGAAATGACACAAAACTTGCATGTATGCTGAAATTAAAATAGCTTTTTTCTATATTTTCCAATTGCTACATTCTGGATAAATTCTGGATCAGCTGACTCTAGAAAGCATGTCCACTTCCATACACAATAGAGAAAGTGAATCAAGTCTGTCCAGATAAATTGTATTTTTTTGATGTGGTTTATTTATTGCTTATGACTTTTGTAATTATGTAAATCTTGTTATGCTGTAAGCTGCCTTGAGCATTGTTTTTTTAACTGTGGAAAGGCGGCATACAAATAAAAAATGATGATGATGATGATTGTTGTTCTCTGAGTTATTTTTTTAATCATCCTTTTCAGCTGAGAAAAAGAGCATTCTGTGGAGCAGTTAGTAATCATCAATATTAGAAAAATACAAGATGCGATCCAGGGGTGCCAACTCCCAAACCTTTTGGGCCCCCCAATGTTAACAAAAAACCCAGGAGCCAAGCATGGAGCTGAGTGCAACACAGCTTCCCTCCTCCTGCCGCAGAGGGGAAGGAGGCAGAAAGCGGCTCTGCTCCCTGGCTCCTCTGATGTGCTGACGCAAAGCCAGGATGTCGCACGTGCAATGCCATGCACAACGTTGCCCCCCCCCCCGCCATCTTCCTCACAAGTTGGTGCCTGGTGGAATCTCTGCATTTGGAAATACACATTGTATTCTGTCTTCCATTACTGGGTCATGAAGATTGATGTGACTGAATTTCACTTTCCTCATTTCATTAAGCTTTGCACACATATAACAGTGGAACTGCTCCACAGAGAGTCATGCTCATGTCAACTGAGCCAACTAGCTTTTGGGAACCTTGTGGATACTGTTCATCAGATGTCCATATCATTTAGAAAATAAAATCTACTTGATACTTGTTTGTACACTTCACCTCTCCTCTTCACATTAGCTTCAAGTGCATTAATTAGAGCTTAGCAAATAGATGCACAAGACTTGTTCCTAAAATTCAATGCTGTTTCTTGGTGAGCTTAACTTGGGTTGGGAAAACACTGTAAAACTTCATTCAGTATTGTCAACATGGATAGACTCTCTAGTTCTTTCATCTTGTTTGCAATATTTTTTGCCTTCTGTGATTCATCTTCAGCTGTACTTTCTAAGTTATCCACATTCTTTGAGTAGTACTCCAGAACTGCACTTGTTGCCACTGCATGCGCCTCCCAGTGAATACTGGAAACAGATTTCAACACCCGGTCATTCATTGCCCAAATAGGCTTTTAAGGCTTGAGCCAGAGAGATGTCTAAAGTAACTGACTGGCTGAGGGAACCATCAACAGCAATGGGGCCAACAAGATTGAGAGAATGTGCAGAATATGGGAGGACACCACCTGGTTTTGCTGGAGATAAGGAATAAAAAGAGAACAGAGATGAGGCAGAAGAGTTTAATGTCATATTCTCTCTCTCTTTTATTATAAAAAAGATATTACTTTGTAGTAGTTGCTGCCCTTGCTTTGCTGGTGCCTTCTTATTTCTACTGTTAGAAGTAATCCTGTTCCATTTTGCTATGAAATGAGTCACACTTCAGGGTGTAATATCCGTAATGAAGTGGAAGAATGTTGTGGCCCTTCATTTCAGTGAGCATCTAGGGATGCAGCCTGCTTGCTCTGTGCTACTTCTTCACCCTTTGAAAACACAACTTTCTAAATGCTCGGACGAGATCATACATCACCATGGCAAACGCATGTACTTCAGGGGGGAAATCCCCAAAATTTTGATAGTTCCTTCTTTGTCCTGCAAGAAGACCAGCAGCCACGTGGTACACATGGTTTGGCTGGAAATCTGCATTGCAAAAATTCAAAGAAGTCCAGATTTTGAAACATAGCTGCGTTTCAGTTTGTATATTGTTCCAGGAACTGCAAAGTAGAAAAATTCATATTAAAATCTGAAATGAACCAAACACAATATCTCTGTCACTCCCCCCCCCCGCATCCTTAGTTGAGGGAAGCAAAGCCCCTGAAAATTTGTTTTGAAAAGTATCACATCCCATATTGTGCTAATTTCCTCTTCTGATGTAGACTTCCATGGAAGCAAGAGGCCCTTGTCCTTGGTAACGTTTATCAGCAACTTAACAGGAAAAAACATATATACAGGGTGAGTCCTTTAAAATAGGCCCCATGGATACAGGGTACACATGTTCCACGGGGCCTCTTTTAAAAGACTCACCATTAAAATGTTGGCAGAAGTATGATTTCAAAACACTGGGCTGAGTAGGCTAGGAAATTATGTTTGTGAAATATCTCTCCATCATCTTGCAGACAGTTTTCTTTATATTAAGGACTAAGAATCTGCTGTACCGCCACTCTGGCATGTGAAAGTTGAAGGCATCAGAAAGGAGGTTGGGGGTGGGGTGGGCTGGGGGTGGCAGGGCAGGAAACCAAAATTTCCAGCATTTCGGAAATCTCTTGGGGAAAAGCAGTGAAACCAGGAAGTGAGTCAGAGACTCTTCTAGAAGCCAGTCCTTGGCATGTTTTCAAGACATCTAATTTGGCACTGTTAACTTGCATGTGAACTATAATTTGTTTCACCTATAATGGGATCTACTCAGCCAATTTGCGATTGTGGGGTCTATTTGGAACCCTAGTGGGTGCTTTGAGTGTTCCAGAGCGGGGATTCTCCCTCTGATATGTTTTGATTAGGGTTGCTAATCAACTGCCTGTGGTTTTATATCCTGTGAAATAGTGTTCAAACAGGTAAACAGGATCTGGGTTTGAAAAACTGTTCAACTACAGGGGCAGCCCCCACTGTTGTTTTCAAGCCACCTGTGGTTCACTGTGGTTCTGTACATTGCCTGTCAGATTCGTACAGGCTCTCCTCCCTATGACCCTCTTTCCAGGATCTGCCCTTATGTTGATGTTGACTTTTCATGCTCTGCTCCTCCCAGTTTGCGTTGGTTTTGATTTCTTCTGGGTGTTCCTTCCAAGCCCTTGCCCTATTTAGGGGACCAGCTGTAGCGGCGCTGTGCAGCATGGAAGGTCCAGAGTGAGGAATTCAGTCTTTATTGTCAAAGGTACACTTACAAGACAGGGAAAGGCTTTCAGCTACCTGTTCTTCACGCTCTGATCCTGCAGCTTCTGCTGCCTCTGACTCTTGTCTCCTGGTTGTTACAGGCTCCCCCAGATCATGGATCCCTTCTTCCAAGTCAGTCTCCACCCCCCTTCTCCTTATGCCCACTCCTCAGTGCCTAGCCCCCACTTCTCAATGTCCAGCCAGACACCAATATTTCCCCCCCTTTTCTTAAAATGTCAGTACATTTAATTTTGATGCTTGTTGCATATAACCCTGGGATTCAGTAGCAGCTTTGGAGTGTATGCTGGGGGTAAGTGAAATCTCTGACAAAGTCAGAAACCTATTTATTTCCTCAAGCCTGCCTGGGGCCACCCCAGTGAGAACACTCGGATTCTGCTCAGGAGGCCAAAAGCCTAGACTTTAAGCTGGAAACCCAAATTCACAGCTCCACACCGCCCACATCAACCCAAGGACCGTCACATTCATATTTGGGGCTTTTTTTTGTTAATGTTTACTGTTTTGCACTGTTTGACATGCACATTTGACAGCATTTGATAGCCTGTGACAATTGATATTTGACACCTGCCAGAAGCAAAACAATTAAGAGATGTCAGGAAATGCATAGCAAAGCCATTAGAGATGAATCCTACAGTAAAATCTCACATACAGAATTCAGATGGTAAATGTCACATTTGACCTCCAGTTACTTTAGTCAATTTTGAATAAGTACAGCTATCCATTTTTCTTCAATCCATGGCTGTACCTGATTTCAAGATGGGTGTTTTCTAACCGAGGCTTCACGCTGCTGCCAGGAGGTCATGGCTGCATCATGCACACATGCTTTATAGTATCCGTTTACTAGGACACTGCATTCTGCAGTCATTCAGAATGTGATTTCTCTTTACTAATGGAACGCCCTTATAGTCTAGCAAAATATGGTTTGTCCACTGCACCCTCTACTTCTTCTGGACCCTCACCACCCATAAAGAAAAGCTGTGAGTGTCCATCTAGGTTTGTAAAAAATTGAGAAAGCAACAACACTTCTTGGCTGGGGTGAAAAGCACGCCACAATGACAATATCTAGACCTTTTCTGTAATGCCTCAGGCATCTTGGGTCAGTGGAAAAACCCAACAAGTATGGTTCACGCATCTCACTGAACTCTTCTAGGCTGTAAATAGAAATGGAAACACTATGCAGGGCCCAAAGGAATTTCAGACAGAGATGGACTCCTTCCCAAAGTAGCACTGAGTTAAGGGGGAATTGAGGATAGCAGCAAACTACTACCATACTGCTGTTTTATGAGAGCTTTTTGTGCTGCCTAGTCTACATTCAAAACGTCTTCTGATATTTTTTGGAATATAAAAAAGATATGACTTTGTGAAGCGCCAAGAGATCCATGTCACTAGAAAGAACTCTGTAAGATGCTATAGTTCATTTATTGCTAGAAATTTCTCTTTGCAGCAGCCTTTCCTGGACTGTAAGTGCTCATGGTACAGTTTATTCTAAAAACAGTCTCAAAGCCTCGCCAACCTTGTCCATCATCTGCCAACTAGCTAAGCTGTCCTGTGCTTTATTGTCAGTCCCTATTTTTTATTTCAAATTAGTACTTACCCATGCAACAGTGTTTTTATACTTGTGAAGTTTTCTCATTTTGAAATACTTCTCTCTCAGCACCAGTTGCTTCTTGTATGCTGAGACCTGCAGTTTATTCTGTTGCTTCCAGAATATTCAAGAAGAAAACAGGAAGGAGGACAGGAAGGAAGAAGGGCAGGGGTTAATCATAGAATCATAGAATTGTAGAGTTTGAAGGGACCTCAAATGTCATCTAGTCCAACCCCTTGCAGTGCAGGAATCGCACTGTGATAAGAACATGCAAAAGTGCATAGTTCAATTCACTGAACATTTTCCATGATAGTGGGGCACTATGCTCCAGCTCTAGACAGCATTAAACATCAAAACCTCAGAAAGTCTTCAAGATTCCTTTTGGATCCTCAAGAGTTTTGAGCAATTTCTAAATGTTCTTTTGTTCCCACAGTGGCAAAACTATTCCAGCTTTGTTATGCAAGAGGCACACAGTCAGAGAAGGAAATTTCCCTATGGGCTTGCTTCGCAAGAGGAAAATGCGGGTTTGCTTCCTTTTTCTTAAAGCTGTTAATACCCAGGGAATCCGCGCTCTGCAAGATGAAAAAATCGCAAGACGAAGCAACTCGCGGAACGAATTAATTTCGTCTTGCGAGGCACCACTGTATTCACTGCTTCCCTGAAGCCTGACACTGATGGGATTCAGATCCCTGCCTGCAAGGATCTCTTGGTTGCTACACACCTGCTGCCTGCCTGCACCTGCCACAGTGGCAGAGGCTTGTGAGAGAACAATGGCATCCTTGGGCTTGGGGGGATTGTCTTAGGCGTGCTTGCTCATCCCCCAATGGACCCTTTCCCATGTCTGCCTGATGGGGGGGCATTATCAGCATGCTGCCGTATGATTGGTGTGTACCGTTAGTGTCGCCTTGGATACTGGGAAAATGGCTGCTGTGGTCCCAAAGTTCTCTGTGGTTTGCACAGCTGTTGTTTTCTTTTTTCAAATAATCTTTATTGATTTAAATTAAAAACATAAATACATAACAACGTTTAGTACAAGAGAAGAAGGGAAAGGAAGAAATGTAGTGTATGTAAATACAATAACATATTAACATATTAACACTTAAATTTATACTAATGCACACTCACAAAAAGAACAGAAAAGGTTTCTATAAATAAACTAAAAAAGACTTCCAAGTATTCTCATTTACTATATCTGTTCTTTCCTTTGAACCGCACAGTCTTGTATTACCTATGAAGATAAACTACCGTAATATGTAATACAAGGCTGTTGTTTTCTTTTTTGCTTGGACCACACTGGCACTTGATTAAGCTATGCTGGTTGTTGGCGTACATACCTGAATCTCTGGATTTCTCTGGCTGCCATTGAACAGATTTATTGGTAAGGCGGACTGGCCCTTACCTAAGTAGCTGATACTATCATCACTGGAAATTCCAGTAGGCAGAATTATAGAGCGCTGTCAGGCCTTTTGTTGGCATGCCGCCATTGGCAGGGGTGAGAAGAAGTTCAAGATTTCCCAGGGTGTAAAGTCCCGTGATTAACATTTCTCTTGTCCAAATTGGTCTGTCATGTGAAAGCTCTACCTGATTTTCACTCAGCTGTTCACTCTTTTCTGAAGGCCAATTTCCTATGAAGCTGATTCAAACTTGCGCTTAATGAGAAAATGAACAAGTGTCCAAAATAGATAAGGGCTTATAAAAGGAAACCACTAGGGAGGCGAACGATAGAGTCAAGTAATTTTTTTAAAGAATGTTCTTGATGTGTAACATTGCTCTGTCTAAGGATGTTTCAAGTCACACTGTGCATCTTTGGAGGAAGGATGCAGAGGAAGAAGCCTGCTTTGGTAGTGCCAATTGTTTCTGCCCCAGTAATTCCTGGAGCAAGGAGAAGCTGATCAGAGCTGCAGCCTAAAAAATTCCTTTTGGATAATTCCATCCGGCTGGGTCCGATTATCTAGAATTCTGTGATCCTTGGGCATTTTTAAAAATACCCCTGGAAATAATGGTCGTTAAGAGTCGTCAACAGGCTCATCACAGCTATCTGCCAATCACCCATTCCCACCACCCTTCTGAGTAATACCCCTCCCCACCTTCTCACTATATAGAAGGGTCTGGAAACTTCTGTTTCAGTGTATCTGAAGAAGTGTGCATGCACACGAAAGCTCATACCAAGAACTAACTTAGTTGGTCTTTAAGGTGCTACTGGAAGGATTTTTTTTTTTTTGTTTTGACTATGGCAGACCAACACGGCTACCTATCTGTAACAATAACAATGATGCATTTGCCATTATCACCTCTGCCTAAACAGTGATGGCTTTTGATATTCCAAAATGTTTTGTCATGGTTCTGACTGAATGGACTGGTCTGATTGTTTAATGATGGTACTGTATATAAATGCCTTTCAAAAGAAGCAAGGCATGGCTGCTTGGTAAACAAACATTTTAGACTGCCCAAATAAAAGTCACCGAGTGGCCAATGTTTTTCCATAGGAAATCATTCTGGGGAAAATAGGAACTAATAGTGTTTTCTTTCAATGGTGATTCCCTTGGGTATCTTACTCTCGTGGGGCGTGCTTTGATAAATGGCTATTTGAACAAAAACAATAAAGTTTTCTTTTTCTTTTTAACTTTTTCTTAATATTTTTAAATGAACGTACAAACTATTCCCATTTCTCCTTTGCCTCCTTCCCACTCCTTTTTGCACACACACCACTCCTCCTGATTTATAGCTGAAATTCTGACATCCTTCTCTGGCTTGGTCCATGTGGCATCTAGACTGTATATAGATCCAGGATGCCACTGCACACACTTCTTTCAGATTTCTATAAGCTAACTTGGTTTGAAACTTACCAGAGTTTGTTAGAAGCCACAGAGCCCTAGCTGGCAGGGAGGGGCCATGTTTTTTGCCCCTGGTGAAGCCTACAGAGCAGGAGTAGGCAACCTAAGGCCTACGGGGGGCCTTTAACCAGCCCACGAGCCACCCCTGAACCGAGCCGCCCACTCGCCGAGTCCCCACACGCTGTGCTAAACCAGCGCAGTGCAGCGCGGGGACTCGCTTCTGTGGCGCCAGAAATCATGTCTGCACATGCTCAGATGCCGAAAATCACATCTGTGCAGACACAGGCACCGAAAATCATTTCTGCGCAGACGCTGGAAATCACAGCCGCACACACGATCCGACCCACGGAGGGATCTCCGCTGGAGTGAACCGGCCGAGGCAAGGTAAACCTTGCCGCCCCCTGCTCCAGAGGCTCCCAGGTTCTGTGTGTGCAAATGCATGTGGGGTGTGTGCCAAACTGGGTCTTTAACCTGAGTGAAATGAAGCCTAGTTTCACCCCTGCAAGACACGATTCCTGTTTGAACAGATGACAAACCAAATTATTTGACAGTCTAACCTGACCAAGTCCTCCTCCTCCTGCATGGGAGTTGAGGGGAACAACGCGACCTTTGGCCATAAAAGTGGTAGATAAATTCATAATACTAAATATAAATACAAATATAATAGTAATAATAATCTGAAGCCCTGGGTGGGCTGCCCCAGCCTTACTCCACCTAATTCAGAATGCATGTTTTTAGCATTCCCTGCAGAGATTGCTTTTGAGCTTCCCACAGGTATCTGCTTGGCCTGATCCAGCAAGACACTCCATATATTCTCAGGCCAGACAGCTCCCAGCATTCAGGGAAGCATAATTGTTGTAAGGATACACAGGGAATAACTTCAGAAACAATCCCTTGAGATTTGTTTTAAGGAATGTATATTCTAAACCAAATCAAAACATGAGAGCTTCACTTAATTCAAGGTTGTCTAGCAGGGGAAAGCAATATTTAAATGAAGACATTTTTAAAAACTGGCGTGGTGTGAAGTAATTCAAACTTTCTGTAGCTATCCAGAGACCTGAAATACTGACACATTGGCTCTCTTTCATTTTATTAATGAATCCTTCTATCATTGTCTACCAGGGCTGGGTCCACAATTGCCTTTCGAACAAAGCCATTATCAGCTTCATGATCAGCTGGACCCCAAATCCATTAGAAAAGCACACCTAACAACAATAAGATGAAGAAGAGTTTGGAATTGATATCCCACTTTATCACTCCCCTTCAGGAGCCTCAAAGCGGCTCACATTCTCCTTTCCCTTCCTCCCCCACAACAAACACTCAGTGAGGTGAGTGGGGCTGAGAGACTTCAGAGAAGTGTGACTGGCCCAAGGTCACCCAGCAGATGCATGTGGAGGAGCGGGGAAGCGAACCCGGTTCACCAGATTACTAATCTACCGCTCTTAACCACTACACCACACTGGCTCCTACAACATCTTACTTCCTGGCAGAGGGGTGTGTGTGTGTGTGTGTGTGTGTGTGTATACACAGCACTTTTGAGTGGAACTAAACCTTACAAAGGGAAAATGTGTATCTCTCATGATTGAATGTGGTGGAGGGGGGATTGGAAAAGGGTAAAGAGGTTGTAGTGACTTCACACATTACCTAGAAGTAAACCACCACCTATGGATGCGAATTGGCTCCCTGCCCATGTAACAATTGTAGAACAATTCTAGGTCAGCCTGCAACTTTCCCTGGACAACTATGGTATATTCACTGTTCTTGTGTTGTTTAGTCGTTTAGTCGTGTCCGACTCTTCATGACCCCCTGGACCAGAGCACGCCAGGGACTCCTGCCTTCCACTGCCTCCTGCAGTTTGGTCAAACTCATTCTGGTGGCTTCGAGAACACTATCCAACCATCTCGTCCTCTGTCGTTCCCTTCTCCTTGTGCCCTCAATCTTTCCCAACATCAGGGTCTTTTCCAGGGAGTCTTCTCTTCTCCTGAGGTGGCCAAAGTATTGGAGCCTCAACTTCAGTCTCTGTCCTTCCAGTGAGCACTCAGGGCTGATTTCCTTCAGAATGGAGAGGTTTGATCTTCTTGCAGTCCATGGGACTCTCAAGAGTCTCCTCCAGCACCATAATTCAAAAGCATCAATTCTTCGGCGATCAGCCTTGATTATGGTCCAGCTCTCACTTCCATACATCACTACTGGAAAATCCATAGCTTTAACTATACAGACCTTTGTCGGCAAGGTGATATCTCTGCTTTTTAAGATGCTGTCTAGGTTTGCCATCGCCTTTCTCCCAAGAATCAGGAGTCTTTTAATTTTGTGGCTGCTGTCACCATCTGCAGTGATCATGGAGCCCAAGAAAGTAAAATCTCTCACTGCCTCCATTTCTTCCCCTTCTATTTGCCAGGAGGTGGCCATGATCTTCGTTTTTTTGATGTTGAGCTTCAGACCATATTTTGCGCTCTCCTCTTTCACCCTCATTAAAAGGTTCTTTAATTCCTCCTCACTTTCTGCCATCAAGGTTGTGTCATCTGCATATCTGAGGTTGTTGATATTTCTTCCGGCAATCTTAATTCCGGTTTGGGATTCATCCAGCCCAGCCTTTCGCATGATGAATTCTGCCTATAAGTTAAATAAGCAGGGAGACAAAATACAGCCTTGTCATACTCCTTTCCCAATTTTGAACCAATCAGTTGTTCCATATCCAGTTCTAACTGTAGCTTCTTGTCCCACATAGAGATTTCTCAGGAGACAGATGAGGTGATCAGGCACTCCCATTTCTTTAAGAACTTGCCATAGTTTGCTGTGGTCGACACAGTCAAAGGCTTTTGCATAGTCAATGAAGCAGAAGTAGATGTCTTTCTGGAATTCTCTAGCTTTCTCCATAATCCAGTGCATGTTTGCAATTTGGTCTCTGGTTCCTCTGCCCCTTCGAAATCCAGCTTGCACTTCTGGGAGTTCTCGGTCCACATACTGCTTAAGCCTGCCTTGTAGAATTTTAAGCATAACCTTGGTAGTGTGTGAAATGAGTGCAATTGTGCGATAGTTGGAGCATTCTTTGGCATTGCCCTTCTTTGGGATTGGGATGTAGACTGATCTTCTCCAATCCTCTGGCCACCGCTGAGTTTTCCAAACTTGCTGGCTTATTGAGTGTAGCACCTTAACAGCATCATCTTTTAAAATTTAAAATAGTTCAGATGTAATATCATCACTTCCACTGGCCTTGTTATTAGCAGTGCTTTCTAAGGCCCATTTGACTTCACTCTCCAGGATGTCTGGCTCAAGGTCAGCAACCACACTACCTGGGATGTGCGAGACATCCATATCTTTCTGGTATAATTCCTCTGTGTATTCTTGCCACCTCTTCTTGATGTCTTCTGCTTCTGTTAGGTCCTTACCACTTTTGTCCTTTATTATGGTAATCTTTGAACGAAATGTTCCTTTCATATCTCCAATTTTCTTGAACAGATCTCTGGTTTTTCCCATTCTATTGCTTTCCTCTATTTCTTTGCATTGCTTGTTTAAGAAGGCCTTCTTGTCTCTCCTTGCTATTTTTTGGAAATCTGCATTCAGTTTCCTGTATCGTTCGCTATCTCCCTCACATTTTGCTTGCCTTCTCTCCCCCGCTATTTGTAAGGCCTCGTTGGACAGCCACTTTGCTTTCTTGCATTTCCTTTTCATTGGGATGGTTTTCGTTGCTGCCTCCTGTATAATGTTACGAGCCTCCGTCCATAGTTCTTCAGGTACTTTGTCCACCAAATCTAAATCCTTAAACCTGTTCCTCACTTCCATTGTGCATTCATAAGGGATTTGATTTAGATTGTATCTTACTGGCCCAGTGGTTTTTCCTACTTTCTTCAGTTTAAGCTTGAATTTTGCTATAAGAAGCTGATGATCTGAGCCATAGTCAGCTCTAGGTCTTGTTTTTGCTGACTGTATAGAGCTTCTCCATCTTTGGCTGCAGAGAATATAAGCAATCTGATTTCGATGCTGCCCATCTGGTGATGTCCATGTGTAGAGTCGTCTCTTGTGTTGTTGGAAAAGAGTGTTTGTGATGACCAGCCTGTTCTCTTGGCAGAACTCTATTAGCCTTTGCCCTGCTTCGTTTTGAACTTACAACAACACTTACATACACAATATGCATAATATTACATATATTCAGTCTACATACACAACCTTTGCTTAAAAAAGAAAGAAAAGAAAAGATAAAAAATAAAAGATAAATAAATGAAATTATTAAAATAAACTTCCGATTGTTCTCATTGTACTATATCTGAATTTGTTTTTTTACACATTGTACTTTCTTGTTGTTTTATGTTTTTCCAATTCTTTTTTTAAAAAATATTTTTTATCACCAGTAACTTACAAGAATTATTCTAGATCTGCCAGGAGATTTTTGTTATCACAATAGTTTCTCAAATACTCTTTAAATACTATCCATTCTTTGTTCATCTTCTGTATTGTATGCCCTCTAACTCTCCCTGTCATTTTTGCCAATTGTATGTATTCTATCATTTGTACCTGCCCTTCGGTCTTTCTGGGGGTAGTCTCACTTTTCCAGTTCTTTGCCACTAATATTCTGGCTGCTGCTGTTGCATACATGAAGAGTGGTCTAGCATTTTCCTTAATTTCTATTGACATAATTCCTAGAAGGAAGGCTTCTGGGTTTTTTTGTAAATGGGAATTTGAACATCTTTTAAAATTCATTATATATAATATTCTAAAACTCTCTTATTTTCTCGCATTCCCACCACATGTGCATATATGAGCCCACCCCCTTTTTACATCTCCAGCACATCTCTGATCTGTTCTTCTACATTTTGGCCAATTTGGCCGGGGTAAGGTGCCATCTATATTGCATTTTAATGACATTTTCTCTAAGATTGTAACATAATGTAAATTTAATATCCTCGCATGAAGTCTTGGCTTTGCAATTTTGGGAGAGGGGAGACTGCCCGCTGGGGGGCGGGGGAGGCCCCCTAGATCCAGAGGCCCTAAGCTGCAGCCTACTTAAAGGTAAAGGTAAAGGTACCCCTGCCCGTACAGGCCAGTCTTGACAGACTCTGGGGTTGTGCGCCCATCTCACTCAAGAGGCCGGGGGCCAGCGCTGTCCGGAGACACTTCCGGGTCACGTGGCCAGCGTGACAAAGCTGCATCTGGCGAGCCAGCGCAGCACACGGAAACGCCGTTTACCTTCCCACCAGTAAGTGGTCCCTATTTATCTACTTGCACCCGGGGGTGCTTTCAAACTGCTAGGTTGGCAGGCGCTGGGACCGAGCAGCGGGAGCGCACCCCGCCGCGGGGATTCGAACCGCCGACCTTTCGATCGGCAAGCCCTAGGCACTGAGGCTTTTACCCACAGCGCCACCCGCGTCCCTGCAGCCTACTTAGCCTATACATAAATCTGGCACTGACCCTCACAACTGATGAATGGCCATTGAATATTATTAGCTAATTGATACACAGCTAGCATGCCAAAAATAGCTTCTAAACAGAGTCTTTTGCAGATGCACCTGAAGTTGTGGGGCCTCTTTTCAAGGCTCTGCCGCCACCTTGTTCATTAAAAACACAGATAATAACATATGAAGTGGGGTAGCCCTTGGCTCTTATTCTTGCTCTGCAGTGACTTTATGGCTCTGTGATGATGGGCACTTTTAGAGTAACACCCCAGAATAAAAATAGCCTAAGAAATGAACGACTATGGCTGGAATTTCCAGCTACGTAATCAGTGGCATAGCGTGGGGGGTGCAGGGGGGGCCGGCCGCAACATCTGGGGGTTAGGGTTAGGGGGCGCAAATCCACGGGTTAGGGGGCGCAAATTCAGGGGTTAGGGGGCACAAATTACTTGCCTTGCCCCGGGTGCTGACAACCCACGCTACGCCACTGTATGTAATTGGTTAGGGCTAGCTCTTTAATTAATCAGCTAAATCTGTAAAACCAAGTAAAACTGCTTTGCATGTTAGCCCACAAAAGCTACTGTCTCTCTATATTTTTCTTAGTCTCCCCGTCCAGAATAAATGGCGATATTCATTTGAGGCACATCAGTGGCCTGAAGGAAGCACCTCCTTTTTGCAAAAAGTTTCCCAGCCAAGTTGCCAGGAGGAAATTCTCACTTGCCACATGGGGCCAAGTGAGCGGCTATTTTCATGCCTGGACTAAAACAGTTAAAGCTTGAAGCCACAATCTATAATCCTTACACAACTGTTCTAGACAGATTGCTTCCCTGGACAAAGAGAATTGAACTGTGATTCAATTAACATCAATCTACCCAGAAACTTATTGCGTTCTTAGAGCAGCCAAATAATAGATCATCTGCCTGGAATGTGAAAAACAAGAAGAATCCTCAAACTGCTTTTTAATTTTGTTCTGCCCACTATCTTCCTGGAAGATTAAGGGCCTCTATGTGGCTTGAATACTTACATTTCCCTTGCTTGCTTTCAAACACTGAGAGCAGCTCTGGTGAAAAATCATATCTGTATCTGTGTCTCTTTCCCCATGACAAATACAACATCATTCTGTGCCATACAATCTAGAATCTTAGGAATCAAGCAGATCCACCTAGCTGATGTCACAAACAAGGACAAAGAGTGTTATGTACTACAATTAGGGAGGAGGGGGGAGATAAATTTGATTTTGTTTGCATTTTGTTTGCATTTGAATGAGAAACTACCCAAATGCAGCCAGCTTCCCAAAATTGCACTTCTTTGAATGTTGCAATGCAGTTATCCAGCCAACCAGTATGTAGAAAAATGCATATATTGGGGTGGGGGGGAAATGTGCATTTCATTTATTAGTCAGAATAACATGCAAAAAATGCAGTATATTAGCTGAAATTGCTTGCAAAAATATGGATTTCAGTCAAAACTGCATACACAGATGTGTTCATTAGGAGATGTTTGCACTAAAAGGTTGGCTAATTTTCATATGTATTTTTTTCTAATGAAAACCCACAAACTACTGTAGAAATGTTGATAACTGAATTTAAGATTGGGAAGTGAGAAACTGGGTCGGGAGCACTGAAACTGAGAGAGGGGTCCATTCCTAACTACAGTGTAATCCCGGGGTGAACATAGGGGCCTCTGTCCGGAGAGCTGAATGCAGAAGCCAGGACTCTCCCCAGGCCCCCTCCGGGCTCCACAGGCCACACCCCTCAGAGATTTTGCTTTGTGTCCTTCATAGATGACCTGTGATCTGGCTGGCGAAGCAGAGCGTCAGGCCCCAGCTTCCCCACCCCTGAATTGCTTCCGTCCTATAAACGGACACTTCCTCAGCTGGGACAGAAGCCAAACAGGCTGACAGAGGGGGGACAGAGTGTTCTGCTTCATCATTCTGACACAGCTGGCCATGGAAGATGAAATAGTTCTCTTCCTCCATGGACAGTTTGCTGTGTTTTCTTCATGCTGAGCTCTGAAGAATAAGCCTCTTTCTGAGTGCACAGCATGGAAGCTGTGTGTGTGTGTGTGTGTGTGTGTGTGTGTGTGTGAGAGAGAGAGAGAGAGAGAGAGAGAGAGAGTGAGAGAGGGGGGGCAGAGTGGTGGAATGTGACGTGTGCATGTCTGTTTTGGGCCTGGCCGCTCTGGGCTCTGGACCTGCCTGCATTAGGCCAGTGGTGTAGTGTGGGTTGCCAGTGCCCGGCGCAGCAAGGAAACAGGGTGGGAGGGAGGGAAATGGACGGAGTACGCATTCAACTGCTTCATGGTGTCCGAGTCACCCAGGAGATTGCAGCTGCAGAGGAAAAAAGTCATTCTGTTGCCTGCAAATGTCACTCCTGGTTCACACGGAGAAGCCTTTTTCAAATGGAGCCCAGTCACAGAAGTGCACAGCTGTATTGAGGCAGCACCAGGAGTTGAAGTTTTGCCTCCCCTAACAGCTGCGCTGGGGGCAACCACCCCTGTGCCCCCCCATGCCACTCTGCTAGGCTTTGACCCTCCCTCCCTCCCACTCACTCACTTACTCACTGCCAGTATGCAACTCCTGATCAATTCCTTCAGAAGGAAAATGACCCTCTGAATCAAAAAACGATTCCCATCCCTACTCTACACCCTTCTCTCTGTGTCTTCCTGTGTCCACTGACTGCAAGTTTTCAGCATTCAGGAGAGCTGATGAGATACTGCTGCTTCTAGATGGTTCTTTGGCTAAGGAGAGGCAAAGCACCCTGCAGGAAGAAACAGGCTTGATGGGAGGGAGCAGAGCTGAGCGCAGCTGCTGCGCCAAGCTTAACATCTTCCCAATTTGGTTTTCAGTTGCACCCAGGCCATTTGTTTCTAAATTGCAGAGAAACCCATTAGCAGGCTTGGCAAAATACCAAGTTTTCCTGTCATGTCATTGCTTATATTACTAGGGTGGGGGGAAGTGGGGAGGTCAGTGTTTAGTCTGGTTTGTCGTTCTGAGATTCCTAAGGCAGAGGCTACCTCAGGGGATCATTTCATTTTCTTTTCTTGCCTGTACATGGGGTAGTTGCCCCTGGAGATCTGCTCACATGGATGTGGTTGTCTAGCAGCTGATCAGCAGCTTCTGATCCCCCCCCCCCCCGCCATGACTTTTGGTAAGGCTTTTATCTCTCAGAGCAAAAGTCCCCATTCCTTTTGCAACTTAAGGTGTACTCGAAATCAGTTTTTCCCAACCTTCCCATGGTTCCCTTCTGACCTTGTTTCCTTTCTGTGCCCCCCCCCAATAAACATAGGCAAGGGGCAGCTGAGTCTAAATGGTGTTTGATGAAGCCATGTGAAATATACTCAGAGTCGCAAAGTGATTTCATGCTCTTTATTCAGCTCATAGTGGTGAGGAGGAATGAATGAAAGTCCCCTCAAAGTATCTGCTTTATATACATTATTTACACAATGGGCTGCACATGATTGGCTAATTCCGGAATTCTACTGTAAGCCAATCAGGTTGTGGATTCACTTCAATCTGGAGCATGATTGGGTGGTTCCTGCCAACCAATCATACCGCTGCATTGTTCTAGGACCAATCAGACTGCTGCAGTTTGGATCCTATTGTTCTAGGACCAATCAGACTGCTGCAGTTTGGATCCTATTCGACTCAGTACATAACACCATGGAAAACCAGTTCCCACTGCACAAAGGCCTACCTGTGCAGATTGAAGGTTTCACAGAGCTCAGACCCAGGGCCACGTGGAGCAGCTACAGGGTTGAGAGCTCCTTCTCCTTGGCTGCCTCACAGTTCACCTCCAATGATGAAGGGCATCTAGATAAAGGCCTGGAAAGATGACAACTATGCATGGGCAGTTGGTGAAGAACCAGATATACAGAGCTTTAAAGGTGAACAGCAGCAACTCAGATTGGGTGCAAAACCAGATTGCAATGTATCTAGGTAAGGTCTGGCATGGATAGCACCCACTTGAGCACTTTGCCCAAGAAAGGGGTATTTGTGGTTGACCAACCAGGGAAGTCATCTTCAGAAGTGGCCTCTTTTAAGGCAACTGAGACAACTTCCTCCTGTAAAGAAGCATTTGTCATTTTCTGGACTCAGCTAGTCAACCTCTTTCTTTAAAAGAATTATTTAATCATTTTTTTCAATACAAACACCAACCACAAAAGACACATACAACAAAAACCATAATAACAATAATAACACAATTTGACAATTCAGATTTGAATACATGTGCAGAGTCTGTCTTCATTCTGTACCCTGTCATACATAGCTATGCATGAGTGCTAGTTAGTGCATTAAGGGGTTAAGGCAATAAAGTACTACTCTTAGACTCAGCTAGGTCATGTTCCATTACGTCCACGAGAGAGAAAGTGAAGCTGCTTCTCTTCCTTCTTCTTACTCTCTTCTTGCCAAATAATCCACCAGGACAGATGCGTTTGAATTTGCTCAAAGTTAAGATTGCAGGTTTAAAACTATATTGTGTATTCGCACCTAAGAGTAGTCAACCCTTGTTCTCCTTGCTGCTGCATGGAACAATGCAGGAATCAGACCTTTGGATTTAGTAAGCAAAGCTTTTATACTTACGTAACGGTGTGTGATCAGTTCATTGCTACAGGGGTAGAGAGAGGAGGCAAGCATTTTAAGGCAGACTAAACAAAATATGCAAAAGGGTTTAACAACCTATATTTCACACTATGCTGCTGGTGAACTCTGAGTGTGTTTCTAACTCTGCTGGGAGCTCTCTTCCTCTGGAAAGCGTACAAAGTCCCACGTTTTGAATCTAAGTTCCCAGCCAATTCTTTTCTTAATTTATCCACATGTGAGTCAGATCTATTTTCCACCTCTACATGAAGCACCCTAACAAAGTGGCCTCAGCACGAATGTTCAGGTCCCCTGGAACCACTCTCCTGAGGAGCGCCACGCCACCATCTCCCTTGGCTCAGGTAGAAAAACTAAAGGCAGTGAGTTAGCTGGAACAATAACAGAATCCCCATAGCATCTTTCAAGGGAGGAAAAGAGGGGGAGACCCTCTTTGGACTTGTCCATCCTAGACAACTACTGCCACATTTTAGTCTTCCTGACTCCCACAGGAGATTTATTAATGGTTAATATTTTATTGGGACGCAGGTGGCGCTGTGGGTTAAAGCCTCAGCGCCTAGGACTTGCCGATCGAAAGGTCGGCGGTTCGAATCCCTGCGGCAGGGTGCGCTCCCGCTGCTTGGTCCCAGTGCCTGCCAACCTAGCAGTTCGAAAGCACCTCCGGGTGCAAGTAGATAAATAGGGACCGCTTACCAGCGGGAAGGTAAACGGCGTTTCCGTGTGCGGCTCTGGCTCGCCAGAGCAGCGATGTCACGCTGGCCACGTGACCCGGAAGTGTCTCCGGACAGCGCTGGCCCCTGGCCTCTTAAGTGAGATGGGCGCACAACCCCAGAGTCTGTCAAGACTGGCCCGTACGGGCAGGGGTACCTTTACCTTTACCTTTACCTTAATATTTTATACCGACTTTCTGTAAAGAAACCAAGGCTCTGTTCAACAACTTGAAGCAACAGCATTATAAAAAATTAAAACTAAAACATCATTAAAAAATATTACAAGCACTAAATATTACAAGTACTAAAATAAAAAATTAAGAGGCCGCAATTAATAAAAAGTGTATCGACACTTCACTGAAAGCAAATTGAGTGATGAATGATTGTGACTCCAAAGGGAGTGCATTTGCATCCCACTCTCCCCCAACATAATCAATATGCATTTTATGTAAACCGCTTAGGGATTTTGATGATTAATCAGTATATAAATCCTGTTTCATAAGATAAAATAAACAAAATATTTAAATGCTTAAATGACCCAAAAGCTATGGCAGTGCTGTCTTCTGTTTCCTTGGCACTTTAAAGTGTACACACAGTATTTTGGATCTGGCAGCTTTAGCCTACCCTGGCAACTCCAAGCGATTCCTGCCTGGGAAGAGCGTCTTCTGTCTAATGCTGCAAATTCATAGGAAGAGACAAGATATGCTTGCTTACCCTATCAACCTTGTTGATGTCACAGTGACCATTTCCTTGTGACTCAGAGATGGCCTGCTCAGAGTGGGGAGAAGCAAGCAGTGATCTAACAAGGAGGCCTGAGGCAATATAGGGCATGGACTGACACTGTAGCGGGATAGGTAACATCTCAGCCAGTTTTTTGTGGTTTTCTGCCTATGGTTTCATTGGATAGATTGCTGTTATTTCAGCTAAGATGGCGAATGGCAGTGGATCCATGATGGGACATCCACAGAAAGTAAGTGGCTCAGTTTCTGGTCAGCTACAGGATTTTTACTTTTTATAGTCTGCTCATGGCTATATAGCTTCTAAACATAAAGAGATCTGTTCCAGTCTTGGTAGCCGTTCCATTATTCTAGGTCAGCCTTGCCCAATCTGGTGCTCTCCAAATATCAGCTCCAGCCAGCCAGCCTAAGTCATCATGTATGGTCCCTGCGATCACTCCTTGTTGTTCCACCACCAGTCCCCAGGCTCTGAACCTTCTTCCCTTGTGCCTTGGGGGTTCCCCAGCTGGTTCTTCCCACCATTCCTCTGCATCAGCCAGTCCATGACATCCATTCTCTCCTGCACCATTATCTCCTAGAACCAGGAGAGAACTGAAGGAGGAAGAAGAAGCTTCAACGCAGGAGTAGTCTCTGGTTGTGTGCGCATAGTCCATTGGGGGAAAATGCATAAGCCGGTGGAGGATGCATGGTCCCTCTTGCTGCAACTGCTCCATAGACCTGGGAATAGTTGCTGAGACACTAAATGGGTATGGATGGTATTTGGATCCATGGAAACTACTATAAGTGTTGACTTTGACAATAAAGAGTTAACTATATGCCTTGCACATTCCTTTGACAGTCCCTTGACAATTCAGATGACTTTATCATTGGCCTCAAAGCTTGTCACCTCCCATGCTTAGCACAACCCACCAGTCATGTACACAGAGCTTTTGCCATCCCAGGCAGGTAACATGGACAGCTTAATGATCACCTGGTGAGCTGCAATGCATGACTGGTGTGCTGCAGTTGGCTTTGCAGATCACAAATTCTCCCACAATCCATATATTCTTTTCAATCCACTTCCATTAACTGATGAGAAAATTATTCGTTCCATTTATCCATATAGGTAGGTTTTGACCCATTCAACTGTAAATGTACTTGCATTTGAGCATATGCTGTTCTCATCGCGACTGGTCTATTCAGTCACCCCAGGGAAGAATAAGGCCTTAATATCACTAATGATTTAGATGTAATGCACATGGCAACAGTTTCCAGTTAAATATTTTAAATTGCAGATCACAATATTTTAATAGTTACAATTAATGTGAAGGGAACAAACGGGGCCACGGTGTATAAAGCAGCCAAACACCCAGTGATCTTTCAAACATTATAGAATCATAGAATCATAGAATCATAGAGTTGGAAGAGACCACAAGGGCCATCGAGTCCAACCCCCTGCCAAGCAGGAAACACCATCAGAGCACTCCTGACATATGGCTGTCAAGCCTCTGCTTAAAGACCTCCAAAGAAGGAGACTCCACCACACTCCTTGGCAGCAAAAAACTTTGCAAAATCATTGCAGGAGATCATGTGGCCCATACTGGGCCCCGATGTAGCAGGTGGTTCCGCTAAATTGCGAACCACCTGAAAAAGTCTCTTGCTGCTATTTTCTGCACATGCAATAGAGGCGGTGAAGAAAGTCTTCTTCGCCATCGCTATCACCACTTGGTAGGCTCGACACTGAGCTCTAACCCGTGTCCGGTCTGATTCAGAATGAGTTTTCCGCCACCGGCGCTCTAGCTGTCTCAACGATTGTTTCATTGCCCTCAGATCTGTGGAAAACCATGGGGCTGTCCGGGCTCCATGCAATCGGAGAGGGCGCTTCGGAGCCAAAGTCAATAGCCCTGGTTAACTCCACATTCCAGCGGGCCACCACTATGGTTCCAGCTGCCCTGAGATCATTTACAAGTTCCCCCTGTGTAGTTCTGGGCTGCTTCATCACCAGTCTCATTATCATTGCAACTCCATGAGATTAATTCTTGCATGGAGCCCCAGATCGAGGGGGGTTGAGTTATTTTGTGTTTCTTCCATTTGCAAATTATTTCACCAACTGTTGTCACCTTCTCACCAAGCTGCTTGGCAATAGACTTGTCAGATGCTGTGTGGTGCTTTTCCATCCTTTAGTGCAGGGGTGGCTAAGCTTTTGGCCCACCACCAGGTGGTAGCCCTCCTTGACTGCTGGTCATGGTGGATGGGGCTGATGGGTGTTGGTCCAACAACATCTGCAAAGCCACAGGTTGGCCTCTCCGGCCCTAGTAAGCCCATCATTGCAAACAGAGAATGGACAGAGGAGTCCTTTCTTACCTCTGTGAACTATCTCTCATGTGCCATGTTTGGTGACATACAAGTGTCTCTCTGAGTCTTTAGGGCCCAATTTCCCCCCTTTTGGATGGGGGCTGGCCCCATATTTGCAGCTGCAAGGGTTGCAAGGAGAAGCGGAGCAGAGCTTCAAGGATGCAGCCCCTCAGCCTCTCAGGAGGCATTATGAAAAGACTAAACACATTACTTGACATTATCTTTTAAAAATTACTTCTGCACAGAACAAAGCAGTATGAAACTCAACCTTTTAAGACATGTTTACTGCTGTTTAATGGAGATTTAGTGAAGCTTTTCATTATTAATCGAAAATATATTTGCAATTAAAGTGTCTCTTGCAGTGTCATGACTGATGTGCCTTTTTGATTATACAAGCAGAACGTTGTGTGTGCTACTCATAACATATGCCTCTAGGGTAAAAGGAATTGGAAAATAAAACATATTATTAGGATTAGTATTAGTATGTCATGTAACTAAGAGCCATCATCTATGATATACGTGTATAGTTAGTTCCCAGGGGAGGAAGAACGGGAATAGAAGGTGCTTCAAAGCTGTGGACCAGGATAAATAAAGTGTCATAATATATTTAGCCAATGCTAACGTGAAGCATAGAATGTAGTGAAAGCGGGTCAGGGGCAATACTTCCCCCAGGGGGGAAAGATTGAGGGGGGGGGCTGCATGTCAGCAAACAGCCATGGCTGGATGACAAATAGTTTATAGAAGTGGTTAGAGGGTTTATCTATCCTCTGCCTACTTGCAACAAATCACTGCAATTTTTAAGGGCTGTCTTCGAATGAGAAATTGCTTATTCTTACACACACATTCTTACCGTCCACACTCCCCCTGCCTTGCATTGGCTGAGGATATTATTGTCTTCTGCCTTCTCTTCTCTTTCTAGGCGATTCATTCATTCATTCATTCTGCAGGCTGGTTTGGGTGGGGGAGGACGCTTGTTTGTGCTGCCTGGTCAATGGCCAGAGGCACCTCCAGAAACACAGCTGCGGCTTTGCTGCCCATTATTCAGGTCGGGTCCAGCTTGCCAAAATCAAGCAGCCTGCTTTGTCTCATCCTAAGCCCTCCCTCCAAGCTCCACGATGACACAATTGATGCTTTTCCAGCCACAATCTGCCTTTATAGGGAGACACCAGCCAGTTATATTAATTCTCTGCCCCTCGAAAGACAGGGTGCTCTCTCTCTTCCTTGCTCCTTCCATCATCCTATCCACTGTCTCCTCTTACTTCTATTCTAAGATTTATAATACAGTGGTACCTCGGGTTAAGTACGTAATTCGTTCCTGAGGTCCGTTCTTAACCTGAAACTGTTCTTAACCTGAAGCACCACTTTAGCTAATAGGGCCTCCTGCTGCCGTCGCGCCGCCGGAGCACAATTTCTGTTCTCATCCTGAAGCAAAGTTCTTAACCTGAAGCACTAATTCTGGGTTAGCGGAGTCTGTAACCTGAAGCGTATGTAACCTGAAGTGTATGTAACCTGAGATACCACTGTAGTAGCATCATCATAGAATTGGAAGGGGCCACAGGGGTCATCTAGTCCAACCCCCTCCAATGTGGGGCTCAGATCCCAACTTCCCCTATTTAACAGTAGTGATTTTCTGATACTGGTCCATAGTAAAAAACATAACCCTTATTTTGCCTTATAGGGAGCTGCTAGGGCATTTGCTGAGATGCCATGGAATAAGAAGAACAGGGACCTGCACTCCTCAGCAGTGACTACTGTATTGCCATCTATTTTAATTGTTATTTGATATAAGCAGCCTTGAAAACTTTGGTTAGTGGGCAGTGTATAAATATTCCTCAGTAAATAAAAAAATAAAATAAAATGCCATATTAAAAAAGAGAGTTAGGATGTGCACCAAAGTTTTTACTCAGCCCCAATCCCAGGATTTCAGAGATGTTAAATATGCCTGAGTGAGGGTGCATCTTGGGTTTGTTTAGTCCATGCCAGACCACACACCTGATATAAGCTGCCGGCTCCCTCTCTCTCCTCCCTCCATCTCCACCACCATAAGCATAAATGGATCCTGAGGGTAAAAGTGGCTGTGTGTGTTTGTCCTGCAGTTATTCTATAATGACAAGCAGACGCACTTTAAACACTTTAGTTAACCTTCTTCAGTATGCATCTCTCTTGTTTTTTTTAAAAAACATACTCTTATGATTTTGGTTTAGTAGCTGTGTCTTCTTCCCATTGAACTCAGCGCGAATTGCTTCCAAAGAGAAACCTGCACGGAATTGCACTATAAACTGCTTATCTGGAAGATGCTCCATTAAAGCAACAAAATAGTATCAACTTCTTCCACCAAATGATTAGAAGAAATGGCAATTAATACTTTTAACAATTAGCATTCACAAACTGTTTCTAGAATGCCCAAATTGCTTCAGATATATTATTTCCGTAATCCTTGCAGCAACCTTCTAATTGCATTAAAATGTGTTTGTTAGGGGAACTGCAGCACTAAAATCCTGATGAATTTTTGAGGACTTAAAAGGAAAGAGAAACAATTGCCAGTTGATAGAGAACTGTAGTAAAATGAACTTAAGAAGGGAGAAATCAAAATGAGAAATCAAAACTGACAGCTTTGTCCAAACCTGCTTCCCTCACACTCAGCCTCAGCCACTCTGTCTGCACTGGCGGAGGAAGAGGAGTGTGGGGGGAGCGCACCGCCCTCGGCAGCACGATCCTGGTGGGGTGCCATCGCGGCTGCCCCCCTCCCGCCCTGGGCGCCACGCCCCCACAGGCAGTGTGCGCGTCACGCCCCCGGGATGTGCACCAGCCCCGCCTGCTCTCCGCCACCCCCCCCGGTGCCGGAGCATGAAGCTCCGCCACTGCCTGTCATCTGTTTCTGCCATTTCCTTCTCTCCCCCCCCTGCCTTGCTCTCCAATACCCACCTTCCCACCTGTCTTTGCAATGTACCTGTGGGGAGCTGGTACAGTTGTGGGCAGGTGAGGAGGAGGTGACACTGGGCAGGCTGCCAGGTTGACACACAATGGACAGTGGGCTAAGGCTCTTAATCCATATAAATCTCTTCATATTGCAAATGTGGAGGCAGAGGCAGACGGGGGGGGGGGGAGTAATGTTCCCCCTACCCCAAAGATCACTTAGCAAGTTTATGATAGGTGAAAGTTCAACCATGAATTTCCTCGTTTATTTGCATGCAATGTGCAGGATGGTGCTGTTAGTCACTATGTATTCTGTGTATTGTAAGGGGCCATGCAACTATATTAATTTCCCCACTGCACTGTGTGTATTTCCTAGGAGCATAATGTTTGGGTAATTGGCTTTTTTAAAAACGCTCAAGTTGGCGTTTTCATGCCGAACAATGGCAAGGAAACCCCATTATCGCAGAGCTGCATTCTGAAGCGCAGTGTTCCAGGCTGGTTAGTTTCAATGAGAGTCCAGAAGAGAATGTTCCTTTAGCCTGTTTGGTGCTGAGCTGGTGAAAGGCCCTCTGTGGCAGCCAGATTCTTTGTAACAACTAATCAAGTGTTGTTGCTTTTTTAACAGGTAGCTTCTCTGCAATCTCCTTATTGCAGAGAAGCCAAATTACTTCTTTGCAGAGTCTTAACAGCAGACTTTGTAGGGCAGATCCCGGTACCTTAAAAAAGAGCAAATTCCATGCTAGGGATCATTAGAAAAGGAATTGAAAATGAAACTGCTGATATCATAATGCTGTTCTACAGATCTATAGTGCGACTGCATTTGGAATACTATGTATTGTTCTGATTGCCTCACCTCAAAAATGTTATAGAGTTGGAAAAGGTTCAGTGACTCCCCTCTGAGGACAGGTTGCAGCATTAGGGACTTTTTGGTTTAGGCAAGGAAGAAGAGGCGACATGACAGAAGTTTACATCAGATATGCACCAGATTGTCTCCTGGTCTTGTGAATGACCCAGACCTCTCCCTTCCATGCCTGGAGTGTTGTGGGTATTAGGAAGGGCTTGGGCCATCCTTTGCCTTCTTTTCCTCCCCCCCCCCCCGCTCTCCATCTCAGAGATCAATTAAAAGAGGCAGAGAGATCAGACTTCCCCCTCCAGTCTCCAGTCCACTTTAAATTCTTTTTAAGAATTTGCAGCCAGCAAATTTTTAGGAAACTCTTGGCGTGTTTATTCCTTTATTGTAAGTTGAGCCTTACACTGCAAGCCTTTATATGTCTACTCAGAATCAAGTCCCACTGAATTCAATGGCACTTACTCCCAGGTAACTAGGTAAAGACTGCAGTATTATGCTTTTTAAAGTAAAGGTAAAGGGACCCCTGACCATTAGGTCCAGTCGTGGCTGACTCTGGGGTTGCGGCGCTCATCTCGCTTTATTGGCCGAGGGAGCCGGCGTACAGCTTCCGGGTTATGTGGCCAGCATGACTAAGCCGCTTCTGGTGAACCAGAGCAGCGCACGGAAACGCCGTTTACCTTCCCACCTATTTATCTACTTGCACTTTGACGTTCTTTCGAACTGCCAGGTTGGCAGGAGCGGGGACCGAGGAATGGGAGCTAACCACATTGCGGGGATTCGAACCGCCGACCTTCTGATCGGCAAGTCCTAGGCTCTGTGGTTTAATCCACAGTGCCACCCACGTCCCTTATTATGCTTTTTACTCAGAAGTAAAGTCCTGGTCTGGGAGGGTCGGGCAAGGCAGGTGGAAAAGCCGTTGTCAGGTGAAGAACAGAAAGTCTCTCTTTTCAAGAGGACTTCCTCTCTGGTATGTGCCTAATGATTTTCACAATCTCTATTGTTATTATATTTATATCTTGGTGCTGAGGGGAGCCTTTCCTGTGGGAAGTGCATGACATGCAGAGCTCCTGGATGTGGGGAGAAGTGGGGGCTGCTTTCCTTTGCAATATGTGAGGGGGGGGGAGAAATGGTGCTACAGAAAAATGTGAAGTAAAAGTCACTTCAGAGGCTCAGAGGAACTTGGCAAGTTGGCCTGCTCTTTACTCCTTTTCTTTGGGGTGGAGGTGGTATTGCCTCAGTGCATATCCCCGTCCCTGCCTTTGTAACGTAAGAGGAAGGGGATTGAAAGAAAACACAAGGAATGAATAAAAATATTACATAAAACTTTGCATTCAGATAACACATGCCTGTGTATGCAAACATGTGGGGGGTGTGTGTGTGCCAAGCTGAGTCTTTGACTGGGCAGAAAAAATGCCTCGTTTTGCCTTTGGTTAATGAACCAAATAGAGCCAGGATTTCACCCAGCAGTGGACGCCAGGCTTCCTGAAGTCTTGGTCGGGAGCAGGACTATGGCACCACTTGTGAAGGTTGTCTGCAGAGCTGGCTCAAAAGGCAGCAAGGCTTCGACCAACAGCTTTAGAGTACCGTGGGTGGTGTGTTGAAACACACTAGGCTCCATTTCCATGAAAACTGCCTCATGTCATGATCTTGCCGTTTAGCCTCTCCCTATGGCGGAGAAGGGGCACATACCGCCCCCCCCCCATATCCCTGACAAGATATGCCAAGTGGGCAAGTGATACTGAGGCCCATATGCTCAGAGAGGCCTGTCTGATGCCTCTGCATGAGCAAGCCTTCCTGGCGACACCAACATCCCAGATGCAACCAGGAAGCAGGAAGAGACCTGCCCCTGTTTCTGTCCAGAGGTTTGTTGCCCCACGAGGCTATTGCCCATTAAGCCTTGCCAGACTGATGAATCTAGAGAAGGCCTCTTAAGCCCCAGATTTTTAATATATATATATATATATTATCAGTCGTTGTAGTTTTAAAAGATCTCCAGAAGGAAGGAAAGCAACTCTTTCTTTTGGAGAGGCGGTTCTGTGCCATTCCTGCTGTTGCCATCAGGGCGCGCGCGCGCAGGCCCGGCAGCCCAGGGCCCTTTCCGCCTCCCCTTCCCTTCGCCTCAGTTAGATGCGGGTTGTATCTGCTTAGAGCCTTCTTTGAAGAAAAGGAGTCTCGGGCCGTCGAGGCTCCGGTGACCCAGAGCCCAGCCTTTCCTGGGCGGGCGGGCGGGCGGCGCTTTCCCTCTCCAGCAGGCGCCGCCAGGGAGAGCGCGCACTTGGCCTCGCCTCACCGAGGACGGCGAGAATCCCGGAGCAGCTGAGCGTGATCGAAGCCTCTTGCGCAGGATGAGGGGCGCCGAAGAGCCTTCCTTTTGCATTTCGGGAAGGGCCCGTCCCGCCCGCCGGCCCCACGACCCCCAGCGCCGCGCCTCGGCCTAGAGGCGCCGGGGTCGCGGCCCGGGCCGCCTTCCCGGAGGCTCCCCGCGCGGAGAAGCCCTGGGGCGCCGTCCCCGGAGGGAGGGAGGGAGTCGGGCGGCGTCGGCCGGCCTCGCCTCTTCCAGGCCCGCCCCTTCCTCGCCGCCGCCGCCGCCGCCGCCGCCGCCGCCCCGCCTCTCGCTCCCCGGAGAGGCCGCCCAGCGCGGGGCTCTCGCCGTCTGCCTGCCTGCCTGGCTGCCTGCGAGCTCGGCCGGCAGCGCCTCCGTCCGCAGCAGCGCCCGCCTCGCGGCTCTCGAGCGGCGCTCGCCCGGGAGGACGCGCCGGAGCCCGGCAGCCTCTTCCTCCGCCCCCCGGAGCCGGAGCGCCGCTTGGAGCGCCGAGGAAGGGAGGGCGCGCCGGGGGGGACTTCAAGGTGAGCCCCTGGCGAGGGGGCGGCGGCGGCGGCGCGGGGCGCGCAGTGGAGGCCTGCGAGGTCGGGGGGGGGGTCGGGCTCCGCTGCAGCTGATGCCGGGGGGGGGGGGCAGTTGCAGCTTCTGCCGCGGACGCCTCTTGCAGCCCGACACTGGGGCCTTGGCTTTGGGTCGCGGGAGCCCAGCAAAGCAGCTTCGGGGGGGGGGGCTGGCTCGGGGATTTGGCTGCCTCTTTCTCCTCTCTCTCCCCCGCCCGGCCTCGCCCAGGCCGCCTCCCTCCTGGCCAGGTAAGCCCCGGCGGCCCCCCGGCTTGGCTGGTGAGGGAGCAGCTAGCGAAGCGCTTCTCTTCTTTCCCTGTTTATTTCACAGGGAACAGAAAGGAAGAACATTTTTTTAAAAAAATTGTTTTTGTTTTCTACTTTGGAATCCACATAGGAGGAATCTTCTAATCATGGTGACTAAATTAACTGAAATATTCCAGTCATGTAGCTTCTGGCGGTAGTGCAAGGGTTGTGTGGGGGGAGTAACCAAAAGCAGAGTTAGAAATTAATGCAGGGCTGTCTTCTGCTTGTGGAAGTTAAGACAACAGGAATAATGGTCTGCGGGGAGGATTCTCATTGGGAATCTGGCTGGAGATGAGAACTTCCATGGTGATCTTAGAAAAAGGCCCCCCCCCATCACACTTAATAGAAAACGCATTTCAACATGCAGCAGCTGTAAGACTGCCAGCATTTACACCATCGCTGACTTAACTGTAGATGTCAGACTCTGCTTGCCCTGTTGGCTGTATTTACACTACCGGGATGAATTTTTACTCTCCCAAAGAGGCCAGATGAGGCTTTCCTGTTTGTTTACAGAATGCATTTACTCCGGTCTGAAGTAGTAATGCAGGCGTCTTCCCCTCCACCTCTCAGATTTAATGGGATACACATTCTGTTCCTTTAGGGACTGCCAGTATTTTTGGTGGGTTGCTGTAGGCTGCAAAGAGTGTAGGTTTTTGTTTTTGTCTATGGCACTGGATGGAGAATTGAAATATGTGAGTGTGTATCTGAGGTTGCTTCTCCCTGATCCCCCACCCCAGGCTTTCTTCAGAGACTCAGGCTGTTGTGCTGACCCTTCCTCTTCAGAGGCCAGTGTCAAACCACCACACACAACTCCTGTATGGAATTTGTAGGTCTGGTTTGCAGAAATGTTTTTGTTGTTCAGTGACATGAATGTAAATGCGTGATTATGGACTACTCATTGCAGACAGAACCTTCATATTGCTTGACACTGACGTGACCTCATAGGATCTTAGAGTTGTAGGGTTAGAAGGGTCATCTAGTCTCAACCTGCTTAAAAACCACCACCTCTCATGGGAGTCCATTCTACTATTGAAGAGCTGTCAGAAAGTTCTTCCTGAGATTTCGTTGGAATCTCCTTTCTTGTAACTTGAATCCATTGGTTTGGGTCCTAGCCACTGGAGTAGGCGAAAGCAAGCTTGCTCCAACTTCCATGTGACAGCCCTTTAGATATTGGAAGATGGCTGTCATCTCTCCTTTTGGTTTCCTCTTCTCCAGGCTAAACATCCACAACTCCCCCAACTGTTTCTCATAAGGCTTGGTTTCCAGACTTTTGAACATCTTTGTTTCCCTCCTCTACACACATTCCAGCTTGCTAATATCCTTCATAAATTGTGATGTCCATGACTGGATACAGTACGTTTTCGGGTACAATTCAAAGTGTTGGTGTTGACCTTGAAAGCCCTAAATGGCCTCGGTCCAGTATACCTGAAGGAGCATCTCCACCCCCATCGTTCAACCCCGACACTGAGGTCCAGCTCCGAGGGCTTTCTGGTGGTTTTCTCACTGCGAGAAACGAAGTTACAGGGAACCAGGCAGAGGGCCTTCTCAGTAGTAGCACCCGCCCTTGGAACACCCTCCTGTCAGATGTCAAGGGAATAAACAACTCTCTGACTTTTAGAAGACATCTGAAGGCAGCCCTGTTTAGGGAAGTTTTTAATGTTTGAAGTTTTATGCTGTTTTTACTGTTCTGTTGTAAGAGTGGCTGGAGAAACCCAGCCAGATGGCCGGGGTATAAATAAATCATCATCATCATCATCATTATACAGTACTCCAGGTGTTTTCTGATCAAGGTAGAATAGAGTGGGACTGTTACTTCCCCTGATTGGGACACTAGACTTCAGTTGATTCATCAAGGTCCTGGGGGTGAAGCAGTGCTTGAAACTCCCATTGTTCTAGGCACATTTTGCGACAGGGAATTTCATTAGCATGAGCTGTTTCTGAGCTCTGGGTGCAGTACTGCACCTAAGATTTCAGATTAAAACTGCAGAAAGGAAGGAAAAGAGGACTTTTTTGCCTTCCTACTTCCAACCACTCTCTGAAGAAGGGAGAAGAGACCCTCTTCAGAATATTTGGGTGGGTGGGCAGGGGAAGGACTCAACCATGTGAAAAATGAACATACTGTATTTTTCTGTGTATAACACCCCCCATGTATAATACGACCCCTATTTTTTGTGGGGGTCACCAACGCCAATCGCTCTACAGCCTGCCTGCCAGTACATCGCCACGGCCACCAGTAGTCTGCACGCTAGCTGCCAAAAGCAAACTTGCCCACTCGGCACAATCACGGCCGATTGCACGCACGCCTCACCACTGCTGTAAATTGTCAGCCCAGTTACATCAAAATAATAGCCAGCACATGTTTGTCCACTCCCCGCCCCCCGAGATTTTACAACCTCTGTTAGGTAACTTGTCCCAGTGGACTAAAATGGTAAACAAATCACACACACAATTTTTGGAAAGCTATCCTGCCTGCTTGCCTTGGGAAGAATCCTACCCACCACAGACAACCAGGCAAGTAGCTATTTACAAGCCTGCTTTTGGAAGCAATAGCAGTTTTTTTGCAGCTCTTCAAGGGTATAATTAATAGTATTTTCGTGTAAAGAACACAAAAACACAGGCTTTAATAACATACGGAGTAAGTGGCCAGATGATTCTTTCATTATAAAAAGAAAGGTCTAACCATTAATTGAAGGATATATGTGCTCCAGACTCACCTATGCAAGTCACTGTGGTCATATGTAGTCCTTGCCTTACTCTTTTCTCTTATGGCAGAGCTTGCATGTGGTCTGGCTTTCATCTTTTAAAAAGATTTAGTTGTGACATATATTTAGTAGTAATATAAATAAAGTTGACACATTGTTTCCCTTGCACTCTGCATTCTGAGGGTGTGTACCTTTGGAAGGTGTGTTAATTATTGTGATTAGTTTTTGGCAAAGGTTAAAGACCTGGGCAAGTTGTCTGAAATTGTATTGTGAGGTTGGCAGGAAGGAAGATTTAAGCACTGATATTTTTAAAAGTTGTAATTTACAGGTATATTACCAAACGTCTGAATAGCAAAGATTATGATTTCTGTTTTTCTCCATGCAATTATTTGTTTTGAAAACTCATGTAATGCTTTTGGTTTAATAGTCCATGTTATGGTGGCAGCAAAGCACAGCAGGGTTTATGTTTTATTGTGCAATAATATTCAGTGACAGAAAGCTATTCCTTTTCACTTTGTGCATTGCAACAGACTCTGGGGTTTGGTGCTAGGTGGCATCTGTGCATAGCCATCTTGCAACATCAGCACTGAAGCCGATGCTCTCAAACTTTGCTTTTCTGCAGAGATCTCTTTCTATTGCCTAGCAGATCTCTCTCACTGTGACCACTGCACTATTTTTTTGGAGGGTATGTGTGAGGGCAGGAAAGGGTAACATATGCTCACCTGCTGGGGTCAGAGCCACAACGCTTTCTTCTCAGCAGGTGTGCATTGCCTCTTACGGGGAGACAGAGGAGCAAGATGGCGGGGAGGTCAATGCAGGAGCACCAACAGGACCAAACTGCTTCAGAATGGAGTCTGCAGCGTCAGGTCACAAAACGCCTGTGTTATGGTCACCTATGCCGGCATTTAGGGTTGTGGTACAGGAACTTGGGGAGCAAGTAAGGTATGCTGGAGTCTTTGCTTCTGTGTTTAGCAAATAATGCTTTTCTATATGGGAGCGGAGGCCTCTGGTAAAAATAGCGCCATGATGGGCCTGTGGGTTGCTATGCCAACGTAACTTTGCGATATAGTTGGATCGTTCAGTGTCTCAGGAGGTTGGTGCTGAACGTGGATGGGATCACATCAGCTTGCAGAAAACCTAACTTGTGGTCCTTGACATGGCTATGGATAGGGTCAAAGCAAGGTCAAAGCAAGGCTGCCATTTGTGGGGGGCGGGAATGGCCAGTTGCTCCTCCTGTGATTTGGTTATGTCTGAGGAGCTTACGTATCTGTGGCATTTACATCTGTTGGTAGAAATGCACTGGGCCTAATAAAAAAGTTTGTGTTGCTAAAATATAAAAAATTAGTAATAAACTATATAGTTTATGTATTTTCTATATTTAATTTATATGTTTACTATATAGAAAATAGTAATAGACATTTTCAAAATGTACTGCATTTTCACATTTTAAGCTTAAAACCTATCCACGAAAAGGCTTAAAATGTTGGTGAATATTGCTCTGCCTTATATTCCACATCTAGTAAATGTTTTTGTGTATATGGCTCTAATGAAATTTGGTGCTCTCGCTTCTTTATTTTCTGTTGTACAAAGAATGAAGGGGCTTATCCCTGCCCCCGCCCAAATCTCATTAGCAAATAATCTGGATTTTACAGAGGCTGAGTAAACCTGTTACCTTTTTGCCAGCATAGATGCTTTCATAATTTGCAGGACAGCATTGTTTGCTAAGGCCACTGAAAAACTGGGAGATAAGCAGCTCACAGATACTGCTATTTCTTGTGCTGCGGGACAGCCTATAATGGCAGATGTATTTTAGTGACTGTTTGTTGTTGTTTAGTCGTTTAGTCGTGTCCGCCTCTTCGTGACCCCCTGGACAAGAGCACGCCAGGCACTCCTGTCTTCCACTGCCTCCCACAGTTTGGTCAGACTCATGCTGGTAGCTTCAAGAACACTGTCCAACCATCTCGTCCTCTGTCGTCCCCTTCTCCTTGTGCCCTCCATCTTTCCCAACATCAGGGTCTTTTCCAGGGAGTCTTCTCTTCTCATGAGGTGGCCAAAGTATTGGAGCCTCAACTTCAGTCTCTGTCCTTCCAGTGAGCACTCAGGGCTGATTTCCTTCAGAATGGAGAGGTTTGATCTTCTTGCAGTCCATGGGACTCTCAAGAGTCTCCTCCAGCACCATAATTCAAAAGCATCAATTCTTCGGCGATCAGCCTTCTTGATGGTCCAGCTCTCACTTCCATACATCACTACTGGGAAAACCATGGCTTTAACTATACGGACCTTTGTCGGCAAGGTGATGTCTCTGCTTTTTAAGACGCTGTCTAGGTTTGCCATTGCCTTTCTCCCAAGGAGCAGGCGTCTTTTAATTTCGTGACTGCTGTCACCATCTGCAGTGATCATGGAGCCCAAGAAAGTAAAATCTCTCACTGCCTCCATTTCTTCCCCTTCTATTTGCCAGGAGGTGATGGGCCCAGTGGCCATGATCTTCGTGTGTTTTTTTATGTTGAGCTTCAGACCATATTTTGCGCTCTCCTCTTTCACCCTCATTAAAAGGTTCTTTAATTCCTCCTCACTTTCTGCCATCAAGGTTGTGTCATCTGCATATCTGAGGTTGTTGATATTTCTTCCGGCAATCTTAATTCCGGCTTGGGATTCATCCAGCCCAGCCTTTCGCATGATGAATTCTGCATATAAGTTAAATAAGCAGGGAGACAATATGCAGCCTTGCCGTACTCCTTTCCCAATTTTGAACCAATCAGTTGTTCCATATCCAGTTCTAACTGTAGCTTCTTGTCCCACATAGAGATTTCTCAGGAGACAGATGAGGTGATCAGGCACTCCCATTTCTTTAAGAACTTGCCATAGTTTGCTGTGGTTGACACAGTCAAAGGCTTTTGCATAGTCAATGAAGCAGAAGTAGATGTCTTTCTGGAATTCTCTAGCTTTCTCCATAATCCAGTGCATGTTTGCAATTTGGTCTCTGGTTCCTTTGCCCCTTCGAAATCCAGCTTGCACTTCTGGGAGTTCTCGGTCCACATACTGCTTAAGCCTGCCTTGTAGAATTTTAAGCATAACCTTGATAGTGTGTGAAATGAGTGCAATTGTGCAGTAGTTGGAGCATTCTTTGGCACTGCCCTTCTTTGGGATTGGGATGTAGACTGATCTTCTCCAATCCTCTGGCCACTGCTGAGTTTTCCAAATTTGCTGGCATATTGAGTGTAGCACCTTAACAGCATCATCTTTTAAAATTTTAAATAGTTCAGATGGAATATCATCACTTCCACTGGCCTTGTTATTAGCAGTGCTTTCTAAGGCCCATTTGACTTCACTCTCCAGGATGTCTGGCTCAAGGTCAGCAACCACACTACCTGGGGTATACGAGCCATCCATATCTTTCTGGTATAATTCCTCTGTGTATTCTTGCCACCTCTTCTTGATGTCTTCTGCTTCTGTTAGGTCCTTACCACTTTTGTCCTTTATTATGGTAATCTTTGTACGAAATGTTCCTTTCGTATCTCCAATTTTCTTGAACAGATCTCTGGTTCTTCCCATTCTGTTGTTTTCCTCTATTTCTTTGCATTGCTTGTTTAAGAAGGCCTTCTTGTCTCTCCTTGCTATTTTTTGGAAATCTGCATTCAATTTCCTGTATCTTTCACTATCTCCCTTGCATTTTGCTTGCCTTCTCTCCCCTGCTATTTGTAAGGCCTCGTTGGACAGCCACTTTGCTTTCTTGCATTTCCTTTTCATTGGGATGGTTTTCATTGCTGCCTCCTGTATAATGTTGCGAGCCTCCACCCATAGTTCTTCAGGCACTCTGTCCAGCAAATCTAAATCCTTAAACCTGTTCCTCACTTCCACTGTGTATTCATAAGGGATTTGATTCAGATTGTATCTTACCGGCCCAGTGGTTTTTCCTACTTTCTTCAGTTTAAGCTGGAATTTTGCTATAAGAAGCTGAGCCACAGTCAGCTCCAGGTCTTGTTTTTGCTGACTGTATAGAGCTTCTCCATCTTTGGCTGCAGAGAATATAATCAATCTGATTACGATGCTGCCCATCTGGTGATGTCCACGTGTAGAGTCGTCTCTTGTGTTGTTGGAAAAGCGTGTTTGTGATGACCAGCTTGTTCTCTTGACAGAACTCTATTAGCCTTTGCCCTACTTCGTTTTGATCTCCAAGGCCAAACTTGCCAGTTGTTCCTTTTATCTCTTGATTTCCTACTTTAGCATTCCAATCCCCTATAATGAGAAGAACATCCTTCTTTGGTGTCACTTCTATAAGGTCTTGTAAGTCTTCATAGAATTTGTCAATTTCAGTTTCTTCAGCACCAGTAGTTGGTGCATAAACTTGGATTACTGTGATGTTAAAAGGTCTGCCTTGGATTCGTATCGAGATCATTCTATCATTTTTGGGATTGCATCCCAGTACAGCTTTCGCCACTCTTTTGTTGACTATGAGGGCCACTCCATTTCTTTTACGGGTTTCTTGCCCACAGTAGTAGATATGATGGTCATCCGAACTGAATTTGCCCATTCCCATCCATTTTAGTTCACTGATGCCCAGGATGTCAATATTTATTCTTGCCATCTCATATTTGACCACATCCAACTTACCCAGGTTCATGGTTCTTACATTCCAGGTTCCTATGCAATATTTTTCTTTACAGCATTGGACTTTCCTTTCACCTCCAGGCATATCCGCAGCTGAGCGTCCTTTCGGCTTTGGCCCAGCTGCTTCATCAGCTCTGGATCTACTTGTACTTGCCCTCCGCTTTTCCCCAGTAGCATGTAGCATGTAGTGACTGTTTAGAGACACATTATTTGGCTGCCCAGTGCATCCAATTGGCTACCCTTTGCTGATGGAGTTTGTGCTGACTTTGGTTAACACAGGTAAAAACTGAGGTGAACTTCTGATACAGCAGCTTGCTCCTTTCCCCTGCGGAAACCTTAATGGCAGACATTTGGGCTGCAGGATTATGTCTTCTCTGAAACTCATTCTGATTTCTTTAAGTACCTTCACTTAACAAGCAGGAGCAAAGGTTTCAACTTTTTATGTGTTTGGACTTCTCTGCAAGCCAGAGATGGGGAAGAAACCCCATGTATAATGCAAGCAATTTCTTGTAATCCCATAAGCATTTTGTTAGTTGCTTTTACCATTATATGCTGCTTCTTTTTTGCACACCTTCCCCTAATACAGGCATTTGTGTACCCAGATTTGGATTAAAGAAGTGCACTGCAACATCTGGAGAAGTGTGAATTTCAAAGGGTTGCTGTAGTTTGGTTCTTACATTGTTTGGAGAAGTTTATATTAGGCAGGCTTGCATTCAGATGTGAACAAAGCCAAATTTCCCTGCATTCCTTAGATAGGAGCTTTTCATATGAATATTTCTAATTAGAGCCATGAAGGTACAAGGCAGAATACAGCCATTCTCTCTCTCCCTTTCCACCCACTAGTAACCAAAACTGTTCAGGATTTACATAAATTTCTGCTTGAGTCACTTACGCATTCATAATGGTCAGTTCTGCCAAAAAAGTAAAACAGCTCCCCTTTAGAATACCTAGTGCAGGCATGCATATTTGTGGTACGACAAGGTTAAAGTACATAAAGCATTTAAAAACCATATTGTCAGGAAAGCATTGTTTAATGTTTGGATAAGATACAAAGACTTACTGGAAAATAAAACCCCAAGGTGGTTGTCACCAATGGAAGCAAAGGCTTTGAAAAGACTCAATATGGAGGCCAAATGGCCAAAATATTGGGAAATACTGGAACAAGAAGGAGACAAATTGAAACTGCAGAGTTTCGAGAAATTAAAAGACAAAGTGCGAGGCTGGCTTCATTATTTTCAAATAAGAGAGGCCTATAATTTGGATAAAAAAATTGGCTTCCAGGTGGAAAAATCAAAATTAGAAACAGAACTGTTAGATCCCAAAACTAAGATACTTTCAAGAATGTATAACTTGCTGTTAAAATGGAATACTCAGGATGAAATGGTTAAATCAGCCATGATTAAATGGGCACAAGATATTGGTCATAATATTATGTTTGCTGATTGGGAACAGTTGTGGACCACCGGTATGAAATTCACGGCATGCAATGCCTTAAGAGAGAATATTATGAAAATGATTTACAGGTGGTACATGACACCAGTCAAGCTTGCAAAAATATATCATTTGCCCGAGAACAAATGTTGGAAATGTAAAGAGAATGAAGGTACATTCTTTCACCTTTGGTGGACGTGCCCAAGGATTAAGGCTTTCTGGGAGATGATTTATAATGAAATGAAAAAGTTATTTAAGTATACCTTCTTGAAGAAACCAGAGGCCTTTCTCTTGGGCATGGTCGGCCAATTGGTGCCAAAAAAGGATAGAACCTTTTTTATTTATGCAACAACGGCAGCAAGAATACTTATTGCAAAGTATTGGAAGACACAAGATCTACCCACCCTGGAAGAGTGGCAGATGAAGGTGATGGACTATATGGAATTAGCGGAAATGACTGGCAGAATCCGAGACCTGGGAGAAGAGTTGGTGGAAGAAGATTGGAAGAAATTTAAAGATTACTTGCAGAAACACTGTAAAATTAATGAATGTTAAAATGATGTTGGATTGAAAATAAGTGGCATTAGCAACAAAGTTAAAAAGAGTATGCAAAAATGAATTGAAAATGGGTGAAAATATAGAGTTATAATATGTTAAGATTCAGAGTTAAGATAAACGAAAGAGGGTAAGGATTTGCTGATTTGAATATTTTAATGGGAATACAAAAAGGGGAGGTGTGAGGAAGTCAAAGAAATAAGATAATGAGTTTAAAGTTATAAAAAATGGATTTGTTTTTAACTTTCTTTTTTCTATTTTTCTATTTCTCTTGTTTTTTGTACCTTGTATTTTTGTTTGAGAGTTTTTTCCTTTTTTTGTTTTACTGTGTATTTTTGTACTTATGACTTGGTAAAATCTTAATAAATATTCATTTAAAAAAAAGAATAGAATACCTAGTGCTGCAACACCTGGGGATGGAAAGAGGACTTAGGCACTGCATTAAGAAGCTTCATATATTCAAGACCAGGAAATCAGTTGCTGAGAGAGCTTCCTTATCACAGACAACTGTACAGTTCTTTAAAAATTGTGCTTCTGATTCAGGTTCAAATAGTTCTGCTAGAACAATTGTGGGTTTCATCACATTACCATTTTTGTTAGCAAATTCTTCCTTGTAATTTGTTTGTCTTTGTCAGGGATTGCAGAGCAGGAAGTAATGCATACTGACCTCCAATGCCATACTACAGATTTTGCCTGTAACTCTGCGTTTAAACCGTGTCCTGTAGCAGAATGAATTTCATTGTACAGTTGGATATTGGGATGCAATATATCCAGACCATTTAATTCTTGGGAGCCAATGACCCTTTAATTATCAGCGATCAAGACAGACCTGTTTGGAAGTAAGAAAAGTTGTCGTAGTGGGTATTACTTTTGGTGTTGGAAGTACATGATCTCTTTTCTGAATTAGGTCTGTGCTTAAGAGGTCTGACCAGAGCAGAATAAAAAGGTAAAGGTAAAGGTAAAGGTACCCCTGCCCGTACGGGCCAGTCTTGACAGACTCTGGGGTTGTGCGCCCATCTCACTTAAGAGGCCAGGGGCCAGCGCTGTCCGGAGACACTTCCGGGTCACGTGGCCAGCGTGACATCGCTGCTCTGGCGAGCCAGAGCCGCACACGGAAACGCCGTTTACCTTCCCGCTGGTAAGCGGTCCCTATTTATCTACTTGCACCCGGAGGTGCTTTCGAACTGCTAGGTTGGCAGGCGCTGGGACCGAGCAGCGGGAGCACACCCCGCCGCAGGGATTCGAACCGCCGACCTTTCGATCGGCAAGTCCTAGGCGCTGAGGCTTTAACCCACAGCGCCACCTGCGTCCCAGAGCAGAATACAGTGGCACTATTACTTCCCTTGATCTAGATGCTATTGCTATACTCCTATTGATGCAGCCCAGAATTGCATTGGCTTTTTTAGCTGCCGTGTCACACTGTTGGCTCATGTCAAGTTTGTGGTCAACCAAGACTCCTAGATCCTTTTCACATGTACTGCTCTCAAGCCAGGTGTCACCCATCTTGTACAGTGGTGCCTCGCAAGACGAAATTAATTCGTTCCGCGAGTCTCTTCGTCTTGCGGTTTTTTCGTCTTGCGAAGCACGGCTATTAGCGGCTTAGCTGAATAGCGCTATTAGCGGCTTAGCGGCTATTAGCGGCTATTAGCGGCTATTAGCGGCTATTAGCGGCTTAGCAGCTTAGAAAAAGGGGAAAGAAAAAAAACTCGCAAGAACTCGCAAGAACTCACAAGATGTTTCGTCTTGCGAAGCAAGCCGATAGGGAAATTCGTCTTGCGAAGCACCTCAAAAGACGGAAAACTCTTTCGTCTAGCGAGTTTTTCGTCTTGCGAGGCATTTGTCTTGCGGGGAACCACTGAATTTGTGCCTCTTATTTTTTTTGCCCAAGTGCATAGTGATAGCATAGTCAAGACCGCATTTTATCGGCTTCTTTACAAGAATATCATGGGGCACCTTGTCAAATGCCTTGCTGAAATCAAGGTAGGCTACATCTACTGCGTTCCCTTCATCTACCAGGATTGTAATTCTGTCAAAAAACGAGATCAGGTTAGTCTGACATGACTTATTTTTCAGAAATCCATGCTGACTATTGGTGATCACAGTATTCCTTTCTAGGTGCTCACAGACTGTTTGCTTAATGATCTGCTCCAGAATCTTCCCTGGTATTGATGTCAGACTGACTGGGCGGTAATTATTTGGGTCCTCTCTTTTCCCCTTTTTGAAAATAGGGACAACATTTGCCCTCCTCCAGTCTGCCGGGACTTCGCCTGTTCTCCAGGAATTCTCAAAGATGACTGCCAGTGGTTCTGAGATCACATCTGCCAGTTCTTTTAATACTCTTGGATGCAGTTCATCTGGCCCTGGAGACTTGAATACATCTAAACTAGCCAAGTATTCTTGTACTATCTCCTTAGTTATTCTGGGCTGTGTTTCCTCTGCTGAATCATTTGCTCCAAATTCTTCAGGTCGGGCATTGTTTTCTTTCTCGGAGAAGACTGAGGCAAAGAAGGCATTGAGGAGTTCAGCCCTTTCTGTGTCCCCTGTTTGCATTTCACCATCTTCTCCTCTGAGTGACCCCACTGTTTCTTTGTTCTTCCTTTTGCTACGAACATACCCATAAAAGCCTTTTTTGTTGCTTTTAACCTCTCTAGCAAGCCTGAGTTCATTCTGTGCTTTAGCTTTTCTGACTTGGTGTCTACACGTGCTGGCTATTTGTTTGAATTCCTCTTTGGTGGTTTCCCCCCTTTTCCATTTTTTTGTACACATCCTTTTTTAATCTTAACTCAGTTAAAAGTTCTTTAGATAGCCACCCTGGCTTCTTTAGGCACCTTCCATGTTTCCGTCTCATTGGTATTGCCTGAAGTTGTGCTTTTACTATCTCCCTCTTAGCAAACTCCCAGCCATCATGAACTCCCTTTCCTTTTAGTATTACTGTCCATGGGATCTCACCCAGCACTTCCCTAAGTTTTATGAAGTCGGCTTTCTTAAAGTCAAGAAATTGAGTCCTAGTATGCTTGGCTGCTCCTTTCCGCTTTATAGTAAACTTCAGAAGAGCATGATCACTCGCGCCTAATGATCCTTCCACTTCTACCCCACTAACCAGGTCATCAACATTGGTTAGGACCAGATCTAAAATGGCTGTTCCTCTTGTTGCTTTTCTCACTTTCTGGACAATGAAGTTGTCTGCAAGGCCAGTGAGGAATCTGTTTGACCTTATGTTCTTGGCTGAGTTTGACATCCAACAAATATCCGGGTAATTGAAGTCCCCCATTACTACTATCTCCCTTCCTTTTGCATGCTTGGCCATCTGTTCCAGGAAGGCATCATCTATGTCCTCCGTTTGGCTTGGGGAGCTATAGTAAACTCCCACAATGAGGTCACTGTTATTCTTCTCTCCCTTAATTCTGACCCAAATGCTCTCACTTTGGCTTTGAGGTTCTAAATCCTGGATCTCTTCACAGGTATACACATCCCTGACATATAACGCCACTCCTCCTTCTTTCTTGTCTGGTCTGTTTCTCTGAAATAGATTGTATCCCTCCATTATTAGATTCCAGTCGTGGTACTTATCCCACCAGGTTTCAGTGATGCCTATTATGTCATATTTAGTTTGCTGTACCAAGAGCTCAAGCTCATCTTGTTTATTTCCCATGCTTTGCGCATTAGTGTACAGACATTGAAGTCCATTAATCATTCCCCCGTGTCTCTTATTTAAGGATTTTCCCCTCCCACCACTAGGTCTGCGTGCTGTTTGCTCCATTTGGTCTATGACATTTGGATGATCATCTTCATCAATAGATAGACTCCTACTTCAATAGCCTTGGACATGTCCTTCACTGCGCAGTGAACTATTTGGTCAGATAATGTCTGTTTTTACTTCTTGCAGACAAGTGTTTGGCAAGGGGGGGGGAGGGAGGAATCAGTGTGATATTAATGCTATCAGTTATGTAGATATCAATTACAGGTTTCAGGAAAATAAATACGAGAATTTGCGCTTTGAGCAGACACAAATTCTGCATTGCTTAATTTGTTTTTTTATTTGCAAATACCATATTGCTAAATTGAAATAAGATTTGACTCTAATACAGTCGTACCTTGGTTGTTGAATGCCCTGGAACTCAGACGTTTTGGCTCCTGAATGCTGCAAACTTGGAAGTGATTGTTCTGGTTTGCGAACATTCTTTTTGAACCCGAACGTCCAATGGGGCTTTCGCGGCTTCTGACTGGCTACAAGAGATTCCATTCGACTTCCAAGGTATGACTGTATATTGGTCTGGTTCTCTCTGGGTCTCGCTAAACTAGAGTTTGACTTGCAGTAGGAGTTACGGCCCTACACCATTGCTTTGTGTAAGCCCCATTGCACTGGCTTATATTACTAAGTTGTAACCGCAACAGAGAGAGTTCTGCACACAAACGGAAAGCTAAGCAATTTGGGAGTAGAGAAGGGCTTACTGAAAAAGACTTTGTAAGCCATTGAGTTAATTTCTGATCTAGAGATGCTTTACAAAAGTATCAAGGCTTTCAACCTGCTGATGAATGTAGCTTGCTTTATTAAATGTTCAGTTTGTAAAAAAAAAAAAGTTGATGGAAAGATCTGCGCTGGTGATTTGTGGAATCCTTACTTCACATAACATGAATGCACATGTGTGTGTTGTTGTACCTCTTTGGCTGTTGCAAATGACTACCTTGTATAAAGGTCAGAAAACATTACATCTTAGTTGGTGTGGTTGCATTGTGTAAACAAACTAATCTGTTAAATCAAATAGTCCAGGTGATACTTAAATTGTTGGCATAGCCTCATGCGCTGCTGTTTAAGGTGTCAGTATAATCTCCATTTATTGCAAAGAATGTGGTTGCATTTAAACACCTCCAAGACAAACAGAGAAACTGGATAATTAAAACTATATGGGTGTGGATCATCTTTTGAGAAAGGCCTACTGTTCTGGGCTTTTTGGTGTAGAAAAGAAGAGGCTAACTGTAGGCCCAAGATTATTGTAACACCACAAGCTTTGTGAAGAGAACGAAGAATTATTCTCTGTCCAAATATGAAAGTTGGGCTGCAGTTCTCTGCAAATTTACTTGGGATCAAAGCACGCTGAAATTGGTGGGATGTATTCGTGATGGGGTTGAGCTGTTATCCATACACTGGGAGGCAGCAAATATAAAACAAAAAAGATTTAATCATTACAAATTATATAAAACTTTTACCAAGTGTTTAGAGCGTTTCAGAAGAGTCTGTTTCAGTAATCCTTATAAGAACCCTGCAAGTATCACCACCTGCTTTGCAGATAGGGAGATGGAGCTGATACTGAAGAGAAGTGTGTTGCCTAAAAAGGCTGCCTCTGAAGATGGTAGTTTGGAAACTTCAGCTGGTGCAAAATTCAGCAGCCAGGTTGCTCACTGGGGCAGGACAGTTTGAGCATATTTCACCAATCCTGGTCAACTGCACTGGCTGCCAATCAGTTTCTGGGCTGAATTCAAAGTGTTGGTTTTGACTTATAAAGCCTTGAACAGCTCAGGACCACAATACTCTCTCAGTATAAACCTACCCGGACCCTGTGACCATCATCTGAGTACCTTCTTTGTGTGCCTCCCCAGTAAGAGGTCCAGAGGGTGGCAACATGAGAACGGGCCTTTTCTGCAGTGGCCCCCCATTTGTGAATGCTTTCTCCAGGGAGGCTTGCTTGGCACCCTTGTTGCATATCTTTAGGCACCAGGAAAAAGTGCCCCTTTTCTCCCAGACCTTTGGCTAATTAAACAGTGTCTGGCCTTTTAAACTGTGTGTGTGTGTGGGGGGGGTTGTCTTATTGTTTTTGTTTGTTATTATGGTATGTATTTTTGTGCTTTTATATTGTAAACTACCCTGTGATCTTTGAATGAAGGGCAGGGTAGAAATTTAATTAACAACCATACTAATCATAAACCGTGTCTTAGCATGAACACAGCTTCATGCTCCAGCACCGGGGGCGGAGAGCAGGTGGGGGCGTGGCTGGTGTGCGTCCTGGGGGGCATGGCGTGCCGCCCGCAGGGGCATGGTGTGCGTCCTGGGGGCATGGTGCGCCGCCTGCGGAGGCACGAGACCCAGCACGGGGGGGGCAGGCACGATGGCACCCTACTGGGATGGTGGTGCCGGGGCGGTGCACTCCCCCCCGCCCCCTCTACCTCCGCCTGTGCATCCTCATTACTTCTCTTCGCCTCTTCAGTTGCACTTCACTAAGCTATATAATGGCTTCCAAACCTCGGCTTGTACTGTAGCGTGGCTCTCTCCAGACTGATTGTGAGTGCTAACCAAGGTTTGTCCTGTGGTTTACAGTTCATTTTTTGTCTAGGAGAGCTAAAGCACAAGACTGGGTTTGGATGGCATGCAAAGTCGAGCTATGACTTGGCTCAGTGCAGCACAGCAGCAGAGTGGCAGGGGAGGAGCAAAGTGACTGTGATCTCGTTTCCCAGATCTTGTGCATTTGCACTAAACTATGGTTTGGCTTAGTGTGACATGTGAACCAGGCTGCATTAAGTTCATAGCAGAGCCAGAAGCTTCTTGGTCCACAGCTCTTAAACTGCAGTCCTCTGGATATTGACTAAGACAGAAGCCCCACAGACTTTTAAGGGGATTGACAGCCACAAAAGTGTGTGTAGGATTGTGGCTTTCACCATTTTGCAACACTGGCTCTCGCAGCACATGTTGAATCAGTAGAGTTTATTGGCACAGGGTGTTATGGTGCCTGCTACCTTAAACATATTTTTTATTGATTTAAAAGATTAGAAAGTCTTGTGGTTCAGTTATATAGTGAGAAATCCTATCTTTATATTCAAATAGAATGTACTTTATTAGGGAGATCAGCAATGTAGCAATATTCACACATCTAGTAGGCAATGATGGGGTCACTGAATGCAGAATGATGAGCAAGTGTCCTCATGACCAAGCATAGTAATGGTTGGGTTTCAATGACTTGCCTGAAAAAAATGAGCTGCCTTGCAGCTCGCCTATAACTTTATTTTCATTTCTGTCAAGCAGAGGATTTTCTTCTTTGCTTAACTGAATTAGTAATATAGTATAATATCAGAGTGACTGAAAAATTCCCCGGTGGGAGAACAGTGTGGATAATGTAGAATGCACCCAGATTTGTAGAACATTGTGTTTCAATCTACTTTTAGCTTATTGTCAACTCTTAATTATATTTTGAATGTTTTAAATAGTTGTTTTTAACTGATAATCTTATTGTTTTAGACTTCTTGTAAGCCACTTTGAGATTTGTTAGTTTTTACAATCAAGTGGTATATACATTTTATGAAACAAATACATAAAATAAATAAAATGGCTGGATTGTGTATAGCATATAGTCTTTAGTGTGGGATTTGTTCAGCTTTATTTATTCATTTAAAATATTTATAAACTGCTGAACAATTAAAATTCTTAATTGGTGTACAACATAAAACCAGTAACCAAGATCATCAATACAAAAATACAGCCTAAAACCAGTAAAACAGTAGTATAAAAGCATATAAAAATTGGATTTCAGGGAATTCATACAAATAAAAGCAGGAAGTCTGAGCCTGTGAGGCAGGAAAAGCCTGTGCAAAATGATATGTCTCTACAAGACATTTGGGGCAACTGATGGGGTATGTGTGTCTGTGTGGCAGAGGGAAGGGCATTCAAATTCCAGCTCAAATGTGAATCCCAGTAGCTGTGGATCAGTGTGCCGCGGTTCACCAGTCTGTAAAATGTGTACAAGGGGATTAGAACCACTGTGATAGCTCCAGATTATTTTCTTTTGGCAAATTCTCTTGTGTTGCATTTCATTAGATCTGCTGTAATTCAGCAATTCTCTTAAACGTGCTGATTTGGAATTTAGTCCTACTGAATTCCTTGGAAGTGTCAATTGGAAGCAAACCCCTATGCTCTGCTTTTGAGCGTTGGTTCTTCCTTGTGATTTCTCCATTCCTTTATTTTGTTGCTTCCCCAAATTCCCTCTCTCCCTCCAGAAGCCCATGAAGTCACATGAAGAGAGCTTTGTACTCATCATAAATCTAAGCTCTTCAAACTGGGGTGTGAACCTGCAGACTGTTCTGTGGTTTTCTTTTCTCGGTGCCAGTTGAATCAAAGACTACACGACAGAATACGTATCGACACAAGTTGACATGCTGCAAATACGTTGGGGAAAATCAGTGCCATGTTTTCATTCATTCTCTCTGAATGAATCTCATAATCTTGGGAGGAAGACTTACAAAAATAAAACAGGATAGGAGCTTTGGAGAAAGGGCCTTTGGTGACTGTGGGGGATGTGCTGCAGGGTTTGCATCTCAAAATGTTGATTAGGCTGGTGGTTCAGAGGTGGGTGTGGGGGGTGGATAACTTGGGGGAAAGCACTGCTTTCACCCCTAGGGAAGTTACTGCTTGCTTTTAGTCAAGTGTCAAAGTTTCCTCAGTTCTTATGCCAGGGTTACCAACTGGAGCATCCCTGGTTGTTTGCTAGTACAGTGGTACCTCGGGTTAAGTACTTAATTCGTTCCGGAGGTCCGTTCTTAACCTGAAACTGTTCTTAACCTGAAGTACCACTTTAGCTAATGGGGCTTCCTGCTGCCGCACACCGTCGGAGCCCGATTTCTGTTCTTATCCTGAAGCAAAGTTCTTAACCTGAAGCACTATTTCTGGGTTAGCGGAGTGTGTAACCTGAAGCGTATGTAACCTGAAGCGTATGTAACCCGAGGTACCACTGTACGTTTAATAAATTGCTTGAGTAAGCACCACACAGATAAACTCTATGTTGGTATTTATTTTTTTAATTCTGCTTTAAAGTTGTGAGTCCCTTGTGTTGCTGAATTAACCGTTTCCTAACTACCCCAATCACCTGAAGTTGCAGGTAGTTCCTCTCTTTGGATGACAGTCGTACCTTGGAAGTTGAACGGAATCTGTTCCGCAAGTCTGTTCAACTTCCAAAGCGTTAGAAAACCAAAGTGCAGCTTCTGATTGGCTGCAGGAAGCTCCTGCAGCCAATCTGAAGCTGCGGAAGCCCAGTCGGACGTTCGGGTTCGAAAAGAACGTTCGCAAACCGGAACAATCACTTTTGAGTTTGCGGCATTCGGGAGCCAAAACATTTGAGAACTAGGCTGTTTGAAAACCAAGGTACAGTGGTACCTCAGGTTAAGAATTTAATTAGTTCTGGAGGTCTGTTCTTAACCTGAAACTGTTCTTAATCTGAGGTACCACTTTAGCTAATGGGGCCTCTCGCTGCCCATGCGAGGTAAACCTTGTTGGTACGACCCTTATAGGGTATTCTTCTGTCTTGCTCCTTACCTTTTCCTCCTCTTATTTTCTCACTCAGTTATTCACTGCCTGCTGGACAGTTTGGGTGTGTGGCAAAGGATCCTGCAAAAAAGTTTGGGTCCATGTTGCAATTTCCATGCTACTGAGGGAAAGGGTTTGTTCTGAATGGCCCTCACTGAGACATTCCTGATCTTCTCATGGCACCTTTGACTAGAATAGTGAAATTTCACAGGCTAGAAATAATTGGGTGTAATGAATTTTTCTTTTCACCACTGTGTGTGTTCCCTCCCTCCCTCTCTCCCTCTCTTTCTCTCTTTTTGGCCCAAACTGTTCCTCACAGCCACTCTGAATCCAATTTGTATTGCCTATGATGAATAAAAATCATTTCCAGGCAATTAGACAAGCAATTTATTTTTATTTCAGGCATATGCTGCCTGTGACTAGCATGCTGCCTGTGACTAGCATGTTGGCAAATGAGCTAGCAAGTCTTGTTTGCGAATCCGAGGGAGAAAAGAGGGTGTGTTTGTTCAATGGAGCTGCTTTGTTATTGAGAGGAGTCAAATGAGATGTACTCAAGGGCTGGACGATATCTGATTTTCAACATCACGATATATCACCAGCTAAATATCACAATATATATCTACAGTGGCGGAGGGCCTTGCTGTGCCTCGCAGCAGCAGTGGAGGGCCTTAAAATGTAAAGTAGTAGGTTTAATAAAAATAATATATATTTTTATATTTTCAACTAATTTAAGAGTAGTTTAAGTGATTTACTAGTCAAGTTGCAACTACTTCCCCACTCAGAGGTCTGAGTGGAATCTATGCATGTATAAGCCCCACTGAGTTCAACTAAACTTCTACTTTCCTGGGAGTAAGCCTCATTGAATTCGGTAGGGCTTGCTTGTGAGTAGACACGCATTTGCTAGCACTGCTTACCGAAAAACACCTTCCCATCATTTCACATAGTACTCAACCTCCCATTTTGGCATAAGGCAGCCAGCTAAATCTTCTCCCCTCCACCCCTGCAAAGCCCACCAATCTCTCCCTTCTTATCAGAAGCAAGCAAGCAAAAAGATAGTCTCCTTTAAATATTGAGACCCTTCCTTTTTTATATGGAGGAAAGCTTTAGGTGGAACCAATAACATAAACACCACTAGAAAATAAAAATAAAAAACTCTTCCCCCTCTTTTTTGTGAGGAAAGAAGAGCTTTCAAGTTCTTTGTTTACCTCTTTGTTTACTTTGCTGCTACCCCCTGTGTTAACCCTATTTCATAATTTCTCCTGCTGCTCTTCTGCAGTTGCTTCATTGCAAAAATATCCTGGAACGTTTGTTGAGTTTCTCAGTTTGGCACAGAGTGTGTTGGGCAGGACCTTCTCTTAAATGGTTGGCGAGTCACCAAAGTGCAGGACCTGTCGCTGGGGAATGGCAGGATACGGGATACACTAAATTTATTTCCTGTGCCTTTAGCCATCTTATTTTTGCTCAGTCCACCAAGAGTGTGTGCCTATGAAAACATATGGAAAGCTAAGACTCAGTTGTGAAGCTTCATACTCTTGGTTACTTGGGCAGTTTACGTAAATGTGTGCATGTGAGACTTTAATTTCCTTTTAAATAAGGTAAATGTTCCAGTACATCAAATTTAGGAATATTCATAGATGAAGGGTTGGTTTGTTTTAAAATGGTGATGATGATAATTTTATTTATTACTTATACCCCACCCATCTGGCTGGGTTTCCCCAGCCACTCTGGGCAGCTCCCAACAGAATATTAAAAACATGATAAAACATCAAACATTAAAAACTTCCCTAAACAGGGCTGCCTTCAGGTCTAAAAGTCAGATAGTTGTTTATTTCCTTGGCATCTGATGGGAGGGTGTTCCTCAGGGCGGGGGCCACTACAGTGGTACCTCTGGATGCGAACGGGATCTGTTCCGGAGCCCCGTTCGCATCCTGAAGCGAATGCAACCTGCATCTGCACGTCTGCACATGCGCGGGGCGCGATTTGCCGCTTCCGTGCATGCGTGTGATGTCATTTTGAGCGTCTGCAGATGTGCGAGCAGCGAAACCCAGAAGTAACACGCTCCGTTACTTCCGGGTCACCGTGCAGCGCAACCCGAAAAGGTCATACCCAAGGTATTACTGTATGAGAAGGCCCTCTGGCTGGTTCCCTGTAACCTCACTTCTTGCAGTGAGGGAACCGCCTGAAGACCCTCGGAGCTGGACCTCAGTGTCTGGGCTGAACAGTGGGGGTGGAGATGCTCCTTCAGGGATACTGGGCTGTTTAGGGCTTTAAAGGTCAGCACTAGCACTTTGAATTGTGCTTGGAAATGTATCGGGAGCCAATGAAGATCCTTCAGGACCGGTGTTATATGGTCCCGGTGGCCTCTCCCAGTTACCAGTCTAGCTGCCACATTCTGGATTAGTTGTAGTTTCCGGGTCACCTTCAAAGGTAGCCTCATGGAGAGCGCATTGCAGTAGTCCAAGCGAGAGATAACCAGAGCATGCACCACTCTGGCGAGACAGTCTGCGGACAGGGAGAGTCTGAGCCTGCGTACCAGATGGAGCTGATAAACAGCTGTCCTGGGCACAGAATTGAACTGCGCCTCCAAGGAGAGCTGTGAGTCCAGAATAACTCCCAGGCTGCACACCTGGACCAGGGAGTCCCCCACATCCGCCTGCTCCTTTCCCCCCCCAAAAAAACAGTACTTCTGTCTTGTCAGGATTCATCCTTAATCTGTTAGCCGCCATCCATCCTCCAACTGCCTCCAGGCACTCACACAGGACCTTCATTGCCTTCACTGGTTCTGATTTAAAATAGAGGTAGAGCTGGGTATCATCCGCATACTGATGAACACTCAGCCCAAATGCCCTGATGATCTCTCCCAGAGGCTTCATGTAGATGTTGAAAAGCATGGGGGAGAGGACCGAGCCCTGAGGCACCCCACAAGTGAGAGCCCAGGGGTCTGGACACTCATCCCCCCAACACCACTTTCTGGACACGGCCCAGGAGAAAGGAGCGGAACCCCTGTATAACAGTGCACTGGTGGAGGAAGATGAGTGCAGGGGCAGCGCACCGCCCCTGGCAGCACGATCTCGGTGAGGTGCCAATTCGGTTGCACCCCCGCCTGTGCCGGGCGCCACGCCCCCTCCAGAGGCACACTACACCCCCAGAACGCCCGCCAGCCCCGCCCCCCCCGTACCGGAGCATGAAGCTCTGCCACTGTAACAGTGCCCCCAGCTCCCAGCCCCTCTAGACAGTCCAGACCAGCCACCCCCAACCTGCAGCCCTCCAGATGTTTTGGCCTACAACTCCCATGATCCCTAGCTAACAGGACCAGTGGTCAGGGATCATGGGAATTGTAGTCCAAAACATCTGGAGGGCCAGAGGTTGGGGGTGCCTGGTCCAGATGGTTGTCTTAAGGTAACCAGTCTTCTAAACAACTGTACAAAAGTTCTCAACCCTCCGGCCTTCACATGCCTGTTATTAATCTTTTGAGTACGTCAGAGACCCACAAGAAAGGATTCACTCTCTGCCTGTTTATGAACTTTTCTTTGTGTGGTTGACTGGGAGCAGTTCTCACTTGCCACAGGAACTAGGAGCGTGGCCATTTTGCAAGTTGTATGATAATCTTCTGTAGTATGGTGATTCATTTTCCCCCTGGGGGAAATGCCCTAGTGGCATGAGAGCCTTTGCTGCATTTTCCCTCCACCAGAGAGATGAGACGGGTAAAGGAGGAGCTGTATCATGAATACAACAGAACCCTGGACTTCTGATTAGTGATGGGCAAATTCAGTTTGTTTAGGAATTAAGTAAGCAGTGACTATAATGTGAGAAAATTAATCTATCCTGCGCCACCTGCGGATTCCCTTTTGAGCTGTTGGAGAACACCTCAGGAAAACTATATTCAATACTGTACAAGCCTGGCAGGTTTTGTTTTTATCCCAAACCAGGAAATTATGAATTTAGGCAACATTGTTTCCTTCTAAGATGTTTGAATTGTTACTGGGTGTTTGTGTGCAGTTTTTCATGTGTGCTAAACTCAGTCTACGTGGGTTTTTTTTTAATTGTTTAACCATATCAGTTAACAAACATGGATGCATATGCTATAATGTTATTGTTTTGGTTAAATAAATTGTTTAAGTTGTTTTTAAGGAAATTATTATTTTTCTGCTTCCAATAAAGTATAACAGAAAAGTTGTCCAAATATAAAGTTAACTTATTAAACCTCACAATAATTTCATAATTTTCTGTGTCTATTTCTAATAATATAACCAAATCAGTAATTTTTGATATACCTGTAAAAACTACTCTGAAAATTCATTATTCCAAAAATGAAACCTTCATCTGGTTGTAAATATCAAGATTATACCAGCAAGAATGTGTCTTTCTGTAAAAAAGAAAGATTTAGATCAATTTGATTTAAATAAAATCCTCCCTGTTGTTTTTTGTGTGTGTGTGTGTGTGTGTGTGAGAGAGAGAGAGAGAGAGAGAGAGAGAGAGAGAGAGAGAGATGCAGTTATGGCTCCCAAGCCAGGGAGGCTTATCTGCCAACTCTAGAGGGTATTAATTTGTTTTAGCTCAAGTACCATATTTTTCTGTGTATAGGACGAGGGTTTTTGCAAAAAATTAATAAATTGGGGGTTGTCTTGTACATGGAACATGGGCATCTGGGGGAATTTTAAAAATATTTAATTATATGTCTGGGATTTTGGCTTGGGCGGGCTGAGGCGGTCGCTCCTGCTGCTGCCCCCCCCTTTCTCCCTTCCCCCCTCTGGGCTGCATGCTGGTGACTGGCTCACCTGAAGCCCCCGCTGGCTCAACCACCGGATCGAGAGCAGCTGCCGCCACCGCCGCTGAGAGCTGCCTCATCTGCCTCTCCTTGCCTTCTTTCCTTTTCCCCCTCTTCCCCTCTCAGACTCCCACCCTGCCCCCACCCTGCTCACCACCTTCCTCAGCTGAGTTTGCTGAGTGGCATCGCCCAGCGCAGAGCGGCCGCTGCCTTCGCCCGGCTCTTCCTTGGCGTCCTGCTTGTGAGCCTGCCACCGAGGGGGAGCGTGGGGTGCCCCCCCCAGGCACTGCCTTTGCTTCTGCACCACAGTGCACTGCATGCTTCTCATGCTGGAAACTTTGAGGGCAATCGCCCCCCAAAATATCAACAACTTGCTGCCACCAATAATCCAGATTTTCGCTTCTATTATAGAGTTTCATTTTCTTAATTTTGGGTACAAAAAAATAGGGGTCGTCTTATACATGGGGGCATCTTATACATGGAAAAATAAGGTAGGTTTGCCAGCTAGCTGACTGTTTCACTGCCTTTACTCCATTTCTTGCCTATAGTTTGTAGTATCTGTTAAACAAACTAATCTGTGTGAGATGTGTGACTGGGAGGAATCTAAGGGTAAAGGTAAAGGTACCCCTGACCGTTAGGTCCAGTCATGGATGACTCCGGGGTTTCGTGCTCATCTTTCTCTATAGGCCAGGGGAGCCGGCATTTGTCTGCAGACAGCTTCTGGGTCATGTGGCCAGCATGACTAAGCCGCTTCTGGTGAACCAGAGCAGCACACAGAAACGCTGTTTACCTTCCCGCCACAGTGGCACCTATTCATTTACTTGCACTGGTATGCTTTCAAACTGCTAGGTTGGCAGGAGGAAGGTGGACTTTTGGGTGCAGGGGAAGCTGGGTGGGATGAAATGGAATATCTTGGAGGAGGAGATGTCTTTCTGGGGCCTTAGACAGGAGCATTCCATGCTGCAAAACTGATCCCACTTCCCTTCATAATCGGGAGTGCTTGACCACCCATTGCTGCAGAGCAAGCATGATGGAATGGTGATGCAGAGAGCTGCTTTTGCCTGTGTCATCTACCGTCTGTATTCTAAACACTCTTTAATGTGTGTTTAGCCAGTGTTCTTTCCAGAGACTCAAAGTGGCTTAAGGAATATGGGACACTACAAAGTTAAATGTTTCTGCTATACTTTGAATATCAGCAGACTTTAGTGGATGTTCAGCACATCTTCCCATCCAGGGTTCTTCAGCACAGCCCTGCTGCTATCACCTTTGTTTGCTGCTGTTTTGGTACCTTCAAGAGAGGCTTGTGTGGGCATTCCACCCACATGGCACCTGTTGTTGACACAAGATAGAGGTGGTTCTTCTTGCATTGGGGGATGTGGGTGGGGGCAGCTGCTGTTGAAGCTCTGGCAAAGGGACAGGGCTGGCCTGGTCCACCAGGCTGTGGCAGTTTAGATGGGCAGTTGTTGATGCTCTGTCTTAGTGATGTCTAGGGAATGAGCAGCCAAGATATGATTAGGGGGTTAAGGCCATCTTCTTCTCCCAACATTGAACTTTCTACCCTGACTAGTAGATGGAAGAATAGTGTTCCTATGACATCAAGCTAGAAGTCTTGAAAGTGCAGACTTTTCTTCTGGTGGTACCAGGGCTGATACAGTTGTGACACTGAGTCCTTTTTAAAATCAGAAGCCAGGTTGCAGGATCACGTGTAATTACCCCACAAATTTAACATGAGCTCTGACATCCCTTAACCATGGTTGAGGCATGAGATTGTCTGTGATCCTGCAGCTGGCTGGCTATCTTTTTAACGGTGGTTAAACAGGACACAGCATTATATCTGGATTCACCCTAACCCCAGAGATCTGCACTTTGTCACATTGGCCAAAGTTTTAGACCAGGGGCTGGCAAACTAAGGTCTGCGGGCCGGATCCGGCCCAATTGCCCTCTAGCTCCGGCCCATGAGCAGTTCTGCAATCGCCATTGGGGGGGGCGCCATTTCCCCTGATTTTTTCCCCTCCCTCCCTCACCGTGGCGGCGTTTCCCTCCTCCCTCCCTCCTCCTGGCTTCTCCCTGCCCTGCAGAGGAAGGGGGCTGGGCTCTGATAGGAAGCCTTGCCACCCGCCCACCAGCCTCTTCCCATGGCCGCCCTGTGGGCTGGAGCCTGACACGTCTGCTGGCCTGGCACCTGGGAAAGCTGGCCCGAAAAGGAGACGTGCCGCAGAGCGGTGGAGGAGCAGGGGGAGAGGCTGGGGGGAGAGTGTATCTTATTAATTGGCTCTTACAATCTCTAATGAGATGGCAGTTTCTCCTCCTGAGGGCTGGGAGTGGGATTAGTTGGGTTTCATGCCATTGTTGTACTAGCATTGCAAAATAATCTCATAAGATTGATTAGTTCACACATTATTTTTAAGTGGTGTGCCTCCCCACCCTCAATACCATATCTATTTTCTGTGGCAGATAGATAATGTAGAAGTAAGCTAGCATTAAAAAGAATCCTGTTCACATTCTAAAAGCCTTCCTGTTTGGTTGCCAGCCAGAAGTCCTTTCCTATTTGGCATTGAACCGACTAGATCATAAGCCTGTGATCTCAATTATTGCATTTGTTTTAATTTGTGATCCTAATTTGAAATGCTGAGTTATTGATTTCCTCAAATGTTTTCTGATCTCAGTTACTCTGGTGTTTTATTAGAGAATCCTAGATGGCAAATGGTGTGGTTGTTAAGTATGTTGTGTGCTTCCACTTGAAGAGGTGTGCCTGCAGTCCTGTAACATATCTGTAACACAGTACTAGTTACAGATAAGTAGCTGTGTTGGTCTGCTGTAGTCGAATCAAAATATAATATAATATAATAATATAATATATAATATAATATAATATAATATATAATATAATATAATATAATATAATATAATATAATATAATATAATATAATATAATATATAAATTTTATTTATACACTGCCCTCCCCGGCCAGAGCCGGGCTCAGGGCAGCTAACAGATACACTGAAACAGAAGTCACCAGACCCTTATATATGACCCATTCCCACCACCCTTCTGAGTAATACCCCTCCCCATCCTCTCTCTCTAGATAAGGATCTGGTGACTTCTGTTTCAGTGTATCTGAATAAGTGTTCATGCACACGAAAGCTCATACCAGTAACTAACTTAGTTGGTCTCTAAGGTGCTACTGGAAGGATTTTTTTTTATTTTGTAACACAGTAGTAAAAATTTTTAATGCATTGCTGCCCTGAACTAATTCATTCACATTTTCTCCAATTAAGGAATGCTATGCCCATCACAGTGCTATGTCTGGAATTTCTTAGCTACTCAAAATTCATTTTCCTTGTTCGTTTTCTAGGCAGATTTGTCTACTTTTTCAGTTTGCCTGCCTCTTTAAAATGGGGAAAATCTGTAGACTAAACGAGCTTAAGTAGTTAGTGTGCCTTATATCAATTCTGTAATTCTAGGCAACATAGACCCCACATTGCAATATTTTTTGTAAATATTCAGGCACTGTTGTTTAGTCTAATCTTCTAGGAACATTTTAGGATTCACAGAGACTGAAGGGAAAAAAGCATTTACTTGTATGGTGGGCATCTCTGTGCAATAGCTTGGCTTTTCAGTGTTGCCTTTTTTGTTTCATAAGCCTGCAAGCTACATACCAAAATCTTCAGAGAACCAGGAACCTGAATAATACCATATCGCAGGTGGAGCAACATCAGTGGTGATTGACTGTGGCGCTGTCTCCTTTCAATGGGATGTTGAAATTGCAGTATTGACTTGCACAACTCTGCTCTTTACCTTTCCCGTTGATTTACTGAGCTGCTGTCTCTTGAAAAGTCAAATCATAATTGTTGTATTACATGGAAGGCTTGTGTAGGAGCTCAGTGCTTCATTCTCTTGGAAAAACTAAATCTAGTCCAGTACTTTTGATACAGCTTCTACCTAATCTCTACACAGCTCCCCCACCTTCTTGATGCCATGTCAGTGCATTCTGCTTTCTTCATTCTGCAAACCTCTGTAATCCAGAGAATGTGGTCCATGGAGAGAGTTTGGTTTGCACTGGATATTCTGTACTATAACCTCCTAAAAATACTCTCTGAAATAGTTCTTGTTATGACATTTATAGCTCACATTGCCTCCAAGGAGCTCAGGCTGGCATAAATTGGGGTTATCCCATTTTATCCTTACAACAGACCTAGGAAATAGGTTAGCGTTAGACTGTGTGGCCAATGTAGTGTCCCCCAGATGTTTGAATTATGACTCCCACTATCCCTGACCGTTTGGCAGGTTGTCTGGGGCTGACAGGAGCTAGAGTTCAATGCCTGGAGGGTATTTCCCTGGCTTAAGACAGTGTGGCTGACCCAGAGCCACCTAGACTACAATCTTTTCCAGTAGGGACACCCCTAATCTCTCGTAATTTGCCAGTTCTGGCTGGGACTGATAGAAGTTCAACAACATCTGGAGGGCCAAAGATTCCCCACCTGGTCCAAGTCCAGTACTCTTATTCACTGTATATTATATATAAAAAAGAAGTACCCAGTTCTTTTGCCCTAAAAATGACTATAATCTAGTTTCTTCATTAATGATCCCCACCTCTCTTCCTTTGCCCAGAAAAGTTGTTGTAACTAACTGTGGTGGTTTGGAATTGTCTTAACTACCTCTGTCCCCTTTCTGAATAGTGGACTATTTGGTGTGTTTTTTGTTTTGGGCAAAGAAACAACAGCAAGCAGATTTTTTATTATCAAAATAGCTCACTTAACTGTTTTGCGATGGGAATAGAATAATTAAGGTACTTGGTTGCTGTGAAAACAAGGTTTTGTTTTTCTGTGCTATCATCAAAACCCCCCAGGGTGATTTCCCCCCCAAGATGGACAGGAAAGTGTGTGTGTGTGTGTGTGTGTGTGTGTGTGTGTGTGTGTGTTTAGAGTCAGAGGGAAAGGATGGGTATATTTATGATGGTATTCATGGAGGGAAATGAAGGTTATCCTTTGATCAGTTGAACTGAGGTATTGGAGCTGCTATTTATAGATCTCACTCCCCACCCCATTGGCTTTTCTGGTGCAGAGTGTTGCCAGAGAAACATTTTGAAGAGCTAATAAATGGGTTATATTTCAGGGTTTTTAAATCTGGCTTCCTCTGTTTTTCCCCATAACCTTTGGCATTTCGTGACAAATTTGTTTCATTTGTGGACAGTAATGAGGCTGACATTTTGCTGTGGGCACTTGGAAAGAAAGAGACAGCTCACCAAAAGTGCTGTAATGATAACCAAGCCCAGAAGAACTTATTTTTGTCTGCTTAACTTCCCTCATCTTTCCTTCAATGTCAGGGATTCTGGCTGTAGAGCAAGCAGTTTGTCTTAGTGGTTGTGTGTTGTTGAAGATGCATGAATGGAAGAAAGGTGTGGGGCCTGCAGTATAGACTGCTGCCTTTGATCAGGCTAGTAAATAGCCAGTTCCCTGGGTGCCTCCAGGCAGTCAGGCAAAGAAACTCCTGTAAAACTAGAAAGGAGTTAGTTCTATTCGGTTGATTGTGTCTTATTTTGGGACCTAAATTTAAATGTAGATGTTCTCAAGCATTAATCTGCTGTCTCTGAAATCACTCCCATGTCTTCATATTTCTGGATCAGTGCACCAGAGGTGAAGAAGGAGCAGGAAATGTTGCATGAGATGCTTCCTCCTCCTGTGTCATGGGGTTATGGTGCTCCTCTCATACAATAATGCTTCCTTAAAGGTAAAGGGACCCCTGACCATTAGGTCCAGTCGCAGACAACTCTGGGTTGCGGCGCTCATCTCGCTTTATTGGCCGAGGGAGCCGGCGTACAGCTTCCGGGTCATGTGGCCAACATGACTAAGCCGCTTCTGATGAACCAGAGCAGCACACGGAAACACTGTTTACCTTCCCACCGGAGTGGTACCTGTTTATTTACTTGCACTTTGTGCTTTCGAACTCCTAGTTTGGCAGGAGCTGGGACCGAACAACAGGAGCTCACCCAGTCAGGGGGATTTGAAACACTGACCTTCTGATCGGCAAGCCCTAGGCTCTGTGGTTTAACCCAGAGCACCACCTGCGTCCCTTAATGCTTCCCCAGGTGGTCCAAATCTTGCTTTAGCCTGTGAAGTTGTTTTGGCCCTTAAGACCTTTATAAAGGTAGAAAGCATAGTCCTTGTAATTCAGAATGAATGAGCTCTATGAATTGTATTCCCTTTTTGGACTCATCTGAGTCTCAAATTATGTCTTGGCTACGCCATAGCAGTATTTTGATATTGCTCAGGCGTGGGACTGAGAAACCAGAGCATTGAATACTGCCTTGACCAAGGATTTCCTGTTCAGTGGGAAGGTTTTTTTTAAAAGTAAAAAATGCACCCACAAGAAAGGGAGTGAGAGAGCCACAACAATTTTTCACACCCTCACTGGTGTCCCTGGCTAGCATTTTTCACAGCAGGATATTAGTCAGTGGCACAAAACAGACCCCAGATGCTAAAAACAAAACAAAACAGCCATCAAAAGTTTGGGAATGGCAATTCCGCTTGTCAAAAAGGAAGATGCTGGTTTATAGAGTACAGTTGATATTAGCTAAGGGTAAGATGGCAACTTTGGGAGCCCTTACATACTTCAAGCACTTGGAAATATTTCTGAGAATTAAAAGAAAAGAAAAGACCCCTGAAACGTTTGAACTGCTTTTCTCTATTTTCAGAATGCTGTTCTCATTTTACAACAGGCAGTCTTGCATCCAGATAACTCTTTCTTTTCCTGAGCATTAATGTTGTTTTGTCGTATCTGTCAGACCTCATTGGGGTCAAGTGCTGAAGTTTCCTTTCCCTCTGTTGCTATACGGTAGAAGAGGGAGCTTATTCTAGTTTAACTTGCTGACATTAGCGACCTCTATAACAAGTTGAAGCAGCCCTTCTTGAGAGTCAGTGTAGCTTGAATATGAAAGTTGTTAAGGTGGCACAAGAAGTGAAGTTCTTGTGCATGTTCCTCTGGAAGCAGAGTTTGAAATCCATGATGCTTGGCTACTTGTGACCTTGGTTGGGGACAGACAAGATTAGCTACTACCATATGTAGGGATGACCGTGAATATAAGTGAATGAGGCATCCCCCTATGGATGCATCTATGGATGAGCCTTGGCCAGGATGCCTAAGTGCAATGTTCAAAATTAGCCAGGCACTAGGCGCATTTTCCACCTGGCTTCCCTGGGCACCAAGATAGTGCTTGACATGTCCACCATCTCGGGATCATTGGATCTGGACTGTTTTCACACACCAATACCACACCCTGTGGTATTCTATCAGTTATATTTTATCTGCACAATTGGAATGAATTTCTGGAGCCAAATTGCTTTTTCTGGGCAGCCTGAGCAGGAGCAGTCACCATTAAGAAAAAGAAGTTGAAATAGGCAAATATATACGTAGTCTGTCCCAGGATCAATGGACTTTTCTTCTTCAAGTTCTCAAAGCTCTTAAGCTAGCTCAAGGTTGCCATCTGAACTAGTTAGATGTTTAACTGATAACCAATCACTGTCAGTCCATCATTTGAAAAATAAGACCATAGAGCTGTTTTGCCCCAAAATGGCAACTAAACATTCCATTTTGGTGACCGCAACCTTGGTTTAAGGAGCCATTTGGTACCCAGCTTATATGTAAGAGTTTCTTGCACTGCCTAAGTGGAACCCGTAAGTACAGAGGATCTACAAGTCATGTGATAGTTGAGGTTTAACAGTTTGCATCATATTTTGCGGAGTTGTTACTGTAAATGAGTGGATTTCCTGCCCCCTTCCCAAGCCACTCCTTTCAAATCCAGATGCTGCTGAGCTTAATTTTTTGATGCTTTGGGATTGGTAAAATAGAATTGATTTTCACTGAGTGCCTGTTGCACTTCAGTGACTTTAAAGCACTTCACAATAATCAGTTGGTTACTAATGGCTGCTTTGTTGGCCGACATATTCCACAGTTATTGACTTTCAATAGAATTGCAACAGGCAGAGATAGGAAGAACCAATTTGGATTTTGCTTGACTCCCAACAGTCTGATGCATTAGTTAGCCATAATGTGCATGGCCCATCCCAAACTGGGCACCAAAGCTAGCATCATCTTGTGCATGAACCTGAAGAAGAAAAAGTCAGAGAAGGTGGTGTGTCTAGTGGCTGATGGAGACAGTGTCATCTGCTTAGAAAAATAGCTGCATATTTGTTTACAAAGCAAGTGTGGGACCATAGATATGGATGACTGATGGATCAGATTAAAGCCCTGAATGTGTAGATTGAACAGGATACCATCAGGCAAATGATTAAAACCTGAGAGAAATGCAAGTTGCTGTTTATGCAAGCCCCTTAGCTATTGGGGAAGATTTAAAAGCTCATTGGCTGAAATTAGCACATTTTAGCCACTGGCTGTACCACTGTTACAATTTTTTTAAGACTAATATTCCAAATACTAAGAAGTTTGTAAAAACTCAGCATGTAGGTCTTGAGGATAGCAGGAAGGGCTGCTAAGAATGAAGGGACAAGGTAGCTCTAACACTGTTGACCAACTAGCAGAAGGGTGTTCCTCATCTCTGTCTAGAATGCTGAGGCCAGAATTATTTCCCTCTCTCATCTGTCCATGGCAATGCTTTCTCCTTAAATTTCTCCACTTGCTTCCTGTCCACTTCTGGATCCAGAACGCACTCCTTATTTGTACCTCCTGAGTCCACCATCGCCTTGTCCCCTGTTTGATGGGTTCTGAGGATGCAGCAGTCAGGAAGCTAGACAAGAGCTTTTATTGTGTCCATAAGAGGAACAGAACAGCAACAGGAAACGTCTGGCTCCTCCCAGATACAAGCAAGCTCAGTGTTGCCTCCTGTCTAAAATATATGATGGCACTATCCACCCCTCCCTGCCAAAAAACCCAGTCAGGTTATTTTACACTCCATCTTTCACTCAATCATTCAATAGGTTTCTGCACCCTCAAAGGACCCCATTGTTTCTGCCTTGCTGCTGCTTATATGTGGAACTACCTCTTGGCATACCTGCATGATGCTACCTCTCACTTCCTTCAGATCTCTCCTTCTGCAAAGCCATTGCCAGTCCTCCAGATGTTTTGGACTACAACACCCATTAGCCCCAGCCAGCATGGTCTGTGGTCAGCAATGATGGGAGCTGTAGTCAGAAACATCTGGAGGAGTGCAAGCTTAGTATTCTAACTAAGACTAAGCATATTGAGCTGGAATAAAATTAGTATTTGTTCCTGCCTCTGTGTGGCTCCATTATCTTAAATTTAAGATTGCATTTATATATATTTTTTTTATTTAACAAGATATGTGCTAATTGATTGTAGCAGAACATCTAAGTGGTTTATAATTATAAGCAAAAACAGTTAAAAAAATTAAAAAGCAGAAAATAATTAAGTAGTTGAAAAAATTTAAACACATATTGTAAGATAGAAAGACGGTATACAAATTAAAAACGATGATGATGATGATGATGATGATGATGATGATGATCAACATCTATGTGTCTGTACAGGCTTGTCTAAACAAAAATGCTTTAAGCAGGCGCTGCAAAGAGTATGGGGAAGATACTTGCTTGATCTCAGTAGGCAGGGACTTCCAAAATGCAGGTGTTGCCACACTAAAATACTGATTTTTCACAAGTGTAAAATTAGTGTTTTGCAGCCTCTGTAACTGTACAAGTTCTGTCAAGAGACCATATACAGTGGTACCTCGGGTTACATACGCTTCAGGTTACATACTCTTCAGGTTACAAACTCTGCTAACCCAGAAATAGTACCTCGGGTTAAGAACTTTGCTTCAGGATGAGAACAGAAATTGTGCTCTGGTGATGCAGCAGCAGCAGCGGGAGGCCCCATTAGCTAAAGTGGTGCTTCAGGTTAAGAACAGTTTCAGGTTAAGAACGGACCTTAGGAACAAATTAAGTACTTAATCTGAGGTACCACTGTATGTGGTAAGACGATTGCACAATTCAGCTGTTCCCAAGCCATTAAGGGTTTTAGTAACTCTTTAGCTTGGCAACCAGTGCAGATCTCTGAACAGAAATCCCAGGTGCTGCCGTGATCCCACTGCTGTCAGCAACCATGCTGCAGCATTCTGTGCCAAGTGTAGTTTCTGGGTCAAATGCAAGGGAAGCCTCGCATAGAGTACATTGCAGTAATCTAGTTTTAAAGCCACCAATCTCTGAACTACTGTGATCAAGCTCTCCCAGTCCATGAATGTTTAAAGCTGTTATACCAAGTACATTTGGCAAAGGCCCTTGGGACAGGGACCTGTCACCTTGTACTTCTAAGTCCTGTGCATTTTAAGAATCAGAGTATATGTGGGATTTTTAATGTAAATTAGAGTGTGAGTTTAGAGTAGACAAAGGGACCTGAGTTTATTTCCTTCCTCATTTGCGAAATGTGCTGGGTGACCTTGGGCCAGTCACTCTGTCTCAACCTAACTTCCTTCACAGGGTTGTTGTGAGAAAAAGGGAGGAACTGCATATGCCATTCTGAGCTCTGATATGCATAGAAAAGGGAGTTTATCATTTCCTCCTTCCTTTAAAATAAAGGTGTCCTGCCAAACTGCTGCCAGTTGCATATAGTTGCTAGGCAACATGTCCCCTGCCTCTCTCCTTGTTGCCATGGTACTTCTTCCCATCCTTCTGTGTTGGTACTGGTGCAACCTGCTTTTGCCATCCTAAAAACTGGGAGGAACCTCTCTGCTCTTTGTATAGCTGCATTACAGTTGGTCACTGCTAATCTTCAATTGTATGAAGTTTGCTGGAAAGCTTATCCAAATCAAAACATTTCTCTCTCACGGAGAGAAGTCATTTTTAAGCAAGGTTTCCTCTCCTGCCTCCAAATCAGCAGTTAAAAGCAAAGAAGTGATGAGAAGTACATTGCTTATTTAATTTGGACCTTTTGGATTGTTGTCTATTCCAGTTGGGCACTTTATTAAACCACAGTGTACTGCATTGACAAATATGTTAAGCCACAGCCTGAAGTCTTCCCCAAACAAAGTCTTCCAAGGGTATCCCTTTTCTCAGTAGGAAGACCACTTCTTATATTGCTCTGCGTTTGGGGCGGGGGTGGGCTGTATGTCTGAGATCCCTTCTAATTCCTGGATTCAGCATGGATTCAATCCTGGAATAGCCAAGTCAGCTTCCTGGTGAGGTAATAGCCCTCTAAATATGAAACATTAAGGTAACAAAGGAAGTGGTTCTATATCAGATGATAAATGGGCTCCCTCCTCCCTCGGCACACTGGTAGGTAGAATGACAAAGGCAAGAGTGGAGAGTTAAGAGCTAGAAGCTGGCAGGCTGCAGGCGAGAGAGAGAGAGATGCCTGACTTCTGTGAATCCAAGACTGTGGCTATAGGGCAGCAGTTCTCAACCTGTGGGTCCCTGGATGTTGTTGGACTACAACTCCCATCATCCCTTAGCTCTGGCCTTGCTAGCTAGGGGTGATGGGAGTTGTAGTTCAACAACATCTGGGGATTCACAGGTTGAGAAAGGCTGCTATAGGGGAAGCAAGACCCTTTTGGGGTGTTAATGCTGTGAACCTTTCCATCAGTGTTAGAAACTGGGATAGAAAAGCTAGGAGCCAAATGGCTCCTGTGACCTAGGTTGTGGGCGCCGAAACAGAATGTCTAGTCGCCATATGGGGTGGCGGCAACAATTTTTATTTTTTGATAAACATGAACGAACACACAATTCACATAAGAGACACATTGTTAATATCACATTTTTTGTCAGAAATTGCTAATCCACGTTTAATTTGGTCTTTACACTAAAAATACTGAATACCATACTTCAGTTTTTGAAACACTCTACTCATTATTGTTAAACTCCTTAACATATTGTCTGTCTTTAACACATACTTCGAGGCTTCAAAGTACATACATTTCAGTAGTCCTCCTTGAGTGTCAGCCAGGTGCAAAAAAAGGCACCCAGATTTTTTGAGGTGCTCGCAGATGGGGAATTTTTAGGCTCAGAATGCACCTGGTGCTCTGCTATTTTCAAACCCTGCTTTCCATCATAGGTTGTATATATGTGTGTAAACAAACAATATATGTCTCATTTCCAAAAGGAAATGTGAACCCTGGGTAAGTGCCTGGAACCCGTGGAATCTTGCACCACTTGGAGATTGGGTAGTGTGCAACAGCATTATAGAAATTTCTATATTCCCCTTCACTAGAAATTCTCAGGGTGGTCTATAACGCTTCAAGAGGGTTCAAAGTCTTGAAAGATCCATGACCTTCACAACAAACACTATAAAGTAAGTGAGTCTTAAATTGAAGCTGGGGTGCAGGGAGAGCTTGCCTAAGGCCACTATTTACATTTATGTATTCAGTGAAATTTTAAGGAATGAGACATGCAAGCAGGTCTTAACTTCACCATGGTGAACTTGTTTTCTGAATTAATACTTTTATTTTTAATCTCTTTTCTTTGGTGTGTGTGTGTTTGCCTGGAGCAGTGAATAGAATCATAGAATAGTGGAGCTGGAAGGGACACCCAGGGTCATCTAGTCCAACCCAGGCAATGCAGGAATCTCAACACGCGGTCCTCCATCCAGTTTGAACCATACTGGACACTGCTTAGCTTGGCAGACGTGCTTGCAAATTTTATTGCTGCACCACTAGGATGGTTTTGTCCCTTCTCCTTCAACCCCACTGCAAGTTTCTCATTTCTGCAACAAGGCTTACCCTCACACAAGTATAGCACTGAGGCGGAAGTAAAGGTTTAATATTCTCGGTTAACCCTTAGCTGAAGAATTGTGGGTGGAACTTGTTCTTCAACCTGGTTTTCATTAGGTTTTGTTTACCAGCCTGTCTGAAGTTGCATCATTCAGATATTGTAAATGGTACCATTGCTGACATTGTTATTAGCTCTTGTGGTTCTTAGCAAACATCTGATATAAAATGGAATTGCAATGAGGGTGGTGTCAGTGGTGTTTTGATTATTATCTGTCTGTAGGCAATACATACGTTGACTCCCCTGGCACTGCCTTTCTGCTACCCATTGATATTTTTCCAGGGGCAGCCATGATCTAGGTGTTGTGTAGAGTAAGGTCTTTGTCCAGAAGATCAGGCAATTGGGTTCAGTTTCAAATGTTAGTAAAAGTATCTGGAAAAGAATATCCCAGAATGTTAATGGAAGTGCAAATCTGGTGTTTGGCTTTGGTAGGGATTTTTGGGGTGGGGGTGGGGAATCCTCTCTGTTACATCTTTGTGCACACACCCAGACTGAGAAGGGAGTGGGGAAACAACACACTGCAAATGCCAGCCACACCTTTTGAGGCAACCCTTGTATTAGTTCAGATTGCCCCTCACCACTGTGAGTTAGTTCCTACAAATGCAGAGAGCATTCTCATCTTTAAAAGTTTTAACTCTGAATGTGAAAATTAGGAGTTCTGTGTGTGTGGTTGCATTCTGAGTATGTGTATCATGGAGCTGTATTCATTTTTATCGTTCTTGTGCCACCATCTCTGTACTTAATAGAATAGCATAAGCGGGGAAAGACAGCTTCCAACAGTGAAGGAAGCAACAAGGGGGAGGAGGAATGGACCCGAGAGAAGCAAAATAAAGAATCATTGTGAACAATGTATGTACATATACTTAGACTTCATTTCAGTTGGGGTTGGGGATAAGATCTTTAACCAAAAGCTTCATGGCAAAGGTGGGTATTTGGGAAGAGGGTTCAGGTACAAAGAGCAACAAGACATTGGGGAGAGCAGGAGTGGTTTGTGCAACTGAAAGTAATAGATTTTATGCTGCAATTGTACTTCTATCCATTGAATGCAGTAGGCTTATTTCCAAATAAACATGTGAAAAGACTGTTATTAGAACAGGGTGGGCGAATCACCAGGTGCTCTGATCAGCAGACCCAGAGACAAAATAAAGAAAGGACATTTATCAGTGTGTTGTGAGGCTGGTTTGGGTGTGTGAGTGCATGTGAAAGAGCCCTTCCGACAAGGTGGCTTGCAATCGCTAGTCTCTATATTCTTCCAGCGCCATTTTAGCCCTAGGAGATGCATCGGCAGTGGGAGTGCTGACGTAGGCAATCTGCCAGTTCCCTTTCACATCTGAACCGGCCCACTTGTGTTTATGACATCCTTGCAGATTGCAGCATCGAAAGCTGGCATCTCCTGCCTCTGGTGTTTTCGTTTTTGAGGGAACTCCTGCTTGACGTGTTCAGTGGCCTGGCCTGACATTTATGATCTGCTGTTCCTGCAGCCCCGCCTTAGATAAATGCTTTGATAGGTATTTCCTAGTCATTCTCAAGGCTGCAGACATTCAAAATGCAGCTCATTATAAACATTGTGGAAATCTACTTGGGCATGGAAGCCTGTCATTTTTCAGTTGCAGCAGCAGCAGCATGGCTGTAATAATTTTCTACACTAAAGGTTGCAGAATTTATATCTGAATCTATATCTGAGGCTTAAACTTTTTTCTTTTTCAGTGTGAGATCTGAATATCTGATACCTTTACAATGCTGCATAAACCCTGTTGGTTTTTTTTATTTTAAGAATCTGCTTCATGTAATTTTCATTTTCCTTGTCTGGTACTTGGTAGACCTTGCCAACATGTTTTAAGCATCAAAGCATTAAAGAATAGAAAACTTAACATCTATTGAATCCAGAGGGGGACCTGCAATTTCAATCTTGGCACTTTGTTTATTTCTGTCAATGGGCTGCATTTGGCAATGGCAGGCTGGCCTGCTTTTTGTTTTGTGTTGTTGATAATGTGAAAGTCTTTAGCAGCATATGTTTAAATTTCTGTAAGTAGGAAAGGCCTGGTCCTACATTGCCACCAGTATGCTTGCCCTGAAAATGCTCTCTACTGAACTGAGTTATCTCTGAGAGTAATAGTGATTTGTGCCAACCTTGAAATTCTTCATTGCACCCCCCCAAAACAACAACAACAACAACATGCCTGCATTTAGCAGTTAGAACAGAGCTCGGAATAATTGAAGAGCATACATAGTATGAGGGAAACAGCATATGGGAGGAGTCGCTGTATTTAGCCAGCCTGCTTCACTGCCCAGCTGAGGTATTCATTAATCAGTGCTGCTCCTCCAAATGCCATGTCTCTTTGATTGATGAGCAGAGTTTGCAATGTTCAGGCCTTGTGGCTAGGAGACATTTTGTTTCTCTTTAAATCTGAGGCAATCGGTCAGCCGATATTTGGGAGCTAAGCTCCTCTGGCCGCCATCCTCTTACTGATTTGTTTATAGACAAATAAGTTGACCTATTTCAATAGCTTGTGCAAGCCCACACGGCCTTGAGCTACTTTTAGGTGTGTGCGTCTCTCTCTCTCTCTCTCTCTCTCTCTCTCTCTCGGCACTCCACTCCTGAGATAAATAAAGCTACTGGGGGTAGAATCCTGCCTAAGCAGCTAATTGCAAGTTACTTTGCACATGGTAACACAGGGCAAACTGGCTTGCTGGAACAGAACCAATTTCTTATCTAATCCATTGCTTCTGTCTGAAGCAGCCGCTAGCCAGATGCCTGGAGAGGCTATCTAGTGAAGTAATAAAGGGTACAGCTGTTTTCAGTTCTGTTTTTCTAAAAAGAGGTACCAGAACTCATCAGGAACACCTCCCTTGTTCTCTTAAAATGGCAGTGGTGCCCAGTGGTGCCAGAACTGAGTTCCGGCGAGTTCCAGCTGAAAAAAAGCCCTGGTGGTTCCTTATTGTGTGCCTCTAGATTGTGGTGACTGGAAGTGTACTTCTTTTGCAAAAAGATTCTGTTTAGTTGCCATGGCTAATAGTCCTACATCCACCAACCTCTGATGAAGAGAGGGGGCAAATCAGGATGGGACCAGATTACAGTGGTACCTCTGGTTGCAGATGGGATCTGTTCTGGAGCTCTGATCAGATCCTGAGGTTTCCGCAACCAGAGGTGCTTGTTCTGTGCATGCACGTGGTGCGATAGAGCACATGTGTGTGGTGCAAGAGTGCTTCTGCACATGCACATGCACGAATGGCGAAACCCGGAAAAATACTTCCAGGTTTGCTGCTTTCGTAACCCAAAGTTTACATTACCCAAGGGTAATATAAGCTGAGGTTCCACTGTATTTGGGGCTCTCTTAAGACCGGTGTCTGGGGTTGTAATGTTTGGCATCTGGCATGGCCAGGAGATTGGCAGATGCCCTGCTTGGATTTCTTCAATCTTCTACTGGATTTTAGTATCATTTGCTGAAGACATCCCCATTGCCTCTATATCTTTATATAGGAAGGCAGTAGGGTTGGGTGATTTCTGGTTTTCAGCATCGTGATATCGCCAGCTAAACGTTGTGATATACCGATATATAACAATGTCTGAATTAAGGATGGAGCTGTGTAGAGGCTCTGGTTGGCTTTATGGTTTTTCCTGCATTGTGATTTTTGCTGGTTCTTACTCTTGTGATTTCCAGCCTACTACATGAGGCAGCAGAGAGCTGAGCTGGCAGAGTTAACAGGAGCTGCAGGAATCAAGAGAATCATTGGCTGGCTTCACTGTTTCCCCCACATTGTGATTTTTGCATAGCATATACACATCATGATTCGTGAAATATTGCCAAGTAAAAAATTATGAAACTGATATGACGATATGGACCTCGAACAGGTTTTGGACAATATATCAATATAATATGTTCAATATATAGAAACCAGTTACCAACTGATTCATGATTCATGATTCATGATACCAACTGATTCATGATACCAACTGATTCAGCCAGGATCTGAAGCCCCTGTTGCTTGCCTTGATGGTCACCACCTGCTTAGCTCTCTTGCCCACTTGCTCTCCTGCTTGCTGCTGTTACTTTTCTTCCTCGACTGCTGCCAGCTGCTCACCTCATTTGCCTGCCCACTCTTCTGGGAGAGAGCAGGTAAGCAAGCTGCAGTAGTTTGGGGAGGGGGGGAGGGAGCAGCTCTTTTGACCTTCTTTATCCTGGCAATTGGGGGTGGGGCAGAAAGGGCACATTTGACAGATGGCATCTTCCTCTTCCCTGCTCGCCAAAAAATCCCTAGAAGGCCAGTACAGAGTTGTATGAGGGTTGGGTAACAGAAAACAAAAAAATTTAACTGTACTTGGTTTTTGAATTTTTTGGTATGACAGGGTGGGTTTCCTTGGTTTTAGCTTGGGTTAAAAAAAAAATTAAAGAAAGATGCTCATTCAGTGTAAAGTGCCCAGTGACTGTCATGTGTATTAATAAAAAAACCTCAAATGGGGCAGCAGCAGAAACTGATGGGGAAACTTGCAGAAGTAGAGACGAAGTAGGCTGCATATAAGTGTATATACTGTACACTTGCTTACTACTTCCTCTGCCAATCCCAGGCATCAGAGGTGAGGGATGGCTCCCTCTGTGGGGGCTTTGTGCATCCACTCGCTTGCGTGGGTGTAGTCATCCATTTGAAGTTTGTGCCTCTTTTTTAAAACTAATGCTTCTCAGGGTAGTTGATTTTTATTGGGGGGGGGCAAGAGATGTGTAGCTGCGTCAATATATGAAAAAAGTTCAAAGTAAGGGGCAATAAGCAAAAAACTTTCCTAAAGCTGGAGACAAAGGCAGTTCAAATGCTTGTTTACTGCTTCTGCTTGATCAAGCTTTTGCTCAAGGTATTTTATTTGTTTTTTGCTGGTGGGATTTCTGTTTTTTCACAATTTTAATGAAAATTATCCAATATTTTATTACAAAGTTGTAGAGATAGTACATGAATGGAAATTATTTTGACATTTCCAGTATGTAGTTGAGAGATTCTATTTTTTAAAAATTCTTCACAGTCTCTTAAGCAAAACTGCAAACTTTCTCACAGCTGTTAATGGTGTTTTCTAAAACCCAGACTAGAACAGTTGAAGCATTTCCTCAGTTAAGCTCCATTTAAAGGGGGCGGGGGGGGGGGAGTGGCAATGGGATGATATTGAAAATGGGATGGCTGACAATGTTGTGAATTGATGTTGACAGATAGCTGCAGCTGGTTTTTAATACATACCAAAACTTCTTGAAAGGTTAGCGCTTAATCAGTAAATGGGGATGGGGAACCTGTGGTCCTTTTTGTTGGACTTGCAACTCCCATGATCCATTGCAGGTGGCTACGCTGGCTGGGCTAGTGGGAGACAAGAATCCAACAACATCTGGAAGGTCAACCATTTCCCATTCCTGATACATAGTGATTTATGAATTGGGGCTTGATGTTGTTCTTTTGCTCCTGGAAATGAGTTGTTTTTCCCTTGTTGCCTGAGGTGAGATGATTGCCCTTTGGAAACCCACTTGTTGGGGGAAAGTTAGCAAATTAGTATAACGGCTTAAATTGCCTGCTTAGGATTCCCACCTGCCTTTAAGTTGACATGTTGACTTTTCTCTGGGGTTTGCATTGTTCGGCTGTCATAAGCAGGATAGGCAAGGCAAGGAGCACAAACCCCTTATGCTTCTAAAGGTCATTTGAAAGGAAGTAAGAGCAACAGATTTTATCTTATGACGTTGGGCCTTTTCCCCTCAAAGTCTTGTCCACGTATTAGCAATTTCACCAAATACCAAGTGACTGATCTTGGAAAGAAAAAGGATAACTCCCACAAACATTTATATGTTCAATCCAATCCCTACCTTTCAGATTCCAATGTAATCCTTGGCACTTGCACAGGGTTACAATGACCCTGCCATATGATTTGCTATTGATCTGATACTGATAAGTTTTGCTTTGTTGAAGCACCCACTTAATGCCTGGCCAACAGCATCTCATGTCAACAACTGCTAATTTCAGTAAGCTTTCAGTTAACTCAACTTGAAGTTGACTGTGCCAGAGGTGTGGCTAGCCACTTATCTCCTCTCCTGGAACATGTAGCAGCCAGGCAGGTGGCAGGTTAGGGAGTGTCATTGCAGTTGCACATGTCACCTTGTCCGGACATTGAACAACCTTCATGGCTGTTGCAGAAGTGTGATCCTTGTTTTCTTTTTTTTTAATATATATATATATTTATTAAAATTTTTAAACATAAATGCAGAAATAAAAAACAATGAAACATATATCATAACATATTTTCTTAGCTTCATTGGACTCCCTCACGTCTCCCGCTCCCACTTGCATCCTTGTCAATTCTTACCCGCAATTTATCATCTTGTTTACATTCTTGTATCCCATTCATTTAAAATATAATCTATTATTTCTCCCAAAGGTTTATGTTTTTTCCTCCATCTCACTTGTCATCCTAATTCCATCTAGTTTAGTGGTGCTCAATTATTTATGATCTAGCATCCTTCTTAACATTCAACCAAATTACAATGCTTTTTTAAATAAATCTTAAATTTCTTCCAGTCTTCTTCAACTTTCTCTTCTCCCAGGTCTCGGATTCTGCCGGTCATCTCGGCTAGTTCCATATAGTCTATCAGCTGCATCTGCCACTCTTCCAGTGTGGGTAGATCTTGGGTTTTCCAGTGCTTAGCGATAAGTATCCTTGCTGCTGTTGTTGCATACATAAAAAATGTTCGGTCCTTCCTTAACACCTTCTGGCCGACAATACCCAAAAGGAAGGCCTCTGGTTTCTTAGTGAAGGTATACTTAAATACCTTTTTCAGCTCATTATATATCATTTCCCAGAAAGCCTTCACTCTAGGGCAAGTCCACCAGAGGTGAAAGAATGTTCCTTCATTTTCTTTACATTTCCAACATTTATTATCAGACAAATGGTATATTTTGGCAAGTTTAACTGGGGTCATGTACCATCTATATATCATTTTCATTACATTTTCCTTCAAAGCATTACATGCAGTGAAGTTCAACCCAATGGTCCACAACCTTTCCCAGTCCTCAAACATAATGTTGTGCCCAATGTCTTGTGCCCACTTTATCATAGCCGATTTAACCATTTCGTCTTGTGTATTCCATTTTAACAGCAAGTTATACATTCTTGAGAGTACCTTAGTCTTAGGCTCTAACAGTTCTGTTTCCAACTTCGATTTCTCCACCTGGAACCCTAACTTTTTGTCATTTTAAAAAACTTCTTTAATCTGAGCGTAGTGTAACCAGTCTTGCACTTTATCCTTCATTTTCTCCAAACTCTGCAATTTCCAATTGTCTCCATCTTTTTCTAGTATTTCCCAATATTTTGGCCATTTGGCCTCCATATTGGGTCTTTTTCGGGCCTTAGCTTCCAGCGGTGAAAGCCACCTTGGAGTTTTATTTTCCAATAAGTCTTTATATTTTGTCCAGACATTAAACACTGCTTTTCTGACAGTATGATTCTTAAAGGCCTTATTGATCTTAACCTTGTCATACCATAAGTATGCATGCCAACCAAAAGCATTGTTAAAACCTTCCAGATCCAGAACGTCAGTGTCCTCGAGAAGTAGCCATTCTTTTAGCCAGCAGAAAGCTGCGGCCTCATAGTACAACTTTAGGTCTGGCAGGGCAAAGCCCCCTCTTTCTTTCGCATCAGTTAATATCTTAAACTTAATTCTGGGCTTTTTGCCCTGCCAGACAAACTTAGAGATATCTCTCTGCCACTTCCGGAAGCACTCCGTCTTGTCCACAATCTGTAGTGTTTGAAACAAAAACAACATTTTTGGCAATACATTCATCTTAATAGCAGCAATTCGGCCTAACAAAGAAAGTTTCAATTTTGTCCAACTGTCTAAGTCTCTTTTAATTTCAGACCAACATTTTTCATAGTTATCCTTAAAAAGACTCAGATTTTTTGCTGTTATGTTTACCCCTAGGTACTTTACTTTTTTAACCACAGTTAGTTCTGTCTCTCTCTGAAACCGTTCTGACTCTGTATCTGTCAAATTTTTTCCCAGCACCTTAGTTTTCTGTTTGTTTAATTTAAATCCCGCCACCCGACCAAAGTCTTGAATCAATTGTAACACTCTTTTCGTACTAGATTCTGGCTCCTGCAGGGTCAAGACTAGGTCATCTGCAAAAGCTTTAAGTTTGTATTGTTTCGCTCCGACCTGGATTCCTTCCACCAACCGGTCCCCTCTGATCATATTCAAGAGCACCTCCAGAACCGAAATAAATAGCAGAGGGGAAATGGGGCAGCCTTGTCGTGTTCCTTTTTCAATTTTAAACTCTTCTGTAACCACATTGTTAACTATCAATTTAGCTTTTTGTTCTGAATATATTGCATCAATCCCATTCTCAAAACCCCGTCCCACTCCCATTTCTTTTAAATTTCCCTTCATAAATTTCCAAGAGATATTGTCAAAGGCCTTCTCCGCATCTATAAAAATTAACACTGCTTTTGTATTTATGTCTGTTTGCAAAAGTTCCAAAATGTCAATGATATTCCTTGTGTTAGCAAACAGGTGTCTACCTGGGAGAAAGCCTGCTTGGTCTTTATGAATTACTTCATTTAATACTTTTTTGAGTCTACTTGCCAAAACGTCTGCAAATATTTTGTAATCCACATTTAAAAGGGAGATGGGACGATAGTTCTTAAGTTGTGTCTTTTCAGCTTCCGATTTTGGTATCAATGTGATAAAAGCTTCTTTCCACGATTCCGGCGCCTGCTTCCCCTCCATAATTTCATTGCTGACCTCCATCAGTGGTTGTATCAGATAGTCTTTTAATGTCTTGTAGTACTTGGAGGTCAGCCCATCTGGCCCTGGGGATTTGCCCAATTGCATGTTCTGAATGGCTTGTTCAATCTCTTGTCGTGTTATTTTGCAATTCAGGATTGATCTATTTTCTTGTGACAATTTTGTTAGTCCATTTTTTTCCAAAAATTGTTTAATCTCAACCTCATCTTGCGGCCCTTGAGTATATAATCTTTTGAAATATCTGTGGAAGCACTTTCTGATCTCCACAGGGTTCTGAATATTTCTTCCTTCAATTTCTAAATTTGTGACTGTATTTAGTTTTTGTCTCCTCTTCAACTGCCAAGCTAGCAGTTTCCCACATTTATTTGCCGATTCAAAAGTTTTTTGTTTCATTAATTTAATCTTCCACTCTATTTCCTGGTTTATCAATTTAGAATATTGTGCTTGATGAAGTTTGATTTCTCTCAGGGTCGGCTGTGACTTCGGATTTGATCTTAACTTCTTCTCCAATTCTTTGATTTTCTCCAATATCTTGTCTTTCCTCTCATTTTGTATCCTTTTCTTTACAGCATTCTGTTGTATCAAGAACCCCCTCATTACAGCCTTACTTGCGTCCCAGATAGTTCTTTTTTCCACCGTAGTGTTCATGTTTATCTCAAAATAGTCCTTCAAGGCTTTTTGGGCCTTCTCAACAATCTCCTGATCTCTAAACAAATTGTCATTCATCTTCCTTCTAAAGGAGCCGGTTGGTAGTAGTGTCATGTCCATCTTCGTTGCATTATGGTCGGAGCAGGTCTTTGGGCAGATTTCCACCTTTCTGACCTTGGGTGCCAGACCTCTAGATATCCATATTTGGTCGATTCTTGTCCAAGTCAGCTGGGCTTCAGAGAAAAATGTTCCCTCTCTTCCCAAGGGGTTCTTCTTTCTCCAAATGTCAATTAAGTCCATATTGTCTGTCATTTCAAAAAAAGTCTTTGGTAGTCTGCCGTCCTTTGTAACATTTTGGCTTTGTGACTTATCCATGTTAGTTGATACGACCCCGTTCATATCTCCCATCATAATGATGTTGTCATAGTCCAGATAATCCAGCATTGTCTCATGCAACTTCTTGTAAAATTCCGATTTCCCTTCATTTGGTGCATAGATTCCTAATAACAAAATCTTCTCTCCTTGATGCTGTATCTCAATTGCTAAAATTCTTCCATGTTCATCTTTAAATAAGAATTTGGGTGACAGGCTCTCTTTTGCATATATCACCACGCCTCTCTTCTTTACTCTGTCCGAAGATATAAATTCCTGGCCAAGTCTTTTGTTTATTAACACTTTTCTGTGGAGCCTAGTCACATGTGTTTCTTGTAGGCAAATGATATCCAATTGTTCCTTTTTTAATATGTGAAAAATTTTCCTCCTTTTTCCCGGGATGTTACAGCCATTTATATTCCAACTCAAGAGTTGCAGAGACATCCTGAATTAGTCTGATTATTTTCCTGGGGGTGGTGTCTTGTTCACTGGATCTTCAGGTTCCAAGGGTGCAGGTACCGCTGGTGCTCCAGGCCCAGAGGGTAATTCAATTCCCTTTTGAAGGTCCTCTCCGTATGCGGTCAAAAATTTATCTCTGTCTTCCAATGTTCTGATTTTAACCTTCTTCCCTCTAAAAGTGAAAGATACTCCTTGGGGGAATTCCCACCTGAAGATAATTGAGTTGCTCCTCAACAATTTGACCAGTTCAAGATAGTCAGATCTAAGATCCAACAGTTGTTTAGGGATGTCCTTGTAAATTTCAATTCTTCTATCCGAAATGTCCAGTGACTTTCCGTAGTGTAGGCCCAAAATCTTATCCCTTTCCTCCTTTGATCTCAATGTTATCAAACAGTCTCTGGGCTTCTCTTTCTTTACAAGTCTTCCAAGCCTGAAGGCTGATACGATTTTAAAGTCCTTTTCCTCTAAATTCCAAAACTTGGAAAACTCTTTAGTCAGGAACTCAGCTAAGTTGCCTTCTTCCACTTCTGGTATCGACCTTATCCTAAGGTTACTCTCCCGGTTCCGCAGTTCTATCATGGAAAGGTAGGTCTGGTGTTCACCTACTTGTTTGCTGAGTGGTCTTACCTCTTGTTCCAAATTTCCCAGTCTTTGGCTAGTATCCTCAGCCAATTTCCGATTTTCTGCTGTGGCCTCCGTCAGTTCTCCAATTGCTTGTACGTTCTGTGATACTTGTCCAGTTAATCTATTTAAACATTCTGTGTTTTGATCAATTTTAGCTGTTTGCTCATCAGCTTTCTTATCCAGAGATTCTACTCTCTTGTCCAAAGATTCCAGTTTTTCGTAGATTTTCTCTGTTTTCATGGGTTGCAAAGATCGCTGAATATTTCCCAGAACTGGGCAAAAGAATATCTGGAAGAAAGGTGATGCTGACTGAAGAGAGTATCCTGTTTCATCAAGGCAATCTCTATAAACCTGCAGAAATTAAGCTAGATTTGATGGGTTCAGATTTAGTATCAGCTTCCAAGTAATAGGTCCAGAATAAAAATTCCTGTTGGCAAAAGTGGGACCAGCCTTTGCAGATCTATGGGAACTCCCAGGGAAGTCCTCATCCCTTCAAAGGTGTTTAGTGGAAAGAGTAATATAGGGTATTTTGTGCAGTCAATTCTTGGTTTTTAATGTTACTTCGTTATTTTATTCATTCGATTAATTTGTGGACTTTTTACCCTTCTACATTTTACACTATTTGTAAATCAGTTTTAGACACAGTGAAAGCTGCATTGTGTAGAGGATTTATGAAAACATGGGGTAAAAAATTATTAAATAATGAAAACCAAAATCCAGGTGTGTATGAGTGTATCTGCTAGCAGCATCTGATAACTGCCAGAGCACGCCCCCCCCCCCCTTCTGGCACTCTGACTTGGTCATGCACCGCGGTGGTGAGTGCCTTCCCTCTGGGTCCTTTCCTCATGTGTCCGCACACTGTAAAATATAATTGCCATCAACAGGTGTTCTCATAAGTATTAAAACAATGTTTAGGACAGAGCAATGGATTACATAATTGTTCCGCGACTTCTTCAAAACTCATCAGGGGAGATCTGTGATGGTGGACAAGCTCCCATGAAACCTTCTACTGGGCCCACCACGACTAGTCTTCCTTGTACTGGGCAGCCGCATACCACCCTCCCTGTTCACCCTGCTGTCACCCTGTGACCTCTGCAATATGCCTGAGAAACTTGTGCAATTTGTATGGAGTTACATCATCATCATCATCATCAAATTATTATTTATACCCCACCCATCTAGCTGGGTTTCCCCAGCCACTCTGAGCGGCTCACAGCATATATCAGAACATACTAAGACAGGTGTTGGCAACCTGCGGCCCATGGGCTGGAAGCGGCCTCGGGGGCCGTTTAACTGGCCCATGAGCCGCCCCAGAACCGAGCTGCCCGCTTGGCGAGTCCCCACTTCTGCAGCGTTGGAAATCACGTCTCTGTGTGTGCAGACACGTGCAGACACCAGAAATCGCTCATGCGCGCTCGCTATCTGGCCCATGGAGGGGGCTCCGCGGGACTGATCTGGCCCCAGGCAAGGTAAACCTTGCCGACCCCCGTTCTAAAACATCCAACATTAAAAACTTACTGATACAAGACTGCATTTCTAAAAGTCTCCTAAAAGTCAGTTGTTTATTTCCTTGACATCTAAAGGGAGGGCATTCCATAGGGAGGGTGCCACTACTGAGAAGGCCCTCTGCCTGGTTCCCTATAACTTTGCTTTTCACAGTGAGGGAATTGCTAGAAGGCCCTCGGCGCTGGACCTCAGAGTCCGGGATGAACAATGGGGGTGGAGATGCTCCTTGAGGTATACTTGACCAAGGCCACTTAGGGCTTGAAAGGTCAGCACCAACACTTTGAATTGTGCTCAGAAACATACTGGGAGCCAATGTAGGTCTTTCAGGTGACTCCCAGTCACCAGTCTAGCTGCCGCATTCTGGATTAGTTGCAGTTTCCAGATCACCTTCAAAGGTAGCCTCAAGTAGACAAAGACACTTCCTCAAGACAAGTCAAAAATGTTTCTTGAAGGCAAAAACTTTGAAAACCACCAGTACAAGGCATGCTTAATATGCTGTTTCATACATGGTCTGAGACTGAATGGTACTGCTGTCATCTTTGACTCATTTCCTGTGAAGGAGCTAAAAATAGAGAAGGTGAGGTTTGTGCACAGGCCATGACAATATATAATTTTGTGTACAGGGTTTTGCTTCATCTCTCTGACTCAGCTGCATGTTGGTCTGCTTTCCATTCTGAGCATCCGGATGCTTTCTCAGCCACTTAGACGTTTGTGTGGCGCACATTGCAGTGACAAATGTTAGATTTTGACACTGAACAATTCATTTGTAGCACCCCCTCGTTTTCTCCTTTCTCCTAACCTTTCTGTTAGCTATGCCCTATTTTGAACATAATGTAACCCCATTATAGAAGAAAAGAAAACCAACAATATATAGCCTTTAATATACAAAATATGGGGTGCGGTATTACGATTATTACTATTACAGTCATACCTCATGTTATGTCCACCTCATGTTATGTTTTTTCAGGTTGGGTCCCGCGGCAACCCGGAAGTGCCGGAAAGGGCTACTTCCAGGTTTCGCGCTTCGTGCATGCGCAGATATGGCGCTTCAAGTTGCGGGATTTTCACGTTGCAAATGGGACTCCAGAATGGATCCCGTTTGCAACCGGAGGTACCACTGTACAGTCAAACCTTGGTTCTCAAATGGCTCCATTTTTGAACTTTTCAGCTCCCAAACGCCAAAAACCCAGAAGTAAATGCTCCAGTCTTCGAAGGTTTTTCAGACCCTGGGTGTCTGGTGCAGCTTCTGCTTGAGTGCAAGAAGCTCTTGCAATCAGTTTGGAAGCCATGCCTCGGTTGTTGAACATTTTGGAAGTTGAATGGGCTTTCAGAACGGATTATGTTCGACAACCGATGTTTGACTGTATTATAGTGTAGTCAGGCAAGTCCAAAATTGTCAATTTTTTGAAATTTCAAACTCCCACAACTCACAAACGGGATGAGATAAATAATTAACATTTTAGATTTAAGTTTAGCTTTGATCATTCAACAATTGTACAAAATACTAAAATGGGATGACATGAGGTAAAAAAAAAAAGGGACTTCCAGGTTAGCGCCATCGGCGAATGGCGGAGTTCCTCTGACCGGAGGAGCTGGCTCCGTGGAAACTGGGTCTTCCCGCCGCGGCGAGGATGGGGACCCGCTAGAAATCCCAGGTGGAGGAAGCCTGGGAACGTGGGGTTCGGCAGAGCACCAGGAGCGCCTCACCTACTCGCGGGGAACCCCATTTTGGGGCTCCAGAGCGAAGTAGGGTGAGCGGTGCGGTGCTGCGAACTGATTGCTATTTTCACGGAGGGAAACACATAGCCAATGGCACATAGCCATTGCCGGAGAGCGCTGACTTTTTCCTGTCGACAATTGGACTCTAAACAAGTACCCGTGAGTAGAAACGGAAAATTGGATCAAGAAACATCCTAATTTGGCACCGAAGCGGGAAGGTTCAAAACAGGAAGTCCGCCTTCCGCTTTTTGTAAACAGACTGAAGCAAAAACCTTGTAAGCTAATAGCCTGGAAAGTTTTGTAAAGGTCGAAATTTCCTTCATTTATAACCACTAAAACCCCCTTGGAAGTAGGAGAAAAGGGGGGGAAATTTGACTGTTTAAGCCTGCAGGAGAGGGAGTAAAGAAAAATAAGTTTCCACCGTCTCAAACCTGGGAATGGGGGTCAGAGACAGAAATTGTTGGAGACGTCCATTGACTGTGAATGGAACATTTTGACAGATAGCTAAAAAAAAAAGAGAAACAAACTGATTCCAATGTTGCCTTTTGCATTCTAAAGATACAAAATATTTGAAAATTGAAAGTAACTTTCTTTTGTTGGACATGCTTTAAAAAGATGGACATAAATAGAAATTGACTCCTCTAGAGGGAGCTTGTTAAATTGTTGCTGCAGTTTACTTGGGGACTTCACAGCTGCGAGATTAAGATCGTGGAAACAGACTGCGACCTTGAATAAAAATGTGTTTGGAAGAAGTCTTGGTGCTTGCTTTTTGCAAGACGAGCGCTTTGCTGGAGCAGTTGCATGAGAAGATGGATTTGATGAATGAGAAGTTGGATTTGATGACTGTTGTAGTCAGTGAATGTGGACAAACAGGGAATACTGACACAGAAATCATACAGGGACCAACTCAGGAAACTGGTTCGACTGGGCAAATGCAAGGGCAGATGATAATGGAAGAGGTTGCGATGGTACCTCAAGCAATACAAATGGAGGGATCCGAGGCCCTGCAGGAGCATAAGCCGTTGTTTTGGAAGATTGAATTTGGAATGGCCCAGAGGGAGTCTGGAGCTGAGGAGGCTCTTAACTTTGGAGGGACTTTGAAATATGCTGTTAAATGTTTTTTGAATTATATTGATGACTGTGGGGAGTGGGACTGTGGGGAATGGGCTGGTCTGATGAGGGGAGATGGAGATAATTATGGGCTGAAATCCCCCAGAGACCTACTCCTCAATGAGAAAGGAAATAAATAAATAAAGAGATCAACAAAAGACAAGGAAAAGTGCAAGTATGAACATCAAGAAGATCTGCAGAAGGAGCATGGAAGAGATTTAAGAGCCTTGGACATAAGACTACCAGGTTGATGGACTAGATGGAATGGACAGTAAGGACTGACATAACCCAAGACCAGGAAGAAGGGACGTTGGATGAAAATTGGAAGAGTTTATAAAGAAAATTTTTTTATTTTGGGATCTAGTGTAAAATTAATGAATATTAGGGAAAATGTTGCAATGAAACTGTCTGGCTTTAGTAGAAATGATATAAGGAGTTATGTATAAATAAGCATTAAGTTTTAAGCTTAAGGTATTTTACGGTAAGATAAGGTAAATAAAGTAAGGCAAATTGAATAACAGAATATGAAATGGATTGTTAACAGGTCAGAATGTAAAGTTACAACATATTAAGATAAATTAGTAAGATAAAAACAATGAAGGAAAGGATTTGCTGAAACAACTAATGAACTAGAATACAAAAAAGGGAGGTGTGAGGAGGTCAAGGAAACAAGCAAATGATAGATAAGATATGGAAAGATGGGTTTGTTTTTAAGTGTTTTTATTTATTTTTTCTGTGTTTTGTATTTTCTGTTTTTCTTTTTTTCTGTTTTATTCTTGTAACTTTTTGAAACATCAATAAATATTATAAAAAAAAAGACATGAGGTAAAAAAGTTGGATCACTTGATATGGAATGACCCTACTGGATTGTTGATGCTGTGAAGTTGTTGTGCTTATATTTTAGGATATGTGGCTCTGCAGTGGAGGAGGTGGCCATGACAGGTCTTGGTGGGAGTACAGTGCAAATGGGCCCACAGAATACACAGTCACTGTTAGAAGTGTCCTGGTTGTCGGTATTAAATTAAGTCAGTCATCCTCTTCTAACACAGACAAGACATGAGTAATATCTTTTAATACATTATTATTATTATTATTATTAACTTTATTATGTTCTTGGAGGATGCTGTCAAACAAACTTCTAAAAGACCTAACTTTAGGGACACAATGAGCATGTGTCAATCAATTCTCTACCCTCCCCAAGGTTATATGTTTGCAATAAGCTAATTGACGTGGGTAGCGCTGTGGTCTAAACCACTGAGCCTCTTGGGCTTGCCGATCGAAAGGTCGGCGGTTCGAATCCCCGCAACGGGGTGAGCTCCCGTTGCTCGGTCCCTGCTCCTGCCAACCTAGCAATTCGAAAGCACGTCAAAGAGCAAGTAGATAAATAGGTACCGCTCCGCCGTGAGCTGCTCTGGTTCGCCAGAAGCGGCTTAGTCATGCTGGCCACATGACCCGGAAGCTGTACGCTGGCTCCCTTGGCCAATAAAGCGAGATGAGTGCCGCAACCCCAGAGTCGGCCACGACTGGACCTAATGGTCAGGGGTTCCTTTACTTTTAATTGAAGAATTAGCACCCCAAATTGCCTCACAACATTTGAAAGACTAACTTGTATTGTGGCTTAAGCTTTTATGCACTGGAGTCTACATTGACAGGTGGAAGAAGTGATGAAATAAACACACACTATATGTGAGTGTGAGTGTGTCTTAGTATGTAGAGCGAAAAAATGTAAGCGGTCATAGATCGCTCACCATGACATAGCATTTGCGCTGTGAGATTATTTTTGCTACTGCAGACTAGCATGTTTTTTTCCTGGGAAATCATTTCCTGAAATGTGAATTTTCCTGCTATCTTCTTCTACTAGTCTACGTGTTTCTCTAGTGGCACTCCTCCTATCCTTTATGATGTTGTTATTACTCTACTTGATTATAGAATAAAGCCCCCCCCCCTTTATAAAGAAAAAGGTGGGGTTATTTTGAAGCGAATTGAGGTGAGACTATAAAACTCACTTTGCCTGAAACAGAAAAGGCGGCAGATTATTCTGGTGGTGTCTCCTTGGGCCACATGAGCTTGTCAATAGTTTAACTTGCCAGGGCAGAGGCACTTAGAATCATAGAATCATAGAGTTGGAAGAGACCACAAGGGCCATCGAGTCCAACCCCCTGCCAAGCAGGAAACACCATCAGAGCACTCCTGACATATGGTTGTCAAGCCTCTGCTTAAAGACCTCCAAAGAAGGAGACTCCACCACACTCCTTGGCAGCAAATTCCACTGTCAAACAGCTCTTACTGTCAGGAAGTTCTTCCTAATGTTTAGGTGGAATCTTCTTTCTTGTAGTTTGGAACCATTGCTCCGTGTCCGCTTCTCTGGAGCAGCAGAAAACAACCTTTCTCCCTCCTCTATGTGACATCCTTTTATATATTTGAACATGGCTATCATATCACCCCTTAACCTCCTCTTCTCCAGGCTAAACATGCCCAGCTCCCTTAGCCGTTCCTCATTATCTGCCTGCATTCATCAAGACAAGCCATAAAAAATGCAATATGGTGATAGGCACAGGAAATCAAAATTCATAATGAGGGCACCAGCTTCATAGAAGAGAGACTCCTCATTTCAGGGATATTAACATATGTGAACATAAATCTTGTACAAACAATAGATGGAAAATTGGTGCACAATACATATATTGATGTTCTTCTGCATTCTTTTTCTCAATGAGCTGCTGTCATAGATTGTGCACACGGAACAATTGCATATTGCTTTGTATTTTTAGTTACTTAGCATAGCAGGGGAGGGTTAGCATTTGTTGTGGACCTATATAGGGAACCAGAAAACATACCTGCCTTTGCATTTGTTGTGTTGCATTATGTAGATTCATTTCACCTTTGGTGTAGTGTCTACATGAACTTGTTGGGCAGTGGGACCCCAGATAGGTAAAGGTAAAGGTACCCCTGCCCGTACGGGCCAGTTGTGTCCGACTCTAGGGTTGTGCGCCCATCTCACTTAAGAGGCCGGGGGCCAGCGCTGTCACGTGGCCAGTGTGACGAAGCTGCTCTGGCGAGCCAGCACCAGCGCAGCACACGGAAACGCCGTTTACCTTCCCGCTATAAAGCGGTACCTATTTATCTACTTGCACTTAGGGGTGCTTTCGAATTGCTAGGTGGGCAGGAGCTGGGACCGAACGACGGGAGCTCACCCCGCCGCGGGGATTCGAACCGCCGACCATACGATCGGCAAGTCCTAGGCACTGAGGTTTTACCCACAGCGTCACCCGCGTCCCCAGATATTTGTGTTTAAATACCATATGATCCATTATTTCATTATAGAAACATGTTAGCATATGAAAAGGAAGAATTTCTTGTAAAAATAAATAGATGCAGTCATTTTTTAAAAGCTGGTTTTCATAATCCCTCATTGGACATAAAAACCAAAGATAAAATGATTTCTTTTCATTAAATAGATGAAGATGGGATTTCTTAGACTTTCACATTAAAAATTATTTTGTTTCTAAATTTACTGTGGTAATGGGTATCTCATACTACTTATGCCAATAATCTTCAAATCTTGTTCTGAGGAACCCAGGAGTTCCTTCTAGTTTTTTCAGGGAATCTTTGGCGTGAATACTGGTGACAGCAGATGAAATTTGCCGAGAAACAGATTTCCCTCTGCCCTCAGCCTCCTTCAACATTCAGCTGCAGAGGGAGTTTTGGGGGACATGCTTGGTTTGTGTGGGGTGACCCTGAGGCCCCAAAGACCTGACTGTGTGATCTGAGTGTGGACTCTAGAGCTCACCCCAGAATCCTTGGCAATTGAATCAAGGATTCAATGGAATCCATAGTAGACAAGGCTGATCTCAGTCAAGGTGGACGTTTTCGCTGCAGGTGAAAAAATGGAAAGCTGTTTGCTTAGGCTTCAAATTGGTCAAAATTGGACTTTCCCTTCCTTTCGTTTCGCTTCGTAAGGGGAAATTAATTGCTCAGGAGACCAAAATTAAAATATTGCACAGATAAATAGTTTTTGTTTACATGAAAGTCTCTCTTTTGTTGTAGTACGTAGTAGTACAGTGGTACCTCGGGTTACATACGCTTCAGGTTACAGACTCCACTAACCCAGAAATAGTACCTCGGGTTAAGAACTTTGCTTCAGGATGAGAACAGAAATCGTGCTCCGGCGGCGCAGCAGCAGCGGGAGGCCCCATTAGCTAAAGTGGTGCTTCAGATTAATAACAGTTTCAGGTTAAGAATGGACCTCCAGAACAAATTAAGTACTTAACCTGAGGTACCACTGTACAATGTTGAGTTACATGGTAGGGAATTTTAACAAGCAGCTCAATTGATTTTTCCATTTGTTATTTCACTGCAGCTTCTTCTTCTTAATTTAAGGTATGAGTGAAAACCCAGCGGAGAACTCAAACTGCCGTGCTATCGCACAAAATTAAAATAAACTCAGAAGGCATTCTTTGCTGACTTTTTTACTCCCTGGGTTCTTGTTAGGACATCGTGTTCTTTAAGTACCAGGTGCTGAGAGCAGATCAGGTTGGCAATCTCAACCTAACTCATAAGCAGAAAGAAGAGTTCTTTGTATTCTTCAGAGGAAGTGGTCTAACTGGGTAGGACAGTTTGCTGCATTTCTTATGTCAATATCTCTAAGCCTACCTGATCCAACGACGTCTGAAGACACCCCCTGCCCCCAAGAGGAGAACACTGGAGAATTCATTCAAATGAGATAATATTCAAAAGATTTAATACTCTGAAAACCCCAAAGTGGAATATCTAATCCCCGTCTCGTTTATCATTCACAAGTACCCTTTGAAGTTGCTTTAGGGTGAGTGACAGTCATTGGCTAAACAACAATCTATCCAGTAGACCATAAGCCCAAGAACCTGCCCACACCACACGGCACATTACCCTTCCCTCTCTCACATGTTTGCAATTAACCCACTAAAAAGAAAGGAAAGCATTAGCTTCTCTCTAACACAGAGAACTGTACAAGTCACTTGTGACCCACTGACAGAAGCAAAAAAATACCAGTTAGAAACATCTTCTGTAGACATCTGAAGGCAGCCCTGTATTGGGAAGCTTTCCATGTGTGATGTTCAGTTGTGTTTTTGTATTTTCTGTTGGCAACCCAGTCGGATGGGCAGGGAAAACAGCAACAGAAGCAGCAACACTTCCCAATTTACTATTTCCTGTCTTTCTACCTTAAGGCAATGCTTCCTCAAAACAGATGACTTTTACACCCCTCCAGGGTGGATTTGATTTAAATCAAATCGATTGAAATTACGATTGAAATCACTAGTCAATAAGACTTGATTTAAATCACTAGTCAGTAAGACTTGATTAAAAGTCTTTTTTTTTTTTTTACAGAAAGACTCATTCTTGTTGGTATAATCTTAATATTTACAAGCAGATGAAAGTTTCATTTTTGGAACAATAAATTTTCAGAGTAGTTTTAACAGTTATATCAAAAATTACTGATGTGGCTATACTATTAGAAATACATAGGCAGATAATTATGAAATTATTGTGATGTTTAATAAGTTAACTGTTTATATTTGGATGAGTTTTCTGCTGTACAGTGGTACCTTGGGTTAAGAATTTAATTTGTTCCAGAGGTCTGTTCTTAACCTGAAACGGTTCTTAACCTGAAGCGTGCTTTCGCTAATGGGGTCTCCCACTGCCGCTGCACTGCTGGCGCGCAATTTCCGTTCTTATCCCGGGGCAAAGTTCTTAACCTGGAGCAACCACTTCCTGGTTAGCGGAGTTTGTAACCTGAAGCGTCTGTAACCCGAGGTACCACTGTATTCAATTTGTACATGTTTTGTGGCTTTTTCTGACTCCTTCCTAAAGAGTCCCTTGCTTCATATGTGCAAATCGAGTGTCTATGTAAGAGTGCATGTGAGGCTTTTTGTGTGTTAGTCTATTTAGATGTCCCACCTGGCATCCAATCAGCCATTTTTACATCAGAATAGTGGTTAGATGTGAACTAGGAGCCTGGAAAGTGGAGTTGATTATTGAAACAATGGCCTATTTAGCATTGCTTCTGTTTATTGCTGCTGGACTGTTTTCACTGAAAAGCTGTGCTGTTATCTGCCAGAGTTTATGCTTGGGAATTGTAGGCTTTTGTTGAATACCCGGGATTCATTCAGTCATCCAAACGCCAGGCATCCTTTCCCCCAGCGCCTCCATATTCTGGGGTGATCCACTGAATCACCACATTTCTAATTTTGCAAATTGATAAAATTCATTTCACATTTATATCCATGGGCATAGCCAGGGGGGCAAATCAATAAAAATCAATAAAAATACATAGCAAATGGAGGTTCTGCCCCCCTCCCACAAAAACCCTGGCTATGCCTATGTTTATATTTACTACTAAGGAACCCCTGCACAGTTACTGCAGAGGATTCTGGGAGCTGTGTTACAGTATACAGTTTCACACAAGACATTGACAAGGTCTCTTGGCCTTCCCCGTCTCTGTGTGAACAGACAGAGCATGCTAGAACACACCTAACAACGCCCCTGTAGCTGTGTGTAAAAGGAGTGGATAGATGGTGGTGGACATCAGCGGCAGACCTTGTGGCCTCAAATTTCAGCAGCAGAACCCTTTGCGATACAAAACATTTGGACCCCCCCTCTCTCTCTCCATTCTAAAGCCTCATTGCAGCGTCCCCCAAGGCTTTGCAGCCAGTGCAACTGAACCAGTTGTGCTTTCCTAAATTCCCCTCTGTGTACATTTGTATGGGGGCCATATCTGCACTCAAAGTTTTGGAGTTCATAGTTCAAACTAGACTCCTGGTTCTAGTATTAGGAGAGAGGGGAAATATCTTCTCTTTTTCCACTTTCTCCACATCATGCGTCATCTTGCACACTTCAGTTGTATTTGCACCTTACTTTTTCTCCAGACTAAAAAGAACCCAAATGATGAAACTTCCTCATAGGGAAGTTAACATGGAATCCACCTTTTTCATACCTGGCAAACATACCAGGTAAAAGGTGCAGTATTTTCTTCCATGTCAGCACTATAGTTGCAGTTACAGATAGGTAGCCGTGTTGGTCTGCCATAGTCAAAACAAAAAAAATTCCTTCCAGTAGCACCTTAAAGACCAACTAAGTTAGTTCTTGGTATGAGCTTCCGTGTGCATGCACACTTCTTCAGATACAGGCTCATCACAGCTATCTGCCAATCACCCATTCCCACCACCCTTCTGAGTAATACCCCTCCCCACCTTCTCACTATATAGAAGGGTCTGGAAACTTCTGTTTCAGTGTATCTGAAGAAGTGTGCATGCACACGAAAGCTCATACCAAGAACTAACTTAGTTGGTCTTTAAGGTGCTACTGGAAGGAATTTTTTTTGTTAGCACTATAGTTGGTTAGTGTTCAGTCTGTGACCTAGATCCCATTAAATATATTTTGGTACATAATGACTGTATTCAAGCATAACAATAAAATATGGTTAGTGTTATGGGAGCAATCTTCAGCAAGACTTGGGCATCCCCACCTCCGTGAATTCAGAAGTCATGTTGAAAGTAATAATGGTTTGCCTGCTTTGTAGATTCAAAAATTCATGGGAGTTGTTTGCTGGTGGTTTGTTTGTTTGTTTGTGGCAGCCATCTCCTCCCCCCACCCCCCACGATAGCCAAGTGTGTTGTGACTGCCCAAGGGTGAAAGTTTGTCATTTGCACATGATACTTGTTTTTTGTAGGACTCAAGCCAACTCTGTGAACTGCTAAGAGCTTTTTAGAAGGTGTTCAAAATGTGCTACTAGAAAGTACCATAAGTACCATGTATGAAAGTCGGAAAAGTCGAATTAAATTTACTCCTGTCTGTGTGATGACAAATTTTATTGATATATTTTTTTTAAAAAAACCTTTTATCCAAATGAAAGTATCACCTTCCCTCTCATAATCCATGGGTGCTCATGATTAACAAGTGCTGTTGATGTCTGTGGTTTCCCAGGCATGACTTTTGGAGAGGAGATATATTTTATTATGTAAAATGCGTCTTGGCTTCTTGCTTGTCCTCCTCTTTAGGCATTTCACCATGGAGAGCATCGGCAACAGCTATTGCACTCATACAACTGCTGACTTTTTGTCCTGTTTCTCTTGTATTATGTCAACAGGTTAAAAAAAAGTGTCCGGACAACAAAGCTGGAAGGTGGATTACTCCCCAAAATAATAAAGGCCATGTGTGCACATCTGTAGAAATGGTTTGCGGCTCAGTCAAGCTGGAGCTAACTAAATGAAACTATGGGCTGTGCGTCAGCCAAGCATGTTTCTGCTGTACAAAATGAAGAGGAAGCTCAGAAGGGGAAAAACTACCAGAACGGAGATGTATTTGGGGGTGAGTGTCCTCATTTGTGGCTCTTGACCATTTTGTTGATAGTCCTTGCTTTACTGAACCGTTATTGCCCTGTTCAAACTCTGCTCTTTTTGTCATTTCTGAACAGTTCTCCTGTTCTATAAGATTGGCTCAAGGACTTATTCTTGGGATGCGATATTTTGGGACACAAGTGTTCGTTTAATAGATGTTCATGATATTCAAGTCAATGTACTTTGTGAAAAACTGGGGGGGGGGTCAATGTACTTTGATTCCCCATGAGCACAGAAAAGCAGCAGAGTGTGTTGCAAAATAAAGCTTCTTGAAAATCTCTGTTGAGGCTGTTGAATGATGTTTGTTCAAGTTTCTGCTGTGTCTTAAATTCTTACCGAGAATAAATTCTCAAGGTAATAAGCTGTGTGTTAGAAACACTGATACATTAGAAAAAGATAAACTTTTCAAAGGAGATCCCCACCTTACTTACTGGAAATTAAGGAAAAGATGTTAAATGTTATAAATCACAAAATGTGTGCTATCTTTTGGCAGTCTTTGCAGCAGCATTCATGTGTGGCATATTTAATTTCTCTTGGAATTGGGCTCTTTTAGTGTTACTGAAGTCAGTGGATTTAGGTGAACCCAAGTTCTATGCAGCAGGCGAGCTGTGGAATTATTGTGGCCCAGCAGATTAGCTAAGAGTGTGAGTTGTGAAAGGCCAAATCTCTTTATTTGTAATGCTGCATTAGGCTAGTCATGATTTTTCTTGAAAGTTTTTAAAGAGGAGACTGGAGAAATATATGTTAAGGGTGATTTAAATTTGGAAGAGAATACAGTGGTGCCTCGCAAGACGAAAAGAATCCGTTCCGCAAGTCTCTTCGTCTAGCGGTTTTTTCGTCTTGCGAAGCAAGCCCATTGACGGCTTGGCGGATTAGCGCTATTAGCGGTTTAGCGGCTTTTAGCGGCTTATCGGCTTATCGGATAAGCGGCTTAGCGGCTTAGAAAAAGGGGGGGGGGAACCCGCAGGAACTCGCAAGACATTTTCGTCTTGCGAAGCAAGCCCATAGGAAATTCGTTTTGCGAAGCACCTCCAAAACGGAAAACTCTTTCGTCTAGCGAGTTTTCCATCTTGCGAGGCATTCGTCTTGCGGGGCACCACTGTATAACCTGTGTCTCTGGCTCCTGGGAAGATAAAGAGACAGTTCTCAGTCTCTAGTACAGGAAGGCCTGTGGTCTGCAACTTTGCGGTCTGAATATTGCAAAATCGAAATGTACAGATTGTATAGTTGGAACTATGTACATGCTCTCCTATTCAAATGCCACAGTCCAGCACATGCATAGATGACACATGGAAAGCAAAATCCCAACAGGCATACCTCTAACACCTGTATGATACCTTAATCTCATATCATTTGTGGGGCAGTTTTTAGAATCATAGAATCATAGAGTTGGAAGAGACCACAAGGGCCATCGAGTCCAACCCCCTGCCAAGCAGGAAACACCATCAGAGCACTCCTGACATATGGTTGTCAAGCCTCTGCTTAAAGACCTCCAAAGAAGGAGACTCCACCACACTCCTTGGCAGCAAATTCCACTGTCGAACAGCTCTTACTGTCAGGAGGTTCTTCCTAATGTTTTGTAGGTTATCACCTTCCCAAAGCCCTCCGTCTGTATTCCTCTTAGTTTCAGTTGGCTTCTCACTAATGCAAGGCTTTGGAAAACCTTGACACATTTGGGAAAGGTAAGGTACAAGAATTTTAAGAACATTGATGCCTTGTTGAAAAAGAGCCTGGCTTTGTCTGTCTTTTGTCATTCATTCTTGTGTCTTCACATAGATAATCTGAATAATAAGCAGACAGATCTATTGTGGATATTGAAATGGTGCTTATATTTAGAGTAACAATGCACATATTGTCCTCACTTATATCCAACATTAAAAACCATAGTTTAAAATAAAGGATGGTTTAAGATGCATAGGTGCTTTGTTCCCTCCCCTCTCCTGACTGTGCTGTTAAGAGGAAGAAAAAAATTCAGAGTCTGGCTAGTCATCAAATGTCTACCTACTTCAGGATTGTGGCTTGGTTTTCTCCAGGCAAAGCACTGGCGGCTTACCACTCCTGGTTTGTTTGAATGAAGCAGATGACAAGCCCAGATTCACACAGCATGATGAGCCAGACTCTGACTAGTTTTCTCATGTGGCACAGAGGAACAAATCACTTGTGCCTGTTAATCTGCAGCTTATTTTAGGGTACAGTTTAACCTGGCCACTCATTCTCCTTTCTTTGCTCTAAAATTGCTTGAACCACATTACGGAGGTACATTGCATGATGTGAATAAGATCTGTAACATTACAAGGTTCTTAAAAGTTGCTATTGAACTCCCAGAATGTTTAATGCTGAACAAAATAGTGTATTACACATTTGTAGAAATAATCAGGAAAGGTTTTAAGGAAAACAGGAAGCCCTCTGCCCTGTTGGTGGGCAATGCTAGCTGGCATTGTAAACGTTTTGTTGCCTGAGGCATAGCAACAAGTAGCATCCCCCCCATCTTCCTGTCTGGTACCTTAAGGCCTTAATTCAGGATGTTAGTTGCAAACTATAAGCAAATAAGGCTTAAGTCAAATGTGAGAGTTGTTGTTGTTCTTTAGTCGTTTAGTCAACTCTTTGTGACCCCCTGGACCAGATCATGCCAGGCACTCCTGTCTTCCACTGCCTCCCGCAGTTTGGTCAAACTCATGTTGGTAGCTTCGAGAACACTGAAATGTGAGAGTACCAACAACAGTTGAAGCATATGCTGATTGCAAATTGTTGGTCTGCGGGATATAGAGCTCTCCTTCATCTGTCTAGAGGCACACCATCCAACGTGACATAGGAACACACACACCTTGAATTAAGTGCTTCTGGTACTGGGATTAGGGCAGCTACCCACAGAGCAATCTGCTGCCTTTTAAGCAATATTAATAGATTAAAGTAAAGGTAAAGGTACCCCTGCCCGTACGGGCCAGTCTTGACAGACTCTGGGGTTGTGCGCCCATCTCACTTAAGAGGCCAGGGGCCAGCGCTGTCCGGAGACACTTCCGGGTCACGTGGCCAGCATGACAAAGCTGCATCTGGCAAGCCAGAGCTGCACACGGAAACGCTGTTTACCTTCCCGCCAGTAAGCGGTCCCTATTTATCTACTTGCACCCGGAGGTGCTTTCGAACTGCTAGGTTGGCAGGCGCTGGGACCGAGCAGCGGGAGCGCACCCCGCCGCAGGGATTCGAACCGCCGACCTTTCAATTGGCAAGTCCTAGGCGCTGAGGCTTTAACCCACAGCGCCACCTGCGTCCCAATATTTTAAGCAATATTAATAGATTAATATTTAAGCAATATTAATAGATTACATTTCCATAAAATTGCATTTTACCAAACCTCAGTGTAGTCACATTTTTAGATGTTGAAGTACAGGGAACTTAAAATGCTATGGTTTTTTGCTAGACAGAGAGGGCATCTTGAATCTCTATTGCTGTTGTTGTTTTGCATTCCCTGTTACGTTAACACACCAACATCAAAATGTGTACCATTGTTCCCTTGCACCACTCATTAGAATTTGCCCTTCAAAATTAAAATAACTCCCCCATCATTTACCAATTAGGTTTTAATTGATCTACAAATAATCAAAACTCAAGGCTCTAATTTTGGGCCCTTTGCTTTCTTTGTAGAATATACAGTGCCTCCTTGAAGCTGTTTCTTTTGAATTTATTTATTTTAGTGCTGCAATGGAGCACCATGGAACTGCTTGTGTACTGGAATTCCTTTGTGTGCACAGTTCATTGTATTCACACCTTTAGTGGCCTAACCAAGCTGTTCACTTTCGATGGCATTTCAGTGGAGATGTTGCTGTGTGTCAAGCGAAGCGATTATTATCTTTTGTTAACTTGACTGCTTGCTATTGAGCACCAGCCGTCCGTTTCTAGAGTTAGCTGCAAATGCAGACTTGATGGCCAGAACATGGGTCTTCAGTGAGCATTGATCCTTGATGGCAGGAGACACTCTGCTTACTCAGAAGGAGACTCGAGAAAGTTTGAGTTCTGGTGTGGCAAAGGAAATAGGCTTCAGTTATGGAGATGGCTGGAAAAGGGAGACTTTGGGGGCTCCAGAATAATGCTTTGGAGTAGTGCTGCTCCTGCTCCTATATTGATAGTCTTCTGCACCTACATTCACTGTGCCCAGAGTAGCACCACCCTGTGTGGAGCATAACAAGCAGCCAACTTTCCTCTTGACTTTAGAGTTGGAAAGTTGTGCTCACCACCATTACACAAAGGTAGAGAACATAAATGGACTGAGGAGGAAAGAGTGGAGCAGAGAAATGGAGCAGGGTGGCGGAGCATTCTTTTCAAAAGAAAGTCAGTACAAAATCTCCAAAACCACATAACGCAGCACTTACTAGCCCTGAATTATAGGGAAAGTTAGCAACCCATGATGTGTTGGTGACTTCGTCTGCTTCTTATCCTGGCTTTCTCACACAGGATAGAGGGCAGCCATCTGTCCTGCATGAGCCGTGGAACAAGGGAGCTGATGGAGCGGATTGTTCCACGTCCAATAGCAGTTTGGGGAATGTCATTTTTAGCATCGTACAAGTGAGCACAATGGGGAAAGAGAGGCGCTGGCCTTGCAGGCTCTCCCTGCTATGCTGGCTTTCTGCTTGCAGCAGGGTGTTATGTAGTTCACCTGCAGTCTGAAGGGGTTGTTTTAATTAAATTCCCATCATTTTTGTTTCTAGTGAATAGGGAGATTCACTAGAATTTTCCTCCTGAACTCCAGTCCATCTTTACACATTTCACACATTTCATTACACATTTAATGATGACCATGAACTATTTTTTAAAAGTTGTCACACTTTGGGTGTGTGACAACCAGTAAATAAATCCACAAACAAACAACTTATTTCTCTGGCTGACTTTGATTAAAATTATTTCTTTAGATAAAATAATATATACAATGACACAGACATTTCCGCCCTTTTCTTTTCAAAACGTTGCTGCTTCGAAATGATGGGCTTTGTAGAGCCAGCTTTAGTTCTCTTGGTTTTATCTTTCATAGAGCTAGAATGAGATTCTGATTTTTTATTTTTTTATTTTTAAATTCATGTATATTTAAAATATATTATCTATATAAGTTATAAGCTATGATGAGTGCAAACCAGGTCGCTGTCCTGGCCCCACCAAGACTATGGTGACAGAGGCTCTTACTTGAGAGTAAGGAAGATACATTTATTGAGGCAGAGAAGAAATAAAGGCTCAGCAACAGGTAGTCTATTCCACATATTACTAAGGGTGCATCCAGATTTCCTTTTGTACCTGCTTTCCAGGCACAGGCCTGTGCTTTAAATTTCTGTGTCCAAGTTTTTCCCCTTTGCTACATAAATGTCACTGTTGGTTCTCCTCCCACCCATAAACTTGGTTTCCTAATTTAAATGCATTGGGTTACAGAATGTACATTTATTGGATCAGGCCTGGTTCATTTAATGTCTGTTGCTAAAAATACAAGAAAATTATTATCTGCTGTGATCCATGATAGAGGATTTGGAACTGAAGGTCTCACATGCTTGGTGGCATGGAATAAAAACATCAATATTTTTGGATTGCAGAACAAATCAGAATTTTAGTTTCAGAGTGTGTGAAATATCGGATGAATAATTGTCAGCCAGAGAAATTGTTTGTTGCCTGTTGGTTTTTATGAGCATTTTTGTTAAATATTGTCAACATAGAATTCTAAAATTAAACTGTTTAAACATATTGCATAAAGATAAATTTTTAAAAATACTGCAAGGACTTTTGAAAGGTGAAAATGTTTTATTTGGTAGAATATTAAATCTTAATCCTCCTGGGTTTTCATTACTAAGCAAGACAGGGAGGAGGGAATTTGCTTCAGTTTTACCCTCCCAAATTTTGTATCCACAAATATTAAGTGATTCATTTGTCCTACAGTATGTTTAACAAAGTGAGGCATTATTGAAAACAAATTTCTGTAAAGTGGAGTGTGTTTCCATAAATTAACTAGGGTCTTATCAGAGGTTGCATTTATCCCAAGGCACCAACTGACCACCTTGCCTGCCTGGGGGCCCTGTAGGTAGTTCAGGTATTATTTAGCTGAAAAGGGAATAGCATTCTTGTTTCTCAAAACCAATCCCCCCCCCCATTTTTAAATATAGTAAATAATTTTTGTTTTAAACCAAAAGTAGCTACGTTTGTTCCAGAGAATCTGAGACCCCAAACTGCTAAGATCAAATAACATAGTTCATATGTGAGCTTTTCTCTCTCTCTCTCTCTCTCTCTCTCTCTCTCTCTCTCTCTCTCTCTCTGTTGTTGTTTGTTGACTGGGTTGACAGTTCTTCTTTGGCAGCTAGTTCATAACCTTTAGTCCACCTCTTGGGCATTGCATGTGACTGTACTGCCTTCCTTCAGGACAGAGCAGGCCTGGGGAACCTGTAGCCCTTCAGATGTTGGACTGAAGCTCCCTCCTAGCATCCCAGACCATGGGACTCATGGGAGTTGGAGTCCCTCCAGATCTGGGCGGCCACAGGTGGGGCATCCCTGGGGCAGAAGTTCACAACTCCAAGCTTAGTGGAGCCAGACGGTCAGAGATCTACTGGCAAACAATTTGCAAGCGTAACTGTATCATTCCTTGATAGTTCACCAAAAAGACATGCTCATTTGAGAGGGAAAATACAGTTTGAAATTTGCCAAATTGATTTCCTTCTCATTGGCTTTCTGCATTGCATTCTGCATTTCCTGTCAGAAAAGATGTATGGCTTTATGGACTGTGGCTTCTGTTCAGCAAAAGCCCATGGTCTGCTCCCAATACTACAGGGGAACACGTATGCAAGAGGCCTGTATGAAGTTGCCTGTTCCTGTTTTTGTGACAAATCATTAACTGGGAAAATTCCTCAAAAACCGCTTAGAAGCTGCCTTCTGTTTAACATCGAATGTTATTGAATCGTTGGGGCCCAGAACCTTTTCAGCTCTGCCACTCTTTGCTATTAATCCATTTCCACACATCCTAAGGCCTTGGGGGGGGGGGCAGGGACAAGCCTTGTGCATAGCAAGGAATACAGCCACTTGTTGTTGTTATTTAGTCGTTTAGTCATGTCCGACTCTTCGTGACCCCCTGGACCAGAGCACGCCAGGCACTCCTGTCTTCCACTGCCTCCCGCAGTTTGGTCAAACTCATGCTGGTAGCTTCAAGAACACTGTCCCTCCATCTCGTCCTCTGTCATCCCCTTCTCCTTGGGCCCTCCATCTTTCCCAACATCAGGGTCTTTTCCAGGGAGTCTTCTCTTCTCCTGAGGTGGCCAAAGTATTGGAGCCTCAGCTTCAGGATCTGTCCTTCCAGTGAGCACTAAGGGCTGATTTCCTTAAGAATGGAGAGGTTTGATCTTCTTGCAGTCCATGGGACTCTCAAGAGTCTCCTCCAGCACCATAATTCAAAAGCATCAATTCTTCGGCGATCAGTCTTCTTTATGGTCCAGCTCTCACTTCCATACATCACTACTGGGAAAGCCATAGCTTTAACTATACAGACCTTTGTTGGCAAGGTAATGTCTCTGCTTTTTAAGATGCTGTCTAGGTTTCATAGAATCATAGAATCATAGAGTTGGAAGAGACCACAAGGGCCATCGAGTCCAACCCCCTGCCAAGCAGGAAACACCATCAGAGCACTCCTGACATATGGTTGTCAAGCATCTGCTTAAAGACCTCCAAAGAAGGAGACTCCACCACACTCCTTGGCAGCAAATTCCACTGTCTTGTAGTTTGGAACCATTGCTCCGTGTCCGCTTCTCTGGAGCAGCAGAAAACAACCTTTCTCCCTCCTCTATGTGACATCCTTTTATATATTTGAACATGGCTATCAAATCACCCCTTAACCTCCTCTTCTCCAGGCTAAACATGCCCAGCTCCCTTAGCCGTTCCTCATAAGGCATCGTTTCCAGGCCTTTGACCATTTGGGTTGCCCTCCTCTGGCAGACACATTCCAGTTTGTCAGTGTCCTTCTTGAACTGTGGTGCCCAGAACTGGACACAGTACTCCAGGTGAGGTCTGACCAGAGCAGAATACAGTGGCACTATTACTTCCCTTGATCTAGATGCTATACTCCTATTGATGCAGCCCAGAATTGCATTGGCTTTTTTAGCTGCCGCGTCACACTGTTGGCTCATGTCAAGTTTGTGGTCAACCAAGACTCCTAGATCCTTTTCACATGTACTGCTCTCAAGCCAGGTGTCACCCATCTTGTATTTGTGCCTCTCATTTTTTTTGCCCAAGTGCAATACTTTACATTTCTCCCTGTTAAAATTCATCTTGTTTGTTTTGGCCCAGTTGTCTAATCTGTCAAGGTCGTTTTGAAGTGTGATCCTGTCCTCTGGGGTGTTAGCCACCCCTCCCAGTTTGGTGTCATCTGCAAATTTGATCAAGATGCCCTTGAGTCCATCATCCAAGTTGTTGATAAAGATGTTGAATAAGACCGGGCCCAAGACAGAACCCTGTGGCACCCCACTAGTCACTCTTCTCCAGGATGAAGAGGAACCATTGATGAGCACCCTTTGGGTTCGGTCAGTCAGCCAGTTACAAATCCACTGAGTGGTAGCATAGTCAAGACCGCATTTTACCAGCTTCTTTACAAGAATATCATGGGGAACCTTGTCAAATGCCTTGCTGAAATCAAGGTAGGCTACATCCACTGCGTTCCCTTCATCTACCAGGCTTGTAATTCTGTCAAAAAACGAGATCAGGTTCGTCTGACATGACTTATTTTTCAGAAATCCATGCTGACTATTGGTGATCACAGTATTCCTTTCTAGGTGCTCACAGACTGTTTGCTTAATGATCTGCTCCAGAATCTTCCCTGGTATTGATGTCAGACTGACTGGGCGGTAATTATTTGGGTCCTCTCTTTTCCCCTTTTTGAAAATAGGGACAACATTTGCCCTCCTCCATTCTGCCGGGACTTCGCCTGTTCTCCAGGAATTCTCAAAGATGACTGCCAGTGGTTCTGAGTCCCACTTGGTCCCACCAGGTTTCAGGTTTCAGCCTATTATGTCATATTTAGTTTGCTGTACCAAGAGCTCAAGCTCATCTTGTTTATTTCCCATGCTTTGTGCAATAGTGTACAGACATTGAAGTCCATTACTCATTCCCCCGTGTCTCTTATTTAAGGATTTTTTCCTCCTACCACTAGGTCTGCGTGCTGTTTGCTCCATTTGGTCTATGACATTTGGATGATCATCTTCATCAATTGATAGACTCCTACCTTCAGGAGCACTGTCTCCCTCCCCCATATTAGTCAGTTTAAAGCCCTCCTGATGAGGTTTCTGAGATTTTTGGCAAAAACATTCCTCCCAACCGTTGTGAGGTGCAGCCCATCGCTTGCCAGAAGTCCATCTTCAAGAAACTGCAGTCCGTGATCTAAGAATCCAAACCGTTCCTGTTTACACCATTTGCGAAGCCAGCTGTTCACTTCCACTATTTTCCCCTCTCTCCCTGGGCCACGTCGTTCAACTGGGAGGACAGATGAGATGACAATTTGTGCATTTAATTGCTTCAATTTCCTGCCCAGAGCCTCATCGTCTCTTTTGATCTTCTGGCTCCTGTGTTGGTGAACTAGCCTCCTTCTCAGGGGAGTCCCCTGTCTCCTCCTTGGTGGAGACGGTGTGCTCTGTTGCTTCCAAGAAGAGCTCCAGCTCTCTAATTCTTTGGAGCGTAGCTACACGTTCCTCCAGTTGCTGGAGTTTGTCTTCTAAGAGGGCAATCAACATGCAATTGCTGCAGGTAAAGCTGCCTGCAACCTTTGGCAAGATGGCAAACATTGCCCAGGAACCGCAGGCGACTGCAACTGTTCCCTCACCCTCCATCTTGAGCACATGTCGTTGGGGGTGACTACAGCGGTCCTCCATCATAAAAAGCGTGAAGACAGGACAAATAACTCCCCCCCCAAAAAACCTAGGTCTCCCCCAACAAACGTTTGAGACTAGCTCCCCTAAATCTAAAAGATGGATCAAACTGCGCGCGCCGCTGCCCTGCAAGCTCTGATAAGCTCCTCCCACAGCTAATCACCTGCCTCAACAGAAACCCTTCCCACTCTGACCTTTGCACAGGGAGAGCAGCTAATCAGCCACAAAGAAACACACACACAAGAAAACCCTTTTTGCCATAGCTGTCAAGGGACAGTCCCTTATTCCAGCGCCATGTCCCACTGCTGTCCCTTATTGATGGATGTCCCTTAAATGTCCCTTAAATGATGTCCCTTAAAATTTCAAAGGAAGCAGCTCCTCTCCCTCCCTCCCTGCCGGCCAGGGAGGAAGGAGGCTCCAACTGTGTTGCTTGGCTGTGTTGCTCACCCAATAAGAAGTCTAAGAATGACTGGGGGTGGAGCTTGCATGCCTTGTGTGTGGCTAGTTAATGCAAGCTGGGGGGGGGGTTGAATGCTGGACGCCATTTTGTTGCACGTGCTGCTGCAAACTTTGCAGTGCAAAGCCAGGCTGGGGAGTTGAGGCTGCATAGGCCTTGTGGTGCATGTGATTCAGATTCTATTCAGTTGAACCTCTGGTTACAAAGTTGGTTGGACAGTGTTCTCGAAGCTACCAGCATGAGTTTGACCAGACTGCAGGAGGACAGGAAGACTGGAGTGCCTGGAACAGGTGAGGCTGCAGGTCCCTTACTTTGGCTGCTGGTTCCTTATTTTCAAATCTGTAAGTTGACAGCTATGCTTTTTGCTCCTTCTTCAGCCGCTGCCCTGCAAGCTCTGATAAGCTCCTCCCACAGCTAATCACCTGCCTCAATAGAAACCCTGCCCCCTCTTACCCTCGCACAGGGAGAGCAGCTAATCAGTCACAAAGAAACACACCCACAAGAAAACCCTTTTTGCTCCTTCTTCAGCTGCTGCCCTGCAAGCTCTTTGTCATCGCCTTTCTCCCAAGGACCAGGCGTCTTTTAATTTTGTGACTGCTGTCACCATCTGCAGTGATCATGGAGCCCAAGAAAGTAAAATCTCTCACTGCCTCCATTTCTTCCCCTTCTATTTGCCAGGAGGTGATGGGCCAAGTGGCCATGATCTTTGTTTTTTTGATGTTGAGCTTCAGACCATATTTTGCGCTCTCCTCTTCCACCCTCATTAAAAGGTTCTTTAATTCCTCCTCACTTTCTGCCATCAAGGAGACAGATGAGGTGATCAGGCACTCCCATTTCTTTAAGAACTTGCCATAGTTTGCTCTGGTCGACACAGTCAAAGGCTTTTGCATAGTCAATGAAGCAGAAGTAGATGTCTTTCTGGAACTCTCTAGCTTTCTCCATAATCCAGTGCATGTTTGCAATTTGGTCTCTGGTTCCTCTGCCCCTTCGAAATCCAGCTTGCACTTCTGGGAGTTCTTGGTCTGCATACTGCTTAAGCCTGCCTTGTAGAATTTTAAGCATAACCTTGCTAGCGTGTGAAATGAGTGCAATTGTGCGGTAGTTGGAGCATTCTTTGGCACTGCTCTTCTTTGGGATTGGGATGTAGACTGATCTTCTCCAATCCTCTGGCCACTGCTGAGTTTTCCAAACTTGCTGGCATATTGAGTGTAGCACTTTAACAGCATCATCGTTTAAAATTTTAAATAGTTCAGCTGGAATATCATCACTTCCACTGGCCTTATTATTAGCAGTGCTTTCTAAGGCCCATTTGACTTCACTCTCCAGGATGTCTGGATCAAGGTCAGCAACCACACTACCTGGGGTGTACGAGCCATCCATATCTTTCTGGTATAATTCGTCTGTGTATTCTTGCCACCTCTTCTTGATGTCTTCTGCTTCTGTTAGGTCCTTACCACTTTTGTCCTTCATTATGGTAATCTTAAGGGACGCAGGTGGCGCTGTGGGTTAAAGCCTCAGCGCCTAGGGCTTGCCGATCGAAAGGTCGGCGGTTCGAATCCCTGCGGCGGGGTGCGCTCCCGCTGCTCGGTCCCAGCGCCTGCCAACCTAGCAGTTCGAAAGCACCTCCAGATGCAAGTAGATAAATAGGGACCGCTTACCAGCGGGAAGGTAAACGGCATTTCCGTGTGCGGCTCTGGCTCGCCAGATGCAGCTTTGTCACGCTGGCCACGTGACCCGGAAGTGTCTCCGGACAGCGCTGGCCCCTGGCCTCTTGAGTGAGATGGGCGCACAACCCCAGAGTCTGTCAAGACTGGCCCGTACGGGCAGGGGTACCTTTACCTTTACCTTTTATGGTAATCTTTGTACGAAATATTCCTTTCATATCTCCAATTTCTTGAACAGTTCTCTGGTTTTTCCCATTCTATTGTTTTCCTCTATTTCTTTGCATTGCTCGTTTAAGAACTGAGCGACCTTTCGGCATTGGCCCAGCCGCTTCAAGAAGGACACTGAAAACTGGAACGTGTCCGGAGGAGGGCAACCAAAATGGTCAAAGGCCTGGAAACGATGCCTTATGAGGAACGGCTAAGGGAGCTGGGCATGTTTAGCCTGGAGAAGAGGAGGTTAAGGGGTGATTTGATAGCCATGTTCAAATATATAAAAGGATGTCACATAGAGGAGGGAGAAAGGTTGTTTTCTGCTGCTCCAGAGAAGCGGACACGGAGCAATGGTTCCAAACTACAAGAAAAAAGATTCCACCTAAACATTAGAAAGAACTTCCTGACAGTAAGAGCTGTTTGACAGTGGAATTTGCTGCCAAGGAGTGTGGTGGAGTCTCCTTCTTTGGAGGTCTTTAAGCAGAGGCTTGACAACCATATGTCAGGAGTGCTCTGATGGTGTTTCCTACTTGGCAGGGGGTTGGACTCGATGGCCCTTGTGGTCTCTTCCAACTCTATGATTCTATGATTCTATGAAGAAGGCCCTCTTGTCTCTCCTTGCTATTTTTTGGAAATATGCATTCAATTTCCTGTATCTTTGACTATCTCCCTTGCATTTTGCTTGCCTTCTCTCCCCTGCTATTTGTAAGGCCTCGTTGGACAGCCACTTTGCTTTCTTGCATTTCCTTTTCATTGGAATGGTTTTCGTTGTTGCCTCCTGTATAATGTTGCGAGCCTCCATCCATAGTTCTTCAGGCACTCTGTCCAGCAAATCTAAATCCTTAAACCTGTTCCTCACTTCCACTGTGTATTCATAAGAGATTTGATTTAGATTGTATCTTACTGGCCCAGTGGTTTTTCCTACTTTCTTCAATTTAAGCTTGAATTTTGCTATAAGACGCTGATGATCTGAGTCACAGTCAGCTCCAGGTCTTGTTTTTGCTGACTATATAGAGCTTCTCCATCTTTGGCTGCAGAGAATATAATCAATCTGATTTTGATGCTGCCCATCTGGTGATGTCCATGTGTAGAGTCGTCTCTTGTGTTGTTGGAAAAGAGTTTTTGTGATGACCAGCTTGTTCTCTTGGCAGAACTCTATTAGCCTTTGCCCTGCTTCGTTTTGAATTCCAAGGCCAAACTTGCCAGTTGTTCCTTTTATCTCTTGATTCCCTACTTTAGCATTCCAATCCCCTATAATGAGAAGAACATCCTTCTTTGGTGTCATTTCTATAAGGTGTTGTAAATCTTCATAGAATTAGTCAATTTCAGTTTCTTGAGCACCAGTAGTTGGTGCATAAACTTGGATTACTGTGATGTTAAAAGGTCTGCCTTGGATTCGTATCGAGATCATTCTATCATTTTTGAGGTTGCATCCCAGTACAGCTTTCGCCACTCTTTTGTTGACTATGAAGGCCACTCCATTTCTTTTATGGGATTCTTGCCCACAGTAGTAGATATGATGGTCATCTGAACTGAATTCGCCCATTCCCATCCATTTTAGTTCACTGATGCCCAGGATGTCAATATATATTCTTGCCATCTCATTTTTGACCACATCCAACTTACCAAGGTTCATGGTTCTTACATTCCCGGTTCCTATGCATTATTTTTCTTTACAGCATTGGACTTTCCTTTCGCTTCCAGGCATATCTGCAACTGAGCGACCTTTCGGCTTTGGCCCAGCCGCTTCATCAGCTCTGAATCTACTTGTAGCATGTTGGATGCCTTCCGACCTGAGGGGCTCATCTTCCAGCGTCTTAACTTTTATAAGCCTGTTGTCTTTGTCCATGGAGTTTTCTTGGCAGGGATACTGGAGTGGCTTGCCGGTTCCTGCTCCACGTGGATCACATTTGGTCAAAACTCTCCACTATGACCTGTCCATCTTGGATGGCCCTGCGCGGCATAGCTCATAGCATCTCTGAGTTATTCAAGCCCCTTCGCCACAGCAAGGCAGTGATCCATGAAGGGGATACAGCCACTATCCTTCTTTAAATTGGCCAGGTGTGGTTCTCTTCTTGTGGGATTCTTTAAGGAGCTGGAGTCACATAATCCAGGGGAGAGACATTTCTTGTGAGTGCAGAACTGATTTTTTCTTTAAATGAAAGGCTGGAAGTCCATAATGTTGTCATAGGACAACCGTCTCCGAGTGTTTGTGAGGTAGAGAAACAGCTTTTTGAAAAAAGAACTCTAACCCACTTTCACTGCGTGCAGCTGAAACAGCCCTTTCTACTCTGAATTGTTTTACTTGGCACTCTTGTATTTGGTACCAAAAATAGCTCTCAAAATAAGTTGTGGAAAAGGTGAGATGAAGGCAGCTATATAAGGCCCTGACTGTTATTTAGCTGCGTTGCCTGAGTTCATAGAAGAACTTAGCATAACATTTGAGACTGCTTTACAAGCATGGCTACCCTATTATTATTATTATTATTATTATTATTATTATTATTTAGGTTTTTAATGATTTAACCTTGGAAAATAGCTGTTCAGTTTCAGCAAAATGTAGAATGTTAGATGCATAAAACTCTCCAAGAGAAAGCAGAGCTATGTCAAGATGAAATGAGATATTTGTAGCTTGCACCATTCAAGGAGCTCATGCCCAACACTGTACAGTGGTGCCTTTGGTTACAAATGCTTCAGATTACGATCTCCACTAACCTGGAAGTAGCTGCTCCTGGTTGCGAACTTTGCCCCAGGATGTGAAAGGAAATTGCGCGCCAGAGACACATGCACCGTGAGAGACTCCATTAGCGAAAGTGTGCCTCAGGATAAGAATGGTTTCAGCTTAAGAATGGACCTCCGGAACGAATTAAGTTCGTAACCAGAGGTACCACTGTATGTAAAAGAAGGTTGGGGAACAGAGCTACTAGAACCAGGAAGGATGCAGTAGCAAGGAGCAGGTCACATAAGGACTGGTTTGGGAGTTCAGAAGTAGGTACTACAGGATCTGAAAGAGCACCCGGGGTGGCAGGAGTTCACCTAATAAAGCCCAAAGCTCACCTAAGTCCTGTTCTGGAAGCAGAGCCAGGTGTGGCAGTGCTCCTCCCCTTCAGGTGAAGTTCCAGGCATTTCAAAGGGAAGACACTCTGGGTTGGAGCGTGTGCTTTATTGCACCATTCCTGGATCTCTGGTTGTGCCACCTGTCTCTCCAGCAGAGACATCTTGGGATATAAACATCCCTGAGTTCCTCTGAAAGGTTTGAGCAGCCAGTCCTAGATTTAAAAGGTAATAACACCACCTCTTTGCCTTCCAGTGTTGCAGAGTTCCCTCCCTGGGCAGATTCAGAGCCTGCAACACTCATACCTCTCAGGGATCTCAACCTAGCTGTTAGTTTATTATTTCAATTTCTATACCACCCTTCATTGAGTCTACAATACCAAAGTGGATTACAGCAGTGGGCACATTGAACCATAAAGAATGCATTTACAATTTAAAATTAAAACTCCAGATTAAAAAAAAATCCAAAACAATCTTTAAAATACTGGAGTTGTAGATAGTATAAATAATGTCACTCCAAGTAAAACAGTCCAAACTAAGGGATTGGGATTGCCATGGTTGGCACTCCCCCCCCCCCCCGGCAATTACTTATTTTAGAGGTATTCTTTGGATCAGCCAGATATGGCCTTTTTATACCTTCTTTTTCTTTAGGCAGAGATGGGCAGTCTGGATCACTTCAGATCTCCTCTTTGTTGTTGATTTTCTGCTGTTGGCCGTGTCCCAGTGGTGGTCATGCCTTTATAGGATAGCCACCTTTTGCAGTTATTCCTTGACGCAAGTGTAACTGGACCCAGAAAGCTTATCATTTACATGATCTGTAAGATTCATTTGCACCTCAGTTACACAGAATAGCATGTGGGGTTTGGAAGGTCAGTTGCTATGTTTCCTCTTGGATTGACCAGATGTCACAACAGAAGGACACCATTTAAGAATTGCTTGTGCTTTACACACAAACTAGGGGGACAAATTAATTTGTCCCTGACAATTGAGAACATTTGTTTGTGGAGACTTGTCATACTTTTTGATTTTTTTGATTGATTTAAAATAATATATTTTGCCTTTAGACCCGTTTGGGTCCACAAGGCCGCTTATAGTACATTACCAAAAAGTTTAATGCAAACTGCAGAAATATATACATATTTCTCAGAAGTTAGTCACTCTTTTGGCTTTCTAACAGGCATGGGCTCCCCTCCCGCTCGGTGAGTTGCTATGTTTGGATGCTAACAGAATCTTCCTAATACTTGCTACTTAGACATGCACACATGCACCCCCCCCCCCTAAACTACAATTCAGGATTTGAGGAAAGAGCAGATAGGTTATTGTAGAAACACTCTTAGTGCTTACTTTCAGTGTAAATAATGAGTGTTTTCTGCTAAGTGGAAGAGGAAGGACTTATAAGAAGGGTTGCAATATTATGGCTACTACCACACCATATATATATAGAGAGAGAGAGAATCATAGCCACAGAAACAGTCACAATTATAATACTTTTTAAAAAGGTATTTTGGAAGGTAGGGCTGATGGTTGTTTCTAACTTCTTGATATTTTTTTAAAGCCCACAGAGCACCTGTTAAGTGTGTGTATATTTCTCTGGCTCCACCTATTTGTGGTTTCCAGCTTCATTCTTTTCTAGGACTCATCAGTGGCTCAGCGCAGAAATCAGCAGAGGCAGATGAAAGGCAAGGCAGTCGTTCCTTCTGGTCCTCTGGTATGAAGGGTGATCCCAAGGAAGTCTCCCTTCTCTGCTGTAAATTAAGGAGCAGCTGTTCTTGTGCTCCGCCATAGAAAGAATAACAGTGCAAGTTGTCTGGCCTGTACTTTACTGAGCTGACATGTGCGTCAGCAGGAAGAAGAGGGAGCGTGGAATGGTAAACACCATAAATGTAGGTTGCCAGAATCATTGAAAGCTGCTTGCCAAGGCTTATTACTCTGTAATATGGTTTCCTTGCTCCTGGTAAATTCTGCAGTGCCTGACTAAATGGGGAGAAACCCTCATTGCCTGCCAATATCTTTTTGACTATTCTATACATGTCTAGAATGGAAATGCATCTTAATGTGTGCAGCAGCTTGTGCTGCACTTTATTGGTGTTTAATAAATAATGAAATAGCCCCCAAAGTTGCATTCATTCAGCATTAATAAAGAGTAACACAAGCTGCTACACGTTTCATAATGTGTTTCCCATTCTTGATGTGCACAGAAAGGCAGACCTGCCCTGTAGGCTACTTAGAATATTAGATTGGTACCATGATTGTTTATTTTATATTTTCTGACTTTGAAGTGTACTTGACACCCTGGAGAATGGGTGCAATTGTTAGAATTTCTGTGTGCCTTAACAAATCCTGGATTTTCATTTTATGACTAAGTAGTGTTGGATTGATCCTATCAAATATTGCCTATTAGCAGGTTGCATATTGTCAAATTTCCATAAGCTTCGTATCTTTTTATTGGAACATGTGATCGTATGATAACAGAGAAAAGATAAGAGAACTGCTTGTTTCCCAGACTTGCAGGAGTTCAGGATACACAAGTACACACCGCTTATTTAGGGACACACACTTGCAACCTGTTCTCAGTTACACTGGCAGCACTAAGATGAAATAGTAAACTATGGTTTATTGTTGTGTGAATGGGGCTCAGGCTAGTGTAGTTCCTCTTCCAGCACAGCCACAAGGAGGAGATTCAATGTAGTTTTTGACTGCAGTTTAGCATTACGCTCATTGCCAGACAAACTGTGTTTATTTTTTATTATGGTTTACTGAAACAAGCCAAACTTGGGTTATGAAGCTGCTTTGTTTCAATAAACCATCGTTAAGATTAATCACAGTTTAGGGTGTGGTCCTAGTGTTGCAAATGGGAGTGAATGTTTCAGATATCTGTGCAGCTGTTCCAGTGCTCATACACACAAAGATAAACCCTAGTTTATTGTTACCTAACTTCTCATATTGGTTGTGCTGTACCTGCAAGTGCCTTAGAAATAGAGAAACAGACAAACATCGAAAGTCACCACTGTGACATATTCCAAATGGGAAGAGGAATCAAGACTATCATGTAGCCTAAGAGGTCCCTAAGAAAACTGTAAAACTTCTGAGAGGGCCCAGACTCTGAAGTTCTCTCTGAAGACTGCAGTATTTGTGATTAGTACACGAACCACACACCTTCTGAATAGTTTCTATCCAAGAGCTCTGATTGCACTAAACAATGATCTCAGGGCCAGTTGTAAGAAATAGCAAGCAGTGAGTAGTAAGGAATGAGATAGGTTTTAGGTTATGCTATGCTTCTAATAGGTTGTGTTATATTCTGGATTATGTATGTTTTAATAGATTATGTCTGAATAGGATGAGAGTGTTGGAGATACGTGTAAATGTGTATGTGAATCCGGTCTTGGTTGTTTGATTTTCGTTGTTGTGTATACTGTGTATATACGGACAATGACAATAAATTTATCTATCTATCTATTCTAATAAAAAGAAAGTAATTATTTTTTTAAATGACCTTTCAGTTGATGAAGTCTGTCTGTCTAAAAATCCTATTACATTCCAGGCACTTTTGATACGGTTCTTGAGACACGGTGGTGGTTTTCATTGTCTTCTTTCTAATGTATCACTGTTGGAATCCACATTGTGTTGTAACCAATCCTTTCATTGCTTCCTTTGCCATTTTCCCCCTTCCCTCGTAATTGTTTCAGTAGTACATGCTGATATGCTCATTTATCACTGAGACCATTATTAATGAATGCCGTGCTTCTTCATTATGTTGCCATGGTAGCTTTGTGTGGGGGAATTATCTATTTCCAGGTGGAAATCTTTATTTGCCATACTGGTGGCTGAATGTTTCTCTAAAGCACATGTGCACACATACATAGGTATCTATACGTGATGTTGGTAATGCATCTCTTTCCTCTATACTCTACCTACCTAATCACTGTTTAAGGTTAGCATAGCCAGCTGTTCTATGCCATGGATTCAAAGAGGTGCATTGTATACTGTCATAATCATTTCTATCTTTTCTCAGCATTTTTATTCTATTCTGTGCTTTTATCTATTTGTGACACCTTGTAACTTGTTTTGTGGTGGTGACAAAGCACATTCTTTCTACATAACTCTCCCTCTGTTTCCTGTTTTAAACACTATCATTGGTCTTTCTTTGCATGCAAAATCTAGAGTTATGGGAAATACTCGATGCTTTGCTCATCAATCGATTTTAAGTAGAGCAGAAAATAGTTTCTTTAAAAATCGATTTTAAGTAGAGCAGAAAATAGTTGCTTGTTTTAAAACCAAGAACATTTGCACAAAGTGAAGAAATACTAAAACAACATTTGTGTAGCACTTTTGAGTGTTCAAAGGACTCACAGATTAGCACTGTAAGTCTTACAGAAACTTCATCAGATAGATAGGCCATTATAAGTATTCCCCTTATTTTGGCAGAAAGGAGCTGAGAGTATATAGAACGACCTAGTAGGTCTCAGCTGAAGAGAGATTGGAACCAGGGACGTCTAACTCCAACCCCGCCTTTTTGGCTCAGTTTCATTAGCTTACATGAAGATCTTGGGTTTTTATAATAAATACAGGAAGGGGGTTGGCACATATCAATGTTTTACAGCAAATCCTGTTCTTTATGCTGCACTGCCTGGCTCCCAGTTGTGGTATCTTCAGAATTAACAGTTTTACTTGTGTAGTGCACACAGATTTATACACTGAAGCTCCAATAACTGAGCTTCATGACACATTCTCCATTATCTTTACATTTGGCCTTTTAAAGGTAGGTCAGTATTACCAGCTTACATATTGCAAGTGGAGAATTGAAGGCCAGTTGCTTGTCCAAGGAGAGAACCAGATGATGTGGAGAGCACATGGCGAGAGCAGCAGGCTGTGTGTTCACCCCAGCCAGTGTGTTGCAAAAGAAGCCATCTGATGTGATGACATCAAAACAAGAGTTTTCCTGCCTCTGTTCCATTTCAATAGCTGCCACTTAACAGGAGTGGAGAAATTATCAAGTGTTCTTTTCCTAGACAGAGAGGAGAGGAGGAGATGAAAATCTGCTGCTCTTGCTCTAAGAATATCAGAAAAGTCTGCTGGATCAGGCCAGTGACCCATCTAAGCCAGCATCCTCTTCTCATAGTGGTCAGGCAGATGTGAAGCCCAAAGCAGCCCTGAGCATAACAGCACTCCCCCCCCCCACTTCACAGCTTCCAGCAACTGGGATGCAGCAGCAACTCCAAGGAAAAATCTGTACTTGCTGCCTTGTGGGACACCTTCGGGAGAAGAAAAGGCTAAGGAGTGGAGTCCTTAAAGCGGTTGGATGGTGTCTTGTATATCTTCTTCCGCAAGTCGTGCTGCCAAGCTGGTGCCAAGCGTCTTGTTCTGCTTTCCTTTGGACCACATCAGCGATGACAAGAGGGGCATCTGGGCAGCCCACGACCTCCATACACACTGCCCAGACTTGCGCCCTAGGAGATCACTTCAGTGCTGCAAACGCAGCAAAAACAATGCGGGAGACAGCAGTTAAAAGTTACCTGTGTCTGTAGCCACAGCAGGCACTGTGATTCTCCAGCGGTTTGCTTCAGCCTTGGAGGCACACTCCAATAACAAACTTCTTTGAACATAACCATCAGGATTAGTAGTCACTGATAGCCTTATCCTCCATGAAATTCTCAGATCCTTGTTTAAAGCAGCCATCGCTACTTATTGTGTGAGTGAATCCCATAGTTTTGCTATGCGCTGTATGAAGAAAAATTTCTTTTATCTATCCTGAATCATCAAACCTTCAGCTTCTTTGGATGTCTGCAAGTTCTAGTGTTAGGAGAAAGTTTTCCTCCACCCACTTTCTCCATGCCAGGGATAGTTTTATACACTTTTATCATGTTGTCTCTTACTGGCTTTTTGGCTAAACTAAGGAGCAGTTCTGCCCCAAGGCTGCCCAGTGAGTTTGTGTCAGAACTGAGATTTTAACTGGGGATTGTTCAGCGTATAACTTCAAACATAACCACGCCATGTGCTCCCTGTGAGTTGCCAAAGGCTAGCCATTGTAGGGGGAAGTATAGGAACTAAAATGACATTTGGTCTGATCTAGCGAGGAACCCCTTACCCAACATCTCGTTTTCCCTTGATAATGCCACTTGGAAAACAGATGTAGCTGTTCCACGCTGCCTTGCAGACACGGAGAATTTTGCCCCCAATACTCTACGTTCTACAGCTGCTCTAAATCGCAATTATTATATGATATGATTATGAAGATGGATGGTGAACATTTGTTATGGTTTCAATATTTTCAAATTAGTTAATGCCGGAATACAAGTAGTAAAACTTTTTGCAGATTCAGCAAGGTTTTTGACAACATTTGAATAATTGGTTATAAGATGAGCACTAAGTGTGATATATAGGGTACTCCTTGAATTAAATGACAATATTTTATTTATAAATGGAAGAGATGGGGGAAATTTCATTCCAGAGATGTAATTTGTTTGACGCTAGGAGAAAACTTGTTTAAAAATGCAAATATCTCCTTAATAACAATTTTGTTAATAACAGTTAATAACCGTAGTTAACTAACGATTGTTAACCACTAGTAATAACATAATTTTTCTGCACTTAATTTCCTTCTGGCCACTGTTTACAATCCGCTCCCCCAAGTATATTATTTTATATATAACTCAGGATAAAACTTCATTCATCTGGTTAAAGTTGCCTCTAGTCCATGGAAACTTAGGTTATCATGAATTGGTTGGTCTTTTAAAGGGGCCACTAATTCTCTTTTGTACTCAATAACCATGTACAGTGGTACCTCGGGTTAAGTACTTAATTCATTCCGGAGGTCCGTTCTTAACCTGAAACTGTTCTTAACCTGAGGTACCACTTTAGCTAATGGGGCCTCCTGCTGCCGCTGCGCCGCTGGAGCATGATTTCTGTTCTCAACCTGAAGCAAAGTTCTTAACCTGAAGCACTATTTCTGGGTTAGCGGAGTATGCAACCTGAAGCGTACCACTGTACCTTGTCAGAAGGCCTTGTACATCACATCTTGCTTGTAACATATATATTGGGGCACTCTCAAGCTGGCGAGGGGGAGAAACCCACAAAGATACCTACCTGAGGTGGCATGAGAAGGTGTCAGTTTCCTAAGGGATGGGCCATGTCAGCTAATACCTTGAACTGGTGCTAAGGCTGCGTTGCTTGGTGAACATGGACCTTTCATTACTTGATGTTGAGCTCACTGACATTTAGTTGAATTACAAGAGCAGGCAGCGATTGTGAATGTCAACATTTAAGCTAAAACCATAGTTCTTGGGCTTCGAAAGGCTTAGCGCTTGCATCTAAAGGGTAGTGGGCCGATTCCAAGATGGATATTTTAGCCTTGCTATGATTCATCTTGCGCTGCTCTAGGGTCATAATTAGTCCAATATTTCTCTTAACACTGACAGTCAAATTACCTAGAAGACACTTCTCAGGAGGAAACTCAAATATTTTCAACCTACCTCTGGCAAGCGATTTTTCATCTTGACAACACATGTTTTAAACGTCTTCTTTTTCATAGAATGACAAACAGAAATGCTTTCAGTGTGACAGAACTCAAACTTATGAGAGGATATGTGCCATTAATGTTCAGCATTGCGGGGAGAAAAAGGGGAGTGTAATATAATGCTGGTTAAGGGACCAAGTTGTGGGAGTAGATGCTTTCCCTCCCTCCCTTTCTTGCACAAATTCCACCTGATCCTCTTGGAATCATGTCTGTCGTATCTTAGCCCTGCTAAACACAATTATCTGTAGGCATTTGAAACTTAGTATTTCTGAACAACACGGTTAAGAACCATAGGCCTGAAACTAACACAGGGGTTATGTTCCGGGGATTGCGCCTAAAGCCAAAATAGTGTATACTGTGTTACCTCTGGTTATGAACTTACCGTATATACTCGAGTATAAGCTGACTTTTTCAGCACATTTTTTATGCTGAAAAAGCCCCCCTCGGCTTATACTTGAGTGAGGCGGGCGACGGTGGCAGAGGGACAAGCGGCCTGAAAGGAGCCCTTTCTTGCCACTGGTCCCACCGCCCACCTCTCACAAGGGCAGGCTGGTTGCTTCTCCCAACCGTGGCTCCTATGCCTGCTTTTGCGAGCGGCAGAGGCAGCAGTGGAGGGGCGAGCGGCCCGATAGGAGCCCTTTCAGGGCTGCTACTGCCACCACCAGGTTTGTGGTGTGGTGATCCGGCTTATACTCGAGTCAATACATTTTCCATGTTTTTTTGTGCTAAAACTAGGTGCCTCAGCTTATATTCGGGTTGGCTTATACTCGAGTATATATGGTGATTCGTTCTGGAGATCCGTTCTTAACCCGAGGTACCACTGTAGTTGAAACACATGGGGTTCAATGATGGGTGGGATTGCCAAGGTCTTTGCCCTGGAATCCTCCTCCCTTTCTATTTTAAAAGAAATAGTTTTCCACATACATAAAGCTGAATGAGCACAAATTAAATGTGTATAAGTTGCAAGCTTACAGTATTGCGTGGAGAGCAAGGTGTGGAAAGTGTGATGCCTGTTTAGCCAACTATTAGGGAAGGACTCCTTTCCTTCTGAGTAAACGGTTGGAGCAGGGACATCCAACTCCCAAGAGACTGCGATCTACTCCGGGGGGGGGGGGGGGGGGGACGGACGACGACTGGCAGTGATCTACCCATTGGGGGGGGGGGCAGGCCAAAGTTATTCAGCTTTTTTAGGGGAGCAGGTCAAAGTTGTTGTGCTTTTTTTTAGGGGGGCTTCCCAAAGTTGTTGACCTTTTTTTAAACAGCAAATGTGCAGAATTAATTTAAACGCAGCCACTAACAGACGAACGCAGCGCTACAGCAGACGACAAAGGGACACACACTAAACGTGACGTAGGAAAGGACCGAGGGGTGGAGACATGATTCTAAACTTCTAAACAATATGGATCCGGGGATCAACCTGTTGGTCGCGGTCAACCGGTTGGCCACCCCTGTGTTAGAGGATGCCTGCCCATTGTTGTTTTTTTAAAAATAATATTTATTAAGATTTTAGAGGTTACAAAAAGAAAAATACCACATTAAACAGAAATAAAACAACACATCACAATATAAAAAACAAAAATAAAATCCATTAAACAGAAGCAAAAATGCAAAGAAAAATACAGCAAATCTTCTCATTACTTGTCTTTCATTAACTTATTTCCTTGACCTCCTCACACCTCCCTTTTTTGTATTCTAGATCAAATATCCATTTCAGCAAATCCTTTCCCTCTTTTAAAATTTTAGTCCTGTAAATTATCTTAATATGATGTAACTTTACTTTTCCTCCTTTCACCAATTAACAGTCAGTTATTCCCAAATCCTTTATATCATTCCTGCTAAAATCATATAATATTATTCCAACATCCTTCTAACAGTTATTAATTTTACAATGTTTCTGTAAATAGTCTTTAAATTTCTTCCAATCTTCCTCCACCGACTCTTCTCCCTGGTCTCGGATTCTGCCAGTCATTTCCGCCAGTTCCATGTAGTCCATCACCTTCATCTGCCATTCTTCCCGGGTGGGTAAATCTTGTGTCTTCCAGTACTTTGCAATAAGTATTCTTGCTGCTGTTGTGGCATACATAAAGAAAGTTCTGTCCTTCTTTAGCACCAAATGGCCGACCATGCCCAGGAGAAAGGCCTCTGGTTTCTTCAAGAAGGTATATTTAAATACCTTTTTCATTTCATTATAGATCATCTCCCAGAAGGTCTTAATCCTTGGGCACGTCCACCAGAGGTGAAAGAATGTACCTTCGGTCTCTTTACATTTCCAACATTTATTATCGGGCAAATGATAGATTTTTGCAAGCTTGACTGGTGTCATGTACCACCTGTATATCATTTTCATTAAATTCTCTCTTAAGGCATTACATGCCGTGAACTTCATACCTGTGGTCCATAACTGTTCCCAGTCAGCCATCATAATATCATGTCCAACGTCTTGTGCCCATTTAATCATAACAGATTTCACTGTTTCATCCTGAGTATTCCATTTCAACAGCAAGTTATACATTCTTGACAAGTTCTTAATTTTAGGATCTAGCAGTTCTGTTTCCAATTCTGATTTTTCCACCTGGAAGCCAATTTTTTTGTCCAAATTATATGCCTCCATTATCTGGTAATAATGAAGCCAATCTCATACTCTATTTTTTAATTTTTCAAAACTCTGCAATTTTAGTCTGTCTCCCTCTTGTTCCAAAAATTTCGGCCATTTGACCTCCATATTGAGCTTTTTCTGAGCCTTCGCTTCCATTGTTGACAGCCACCTTGGGGTTTTATTTTCAAGCAAGTCCTTATATCTTATCCAAACATTAAACAGTGCTTTCCTGACAATATGGTTTTTAAACGCTTTATGTGCTTTGACCTTATCATACCACAAATATGCATGCCACCCAAAAACATTGTTTAAACCTTCTAAATCCAAGGCGTCAGTGTTCTCAAGAAGCATCCATTCTCTCGCTTCCGGGTTGGCGCCATCGCCGAATGGCGGACTCCCTCCGAGCTCCGGAGGGAGCCTGCTCGGCAGGGGCTGGGTTCTACCGCGCCGGCGACGCGGGGACCCTCAAAAACCATGGGCGCTGAAACCCATGGGCATGGTGACTCGGCGGGCACCGTTTGCGTCCCCCCCGACCCGTGAAGGAGCCTTTTTAAAGGCTGCGGAGCGGGTGACGGGGGGTGGGGTTGTGGTGGTGCTGTGAGTCTTCCGCTTCCCCTGCCGAGCGAAGCCGCATGCCATTCGACGGAGAGCGCTGACTTCTTCCATTGAAAATTTGGACTTTAAAAGAATAACCTGTGAGTAATTGGAACTTGGATTAAAAAAGGGGAAAAATTCTTTTTAAATTCGGAGCGAGCGGGGGAGGTGCAAAAAGGAAGTCAGCCTCCCCCCTGTTGTAGAGGAGCTAAAGCAAAGGATTTGACAACTAAGATCGAGTGCAACCTTTTTTTGATAAAATTATTAACTTCGCGATGGAAAATTATAAGACTGGGCTGGAGGAGAAAAGTGGAATGTGAATTAAAAGGCAACCCCCCCCCCCGGAAACCCCGGGAGCGATCCGTAAGAGCGCCGGGAGAGGAGAAATAGAGGTTTTGACAGCTGTCAAAGGAGCTGTCAAAGCGGAAGAACAAAAAGAGAACTTTGTTACGAGGACTTTGCTGGTCACATTTGTTACAAATTGGATATAAATTGTTTAAAACAAGGAATAATAAGTTACTTTGACTGTTGGGTGTGATCGGGAAGGAAACTGAGCTACTATAATCCCTCTAGAGGAGCTGTGGGACACTATAAGTATTGTTGGCATCGAATTTGAATATGACTTTTTATCTCCTGGGAAACTGCAGAAATGGAACACTATTTTGTCTACAGAGGTCTACACACTAAAGGAGACAATAGATTTATCTATTGAAGAATGGAAGGGACTTGACGTAATGTTTTGTTCCTGAATAACAAAGCCTCTGCAGAGGAATTAGAAGCTTTTTGGAATTAGAACATTTGTGCAGGAGAGCAGGGAAAAAAAAAAGAGGAGGAGAGAGAACAACAAGAACAACAAGAATAACAAGAACTGGACAAAGTTGGAAGATAGACTCCTTCCAAGATTGGACATGTGAAATCAAAGATGACCAAAAGACGGCAAAGACTAATAAAAAGACGGCAAAGCGGACTGGTGAAGGACTGTGGTTTAGATGTGGGAGCTCCAGGATGACAGTAGATATTGACGGACATTGGGAACGCAACCGGGAAAGGGGGGAGGGAAATTTAGAATCCAAAGGGTGTTAAATTACATTTTATTCTTTTTTCTATTTTTCTGTTTATTTTAATCTGTATTGCATATTAAAGAGGGGAACTCGTGGAAGGGAACAGGTCGATTTTAGGGGATGGGAAAATATTTTTTAAATTGGGTCAATGATAAATAATTTTAAAATTTGGGGTAAGAATTTGTTGAATCTATTTGAAAGAATTGGAATACAAGAGGGGTAGGGGAGGGGAAGACCTGGAAGGATGCCAATGAAAATTAGGTTTTAAATTTGGATGTTTTTCTTTTTCTGTTATATTTGAAAATCTTTAATAAATATTATTTAAAAAAAAAAAAAGCATCCATTCTCTCAGCCAGCAAAATGCGGCTGATTCATAATAAAGTTTTAAGTCCGGCAGGGCAAATCCACCTCTTTCTTTAGCATCAGTTAATATCTTAAATTTTATTCGAGGCTTCCTGCCCTGCCAGACAAATCTAGAAATATCTCTCTGCCACTTCTTGAAACACTCCATTTTATCCAAAATTTGCAATGTTTGAAACAAAAACAACATCCTTGGCAATACATTCATCTTTATCGCAGCAATTCGGCCTAGCAGTGATAGCTTCAGATTTGACCATATTTCTAAATCCTTTTTCACTTCCATCCAACATTTTTCATAGTTATCCTTAAATAAGTTCACATTCTTAGCAGTCATGTTAACCCCTAGGTATTTCACTTTCTTAACCAGTGTTAATCCTGTCTCCTTCTGAAACCTCTCTCTCTCAGTCGCTGTTAGGTTTTTCTCTAAAACCTTCGTTTTCATCTTGTTCAACTTAAAACCCGCTACTTGGCCAAATTCTTGAATTAGTTCCAGTACTCTTTTAGTACTAGATTCTGGCTCCTGTAATGTCAATACCAAATCATCAGCAAATGCTTTCAGTTTGTACTGTTTGGCTCCAACTTGTATACCTTTAACTGTTTGGTCCCTTCTAATCATATTTAAAAGCACCTCCAGGACCGATATAAAAAGCAATGGAGAGATTGGGCAACCTTGTCGTGTTCCTTTCTCTATCTTAAATTCTTCCGTCACTACATTGTTCACAATTAATTTAGCCTTTTGTTCTGAATAAATTGCACCTATACCATTTTCAAAACCTTGACCAACCCCCATCCCCTGTAAATTTTTCTTCATAAAACTCCAAGAAATATTGTCAAAGGCTTTCTCCGCGTCCACAAAGGGGGTGGAGACATGATTCTAAACAATGCGAGCGATATGGATCCGGGGATCAACCTGTTGGTCGTGGTCAACCGGTTGGCCACCCCTGTGTTAGAGGATGCGTGCCCATTGTTGGCAGTGCCAGAGGGCGCCGTGGCTGGAGCCCAAAGTGGAGAAAACCTCTCCCATCTCCCTCCCTCTCTCTTCCCTGCTTCTCTCCCCTCCCTTCCTGCCAAAGGTCTAAACAAATTGTTTGCAGAGGGCTTTTGAAACTAGGCCCTGTGGATAGAACCAGATCATTCTGTGCCAGTGTAGGAATTATATTAAGTGGGAAAGCAGTGCTCACATCTTAAAAAAATAAGGAAATAATAAATAAAGATGGGGAAAGAGTGACCTTGCATCCAAATTCCAAGGCACATGAGTCGTTGTTGAGACTGAGGAACATCTGTGCTCCTCCTCTTCTCCCAAATTCGCTTTGGAGGCCACGGCTTCCTTCCTATCTCTTGTCCTTGCTGTGGTCCACCACGAGCATTCTCTTCACTGCACATCCTCTCAATTTCCTGAGGACTGTCTGGAGGAGGTCTAAGCCTGGAAGATATTTGAACTGTGCATCTGTTGTGGAATGTATAATCCTAGTACAAACATTGAAGGGCAGTAAGGTAAAGGTAAAGGTACCCCTGCCCGTACGGGCCAGTCTTGACAGACTCTGGGGTTGTGCGCCCATCTCACTCAAGAGGCCGGGGGCCAGCGCTGTCCGGAGACACTTCCAGGTCACGTGGCCAGCGTGACATTGCTGCTCTGGTGAGCCAGAGCCGCACACGGAAACGCCGTTTACCTTCCCGCTAGTAAGCGGTCCCTATTTATCTACTTGCACCCGGGGGTGCTTTCGAACTGCTAGGTTGGCAGGCACTGGGACCGAGCAGCGGGAGCGCACCCCGCCGCGGGGATTCGAACCACCGACCTTTCGATCGGCAAGCCCTAGGCGCTGAGGCTTTTACCCACAGCGCCACCCGCGTCCCATTGAAGGGCAGTATGGTTTTTTTTAAATCCCACCAAGCAATGTGTAAAGGAGTATGCCTTGTATCTCTATTTTTCCCGCTGCACCTATAATATGGGAATCTTCCTGTTCTACCTTACATGGTTGTTGTAAGGATTATTGAGCTATATATATTAAAGCACATGGAAGATTAAAAATTTAAGTGCCAAGTATTTTTAATCAGCATTGCAGTAATACTGTAATCTCATGTTATGCTAGTAATATATCCTGACACTCTCACATTAATATTGTTCTAGTTTGCTTGATTTCCAATTCCACCTTCTCCCTCTAAGCAACAGTTGAGTTTGATAGCTATTTCAGTTCCCTAATTCATGCTGCATGTTGCTTTCTTAACCACTCTAGTTGCTTTCCTAAGGTACTTGTTCATAATAACGTGGACAGATTCTGGTGAGAATGTCCACCAGAGTTGCTTCACATATTGCCGCAGGAATAGATGTGCTGTACACCTGCGTTGTCAGTTGCAGCTTGTACATGTTTGAAGCACACTGGTTTGGAGCCATAAGGTACCCGTTCCATTATCATCTGCAAAGTGGTCCTTAGAGGCATCTCGCAGTGCTCTTAACAGACTTGTTTTGAGTTAATTGCAGTAAGTCCATAAAGTAAGTCCATAAAGAAGACCCGAGAGGAGCCTTCTTCATTAGACAGCTATTTGGAGTTATGAAGTGTTCACAGGGTCATTGCTTGTGAAAACCATCTGCTGAGCTGCACAGGTTCTATAACTGTTCTTACATGTGTGTGTTTTCTCCTCTTCCTCTTGCTCCTCAGATGAGTATAGGATCAAACCTGTGGAAGAAGTCAAATACATGAAAAATGGAGGAGAAGACGACCAGAAAATAGCTGCCAGAAACCAGGAAAACTTGGTAAGGGTTGAACATTATTACTTATTAAAAGGGTTTGACACAGGCTCTAGCTCTGTAATGAAATATAGAGTATGTAGAACACTTAGTGTACTGAAGGGGAGAGCTTTCTTGAAAATGCCATAACTATTTATAGCTCAGAGGAAAGCTGCAAAATGCTACCTTCCCCTGCTTGTCTTTATGAATTATCTTGCCCTTAATTCGGTGAAGTGTAGAATGGGCATTTGTATTCAGCCGCTTTGCAAGTGTTATACTGTTTGGCTCGTGATGAATGTGTTTGTGTGCAAAGGAGCTGTTACCAACACAGGAATTTACTGCCTTTTGAGAAGGAAACTACCTACTTTTAAGAAGATGTCTGTCATTATTTACTCTCTGCATTCCCACCCTGAATTTTAAAGAGTGCCAACTCAGACACTTAAAAGATATATAATGTGCTTACAACCAGAGAACTTGCAAGGATCAGTGTTTAGTAATTTGCTTCAGATAAGAGTTAATTTCTTGTTTCCAGCTTTGCATTATGTGTTATCCACTTGTTTTATCCTCAGGGGCATACCTCTGGGGCTCGGATGTGTGCTACAGTTCTGTAGAAGTAGAGAAAGAGTGCATAATTCAGCTTCCTGAGCATCACTGCATTCACATTTATATGTTTGTTTATTTATTTATTTTAACATCACTAGACCTTATAGCCACTAAGAGGTGTGTGTAACATTTTCTGAAATCTCAGAAGCCAGAGAGGTGGTTGAAACAGATTTCCCATAGTTGGGAGTGGAAATTCAAGTGCCCACTGTAGTTTCTTGCCACTGAGGAAGGGGCAGTCTGTCCTTGCAACCCCCAAAGAACCCTGGGAATTATAGTTTAGTGAGTATGCTAGGAATTCTTGGTTAGAGGTCCCACAAAATAACTGCAGTTCTCCATGATCCTCTGGTTTAAACTGTTAAACCAGTTGAAAGCTGTAGACATCTTATACATTTGAAACACATTATCTTATATTGAAAAACACATCTTTTGAAACACAAAGGAAAAAATAAGGAAACACAAAGGAAAAAATAAGGAAAAAATAAATAAAAAGGAGCTGAGTGTATTGGAAGGAATTTGAGGAGAATATTTATATGTTGAGAAGGAGGAAGTAAAATAAAGATGAAATATAAGAAGTTGGAAGGAAAGAGGACAACTACAACAAAATGCCCCCCCCTTGGGGGGGTGGATAGTGTGTTTTAAGTAATATATTGATGTACTTTTAAAATGGTAGTAATAGAAATTTTGAAGTCTTAGGAAAAGGGGGGAGGGGTTGTTGATTCTTTTAAAAAAAGAGTGTTAAAATATATGAAAGGGGGAAATGTATGTATTATAAAATAGAAGATGGAGATGATAATAGTAATATAAAAATAATAATATTTTTTTAAAAACTTTTAAAAAAACAACAATAAAAAACAATAAAATTTTAAAAATCCTCTACTTTTATATATATATATATATATATATATATATATATATATATATATATATGAGAGAAAGAAAGAAAAATAGAAAATAGAAAAAAAGGAAGGTCTTTTCCAGTGGGCCTCCCCCGGGCTCCGGCTTCCTTCTAGCGCACTAGCCATTGGGGAGGTGGGCTCGGGCTGGTTGGCCTGGGTTCAGCCGTGTGTTTCCTTGTGGCCTCCGCCAGCCCTCCTTTCACTCGGTGGTTCACAGCGTAGTGGCAGGGCAGCAGGGTCAGGGCTTCTTCTTTCCCCCTCCGCGCTCCGGATGATCGGGCATCTCTCTCTTCCTTCTTCCTGGTGCGGCGCCGCAACAGCAGTGGCGGGGGCAGTGAGATGGGGGCTCTTCCCCCCCGAAGGTCCTTCTCCGCTTCTCCTCTCCCTCGGTGGCAGCGAGGTCGGGGCTCCTTCCTTCCTCCTTTGGATAACCAGCATGCCGCAAGGCGGGTTGTCCCAGGCCTCCAGGCCTCGGAACTCCGCTTGGCCTTTGGCTGGATGCCCTCGGCTTCGGCCTGGGGGCATTGCTGGGGGGGGGGTATGGTGGCTCCCTGGTTGATACACTGGGTGGCGGCAGCGGTCCCGGAGGCTCAGAAGCTGGTCAGGCAGCACAAGCAACGCTGGCCGCCCTCAGGAGTCCCATGCGCCGTGCCGTGCGCCATGTTGCCTCGCTAGAAGTCTCATAGTGCCCCAAATCTGGAACAGCCCCCCTGTTTGGTGTGTGTGTGTGTGTGTGTGAAGCCTTGTCCCACTGCTGCTCACTTTTAGACAGAAAGAAATGATTTCATTTCATCTGCTTTTTTGTAGGATACTGATTTTAAGAAAGCCTTTCCTACTGCTCCTAAATTATGGCTGTTGAGGGTTTGGGTTGTTGTTGCCTCATTGTTCTGATGACATGTATAAGCCACTTTTATTTGATTTTAGTAAGGCAGGGCAAAACTTCCAGTGATAGATAGATAGATAGATAGATAGATAGATAGATAGATGATAGATAGATAAATAGATAGATAGATATGGCATATATATATAAAAGATATATATGTAAAAGACAAACAAACATGCAGGTATGAGATTGGTGTAAATAAAATAATACTCCAGTTATAAAGATCCATCAATCTTCACTTCTGAAATAACTCGTTGTTTTGGCTTGACATCCATGTATTTAGTTTACGAAAATGCCACCATAACACCCTATTTAACATTCAAAATACTAGTGGCTTAATTGGAGCATTAATGGCACTTCTGTGTAAAATGTTTTCTCTGAGAAAGGCAAGATGAGGTGGATGTCATGTCATGTCATTTGGCATTTGTCTTTCCCACGGAAGCCACATTGGTGGATGGTGTGCTGTTTGTATTTCTAAGACCTCAAAACTGTGTATATAGCCCAGGCTTTTGTTTTTCCAGTAATTGTGCTTCGTTCAGGATAGGGGTTATGCGTTTGATTTAGTGTCTCACGCGCAAACCAGCACAAACGGTTAGAGGAGGATGTGTCTCAACTCTGAACCAACAACTCCCATCATCTCTTGCATTGGTCATGCTGGTTTTGGCTGTTGGGATTTATGGAGGGTCACGGGTTTCCACAACCCTACTCTAAACAGTTAGGATCACAAAAGTGTACACTTGTTAGTGAGATGTCAGCTTGATTCAGGCATTTGGTTTCTAAGGTATTTGCTTTAAGTGGATAATGTTGTTTCCTGCGATTTTTGGATTCTTCCAAGTGTCTCAGGACTGCTGAGGGGAAAGAGCCCTCTCATGGGCAGGAATGTGTGCAGGATTGAACGGGGCACTTCAAGGTGGGTTGATGGTATCAAGAAGGATGTTCTCCTGGCCCTCTCTTTGGTGTTGCCTTTGCTTGCCATAGGGAATGGTGCAATGGAGCAATAACCCAAAGAAGCTTCTGCTTTTAGCAATTTAATCCCCCTTTTCTGCTAAGCTATCAGTGAATGGGAAACATATAGAAGAGAAATGTTCTAGTGAAGGGAAAGTAGGAGCAAAGAGGGCAAGGTAGTAAAGAGTGACTAGAGCTCCTAATTCTCCCCAATTTAAGCATCTTTGTTTAAAAGAATAAAATGTGTGATGGGCATCTGTTTATGAGTTGAGGCGTCTGTTGCTTTTGACATTCCCTGACGTCCATATGCCTATATTTCTCATAGTTTGGTTTTTTTTCTGTGATGTTTGATTGTCACAAACTGACAGTGTTACTAATTATACTTTTCCGTTCAGTAGCAGAAGGAATCGCTCAGGGCTCAGTACTGGGCTTGGGGGTAAGAGAGAGGTTTCCTTTACACCAGCTGCTGTACCTCTTGCTAGACAACATCCTGGCACCCTTTTCGAGCTGCATGCATCCAGGACTGGGCAGAACGGCAGATGGATCTTAAGGGCATTGCAGTATGTCCTGTGCAGCTGCCTAGCCTACAGCTAAGTGCTTGTGCATGGAACTCGGGCTCTCTTAAGGCACGATGGGTTCAGAGCTAGCCTGTTCTTCACATGGCTGCACATGGGCAATGCTGCAATTTCTAGTGCTGGGCCAAACCTTCACAAAGCATGTTCTTGACCATTCATTTGAGGGGATATGGGGTCAAAGTGAAGAACGCACTGAAAAGGGCAGGCACAGTTTATCAGGGAAAAGCTTTATTTTGAAGGATCTGATGAGGAAGGGCTACATTTACCTTGGAGCAAGGTGTGGGTTGGTGTGGGGGAGTCCTTCTTCAACTTCAAAGCCTTTTGGAAAGCTCCACCATAGAGCGCTTTACAGCTGACCTGCAGCTGGGCAGCTCTTCTCCTTCCTGGGATGACCATGCAACCACACCATGTCGCTCTTCCTTTTGTGTACTGAGTGGGGTTGTATGGTGATGGTGGCGGCTGAGGGCAGTTAGGCAATAGGAAGGTGGAGTCATTAACAGTGAAAAGGGCTGATCCATGGTGCTCTGATGTCCAGTGTCTGTGGGCAATGGCTGTTGGCCTGAGGCACCAATTTTGTGGTGTTTTCAAGGGAGGGAAGGGTCATGAGCCATGCAGATGAGACAACTGCATGCCTTTCTGCAGAGACTCCCCTGACTTCTTTGGATAAGTGAAAATGAGGGGGAGGGAAGACAAAAAGAATTGAGTTCAGGGACATGGCCTTGCATGTATGAAGGATAGGCCTCTGAGAGGCATGAAGGTCTTGATGTCTGGTTTGTAAGTTTCACTGCAGTGTTGTTCCCTTTCAATCCATTGGGATTTTCGACTTGATAATGTTGTGCTGCTTTGCAGCTGTACCACTTCCTATTTTCTTCACCTTGGATAAAACTTAGGGTTGTTTCCAGGTTGTGCTTGGCCCAACACGTGGCCCTTCTGTTCTTGCTATAGTTCTTGTTTCTTTTTCTTTTAATGTATTTTTATTAAAGATTTTCTTAGTTTACAAAAGTATGTGCAATCTCTCTCTCTCTCTCTCTCTCTCTTTCTCTTTCTCCAAGTAACATTTTTTTCAGATCAGTTTCATTTGTTGAGACATTAGGAAGAAGAAGGGGAAAGGGTGGGGGAAGATGGGTGGGGGTGGGGTCGGGTGGCGATGTTTCTATTATACTTAATATATGTGGGATTTTGTGTCAGTGTCGCTTGTGCAGGTTCTGTGTATAGTTCTTGTTTCTGAGAAGGTAAAATGTGACATTTCTTACCTGATCAGGTGAAGCCCCACTTACCTTTCTTGCTTGTGAAGCTGTAGAGTCTTGTGCTTTGTTCATTCTTGATGGTCAGATCTGTGCATTCTCTCGATTGTGCTGTATTTGCCTCTCAGCGTCAAATATGCTTGATTCTCCCCTTGCCAGCTTAGCGTATTCTCCAAGTGGGATGGGGGCTTGCCTTGCCTGGGGGTTGGGCTACAACAGGGACTCCTTCTCAAGCACTCTTCCCCATGCCCTGTTTGTAAATCAGAGAAAATTTCTGCAGCATGTTGCAGTGATGCAGTGTTATTTTCCATCTGCAACCTCGGGAGTTGAACTTGACTCCCACCAGCTGCAACTGCATCATCACCAGCAGAAAAGGCCACGGACACAAAATGCCCAGCTGGTGGAATTTTGCTAAGCATTTGTGTGCTAGTCCCCTTTCCTAAGGAGGATGCAACCCAACTGTAGTACTTCTGTCCAATACTATTTTTAGTGCATCCGACGGCATAAGATGCCACAGGGTTCCTTTGGTCTGGCTCACACTGCATAATTTCTCAGTAAGATTGCTCAGGTGGGTATAGGACAGTGTGAAGTGGACTGTACTCAAAGTGAGCCAAGAGTTTCCTCCATGATTGCAGTTGTGCTCTCTCCTCCTCTTTCTGTGGTCCATCTGCTGAACTGTAAAGCACTGAACTATTGGATTACTCCAAAGTTCAACTGCCAGATAGGAGATTGAGTTGGAAGAAGAGAACAGAAGAGGAGAAGGTTTGAAGGCATTTCTTCTCTGCCTTGTCAGAATGTGGCGTATTGGACTCTTGTAACCTCTTTCTCTTACATCAGGTGTTCTGGCAGGTTTTTTAAAACCTCAAGTGAGGAAACCTCTTATTCTTCACTCTATAGTCCTTTGTCCCTCCCACCACAGAATTAGCCCCAAAACCATTAGCATTAGCCACTTTAGTTTGTTGATCACCTACTGCAAAGGTACATGTCTTACCTGGAACTTTTTCAAAGTTAGGAAAGACACTGAAGTGAAATCATGATGGCTTGTCCCCAGTGGTCCCATTCCCTGCTCTGTTCAGAAAGGACTTCAAGGCATCTTCAGGATGATGTGAGGGGTATTCATACTTGGGTGGGATGGATGAACGTGAACAAATGTTTTGTTACTCTCTAAATAACAAATCTATTTACTAACCCCTTTAATTTGATCCAAACAATGTACAGTATGTGGTTCCCTCACTGCAAGAAGCGAAGTTACAGGGAACCAGGCAGAGAGGCTTCTTGGTGGTGGCGCCTGCCCTCCCATCAGATGTCAAGGAAATAAACAATTATCTGACTTTTAGAAGACGTCTGAAGGCAGCCCTGTTTAGGGAAGTTTTTAATGTCTGGTGTTTTATTCTGTTTTTAATATTTTGTTGGAAGCTGCCCAGAGTGGCTGGGGAAACCCAGCCAGATGGGCGGGGTATAAATTATTATTATTATTATTATTATTATTATTATTAGGTCAAGTATCTCATCAGTTCTGATTAAAAACCTTATGTAATGTCAATTAATATTTAAATAGTTATTTCAAAACCCCATAGAAAATAGAGTGCTGCTGTAGAGTTCCCCAAAAATGTGCAGCATTTCCATAATGGTCGGTCATTATTGTTTCACTCTTCCTAGGAAACAGCGGTGAGGTTATGGCTGTGATGTCACTGGACTGTGAGACTGTGGTCAGTGGACAGTAAGAGAAAGTGCCGCAGGAGGGATTGTGTGTGGTTTTTGCAGTCAATACTTTTCGTCCTTCCCTTCGTCTAAGGAACTCAAGGTGCATGGCCCTCCCCATTTTATCCTGGCAGCCCCCTCATGTGTTAAGGTTAGCTGAGATATGGTGGCTGGCTCAAGGCCACCCAGGAAGCCTCATGGCTCAGTGGGGATCTCCTCACTCTTAGTCCAACCCTCTTAAGTGTTAATACCATGTGACTGTGTTGATGGCCACAATTGGGTCCAACAGATGGATCTCATAGTAGAAATTCTTCATGAGAATTTTTTTAGTAAAATGTTTGGTAATTGTATTTTTTTTTAAAAAAAAACCCCCAACACATTAGGGAATTTGCTATTTTTATTCTAGTCTTGCAAACACATCCACATAAGTTATTAGCTCACATTGGCACACATCTAGTCCACCTACCTACACAAACCGTTATAGGTCATTCACAGCTCATCGGCATCCTGAAAAATAAATTATCCATTTTACTAAACTGTCCCTACTTTGTTTATCTGGAAGCAGCTCTTACTTACCTAAGGGAGTGTAAAGTTACTAGCCTGCTTTATTCTGAATTGCATATTTCAGAGACACCGAGACAATACTATGTGATCCTGGATGCATTATATATAATTCTTGTTCATTTGATATTCATTATGGGGTCTAATGTGATTTTAAAAAAATACTGCTATGCAATAAAGATGGATTTTGCCTTGGGGATTGTTATCCCAGAATAATATTGTTGCATGCCACCCTAATCTACGAGTGCTGCAAGATTCTAAGTCTCCTTTTGGAAATGAGGCACAGTGGAGACTGTGGTGTCTTTAGGTTATACGGTTTATTAACACACATACACAACCTGAGCCTATGATGGAGGGGTTCAGCTCATTAAGACCCCAAAAGGGTCTTGTTTCTTCCATAGCTGCAGCCTTGGATTTAAGCAGAAATCCAACATTGTGGTCTGCCTCTCTGGCTTTCTAGCCTCTAGGTCACATTACACACACTTTCAACATGAGGGAAGTGGCCCACCCTTTTTCTGTCTCACACAAAGCACCCCCCCTTGCTTTCTAATGGGTCATCACCTTTTCTTTGTTCTCTTAATGGCTCATCACTCAGGCGATTGCCTCAGCATCGGCAGCTAGCCTGTCTTACATTTTAACATTATAGGATTATAGGTGTCTGGAACCCACAAACTCATAACCATGTACTGTAAACTGACACTGATCCCCCCCCCTCTTTCTCAAGCAATGTATTTTGCTTCTTTCCCCCTCCCCACTTTGGTAGAAGTGTTTGCAGAAGCCAGGAATGGGGAAAGAGAGATTATATGGAGAATAAAATACTGTGTTTATAACCAGAGTTGATTTTTTCCCCAGGATGTTGACAGATACCTTTTGATATACTATGAATCAAAAAGTTCATTGAATTAGCAAATTTCTTTTTCTGTTACTTGTTGCTGAAGGGCACATATTTTCTATGCAAAGTGTAGCCTCTTGGACTCAACAGTATTTTTTGTCGCAACTTGTTGAATTGAATTGGCCTCTTTTTCCCTTCTGAGTTGTAGAAGTTGTTTGCCTCAATGATTTACATGAATCAGGGGTTCCCCAAGTGAAATGTGAAGAAAGGGTCTTTAACGATCGGTCATGTCAAGAGCTGGCGTTATGTAAACAGAGTCCCCAGTCTTTGAATTTCATGCTGATATAAGCAAGCTATATTTCCAAGTGTTATAAACATATTTTACCACCTCCATATATCACAGCACCTTTCCCAAACAGGCCTAGTAATGGAAAAAGTCTCTCTGTGCTGCGAAATTGCGGGTGGCGATCCCTAACAGAGAACCATTTGTGCTGCAAAGCAATAGTAGGAATTCAGCAGGGTGAATTTTGTATAGATTCCTTATACAAGCAGGTTTATTTCAAGGTAAATATTTTAACATGTTCACCTTGTTTAAAGCAAAATCAATGAAGAGTAATTTCTATTCCTTTACACTTACAAAGCAAACATTAACCCTGTCCAGCTAGCTGATGAGATTTCTAATGTTTAATCAGGACTTGCAAATCAGATTGATATTAGAGAAGATAATGGGCTTTTATTACCCTGACAGAACCAATTTCTGTGTGCCATCTCTGGATCCTCAAATTTAGTCACAGATGAGAATGTTCAGTGGTGATAAAAGACTTTTAACATCATCACTCCTTTTCGGATGTTCCCAAAATGGGAGAGAAGGGGATGAATAAGCCACTCTTTCTCTTTTTCTCTCTTCTTTCTCATTCTCTCTCTCTGTGTGTCTGTGTGTGTGAGAGAGAGAGAGAGATGCTGCAAGGGCCATTGCTCAGTGGAAGAGCATCTGCCTTGTATGCAAAAGATCCCAGCTTCAATCCCTGGCATCTCCAGGTTGGGCTGGGAGAGACCCCGTCTGAAACCCTGCAGAGCTGCTGCTAGTCTAAGCTGGATGGACCTGTAGTCTGACTCACTATAAAGCAGCTTCCTTTGCCCACATGCTGAGGAGTGATTAGTTCCTGGCTTCCTCATCCTCTGCTGTATCAGTGTTAGAAATTAGCCAGGTGTGTTTTGCTACTGGCGCAGGTCCAGTTGTGACCACGTGGAGATCTGTGGATGCCAGGTTGGCCACCAACATCTCCATCTGACTGCCCCACCAAACAGCTTTCTTTTGCAGGTTATCAGAAGAACTTATTTATTGCATCTGTATCCCACCTTTTCCTCCGAGGAGTACATGGTTCACTCCTGCTCAGTTAATCCCTATAACAACCCTGTGATGTAAGTTAAGAGGCTGTGACTGGCCCAAGGTAACCCAGTGAGCTTCATGGTGGAGTGGGGATTTGAACGCTGGTCTCCCAGATCCTAGTTTGACACTCTGACCACTACACCACGCTGGCTTCCTAACATACTTGAGGCAGCTACAGTCATACCTCAGGTTAAAGTCACTTCAGGTTGAGCGTTTTCAGGTTACGCTCCGTGGCCACTGTATACCGTATATACCACTGTATATATATATTGAGTAGGTAAATAAATATGTAAGGATAAAGCAAAATTTCACTTAGAGAAGGATCTGAAATATTTTCCTTGTAGCCTGAATTTGTTGTATTCTGGATTGTTTTATTTGATGTTTTAATGTGTTGTAAACCGCTTTGTGATTTCCCCCCTTAAAATATGAAGTGGTACAGAAATGAAATGAATAATAATGATAATGATAAACCTCACTCGGGGGGGGAATGGTGCCTAGATATTCCATCATGGTGACCACGAGCGTAGGTTTAAAGTGCAATTTGGGGATTAGCATATATATCTGAGTTTCTAACACTGCCTTGCATCATCTTAACGTCAAAACATCAAAGTCTAGCTCAGAAAACCACTTTCAATGCAGACATGTCTTAAGCCAGATTTTAAGAGGTCATGGCTGGACTGCTGGTTCCTGCATCTCCTTCCCCAACCCCTTGTTTCTCAGGAGAAAATTCCCTTCCTTAACCACAATAAAGCACGGAGTCAGAGCCAATATTTATTTTCTTTATTTATAGCATTTTGCTCTGCAGCTAAGCTGAAAAAGCTCCCAGAGGAGCTTGCATATGATTAGTAAAAACAAGGCAGCTTCTGCCCCATATGCTTACAGCCTAAAAGGTATAATCTGAAAGGGAAAAGGGATGGAAAGGAAGACCGTGACCTCACCAGCCTCTCAGCAGAGAATATCTTCAGTGTGGCCACATTGCACGCATACTCACCCCCTCCTTGGAAGCATCAGGGGAGCAGTGAAGACGATTTAGAGAATATGATACAGGAATCAGAATTAGGCTGAATGTATGCACTGGTATATGGGTGGTTGGCTGAATCCTGAGAATGAACCCTTGTTAGGTAGCCTTGTTAACAAGACTTGTGGTTGGGGTGCCTGGGAAACCTTTAGTATCTCTCATAGTTTTCATCAAGATGTAAATATAAAGGCTAGTGAAATTCCAGCTTGGGAGTTCAGGGCTATGATACTGAAGTGTAAACATCATGAAGAGGAGAATAATACATTGATCTTACATCTTTTCACACAGAAAGATTTGCAAGTCTAGTGACTGTCCATATGGTTCTTTGTACTTCCTTGCAGCAGGAAAAAATATTTAATAATATCTGTTTTCTATGGCATTAAAGCCAGCCAGCCGCAATTGAGGACTTCATAATGATGGTGATAAAAGTGTAGAAAAAATGTGTTAATTCATTATCAGAATCCTTAGGGTTAGGGTGACTTGTTCTCTTAGTTGCATACTACAGATTTTCTTCTAGTCCTGAAAAACTGGCATCTTAAATGGGGCTAATGCAGGCCTACGTTGCAGGGTGGCTACCAGTTCCTTGTACAGGGCAGGAACACACATGCAGGCAGGCAACTTTGTTAGGAAATGTTTGGAATAGTGCTAGAGATGAAGTAATAATTTGATATATGTAGGCAGAAGTATTCCTCCTGGCTTGATTGCCTTGATGTTTCCCAATACAGAATGCTTATTAGTAAACCACACACCTGCCTCCCCGGATGCCACAAGATCTTCAGATTAAGCCTTGCTCTGGGTGCTGCCACAGTCAGGCAAGACAAGTGGGGACAAGGAGCAAGGATCTCTGGATTGTGGCACCCTGGCGGGGGCGGGGGCGGGGGGGGGAATCCCTGCCTACAGAAGTTTTGTTCGGCAAAAACTTTAGTGCAGACTTTCTTTTTAAAAAAATAGAATGGAATTTCTATTGTCTGGTGGCTGCTGATAATTTTGGAGTTTGCCTATCACTGTTAGGCTTTTTTATTGTCCATTGTTTTAAACATGATTTATTGCACCTATGTTTTATTGTGCTAAGCCACCCTGAGAGTCTATGTTTGGGCCAGCTGATAAGTTTTGGTATGTAGGGCGTGGGGGCTGGAATATGGCAGAGGCTGCAAATTGGATGGTTTAGATTTCTGTCTGAGGTACCAACTTTAGGCAGAGCTCCCCCTCAATCTCAGCCCCCACCCATCTGCAAAATGAGGATATGACTAACCTACCTTGCCATGATCACTGTCAGGATTGCAACAAGTTTAGGAGTGTACGTACTTGTATAGAGCAGAACACATAGAATCATAGAGGTGGAAGAGACCCTGGGTCATCTAGTCTAAGCTCCTGCAATGCAGGAATCGGAACACGCTGCCCCCCAACCCATTTGAAACCATACTGGGCCCTGCTTAACTTTCAGCTAGCAGTTTTATTGGGATTTTGTTGGAACTAATTTTTAGGTGAGTTTAGAACAAATATACTAACTTTGGCCATGTTTAATCATGTCTTGCATAAGCCATCTACTTAATCCATATCTGGATAGGCATGGTGGAAGTCACTAGCATTATTGACAGAATGTGCACATCAGCTTTGTGTCACTTTTCCCTTACTACCCACCTAAACAGTGCTATTTTTCTAGAAAAAGGTGCCGGAACTCACCATGAATCCCTCCCTTGTTTTCTTACAATGGGATTGGCGCCCATCTAAGAGGTGCCGGAGCTGAGTTCTGGTGAGTTCTGGCTGAAAAAAAGCCCTGCCCCTAAAATATAATTAATAAAAGGTGTCCGTTCTAACATAATGATGTTGCATGTTGTCTTTCTTTAGCTGCACATTAAAGGAGGAAAATGTGACGTGCACATTGCACGGTACTGTAGGTTTGGGTTTCAACCCTATCATGATTTCTCTTGATTATTTTCTTAAGTGGTTTGGTTAAAATTAAAACTCTTGTGTAGCTGTGAGTTCTTTTGTGAAGGGCAGGCAATTAAAAGGTGTGTGTGTGTGTGTGTGTGTGTGTGTGTGTGTGTGTGAACAGTGATGCCAATGTATGGATCTTCAGCTCTTTTAGTTTGCCATCTACACACACAAACACAGGGTGTATACTTTTTTTCTACGTTAGAGAAATGCTTATAAAAAACAGCAAATATTGATTTGAGGCAAGTCGGCACTATCATACTATATGATGATGTTGCAGCCATAAACTTGCAGATAATCAATTGGGTGAATCCAAAATAAAGTTGATGAGCCGTGTGAAAGTAGAGTGCTATTGGGTGGCAAGCTGACAATGGGGTGGGGGAAATCATTGCATCATTTTTTTAATGTATATTTCAAATTCTCTGCCATTAAATGGAATGCAAAGCAGCCTGCAGAAAGTACCAGACAGCCCCAACAAACAAATCCATTAAGCATATCTCAGTAAAAACAACGGCAAATACACAATAAAACAGCTGTGAACCAGCCATTTGTTTATTAAAGCAAAGAAGCCTTTTAAAATTGAACAAAGCCTGCAGTAAAGGTTTTATGAAAACAGTTTTTTTTTAATTAAAACAGTCAATGGAAGGGGCTGCTGTGACACCAATTTGTGTGGGTGCCAATCTGCCCCACATTTTTGCGGTCCTCACTTTTGTAAAATAGACCTTCGTTTTCCCTGTTGATCTAAAGGTCTGGAGATAGAAGAGTCACATGACCATTGCATGCCCCCTATTAAATCTTGGCAAATATCAAATATTGAAATAAAATGTCACAGGGTGTCCAGTATCGGATATTGAATGAACAGCTGGCAATTGAATAGACATCACAATTCGTTATTTTTGGGAGCAGATTTCCGCTCCCTTCTATTGTTATGTCTTCCCTCCTATATAGTATATGTGTTTTTTTATTATTTTCATTGCCTTATTTTTCTAGATTAGCAAACAGCTTCTTATTTTCTTGGAATCATAAATCTTGAGGCATAACACTTTTCCTCTTCAACAAGACTTCTTGCTTTATTAAAGTTTGATGGGCTTTTTGGCAAGCCTTTGTTTAGCTAAGGATTAGATGATAATCATTTGTTTTTGTAATAACAAAAAAAAATGTTTGTTTATTTTTTAAAAATGCCAAATCCATCTTACCTGGAACTGTGAAATAAAGCTTGGTTTTTCTTTTCCTCTTTTGTTCTAAAGTTAAACTAGGAAATCAAAAGTCTACCAACATTCCCTAAGCAGCTTAACATTCCTCACTTGAGATCAGCAGTGCAAGAGAAGGATTTTGGTAGCAATTCCTGCCCTGCCTCTGAGACTGGCAGATATTCCTGTGTTGGATGTAACATTTGCATAGAACTTTGTGCCTCTAGAACCAAAAAATTCAATGTATCACAAAATTCCTTTTCTCTCTCTCGTCCCCATCCCCGCCCCCCCAAAATGTGTAGGTCATCTCTGTATAGGAATTCGTAAAGACCTTGGAAATTTAGAACTTGTAAATGTCATTGTTGGTTCAGTGAAACTTATATGAGATAGGCAATTTTATCCCCTTTTCTAGGGGAAACATCTGTGTAACTTGAGGCTTGGTTCCACCATTAATTGGTCCTGTGGAGTTCTCTCTACTTTCTCCACATTGCATTGACATAGCTACTAATAATGCATTGTGTGGGTAAACATGGCAGCCAACATCCTGGCACCTGCCTTGATCAACATGAAGTTTAGAGGAATTCTCTTCCCCAAAAGGGCAGGAGTTGTGTGCCTTAAAAAAAATAAATCCAAGGCAGGGCACCACTGAGCGGGTGGAGTTTTTTCTAACATCACAACAGTGCTCTCTTTTGGTTCTGCTCAAGGGTTGGAAACTCTTCCCCTTCTGCATAAAGTCATCCTAAGAAGTAATTTGTGCTGATCTTCATGAATGGGAAACACAGTGAAGATTGATAGTACCTCCAAGGATCAAACCTTCAAGTTCTGGTTAACAGAAGATTGCCTTAGCCAGTGAGAAGCCATATTCATAGAATCATAGAATCCTAGAGTTGGAAGAGACCACTAGGGCCATCGAGTCCAACCCCCTGCCAATCAGGAAACACCATCAGAGCACTCCTGACATATGGTTGTCAAGCCTCTGCTTAAAGACCTCCAAAGAAGGAGACTCCACCACACTCCCAAGTTTATAGTGAGAAACAAGAGATGTGTGGCTTGTTGTCCATGGAGGAAAGAGACTTCTCGCAGTGAGCCCCATGTGTGTGGTTTTCCTTGGGCCCAGTGTATCTGTAAGTAAAGGGGCACCTAGAATAAAGAAGAAAAATATTCTTTGAGAAGGAGAAAGCCATGGGAGAATTAAAAATAGATGTTACCTCAGATTGCTGCGCAGCTATAAACACAGTATGACAAATCTAGTCCTGCCAGTTCACCTAGGACAGGGGTAGCCAACCTTTTTATACCTACCACCCACTAAGGCATCTTCCTTGATGGTAAAATTTCCTTACTGCCCCCCAGCGCTTGACGGAAGGAGGATTCATCTTTGCCATAGAACCCCACACCACCCACCTAGAATCCTGAAACGCCCAATAGGGGGCGGTAGGGACCAGGTGGACAACCCCTGATCAAGGAAATAGTGAGGAGAAGGTTATACTCGCTAAGAATGGCTATTCATGATCATCATTTAGATGGAATCATTCAGTCTTCCTGGGATGTATTTTAGCACCATGAGACTTGCTTGCTGTACTTCCCTGTTGAGTCTCTTTCCTGCAGTTGTTTTAGGCTGCCTACAGACAAGAGGTGTTTCTGTGGCTCTCTCCTATTGATACAATAGAAGCACCTTCTAGTCACTTCACTCCTGCCCTAGTCTCTGATCAAGTCAGTTTCATTAGTTTCTGAAATGGTGGGAAAGCAGGAACTTGTATCCTGACATAGGCTGGTTAGGTGGATCCTGGCCTCAGTTTTTAGTCTTCAAAGTTAGTCTCAATCCTAGCCTTATATAAGTTTCCAAATCAGTGTACGAGGAAAAACAAAACATGGTTAAAGCATCGTATCAAAGTCATAACAGCTAAGAAGCAAAACAACATTTAAGAGCAAGAAGAGCAATAAAAAGTTGAATAAACAGTGAGTAGTAAACCCTGTATAGAAGTTCTCAGCCAATTAAAATTAAAATCACATATTCATAAAAAAGCTAAGGCAAACAGGTTTTGACCTAGCTCCTGAAAGTGAAGTGCTTCCTCCATTCTGGACTGAGCAGATTTTAGTTTATCAGTCTTGTTCCCTTCCCACATCAGACGATCAGAGGGAACTGTTTCCTCGTAGGCAGAGGCTAAAGGGCAGTCCCAGAGAAGACACTTAGAAGCATAAAACTATAGAGTTGGAAGGGCCCTCGTCCCACCCCCTGCAGTGCCCAGATCTCAGCTGACTGGGGGTGGTGACCAGCAGAAGTTGCTTGTGAGCCGGTTTAGTCAGTTTCCCCACTGACTTGCAATGGATTATGAGACTGCAATTAGCAAAAAAGAGCAAACGGGTTCTTTCCACCATCACAGCAAGTCTTAGCCCTCTCTCCTTCCAATTTCCAACGCTTTTCAAGCTCCCAGTTCTATTCTTCATTGGTGATAAAAGGAAAATATAATCTGTGGTGTTCCATAGAAAAATTGTCTATAAGCCCTATAAAAAACAGCTTGTCCCAAGACCTCTACCTGTATTTAAATGCTTACAAGGCAGCACAAAGCAGCTGCTGTGTCACTATCCCATCACAAACCACGATACTATGCCAAAATCCATGTGTATGTATTAGGGCAGGTGTCTGCATAAATTATAAATACAGTCATGCAGTCCTAAATAGTTGTGCTCCTTTTGTGTACCCTGGCATTATATGGCATGAGAGGATCTCATCCACCCCACCCTGCCTTTTGCCTTTCAAATATGTAAAAATATTTGGAATTACAGAATTGTTTTTTGTGCCTGGCCTTTAATTGCAACTAGAATGAGTGGCTGCAGTTTGCAACAACAGTAGCAAGAAATTGTGAAAGATTTTGATTGGATTTCTTCCTTTCGCAGACTTAATGTACTGCTTTCCTCTGAATCATCAATTATGGTTTATTAGAAATATATAATACATCTTGCTCCTGAATTCTTGTCAGGATAGCTAAAATGCATCTAAGCAATTCACAGCTGTCATTTTTGCAGGTGGGAAGCTGAGGCAAAGTGAAAGTGGCATGTCCAAACTCACCCAGTGAGTTTCTGGATGAACTAACATTTGAACAAGAGAGTCACTTTGACTCTGATATGCACAGAAGTGCTCTTTGCTCTGATAGGTAAAGGTAAAGGACCCCTGGACGGTAAAGTCCAGTCAAAGACCGCTATGGGGTTGTGGTGCTCATCTCACTTTCAGGCTGAGGGAGACAGCGTTTGTCCACAGACAGCTTTTCAGGTCATGTGACCAGCATGACTAAACTGCTTCTGGTGCAACAAAACAACATGATGGAAACCAGAGTGCACGGAAACACTGTTTACCTTTTACCTCAGATAATACTGATGCATGCCATGCCAATTCCCAAGCAGTGCAAAATTCCAGGGGTTCCAGGCACTTACCCATGGTTTGTGTTTCCTTTTGGAAATGAGGCACAGTGGAGACTGCGATGTCTTTACAATATATGGTTTATTTTTACATATATACAACCTGAGCCTGCGATGGAGGGCTTCATAGCACTCACATGCCCGAAGGATCTTATTTCTCCCGTAGTCGCAGCTTTAGATTTGAACAGAAATCAACCATTGCTCTGACTCTCTCCAGCTTGCTGCTTTACCTCAAGGTCACACCACTGCCAGACTCTGCTCCTAACCAACCTGGAGCTGGGAGAGGGGCCTTGCCCATTTTACATCTCACGCAGAGCCCTTTCCTTTGTTGTCTTAATGGCCTGTCACCCAGGCTATCACCTCATCAGGAAGCTAGCCAGGCTTATAGGTTAACACTTGCTGGAGCCAGAGGTTAGAAGGGTCTCATACACAGCCACCCCCCAAAAAAAACCCCTCATAACACATGTGTCTAAACATTTTGTGTGGTTTTTTTCCCCATAGTTTTTTTTTTTCATACTTGTATATTTCTAAGCACTGACTTAATATGTTAATTAACCAGAAAATAAAATGAGAATACAATTTCTCCCCCTACCCCAATATGACTCTTCCATCCACCCAACATTTGGGGTGCCTGGAGGATGATTGCTACAATCTCTAAATCAGAGCAGGCATAATGGTCAACCTGATTTCTCCATCCTAGCCATACTTAGAAGATCCAGAGCGCCTTGCAGGCATATGTGCACCTTCTCACATGCAAATCCCCTGCTCCCTTTCATTTTCAAAGTTGACCACATCTGCACTGATACTTTCAGTAACAATCATTGCCCCTAAACCACAGTTTGCATCTGCCATTAGCGGCAGGCTTGCAAAGTGTGGTTTGGAGCTTACCTTGGTTAGCAGGGCCAGTGTGGACATAATGCTAAATATGGTTTACTCCATAAAGGAAAGGAAAGGAGGCTGTTGAATGTGATGGGGTGAAATGTGTTAACCTCTGAGTTATTCTTGATTTCCTTAACTTTCTTTTCTCTTGGAGAATGGTTTTGATTCGTTTTCTTGAAAGTGCATAGTCTTGGACATGGTTTTGGAAAATAAGAATGCATCCACGCACAGTACTATGTGAAATGTTTAAGTTTGGCTCATAGCTAAAGCCCGTGGCAGCTGCTGAGATCTGAACCCAGATTGCCCCGGTCCAGCATTCTCTCCACTCTTCCACATGTGCAATCTGGATACTTTCTTGATCCTGGTATTCCCACTCCAAACTGCTTTATGCCATAACAAAGTTTCAGTTCAGTATTTTTAGAGTTCTTCTTGCTTCAGCAATGTGGAAGGCACTCCCCCTTTCCCATAGCCTTGGCTGCTAGCAGTGCTTCATGGTATGCAACAAGTACAGGCAGTCACTTTCCACAGAGGAAAAAGTTTCTCCCTGGAAGACAGGAACATGAACGGGCAAGAGCTGGATGATCCAAACGGTGGGCCTTTGCTGGTCTTGAGTGTGCCTGATTTAATCTGGTTCTTCACATCTGACACAAATCCCAGTACTAAGGATGTGCTCCTCTTGGAAGGGAAAACTGCGCAAGGAGGCGAGCGGGAGAATTGGATCCAGAAGAGACTTGGAGTTCCTGATATTTAGTTATAAGCCTCAGGGTAGCTTTAACTCTTCAGATAATCCCCTAATCTTTTTGGATTCATTCACATGTTGATCCATGTGTAAATTGGATTCGCCTCCAATAGAGACAGCCCTTTATTTTTTGTAAGGTACTTTCTGTTTTCTGCTTTAGTTCCAGCTGCCGTGGACTTTCATTTGTCATTCTGCAGCAAAATGTTAATTTTGTTGTGTGTGTGTTTGCATTTGGAGCCTGTCTTGCAAAAAAGCAGCATTATGCCATAGAAGATTAAAGGGGGGGGGGGCTGTTCAATGAAGATTACTGAGACAGGTGTGCTCCCACTCAGCCCCCTGAAAAACACTCCTTCCCTTTCAAGGTTGCTGGTGTCTGTCCCACTTTGAAAAATCTTGGCCTTGGTATGCCAAAAATAATAAAATAGCTTTCTTCAATATCCCTAGGTCACCAGGCATGACCACAACAAGAACTTGGGCATGCTGATGGGGATGGTTACTTTTGACCTTGGAATCTGTCGGATCTCCTGTGCACTAAGATAGAAAATAGTTTTTGCACATCCCAGATCTTGACCTTCAGTCTAGTGTAAAGAAATATAAGCACCGGACTTCCGGTCGGCGCCAGCGCTTAATGGCGGTCCGAGCCTCGAGCTCCGAGGCAGGACTGCTCCGTTAGTTCGGGTCTTACCCGCTACGGCAAGCGGGGGACCCCTAAAATCACAGGCGCGGAGCCTGCGAACAAAGGAGATTCGGTGGGCACCTTTTGCGCCCCCCGGTACTGTGAAGGAGCCTTTTTAAAGGCTTCGGAGCGGCATCGGGGTAAGCGCGGTGCTGAGAGTCGCCACCCAGCTAGCGGAGTGAAGCCGCGTCGCCATGAGCGGAGAGCGCCGATTCCTTCCTGCAATTGGAATTTGACTACAGCACCCGTGAGTAAGATTGAAAAAGTAACGGGACATTAAAAAAGAAATTTGGCTGAAAACGGGAAAGGCAAAAATTAAGGAAGTCTGCCTCCCCGGAACTGCAGAAGAGATAAAGCAACGAAAATCAAGCTGCACTTAAAGGGAATCTTTCTAATTTTTTTAAGCTGTCAAACTGACATCGGACTTAAAACCTCCCCCCAGATTGGCAGGAGAAGGGGGGAAGGGATTGGAACGTTGTAAACCTGCTGGAAAATTAATGGAAAATTAAGATCTTCCATTGCCAAATCCCCCGGGGTCGGGCTGCCCAAATAAGACACCGGGACGTGGACTGTCAAACTTTGAGAAGTGGGGGCTTGTTTGCAACAAAGTTACCGGACCTTAGACGTACCCTGTTGCATTTTGGCCACATAGAAAATAGAGACATTACAATTTGGATATTGGAAACTTCTGGCTACTGTTATACTTCCTTGCCTCTTTGTTTTTTTTCTATCTTTGCCATTTGGATACAATTGAATGCTCCCTCTAGAGGGTTCTATGTGAAACTGTTGCACTTGGAAAAGTAACAGTGGGATTTTCCACTTGGGAATCAACTCTGTGAAAACGACCTTGAGGATATGAGTGCCCCTACAGAAGAGATAGTAACAAGGCAGAAAGCAAAACAATCTCAGAAGAAAAGGGGCTCTATATCAGGAACTGCAGCTGTGCAGGAAAAAACACCAGCTTCTATGGATCCTATGACTCAGGCACTACTTAAAATAAATCAATCCCTGGAAGCATTGACAAAGCTATCGACAGAGAATTCTAAAAAATTAACAGAGTTGACAACAAGGTTAGATGTGAATACAGCTAGTGTTAAATCTAACACAGATTCTATAAATAGATTAATTCAGGAAAATTCAGAAACACGAAAGATTGCAGAAAGTGCAAAAACAACGGCTGAAGAGACAAGGGAAAAGTTTGGGCCTATTATTAAAAAAGTGAATGAGCATGATGCAGCCCTCTCCTTACTGGAACTTCAACGTAAAGAGAAGAACTTAAAATTTAGATTGGTGCCTGAAGGGGAAGGGGACAACCTTGTGAAATTTCTTACAGAGAACATCATAACTTTTTGGCAGGAGGAATGGGAGGAAGACGAGGAACTTGAGATAATATCAGCCTTTCGACTGGGTAGAAAGCAGGATAAAAAACCAAGGGACTGTCTAATTACACTGAGATCAAAAGAAGAAAGAGATAGAATATTGAATCTGCATTATCAAAAGGCATTGGTGATCCAAAATTGTCAGATACAGATTTTTAAGGACATTCCTAAATATATTTTAGAGGTGAGAACATATTACAAAAGCCTAGCAGACCTGCTGAAGAAAAACACTATACCATTCAGATGGGAGTTTCCACAAGGATTGTCCTTTAATTTCAAAGGAAGGAAGATCAAAATAAAAACAATTCAGGACAAAGAGCAATTTTTGGAGAGGTACCTGGAGGATCTGCAGAAAGGAACTGTGGAGGAGAGGGAACCACCTGATATAGCAAATTTGTCATTTGGACTTTCACTACCACCATCGGAGGAAGAGCAGAAACTTGGAGCAGTTGGAGGAACAGCTACCTAAATACAAAATGTCTCTGCAACTCCTTAGTTGGAACTGTAACGGTTTGAACCTTCCTCGGAAAAGAAGACAGGTTTTTCACATTTTGAAGAAAGAACAATTAGACATAATATGTTTGCAAGAAACCCATATTGCCAGGATACATAGGAAATTACTGATAAATAAGAGACTTGGTCAAGAATTTATCTCATCAGACAAAGTAAAGAAAAGAGGTGTGGTGATCTATGCAAAGGAAAAGTGGGCTCCAAAATTGATATTTAAAGATGATCAAGGAAGATACCTGGCAATTGAAATACAAATTCAAGGAGAAAAGATATTAATTGTGGGAATTTATGCCCCAAATGAAGGGAAGGCCGAATTCTTTAGGAAGTTGCATGAGACATTAGTTGACTTTTTAGATTATAAAATCCTAATGATGGGAGACATGAATGGAGTTGTCTCAACAAACATGGACAAAGCACAGAGACAAGTGATTTCAAAAGAAGGGAGACTACCAAAGATCTTTTTCGAAATGACTGAAACAATGGACTTGATTGACATTTGGAGAATAAAGAACCCTCTAGAGAGAGAGGGAACTTTCTTCTCTGAAGCAAAAATGACATGGACAAGAATAGACCAAATCTGGATTTCTAGCAGTCTGGCGTCAAGAACAAAAAAAGTAGAAATATGCCCAAAAACGTGCTCCGACCATAATGCGGTGAAGATGGAGATGAAACTAACAACAACTGGATCCTTTAGATGGAGAATGAATGACACCCTATTTAAGGATGAAGAGATCCACAAGAAGGCCCTTAAAACATTAAAAGATTACTTTGAGATCAACAGGAAAACAGATGTGGAAAAAAGAATAATTTGGGACGCAAGCAAAGCCGTGATGCGAGGTTTCCTGATTCAACAAAATTCTATTAAGAGGAAGCAACAAAATGAGAAGAAGGAAAAAATTTTAGAAAAAATAAAAGAAGGAGAGAAGAAGTTGAGGTCTAAACCAAAATCCCATGAGATCTTGAGAGAAATAAAGTTCTATCAGATGCAGTACATGGAGCTTATGAACCAACAAATAGAATGGAAGATAAGGCAAATGAGACAAAGAACTTTTGAATCAGCGGATAAATGTGGGAAACTTCTGTCATGGCAATTGAAAAAAAGGCAGAAAATGAATACTGTAACAAGTTTAGAAATGGATGGAAAAATTATCCATAAACCCAATGAGATCAACAATTGTTTTCAAAGCTTCTTTAAGAAATTGTATGCACAAGGGTCAATTAACGAGCAAGAAATAGAAGAATTCATCAGAAAATACGGTTTACCAAAAATCTCAGAACAAAGTAAAAGGATCTTAAATGAGGAAATAACAGAACAGGAAATAGAGGGTGCCATTCAAAATATGAAATTGGGAAAATCACCAGGACCAGATGGCCTGACGGCCAAATACTACAAAATGTTGAAAGAATGGCTGACACAACCATTGAAGGAAGTTTGCAATGAAATTTTGAAGGGGAAAAAGGCACCTGAATCGTGGAAAGAGGCTTTCATTTCACTTATACCGAAAACAGAGACTGAGAAGAACCAGGTCAAAAACTACCGCCCTATATCCTTACTCAATGTGGATTACAAAATTTTTGCAGACATTTTGGCAAAAAGATTGAAAAGAGTTTTAGCAGAAGAGATTCATAAGGACCAAACAGGCTTTCTCCCAGGTAGACATATGTCAGACAATGTGAGAAACATTATAGATATTTTGGAGCTGTTGGACGTTGACATTAATAGGAAAGCAGTTTTGATTTTTGTGGACGCAGAGAAAGCCTTTGACAATATTTGTTGGACTTTTATGAAAAAGAATCTCCAAGGGATGGGGGTAGGCCAAGGTTTTGAAAACGGTATAGGTGCAATATATTCTCAACAAAAGGCCAAATTAATTGTAAATAATGTGGTAACAGAAGAAATACCTATAGAAAAAGGTACACGACAGGGTTGCCCAATATCCCCTTTGCTTTTTATATCAGTCCTGGAGGTATTGTTAAACATGATCAGAAAGGACCAGTTGGTTAAAGGAGTTCAGGTCGGAGTTAGACATTATAAATTAAGAGCATTCGCAGATGATCTAGTATTGACTTTGCAACAGCCAGACACCAGTACCAAAAGAGTATTAGAATTAATTGATATATTTGGTCGAGTAGTAGGTTTTAAATTGAATAGACAAAAAACGAAAGTGTTGCAAAAAAATTTAACAATGGAAGAAAGAGAGAGTTTTCAGAATGAAACAGGCTTGGAAATAACAAAAAGGGTAAAATACCTGGGGGTAAACTTAACATCCAAGAACGTGAACTTATTTAAGGACAATTATGAAAAATGTTGGTCAGAAGTTAAAAAGGATTTGGAAATATGGTCAAGGTTGAAACTTTCCTTGTTAGGCCGAATCGCTACTATTAAGATGAATGTATTGCCTAGAATGTTGTTTTTATTCCAGACGCTGCAGATTGTGGACAAGATGGAATGTTTCAAGAAGTGGCAGAAAGATATATCAAAATTTGTCTGGCAGGGCAAAAAGCCCAGAATTAAATTTAAGATTTTAACTGATGCAAAGGATAGAGGGGGGTTTGCCCTGCCGGACTTAAGACTTTATTATGAATCAGCAGCTTTCTGCTGGTTGAAACACTGGCTACTTCTTGAGAACACTGACATTTTGGACCTGGAAGGGTATGACAATAGTTTTGGTTGGCATGCATACTTATGGTACGACAAGGTAAAGGTGTATAAAAGTTTTAAAAACCATAATGTAAGGAAAGCATTGTATAACGTTTGGATTAGATACAAAGATTTGCTGGAAAGTAAAACCCCTAGGTGGGTGTCACCAATGGAAGCTAGGGAAGTAAAAAAGCTTAATATGGATTCTAAATGGCCAAAATATCATGAGATTTTAGAATATGATGGCGAAAGGGTGAAACTTCAGAGTTATGAGAAACTAAAGCCTAAGGTTCGAGATTGGTTGCATTACCATCAGATAAATGAGACATTTAAACAGGACAGGAAAATAGGATTTCAGAAAGAGAAGTCAAAATTAGAAACAGAACTGTTGGAATCCAATACTAAGAACTTATCAAAAATGTATAACTTGTTGCTAAAATGGAATACACAGGATGAAACGGTGAAATCAGCTATGATTAAATGGGCACAAGATATCGGTCATGATATTATGTTTGCTGACTGGGAACAGTTATGGACCACCGGTATTAAATTTACTGCATGTAATGCATTAAGAGAAAATATTATGAAAATGATCTACCGATGGTACATGACCCCAGTCAAGCTTGCAAAAATTTATCATTTGCCTAATAATAAGTGTTGGAAATGTAATGAGACTGAAGGCACTTTCTACCACCTTTGGTGGACCTGCCCAAAGGTTAAAGCTTTCTGGGAAATGATCTATAATGAAATTAAGAAGGTCCTTAAGTGGACTTTTCCTAAGAAACCAGAGGCTTTCCTCTTGGGCATGGTGGGCCAAGTGGTGTCAAGGAAGGATAGGACTTTCTTTATGTATGCCACTACAGCAGCAAGAATTCTACTGGCAAAGTATTGGAAGACGCAAGAACTACCTACTCTGGAAGAATGGCAAACAAAGGTGATTGACTTTATGGGACTCGCCGAGATGACGGGCAGAATCCGGGACCAGGGGAAAGAGACAGTGGAAGAGGACTGGAAGAACTTCAAAATATATCTTAAAAATAATTGCAAAATTGAGGAATGTTAGGATGTCAGGGGGTAAGAAGTAAAGAATTGCAGCAGTAAACAAAAAAACTTAAGAAATTTTTATGAAAGGGAACTAAGATAATGGACTCAAGGGTTGCTAAAGAATTATTAAACAAGGATGCAGGGATGGGGAGGTATGGGGAAGTCAAAGAAAGAAGGGTATGAACCGATGAGTATGATGTGATACTGTTTTACATTGTTCTTTATTATATGTGTGGAAATTAATAAAAATTATTATAAAAAAAAAAAAAGAAATATAAGCACCATTTGGCAAATGCTGTTTTAGGCCAATAACATGTTTATACCCATAGTCCTCCCCTCAGTTCTCTCCTCCCCGCACCTTGCACTCTCATGAGTGGGACCAAGAGAAGAACAGGAGGGGCAGGACCAGCCTTCAGTGGCGCAAGGCGTCCAAGTCCCTTCTGGGGCGCAGTCAGAGAGAGGACAGAAACATTTCCTGGCTACTGAACCAGATGTGGGTGCCAGGGGCCCTGCGCTGTACTCTTGTGCCTATCGCCATGCCGGGAATTTAGCTAGCACAAATAACCTGTTGTCTGAGGAAAGGACTGTGTGACAGGAGCTGCTCTCCCCCTTGGCCTGGAGACTCATCAGTTGGGCTCCTGAATCTGATGCGGGGAGACTGCCATTTATCAAGGGCAAGGCAGCCAGAACTGCCGCTGATATTGGCTGCCACTTCAAGTAACTTTAAAAACTTGAGTTTGAGCCGGCTCTCCCCTCCTCCCTCCCATTCTTTGTTTCCTTGCATGCCATGTACGCCTCTGCCTGGCAAGTCCTGCTGCCAGGCTGGTGCCAGATGTGCGTTGCTCTACTTTCCTTTGGACCAAGGCTGGGGGGGGGGTCGTTGTCTGGACAGCCCCGGACCTCCATATGCACTGCCAGGCTTGCGCCCTGGGGAGATCACTTCAGCGCTGCAAACGCAGCCCTTACGAATTACTGGTCTCTGCAAGTGCTGTGATTCTCTAGCGGTTTGACTTCACTCCCAGAAACGCACTCCATTATCTTTCAAGACAGACGGATGCCAGCACATTTCTTTTTAAATTGTAGGCCTGGAGGCAGGGGCTTTCTTAGTAAGAATGATTTGTAAAGGGTAGGCATAAACAGTGTGACTAAATAAATTAATTAATGCAATAAAGGTGGAAAAGAAGCCAGATTATCTTTAAACCAAGTTATATTCTGTAACTGCAGTGGCATCTCCTTTGGATAATGGGTATACAGAATAGAATTTAGATAAATTGAGTTAAAAGCTTTAATCTAAAATAGAATCGTTCTTGAATGGCCAGTCTGGTGCTTAAAAGAAAATTGATTGATTTTCTTGCATCCATTTAGCTGCTAGCGGAGAGATTTGAGAGATCAAAACCCTCATAAGGAAGCAACTATTTAAACCGTTGCATCCTCCATATTGAACAGTTCCTATGAAGAAAACACTTTAGAACCGTGAACACATTGTTCAGGCAGTTCCCAATAGCAAGAAAGCACATCCCATTATCTGCTTCAGATCTTCCCACAATCACTTTTGCCATTTTGTCGCTGTCATTGTTTTTACACATTTGATGTTTATGCCCTTGGGCAATTAAGGACCCAAGCTTACCAGAGCATGATGGGATGCATGCTGATGCATAAAATACTGCCAGCTTCTTCTGACTCCTCACCGCCCCTTTCGCGGCTGTTTATGATTTTCCTGAGCAAAAAATGTCTTGGCAGCTTTGCTTTGCTTTTATATTCTGCTTGGCTATTCAAAGAGATGTTTCCAAAATTGCGTGGTGCATTTTTTGATTCATGCAGTTTCTGCCTTCTTCCTGGGCACTGTCTGAGTTGAAAGTCATATCCAGCCAGGTTATATGAGGAGATTGATCAGGATCCAAAGAGCCAAAACAGGAGGGTTCATATTGCAAGATGGAGCCAGTAAACATGCTGTCAGTCTGAGTGATAATTTCTTGTGTACTGATCAAAGATGGGAAAGGGTCTGCTATGCATTAAGTGCTACTATAACTACATTAGCCCATTTTTTAAAAAAATGATTCTAACATCAGTGTCTGAAGACTGAATTTCCTTCAGGCGTGTATGTTAGGGGAAGAAATCAGAGTTCTTTAAATTGGCCTTTAAAGGGGGAAGAGATCAGAGTTCTTTAAATTGAAATTCAACAACTTTCTGACTAATTTACTGTGGTGAATCAATATTTCTGAACATGCTGATTGCCAAGGTTTAGTGTACCCTCATTGAACTGTACATCTAGGGCAAGTTTTCCGATGTCTGCCCATGTCCATACGGGCAGCAGCAAGTAAGAGGCAGCACAAGGTCCTTATGGGCAAATTCCCAGAATCAAAACTCTGTAATACTGAGAGGTGAGCCAATAACAACGGCCATTTTTTTAAAGAGATGAACAACATTGCACCCATCCCCACTGCCCTTGGCAAGTCACTTTTGCCCTGTATGGGGCCAGAAGGGAAAGTATAAGATATTTTAAATTGATATTTGTGATGTTTGGTAATTTGTTGTAGGAGGGCAACATCCAAGTCTTCAGTCTGTCTTGGAGGTTTTGTTCAAACAGGTTACTAGATTTTTGTGTGAGGCTGATTTTTGTTTTACGAGGCATTCAAAAGTAATCTAAGTATTATATTTGCCAGTTTGGTCTGGAAGATGGGGTGTGGGGTGGAGAGAAGAGAAGAGATCAAATCTAGCATGAAAGGCAAACACACTAATTATTTTCAAATGTGCAAAGAATGAAAAGTCGAAGTGATTCATTAGAAATAAGATGTTAAGTTTTGAGTTCATCAGCTTCCTTCTAAGGGTTTTGCAGAAATAACATTTACTCCAAGAATCAGTCTAGCATTTATAGACCTGCAGGTGATGCAGTCTTCAATCTTTGCCCATCCAAATGTGTATATAATTTGCCAGATAAATCATTTGAGTGTGTTGACATTCATAGACCATATAGAGTCTGGTGTATTGATGTGATTTAGGGAACGTGATAAATGTTTGCTCAGATTTTCCTTTCTACTTTTTCTGGTTCTCAACTTAAAACATTTGCGCTAATGAATCCATCATGTTCCCATAGCAGCTACATAAAATAGAAACTGTATTTCTGGATCAGAGCAAGGTTCATCTAGTTTAGTCTTTTCTTTCTTTCCAGTAGCAGCTAAGCAGATACCTCTTAAAAGAAGCTCACCGTCAGGGCACCTTGGGAGCAGCAGCAGCTCCCCTGTTGACTTTCACTCTCCTCTAGTCATCAGAGATGCTCTGGTTCTGAACATGGGGCTTCCATTTAGCTATCATGCTTGACAGTTTGGGTTAAATCTATTCCCCATGAATTTGTAAAACCTTTTTTTTTTTTTAAGAAAAAAAATGAACTTCTTGTTGCATCTTATTGTGAATTCCGCTTACTGTTCACAGAGTGGTTAGATGCAAAGAAATGGTGGGAGGAATGAGCTGGGAAACAGCCAAGGGAAGAAGGCTCAGAGCCCTGGAAGTAGCGATGGGATGACAATGACTGGTCACAGGGAGAAGAGGGAGAAGACTGGGAAGAGGAGGTGTTGGAAGCTGAAGGGGCAACAGCTTAGTGAGCTGGGAGAGTCTGTGGCAGAAAGAAGTCCAGAATCAGAGGCAGAAGCTGAAGCGGGAGAGGCGGGTGAGGGAGGCCAAGAGGTGGAGAGGAGTCCAGCTGGTGAAGAGTCATGGGTGTCCCCCTTCCGCTCCCTGCCTGTCTCCCAGAGCCAGAGGAGGCATGAAAAGGGCAGAGGAGAGATTGGCTGTGCAGAGATGCAGTCTCTGATTGCTTGGGGGAAACCGTGGAGAGGAGGGGACTTAGGCAGCTGTGAAGAGGGGAGGACCTTCAGTCTCAGTAGCCGTCTCTACCAGGGATGTTAGGCCTGACACTCCAACACGTCTGTGCAGATCGTGTTTTTGCTAATAGAGAGTTAACTCCAATTTGCACGGGGAAGCGTGGCTTCAGTGGCTGGCTCCTCCTCCTGTTGCAGAGTGGAAGGGGGGGGGAACAGTCCCCAGCCAGTGGCAGCAGCAGCAGGAGGAAGAGGAGGCCGGTCGTGATGTGGCCAGTGGTTTCTGCTGCTGCTGCATCAGCATAAAGGAAAGGGAAGTAGCTGGAGGGAATGCCCAGGGCAGTGACTCCATATGCAGAGGGTGGGCTCCTGTAGGTGGGAAGCTCTCAAATACAGTAAAAGAGAAATAGGTGCTGCCCATTTTAATTGGGCTTGGGGGGGTTGTTCAAAGAGCCGTGGGGAGTGGGGCTCAGATGTGAACTGCTTCATTTTCTCCAAATTGCGTGAGAGCTGGGAAGAGGAGGGAGCCTTTGTATACTTGGCCACTATCTGATCAGTGCAGCTGGTGCCTGGTAAAACCAAAGAAAACAAGATTTGGAATGGATAGCATGAAATGTGAATATGCATATGATTGTAGTTCAGATATTCATAGGTGTGCCATAACTCCTAATATTAGAGAACTAAGGCTTTGAGAGTTAGTAGCCCAAATGCTGCAGAAGATCCAGTTCTCCCTGTTTTGCAAAGGCTCTCCCTGTCGCCACCCTAGGCCATTATCTCTATTTTGTCTTTTACAGATGCTGAGGGTGCAAATACATTATTGTATTTTAATATTTTGTTGGAAGCCGCCCAGAGTGGCTGGGGAAACCCAGCCAGATGGGCGGGGTATAAAAAAATATTATTATTATTATTATTATTATTTAAAATGATCATAGGGCAGATGACTGGAACAGTTTGTGGGCAGAAAAGCCTTTAAGAAAGAGACCTGTGAAAGAGAAAATTCTTTTATTTATAGATTGCCTTTAACACCTTTACAATATAGTTACATAGACAAAACAATGTGCTGCAGAGGATGCAGGCGGCAGTTGGTACAACGTTCCACATGTGGTGGCCAAGAGAACTTGTGCAGCCATTCTGGGAAAGAGCATTTATGGAAATAAACAGTATTACATATCAGCATGTACAATGTAATCCAAATCTGGGTTTGTTAACAATATTTAAAGAAGATCTGCTCCAATACAGCATAAGGAGCTTGCCACTTTTCTCCTGGTGCCCCCACAGAACTGGACACATCACACGTTGGCAACAGAAGGTATAGTGGGGTTTGCCATATGCCTGGAAATTGCTGAAATGTCCAGGGAAATCCAGACGTATGTCGGAAGTGTAAATTTTAGCTCAAAAATTTTATTTATTTCTTTTGCAAAATCTCAAATAAGGTCAACAACTATTGTGTCCAGATTTTCACTTTTTGAAATATGGCAACCCTAATGTTTAGACAATTGCCTTATCTATATTTATTTATTTTATTTATTAAATTTGTATCCTGCCCTTTATCTATCTCAGGGTCGTTCACAGCATAAAAATACAAAATAATATCACAAAATACATACTAAAAACAAGAACAAAACAAACCTTCAAAAAATGCCTGCTTTGATCTGTACAAGTGATACTCAAGATCCATTGTGATATTAAACATTCTTCTGTTGTTGTTTGTTTGTTTGTTTGTTTGTTTTAAGTACATTGTTTTGGAAAGTTTTTCAATGCCCCAACTGCAGAAGCCTGTGCAGATCAGGCTGTTGCTCATTAAGTGAATGCAATACAGTGGTACCTCGGGTTAAGTACTTAATTCGTTCTGGAGGTCCGTTCTTAACCTGAAACTGTTCTTAAACTGAAGCACCACTTTAGCTAATGGGGCCTCCTGCTGCTGCCGCGCTGCCGGAGCCTGATTTCTGTTCTCATCCTGAAGCAAAGTTCTTAACCCGAGGTACTTTTTCTGGGTTAGCGGAGTCTGTAACCTGAAGCGTATGTAACCTGAAGCGTCTGTAACTGTACCACTGTATGTGGCAGGCAGGAGAGCCTTCTGCACTGTAATGAACTTTGGTGTGACAATAAGTGTTACAAATTTATAGGTGCCCTTTTCATCTGTGAAATACTTGGAGGAGCGCTAAAGAAGGCGCAGAGTTGTCTGTGAAGCGCTTGCTTGAGATTTGCTGAGGCGGCAGCTTGCCATATGAAAGCTGTAAATAACAAACAAGGTATTAAATGTAAACTGCAATTCTGAAAGTGAAGGGAAGGCTTTATGGGACAACCTGTTAATTGGAAAATGCACCAGGTTAATTTGAGGGGGCCTCGCCTGGTAGGCCAAGGGCAGGACTCCGGCCTCAGCATTTTACATATTGCCTGCTGCGAAGTCTAGGACAATTGGTTGAACCTGCTTTTTCCTGTGTGTATTTCTGGTGTGGTTAGAAGTTTAAAGCTGCAGTCTTAAGTATATTCAAATGTAACTCTCAGGAAATCAACCTAGGACCTCCTGCCAGGAGCAAAACCACAATATGAACTCCTAACAGGGGTGTGTTGCAACTCTTCCTACAGCCCCCCCCCCCAATCTCCATTAGGTCATGCTTTAGGAGGGTTTGGGGCAGATGCATGAAGGTAGCATGTTCGCATCTAGAGGTACCATTGTGCTTGTAGACTCACAGCTTACATGGGGGTTACATTCTGGGGATCGTGCTTAAAGCCAAAATTGCGTATTGTCAAAACACAATGGGTTCAATGCGCGTAAGTTGTGGAGCCTGGTGTATATGTCCTCCTTAAGCTCATCCTTGCAATGGTTGTAGACAGTGTTGAAATAGGAAATGCATCTCCATCTCTGCTTTGTGACCCCAGAAATAGCCCCAGTTGCCAGATTGTGCTATTCCAGAAAGTTGCCACCAACCTATTAACAGCTCTGGACTGCCGTCAGTGCCAGCCATAGCTGATGAACAATTATAACGTAAAACTTCCTGCAACTAAGAGGCTGGATTCATTACTGTTTTGGAATTCATTGGAGAGACCACTGGGAGAAAATGTGCTAATGAAGTGTAAAGTGTTGTGGAACACACATTGTGCACTCCCTGCTCTGGGAAATTCCCTGTGGGACCCCGCTATCTCTTGACTTTCCCCCACTGAAGATAAAATGATTCTTCAAGGACACAAATGATTTGGCCTCTCGTCATCATCTGTTATTCTCCCAAAGGATCTGATAAATATTAAGTAGCTTTAAAGATTAATTTGGAAGATGGGGTTTGAGTAATGCTTTGCAATCTGCAAATAACAACAGATATTCCCATTCTTCTTCTTAAAATAGGGATTTTCTGACTTCTTGACTCAGAAGTGCTTCTATTTTTGTTATGTTTTCCCTTTCAGGCATTTTGATATTTTAGGTTCATAAAAGACGCACAAGGCCTCAGTCTCACAAACATTACCAATCTGTTTCCTGTTTTTGAAATCTGAAAGCGGTTCTTTGTTTTGCTTGTAATGGAAACCCTGGTCTTGCAAAAGTGGAAAGGGGAGTTGGGGGATTTGTTTGTTTCTCCAGTATATAGAATGCAACCATAAACCATATTTTAAAGTGCTTTTTGTGTTTTGCAGGGCTGAGATGCTCCAGGCAATAGCTGAGCAACATCTAGTAAAATGAACGGGCCAGCCTCCATTATTGCCTGAAGTGCCTCAATTACGAGGTATTGTGTTTTTTTTTATATAAAAAAAGCACCTCACGCCAGTGGCAGATCATGAAATGTATTTTCTAGGAGCCCAGGGCAAAATGTGCATCAATAATGGAGCAGTGCCAGAATCTATTGACTCATGTCACAGTTGTGTTTGTACAGGCGTCTACGTGACGCTGTCCAAACTGTAAAATAATCATTACTTATCACAATTGTGTTGAAAGGGTGCTTGGACTCCTTGTTGGTGTGCCATGCTTTTCCAGTGGCTTTGTCTGTGTTGATCGAAGGACATTTGAATATTTTAATTGTGGCCCTGGGTATGTGCGCATGTATCTATGCGCCTGCCAATTTGGGAGACTGTGCAGTTCCGGCATTAGATTGTAGTGAATAACATGATAACCTGAATTTATTCTCCCACCACCCAATGCCTCTAAATACCACTTTGTTGTAAGTTTACAGCATAATCGATGGTCTCCAGCTGTTTTGTGCTGCTGGTGATCGTAGGAAATGAAGGATGTGGCCCCGCATAACATGAATATGTTTCTGGCAGGCTGACAACTTAATTACTAGAACAAAATAATTGCCTGCGTAAACACTAAGAGAAGGAAGTGTGAATGGAATCTAATAAGACCAGAAATCTATATTTAGATCATCCTGTTGTCACTAGTTTTTATGTAATGCGAAAGCTGCAAAGAAAATGACTTAGGGTCTGTTAGGAGTTTGTCTGATAACATTTTTTTTCGTTTGTCATTGAGGGGTCAGAGATTGGCAAAAGAGCAGGTGCTTTGTGTTTAGGCTCTTATCTCCGGCATTTCCAGTAAAAAAATTGGGGAAGCAGGTCTAGGAAAGATCTGTGCTTGAGAGTTAGGGAGAACTGCTGCCACTCAATGGAGAACAGCACTCTGCAAGATGAGCTAATGATCTGAGCTGCTATAAGACAAATTTATATGTTCTTTACATTGATCAGTGCTGGTTAATGTGAGGGGAGCTGATTTTCTACACGAAACAGTGGCTGTATTTTCAGAGTCAACAAGATTCCCTGGTGTAATGTGTGAAGAGTACCACCACAACAATACTGTTGTAGCTGTTGGAATATTTATAAGTTACACTTAAGGGGCAGATGGGGCTTGTCAACCTGGAAAGGGAGCCCATCTAGGAGATGGAACACTCTGATCCTAAACCTCTGCTACTTTGGGGTATATCTCTGGGAGAAGAAAAGGCTAAGAGAGTAAACCCTACACAAATCCAGAGTGGAGTCCCTAAGACAGTTGGATGGCACCTTGTACGCCTCCTTCAGGCAACTCCTGTAGCTCAGCTGGTGCCAATGAGAGGGGAGTCTTTTCGGCTGGGCAACCCAGGACCTTCATACACACTGCCCAGGCTTGCAGCCCAGGGAGGACAGCGCTTTCACTTCACCCCCAGAAGCATGCTCCATTGCCTCTCAGGACAGACAGGTGTCAACAACAACACTTGATAGACCATCACTCTTCTGGCAAGACAGTTGCAGTCACAATAGGTCTAATACTATAGCTGCCATCCAAGATGGTCAGTATGGTTGGTTGCTGGATTCGAGCTTCCATCATCTCCATCCAGCATAGCCAGGGATCAGGAATTATGGGCATTGCAGAGTCACACAAAAGCTGGGACACGAGAAAGGGCTCTGTAGGAAATAGCTGTGCTTTCTTGGGAGTGAGAGCCTTGAATACCATACAGAGAATCCTAGGATTCCTTTGCACGTCAAGGAATTCCTACAATTAACACAAAACCTCTCCATGCATAATACCAAATGTTAGAGTCTTAATCCCAGGTCGCTCACTGCATGCATTTGGAAGACATAGCAGTTGGCAGCTTTCCCAGTTGCCTTCAAGCAGCAGATAACCCTCATGTAGGACCATTGAATGTGGTGATCTATAGTGAAGTTTCCTGCATAAAGACCTTTCTTGTGGGAAATCAGTGATGAGAGCAAGGTTTGGTTTATACTATAGCAAAGATACTTATGTCTGGGCTGGCCCATTATGTGTGAGCTGATAGCAAAGAAGGAACGGAAGACAGCATCTCATGGCCTGAAATCCTCCAAAGTAACTCTAGGGAGAGAATTATTTTAAATGGAGTTCCTAAGCTTCTTTGAAATTGGTTTGTAGTGAAAACAGTGACAGGCACTTCATGATTGTGATGCTAGTGATTGCTACCCTACTAATGGCACCTGGTTGCACAGTTGCTGCTGCCTGTTAATACCCTGAAATTCCTGTAGAGTAAAGCTTACCCTAGCGCAGTGAAAAGATAATTAACCCGTGTAGCAAATATAATCACTTTGGCTTTGATGTCGGATTGAGCCTATACACTAATAATCTTCAAATAACTGAGGCGCATGTGTGGTAAAGTGATCAGAAATGATCGTAGGAACTATTTATTTCATCAAACAGGCAAATGGAATATCCAAATACTAAGCTCAGAATTCTATCTTCTCTGGAACAGCATGTATCAGAACTTAACTAAGTCTCTTTAAGCTGCACTGTAACATGTTTAAAGCGAAAAATCATCCGTGTGGGAGGTGGTGGTAGTTGCTATGAAGGATCTTGAGTCATCCATGGAGCTGATTGGCGGTGCATTCAGGGCAAGTGAAAGAAAGTACTTGGCGCAATGCATAATTAGCTATGGAATTCACTGCCAAGATAGGGTGGTGGTTTCAAAATCCACTGAAGAATTAAACAAATTCAAGACGTATTGGTTAGCCTGTGGTGGGATGAAGCAAAAAATATGCACTTCTTTTCATGAACATTTTCAGCAATGTCAAAAGGCACCGGCAGTTTTTCAAGAATTGTTTTGAAAGTGCTTTGCAGGAAGCATTGCCGTCACTCCAAATGACTTCATTTACCCATCATGATGTATGAAAGACAACTAAATCCGATTGGCTGCGTGGTGTTGTGTCGTCAGCTCGTTCACTATGTGATCACTGTGTTGGGATCACCATGGTGGCAGCTAGAAAGCACTGGTGTTGCTTTCGTTGATCTTTGTGCTTAACAATGTCACATGGAAAATCTAATTTGTACATGTAGCTCTATGATACCTTCTTTTTTACTCTATGATCCCCGATTTGTCTACAACTGCTAAAGTCAGAGGGGGAAAGGACTTAAATTCAAGGGGGTAGGTTATTAGCAAATTAAGATGGCGCAGAAGGAGCAGCAGAGAGGGAAAATGATGACAGACGGATTTTTATTTTTAAAAAAGAGAATGTGCTCATGAGGATTTTTAGGGAAATATATCTATCCAGAATCTTTACTTTCAACCTGAATACAGTGGTACCTCAGGTTACATATGCTTCAGGTTACAGACTCCGCTAACCCAGAAATAGTGCTTCAGGATGAGAACAGAAATCATGCTCCGGTGGCGCGGCAGCAGCAGGAGGCCCCATTAGCTAAACTGGTGCTTCAGGTTAAGAACGGACCTCTGGAACGAATTAAGTACTTAACGTGAGGTACCACTGTATTGCAATATGAGAACATTTGGTGCAGTTCTAAGGAAAGGCTATTAGAGGTAATATATCTCTAATTGTCTGATGCTGGAAAGAAGCAGGGACCCATAACTTTTATGCATTGTTTGTGATGTTTTAGTGGCATCTGACTGGTAACTGTTGGAAGCAGAATTCTGGACTAGATGAACATTGCTCCAAATCTACAAGGAAACACGTGTTCTTAAGAGGCCAGAATTCATCTCTAGAGAACTTTTCTAGAACTTTTCTCCTCCCTAAAAAGTCAGCAAAGCTGCTGCTGTTGTTTTCATTGTTCTGAGAATAAAAGTTACATTGAGAACATACTATCTTCCGTGTACCTTTTATGGCTGTGCCTGCAACCCTTGCCATGTTTGCTAGGAATTTGGTGCCCTAGAATTCACTGCATGTTGTTTCTGAATAAATCTGGTTAGGATTGGAATACTAATGGCTGCAATCACACATAACACTAAAATATACCACTACGTGTTTGAATAGCAGTGAGTCTCAGGCTCGAGCACTCCTCCCACTTCATCCACTGTGACCACAAGGAGAGATCAGGTACTTTCTTTTCTAAACGGTGGTTAGTTATCCTAGTTTGTTTCTCTAAATCAGAGATTGATAAACTCAAGCCGGGGCGGGGGGCGGGGGGGCAAATATAGCCTCCAGACCTCTATAGCCAGCCCTTGGAATTCGATTCCAGTCCTTAACTCCCTCTGCTCTGCACCCAACTCAGGTGCCTTTGCCTGGCTGGAATGCCTCCTTCAGCGCTGATGATGCCTCTTGTCTCTTGATCTGCTCAGGAATTGGTGTGGCTGCAATCTAGCCTGATATAGTAAGGTCAAAGTTGCATCCTTTGTTCCACTCATCACCTGTCTCACCCCCCCCCCCCAGAACAGTGGCTCTCCAAGGGTGTGGTGCCATTCTGGTGTGCCAGGAAGATTCAAAGAAACAGTTGAAATTACAGTACAGTACGTGTTTGTGTGTGTGTGTGGATATGCAACCAGGAAAAGTATGCATGCCTCTCTTCAACAGCATTGGCTATCCTTCTACAGTTCCCCACAACATATTGTTGTGAACAGGGATTTTCAATATGGAAGATCAGAAAAGGGAAGGCTTCGTTGAGATTATGAGATTATCTGGCAAAGCAAGTTCACACCTTTCACTGAGTTTGTATACATGCTTAAGGTGCATACGTAAGAGGCCCGTTTATAATTATATTTTGGGAATCATTTACGTTCTTCTTGAACTGTGTTGTTTTGTGTTTTCTGGATGTGCTATGATCATATTATAAGGTAGTTGTGTTCTGTGCTATAAATCAAGCTCTGCTGTATCAAGAGTAGTTTCCAGGACTGATTTATGATGTGTAAAGCCAGCAAAATATGAAGCAAGGTGGTATCTAGAGTGTCTGTTTTAACCGCTGGTTATATTTTGATTTTATTTGTTTACTTTTTTTGAATTCTAGCTTTGTATTGGCCATTTTAATGTCTGTTGTATGTAAACCATGTAGAGGTTCTTTTACAATTAAGTGGCACACAAATTCTGTTAAATAAAGTGAGCTTGAGAGCAGAAATTCAAAATGCATCATATTACAGTTAAACAGAAATGACTTTATTATAGAGAAGGTCAGAGATCACATAGCATATACCAAAAGAAGTTGTAGCAAATCTGTCTAGAATACATAAAAATATAAAAAATATAAAAATGCAACATTACGTGGGCAAATGCATTTCAGCGTTGCCTGGTAAATGCAGGATTTTGGGCAGGTCCCCCAAACAATGAGATTGTTCAGAGAGTCTTTTGTTTTCTAGCCTTTTCAAAATAGAATCTGCTGGATTCCAGGCAACCCCCACCCATTTTTACCTGAGTATCAAGAATAGACCTCCCCCTCCCCTGACAGTGCAAGCCAGTGGGTAGCCAACAAGTCCTCAGAAAGGCAACAACAACCATTTATTTCTTGAGCTGCTGCCCATCTGACCGAGTTACCCCAGCCACTCTGGGCAGCTTCCAATGAAAGGAAATGGTTGTGAAGACCTCGCTGCAGGAAAGGAAAACACAGGAATGATGTCATTTGCCAGAGTTCCAGTGGAATCTGTGTAGCAACCGGGCTTTATTTTCAGCCGGAACTCAATTCTAGCACCTCTCAGGTGGGTGCCATTGCCGTTATAAGAGAACAAGGCACCTCTTTTTTTATATAGAAAAATAGCACTGGTAGCAACCATCAGTACATAGATGCTGACAAGAGCTCACAAGGAATTTTTTTGTACATAAATGCTATTGGTTTTACAATTTCAACTTCAGCAATTAGTATTTTCCATCAAGTAGAATTAAAGAGACAAAATATCCAACATAAAAAATAAAAAGTGAAATAAAAGTAAAGAGAAGCAAAGAAAAAGAAAGAAGAGAAGGAAAAGAAAGGAAATATCTTTTCAGAGGTTCTCTTTAACCTCCAGACTTCCCTCCATTTCCTTTCCTGGTTCATTTAATATATACCTTTTCTGCATAATTTACTTAAACCTATTTTTTCTTATCCTTATTGTTTTATCCCAATTGCATGCCATCACATTTTACTGTTTTAATTCAAATTTCCTTCCATAAAGTTTTTAGAGACCCATATCACGTCTGTTCTTGCACTACTTTCATATACCGTATTTTTCGCTCTATAGGATGCACTTTTTCCCTTCTAAAAAGTAAGGGAAAATGTGTGTGCGTCTTATGGAGCGAATGCAGGCTGCACAGCTAAGCCCAAAGCCAGAACAGGGAGACGGAGCGCTGCGCAGCGCTCCGTCTCGCAGTTCTAGCTTGGGGTTAGCTGCGCAAAACCTCCGCAGGGCAGGGGGGTGAAGGTACCCTGTTGCCCTGCGGAGGCTTCAAAGGCCGTCCCCGAAGCCAGAACAGCGAGGTGGAGTGCTGCGCAGCGCTCCGTCTCACTGTTCTAGCTTGGGGTTAGCTGCGCAAAACCGCCGCAGGGCCTGCGGAGACTTCAAAGGCTGTCCCCGAAGCCAGAACAGCGAGAGGCTATCCCAGAAGCCAGATCCCTCTTGCTGTTCTGGCTTCTGGGGTTCAAATTTTTTTTTCTTGTTGTTTCCTCCCCCCCAAACTTATTATCCGGTGCATCCTATAGAGCAAAAAATACAACATGTGAGAAAAATGTATACTCCCTATCCAAAATATGTTTTGATCTCCAAGCATCAATTAAATTTAATTTTCCACCAAATTGAAAAATGTTACTGGGAGTCTCCCTTTCTTTGTATCTGTTTTCCTAATTGTTCTGTCCATTTCTAAGGATACTACCCCATTCAAATCCCCCATTAATATCATTTTTTGGTCTGCATATTCTAAGAGGTCTGTCTCTTTTTATAAAATTCTGCTTTCTTTTCATTAGGGGCATAGATCCCAGTTATTAACACTTTTTCACTTTCCGAGATGATCTGTACTGCTCTCACTCTTCCTTGTTTGTCTTTAAATAATTGTTTGGGCTCAAGTTTTGAATTAATATACAGCAAAACTCCTCTTTTCTTCTTTTTATCCACAGTTATAAATTCCATTCCAATCTTTTTATTAATCAGGACTCTCGTGGTTTTTTGCCACATGTGTCTCCTGCAAACAAATTATATCTGCTTTTTGTTTTAAAATTACATGTTCAATAAATTGCCAGCCCATGGGACAGATGTGGCCCTTGGGATTTCCCCATCTGGCCCCATGTCTCATTCCTCCCCCTTCCTTTGCATGGATATTAGTCTTGAAAATAGCCCCTCCCCTCCCCCGGGAGTCAAGGGAAGGCTGTTTTTCTAATCTAATTGTGGCTGGGGGAGCACTTTCAAGGGTGTCACAGCTGGGTAGGGAAGCATTAACTTTTTCCTCCCCAACTGCAAAATCTGTGAAGATCATCCCTGCATCTCCCTACTTCAGATAGGCTTCGTAAAAGGTAAACTGGGAAGTTTATCAAACTTAAAAGTCAGGCCAACAAAGGTCACAGTTGTCACTGAAGTCCAGCATCAGTGAAAAGAGTTGAATAAATTCAACAATTTGTCTTTTTATTTTTATTTTTGGAATGTAAGCATTATGCTCTTCCTCTCCCCACCCCCCAATTTGTATGATAGAGTTATCAAGAGTGAGATTACATTGTCATGGTTTTTAATCTGTTTTGTTTTATCGCTAAGCATTTTAATTTTAACCATTGCAGAAATCTCTTATACCACAAGACTTGAAATCTTGAGAGTCAGCAGCCCTGGGAATAGCTCTTGGTTGCGTTTTCCAAATCACTAATAACATTTTAAGCAGAGTATAAATACCATTTTGGACCAGAAGCCAGATAGAACAAGGGTAGCCTTGTGGGTTTTGTGGACTCCAATTCCATCAGCCCCAACCATAATGGCCAGTGATGGGAGTTGTAGTCCTTATGTCTGGAGAGCACCACTGTGGCTACTGCTGAGAGAGCATTTGTAATTAATCTGCCCTTAATTTGTTGATACTTAAGAATAATACTTTCTGGGGGTGAGAAATCTGGGATTTCTGTGAATAGACATTTTAAATAAACAGTGTGACCTGCCAAGTTAAAAATGAGTGGCCCAAGTCTGAATTGGGCTCAGTTTTATTTGTGCTGTTAAATTCCTTCTGCCTATTAATCTTGCTGAGCAACAGATGGCAAATAAATGAGAAGGTTGGCTGTTTCCCTACTAGACAACAAATTTAAGTTACTAGATAAATTTAGATGCACTTAGCTACTAATGTGTTTTCTTTCAGTCTGCCCACGGCAAGCCTCTAGATAGGAACATCAGAAACATAGGAACTGCCTTGTACTGCCCTGATAGACACACTGGGCAGAACCATGGCTTAGCGGGAATGTGTGCGTCCCAGGAGAGAAGACTGCGCCCTCTTGGCTCCTCTTCGTTCATTCTGGCCGTTTGCAAGGGAGATCTGGATTAAAACATAGGGGGAGCTTCGAGCAACTCATTGACCTCTTTCGGTTTAACCCCACAGGGTTGTTGTGAAGATAAAATGAGAGAGTGCCTTGTAAGCCATCCCAAATTCCTTGGTGCAGTGTTTCCATTATAGAATCATGAGCATCTCTTCTTGCATGTAAATTCCCCCTCCTTGCTGGGTCTAATCATGGTTACTTGTTCCATCTGCAGTGGTGTTAATTCTGTAACCCAGGATCTGAAACAAGGAGTAAACCATGGTTTCAAATCCTGTCTTAAACGGAAACCACAGTTGGCTCTTAACTGTGGCTCCAGTTACTTGCTGTTACAGCCAGCAAAGGAGATTCACGACCCAGAAAGTAGCATGCTGACTCTCATGCTGACTCTCAATTGTGTAACCATACAATCAAATGCGGGGGGACGCGGGTGGCGCTGTGGGTAAAAGCCTCAGCGCCTAGGGCTTGCCGATCGAAAGGTCGGCGGTTCGAATCCCTGCGGCGGGGTGCGCTCCCGCTGCTCGGTCCCAGCGCCTGCCAACCTAGCAGTTCGAAAGCACCTCCGGGTGCAAGTAGATAAATAGGGACCGCTTACCAGCGGGAAGGTAAACGGCGTTTCCGTGTGCTGCGCTGGCTCGCCAGATGCAGCTTTGTCACGCTGGCCACGTGACCCGGAAGTGTCTCCGGACAGCGCTGGCCCCTGGCCTCTTAAGTGAGATGGGCGCACAACCCCAGAGTCTGTCAAGACTGGCCCGTACGGGCAGGGGTACCTTTACCTTTACCTTTACAATCAAATGCAATTTACATCAATTTTTCTATTACCCTTATAGGGCTGGGTGATATATCAATATATTATCCAAAATTGGTTTGAAGTCCATATTGTGATAATCATTTTCATAATTTTTTACCTGGCAATATCTCACGAATCCTGATGTGTGTGTGTGTGCGCACGCAAAAATCATATTGTGGGGAAAAACATGAAGCCAGCCAATGCCTCTGCATAGCTCCACCCTTATTTTAGATATTGTGATATATCAGTATATCACAATGTTTAGCTGGTGATATATCACAATGTTGAAAACCATTTATAGTCCAGCCCTAACCATGTATTTTTTTCTAGCGTTTGTAAGCCAGCTTAAGAACGGTGGGAAGTTAATTTCAAATCATTGTTATAGTAAGTTTTTTAAAAAACACATGATCCGTCTGTAACAATAGTACCATATGCCTACATGTGTCTGGATGCTGACTTTGTTCCTCTGGCTTTCCCCATTCCCCATGTAGCTTCTTCCCCCTAGTTCTGATCTCAGTAGCACTCTCTGCTCCCCTCCCTTCTCCTCCCTCCCTTCAGTCTGACAGCAGTCTGTTTTCCATGCATGCAGGCAAATAATATATCTTGAAATAGCTATGACAAGGCAAGATTAAAAGTTGTCCCATGGGATCGAGAGAACTCAGCAGATGGGCTGTGCTCTTTATTCTGAGGCTCTATATTGTACTACCAAAGAATGGGTGGAAAGGTCTGGCAAGACTGATAGCTTTCAGCAAAAGCCAGGCCATAGAATATTGCTTATCTGAATCTTAGTCTCTTATTTTCAGCCTGTAATTTTGCATCCCTAGAAGGTGTCAGGCACCAGCAAGAATCTTATAGTGATAGCTGTTGTTGCAAAATCATCCATTAGCTGCAATGAGCTTCTAAATTCACAAATTCAAAATCTCTTCTTCTTTTTAAGTGAAAAGCACTAAGCTCTTAAGTGGTCTGAACAGATGAGAGGATGGCCTAGTTATCGTTGAGGTGGCAAATCTATGTCGGGACTTTAGCAAGCAGGCTGCAGATAAGGGCTGGCAAAAGCTGAATGTCCATCCATGCAAAAACAGTTCCTAGCACTTTAGAAAATAAAATATCAGAAAGAAGCTTTCCGGTTTCTCCCGGATGCTGCTGTTTTTCTGTGTTGGGGTACAGTGATACCTCGGGTTGCATATGCTTCAGGTTACATATGCTTCAGGTTACAGACTCCGCTAACCCAGAAATATTACCTCAGGTTAAGAACTTTGTTTCAGGGTGAGAACAGAAATCGTGCTCCGGCAGCGTGGCGGCAGCAGGAGGCCCCATTAGCTAAAGTGGTGCTTCAGGTTAAGAACAGTTTCAGGTTAAGAACGGACCCCTGGAACGAATTAAGTACTTAACCTGAGGTACCCCTGTATTCGTTTTCATGAAGAAGCATGCCATCATTCAAGCACCCACATTGCCAGCTGCAGAGTTAAAACTGAGAAGCAGATCTGTTGCCTCAGTGAGACCTGGGTCCGTCTGAGGAGGGTCCCAGCTTCATTCTAGAGCAGGGGTGGGAAGCCTGGGGCCCTCTGGATGTTGCTGAACCACAAATCCCATCCCCCTGGCCAATGGCTGGGCTTGCTTGGGACTAAGGGGAGTTGTAGTTCAGAAACCTGTGGAGAGCCAAAGGTTCCCCACCCCTGTTATGGGGTTTGGCCTTTTTGCCACTGCTTCCATGGAAGGTCATTGAGATGCTCCTAAGGCTGTAAAAGACAGTGAGCGAATAATAAACTGCACCGGAAATACACTGAGGTTCCTGTTTCCTAGAGAAAATCCTGAGGGTTTGATTACCTCATTTGGAGTGTTTTCACTGTGGTATTTGGCTTTTCAGGGTAACCCAAAACGAGTATATGACTGTATCCTAGTGAATCCTATCTTCTCTGTGTTCTAAGAAATGGCCTGTTTTCTCACTAGCCCAGCCAACTTGTTGCTTTTTCTCATCAGCTCCTTGGCTCATCCTCCAAATTCGCTCCATAGACTCTATAGGCTGATTTTATGCCTAAAGTTGCTTTTCCATTGCAACATCCCAAACTTTTCATAGCTCTGAGTCCCTCCCCCACCCATATCTCTCTCTCTCTCTCTCTCTCTCTCTCTCTCTCTCTCTCGTGTTTTCTCTCTGCTTCCATTATCCACCCACCCGCCTTGTGAGTTCTAGAATATATTCCCTGTGTGTCCATATGTGATCATGTAAGAAAATGAGACTGGCATCTGTTGCAAGACCGGGGGATATAACACTTTTAGGCCCTGTGGAGGAGAGAGAACAAGCTTAACGTAACACATAGAACAGGTTGTTCAAACAATATTTTTGAACAGGATGTTGATCTGATTGCACTAAACAATGATCTCAGGGCCAGTTGTAAGAAATAGCAAGCAGTGAGTAGTGAGGAATGAGATAGGTTTTAGGTTATGCTATGCTTCTAATAGGTTGTGTTATATTCTGGATTATGTATGTTTTAATAGATTATGTCTGAATAGGATGAGAGTGTTGGAGATACGTGCAAATGTGTATGTGAATCCGGTCTTGGGTGTTTGATTTTCGTTGCTGTGTATACTGTGTATATACGGACAATGACAATAAATTTATCTAATCTAATCTAATCTAATCTATGAGCTGGTTTCTCATAGCTCAGCGTTGTAACATTTGGCCTCTCCTCCTGTATTTTTTGCACCGCTGTGTTTATTATATGTGGCCTCTTTTATCATTCAGTTGCAATCTGATGGCAAATAACTGTTGCTTATTTTTAACCCTAACAGGTTGGTCTGTCTCTCTTCTTTCTCTCTTTCAGGAAAAAAGTGCCACTTCACATGTAAGGCTTAAGCCTAACAAAGAGCTTCCAGGATTAGTACACCAACCTAGAGCAAAGTAAGTCTTACATTGGGGGGGGGGGGGGTTCCACTGATGAATTAAAGTGAAATTTCTATTAAACGTTTTACCCAAGGGAGATATTTCTGTCCCCACTTTCCTTTTCCCTCCCCAGAAGAGCTTATCTGATTCCATCTATTTGACATGCTGAAACATTGTCTTCCTATTTTATTTCATTCTGGATTGGCTGCTTAATATTTTAAATAGTTGGCTTGTTACTTTATATTATTTATTATTATTATTATTATATCTGGGAAAGCTAACATGGTGCCCTCCAGATAGATGTTCTTTGGAATTCAATTTCCATCAGCCTTGCTTACTGGGGTGGATGGGAGTTGGAGCCCATCAACTTCTGGAGGGAACCACATTGACTACTCCAGCTTTGTACTGTGATCAAGGTGTTGCCATTTTAACTACTTTTAAAAAATTAAAAAGCAGGACACTGTATTTTGAGAGAGGGGAGAAAACAGCAAATCCAAGCTGGTAGCCTTTGTTTAAGCAGACTTGAAGACCTTGGATTGTGCGAACTAGCTACTGCACTGGAGTGCTGAGCAGATGGGAAACAAAGCAGAGAATCAGCTCTCAGTTCTGGTTTGTCAATGGCTCAGGCTGTAGTTTGGATTTTGAACTGTGGTTAGTTCAAGCCACACAATATCTAAATCTGAGCTGTAGCATTGGGTCCTGAAATCTGGCTTAAAATATAGTTTCAGGCCCCAGAATCAGAATATCTTGTACAGAGGTTGAAAATCTGTGTTGGTACATCTAGAGGAAAGTTGGATGTCTCCCTAGGGGCTGCCACAGCCAGCCTCTGTACCTAGCAGTAGGCAGCATGGTATCTGCACAAAGACAAGGGAATGCCCATGAGAATTTGGGTAGTCTTGCTTTTCCGCTTTCAGATATAAACACTGCCAATTAAAACAAAAAAAATTCCTTCCAGTAGCACCTTAAAGACCAACTAAGTTAGTTCTTGGTATGAGCTTTCGTGTGCATGCACACTTCTTCAGATACCTTTTCGTGCATGCACACGAAAGCTCATACCAAGAACTAACTTAGTTGGTCTTTAAGGTGCTACTGGAAGGAATTTTTTTTGTTTTGACTATGGCAGACCAACACGGCTACCTATCTGTAACTGCCAATTAAAAACAGCTTTGTTGCTGAACTCCTGTGACTTGTACCTGAAGCTCTTTGCAGTGGTTTCATACTTGAACACCGAGTTCTCTTCGGGTGCCGTGAGAAATCAAGTTGGGTTGCTGGAATAAGCAAACGGATCTTCTGGCTTTTGGTGAGCAGAACTAGGATGGGAAGCGTGACACACCTTGAGCATCTCATCCCAACTGTGCTTCTTTGTCTGTGTACTTTCTCACTTATGCTACCTACCTTTTGCTTTCTGCCAACTTGCATGGAGGAGAAGGTTTTTTCTTCTGAGCAGAGTAATGGCAGTGGGGAGAATGCCAAAAGAAATGGAGCCAAAGCAGAGCCAGCGAGAAACAAGAGGGAGATATTTGTATGCTTGAAGGAAACCTGAGGTTAGCAGAAGTAAACGAATACTTAAAATAAACAACAACACCCTAATGAAACACCCCTTCCACCAACCCCACTACCAAAAAGATCCCCAGCCAGATGAGGACTGAGCATGTTCTATAGCTATAGCATTTTGAGTGTCAGATAGAAAATAAAAACTGAAACCAGGGGAGGGCGGATGGAACAGAGTCTCCTGGCAGAAGGGCAGGCTGGCAGGTCCAGGTGAGCCTTCCTCAACCTGGTGCCTGCCAGATGGTTCGAATTATGCTGCCTGGCGCTGATGGGTATGGACGTCCAAAGCATTTGTGGGGTGCTGGGTTGGGGAATGCTAGCGCAGATACATGGCAACATTGCTGTTTTCACAGTCCACCTATTCAGATTGTTGTAAAAATGAAATTCCTTACATAATGGGCTGCAGTAGCAGTGCTTGTGGGATATTTAGTATTACAAGCGAATCATTTAACTTTTTCAAACATACATCCCTTGTTAGTAATTACAAGTGCCATCCCCGTAATCATTCTAAAAATAAAACCTTTGTTTTGTGAACAAACAAAACTTAACTGTGTTGGCACCTAGAGAGTTACAGAAGCAAGGCTTGGATTTCAAATGATCTACTATTGTTATTTTGGATGGCATTGTAGAGTAAACAGGCTGTGTCTGTCATGCTCTGCATGTCAAGCAGGTCATCAGCTGCCCTGACATTTCCTTGTCACTTTTTATAAATGACAGAGCAGAACTATGTCGCTGCACATAACTTGATCCTGAGAGGGAGAAGTTGGGGTGTATGTGGCTTCATGGCTGGGGTTTGCTCACCCTGGCATTCTGCTCTTTGCTAAAAAGGGCTTACTTTTTAAAAGGGGTAAGCTGCATGAGGACTAGTTGAAAGTACTGCTGAATTTTTCTGCATCGATCCGTCTTGGACAGAGGCTAACTGCAGAAAATGATGAAAGTGTGGCTGTTACCACGGAGAGAGCTTCCTGGTTCAAGGCATGAATAATCTCATTCATTCATACTAACCATTTTCCCTCCTTGAGTAGGTAAGTGGTTGGATTTTGGAAGAGAGAGCCTAAGAATATACAACTTCAGTTACTCACATTCAACCGATGTTACTGTTTTGTCCCCCACCCTTTCCCTTACTGCCCCTTTTATCTCATTGAAGCAGGGGTCTGCCTTTGGTTTGTTACAACGTAAGCAGAGTGGCGCTGTGGGTTAAAGCCTCAGTGCCTAGGACTTGCCGATCGAAAGGTCGGCGGTTCGAATCCCTGCGGCGGGGTGCGCTCCCGCTGCTCGGTCCCAGCGCCTGCCAACCTAGCAGTTCGAAAGCACCTCCGGGTGCAAGTAGATAAATAGGGACCGCTTACCAGCGGGAAGGTAAACGGCGTTTCCGTGTGCGGCTCTGGCTCGCCAGAGCAGCGATGTCACGCTGGCCACGTGACCCGGAAGTGTCTCCGGACAGCGCTGGCCCCTGGCCTCTTAAGTGAGATGGGCGCACAACCCCAGAGTCTGTCAAGACTGGCCCGTACGGGCAGGGGTACCTTTACTTTTACCTTTAAGCAGAGTATACACTGTCAAATGAGCTTGTTAACCTGATTCACTTCCAAAAGTGAATCCAAGATTTGCAGAAGTGCCAAAAAAAGTAATAAGGGGATAAAGCCCCCTCCTTAATAAAATAAACTTATAAAGTTGCGGCATATGCCAGTCCTGGTAACACAAATGTGTGCTTGTTTAATAAATGAAAAATTTAGAGGGATGGTGATATTATGTCTAAATGATGGTTGGGGGGGGGGGAGTGTGATCCCGTAAATTGACCCTGTGCCATTTAACGTTTTCCTACACCCTCAACCTAAATCTTTCTGTGAATTTCATAACTGGGCCACCTCTTCTACTGAACGTGCACAAAATGCTCCCAGCTCATCCCCTGAGCAGCCCCCTACCCCGTGTCCTCTGGCTTTGTGAGAGCATCTGACCTTACTCTGTGTGTTCAGCTTTTATTCTCCCTTGGGGCAGGGTCTGTCGGTTTCTGTCCTGTACCACACAAATGCACTGACAGCACTTTGCTGGCAACTAATAATAGTATTTTTCCAATCCTGCACACTGCTGTGAAACATGGTCCCGCTGACCTGGGCCTCATGGTTCTGCGAGGTTAATGGAAGAAAATTATCTGACCTTCTGCCTGGAGAGAAGTGATTTTGGGGGGTGGGGAGAGAGAGAGAACCTGGCCTGGGAAATGTCAATGTGTACAAGAGATTTTCAGTGAGTTTAGTGTTAAAGAGTGACTGTGCTACATCTGAACTTTACAGAAAGACCTTTCAGGGGAAAGCTATAAATCATGACTGATTGGTTCTATGGGCAGCCCTGCAAAACCCTCGCTTTCAACGTTGGTGCTTGTAATGCTCACATTATTTGGTGAGAGGGCTCAATGGAATCAAAGAGCTCCCGCCCCCCAGCTCAACCAAAGTTTATCCACACCATGCCTTCAGTAGCCTTTGCAAAAATAAATAAGGAGGCCAGGCACCGTCTGTCTCCCCTGTAATTCAAGTCCTCAGTAGTGATCTGTCTTCTGAATTTGCTCCCTCTCATCCAAGGCAGTGATATATGCAGGGCTCTTTTACGTCGTACTCAGATCTGCCAGGCTGCAGCTCTCGGTGTGTGCTTTAATGACCCTTGTGCAACAGAGACAGTTGGCTAGAAGCCACGGGTAGCCTTATTGACATAACTGACCTTACCTCCACTGTCCGTCATTATGCCCCTGTATGCCAGTTTTGGGGACTCAAAATCTGGGTACTGCATGCAAGCTTCCCATAGGCTCAGATGCTAAACTAGGCATTTGGTTGGATCCAGGATGCTGTTTTCCTGGTACCCATCTTTAGTGAATCACGTTTTCCCTGTTCTTGGGAGGGGTGGTGCCTTTTAAGAATTTTGTTTGTGCAAGTTTCTGGGGGGTGCCATTCTCAGCTTCCCTCCAGCAGCTCTCAGAGTAAAAACCTCTGAAATTTTGTTTGTGTCCAGGGCATTTTAGGTGCTGCATGCATGCCAGTAAATAAAGGCAAGTGAAGGCAAAATTGCCCGGTGTAGAGTGCAGCCTGCCATTTCGCATGCTGCAGCTGGCACTGTTGATTTTGAAGAATTACAGGATTCCTGTTTTTCTAATGTACTTTTAACTGAAAGGACAGACACCATGTTTGCTTTCAAATCCACGCAGGACAGTTAACCTTAAGGTAAATAAATACAACATACAGCCTGCCTTCAGCAATGTGTATGAATGGATGGGGACATCACAGGCAGTAATGCGAGAATGCAGCTGCTTTAAAGAACACAGAAGTCCTTGTTTCCATCTAGAATATGTTGGTGAGTGTGAGTGAGAGGGGTGGCACAGTTCAGGATATACAACAGGAGAGAGTGCCATTTTACAGTGTATATTTGCATCCTGCCTGTGCCTCAGGGTGGGTTTGCCTTTAATCTTCTCAGCTGGAGCAAATCGGCAGTGGGCATCTGATGCTCTCATAGGCAAGTCCAAAGGCAGAAGTGGAAGCAGGAGAGTGGGATGAGGGAGGCCCAGAGGCAGAGATGAGCCAGGCTGGTGAAGAAGCAAGGGTGTCTCCCCTTCCTGCTGCGACAGGAGAGGCATGAAGCGGGAGGAGTAAAGGTAGGCACGCTGTCATAGTCTCAGATTGCTTGGGAGAGGATAAGAGGAGTCTTAGGCAGCTGTGGGAAGGAGGGGCAAGACCAGGGCCGGATTTAGGTTTGATGAGGCACTAAGCTTCTGAAGGTAATGGGGCCCTTTGTATGTGATAATTTAGGGAGCAAGCTAGCAGGCAGGGCCCATTACTTACATCATAGGAGGCTACACAACACAAAACACTGTTGCTGTATGTAGGTTTTATTTTATTTGTTTTTTATCTTATATTTTGGAAATTTACATCCAGGTTTTTTCTTCTTTTAAATTTTTTGGGGACCCCCAAGAGAGTGGGGCCCTAAACTATAGCTTGTTTAGCTTATACATAAATCCAGCACTGGGCAAGACTTACCAAAGAAAAGTTGTGGTGCTCACTAGGCCAGAATGAGCAAATCCAGTTTCTTCTAATAAAGAGTAAAATTCACTTATTCCATGTGATTTTATTGCTGGCTGACTTCTGACAGAGGCCCACACACAGTGTGCCCTGGGACAGGAAGGGCCGAGGTGGTAACAGGTAAAAAATTGACACAACAAGGTTCTGGAATTGAAAATGGCCACAACTTTATTGATTACAGATGAGAGTCGGCTTTGGCTTATGCCCCTGGGTGTGTATCCAGCCTCCTGCCTGAAGGAAGGCTGACGTTTAGATAGGATCATGCCTGGGTTCCAGGCCACCCCAGGATGCAGGTCAACTGAAACAGCCCCCAAGGCCACCATTGGAAGTTCTATGGTCCTTCCGCTCCCCTCTTGACTTCTGGACAGAATCTTACACCCAGACCCCTTTATGAGGGTACCCTGAGATACTGCACCTGCTAGAGGAAGAGGGTAATGCACCAATTCATCCTCTACCAGGAAATAGACTAAGGATTCAACCTAATGCCTTATTTCTCACATTGGTCAGCCAGATACCAACGGGAAACCCAAAAGCAGGATCCCAGCGGAACGGAAATGGCAGTGGATTGGGGCCAGTGCTTTCCTCTCTAGTTTGAATGTGGCAGCCTTAAGAGTGACACAGTGCTGTACACAGTGTCTGTGTACAGCAGATTGGGTCCATTTATTGATCTCACTGGGCCTCTCAAATATTTCATTTTGAAAATTGATATCCTCAGTGGTGTTTAACTACGGTAAGTAGAGTAATACCCACTGAAATGAATAGACTTAACATAGTTGTGTTCATTAATTTCAGTGGGTCTACTTCAAGGAAATCTTACCATATGTTCCAGCATACAAGACGACTTTTTATCGCTGGAAAATCACCCCAAAAGTCGGGGTCGTCTTATATGTTGGGTATACGCGTTGGGAAGGAGGAGAGGGAGCCTGTGAGCAGAGGTGCCCCTTCTGCTGTCACTCCTCCTCCCTCCCCACAGAAGGGGACGTGGAAAGTCCTTCCGAGTGTGGCGTCTGCCCGCCAAACACCCGCTCTGCCCCTGGCGGCGCTCAAACTCTATAACTCTAAAACTCTAAAATTGAACAGCAAAAGTTGGGGGTCACCTTATACGCCCAGTCACCTAATACGCTGGAATCTGCGGTACTTGAATCCTACCCCCTGCTTTCCCCCTCCACCAAAGGAGTTGCTCAAGGTGACTCACAGACAGAAATGCAAACAGCAGTCATTCAGCAATTAGAGCACAAGTTATCAGACCAAAGGCAGCAGCAAAAACAAAGCACAAAGAACAGCACTTGTGTTCAATTCCTTAAGCAGCAGGAGAATCAAAATTTTTATTTAAAAAGGAGTGCTCTCAATTGCTGACTGAATACAAACAAAAAGCGAAATGAATCTGTTCTTTTTGTGTGTTTCAGCATGCACATCTCTGAAAGCCAACAAGAATTCTTCAGAATGCTGGATGAGAAAATTGAAAAGGTAAGCATAACTTAGAATATGTTTCTGCATGGCAATTGTGGAATGTAACCTAGACACAAGAATCTATTAGGGGGCTTAATCTAGGGTGGTTTCTCATGTTGATGATGTTTCCATTCTAAATAATTGCAGTTACATCCATTCAGGTTGTCATGATGTCAGTCTTCAAAGATTTATTGTGAAAGTGACAACAAACTTGTGAATACTAAACCAACCTTTTGTTGGATGGCCATTATTTTGAATGGGATGTGAAAGCTCATGCATGTTACCACCTTGTACGTGGGAACAGACAAGGGCTAAGGTGAGTATTTAGCAGTGAAGCAGCTCAAGGGGGAAGGATTTACTATGGAGGAAGGGAGCATTCTCTTCTAGTCAGAGCAGCCTTTGATGTCCCTGCATTGGATGCCTCTTGGTATCAGATGCAGAGGCAGATGCCAGGTCAGGACACTGGCCAGTTTATCACCAGTCAGATCAGTTATCCAAGTTCATGGGTAGGCAAACTAAGGCCCGGGGGCCGGATCCGGCCCAATCGCCTTCTAGATCTGGCCCATGGACAGTTCGGGAATTAACATGCTTTTACATGAGTAGAATGTGTCCTTTTATTGAAAATGCATCTTTGGGTTATTTGTGGAGCATAGGAATTCATTCATCCCCCCCTCCAAAATATAGTCCGGCCCCCCACAAGGTCTGAGGGACAGTGGACCGGCCCCCTGCTGAAAAAGTTTGCTGACCCCTGTCCTAGTTGCTCAGGGCAGCAATCAGCTCTGACCTAGATAGTAGTTAAGGGAATATCATCTGACTTGACATGGCATATTTGCGTAAGGAGGCTTCTCAGTCACTCTTGATTCTCCTTGTCCATAGTTTTAAAAAATCACATTGTGATTTAAAAAAAATGTTCTGAGCACATCCCATGTTCATCCTAGGTGAGAAGTATTGTTATTATCCCAAATAACAAAATCACTTCTACCCTTTAGTGGAGCACAGTAATAATGTCAAATAAGTCATTCTGTGATATCAAAAAATGCAAGAGAGTGGTTCTCAGAGGGGCTAAATTAAGCATTATGAAAGAAAGAGTATTGTGTACGTACCCTTTCATCCAAGTGTTTCATCTCAGTGACTGTACCGATCTAGAGAATGAGCCCAGCCTACTAACCAGGGGCTCCTTCCAGGCCTGCCCACTCCCTTCTCCTCGCTTGGCATGGGATCAGAAGCTTCATCTTCCATTTTAGGTTAACTACAGTTTAGTGTGTCATCTCAACCCTGAATTGTGGTTGATCTTAATGATAGTTAGTGAAAACAAGCTACCATGTTTTTTGCCCCATAAGACGCATCTCATTTTTTGGGGGGGGAATAAAGAAAAAAATTATATTTTCCCCCCAGGTGCGGGGCTGGGGTGGGGGAAGCCCGAGCTTCCCCCGACTCCAGCCCCCAGAACAGGCTGCTATCTGCTAGCCGTGGGAGAGCCGCGCGACTTTGCGCGGCTCTCCCACGGCTAGCGGAGCGCTGCGCGAAGCCCAAAGCTTGGGGCGTGCTGAGCTCAGCACACCCAAAGCTTCTGGGTGCCGGCAAGGTCTCCGCTAGCCGTGGGAGAGCTGCATCTCCCACGGCTAGCGGATAGCTTCCTGAAGCCTGCATTTGCCCCATAGGACGCACACACATTTCCCCTTCATTTTTGGAGGGGGGAAAATGCGTCCCATAGGGCGAAAAATATGGTAACATCATAAACCATGATTAGAAGTTGGCTTGTTCCCATTAACCTTAGTTAAGATTGACCACAGTTTGTCTGGGTTCAGATGACACAGAGCTCATGTAAAAGAGAAGCAGGAGCTTCCACACACCACCTCATGACACACGGCAGGAAGAGCAGGACGGGTGCAAACCTGGGGGAAGATTAGGCTCATTCTCATAATGCTTAACTACGGTTTGGTTAGAATTACATTTAAACCAACCCAATGTCTGTCTACCTTGGTTTGGAAAGCCTTTTAATGCAGTGCATTAAAACTGGCTGTTTTTCTGCTTTGGTTCTTGAATAACAACCAGTATTTGAGAAAAAACTCCTAATGGATAAGTATTTTTTGCACCAATAATTCATGAAGGACTCTACTTTTATGTTCACCTTTGATATCTAGTCACAGATTTCAGTGGGCGTTTCAGATCATTCAGACAGCTGATATTTCAGGTGCCTGTACTGAAAATAATCACAGTAGCTAAATAAAACATCTGAGAACACTTGTTTTTTTTTCCATTCATATCTCTGCAGTGGTGCAAAGTTGATTACAGTACATTTAAGTATTTTGTCATGGTAATAAAGCTCCAGGCAATGATTGGCTATTTTACTGTCACAGAAATGTGGAGTAAGCAGTAGTGTCTCCAGCTGCCATTGGCTGAGCTGCTCAGATACAAGGAGGACATACCTAATTCCTACCATTGGCCTTGCTGGCAGTGGCTGAATCAGGTCAGTCCACTGCAGAAAACAGACTAAAGCACACCATAACCACATGGGGGGGAGAGGAAGCGTGCCCTTAACTTTCAACCTTGCCAACTAAAATTTGCCCTTGCAAATTGAAGTTGCCCTCTACCAAACAAATAAGAAAAAAAGTGTGCTTTGAAACTGGTGATAGGTGATATGGTTATGTGGCAGAGGGGATTTTTGCCCATAACTCTCCACAGTGTAAGTGTAAAGGTAAAGGGACCCCTGACCATTACGTTCAGTCGTGACCGACTCTGGGGTTGCGGCACTCATCTCGCTTTATTGGCCAAGGGAGCCTGCGTACAGCTTCCGGGTCATGTGGCGAATGAGAGCAGCACACGGAAACGCCTTTTACCTTCCCGCCAGAGCGGTACCTATTTATCTACCGCATTTTTCGCCCCATAGGGCGCACCAACCCATAGGGCGCACATAGTTTTTTGGGGGGAAATAAAGAAAAAAAATATATTTCCCACCCAGGCGTGGGGCTGGGGCGGGGGAGCTTCCCCCGACCCCAGCCCCCAGAACAGGCTGCTCAGCGCGCCCCAGGCTTCGGGCAGCAGGCTGCTATCCACAAGCCTAGGGAGTCCTGCGGGAACTCCCGCGGGGTCCCCTGGCTTGTGGATATCATCCTGAAGCCTGGAGAGTGAGAGAGGTCGGTGCACACCGACCCCTCTCGCTCTCCAGCCTTCAGCGAAAGCCTGCATTCACCCCATAGGACGCACACACATTTCCCCTTCATTTTTGCAAGGGGAAAAGTGCGTCCTATAGGGCGAAAAATAAATACGGTACTTGCACTTTGACGTGCTTTCGAACTGCTAGGTTGGCAGGAGGGACCGAGCAACGGGAGCTCACCCCGTCGTGGGGATTCGAACCGCCGACTTTCTGATCGGCAAGTCCTCTGTGGTTTAACCCACAGCGCCACCCGTGTCCCACAGTGTACCTGTATGGAATAACAATATTTCTGTGACAAAATATGTGACATGTTCGTTGACAAAGTAAATATAAGTGCTCTCTGTTTCCTTATTAGAAAAGGAATCTTTTGTTCTCTCTTGGCTGCATATAACCTTTTTGGTGGTTGTGCACACATTTCCTCCCCAAAGTAAGCCTGGGATACCCATTCCTATATTTAAAGCCAGTGATTAGCAGATGATAATTTGCAGGTAGGACTGGAAACACCACAAAGCACTGCAGCCAACTCGGCCAGCCATTCCAAAAGGATACCATGGAAGATAGTATCAAAGATCACTCAGATATCAAGAAGAGTTAAGAGGATCATTCTCTCTCTCTCTGACTCCTGTCAAAGGTCTTGGTTGAAATTATCAACTCCCAATTTAGCTTCTCAAACAATCAGCCTTTCCTGTGCCACCATTGGCTATTGCCAGATGCCACTTGCACTCCCATTTCCCTCTCCTCCGCCTCCTCCTCCTCCTCTTTGTGGGACACTGGAAGTTGGACCCAATATCCTGCTACAGTTGTTGGAGTCCTGGGCTTCACATGCAAGTGTAATCCTGCTGTTAATATATAGTCCAGAATAAGCAACAGGGCTGCACAAATGAGAAGCCAAGCTAATGGAGGAGGTAGATATTTAGGGAAAGTTTAATAAGCTTAAAGATTTATTTTAAATAGGACTCACCAAAGCGTAGCCAAAATCACAAGGGAAGCTTCGCAGCAGAGAATGGAGAATTTATGATAGAATCAATTAGGCCTGAAGAATGAGTCCCAGGCGTCAATTAGAGGGGATTGGGTCAGTAGGACAAGTAATTAGCTTGACCTTAGAAATCAAGACATGAATGTTATCTTCAGAAGCCATGAGTATGAGTTGCAACAAAACAGTGAAAATCAAATACTGATGATTCTGAGGAGATTCACTACAGGCGACAGTTCTCTCAAACAAATTAATTAGCCTCAGAAGCAATGTTGCTGAATTGAGGCAGCGCCTGAATTTCTTTGATATTGGACAACCGAGGCAGCCCTGACCACGAGGTCAGATTTTTGCTGTCACTCAAGGTGGCAAGATTGGAGAGAGGCTTAACAAAATAGGGTACAGCCCACAGGGAAGTTTTCCATGCAAGCCCTGTTGAAATTCATTGGAGCTTAGCGCTTGTTCATTTCAACGAGGCTAGCATAGGAAATCCCCAGGATGGGCTGTGTCTCACATTAAACTTTGGGTGTGCCATGTGGATTTTCTGCCTCTGGCACCAAAATGTCTTGGGCCACTTCTATAAAAGAACCTTTCAGAAAAGATTTAAGTTGAACAGTGGAAATGGAGCAATACCAACTTACAGACAAATTCTAAATTCTGAAGGGGTAATGCTTGGTTTAAGGCTGCGTTACTGTTTTGACCCAGTGGACCAAATCCTTATTGGTTCCTACCCCTACTTGCCAAATTTGAAAGGTAGATGGGACAGCCCACCTGTCAATCACCTCCAGCCATCAGATGATTGGCAAGTAGCTTGTCCCACCTACTTGTCATGGTCCTTTTCACAGTGCTTAGGAACTGCCAAGCATAGGGCTGACAGAGCTGCTTTCTGAATTGCTTGCTTGCGTAATTGAGTTCCCCACATAACTGGATAAAGTGATTTTTTGTAATGTATGGGGGGAGAGGGTGCCCTAACAACACTGACGACATGATGGGAAAGATTTGGGGCCCATTTGGCTCCACAGTTGCTAATCTCTAAGAGTGTGACTACTAGATGTGATAGCAGCATGATTCAGTTTGGATTGTAGAGATTTTTTGTAAAGCACGGAGTACTGGAGTTTGAAAGTTGAGCGTGGGTGATCTTGAGCATTGGGGGAAAGTGAGACCTTTACTTCACCAGTGCTTTCCCCCAGAGTCATTGCTGTGCCCCTGTATGAGTTCCCTGCCTGCACCACAGTCACATAGTTCTAATAGGTAGGTAGGAGGTCAGAGAACTTGCACAGGAGCAAATTGGGGGCAGCAGAGCAAGGAGATATTGTGACTGGAAGAAGAGTACAGCTCTCCTCTCCTTCTTGCCCAAGTTGTGCTGTGCATCTCACGCCACCCTCTCGGCTGCTCTCTTGCCAAGTTTGGCGCTAAGTAAAATGGTAGGTTGTGGCAATATCTGGTATGCCGTGCACTTGTTAAACTTCAGCTCTCTATATTTTTTACAGTCACCAATACTTTATTTTGGCAGGATGAAAAATGTTTCCCCTCTCTCCAGAGTTTCACAACAAAATACAGGAATTGATTCAGACATTGAACCTGTTTCTGGTAGTTGTCATACTGACGACCAGCTGGACATGTCTGTACTCATGAGCTCTGTGAATCCAGCATTTGAATATTTTTATTTTCATGCCAATGCAAGGGAGCAGCCCTTTGATGAACAAAAGTCTGACCAGCACAGTCCCATCTCAGACTCCCCATTTCCTTTGTGGCAGCTGCCTTGGAGCTGGTGGCTCTAAGTCTGGAGGAAAGAAAAGAGCAGTTGCCATTAGTGCTGCCCTGCTGTGGCTCAGCCCTGGCAACAGCCAGACTCTGCCAGCCTTCTGGGAGGAAGCAGAAGGCCCCAGCTTAAATGCAGAGGGCTTCCTTTCAGACTTGGCTGCAGTGAAATCCAGGAGAGACAATGAAAGTGCACTGAATTTAGCTCTTTCCAAAGGGTAGTGAGACATCACTTTAAAATTGAGGATCAAAACAAGGACATCTATTACGGGAGGTGTGTGTGTACGTCTTGTAGGCTGGATTGCCATTCATAATGTACTTAATAAATTAATTTTTCCTACATACACACACATCTGACACCATAAGCCATTTCATGGCAGTGCCACAGTAAACCACTTTATTTGTGAAATCATGAATGGGGTGTGTTATTGGGGTGTACAATGGAGCTTTTTTGCACAGTATACAAGTGGTTCTATGATACGTGGTTTTTACTGCCAGGGCAGGCTCTCTTACGCTACAAAAGTTATTGATTAAAATGGGAGTGCTGTGGACGCATCCATTCATTTATTTGCAAAAAGTAAATGCCATGTACATGTGTGCATGCAAACGCGCAAGCCTTTTTGTTCCATCCTTTCTGCGAAGGCAGTTTTTGAAAAATGGGAGTTCCTGTAGCAGTGAGCCGTTTCTTTATTGCTTTGGGGTGCTATTCATGAAAAGGGCCTCTGTGCCTTGCCAGCTTTCTTAGTGACAGCTAAAGGAGAAGCTGTTTGGCACAGTTTCTTTCACCACAGCAGCAGCAGCGGCCCACCCAACCTCTTCCTTTGCTTGCTTGCTTTGTATGCCAGCTAGAGAAGCAGCGTCGCCTAGTTAAATGCTGGAGCAAGAGGAGAGGCTGTGCTGTCTTCGACACAGACTGCTCTCCCCAACCCCACACTGGGGAAGATACATTTAGTTTAGAGGAATTCTGAGATCCTGCGATGCCAGCCTCTTGTTTTAAAACAAGAAAGCAACTAATAAACGGATATTGGGGGGGGGGGGGAGGACACACAGTATCCCAATAAGAACATGAGACTGATTGTACTTTTTAAAACTGTTGGAACTGGGAGGAGCCTGCTGTTTTTCAATTCAAATTGATCCTGGGGTCTGTGCTTCTTCTGTTGAGGAGAAAATATGCCACAATTGTGCAACAAAGTGCATGCATAGTTTCTTTCTGTGAGAGGGAATTTTTCTGAACTTGCAAAATACAGTATTTAGAATTAGGAACAGTTAATAGGGTTGCCATACATCCGGAATTTCCTGGACATATCCAGAATATTGCAGTCGGAAGCAGTGTCTGGGTGAAAATTGCTAAAATGTCCGGGAAAATCCGGATGTATGGCAACCCATGTCGGCAGTGTCGTTTTTGGCAATTTACCTTGAAAATAGCTCAACAACTTTCCTGTCTGAATTTTTACTGCTTGAAATTTGCCAATCCCATTTTTAAGGACTACAGAATTGGAAATTTTTGTATTAGAAATTATCTGCATGCTTTCTTCTTTGGGTAAATTTTAAAAATGCATGTGTATTTTCAGAATGGGTAGGAGAATGTGGACTGTTTGGCCTCAGAGTAGCTTACCAGGTTCTTCCCAGCAACCCTGCGAAGCAGTTTAGGCTGAGGGATACTGACTCGCCCAAGGTCATCCCAGGAGCTTCATGGATGAGTAGGGCTTTGAACTTGGGTGTCTCTTGTCACAGTCCAGCACTCCGGCCACATCGCCACACTGGCTGCTCCATGTCATTCATGACGAAGTGAGCAATTATTAGAGCGGGGGACAGCAAGCAGGAAAATAACTTTATTGAAAGTTGGACTTTGTTTGTTGTAATGGAATGGGAAATTAGAAGACACTTCTGATGCATGTGCTCACAAAATATTTTGTAAGATATAGATGGGGAAGATGCGCAAATAGTACTCTAAAAAGTGCTTGTCTGATACTGCCTGAAACGTATGTCATTCCTTTGTATTATTCATATGCTACTTAGGATCAGTGCTATTTTTATAGACAAAGAGGTGCCAGAACTCACCATGAACACCTCCCTCGTTCTCAATGGTGCCCACCTGGGAGCTGCCAGAACTGGGTTCCAGCTGAAAGAAAGCCCTCCTTAGGATTATTTAGGAAAAACATCATGACTTGCTTGCAGTTGCCCAGCTCAAATCTCATTTGCAATTCAGTCTTATGTAACTGACTTAATGTGGGCATCACTTTCATGGACTAGGCCAGAGCTAAACTACAGTTGATGACTTGTCTTTCACTGGTTTACAATGTTCCTATCCTGAAATGATTTGCATTAAATCCTTTGGCTCCATCTGGAAGCTTTTGGTTCCATCCTGGTTTCTGCAGGGTTTGGGTGCATGACAGAGTTCCCCTGGGGAGCAGGATTGAACTCTCTGTGCATCAGTTGATGCGTGGGAAGGTGAAAAGTCTTGCTTGCTGCAGGGCATGAGGCATCCATCCCATCTCATAGGACACCAGATGTGGGGCTGGTGGGTGTGCTTTGGTGGAAGGACCTTGCAGATCAAATGGAGAAGCTGGTGGGCCAGATTTGGCCTACAGACCAGAAAATCCCCACCCCTGAGCTAGACCTTCTCATCCATAGCCTCCTCTCACTTCAAGCCCCCTCATCCACAGCCAACTTCTCTTTTACAGCCTCCTCTACTGGCGTTTCAAACATGTAATGCAAAGGGAGGTTTTACTCTCTTCCCTCAAGATGTTGGAAATCATGATTGATAAACCCACATGCATAAATCTTCTTGAGTTACCCTCTTTACCCTTTCTGGTGATTTGGGTTAAGTGTGATAGTGTTGCCCGTGTTGTGACGTGAAAGTAAGAAAAATGAATCCATATTGCAGCTTGGAAAACTTCAAAGTGAAACTGATCAGTATGAAGCTTGCGTGCTATATTCAAAGGAGCTGTTTTCAAATGTGACATGATACTGGCTTCTTAATTTGATTAATACTTTTAGCCATGATCCCCTTTCTCCTCTTTCCATGGTAGTCGCTTTCAGAGATTGACTATGCTGAAGAACTACTTGTCACACTTCAGGAAGACGTGGGCTGTATCCCTCATTTCTTAACCAGTGTGTATGTTCTTGTTCTCGCCTCTCCCTTTTTTCAAGTGCTGCTGCTGCTGCCTACGCAAAGTGATCAGAAAGCTTGACAAGATGCTTAAAAAATAGAGCAAGTGCTTCAGCTAAATTCCAAACCGAGGAATAATAACTGCCAGAGGCGCAAAAGTCCCCTGGTGCCAGGGTTGCTGGAGAAGATGGGAAGCAGGTTTCTCCTCCTCTCGTAGGTTCTGCCATCCATGGGACCTGCCTGTTGCCTCTTCCTACTTCCTAGAGGAAGTGGCTCAGGGAAGTAGTAATTATTACATTTCTAAGGAAGGCTCTTCTGGACCCCCAGGATTGTGCAAATCTTAGCTGGTTGCAAACACACACCCCTTCAGGAGTTGAACTAGTGATTCATGTGCAACTCTGGGCATTCTTGGATGACACCCATTATCTAGATGTGTTTCATTCTGGGTTCAAGCTTGAGTTGTCACTAAGTGGTCTTGGTGGTCCTGTTTGATGTTCACAGAACAATAGGAGGGCAGTACATTTGCTATTTTATTATTGCTCCCTTGTGACATCCAGTAATGCCTAGGGTAACACTCTGCCCTAACCACATATGACGAAGAGGTTTCCTACTGAAAACATTATAGGACCAAACACAGAAGGATTCAATGTAGCTAGCTGCCAAAGAGCTGGAATCAACGTAGCTAGTTCTGTTTTTCCTGTGTTAAATGTGTATATACTTCTCTCTCTCTCTCTCTCTCTGTTTTTCCCTTTGAAGGGTCGTGATTACTGTTCAGAAGAGGAGGATATCACATAGTGCCATTTCTGCTGATCAAAACGGGAATACTACTGTGTAAATAGATTACGGTCAAGATCCTTTTTGGAAGTCTTCTCAAGTGAACAGCACTACATAACAAAAGATCATTTCCACATTGTATGCTCCATTCAGTTGCAGTGTTTCTTAATGACCATACAATGAACGTTACGAAAGGAACGAAGAACAGCTTGTGTGGAACTGCCTTGGCTGATGCTGGCTGAAACATGTGGCAGATTTTTCACTTATCTGTGTCCAGGAACACAGCAAATATTTCAGCATAAAATCTTAAGTGACACTTGGGCTGTTGGCCTATTTTCTATTGGCTGAAGTAGTATTATACAACACCTACCATAACTGAGCAGCTGAACCTTCAAGTTCACTCTGTTTGTCAACCCCCCCTCCCCCCGGGTTGCAGAGTTCTTATTAATATGGACAATTTAGAGCTTTGGAGGTGGGATGCTTTGCCATGACCGTCCTCATTTCTCTGCTAGGAAGAAGTTACCAATTTAAAAGCATGTTGTCACACAAATACTGGATATGGTGATGCAGGAGCAGAAATCTGTATTTTTTAAAAAGTTTCTTTAACTAAGTATTTCAATCGAGGAATAAGCTTGCAGTATTGGCTTTGCTGACCACAGATGGAAGTTGTGACCACAATCAGTTTGAATCCCTCTTTTTTTTCTAAGAAAATAAACATTTTACTGTTTTTAGGTATTCTCGTCTTATACCCATTCATGCAGTCCAGTGTGTTTAAAGAATAATTGGGTAAACAGGGTGGGAGCAAAGCACCCCTTTGGAATTATCCTGTGAGAGGATGTTATTTTAAAGCACCTGTGTGCCAATTTGGGATGTCTGTAGAGTTTATTTTTCCACATTATAAAAATATGATACTCTCTCTTCTCAAAGGCAGATGTAATATTTTTAACAAATATTGTCATGAGTAAAAATAAGCCTAAGGTTTAAAAAACAAAAACACTTTTGCATTTATTCTTTAAAGAAGTTCAGCATTTTTCTTCTTCTATGTCTTTGAGGGGGTATAACCATTAGAAAATGCTTCTTGCAGCAATAGAAGCCAGGGTTTATATCCCTCCTTTGCCTTATCAGGGTTTCAAGATAGCCGTCCGTCAAGAAAAGTGTACAAATTGAAAAAGCACATTTTAGATTAGTCTGTGGAAATTGTAATACAGTTGAAGTGAAGATTTTACCCTGGATCAAGATAGATATTGCACATAGGATTTTAGCCGCCCCCGAGTCCAACTAGTTGAATTACGTCCTTGCTTAGCTAGTATCAGTATAATGGACCACGAGCATCATCCAGCCTCTCTAGCTGTGATGTCTTTTGTCTCCATCTTGATGAGATATGTCACAGTGACTAGGTATGTAGATCCCATCCCTCTGGTTGCCATCGGATAAACTGCTATGACTTGGTTGATGTCACAGAGGGGCCTTGGGCATCTGATTCTGAAGTAGGTGCCCAGCCTTTATAAAACGGAAGCCACTTTTTCCACCCTGGTGCCCTCTAGATCTTTTGGAGCAGAACCCCCATCAGCCCCAGCCAGAAGGTGGAGCTAAGCATGGAAACATTGTCTACATGCCGTGGGCTTTTGTGTGGTGGTAACTGGGTGTGAATCAGTTGAGTGGCTCCAGATTTTTCACAGGAAAGGGCAACAACAGCTTCTGCTTAAGATAAGAGATAACTGTGTTCTTAAGCATAAATGTTTACAATGAGATTGATTTACCAATTGCCCTTTTGTGAACTGTCTTATTTTTTCCATACTCACCGTAAGCTCATTGGTCTAACTTTTAAATGTTCTCGCTGGTGTCCTCTGTCTCGGCATTCCTTCCTGCTCTCTTGATTCCACTGTTTCTAGTCATCTTCTTCCAAGGTATATTCTTCCAGTTCATTTCCATGCCTCTCCTTTTCCTGTTGCTGGCACCTTCTTTCTAGAAGAATCCTGTCCCCTTTGATACTCACATTATTGCTTCACCTCTATACAAGATTTTAAACTGCTTAAAATTTACCTTTTCTCTTTTTCTGATTTCCCCCTTTCCTTGGTACCTTGTTTTTAATTTCCCTTACCCATTCCTCTCTTTACTTTCCCCTGTCTATCATGTCTACCTCAGATTGTAAACCTACAGATATAATCCCCCCCCCCCGAGACTATGTGACATAGGCATTGGTTACAATTTATAAGGGGTGGTGTGGATCCAAAACCCTTTTTCCCTTCTGTTTTAGCATTTCCAGAAAAAGGATGTCAGAATATGGGACTAGGTAAAGGGTAGATTTGTGCTAGATGGTGTCTTCAGCCCCTGCTATCTGCAATGGTGCCCAATGGAGGAGACCATACCTTGTTCAGAGACAAATACTTTGGGGGACTTGATCATGATGTGAAGTAGTTCCCTGCAATAAGAAGCCAGTATGCAAATAGAGGGAAGCAAAATTTACCCTTGGAAGTCACGTTCTAGCTGCAGAAATGTTGAATGCCATAACCAACTTGTTCAGACTTCTTTCAGCTCCTATTTTCTCCAGTTTTTGTGGGGAGGGGGGTGCCCTAAAGAGGAAAGATAACTGGGTGTGAAATAAATTCACATGGAATATACTATACATTACGGAATATTTGTATAGTCTCATATCAGTACTACTTTCTCCAAGTTTACTGGAAGTTGCTTTTCCGGGTTCCCTGTGTCTTGTTTGATCAAAGTCTAATTTATCCTGATTTTTCTCTAGAATTAAAAGAGAGGCTTATGTTCTCCTATCTGGTGTTGATTTTATTTCACATGTGATGCCATTTTTTAAAAAATGAAGCAGCTTCCCATTAGAAGGGGTATTTTTTTTTTCCTTTGGAAAAAATAATGTGTGACAGATTCTGCATTCCAAGCAATCTTAAGCCTGGTGAGTCGATCCCCCTTAACCCGAAGAACTGTAGGATTCCACATGTGAGTATAGTATTTATCTGCATCATTTAAGAGTTGAGTAACATACATCAGAGTAAGTGGTGACACACACCAAAGAGTTGCAGTGTGTTCCCCAACCTGAAAGAGGGATCTTGCAGTGCTATTCAAGGTTCGCAAAAGGAGACATTCTCCTTCCCCATTTTTTCTTTCTCGTCCTCCTGAAAGTTCCCCTCAAAGGCCCACGTCTGGTGCTCTCTGCCAGCCCTCATCATGGTCACTTATTGCAATATAGCACCCTTTGGAGCACCACATGCCAGCAGTGGGTGTAGCTGGAGGAAAAGGTGGACTGAGCAACCCATGTAAATGTTAACTTGGTACACTCACTCCCACCCCTCTCTCCATCCTGCATCCAGATAAAGAAGCATTATCCAGGTTCAGGGAAACATTCTAGCCAGATGAAAAGCACTTGGGGAACAGAGGAGGGCCAGGCCTGGGCAGAGTCCTGAGTGCCAGAGAGACAGAGGCACAGCAACAGCTGCTGCTGAATGCAGAAAGATGGGTGCCATTGACTTCCATGCAGCCAAGTTGCATTTTTCAGTGTTCAAAAAAACCAAAGCAAAAATCATTTTTCACATTGAAAAATCCAGCGTCCACCATTTGCTCTTTCTGGACAGACATGCTGCTTCTCATTACAGCAGCACTAAATTTCTCCTTCTATGGGCAATTCCCACTTCTGCCCTAAGGGAGGAGAAAATGTGATAACCCTGTTGCATCAAGCCAGTGACCCAGCTTGCTGTTCTCACAGCGACCAACCAGGTGGCAGTGGGAAGCCTGCGGGAAGGAGCTGGGCACAAGAGCAGCCCCAGTGAATCTTAGCAACTGGTCTGGAGAGTCTGCCTTAGGACCATGGAGGCTGAACATGGCCATTGCTCATTGCTGGGAACCAGGACGTTCCACCTCTAGACAATAGACTGAGCTACTTTATCATTCTTATGTCTATAGACTCAACGGCCACTGCTCAGTCCTGGACAGTCATAGGAATTTAGGTGATAATATTTCATCCCGTACTGGTAAGCTGTTTTTTAATAGGAGGAGTGATTATACTGCTGAGACTAGAGACATATTTTTTTTTTAAAGACTTGAAGGTGTTTTGAAAAGAGGCTTTACTTATTTATATTAATTGGTTTATATCCCACCTTTCAACAGTGCGGTTTACAATTCTTTTTAAAATTATAGTAAAATTGAAACATGGTGTACATAGGTGTGGGCTTATTTTATTTAAAAAGTGGACTTTTTATTTAAAACAAAGTCTTTACAGCAGATGTAAGCAATTAATTAAAAAAAGAACCCCTACATGTGTGACAATGTGGTCATACCAATCATTTACCTTCTGTCGCCTCTGGTCAAACACAAAAAACATACAAAACTTATTTACCACAAGGTGGGCTGAGTGTATGCACACTGTCAGCAATGACCTCACTTTCAAATTGCTTTCAGCTCGGTTGAAATGTCTCCAGCTGTTATTTTTCTGTAAGAAATATAAAGCTGTAAGAAATATAAAGAAGCTTGAGTGGTGGTTGGGTATACGGAAAATAGCATGGGGAATTTTTCTATTATAGTTCTCCTTAACCGTGCCAGTAAGGAATAGAATTTCCTAAATTTTGTGGACATTATAATCCAGCTTGGATTATATCGAGAAAGCGACAGTAGGGGAAGGGAGAGACTAGAATGACAAAAGGGCAACGGACAACAAAGACGGAAGGAGAAGAACGGTTTGGGAGCGGACTTGAGAAGCAGCGATTGGGAGAGGAGGGGTTTGAAGGGAGAAAAGAAGCGCCGATATTTGGACTAGTCTCTAGAATAATGGACTGCAAGAAGATCAAACCTCTCCATTCTGAAGGAAATCAGCCCTGAGTGCTCACTGGAAGGACAGATTGTGAAGCTGAGGCTCCAGTACTTTGGCCACCTCATGAGAAGAGAAGACTCCCTGGAAAAGACCCTGATGCTGGGAAAGATGGAGGGCACAAGGAGAAGGGGACGACAGAGGACGAGATGGTGGGACAGTGTTCTCGAAGCTACCAGCATGAGTTTGACCAAACTGCGGGGGGCAGTGGAGGACAGGAGTGCCTGGCGTTCTCTGGTCCATGGGGTCACGAAGAGTCGGACACGACTAAACGACTAAACAACAACTAGAATAATAATAATAATGATAATAATAATAATAATAATAATAATAATAATAATAATAATAATTTATTTATACCCCGCCCATCTGACTGAGTTTCCCCAGCCACTCTGGGCAGCTCCCAATCAAGTGTTAAAAACAGTACAGCATTAAATATTAAAAACTTCCCTGAACAGGGCTGCCTTCAGATGTCTTTTAAAGATAGGATAGCTGCTTATTTCTTTCACATCTGAAGGAAGGGTGTTCCACAGGGTGGGCGCCACTACCAAGAAGGCCCTCTGTCTGGTTCCCTGTAACCTCACTTCTCGCAATGAGGGAACCGCCAGAAGGCCCTCGTCGCTGGACCTCAGCATCTGGGCAGAACGATGGGGGTGGAGACGCTCTTTCAGGTATACTGGGCCGAGGCCGTTTAGGGCTTTAAAGGTCAACACCAGCACTTTGAATTGTGCTCGGAAACGTACTGGGAGCCAATGTAGGTCTTTCAAGACCGGTGTTATGTGGTCTCGGCGGCTGCCCCCAGTCACCAGTCTAGCTGCTGCATTCTGGATTAGTTGTAGTTTCCGAGTCACCTTCAAAGGTAGCCCCACGTAGAGCGCATTGCAGTAGTCCAAGCGGGAGATAACTAGAGCATGCACCACTCTGGCGAGACAGTCCGCGGGCAGGTAGGGTCTCAGCCTGCATACCAGGTGGAGTTGGATACAGAATTGACCTCCGCCTCCATGGACAGCTGTGAGTCCAAAATGACTCCCAGGCTGCGCACCTGGTCCTTCAGGGGCACAGTTACCCTATTCAGGACCAGGGAGTCCTCCACACCCGCCCGCCCCCTGTCCCCAAAAAACAGTACTTCTGTCTTGTCAGGATTCAACCTCAATCTGTTAGCCGCCATCCATCCTTCAACCGCCTCCAGACACTCACACAGGACCTTCACTGGTTCTGATTTAAAGGAGAGGTAGAGCTGGGTGTCATCTGCATACTGATGAATACCCAGCCCAAACCCCCTGATGATCTCTCCCAGCGGCTTCATATAGATATTAAAAAGCATGGGGGAGAGGACGGAACCCTGAGGCACACCACAAGTGAGAGCCCAGGGGTCTGAACACTCATCCCCCAACACCACTTTCTGGACACGGCCCAGGAGAAAGGAGTGGAACCACCATATAACAGTGCCCCCAGCTCCCAGCCCCTCTAGACGGTCCAGAAGGATGTTATAGTCGATGGTGTCAAAGGCCACTGAAAAATCCAGCAGAACTAGGAAACAGTTCTCACCTTTGTCCCTAGCCCGCCGGAGATCATCAACCAGCGAGACCAAGGCAGTTTCAGTCCCATGGTGAGGCCTGAATCCCGATTGGAAGGGATCCAAATGGTCTGCATCCTCCAGGCGTGCTTGGAGTTGTTCGGCAACCACCCGCTCAATCACCGTGCCCAAGAATGGTAGATTTGAGACTGGGCGATAGTTGGCCATATTGGCCAGGTCTAAAGATGTTTTTTTAAGAAGCGGCTTAATTACTGCCTCTTTCAGCGGGTCTGGGAAGGCTCCCTCAAAGAGGAAAGCATTCACCACCCCGCAGAGCTCATCGCCCAGCCCTTCCCGGCTCGCTTTTATCAGCCAGGATAGGCAAGGATCAAGGAGACAGGTGTTTGGTTTCACGCATCCAAGCAGCCTGTCCACATCCTCGGAGGTAACAGATTGGAATTGATCCCATGTAACAGGACTAGACATGGGACGCAGGTGGCGCTGTGGGTTAAAGCTCAGTTTTTAACTCAGTTAAAAGTTCTTTAGATAGCCACCCTGGCTTCTTTAGGCACCTTCCATGTTTCCGTCTCATTGGTATTGCCTGAAGTTGTGCTTTTACTATCTCCCTCTTAACAAACTCCCAGCCATCATGAATTCCCTTTCCTTTTTGTATGGGATCTCACCCAGCACTTCCCTAAGTTTTATGAAGTCGGCTTTCTTAAAGTCAAGAAATTGAGTCCTAGTATGGTTGGCGCCTGCCAACCTAGCAGTTCGAAAGCACCTCCGGGTGCAAGTAGATAAATAGGGACCGCTTACCAGCGGGAAGGTAAACGGCGTTTCTGTGTGCGGCTCTGGCTCGCCAGAGCAGCGATGTCACGCTGGCCACGTGACCCGGAAGTGTCTCCGGACAGCGCTGGCCCCTGGCCTCTTAAGTGAGATGGGCGCACAACCCCAGAGTCTGTCAAGACTGGCCCGTACGGGCAGGGGTACCTTTACCTTTACCTTTAACAGGACTAGACAGGACTCTAGCACTCTCCCGCCCTGGCCCTGCTCCCACGGTGGAGTCTACCTCCTTCTGAATCTGAGCGACTTTATCTGAAAAAAACTTTGCAAAAGCATTGCAGAAGATCTTGGGGTCCCTACCAGGCCCCGGTGGTACAGGTGGTTCTGCTTTCTGCAGATGCAATCGAGGCGGCGAAGAAGGCCCTCTTCACCGTCGCCATTGCCACTTGGTAGGCTCAACGTTGAGCTCTAGCCCGTGTCCGGTCTTATTCAGAATGAGTTTTCCGCCACCGGCGCTCTAGCCGTCTCAACGATTGTTTCATTGCCCTCAGCTCCGGGGAAAACCACGGGGCTGTCCGGGCTCCATGCAATCGGAGAGGGTGCTTCGGAGCCAAACAGTCAATAGCCCTGGTTAACTCCGCATTCCAGCATGCTACCAGGGAATCAGCTGAAAGGCCATCAACTTGGGATAAAACATCCCCGACCACTCTCTGGAAGCCAATGGGATCCATTAAGTAGCGATCCATTAAGTAATGATGATGCTGTTAAGGTGCTACACTCAATATGCCAGCAAATTTGGAAAACTCAACAGTGGCCAGAGGATTGGAGAAGATCAGTCTACATCCCAATCCCAAAGAAGGGCAGTGCCAAAGAATGCTCCAACTACCGCACAATTGCACTCATTTCACATGCTACCAAGGTTATGCTTAAAATTCTACAAGGCAGGCTTAAGCAGTATGCAGACCAAGAACTCCCAGAAGTGCAATCTGGATTTCGAAGGGGCAGAGGAACCAGAGACCAAATTGCAAACATGCACTGGATTATGGAGAAAGCTAGAGAGTTCCAGAAAGACATCTACTTCTGCTTCATTGACAATGCAAAAGCCTTTGACTGTGTCGACCACAGCAAACTATGGCAAGTTCTTAAAGAAATGGGAGTGCCTGATCACCTCATCTGTCTCCTGAGAAATCTCTATGTGGGACAAGAAGCTACAGTTAGAACTGGATATGGAAGAACTGATTGGTTCAAAATTGGGAAAGGAGTACAACAAGGCTGTATTTTGTCTCTCTGCTTATTTAACTTATATGCAGAATTCATCATGCGAAAGGCTGGGCTGGATGAATCCCAAACCGGAATTAAGATTGCCGGAAGAAATATCAACAACCTCAGATATGCAGATGACACAACCTTGATGGCAGAAAGTGAGGAGGAATTAAAGAACCTTTTAATAAGGGTGAAAGAGGAGAGCGCAAAATATGGTCTGAAGCTCAACATAAAAAAACACACGAAGATCATGGCCACTGGGCCCATCACCTCCTGGCAAATAGAAGGGGAAGAAATGGAGGCAGTGAGAGATTTTACTTTCTTGGGCTCCATGATCACTTCAGATGGTGACAGCAGTCATAAAATTAAAAGATGCCTACTCCTTGGGAGAAAGGCGATGGCAAACCTAGACAGCATCTTAAAAAGCAGAGACATCACCTTGCCAACAAAGGTCCGTATAGTTAAAGCCATGGTTTTCCCCGTAGTGATGTTTGGAAGTGAGAGCTGGACCATAAAGAAGGCTGATCGCTGAAGAATTGATGCTCTTGAATTATGGTGCTGGAGGAGACTCTTGAGAGTCCCATGGACTGCAAGAAGATCAAACTTATCCATTCTTAAGGAAATCAGTCCTGAGTGCTCACTGGAAGGACAGATCCTGAAGCTGAGGCTCCAATACTTTGGCCACCTCATGAGAAGAGAAGACTCCCTGGAAAAGACCCTGATGTTGCGAAAGATTGAGGGCACAAGGAGAAGGGGACGACAGAGGACGAGATGGTTGGACAGTGTTCTTGAAGCTACAAACATGAGTCTGACCAAACTGCGGGAGGCAGTGGAAGACAGGAGTGCCTGGCGTGCTCTGGTCCATGGAGTCACGAAGAGTCGGACACGACTAAACAGCTAAACAACAAGGTCGGAGCTAAACATTACAAATTGAAGGCATTTGCAGATGACCTAGTATTGACTTTACAAGAGCCAGACACTAGTACAAAAAGAGTTTTAGAGTTAATTCAATTCTTTGGTCAGGTGGCAGGATTCAAGTTGAACAAACAAAAAACTAAAGTTTTGGAAAAAAATTTAACAAATGTTGAAAGAGAGAGATTCCAAAATGAAACTGGGTTAATGGTGGCAAAGAAAGTAAAATATTTGGGGATTAATATGACATCTAAAAATGTGAATTTATTTAAAGACAATTATGATAAATGCTGGACAGAGGTAAAGAAAGATCTAGAAATATGGTCGAATCTGAAGCTTTCCTTGTTAGGCCGAATCGCAGTGATCAAAATGAATGTATTGCCTAGAATGTTATTTTTGTTTCAGACATTACAAATTGTGGATAAACTAGACTGTTTCAAGAAGTGGCAGAAAGATATATCTAAGTTTATCTGGCAGGGCAAAAAGCCCAGAATAAAATTTAAGATACTTACTGATGCAAAAGAAAGAGGGGGGTTTGCCCTGCCGGATTTGAGACTGTACTATGAATCGGCAGCTTTCTGCTGGTTGAAAGATTGGCTACTTCTTGAGAATGCAGATATTCTGGATTTGGAAGGTTTTGATAATAGGTTTGGTTGGCATGCATATTTATGGTACGACAAGGTTAAAGTTCACAAGGGTTTTAAAAACCATATTGTTAGGAAAGCATTATATAATGTTTGGATTCGGTATAAGGATTTGTTGGAAAATAAAACTCCTAGGTGGTTATCACCTATGGAGGCTAAGGAGGTGAGGAAACTTAACATGGAATCCAAATGGCCAAAATATTCTGAAATTTTAGAACAAGAAAGCGGTGAATTTAAACTACAGAGTTTTGAGAAATCAAAGCCCAAGGTGCGAGATTGGCTCCATTATTACCAAATAATGGAAACCTTTAAACAAGACTGGAAAATTGGCTTCCAGGTGGAGAAATCGAAATTGGAAACAGAATTGTTAGAACCCAATACTAAGAATGTATCAAGAATGTACAATTTGTTGCTGAAGTGGAATACAATAGATGAGACAGTTAAATCAGCCATGATTAAATGGGCACAGGACATTGGTCATGATATTATGCTTGCTGACTGGGAACAGCTATGGACCACCGGTATTAAATTCACGGCATGTAATGCCCTAAGAGAAAATATTATGAAAATGATTTACAGGTGGTACATGACCCCAGTCAAGCTTGCGAAGATTTATCATCTGCCCAATAATAAATGTTGGAAATGTAATGAAACTGAAGGCACCTTCTTTCACCTTTGGTGGACCTGCCCAAAGATTAAAGCCTTTTGGGAAATGGTTTATAATGAAATTAAGAAGGTACTTAAATGTACTTTTCATAAGAAACCAGAGGCATTTCTCTTGGGCATGGTCGGCCAATTGGTGTCAAGGAAGGACAAGACTTTTTTTATGTACGCCACTACAGCAGCAAGGATCCTTCTAGCAAAGTATTGGAAGACACAAGAATTACCCACACTGGAAGAATGGCAGACGAAAGTGATCGACTTTATGGGACTGGCAGAAATGACTGGCAGAATCTGTGACCAAGAGAAAGAGACGGTGGAGGAAGATTGGAAGAAGTTTAAAGTATATCTTAAGAACTGTTATAAAATTGAGGAGTGCTAAAATGTCAAGGGGAAGGAAGATGCAGAATTACAGCTGAAAATGTTTGATGATTTAATGATTTAAGGTGAAATTGAGAAAGATAACAATTTTAAATTTAATTGGCAAAAAGGGTTGCTGAAAAATTGTAAAATAAGGATGCAAAAAGGGTGAGGTATGGGGAAGTCCGAGAAAGGAAGTTTATGAAAATGAGGTTAAGAATTTATACTTGTGTGTTTGTTTGTATTTGTTGATGTTTTTATGTTGTTGTTGTTGTTTTGTTTTGTTTTAAAATTGGAAAATTAATAAAAATTATTATAAAAAAATAAAATAAACGGCTAAACAACAACAACCACCACTCTCTGGAAGCCAATTGGATCCATTAAGTAGCGGGGGCGGACCATCCGAATCGGTCCCACCTCCCTGCAGAGGGGAAGGGTCGCAGAAAAGTCCAGTTGCACCAGGAAATGATCTGACCATGGCACTTCTTTTGTTTCGCTTTTAGTTAGTGTCAGATCACCAACATCCGTAGAGATAAACACCAAATCTAAGGCATGTCCACAGCTATGAGTTGGGCCAAACTTATTCAGGGACAGCTCCATGGAGGCCATGCTTTCCACGAAGTCTCGGGCGGCCCCTTGTAAGGTTGTGTTGGCATGGATGTTAAAATCCCCCAGGACAACCAAACTAGGTGTTTCCAGGAGCATATCCGCCAAGACCTGAAGCAGCTCGGACAGGGAATCCTTGGTGCAGCGGGGAGGTTGGTACACCAAAAGGAATCCTGTACTGCCCCTATTGCCCAACTTCCAGAACGTGCACTCAGAAAACTGGGTCTTCCCAATAGGACGCCTGGTGCGGACTAATGACTTCCTAAAAATCACTGCAACCCCCCCTCCCCGCCCACAAGGCCTGGGTTGCTGTGCATAAGAGAAACCTGGTGGGCAAGCAGCAGCAAGGACAAGCCCATCTACTTCACCCAACCAGGTCTCTGTCACACATGCCAGGTCAAATCCTCCATCCACAATCAGGTCGTGGATGGCAGTGGTTTTATTCATCATTTGAAGAATAAATTAAAAAGTAATAGAGTGGGACATATTTTAATGAAACACAAATTGGACATAATATGCCTCCAAGAGACACATGTATCCAGGAAACACAGGAGGGTGTTGACTAATAAGAAGTTAGGAACAGAATTCATCTCCTCAGATAAGTGTAAGAAAAGAGGGGTGGTTATTTATGTAAAACCTAGATTAGAACCAAAGATGCTTTTTAAAGATGAAGAGTGAAGGATTGTAGTAATTCAAGTAATGGTACAAGGAGAGAAATTGGTGGTGATAGGAATATATGCACCAAACGATAATAAAGCAGAATTCTACAAAAAAAAAATTGGAGGAAAAAATGCTAGAGTATATGGAGGAAAAAATAATCCTTTTAGGAGATTTTAATGGAGTTTTCTCCTTAGAAAACGATAGAACACAAAGAAGTGTAGATAATAAAACAGGAAAATTACCACAATCATTCTTCCATTTAATAGAAACCTTCAAGTTGGATGCTTGGAGATTTAAACATCCAAGGGAGTTCACTTATTTTTCGGAGCCAAATCAGTCAGCCAGTGGGCTAGATGGACTTTGGATCACAAAAGATTTAACATTAAGAGCAGGAAAAATAGAAATCCAACCAAAGTTGCTATCAGATCATATCCCAGTGTTTTTATCTCTGAAGGGAAAAGAAAGAGGACATCGTAGATGGAGGCTAAATGAAGCATTAATTAACAATCAATAAATAATACAAAAAGCTAAGAAATCTTTAAAAGAATACTTTGAATTTAATCTGAATAAGGGAACTGACATCAAGATCATATGGGAGGCAGGAAAAGCGGTAATGAGAAGTTTCTTCATGCAGTAGAACAGGATCCAGAGAAAACGGAAAGAAAAAGAAACAATGGAAATATTAGGTAAAGGTAAAGGGATCCCTGACCATTAGGTCCAGTCGTGACCGACTCTGGGGTTGCAGTGCTCATCTCGCTTTATTGGCCGAGGGAGCCAGCGTACAGCTCCCAGGTCATGTGGCCAGCATGACTAAGACGCTTCTGGCAAACCAGAGCAGCACACGGAAACGCCGTTTACCTTCCTGCCGGAGCGGTACCTATTTATCTACTTGCACTTTGACGTGTTTTCGAACTGCTAGGTGGGCAGGAGCAGGGAACGAGCAACGGGAGCTCACCCCGTCACGGGGATTTGAACCGCCAACCTTCTGATCGGCAATCCTAGGCTCTGTGGTTTAACCCACAGCGCCACCCGCATCCCTAATGGAAATATTAGAGGAGATTAAAAAGAATGAAAAGAATTAGCAAAGAATCCAAAAAATGAGAAGCTAAATCAAAATATTAAAATGCTGCAAGTACAACTATCAATGATTTTGAATCAAGAAATAAAATCAAAGATAAAAATGTTAAAACAAAAAAACTTTGAATTGGCAGATAAACCTGGAAAGCTGTTGGCTTGGCAATTAAGGAAGAAACAAAGCGAAAAGCTGATAAACAAATTGATTGTGGATGGTAAAACAATTGAGGAACCAAAAAAGAGAAGTAATAGTTTCTTAGAATATTATAGAGAGTTATATAAAGAAGTCCAAGAAAAACAAAAAAGAATAGATGAGTTTTTGAACCAGAATAAATTATGGAATATTACAAAAGAAGAGACAACCCAATTGAATGCCCCAATTAGTATGATGGAAATTCAACAAGCAATGAAAAGGATGAAAGTAGGAAAGACTCCAGGGCCAGATGGATTACTGGCCAAATACTATTAAAAAATTAGAAGATCTAAGGCACTACCATATACAGTGGTGCCCCGCAAGACGAATGCCTCGCAAGACGAAAAACCCACTAGACGAAAGGGTTTTCCGTTTTTCAAGGCGCTTCGCAAGACGAATTTCTCTATGGGCTTGCTTCGCAAGACGAAAACGTCTTGCGAGTCTTGCAATTTTCTTCGCTCCCCCCCCTTTTCTAAGTCGCTAATAGCCGCTAATAGCCACTAATAGCGCTAATCTGCTAAGCCGCTGATAGGGTTGCTTCGCAAGACGAAAATACCGCAAGACGAAGAGACTCGCGGAACGGATTCTTTTCGTCTTGCGAGGTACCACTGTAAAGAGTAGTGAACAACATCTTAAATACAGGGAAACTACCAGCATCATTTGTTCCCCTAAGGGAACAGATCCAACATCAGTTAAGAATTACCGACCTATATCATAGAATCATAGAATCATAGAGTTGGAAGAGACCACAAGGGCCATTGAGTCCAACCCCCTGCCAAGCAGGAAACACCATCAGAGCACTCGTGACATATGGTTGTCAAGCCTCTGCTTAAAGACCTCCAAAGAAGGAGACTCCACCACACTCCTTGGCAGCAAATTCCACTGTCAGACAGCTCTTACTGTCAGGAAGTTCTTCCTAATGTTTAGGTGGAATCTACTTTCTTGTAGTTTGGAACCATTGCTCCGTGTCCGCTTCTCTAGAGCAGCAGAAAACAACCTTTCTCCCTCCTCTATGTGACATCCTTTTATATATTTGAATATGGCTATCAAATCACCCCTTAACCTCCTCTTCTCCAGGCTAAACATGCCCAGCTCCCTTAGCCGTTCCTCATAAGGCATCGTTTCCAGGCCTTTGACCATTTGGGTTGCCCTCCTCTGGACACGTTCCAGTTTGTCCGTGTCCTTCTTGAACTGTGGTGCCCAGAACTGGACACAGGTGAGGTCTGACCAGAGCAGAATACAGTGGCACTATTACTTCCCTTGATCAAGATGCTATACTCCTATTGATGCAGCCCAGAATTGCATTGGCTTTTTTAGCTGCCGCGTCACACTGTTGGCTCATGTCAAGTTTGTGATCAACCAAGACTCCTAGATCCTTTTCACATGTACTGCTCTCAAGCCAGGTGTCACCCATCTTGTATTTGTGCCTCTCATTTTTTTTGCCCAAGTGCAATACTTTACATTTCTCCCTGTTAAAATTCATCTTGTTTGTTTTGGCCCAGTTGTCTAATCTGTCAAGGTCGTTTTGAAGTGTGATCCTGTCCTCTGGGGTGTTAGCCACCCCTCCCAGTTTGGTGTCATCTGCAAATTTGATCAAGATGCCCTTGAGTCCATCATCCAAGTTGTTGATAAAGATGTTGAATAAGACCGGGCCCAAGACAGAACCCTGTGGCACCCCACTAGTCACTCTTCTCCAGGATGAAGAGGAACCATTGATGAGCACCCTTTGGGTTCGGTCAGTCAGCCAGTTACAAATCCACTGAGTGGTAGCATAGTCAAGACCGCATTTTACCAGCTTCTTTACAAGAATATCATGGGGAACCTTGTCAAATGCCTTGCTGAAATCAAGGTAGGCTACATCCACTGCATTCCCTTCATCTACCAGGCTTGTAATTCTGTCAAAAAACGAGATCAGGTTCGTCTGACATGACTTATTTTTCAGAAATCCATGCTGACTATTGGTGATCACAGCATTCCTTTCTAGGTGCTCACAGACTGTTTGCTTAATGATCTGCTCCAGAATCTTCCCTGGTATTGATGTCAGACTGACTGGCCGGTAATTATTTGGGTCCTCTCTTTTCCCCTTTTTGAAAATAGGGACAACATTTGCCCTCCTCCAGTCTGCCGGGACTTCGCCTGTTCTCCAGGAATTCTCAAAGATGATTGCCAGTGGTTCTGAGATCACATCTGCCAGCTCTTTTAATACTCTTGGATGCAGTTCATCTGGCCCTGGAGACTTGAATACATCTAGACTAGCCAAGTATTCTTGTACTATCTCCTTAGTTATTCTGGGCTGTGTTTCCTTTTTTTTTTTTTTTTTTTTTTTATAATGATTTTTATTAATTTTCCACACATAAAATGAAGAACAATGTAACACAGTATTACTTCATAATCATCAGTTCATAGCCTTTTTTCTTTGACTTCCCCATACCTCCCTATCCCTGCATCCTTGTTTAAAATTCTTTAGCAACCCTTAAGTCCATTGTCATAATTTTTTTTTCATAAATATTTCTTAAGTTTTTTTTTTTTGTTTACTGCTGCAATTCTTTACTTCTTACCCCCTGACATCTTAACATTCCTCAATTTTACAATTATTTTTAAGATATATCTTGAAGTTCTTCCAGTCCTCTTCCACTGTCTCTTTCCCCTGGTCCCGGATTCTGCCCGTCATCTCAGCCAGTCCCATAAAGTCAATCACCTTTGTTTGCCATTCTTCCAGAGTAGGTAGTTCTTGCGTCTTCCAATACTTTGCCAGTAGAATTCTTGCTGCTGTAGTGGCATGTGTTTCCTCTGCTGAATCATTTGCTCCAAATTCTTCAGGTCGGATCACAGATCAACAGAATGCAATAAAGAAGAGAACTCAAAATGAGAAAAAAGATAAAATTTTGGATAAAATAAAAGAAAGTGAGAAGAGATTAAGAGCGAAACCAAAGTCACAAGAAATTTTGAGAGAAATTAAATTATATCAAGCACAATATATGAAAATGACAAATCAAGAAATAGAATGGAAAATCAAACAGATGAGACAAAAGACATTTGAATCGGCCAACAAATGTGGGAAACTTAGCTTGGCAGATGAAAAAGAGACAAAAACTTAACACTATAACAAATTTGGAAGTGGAAGGAAAGAATATACACAACCCACTGGAGATCAGAAATTGCTTCCAGAGATACTTTAAACAATTATATACACAAGGGCCACAGAAAGAGAGTGATATAGACCAATTTTTAAGAACAAATGGATTACAAAAAATATCTCAAGAAAACAAGACAATGTTGAACTATAAAATAACAGAACAGGAAGTGGAGGGTGCCATTCAGAATATGCAGCTGGGCAAGTCTCCAGGACCTGATGGTTTAACCTCCAAATACTACAGATCTCTGAAAGATTGGCTAATTCGACCACTGAAGGAGGTATGCAATGAAATTTTGGAAGGGAAAAAGGCGCCAGAGTCATGGAAGGAAGCTTACATCACACTTATACTGAAAACTGAATTTGAAAAAAACACAACTTAAGAATTACCGCCCCATATCCCTACTTAATGTGGATTATAAATTTTTTGCAGACATATTGGCCAAAAGACTGAAAAAAGTTCTAGTTGACGAGATTCATAAAGATCAAGCTGGCTTTCTCCCGGACAGACATTTGTCAGACAATACGAGGAATATAATTAACATTCTGGAGATGCTACAAGTGAATATTAATACTAAAGCAGTTCTGATATTTGTAGATGCGGAGAAAGCATTTGATAATATATCTTGGAGTTTCATGAAGAAAAATCTTCAAGGGATGGGGGTGGGTAAAGGATGGTATAGGTGCGATTTACTCAGAACAAAAGGCTAAACTGATAGTTAACAACGTGGTGACAGAAGAATTTAAGATAGAAAAAGGGACACGACAAGGCTGCCCAATTTCCCCACTGCTTTTTATCTCAGTCCTAGAGGTTTTGCTAAACATGATTAGAAGGGACCATTTGATTAAAGGGGTACAGGTCGGAGCTAAACAATACAAACTGAAAGCTTTTGCAGATGATCTAGTATTAACATTACAGGAGCCAGAATCTAGTACTAAAAGAGCATTGGAACTGATTCAGGATTTTGGTCAAGTGGCAGGATTTAAACTGAATAAATCAAAAACCAAGGCTTTAGAGAAAAATCTAACACCGTTAGAGAAGGAGAGGTTTCAGATGGAGACAGGTTTCACATTAGTCAAAAAAGTGAAATCCCTGGGGGGAAAATATGACTGCTAAGAATTTAAATCTATTTAAAGATAATTATGAGAAATGCTGGTCAGAGGTGAAAAAGGATCTTGAAATATGGTCAAACTTGAAGCTTTCCTTGCTTGGCCGAATTGCTGCTATAAAAATGAATGTATTGCCAAGAATGCTGTTTTTGTTTCAATCACTGCAAATTTTGGACAAAATGGATTGTTTCAAGAAGTGGCAGAGAGACATTTCTAGATTTCTCTGGCAGGGCAAGAAGCCCAGAATAAAATTTAAGATACTAACGGATGCAAAGGATAGAGGTGGATTTGCCCTGCCAGACCTTAAACTTTATTATGAATCAGCAGCATTTTGCTGGCTGAAAGAATGGCTGCTTCTTGAGAACACAGACATTTTGGATTTAGAAGGTTTCGATAATGTTTTTGGGTGGCATGCATATTTGTGGTATGACAAGGTTAAAGCACATAAGGCATTTAAAAATCATATTGTCAGAAAAGCATTGTTTAATGTCTGGATAAGATATAAGGACTTACTTGAAAATAAAACCCCAAGGTGGCTATCACCTATGGAAGCGAAGGCTCTGAAAAAACTCAATATGGAGGCCAATTGGCCAAAATATTGGGAGATTCTGGAACAGGAGGGTGATAAACTGAAATTACAGAGTTTTGAGAAGCTTAAAGATAAAGTGTGAGACTGGCTTCACTATTTTCAAATAAGGGAGGCTTATAATTTGGATAAAAAATTGGCTTCCAGGTGGAAAAATCAAAATTGGAAACAGAACTACTAGAACCCAAAACTAAGATATTATCAAGAATGTATAACTTGCTGTTGAAATGGAATACTCAGGATGAAACGGTAAAATCTGCTATGATTAAATGGGCACAAGATGTTGGACATAACATGTTTGCTGACTGGGAACAGTTGTGGACCACAGGTATGAAATTTACGGCATGCAATGCCCTAAGAGAGAATATTATGAAAATGATATACAGGTGGTACATGACACCAGTCAAGCTTGCAAAAATCTATCATTTGCCCGATAATAATGGCAGACCCACACGGCTACCTATCTGTAACCGATAATAAATGTTGGAAATGTAAAGAGACTGAAGGTACATTCTTTCACCTTTGGTGGACGTGCCCAAAGATTAAGGCTTTCTGGGAGATGATCTATAATGAAATGAAAAAGGTATTTAAATATACCTTCTTGAAGAAACCAGAGGCCTTTCTCTTGGGCATTGTCGGCCAATTGGTGCCAAAGAAGGATAGAACTTTATGTATGCTACAGCAGCAGCAAGAATACTCATTGCAAAGCATTGGAAGACACAAGATCTACCCACCCTGGAAGAATGGCAGATGCAAGTAATGGACTATATGGAATTGGCGGAAATGACTGGCAGAATCCGAGACCAGGGAGAAGAGTTGGTGGAAGAAGATTGGAAGAAATTTAAAGATTATTTACAGAAACACTATAAAATTTTTGAATGTTAATGATGCTGGAATGAAATGAAGTGGTTTTAGCAATAAGGTAAAATAGGAGTATGTAAAACTGGATTGATATTAGATGAAAATTTGAAGTTATAATAGGTGAAGACAAAAAACTAAGAGTAAATAAAGAGGGTATGGATTTGCTGAACTAACTATTAACTGGAATACAAAAAAGGGAGGCGTGAGGAAGTCATGAAAATAAGCAAATGAATGATAATATATCAGAATGAGGGATTTTTATTTTTTTATTTTTCTTTCTATGTTAAATTTAGGTTTTTGTATCCTTTTTCTGTGTTTTGTATTTACTGTGTACTGTTTTGTAACCCTTTTTCTTTTTGTTAAAACTTAATAAATATGATTTAAAAAACAACAACAAATTTTTCAGGTCGGGCATTGTTTTCTTTATCGGAGAAGACTGAGGCAAAGAAGGCATTGAGGAGTTCAGCCCTTTCTGTGTCCCCTGTTTGCATTTCACCATCTTTTCCTCTGAGTGACCCCACTGTTTCTTTGTTCTTCCTTTTGCTACCCTGGTAGCAAAGATAGCCACCCTGGCTTCTTTAGGCACCTTCCATGTTTCCGTCTCATTGGTATTGCCTGAAGTTGTGCTTTTACTATCTCCCTCTTAACAAACTCCCAGCCATCATGAACTCCCTTTCCTTTTAGTATTACTGTCCATGGGATCTCACCCAGCACTTCCCTAAGTTTTATGAAGTCGGCTTTCTTAAAGTCAAGAAATTGAGTCCTAGTATGCTTGGCTGCTCCTTTCCGCTGTATAGTAAACTTCAGAAGAGCATGATCACTCGCGCCTAATGATCCTTCCACTTCTACCCCACTAACCAGGTCATCAACATTGGTTAGGACCAGATCTAAAATGGCTGTTCCTCTTGTTGCTTCTCCCACTTTCTGGACAACGAAGTTGTCTGCAAGGCCAGTGAGGAATGTGTTTGACCTTATGCTCTTGGCTGAGTTTGACATCCAGCAAATATCCGGGTAATTGAAGTCCCCCATTACTACTATCTCCCTTCCTTTTGCATACACATCCCTGACATATAACGCCACTCCTCCTCCTTTCTTGTCTGGTCTGTTTCTCTGAAATAGATTGTATCCCTCCATTATTACATTCCAATCGTGGGACTTATCCCACCAGGTTTCAGTGATGCCTATTATGTCATATTTAGTTTGCTGTACCAAGAGCTCAAGCTCATCTTGTTTATTTCCCATGCTTTGCGCATTAGTGTACAGACATTGAAGTCCATTAATCATTCCCCCGTGTCTCTTATTTAAGGATTTTTTCCCTCCCACCACTAGGTCTGCGTGCTGTTTGCTCCATTTGGTCTATGACATTTGGATGATCATCTTCATCAATTGATAGACTCCTACCTTCAGAAGCACTCTGTCTCCCTCCCCCACATTAGTCAGTTTAAAGCCCTCCTGATGAGGTTTCTGAGATTTTTGGCAAAAACATTCCTCCCAACCGTTGTGAGGTGCAGCCCATCGCTTGCCAGAAGTCCATCTTCAAGAAACTGCAGTCCGTAATCTAAGAATCCAAACCGTTCCTGTTTACACCATTTGCGAAGCCAGCTGTTCACTTCCACTATTTTTCCCTCTCTCCCTGGGCCACATCGTTCAACTGGGAGGACAGATGAGATGACAATTTGTGCATTTAATTGCTTCAATTTCCTGCCCAGAGCCTCGTATTCTCCTTTGATCTTCTGGAGGCTATTGCTTGCAGTGTCATTGGTTCCCATATGAACCAAGAGGAAGGGGTATTTGTCAGTGGGTTTTATGATTCCTTGCAGTCGTTCAGTTACATCTTGGATCTTAGCCCCGGGGAGACAGCACACTTCCCGAGACATCTTGTCAGGCCCACAGATCACTGCTTCTGTTCCCCTCAGTAGGGAATCCCCTATCACCACTACACGCCTCCTCTTAGGTTTGGTCGGGGTTCTTCTGTGAGCTGTCCGTTCCAAGGTCGCCTGCATATTCCCTGAGGACTGACTTTGCTGCTCGTCTTCATATACCTGATCGACTGTAATGAGGGAGAGATCTTCAAATGGAGTCTGCTCTTCGTCTTCCATGCGATTGTATATTTCTAAACAATCAGAGCGAACCCTGGGCCTCCTACTTCTTTGAGTCACGTTTCTCCATATATCTGGCTCCTGTGTTGGTGAACTAGCCTCCTTCTCAGGGGAGTCCCCTGTTTCCTCCTTGGTGGAGACGGTGTGCTCTGTTGCTTCCAAGAAGAGCTCCAACTCTCTAATTCTTTGGAGCGTAGCCACACGTTCCTCCAGTTGCTGGACTTTGTCTTTTAAGAGGGCAATCAACATGCAATTGCTGCAGGTAAAGCTGCCTGCAACCTTTGGCAAGATGGCAAACATTGTGCAGGAACCGCAGGCGACTGCAGCTGTTCCCTCACTCTCCATCTTGAGAACGTGTCGTTGGGGGTGGCTACAGCGGTCCTCCATCATAAGAAGCATGAAGACAGGACAAATAACTCCCCCCCCAAAAAAACCCTAGGTCTCCCCCAACAAACGTTTGAGATTCTCCTTAATAAGGATTACAAAATATTCACAGACATACTAGCAAATAGATTGAAATGCATACTAAAAGATTATATCCATGAGGATCAAGCAGGATTTCTCCCAGGGCGCCACATGAAAAATAATATAAGATATGTGATAGATACTCTAGAGCAGGCATGTCCAAAGTCCAGCCTGATGCCTGGTTTAAAATGCCCCCCCCCCAATTTTGAAAAATGGATGTGTTGCGGCCCCCGAGCGCCTGCCTGCTGCTCTGCTTGACGGATGGTTAGAGGCAGGTGGGCCGGGCTGTGATTGGTGCATCTTTGGTGGCGGCGCTGCATGATTGGTCGCGGGATTCGCTCGCCAGAACCGCTGGCTGCAGCTGCTGGCTGAGGGGGAGGGGCTGGGCCCAAAGATGCAGGAGATGCCAGAGGAGAGGTGGGCCGCAGGAAGAGGCCTGGAGCAGCCTCCGCCCAGAAGCACCTCTCTCCCTCTCTTTATCTGCCACCCTCTCCCAGCTGTCTCCACCCTGCGCTCCCCATCCCATCGCAGCAAATCTAAAGGAGATTGGGCAGGGGTTGTGGTGGGAAAGGTGGAACAGCGCCCCCTCACTTTCCATATAGGGATTTTTTTTCGGTCTCTGGAATCTTGTGGAGCGCAATGTTTTCTCTTCTCTCTTCCACTACCACCACCCTTCTCGTTTAATCTCATCACTTACTCTTCTCCTCCCTGCATCTTCTCTCCTCCCCCATCGGGTCTGGCACTATGTGTGCGTGCACATGTGTAGAGTGTGGTGGTTAAGGGTTAACCTTTCTGTGTCTCATGCCTGAGGGAGGGGCTCTACAGAGCCAGGATATTGCGTCACAGCTAGTTATGCTGTGAAAGTGCTTTCGTTTTCAATCGGTCGCTGCACTGAGGATGATAGGAGTCAGAGAAAATGCAGCTGGACACTGATGGTCTTTGATGGATTGTAAATAAGCTGTTTTTGCTGTTAATAAACGCTTCTAGGATAGAGAAGCTGTCTGGACTTGTTTACATTCTTTCTCACACACAGAATTCGCTGTGCATCTGCTTTAATTGCTTTCTCCGAAGTTACGTTTGAAACTGAGCTGGCAGACGGAGCGTAGCTGGACGATAAAGCAATAAATCCAAGAACATGCCATATGTGTGCGTGGGTGGCATGCACATACAGACACATATATACTGTCTTTCCCCCAGGAATGGAGAATAGAGCGCTTTTAAGGAGAGAGGGAAGAAAAAGGGGGAGACAAACACACAAAAACACTTCCTTTAACATTTTTTGCTGCTTTGTTTACTACCCTCATCAAGAGGTTTGTGCCAACTTGGTGTTATGTTCCTGTTCATATTTTTTGAACTTAAAAGTTGACAGGTAACCTTTATTACCAATAATATGTAATGTACTTTACAATGCTCCTGACATATATTTCAGCTTCCTAGATTTTTCCCCCCATCTGAATAATTCTGAATACGAACATCAGAAAAGAAAAGAACATAAGGGGTATAGTTGTCGGAAATAAGACTTTTAAAGTAAAAGCCTTTGCCGACGACCTGACTATAACAATGGAAAACCCAAAAGAAGGCATGCCAATCGTGATAGAGAAGATTGCAGAATTTGGGTTAGTTGCAGGCTTTAAACTCAATAAAGAAAAAACAAAAATGTTAGTAAAAAATATGAGAGAAGAGGATAGAAGAGAACTGCAACAACTTTAAGAAACTGCATGAGACATTGTTGGACTATATGGACTGTAATATTATTTTGATGGGAGATATGAATGGAGTGGTGTCTACAAATATGGATAAGTCACTAAGACAGGTAGTTACGAAAGACGGAAGACTACTGTGATGGGACAATGAGCTACTTGTGCGTAAAAGGATTGGTCCCTCAGAGTTTGCTTAACCTAGCAAAGCTCTGCCTTGAGCGGAGCCCTTGGACATGGCTCCGTTAGTCACTGGTAGAATCCGACAGTGGGCGCTTGCGGAAACGTTTCCAGCATAAAAGCTGCTTGACGGAAACGCGTCTCCTAGATTCCCTGCATGACAGCTTCCGGCGAGGGGTGGGGGTCGCTAAAGGGAGCCTTGATACCTCCTCACTGTTCTCGCTGGAAGTGTCCCAGAGCCTCCCCTCCGACTTCCTGTCCCTGGAAGCTCCTGCTCCCCCCCTACTGGTTCCCTCTTCGGCTGCTGAATCTCTTCTATCCTCCTGGAGCCCTCCCACCACCTGTTCTTCCGATGGCAGTTCCCTGACATCCACCTCCCCTCCAGGCCCCCCTCTATCCCCTCCCGCCTCCCCTTCTACAGGCGGTGGGGCTGGAAAGCCTCGGAAGGAACTCTCCTCGTCCTCAGATGATTCAAACACTTCTAGCCACTGCCTCCCATTTCCTTCCCCGTCTTCCTCTTCTTCGTCGGAGTATGCCACCTCCTCACTCCCTGACTCTGGGAACCCTTCAAACACCCCTTCCTCATCAGTGGTACCGAAGTATTCCCTCCTAAATCGCTCCATCGGCTGCGGTTTTCTTGGGAAACGCTGATGGAACGTTTCTATCAGAACCTCGTCGTGGACTTCTTCCGCCGGTACCCACGTGTTTTCTGACTCTTCCTCCCCCTCCCATTCTACCAAGTATTCCACCCGATTCCCCTTCCACCTGGAATCAATTATTCCTGCCACTTCCATGTTGCGTTCTCTCTCTTCAATGACAGGTGTTTGGGTGACCCCCCTCTCACTTTCCCCCCACTCCCGTCCCTCTCGGTACGGTGACAGTAATGATCTGTGAAATACGGGGTGCAATTTCATGTGACTGGGCAATCTAAGTTTGAAGGCTACTGGGTTCACCTGTTGTATGACCTCAAAGGGTCCCAACCGTTTGGGTCTCAATTTCTTACACCCTCCCTTAAACGGCAGTCCTTGGGTGGATAGCCACACCCGGTTTCCCACCCTTATGGTTTCACCTTCCCTCCTATTTCTGTCTGCTTGTTTCTTATATGCTTCTTTGGCTTTCTCCAAGTTGAGTTGGAGCTGCCGGTGGATCGCTTCCATTTCTTCCACAAAGCGTTCCGCTGCTGGTACACTCCAGTGCTCCCCTCCTTCTGCTGGGAAGGCTCGAGGGTGACACCCATAATTGGCCAGAAAGGGACTCATCCCTGTGGACACGTTTTCCGCGTTGTTGTAGGCAAATTCTGCCAGAGGTAACTTATCTACCCAATCAGTTTCTCTGTCCTTTACATAACACCTCAGATATTGTTGCAAAACCCCGTTTGCCCTTTCTGCTTGCCCATTTGTTTCTGGGTGCCTGGCGGTGGAAAAACTTACCTCCACATGCAACAAGCTCATTAGTTTCCTCCAGAACCTGGAAGTAAATTGTTTCCCTCTGTCGCTCAAAACCCTCAAGGGGGCGCCATGCAACCTGAAAATATGCTTCACAAACAACCTTGCGGTTTCTTCCGCTGTGACTGCATGTGAACAAGCTATAAAGTGGCACATCTTAGTTAGTAGATCTACTACCACCATGACCGCGGTTTTCCCTTTGGATCTCGGTAGATCGGTCATAAAATCTATGGATACCATCTCCCATGGCCTTTCTGGGGTGGGTAAGGGTTCTAATAACCCTGCTGGCGCCAACCTCTCTCCCTTTGCTCTTTGGCACCTGTCGCATCCCCTGACATACTCCCGCACGTCTTCCCTCACCTTGGGCCACCAAAACTCCCTGGTAACCAACCACATGGTCTTGTGCTGTCCGAAGTGCCCCGCCGTGGGGCTGTCATGCAACTGTTTAAGCACCCGCCCTCTTAGTTCCCCATCTGGTATGTAGAGTGCCCCTTTGTAATATAGTTTTCCATTCTTTTCCTCAAAACCCCCTGTGTTCTCACCTGTCTCCCTGAGTTCCCTAAGCTTTTCTTGGGCATATTCATCGTTCTCAATACCCTCTACCAGTTCTCCTTGCCCCACCAATGCCGCCCTACAAACCCAGTGGTCCTCCGAGATGATATGTCTTTCTTCCGCCCCTCCTTCCCCCTCTAAGTACTCAGGTTTTCTGGAGAGAGCGTCCGCTCTGACATTCTCTGCCCCTGGCACGTAGCGAATTTCAAAATTGAACTTGGAGAACTCTTGCGCCCATCTTACTTGTCTCTGGTTCAATACTCGGGCTGTCCTCCAGTATTCTAGATTTTTGTGGTCTGTCTGCACTTGAACCTTGTGTTGCGCCCCAATCAACAGGTGTCTCCATCTCTTGAACGCTTCATGGATGGCGAGTAATTCTCTGTCGTACACGGTATAGTTCCTCTCGGATTTGTTCAATTTCCTCGAGAAGAAGGCACACGGTCTCCATTCTGACGTATCCTGTCCCGGCTGCAGGAGTACGGCGCCCACCGCTCTGTCAGACGCGTCGGTTTCCACCCTCATCGGCTGCTGCAGATCCACGTGTAAGAGTTGTTCTTCCGAAGCAAACGCCCTCTTTAAACTTTCGAATGCTCGCTGCGCTTCTTCCGTCCAAACAAATTTCTTCTTACTGCTGAGACAATCCGTGATGGGGGCTGTTAAGTGGGCAAAGTTCTTGATGAACTTCCGATAGAAGTTTCCGAACCCCAAAAACCTTTGCACATCTTTCTTAGTTTTCGGTGGCCTCCATTCCAGTACCGCTTGCACCTTGCTAGGATCCATGGCCAGCCCCTTGTCTGACAACCGGTACCCTAGGAATTCCACCTCCCTGGTGTGAAACTGACACTTCTCCAGTTTCACCCACAGCTGGTTTTCTTGCAGTTTGCTCAGTACCTCTCGTACATCTCGCACATGCTGCTCTTCATCCTCTGAGTACACCAGTACATCATCTAAGAACGCAGCGCAGTTCTTGTAAAGCAATGGTCCTAGGACGTGATTCATGAATGATTGAAATACTGCCGATCCCCCCTGGAGGCCGAAAGGCATAACGCAGTACTCAAAGGCCCCCAAGGGGGTGAACATAGTGGTTTTCCACTCATCTCCCTTTCTCATACGTATCAGGTTATACGCCCCCCTCAGGTCCAGCTTGGTAAAAATCTTCCCTTTTCTCACCCGGGTCAGAATGTCATCAATTCTGGGCATAGGGAAAGTCACGGGTTCGGACACTGCGTTTAGGGCCCGGAAGTCCACAATCAATCTTGGTTTGTCTGAATTTTTTTTGTTCACAAAGAACACTGGGCTACCCCCCACCGCTCGTGACTCTCTGATGAACCCACGCTTGAGGTTTTTGTCAATAAACTCCCTTAACTCCTGCATCTCCCTGTCTGACATTGCATACACCTTGCCCACTGGCAATTGTGCTCCTGGGAGTAAGTTGATTTGGCAGTCAAAGGGTCTGTGCGGGGGTAGTTTATCTGCTTCCCTTTCGCTGAAGACGTTGGCAAAATCTGCATATTGTCGTGGTACCCTACCTTGATCCGTTGCTTCTATCTTTGCTAACGTGGCCTGGGTACCTACTTGGCCCCCCTTTTCCGTGCAGTGTCCCATACAATGTGCTGACCCAAAGGAAACCACTCTCTGATGCCATCCCACAAGCGGATCATGCAGCGCTAGCCAGCTCATCCCCAAAATGATGGGCGCTCCTCCCAAAGTGGCTATATTAAACGCTATCAGTTCCGTGTGTCTTGCCACCCTCATTGTCATGGGGACAGTCTGCTGGTTTACTTTCCCTCCCAACAGCGCCCTCCCATCAATCGTGGTCACCTGCAGGGGATTTTTTAAAGGGATGGTTTGTATCTGGTGTGCGGCTGCAAACTCCTTACTCATAAAGTTGCAGGAGCTGCCTGAGTCTAATAGCGCCTTAACTTGTAGAGGGTGTCCGTTTGCCAGCTCTAACAACACCTCTATTACTAGCGCTGGTTTTGGCGGTTCCGGCGTGGGCACATTCACTGATCCTTGGCCTGGCTGCTGTGCCCTGATGGTCCCAGCCAGGCGTTGGCTTTTACTGACTCCTTAGCCCCCTCCGCCTCCTCCCCAACAGCTCCCGCCATTCCTTGCCATTCCTTTCTCTGTGGACAAACCCTGGCAAAGTGACCTGGCTGTTGGCAGAGAAAACATTTCTTGGCGCCTTTCCCCTCCTTCTTCCGCCCTTCGCTGGGGTTTGAAACTGCGCGCGCGCGCGCGCTGTTCCGATTTCCATCGGCTCTGCTGGCTGGGAAGGCTGCTCTGGAATCTCTGGAATGCGGAAATCCCTCCAACGCTCCTCTTTCCCTTCCCGCTTCTCCAGGGCTCTGGCTTCCTGGCGTGCTCCTATGGCCAGCGCAGATTTAGTCAAATGGTCCATAGACTCTGCCCTGGGCGCCCGGGAAAGTTCATCTTTTACTGCCGAAGATAATCCTTCTTCGAACAGCATTTGTATCGGTTCCGCAGACAAATCCCAATTTAATTTATGGATCAACATGGTGAACTCAGTCCAGTACTCACGGACAGATCGGTTCCCTTGCTTACACGCCATTAACTGTCTGCGCGCCACTCCCTGCTCAATCTCACTGGAGAACATCAGATCCATGGCGCGAAAAAACTTCCTTGTGTCCTTTAGGACCTCGTTATTGGCTGCCATCAGGGGCCTCACCCAATCTCTCGCCCCTTTTTCTAGATGGCCAATCACAAATCCCACCCTCGATTCCTCATCAGGAAAATCATCAAACTGCAGATTAAGGGCATATTGCATTTCTGTCCTAAGGGCTTGGTAGTTCCTGGGATCACCCCCAAATTTCTGCACCAGTCCCGGCACCTTCCTTGAGACTTGGGTGGCTTTTCCCTTCTCTGCATCTTGAGCCCTCCTCTCCTCCAGCCTAGCTGTTTGCAGGGCTAACTGCATCTCCAACATCCTGTACCTTTCTTCCAGGCTTGGAACGGCTGCAGCTGCTCCCCCTTCTCCGGCTCCGGTTGGGTTGCTCATGATGCCTCTCCTTGCACAAGCGCTTTCAGGGACTGTCGGATTGCTGTGATGGGACAATGAGCTACTTGTGCGTAAAAGGATTGGTCCCTCAGAGTTTGCTTAACCTAGCAAAGCTCTGCCTTGAGCGGAGCCCTTGGACATGGCTCCGTTAGTCACTGGTAGAATCCGACAGTGGGCGCTTGCGGAAACGTTTCCAGCATAAAAGCTGCTTGACGGAAACACGTCTCCTAGATTCCCTGCGTGACAGCTTCCGGCGAGGGGTGGGGGTCGCTAAAGGGAGCCTTGATACCTCCTCACTGTTCTCGCTGGAAGTGTCCCAGAGCCTCCCCTCCGACGTCCTGTCCCTGGAAGCTCCTGCTCCCCCCCTACTGGTTCCCTCTTCGGCTGCTGAATCTCTTCTATCCTCCTGGAGCCCTCCCACCGCCTGTTCTTCCGATGGCAGTTCCCTGACAACTACCAAAAACTTTTTTTGAGATGACAGACAATATGGACTTAATTGATACTTGGAGAACCAAAAAACCCCTAGGAAGAGATGGGACTTTCTTTTCTGAAGCCAAAATGACATGGACAAGAATTGACCAAATCTGGATAACCAGAGGAATGGCTCCTAAGATTCGGAAAGTGGAAATTTGCCCTAAAACTAGCTCCGACCATAATCCTGTGAGAATGGAGATGAAATTAACACAGACTGGTTCCTTCAGATGGAGGATGAATGACACCTTGTTTAGAGATTCAGAAATTACCAAGAAGGCCCCAAAAATTATGAAAGACTATTTTGAGATAAATATGAAAACTACAGTTGAGAAAAGAGTAATCTGGGACGCGAGTAAAGCCGTAATGAGAGGGTTTCTGATTCAACAGAATGCTTTAAGTTTAAAATAAAAAAGAGAACCCAAAATGAGAAAAAAGAAAAGATACTGGAGAAAATAAGAGAAGGTGAGAAGAAACTTAGAGTGAAACCAAAGTCGCAGGAGATTCTGAGAGAAATAAAGTTATATCAAGTACAATACATGAAAATGATAAATCAGGACATAGAATGGAAAATTAAACAGATGAGACAAAAGACCTTTGAATCGGCTAATAAATGTGGGAAACTGCTAGCGTGGCAGTTGAAGAAAAGACAAAAGTTACAAACAGTTACAAACCTCGAAGTGGAAGGTAAGAACATACAGAATCCATAGGAGATCAGAAACTGTTTCCAGAGATACTTAAAACAACTTTACACACAAGGGCCACAGAAAGAGATCGACATCGACCAATTTTTGAAAACTAATGGATTACAAAAAATCTCTCAAGAAAACAAGTTATTGCTGAATTATAAAATATCTGAACAGGAGGTGGAAGGTGCCATCCAGAACATGGAGCTGGGTAAATCTCCAGGGCCGGATGGTTTAACCTCTAAGTATTATAGATCTTTGAAAGATTGGTTAATTCAACCACTAAAGGAGGTTTGCAACGAAATTTTGGAGGGGAAAAAAGCGCCAGAGTCGTGGAAAGAAGCATACATTACACTTATACCGAAAACTGAGTCTGAAAAGACACAACTCAAGAATTACCGCCCCATATCTCTGCTTAATGTGGATTACAAAATTTTTGCTGACATTTTGGCCAAAAGGCTGAAAAAAGTTTTAATGGAAGAGATACATAAAGATCAAGCTGGCTTTCTCCCGGGTAGACATTTGTCTGACAATACGAGGAATATAATTAACATTTTAGAAATGCTTCAAACAAATATTAATACCAAAGCAGTTTTGATATTTGTGGATGCGGAGAAAGCTTTTGACAATATTTCTTGGAGTTTCATGAAGAAAAATCTTCGGGGGATGGGGGTTGGTCAAGGTTTTGAAAATGGTATAGGTGCAATTTATTCAGAACAAAAGGCTAAATTGATAGTCAATAATATGGTGACAGAAGAATTTAAGATGGAGAAAGGGACATGACAAGGCTGCCCAATTTCCCCACTGCTTTTTATTTCGGTCCTGGAAGTCCTGCTAAATATGATTAGAAGGGACCATTTTATTAAAGGTATCCAGGTCGGAGCCAAACAATACAAACTTAAAGCTTTTGCAGATGACCTAGTATTGACATTACAGGAGCCAGAATCTAGTACTAAAAGGGTTTTGGAATTAATCCAGGAATTTGGTCAAGTGGCTGGTTTTAAGTTAAATAAATTAAAAACTAAGGTTTTGGAGAAAAACTTAATATCAAGTGAGAAAGAGAGGTTTCAGAAGGAGACAGGTCTAACATTGGTAAAAAAAGTAAAATATCTAGGGGTGAACATGACTGCTAAGAATGTGAATTTGTTTAAAGATAACTATGAGAAATGCTGGTCAGAAGTGAAAAAAGATCTTGAAATATGGTCAAACCTGAAACTTTCCTTGTTAGGCCGAATTGCTGTTATCAAAATGAATGTATTGCCAAGAATGTTGTTTTTGTTTCAATCATTGCAAATAATAGACAAGATGGACTGTTTCAAGAAGTGGCAGAGAGATATTTCTAGATTTGTCTGGCAGGGCAAGAAACCCAGAATAAAATTTAAAATACTTACTGATGCAAAGGACAGAGGTGGATTTGCCCTGCTGGACTTTAAGTTGTATTATGAATCAGCAGCTTTTTGCTGGCTGAAAGAATGGCTGCTTCTTGAGAACACAGACATTTTGGACTTAGAAGGTTTTGACAATGCTTTTGGGTGGCATGCATATCTGTGGTATGACAAGGTTAAAGTGCGTAAGGCTTTTAAAAATCATATTGTCAGAAGAACGCTGCTTAATGTTTGGACAAGATATAAAGACTTACTTGAAAATTAAACCCCAAGGTGGTTATCGCCTATGGAAGCGAAGGCTCTGAAAAAACTCAATATGGAGGCCAATTGGCCAAAATATTGGGAGATTTTGGAACAGGAAAGTGACAAATTGAAATTGCAGAGTTTTGAGAAATTAAAGGGAGGCTTATAATCTAGATAAAAAAATTGGTTTCCAGGTGGAAAAATTAAAACTAGAAACAGAATTGTTAGAATCCAAAGCTAAGGCATTATCAAAAATGTACAGTCTGCTGCTGAAATGTACAGCCTGCTGCTGAAATCTGCTATGATAAAATAGGCACAAGATATCGGCCATAACATTATGTTTGCTGACTGGGAACAGTTGTGGACCACAGGTATGAAATTCACGGCATGTAATGCCTTAAGAGAGAATATTATGAAAATGATATACAGGTGGTACATGACCCCAGTCAAGCTTTCAAAAATCTATCATCTGCCCGATAATAAATGTTGGAAATGTAAAGAGACTGAAGGTACATTCTTTCACCTCTTGTGGACGTGCCCAAGGATTAAGGCTTTCTGGGAAATGATATATAATGAATTGAAAAAGGTATTTAAATATACCTTCTTGAAGAAACCAGAGGCCTTTCTCCTGGGTATGGTCGGCCAAGTGGTGCCAAAGAAGGATAGAACTTTTTTTATGTATGCTACAGCAGCAGCAAGAATACTCATTGCAAAGCATTGGAAGACACAAGATTTACCCACTCTGGAAGAATGGCAGATGCAAGTAATGGACTATATGGAATTGGCTGAAATGACCGGCAGAATCCGAGACCAGGGAGAAGAGTCGGTGGAAGAAGATTGGCAGAAATTTAAAATCTATTTACAGAAACACTGTAAAATTATTGAATGTTAATGACGTTGGAATAAAATGAAGTGGTTCTAGTAATAAGGTAAAATAAGAATATGCAAGAAGGGATTGATATCAGATGAAAATTTGAAGTCAGAATATGCGAAGATAAATAACTAAGGGTAAAATATGAGGTTCTGAATTTGCTGAATAAATTTTTAATTGGAATACAAAAAAGGGAGGTGTGAGGAAGTCATGAAAATAAGTAAATGAATGTAAGACATTATAAAAGAGGGATCTTTAGTTTTTCGTTTTTCTTTTTATGTTAAATTTTTCGTTTTTGTATTTTTGTTTTTTTCTTTGTGTGTTATTTTTTTGTAACTCTTTTCTGTTAAAAATTTAATAAATATTATTTTTTTAAAAAAAGAGAACTGCAACAACTTACAGGACTGACAATTTGTAAAAGAATCAAATATATAGTAATCTGGATATCGGCAAAGAACATAAAGCTATATAAAGACGAGGACTTCCGGTCGGCGCCAGCGTTTAATGGCGGTCCGAGCCTCGAGCTCCGAGGCAGGACTGCTTCGCTAGTTCAGGTCTTACCCGCTACGGCGAGCGGGGGACCCTTAAAATCACAGGCGCGGAGCCTGTGAACAAAGGAGATTCGGTGGGCACCTTTTGCGCTCCCCGGTACTGTGAAGGAGCCTTTTTAAAGGCTTCTGAGCGGCATCGGGGCAAGCGCGGTGCTGAGAGTCGTCACCCAGATAGCGGAGTGAAGCCGCGTCACCATGAACGGAGAGCGCCGATTCCTTCCTGTAACTGAAAATTGACTACAACACCCGTGAGTAAGACTGAGAGATTGACGGGACACTAAAATTAGAAATTTGGCTGAAAACGGGAAAGGCATAAACTAAGGAAGTCTGCCTCCCCGGAGCTGCATGAGAAACAAAGCAACGAAAAACTAAGCTGCATTTGAAGGGAAAATTTTTTCTTTTTTTTAAGCTGTCAAACTGACATCGGACTTAAACTTCCCCCCCGACAGGCAGGAGAAGGGGGGAAGGGATTGGGACATTGTTAATCTGCTGGAAAATTACTGGGAAAATAAGACCTTCCACTGCCAAACCCCCCAGGTCGGGCTGCCCAAACAAGATACCGGGATGTGAACTGTCATTTTAAACTTTTTAAAGTGGGGGTTTGTTTGTAACAAAGTTACTGGACTTTAGATTACCCTGCTGCACCTTGGCTACATTGAAAGACAGAGAGTTTATAGTTTGGACATTGGAAATTACTGGCTACTGTTATACTTTCTTGCTCCTTTGTTTTTCCTTGCCATTTGGATACAATTGAATGCTCCCTCTAGAGGGTTTCAAGTGAAATTGTTGCATTGAAAAAGTAACAGTGGGATTTTCCACTTGGAAACTATTTTTGTGAGAACGACCTTGAGGATATGAGTGGCCCAACAGAAGAGATAGTAACAAGGCTTAAAGCAAAACAATCTCAGAAGAAAAGGGGTTCAATATCAGGAACTGCACCAGCTGCACAGGAAAAAACAGCAACAGCTTCTATGGATCCGATGACACAGGCACTCCTTAAAATAAATCAATCTCTGGAAGCACTGACAAAGCTGTCGACAGAGAACTCCAAAAAATTGACAGAGTTGACAGCAAGACTAGATGTTAATACAGCCAGCGTAACGTCTAATACAGATTCCATAAATAGATTAATTCAGGAGAGCTCTGAAACACGAAAGATTGCAGAAAGTGCAAAAAATACTGCTGAGGAGACAAGGGAAAAGTTTGGGCCTATCATTAAAAAAGTGAATGAGCATGATGCAGCCCTCTCTTTACTGGAACTTCAGAGGAAAGAGAAAAACCTAAAACTAAGACTGGTTCCTGAAGGGGAAGGGGACAACCTTGTGGAATTCCTTACAGAGAACTTTATATCTTTCTGGCAAGAGGAATGGGCCGAAGAAGACGAATTTGAGATAACAACAGCCTTTCGACTGGGCAGGAGACAGGACAAGAAACCAAGGGATTGTCTAATTACACTGAGATCAAAGGAAGAAAGAGATAAAATACTGAACCTACATTATCAAAAGTCATTGCTGATCCAAAACAGTCAAATACAGATCTTTAAAGACATTCCCAAGTACATTTTAGAGGTGAGAACCCTCTACAAAAATTTAGCTGACCTGCTGAAGAAAAATACTATACCATTCAGATGGGAGTTCCCACAAGGATTGTCCTTTAACTTTAAAGGAAGGAAGATCAAAATAAAAACAATTCAGGACAAAGAACAGTTTCTGGAGAGATACGTGGAGGACCTGCAGAAAGGAACTGTAGAGGAGAAAGAACCACCTGACATAGCAAATCTATCATTTGGACTTTTACCACCACCATCGGAGGAAGAACAGAAGCTTGGAGCAGTTGGAGGAACAGGTACTTAAACACAAAATGTCTCTGCAACTTCTTAGCTGGAATTGTAACGGCTTGAACCTTCCTCGGAAAAGACGACAAGTTTTTCACATTTTGAAGAGAGAACAATTAGATTTAATATGTCTGCAAGAAACCCATATTGCCAGGATACACAGGAAATTATTGATAAACAAGAGGCTTGGTCAAGAATTTATCTCATCAGACAAAGTGAAGAAAAGAGGTGTGGTGATCTATGCAAAGGAAAAATTGGCTCCAAAATTGATATTTAAAGATGAACAAGGAAGATACCTGGCAATTGAAATACAAATTCAAGGAGAAAAGATTTTGATTGTTGGAGTATATGCTCCAAATGAGGGGAAGGCCGAATTCTTCAAGAAGCTGCATGAGACACTAGTTGACTTTATAGATAGAATGGAAGATAAAGCAAATGAGACAAAGAACTTTTGAATCAGCGGATAAATGTGGGAAACTTCTGTCATGGCAACTGAAAAAAAGGCAGAAAATGAACACCGTGACAAGTCTAGAAATGGATGGAAAAATTATCCACAAACCTAATGAGATAAATAATTGTTTTCAAAGTTTTTTCAAGAAATTGTATGCACAAGGGCCAATTAACGAACAAGAAATAGAAGAATTCATCAGAAAATACGGTTTACCAAAAATTCCAGAACAAAGTAAAAGGATCTTAAATGAGGAAATAACAGAACAAGAAATAGAGGGTGCCATTCAAAATATGAAATTGGAAAAATCACCAGGACCAGATGGCCTGACGGCTAAATATTACAAAATGTTGAAAGAATGGTTGATACAACCACTGAAGGAAGTTTGCAATGAAATTCTGATGGGGAAAAAGGCACCTGAATCGTGGAAAGAGGCTTTCATCTCACTTATACCGAAAACAGAGACTGAGAAGAACCAGGTTAGAAACTACCGCCCTATATCTTTACTTAATGTGGATTACAAAATTTTTGCAGACATTTTGGCAAAAAGATTGAAAAGAGTGTTGATAGAGGAGATTCATAAGGACCAAACAGGCTTTCTCCCAGGGAGACATATGTCAGACAATGTGAGGAACATTATAGACATTTTGGAGTTGTTAGATGTTGACATTAACAGGAAGGCAGTTTTGATTTTTGTGGACGCGGAGAAAGCCTTTGACAATATCTGTTGGACTTTTATGAAAAAGAATCTCCAAGGGATGGGGGTAGGCCAAGGTTTTGAAAACGGTATAGGTGCAATATATTCCAGACAAAAAGCTAAGTTAATTGTAAACAATGTGGTAACAGAAGAAATATCCATAGAAAAAGGTACACGGCAGGGATGCCCAATATCCCCTTTGCTTTTTATATCAGTCCTGGAGGTTTTGTTAAATATGATTAGAAAGGACCAGTTGGTTAAAGGAGTTCAGGTCGGAGTTAGACATTACAAACTAAGAGCATTTGCAGATGACCTAGTATTGACCTTGCAACAGCCAGACACTAGCACTAAAAGAGTATTAGAATTAATTGAAATATTTGGTCGAGTAGCAGGTTTTAAATTGAACAAACAAAAAACGAAAGTGTTGGAGAAAAATTTAACAATGGAAGAAAGAGAGAGTTTTCAGAATGAAACAGGCTTGGAAATAACAAAAAGGGTAAAATACCTGGGGATAAATTTAACGTCCAAGAATGTGAACTTATTTAAGGATAATTATGAAAAAAGTTGGTTAGAAGTAAAGAAGGATCTGGAAATATGGTCAAGGTTGAAACTTTCCTTGTTAGGCCGAATTGCTACTATTAAGATGAATGTATTGCCTAGAATGCTGTTTTTATTTCAGACGTTGCAGATTTTGGACAAGATGGACTGTTTCAAGAAGTGGCAGAAAGATATATCAAAATTTGTCTGGCAGGGCAAAAAGCCCAGAATTAAATTTAAGATTTTAACTGATGCAAAGGATAGAGGGGGGTTTGCCCTGCCGGACTTAAGACTTTATTATGAATCGGCAGCCTTTTGCTGGTTGAAACACTGGCTACTTCTTGAGAACACAGACATTTTGGATTTGGAAGGGTATGACAATAGCTTTGGTTGGCATGCATATTTATGGTACGACAAGACAAAGGTGTATAAAGGCTTTAAAAACCATATTGTAAGGAAAGCATTGTATAATGTCTGGATTAGATACAAAGATTTGTTGGAAAGTAAAACCCCTAGGTGGGTGTCACCAATGGAAGCTAGAGAAGTAAAAAAGCTTAATATGGACTCTAAATGGCCAAAATATTATGAAATTTTAGAATATGATGGTGAAAGGGTGAAACTTCAGAGTTATGAGAAACTAAAGCCCAAGGTTCGAGATTGGTTGCACTATCATCAGATAAATGAGACATTTAAACAGGACAGGAAAATAGGATTTCAGAAAGAGAGGTCAAAACTAGAAACAGAATTGTTGGAACCCAATACTAAGAACTTATCAAAAATGTATAACTTGCTGTTGAAATGGAATACACAGGATGAAACGGTGAAATCAGCAATGATTAAATGGGCACAAGATATTGGTCATGATATTATGTTTGCTGACTGGGAACAGTTATGGACCACCGGTATCAAATTTACTGCATGTAATGCTTTAAAAGAAAATATTATGAAAATGATCTATCGGTGGTACATGACCCCAGTCAAGCTTGCAAAAATTTACCACTTGCCTAATAATAAGTGTTGGAAATGTAATGAGACTGAAGGCACCTTCTACCACCTTTGGTGGACCTGCCCAAAGGTTAAAGCTTTCTGGGAAATGATCTATAATGAAATTAAGAAGGTCCTTAGGTGGACTTTTCCTAAGAAACCAGAGGCTTTTCTCTTGGGCATGGTTGGCCAACTGGTGTTAAAGAAGGATAGGATTTTCTTTATGTATGCCACTACAGCAGCAAGAATTCTACTGGCAAAGTATTGGAAGATGCAAGAACTACCTACTCTGGAAGAATGGCAAACAAAGGTGATGGACTTTATGGGACTGGCCGAGATGACGGGCAGAATCCGTGACCAGGGGAAAGAGACAGTGGAAGAGGACTGGAAGAAATTCAAAATATATCTTAAAAACAATTGTAAAATTGAGGAATGTTAAGATGTCAGGGGGTAAGAGGTAAAGAATTGCAGCAGTAACTAAAAAACTAAAGGAAACTTTATGAAAGGGAATTAAGACAATGGACTTAAGGGTTGCTAAAGAATCTTTAAACAAGGATGCAGGGATGGGGAGGTATGGGGAAGTCAAAAGAAAGAAGAGTATGAAATGATGAATTTGAAGTTACATGGGTTTAATTGTTTTGTGTGCCTTGTCTGTTTTTTGTCTTTCTTTTGTTTGTTCTGTTGTGTTTTTACTATTTGTCTGAAAATTAATTTTTTTAAAAAAAAGCTATATAAAGACAACTATATACCAATTTGGAAGAAGATAAAAAGAAGCTTGAAAATATGGGACAGGTTAAGATTATCATTCTGGTGTAGGCTCTCCACAATAAAAATTAATGTGTTGCCTAAAATGCTTTTTCTGTTTCAAACCATCCCAGTAGTGGGCAGTGTAAAACAATTTAAGACCTGGCAGAAAGATATAACAAGATTTATTTAGGAGGGCAAGAGGTTGAGAATAAGTTATAAATTATTGACGGATGGCAGAGAAAGAGGTTTTGCACGGCCAAACTTAGAGTTGTATCATGAAGGTGCATGCCTATCTTGGATTAAGGAATGGCTAGTATTGAAGAACATTGACATACCAGACCTAGAGGGCTTTAACAATCGGTTTGGTTGGCATGCTTACTTATGTTATAACAAGGTGAGAGTCCACAGAGATTTTACGAATCATGTAATAAGAAGGTCCCTGTATGCAGTCAGGTTAAAAAACAAGGGTATCTTGCAAGAAAAGACACCCTGGTGGTTGTCGCTGACGGAAGCCATGACAGTAAAAAAAGGTTAACATGATGAATGATTGGGTTACATATAAAGAAATTCTCTGTGAAGAAGGTAACCAATTAAAACTCAGTAATTTTGAAGAAATAAAAAGTAGAGTGACTAATTGGTTACAGTACCACCAAAATACATGACCTATTCAAAGAAGATAAAAAGAACTTTCAAGGTTTGAAAGAGACTTGATATACATTGATGATAAAACACTGTCCAAAATGTATAAAATCTTATTAGAATGGTTGGTGAAGGGTGAGGACGTAAAATCTGCCACGATAAAGTGGGCAAGAGATCTAGGTCATAACATACAACTCTCAGATTGGCAAAGACTGTGGAGGGAAGATCTAGTTTACAGCTTGTTTTTCTGTTAAGGAAAACTACATGAAGGTCTTCTATCGCTGGTATATAACACCAAGGAAATTAGCGATAATGTACAAAAATAATTCAAATCGTTGCTGGAAATGTAAGGAGGGATCAATGTATTATGTATGGTGGACCTGTAAAAGAATGAAGGAATTTTGGGAGTCAATTTATAATGAGTTGAAAAAGATGTTTAAAATCTCATTCCCCCCAAAACCTGAGGCATTTGTTTTAGGGATTATTGGGAGGGAGATCCCAAGAGAGCTAAAGAAATTATTTAAGTACGCCACCACGGCAGTGAGAGTTTTGATTGCACAAAACTGGAAAAGCGAGACAATACCATCAATAAAAGATTGAATATGCTGAGATGGATACATTGACAGGACAAGATAAGGGACCAAGTGAAACAAAAATTTAGCAAAGATTGGAATACATTCAAACAATTCCTGAAATACCACTGCAGAGAATTAAAATTTTTGACTGGTTTAGATTAACTCTTGTAATTAGAAACATCAAAAAGTAGCAGTTAAGCTGGTTACCAACAATCTAGATTCACAATGATATGCATTCAACCAAGAACTCAAAAGGAAGCAACTAAGAAGGGGAGGTAAGTCAGAGGTAATTAGAACATCAGTAAGTTGAATGATACAGAACATTTTTTTATGATTTAGAAGCATTAGTACATCAACAAGAAATTGAAACTGCATAAGAAAGCATTTCTGTTGTAAAAAAACCCCAATAAAAGTGAATTGGGGGGGGGGAGAAATTGCATTGCCCATTGCAGTGCTGGAAAGGAAGAAAGTGTTGAGAGGAATTAACAACTGTTTGAGTTAGTTAATTTATAATGATGCTTAAAACCACATCCAGCAACCAGAAAGCACATGAGCACAACAATCTAGGACCCAAAATCTATTTTGGATTATCACTTTCATTGGCATTAAAAAACTGCCACACTGTGGCTGCAGCTGGGAGTAAGGAATATGAATATAGCAGGGCTTGTGTGCTGCAAGTCTCTGACTAATTGGACGTAATTATAAGATGTTTACAGTGTGTATGAAGAGAAACATTTGTAAATTGTAATTGAGTTGCTTTTGCAATACCCATTTAGACTGCACAAGGGTAGGCAAGCAGACACAAATTACATTTTTGTGTTCAATAGTGTATTTCCTATGAGACCCAGTCTAAAAATCATACCGGAGCTCAGATTGCCTGTGGGTGCAGTGCGGGGACACACACTGTATTGACTCCACATCTTGTCTCGTGTGATAAGGTTTCATGTTTTTAAAACACCTTTTTGACATGGAAAAGGTAACAAATATGTTAATAGTCAATTATTTACGTACCCTTTAAAAAAATAAAGAAATGGTGAGACTTGAGTACCAAGAAAAGAACTAAGTATTTTTCATGGTCCTTGTTGTGTGGGTAAGGTGATGAATTCAGGAATGTATGAAGATGCCCAACACAAATCCACATCTTTGGTCCATCTAGCCTGATATTGTTGGTGGTGATGGCCAACAACTCTCCAAGGCACCTGGAGCCTTCTGCTTGGGTACCACACAGCTATGGACCCTTCTTGACGGGTTGGCATTACGTTGCTTTGCAACTATTTACACCAATTACCACAGAACCAATATTGCTGCTCCATCATCCCTCAGCTGCCTCCTGAGGATGGGGTCCTGGCCTTTAAGCCAGCCAATCCTGGGCAAAACTGCAGGGTGTTAAGAACAGCAGTGTGCACAGTTGGAACTTTCTAGATCTCTAGATCTCCTTCCATTCAACAGACAGAATTCTGGCTATTTGCTAAGCAAAGAGGAAACTTTCTTTCCATAAACTGCTTTCCTAGCCACTGTGGAGAAGAAATGGAGACAGAGAACCTTGTTGGTTAATTCCATGGCTACTTTTTCAGAGTTTTTAATTCCATCTTCTTTCATGTGCATGTTTGAGGCCTTTTCACTAGTGTGTGTGGCCATGCAGTGCATTGTTACCTATCCTTTTATACATACCCTGTTAGATATTCCTAGCAGAACGGAGACCAACATGGAGACCCCTGAAGGAGGATGAGAGTTCTCTGGGACAACACAAGGCGCAGCTCTGCTGCAAAGCTTTATTGCATGCAGAAGTTCCTGGGTGCAATTCTTGGCACAGCCAGACGGGGCCAGCAAAGACCAAAGTGTGCAGACGTTGACAGAGCAGCCGTCGGAGTTGATACTGCTTCCTATGTTCCTCCAAACTCCAGCCGCCTTTCTAGCACCCAGCTCAGCTTGCTCCTGCCATTTCGCCCGTTTCCCACAGTTTTATCTTACGTGGAACATGTATTAAACCGTTCTGCAAATGCATTTTTAGTGTTTTAAAAAACATTTAATTTTCCATAAGGCTCACCATCGTCATCTAGTGTCACATTGTATATTGCACTTAAAACGTTTTATTTGCAGCTGCACAGTTGAGTCCTTAGTCCTCAGGGCAGAATTGTTCAACAATGTCCTTGCAGCTCTTCCAAGGACATGATGTTTGGTTTTTAAAATATTGTCCCACCTTTGGGGATTAGTAAAGAGTAGGATTGTGGGGGTCAGTACCCAGCTTGTTCCCATTCAGTGGCAGGTTTTCCCAGGGAAAAGCAAGTCCTCTCAGACCATGCCTGGAAAGCACGGGCCAAGCAAACAAGCGTGTCCGTGAGCCCAGTGGCCGGCTTGGCTTCTAGCTGCATTTGAAGAACCTTCTCCAGCAGACTGGACTTCCTTGCAGCCAGGTGGAAGCAGCACCTCTTCAGAGATGGGGCTGGCCTGCTCCACGTGTGTGTGTTTGTGTCTGTGTGTTTTAATAACTACAAATGTTTTTCTAAAGCGGGAGGTATTATTTGCAGCTGACCTTATGGTTCTAGAAACCACCCCCACGGCCTGCATCACCTGCCTTGAATGCAGAAGGTCCTGAGTTCAATTCCCGCTCCTTCCTGAAACCCTGCAGAATGGCTGCCTGTCATGTAGCCCAGCCGTTCTCTAACTTGGGTCTCCAGGTGTTGTTGGGATTGTGGGAGTATGTGTGTGTGTACACACACACACATATAATCTTTTTTATTTGATTTTCAAAAATATAAGCAAAAGCATAAAACAGTACAAAATCCAGATATCAAGGTTCTATTTTCAACTGCATATCAGTACGTCTCCAGTTTTTCATCTTCCTAAGTTATCTATGGCGTGCTCTGGTCCAGGGGGTCACAAAGTGTCGGACACGACTAAACGACTAAACAACAACAACAAGTTATCTATATTTTCTGTTACAAGTGTATTTAAAATCCTGCTAATGTTTTGACCTGTTTACAGTGATTTTGTATATACATTATAAACATTTCTCATTCTTTTTAAAATTTCTTTTCTTCTTGATTCCCAGATAATTTTGCCATTTTGGCATAGTCCATCAGCTTGATTTGCCATCTTCTCTGGATGGGACTGTCTCTTCCTTCCATCTCTGGGCTAGTAACATCCAGGTGGCCGTTGTAGCATACATGAACAATTTCCTCTGGTCCTTTGGGATTTGGTACCTATAATTCCTAATAAAAAGGCTTCTGCTTTTTTAACAAGAGTTATTTTGAACATTTTTTTCATTTCATTATATATCATTTCCCATAATTTTTTAGTTATATTACAGGTCCACCACATACGATAAAAGGTACCTTCTTTTTCTTTACATTTCCAGCATATATTGGGTACTTGTTCTGTACATTTTTGCTAGTTTTACTGGGGTCAAATACCACTGGTACATCATTTTCATATAATTTCCTCTTAATAAAGAACATGCCATAAATTTCAGATCTATTTTCCATAGCCTCTCCCAGTCTGTCATTTGTATATTATGTCCCACATCTTTCGCTCATTGTATCATCACAGATTTGACCTGTTCATCTTTTGTTTCCCATTCCAGGAGCAAATTATACATTTTTAAAATCTCTCTTTGAAATCTTGATAACTCATAACTAAAACGTTTCTTTTTATCAATTTTTTTAAAAGAATCGTTTAATTGATGGTATTGTAGCCAAACTGTTACCACCCCTTCAAAATCTTTTAATTTTACCTGGTTTTCTACCTCAGTTATTTTTTTTTAAATAATATTTATTACTTTTAAAACTTACAAAAAGGAAAGAGAAGAAAAAAGAAAAAAAAGAAAAGAAAAAGAAAAAACAATACAATACAATATATAAACAATACAAAACATAACATTAACCTAAACAAAACAAAACAAAAACAATTAAAAAACATACATTATACCATTTCAGTAGTCTATCTTTCATACCCTTGTTTCATCGACCTCCTCTCACCTCCCTTTTTGTATTCCACTTCTATTAATTGTTTCAGCAATTCCTTTCCATCTTTCTCTATTTTCTGTCATATAAATATCTTAACTTATTTTTACCCTTATTTTCCATTAATACTATAATGCTTATTTATGCTTAACTCCTTATAACATTTCAACTAAAGCCATAAGATTTCATTCCAACATTTTTCTAACACTCAGTAATTTTACAATATTACTATTTCTGAAAATAAACTTTAAAACTTTTTCCAATCTTCTTCCACCATCTCTTCTCCCTGGTCTTGGATACTGCCAGTCATTGGTCAATTCCAAATAGTCCATCAACCTGGTGATCTTCTGTCCGAGGCTCTTAACTCTTTTCCAAGTCCCTTCTGCAGGTCTTCTTCATATTTATACATGCACTTTACTTTGTCTTCTACTGATCTTGTTCTTATTTTCCTTCCTTTGATACTGAAGAGCAGATCTCGGGGAAGCTCCAACCTAGCAATGCTTTTATTCCTTCTCGACAGGTCAACCAAATCTCCATGGTTAAATCTAAAATCCATAAGGTATTTCAGGACATGTTTCAAAATTCCTCCAAATCCAAAGGCCTCCACAGCTCCAATCTCCTCATGACCCAAGTCCAAATCCCAAAAGTTAGTAAATCCCTGCATGAAGGGATCTGTCCAACTTTCCTTCTCCAGTCCAGGCAGGGCTCCGATCCTCAAAATCTGACTTTTTCTAGAATCAATCATAAAAGGCCTCAACTTATAGTCCTCAATTTGCCTCTGTAAGGCTGGGGCTCCCACTTGTATTACTTTAGGTTCAACATCAGCAACTTTCTCCTTCGCCTTCTCAACAATTTGCCCTGTCAAAGTAGATTCCTGTATCAGATCCTGAATAATTTCTGCTCCCTGGAGTGGTCACTTTGGGACTGCTGACACTATTGCTTGACTTTTGACCTCACCCCCGGAGGCGCACTCCATTGCTTCTCAAGACAGACAAATACCAACATTAAAAAACTATTTGAAAGAATTTTATTTCATTCACAAAAGACAATCTGGCATGTGATTAGGCCAGTGGTTTTCAGACAATGGGTGACACGTTTATTGATCCAGTTTGGAAGTCTCTGTCTTGTCTTTGCACATGCGCAGTTCCATCTAGGAGCAACAACAAGGGAAGGAGCCAAACTGTTGACTCCTGCAGCGAGACTCAGGATTTCCACTCATGCTCACAAACGTAGGAAAAAGCACCGCCTAGAATAAAAGGATGATCACAGAATAGCATGTTTGTAAAGGAACTTGATTAGAATAATAATAATGATTTTTATTTTATTTTCCTATTTGGGTTTGTGGGGAAGGGGGGGACTGGGTCTTGGTGGGGAGGGAGATCTGTGCTGGAGTTGCTGGCCTCACTGCTGTCGCTGCCCGGAAGAGAAAAGAAGAGAAAAGATTTTTAATCTTTCCATTTATTATTATGTTGACAACCCATCTTTCCTTCAAGGATCTTCAGGTGGCTTATGCTATTCTCCCTTTCTTTAATTATATTTACTTCCTCATTCCATTTCTCTTCCAATATCTCTTCCTCCTTCTCCTCGCAGACCAGGGGGTGGATTTTAGGGGCGCGACAGCAGGAGCCCAGCAGCTCGCACAGCCTGCCACACTGACCATTCTCTCTTTCAACAGCCTTTGAGAACAACTGAGTAGGCATCTAGAGCGTCAACTGAACAGGCATGTGGATCAGCTAGTCACTGGGCACAGTCTATTCTTTTGGAGGGGGCTTTCCCCAGTTTCCATTTATAAGAAGTTTGAAAGGTTGCCTCTTTATAAAGTCTGTTTCCTTGTGACGAGAGACCACACTGGAGATTCATAGTGTTTTTGAAATATATAAAGGTAAAGGGACCCCTGACCATTAGGTCCAGTCGTGGCCGACTCTGGGGTTGCGGCGCTCATCTCGCTTTATTGGCGGACTGGTCATGTACAGCTTCCGGGTCATGTGGCCAGCATGACTAAGCTGCTTCTGAACCAGAGCACAGAAACGCCTTTACCTTCCCGCCGGAGCGTTACCTATTTATCTACTTGCACTTTGACGTGCTTTCGAACTCCTAGGTTGGCAGGAGCAGGGACCGAGCAATGGGAGTTCACTCCGTCATGAGGATTCGAACCCCTGACCTTCTGATAGGCAAGTCCTAGGCTCTGTGGTTTAACCCACAGCGCCACCCGCATCCCTTTTATTTATTTATTTATTTAGATACTTGGGTTTTGGGTGAAGGGAGAACTGGGGTAGAGCTGTACTGGAGCTGCTGCTATCACTGCCTGGAAGAGAAATGAAGAGAAAAAAATTGTCTGCGACTGGACCTAACGGTCCTTTATCTAGGCTTTTTCCAGATCTACCTTACTGCCCTGTGTTTCTAAATCTTGGGGGAGAGCAAAAGAAGAAGAATGCAGCAAGAATTAGACATCCTACTTACACTCAAGAAGAAATCTTCATTTTGCCGGAAAACATCATTACTTCTCACAAACCACCTCCTTTCTCCTGAACTGTCCTCAAATAGTTAGAATCACAGAATCATAGAATCATAGAGTTGGAAGAGACCACAAGGGCCATCGAGTCCAACCCCCTGCCAAGCAGGAAACACCATCAGAGCACTCCTGACATATGGTTGTCAAGCCTCTGCTTAAAGACCTCCAAAGAAGGAGACTCCACCACACTCCTTGGCAGCAAATTCCACTGTCAAACAGCTCTTCCTGTCAGGAAGTTCTTCCTAATGTTTAGGAGGAATCTTCTTTCTTGTAGTTTGGATCCATTGCTCCGTGTCCGCTTCTCTGGAGCAGCAGAAAACAACCTTTCTCCCTCCTCTATGTGACATCCTTTTATATATTTGAACATGGCTATCATATCACCCCTTAACCTCCTCTTCTCCAGGCTAAACATGCCCAGCTCCCTTAGCCGTTCCTCATAAGGCATCGTTTCCAGGCCTTTGACCATTTTGGTTGCCCTCCTCCGGACACGTTCCAGTTTGTCAGTGTCCTTCTTGAACTGTGGTGCCCAGAACTGGACACAGTACTCCAGGTGAGGTCTGACCAGAGCAGAATACAGTGGCACTATTACTTCGCTTGATCTAGATGCTATATTCCTATTGATGCACCCCAGAATTGCATTGGCTTTTTTAGCTGCCGCGTCACACTGTTGGCTCATGTCAAGTTTGTGGTCAACCAAGACTCCTAGATCCTTTTCACATGTACTGCTCTCAAGCCAGGTGTCACCCATCTTGTATTTGCGCCTCTCATTTTTTTTGCCCAAGTGCAATACTTTACATTTCTTCCTGTTAAAATTCATCTTGTTTGTTTTGGCCCAGTTCTCTAATCTGTCAAGGTCGTTTTGAAGTGTGATCCTGTCCTCTGGGGTGTTAACCACCCCTCCCAGTTTGGTGTCATCTGCAAATTTGATCAGGATGCCCTTGAGTCCATCATCCAAGTCGTGGATAAAGATCATAGAATCATAGAATCATAGAATCATAGAGTTGGAAGAGACCACAAGGCCATCGAGTCCAACCCCCTGCCAAGCAGGAAACACCATCAGAGCACTCCTGACATATGGTTGTCAAGCCTCTGCTTAAAGACTTCCAAAGAAGGAGACTCCACCACACTCCTTGGCAGCAAATTCCACTGTCAAACAGCTCTTACTGTCAGGAAGTTCTTCCTAATGTGTTTTTTTTTTATAATAATTTTTATTAAGAGTTTTGTTGATACAATAGAGAAAAGACAGAATAAACAGAAAATAAACATAAGAAAAAACAAGCATAAAATTTAACATCTTGCAGTATCCATCTTTTCTTCATCCTTTGGACTTCCTCACATCTCACGCTCCTGCGTTCCAAATTTATAATGCTTTAGCCAGCAACTTATCACCTTATTTCAATTCTTATTGAACACATTTCCGATATTTTGTCCCTAATTTTGAAAATTTTTATCTAGGTCTTAAATATCTAATTTTAAATACAATGTTTATTCAAAATTTATTTTTCTCATGAAGTTCACTCATTCTCATAATACTATCAACTAACTTAATGGGCCCTGTTAGTCAAATCTGTCATCCTTCCTAGCACTCATATAGTTTACAAGTTTTTGTAGATAGTCCTTAAATTTCTTCCAATCCTCTTCCACGGCTTCCTCTCCCAGGTCTCAGATTCTGCCGGTCATTTCTGCAAGCTCCATATAGTCCATCAGTTGCATCTGCCATTCTTCCAGCGTGGGAAAATCTTGAGTTTTCCAATATTTAGCGACGAGTATCCTTGCTGCTGTTGTTGCATACATAAATAATGTTCGATCATTCTTTAACACCCTCTGGCCCACAATGCCCAGAAGGCCGGCCTCTGGTTTCTTGGGAAAGGTATACTTAAATACCTTTTTCAACTCATTATATATCATTTCCCAGAAGGCCTTCACCTTGGGGCAAGTCCACCAGAGGTGAAAGAATGTTCCTTCAGTTTCCTTACATTTCCAACATTTATTATCGGACAAATGATATATTTTTGCCAGCTTGACTGGGGTCATGTACCACCTATATATCATCTTCATAATATTTTCTTTCAAGGCATTACATGCCGTAAACTTCATACCGGTGGTCCATAACTTTTCCCAGTCAGCAAACATGATATTATACCCAATGTCCTGTGCCCACTTTATCATAGCTGATTTAACCGTTTCATCCTGTGTATTCCACCTCAGCAGCAAGTTATACATTCTTGAAAGTAATTTAGTCTTAGGTTCTAACAGTTCTGTTTCCAATTTCGATTTTTCCACCTGGAATCCTAACTTTTTATCCAATTTAAAAGCCTCTTTAATCTGAGCGTAATGTAACCAATCTCGCACTTTATCTTTTAGTTTCTCCATACTCTGCAATCTCCAATTGTCTCCATCTCTTTCTAATATTTCCCAATACTTTGGCCATTTAACCTCCATATTGGATCTTTTCACTGCTTTAGCTTCCATAGGTGATAACCACCTCGGGGTCTTATTTTCTAATAAGTCTTTATATTTTGTCCAGACATTAAACACTGCTTTCCTGACAATATGATTCTTGAAATTCTTACGAATCTTAACCTTGTCATACCACAAATATGCATGCCAACCAAAAGCATTGTTAAATCCTTCCAAGTCTAAGACATCAGCGTTTTCAAGAAGCAGCCAATCTTTCAGCCAGCAGAAAGCTGCTGATTCATAGTACAACCTTAAGTCTGGCAGGGCAAACCCCCCTCTTTCTTTAGCATCAGTTAATATTTTAAACTTAATTCTGGGCTTTTTGCCCTGCCAGACAAATTTAGAAATATCTCTTTGCCACCTCCCGAAACACTCCATTTTGTCCACAATCTGTAAAGTCTGAAAAAGAAACAGCATCCTTGGCAATACATTCATTTTTATAGCAGCAATTCGGCCCAACAAGGAAAGTTTCAGTCTTGACCAACTTTCTAAGTCCCTCTTGATTTCTAACCAACACTTTTCATAATTATCCTTAAATAGACTCAGATATTTTGCTGTTATGTTCACCCCTAGATATTTTACTTTTTTCACCACATTTAATTCTGTCTCTTTCTGAAACCTTTCTGACTCTGAAGTTGTCAATTTTTTCCCCAGTACCTTAGTTTTTTGTTTATTTAATTTAAATCCCGCCACCCGACCAAACTCTTGAATCAGTTGTAATGCCCTTTTCGTACTAGATTCTGGCTCCTGTAAAGTCAAAACTAGGTCATCTGCAAAGGCTTTAAGTTTGTACTGTTTCGCTCCGACCTGAATTCCTTCCACCAACCGGTCCCCTCTAATCATATTCAGGAGCACCTCCAGGACCGAAATAAATAACAGTGGGGAAATAGGGCAACCTTGTCGTGTTCCTTTTTCAAGTTCTTCCTAATGTTTAGGTGGAATCTTTTTTTTTTTTTTGTAGTTTGGAACCATTGCTCCGTGTCCGCTTCTCTGGAGCAGCAGAAAATAACCTTTCTCCCTCCTCTATGTGACATCCTTTTATATATTTGAACATGGCTATCATATCACCCCTTAACCTCCTCTTCTCCAGTCACTCTTCTCCAGGATGAAGAGGAACCATTGATGAGCACCCTTTGGGTTCGGTCAGTCAGCCAGTTACAAATCCACTGAGTGGTAGCATAGTCAAGACCGCATTTTACCAGCTTCTTTACAAGAATATCATGGGGAACCTTGTCAAATGCCTTGCTGAAATCAAGGTAGGCTACATCCACTGCGTTCCCTTCATCTACCAGGCTTGTAATTCTGTCAAAAAACGAGATCAGGTTCGTCTGACATGACTTATTTTTCAGAAATCCATGCTGACTATTGGTGATCACAGTATTCCTTTCTAGGTGCTCACAGACTGTTTGCTTAATGATCTGCTCCAGAATCTTCCCTGGTATTGATGTCAGACTGACTGGCCGGTAATGATTTGGGTCCTCTCTTTTCCCCTTTTTGAAAATAGGGACAACATTTGCCCTCCTCCAGTCTGCCGGGACTTCGCCTGTTCTCCAGGAATTCTCAAAGATGATTGCCAGTGGTTCTGAGATCACATCTGCCAGTTCTTTTAATACTCTTGGATGCAGTTCATCTGGCCCTGGAGACTTGAATACATCTAAACTAGCCAAGTATTCTTGTACTATCTCCTTAGTTATTCTGGGCTGTGTTTCCTCTGCTGAATCATTTGCTCCAAATTCTTCAGGTCGGGCATTGTTTTCTTTCTCGGAGAAGACTGAGGCAAAGAAGGCATTGAGGAGTTCAGCCCTTTCTGTGTCCCCTGTTTGCATTTCACCATCTTCTCCTCTGAGTGACCCCACTGTTTCTTTGTTCTTCCTTTTGCTACGAACATACCCATAAAAGCCTTTTTTGTTGCTTTTAACCTCTCTAGCAAGCCTGAGTTCATTCTATGCTTTAGATTTTCTGACTTGGTGTCTACACGTGCTGGCTATTTGTTTGAATTCCTCTTTGGTGGTTTCCCCCCTTTTCCATTTTTTGTACACATCCCTTTTTAATCTTAACTCAGTTAAAAGTTCTTTAGATAGCCACCCTGGCTTCTTTAGGCACCTTCCATGTTTCCGTCTCATTGGTATTGCCTTTTGTTGGTATTGTATTGTATTTTGTTGGTATTGTATTGCCTTTTGTTGGTATTGGTATTGTGCTTTTACTATCTCCCTCTTAACTCCCAGCCATCTTTCTTAAAGTCAAAAAATTGAGTCCTAGTATACTTGGCTGCTCCTTTCCGCTGTATAGTAAACTTCAGAAGAACATGATCACTCGCGCCTAATGATCCTTCCACTTCTACCCCACTAACCAGGTCATCAACATTGGTTAGGACCAGATCTAAAATGGCTGTTCCTCTTGTTGCTTCTCCCACTTTCTGGACAACGAAGTTGTCTGCAAGGCCAGTGAGGAATCTGTTTGACCTTATTGCTCTTGGCTGAGTTTGACATCCAGCAAATATCCGGGTAATTGAAGTCCCCCATTACTACTATCTCCCTTCCTTTTGCATGCTTGGCCATCTGTTCCAGGAAAGCATCATCTATGTCCTCCGTTTGGCTTGGGGATCTATAGTAAACTCCCACAATGAGGTCACTGTTATTCTTCTCGCTCTTAATTTTGACCCAAATGCTCTCACTTTGGCTTTGAGGTTCTAAATCTTGGATCTCTTCACAGGTATACACATCCCTGACATATAACGCCACTCCTCCTTCTTTCTTGTCTGGTCTGTTTCTCTGAAATAGATTGTATCCCTCCATTATTACATTCCAGTTGTGGGACTTATCCCACCAGGTTTCAGTGATGCCTATTATGTCATATTTAGTTTGCTGTACCAAGAGCTCAAGCTCATCTTGTTTATTACCCATGCTTTGCGCATTAGTGTACAGACATTGAAGTCCATTAATCATTCCCCCGTGTCTCTTATTTAAGGATTTTTTCCTCCCACCACTAGGTCTGCGTGCTGTTTGCTCCTCCCAAAATCCCCAAGTTGCTCTTCCCAAAATCCTCAGACAAGTCACTCAGCAGGGGGACGTGTCACAATGGAGGCCCTGACCCTGTTGCTTTAGCTAACTTGCTTAACAATGTGAATTGTTCCCCTTAACATTATTTTTTCAAATATATCTTCCAGTGAGGTTTTTAAAAATTTATTTAGGAAATATCTAGAGCTGGCTTCATCCAGCACGGTGCATTTCTGGACAGGACAGGAAACACCTTGCAAACACACACTTTTCAACATGGCGGTGTCATCAAGGAAAAACACTCCTGGCCTAAACTATGGCTGCTGTTTCTCAATTAATAGTAAAAAATGACCCTTCTCAACATCCCATAATAATCTGTCCAGTATTATGATGGACAGGAGCAGGACTTCACCCTTAGACCTCCTCATCCCCCTGTTTCTTTCTGTTTCTGCCCAGTGTCTTCTGCCAATCAACAGCTTTCCTTAGGTTGCAAGGAAGTGAAATGTTATGAGTTTCTTGGTGCCAGACTCCCCTTTGCCATGAGTTTCTGGGTGCCAGGCGCTGAACCCCTGGACACTGAACATCTGGGGAATTGATCTAAGCCGTGTTTAAATGTACCCCAAGCTCTACATTTGATTGTTGGTTATTAAAAACTGATTGAAACCATTTTATTTCATTCACAAAAGAAATTTTGACGTGATTATGATAACAGTTTATATAATAAAGGTGACACATTTATTGATCCTTTTTGTAAGTTATTATTTGTCTACTTTAATGTATTTTTATATATTTTAATCAGTAAGGGGGTGGGGTGTGAGGCAGTTTTGCATATGAAACTGGTGGATGGCTGTCATTAATCCAGATCAATTTCATAGAATCATAGATACTTATAGCTGGAAGGGACACCAAGGGTCATCTAGTCCAACCCCCTGTGATGCAGGAATCTCAGCAAAAGCATCCATGGCAGACGGCCATCCAACCTCCAAGGAAGGAGAGTCCACCACCTCTCGTGGGAATCTGTTCCAAAGCCAAACAGCCCTTACTGTCAGAAAGTTTTTATGAATGTTTAGTTGGAATCTCCTTTCTTATAACTTGAATCCATGGGTTCGAGTCCTACCGTCTAGAGCAGGAGAAAACAAATTTGTTCCCTCTTCCATGTGACAGCCCTTAAGATATTTGAAGCCTGGAGAAGAGGAGGTTAAGGGGTGATATGATAGCCATGTTCAAATATATAAAAGGATGTCACATAGAGGAGGGAGAAAGGTTGTTTTCTGCTGCTCCAGAGAAGCGGACACGGAGCAATGGTTCCAAACTACAAGAAAGAAGATTCCACCTAAACATTAGGAAGAACTTCCTGACAGTAAGAGCTGTTTGACAGTGGAATTTGCTGCCAAGGAGTGTGGTGGAGTCTCCTTCTTTGGAGGTCTTTAAGCAGAGGCTTGACAACCATATGTCAGGAGTGCTCTGATGGTGTTTCCTGCTTGGCAGGGGGTTGGACTCGATGGCCCTTGTGGTCTCTTCCAACTCTGTGATTCTGTAACCTGAGGTACCACTGTATCATTCAATTTGTCCATGGCAAGTCTGCGTTTATCTGCAGGTTGTTCATATGTGGTGAGTTTGTAGAAGTCTTCAATCCAGTCATAGAAGGGAGACGCGCTTTTTTTCCAGCTCACCAGTATCAGTCTTTTTGCTGTGGTTAAAGGCATAGAGAGTCCACTCGTATTGCCCCTTTGTCAGGTTCCATGTGCTGGGTGTATAATTTGAAAGGATATTTTGCTCGGTAAAGGTACATTTGGCCTCAGCGATGGGAGTCCAGCAATGAATCATTTAGCTAGTGCAATGGAGGAGGAAGAGGTTGAAAATACGAGACTTACTGGCACCTGTAGCAGCAGCAGCAGCAGCAGCAGCAGCTGGAGCGTGGCCTGCAGTGCCACCTGGTGGCCCACCTTGGAACTTCCATGCCCATCCCAAATTTAAAGCTTTAGGCATGTGTTTTACACACACACACACACACACACACACACAATAATTCACAAGCAGGAAATATCCCAAACAGCTCTTCCCCTGAAATATACATGGAGTTGAGAGTGGATTTCATGCTCTATATTCAGCTCATAGTAGCGAGGAATGAAAGTTCCCCCACAATATCTGCTTTATATACATTATTTACACAATGGGCTGCACATAATTGGCTAATTCTGGGATTCTCCTGTAGGCCAATCAGGTTGTGGATTCACTTCCACCTGGAGCTGGATTGGGTGGCTCCTGTGGACCAATCAGACTGCTGCATTGTTCTAGGACCAATCAGATTGCTGCATGTTGGATCCTATCTGATTGGGAGGAATTTGCCCCGTGGAAATTTGGGTCTGGCCGTCACGGCGAAGGTGGAGACCCGCAAAAAATCACAGGCGGGAGAAGCCTGTGAGCGTGGGATTTGGCGGGCACCTTTTGCGCCTCCCCTACTCGCGGGGAAACCCGGTTTCGGGGGTCTGGAGCGACGTGGGGTGAACGGCGCGGTGCTTTGAATCGTCTGCTTCTTCCACGGAGTGAAGCCGCATAGCTGTTGCCAGAGAGCTCTGACTTTTTCCTGTGGACAATTTGATTTTAAAGTAATTACCCGTGAGTAGAGCTGAAGCGGGAGAATTGGATTTCTAAAAGTTTAATTTGGTATCGTAACGGGGAGGTTCAATACAGGAAGTCCGCCTTCCCCTTTTGTAAATAGACTGAAGCATTGAGGCTGCAAGCTGAAGCCTTGGAAAGCCTATTGGAAAGGACTAAATTTCCATCGGTAAAGAACATAAAACCCCCCCTTGGAGGCAGGAGAAGAGGGGGGGAGTTGTGAACTGAATATGCCTGCGGGAGAGAGCGAAGAGAGTTAAAATACCGCCGCTCAGACCCTGGAAACGGGCTGCTAGCAGGACTGATGTTCTTTGGAAGGCTCACTGACAGCGATTAGAACGTTAGTTGACAGCTAGCTAATAAGAGAAATACATTGTTTCTACTGTCTCCGTCTGATTTTAAAAAGGAGTAAAAGTAACTGAAAATTGAAACTAACTTCATTGTTTGAGCTGTGTTTAAAAGAGGACATTATTGACTAATATAAACAGAAACTGTTTCCCCCTAGAGGAAGCTTTTGAAACTGTTACAAGAGCTGGGCTGGGGAATTTCCAGCTGCAAGATAAAAAGCTGTGAGACTCTGGGACTGACCTTGAATCGGTTAAGTGTTATGGCAAATGGAAAGGAAAAAACGGACTAGTCAATTCCTGCAAAAACATTAAGGTCTGGAGGACTTGGCAGCAATCTAGGAGAGCCTCAATATCAGGCCCCCCTGCTTCTTACGCTATTGCTTTTGTAACAGTATATTTAAAATCAAGAGGAATGTTGACAGAAGAGGCCTTAGCAGTTGCATTAAGTAAGATAAGTGATTCACTGGAACAGCTTAACAAGAAAATAGATGTGACAAATGCGAAAGTGGACGCTGCAACTATTAAAATTGACTTAAATACAGAAAGTATAAATAATCTGGGACAAAAGGTGAATATCAATACAGAAACAATCAAGAAATTGATACAGGAATCTACTTTGATACGGCAGACTGCGGAGGAAGCTAGGGAGAAAGCCGTTGCTGCTGCATGTAAAGTCACACAAATGGTGTGAGAGAGAGTCCCAGCCTTACAGAGGCAACTTGATGACCATAAGTCGACGCTTGCTATGATTGAATTTAAAGAAAAACAGACGGATTTGAGGATCAGAGCCCTACCTGAATTGGAGAAGGAAAGTTTGATAGACTTCTTCACACAGGAATTTGCTGATTTTTGGGACTTGGATCTGGGTCAAGAAGAGTTTAAAACTGTGAGGGCCTTCAGATTTGGAAGAGGAGGGAAGAAAGAGAAGAACAGAATAAGAGACTGTTGGCACTACCAGAAGAACCTAGAAGTACAACAGCCAAGAGTGGAAATTTTTTAAGACGTCCCAAAATACCTTTTGGATCTTAGGTCTAACTACAGAGATTTGGTTGCCCTGCTGAGAAGGAATAAAATCATCTTTAGGTGGGAGTTTCCCCAAGGTCTATTCTTCAGCTTTAAAGGAAGGAAACCATCCCAGCTTTTCAGAGCTGGATATCATGGCTTCTTTAATCTTTGTGTATTGCTCCACCATGTGGCTGAATCATATAAAGCACTGACTTTTACAAATCTCTTGACCTCTAATAGCAAGAAGATCTCGTTAACTTGGATTATAATCTTTATAAATTGGAGTTGTGGAGCAGGTCCTCGAGAGAGGGGGGGGCTCCCACCATTCCTCCTCAGTCCAGCCCCTGACAACCATGTGGGTTACAGCGTTGAGGGCTCATTTTGTGGGACGATGTGAAACGTAGTGTTTTCACCCCCAAACCTTGCAGGGGGCATTCCCTGGGTGTTTGGCGCCACTTTGGAGTGAATCGGACAACATCTGACTTTTGGAGAAATTGGGATCCCGTGAGTTAGGGCGCCAAAGGCTCATTTTTGGGGGTGCCATGAAATGTGGGGTTTTCACTGCCAAACATTTCAGGGGGTCTTTAGCAGCTGTTTGCCGTTGCTTTGTTGTGAATCCTAAGACATCGGGTTTTCAGCGAAATCGTGGCCACCCTAGCTATCCTGACAGATGATTTGGCCTGTCACCCTTGTGTGGAAGTAAAGGATGAGATTCCCCTACAACTCCACCTGGGGTCTCCAATGTGGTGCAACCAGCCTCCACTCACACTATTCCTATGTTGGGAAATTTGGGGGTGGTTTGTGGGGAAGTTATGTACTGAGTTGAATAGGATCCAAAACGCAACAGTCTGATTGGTCCTAGAACAATAGGATCCAACATGCAGCAATCTGATTGGTCCTAGAACAATACAGCAGTCTGATTGGTCCACAGGAGCCACCCAATCCAGCTCCAGGTGGAAGTGAATCCACAACCTGATTGGCCTACAGGAGAATCCCAGAATTAGCCAATTATGTGCAGCCCATTGTGTAAATAATGTATATAAAGCAGATATTGTGGGGGAACTTTCATTCCTCGCTACTATGAGCTGAATATAGAGCATGAAATCCACTCTCAACTCCATGTATATTTCAGGGGAAGAGCTGTTTGGGATATTTCCTGCTTGTGAATTAGTGTGTGTGTGTGTGTGTGTGTGTGTGTGTGAAACACATGCCTAAAGCTTTAAATTTGGGATGGGCATGGAAGTTCCAAGGTGGGCCACCAGGTGGCACTGCAGGCCACGCTCCAGCTGCTGCTGCTGCTGCTGCTACAGGTGCCAGTAAGTCTCGCATTTTCAACCTCTTCCTCCTCCATTGCACTAGCTAAATGATTCATTGCTGGACTCCCATCGCTGAGGCCAAATGTACCTTTACCGAGCAAAATATCCTTTCGAATTATACACCCAGCACATGGAACCTGACAAAGGGGCAATACGAGTGGACTCTCTATGCCTTTAACCACAGCAAAAAGACTGATACTGGTGAGCTGGAAAAAAAGCGCGTCTCCCTTCTATGACTGGATTGAAGACTTCTACAAACTCACCACATATGAACAACCTGCAGATAAACGCAGACTTGCCATGGACAAATTGAATGATACAGTGGTACCTCAGGTTACAGAATCACAGAGTTGGAAGAGACCACAAGGGCCATCGAGTCCAACCCCCTGCCAAGCAGGAAACACCATCAGAGCACTCCTGCTCGATGGCCCTTGTGGTCTCTTCCAACTCTATGATTCTATGATTCTATGATTCTATGATGGAGGACCGCTGTAGCCACCCCCAACGACACGTTCTCAAGATGGAGAGTGAGGGAACAGCTGCAGTCGCCTGCGGTTCCTGCACGATGTTTGCCATCTTGCCAAAGGTTGCAGGCAGCTTTACCTGCAGCAATTGCATGTTGATTGCCCTCTTAAAAGACAAAGTCCAGCAACTGGAGGAACGTGTGGCTACGCTCCAAAGAATTAGAGAGCTGGAGCTCTTCTTGGAAGCAACAGAGCACACCGTCTCCACCAAGAAGGAGACAGGGGACTCCCCTGAGAAGGAGGCTAGTTCACCAACACAGGAGCCAGATATATGGAGAAACGTGACGCAAAGAAGTAGGAGGCCCAGGGTTCGCTCTGATTGTTTAGAAATACACAATTGATGAGCACCCTTTGGGTTCGGTCAGTCAGCCAGTTACAAATCCACTGAGTGGTAGCATAGTCAAGACCGCATTTCACCAGCTTCTTTACAAGAATATCATGGGGAACCTTGTCAAATGCCTTGCTGAAATCAAGGTAGGCTACATCCACTGTGTTCCCTTCATCTACCAGGCTTGTAATTCTGTCAAAAAATGAGATCAGGTGAGTCTGACATGACTTATTTTTCAGAAATCCATGCTGACTATTGGTGATCACAGCATTCCTTTCTAGGTGCTCACAGACTGTTTGCTTAATGATCTGCTCCAGAATCTTCCCTGGTATTGATGTCAGACTGACTGGCCGGTAATTATTTGGGTCCTCTCTTTCCCCCTTTTTGAAAATAGGGACAACATTTGCCCTCCTCCAGTCTGCCGGGACTTCGCCTGTTCTCCAGGAATTCTCAAAGATGACTGCCAGTGGTTCTGAGATCACATCTGCCAGTTCTTTTAATACTCTTGGATGCAGTTCATCTGGCCCTGGAGACTTGAATACATCTAGACTAGCCAAGTATTCTTGTACTATCTCCTTAGTTATTCTGGGCTGTGCTTCCTCTGCTGAATCATTTGCTCCAAATTCTTCTGGTCGGGCATTGTTTTCTTTATCGGAGAAGACTGAGGCAAAGAAGGCATTGAGGAGTTCAGCCCTTTCTGTGTCCCCTGTTTGCATTTCACCATCTTCTCCTCTGAGTGACCCCACTGTTTCTTTGTTCTTCCTTTTGCTACGAACATACCCATAAAAGCCTTTCCCCCCCCCCCAAATACATTTTTATTGAGGTTATACACATAACAAACATACAAACAGATACAAAAGAAAAAATTATAACAACAACAACAAAAAAAGCGTCCGGATATACAAGCCAACTTTTTCCTCTCTCTAACTATACAAAGATAGATTAATCTGGCTGTTTCACAAAACAGTAAACGATTAAAAAAAACAAAAAAAACACACACACACGCAAAAACCACCTCCTGGACTTCCTTCCATCCTTTTGGTAAGTATCAAATATCTGCTTCCATTACGTATTTGATTTTTAATCTATAGGCCTAAATTCACACGCTGGTAGTATTGTTCTGACCCCGCCAATCACATTAAGCATTTATTCCAATATAGTTCCAGTATTTACTCCAATTTTTCAGAGATTTCTGTTCATCGTGGTCTCTTAATTTACCTGTTAATTTATCAAGCTCAGCATAATTTATCATTTTAATTTGCCAATCATTTATATTGGGGATAGTTTCCACTTTCCAATATTGTGCCAATAAAATTCTCGCTGCTGTGGTGGCATAGAGGAATATCGTTCTATCTTCTTTCTTAATATCTTTACCCGTCATTTCCAGCAAAAAGGCTTCGGGTCTTTTGGGAAAAGTGTATTTAAATATTCTTTTAAGCTCATTGTAAACCGATTCCCAAAAGCCTTTCACCTTTTTGCATGTCCACCACAGATGATATAGGTCACCCTCCACCTCCCCACATTTCCAGCATTTCTTATCTTTTAGTCTATACATTTTGGCCAACTTCACAGGGGTGTGGTACCACCTATATAGCATCTTCCAAACATTTTCTCTCAGAGACATACATGCTGTAAACTTTATATTACAATTCCACACTTCCAGCCACCTTTCAAAATCGATATTATAACCAAAGTCAATTGCCCATTTAATCATTGCCTCCTTCACCTCCTCGTCCTTTGTATACCACTCTAAAAGTATGTCATAGATTCTAGATAGGGTTTTGTTTTTACCTTCTATTACTTCTACATTGAATTTTGATTTTTTGTCATCAAAACCCAACTTCTTCTTGTCCTCTTTTAGCAAATCATTCACCTGGTGGTATTGCAACCACCCAGTGAATAGATTTTTTTATCTCTTCATAAGGTCTAAGTCTTGGCCCTTGGTCTGTTTTTCTTAACATTTCCTCATAGGTGGCGTTTTTTTCCTCCATGTTTGTTTTCTTCACCGTTAAAGCCTCAATTGGTGAGATCCACCATGGGGTCTTTCTTTCAAGGAGATTTTTATTCCTTTCCCATGATTGGTATAAAGGTCCTCTAAAAATATGATTTAGAAAGCTCTTGTGGACCTTCACTTTCCCATACCAAAGGTACGAATGCCATCCGTACCAATTATTAAAGCCTTCTAAATCCAGTAGATCTCTATTCTCCAGTTTTATCCAATCTTTTAACCAAAGTATGCAGGCCGCTTCGTAGTATAGACTTAGATCCGGGAGAGAAAAGCCCCCTCTTTCTTTTTTATCTATCAAAATTTTCATTTTTATCCGTGGCCTTTTCCCCTGCCAGATATACTTTGCCAAGACTCTCTGCCACTCTTTGCATTGTTTTAGGTCTTTAAGTATGGGGATGGTCTGGAATAGAAATAGCATTCTAGGCAGAATATTCATTTTGACAACAGCTATCCTCCCCAAAAAGGAGTTTCATCCTCCCCCAAAATTCCATGTCTTTCTTTATACTCCTCCAGGTGACATCATAGTTATCCTTATATAAATTTATGTTCTTAGCTGTGACCCATATCCCAAGATACTTCACTTTCTTAACTACTGCAATTTCCGTCCTTCTCTCTAAATCTATTATTTCTTCCTTTGTTAAATTTTTAACCAACATTTTGGTTTTATTTTTATTTATCTTAAGTCCTGCCACGGCTCCAAATTCGTCAGTCTTTAGTAAAGCTTCTTTTACACTCTTTTTTGGGTCTTCTAAAGTTAGTACGATGTCATCTGCAAAGGCCTTGATTTTATATTCCCTCTTTCCTACCTGCACTCCTTTTATTTCTGTTGCCCCCCTCAGTCTCTCATTCAGTATTTCTAGTACCGTTATAAACAGTAAAGGGGACAGGGGGCAACCCTGTCTAGTTCCTTTATATATACCAAAATATTCTGTTGTGGTGTTGTTTATTACCAATTTTGCCTTCTGTTCCTTGTATATTGCTTTTATCCCTCTTCTAAATTTCTCTCCCATTCCCATCGTTTCCAGACTTTTCTTCAAGAACTCCCATGAGATGTTATCAAATGCCTTTTCAGCGTCTATAAATACCAAGGCCGCTTGTCTGTCTATACTCATATCCAAATATTCAATAATATCTATCAGATTCCTTACATTTTCCCTTAATTGCCTCCCTGGAAGGAAACCCGTTTGATCTTTATGTATTTTGTTGTTCAAAACCTTTTTTAGTCTTTCTGCCATTATATCTGTGAATAGTTTATAATCATTATTTAATAATGAAATTGGCCTATAGTTTTTCACTTCCAGAGTATCTGCATCTTTTTTAGGAATCAAAGTAATATATGCTTCCTTCCAGGTGTTCGGGATCCTTCCTTCCTTTAATATATTATTCATCACTTCTCCTAGCACTGGGGATATTTGGTTACTTAGTGTTTTATAATATTTGGCCGAAAGGCCATCTGGCCCTGGGACTTTCCCACTTTTCATCCTTTTAATAGCCTTTTTTATCTCTTCTTGAGTAATTGTCTGGTCTAATATCTCATTTTCTTCTTTTGAAATTCGTTTTAGGTGATGCACTTGTAAAAAGTGGTCTATTTCTTGCTTTGTTTCCTTTCCTCTTTTATATAAATCCTTGTAATATTTTTGAAATATCTTTCTTATCTCTTTTGGCTCTTCCACAATCCTTTCTCCTTCCCTTATCCTACTAATCGTATTTTGTTTTCTTCTTTCTCTTATTTGCCACGCCAGGTATTTTCCTATCTTATTTGCTGACTCAAACGTTCTCTGATTCATCATTTTAATTTTCCATTCTACCTCTTGGTCGATTATTGTAGAAAATTTAGCTTGTAATATCTTTATATTCTGTTTTGCGATCTCCTCATTGGGGTTGATAGGCAACTTTCTTTCATTTTCCATAATCTGTGTTAGGATCTGTTCCTTCTTTGTCTCTTTTTCTTTTCTTACTTGACTATTTTTCTGTATTAAGAAGCCCCTCATAACTGCCTTTCCTGCATCCCACACAGTCTCTATAGCAATTTCCCCATTTAAATTCCATTTAAAATAGTCTTCTATTGTCTCTATTGCCTTATTTACAATCTTCTGATCATTAAATAAAAATTCATTCATCCTCCATCTAACCGTTCGGATATCTCTACCTTTTAGCTCAATGGAGACCGCATTATGATCAGATATAGTTCTTGGAAAAATTTCCGATTTAGTTAGATTTTGAGTTAGTTCCTTCGAAATCCAAATGCTGTCTATTCTCCCCCAACTCTGATTTGGGTTTGAGAAGAAAGTATATTGTTTTGTAGTGGGGTTTTTAAGTCTCCACGCATCAATCAGTCCCAGATTTTTTACCATATCAAAGAAGGATCTCGGTAATTTACCTTCCTTCTTCTCCTGTTTTTTTGTTGACTTATCTAGGTTTGGGGACACCACCCCGTTAAAGTCACCCATCAATATCATTTTTTGGTCCATCCATTCCATCAATTTGTCTCCTAATTCCAAATAAAAGGCTGATTTTTTATCATTTGGGGCATATATTCCCACAACAATTATTTTTTCTCCCTGAAACACCATTTGAACAATGACTACTCTCCCTTGGTCATCTTTGTATAATAATTGTGGATCATATTTTTCCTTTATGTATATTACCACCCCTCTTTTCTTCACTCTATCTGATGTCACAAAATCTATTCCCAATCTCTTATTGCTTAGTAATCTCTTATGCTTATTTATTATGTGTGTCTCTTGGAGACATATTAAGTCACAGTTCTTTTTCAGTAATATGTGTGTAATCTGATTCCTTTTATTTTTATTGTTCAATCCATTCACATTCCAGTTTAGTATTTTTAATGCCATCTGTTATATACTATTTAATTAACTTATTAAACCTGTGTACAATTTAGTGTTCTTTGTCTCCTTCCTCTAGTTCTTCTCTTTCTCCTATTGAGCTCTCCTCTCTTTCTTCTTCTTCACTCCCTCCTTTTTCTTCTCCTTGCTGGTTCTCTACCTCCTCCTCCCCCATCATTTTCCCCAGGTCCTTCTCGTATCTCCTTGCAAATTTTTGAAGTTCTGAGATAGTGGACAGTTTAAACTTTTTTTCTTTGAAATAGAATGAAATACCTTCCGGAAACTCCCATCTATACAAGATCCCATTTTTCTTCAGTTGATTTGTTAATTTTTTATATGGGTCCCTCCTTCGAAGAAATCTCGAAGGAATCTCTTTGTAAATAATAATTGGGTTTTCTTCAATATATAACCTTTTGACATAGTTCTGTTTCAAAATTTCGTTTCTTATCTCCAATGAGTTAAACATGGCTATTACATCTCCTGGCAATTTTTTCCCTCTGGCCTTGGCCGATTTTGTTCTTATTCGAAATATGTTTACCAAGCAATGGTTTATCTCTTCTTCTTTTCTATCTAGCCATATTGCCAGCTCTTTCACCACTTTAGCTCTAATATTCACATTTAAATCCTCTGGTATTCCTCTAAGTTTTAGGTTAGATTGATTTTGACGCATCTGCCTTTTTTGTTGCTTTTAACCTCTCTAGCAAGCCTGAGTTCATTCTGTGCTTTAGCTTTTCTGACTTGGTGTCTACACGTGCTGGCTATTTGAATTCCTCTTTGGTGGTTTCCCCCCTTTTCCATTTTTTGTACACATCCTTTTTTAATCTTAACTCAGTCAAAAGTTCTTTAGATAGCCACCCTGGCTTCTTTAGGCACCTTCCATGTTTCCGTCTCATTGGTATTGCCTGAAGTTGTGCTTTTACTATCTCCCTCTTAACAAACTCCCAGCCATCATGAATTCCCTTTCCTTTTTGTATGGGATCTCACCCAGCACTTCCCTAAGTATTATGAAGTCGGCTTTCTTAAAGTCAAGAAATTGAGTCCTAGTATGGTTGGCGCCTGCCAACCTAGCAGTTCGAAAGCACCTCTGGGTGCAAGTAGATAAATAGGGACCGCTTACCAGCGGGAAGGTAAACGGCGTTTCCGTGTGCGGCTCTGGCTCGCCAGAGCAGCGATGTCACGCTGGCCACGTGACCCGGAAGTGTCTCCGGACAGCGCTGGCCCCTGGCCTCTTAAGTGAGATGGGCGCACAACCCCAGAGTCTGTCAAGACTGGCCCGTACGGGCAGGGGTACCTTTACCTTTACCTATGCTTGGCTGCTCCTTTCCGCTGTACAGTAAACTTCAGAAGAGCATGATCACTCGCTCCTAATGATCCTTCCACTTCTACCCCACTAACCAGGTCATCAACATTGGTTGGGACCAGATCTAAAATGGCTGTTCCTCTTGTTGCTTCTCCCACTTTCTGGACAATGAAGTTGTCTGCAAGGCCAGTGAGGAATCTGTTTGACCTTATGCTCTTGGCTGAGTTTGACATCCAGCAAATATCCGGGTAATTGAAGTGCCCATTACTACTATCTCCCTTCCTTTTGCATGCTTGGCCATCTGTTCCAGGAAGGCATCATCTATGTCCTCCGTTTGGCTTGGGGATCTATAGTAAAATCCCACAATGAGGTCACTGTTATTCTTCTCGCCCTTAATTTTGACCCAAATGCTCTCACTTTGGCTTTGAGGTTCTAAATCTTGGATCTCTTCACAGGTATACACATCCCTGACATATAACGCCACTCCTCCTTCTTTCTTGTCTGGTCTGTTTCTCTGAAATAGATTGTATCCCTCCATTATTACATTCCAGTTGTGGGACTTATCCCACCAGGTTTCAGTGATGCCTATTATGTCATATTTAGTTTGCTGTACCAAGAGCTCAAGCTCATCTTGTTTATTACCCATGCTTTGCGCATTAGTGTACAGACATTGAAGTCCATTAATCATTCCCCCGTGTCTCTTATTTAAGGATTTTTTCCTCCCACCACTAGGTCTGTGTGCTGTTTGCTCCATTTGGTCTATGACATTTGGATGATCATCTTCATCAATTGATAGACTCCTACCTTCAGGAGCACTGTCTCCCTCCCCCACATTAGTCAGTTTAAAGCCCTCCTGATGAGGTTTCTGAGATTTTTGGCAAGAACATTCCTCCCAACCGTTGTGAGGTGCAGCCCATCGCTTGCCAGAAGTCCATCTTCAAGAAACTGCAGTCCGTGATCTAAGAATCCAAACCGTTCCTGTTTACACCATTTGCGAAGCCAGCTGTTCACTTCCACTATTTTTCCCTCTCTCCCTGGGCCACATCGTTCAACTGGGAGGACAGATGAGATGACAATTTGTGCATTTAATTGCTTCAATTTCCTGCCCAGAGCCTCGTATTCTCTTTTGATCTTCTGGAGGCTATTGCTTGCAGTGTCATTGGTTCCCATATGAACCAAGAGGAAGGGGTAGTGGGTTTTATGATTCCTTGCAGTCGTTGAGTTACATCTTGGATCTTAGCCCCGGGGAAACAGCACACTTCCCGAGACATCTTGTCAGGCCCACAGATCACTGCTTCTGTTTCCCTCAGTAGGGAATCCCCTATCACCACTACACGCCTCCTCTTAGGTTTGGTCGGGGTTCTTCCGTGATCTGTCCGTTCCAAGGTCGCCTGCACATTCCCTGAGGACTGACTTTGCTGCTCGTCTTCATATACCTGATCGACTGTAATGAGGGAGAGATCCTCAAATGGAGTCTGCTCTTCGTCTTCCATTCTAGGGGAGAGGACCTCAAAGCGATTGTGTATTTCTAAACAATCAGAGCGAACCCTGGGCCTCCTACTTCTTTGAGTCACGTTTCTCCATATATCTGGCTCCTGTGTTGGTGAACTAGCCTCCTTCTCAGGGGAGTCCCCTGTCTCCTCCTTGGTGGAGACGGTGTGCTCTGTTGCTTCCAAGAAGAGCTCCAGCTCTCTAATTCTTTGGAGCGTAGCCACACGTTCCTCCAGTTGCTGGACTTTGTCTTTTAAGAGGGCAATCAACATGCAATTGCTGCAGGTAAAGTTGCCTGCAACCTTTGGCCAGATGGCAAACATTGTGCAGGAACCGCAGGCGACTGCAGCTGTTCCCTCACTCTCCATCTTGAGAACGTGTCGTTGGGGGTGGCTACAGCGGTCCTCCATCATAGAATCATAGAATCATAGAGTTGGAAGAGACCACAAGGGCCATCGAGTCCAACCCCCTGCCAAGCAGGAAACACCATCAGATCACTCCTGACATATGGTTGTCAAGCCTCTGCTTAAAGACCTCCAAAGAAGGAGACTCCACCACACTCCTTGGCAGCAAATTCCACTGTCAAACAGCTCTTACTGTCAGGAAGTTCTTCCTAATGTTTAGGTGGAATCTTCTTTCTTGTAGTTTGGAACCATTGCTCCGTGTCCGCTTCTCTGGAGCAGCAGAAAACAACCTTTCTCCCTCCTCTATGTGACATCCTTTTATATATTTGAACATGGCTATCATATCACCCCTTAACCTCCTCTTCTCCAGGCTAAACATGCCCAGCTCCCTTAGCCGTTCCTCATAAGGCATCGTTTCCAGGCCTTTGACCATTTTGGTTGCCCTCCTCTGGACACGTTCCAGTTTGTCAGTGTCCTTCTTGAACTGTGGTGCCCAGAACTGTTGAGGCAGGTGATTAGCTGTGGGAGGAGCTTATCAGAGCTTGCAGGGCAGCAGCTGAAGAAGGAGGAAAAAGGTGTTTCTTGTGTGTGTGTTTCTTGTGGCTGATTAGCTGCTCTCCCTGTGCAAAGGTCAGAGGGGGCAAGGTTTCTGTTGAGGCAGGTGATTAGCTGTGGGAGGAGCTTATCAGAGCTTGCAGGGCATTTAGATTTAGGGGAGCTAGTCTCAAACGTTTGTTGGGGGAGACCTAGGGCGTTTTTTTTTTGGGGGGGGAGTATTTGTCCTGTCTGCACGCTTCTTATGATCACCAATAGTCAGCATGGATTTCTGAAAAATAAGTCATGTCAGACTAACCTGATCTCGTTTTTTGACAGAATTACAAGCCTGGTAGATGAAGGGAACGCAGTGGATGTAGCCTACCTTGATTTCAGCAAGGCATTTGACAAGGTGCCCCATGATATTCTTGTAAAGAAGCTGGTAAAATGCGGTCTTGACTATGCTACCACTCAGTGGATTTGTAACTGGCTGACTGACCGAACCCAAAGGGTGCTCATCAATGGTTCCTCTTCATCCTGGAGAAGAGTGACTAGTGGGATGCCACAGGGTTCTGTCTTGGGCCCGGTCTTATTCAACATCTTTATCAACGACTTGGATGATGGACTCAAGGGCATCCTGATCAAATTTGCAGATGACACCAAACTGGGAGGGGTGGCTAACACCCCAGAGGACAGGATCACACTTCAAAACGACCTTGACAGATTAGAGAACTGGGCCAAAACAAACAAGATGAATTTTAATAGGGAGATATGTAAAGTATTGCACTTGGGCAAAAAAAATGAGAGGCACAAATACAAGATGGGGGACACCTGGCTTGAGAGCAGTACATGTCAAAAGGATCTAGGAGTCTTGGTTGCCCACAAACTTGACATGAGCCAACAGTGTGACGCGGCAGCTAAAAAAGCCAATGCAATTCTGGGCTGCATCAATAGGAGTATTGCATCTAGATCAAGGGAAGTAATAGTGCCACTGTATTCTGCTCTGGTCAGACCTCACCTGGAGTACTGTGTCCTATGATTCTATGATTCTATGATTCAACAGAAACCCTGCCCCCTCTGACCTTTGCACAGGGAGAGCAGCTAATCAGCCACAGGAAACACACACACAAGAAACACCTTTTTCCTCCTTCTTCAGCTGCTGCCCTGCAAGCTCATACCCTGCAAGTTTAACATACACTTCAGGTTACAGACTCTGCTTGTAGGCTTTTTAGCCTCGGGTGAGAAGAGCTTTGCGCCCGGAACAAGGAAATGGGAGTCAACAGACACTCAAGGAATAGTTTCAGAGAAAAAGCTTTATTCTGCCATCTGGGGTGGCAGAAGGAGCAAGTGTGATAGATTCACAAAACAAGCACGAGTTCACAGCCATTTGCATAGAGTATATATTCCCCTTCCAGTTCCCTCCCCTTTCTCCTCCTCAAGAGTCCTGCCCCATGACGAGTTTCCTGAGCATGAACAGAACGCTCCTGTCTTGGGACTCTTTTGGACTCTTGGCGCCCTTCCCAGGAAAGGGGGATGAGAAGCCTTGCGTTCAGCATGTCCAAGATATGTTTCTTTTCTCTTGCTCTATTGGCACAGTTCCCGGAAAGAAAAGTTGCAAGTTGAATGTACCTTTTGGCAATGTCAGCTAGCCTGAGAAGCGACCTTTGTTACAGCAGAGCGAAATGCTTCTGATGCTTAGCTAATGCCTTTTAGCTGCTGAGAAATTGATTTTGAAAAGCTTTGAGAAGCTTTGAGCCTGCTTTGGGGGGGGGGGGTGACTTCAGGCCTAGGTGGGGTCACCTGTCCTCACCTCCTTCATGCTAACCCAGAAATAATACCTCGGGTTAAGAACGTTGCTTCAGGATGAGAACAGAAATTGTGCTCTGGCAGCGTGGCAGCAGCGGGAGGCCCCATTTGCTAAAGTGGGGCTTCAGGTTAAGAACAGACCTCCAGAATGAATTCAGTTCTTAACCTGAGGTACCACTGTATATGGAATCCATTCTTTCAAATACTGTTCTTCTTTGGTGATAATTTGTAGCCAAGTAAGACTGTCTTCTGCGAACACGGTCTTAACAGTGAGTCCGTAAGTGACTGTGGAGGCCAATTCTGGATCCTCACCTCCTTCCACAGTGGGGACATTGGATTCCGGGCGGGAGTTGATCACTGTGAGAGTTTGCCAAGCACATGTCTTCCTTTCATCCTGAGTTTGAGCGTCTTCAAAGCACATGACATCTTTGGTAAAAGCTGTTCTCCAATTGGGGCACTCGCAGGCTAGTGTTTCCCAGTTGTCAGTGTTTATACTATATTTTTAAAGATTTGCCTTGATAGAGTTTTTAAACCTCTTTTGTTGACCACTAGCATTATGCTTTCCATTTTCAAGTTTGGAATAGAGTAGTTTCTTTGGAAGACAATAATCAGGCATCTGAACAACATGACCAGTCCAGTGAAGTTGATGTTGAAGAATATTGCTTCGACACGGGTGATCTTTGCTTCTTCCAGTACAGTCATACCTCATGTTACCTTTGCTTCATGTTACCTTTTTTCAGGTTGGGTCCCGCGGCGACCCGGAAGTACCGGAAAGGGTTACTTCTGTGTTTCGCCACTCGCGCATGCGTAGAAGCGCTAAATCGTGTCAACATGATTCATGGTGTCAACATGACTGCGATGTGTTACAAGTCATTAACTCCAAGCCTCATGGTCATGCCTCAGAAAACACAAATCACCCCAGCTTTTCAGAGCTGGCTATCGTGGCTTTAATCTTTGTGCATTGCTACACCTGATGGCTGAACCGTATAAAGCACTGACTTTTATATATCTATTTTCACTGCCAAATGTTACAGGGGGCCATTTTCCGCAGTTTGGCGCTGCTTTAAGTTTTCGGTTAGAGCGTCAGGTTTTCGGTTAGAGTGCCAAAGGCTCATTTTGTGGGGCGCTGTGAAACGTGCGGTTTTCACTGCTAAACATTGCACGGGCCATTTTGCCAGTGCTCGGCGCAGGAATCCCTTTCACATAATCTCTTATACATTTTAGACAGCACTTTTACATTATGCAACAGGTCTCTCTCCAGTTGTGATACTTGGCAAAATCTTGATCCTGAGAGTTAGGGTGCCGAGGGCTGATTTTGTGGGGTGCAGGAAAACATAGTGTTTTCACTGCCAAATGTTGCATGGGGCCTTGTTACAGCATATGGCTCTGCTCTGGAGTTAGTCGGACAACCCCAGATTTTTGGCGAAATCTTGAAACTACTGTTTAGTGTGCTGATGGCTCATTTTTTGCGGGGGGGGGGGGAGCTGTGAAACGTATTTTTACAGGGGCTCTTCCTGGAGTATCTTGAAACTACTGTTTAGTGTGCTGGTGGCTCATTTTTGGCGGGGAGGGGGAGGGGAGCTGTGAAACGTACTTTTACAGGGGCTCTTCCTGGAGTTTGGCACCGCTTTGGAGTTAATCGGATAATGTCATATTTTTGGCGAAATCTTTACCCTGCAGGTAAGGGTGTCGAGGGCTCATATTGTGGGGCGCCATGAAACGTAGTTTTTTCACTGCCAAATGTCACAAGGGGCCTTCTCCAAGCATTTGGCGAAACATAGTGTTTTCTCGACAAACGTTGCAGAGGCTTTCCCCCGCAGCTTAGCGCCCTTTGTAATGATTCCGCTGACCTTGGATTTTTGGCGATATCTTAACCCAGCAGGTTAGGGTGCTGAGGGCTCATTTTGTGGGGTGCTGGGAAATGTAGTGTTTTATTTTTTCCCCAAAAATTTTTATTGGTTTTTTCACAAATAGACAAACAAACATAAATCATAACCTTATTATGACTAATCTAATTAACATTTGTTAAGTGACTTCCTCGTATCCCCCGGTTGGATTTCAGTGCATATCATTTTAACAGTTTTCCAAATCAGTATTCTTATAAAATTAACTTAATCACTTAACATCTTTCTTACTTCCCAGTTCAGTATTAAACATATTAATTCATCACATACTACATATTTAAATCCCAAGCCTATCCGCTATATGCAAGCTTTTTCCAATTAATTTAACTTAACATATTTAACTAAATGGTCTTTGAATTTCATCCAGTCTTCCTGGTACTCCTCCTTCTGGTAGCGGACTCTTCCAGTCAGGTCGGCTAGCTCCGAAAAATCCATCATCTTCATCTGCCATTCTTCCACTGTTGGTACTTCTTGCGTTTTCCAATTCTTAGCTAACAAAATTCTTGCTGCAGTTGTGGCATACAAAAATAATTGATATTTTATTCTTGGTTTCTTCCCTTGTCAGATGAATCTGGAAGTATATTTTTGCCATTCTTTGAAGCATCCAGCACCGCTTGTCTCCGGGATTGATTGAAATAAAAAAAGGATTCTTGGCCATACATTCATCTTAATCACTGCAATTCTCCCCCATGGGACTGGGGGAGATTTCTGCAGCCCTGTGTGTCACCACTGTGCCGGAGGAGAAGGCTAGGCTTGGCCGGACTCCTCGCCTGCTCTCGCCCCTCTTCCCCTCAGCCCGCCAGAGGGGCCTTGGGGGGGGGGGGAGAAGTGGGGCAGGCGGAGCTGGCCGGCTCTCCCACGACGCCTCTCCCCGCCTTCTCCCGCCACAGCCCCCCCCCCTTCCAAAGGGGCCTTTTCCCCCGTGAGGTCATCTGCCCCCCCCGGCCCGTGCCGGTCCTCCTGTCTCCGCCCCCCCCGGCCCGCCTCCTCCTCCTCCTCCTCCCTTCCGGGCGCGCCATGGCGGCGGCGTCGGCGGGGCTGTGGCGGGCGGAGGCTCCGCTGGGCCGGGGCTCGTCGGCCGCCGTGTACCGAGCGCGCTGCCTGGGAGACCCTCGCGCCCCGCCGGCCGCCCTCAAGGCGTTTCTGCCGCCCGCCGGCGGGGAGGCGGAGGCCGAGGGAGGCGGCTACGGCTTCCGCAAGGAGCGCGCGGCGCTGGAGGAGCTGCGCGGCCACCGCAGCATCGGTGAGAGCGCGCGCGGGGGGCGGCGGGTTCCGGGCGCGGAGGCGAAAAGGGGCTTCCCTGGCCCGTCTGGGCTGGGCGGGGGTGGACTACATGACCCCTGGGACCCCCGTCCCCCAGCCTGGGTCTCCCGCAGCCCGGCGCGCTCTCCGGCCCCCTTTCTGGGGCACATCCTCCCCCGGGAGCAACCCGCTCTCCGGCCTCGCCCGCCATGGGCTGGGGCCAAACCCCAGAGCCCCTGGCGACCCGGCTCTTGGGAGAAGCAGGGAGCCGCGGGGCGGTTGTTTAGTGATTCCGCCGTCCCACAAATGGGGAAGCAGCCAGGGGGGCTTCATCCAGTGCCTGATGATGGTATTAGTGATTGATCCTGTGACAGGCAATGTCTGCTTTGCCCTTCCCATCTCCAGGACCAGAAGTGGCAAAGCCACTCAGGGGCCAGAAAGCTCCGATTCAGTGCATCCCATTTTGCAAGGGAGCAGCCACCGTGCTAAGGTTAAGCAGATCTGAATCTGACCCTTGTCCCAGGGGAGACCCCCTCCCCGGACATCACCTTGAGATGCATTGTGGAAGAAATGCAGGATATAAATCGGTTCACTAAATAAAATGGGTACATGTGCACAGCATGAGGAATCACTTGGCCAGCAGAGAGGGGAAAGGGTGTCCCAAAGATGTACAACATGGTACTGTAAGCAGTCCCCAACCTGTTGCCCTTCATCATCCCTGACCATTGGCCTGTGAGAGTTGCAGTCCAAGCCACTGGGAGGTCAAGCGGCTGGGGAAGGCCGGCACAAGTCTTGTTGAGTGTGTTCATTTTGTCTGAAGCCTGAGTGGGAAACAGACAAGCTCAGTGGCTTAGAGCATGGTGTGCTAAGACGCCAAGGCGGCAGGTTCGATCCCCCTCTGGGACAGCCTTGCAGGGGGCTGGACTAGATGAACCTCAGGCTGCCTTCCAGCGCTGCGAGTCTGTGATTCTAAGACTTTTGTGTAACATGCCTTGTTGCTTTGCTGAAGAGTGATACTTAAAACTTCCCAAAAAATAATAAATGTGAAATTTACCACTGCATCTCAAGGCAACTGTGCTTTGGCTTCTCACAGCTGCTGCCAGAGGTCAGCTGCAGATTACCATCACCTTATGGTAACTGCTTCTTAACCTCTTGCAATGAGCATGCAACCCTATGGCTGTCTTTGTTGAGAGACATACAGTGGTGCCCCACAAGACGAACGCCTTGCAAGACAGAAAACCCGCTAGATGAAAGGGTTTTCCGTTTTGGAGGCGCTTCGCAAAACGAATTTCCCTATGGGCTTGCTTTGCAAGACGAAAATGTCTTGCGAGTTCCTGCAGGGTTTTCCCCCTTTTTTCCCCCTTTTCCTAAGCCCTAAGCCGCTTATCAGCTGATCTGCTAATAAGCCGCTTATCAGCTGATTCGCTAAAAGCCGCTAAACCGCTAATAGCGCTAATCCACTAAGCTGTCAATGGGCTTGCTTCGCAAGACGAAAAAACCGCTATATGAAGAGCCTCACGGAACGGATTAATTTCATCTTGCGAGGCACCACTGTAGATGTTTACTACCAGGCCAGCCCCAGCTCCTCTTGCCCCCACACTGCCAGACATACTGATGGGAACTATGTGGCGAATGGTTGGCTCTGCGCATAACAGCATAAATCTACACCAAATGGTCAAGTGTAGCCCCCGTACAGCACAGAGCATAGCTGGTGGTAACTTACAATGGGGCTTGGACCAGAAGGAAACTGACTTGTTTCTGGGAACTGGTCCTGAGGAACAACCAGTGTTTCCCTCTAAAATTCCAAAGGCAAGAAGAATCACAACTAGGCAATCCATGAAGTGCATTCAGGCATCCACTGGAAATGCTGCAGCTTGGCATATCATACTTTGGCCAACAACCGCAATGAGTGAACCAAGTCTTGTTGCTGTGCTACAGGGGGAAAGATCCGGAAAATTGGGCAGCGGACAGGAGTTCAGCCAGACGGATTTCCTTCTCAAATGATGCCATATTGGACCCATGCAGAGTATCCAGGGTGTTTGAATTCATTTCGGTACCCATATTGCCAACCATGTTGGCAGTGACGTCCATTGCAGTAGAACTCTGCATGGATCCAGACTAGAATTTTATTTGGTGCTACCTAAAGACTGTTTCGTTGTTGACCTTATTTGTGCTGCATCCATTTTTCTTTGATGGCCACAGAGTTGGGGTAAGGATTCTCTTGAAGGTTAGAAGGTTAATCCCCCAAAAGAAACAAGCGGCACTTGCCTAGCTTTGGATTAAAATTATACCCAGGCCCAGATGCTCCAGGAAAAGTGCTGGAAACAACTGAATCTTGTATGTTCCAAATGCAGCTTTTTGTGGGAATCACTGCCTTAGCGCAGAACAGCTTCCGGGCACCAGTAGTGCCCCACCAAGTAACCCCTGCTGATCCTTTTGGGGTGTTTTTCTACTTGCAGTGACTCTGTACAGTGTGTTCACCGACTACCCTTCTGCCCAAGGCCCGTCGTGCTGCCTCTTGTTGGAGTTGCTGGACATCAGCGTGTCAGAGCTGCTGGCGCACTCCAGCCTGCATGGCTGCTCCATGTGGATCACCCAGCACTGTGCGCGAGACGTCCTGGAAGGCCTTGCCTTCCTCCACCACAGAGGCTATGTGCATGCAGACCTGAAGCCGCGCAACATCCTGTGGAGTGCGGAGGAGGAGGGCTTCAAGCTCATTGACTTTGGACTCAGCTTCAAGGAGGGAATTCAGGTTGGTCAAGCGTCATTGGAACCTTTTAGGCAAAAAGGTAATCAGAGAGGTGAGATGACTGCAGAAAATGCTGATTGGCTTTGGGGGCCCTTGTGCTGTGCACACGCACGCCGCTTTTGCCTTTTCTAAAGGAGGTGACACACTTTCAGAAACCGGCAAAAAATGCCAGACAAAAAGTGTGTGTGCACTGTAGCAAAAGAAAACACTTTCAGCTGTAAAGATATCTGTCTATGACCAGGAAATGGTTCCAAATTCTCTTTGATTAGAAACTTCACCCTGTGTATGTGTGTGTGCCCGTGGGGGGGTGGAGGGGGGTACATGCAGTGCTTTTATTAAAACGTATCCTGAAATCTTTACGGAAGGGATTGCTATTATTCTGCTCTGTGAGCATTGTTGCAGAATTGCTTGAGTACTTTGTACACATTTAAAAGAATGCTCTAGTTTGCTTATTGCTCGAAGGCACTGCTTCCCAAACTTTGGTCGCCAGTTGCTTATGGACTACAATTCCCATCATCCCTGACTACTGGTCTTGCTAGCTAGCGATGATGGGAGTTCTAGTCCAAAAACAGCTGGAGATCCAAGTTTGGGAAACACTGCTCTAAGCGGTGTGGCCCTGAGGTTTCCTGTTTCACACAGAATCATAGAATGGTAGAGTTGGAAGGGACCCCGAGGGTCATCCAGTCCATCCCTTGCAGTTCCTACGCATGTGTAGGAAGACACAGGTTTGCTGCACATGAGGTGAATTCCTTTCTCCCAAGCAGTCTCAGATGCACATAGGACTCATCCACACCTCTGATTGTCCCATGCTTTCTAGGCAGGGGTCTGAGCCTGTCGCTTTCCCCCACAAAAATCTGCTCTTGGCGCTACATCAGAAGAAACAGTAGTCCACAGAAAACCTAATGGCTGTTTGTTCTGGTTCAGCACTAAATGGTGAGTTTTCCCGGGGGAAAGCTTCAGGGCAAATGGAAGACTGAGCCCTCGGGGCCGCAAGGGGGGGTGGGGGTGGGACCAGGCTCTTACTGCTTTCAGAAATCTGCAGGAGGAGTGCTCCAGAGGTTTGGATGAGCCCCCAGTTAGCGTGGGTAGAACAAATTGCTCCGCCCCCCGAGTGTGTGAAAAGTGCCTACCAATTCCTCTGGTAGTGGAAGAGCAAAACTTCTGTAGTGCTCAGATATTTCTGCCCGGAAATGGCACAAATCAACATTTAAACATACACTGAGGTGGTTTTCCAGTGTGTTTCTTTTCAGAACCCCTTGAAACATTTTAAACTTAAATCACAAAACAGATTTCCTATGCAGCTGCTGAATTTTTCCTTGTGAATTTTTATATTTTGCTTCTATAAAAAAGTTTCTTGACAAATTCTTGGACTAGCAAAAGTTAAGCATTTCTTTGTGGTATCCTTTGGCTCTGCATGAAGCAGCCTAAGTGGTCGATTTCTCTGGACCACCATAAAACAAACTAGTATAAGGTTTTAAATCCACTGCAGTGCTTTGTTATGCTTTTAGACTTCTAAGCAAACTCTTCGTTCTCCCCAGGATGTGAAGTACATTCAGACGGACGGATACCGTGCTCCTGAGGCTGAGCTGCAGAACTGCCTCTCCAAGGCGGGAATGCAAGGCGGGACAGAATGCACTTCTGCTATCGATCTCTGGAGTCTTGGAATAGTATTACTGGAGATGTTTTCAGGAATGAAACTAAAACATACTGTCCAGTCTCATGAATGGAGGGTGAGGAGCTTTGCAGTAATTTTGCAGAGATATCAGTTAGCTTTTGAGATTTGCAGGCTTGGTGAATCAGAGGAATGCTGAATAACTTCAGTAAGGCTTTTGACAAAGTCCCCCAGGATATTCTTGCAAGGAAGCTGGTAAAATGTGAGTTGAACGAGGTAACTGTCAGGTGGATTTGTAGCTGGTTGAGCAAACCCAAAGAGTACACATTAATGGTTCCTTGTCATCCTGGAAATAAGGGATAAGCAGAGTGCTGCAGGGTTCTGTCCTGGGCCCATTGTTGTTCAACACCTTTATAAATGAGTTGGATGAAAGAATGGAAGGCATGTGTGTCAAATTTGAAGAGGACACCAAACTGAAAGGGGTGCAGAAGACAGAATCAGAATTCAAAATGACCATAACAGATTGGAAAACTGGACCTAAACTAACAGAATGAATTTCAATAGAGAGAAATGTCAGGCTCTGCACTTCGGCAGGAAGAACCAGATGCACAAATATAGGATGGGGCACACCTGGCTCACTAGCAGTACCTGTGAAAGGAATCTAGGGGGGTCTTATATAAAAATAATTTATTATTTATACCTCACCCATCTGGCTGGTTTCCCCAGCCCCTCTTAGTAAACCATAAGCTTAACATGAGTCAACAGTGTGATGCAGCAGCAAAGAAAGCTAACACTATTCTAGGCTGCATCAACAGAAGTCGAGTGCCCAGAGCAAGGGAAATAATAGTACCACTCAATTCTGCCTTGATCAGATCACACCTCATCTTTGATGGCAATTTCTCTTTGGGAGTTTTGAAACTCCTATTTGAAAAAGACAGCACCTTACATGGCTTGAATTTGCCTTGCTGGATAGATAAAATACTGAATGTTGCAGCTTTCCTGATGGGAGCCAATACCTTAACAGTCTGTGAAATAAGCAATCATTTGCTGGGGGAGGAGCGGAGGTGACACAAGCTGACATCAGCACCTGTCATAGGAATGTAATAAGCTGCCAGCTGAGGCCACAGATCCCTCAAATTCAATATTGTCATCACGGACAGGCAGCTGCTTTCTGGGATTTAAGGCAGCCTTCTTCCCCGGCCCTGCCTGGAGATGCCAGAGCTGGAACACAGCATGCAGAGTGGGAGCTGCACCTCCGAGCCATGAGCTTTTCCTGTAATGTAGGGTTTATATAATTGCATTGCTATAAAGTTACAGTTTGCACAACCCTTCGTCCCTTCCATGGGTACCTTTGCAGTCTCCCAACACGGTGACTGCAGCTTCGCACAGTTCTCAGCCAGGTGTGTTGTACTTTCTTTCAGGGGAGAGATAGGATATCCCTACCCACTAGCACAATCATAGGTCTGGAGCATCCTCAGGCCTCCATCCCCACAATGCAGATCCCAGTGCATCTCTCCCAGAGAGCCTGAGTGAAGAATGGGAGTGGCCTCAAAGGCACCTGGGTGGTGTTAGGAAGTGATGTAAGCTTTAGTGGAAGAAAGGAAGAAAACTCCAACCCAGCAGGGTACCTGATCTGCCTCTAAAGTCAGCAGATGAAACATACGTCTACACTCTCCCAACTTGGAACAGCCCAGGGCATGTGGTGTTGGTGACCGAGTACAAGCACAACTGGGGGCTCTAATCCCTGGTGCAGATGGCTGAAGAGAAGGGAGGAGCATCAACTAATTTTAGGAATGGGTAGAATTGCCCTGGTTTGCTTTGTGTCAGTACTGAACCCACCATGGAATAGGTGTTACGGAGCAATTTACTGCGGCAGGCTTAAGGGGGGGGGGCTTACAGCAGTAGCTGGCTCTGCTACAACCTCAGGGAACTCTGTTCAGATTGTTCAGAGTAAATACAAGATGGGTTGGGGGTTTTTTCCTTCTAAGAGATTTTCATCCCACCTCTTCTTCCTAGGAAAATAGTTCTGCCATTATTGAGCACATTTTCGCCAGCAAAAGTGTAGTGAATTCTGCCATCCCTGCCTATCACCTCAGAGACCTCCTCAAAAGGTATGTTGCCTGTTAGCTTCTGCAATGTTTTCTTCCTCTGGGGTTTTGCCCTGCCGCTCTAGCTCAGCCTCTGGATTAAAGTCAAACAAAGGGGGAGTTCCATTGTTATCTACGAAGGCTTTTGAACAAGAGGGACTTTCTGCCTCTGGTGACTCTCCCTTAACCTCAGCAATGCTGCATATAATAAATAGGATTGTTAGGTCCCAGCCCCAGCTTTTCCTCTCTTGGGCTTCCTTAATACGGCAGATACAAAACCAGCATTTGCCTCCCATAAGGGCCCTTATGTGTTTCATCACTTAAAGGTAAAGGTAAAGGTACCCCTGCCCGTACGGGCCAGTCTTGACAGACTCTGGGGTTGTGCGCCCATCTCACTTAAGAGGCCAGGGGCCAGCGCTGTCCGGAGACACTTCCGGGTCACGTGGCCAGCGTGACATCGCTGCTCTGGCCAGAGCCAGAGCCAGAGCCGCACACGGAAACGCCATTTACCTTCCCGCTGGTAAGCGGTCCCTATTTATCTACTTGCACCCGGATGTGCTTTCGAACTGCTAGGTTGGCAGGCGCTGGGACCGAGCAGCGGGAGCGCACCCCGCCGCAGGGATTCGAACCGCCGACCTTTCGATCGGCAAGCCCTAGGCGCTGAGGCTTTAACCCACAGCGCCACCTGCGTCCCTATGTTTCATCACTTAATGGATGCTAAAATCACTACCGCTTATGTGAATGGAAATTGGTTGTTAAAAGGCAGCGGCTGGGCAAAGTCTTGCTTGGGATGTGGGAGAGATAGTAGATAGTAACCAGGCTAAGGTATGCCAAAATACTATATAATTTATTTTGTATCATATCGGCCCTCATTTTTTGTCATTCACCTACAGTTTACTTAACTCTTTTCAGTTGCTGTGGAGAACAGTAATAATTGCTAGCTCAGGCAATGTGTATTTGCAACTTTCTCCTTTCAGTCGTCTTTTAAATAAGTAAGATGAAGGTTTAAAAAAAGTAACCAGGGGTCAAAGCCCCACACAAATCAGGAAATTGTGCAATAGATTCATGAAACAGTCATCCTTGTGTAAATAGGACTAGCTAGAAGGTTTCACCAGTAGATTAATTGATGAGACCAAATTGTGTTTGGTGGAGCTGTGAATTTGCAGTCTGCTTGTTTGGTTTTTTGAGACTATTTTGGTAATAATATTTATGGGAAATAAAATACTAAAGATGAGCTTTCTTTCCAGCAACATGTAGTAAGTTACCTAATTTGCTTGGCATAACTCAGTATGTAGAATCTACGTCCTGGGGAGAACCAGTGTCATGGCCATTCATCTTTAAAAGAGAAAGGCAGGAGAAATGTATATGTTGCTTTGTGTTCCAGTAGCACACTTCCACAGAATGGCACTCAAGGGAACCTGCAGTGCAGCCAAAATAAAATTACTAGCAAATGACCACTGAAATACATAATAAGGTTTATAAAATGAGCATCACCATAAAGCCATAGAATTGGGACAATGAAAGCTGTGGTGTCATGCTTTCTCCAGAACCTGGTGTGCTTTTGCTATTCTTCTAGAAATCAGCTTGGATGCAGCTTGAATGGTCTCCCTGTGGGGAGCATCTCTGGAACTTGCTTGTACAACAAAGACTCCTTTTTGCTTTCCAGCATGCTTCGCAAGGACCCACAGGAAAGAGCCACTGCAGCAAAGGCCTTGTGCAGCCCCTTCTTCAGCATTCCTTTTGGTAGGGTATAGAACATCTTTCATTTCTCTGGCCACAAATAACGCTTGCCTAACTGGCCCTGACTCTGTTCATTTCATTTTGAGATTTTCTATCCATTCTCTGCATCAAGTTTAAGCTGGTTAACATCTTAAAAACAACATTTGTCCTTAAGAGGGACCCTCTGGCCATCTTGTGGACTCCTAAGGGTATGTTTTCAATTAACGTTTCCTCCTTTCACACTCCTCCCATGTGCCATTTTAAATGTCTGAATCGGGCTTAGCCCCATTTCACGGATGTCGGAACCCAACATTACAAGGAGAGTTTTTTTAATCATTTTTATTTATTAGATTTATATGCTGCCCTTCATCCCAGGATCTCAGGGCGGTTCACAAGGTAAAAATACAAGGTAAAGAGGCATTGTATGTGATAAGGCAAGGTAAAGAAAGACAAACTTTTTAACTCTCTTTGAGAATAGGATTGAGTAGGTTGCAGCAACTTGCATCCAACCATTTCTAATTTCTCTTTGATATAATGATCACCTTACATTGCTTTAACAGCCCCCCATATTGAAGATCTGGTGATGCTTCCAACTCCAGTGCTAAGACTGCTAAATATTTTGAGCGATACCTCTCTCCAAAATGAAGAAGAATTTGAAGGTTGGTACATCTTGATGTAGCTCCTTATCCTTCAGCACGCTACAGAACCTACTAGGAAGGGGGATGGCTTGAGATGCACTGGAAGTGGGACAATACTGAAATCCTGAGCCAATGTTTTAGGGCAGCCCACCATGCTTTAGTTGAAATTGGGCATTCACCAGCGTCTAACAGAAGTATGGAGTTGGGGACACAGTTGGGTACCTACAGTAGAGATCATAGAAATTTTGCCTGAAAGCCATCTAGCTTTGGCAGGTCCCCATTATGCCAGACATTTGCAGTGTACAGGAGTTGGGAAACGGATTTTGCATTGAAAACCCTTAAGGCTGCTGGAACATATTTGCCGCCCTTTGTGAAAAAGAATCTGCGTATGGCTAGCTCCTTTTGAAGGGAGGTTTGCCAGTGGTGCTTCCAAGATCCTGTATGATGGAATGTGAGCCCTAGATAACTGAAGTATTTTATCTGTTCAAGGATATGGCCACCCAGCACCCATTTAGACTGGGAGAAACTTCTTTCAAATACTAAAATTTTGGATTTTTCATAATTAATGGATAAACCATTTCCATAACAGTAATCAGAAAACTTCCTCAGCAGATATTTCAAACCCGGTCTGGAATGTGAGATGATGGCCGTGTCGTCCGCATGTAACAACAAAGGGGGTCCTTCTCATTCCTATTTTTGGAAGGTGTCCATCTGGGTCCATTAAGCTCTCTTCTAGTGTGGGGGCCAAAATGCATCCCTGTCTCAAACCCCCCCCCCATGTCATCTCAACACTGTTTGATAACTGTCCCTGTTGACCACATCGGACCTGCAGTTTGGTTCCATTGTACAGGGCTTTTATAAGAAAGAGGAGTCGTTTGTCCTGCAAAATCAGATTTAATTTGGACCATAGCTGGGATCTGGGGATGGAATCAAACACTGATTTCAGATCTATGAAGGCCACAAAGAGCTTACCCTGTAGAGGCCTGGTATACTTCTCGGCTAGGAAGGACAGCATTACACAGTGGTCTGATGTTGAATGGTTCTCACGAAAGGCTGCCTGGGCTTCAGATAGTATATTATGTTCATTTAGAAAAGTTGTCAGTTTGTTACTGAGGAATCGGGCATACAGCTTCCCAATTATTGAAAGCAGGCTAATTGGCCTATAATTGGAGGGTAAGTTTGGGTGGCCTCTCTTAAAGATTGGGACTACTATAGCATGTTTCCAGCTATATGGTACTTTGCCCAAGTTATTTACTACTGTAAAAAGTGCTGTCAGAAGCGGAGCCCACCAGTGCTGGTTTGATGTGATCAATTCGGGGGATAAAGACTTTCCCTGGAGTCTTTCTGCTCTTCAGATTCCCAATTAATGTATAGACTTCCTCCACAGTAACCGGCCTCCGCTGAGGGAGCAGTGACAATTCTGCCCTGTCATCATCCTGAAAGCTGGAAGGGAGGTTTGGATTTTCCATAAATATATTTCTGAAGTGGTTCTCCCAAACCTGAGCTGGAATGACACAGCTGGGGGCTGAAGAGCTATTTTTCACTGAGTCGGAGACCAGTTGCCAAAAGAGTCTAGTTTCATTGTTTAGTGAGGCATTCAATAGCAGGGACCAGGAATTTTGTTCGGACAGCCTTTTTTTTTTTTTTTTTTGAGGCCAAAAGGGCCTCAAAATTTTGAAATTTTGAATTTTGAAATTAATTTTGAAATAAGATGGAGGTAAGTACCGTATTTTTCTCTCTATAACACGCAGATTTTTTCTCCTAAAAAGTAAGGGGAAATGTCTGTGCGTGTTATTGAGCAAATGTGTGGTCCCTGGAGCCGACTGGCACGAGTGCAGGGGCAAAAATCAGGCAAAAATCAAATCACGCGTCAAGGAGGAAGGAAGCCTGAAGAGAGGAAGCTGCTGCTTTCCTGCATTCTGCCTCAGGGTCTTACTGCCCACCCTGTTCTGTTTCATTGCTGTGTTTGCTCAAACGGAACAAAGAGCAGGGGAAAGGAAAGGATCGTGTCCTTCCTTCTAATTTCTCTCCGTGCTCTAATGCTTTCTAGGGACTCACAGGCAGTCGGAAAACATGCAGGTGGGAGAGAGAGAGAAGGGGGGGGGCTGGCTTGGGTGGGTGGGGGGAAACTTTTGCCTTCCTTTCCTCCCTCCTGTTAAACCCCTCTCCTGCATTCTTAGCCAGCTGCTTCTCTGCACACCCCTCTCATGCTCCTTGTCCCTTCTGTGTTTTACCTTCCCTCCCCACTTAAAACATGGTTACAAAGCATAGATCCATATGGATCCTTAGGATCTTTGCATTGGGTCACCCCAAATTCACCATCAGATCACATAGCCTGTCCATGGCTACAGCCTGCACCAAAAAAATCACGCACCCACTGTTGCCTGGGACCACAAGGGTGCAAAAACGTGGTTACAAAGCACAGATCCACAGGGATTCTCAGGATTTTTGCATTGGGTCACCCCAAATTCACCATCAGATCACATGTCTGTGGCCACAGCATGAAGCACAAAAATGATACATCCACTGTTTCATTCTGAATTCCCCCCCCCTTGTTTTCCTCCTCTAAAAACGATGTGCGTGTTATGGTAGGTGCGTGTTATAGAGCGAAAAATACGTAATTTAGTCCAGCATTTCTATAGGCCAAATAAGTGTTCCTTAAGGCTTCCTTCTTTGTACGGCACTCTTGGTCAAACCAACAGCGCCCTTTAGCAGTGTGGGGCTTGCTGGCTGAGTTTATGTTGACAGAGATCACATCCTGCAAGGACTCAATGAGATTTTCGTAAGCCGTCAGGGAAGAATCTATTGATAAATTGTTTATTATAATTGATCTTAACTTAATTGCAGTTTCTGAATTCAATCTATTCTCAACTGCAATTGCTATCTCAGGTGTCCATTTTTTTCTGCACAATGCTGGATCATTTGCTTTATCTATTTCCTCGTGTTCTATGTTAAACCTGGACATAATTTGTTGACCCCTATATGTTATGAAACATGCAATTTGTGGCAAAAAAATATGTTATTGATTATGTTTGTTTGTTTGTTGCCCTTCCTTCAAGCAGCTTAGGTAAGTGGCTTAGTCTTGCAAGAACCTTGTGCAGCAGTTGCTCTGGAGGCAAGCAGGCATTCTGCAAACAGGATTCCTGGGTCCTTCTGTGCCAGTCTAGCCAATATGCTACGCTGGGTCTTTGCTATTTATTTTCTGTTGTCTTCTCAATTCCACAGATATCGTGGATGACATAAGAGAAGAATGTTGCAAATATGGACGGGTCGTGTCCCTGTTTGTTCCGAAGGAAAATCCAGGCAAAGGCCATGTAAGTGCTTGGGCAGTCAAGATTTGTGTGTATGTTTCATCTTTGAGGTTTTGGTCTAAGGCTGCACTGACCTCTCCTTTTACAATGACAGCTGAGTGAGGCACATACTGAGGCTTCCTGATACAACTCCTGTCTTCTATCTTGCATAGAGAGAATGATTCTCTTATAAATGGAAGCAGATTTTTTTTTTAAAAAAATCAGATTTTGTGTGTGTGTTTGCATTTGTCTCTCTGGGAATCTTGGAATACTTTACTGCTTGTATATATCTCTAAAATAAAATTGTATACTATTGCATTTCAGACTTGGAGACAGTATTTTAGTAGCATTATCTATTAATGCAGTATGCCTCTGAAATGCCACACTATTAAGACAATAAAACAATAGAAATGCACCTCCATTTAAGTTTTTCAATATTACCTTCTATACTTTATTCAGAGATTCTGGTAGCATCATCTAGTGTTATATTATGTCTTTTAAAAACCACACTACTGTAGTGTACCACACTTACATTTTGCAGAATTAAATCATTTTACAATCTTTCCTTATCAAATAAATGTATACCATTTTAATGTATTTTTCTCCTTAGTATTTAACAAAGGTAGTCTACCAGTTTCTGGGAGGTGTCTTGCCTGTCCTGGAAAGCAAGAGGGCAAGGGGGCAAAGGAGACTGACATTCCTCCTGCTTCTTTTCAGGTCTTTGTTGAGTATGCAAATGCTGCGGATTCAAAAGCTGCCCAACGAGCACTGACTGGGAAGAGTTTTGACGGCAAGTTTGTTGTGGCGACATTTTACCCACTGAGTGCCTATAAGCGAGGGTATCTTTACCAAACCATGCTTTAGTCTGCAGCAGCGGTCAGGAGAGACGCACGTATCCAAAGCTGCCTTGCTTTGCCAAAGTATTTTCCTGCCACGAACTCCATCTGTACTCCTCCTTTCTCATTCTGTGGTTGGCAAGAAAAAGGCCCAGGTGTTTCTTTTTTGTTGCAATGAAATCAGCCTCCTTCTTGCCTTTGATTTACTCTACAGTAACCAAAATGCTATGAAATGGATGTTGGAGATTGAAGGTGAAGAAGAATTCAGTGGGAAAGAAATAGAGGCACAAGGCAGCGTTGGGGGTTATGGCACCGAACTTAGAGATGCCAGGCATTGAATGGTTGCATGGAGGGTTGCTCCGTGAAGCAACTCCGGAGTTCCTTGTGCCACAAGCAGAGAAGCAGCAGAATGTGCCATGGAGGACACGCATCCGGATGAGGCTTTTAATCTGCCTTCAAACAATTTTATGGGGAGAACAGATAACATTGTCAGCCCACTGTATTCCTCCCATGTTTCCCCAGCACTTCCTCCTCCTTGTCTTCTTACCTCAGATAGTCTGTTAAGGAGGGGAAAGTGGAACAGGAGGGGGGGGGCAATGGGTGCCATTTTGAGGCGTTCCTCCTTTCTCTATTGTTTCCAGTTTCAGAGACTTTCCAAGTCCCTATCCTTGATCTGTGGGCTCTCCACCTTAATTAATTGCTTCTTGGAAAGAGGTTTCCCCAACCCACACCCTTCAGTTGGCTATTTAATCAGTAAGTTACACTGGAAACAGTAGCACTTGCTTTAAAGTAGAAATGTTTCTAGCTATAGTCCTGTAAGGCTGCCGCCTTCTAGCTGTGTGCTGCAAGCGCTGCTCTTCTTTTCTTTTCACAATTTTACTATGGTCAAATAGTGAAAGTAACAAACATGAGAAATCAAGCTGGCAAGCTCTCTAGCCTGGTTGTGAAACTGGCTGTTTGATAAAGATCAGATTGTGAAACTGGTTAGGCTGCAGAGGGGGCATTTTCAAGCAAAGTCCACAGGACTTTCAGCCCAATCTGTAGCTGTGTTTATTCAGAAGTAAGCTTAGCTGCAAACCTCTTGCCCTGTGCTACAGGAACTCTTTTTAAAAGCAACTACTTTTTCAAAAACTTTGCAATTGTGCTATTTAGAAAACGGTAGAAAAAACCCACAGAAAGTGAGGTGCTAAAATGGCACAGAGATGCAAGCACCTCAGAATGTCAGGAGAAGGGTTGGTGGCCACTGGTGAGGGCAGGGAAAGGCAAAGGAACAACACAGCCCACCCTAGGGATGGAACGTAACAAGATCTACATACCCAAAAGAGCACAAAGCCTGACACATCTAGTGGGCGGCCAACTGCAATGTCACTTGTATCTTATAATGGAAGAACCACAATGGGAGCACCCAAAACACAAAATCCCAGCCAGCTTTCAAAGCCTTCACACCCTGGGACTGAACATGTTAGGCTGTATCTGCAGAGACTTAAAGGAAAATCCTCAGCCACAGTGTAACTCACATTAAAAAGAACAGGATTTCTGCCCTAAAAATAGGGGATCTGAGGCAAGGTAGGGTCACCCAGATGATTTGGCTATATAGAAGTTGAAGCTAGACAATAGACCGGAAGGCTGCATTTGTGGCATCTAGCCATTCCTTTGTAATCCAACAAAGCCTTTCTTCCAGGAAGAAGGTGAGAACCAGTGAAGGCACCTTTTGGCTCCCTAAGTGTAAGCCCAAATAGAAAAGTAGACATTATCTCTAAAATGCTGCATTAGAAAGAGCCCTCATTTTCAAGTAAATCCTGGTTTGTGTACACTCAAGTGGATATTTCAGGTCCTGATCAATTGCAGCTCCTGTGATAGGGCTCGTTGAGCTATGAGCCTTCTCTCTATCTAGTAAGAGACTTGTGGGGAGGTGGTTTTGTTTTGTTTTACAGTCTCTGAGAAATTGCCTGTTTGTGTCTTCCCAGCATCATCTGCTAATAGTTAGGCAGGTGCCTACAGAAAGGATTTAATTCTGCTCGCATGATGATATTATGGGGTGTTGTCCAACCAGTGGCGTAGCGGGGTGCAGGGGGGGCCGGCCGCACCGGGCGCAACATCTGGGGGTTAGGGAAATCCACGGGTTAGGGGGCGCAAATCCATGGGTTAGGGGCGCAAATTACTTGCCTTGCCCCGGGTGCTGATAACCCACGCTACGCCACTGTGTCCAACCAGATTCTTCCTGGGAGGCTTTCTGTAGAGTTACTTTCCTGAGCCAGTTTTAAACATGTTTTTAAGAGAAGAGTCTTTGTTCTGCTAGAAATGCTTGAAACTTCTGAAATTTGACTACTGGACCTGCCTTCTCAAGGCTCCCCAGTTCCCAGCATCTTATGCATGCTTCGCCTCTGCTTTCACTGCTGCTACCGAGAATGGAAGGCACCCCAGTTTGTGGCAGCAGTTTGCCTTGCTCTTAATCCACCTTGACCCCGGCAGCCTCTCTTCCCTGCATGAGGCTCCTTCACTTCTTGGTTTCTCAAAAGTTATGCAGCATTTCTGACAGAGTTGACCTGGGCAATGGTAGGAAAACAAGAAAGAGACGTTTTAAACGTCTCACCCACTCCTTTTAGAAAATACTTGAATTTTTTTGTAATGTCTTCAGAAGCTAGCAGAAAGGGGTGGGGGTGTATGCATATATATATAATTAGGATTCTCTTGTGGCAAATTTATTCCTGGGTTTTGCCTCCTTGCCTTTCTGAGCTATGAATTATTTAAGACGGGATATTGTCTGCACTGACAATTATACTGATATTGTTGAGTTTGTTTGCCCTACGTAGCGTATCTGATAGAGATTTTGGGAGAGTGACATTCCTGATTCTGGATGGGGAAGCGAACGGCATCCACAGCCTCCAAGTACCTCAAGTCTTCTATGAAGAGTTTGTGCAGTCTTGTCCTCTCACCTTCATAATTCACCTGGGTTTCAGTGGTCCTGCCCCTTTCAGTCTTCGTGACTTGGTTAAGTAGAATGACTGTCCAAAATGTCTACCGTCACCCCCCCCCCATGCTTTACTGCCTGAGCTTGGACTTGGCAGGGAAATGTTGCTGAGCTGCTCCTCTCTTAGCTGAGGGGGCATCTATTTTGAGCACATTTTAAGCCAGAACTGCAAGAGAACTTGAAGGTCATGGGGCTTGTGGGCAAGGACAGGGGCTCTGTCCAAAGACCCGTTCGTAGCTTTGCACACATCTGCCCTGGAGTCCATTTTTGGTTGTGGCCTGCCTCCATCTCTCTGCCCCAAGAAAGACAATAGCACTGCCTGTCTGGCTGGACTTGACTGTTCAAGAGCGTTGACATGATTCCTTTGCAAACTGTTCTGTAAACATACGTCTTCTACTCAGATTATTTAAGGAGATCATGTGCTCTATGCACCATTGCTCAGCAGCTCAAAAGATGAATGTACAATTTTAATTGAAAAATAAAGTAGATTTGTTCTGATGTTAACCAAACTACCTTTTATTACGGGCTGATTTGTGAGAGGGAAATTGGACTTCCAAACTGCATTGGAGATGAGTGGTAGAGGGAACCCAGGCCCTAATCTGTGCCTGACAGTTTTTCAAAAATGATCCTAGCATGTATGTTGTGCTTTTAAGTATTCAAATCACTTCACATATGTGAACATGCAGCGGAAACCAGAGTCTTGCTGTCCAGCATCTGTTGGGGACAGAACCTGTGAGTTCATTCCCCCGACTTGGATGCTCTGGATAAAGCTTCATTGGGGGCAAAACTACAGTGCTGTTAAATTTGTCAATTGCAGTTTCTGGTTTCCTCCCTCATTTCTTTAGCATTAAATAGCAACCACTTGGATATCTGATCAGAATTGTGAGACGTGGGCATTAACTCTTCCTTGTGTTCCCACATCCACTGTGGGAAACACAGAAGGGAAGAGCTGCTCTTTCATGTTTTGTTTGGCCTTTGAGCTTCCCCACTGATCGCCATCAGGGAATCACACACCTGCTAAAAATAAAGATGGATTCAAGTGATGTATTCAGCACTGCATGTAGGTGACTAGATCAACCAGCACAATGAAGTTCCATCAAACTGGGGGGTGGAATGTATTTTTTTTTTGGGGGGGGGGATGCCTTTAACTGACAATGGAGCTTCCAGAAAAGTTTAGAATTTGCACCTAAGAATGGCTTTTTCTAAAGAATTCAGCCCCCTCCCCATATTGCTTTCTGGAAACAATGTGAATATTGTCTTGTCCGGGGCGGGGTGCACTGCTCACACAGCCTCTGATGTTCAGATTTCAAGCTACAGGCAGCCTGGGTGCCTAGAACTGGTACCCCTTTCAGCTTCTATCACACTCTTGGCAGGCCCAGGACTGACTGACACCCACTGATTTCAGTGGGTCTGCTAGAACATTTTAACAGGAGTTACAGTGTCTGGTCTGGCATTGGTTTCAAGGTTGTTCTTTTAATCATAAAATATACAAAATCAAATCAAATACTCCAGAGTTTTCAATAAAATTACAAGCCACTATTTCATAAGTTAAACATATACCGTATTTTTCTCTCTATAACACGCACCAGACCATAACACGCACGTAGTTTTTAGAGGAGGAAAACCAGAAAAAAAATATTCTAAACGAAATAGTGGATATATGATTTTTGTGGTTCATGCGGTGGCCACAGGCATGTGATCTGACAGTGAGTTTGGAGTAGCCCAATGCAAAAATCCTGAGGATCCATGTGGATCCATGCTTTGTAACCACGGAGGAGGGAAGGAAGGGGAACCATGGATCCTCTGCTCACGACTGAGGCAGATCCTCCCGCCACCCGCAGGCATTCGCTCCATAACATGCACAGACATTTCCCCTTACTTTCTAGGAGGAAAAAAGTGAGTGTTATGGTGCAAAAAATACGGTACATTTTCTAGTCCCATGAATATCTCAGCAAGTCCCTCCCTGCTGCTAGGCAAATATCAGATTACACACTTAAGATGTTGGGATAAAGGAGCAACAACCTGCAATCTCTGCCGCCTTGGAGCTGAGTGTGTGCAAGAGGCCAGCATAGGCTAGATTCTCCCTCTTCTATCCCCCCCCCCCGAGCGATGTAGCCTCCTGTGTGATTAGGACTTCTGGACAAACTTGCCACATTTGAGTGATGGTCTGGTTGGCCCTTATAAGTGTATTGCTCAGTGGTGGGTTTTGGAGGTTTCCCCCTAAAGGACTATCACGACTATCTTTGCTTTGTATGTTTATGAAACAATTCTGAATCTAGTTATTTGGAGCAGGATTTACAACCAGAGAAAGATGCTTTCTCACCAGCTGAAGGTAGACTTTGCATTTAGATGGTTGCTTCTTCTCCAACCATTAGGTAATAGTGTACCATTTGGGTTTCACTGACTTTATTTACCTAGGACGCTCTAGACCATTCTGTAGATGATCACTAGATGGAAATCTGATGCAGCTGAGCCAAAGCCGATCAGTCGGTAGTCGCTTGCTGTCCAGGCCTGAAGCTAATTTCAGAGGTTAAGGAAGTCCTTCGTGGCTCTCTCTTTAACAAACTCTCAGGCTAGCACTCTCTCTCTTTGCCTTTTGCTTCTGATTCCAAACTTGCTTTCTGACAGAGTTGCTGCAACTACAAAACAAAACAACTCGTTCTTTACAAAAGGACAGTTTTTTCCAAGCACATTCCAGAGGATGCTCCGGTTGGCCTCCTCCACCAGATGAGCAAAACAGAGTACTGCCTCCCAATGTCATGAGCCAGAGGCGCAGACTCCCCCCCCGCCCCAGCCTGGAACTTCCTCTCCATGCCCTGCAGCTGAGATGCTTCTAAAGTGAGCAAGTTCTGCGGGTTCCTCCTCTGTGGTTACGAGGCTGCTCACTATTGTCAAAAAGCAAGGCAGCCATGTTGCTCCCTTGGGAGCAGAGAGATGCACAAGAAGAGCCAGGTGATATGTCAGGAAATAATGAGCAAGGTGTTGAGTTCTTCAGAGTTCCTGAAGTTAAGAATTTAGAAACGAGTTTACTATTTTGTGACATTTTTGTTGGTTTTCATAAAGCTATTGCCTTTCTGTGGTGTTTCAGGTGATGGTTCTCCTACCTTGCCCGAAATAATATGTTAAGATTTAAATATTGATCAATGTTTATTTGTCCATTTTTATGGCACAGCCAAAGAACAATACAATAATGGAGTTTTGGAAAATATGGTACTGCGTACCATGGATCCGTGGGGAAGCCATTTGTGGGTCCTCGCTATGACAGTCAAGACTGAGTAGGTGTCAGATTAAAACACATCATATAGACTTGCTGATTTTTATTTTTATTTTGGTTTTTGGTTTGTTTTTTTTAACCAATTTGCCAAAACTTTAAAAAGATAAAACCGCAGGGAAATCTTCTGCCAAGTTCAAGATGAGTTGCAGGAGGGAGACTGGAAGCATTCAAAGGATTATCCTGGTCATCATGAGGGTGAGACCAAACGGATCTGACCTAAGAGGAGTGTAGGAAACAGAGGAGGGAAGGCGGCGAGCGCCCCAGAGAAAAGAACTGCTGGGAGCAGAAGGCCCAAGGAAGGCTTGCATACCAGGGGAGAGAAACCAAAGAGGTGGCAGGGAAATGACTGGGGTTCCATCCAGACAGGTGCTGGGAGGCAATGCCGCTACAACTTGTAGTGATGTTGAGGAGTGACTTGCCAGCGTATCTTCAGGGCCTTCGCTTGCTAATGCTTTCCATTGCTAGGAAAACAAGAGTGCTCAGCCTTTAGGCATGCTCATCGTTGGCAACCAGGAATTCCACACAGACCGGTGGAGCGGAGACAGCACCCTGTCAGAGCCTCTGCACCAAGGAGGCAAGGGGAGCGAAGCAACCACCTTGGGAGCAGGATCCAGCCTCCAAGGAATGCATTGGCCACTACTGCTGCCACTCTTTATGGGCTCAGAAGCCCTCTGGGCAAATGGAGGTGGCAGGGCATGGCTGAAGAGGTGCATCTCTGTGGCCCAAGACCCCAGCAGATGCTATGAAAGGGGTGTGGAGGAAAAGAGAAGGACCCTCTTCCCCACCCCCATGGCCTGGTAAGAGGGGAGAGAACAGAAAAGCAATGGCGGCGGGGTGTGTGTGGAGGCGGAACAAAAACAGCCTTAAAAGTCAGGTGAGTGTGGCTCTGCCCTTTGTAGTTGTTTATGAGCCCCTCTTGTAGCCCTGCCAAGATTCCGAAGCCCCCAAATATCCCAAGCCACACTCCATTTTTTCCTGTCACCCACAAGGACACATTTCCAAAGACAGACCCTCCAAGTGTCACTGTTTTCCAGGAACTGTCCTGGATTTACAGAAGCCCTCCTGGTTTCTGATTTGAATCTGGAACATCCTGCTTTTCCTTAGGACATCCCTATTTTCATTGGAGAAATGTTGGAGGGTATGGAGTTATGAGAACCCCCAAGCCGTCTGAAGGCAGCTCTGTATAGGGAAGTTTTTTAATGTTTCATGTTTATGAAAAATATTATTATTATTACTACTACTACTACTGCTACTACTACTACCACCACTGCTGCTACTACTACTATCATTATTGAATAGGACATCCCTATTTCTCATCCTGGAGAAGAGTGACTAGTGGGGTGCCACAGGGTTCTGTCTTGGGCCCGGTCTTATTCAACATCTTTATCAACAACTTGGATGATGGACTCAAGGGCATCCTGATCAAATTTGCAGATGACACCAAACTGGGAGGGGTGGCTAACACCCCAGAGGACAGGATCACACTTCAAAACGACCTTGACAGATTAGAGAACTGGGCCAAAACAAACAAGATGAATTTTAACAGGGAGAAATGTAAAGTATTGCACTTGGGCAAAAAAAATGAGAGGCACAAATACAAGATGGGTGACACCTGGCTTGAGAGCAGTACATGTGAAAAGGATCTAGGAGTCTTGGTTGACCACAAACTTGACATGAGCCAACAGTGTGACGCGTCAGCTAAAAAAAGCCAATGCAATTCTGGGCTGCATCAATAGGAGTATAGCATCTAGATCAAGGGAAGTAATAGTGCCACTGTATTCTGCTCTGGTCAGACCCCACCTGGAGTACTGTGTCCAGTTCTGGGCACCACAGTTCAAGAAGGACACTGACAGGAAGATGAAAAACTGGAGAAGTACTGATATGCAGTTGAAAATAGAACCAAAAGGGCCCATGGAAGGAGGGAAGGTCTTTGGAGGTCTTTAAGCAGAGGCTTGACAACCATATGTCAGGAGTGCTCTGATGGTGTTTCCTGCTTGGCAGGGGGTTGGACTCGATGGCCCTTGTGGTCTTTTCCAACTCTATGATTCTATGATTCTATTTTCATCTGAAAAATGTTGTAGGGTATGTATGCAATGCCTAAGAAACCTCAGTCCATCTTTTCTTCTTAGCCAGTCATAAAAACCACTGGCAGTAGATCCCAGCCCTGTCTGTCAAGGAGAGGAAACACTAAAGTTTTGTTTTGTTTTTTAAAAACCAGCCACCAAGGGGTGCCACTCTGGAGGGCAGGCGGAAAGATCCTTTGGGGCTTCCTCTCTGGCCACAGTAGGGTGCGCCACCAAGTGGCTCTGTGCTCCTTTTTGCCTGCTGCTGCGAGCATGGCTCCCTTGCAAGAGCATGGGAGGGAAAGGGCCTGCTGCTGTTGTGACCTCTGGGAGTGCAGAGCAGAGAGCAGGAAGAGGCTCCATGCAAGAGCTGCAGGGAAAGGGTGCAAGCAAACGAGAGGGAGAGAGAAGGAAGGAAGGAAGGAAGGGAGGGAGGGAGGGAGGGAGGGAGGGAAAGAAAGTGAGCTGACCCTGGTGTGAGAGAGTGGAGCTCAAAGAGAGACAGAGAAACCTGGAGGGTGGCACAGGGGGGGGGGTACATTTTGTTTAACTCCTCAGTGGGCAGCAGAAGAGAGGACCCCCAAGGAGAGGCTACTCCCCAGGTCCCCTTGTGCTGCTCTTGGTGCCCCTGCCAGGGGGACCTTTCTCTTCCCGGAGTTCTTCAAAACAGCTTCCTAGAATCATAGAATAGAATCATAGAGTTGGAAGAGACCACAAGGGCCATCGAGTCCAACCCCCTGCCAAGCAGGAAACACCATCAGAGCACTCCTGACATATGGTTGTCAAGCCTCTGCTTAAAGACCTCCAAAGAAGGAGACTCCACCACACTCCTTGGCAGCAAATTCCACTGTCGAACAGCTCTTACTGTCAGGAAGTTCTTCCTAATGTTTAGGTGGAATCTTCTTTCTTGTAGTTTGGAACCATTGCTCCGTGTCCACTTCTCTGGAGCAGCAGAAAACAACCTTTCTCCCTCCTCTATGTGACATCCTTTTATATATTTGAACATGGCTATCATATCCCCTCTTAACCTCCTCTTCTCCAGGCTAAACATGCCCAGCTTCCTTAGCCGTTCCTCATAAGGCATCGTTTCCAGGCCTTTGACCATTTTGGTTGCCCTCCTCTGGACACGTTCCAGTTTGTCAGTGTCCTTCTTGAACTGTGGTGCCCAGAACTGGACACAGTACTCCAGGTGAGGTCTGACCAGAGCAGAATACAGTGGCACTATTACTTCCCTTGATCTAGATGCTATACTCCTATTGATGCAGCCCAGAATTGCATTGGCTATTTTAGCTGCCGCGTCACACTGTTGGCTCATGTCAAGTTTGTGGTCAACCAAGAATCCTAGATCCTTTTCACATGTACTGCTCTCAAGCCAGGCGTCACCCATCTTGTATTTGTGCCTCTCAATTTTTTTGCCCAAGTGCAATACTTTACATTTCTCCCTGTTAAAATTCATCTTGTTTGTTTTGGCCCAGTTCTCTAATCTGTCAAGGTCGTTTTGAAGTGTGATTCTGTCCTCTGGGGTGTTAGCCACCCCTCCCAGTTTGGTGTCATCTGCAAATTTGATCAGGATGCCCTTGAGTCCATCATCCAAGTCGTTGATAAAGATGTTGAATAAGACAGAACCCTGTGGCACCCCACTAGTCACTTTTCTCCAGGATGAAGAGGAACCATTGATGAGCACCCTTTGGGTTCGGTCAGACAGCCAGTTATAAATCCACTGAGTGGTAGCATAGTCAAGTCCGCATTTTACCAGCTTCTTTACAAGAATATCATGGGGCACCTTGTCAAATGCCTTGCTGAAATCAAGGTAGGCTACATCCACTGCGTTCCCTTCATCTACCAGGCTTGTAATTCTGTCAAAAAACGAGATCAGGTTAGTCTGACATGACTTATTTTTCAGAAATCCATGCTGACTATTGGTGATCACAGTATTCCTTTCTAGGTGCTCACAGACTGTTTGCTTAATGATCTGCTCCAGAATCTTCCCTGGTATTGATGTCAGACTGACTGGGCGGTAATTATTTGGGTCCTCTCTTTTCCCCTTTTTGAAAATAGGGACAACATTTGCCCTCCTCCAGTCTGCCGGGACTTCGCCTGTTCTCCAGGAATTCTCAAAGATGACTGCCAGTGGTTCTGAGATCACATCTGCCAGTTCTTTTAATACTCTTGGATGCAGTTCATCTGGCCCTGGAGACTTGAATACATCTAAAGTAGCCAAGTATTCTTGTACTATCTCCTTAGTTATTCTGGGCTGTGTTTCCTCTGCTGAATCATTTGCTCCAAATTCTTCAGGTCGGGCATTGTTTTCTTTATTGGAGAAGACTGAGGCAAAGAAGGCATTGAGGAGTTCAGCCCTTTCTGTGTCCCCTGTTTGCATTTCACCATCTTCTCCTCTGAGTGACCCCACTGTTTCTTTGTTCTTCCTTTTGCTACGAACATACCCATAAAAGCCTTTTTTGTTGCTTTTAACCTCTCTAGCAAGCCTGAGTTCATTCTGTGCTTTAGCTTTTCTGACTTGGTGTCTACACGTGCTGGCTATTTGTTTGAATTCCTCTTTGGTGGTTTCCCCCCTTTTCCATTTTTTGTACACATCCTTTTTTAATCTTAACTCAGTTAAAAGTTCTTTAGATAGCCACCCTGGCTTCTTTAGGCACCTTCCATGTTTCCGTCTCATTGGTATTGCCTGAAGTTGTGCTTTTACTATCTCCCTCTTAACAAACTCCCAGCCATCATGAACTCCCTTTCCTTTTAGTATTACTGTCCATGGGATCTCACCCAGCACTTCCCTAAGTTTTATGAAGTCGGCTTTCTTAAAGTCAAGAAATTGAGTCCTAGTATGCTTGGCTGCTCCTTTCCGCTGTATAGTAAACTTCAGAAGAGCATGATCACTCGCGCCTAATGATCCTTCCACTTCTACCCCACTAACCAGGTCATCAACATTGGTTAGGACCAGATCTAAAATGGCTGTTCCTCTTGTTGCTTCTCCCACTTTCTGGACAATGAAGTTGTCTGCAAGGCCAGTGAGGAATCTGTTTGACCTTATGCTCTTGGCTGAGTTTGACATCCAACAAATATCCGGGTAATTGAAGTCCCCCATTACTACTATCTCCCTTCCTTTTGCATGCTTGGCCATCTGTTCCAGGAAGGCATCATCTATGTCCTCCGTTTGGCTTGGGGATCTATAGTAAACTCCCACCCTGTTATTCTTCTCGCCCTTAATTTTGACCCAAATGCTCTCACTGTGGCTTTGAGGTTCTAAATCTTGGATCTCTTCACAGGTATACACATCCCTGATATATAACGCCACTCCTCCTCCTTTCTTGTCTGGTCTGTTTCTCTGAAATAGATTGTATCCCTCTATTATTACATTCCAGTCGTGGGAGTTATCCCACCAGGTTTCAGTGATGCCTATTATGTCATATTTAGTTTGCTGTACCAAGAGCTCAAGCTCATCTTGTTTATTTCCCATGCTTTGCGCATTAGTGTACAGACATTGAAGTCCATTAATCATTCCCCCGTGTCTCTTATTTAAGGATTTTTTTTTTTTTTTTTTTGTTTCTCCGGTGCTAATCTTGCGTGTTAAATTTAGGGGGTGAGATTTTGATAGCTGTTTTTGTTCTGTTCAGTTTTGGCGTGGTTGCCTTAAGCTTTATTTCACCAGAGGTTTTTTGTTTAATTCTAAGCCTCCCAGAGAGCTCTGCATTATGGGCAGCAGACACATATATAGTATAAAATTGTGTGTGTGTGTGTGTGTGTGTGTGTGTGTGTGTGTGTGTGTGTGTGTTGGATGGAGATCCTAGGAAAGAGAGAGGTGCAAGGGGCTTTCCCCCTTCCCCTCTTTTTTTTGCTATTTCTTCCATTTCCTGCCCGACTAATGTGATGGCTCTGTGACAAGAAATATTGGGGGGTTGCAGAGGGGAAATGAGTGGCCTGAGAGTTAATTGGACACCATAGATTTGGGTGATGAATGTGGGGTAAATTGATTTGGAGTGATTTATCAACTAATTTGGAGAAATAATATTAGAGGGATTTAATTCAAGGTGATTTGGAGGAAATTAATTAGCCACCAGCTTAAATGGGCATTCTGTTGTAGTTCAAAGAAGTGGTTTTGTGCCCTGAGAATCAGACCCCACCTTTTGCCTCAAATGCAGATTCTTTGGCAAGTTGCTCATCTTTTAACCTCACCATTTTGCTTTTTGTGAAATGGATGTCAAATTGCAGTAGTAAATTTTGAAATGGCTGCACCCTAAGGCCACCATTTTGTGGCTGTCCACACTCCCATGGCAGCCATTCTGGGATGGTGTCCACAAAACCTCAGATTTCCAAATATGCCAGTGAGGCCCCTGACAGAACACCTCCAGAGGGGCGGCCACTGGAGAACAAACAGCTAAAGAGGGACAACTATTTTCTGTGGTGGACTGAATCCAAGTTTCATTACGTCCATAGCTTCCTCTTGGACTCACCTTTTAAATTTTTTAATCTCCTCCCTTGACTCAATACGGCAGCTTTAAGGTATACTAGAGCTTTTCAGAGGATTCTGCACACCAGTTTCTTTTTAATGTTGGACCTGTGTCTATTTAGACTCTTGCATAAAAGCTTACTAGTTTGCCCTATATAAAACTCTATGCAGTTGGAATTGGTACGTTAACTTTTTGCACCCTAAAGTGCAATTGGGAATCATTTTAATCCTAACAGTAGGAAAAATAATGGCATTTTATCTAGGTAAATCCTGTTTAAGCTGCATTCCCAGATTACTTTTGTGTGTTCCACAAATGAGAAAACAGGCAAGGTAGTCAACTGCATTCTCCCTACTTAAAGGCAGCTTAAAAGACAGCTACTCTGTGCTCACTTACGTGGGACGTAAGTCCCTTTGAACTCAATGTGACTTACTTCTGAGCTGACGCAGATAGGATTGCAATTTGCAAATATTTTGCAGCTCAACTTGCATGTTTGTTGTGCCCACTAAATTTGTACCTCAAATGGTGAAAAGAAACAACAGAGTATTGTTGGTGTTGCACTGCTACAGTTCCAATAATGGGAGGAGACAGTCCTAAAAATGACAGCCATCCCCTTCTGCCGTGTGTGCTGCATTTCAGAGTGAGCTAGTCAGAATCAGTAGGAAAAGAGGACTATAAAAAGCACAGTAAAAAAAAAATTTCAGCAGTGGGTTTTATTGCATTTTGTAGGTACTGTTAATCGCTGGCTTCCTTCAAAAGTTTTGTACAAACTGGCAATAAACTGTATACATGATTTTAGTTCTTGAACCAACAGAATGAGATCCAGAAGTGACGTGGTGAAGATGCTCTCATCAGAGAGGCTCTCTCATTGGCTGGTTGTCTTTCAGGCTGGGTTGTCATGTGACTGCCTGTCTGTGCCTGCTGTACAGGTGAGTGCATGTTCTGCACAGCAAGTGTAGACAGGCAGACACATGGCAACTCTGGCCGGCCAGCCCATCGCTCCAGCAGGGATGCTCTGCTCTGGGCAGCCTGACTTCACGGCAGAAGGAGGGAGAAGGCACGGTACACAAGCAAACTTTACACATTGGGGAGCTCTCAAACAAAGAAGACGTTTACTTTATTTAGAAAACTTGTGCTGTTCTTTACATTATTGGTTTTTTATTTTCTTGACATACACAAGACGGAGATTGCAGCAAGACATGCGCCCAGAACAAATCTTAATTCATTTCAAAAAGTCTGCATTCATGGTGGGTGGGTGGATGTAAAAATATGTGCAAAGAAAGCATTACTGGGTTTTAAAATTAAGGATATATTTACCCAATATGTGTTTGGGTTTTCAAAATATGCATAAAACATTGTCCTGTTGGTGGAAGTTGCCATTTCCAAAATAGTCCAGCTGACGGCTGTTGGCCTAAAAGCTCACAGTGTGTAAAAACGTTTATACACAATTCACATTTGATTTGCCACATGAATTATATTGCACCCAATTTTTTTAAAAAGCAATGTTATAAACGCCAGTATAAAGTCAGTTCTCAAAAGTGTGATTTGTGCATCAAAAATGCAGAAACAGAACGCGTGTCAGATCCTTATGAACTTGATACTTCAGAATAGTAATTTGTCCTCCTGCACCCCAGCTGTGTTACATGGAAACAGAATAAATCACCATATTCATAGAATCACAGAATCTTAGAGTTGGAAGAGACTCCAAGGGTCATCCAGTCCACCCCCTGACAGATGGCCATCCAGCCTCTCTTTAAAAACCTCCAAGGAAGGAGAGTTTAATTAGTATTTCATTTTGGTGGCGGGGGGGGGGGGGAGAATCTTATTATGATATGCATATAATATATTTTTCTAGAAAACTCCATTAAAAGTTCATGATATACTTTGCTCTTTTAATTTGGTGTGAAGTATGTTGTGGTTTGCCAAAATTCAATCTTCAAAGAACAGTAAGTGTGCAGTAAAGGAATATTGACAACTAACAATAAAGCACTGGCTGAACTGAAAGCTTGAAGGCTGCGGGGGCTGTTACAAGACGTGTCATGCTATTTAAATGCTTTCTAGGCATATGGGGAAATGTATGTTTTACATTCACTCTATAACTGTGTCTCTCACATGCTGCTGCTACAGGTTAGTAATATTCAAGACATGTGTTTTAAAATGTTGAAGACTCTACTTTCAGCACATTATTAGAATTCCATTGTCCCGACTGTATTGATTTTGAAAAAGATACAACTAATATCCAAAACATACTGTACTCAGATACAGCATTCACAGCTAGTTCTCCCCAAGCTTTAAGATTTTATAGAAAATGCAGAATTGTGTTGAAATGTTGTTTCTTAATTTTTGCAAATGCAAATTTACCTTCTGCAAATGCTGCTTTGTTTTTTTTGGGAGGTGCTGTTAGATGCTATGTAAAAATACTTCTCTTATCTCCTTCCTTTGGTCTAAACCGCTTTGAGACACCCCCCCCCCACAAAATAAAGTGGTATAGAAATGATGATGGATGATGATGATAGACGACTATTTCACCCATTTCCTGTTTGACCCCATCCCTTGCCAGCCTTTTGGTACTGAGTTTTTATTTTAGTTTTGTGAAAGTAAAAGCAAACATAGAAATATGGGGATGTGCAAGTATGAGAAACTATTTTAGATACTGCAGGTAATGTAAGTTTTATTGCACCTATACTCCTGCATAAACCTGATTGGTCAATTTTTATTTCTTTTATCATTGTTAAAAATGCTTGGCTAATGGAGTTTAATTTTGTTTACAGAATTTCCTCAGGACAAGGATCCTTGGGTGGTCTGCAGACATTTCTTTGTTAGAGAGGAAGAGATTCTCAAAATGCAAGGGTTGCCTAACATGGGGGTGGAAAGAAGCAGAAATGTAGGGAGTAAATCTTGTCATCAGCTGCATTGTCTCGATTGGGATGGCTGCTGGAAATCATTCTGTAGATAACTGAAATCATCCTTCACCTCGGCTGTATTTTCTGCCTCACTAAAGGAAATGGTGGCTGTCTTAAACTTTTTCTTTCTAATCCCAAACTGCAACTACTTAATTTAGAGAGCTTTTTCCTCGGGTTTTGCTCTATGTGGTAAAATGGAAAAACAGAGCATGCTGCAAGCACAGCATAAAAAAATGGGATTGCTTAATACTTTAAGGATTTTAAAGAGTTTCATATGCTGGCTCTGCAACACTACTATCTTCTTCATTCACCACAACATGTAGTGACCATGTAGCAATGAACTACGGAACCTAATTCTGCTTTGCATTTTCCACTAAACAAACTTTCTCATTTCAGCCTCATTCTTGAATAAGCTTCATAAATTAAGAATAACATGTTGAACTGCATCTTCAAACCCTTGGTTTTATCACCAGATTCCTACAAATCTCAAATCAAGAGACACAAAAACATTATTGGATCCTTGTGTTTGTTGACTTCCTACAAATCAGTGTTCCCCAAAGACAGTATTTAAGATCCTTGCCTAGCCATGTAGATTTTTTCTTTCTCTGGCCTTTGCTGGTTCTCCCTCTCTTTGTCTGCACTTTTGCCGTTTCCCCTCTACCTTCTGGCAAATGAAAATGAGAGATACACGTGAGAGGAAATGCAGACAATTTCTACCCACGGCTTGTTCCTAGACAGCAGAATGTGAATTCCAGGGGGATTTCACTCCAGTTGTTGTAGTTGTACAGTAAGAAGACATATTTCCTTTTTTGTCTTGATTCTTATTAATAAAATACGGGAAACAAATTAATATTTTTTAAACGTACTGACCCCAAATCTGTATTGCTACTTGCATGATAGCCAGCCTGTTCATCCATCCTTTGAAAATATTTTTGGTCCCCCCACCTGAATTGACCCCTCCTTATATGCCACAAAAGTTTGCCACTGTGCTGTCTAGTTGTAAAATCAAGTGAAAGAGCAAAGCAATAATTTAAAAATTGTTAACATTTTACGTTTCTCTTTTCATGACAATCGGCTCCTTTGAATTTGCAACTGCAACTTTGTGCTTGCTATTTGTTAAAACAACAGCAACAAATGACAGGCTTTAACATGATAAAAGTCTGGTACAAACATAGATACGATGGCTTGAAACAAGTCTAAGACTGCAGTCCTGTTAACCTGAGAGTAAGTCCGTAAAAGCAGAGTGTAGAATGAGGCAGCCCCAGAGGGGATGACTGACACCTAGCCCTGTGTCCCCGGCTCGAGGACTGCAAGACCTACGGACACTTGGAGCATTTTGGGGACCAGAGAGAGGGTCATACGAGAGCACTTACTATGTGCATGTATCCATTTCATACACCCACTTTTTAATTTAAAAATAAGAGTTGGTCTATGCCCACTTGGGAGCCTGGCATGGGGGGGGGGGGGTGTTTTTCTACCCTTTATTTGTTGCATTGCTCTCCTGGCAAAAAAAATTCCCAGCCTTTCTCCAAGCACAAAGGTTGCTCTTTGCCCCAGGAGGGAAGCTGTCCTTGGCACTTGATGGCAGCTTCTCTCCTGAGAGGGGTATCAGCTTCTTGGTTTTTTTGGGGGGTGGGGGTGGCGGGTATTTTTTTTTTACCAGGATTGCAGCACAGAGTGAAATAATTGGTGCCCCCCCCAACACCATCCTGATTCCCTCCCCTCCCGTGTCTGCTATTTGTAAAGTAAAAATAAGACATTTTAAAGATATATGCACATTTAATATACTGTCTAGTTTAGCCCACAATGAAACTTGTAGTGAATTCTTTGAGACTACAAGAGGGGTGGGGTGAGGAGAGGGGGTGGAGGAATGTAAATTATAATAATGTGCATATATAATTTTGTTTGCAATTATAACACAAGTATCAGTGCTTGCAGTGTATTTAACTTAAAATCTTCATTCAAAGCTTGAGAATATTCTTTTTTAACCAATACCAAGCTTAAAGCTTAAAGAAATGTCCTTTGAAGTGAAGAGGGTATCGAATTACAGCACAGATTTCCATCCACCCCCCCACCCCCCGCCGTTCCTTCCATGAAGACTTTCATTCAGTAGCAAGTTCTACCCCTTCCCCACCACCGTAATAGGATAGTTGAAAATGCACCAAAGGAAACATTTTCATCTTTTTACAAATTCCACTTTTATCAGTGGGATTCATGGTCCAGGAACTTAGTCTGTAGGCTCTGTGGCCCCGAAGTCTTAATGAATCCTGGGCTTCCGTCAGCAAGGCATAGGCGTTTAGAGGAACAAAAGTTATCTTCAGAATAAAACTTCCTGCATCTGGTGAAAACTTATGGCATGATACCTGTGCCACAAGATCTTTATTGATTTTGATGAAGAGCTCTGCCTTGGCTACCTGCTGCAAATCATCTGTGATTGCACCTAGTTTTGATTGCTCTTTTTGTGATAATGAATTGCACAGGTCCACTATTTTAACAGATATCTTTAAAGATGTTTCTGATTTGGCATTCTGATCCTAAACACGTTAACTTGAATGCAAGTGATTCCTTATTCCACGTGGAGAGGCGGCTGGGTGGCCCATGCAGGGGTGGGAGCAAATCCCAGGGAGAAATGGGCTGCAAGGGGAAAGGCAGACCACTGTGTGGGGAGATGGGGAGAAACAACTGGCTGCTGTGCCTCAAAATGCACAGGGAACGGAAGACAATTCAGGCAAGCAGTTAGCTCTGACCTCCGCAATGTGTGGGTGTTGGCTTCAGCACTAGGGCATGATCTGTGTTGCTGCCTCTCGCAGCTCCTGCACACAAAATACTCAGACACTCCAGCCCTTTTGTGTAGGTGAGCATCTCTTGACTGGGGGAAGGGGGCTATTAGGTGGGAATAGGCTCCATTGATTTCAGAGGAATATTTGTCCACATATTATGTACAGGATCAGGAAAGAAGTGTATCAGGCTCTTTGTAAACAAGTATTTTTCAGATTTGGGGTTGAGATAATCAATAATTTTCATTTGTATAAATAGAAAAAATATTCTTAAACTGAATTTAAAATCTGAAATGTATAAATATTAAATAATACCAGTAGTGCTGAAGACACCTACTCAATTTTTTTCCACACTTCCACAATTTAATTATTATTAGTATTCTGCAGGTAATGCATAAATAGTATTAGTAATTTTTTTTTTTAAAGGCATTTTAAAATTGCCGTACTTTTGCCAGTGGCAATGGCAGCATTTCATTCTCCTATGCCCCCTATGGGTCCAAGCTATACCTTTTGTTTTTCTTGCTTGTGTACTAGCTCACCAGGAGAGGTCCAGTTTTCTTGCCTGACACAGCAGGGTAAGGAGTGTCCCCTATTTCCAGATCGTAGCTCAGGCGCTCTTCTGAAGTGGCCTTACCGGAATGTCTTCCGTGCATTACTCAGAGAAGTCCTCTTCCCGTGTGCCTGGACAGTGTCCCTATTTCCTAGCATGCAAAACCTGTGAAGAAAAAGACTCTAGGTCAGTTCTGAAAGGAGCCGTCCTGCTCTTCTGTGCGCGATGTTCTCGGGAGTCCAGGCCGCTGCGTTCCCTTGCCCAGTCTAACCAATGTGCAGACTACTGTACAACAGCATTGTCCTGAACAGGTAGTCTGAACACTGGGGCGACGGAGCAGGATAGGGTGAGATTAACAATAATCCTCCTTTAGTCTGTGGGGGGGAAATCCCCTTCCCGCATCAGGCTCTGTTCTCCTCTTTGCTTCAAGCCCTGCAACACTCCTTGAAATGCGCTGAAGTGCTGCGATTTCTAGCCTTGACGTGGCACATTTGCAGTAGACTCTGGATCTGGCAATGAATTTAGGACCAGGAGAAGGGGGAGGGCCGGGTCTGAGCATCCATATATGGGATGATGTCACCCTAGGGAGGTTTGGGTATGCACTGTGCCGATGGTGAGACCGCTGGAATTGCCTGCTCTCAGACATGGGTCTGTGTATAAAATGGTACCAGATGTTTTAGTGTAATGTTAAGCAGTCATTTCATCTTGAGGCCAGGTTTTTTTCTTCAACTGGGCAGGAAATGGGCCCCACTATGGAAAAGCTGTAAAAACTCGAGAAGTACAGTTTTGCTGCAGCAAGTTCAGTTCAGAGTGAATTAAAATAAATCTAAAAAACAAAACAAAACTCACTTTCACAAACTGGTCATTAAGGGAAATAATAATCTAAACTTTCTGATTCTTTCAGCTGAGCTTCCTTTTATTTTACTTGTTGGTCTTTTGGACTCAGAAAAGGATCTGGTTTTTTCTCTCTCTCTTGGAACAGTCAAGTCACAAACAGGCTGCTTCGGACTAGCACAGTAATTACAACCACTTCCTGAAAGTGAAGCCCCCATGAAAAGTCTGCAGAAATGTTCTTTGTCAGAGAGTCTACATAAGTAATTAGTTCCACATGTGCTCTTCATATTTTCCTCCAGCTATTTGGGCTGACTTGAGACATTGCTGGAGCTCAAGCCTAGCTCTAAGCTTTTCACTCCAAGCGTTGGCCCTGCAACAATTTATGGTGTCAAAATTAATTTTCTTGGTGCTATCAGTGCCATCAGCCTGGGTATCAGTTTTTTACCAGCCACCCATTTTGTTTTTATTGGTGCTTCTTGGAGTTGTCCTTTTCATCCCCCCCGCCTCCCCGTGAACTTCCCCTTGCTTTCTCTTTCCTGTTCTTCTCTGCCCTTGTGGGCATCAGACAATTCTCCTTGCTCATGGGAAGAGGCTGGAGGGCCCAGGGTGGGTGGGGGGTGTTGGTTCTTGGGCTGCTTTGGGACAGCAATTGTCTTTAAATGCAATTACTAACTTATTTTATTCATACATACCTTTAAGTCATTCTGTTTATATCCTGCCCTTCTTCCTGAAAGTTTTGAACAAACTTAAAAACAAACAAATCACACCCAGACTCCAAACTGATTTTAGGTGAATCCCACGTTCTGCAAAATACAACACCAACATAACCCCCCCAAAAAACCTCCACCTCTTTGGACTGCATCTGATAAGATTTCACAGGCATTTGGTTAGAACATTTAAATAATGTCAAGAAATTACAAACATTTAGTGGGCTGCCTGTTTAGCAACAGGGACACAAAAAAGAAAATAGGGCAGTGAGGAGACCAATTACAAAAAAAAAAAAAGTCACAGCGATAAAACGATCTCCAAATAAATAACAATGCCTTTATTAATAATAATAATAATAAATTTTATTCATATCCCGCCCTCCCCAGCCGAAGCCGGGCTCAGGGCGGCTAACAACAATCAAATAATCAAACAATCAAATAATCCAACATTCTAAAAACATTTCATTATAAAAATTAATTAAAATCAAATTAATGGCAACCGTTAAGCAAAATTCTGTGCAGGTTGCCAGAGGAGGGAGTCAGGCTGCGCCCTGACCAAAGGCCTGATGGAACAACTCTGTCTTGCAGGCCCTGCAGAAAGATGTCAAGTCCCGCAGGGCCCTAATCTCTTGTGACAGAGCTGATTGGAGCCGCAGCCGAGAAAGCCCTGGCTCTAGTTGAGGCCAGCCTAACCTCTCTGTGGCGTGGGACCTTCAGGATGTTTTTATTTGCAGACCGTAGGTTCCTCTGTGGGGCATACCAGGAGAGGCGGTCCCGTAGGTACGAGGGTCCTAGGCCGTATAGGGCTTTAAAGGTTAAAACCAGCACCTTAAACCTCATCCTGTACTCCACCAGGAGCCAGTGCAGCTGGTATAGTACCGGATGAATGTGATCTCGCAGCGAAGACCCCATAAGGAGTCTCGCCGCGGCATTCTGCACCCGCTGGAGTTTCTGGGTCAGTCTCAAAGGCAGCCCCACATAGAGCGAGTTACAATAATCCAGTCTGGAGGTGACCGTCGCATGGATCACAGTGGCTAGGTCAGGGTGAGAGAGATAAGGGGCCAACTGCTTAGCTTGGCGGAGATGAAAAAATGCCGCCTTTGTTATAGCTGTAATCTGCGCCTCCATAGAGAGGGAGGTATCGAAGATTACACCCAAACTCTTAACGGACAGTGCTGGCACTAATTGCACCCCTGCAAGAGATGGGAGTTGCCCCCTCAATCCCATATCGTCCTGTTCCAGCCAGAGGACCTCTGTCTTCGAAGGATTTAACTTCAACCAGCTCCCAAGTAACCATCCAGCCACAGCTTCCAAACACCTGGTCAGTGTGTCTGGGTGATGTAAAACACAACAATAATTAATCAGTGTTGCAATCAGTATCGCAAATAAACATTATTGATGCTATAATTACATTCATAACAGCTAAAAATAATAATACATAATTATAAACTCACATTATTAGCTGCATAATTAATTAAAAGACCTTTGCATCATAAATATAGCTGATAGACAGACGGCAAGAAAATCAGTTTGAATTTTCATCCTGAACCATCCAGTAACAAAGGTAGGTATTCCGTTTTCAGGTTAACAAAATTATCACTGAGTCACCATATCTGTCAATGTGTGCATCAATAAAAGCAACTACTGAACGACAGCAACATTTTTTAAAAAAGAAAAGAGGGTAACTATAACCATATAACAAATCAACATGCTCAGCAAAAATGTCAACCCAGAGTTTAGCAAGAGAGGAAGTACTCTTCCCTGGTCCTTGTATAGAGGCCCCCATGCACTCTGGGTAAAACGGAGAGTTTTCTCCCCATGTGGCGTTTGGACTGGTCATTCAAGAGTCAACCTTCTCTGTTTTGCTTTTAGCACACAGGAGGTTCTAAGCCGGCTTGGAAGATGCCTTGCCATGGATCATGTCCTTGTTTGCCTCACTATGTGATCCACACAGAATACCGGGAGGTCAGAGTGACACTCATAATTCAATTGGTACTTGGTTAAGGGTTGCCATATGTCTGGAATTTCCCAGATATAGCTGGTATTCGCCCCTTGTAAACAGCGTCCGGGTGCAAAATCGCTGTATGTCTGGGATTGCCAAATAAAGCTCAACAACTTTGGTGTTCTGAAATATGGCAACCCTAACTTAGTTTGGAGCTGCCTGAGTACAGGTAGAAGTTCAGTTTGGTTCTGATTTTAATGATAATGTACAATAGGCAAACTGAAACACAGCTATTCTTCCAAATTCACACTTTTCTGAATTTTGTCATTCAGTCCCCTAACCCCAAAAGGTGGATAATAATGCATATATTAGTGAAAATAAGATACAAAATGTATTATGGGGGGGGGTGTGATTGCAAAAATGTGTGTATTAGGCAAAATTACATGCACATCTTTGTATATTAGGGGAAATGCATAATAAAATGCTGATGAATTTTCACGATGACGTATACACAGAAACACACACAAACACAATTAAGCATTAGTAGAATTAAAATGTATACATACAAAAGATCACACAGAGATCATTACCATAAAAGCATCACAGCACCAACCCTAATGGAGCAGAAAGTTCCAAAGGGTTGATTGTGGCAAGAGGTTGATTCTGTAGGTTCATCCTATCTGTACTAAATACAGTCATAAACATTGGAAGAATAAAATTACAAGATAATAAAATCATCATCATCATCATCATCATCATCATAGAAAGCTTTAAAAAAATGGGGTAAATATACATTACAAGGTTGAATACAAGGCTCACATTTGTCCCAAACATACCAAATCTTCATGATTGTTGCCAAATAATGTCATCTTTAGAGAATGTGTTGTTTTTGCAGGCTTTTTTACACAGCGGAAGGATGAGCAGTACGTGCCACATACTTTACTTTATTTACACTTCAAAGCTGAGAGATTACAAAAATGCATCTTGCCTCTGCGGGAGCAGAGAAGCAACTCCTCTCTCCTCGAAAACACCGAGAGAACTGTGAAAAACAGGAAACCAGTGTACGTCACATCCAGTCTCCTATTCCCGTGGGAAACCCAACAGCAACTCTGACTGTGGAATGTAAACAATGCCTTGTGACTAGCATTTCGCTGCACAGTGAAGAAAGCAGAAACCAACATCCTCCCCCTTTCTGTGAACATCACTGGGCAGCGTGTTCGTACAATATCAGAACAAACCCAACTTCTGCACATAGGTACAGTGTTGATCCCTTGATACAATCTTGGACAATACATCAGCAGGAATTTCATTACCTGGCATATAGGACACCGTTACGAGTCCCTTCTGAATACATTCCCTAGCATGTTGCAACTTCAATTGCAAGTGCTTCGTGCTTTGCTTACAACCTTCAGAGTTCAGCAAAGCCAAACATGCTTTGTTGTCCTGGTAAACCTGGATTGGACATTTGACAGGAATTTTCATGTCTTTGCACAATTGTAACAACCATTCACAATCCTTAAGTGAATAAGACAGTGCATTTAGTTCAGCTTCACAAGTACTTAAGCTAACTGTTGTTTGCTTTTTGCATGACCAATCAAATAGACCCTGATTGTACATATAGCAAACTCCAGACGTGCTTTTCCTGTCTGTAGTGTCACCTCCAAAACTTGCATCTGCAAAAATCTCAAGACCACCAGACTTCTGATTGTTAAATCTCAGTCTGTAATGCATAGTGCCTTTCAAATACCGCGCTATGCGTTTCAGAGCTTTCCAATCCTTAACAGTAGGATTGTTGACTTGTCTGCTTAGCAAATTACAGCTAACAGCAATGTCAGGTCTTGAACATCTGGCAATGAAGTTTAGTTTGCCTAGCACACTTCTGTACAGTGTAGTGTCAGAAAATGCTTCTTCAGTGTCATCTACCTGATAACCTGTTGTCATCGGTGTGTCTACAGGGTTAGCATCCATCAGGTTTAGTTTGTTTAACACATCAACAATTTTCTGTGACTGGTGTACAATGTTACCATCTTGATCTCTCTCTATTTCCAGAGATAGGTAGTTGTTTACCTCACCAAGATCTTTCATGTCAAAGTGCTCTTTCAGTTGAGCTAGGGCGTTATTGTACATTGTGACATCTTTCCAAAATAATAAAATATTGTCAACATAAAACAAGCAATACAGCTTCTTTTCCCCCTCCTCTTTGACAAATACACATGGATCACCTTTCCCTTGTTTAAAACCTAGAGAAAACAATACTTCAGTGAGTTTTGTGTGGCAACACCGTGCACTTTGTTTGAGACCATAAAGGGACTTCTTCAGAGCACAAACAAATCCCTGTTTTACCTGTACGCCATCAGGTGGAAGCATATAAAGTGATTCACCTAGAGATCCGTACAGAAAAGCTGTATTCACATCATGGTGACTAACGTGTAGATTCTCCTCTGCAGCTAGCTTGAGCATAAGCCTAATGCTCTCATACCTCACTGTGGGTGAGTAGGTCTCGTGATAGTCTTCACCTGGTACCTGTGAAAAACCTCTGGCTACCAATCTGGCTTTGTGTCTGACTATCTTGCCATTTTGATCAGTCTTCGCTTTGAAGACCCATTTGCTTCCAAGCAGTTTCATTCCTGGAACTACTGGAACAAGCTCCCATGTTTTGTTCCTTTCTAAGGAATCAAGCTCAGCCTTCATGGCATTTAACCATGGCTCAGCTTCCTTTGAATCCAAATCCTGGATTTCTTGGAAACTTGAAGGTTCAAATACCTTCTTGGAGCTTTTAACAGCTGTTACTGCTATATTAGCAAACTCATCAGCAAATCTCTTTGGAGGTCTGCCTTTTGTGGCTCTTTGTGACCTGCGAATTAGCCTTAAGTCTTCAACACTCTCCTCTTCCTTCTTAGGAGAAAAGTGACCTATAGTGAACAATGGTTCTTCCAATTCTTGATCAGAGCTTTCAGAGGGTCGCATAGAGGCTTTCGCACTCTTGAAATCCTCTGAATCACCTGACTCAGTTTCAGACTCAGAATCAGAACCGTCATCAGTGGGTGTGGGTTGTTGCGGCTGCTTTTGTTGTTGCCTATCCTCAGTCTCATCACTGTCATCAGGATAACATTGGAAAATTCCCACATTCTCCCCCCACTTGGCATTGTACTCAACACTTCTTGTGAGCTTAATCGTCTTAGAGTCAGTCATCATTACTCTGTAAGAACCTTTCTGATAACCTAGAAAGATACCATGCAATCCACGCTTGCCTAACTTGGAGCTTTGTGGTGTGTGAACCCACATGTCAGAACCAAAAATTTTCATGTGTTTGATGTATGGCTTCTTGCCAAACATCTTCTCATAGGGGGTACAACCAATCGCTGAAGATAACCTGCAATTATAACTGTAAGTAAAACACGAGAGAGCTTCGGCCCAATAACTCTCTGGAAGATTGGCATCATGTAGCAAGGTTTTTAACCCTTGAAGCAATGTCTGATTTGCCCTCTTGCAAAGTCCATTCTGCCATGGCGAGCGAGGACTAGACAAATCGTGTTGAATTCCTTTCTCAGTCAGAAAAGCTTCAAACTGCTGAGAAGTGAATTCTCCCCCGCGATCAGTGAAAATAGTCTTTATCTTCTTACCATGCACATTTTCAAACCAAGCACAGAATTCCTTGAACCTTGGAAAAGCCTCTGATTTCTGCTTGAGATTGTACACATAAATATACCTGGAAAATGCATCAATGAGAACCATGAAGTACCTGTTTCCACCCAAAGAGGGCGATAGTGGTCCAACCAAATCAGCATGAACAACCTGGTATGGTTCTGTAGCTTGCCTACTAGACACCTTACCTTTCGCAGCCATTTTCACCTTGTTTGCTGCGCATGCCTTGCACTTCATGTGGTACCTGCAGGGTTTAATAGTCATACCTTCAACCAAGGCAGGCATTTTTGATACTGTCTCAAAATGCAAATGACCAAATTTCCTGTGAAAATCATGAATACATTCTGCATGCAAACTTTTGTTAGAACCTGCAATGCAACAAGTTTCATCCTGCACAACATCATCAAAATACAAAACAAACAAACGATCAACATATTCAGCATGCAATACATAATCGTTTTTCTTTGTCATGGTGCATTTCTTGTTCTTGAAGGAAACGTCAATGTTCCGTTCATTGAGTAGATTGTGTGTGGCATCTGGTACGTAAAGTACATCTTGTATCGATAAGTCCAAACTGTGAAGAACAACAGTTCCGTAGCCTTGACTGGGGATCGTGTGGTCATCCGCCTGGTGAATCACACCTTCCTGCGGTGTAAAAGACACGAACAGTCGCTTATCGTTGCACATGTGGTGGGTCGCTGCTGAATCAACAACGAAGAAAGATCTAGACGTCTTCTGGATCTTTGCAACCTTTGGAGTGAAGCGTGAGACCATTGCCTTGTGCTGCGTTGTCCTGGACACCGGACCTTTGCCTTTGCCTCGGCCTTTTCCATGTGATGAGCTTTTGCTGCACTGCTCTGTCTTGGCCCTGGGATATCTGCAATCCCTCTTCATATGGCCTAGGCGTCCACACGAGTAGCATTTCACTGCCTTCAAAGCTTTGGCGCCATCTGGTGGTTCCACTGCACTCTGGGATGACGTCTGTGAAGACTCCCCCTTACCCATGCAGCTAGCACCCCGGCGGTCTGCTTCATTCAGAATCACAGCAGTAACATGGGCTACTGTGAGCTGAGCACTGGGCTGAACAGCAATCTGAGTGGCAACAGACTCCCCACTTGCATCAGCCAGCCTTCTGCAGCTAGCCATCATGACTCTGGCATTAGCCTTCTGCGTCATCTCTGCTGCTTTAAACCTCATTCCGAAAGCAAGTTTAAAAGTACTTTCGGTTTTCAAGCCTCCCAAGCCTTTGCATGTGCCTTTGCAAAACAGCTTTAAAAGTTCAAAGTCCAGCCATAAAGCCATTAACTAGAAGCTGGCAGGCTGCCCGGAGCATGAGCACATACCTCTCATCAATCAACTTGACGCGCAGAGCAGATAACGTCGGTCCGTTTCTCTTTTTTTTTTTTATAATAATTTTTATTCTTTTTTCAAACAGATAACAAAAGCAACACAAATCAACAGAATTTCCAACTGATCGTTTCATACCCTTCTTTCTTTTGACTTCCCCATACCTCCCCATCCCTGCATCCTTGTTTATTGATTCTTTAGCAACCCTTAGGTCCATTATCTTAATTCCCTTTCATAAAAGTTCCTTTAGTTTTTTTTTTTTATTACTGCTGCAATTTCTTTACCTCTTACCCCCTGACATCTTAACATTCATCAATTTTACAATTGTTCTTAAGATATATTTTGAATTTCTTCCAGTCCTCTTCCACTGTCTCTTTCCCCTGGTCACGGATTCTGCCCGTCATCTCGGCCAGTCCCATAAAGTCAATCACCTTTGTTTGCCATTCTTCCAGAGTAGGTAGTTCTTGCGTCTTCCAATACTTTGCCAGTAGAATTCTTGCTGCTGTAGTGGCGTACATAAAAAAAATCCTATCCTTCTTTAACACCACTTGGCCAACCATGCCCAAAAGGAAAGCCTCTGGTTTCTTAGGAAAAGTCCACTTAAGGACCTTCTTAATTTCATTATAGATCATTTCCCAGAAAGCTTTAACCCTTGGGCAGGTCCACCAAAGATGGTAGAAGGTGCCTTCAGTCTCATTACATTTCCAACATTTATTATTAGGCAAATGGTAAATTTTTGCAAGCTTGACTGGGGTCATGTACCACCGATAGATCATTTTCATAATATTTTCTTTTAAAGCATTACATGCAGTAAATTTGATACCGGTGGTCCATAACTGTTCCCAGTCAGCGAACATAATATCATGACCGATATCTTGTGCCCATTTAATCGTCGGTCCGTTTCTCTGTTCCTCTGCCGGCACTCCGATTCGACTTCTGGAGACCATAACCAAAAATGTTGTTTTTGCAGGCTTTTCTACACAGCGGAAAAATGAGCAGTACGTGCCACATACTTTACTTTACTTTATTTACACTTCAAAGCTGAGAGATTACAAACATGCATCTTGCCTCTGCGGGAGCAGAGAAGCAACTCCTCTCTCCTCGAAAACACCGAGAGAACTGTGAAAAACAGGAAACCAGTGTACGTCACATCCAGTCTCCTATTCCTGTGGGAAACCCAACAGCAACTCTGACTGTGGAATGTAAACAATGCCTTGTGACTAGCATTTCGCTGCACAGTGAAGAAAGCAGAAACCAACAGAATGTGCGAACCATGAGATGGTTTGGTCATATAAATCACAAACAAGCCCCCAAGCAGAAGCAAAGTTGGAGGTGTCAGCATCACCGTGGTGGAACATATTTTATGAGTCATTATTTCAGAAATGGCAATGAATATGACTTTTTTAAACCCTAGATCCATAGACTAATAGGATGCAGGCTTCCACCCTTGAGAGATCACTAGATGAGCGGCAACCAACAGATACAGAATTAATTTTGGAGAAGTAAGGTCAGCATTGGCTCCATTAAAAATCAATAAGAGACATGGTTTGGTGTCCAAGGTGACCTGCCTACAGTAATGCCACCCTCTATTGCAACCTGCTTCCAGTATGTTCCTCACACCTTATGACCCCCGCCAGCGGCAGGGGGAGCCAAATATGAGCTAGTCCAACTGGGGTTAAAAACCAACAGTGGCATTGGGGAGAGTTCTTTTAAGGTGGTCCACCACAGGTTTTTTAAATGATTTTTTAAATGTCAAACTAATGCAAAAATGTGGAGAACTGAACATAAGACTGGGGGAAATGAGAATCCAAGAGGAACCACAATGGTCAGATCCATCCATCCCTCCACTAGTTTAGGCTGGAAAATCCTGGGCCCCATTGCCTGCCATATTGCTGGCTGATGCCAGAGGAGGGCTGCCTGACTAACTCATCAAAACAAAAGCTTGAATGTGTCCGTCCATTTAGTATGTGATAAAGTCAATTAATATGGCGTTACTTAACATGTTGCAATTTCCCAATACCATCAAGTTCACTTCATCTGAACAGCTCATGTCCAGAGTACCTTCATTTAGAAACAGTTTTTTCCTTTTTTCTTTCTTTCTTTTTTTATTTTTTATTAATAAACAATGAGTATAAAATTCTGTCAAAAATGTATAAGATATTGCTGGAATGGCATACTAAGGATGAAGAGGTTAAATCGGTAATGATACAATGGGCAAAGGATTTTGGGTATAATATTCAATTTGAGGAATGGGAAAAATTGTGGAAAGGGAATATAAAATTTACGGCATGTACATTATTGAAAGAGAATGTAATGAAAATGTTTTATAGATGGTACATGACTCCTGTAAAATTAGCGAAGATGTATAAGGTTGATAACAAATGCTGGAAATGCAAAGATAAAGAAGGGACGTTCTTTCATCAGTGGTGGGAATGTAAAAAAGTTAAAAGTTTCTGGGAAATGATATATAATGAGATGAAAAATATATTAAGATATACTTTTGTGAAAAAACCAGAAGCTTTTCTTTTAGGTATTGTAGGAAAGGACATAAGAAGAAAGGACTATAAGCTTTTCCAATATGCTGTAACGGCAGCCAGAATCCTGTTGGCCCAGATATATATATATATATATATATATATATATATATATATATATGGGAAATGACATATAATGAGATGAAAAGTATATTAAGATATACTTTTGTGAAAAAACCAGAAGCTTTTCTTTTAGGTATTGTAGGAAAGGACATAAGAAGAAAGGACTATAAGCTTTTCCAATATGCTGTAACGGCAGCCAGAATCCTGTTGGCCCAGAAGTGGAAACAAGAGGAGATACCGACGATAGAAGAATGGAGATTAAAATTGATAGACTATGTGGAACTGGACAAATTAACTGGGAAAATCAGAAAAACATTTGTGGTATAAATACAACGTTAGTGGGATTTCAAGAGGCACTGTAAAAATACAAATAAGTATTGTTTATTAAAAAAAAAACGGGAGTAAGGAGGAATAATAGGGACGCAGGTGGCGCTGTGGGTTAAAGCCTCAGAGCCTAGGGCTTGCCGATCGAAAGGTCGGCAGTTCGAATCCCTGCGGCGGGGTGCGCTCCCGCTGCTCGGTCCCAGCGCCTGCCAACCTAGCAGTTCGAAAGCACCTCCGGGTGCAAGTAGATAAATAGGGACCGCTTACCAGCGAGAAGGTAAACGGCGTTTCCGTGTGCGGCTCTGGCTCTGGCCAGAGCAGCGATGTCACGCTGGCCATCTGACCCGGAAGTGTCTCCGGACAGCGCTGGCCCCTGGCCTCTTAAAGTGAGATGGGCGCACAACCCCAGAGTCTGTCAAGACTGGCCCGTACGGGCAGGGGTAACTTTACCTTTACCTAAGGAGGAATAATGGCAATATGAAAAAAGGGAATGTGTATCAAAGGTATAAATATGGATGATTGTCAGAGGCGCTGAAGGAAGTTCAAAACAGGTATAATATGTTGTATTCGATTTAAAATGTATAACTGGATGAAAATCAATAAATTTATTTATATAAAAAAAATAGAAACAGTTTTTTCCTCCTCTTCCAGAAAGTTGCTGTTTATGAAGCCAACAAAAAGCAAAGAAGCGTTGGGATGGAGTGGGGTAACAATAACTCATGGAAAGCCAGCTCGAGAAGATGCTGGACTACAACTCGCATAATCCCTAACCATTGCCCCTGCTGGCCACAGTGAGGCTGATGGGAGCTGCACCTCAACAACATGGGAAGGCCCAGTGGCGGAGCTTCATGCTCTGGCACCGGGGGGCGGAGAGCAGGCGGGGGCGGGGCTGGCACGCATCCCAGGGGCATGGCGCGCCACCTGCAGGGGTGTGGTGCCCAGCACGGGTGGGGGGGCAGCCACGATGACCCCCCCACCAGGATCATGCTGTCGGGGGCAGTGCACTCCCCCTGCAGTCCTCTTCCTCCGCCAGTGGGAAGGCCCAATGTTGGCTTTCCATCTGCAAAGATAGACTTACCTCTGTCAAAGCCTGATTCCGCTCCAGTTGCTCGGCCCCACCCAACTCTCCCTTTCCAGGGGGGAATTCATACCAAAACACGCTATAAATAAGTCAGAAATTAAATCATTATAACAAAAGAAAAAAACCACTATAGAAAATCGCAAAGAATTATTTTTTGCTCTCCAGTGCCATCTGGTGTTGCATGTTTATAACACATTCAAAATGCTGCTTCTTTTTTTAAACTAATGTAGCTGAGTCCCAAGGCACCTTAGTTTGCCACCTTATGAAGCTAGGAGGGAGACTGAATGAAGACTCGTTTCGGAACTGCAAGCCTAAGTTTTGGAGCTGCTGAGTCACAGTGACCTTAAGGGGGTTATTATCCCCAGCCCAGGAGAAAGCAGGGGAGGCAAACTCATATCCAGCACTGAGCCCCTCAACAATTTGGCTGCTGTGTGGGGTTTTGCTTTGTTTTGTTAAAGAAATTGTAATTTCTAAGCAGTAGCTGATGCTGTTGACTCCCCTTGTCATGCTGGTGTAAGTGGAGTAAGCAGAGAGGTGTCCACCTCTCTGTCAGACCAGCAGGATGATGGGGAGCTGACTTCCCGCTCCCCCTGCTCATCTGACATGGGTCTGCCTGCTTGCCTGTGCATCCCACTTCTGCTGAATGTGTCCCATGCCTGTCCGTCTGTGCATGTGTGCCATAGGCCTGGTATTTCTGTGGGCATCTGCAAGCGCATGTTGGCCATGAGGTCTTGGAGGTGCAGCCAATCATCAACTTAGCCCTTGGGCTGAAAAAGGTTAGCCACCCCTGCTATTAGGATACTGTGCTTCCCCTACCCCACATGGCCTGTGCTCATCCAGAAGCCATGGTTTCTTCAACAAACCACAACCCATGTTTGTTTTGCTTTCTGACTGTTCTTGCCTTCTGCCTTTGTAGCTTAGCAAATGTCTGGGGTCAGGTGGACAAAGAAACCATGGTTCAGCAAGACTGTTGGTTTTGGAAACAATGTCAAATCATAGTTAGAGCAAACCATGGTTTGTAAGCCAGCAACCAACCATGTCTTCCCTTTGTGGTTTGTTGGGAGATAACAATGCATGGTAAATCTCCTGGGCTGGGTTTGCACATTCAGACCATAGTAAAGCTTAACAAACCATGGCTTGGCATTAGGTGCAAACCAGGCCATTCCCTTCTGAACTCTCCACTGCCCTTGTGTTCTTCTTTAGCATTTGGGTGAATCACCGTTCCCATTCTTCTCGCTGCCTCTGCCATGAGCACCCACTCTGTGTGAGAAGTACCTGCATGCATGTCTTTGCCATGCCAGAGGCGTTTTGGGAGCATCACCTCCCTGGCTGGGTCCAGCTTAGCTGTTGCTAAGAAAGCAGATGCCTTTCACAGAAGGTTGTTCTTGGCAGTGCCTCCAAGTGTGTGAAAGGTTTTTCCAATTAAATACTGACAACCTACACACTGCTTTCATTATATCAGCTGCCTTCCATATATTTTATTCTGCAAGCTTTCCCATAATGGCAAGGCAGCATTTCATTCTGTGTGGCTCATGAGTTTGGTCCAATAACAGTAATCTCCAGGGGTCTTTCATGTGCACATTTATACTTCCCTAGTTGAATGCATTCTTCAAGGTGCACACAAAAGGAGACTGAAGTCAGTGCTACAAAAAACAGCAAGTAGCCTGGCACAGAGCTTATTCTGCAGACTCAAACTGGGCCACAGTCCAACCCTCTGCACTACAGGAATCTCTTGCCCAGGACCCTGAGATTAAGAGTCTAATGCTTTACCAATTGAGCTAATCATGTTTTATTTAACACTGCCGCACCTCTTCTTCTTCTTCTTCTTCTTCTTCTTCTTCTTCTTCTTCTTCGTCTTCGTCTTCGTCTTCGTCTTCTTTGCTAGATGACCCTCGGGGTCCCTTCCAACTCTACAATTCCATGTTTCTATGTTTAATGGAGGACCTTGTGGGAGTTAAACCAGCTCAAAACTTTGTTGCATTTCCAGGGCGGGGGCTGCCCCACCTGTGGCTCTCTGCTCAGTCTTTGTCTTCCTTGATCTCTCTGCTGCTCAGTTCCCTTTATGCCCTATGCCATGGGTAGGCAAACTAAGGCCCAGGGGCCGGATCTGGCCCAGTCGCCTTCTCAATCCAGCCCGCCAAGAGTCCGGGAATCAGCGTGTTTTTCCATGAGTAGAATGTGTGCTTTTATTTAAAATGTATCTCTGGGTTATTTGTGGGGCATTTCCCCCTTCAAAATATAGTCTGGCCCCCCACAAGGTCTGAGGGCAGCGGACCGGTCCCCTGCTGAAAAGGTTTGCTGACCCCTGCCCTTTGTCTTTGTGAGTCTGTCCTCTGCTGCTGCTGCTGCTGCCGCCAAGTGTCTTGAGAGTGGGACACTCCATCTTGCCATCTCTGCTTTCCATCCCTGAGGGTCTCTTCCAAGCTCTGTCCTAGGACTGTTTCCTCTGCTCCTGGGTTGCCTCATCACCTCCTTTAACTTTCAGTACCTTCTCCCTCTGAAGCCCAGTTCTTTCACTCTCATGTCCCCCCCCCACCTCTCAGATATTCCTGCCTTGATGCTTCAACATGGTCTCGTGTTCCATATGTCCAAGATGAATTTCACCTGCCGTCTCTTCTGCACTCTCAAACCACCCAAGGAACAACTGCTAAGGAAATGGAGATCAAAGGCCAAGCCCTGGGTGGGAGGATGGAGACTCCATAGGATGCCAGCCTATTAGCACAGGGTGGGATGAGGACGAGGCTATTTCGTAGATTATTCTTTGAGGATTCTTGCGCAGTCTTACTGCCCTGTATCTTGAGGGATTGCCCAGCTCTTGCAAGATTTGCTGGAGCAAATCGGAAGCAGTACTATACAGTGGTACCTCAGGTTAAGAACTTAATTCGTTCCAGAGGTCCGTTCTTAACCTGAAACTGTTCTTAACCTGAAGCACCACTTTAGCTAATGGGGCCTCCTGTTACCACAGCGCTGCTGCAGCACGATTTCTGTTCTCATCATGAAGCAAAGTTCTTAACCCGAGGTACTATTTCTGGGTTAGCGGAGTCTGTAACCTGAAGTGTCTGTAACCTGAAGCATATATAACCTGAAGCGTCCGTAATCTGAGGTACCACTGTAACAGAAGCAGCAAGTGACATATTGTCCCTGGATCTTGTTGCAGACTTCCAATGCGGTCACACCTGCAGCAGTGTTTCAAACCTCTTGCCAAGCTCACCAGCAGCTGGGGAGGCCCTGGGCCAGCCTGCAGAAGTGGCTGGAGCTGATTCAGTGGAGCAGAGTGAGGCCGACTGCCTTCCTCCCCTGGCATTCAGCTGATCTCTAGGCCTGGGCTCGGATTCCTGGTTGCCCTTGGTTGCGTGGAGGCAGCTGTGCTTAGTCTGTCCTCCTAAGGCCCTAAGCATGTGACCCACCAGCAATGTAGCATGACAGAAGGGACATGTTGGAAGGGCCCACAAGGTCCTCTAGTCCAACCCCCTGCAGTGCAGAAACGTCTTCCTTGGATCCACACACCTTGGGCCATGCCTTTGCTGTGGATTGGGCAGGGAGACGGCCTCCCACATCCTGTGTGAATCAACCTTTAAGCAGCGTTTGCATCTCGGCTTGAAAAAGTCAACCTGTTGCTAATCTCATCCTCAAGTATTAAGCTTGGGAGAAAGTTTTGTGTAACTTGGAAGTTCACCCCCAACCCTTAGCAGTCCCAGTAAGAGGAGTGCCTTTCTTCTTCTGAATATGTCATGTTGAATCACAATAAACCTCTTCCGATGTATTAGCCTGCGGGGCTGGGGGTGGGGGGGGGAAGTGGACAGGCTAGTGGTGATTCAGCAACATGTGACCTCTTGTCAACACATTTTCTTTTCTTTTCTATCCAACAAGGCTGGGATTTGTAATTCCCAGATGCATTTTTTGAAAACTTCATAAAGACAGAGGAGAATTTGTACAAGAAAGATGATCATGAATGGCTACAGAGGAATTTCTTCCACCATTTCATGTATAGTACAATTAGCAGTTGCTGAAAGAATACGGATTATTAAAATTAGCTGGGCAAGTTTAAGGGCCTAGAAGCCCCCAAAAAGATTCAAAATAACCTTCACTCATTTAAAATATTTAATAATGTCATCATTAATTTTTATTTATAGGCCACCTTAAAAGTAAAACCCTATCAAAAACAGCTTACAAGATAAAAACTTTTCCATGGTGATGTTCAAAGTAGCTTATAATATTTAAAATAAAGCATGGAAGCAAAATTAGGCAAAACCATTTTAATTACAAATACTAAAAGCAGCAGCAGAAAATATAGGTGAGCAAAAATGAAATAAACACCCAAGAGCATGAAATAGTTTTCATGTGGCACCTAGGCTACAGCTATATGGGTGCTAAGCCAAGATCTCCGAAGAGGCTGTTCCAAAGGTGCAGCTCCACCGACAGAAAGAGTCTTGTCTCTGGCTGCCACCCACCCAAGGCGCAGAGCAAAGTGAGGACCCAAGTTGGGGACCAGGAGACCTCTGGCCTGTGGGCTGAATCTGGCGCAGCACAAGTCCCAGTTTGGATTGTGAGGCTGTTTCCCCCAAAGAATGCCCCCTGCCCCACACCTGGAGCAGCTGGGCTGCTGTGTTCCCTACGGGGAACTCGGTCATGCAGCTGAGCCCTGCAGAAAGCAGGGCTGGAGTCACTGCCCATCACCAGCCGGCCTTGAGCGTAGTCCTGCCAGTTTAGCTGTGTAGCCAAGTTCCCCATGGGGAACTGAAATGTGCAGCCGCCCCCTGCAGACAGCCGCTTTGCCAGTCCTGTGCTTGACAGTTTGAGCAGCAGGGGCTGCCAAGGTCCCTTGAGCTGTGGTTTCCAAGGGTCCCACAACCAGCTTGCTGTGGGACCCTTGGGAAGGGCTGGGCAACTGACATGGGCAAGCCACATGTCAATCATCCCATTGCCTGCCAGGCCCCCAATTCCCCCCACCCCCAATCTAAGTGAAGGTGCAGCTTTGCATTGGCCAAGGAGTGCCCTGCAGTTCCCCAGGGCCCAGATCATGCCAGGCAGGGATGGCTGAGCGGTGCCCTCCAGATGGACAGCTCCCACCATCTCTGTCCCTCGGCCTGGAGCTAAGGGGACTTGAAGACCACAGGTTATCTGCTCCTGGTTTAAGGGCTTAAGTCAAATGCAGCCCTTAGAAGTGGGGGGGGGGCAGGGGGGACAAAAAGGAGAAGAAACCAGCATAGTCCATTCCACTCAGTGACAATGTGCCTGGTAGGAACTGCTCCCATATTCTGAACCAGCTAAAGTTCCCAACACTCTTCAGCAAGGGCAGCCTTCCTTCCTTCCTTCCTTCCTTCTGTAAGGCTGTTATACAAAGATAGGTGATAAAAGTGTGTAAATGGACACATGAACATGGGTTATTTTTGGAACAATGTCTGAAATGTCTGAAATAATGTGATTTTGTTGAAAAGAATTATTATCTATACCAATAAGTGTTCATAAATAAATTCCCATAAGTTCATGCAAGAAGTAAATTACCATTTGGTTCCATGCTTATTATTCCTGCCCAGGGATACCCGGGGCATTATATTTGCATGCACTGTATGCTACAAACTGGCATGTAGAAGTTCCATGAATTCTGAACCGGTGCCAAGAGTTCTGCTGTTGCCATGAAGGTTTGACAAGATTTAGTTCCTCTTGGAGATGGTATTTCCTGCCAGGCAGTAAAGAATATTTCTAAGTTAGAGAAATTCTTTGTAAACTTCAAGAAGTCGATCAGAAAAGATTTTGCTTTCAGGATTTGGTTTTCCCCAAAGCCTAAGTATTTGAAATAGTTTGAACATACATTTGCATTTATTTGCACAATCTGTTTTTATTTTTGATATTTCTCTTAACAAGCACACAGGAATTCCACCAGAATCTCCAAGGGAAAGACCCATGCTTTGCTTCCTTCTCTTCCTTAGCACTGAAAGGACTTTGGGCAGCTCTAGAGCAAACTGGAAGGTTGCAGCACGTAATGAAGAAGCATAAGGAAGCCTGTAAGGTCTGCAGCCGGGCGACCAGCTCCTCTTTCCCTCTCGAGAGCCTGCAAAAGGTGATGACAATACTGGGACTCTTCATCTAGTCAGAGAAGACTGCAACACAACAAAACCAAGGAGGAGAGCATTGAGAATAGGGACCGGCTGGAGACTTCCGGGTTAGCGCCAACGTCTAATGGCGGATTCTCTCCGAGCTCCGGAGGGAATCGGCTCAGTAGGGATCGGGTTCTGCTGCGCCGGCGAAGTGGGGACCCTTAAAAACCACAGGTGTGGATGCCTGTGGACCTGGTGACTCGGCGGGCACCATTAGCGCCCCCCCGACCCGCAAAGGAGCCTTTTTAAAGGCTGCGGAACGGGGGACGGGGAGCGGCGCAGTGCTGAGAGTCCTCTGCTTCCCCTGCTGAGCGAAGCCGCATGCCATGGATGGAGAGCGCTGACTTTTTCCTTTAAACATTCGGACTAAAAGCAACAACCCGTGAGTAATACGGAAATTGGACTTAAAAGGGAAATTTTTTCTTTTAAATTTGGTACGATTGGGGGAGGTGTAAAAAGGAAGTCCGCCCCCCCCCGCCTTGTAGATAATCTAAAGCAAGGACTAGATAACTAAAGTTGAGGGAAACATCTTTGTCTTTTTTGAAGAAAAATTATTAATTTTGCGATTGGACAGTACAATTAATTTGGCTGGAGGACAAGAGTCAGATTGGAAAGTTAAAGTGTAACCCCCCGAGACCCGGGAGTGATCCGTGAGAGAGCCTGTTAAAAAGATACAGAAGATTTTGACAGCTGTCAAACTAGCTGTCAAAGTTGGGGAATAAAAGGAAATTTTGTTTCTGGTACTCTGCTGGTTAGATTTTCTTTAATTTGGATACAAATTGCTGGGAACAAAGGAAAATAAGTTACATTGGACTTTTGGATTGAACTGGAAAGATACTAAGTAAACATAATCCCCCTAGAGGGGATTTTCGAGACATTGCAAGAAATGGCTGCAAGTGGAAAAATACTCACTGAGCTGAATAGGACCTTCTATCTCCTGGGAAAGCTCCAGGACCAGAGCGATATTTTGACTACAAGGGTAATAGAATTGAATGAAACAGTAAATAACTTTGTTGGAACAGGAAGAGACTTGACACAAGTCTTTGTTGTTGAACCAAAAGCCCTTGAAGTTGGAACAGAAGCCGCTGCAGCTGAGGAAAAGAAATCTGATAAACCCGAAGAGATATATGAGGATTTGGTGGAAAATGAAGGTGAAGCCACAAGGTTGCGGAAGATCAAGCTAGACCAGAGGCCTGGTAGTACAAATTTGATCAAGATGGAAGATGGAGCTTTTGGGACATATGGATTTAAAAGATTTAAGAAACAAAATTTGAGCTCCACACTTAAATACAGAGGCCTGCTTGGAAGAAAAATGGACATTATTGGGACAGAGCTTCTTCGAGAGTTGGTGGTGAATATAAAGGACCGTAAAAAAAACCGGCAGAGAGAAACTGAGAGAGGTCTAAAAGCCTCGGAAGTTTGGGATCCAGGTTGAGAATAGATGGACTGATGGACATTGGTTTGGGGATCAAAACCGGGAAAGGGAGGGTGGGATTTGAGAATCCAAAGGGTGTTAAAACATAATTTGTTAAGTTCTTTTGTTTTATATATATTCTTTGCAATTTTATGGAATGTGGGAAAATCGTGGAAGGGAAACTTGGGTCGACTTTAGGAAAAAGGTTTAAGATTAAGTTAAAATTGGGTTTTTTAAATTAAATAGATATAAGGTTTTTAAAAATAAATTGAGGAACGGAATAAAGAAGAAAAGGAAAATAATAGCATGATTTAAACAAATTATTAAGTTAAGGTTGAGAAATAAGAACTTGTTGAGCCGATATAATGAAATTATAATACAGAAGGGGGAGGTGGGAGGAGGTCGGGGAAATAAGGTTTAAGGGGGGAAAAAGGGATTGAAATTATACCTGTATTTTGTTTGTGTATGTTTGTGTGTTTATGTGTTTTAATGGAAACTTTAATAAATATCATTTTTTTAAAAAAGAGAGAATAGGGACCGGCTGAGCTTTTTAGACCAACCCCTGATCTGCCTAAAGTTCCCAAGATACTTTGGGAGAAATACAGCAAGCCCGCAACTGATGCACATTTAACATTTGCACATTCAGCTTTATGTGCTTGGCTAGATAGATAGATAGATAGCAGGTGGATGTCCAGAAAAAAGATTTTGGCAATCCTACCCACCATTGAACTCAGTGTGTTTTGACTATAGGCCATTTTGGCTTTAGCAAGTGGCCAGCTTACTGTGTTGTTGTTGTTTAGTCGTTTAGTCGTGTCCGACTCTTCGTGACCCCATGGACCAGAGCACGCCAGGCACTCCTGTCTTCCACTGCCTCCTGCAGTTTGGTCAAACTCATGCTGGTAGCTTCGAGAACACTGTCCAAACATCTCGTCCTCTGCCGTCCCCTTCTCCTTGTGCCCTCCATCTTTCCCAGCATCAGAGCCTTTTCCAGGGAGTCTTCTCTTCTCATGAGGTGGCCAAAGTCTTGGAGCCTCAGCTTCAGGATCTGTCCTTCCAGTAAGCACTCAGGGCTGATTTCCTGAAGAATGGATACGTTTGATCTTCTTGCAGTCCATGGGACTCTCTTTTTTAAAAAAATAATAATTTTTTATTAAGATTTTAAAGGTTACAGAAAAAAAAGAATAAAAAGAGAGCAATCGAAAATGAAAAAAAAAGAAAAAACAGTACACATACAAAAAAGACATCATCAAAAAACCGAAAAAAGATAGAAAAAGAAAAAGAAATAAAAAACAAGTCAAACCTTTAACTCACTTACTTACATTCACTTATTTCCTTGACTTCCTCACGCCTCCCATTTTTGTATTCTAATTCAATTAGATATTCCAGCAAATCCTTCCAACTTTGTTTTAATCCCAATAATTATCTTAACATAATGTATTTCCCCTTTTTATATTCTAATTCATATAAATATTTCAACAAATCCTTCATCTTATTTTTATCCTTATATCTTATCTTATTATACTATAATTTTCCATTCTTTCTTTCACCAAATAACCATCCACTTTTACTTTATCCAATCTGAACTCTCATCCAAACCTATATATCTGTACTTATTCTTAAGACGTTTCCCCTAAGGTCAAAAAAGATTCCATTCCACGATTTTCCCATCTCTCATTAAAAAAACAAGAAACAAATTATATTATATACACTTTAAATTCCCAATTTTCTTCCACCAGATCCCCTCGCCGGTTTCGGCCCCCAGCAAAAATCCATCAATCTCAGAAAACCATCAACCCGGAGATCTTAAATCCGAGGCTCTTAAGTCTCTTTCATGTCCCCTCTGCCGGTCTTTTTGATAGTCTTTGGTGTTGAAAACCAGATCTCGGGGAAGCTCCAACCCAACGGTAATCATATTCCTTCCTGCCAAACTTCCATGGTTAAAAATAGGGCCTATAGGATATTCCAAATCTTGTTTCACACTCCTTTCAAATCCAAAGGCCCCCAAAACTCCAACCTCCACCTGGCTCAGATTTGTAATCCAAAGGTCATCTGATCTCCACATAAGGTGATCTCTCCATCTTTCATTTTCCAGACCAGGCCAGGCTTCCATCTCCAAAAATTTGCTTCTCCTTGTTGCCATCATGTAAGGCCTCAAATTGTAGTCCACCATTTGCATCTGTAGGGTTATGGCTCCCCCTTTCTTCACTTGCCCATCCTGGCTTATAAAAGCTAGCCAGAAAGGACTGGGCGATGGGCTTCGTGGGGTGGTGAATGCTTCCCTCCGTGAGGGAGCCTTCCCAGACCTGCTGAAAGAGGCGGTTATTAAACCGCTTCTTAAAAAACCATCTTTAGATGCGGCCACGATGGCCAACTATCGCCCAGTCTCAAATCTTCCATTCTTGGGCAAGGTGATTGAGCGAGCGGTTGCCGAACAACTCCAGGCACGCCTGGAAGAAGCGGACCATTTGGATCCCTTCCAGTCGGGATTCAGGCCTCATCATGGGACTGAAACTGCCTTGGTCGCACTGGTTGATGATCTCCGGCGGGCTAGGGATAAAGGTGAGAGCTGTTTCCTAGTTCTGCTGGATCTCTCAGCGGCGTTTGATACCATCGACCATAACATCCTTCTGGACCATCTTGAGGGGCTGGGAGCTGGGGGCACTGTCATACAGTGGTTCCGCTCCTTCCTCCTGGGCCGTGTTCAGAAAGTGGTGGGGGGGGATGAGTGTTCAGACCCCTGGGCTCTCACTTGTGGGGTGCCTCAGGGTTCTGTCCTCTCCCCCATGCTTTTCAACATTTACATGCAGCTGCTGGGAGAGATCATCAGGAGGTTTGGGCTGGGTGTTCATCAGTATGCGGATGATACCCAGCTCTACCTCTCTTTTAAATCAGAACCAGTGAGGGCGGTGAAGGTCCTGTGTGAGTGTCTGGAGGCGGTTGGAGGATGGATGGCGGCTAACAGATTGAGGTTGAATCCTGACAAGACAGAAGTACTGTTTTTGGGGGACAGGAGGCGGGCAGGTGTGGAGGATTCCCTGGTCCTGAATGGGGTAACTGTGCCCCTGAAGGACCAGGTGCGCAGCCTGGGAGTCATTTTGGACTCACAGCTGTCCATGGAAGCACAGGTCAAATCTGTGTCCAGGGCAGCTGTTTACCAGCTCCATCTGGTACGTAGGCTGAGACCCTATCTGCCTGCGGACTGCCTCGCCAGAGTGGTGCATGCTCTGGTTATCTCCCGCTTGGACTACTGCAATGCACTCTACATGGGGCTACCTCTGAAGGTGACCCGGAAACTACAACTAATCCAGAACGCAGCAGCCAGACTGGTGACTGGGAGCGGCCGCCGAGACCATATAACACCGGTCTTGAAAGACCTACATTGGCTCCCAGTACGTTTCCGAGCACAATTCAAAGTGTTGGTGCTGACCTTTAAAGCCCTAAACGGCCTCGGTCCAGTATACCTGAAGGAGCGTCTCCACCCCCATCATTCTGCCCGGACGCTGAGGCAGAATAATTAAATTGTGGAAGTGTGGAAAAAAATTGAGTAGGTGTCTTCAGCACTACTGGTATTATTTAATATTTATACATTTCAGATTTTAAATTCAGTTTAAGAATATTTTTTCTATTTATACAAATGAAAATTATTGATTATCTCAACCCCAAATCTGAAAAATACTTGTTTACAAAGAGCCTGATACACTTCTTTCCTGATCCTGTACATAATATGTGGACAAATATTCCTCTGAAATCAATGGAGCCTATTCCCACCTAATAGCCCCCTTCCCCCAGTCAAGAGATGCTCACCTACACAAAAGGGCTGGAGTGTCTGAGTATTTTGTGTGCAGGAGCTGCGAGAGGCAGCAGCACAGATCATGCCCTAGTGCTGAAGCCAAGACCCACACATTGCGGAGGTCAGAGCTAACTGCTTGCCTGAATTGTCTTCCGTTCCCTGTGCATTTTGAGGCACAGCAGCCAGTTGTTTCTCCCCATCTCCCCACACAGTGGTCTGCCTTTCCCCTTGCAGCCCATTTCTCCCTGGGATTTGCTCCCACCCCTGCATGGGCCACCCAGCCGCCTCTCCACGTGGAATAAGGAATCACTTGCATTCAAGTTAACGTGTTTAGGATCAGAATGCCAAATCAGAAACATCTTTAAAGATATCTGTTAAAATAGTGGACCTGTGCAATTCATTATCACAAAAAGAGCAATCAAAACTAGGTGCAATCACAGATGATTTGCAGCAGGTAGCCAAGGCAGAGCTCTTCATCAAAATCAATAAAGATCTTGTGGCACAGGTATCATGCCATAAGTTTTCACCAGATGCAGGAAGTTTTATTCTGAAGATAACTTTTGTTCCTCTAAACGCCTATGCCTTGCTGACGGAAGCCCAGGATTCATTAAGACTTCGGGGCCACAGAGCCTACAGACTAAGTTCCTGGACCATGAATCCCACTGATAAAAGTGGAATTTGTAAAAAGATGAAAATGTTTCCTTTGGTGCATTTTCAACTATCCTATTACGGTGGTGGGGAAGGGGTAGAACTTGCTACTGAATTATTATTATTATTATTATTATTATTATTATTATTATTATTAATCACAACATGATTCTCCTTCTCAAATTTTCCAATTTGTTCAGTTGAAAGAGGTTCCTGTGCCGAGTTCTTATCAAGTTCTTTACTAATACCCACTTTTGTTCCCAAAATTACAACATTAGCAGCCATAACATTTATCTGGTCTTGCAGCTTTCCCAAGAGATAAAATGTCCTGTTCAGTTCACACTCAATTTCCTTCCCGACTGCCATCCTTAAACAGTCCAAGGTCAAAAACTGATTTCTCAAGACTTTTATCTTTAAAGGCAATTTCCCAGCTGCTCCTTACGACAATATCCCAAAGCTCCCTCTAGAGGGATTCAAGTTCCTTTTCACTCCTTCCAGCACAGACCCAAAGGTCCCATACGTTAAATTGTAACAGTCCGTTTTAAACGTAAGCTTGTAACAAAGACAGACAATAGAAACAAAGTCCTTCTTTTGTATCTTGACAGCTAACTTGACAGCTGTCAAATTTATCTATTCACCGTCAGCGGGCTCTCACAGACCACTCCCGGGTTTAGGGAAGTGGCACTTCAAATCCCAAATTTTAACCTTCTCCTGCAGGCTCCCCTGCTTCCAAAAAAAATATTGATGGTAATTTCAATCAGTAGAATTTAAATCCTTTACATAAAACTCTCCATGACCTTAGTTAACAGGTTCTTTGCTTCAGTTTATTTACAGAAAGGGGAGGCGGACTTCCTGTTTGGACCTTCCCCGATCGGTGCCAATTTAAAAATACTTTAAAAATCCAATTTCCGTTCTACTCATGGGTTGTTGTTTGAAATCCAATTGTCCACAAGAAAAAGTCAGCGCTCTCCGGCAAGGGCTACGCGGCTTCACTCCGTAAAAATAGTGGTCGATTCAAAACACCGCGCCGCTCACCCCACGTCACTTCGGAACCCCCGAAAAAGGGTTTCCCTGTGGGTAGGGGGGGGCGCTCCTGGTGTCAGCCAAATCCCACGTTCCCAGGCTTCATCCGCCTGGGATTTCTGAAGGGTCTCCGCCTTCGCCGCCGCGGCACGACCTGAATTCCACGGAGCGGGTTCCTCTCAGTCAGAGGAACGCTGCCATTGCCGATGGCGCTAACCCGGAAGTCCCAGTCCATGGGACTCTCAAGAGTCTCCTCCAGCACCATAATTCAAAAGCATCAATTCTTCGGCGATCAGCCTTCTTATTGTCCAGCTTTCACTTCCATACATCACTACTGGGAAAACCATGGGTTTAACTATACGGACCTTTGTTGGCAAGGTGATGTCTCTGCTTTTTAAGATGCTGTCTAGGTACTCCCAAGGAGCAGGCATCTTTTGATTTCGTGATTGCTGTCACCATCTGCAGTGATCATGGAGCCCAAGAAAGTAAAATCTCTCACTGCCTCCATTTCTTTCCCTTCTATTTGCCAGGAGGTGATGGGCCCAGTGGCCACGACCTTCGTTTTTTTGATGTTGAGCTTCAGACCACATTTTGCGCTCTCCTCTTTCACCCTTATTAAAAGGTTCTTTAATTCCTCCTCACTTTCTGCCATCAAGGTTGTGTCATCTGTGTATCTGAGGTTGTTGATATTTCTTCCGGCAATCTTAATTCCGGTTTGGGATTAATATCCAGCCCAGCCTTTCACATGATGAATTCTGCATATAAATTAAATAAGCAGGGAGACAAAATACAGCCTTGCCGTACTCCTTTCCCAATTTTGAACCAATCAGTTCTTCCATATCCAGTTCTAACTGTAGCTTCTTGTCCCACATAGAGATTTCTCAGGAGACAGATGAGGTGATCAGGCACTCCCATTTCTTTAAGAACTTGCCATAGTTTGCTGTGGTCGACACAGTCAAAGGCTTCTGCACAGTCCATGAAGCAGAAGTAGATGTCTTTCTGGAACTCTCTAGCTTTCTCCATAATCCAGCGCATGTTTGCAATTTGGTCCCTAGTTCCTCTGCCCCTTCGAAATCCAGCTTGCACTTCTGGGAGTACTTGGTCCACATACTGCTTAAGCCTGCCTTGCAGAATTTTAAGCATAACCTTGCTAGCGTGTGAAATGAGTGCAATTGTGCAGTAGTTGGAGCATTCTTTGGCACTGCCCTTCTTTGGGATTGGGATGTAGACTGATCTTCTCCAATCCTCTGGCCACTGCTGAGTTTTCCAAATTTGCTGGCATATTCAGTGTAGCACCTTAACAGCATCATTGTTTAAAATTTTAAATAGTTCAGCTGGAATATCATCACTTCCACTGGCCTTTTTATTAGAAATGCTTTCTAAGGCCCTTTTGACTTCACTCTCCAGGATGTCTGGCTCAAGGTCAGCAACCACACTACCTGGGGTGTACGAGCCATCCATATCTTTCTGGTATAATTCCTCTGTGTATTCTTGCCACCTCTTCTTGATGTCTTCTGCTTCTGTTAGGTCCTTTCCACTCTTGTCTTTTATTGTGGTAATCTTCGTGTGAAATGTTCCTGTCATATCTCCAATTTCTTGAACAGATCTCTGGTTCTTCCCATTCTGTTGTTTTCCTCTATTTCTTTGCATTGCTCGTTTAAGAAGACCTTCTTGTCTCTCCTTGCTATTTTTTGGAAATCTGCATTAAATTTCCTGTATCTTTGACTATCTCCCTTGCATTTTGCTTGCCTTCTCTCCCCCGCTATTTGCAAGGCCTCGTTGGACAGCCACTTTGCTTTCTTGCATTTCCTTTTCATTGGGATGGTTTTAGTTGCTGCCTCCTGTATAATGTTATGAGCCTCCATCCATAGTTCTTCAGGCACTCTGTCCACCAAATCTAAATCCTTAAACGTGTTCCTCACTTCCACTGTGTATTCATAAGAGATTTGATTTAGATTGTATCTTACTGGCCCAGTGATTTTTCCTACTTTCTTCAATTTAAGCTTGAATTTTGCTATAAGACGCTGATGATCTGAGTCACAGTCAGCTCCAGGTCTTGTTTTTGCTGACTATATAGAGCTTCTCCATCTTTGGCTGCAGAGAATATAATCAATCTGATTTCGATGCTGCCCATCTGGTGATGTCCATGTGTAGAGTCGTCTCTTGTGTTGTTGGAAAAGAGTATTTGTGATGACCAGCTTGTTCTCTTGGCAGAACTCTATTAGCCTTTGCCCTGCTTCATTTTGAATTCCAAGGCCAAACTTGCCAGTTGTTCCTTTTATCTCTTGATTCCCTACTTTAGCATTCCAATCCCCTATAATGAGAAGAACATCCTTCTTTGGTGTCATTTCTATAAGGTGTTCTAAGTCTTCATAGAACTGGTCAATTTCAGTTTCTTGAGCACCAGTGGTTGGTGCATAAACTTGGATTACTGTGATGTTAAAAGGTCTGCCTTGGATTCGTATCGAGATCATTCTATCATTTTTGAGGTTGCATCCCAGTATAGCTCTCGCCACTCTTTTGTTGACTATGAGGGCCACTCCATTTCTTTTATGGGATTCTTGCCCACAGTAGTAGATATGATGGTCATCTGAACTGAATTTGCCCATTCCCATCCATTTTAGTTCACTGATGCCCAGGATGTCAATATTTATTCTTGCCATCTCATTTTTGACCACATCCAACTTACCAAGGTTCATGGTTCTTACATTCCAGGTTCCTATGCAATATTTTTCTTTACAGCATTGGACTTTCCTTTCGCTTCCAGGCATATCCGCAACTGAGCATCCTTTCGGCTTTGGCCCAACCGCTTCATCAGCTCTGAATCTACTTGTACTTGTCCTCCGCTCTTCCCCAGTAGCATGTTGGATGCCTTCCGACCTGAGGGGCTCATCTTCCAGCGTCATAATTTTTATATGCCTGTTGTCTTTGTCCATGGAGTTTTCTTGGCAAGGATACTGGAGTGGCTTGCCGGTTCCTGCTCCAGGTGGATCACATTTGGTCAAAACTCTCCACTATGACCTGTCCATCTTGGGTGGCCCTGCATGGCATAGCTCATAGCTTCTCTGAGTTATTCAAGCCCCTTCGCCACGGCAAGGCAGTGATCCATGAAGGGGCAGCTTACTGTAGTGTGCTTTAAATGTACCTTGAATATGTTTTAAGGGAATAGTGTGGGTCTGCCGTTTCTGCAGCTACCCAACTGTTCCTGCTGCCTCTAGTTGCATGAAATATTCACAATGCACTCAAATTAGCCACCTGCTGGAGACTTTATATAGCAACAGATTCATGTTTGTGCATTTTTGTGGGACATTCAAAGGGTTCTGGAAGAATGTTGCAGAATTGTCACAGGATAGGTGGTACAAAAAATGGGATGCCACAACTATGGAATGCATAACTCAGTATAGAATCATTGAGCTGTAGGGACCCTGAGGGTCATCTAGTCCAACCCCTGTAATGCAGGAATCACAGCTAAAGTATCCATGACCGATGGCCATCCAAACTCTGCTTAAAAGCCTCCATCTGCAAATTTGATGAGCCTCCCCTCAGTTCCTTCATCCAAGTCATTTAAAAAGACGTTGAAGAGCAACGGGCCCCGGACAGAACACTGCAGCACCCCTCTTGTCACTTTCCCCAGGATGATGAGGAACCAAGGTAGTCACCTCAAAGTAGTAAGATGCAAGCCGAACTAGATTATGTTTTGGCTGTTTGGTTTGATTTATTGATTTTTACAGACTATCTACATTAAGAGCCAGTGTGGTGTAGTGGTTAAGAGCGGTAGACTCATAATCTGGGGAACCGGGTTCGCGTCTCCGCTCCTCCACAGGCAGCTGCTGGGTGACCTTGGGCCAGTCACACTTCTCTGAAGTCTCTCAGCCCCACTCACCTCACAGAGTGTTTGTTGTGGGGGAGGAAGGGAAAGGAGAATGTTAGCCACTTTGAGACTCCTTAGGGCAGTGATAAAGCAGGATATCAAATCCAAACTCTTCTTCTCTTCTCTAATCTGGCAAAAGCTTTAATAATGGTAGTGTTTACCTGTAAGATAAAGTAAAACAAAACATTTGAGACTCAATAATGATAACTAAGGCATGACCGTTTCAGAATATTTTGTTGTCCTGTTTATTTGTTAAGGTTTGTATTTCCTAAATTCAGAAAACACACAGAGAGACAAGACCCTGAACAAAGGAGGTTCAAGAGGCAGCATCTGGTCACTTTTCAGACACGTGCAGCTTTAAGTCAAAGCATCTCCATAATCTTTGCCCAATTCCCCTGCTCTTATGGCTACAAGGAGGGTATGGAAGAATCCAGAATCCTTTCTGGGCTCTGACCCTGATTCACACAGGGATCCCACTGGTAGGGAAAACCAGGTACTGGAACTGGTAATTAGTCATTTCATTGGAATTCCTGGAGTAGAGCAGGGATCGCAAAACAATTTCAGTTCTCAGTATACCATTGGGGAATTTCCCACACCACCTTTCTGGCAATATTTCCAATCCTGACATTGCCCTGATGCTTTGGAAATAGAGTTGCACATGCAGCCACATAGCTTTTATGCTCCCAGTTTTGCACAGCTTTATGTCTCGCAACTGGTGAGCTACAGCAGAATAATTGTTCAATAGAATTGGGTCTGTAGTTGCGAGACATAAACTTTGCAGCCCTTTGTCTGATGCTGGGGCAATCTTGGGAGACTGACTTTGGCTTCTGAGGGCAGCCACACGGAATAAGCACTTCCACTTAACTGGAAGGTGCCAGTCTCATGACACATTAAGGCTCGGTCTGTGGTGCACTCTGTTACAGACTGGCTGAGCAAGTGATTCACCTACACTCGCCCCTTTTTTTATTTTCTTCTCTATCTTTTGACTTGTCTCCTATTGTCTCCTTGTTTGGGATTGCAGGGGTTCAGGGATTGGCTACTCAGGGAGTTGACTGGGAAGAGGGGGAAATGTTTTAACTATTTCAGGAAAATTCAATACATGTTAATAAAAAATAAGCATTTTTCCAAGGCATTCTCTTGATAAAACTCTGAAAATTAAACCTTGCCCTTACTCATGATTTGTCTTAAGAGATTTTTAGTGGCTTGCTATGAAATATTGCATAAATAAGGAAAACACTTGCAGACCCTGCCCCATCCATTTTGCTATGCAACATCTGTTTTTCATTCTGCTTTTCCTGTATTATATTGTGAGCTGCTGCAAAGGAGGAAGACAAATTATTTATGAAGATTGAACATAAGAATACAGTGGATTTTAATTATGCCAGCAAACGTATTCATGATAATGACTCTCAAAATTGTATTCCAGAGAAAGATTCATTCTTTCAGACCCTCAAGTGCCTGTGTTGAACCGCTTTCTACTGGGCTCCTCTGGGCTCTCCTGGGCTCAAGCCAGCAGGATGGAAGCCGAGCGGAGGAACACTCTGCATTCCTCAGTCTGTTCTGAGGCTGGTTTGGAAACAGTGGGAGGGGAAAGGGATGGAGATATGGCTGTGCTCAAGAGTGCAGTTTGAGCCGTGCGTCTGGGGACCTGGACAACTATCCAAGCCACTTCCCCGAATGCCCCTGACAGCCACCTTCCCTGGCCGGAAATTTTCGGCCAGGGCATCAGAGGAGCTGGTAACATTGGAGAGGAAGACCCTGAGAGAGGGTTTTGCTCTTGCCTTGCAGCCCCATCTCTGACAGCAGAAGCGGCAAGGGAAGAGCCATGCCAGGGGGCCCTCCCAGGGCCCAGAGGCACACCACCCACAAAAAACCCTGTAATCACTTAGCTGGCTGAAATCATCACTGACCTCGTCGGGACTCACTTCATGTCAGGGCCTGTATTGCAAACTGAAGGTAAAATGGCATGAAATAATCCTCACATCCCTTTAGTCAAGAGCAAGAGAATAAATAATGCAATTGGTTTTTTAATAATAATAATAATAATAATAATAATAATAAAATAACGATTTCCAGCAGTAATACAGCACACTTGCCGTCTCAGTTTTTTCTATTGCATTTTTATAGAAAAGTGGTATAGACATTTTAAATAATTATTAAAAATAATATTTTAAATGCATAAAACCACTGAGTTTGATCTCTTTTAAAGCACATTTAGTGATAGAAATGTCATTCTTATCAGGGGTAAGATTAAAGAGGAACCGCACCCGCACCTGCTCAAGGAGAGCAACAAAGGACCCTCCTTTTGTGTGTGCCCCCCCCTCCAGCCATTGCTTACTAAGGGAGGGTGAACAGAGGGCCTCGCGTATCTCTTTCTACTTCTCTTCCCAAAGCACCAGCCTATAGGTTATTCCCACCCATCAAGCTTAGCTGTGTACTGGAAGCACTGGAGGAATTTGATTTAGCAGATGAAAACGCCCCCAAAATGAGAAGAATCCAGCTGGGCCCTGGTCTTCAGGCTGTTCTATTCCTCTGCTGGTTTCTCTAGTTGATAGGGGCCACTGCAGATCAGTGATGGAGGGGAGAGGAGAGAGGTGATCTGGCAGGTTGGGTTTGTATTTGGGAAGATCCAGTGGGGAAAGTGACTTCTATCTTAGGGATGTTTTCAGTGCTCCCAGTTGGGCATAAGAATGTACAGTCATACCTTGGATCCCGAATGGCCTGGAACGCGGATGTTTTGGCTCCCGAACGGCACAAACCTGGGAGTGGTTGTTCTGGTCTGTGAACGTTCTTTTGGAACCTGAACGTTCGACGGGGCTTCCGCGGCTTCTGATTGGCTGCAGGAGCTTCCTACAAGCAGAACCTGTTATGTGGATGCACATTTACAAACTTAAATTTGTTTGATACAGTGGTACCTTGGTTCTCGAATGGCTTGGCTCCCAAACAAATTGGCTCCTGAACACTGCAAACCTGGAAGTGAGTGTTCTGGTTTGCGAACATTGTTTGGAAGCCGAACGTCCGACATGGCTTCCACGGCTTCTGATTGAGTACAGGAAGCTCCTGCAGCCAATCGGAAGCCATGCCTTGGTTTTTGAATGGTTCCGGGAGTTGAAAGGACTTCCGAAATGGATTAAGTTCGACAACCAAGGTACCACTGTATATTATAATATATATGTGCCATTTTCAAAAGCCATTTTCTAGCTCACTCTCAACATCTGTAGCTCTTATGCTACAACAAGCAATGAAAACCACGATGGAGTGACCCAACAGGGACTTGTTCATTTCTCAGTACCAGATAAGCTATGCAAAGCCCCCTCTGTGGTCTGAAATGGTTCAGTCCAGACATACAGTAGGTTGTCCACTCAGGGGAGCCAATTTCACAGCACTTCAGGAAGGCCACGAGCAGCCTTTGGCAAGTCTTCAAGAGAAGCAAATTCCTTCACTGAGAAACAATGTCAAGCATGGTTGACCCACCTCAGATGTCGTAAATGCATTTATTTATTTTAATGTACACAGACATGTGCACATCCAGCTAGTCAGCAAGAGGTTTAAAGAGATCTACAAGTCTTCTCCTATCGAGAATGGCTGCCAGATTCCGACTCTCTGAGCTTTTTTGGAAGCAGCTCAGATGAATGCTGCTTCCTGTGATCAAATGCTGCTTCTGCAAATGTAAGAAGATTTGGAAGTGCTAGAAGTGCAATGATAATATGAGGAAAGGACTTGTGGTGCCTTCTGTGGTCAGATGAGAAGCCTGGGAATGCTGCTGGACCTGGCTATCCTTTTGAGGACCGGGTAGGGGCAGTGACCAAGAATGGAAACCAAACTAACCCAGCAGAATAGAAACCAGAACTGCTGACATGGTTCTCAGTGAAAATCATTTTCTTGGTAAACAGAAACTTAGTCCTACTGCTTTGATTGCATGAGGGTTGAAGAAACTCAGGGCAGGGGGAATTGGGAGAGAAGGTTTGCTGCATATGTAAGGGCTTTTTGAAATTGCGAGAGAGGAGGGAGGAGAAGTGCTGGGGCCAGGCACCTTTGGCTTGTTGTGGTGGCCTAGTTGAGCAGGCAGTGGGCAGCTGGTTTGGCCATGGATGAGTGTTTGGGAAATGCAGTGGGAAGAAGAAGTGCAGGGAATCAACTGGTGTGTTGATGTATTTGTTTTGCTGCCTGCTGGCCACATCAAGCATCTCCTTGAAAAGCAAGCTCAGGGGCTCTTGAATTTGCATTGCTGCCTGCCAGCCATGTGAAGCAGCAGGCAGCTGCTTGAAGGACATCTTGAATATGCTTATGTGGTGGCAGGCCTTTTTGGAAGGGAAGAAACAGCTGCTTGAGGTGGGCCTCAGTCGAATGTGTGTTCCTGTGGAAAGGGAGGAGGTGCTTTCCTGTTCTTGCTCCCTGGCCTACAGCAGGTACTGTTTCGGGGTGGGAAGTCCAGTGCAGAAGAATCATTCTCACCAGGATTTTTCCAGCTGCTTGCCCCACAGCAGGGTCCAGGGACTGATTCCAAGTTGTTGAGGTGCAGGCTTAAACCCTCATTATTTATGTTAAGTTGTGGGTGAACATATCAGACGACACAGCGATTCTTCAAACAGCTCTTGTTTATTCACAGGCCAGGACAGAACTGAACTGAAGGGTTCAGTCAGCCTGCTTATATAGAGCTCCAGTACAATGTAAATGTAACAATTTTCTAAAACTATCCAATCACTGAACGTCACTTTCGATCCCTTATTTGCATAACTATCTACAGTACCCCCCTGCTGGCCCAGGGTGAGAACTTCAGTACATAACAATTTACATCTTCATTACTGTTGCTAATGATACCATGGGGGTGGAATGTCATTATTTGTACCATTTCATATACTGGCCTCTTTTCTTTTCCAGCTCTTTTGGAGGTGACAGTCATTCTTTGTTGGACCATGATTTCTTTCAGTGGTGTAACCAGGGGTTGTTTCACAAACTGTTGTAGTCTCTGTGTGTACTAAGAAGGGTGTGAGCAGAGACGCATTGTACAATGTTTGAGCTTCTGTGGCTTCTTCTTCTTCTTCTTCTTCTTCTTCTTCTTCTTCTTCTTCTTCTTCTTCTTCTTCCCCTTGCAAATATAGTTAGCCTATTTCAGGAGATGCCTCTTACTTGAAGCTTGACTATAGCACTGCTGTGCATTAGCTCTGTTAAAAGTCCTGGCCTTAAGGATTGTATCTCACTCTGCGTAGGATTCTAAATGTCATGACATGTGGTTTTAAGCAAGACAGCATGGATGCATGTACAAGAAAAATGCAGAGGTGTGTTAGAGAAGTGTGTACTTTGCATGTGAATTATTATTAAATACAGGTAGGTAGTTGTATTACCTTTAGCTTTCCTTTTAAATAAAAGCCCTGCCTCCAAAAACCATACTTTAAAAATACAATTTGCACAGCAGTTTGCAGTGCAAGCCTAACCATGTCTGTTCAGACATATGCTCTATTGAATTCACATTCAGAGCTTACTTCCAGATAAGTGTGACTACAATTGCAGCCTAAATCTCTGAGAATCCAAGGAGTTTCCACTGTGCACATTTCTCCTCTTCCATAGGTGTACTTAGTTTTCAGACTTGCTTTCATGTGGATCATTTTTATTTCTTGCTCTAAGTGTGAAGCAAGCAAGGAAGCAATCTTGGATTGTTGAATGGGGGGAGGTCTGCCTTCTGTGGGGGCCTCAAAAGCGGGAAGTGGCCTCTGTTTTCCTAAGACATTTTGTTTTCTTCAGCAATACTCTTTCCTGATTGTCCTATAAATGGCTTAAGAATGGCTGTCATAGATAATCACAAGGCAGTGGATAATATATGTCTGTATTCTACTGCTACAGTGTTAGAAATTATTTCTAGAGTGCCAAAGAATGTGGGCTGTCTGTACTTGCTTGCACTTCTGTTTGCTTCTGTTTTTTTCAGCTGAACAAGATTTAGCATCTTACATGCTTTGTACAATTCTCCTGTGAGCACTCTTGCTCTGTTTATTATAGATTGCATTAGTCTCAGTGACAATAGCTGTGCTTATTCTTTCTAACGTCAAAAGAGAAGCATATTTGCAAACTATCTGATAACTTCTACAATGTTCTTTTGGTGCTGCGCTGAGGCAGAGATTTGTTCCAGGGCTGCAAATGCACACAATTAATTTCACAAACATGTGAACATGTGGAACAAATGAAAACAACTAGAGGAATATGTAAAGGGAAAAACGGGACCAGATCCAAATATGCATGTGTAAAACATCACCCCAAGGCTCCTCCTCTGTATCATTTTTTAAAGAAATCATTTTCTGTGCAAAAAATAAACTAGGCTGAACTGGCAGAGAATAGGCAGGAATTTTCTTTGTCTTGTCAACCTTTTCCTTGGTTCTCAGTTTGGGAACTGCTGGAATAGACTACCTGTCCCATGATCTGCTTTCCATGAGCCCTTGCTTGTTGTCTGTGTTGTTCAGGAGCCTTAGGCTCCACTCAGCTAGTCTTGGACAATGTATTCTGACAGCAAAAGTCTGGTGCTGGATTTGGATGCTTTGCACAACAACTGAGCAGTCAGTTAACTGAGCCTGTCCATTAAGCAGGCTAAGGTGACCCGCCTCATTGAAGGGCAGCAAATGGTCAGTTATTGAAATTATTATTGCATGTTTAACACCATGGGTAAAACAATATGGATTCCTTGCTTCAAGCAAAATGCATTGGGCTGTTGCTGTGAGCTAGTGTGTTACATTGTTATGCTGTGGGATCCTGGTAATTTTCCTTGAGGTAACACGTTGCATACAAATTGCACACCCCAAGCAGTCCAGCTGCAATATTTGTCCATTAGGAGTGCCTCAAGTTCTTTCTAGATAGTGCTTGTGGCATCACAGATGACAAGCAGTGGCACTCACCAGTGCCATTTCTTCCGTTTTCAGAACATTTTATTTTTAAAATGGTACCTTTATTACTACCACTAGACAGCCCTCCTGAAACACACTAACTCCAGCAGATTAAGCATAGAAGGTGACCAGGTGAAGTGGCAGGACTCTTCCCAGCCCTGCCCCCCCCCATGTCTTCTGATAAGGTCAGGGCATCCTGGAGTAACACAGGACCAAGACAGGCTCACAGCTCACGGCCAGAGAAATTCGGAGGGAGATCTGGTTCTGCTCCTTCAGTATCAGCAACGGGTCTCACCGCCACATCCAGTCCATGTGCTTAGTGTATACGTGGCAAAAGTGCTTGGCACGGCACACAAAGGGGACTGACTATTGGGATGTGCGTGTGTCTGAGACAGGGAATCAAACATGGTAGTACTGTGGAATAATGGGACTTCGCAATGTATTTTTGTGCGTTTCTGAATAACACAGTTTGAGACTGTTGGTTTAATAGAAATAGCTGTGAAAACGTTAAGGACATAGGAAGCGGAGCTTCAAGGATTGAATAAGATTCCAAAAGCCATGCCAAGGATTTGAGTTTGCAAGTAGTTATTTGGAAAAAGAAAAGAAAAAGAGACTCTGCAAGTCATATAGGTGGTGGTGCTGGGGAATTGAGAATGTGAATGAGATATAAAAGGAAAATGAAGGCCTTGCAAGGACATTTGAAGAAAGAGGCTCCCTGAGCACCAGGCCTTGAACTGATTAAACATTTCAAACTGGGATTTATTGCGTGCTTGAGAAGGAGACTTGAAATGATGTGATCCATGGACGTATTTGATCCTTGCTTTTCATTTAATTGATCTACATAATAATAGATTGTTGATTAACTGAAAAAAACAAATGTGAATGCTAGAAGGATAAAAATAACGACCGTTAACCAGAAAATGGTAGACTGCAACCCTGTACACACTTCCCTGGAGTAAGCTCATGAATTCAGGAGGACTTTTTCAGAGCAAATGTGCACAGGAATACATTTTCACGTGTAACAAATGAGATGGAAACTCAAAGCACCAAAAAGGGAGGTTTAGAAAGTGTGGAAGCAAAAGTATTTTCCTCCCTCCTCCTCAAGCTCCTGCAGGTGGAGCTACAGCAATGATTTCAGCCTTGGTCCTGCCATTTAGCCAGAGGGAGGGAGCTGCTTCAGGCGGCTGCTTTTATGTGTCATGAAAGGGTAGAAAATTGTAATTTCTTGTGGTGGTGCTGTTGTGCTCTTAATGGCAGAGCGGAAAGGTGCCTGTGGGATTTTCTGCCTCAGCTGTCACAGTAACTTTTGGCCGCTCTTGCGTGCTGTGCATCCTGGCTTGAGGAAGGGAGCACAGTTTGCTGCCCTGCTTCAGACAGGAAAATGTTGTTATGGGTTTGCAGGGGGCAAGGGTCCCCTGAAATTCCTGGGTTCCAGGTTCTCCCCGTAATTTCTGAAATGGCTAAATGTGAAGTTCCTCAGGAGCAAGACAGGTGAGGGCAGAGTTGCCCTGACCAAAGGTAAGAAGGGGCGGAGTTTCTCCCCCAGGTGTGAGTTAGCAAAAGACCCTAGCAGAGTTGGGAAGGGGAGGTTGCCAGGGTTACAGGGGTGTCATGATGGGGGGGGGCAGAGGAAGATGCCCCTTTTACATGCAGGGCTGGCTGGGAGAGGCTGCACCCAGAGACCGGGAAGCATGGCTGGATTCTGTTCTCGACCCAAGCTTGCTGAAGCTATGAGCAGCAAGAGGCAGCCTCCCCATCAAAGCCAGGAGGAAATATGTGAGACTAAATCCTATTTCTTAGAGGCTCTGCCATCTCCACTGGGCCTCACGCCAAAGGAGCACAAGCCCCTGGAATCCTGCTTCATCTCGGCATTGGGGCAGCGTGTAACAATACCTTGAGCTGCTCCTGGTTGACCTGCCCACAAGCCAGTTTCAGGCCCCATCTATCGTCCTGCGTTCTCCTTAAAGAGCTCTTGGACAGCAGTCAGTTCCAGTGTGACAGACATTGCTGCAAAAAGTATTATGAATTGGATTACTGTGGCAGTGGTCAAAAGCAGCTCAGAAGTATAAGCCCTTTTTCAGATGTGCAGGAGAAACTGCTGTGATCAACCTCTTTTTAATTCTTCTTTTTAATTGTAGGACTGTCTGAAGGCTCTTTTCCTCCTTGGACCACCAGAATGACTCGCTGCCTCACGCAAGGTGTCTACACAAGTCAGGAACACACAATAATCTCAGCTCCATAAGGTGCGCTGATCATTTACAGAGGGGTGCATTCAAAATATGCGTGCATCATGAGGATTTGGGGTTTTATGCACAAATGTTATTCAGTCGTAACGGCTAGCACTGGGCCAAATGTGAAGGGAAGAACATGTTTTTCATGAACATATCTGACTCCTAGGAAATGTATTTGAAAAAGGGTGAAAGTATTGGTAGTGCAGCAGATCGTCCCGGCTTCTCCAATGCACCTTCAACCTAAGCTTATGTCGCCTTTTCCATCTCCGCTGCTCAGGCAGCGCCATAGCAGAGCCTCTTTAGAGTCCTGGGCAGATGCTTCTTTAGCCTTCCGCCACATTTCTTTTCTAAAATGGGTGTGCTGCTTCTTAAGGTACTGTAGTGTTGTCATAAAGCTAATCAGATTTGGCTATGCGGTGATATCATTGAGAGAAAACAAAGCCAAACAAGAGATGCCCTCATTCATGCTGGCATACAGCCCGGCGGGGGCTAGCCTTTTTCCCCAATTGAAGGCCACATTCCCTTGTGGACATTATTCTGAGTGCTGTGCATGGCCAGGGACTACAACAGGCTGAGCCACGAATGTGAATTTTACCTTTGTGTACTAGGCTTGTTTCTGCACACCTCCCTCTGTGCTCCGTCTTGGGAAGGGAGAGACCTTGTCCGCGTTCAAGGGCACGTTCCAGGTGGGGAAGGAGTGTTTGCACCAGTAGAGCAGGTGAGAAGGGTGCAGCCCAGGGAGAGAGGCTGGCTGAGACGGAGGTGTACCTCCGCACTCGTCCCATAGGAGCCCAGAGGGCTGTGATTGGGCGCCAGGCCTGACACTTCCCACACCAGCCATGAACTATGAGGCAAGGGCACTATTCCTATTCCTCATGAGCCTGAAAAGAAAAAGAGAGAAGTCAGTGTGCAAATGGGGAAAACTTGGTTGCAAGAAAGAGGTTCATTAAGCGCAGCCCTAGTAATGAGGATTGCAATTAGAAATTGTTGCTTTACAACAAATAGGATGAAATAAAATCATCATACACAAAGATTAATTTCCCATGAAATCATGAGAGCTGAAATTAAAATGTAGCAAAAGAGGATTGAATGGTGATAATTGGATACCAAGTGCCAGTCAGGGGCCTGCGGCTATTTTATGGTTAAGCTGGAAAATGGGGTGCTTTGAATATACACACATTCACATATATACTGCTGTGAAACGCACCACACCAATTTTGGCATGCTTGACAAATTTCATGTAACAACAGCAGAAATACATGGCAGCTACTATGTGATATACTTCTCAGTGTGAAATAATCAATGACAGCAACGATAGTGAATTTCTACACACCAAATTATGTGGGGGTGCAGTTAAAGGAAGTTAGATTGCTAAATTCTGTCTATTTTACATGTTATTGTCTTCAGCTGTCTAATGAACCATTGCAATAACTTTAAAAAAACAGGAATTGATCATACTGGAGCTTGTTCAACAGCAGTAAAACACATTCCTTTTGTTTTACAAAAAAAGTGACTGAGTGATTAATAATTGGGGCCCTTTAGTCCCCCACCATCATTCAAGGCAGGAGGCTTAACCCTCCTTGCCAATATTTTCTTAGATAGGAAATTTAAGATATTGGGCAACAGCTAACTCCCATGGTGCTGAGAGCTGATTCTTTCCCTGAAAATTGGGGTTTAATCACATCTTATCAACTGAGTGTTAACTCTGAGCTTTGCTAACATCTTTATAAACATTGATAAGGCAGAAGTTGCAATGCTCAACCACCTGAGCTCATGAGGGATAGCAGAGTAAGCAAATTAAATATTGCAGCCAAATGTAAGTGTAATTAAATGCAGCCTACCTTCTTGGGAGGGACAATTGCTTGCTGTGTGCTTGGTAGTCCACGTTTCCTGAACAGATTGCAAAACTTCCACAGAGACAAGCCCTAGCAGGAATGGGGGACGCCAGCTGTCCTGATGTCCACTGAAAGTCTAATTCTGCCAAGAATGGAAGTGACCAATATTGCCTCACCTTGAAAACACCTTCATCTCATGGAAGGGTGAGGGGGAATGAGAGGATCTGGTGTCAGGGATTCATCCTGGCCAGCAGGGAAGAGTCCTCACCCCACCCCCTCTATCCATTCTGCCTCACCCCACCAACCCCCAGGATGTTGTGGGGTCTGGAAACCAAGTACTGTGCAGAGCAGCTGAAAGAGCTGGGATGAGGATGGAGGAGGAGCTGCCTGGAGAGCCATCCTTGGCTGCACTTAATGCGGGTCTTTGATTTATTGTGTTTGCCCTCAAGCAAATGTGTTGTAAAAAGTGGGATGATACAAATACATATATCACACTATTCTGCTCCCAAAGGAGCTGATTGAGAAGCCAACTCCTGCCAGAGAGCTCTCCCATCCATCTCCTTCTGCCGTGTCTTGGGGTCCTCCACATTTTGAGAAAATATAGTGGAAGTGGACAAAACATCAAATGCACATGACAGTGTTTAGGCACTAGGTGGAAAAAAGCCCAGCGGAAGTTCTTCTGTTGGGGTACCTGAGGAAGCGTTTGCGGCCTGACTCCTAGAACTCACCAACTTCCCGTTTATCAAGCTCCACACTTGTAAGAGTCCTCTTTTGGAGATTGCTCATGAGTTCCCTCCGCTTCCAATGTGTGTTTCAGTTCTCCCCCTCTTCAGCCCACACCCTTCTTCTGCAGTCCAGCTGGAACACAGAACGGATGCAGAGGCCAAGGCAAATGTTGGCCCCACCCTCCACCATCTAATTGAATGCACCTTCAAAGCCAGCAGGCTGATCTAATTCAACTTAGTGCCTGCAAGGTTGGCAATTCTTATTTAAAACTTCAGTGCTGGGTTTTTATAACTCTTCATTTGATGTACAGTAAAAAAACAAAACCCTACCATAGTAAGTTTCATTGCATTGTAGTTAAAGTTTTCTTTTAGACCATTATAATATCCAATCCCAAAACATTGTATTTATTTCTAATATCACTCAGACTAAATATGAGCAAATGCTCTGTAATGATTTCAATTTAAAAAAAAAAGCTGATGTGTTAAAGGATGATCTGTTTGGAGAATGTTTTCTGCATTGCAGTTTACAGATGTCGGATAGTCAAACAAACTACTGCAAAACTAATACTTGGTTGAACTAATGCAAAAATGTTTCATGAAACACTTTGGGATGGTCTTAATTCAAAATAGTAGCTGGCACCCCAATGTCTACAAATGACAAGCTGTGGGCTTATTTAAATGTTGGTGTATGGGACTTCCGGGTTGGCACCATCAGCTAATGGCGGATTTCCTCTGATTCGGAGGGGACCGGCTCCGTGGAAATCGGGTCTGCACCGCTACGGTGAAGCAGGGACCCTACAGGAGTCACAGGCAGGTGAGGCTTGTGAACGTGGGACTCGGCGGGCACACTTTGCGCCCCCCCAACTCGCAAGGAAACCCATTTACGGGCTTTGGAGCGGAGCGGGGTGAGCGGCGCGGTGCTGTGAGGCAATTGCTTCTTTCACGGAGCGAAGCCGCATAGCCGTTGCTGGAGAGCGCTGACTTTTTCCTGGGACAATTTGATCATAAAAAGCAACTACCCGTGAGTAGGGAAAATTGGATTTATTTAAAAAGAGGGGGGGGGGAAGACTCAATTGGATACCGAAGCGGGGAGGTCTAAACAGGAAGTCGGCCTTCCGCTTTGTAGATAGATCAAAGCAAAGAGACTTTAAGCTAAAGCGTTGGAATTACGCTTGAAAAGGACTGTTTTCTAACTCGATAAGTTTCTGAATCCCCTTCCTGGGAAGCAGGAAAGGAAGGGGGCTGTGTTTTTGGACTGTACAAACCTGCAAGAGAGGGGAAAGAGCTTAAAATCCACTGCTCAAACTTGGGAACGGTCTGCCAGTGAAAAAGACTGTTGCTTTTTAAACTGCGTGCTAGCTGTCAATAGAAGGCTTTTTGACAGCAAGAGAGATACATTGTGACCAGCTTTTATACTTTGTCTGCTAAAGGGAGAGAAAGCAATTGGAAGGTAACAAAAATTGGAACTGTTTCTTTTTCTCGGTTGGAGTTTTTTTTTTTTTTAAAAGAAAAGTTTTGGGGTTTTTTTGGACTATTGCAACTGTTTCCACCTAGAGGGACCCTTAGAAATTGCTACAAGGGGAATTTTCCACTGGTAAACAGGAACTGTGTATCTGAGACTGACCTTGGCTCTTCTACTGTTTTAGTGTTATGGCAGATGGGAAAGAGAAAGTAGACTTGTCATTTCCAGACAGAACAACGAGGTCTGGGAAGACCTTGGGGCAGCGAAGGCAATCAACTGCTGGCCTTCCTACTTTATCTGTGACTGTACCAACACAACCTAAGTCTAGTGGAATGTCTTCAGAAGATGCTTTAGCGAACGCATTAACTAAGATTAATGAAACTTTGTTGCAACTCAGTACGAGGGTTGAAGAGACTAATAAGAGGGTCGAGGAGACAAATAAGAAGGTCGATACTGCAAATAAAAAAATTGACTTAAATACAGAAACGTTAAACAGTCTGGGACAAAAGGTTAACAGTAATACAGAATCTATTCAGAAATTGTTGCAGGAATCCACCTTGACCCAGGAAAAAACTGCTGCTGTGGAATTTAAGGTAACACAATTGGAAACAGAGAAGGTTCCAGACCTTCAGAAACAAATTGAAGAACATAAACTGACGTTGTCTATGATTGAATTTAAGGAAAAACAGACAAACCTAAGGATTAGAGCTGTACCTGAACTGGAGAAGGGCACCCTGATAGATTTTTTGACACAAGAATTTGCAGAGTTTTGGAAGTCAAAATTGAAACAAGAAGAATTTAAAATTGTGAGGGCTTTCAGACTAGGAAAAGGAGGAAAGAAGGTCAAAATAAGGGATTGTCTGATTACCCTCCAATCTAAAGAAGAAAGAAACAAAATTTTGGGTTTGCATTTCCAGAATCCTTTGATAATTCTGCAATCAAGAGTGGAAATTTTCAAAGACATACCGAAACATCTTTTGGATCTTAGATTCAATTTTGGAGACCTGGTTGCCCTTCTGAGAAAGAATAAAATTATTTTCAGGTGGGAATTCCCCCAAGGCCTATCTTTTAGCTACAAAGGAAGAAAGATAAAAATAAGATCAGTGGAGGAAAAAGACAAGTTTTTGGGAAATCACGAAGAAGACCTGCAGAAAGGACTTGGAAAAGAGCCAGAAGCTCTGGACAAGAGTCCACCAAAAAAAAGGGAAACCAACGCCACCGACTGATATAGACAATCTACTGGGTGCTGTTGGAGGAAAAGCAGAGTAATTACATCATGACACTGCAAGCATTAAGTTGGAATGTAAATGGACTGAATTCCCCGGAAAAGAGGCGCAGAGTTTTTCATATATTAAAAAAAGAACAATTGGACTTGATTTGCTTACAAGAAACACATGTGACAAGGCTGCATCAGAAGATTCTGAGTAACAAAAGATTAGGAGAGGAATTTATTTCATCAGATAAAGTTAAGAAAAGAGGAGTAGTACTTTATGCAAAGGAGAGCCTGTCACCGAAATTTTTATTTAAAGATGATCAAGGAAGATTTGTTGCAATTGAAATTCAATCACGAGGAGAGAAGTTCCTGATAGTAGGTATTTATGCACCGAATGAGGGGAAATTGGAATTTTTCAAGAAGTTGCATGGAACTTTGATGGATTACCTGGACTATAATATGATCTTGATGGGAGATATGAATGGAGTGGTGTCCACAAATATGGATAAAGCCCAGAGACAGGTGGTTACAAAAGATGGCAGATTACCAAAGACGTTCTTTGATATGGCTCACAATATGGACCTTGCTGATATTTGGAGAACTAAGAACCCCTTGGGAAACCCCTTGGGAAGAGAAGGAACTTTCTTCTCTGAAGCCAAAATGACATGGACAAGAATTGACCAAATTTGGGTAACTAGGGGGCTGACCCCGAAGATTTAAAAAGTGGAAATTTGCCCTAAAACTTGCTCCGACCATAATGCCATGAAGATGGAAATGATATTAACACCAATTGGTTCCTTTAGATGGAGGATGAATGACTCTTTGTTTAGGAATGAGGAAGTGACTAAAAAGGCCCCAAAAAACTTGAGAGACTACTTTGAGATAAATATGAATACCACTACTGAAAAAAGAGTAATTTGGGATGCAAGCAAAGCAGTTATGAGAGGGTTTTTGATACAACAGAATGCAATTAAGAGAGCTCAAAAGGAAAAAAAGGAAAAAATCTTGGAGAAAATAAAGGAAGGAGAAAAGAGACTGAGGGCAAACAATCGGCTAACAAATGAGGGCAAAACCAAAATCACAGGAGATCCTGAAAGAGATAAAGCTATATCAAGTACACTATATGAAATTGATAAATCAGGAAATAGAATGGAAGATTAAACTGATGAGACAAAAGACATTTGAATCGGCTAACAAATGCGGGAAACTGCTGGCTTGGCAAATGAAAAAAAGACAAAAACTCAACACCATTACCAATTTGGTAGTGGAGGGAAAGAATATACAGAATCCTGTGGAGATTAGGAAGTGCTTTCAGAAGTATTTTAAACAGTTATATACACAGGAGACCTAGAAAGAAATTGATATTGACCGATTTTTGAAAATAAATGGATTACAAAAAACCTCTCAAGAGAATAAGTTAATGCTAAATTATAAAATAACAGATCAAGAGGTGGAAGGAGCCATTCAGAACATGAAATTGGGCAAAACTCCAGGGCCGGATGGCCTGACTTCAAGATATTATAGATTTTTGAAAGAATGGCTAGTACAGCCTTTGAAGGAAGTCTGTAATGAAATACTGGAGGGGAAAAAGGCACCAGAGTCGTGGAAAGAAGCTTATATTACACTTATACCAAAAACAGAATTGGAGAAGACACAGCTTAAGAACTACCGTCCCATATCTTTGCTCAATGTGGATTACAAAATTTTTGCTGAAATTATGGCTAAAAGATTAAAAAAGGTTTTGGTAGAAGAAATCCATAAAGATCAAGCGGGCTTTCTCCCGGGGAGACACGTGTCAGATAACACAAGGAATATAATTAATATTTTAGAAAAATTACAAGTGAATATTAACACTAAAGCAGTTTTGATATTTGTGGATGCGGAGAAAGCCTTTGACAATATTTCTTGGAGTTTCATGAAGAAAAACTTACAGGGAATGGGGGTAGGCCAAGGTTTTGAAAACGGTATAGGTGCAATTTACTTAGAACAAAAAGCTAGGTTAATTGTGAATAATGTAGTTACAGAAGAGTTTAAGATTGAGAAAGGAACACGACAGGGTTGCCCAATCTCTCCATTGCTTTTTATATTGGTCCTGGAGATTTTGCTTAATATGATTAGAAAGGACCAATTGGTTAAAGGTATACAAGTCGGAGCTAAACAGTATAAATTGAAAGCTTTTGCCAATGATTTAGTCTTGACATTACAGGAGCCAGAATCCAGTACTAAAAGAGTATTGCAACTAATTCAAGAATTTGGTCACGTTGCGGGATTTAAGTTGAATAAGCTGAAAACTAAGGTGTTAGAGAAGAATTTAACAGTGATTGAGAAAGAGAGGTTTCAGAAGGAGACAGGATTAACATTGGTTAAGAAAGTGAAATACCTGGGGGTTAATATGACTGCTAAGAATGTGAATTTATTCAAAGATAACTATGAAAAATGTTGGATGGAAGTGAAAAAGGATTTAGAAATATGGTCAAATTTGAAATTATCATTGCTAGGCCGAATTGCTGTGATAAAGATGAATGTTTTGCCAAGGATGTTGTATTTGTTTCAAACATTACACATTTTGGACAAGGTGGACTGTTTCAAGAAGTGGCAGAGAGATATTTCTAGATTTGTCTGGCAGGGCAAGAAGCCTCGAATAAAATATAAGATTTTAACTGATGCTAAAGAAAGAGGGGGATTTGCCCTGCCAGACCTTAAACTTTATTATGAATCAGCCGCATTTTGTTGGCTGAAAGAATGACTGCTTCTGGAAAACACAGATATTTTGGACTTGGAAGGTTTCAACAATGTATTTGGGTGGCATGCATATCTGTGGTATGACAAGGTCAAAGCACATAAAGCGTTTAAAAACCATATTGTCAGGAAAGCACTATTTAATGTTTGGATAAGATATAAGGACTTGCTTGAAAATAAAACTCCAAGGTGATTGTCACCAATGGAAGCTAAGGCTCTGAAAAAACTCAATATGGAGGCAAATTGGCCGAAATATTGGGAAATGTTGGAGCAAGAAGGAGATAGATTAAAACTGCAGAGTTTCGACAAACTAAAAAATAAAGTGCGAGATTGGCTTCATTATTACCAAATAATGGAGGCTTATAATTTGGATAAGAAAATTGGTTTTCAGGTGGAAAAATCAAAATTGGAAACAGAATTGTTAGATCCTAAAACTAAGAATTTGTCAAGAATGTATAACTTGCTGTTGAAATGGAATACACAGGATGAAATGGTTAAATCTGTTATGATCAAATGGGCACAAGATGTTGGACATAACATTATGATGGCTGACTGGGAAAAGTTATGGACCACAGGTATGAAGTTTACGGCATGTAATGCTTTAAGAGAGAATATAATGAAAATGATTTACAGGTGGTACTTGACACCAGTCAAACTCGCAAAAAATTATCATTTGCCCGATAATAAATGTTGGAAATGTAAAGAGATTGAAGGTACATTCTTTCACCTTTGGTGGACATGCCCAAAGATTAAGACCTTCTGGGAGATGATCTATAACGAAATGAAAAAGGTATTTAAATATACCTTCCAGAAGAAACCAGAGGCCTTTCTCTTGGGCATGGTCGGCCAATTGGTGCGAAAGGAGGATACAACTTTTTTTTATGTACGCCACAACAGCAGCAAGAATACTCATTGCAAAGTATTGGAAAACACAAGATCTACCCACCCGGGAAGAAAGGCAGATGAAGGTGATGGAACTCATGGAACTGGCTGAGATGACTGGCAGAATCCGGGACCAAGGAGAAGAGTCGGTGGAAGAAGATTGGAAAAAATTTAAAGTTTATCTTCAAAAATATTGCAAAATTAAGGATTGTTAGAAAGAGGTTGGGAAAAGAAAATTATGTGGTTTTAGCAGAAATGACATAAAGGATTAAGTAAAAAGGAATTGGTGAAAGAGAGAGTGTAAAATTATAGTATATTAAGACAAATTATTAAGATAAAAATAAGGTTGGAAGGATTTGCTGAAATAACAAATTGAATTAGAATACAAAAATGGGAGGTGTGAGGTCAAGGAAATAAGTGAATGTAAGCAAGTGATGTATAGGTTTGATTTGTCCTTTATCCTTTTTTCTTTTTTCTGTTTTTTGATGGTGTATCGTTTTTTCTTTTTACTTTATTTTGATTGTTATTTAATCTTTAAAACTTTAATAAAAATTTATTTAAAAAAATAAATAAATGTTGGTGTATGTTACATGAACTGTTAATTGTTTAGCCTTGTGTTGCAGTGATATTATATGTATTCTTTATTGCAATATTGTATTTAGATTTTGAACTTGGAAGATGGAGCAAGGCTTGTTTTCGGCTCCAGAGGGTAGGACTTGAACCCGTGGCTTCAAGTTACAAGAAAGGAGATTCCAACTAAAATCAGGAAGAACTTTCTGACAGTAAGGGCTGTTCAGCAGTGGAAGAGTTTCCCTGGAGAGGTGGTGGACTCTCCTTCCTTGGAGGTTTCTAAGCAGAGGTTAAATGGCTCTCCGTCATGGATGCTTTTGCATTGCAGGGGTTGGACTAGATGACCCTTGGGGCCCCTTCCAACTCTAGAATTCTGTAATTCTGTGAACTGCTTAACTACATGTTAAATGCCATGGTGTAATTTTTAAAAAAGGAAAGGTTTGAAAGAACATAATGTAGATCATAGAAGCATATGTATATCATTTTGCCTTCCCATTTTTCTCTGTTGAGACTTGGGGTGTGATTTGAGCAGAGAAACAGCAGGTAGAGAGTTAATGTCTCCTTCCCCAAGCTATTTTTTCCCAAGGCACTGGGGCTCTGTTACACATATTTGCATGTAACAAGCGGTTAGTTCCTGGCTTATTTATTGACCTGAACTTTTGGGCTGCAGCTAGCTTTTATCAGGCATATTATGTATATATTTTAAGATGAAATTGCTGTCAAATTTAACTTGTGGCCAGTTAGACAAGATCAATCCTCTTATTAGTCATGTTATTTCCAAGGGCTTCCCTTAAGAAAAAGGAAAAATTCTTTCCTCATGAGTCACTAACCAAGTGGTTGTTTTTATATAAACTTTCCTTTAGTTGGTTAGAATTGGAACATGACCATCTTATCTCCCACTCTTTCTGAAACTGCTTTTTCCTTCGTTTTTTAAACGTTTCTGCAGCGCTCTGTTTGGGTTTGGTGGCGTGTTTTCCTTCTGACACCTATTTTTTGTTTTTTTCCACGTACTTTCAGAAGCCACACAGGGAGAACATAATTTCTCATTACTGGAATGAGAAAAGTCCTATGATTGCATAGGATCCTACTAAAGACCCGCTTCTCTAGCTGGGGAAGCTTCTTCAGCTGTTTCCGGAATGGCCATATCTTGACAGCATGGCTGTTTCACAGAACAGGGGCAGCCACACAAAAAGCCCTGCTCTGGGCTAGGCTTCCGAGGTCGCTGGGCTCTTCCACAGGCTGTGGCCCCTCCTGGGCGTACAGGTGCTGCTTGTGACCCCAGAGCATGAATGAAGCATGCGTGTTCCCCTTGGCCAAATAGCCCTGCTTGGAGAGAGGGATGGCAAATCTGTCCAGTTCCATTTCGCAGCCCAGGGAGTGAGAACAGAGGCCCAAAATATGGGCAGGCAGCAGCCAGGCTCCCAAGTTACCCTGCTTCTGCCCACAGGGGGCGCCACTCACCTGGGGAGGGCCTCCCCTCGCCATCTGCCAAGGAGGACAGCTGCTTGTGGACCAGAACCTGTGTTTATGTGCTGCACTTTGCAGCTGCTGTGTTTTCAAGTATTCCTGCCCATGCCTTAGTTGGGAGGAATTACCTTGCTGATGTGGAATTAAATTTTGGAGGAAGCCTGTCCCCAGACCAACAATTACTTGAAGGAGTTTTGTCTTGCTAAAGTTCTGACAAAGCTATATTACAAAAAAAAAAAACCACCCCCAAAACAGTTGTTGTCTTCATCCCTCATACTACCACTATTTTTTTTTAAAGCAAGGTGATTAAAGGTAAAGGGACCCCTGACCATTAGGTCCAGTCGTGGCTGACTCTGGGGTTGCGGCGCTCATCTCGCTTTATTGGCCGAGGGAGCCGGCGTACAGCTTCCGGGTCATGTGGCCAGCATGACTAAGCCGCTTCTGGCAAACCAGAGCAGCGCACGGAAAGGCCTTTTACCTTCCCGCCGGAGTGGTACCTATTTATCTACTTGCACTTTGACATGCTTTCAAACTGCTAGGTTTGCAGGAGCAGGGACTGAGCAACGGGAGCTCACCCCGTCATGGGGATTCGAACCGCCGACCTTCTGATCGGCAAGCCCTAGGCTCTGTGGTTTAACCCACAGCGCCACCCACGTCCCAGCAAGGCGATTACAAATTGCACAAATTATTACAAATTTTATGGCTGTTTAATACATTTTATGTCACCTCTACGGGCCTCGTTTTGGAAAAAAATGGAAAGAAAATGTGACCTTATTTTTAATTAATAAGTATAAAGGACAAATAATAACAAGGAAATAAACTACTGAAGCTGCCCAGCAAGGAAAAGGAACTGATCAATTGGGAAATAACTGAGAGACTATTATTAGTAATGCCGCTGCCATGCTCAACAGGGATGAGAAGCAAGGGTGACAGCTACAGGGAGAAAGCTGCCAGTTAAAAGACATGGTGTCCCGTCCCCCCAACCTCAAAAGCCCTTTGCCCGTCCACATTGGATATGCTGGCATACAACTGAATTTCTGTATTTTAAATACACTATGCCATGTGTAAAGAAGACAACACATTAAACTCTGCAATGCAGAGGACCGGCAGCAAAGTCACTCGGATTCTCTGCTATTAATGAATGAACAAAGGGTGGCAGTTTCACACAAACGGCCAACTCGTGTGGAAACGTTACAAATGTTCTGGTCTTTGCTTCTGAAGTAAAAGTCCAGCAGACCCATCAGAGAACTAGTCTCAGGAAAACTCCCGAGTTTCCTTCTGGTTGCTAGATGTGCCTGGAAAAGTTTTCCGTGCCCTCCAAGTAATTTTTCAGAGGGTTTCTAGGTCTCAAGAGAGGTGAAGTCCTGTGCAGAGAGCTGCTCTCTCTTCTCCCCGATAAATGGCCGGAGTCTCCTGAGGATCGTGAATTGGGGAGGGGGCTGTCTCTTGCCAAAACGGGCGCATTCCACTCCAGCTTTATTTCCATTTCCATTTCAGTCACTTTGAAGGATATTGGAGCTCCCCCTGCTGCTGTTACTTCAATGCATTGGAAGTTGAAGGAATGGTTACTACAAAAGTGGGACACCTCTCTCTCTCTCTCTCTCTCTCTCTCTCACACACACACACACACACACACACACACACACTTCCACCCTCCAGAGCTGCTCATATATCCACTGTACAGCTACCTGTTCTTAACAGTAATCCTAAAAATAACCTCATCTAGTTCATGGTCCATCCGAATTCTTGGATGGTGGATTGCAGAGCAGCCCCAATGTGAATTGTTCTGCAGGAACATTATTGGGCTTTTTAAAAAAAGCATAATCTTTGCAATCTTTTTTAAGGAAAAAAGCAATTAAGAAGTGATTAAAACCCTTCAGCTCACCCATTCAGGAACTGGTAATGTTGTTCAAGATTTATACTAAATTCTTCCACTTGGACACTTGGAGCAACATATCCAATAATGAAATTATACAAGAAACACAGCTAAGAAAATAGGAATATTCTTTATAAATTCTTTTTTGAACAGACGAGCCTAGCAGACCCTAGCTGTCCCCAAGCCTATCACGTAAGGTTAGACATAAAATTCCTGTGAAAACCATGGATAAACTATCAGATCCCAATGGGCATTATATACATTTTTAAAGAGAATTTAAATCAAGAAATAACATTGGAATGTGACTTTGCCTCCAATTGTGGTTATGTTTCTTTCTTTCTTTTTGAAAAAACATTATCTAAAACAGAACATTGGGTGGCAGGAGAAATAAGGAACATGGTGATAACGCCACAGGCTGTTCTCTGACATGTATGATCTTCCCTGTCCTCCCCACAGAATTTGAACCCAAATATATTCATATCCCTTAGTTTGGACGCCTTGAGGAGGGGTTTACATAGGAATCTAAAAGTGCATACCATGGGATCTAACTTTCCCACTCTAGGTGATTATGTTTCCCTTAATATGAGATGAGTGCAAAAAGGGGGGGGGGGTCCTGTGTACAGGATTGGGGGGGATTCTAATCTTTGAGGGATGCTGCTAAGCACTAATGGGACTCCTGTGGGGGCAGACCTCAGATGCTGAGCTTCTTCTCTAGAGTAAATCAGGTGTGCCTTGGATGGTTCAGATTGGCTGGGAACTCAACAGAGCAGAAGGCATTTGCAGTTCCTGTAGGTTTTGTGCTGCTGTGTCTAAGCTCTGACCAGGGAGACCACAACTCAGAAGAAAGGGCTTGCGGCTACATCACACTGGTCTCGTGGCATGCATGCACACTTCTTGCTATTTTATTTACTCACAGGTAAACAAACTCAGTAGAAAAACATCTCTTTTCAAAAGGAAGTGGATACGTTTGGTATTTTCTTCCCACATCTGGGCAAAAAAATTATGCTTCTTCTTTGCTCTCTTAGAAATGTTAAGTTTTCACACCAAAGGAATAGAGAAAGTTGGTTTATTATATGACATGGAAGAGACATGCATTATATATAAATGCTGCTTCCGACAGCAAAATTGCAATGTAAGCAGGCAGCAAATCCTGCAATACACACACCTTGATCTAAAGAGAGATGAAATGGAGAGTTGGGGAGGAAGAGTATATCTGTCCTTAAGCACATGCATGTTGGTTCCTTGGGTGCTGAATGAAGGTCCTTGTGGGAGCTAGGAGAGCCACTGGCTACACATTTTAGGGTTCCTTTCTGCCCTTTTCCTTCATGGAGAAGGGAGGAGGCTTTGAGGTGAGCAACTCCCAGAGTTCCCAAGGTATTTCCCCCAGAGTTCATGCCCATTTATCACCTCACCATCTTGCAAATTAAGAGCTTGGAAGACTCTCCTTCTAGCTGGCTGTGACTGAGCGGGTTCCCTTTTGTCTCTGCCTACAAATTACCCTGACATTATTTTGATGGTCTCCATTCAGGGGATGAACAGACTGTACCTGGTAACGAAATCAGCATGTGCTGGCCTTTATGCAGGGTGTGAGGAAGTCAGAATAGACCTGAATGCCTTTCAGGACACAAGGCTGGGATCAGACTGGTAGCAGGGTCACTCTTGTCCTTTTAGGCTATGTCAGCCTTTGATACTTCTGCCATGATCTGCAGTAATAAATGATAGAATGAAGTTCAGATTGACCCACACCTATTCACAAGGCCCCAGTATCTCAGCGGAGATGCAGTTTTATTTTTGTTTTGGCATCAGCAGCTGCCCTTCTTAGGGCCTCGCCTGCTTTACATGAGGAACTTGGAGAGGTCTTCCTTGATTTCAGCTTCATCCCAAGGCCCGTGGATGTTGTCTTTGAAGAGCTGCAACTTGATGAGGCAGTAAGGACACAGGCAGGAGATGGAGACGAGAAGAAGGGCAAAGAGAACCATGCCAACGCTGGAGATGGTCAGCAGGCCCACCAAGGCAGACAGAGCAAAGAGCAAAGTGGCGACAACATAGCAGCGGGGAGTCTGGGCTTTGAGCTTCTTTTGCAGCATGGGCCACAGGGCAAAGATCTGGATAGCGAATGTCACCATGACGAAGGCGTGCAAGGAGCGAGGCAACCGCGAGGCCAAGCAGACCGAGGCAAAGATGGCCATGTTAAGGGACAGAGTGCTGGACACAATGGCAGCATTGGCGCCGTAGTCATAGAAGATCAGATGTCCTAGGAGCATGAGAGAAGACATGGCATAAATTGTGTCTGTGCTGATGGACTCAGTCAGTGTTTTCAACACTGGGGAGAAGCCGTAGGTAAAGGCCACAAACACCACTGTGTTTTTCAGATCTGCCCAACGCGTCTGGCCGCTCTGGTTTCTCCCCATTCCTGAGTCCAATACGTCAAAAAGGACGTAACCTATCAAGGAAGTCACCAAGCCAGCGCCAAATAACCACTGGGGAGCCAGCAGCCCCACATCCATGTACCGCCAGATGACGACAAAGACGCAGACGCTGCACAGCTGCTGTATGACCACTCCGGACTCAAACACCACCGCCCGGTACTGGTACTTGCGGGCATGGATGTTCTTGCGTAGCTTCTCTAGGAAACTCTGGTCCACATAGTTATCAGGAAAGGGCTGCCTTTTATACAACACTTTCTGCCAGCGCTGCCGTGTGTTTGGTCCCAGCTGAGCAGGCAGCATGATTCCGGCCAAGTCCCTGTCTCACAGCTCTTCCTTACAACATCAATGGATGATGAAACTCATGCCCAGACTTGTCCCTGGTTTTCTAGGTCACTGCTGGCACCTAGAAAGAAAACAAGTCCATCAAGCCAAGATCTGCAGGTCAAAAGCACAGAGGCCACAGAGAGAAACCACCAAGAGAAGCTGTGCTACAACACTTGGGGACCCCACCATCCGACTGTTTCGGAAACAGGGCCCACTATCTTGGCTCCTCCTAGGCAGTCACATTGCTTGGCTTCTCCTTCCTCCTGCCCTTCATGATCATCAGTAACCAGAAGTCAACAAAATATGTTGGCTTTACTTGGGAGCAAACACGCCAAGGATTTGGTATTTAGGCTCCATGTGTTCTTTCTTATATAGCACCCCAAAATCTCTGGCCTCCTCTTGTGCAAGCTGGGCACACACGTGAAAGTTGTTCAGGGGAAACCGAAAGGGGGAGGAGGTACCTTACATATGTGTGTGTTTAGCTCCCAGCACGAAAATACCTTTATGGTGCCACTTCTGTTCACTTCCGTCTCTTGAATCAGTGCCAGCGTCCCTCCGCCAGCTGCCTGGAACTGACTTGCGGGGCTGGAGATCCCTCCGTTTCCCAAGCCAAGAGTCCCCAGGATTCCCACGGGCCGCCGCTCCCTCGGGGCCCCAGCCGGCCAGGCGGCGGCTCCCGGATCGGCGCGCAACGCAGCTGGCAGCCCAAGCCGGCGAGAGCGCAGGCTGGCAGGCATGCGCCCGGGGCGGGGAGGAGGGATGCCCAGGTGCCTGGTGGGGGAGGCCGAGAAGGAGGGCAGTGGCGGCTCCCTGCCTCCCTTCCTCGTGTGCCAAGAAGGCTCCTCTCCCCTCCCGGGCCGAGCAGCACATCCGGACGCACAGGTGCCCCCGGGAAGGAGAGGCGAGGCTTCTCCCTGGCAGGCGCTGCTCCAGGGGAGCTGGAGACCCCCCCCCCACAGGACAGCCGGGAAGGGGTTCCCACCGACGCATCTGGTCGGCCCCGGTGAGAAGTTGGTAGGTTTACTGGCTGGTTTAGGTTCACATCCAGGAAACCTGTTTCTTAACTAAGAATGGCTAAAATATTGTGGAACTTTAAAATAATAATTGCCCCCCCCCAAAGATTCTGAGGGACATAAGGAAACTCACTGAACACACACTAGGGAGTGAGCCCCCTGGAATGCAGTGACAGAAGTAAATATAGGATCAGACCACGTGTCCTGGGGTTTATATTTGTTGTAAATAGGTTTATTGACCCAGGGATAGTGCCCATTCATCCCACTTGGCTCAGGTGTAAAGACAGATAGTACCTGCCTAACCCTAGGAGGAATTCCTGCCATAAATTCAGACATCTGCAAACTCAAGTTTCAAGTGGTTGGCATTTTGGGGTAAAATATTGGGGGGGGGGGTTAAGCCTTGTGCATGTACTAAATGGACATTTTGACTCAATTTGACACATTTGCATTATTGCATGCTCAGAGAAAAAAAGTCCTTTCACCTGTGCATAGGTTTCTGGGTCAAGCATGACCACCGGACATAGGGCAGGGTTCTGTCCCATGAAATACGCCTCTGTTGGCTACCAACTGTATTATGTCATGGGTCAAATATCATCTGATTCAGTAGCTTTACCTGCTAGCTAGAGCAAACGGACTTTGGCATCGTTGTCACCAGGTGGCCTGTGTGCCTGTAAGCTGTCACCCTCCAGCAGGGCACCTTTTGGCAATATTTTTTTTTTGTCAGTGCTGATGTTTTCAGTGGAAGTTAAATCAAATTCAAACCAGCCCTTATCCTCAGTAACCTCAGATTACAGGAAATCCCATAGGAGAAATGCTTCTGATCAATGCATTCAGATCCACTGAGAAGAGCAGGGGAACACAGAGTGTTCTTGGTGTGCACATCCGTCCGGGAAAGTGCTAAGAAGTGTCAGTTTTTCCTTCCAAGTATTTTGTGAGTGGGCCTCCTAAAAATGGTTTTGGGAGGAATAGGGCTCCCAGAACACACAGGCAGTGGGAGTTGGCAAATTGATGAAAAAGGTTCCATATGATGTCACTGAACCCGATTTTCTCAACAGACAGAAGCATCAGATATAATCAGGCTTGTACTAAATATATTTACTCATAATTAAGCTCTCCCAAAGTTCAGTGTGGTTCACGTTCTAGTAAGCATACGTAAGATTACAGCGTCAGCAGCACAAGTATACGTGCAAAGGTCATTTTGGTGATAGTAAATGAAGCCCACTCAGCAAACTGGTCTTGAATGACGCTTAGGTAACTCCTGTTCTTGATGGATAAGGTCCACTACCTGCACCTCACATGATGTTTGTTTCATTTTGCAGGTGTAGCTGGGGACAGCGTGACAATAGTGGTCTCTGATTTCAAAACTAGAGATTCCTATGGGACATTTGGGATTTTAGGTTGCTCCGCCTCCCATCTTGCAATAGCTTCTGATGCCTTTCCAGATTTCTCCCCCAGGGCCATAAAAATGTTTCATATAGCAAACTGGAATCAAAACAGGCTGGCTTGTAGGTAACAAAACAAGCTCCCTTGCCTCAAAGCTGAGAAGGCCCATGTGCCCAAAGTGCAGGCTCCAAAGTCTTGCCTAAGTGAGGGAAGTGGAGAGAGACTGAACTTCTTGCTGGAGCCCCTTCAGCTTGTTGGTTGGCATCCGTCTGTCTTGAGAGACAATGGAGTGCGCCTCTAGGGGTGAAGTCAGTCACTGTGTTAGCAGCACTGAATGCTCTCTTCCTGAGTGAGAAGACATATATATACACTCAAGATCCATGCAGCTTAATTCCCAAAGTCTGCCAACTGGCAAATTTCCATTGTGAGAATTTGTGATAGATGAAGTGAATTTCTTCATACACAGAGCTAGATTGTGGAAAACAAAAGAAAACAGGGGCAAGTCAACAGAAGACGATGGAAGGGAATGGGTAATGAATTCACACAATTTGAAATGCAAAATTTCAAAATTAAAGCTTTTAGTTCCAAAATTTAAATTATTTATTCTGGCAGCCATTTTTGGTTAATTTTCATAGAACTATGGGATCAGGTTTTGAAAGTACAAATAACAAAAACATCAAAACAGTGAGGGTGTTTATGTACTAAGTGTTTATGCAATAACTGCATTTTGTTCACTTGTTATGTGACATCATGATCAAATTTGTTCTCCTGTTTCCCCATCTACAGTGCTGCCAAGGAGTGTGGTGGAGTCTCCTTCTTTGGAGGTCTTTAAGCAGAGGCTTGACAACCATATGTCAGGACTGCTCTGATGGTGTTTCCTGCTTGGCAGGGGGTTGGACTCAATGGCCCTTGTGGTCTCTTCCAACTCTATGATTCTATGATTCTATATGGCTACCCAACCTCTGCTTAAAAACCTCCAATGAAAGTTTTCACTTCCCAAGGGAGACTGTTCCACTGTCAAAGTAGTTCTTACTGTCAGAAAGTTCTTCCTAATATTTAGTCACAAACTCCTTTATTGTAACTTGAATCCATGGGTATTAAGTCTCACCCTCCAGGCGAAAACATTCCTCTTCAACAAGGCCCTTTTAAATGTTTGTGGGGGGAGGGGATTGTTGGTTTATGGGCTTTTTGTTGTTCTTTTTATTATGTATTTTGTGTTTTTATCTTGTATTTTTATGTTGTGAACTGCCCTGAGATCCATGGATGAAGGGTGGTATACAAATTAATCAGTTATTCATAAATAATGAAAGGATTAAGCCCCCAAATATCTGCTGAATCAGCTGCTAATGTGAGCAAATTATCTGGAAGCAAAGGGGGATTCAGATTGGTGCAAGTCATAATGCATCATAAGAATACATACTTGTATCCAGCCTTGCCAATAAAATAAATATACACCAGCCTACAAACATACTGTTTTAGTGCATATGGTTGTATGTACCTAAGTGTCACAGAACAGCTTTTGTAGCCTATCTGGCTTGCTACTCTCCTCCTGAAGACGGAGATCTGTGACTTCATGTTGACTGGTTTTGTAAATCTATCAAACACAAGGCCCATTTCCCCCCTGACTTTTCTTGTTTAGAATGGTAGTTTAACTAGTTGAAGCTGAAGGGAGTGCAGGGACACAAGATCCCTGCTACGGAGCCCTACGAATCCCAGTCTGCCTGCCTGCCTGAGCCCCGGGCGGAGCTCGCTCAGGGGGCTCCTCTGCTCCCCCGCCAGGCCCTCTCTCCCTGACTCCCCTCCCCGGAGCCAGTCTCTCTCCCCGCGGCGGCAGCGGAGCAGGAGGAGGCCCGCCTCCGGCCCGGCCCGGCCCGGCCCACTCTCTGGCCCGAGAGCCCCGACTCACCCGGCCAGGCAGCCCAGGAGGAAGCAGGAGGAAGCCAGGAGCAGCAGCCGGCGGGGAGGCTCCGTCATGGTCTCCGCCGTCTGCCTGGTGGGGCCCGCGGGCGGCGGCGCATCCTCCCGAGGGCCGGGGCGGGCGAGGGCTCCGGCAGCCGCGTCCGCCGCCCGCGCTGAGCTGGAATGGGACGCGTCACCGCCAGGGGAGGCACAGCCGCGCCTGCGCACCAGGTCGAAAGACAACGGCCAGAGAGGCCGCCGCCAGCCAATCGACAGCGCCCTTTTCTCCCTTGGCGTCCCAAAGATGGGATGTCAAGATTTTATGAATGCTCATTTCCTTTGCACAAGAGTTTCCTTGTGGACTGCGCTGCCAAGTCTACTGGCACTATGAGAATAAGAGGCACTTGAATTTTCCACAAGGAACCTTAAGTATTGGCTAGGCTGATGCAGTTGAGGGCTGCCCCCGTCCCAACAAAGAGATCCTGATAGCAGCATTTCATATATGTAGTTTTAGTAAGATGAACCACTTGACTATCATGGTGAATTGTATTAAGGCTCAAAGGTTAGTTTTTACTTGTCCCAGCTTGCTTGTGTTTGGCTTACCCTGTGAAATAGCAGCCTTGTAGGCTTCACTATTCTTTTTGTGCTTTGAGTAGTTAAAATAAATTCTGCAAATTGGGCAGATGTTGGAACTGATTCTAAAGTGTATATTGACATTTTTGAACAGAACATGGAGATGGAGGAACTGAGGACACCTGAAGTTGAGGCACAGTCTTCAGTGGATTCCAATGAAGGTTCTTTTAGTGTAGCTGATATCCCTGATAGTACTTTCAGCATATCTACCTCGGAGATCTCACCAGTCTCTCAGCCCAAGTAAGCCATTCCATTTTTTTGGCCATTTCTGCATAGTATTACATCAAGAGGCATTTCACCTGCTGGAGATACTTTCTGATGAAGCAGTTTATAATTTTTCTATTAAAAAAATTAACCTTTCATCTGTTCTAAACAGAAACTGAAAGAAGTATGAACTTGTAAGATATTGTCAGGGACTGGATTGAAAAATAGTTGCAGCTCCCCCCCCCCCCGAACCTTCCCCTTGATTTAGAACAGTGGTTTGCAGAGGGGCATAGTGCTGAGGGGGAAAGCTGGGAAATACTGGGTGAGGAACAGCTAGAAGAGGAAATACCAGGAGAGAGACAGCTGGCAGATTCACTGTCTTTAGAAAGCATTCCTGACCCCCCTTTGCCTAAGACTAGACGGGCTTTGAGAGTGATAGAACAGAAAGCACAGTGGCAACAAGCTCAGATTACCCGACATAGGAGTGATGTAGATTAATGGGTACGGAGGGGGTGAACCTTTACTGGGAGCAATGCCATTCCTAGAGAGATATGCATTCCTTTGTCTCTCGCTGTGATTATTAAAGAAACAAATGGTAAGAATGCTCCTTTCATTTGATCTGCTTATTTACTGCCACCAGGGAAGGGATCCTATTCCTCGAAGCCTGACATAGGTAGCCAACACACTGCATTATGTATTATATATATATATGCACTTTAAGAAAACTACACGAGGTTACCAACTGTTGACTCTCTGACTTGATTCATTCATGGCAGCAACTGATACCACATTAAAGTTAGGAAACTGCATTTGTTTTAAGTTGAATTATATTGACAGGGGTAGTATTGCTCCATAGCTAAAGATTCACTATTGACATTTCTAATAATGCCAGTGAAATAATGATAATAATAATAATAATAATAATAATAATAATAATAATAATTTATTTATACCCCACCCACTCTGGGCGGCTTCCAACAGAACACTAAAATACAATAACCTATTAAACATTAAAAGCTTCCCTAAACAAATTCCCTACAATTGCACACTTTATGCAAGAAATAATAGAATACGTCATTTGAGTAGAAGAGTACTCTCCCTCTCAACAGACTAACTGGGGGTTGGATGCATTATTTAGTAATATTATCCCTCCTTTCTCGCAGACTGGGACTCAAGGCAGTATATACAAATATATGCAAAAATGTAAAAACGTATAAAAGATGTTCCCTCACTGCCTCGTTTCATATATTGGGCTATATGCAGTTCTTTGTCTTCTGTGGTTACCAGGCAACTGCTTTAATACAAGGGTGCTTTGATGTGTCAAGGTATTAGAAATTCCAGCAAAAATATTAGTTATTTCATAGAAGTAAAAAGCATGTTTGTTTTCTTTTCCTTCAGTGCAATAGAAAACTCCAGTGCTGATATCCCTGTAGCTAGCTCTGCTGAAGCCGAGCAGCCAGAGCCTGAGTGTGACCTGGGTGGAGCACTTGAGGGCCAGCCTCAGGGTGACTCTTCGTCTCTTGATATTTCTCCAGAGGGGTGAGTATTAAAATAACTGCTGCCATAGGCTGTTCCATTGATTTTCATTCTTCTTCTTCTTTTAATTTTCATGTCTATTCAAAGAGATGCAAGGTGACCAACCAGTGGCGGATTTACGTGTAAGCTAAGCAAGCTCTAGCTTAGGGCCCCACTCTCTTGGGGGCCCCAAAAAATTTAAAGGGGAAAAACCCCCTGGATGTAATAGTAATTATCTCACTATTTATATACTTCTTAATTGTATTTCAGTTCAACAATTACATTGATAAAATACATATTTTGTTATTACCATATAGCATATATTCAACACAAAAAAACAGCAACAATTTGTTGTTGACAAAGGACAGCTGGACATATAAAGGGCCCCATTACCTTCAGTAGCTGAGGGCCTCATCAAACCTAAATCTGGCCTGTGACTAACAGATAGTAATAGATAAAAACTAAAAACAAACCTAGTTCTTAAAGACCAACCCCCCCCAGTATATGCTCAAGTAAATAATCTAACACTATCCTTGACTAGCAATGTATTTCTAGATAATCAAAGTCAGTCACTCAGAAGAGCTTTTTATTGCCTGACCTCGCAGGTTTGATTTTCTTTTTCTGCCCCTTCAATAAGGTTAATGAGGGGCAGTATTCCTGTACTTGAAATACTTCTGACCACGTGTCACTTTACAGAAGATGCTGAAAAAGAAGCAAAAGTTTTTACCAGCATCCTTGGCTAAGCAGGTTTCCTCTGGCTTGCATTGCCTGTCCGTGTTGGAGGACAGACTTTTTTCACAGTTGAGACCATACTTGGAATATTGCTGCTCTTCACTAAAACACTTATTTTATCAAGTTCAATAGCAACTGACTGGTTCTCTGTGAGAATTCTGTGCTGTCTATATTCCATGTATTGATATGTAAAAATATTTTGAGTTAGGTGTTTCTGATGTTGCTGTATTTTCAGCCTTGTAGGTCAACATATAGAAAATATATCTTCACATGGGAAGGGAAAGATAACTAAATCAGAATTCGAACCCAAAGTTCCTGCAACTGAGCAAAAGACCACTCCAAAATCTGCACTGAATGCTTCGGGTAACATAAGAGGGGAGGTAGGTGATAATAACCTCAAACACCCTGTAGGGATACAAATGGTTCAAGTAAATGTTTATCTCTCACACTAAATATCAAAGAACATTTTGCTCCCTTTGTGGTTTGACATTTCTCAGCTTTATACTTTCTACAGTATTAGTTCTCAGTGCTTACTTTAAATGGGCAGGTACTTAACGTGCTGCTTCTGTTACAGCTTACTTTCGACTACTAGCAGATGATGCTCATATTTCAAATGTGGAAAATGCCAAGCACTACTATTGATTTTATGGGACGCAGGTGGCGCTGTGGGTTAAACCACAGAGCCTAGGACTTGCCGATCAGAAGGTCAGCGGTTCGAATCCCTTCGACGGGGTGAGCTCCCATTGCTCAGTCCCTGCTCCTGCCAACATAGCAGTTTGAAAGCACGTCAAAGTGCAAGTAGATAAATAGGCAGCGCTTAGGCGGGAAGGTAAACGGCGTTTCCGTGTTCTTCTTTGGTTCACCAGAAGCGGCTTCGTCATGCTGGCCACATGACCCGGAAGCTGTACGCCGGCTCCCTCGGCCAATAAAGCGAAGTGAGCACTGCAACCCCAGAGTCGGTCACGACTGGACCTAATGGTCAGGGGTCCCTTTACCTTACTGTTGATTTTATTTTAACATTACTCTCATGCTTACATGTGAAAGCACATTCAAAATACAGTAACTACAGCAAAAACAGTGCCGAGACCAGCAGATAAAATGCACCACCCCAGACACTAAACTTGAAATGCTTGTTGGAATCAGCTGGTTTGTTCCATCTTCATCCCTACCTTGGAACTGGAGGGCAGACTCCTTCCAGATTTGGTTGTTTACAGGAAGAGCCACAGTTGCATGGACAGGTTCTTGTGTGACTGTTCCAGTCAACAGACCCATCTGGAACTTGGCTCCACTGCTCTGCCTTGGACAGTCACCTAGCTGCAAAGTGGTGGCAAAACTGAAACTAACCACAAGATAGGATGCCATACCATTTTTTAAAAAACGACCTAAATAAAACATTTGTAAAAGGTTGGTCCTTAACAACTGTAGTTTCCCAGCATTTTGGAACTTGAGTGAACATAGAAAACCATTGTTAAATCAACATATTTCTTCTCAGTTGAAGATGAACAATGCAGGCATTACAGAAATTCACTCTGAAACATTGAGAGTTTATGGCTTATCCTTTTTATGATTTTAAAGGAAAAATCCGAAAAATCAGTGGCATTGCGAAAAGAATAAAACTCCACTCCTTTCTTACTGTAAATATGTAGTAGCTTTCAGCAAACTGGTGCTTTCTAAATGTTTTGGATTACAGCTCCCATAAGCTCTGACCATCTCAGCTGGTTCTGATAGGATTTGCAATCCAGAACATCTAGAAGGCAACGGGCTGGGGAAGGCTATACTAGATTCTCTGTTTTGGTATCTGCAACCTTGTAAGTGATTGGGTTATTCCCTTCATGATAGTCTGAGTACTACTGAGTACCTTAAGGTCTCAAAAGTATAGTAGGACACACATTTCATTCCTTTCTCTAACCAGCACATTTTCCACATCACATTCCCCCCAAACGCAAGCTATGTTTTGCAAAATAACAATAAGAAAAATTGTAAAAGCACTGCTATGCAATAGAATGGTCAGCTTACCATGCAGCCTGCTGGGCATAACTTGCCTTTTAATGTTTGGTTCTTGAAGCCTTACACTGTTTTGATTGCTTGCCTTATTGCCTGTCTTGTTGTTTTTTGTTAATATCTGAAAACCTTGCAGAGAAAAGTAGGAGAAATTGACCCAACTTCTGTAATAAGCCCAAAGGATCCAGGAGATATTCCCACTTTTGATGAATGGAAAAAGCAGGTTATGGAAGTGGAAAAAGAAAAGAGTGAGTTCAGGGGTTTTTTTGGGGGGGGGGGGGGAGGTTGTTGGGTTGTTCTTGAAAACTTTGAACAGACTTACCCCTTAAAAATCAAGTATTTAGCACTGACCCTTTTTTATTTAAAAAGAAACTTTCAAAACCCTTCCCAAAGGGGGAGAGACTCTGGTTTTATGTATAACTGTATTTTTTGTTTCATTCACGAGTTTTGTTAACAAATGTCCTTTTGCGATGCAGCGCTTGTGTTTCTCTAATCGGTCTGTTTTAATCAGGGGGCCAAGACCACTTGGGGGCCATGGGCTGCAGTGTCCCAGCCTGCGCAGGGCCTCTTCACCTGCCTCCTCTTCCTGCTAGCCCAGCTGTAGCCCTTGGGCTGGACCAGTGCCAGCTCCATCCACTCCTTGTGTGCTGAGTGAAGGTGGCTGGGAAGCAGTAGGAAAAGGAAAGCCTCTCTGATTTGAGAGGAAGGAAATCAGAAAGCAAGATAAAAGATTGTGAAGCGGGGAAGAGAGGAGGAAAAAGTGAATGTTAAAGGACCAGGGAGGAAGGAAACTGGCATGTTGTGGGTGAGTGGAGGATTAAGGTGCAAGTGAAAGGAGAATGGGAGAAGAAATGCCAGGAGGTGGGTAAAATACTTTGAGAGGCATGGCGAGGGGAAATATATTTATAAAAAGTCTTTTCCACATAGAGACTCTGGATCAGGAAATTCTGCCTCCAATGGAGAGGCTGAGCCACAGTGTTTCCTGAGCCAGGTCCTGTACTTAGCTTGAGGAACACTGAGCTAAGGAACTTTTTCACCACCGTTTTGTGACTGGGGTCAGGGGTGGCCAGTAATTTTCAGTCCATGGGAAGATAGAGAACCCCTGATCTAGATAAACATACGGCTGTAGTGTAATCAGCTGTGCAGAGATCAGTTCCCCCCTGGAACTGTGGTCTTGCCTTCCGTGTCCTTGGTCTGCTGGCATAATAACCAGCTCACTAAGACATCATAAGTATCCCAGCCCTACAGAAGGGAGATGTAAGGGGTGCTCTGTTTTTACAACACAGTCTTTAGTCATAGCAGTTTCTGTTAGATAGATCTCCCATTTAGCAAGGGCTGAAATGATTGTCTAAATGCAACTGATTAAGTATTTTGTACCGTAAAAGAACAAACCAAAGGGTGCCCAGTTTTTATTTTTGATATGACAGAGGTGTTCCCTAATTGGTTTTTTAAGGACCCTTGTTTCATTTTCCCACCTTGCGATATCAGAAATAAGAATTTGGGCACCCCCTTTAGTTATTTACTTTGTTGAATAAAACTAGGACATTCTGGCCTACAAAAATTGGGCTTTCCATGTGGAAGGGCTGCAGAGCCAGCCTGTGGCTGTCTAATGGGACAGGCTGAACTGGGTGGGGTGTGCAGGCCAGGTGCAAGCCATGCTCCTGTGCTGCGTCTCGGCCACCTTGGCTCATGGGGTGCTGCCTCTCTTCCTCTCCAAATCACTGACCCAAGCCCACCTTCTCCATGCTGCCTTTGACACAATCCCCTATTCCAGCATTAGTGCATGTAATCGAATCACCTATTCTTAGTTCTCTTTTGTACTTTGCTGTGAATTTTCTCATATGCACACCTGCTTGAGATTAAAACCCCACTTGACTCATCTCCCTAATCTTCTAGTTTCTACTTGGTGCAGTGTTTGAAATTAACCATGCACATTTTGCTACTGGCAGGGCTCCAACTGCGACCATGTGGAGATTTCTGGGCGCTAGGTTGGCGATCACAGTTGGCAAACCTCTGTCTTAGTCCATAGTTAATACAGTGGTACCTCGGGTTAAGTACGTAATTCATTCTGGAGGTCCGTACTTAACCTGAAACTGTTCTTAACCTGAAGCACCACTTTAGCTAGTGGGGCCTCCTGCTGCTGCTCTGCCGCCAGAGCACAATTTCTGTTCTCAACCTGAAGCAAAGTTCTTAACCTGAAGCAATATTTCTGGGTTAGCGGAGTCTGTAACCTGAAGCGTATGTAACCCGAGGTACCACTGTAACCATTTCAGTTTCAACTGTGTGTGTTTCTCCTAGCCTACTGGGACAAGTGAATTGCTGTAAGAGCAAGCCACAGTCAAGCAGTGTAGCTGAAACCATAGAATTGTAGCATTGGAAGGGACCCCAAGGGTCATTTAGTCCAACCCACTGGTGAACAGACATTCTGTTGTGGCGACAACAACCTACCATATTTTTCGCTCTATAACACGCACCTGACCATAACACGCACATCGTTTTTAGAGGAGGAAAACAAGGGAAAAAACATTCTGAATGAAACAGTGGATGTATCATTTTTGTGCTTCATGCTGTGGCCACAGACATGTGATCTGATGGTGAATTTGGGGTGACCCAATGCAAAAATCCTGAGAATCCCTGTGCATCCATGGTTTGTAACCACGTTTTTGCACCATTGCAGCCCCAGGCAACAGTGGGTGCGTGATTTTGGGGGGGCAGGCTGTAGCCATGAACATGCTATGTGCTCTGATGGTGAATTTGGGCTGACCCAATGCAAAGATCCTGAGGATCCATGTGGATCCATGTTTTGTAACCACGTTTTTGCACCATTGCAGCCCCAGGCAACAGTGGGTGCGTGATTTTGGGGGGGCAGGCTGTAGCCATGGACATGCTATGTGCTCTGATGGTGAATTTGGGCTGACCCAATGCAAAGATCCTGAGGATCCATGTGGATCCATGCTTTTTAACCACGTTTTTGCACCATTGCAGCCCCAGGCAACAGTGGGTGCGTGATTTTTGGGGGGCAGGCTGTAGCCATGGACATGCTATGTGATCTGATGGTGTATTTGGGGTGACCTAATGCAAAGATCCTGAGGATCCATGTAGATCCATGCTTTTTAACCACGTTTTTGCACCATTGCAGCCCCAGGCAACAGTGGGTGCGTGATTTTTGGGGGGCAGGCTGTATCCATGGACATGCTATGTGATCTGATGGTGAATTTGGGCTGACCCAATGCAAAGATCCTGAGGATCCATGTGGATCCATGCTTTTTAACCACATTTTAAGTGGGGAGGGAAGGAAAAACCCAGAACGGACAAGGAGCACGAGAGGGGTGTGCAGAGAAGCAGCTGGCTAAGAATGCAGGAGAGGGGTATAACTGGGAGGGAGGAAAGGAAGGCAAAAGTTTTCCCTCACCTACCCACCCAAGCCAGCCAGCTCGTGTGCGCTCTCTCTCTCTCTCTCTCTCTCTCTCTCTCTCTCTCTCCTGCATGTTTTCTCCTCTGCTTGCCTGGAGGGGAGGGGCTTTCCCTGCTCTTTGTTCCGTTTGAGCAAACACAGCAAGGAAACAGAGGTGGGTGGGCAGTAAGACCCTGAGGCAGAATGCCGGAAAGCAGCCACTTCCTCTTTTCAGCTTTCCCTTCTCGGAGACACGTGATTTGAATTTTTTTGCCTCCCCTCGCGCCATTTGGCTCCAGGGACCACACATTCGCTCAATAACACGCACAGACATTTCCCCTTCCTTTTTAGAAGAAAAAATCTGCGTGTTATAGAAGGAAAAATACGGTAGATTTCAGTGTGTTGTTTGGCACCTAGCTTACATACCTGAGTTCAATGCTTTTTTCTGGGGGATGCAGGGGTACAGATACCCCTAAACATTTTGTAAACATTTGTACTTTTGTTAATTTACTGTATTTATTCCCCCCGATTTGAACTATAAAATGCATGCGCGTGACGTCATTTTGAGCATATGCGCAAGCGGCAAAAGCCGGAAGTAACGCGATCCGTTACTTCCGGGTCGCCGCGGAGCGCAACCCGAAAACGCTCACGCCGAAGCTACTTCAGCCCAAGGTATGACTGTACCCCTAAACTTTTTTTTAGAAAAAAAGCACTGTTTGAGTTTCTAGCACCAACTTGGTGGGAGCATTTCTACCTAGGGAAGCAATGAAAACGTTTATCCATATATTGTCCGAAGTTGTACTATCCATTCTGTCACGTCCTGACTCATATATAGACCAGGAATTTATGTTCTTTAACTAAGGCAGTAGGTTTATTATTTGTGTGAGCCTATCTGTCTTGATTTAGAGGGATTCTGCTTCCCGTGTTAATGCATTTGGTTTTTTTAGTAAAATTTATAAGAGAAAGTATAACATAGAATTTTGCCTGGTTTTTTGGGGGGAGGGGTTAAAAATATATGTACACATCAAACCTAAACTTATTTACTGCTTCAACAACATAAAAGGAGTCACTTAAGGCATACCATTTGCCATATTTATGAAATTTACAGAGTACTTCTTTGTTTAGTCAGAAGTAAGAACCACTCTGTTTAATTGGAGCTTGCTTCCTGGTAACTGTATAGGATTAAAATGCCTTAATCTTTGGAATAGACAAGAATTACTTTTCCTTCTTTCCTTCTTCCTTCTTACTAGACATTTTGTTTTTTTATATATATAATATTTTATTAAGTTTTATCCAAGAAAGAAATTACATGAAAAAAAAAACACAGAACAAATAAACACTCAAGCAAATAAACATTCAAGCATAATACAAGAACCAAACAATTAACATGTATGAAAAACAGAGAAAAAACAAGAAAAAAGAAAAAGAGTAAAACACTAAAAAGATTCAAAAAGTTAAAAATAAAAACCCCTCTCTTTAATTTCTTACCGTCCATAAACTTATTTCTTTGACTTCCTCACACCCCCCTTTCTTGTATTCCAGTTTAGAATTAATTAGCAAATTCCTTCATTATTTGTTCCTGATTTTTATCTGATATCTATCCCTTCTCTCATATTCTTATTTTACCTTTTTTCCTAGAACCTCTTCCTTTCATTTCAATGTCATCAACATTCAAAAATTTTACAATGTTTTTGTAGATAGATTTTAAATTTCTTCCAATCCTCTTCCACCAACTCTTCTCCCTGATCTCGAATTCTGCCCGTCATTTTTGCCATTTCCATATAGTCCACTACTTGCATCTGCCACTCTTCCAAGGTGGGTAAGTCCTGAGTCTTCCAATGCTTTGCGATGAGTATTCTTGCTGCTGCTGTAGCATACATTAAGAAAGTTCTATCCTTCTTTGACACCAATTGGCCGACCATGCCCAGGAGAAAGGCCTCTAGTTTCTTCAGGAAAGTATATTTAAATACCTTTTTCAGTTCATTATATATCATCTCCCAGAAAGCTTTAATCCTTGGGCACGTCCACCAAAGGTGAAAGAATGTACCTTCCATTTCTTTACATTTCCAGCATTTATTGTTGGGCAAATGATAGATTTTTGCAAGCTTAACTGGGGTCATGTACCACCTGTATATCATTTTCATAATATTCTCTCTTAAAGCATTACATGCCGTAAATTTAACCCCGGTGGTCCACAACTGTTCCCAGTCAGCAAACATAATGTCGTGTCCAACATCTTGTGCCCATTTTATCATAGCAGATTTTACCGTTTCATCCTCAGTATTCCATTTCAACAGCAAGTTATACATTCTTGATAGTATCTTAGCCTTGGGTTCTAACAATTCTGTTTCTAATTTTGATTTTTCCACCTGGAAGCCAATTTTCCTATCCAAATTATAGGCCTCTCTTACTTGAAAATAGTGTAACTAATCTCGCACCTTATGTTTAATTTTCTCATAACTCTGCAATTTCAATTTATCACCCTCCTGTTCCAAGATTTCCCAATATTTTGGCCAATTAGTCTCCATATTAAGTTTTTTCAGAGCCTTTGCTTCCATAGGTGAAAGCCACCTTGGGGTCTTGTTCTCCAAAAAGTCTTTATACTTAATCCAAACCTTAAACAATGCTTTTCTGACAATATGGTTTTTAAATGCCTTATGTACTTTAACCTTACCGTACCACAGGTATGCATGCCACCCGAATGCATTATCATAACCTTCTAGATCCAAAATGTCTGTGTTCTCAAGAAGTAGCCATTCCTTCAACCAGCAAAAAGCTGCTGATTCATAATATAGTTTAAGATCTGGCAGGGCAAACCCCCCTCTATCTTTCGCATCCGTAAGTATCTTGAATTTAATTCTGGGCTTTTTACCCTGCCAGACAAATCTGGAAATGTCCCTTTGCCACCTCTTCTTACTAGACATTTTGAGTGATTAAAATATTTTTTGCGTCCCAAGAGATTCCTAATACTTACCACACTTTTTTCCTCCTAAAAGGGAACTGTGTGTGCGTCTTATGGAGCGAATGCAGGTGGGAGAAGCCGCTCTTGCTGGCTTTTTGGCGAGGGGCTCCCTGGAAAGCCGGCAACAGCTGCTGACACTCTCCTCAGCTCTCTTTAAAGCAAGAGCTGTGCAGCGTGTCTGCCTGCTCACTGGCTTTTCAACAGCATGAAGAGGGGGAACTCTGTTCCTTCAGTGTTTTTCCTTCCCTACCCTTAAACCCCTCTCCTGCATTGTTAGCAGCCTCCTTCTCCACACACCCCATGTGTGCTCCTTGTCCCTTCAGTGATTTTCATTCCCTCCCCACTTAAAACGTGGTTACAAAGCACAGGTCCACATGGATGCTCAGGATTTTTGCATTGGGTCACCCCAAATTCACCATCAGATCACATAGCATGTCCATGGCTACAGCCTGCACCAAAAAAATCACGCACCCACTGTTGCCTGGGGCCACAGTGGCTCAAAAATGTGGTTACAAAGCACAGAGCCACATGGATTCTCAGGATTTTTGCATTGGGCTACCACATCTTGGGACGCAGGTGGCGCTGTGCGTTAAAGCCTCAGCGCCTAGGACTTGCCGATCGAAAGGTCGGCGGTTCGAATCCCTGCGGCGGGGTGCGCTCCCGCTGCTCGGTCCCAGCGCCTGCCAACCTAGCAGTTCGAAAGCACCTCCGGGTGCAAGTAGATAAATAGGGACCGCTTACCAGCGGGAAGGTAAACGGCATTTCCGTGTGCGGCTCTGGCTCGCCAGAGCAGCGATGTCACGCTGGCCACGTGACCCGGAAGTGTCTCCGGACAGCGCTGGCCCCTGGCCTCTTAAGTGAGATGGGCGCACAACCCCAGAGTCTGTCAAGACTGGCCCGTACGGGCAGGGGTACCTTTACCTTTACCTTTACCACATCTTAATGATTTTTTTTTCTGCATCTCCACTTGTGTAAGAAAAATGATTACTTTTACATTTGGGGAGAGAAGGGATGCACGGCTGCGCTTATCAGCCAAGAGACCAGTAGCTTTGGATTCCTCATCCTTAAACCTTTCTAGCTCAGCAGGTTATTAAATTAATCTGTTGGTTGACTTCCGGGTTGGCGCCATCGCCGAATGGCGGACTCCCTCCGAGCTCCGGAGGGAGTCTGCTCGGCAGGGGCTGGGTTCTACCGTGCCGGCGACGCGGGGACCCTCAAAAACCATGGGCGCTGAAACCCATGGGCATGGTGACTCGGCTGGCACCGTTTGCGCCCCCCCGACCACGCGAAGGAGCCTTTTTAAAGGCTGCGGAGCGGGTGACGGGGGGGGTGGTGCTGTGAGTCCTCCGCTTCCCCTGCCGAGCGAAGCCGCATGCCATTTGGCGGAGAGCGCTGACTTCTTCCATTGAAAATCTGGACTTAAAAGAACAACCCGTGAGTAATTGGAACTTGGATTAAAAAGGGGAATAAATTTTTTCTTAAATTCGGAGCGAGCGGGGGAGGTATAAAAAGGAAGTCAACCTCCCCCCTGTTGTAGAGGAGCTAAAGCAAAGGACCTGACAACTAAGATCGAGCGCAACCTTTTCTTTTGATAAAGATATTAATTTCGCGATGGAAAATTATAAGCTGGGCTGGAGGAGAAGAGTGGAATGTGAATTAAAATACAACCCCCCCCCCCCGGAAGCCCCGGGAGCGATCCGTGAGAGTGCCTGGAGAGGAGAAATAGAGGTTTTGACAGCTGTCAAAGGAGCTGCCAAAACTGAAGAACAAAAAAAGAACTTTGTTACGAGGACTTTGCTGGTTACATTTGTTATAAATTGGATATAAACTGTTTAAAACAAGGAATAATAAGTTACTTTGACTGTGGGTTATTACAAGTATTGCTGGCATGGAGTTTGAATCGGACATTTTATCTCCTGGGAAACTGCAGAAATGGAACACTATTTTGTCTACAGAGGTCTACACACTAAAGGAGACAATAGATTTATCTATTGAAGAATGGAAGGGACTTGACGTAATGTTTTGTTCCTGAATAACAAAGCCTCTGTAGAGGAATTACAAGCTTTTTGGAATTAGAACATTTGTGCAGGAGAGCAGGGGGAAAAAAAAAAGAGGAGAAGAGAGAACATCAAGAACAACAAGAAAAACAAGAACTGGACAAAGTTGGAAGATAGACCCTTTCTAAGATTGGACATTTGAAATTAAAGATGATTAAAAGACGGTAAAGATTACTAAAAAGACGGCAAAGTGGACTGGTGAAGGATTATGGCTTAGATTATGGTTCAGATGTGGGAGCTCCAGGAGACAGTGGATTTGATGGACATTGGGAACGCAACCGGGAAAGGGGGGAGGGAAATTTGGAATCCAAAGGGTGTTAAATTATATTTTATTCTTTTTTTAATTCTTTTATGTTAATCTGTATCTTATATTAAAGAGGGGAACTCGTGGAAGGGAACAGGTCGATTTTAGGGGATGGGAAAATATTTTTTAAATTGGGTTAATGATAATAATTTTAAAATTTGGGGTAAGAATTTGTTGAATCTATTTGAAAGAATTGGAATACAAGAGGGGGTGGGGAGGGGGAAGTCCTGGAAAGATGATATTGAAAATAAGGCCTTAAATTTGGATGTTTTTTCTTTTTTTTGTTATATTTGAAAATCTTTAATAAATATTATTTAAAAAAAATAATAATAATCTGTTGGTTACTCCTCCCAATCCATTTCCCCATTGTGATGTATATTTTTAAATTGTAAGCCTGAGGGTAGGGGACTGTGTTGTTTACAATGGTATATAGTCTGCTCTGGAAGCAGGTTGTTTTGGCTAAAGAGCAGGGCAGATTATTTGTTAAATGCAAGTACAGTCATACCTCAAGATAAATATGCTTCAGGTTGAGCGCTTTCGGGTTGCACTCCAGCGACCAAGAAGTAACGGAGCACATTACTTCTGGGTTTCGCCACTCGTGCATGCGCAGACGGTCAAAATGACGTCATGCGTGGAAGCGGCGGCACACGCAGACGTGCTTTCGCGTCTTACGTTTCGTTCAGGATGCAAATGGGGCTCTGGAACAGATCGCGTTCGCATCCCGAGGTACCAGTGTATTCTAAATCTGAGCAATTACAAATACTACTGTTAACTTCATGTAAGTATTAAATACTGCTGCCTTGTATATAAATCTCTAGCTTAGAAGCTTGGAAGTAACGGCATAGTGATCTTTCTAATTCGTTGGTATGCTTCCTTTCGTATGCAGGTCAGTCAATGCACCCATCCTCCAATGGAGGTCAGCATCTCACAAAAAAGGTCCAGAAAAATAGGAATAATTATGCTTCAGTTGAGTGTGGTGCCAAAATACTGGCAGCTAACCCAGAAGCAAAGGTAAGTATACCACCTCAAAGGCCATGTTGGTGGACGTGGCAATACTATTGATGACTTTGTCAGTTAAATATAACAAATAAATTGGTTTCTTGTGACACTGTTTCAAAGCTGGAGCCTTCTTGGTTCAGTTCTCCCCAGAGAATACACTGAGAGGATTCCCACTGCTGCTGGCTTGGATGGAAAACTCTTTCTGCCAGTCAGCTGGCCCCTTGAGAGGGAAAGAGCTGAAGAGACAACGGGCAGTGTTGGCACCAACGAGAAGTGGCCATGCCAGCCCATGAAGGTGAAGTTCCAGGCGTTTTGGACTACAATTCCCACCAGCTGCAGGCAGTATGGCCAAGGTTTAGGGGGGCTGGGAGTTGTAGTCCAGAACATCTGGAGGGCTACAGGTTGGAGAAAGATGAGCTAGAACAACTCTATTCCATAAATTTATGCTAGAATAAACTTGTTTATCTTTAAGGTACCATAGCACTTCATCTCAAGAAAGAAAGAAAAGACGCCAGCATTTTATGGCAGCCTAGATGGCAAGGGGCTCTTCAAAGTCCCACTCCAAACGGCCCCACCAATGAATTGGTATTGGGGAAGTAAAGTTCAGTGGGAGACTAAGGTTCTTAGGATAGCATTGATGAACTGAAGCTTCAGCTCTAATTTTTACATAACTTAAGCAGCACTCCTTAAGTGCTCTAGAATCTTGTCAGGCTAGGTAACGTATTATTATTATTATTATTATTATTATTATTATTATTATTATTATTTTATTATTATTATTAATGTATACCACCCTATACCCACAGGTCTCAGGGCGGTTCACAAGACAAAATCACAATATAAAACCACAAAAAACATAATCAAAACAAAAACATTTTAAAAGGGCATGGGAAGTCATTTAACCCAGCCTTAGAGATCTAGCTGTGAATCTGTGGATGAGATGTTTTTTAAACTTAGCTCTCCACAAATTAATGCCTGCACTGTTTATTGATCATCTTGGTCTTCATATTGGAGCATAAATTGTCTTGTTCAAAATGTGCCTGAGTATTTCTGTTAACACTTCTTTAGAAAGCCAACACTTGTTTCTCCAGGATTAGCAGAGTAACACAGTGTTACGAACATAAGAAGATGCCTTCTCTGTTGAATCAGGCCTTGGTCCCATCTGTCTTGCTGGCTGTGGCTCTCTAGGGTTTCAGACAAGTCTTTCCAGGCCTTACCTGGAGATACTGTATTTCAAATCTGGGACCTTCTGCACACAAAAGGTGGTCTCCTGCCGTTGAGCTATGTCCCTTCCAAATTGCTGTGTTGCAGTTAAATACTTTCAGACAACATGACCTGTCTTCAGGGTTGTTGTCCGTGTTTTAACTGAAAAGGGACACACAAATAATACTGTAAATTAAACCAAAGGCATGTTGAGATTTCTAAAAGTACTAGCAGTAAAAAAGAGGCCAGGATTCTTTTAAGTGTTATTAACACTTAATGAAGTGTTATTTTCCTTCTTTATAGAGTACATCAGCAATACTAATGGAGAATATGGATCTCTACATGCTGAATCCATGCAGTACTAAAATCTGGTAAGTAGTTATACAGCTAAGTGAAATAAATATCTGTTATGCCACTGAATTGTCTACAGTTTCTGGCAGGCCTTGATAGCCAAGCATTGTATGCTACTAGCCTCGTGTGAAATGTGATTGCATCAAGTTATTGCAACAATTTATAAAGCATTTTCAAAGAAGATACTGGTTTCATCAGAGGGAAGTTATACATAAGAAATAATTATTAAAGATATAAAATGGCTTTGACTTTTAAATATATTAATTGCACAGCTTCATGGTTTTTCTTTCTAGTTTTTTTTTCCATATGCAAGTAAATAATTTTGTTAAGGTCCAAATATTTTCATATCAAACAAAATCATAACAAAATCCAAAATGTAGGGAAAACATGGAGTTTGGCCAGTGAAGTACCTATTTTTATTCCTAAGAATGTTTCTTACAAAAGTTTTTCAAGAACTTTTAAGAAGCAGTCCTGTAGCATCATGAAAATCTATACCCCCCGCCCAATACTTTGTTTTTTATTCAGGATTCGTAATAAAACCTGATTTTCTGCATGTAAAATCCTATCTTCAGAATGGTTCAAAAGGTTTTAATTTGACTAACTTCCAACTGCCTCTGACTGGAAATTGACCCCTCGCTAGGCTTGGGCTGTGAAGCACATTGAACATTGGCTTAAGGAAGGCTTGTCTGCCCACTGTAATAATGCACCTTTGGTTTTCTAAAGATCAACTAAATTCTTACACAGAATTATTAACCATTTCCAACTTGGTTTTCAAATGTAAACTTCTAATAAACTGTGCTAGGAATTCATCAAAGAAATGGAAGGAAATCTGCAGCCCTACTCTGCATAAAGTCTGTGCCTCACTCAGCACTTGCCTGAGCAGGAAGGGACTTTTACGGATTGCTGGTGCTATCTATATGTGTCAGAGCTGCCTCTAGGTCCCAGCTCACAGAGGACCAACGCTAGGCTGTAGTTATGTACAAAAGTCTTTATTGAGGTTCAGTTTCCATTTTAAAGCCGCAGCGCGCAGCTCTACGTCTCAACCCTAGACCGGCGAAGTCCCGTCTGAGTCTCCGCCCCTTCCACCCCAGTTTAAGACTCTCGCCTTGCTCCACCTCTTCCTAAGTTCCTTTCTCCTCTGGGCCCTCCTGCCCGCTAGGGTTTCATCCTTTCTGGACTCCTCTGACGCTGACCCTGATGATTCTTCCCCCTCCTTCCGGCGGGCTTTAGGACCTGGTTCCCTATCCGGGCTACCTTCTGTGCCGCTCGCCTGTACCTTTGAACTTGGCGCGCGCGCCCAGCCTGCAACTTTCCTCTTGACCGTTCCCTCGCTCTCCGATGGAGGCGTGGCCACCCCTGACTCATCTTCTCTCGCTGGTGGTGAATATGTGGGCTCTGATACCTGGGACTCCTCCCCCCCACTACGCTCTGGTGGGGAAGCTGGTCCTGATTTCCAACTGCTGCTCTGGGAGTCCCCGCTGGCCCCTTGTTTCTGGGGTGTCCCCCTTGGGTCCCCCCTTGCCCTGCCCATCGGCGCCCCCTTCTGTGAATCTTCCAATTCGCTGGAGAGGCTCACGGAATCTATTGGGCTGCTGTCATCCTCTCCTACGCTGCCCTCGGATTGCTCCCCCTCGCTCTCCATCTCCTCTCCTCCCTGCGCTCCCGCTGAGTTCCTGACAATATGTGAAAATGCACATGAAGGGCCCTTTGAAGCATGTTTCCATGGTGAATTCTACCTACTCAGTTCAGCTGGACTTTCTCCCCACCTGCCAGGTTTGTCGTTGAATTGTGTGAACCAATTCAAGTGAAGCAGCTGGACATTGCCAACCATGAGTTATTCTCATCTACTCCCAAGGATTTTCTGGTGTCTATCAGCGACAGGTATGTCTCGGGATATGAAGGTGAATGTAAGGTTTCTTTCTTTCACTGCAACAGCTGCTTAAGTTTCATTATTTGGGATGGGCACATCATTACCAGTCGTTGGGACACCTATTTGATTTGTCAGTCTGTCATGCCAGCCGGGGGGTGGGCAGGTGGGCAAATTGGTAAGCAGAATATGGTCTTGGTAGTCCACAGCTTTAAAATGGCCAGCATTTAAAGCCAAAATGTACTGAGGTTACCACTGAAATCCTTTACTCATCATCTGCACTAGGTGGCTTAAGCGTTGTCCATCGTAACCTTGTACCTGCAATAGAGTATTTGTGATACCCATTGCAGTAACAGTGATTTTTGTGTATTATAAGGGAGGTTCTGAATTCGTTGGTTTCTGAGAGGTTACTGTGTGTGTAACATCTTTCTGGTGGGTGTTGTGTTCTAGGTATCCAACAAATAAGTGGGTCAAGCTAGGCACTTTCCATGCCAGAGATGAGAGAAATGTCCAGAGCTTCCCTTTGGATGAACAGATGTATGCCAAATATGTAAAGGTAAGTTTCTGCAGTTACTACAAGTTTCTCACTTGTTCCGTTGATTGTTGTCATGCCACTTCACATACCTGCCAGAGTGTATGGCGATGTATACACTGCTTGATTGCAAAGACCCTCAAAGTGCTTGGCCTTTGTTGTCCAGTCCAACCTTACAGTTCTGTGATTCCGTGCCAGCAGTGCCATAGGAGGATCCAACCAAGTCTGTATGAATCACAAGTGTATGTCAATACTTCTCAGTACCTAATCTTAGACAACTGCAAGTTTGGACAGTCATGACAGATACCTACAGCTGGAGGACCTCCTTTAAGTCCTCTCTTGGCCGGTGCTGTTGGCAAGGAGAGAATGCTCCCTGCTGCTGCCTCTTCTCTACACTTTCGCATTTGCAGCTGCAGCTGCAGGTGAAAACAAGCAAGGAAGACTGCTAGGGCACTTTGTAGGTGCCCCGTCAGATGTTGTTGTACTCTTAACTACCATCAGCCCCAGCCAGCATGTTGTGCCCCACCCCCAAAGATGAGCTACAAGTTGGCCGCCCTTGTTTCAAGACAGAATATGCTCTTCACTAACTCTCATTATTGTGTTCAGTCCAATTCCATTTTTAAAAAGTAGAAATAAATAGAGAATGAAATAGAACTGCTGGGCAACTTAAATGCTGCCCCTCAAGGGGAAGGAAAACGGGTGTTTTTCCTTTTAAAAGTGAGTACAACCATAGGAGCCAACTCCTAGGGTCTAAGGGGGCTTTGCCCCCCCCCCAATAAAATATTTGACGGGGCTGGGTCACTTCAAAGTAGATTTGCCATTCAAATGGGATGTGTGGCCGCGTCATTATGCAGGGTGGGTCTTACCTGGGCCCTCCAGTATTTTATTCAAGTTTGTACTCCTGACTACAACTGAACTGGCAAACACCTTTGCTTGTTTCAAGTGCAAGAGTTTAAGTTGGGGAAAAACAGCCCTAGAGATTATCTCCTGGATGCTTTAGGTCAGGCACCTCCAACTTCAAGTAGGCTGTGATCTACTATCCAGTATCAAAAACTGGCCATGATCTACCACGCTCTCCCATTGTCATTCTTCAACTTAAACATACAAGAGGCCCCGTGGAACATGTGTACTCTGTATCCACGGGGCCTCTTTTAAAGGACTCATCCTGTATTATATTTGGCTGCGGAAACCCAGCCAGATGGGCGGGGTATAAATAATAAATTACTATTATGATGCTGAAAATAGTAACATATTATTACCCCCCCCACCAGCCTCCCCCCAGGGTCCTTGGCGCACATGGGAGGCCTACATGCCCCAAAATGTCCGGTTCCTCTGTGGGGCGGGGGGCTTACTTTCAAGTAAATGCTGCTAGGCTGGAGCTGGAAAGGTCCACACAGAACTAGGAGGGAGAGCGGAGGGGCGGGGGACCTGGTGTTTTCTTTCCCTGGGAACCACCGGGAGAGGGGGGAGGGGCACCATCGTCTCTCCGCGCACCGCCCTTCCTGCGGCTCCCTCCGCAGTGCTGCAGCCTGTGTGCCCCCCCCCCCCGCCTCTCTGCTTGTGGCTTGCATGGGGCGGACGTAGACGCCTCACACCTTTCTGGGACTGGCCAGCTGGCTGGACATTGGGCAGAGCCAGCAGTCGGAGAGGGGTGCTTGAGGAGGTGGCCCCAGCACCTGCCAGAGCAAGCCTGGCTAAGTGGAGCCTTGACCGCCATGCCGCCTGTGGAGTCGCTCTGGCCGTGGCCGAGCGCCCGGCAGCCATGAGCGAGGGCGGAGGCGACGAGGCATGGTTGTGCAATCAATCAAAATCCATCCTGCGATTGACCGGTTGATACTGATTGACAGGTTGGACATGTCTGCTGTAGGCCATCCGGTTGTCTGACTTTAGGGCAAATTGTTGTTTGCAGGATGCTTCCTTGCGATGGGCTTCGTGTGTGATAAATGCACGTCTCCTCTGTGCCAGCGCCAGCTGTTCCAATGCAGTTTGAGACCCTGAGGAGTTGCCCTGTCCCCTCAGATCCTCATCACAGGGGATGTTTTGTAGCATCCCCTGTGGAACCTCCGCTGACAGTCCCAGTTTCTGCCTAGTCACCAGTATTCGGCTCCTGCTGCCCCTCATCTGTGTAGTGGGGGTCATTTGCATGGAACCACCATATGCCAAAAGGGGCACCTGATGTTGTAGGGCAAATAGTTGTGAAGGGGGAAAGTGTTTTGTGTGCTCAGTAAAGGCACTACATGGCGGAGAAAGAAGAATAGTTGCGCTTGGATGCAGGTGCAGAGAGCGGCTTCAGGACCTGTTGGGCTTCGTGGGAAGAATGTCAGCCGTCTGCTTCTCATGCATAGGGAACCCCATCTCAGGTCACTGTCCTTTCAAAATCTTCAGCTTCCTTTTTTTTTCTAAGAGAAAACAAAGAGGGTTACGAAAGGTGAATGGAATCATGGAAGGGGGGAAAACATGGCTTAAAAAATCAGGTGAAAAATAAAATACTGCGAAAGCAGCTGCTGGTTTTCCAGGTACATACATCTGTGGGAATTTTGTTCGCAACCAGAGATTTTGTACGTGAGAAGATGGACTGGAGCCCAAATTTATTAATAATAAGAATAATAATTCATTATTTGTACCTCGCCCATCTGGCTGGGTTGCCTCAGCCACTTTGGGCAGCTTCCAGCATATATAAAAACACAGTAAAACATTAAACCTTAAAAAGCTTCCCTGTATAGGGCTGCCTTCACATGTCTTCTAAAAGTTGTGTAATTCTTCCCCGCCCCCCCTGCTTATTTCCATGCTTATTACATAGGGGGGGGGGAGACAATACTGAAAAGGGGTACAACTTAAGAGGGGAGGGAAAAGGAAAGAAAATGAAATTTAAACAATTTCATGTTACAATAAAAATAAAAATCTCATTATCATTTATACCCGACCTCCCATTTATTCCTTAATTCTTTTTACATAAATTTAATGCCATATCAAAATACTATTTTCATATTAATATTTTCACAATTTATAAATGTTTATACAGTGGTGCCTTGCAAGACGAAATTAATCCGTTCCGCGAGTCTCTTCGTCTAGCGGTTTTTTCGTCTTGCGAAGCAAGCCCATTGACTGCTAAGCGGATTAGCGCTTTTAGCGGCTTTTAGCGGCCTATCGGCTTAGCGGATAAGCAGATAAGCGGCTTAGCGGCTTAGAAAAAGGGAAAAGGGAAAAAAAAACCGCAGGAACTCGCAAGACATTTTCGTCTTGTGAAGCAAGCCCATATGAAATTCGTTTTGCGAAGCACCTCCAAAATGGAAAACCCTTTCGTCTAGCGGGTTTTCCGTCTTGCGAGGCATTCGTCTTGCGGGGCACCACTGTATAAGCAATTAATGAAAACTGCTGGGATCACTCAAAAGCTGCTACAGATTTTAACAAGGTATAATTTTGTTTAAGATATGTTCTGAAGGCCTCCCACTTTGATACAAATTCAATTCTCGGTTTATTTTTTATTTTTTCAGATAGACTATCTAATTCAGCATATTCAATCAATTTTTGTATCCACTCTTGTCTAGAAGGAATTATGTCGCTCTTCCACCTTGTAGCTATAAGAACTCTCACTGCCACTGTTGCATACAAAAAAGGTCTTTAATTTTTTTAGGAATATCTGAATCAACCCAACAGATATGCCTCTGGTTTCCTAATAAATGAGATTCTTAACATTTTTTCTAGTTCAAAGTGGATTTCCTCCCAATATTTCTTTATTTTGCTACATTACCACCATATATGGTACAGTGAGCCTGTTTGGTCTCCACATCTCCAACAATTACTTTTGGCTCCTTAGTATATTTTGGCTAATTTCCATTGAGTTAAATACCACCGGTGTTGCATTTTTAACAAGTTTTCCTTTATGGCATATCACATAGTAAATTTCCAACTATTCTTCCACAGGTTTTCTCATTGGGATATTGTTATAACATACCCCAAGTCTTGAGACCACTTTATCATGACTGATGTAACTTCCTCCTCCTCGACTTCCCAGTCGAGGAGGCGGCGATAAGCTTTAGAGACGTTTTTACTTTTTGAATTTATTACGTCAGATTCAAATCTCGAGGTTTCCTTGGCAAACCCTTTTTGTTTATCTACTTTAAAGCTTTTGAATATTTAATAATATTGGAACCAATCTGTAATGACATCTCTTAATTCCTCAAAGCTCTTAAGTTTCAGTTGGTCCTCTTCTTCTTTCAAAAGTGTTTTATAGGTAGACCAATTTTCCCACATGTTTTTTTTCTTCATCACTGTGGCCTCTACTGGAGAGGCCCACCACGGGATTTTGAACTCCAACTGATCTTTATATTTCTCCCAAACTGTAAGAAGTGACGTCCTTATGATATGATTTGAGAAATCTCTGTGTATTTTTGCCTTTCCATATATTAAATAAGCGTGCCAACCCCAACAGTTATTATGTTCCTCCAATTACAGATAGGTAGAAGTGTGCATGCACACGAAAGCTCATACCAAGAACTAACTTAGTTGGTCTTTAAGGTGCTACTGGAAGGAATTTTTTTATTTTGTTTTGACTATGTTCCTCCAAGTTCAGCATAGCCATATCTTTCAAATTGCACCAATCCTTCATCCACATGAGGCAGGCTGCCTCATAATACAACTTCAAATCGGGCAGGGCGAAGCCACCTCTATCCTTTATATCTATTAAAATTTGATGTTTAATCCTGGGTCTCCTGCCCTCCCATATAGATATTTCTTGTTGCCATTTTTTGAGGCCGCCAGAATTGGGATCATTTGAAATAAGAAAACCAGTCTAGGGTTTAAAAAGCTTCCCTATACAGGGCTGCCTTCACATGTCTTCCAGAAGTTGTGTAATTCTTTATCTCCTTGACATCTGAAGGGAGGGTGTTCCACAGGGAGGGCGCCACTACCGAGAAGGCCCTCTGCCTGGTTCCCTGTAACTTGGCTTCTCACAGTGAGGGAACCGCCAGAAGGCCCTCGGTGCTGGATCTCAGTGTCCAGGCTGAATGATGGGGGTGGAGGCACTCCTTCAGGTATACTGGACCGAGGCCATTTAGGGCTTGAAAGGTCAGCACCAACACTTTGAATTGTGCTCGGAAACATACCAGTGTTTCCAGTGAAGATCCTTCAGGACCAGTGCTATGTGATCTCGGCCACTCCTAGTCATCAAAACATCAGATAAGGAGAATTAAAATACAGATTATAGGAACATAAACAAAATCTTTGGATTTGCATGCAAACATAGGAGTTTAACAATTCCTGAACATGAACAGCCAGCCTTTTAGAAAGTAAATATAACACCCCAAGTAAAATAGTATGTGCTGTGTTCCTACCTTGGTTAGATTTTTTTAAAAAATACACAAAGGTAGGAATGAAACATAAAACTGCAAAGCTTCTTCATTCATATTCATAATTTCTACCTTAATGGAACTGTACGTAACGTGATTTATGTTTGATTTTCTAAGCCAGAGCTATGCAAACTATGTAGCAACACGTTAGTGTGTCAGCTGCAGTCCGTGACTGCTCCCCGTGGTCCTCCCGGGACTGGAAAGGGGTTAGTTTAACTTCCGGTTTGCTAGTAAAACTGAATTAATGTGTCACGAAATAATGCATTTCTAAAAAGGGTGTCGCTAAGATGACAAGTTTGGAAAGCTCTGTTCTAACCTAATATCTTAAAATAGAGAAGCCATTATATTTTGGCAGATCAGTAACTGATATTTGCAAGAGGCAACGTTAGGTTTTTTTTTATTTGTCTTCCAAAAACTACCTGTAGGTTTATTTCTTCTGCTGTAGTGCAGTTAGAAGAAATCCAAAAGTAACAGATTTAGGAAGTGGAAACTAATTTTATATTACACAGTTAACAAATGAAAACATCTGACAGCAGTGTTTTTTCCTTGGTATACAGTCGGTACTGTAATTTTTATGCATGTCAAAGTTTTGATCATATAACAAGAAGCTGCAATTTTACTCTGCATGTTATTGTAGACATTAATGTGCATCTTCCCTTCCCTTGCAAATGCATCCTTTATAGCGATTATTTGGGGCGGGAGGCAAAGAGGGAAGGAAGGGTAACACACAGTGGTCATGTTCCGTAATTCCTTAAGTCGCTAATATTGTTGCCTGTGGCATGCATACAGTCTATTGACACTTCTTTTCCCCCTTTTCTCTTGCTTCAGATGTTCATCAAGTACTTAAAGGTTAGCAACCTCTTCGTAACGTTGGGTGCCTAGAACACGGGTGTATTCTGTGGCTCAGCACACTAATGCATGGCAAGAATTAGAGTCGGGCAAGATCTTTTCTGTTACCACATGGCTAATATAAGCATTCTTTTTCTATTTTGTTATGAAAACTGTTACTTGGTGCACCTGCAGGCCATTCATTATTAAATGCTTTTTTATTATTCTTTAGGTGGAGTTGGTATCACATTTTGGATCAGAACACTTTTGTCCTTTAAGCCTTATAAGGTAATAGTTGATGAAATTGAGCAGATGCTTCTAGTCTCCTGTCACCGTGAAACATATTTTTCTGGTGCTGCCCCCCCCCCACTCCACTCCCCAAATAACTAATAACCCCAGCCACTGAGTTTCAAAAACACATTGGTGTTTGCAAAAGCCATTTATATAGAAAGACTTGATAACACTCACTGTAACAGATATCTTGAGAACTAATTGGCTTTATCTATAAAGTTGTGAAACATGTGAAGTCTTGAAGCAGTGGGAGCTTTCATCTGCTATGCATCTCAGTTTTACACAGGATGCCAGCTAGACAAACTCTCTCTGAGGAGATGAAAACTGCCTCCGTTTCCATTTTAATTAAACACGTTTTTTTACAGGGTGTTTGGAACTAGCATGGTTGAAGAATATGAAGAAATAGCTGATTCACAGTACCAGTCTGAAAGGCAAGAGCTTTTTGATGAAGACTATGGTAAGGAAGCAGACTGGTCACAATTTAAGATTAGCTTGATTTTTTTGCTAATCATTTCTAAATAATAAGCGAACCCAGAATGCTGGGCAGGCAAGGGGGCTAAAAGAAGTACTGAGGAAACTAAGTTGGGCAGGGAGGAAGCCTGACAGAGACCAGCCATGGTGAAAGATTAGAAATGGTGAGGTGAGCTTTTTGTATATTGCAATTACCTGTGAGATCATTGTGATATTGATCTAAAACTATATAAAACTATAGCTGTGAAAACTCGGGCTGAGGGGTTAATTGAAGCAAATTTTAAGCAGACCTTTGCAAACTATAAGGGCCAGAAAGTACATTTCCTAAACCTGGTGAAATTTCAGTAAGAGAAGTGGCTGAATAAGACTGCAGTCAGAGAACGGGATTTAGTGCCTTACAAAAACCTTTAATTTCTTGCAAGATCAGCAGAAATTGAATTAATTATGCAGAATAAATGGTGCAAATTGCACAGATTCTGTCAGATTCACCTTTCCTAGGCTTACAATTCCTGATTTTTTTTTTGGTATCCTTCCATGAGCCATGGTCTTTCCCTTCAAAGGTCTACACCTTTAAAAAGACCCATATCCAGGAACATTTTTCAAAGGGGCCCAAAGTCCAGCAAACAGTGGCAGAGCAGTAAGATTGTAAATTGCTAGATTTGTTAAAGTGCTTCAGTTTTACTAAATATTAATAGAATTCTATCAAAATTAAAAAGAAGGCTCTTGTGCCTTGTAAGTTAGCCTCATCATGTTTGCATTCATTGTTCATAGCATTGTAAGGCAAGAGATTTAGTTTCACAGTCAGTTGGGCAGAATACTGATTGCATGTTTTTCCCTCTGCCCCCACAAGTAAGATGACTGGAGACATGAAAATTTGGCTAGGAGGCTGGAATATATTTTGACAGAACTATGCCTCCTTGTGTCTAGAACCTTGTCTCCATAAGTTTCATTAAAAAGGCAGTTTAGCCCAATGCAGATTTTCCCATCACCACAACTCTATGATGGCAAAAGCCATACCTAGGGGCAGTTTTTGAGTCTCAGCTGGAACTTGATGAGGTCAGGGTGAGACCCACAAGGCACTGGGGAGGGTGGGGGGGGTGGCGGCTTCATTTTACAAATTGCAGTGAGAGACATCCTCAGCTGGACACCTCTGGACGGGCTCCTGCGTCAGGCAGCAGCTTCCCCTTTGTCTGTTTCCCTTTGCAATGGCAGGCGGCTTTCCCCTTTCCTTGGGGTGGCAGAGGGCAGGGGAGAGAGATCAGTCCTGCTGGGGCAGCGATGGGCTAAGAAGAGGCAAGGGCACAGCCTTCCTCCCCAAGGGCTCTCAAGGGGCAGAGAGCTTTCGACCTGGATTTGACATGAAGAAGTTAATATTTTGTCTTGGGAGTATTTTAATAGAAAGATGACATACAAAAATTTTAGCACCATCTATTCTAGTCACTTTATGAAGTGCTCTTGAGGTAAAAAGGTGTGTGATTTGCAATTAAGTGTTTTCTTCTATTGTAAACAGATTATCCTTTGGACTACAATGCAGGAGAAGAGAAATCTTCAAAAAATCTTCTTGGCTCTGCCACAAGTGAGTAATTACAGGGATGTGTTTTTGAGGGGGAGCTAAGGTATGCTACACATTCTTAGAATCCGTGTAGGAAAGAGTCCAGAAATTTAGCTTGAAATGCATAAAGGGCAGAGACAGACATTTGCCAGCTGTATGGAAAAGTTGGAAATTTCTCTAACAGAAGCAGCATTGCTTGTAAAGATTTCTGTGATTTCCACTTGCACATTATCTCGTTGTGTAGTGGCTAGTCTGGGGCTGGGGAGACCTGGGTCTACTTCTCCACTTGTTCCTTGGAGCTAATTGGATCACCTTAGGCTGAGAGCTGGGCTTGTGTGACCATCTGTTTGGGCAGATGGAAGAATTCCTTCCTCTTCCCCCTCCCCTCAGATACTAACAATGGGGCAAGTGGCTAAGACCAATCAAGCAACTTGGTTCAGTTTTGGTTTGGGTTGACTCTCTGGAACTCAGTGCAGCAATAGTTTCCTGCTGTCTAACAAAGGCTGCATCTACACAGCTATTAAGAACACTCTGAAAATGCTTGGGAAAAACCGTTTTAAAGCTCACAGTGGAAAATTTCATTCCGATTTCAGCTCTAAAGCGCCATCTGGTGTCACAGTGTTATAATGCATTTATAATGTTTTATTTTTACTAATGCAGTGGTACCACGGGTTAAGAATTTAATTCGTTCTGGAGGTCCATTCTTAACATGAAACTGTTCTTAACCTAAGGTACTACTTTAGCTAATGGGGCCTCCCACTGCTGCTGTGCCGCTGGAGCACGATTTCTGTTCTCATCCTGAAGCAAAAATAGTACCTGAGGTACTATTTCCGGGTTAGCGGAGTCTGTAACCTGAAGCATCTCTAACTCGAGGTACCACTGAATAGCTGAGTCCAAAGATAACTACTTTCTCAGTTCTGAGAAACACAGGCAAATGGTTTGTTTGAAGAGTGATCTTGCTTGACATGGGCTGTTAAATGCAAATCCATGGACTTCCCCCAGCACTTTTCTCTGCAGGGCGGATGTTGCTCAGCCACCTCTGGGGAGGGTGTGCTTGGGTGAACTGAGCCTTGGCCACACTTGGGACTCAGCACGACATTTGGGGTGCGCACTTTTGCTATGTGTGCATAATGTGCTACCCAGAAACTGCACCAGCACACCAGACAGTGAAACACATGTGGGAAGGAGCAGCTTTGAAAAGACTGGTTTTCTGCAGGCTTTCTTGTGATTTTTAAAATTTGTCTATTTGATCCTTTTATTTTTTTAGATGCCATTTTGAATATGGTGAATATTGCTGCTAATATACTTGGAGCAAAAACTGAAGAAGACTCAACTGACCAAGGTAAATTATTGCAACTTGTTAAAGTGAAGTGACCTTTTTAAATAGATGTGGGGTTGGTTTTTTCCGGCTCCAGCTGGATTTTCTTTCCACTTCTCCATAGTGAAGACTTTCCCCCGGTTATCTAAGCCACTGGTAGATGCACCAGTAGCTGTGCTAAGCAGTTCTGGCTCTGGATGGCAGTAGCCTTCCAGAGATCTATGCAGCATGCAAACCACTTTCCTTCTGTGCTGTGTCCTCCTATGGCCAATTCACCATTTTATTGGTTGATCTACTTACCCACAACCTGAGTCTCCTCAGGGTGGGGTTGTTGTGTCGTTTTTTTGAGACACCCTCAGGGAGCCTGGTCTGTGGCTGCTTAAACAGACTCCTCCCAAAAAATCTGAAATGTGTGCGCAATCCTACGTCCCCTCATCAGATGTCACTCTTGGATGGCATCTCTAAGACCCTTGTTAGTGCACTGCTGATGAGAACTTCTGCCAGTAGTGGGCTACCAATCTGCCAGTTGCAGAGGCAGAGGAGCTTCTTATGCTTCAGTTTCGCAGGCAGACCCTTTCAGTACTACACAGTCCCATTTTGTTTGTAATTGTCATGGTTTGTTTTAGCATGGTTTGTTTAGGGTGCCGGAGTACCCTAACCTGGATGAAATAATGATAGCAGCAGAAGCAGCAGCAGCAGCAGCAGCAGCAGCAGGAGCAACAACAATTTAATATTTATATACTGCCCATCTTGAGTGGGTTGCCTCAGCCACTCTGGGTGGCTTCCAACACATATAAAAACATAATAAGATGTCAGACATCAAAAACTTCCTGATACAGGGCTGCCTTCAGATGTCTTCTAAAACCTTTGCCTGGTTCCCTGTAACCTCACTTCTCGCAGTGAGGGAACCACCAGAAGAGCCTCGGAGCTGGACCTCAGTGTCCGGGCTGATGCTAGAGAAATGCCTAACTACATCTGTATGGATGGAGACTTCTAAGGCAAGCAGCTTTTCTCAGTCCTCCCCATAGTTCTCCAGTTCTCTACATGGGATCTGAACACTGCCCTGAATGCTCTCTCAAAACTCCATTTCTCAGCAATGGCTCTGTATACTCTTAAGAGTTGCCTGCTGAAAACAGCCTTCTACATGGAAATGCAGTTTTCTCAGAGTTTGAGAAATGTTGTTCTTTCCATAGGTTTACGGCTGGGTCCATTTGTTCCAGGGCTAGCTGTCTAGTTCAGTATTGCCTGGTCAAACCAACAGTGGCTGTCTGAGTTTGCAGAGAAGAGTCTTTCAATCCCAGACCTGCCTGAAGATGTTGGGATTGAGCCCCTGACCATTAGATGATAAAAGCGTATGCTGCATCTCTGCATTATGACCTTGCTCACAGGGAGTGTTTGACCTAGCAGCCAACGACAATGTATGGGGCAGCAGAGACTAGACTTGAGGACTGTATAAACACACTAGTTTGGAAGTGTATTTCAAGGCCCTGCTTCCCTGTCCTTGTTCTTCTGTTTTTCTGCTATGGTTCTTATTATAGTTAGGAGTGAGGCATTTCCTTTCAAGATTCTGGGCTTGGTTTTGGGAGGTAAAGGAGGATGGCTGTCCCTTTGCATTAAGCTTTCAACCAACAGCCCTGCCTGGTTACAGAGGAGGATTTTTTTTAAAAAATCACAAGTCCATTTCACAGGCCATTAGTTTTTATTTTTATTCTCTGTATTTAACAGTCTTATATGGAATGTGGTGTCTTATAAATCTGCATGTCTCTTTGATAGGAAATAAAAGTGTCTCTGAAAATACAACTTCCACTTCCTGGCCAGAACCTAAACTGCCGGAGCCCACTACCATTCCCTCCTTAGAGTAAGTGATTTGCTTATGTGTTGGACTTGAAGCTGCCCAGACCCAGAGTCTTTTTTAGCAGATTGCAAATAATATAAATACTGTACAATCAAAAGTACCATTCAGATCAGAGCCCCCATGCTTCCCCATCTCTGTCCTCACCCACATCCATTACTCTTGGCTTGATCATCCTTCCCTGGCTTGTATTCCCAACATGACCTCAGCCCTTAGCCTTCCCTGGGCCCTGCAATCCAGCTCTGCCTTGGAATAGTTTAAATCTTCACCTAGTGCCTTGTATGGAGGGGGAGCTCCATTCTCTCTCACTCTCGACCCATTTCCCAGAACAGTTGCAGTCAAATTTAAAATATATTTGGTCCAAAAATAACTTCCTGACCCTCAGTTATCCTCTAGTATACAAAACCTTGATATGAAACTCTGGCCATATATGGAATTGCAGGGCAGATTTCTGAAGCCAGACTCTTTAGGGGTAGGTTAGGAGAATGGCAGTAACTTTCGAGTTGGCAGAGGTTTTAGGGATCTGCTAAACTGCATCTTGATGTGTACTTCTAAACTTCTGTTTATAGGCTTGTTACTTCAGAGATCCTACAAATGGATAAAGAGCTGCTAGTCTTAGATGCAACAAGAGATAGCCCGATTGTTCAGTTAGTCCATGAATATGAAGAGGAAGCAATTCAGTCCACAGTGACCTTACTGCCCAGTGATGAGCAGGAAGAAGACATACCATGGTTTGAGTCTGAAACACAAATCTATTGCTACGAACTATTGACTGTCTGTTGCATTTCCAGTTTCTCAGAGTATCTGTACAAGTGGTGTTCAGTGGTAGCGACACTTCACCGTTACCGTAGCAAAAGTGACACCAGTTGGGAAAAATACTACTCGGCTGCTACTTGGCAGGCCCAGCTGGTTCCAACCAAATCGTTGCCAGTTTTGGTGCATGAACATCCTTCAGAGAAATTGGACACCTTAATTGCAGAGCCATCTGAAACTGTTGTCAGTGTCTTAAGTAGCATCTTGAATGGGGCTGTGATCAATCAGACAGAGGGCACTTTTGAACTGGAGCCCAGTCACCCACAAACTGTGTCTCAGTCCATTCTCTTGGATGCTACCACAGGAGCTGAGTCCCTGTCCACAGTTGAGTCATCCTCGGAACCTACAAAACTTGAAGCCGTATCTGAAACCCCAGAGGCCCCTTCACAAGAGGAAAGTCCTACTGAAGAAGATGGAGTTGTGGGGTCTGCTGCAGAGAATCCATCTGCAACCAGCATTGTAACTGAATTCAGTGACATGAACACAGATGAAAAAACCTCAACTGAAATTATTTCAAAACCAACAGAGACTATTCCACAGTCTGAATGTACAGTAGCTGCAGAAAGCTATGAGGGCGAAGCAAAAATTAGTTCTTCAGATGCGGAAAAGCAAGTGGTGTCTCATGTGGAAACATCATCTTTAGAAATAAAGGACGATGAGCAGACAGCTGAGGAAGCATTTCTTGCTCTCCCTGTTTCTGGATTGCCACGGACAGCTACAGATTTTTATGCCGAATTGCAGAATTCCACAGACTTGGGTTATGGAAATGGGAATCTTGTTCACGGATCAAATCAAAAAGAGTCTGTGTTTATGAGGCTCAATAACCGCATTAAAGCCCTGGAAGTGAATATGTCTCTCAGCAGCCGCTACTTGGAAGAACTGAGTCAAAGGTAGGTCTAGCTTTCCATAGCCTTGTATTTTCACTTCTGAGACATTTTAAAAGTTGATGAAGAAAATCGGTGGGACTAAATTAACTGCTTGCACCCTGAGTATGAGCTGAGCAGCTCCAAAAGCTCTAAAAGGAGATCACTCACATTCCTAGGGAGGTGCTTCTCTAAGCTTCTTTTGAGGGGTGCTCCTGTTTCCTTACTAAGACAGTTGAGGAACTTTCTGTTAGCTAAAGTACGTTCAGTGGTTTAAGAGTGATACACATCAAGTGTTCTTAGGAAAGCATGAAGGCAGGAAGTGCCGCTTAACTGCACTGGGCAAGATTTCTTCTGCGTGTCCCAAACGTCAAATTTTGCTTCAAGGTGCAAAGAGCCCTTGTGCACATTTAGAAAAATGATTTAAACTAGATGCTTACGAAAGTATCCTTTTCAAGGGGTATAGAGAAAACTGTATACAGTGGTACCTCGGGTTAAGTACTTAATTCGTTCTGGAGTTCCGTTCTTAACCTGAAACTGTTCTTAACCTGAAGCACCACTTTAGCTAATGGGGCCTCCTGCTGCCTCTGCGCCGCCAGAGCACAATTTCTGTTCTCATCCTGAAGCAAAGTTCTTAACCTGAGGTACTATTTCTGGGTTAGCGGAGTCTGTAACCTGAAGGCGTATGTAACATGAAGCGTATGTAACCTGAAGCGTATGTAACCCGAGGTACCACTGAATATCATTGTAAGTGTCAGGGTGTAGCAGCAACATAAGCAACTACCGTACTTTTCCGTCTATAAGATGCCCCCATGTATAAGACACCTCCTATTTGGGGGGACTGAAATTTCAGAACATGGGGGGAGACGGCAAAAGTTGTTGAGCTTCTTTGGGCGGGGGGGTGATGCCAAAAATCGCTCACCCGCACACATCGCAAAATCCGTCTCCCGTCTGTCACCTTGCCGGCAGAAGCTGCCAATCGCCGCCCAATTGCCACAGCATTGGCCAATCAATACCACCCATTGATGCAACAACCAATAACACACACACAATAGCTGCTGACAGCCGCAGCAGCAACCAATCAAATGTCCACCCTATGCACTACCCATGTATAAGATGACCCCCACTTTTTAGCATGAATTTTAAGGGAAAAAACCTAGTCTTATACACAGAAAAGTACTAATTCAGAAGGTTAACCTTTCTGTTTAACTCACTTTGTAGATATCGCAAACAAATGGAAGAAATGCAGAAGGCTTTTAATAAAACTATAATAAAACTTCAGAATACTTCACACATAGCCGAACAGCAGGTATGTCTACTGGGTGCACCCTTGTTTCTCTTGTAATAGCGCAAAAAGGGGCCTAACCATGAAATAAAAGCGAAGTAAAGTAATATTTATTATTATTAAAATGTGCAGAGCAGACTCAGGTTTCACTTTATTTGTCTCTTAAGTACTCGTGGGTCTCATTTTTCCTGGAAATAGTCCATTAGTTGAAGGTCGGCATAGTGAATTGACTATTTCCATTGGTTCCTATGGGAAATTTTCTAAACCACGGACGTTTGCCTCCAAAATGATGAAAAAGCCAAGAACAACCCTCTGGGGCTTTACTAAAGTACGGATCACTACAGCTTCTTTTTTTTTAAAAAAAAAAAAAAGCCAGGCAGCGCCCGCGGGTCTCAAACCGCTGGAAGCAATTAGGGGATCTAAGCAATGCTTTGGTCGATGGAACCGCTGGGCTGAGCTGGCTCATCACTACAGCTTCTCAACCAAACTGCAGAAGACAAATGAGGAAGTGAAAAAACGTTCTCTTGTTTTGAATCTGCAGTGTGCATAGTACTATGTCCTTACTTTCGGATAAGTGAATTTTCACATAGCGAACCTTCAGAAAGTTGGCCCTGTGTGTATGTGCAAGTTTAAAAAAGCTGACAGTTCATGTTTTTTGTAGATGGATTCCTGTTAGTACCCTTCTGTAATTTTAAATGGTGGCTGCGGAGTAAACAGCTTTATTTGGTTTTAGTTTGTAGCTAAGGCCATTTTTCATAGAATCATAGAGTTGGAAGAGACCACAAGGGCCATCGAGTCCAACCCCCTGCCAAGCAGGAAACACCATCAGAGCACTCCTGACATATGGTTGTCAAGCCTCTGCTTAAAGACCTCCAAAGAAGGAGACTCCACCACACTCCTTGGCAGCAAATTCCACTGTCAAACAGCTCTTACTGTCAGGAAGTTCTTCCTAATGTTTAGGTGGAATCTTCTTTCTTCTAGTTTGGAACCATTGCTCCGTGTCCATGTTCATGTTTTTTGTAGATGGATTCTCCGTGTTCATGTTTTTTGTAGATGGATTCCTGTTAGTACCCTCCTGTAATTTTAAATGGTGGCTGCGGAGTAAACAGCTTTATTTGGTTTTAGTTTGTAGCTAAGGCCATTTTTTCTGTATTTCCTGTAGTTGATGCTTTCCCCTTCCACTTAGTGGACTTCTTCTGAAGCAGAATATTCAGAACTGCTGCTTAGCTCATGAAGCCAAAGAGACACTTTGGGTCAAACTACATTTTCTGTCTGCAGCCTGTAGCAGCGTCTTGTGAACTGGAGTGACCTGAGTGCCATAACAACAGAGAAGCTTTAAAGAACCCCACAAAGGTGGGGAATAGAGCTGAGATCTTGAACATTGATCTCAGTGCAGAATTTTCCTATGCACCAGACATTTGGTCTGCTAAGCAAAAAATTAAGGGCAATCTAAAGACTGAAGAAGGAACCCCTAGTTTATTTGTTCACGTGTTCTAGGTATTTCTTATTCCCTCATCTTGTTCTTTAAGCCTTGGACTTGTGTCCTCATTAGTATTTTAAACAAGGGCGTGCCTTATCTTGTATGGAAAGCTAGAATGAAAGGGAAAGAATGCTTCACTTCTCTTCTTTGCCTAGGATTTGAAGCAGACAGAGGCCATCCAGCTGCTGCAGGCTCAGCTGACCAACATGACACAGCTAGTCTCCAATCTGTCGCTAACTGTGACTGAGCTAAAAAGACAGGTAAAAATCTGAATGTGGAACAATGTTTTGCAAATGGAATGCTAAACCTAGAACTCCAACTGTAGATTTCCGTGTAAATAGTTGTGTATTTGAGTCAAACAGATTGCTTACAGATAAATTTGAAGTAACTTCCCCGGTGCAAAAAGAGTTTTTAAGCTCTCCTCTCTCTGGGTGCTGGGATGCTCACAGGGACTCAGGTGGCCTCGTGAGAGCATTCCAGGGCTCCTGGAGGTGGTGTGCTGGTTCCAGAAGCCCTGGGATGGTCACTCAGGGGTTCAGATCTAAGCGTTTGGGGAAGGTTGGTTGCCTTGAGCACTAAGACCACAAGACTGGACCTCTTGGAGACTGTTGTAAAAACAAAGTAATGCCCAAAGGCCTTAGAATATTGAGAGACCCCAGTATATTTCCAGATAATGAGAAATTTGTGGAGGTGGTAGGCCTTTCTCAGCAGTTGCTCTATGGATCTCATACTTTTGTTGATAGAAATGTGCTAGCACTTCATCCAGGCCAGCACATCATGCCTGCTTCAGCCGCTCAGCTACATGTATGTATTTCACATTTAACCCTTTAAAATCTGTCCTTGTTTAGGTCTCTGATCGCCACAGCTATCTTGTGATTTCCTTGATACTCTGTGCCATCTTGGGTTTGATGCTCTTTCTTCAGCGTTGCAAAAATAAATCAGAGTTAAATTATGACTACTTCTCAAAAGTTCCCAAAAGTAATCACTATCCTAGTCCGAAAAGGTAACGTGTTTCCACTTTACTTTTGACTTTTTAATTCTAAGGAAGAACATGGATATAAGAGTGTTATTTGACACTGTCAGTCTTCTTGGTGGTGTCTGCTGCCAGACAGCTTTGGAAACTTTTTCCCTAGGGAAGCCAGACTGGCTCCCTCCTTGTGGTTCCATCAGCAGGTGAAGGACCACCTTGTTCCAACAGGCTGCTGGGAACTGGCTGCTTTTCAGGAAAGGGCTGGGGCCATGCTGCTTTATTGTAATTATTTTTATGGTTTTAATAGATTTTGTGTCGCTGTTCGTTTATATAGCTTTAATTCTATCAATGTTTGATTGTTTTTAATATTCCCCCCACCTTTCTATTTTCTTTTGGTTTTCATAGACCACAAGGATACACACAATGTCTGCTTTCAATGCCCAGAGCCCTTTCTATAAGTCAGTTACATTTGGTGTGAGACCCTGTTGTCATAGACACTGTGAGGTTGAGGAGAAAGAAGGGGGGTAATGACCTTTCATTCCTTGACCCTCCCCAATCATCTGTTTTCTCAGCATTTGTTACCATAAGCTGTGTCTGTCCTGTGAGGGTAGAAGGGTCCTTACACCATAGTTTTGAGACGGATGGAGTTGCCTCTTGGGCTTCTGCCACTTATTCTGTTTTCGCTTGTGTGATTTTATGTATGGATGGGAGACTTGGGCTCCAGGACTTATGTGTGTGTGCACACTGGTTAAGGCTGACCTTGAAAAGAGAGTGGCGGAGAGAGCGCCTAATTCTTGCTTCCCTGTGTCCTGGAAGATCATCTCCTGCAGGGATGACCGGATATTCTCTCTGCAAGGGGCAGCCACCACGGCAGCCTTTCAGGACAATATTTCCTTGGAGGAAATTTGCAAGGTGGCTCCTTGGCCTCCCAGCATACTTTGCAAAATACGACAACGTTGATGTTTTATCTTCTGCAGACACTGCAGATGGATGGAGCAAAGGGTCTAAGTGCCTTGATTCTGGTAGGCCCATCCAGGAAAGGCACTGCTTTAAATATCCCAAAGTTTCTGGAATTTTCTCCTGGAGCCACATGAGAAAAGGGGCCTTTGTTACTGCCAGTTCACATTCTTTGTACTTTGGTGGACCACGGTCCTCTTCGCAGGCCTTCGCCTCACTATTCCCCTGGGGTGGTAGTCGTGGACTGTCAGCTTGACTCCTGCCTGTCTCCTGCGAGCAGGAAGGCATGGAAGGTTTTCTTCGTGTTTGGCACCAGTTGCACCTTTAAAAAAAATGTTTTTATTACCCAGAGGTTCCTGGAGGGCTGTCCTTAGTCTGGGGTGGCTCCTCCCTTCGGATGGGACAGACAAAATTCCTGACCACCACCCCTCTAGGGAGACAGGCTTTGCCATGCAGGGGCAGCGGGCGGGATGCACTGGTTAAAATGACATTTGGATCTTTTGTTTTTTACACTTTTTAATTATTATTTGGTTCATTTACCTCCAAGAGGATCCTCTTGATTGAACCCTCCCTCTGGGAGTCGGCCAATAAGAACTTATGGCAAGAAAATTTCCTTTCACAGATAATGCCAGTGAAAATGCCATCCGTGGTGTGATTTGCATATTATGTCCAGCGAAGATTATTTGGAAAGGCATGCTTGATAGATATTCCAGATTCAATGGCTAGCTTACCATAAAGCTACAAATATGCTGATGGCTATTTAATCCACATCAGTTTCCCCCAGTACTGATGCTTCATGGAACCTGTGCTCTTGGTAGCTTTTAAGCTCTTTAAGCTCTTTCAACTTGAAGTTGAAAGGACAGAGTTCTGGGAATTCTCTGGGTTGGAAGTCTTGAAGTTGGGTTTAGGACAAGGAACACCTAAGGAATGACAGAAAGAAATGAAATAATTATTTCCCATCTGGATCTGAAGTTGCTGTGTATTTTCATCCACAGATGTGTTTCTTCCTATGATGATATGAGTTTGAAAAGAAGAACTTCCTTTCCACTCACCAGGTCTCAGTCTTTTCAGCTGAATAGTAAGGAAGGTAGGAATGTCACAGGTTCAACTACCTGTCTCTGGGTGTATTGTAAAATCTGTACAGTGTCAAATACAGAACAATATCTGTTTTGTAATGGAGAAAGATCTCATGTTGGTTTAATTTAGAAGCAACTTGGTAAAAGTATGGGCAGTTAAAGCCTTCCCTCCACTAGATTTCATTATTTATACCTGACCCATTTGACTGGGTTTCCTCAGCCACTCCGGGCAGTTTCCAACACATATAAAAGCATAATAAAACGTCAAACATTAAAAACCTCCTGATACAGGGCTGCCTTCAGATGTCTTCTCAAAGTTGTAAAGTTCTTTATCTCCTTGACATCTGAAGGGGGGCGGGGTGTTCCACCAGGAGGGCACCACCACCGAGAAGGCCCTGTGTATTGGTACATGTATCCTCCCCCCACTGCTTTTGCAATTCCAAATTGCACAACCTAATGCTATGAGTTCTCTCTAATTCAAATGAGTTCTCTCATCCACCAAAGCTGATTTAAATTCAGATTGCCCAGGAAAAAGCAGGTAGCAGGAGTTTTCCCTCTGAGATGGAGGAAGACCCCTCTGCCAGGGCTGGGGAGGCCGATTTTGACTTCTGTATCTGGAATAGGAGGAGCTTATTTCCTTGGTCTGTTGATTTCCTCTCAGAGCCCTTTGCTTGACCTTCAAAAATATTTTGGCTCTATTCAACCTTGTATTAATAAAGGGAGAATAACAGTTCTGTGTGAAGCTGGTGGTGTGCTTATATAGTCTGATTTTTGTCCCTTATCTTTTAGTGGATCCAGAGGACTTGTACATTGTAGAACCACTGAAGTTTTCCCCAGAAAAAAAGGTACATTGTAGAAAGGCATTTGTTCTAAACTCACTGTGTGTGCGTGCATGTCTGCATTTAAAGTGAATCATGCTTTTTAAAGAAATGGCTAGAGTGTGCTGCTGCTGCTGCTGCTGCCACTGCTGCTACATTGCACATAAAAGAATTTGCAGAAAGTATTGGAAGTAGACCTGGAAAATCCTGCCTCTGAACTGAGGGCCTTTACTTACCAATTCTGTTTTTCTTTTTTTAGAAGAAACGTTGTAAATATAAAAGTGAAAAAATCGAAACCGTCAGGCCAGTAGCAGAACCAGTGCAGCAGGTAGCTAATGGCGAAATAAAAAGCAAGAAGCCCTTTACCAATCAGAGAGACTTCTCTAATATTGGCGATGTGTATCACTCTTCATACAAAGGTCCCCCGTCGGAAGGGAGCTCAGAAACCTCATCACAGTCTGAGGAGTCCTACTTCTGTGGCATTTCGGCGTGTGCAGGTTTGTGTAACGGACAAATCCAAAAGACAAAAACTGAGAAGAGGGCTCTCAAACGAAGGCGGTCTAAAGCCCCAGAGCAGGAGAAGCTCCTAAAAACATTAATACAGACTAAGACGGGATCCTTGCCAAGTCTGCACGATATCATCAAAGGAAACAAGGATTTAACTGTGGGAACACTCGGTGTCACAGCTGTTTCTGGGCACCTTTAAAACTAATTGAACTCTTCCTAATGGGAGCTTTTTGTACGACAAATCTTGTAGTATTTGGGTTGACAGGAAATGAGGGGTTGGCTAATTGGGAAACATTTAGAAGGTACGTTGGTTCTTTTGCAAATAGATAGGACTGTGGCAGCAACCACCCTTAGTTAATAAGCCTCCGCTTTTTCAAGGCTGATTTTCTATGTGGATGACTTTGGGATGGGTGGAGATGGCAGGGTGGGGACTCATTTTATACAGTGTTTTTCACAATTGCTGACGGTGAGGTCTTGAAACTCATTTTGGGTGGAGCAGAGTTAAAGCATAAATGTTTCCCATATTGCTGTTCGCCTGTTTCTAGCACCTTCCTATATTTATGTGCCTTTTTGTCTATTTATAATACCACTGGAAGGGAGAACTATTTTATTTGTACCTTCAAATTTTATGGAAATACAACACTACAGTGCTAGGGAAGAAGATGCTGGCTTCCAGTGAGGTTAAGTAATGTGACTGGGATACTGTGGAAATGCCGCCGGGTGGACTTTCTCTTTGAGATCCACTTTGCAAACTCACTTGTGGCTGATACATCTTTGATGGTACAGTATCCCTGCTTGGATGTATTACTCAAAACATGTTTTGTAGCCCAACTGACTTGATTAACAGAGATAATTAACATCATGACCTTTAGTTGTCTTCCTGCGCTAATAAATTGGAAGGAAAGAACCATTTATGCCAGTTTATGCACCATTTATGCACACTGCCAATCAGTAGAAATGCACCAGTGAGTTTGTCAAGCTTCACGTTCTATTTTCTGTTTCAAAAAGTATGTTTATAAAGTTTGCTTTTTGTATTGAATGACCTTATGTTCTTTGTGTGTGTGCCAGTATGCGTTTGTACTTTCTCTTGTGAGGTTTTTGTTTTTTTTAAAAAAATTGCATATCTGGAATGTGAGTACATGAGAGTGAATGTGATAGAAGGTCCATTTTGAGAGTTTAGAGGTTGTTGTATAAGTTAACTTATTAAGCACTTTTAGTAGATCCTCCTTTGTTTTCTTTTCTTGAAAGAGCTAACGTCTTTTCCCAAATATCATTCGTAATGTGACTTATTTAAAGCCTGTTTTGAAAATTCCATGTTTGAGTACTTTTTTACAGTGATGAACTTAAGTATGCACAACTAGCCAGTCAAAGAAGTGGACCTGGTTTTGGGTTTGGGTTTGTTTGTTTGTTTGTTTGTTTAATAACAAGGATTAAGAAGTGGGTCCAAACCAGAATGGCAATCATAACGGTGATACTGTTTGCGTGAAGAATACAAAATTGAGGCACTAGAACTTGTAATAAGTAACTACGGATTTGTAGTGCCAGTAGAAACTGTGAATTTCCAAATAAATCTGAACACTTGTCTTTAAAATACATTATGTATTTTTCTTTTCACAAATTATTCTGCAGTTGAGCTTCTTCACTGGGTAATCTTGGTTTCAGCCAGCAGTTTCAGCCATTCTGTTGATGAGACCTTGCAGTGCCCTGTCTCCCCATCCAGGCATCACCAAGCAGCATTCTAAGAGCTTTGGGGTGGGGAGGGCTCTTGGGGCCAAGGGCTACACGGACCCTGTTCAGTCCTCCACAGCCACAACGGCAACTTGGCTGTGGGGGAAGGAAACTTGCTTGTGGTCAGTTTTATTTTATTTTTCTAAAGGATGAATTACACGCCAGGTTTGTTTGTGTGTCAAACCTTTTGGCATCACAAGATAGATAGATTAGATAGATAGATAGATAGATAGATAGATAGATAGATAGATAGATGATAGATATAAACATACTTTTTTTAGACTGATGGAACAATTTAAAAACAAAAGAAAGGAATGGCAAATGAGGGAGATAGACAGGGCCCAAGGGCAAGAGGATCCCAGAGGGCTTGGAAAGAATAGGCAATCCATGCAGAACCATGGCTTACTAAGTCAGGAACAAGCATCAGGGGCTCACACTTGTCCGGGCTCACCGTTTGCACCAGCTCTCCTCATATCATAGTTGCTTTAAATCAAAGTTTCCTACTGTGTCCAAACCAGGAAATTCTGGCTATGATACTGAATTCCATCCAAACCATTACATCAAACTAGGATCAAATTCTGGGCATGATCATTGCATCCATTTTTGCCTGAAGAAAGATCACACTAAGGAAGCCTTAGATGTAACTGACTTGAAGTGAGACTTGTCTCGCAATAAGGGAGTGCAGGTCAGTTAGTAGGGCAAGATCAGGTCCACAGGACTTTGGACAAGTCCTAGGAAAGGCAGGTGGTGGTCATACCTAATTATGCAAACCACTAAACCTGGAAGTAGTGAAAATGCTCTGCTTAGAATCACAGACACTACGAGCTGGCAGAAATTTTAAGATTAAAATTACTGGATTTAAGCCATGCATATTTTTTTTAGCTAGTAACATGTAGGAAAATAAGCTTCAACAGCTGGTGAAGCTTCATATCCCAGGTTCCTTTTTTAACCTCTGCTTCTGATTCCCAAATCGGAGTCCTTTCCCTTGGAGGCACATTCATGCTGACCTGCATCTAAGTATCTGCCTTGTTTCTTCCAGGAATGGGATACAATATTGATTTGACTCCTAGAGTATCAGCAAGTTTTATCTACACATCCTCTGGATATTTTGTGACGGTCCAAATATATGAACCTTTTGAAGCCCTAATTTATGATCATCAAGGACAGGGGTGAACCAGTTTTTAACCTTGTCCTGGTGGAATCAGATGCTGCTGATGTTACCCTCTTTCCCTAGCTCCCAATTCTAACGCTGGAGATTTGTGAGAAATACCTTAGTGGTACAGAGTCGACCCCCAATATCTGCAGTTAAAGAATTTCAGATAGCAGGACTGGAAGGTTGTCTGTGTCTTATCTAGGGGAGAGCCCCTGCCTCTCGAGGTGGACTCTCCACCTGAGGCCTGGCAATCTAGGGCAGTTTTCCTTTGTTGCTCTTAAGAGACTCCAACTGCAGGAGGCTTCTCTGCCAAGTCGCTCCAAATGACCGGGTTCTGCTTCACTGCTCAGTGTGATAGTCCAATGCTGTGTGGCTCATCGCAAGGGGATTAGAACCCAAAGCACTCCTTTATCAGCAGTTCCAAGTGCCGCCTGCATATAGAAAGTGGGGATGACTCATGTCCCTCCCACAGGGTCCAGTGGGAGGAAGGTTCACAAGCTACAGTCTCACGGGGGAATTGTTTTCATAGGCTGCCAAGTTCTAGCTGTATCCCCAAAGGGCAAACCAAGGGTTAAGTCAGAGTCTCTCCTGCCCCAAGGTATATAATGGAGACCCAGTTGATGAAGGCCTCTGATCCATGGTTTTCCTTGTTCCCAAGAAAGATAGAGGTGCAAAGCACCTAAAGAATTCTAAACAAATTTGAGCTCTTTTAAGTACCTTGTGTGCTGGGCTCTTTATCTGAGAAAAGGTTATCACCAAAGTGTGTGATTGTAATAGCCCAGCGCAGAGAGCAAATCTCTGCCCCTATCTAGACTAGCTAATCCGAAGTCTGTGGAGAAGGCTTGTCTGGATGTAGAGGCAACATTGAATATACTTCCATGGGCGGGGGCAGGGGGGGCGGCGGAGATATTTTGTTTAAGGCTGCTATTGCTGCTGAGAAAAGTTCCACATTTGGTTTCACATCATAGTCTTTCTTCTTGACACAGGCTGTTAGCTATCAGCAGGGTCAAATCTAACAGCTTGATCACACAGAAGACTTGATCCCCACTTTGGGATGATCTTTGGCATTGGGGTGCAGCCTTCGATAGAGTCTAAGATCTCTCATGAACTTTTACTTCCGCTTTTGCTTGCCGCGGCAATGGAAACCATCCAGCCCTGGTGAATATTTTACGTTTTCTCCCCTTATGGCTTTGATCTATAGGCTACCACTAAAACGAGGCTGCATTTTAAGCTGCATTTTAAACTGTATTCTAACATATTTTAATCAACTGGGTTTTGTTTTTGTTTTTTTAAAAAAAATGTTTTTACTGTATTTATATTCAGTGTTAGCCGCCCTGAGCCCGGTCTTGGCCATGGAGGGCGGGGTATAAATAAAAATTTATTATTTTTTTTATTACTGCTTGGGCAAAGCTGGCAAAACAGTGTCCGAGTGTCCAACCGGCCTGGGTGTCTGTACGGGTTTGGAGGCAGCAGACACTGGAGCATCTTCTGGGCTTGACTGACAGCCCAAAGCCTGCTCCCCAAGGGGGAAAAGCAGCAGCCATGGTACTCAGAGGGTTACTAGCCCTGTGAACTGATCTCTGTGCCCTTCCGCCTGCAGGGAGAGGGGAGACACTGATAAACAGGAAGACAGACAGATGTGCCGCAGAGGATTGTGGGGACAGGAAGGGGTGAGGAACAGTCAGCTTGCAGGGGAGGAAAAGGAGAGACCAGAGTATGTGCCAACCAAAATGTTGGCAGAAGGCTTCTACTAGCTCGTTTTCATTAAAGCTTTAAAGACACAGTATATCTGATGGGAGAGAACATCATAGTTCTATATGAAAATTCTAGTAGTAAACAGAAGGTACTTGAAGGCAGAATGCTATGGAATAACTTTAGATGAATGGTCAAATTGTTCCACTTCTCATGGAACTCCTGAAGCACACAGACCCAACCACAAAGTGCTGTAGGCAGAAGAAACTCAGTCTTTCCAGGTGGCAATCAGCCTTGCTCAGCTTGGTGTGTTTGGCATGTCACTGGTGGGCGTAACTTGCCTTTGTGGAAGGCATATGCCTCACTCATTGGGTTTGAGACAGACCATGTTTTCGAGAGAGGTGGTTTGAAAGGGATTGCCGCTCATCCCACGGTTGCCTCTGCGAAAATAACATTTGCATGCTCTGCTATCATCCTTGATCAGAGATGACAGATAATTGTGGTTGCCTTTCTCTGTCCACTTCCAGTGACAAGTGCATGCCTGACTCTAGTCCTAGTCAATATGTAGAGAGAGAAAGGGAGGGAATTATTTTTATATACCCTACAAACCTTGTAATGATCCTGCACTCGCTGTACCATTCTGGCTGGAGGGATAAAGGATGGTAATCCATGCACCAGATTTTGATGGGGATCTCTGCTTGTATAGCACCATGATTATGCTGTCATAAACTCAGCATTGGGGCATCTTCTCTAACTCAAGGACCAAAAACAGCAAACCGCACTGGCAGAGTGTTAGGCGTCAGCAGGGCATCACTGAGCCACTATACATTCCCTTGGAGCTCACTCCAGCAATGGCGTAACATTGTTTGATTATATTTTTAAAAGAAGCCCATGGAGAGCCAAAGCAACACGGCCTCGCCTCTATTTCTGCTTTGCCTGCACAGCCACAAGGGAGGATAGAGTCCGGCATAAGCCACTGTTAGAGCAGGGAACAGGCCCAGGCCACCTTGTCCCACCCCTGATCTCTGAGCCTGCAAAGATGTTCTGCTAATGCAGAAGTGGGGAACTTTATTCAGCATTCCTTTCTGAGAAACCTTCCAAGACCACACATCAGTGATGGTTGGGGCCAACAGCTCCTTTCAGTTCTTCTCATTCATTCATTCATTCATTTATTACATTTGTATACCACCCTATACCTGCAGGTCTCAGGGTGGTTTACGAAGGTCCACTGCATTACTGCCTTATGGAAACACATCATTCGGCTGTCAGCACTCTTCTCCTGTCCAAGGCCTGGCCCAGCCCAGCCTCAAAGCAGCCCATGGGTTCCTGCTATTCACAGAGCCCTGGCAGGAAACCGAAAGAGAGACTCTCCAGCAGCATGTAAACCACAGGCAGGAAACATGCATCTCAGGCTTTGCAGCATGTGGTGACATGAGTCTCCTCCGTAGAGAAGGGAGAGCCTGCAAGTGGGGGAGGGACTTGGTGGTGGGAAACCAAGTCAAAATCGCCAACATCTTCTCAGAGCTCTGAATGCCTATCCTGCCATCCTACTAGCTCCTGTTTTAAGAATTGCCCTTTTGCTGATGCTGTTCAATAAAGGTTTGGGCAGCACCCGCTGTCCTCCTTGGTGCTCCTCTTGTGTTCAAGATGGCAACCATTCCCAGGAAGAGGGTCTTGGTGCTACTTCCACAGAGTTTGGGCTCCCATGAATCTTAGCTATTGCCCTTCCACCTGAGTTCCAGCATGGGCAGAATAGCTGGATCCTCACATTGAGATGTGAGCTTTCCTGGTTGCTCATGGCATACTAAGCTATGCAGCAAGAAGAGTAGCAAATTAAGTCCTGCTGGCACAATAAGCAGCAGGCACAAGAGATTTTATTTTGTAGCTACTTTTTAATTTATGCGTTGCTTTTTTGCTAAAAGACTTCAAGTGGCTAACAAGCACTGGATTATTGGGGGGGGGTGCAGATAGCCTCCTTGCAAAGGGCTCAGCTGAGTCCTCCTGAGGCATCTAGAGTCAGGCCCGGAGCTCGTGGGGCACTTAGTCCACTCCCCAGTCCTCCTGGCTCTGGCACCACCTTGTGTGTGTGCTGCTGGGACAGGGTGTCCCCTCCCTGCCCTTTGAGCCAGGAGACCACATCCAGGGTTCAAAGCTAGGACCTGCAGCTGCATGAATCTGTGCTGTGCTGCCAGACTAGAGCTCAGATTACCATCCCGCTTGGTCCTGAGAGGTGGCTGGCAGCCTGTGCTCTGGATGATTTCCGATGCCCCATGAGGTCTGCTTTTCCTGCCCACTCCTCTTGTTGCTGTATAGTGAGAGACCTGCTCTATGGAATGTGGCCTGGTCCTGCCTGCTCCCTTCCGTGCCTCCGATGTGATGGTTGCTGGCCAGCCTTTGCTCACTCAAGCACCTCTCTCCAGTATGCTATCTCAGCATGCTGACTTATTGGGAGCCTCACAGCCTGCTTTGTGCTAACTCCCCATTGTAAAAAGTGTTCTCCCAGTAGAGCTTGAACCCTTTTCCAGGGAGGCCACAGCCTCTTCATGCATGTTCCCTGCCTCAAGGGAGTTATGCCTGGCAGAGGCGCAATGCTGAGGTTGCCTGTCAAGGGGGGGGGGCATAGCTGGGGGTAGATGGAGACGCGAACACCCATCCAGGGGATTCCTGGAACTTGTGCTGGCTGTGTGGAGGCTGCCCCAGGTGGGAGTCCATGATGCTTGTGTCTAAGAGGCAATGCTTTCTGTATATGGTGGTGTTTTGTGTCATGGAAGTGTTCTGCTATAAATGTGGATGGTTGTCACACTCTGCATTGCGCTGCCATGATTGTTGGAGTGGCCATCAGTGCTGGGTGTACACTTGATCGTTTACCGTGTTATTTCCACTTTACAGTGGTATTGTTTTTCTGACATATTTGTTGCTAGGAGTGCAGAGGATCCCAACAAGAGTGTGCTGGCGTTACACTAAGATAAGCAGCTGTCTATGTCTGCAGCAGCAAAGGATATCTCTGCCCATGTATTAGGCACTTCAGCAAAAATTTCAAAAGCATTTAGGCTCTCACTAGAGCAAATAAGAAAACAGCTGGATAGGACAAAAGTTGTTGCCTCTCCCATGAATCATCATTCAATACAAAAGTCGGGGGGGTGTTCCCTTATCAACTTCTAGGAGACATCAAAGAGTCGAGAAAGGCCTAGATGTGGTTTGGTTTGTAATAAGAGTGAGTAGAAGCAAACAAATCGCAAGAGGAAGCTCATTTCATATTTGCACTTTGGAGGTCAGAAGTAAATAAAGAGGAAGAGAATCCAGAAGGAGCAAAGAGGAAGGATTGCAGTCTGGGCTTCCAAAATAAATAAATCAGGCTGCCAGGAAAGCAGCCAGTACTAGGCTAGGAGGAAAATGCAGGCAGCAGAAGTCTGAAGTCAAGTTTTCAGGTGGGAAACCGAAAACAAAGGTCTACCAAGTAAGAGACAGAATTTGAACAAAAAATGAATAGGAAGCAAAACTGTATTTTGCTTTTTGCTCAAAAGGTCCATGTTTACAGTGTTTGTCTCTGAATGCATATCATGTTTGGGTACATTTTGCATGAGAACTGCTTCTGCTCCCTGCTCTGCTCTGTGCAAGGAGGCGTCAGGTATCTTGCATCTAAGCAGTGGGTGGAAGCTCTCTGAGGTTTTCTGGTGTCAGCCCAAGAGGCTTTTCAGTGGTGGGCGCAGGTGACGTCTGGGGACACAGCACAGGAAGAGAACCCTTCTCTGACGCAGCATCTGAGCTTGGCCGGCGGGAGCAAGTGAGGACTCCAGAGACATGGCTCTCCCCGCCATGCAGCAGAACCAGCACTGCATTTATCCCCAGGTCTTCTGGACAAGCAGCAGTGGAGTTTCCAACTCTGAGTGTGCCCCTTCAGGACTGTGTCCCATCAGGTTTGCGCCCCACCAGGACATTCACCCTGCTCTGCCTGTGCCAGAGACCAAAAGGAAAAAGCAGAACAAAAAAGATGGCACATGCCTGTGTTTCCTGGTGGTTTCTCTGCTGATCCTTCTGGCCCTCACTGGGGTTGGGCTTGCAATGTTTCAGATCTTCCATCTGCAGCAGGAACTAGATGCTCTGAGAGAGGTAAATGGAGGCACAGAAATACCAGAGGAGACCTGCGAGTGGCACACACCACTTGGGGGAAGGGCACCCAGGGTCCCTGGATTGGCAGCTCCTGAAGATGGGGCCCTCCACTGAAAGGGGCACAGGGTGATTTTTATTCCCAAGTGTGAACGTCTGCCTTTTACCTCCACAGCTTTCCTGCTCCAGGCAGGTGCCTCAATCTCCTGAGATGCTCAAAGGTGAGAAGTTCTTGTCCAGGGATGGCTTGGGGGGGGGGGGAGAGCAGAGTGGTTATGCCTGGGCTGCCCTGCCTGCATTTGCAGTTCTTATAAAGTTTCTTTCATCTGGAATCACAATTGCCTATTTTTAGAGCTTATTGTTCTTGCCACTGACTTAAAGAAACTTGGGACACTTTGGATATCTTGGCTCATTACCTGAACAGTGAAATGTTGAATGAAATGGCTGCATTGAAGTCCCAGTCCATGCTAGTTGCAGATGGACTTCTCTCTTTCTGTTATTTCTGTATCCCCAGAGCTTTTGCTGCTTTGGGGATTTCTGGACAGGTCTGTTTCATCTGCATCGGGCAGATGATACAGAGAGTGATTATAGCACACTTGAGAGCCATTTCTCTTACTGTCTGGCATATAATATTTTGATACAGAACTGTTTGTTGCTGTTCACAAGCTTTTAAACAGAAATGTATTGATTTCAAAATGGTTTCATCAGAAAAATATGTGGTCTGCTGGTGGTGCTGGGTGCCATCGGCCTGTGTTTGAAGTCCAGCTCTTGTGTGGGAGGTGGAGAGCATTCAGCTCTCGGGAGATGGGACTTCTTCTTCCAACCAGCTAAGACCTGCAGGTGGGTGCATTTAAAGGCACTGCAAGAAAGCCCTCGGGGATCCACAGTGGATTTGGAGATGTGCCATTGTCCCAAACCAATCTGAAAACCAGAGAGTTGAGAAGTTTGAGAAAAACATTGGGCATGATCAATGGAAAATGTTGCTTCTGTGCTGACACTGCATGTAAGGATCTCAGGGTATTTGCTGGGAAACAAATTAGTCCTGGGTTGGGGGAGCAGCCAGAAGGTAGAATAAGATATTTGAAAAGCAGTCTGAGATGTCTCATGGGAGGGGACTCAGGAATAAGTTCAGTCATAGGTGGCTGTGTGGGAAACAGCATCCAGTCCATAAACTGGTCTGCTGAGGGAAATGAAATGTTAAGGCGCTCATACCTCACCTCAAGGGCTGCCCACCCTAAAGCACAATTGCCTCTCAAAGAGGCAAGTTTAGCGCTAGCGATCCCATTGATTTCAGTGCCAAAGGCCTGGGGGTAAAGCCTACTATGGCACACAGTGGCATAATTCTCATTGAAATGGATGTGACCATTGGCTGGATCACACCTCTCAATTTCTTCAGAGCTGACCTCATTGCTTCCCCTTTCCATTTCTTCTCTCTGTTGGAAAGGTATAATGCGTTACTTGCCTTATTCTCTATTGCAATGTAGGATTTCTGAATGGAACAGCGGAAAAGGAAGTCAAGAGGAGAGCACACTTGACAGGTGGGCAGCAAAACGCATAGCAAATAATCCTGCCAACAGCGAGGGCAAGAAAGAGCTGTAGCTGAGGAAACTAATGAACTGGCTGAATTGTACTTGGGAAACTGGTTTTCATAACCAAATCAGATACTTTGCTGTCTCTCAAAACTAATGGGAACAGGTCAATGAAAGTGCCTGACTTAACCCTCTCTGCCCCTTCTCCCCCTGAATTTTTCTCCCATCTTGGACTGGGCAAATTGTCTGGAAAAGGGACTACAGGGGGAGAAGTGGAAGACTGGGAGATGCTTAAGCTTTTCTCTTTGCACCAAATCACACATTTCTCTCCCACTGCTTTTGAGATGTTTGGAAGAGATAAGATTCTCTGGCTCTGGGCTGATATCCTCATCCAGATGAAAGCACTCGGCCCTCAAGCTACATATCCTCTACTCTTAAGAGCTGCACAGAAGGACAAGTTTTACCAAGCATGGCATTGGTCATTCTTTAACTGGGGTGGGTAGTTGCAATCTTCCCTTTGCTGCTCTCCTGCTGCCGTCGCCTGTTTGTAGCATTGGAAGAGAGCCGGCCCAGCCATGAGGCAGCGTGAAGCAACCACCTCAGGTGGCAGAAGCACAAGAGGCAACACCCTGCCTGCCCCATTGCTTCTGGTGTGTGGCGTTGCCTTGAGCAGAGAAGATGAGCAGCAATGGTTCCAGGTTCCAGGTTCTCAGTCAGCAGTGAGAACAACTGACATCCACACTGCAAAGAGCAAACCAGCAAATGGTATGGAGTAGCATCCTTCAGTGCTCTTCAGATTAGACATAAAAGTCATTTTGCTGTGTTCAAAAATATTAGGAAACCTTGCAATATAGTGGGGTCTGAGAAACTGCTTGTTGTCTTATTTTCACCATGACATTCCATGTTTCTAGGCAAAGCAAACCAGCGATCGCTCCCACTGGAATGGGAGAGTACCTATGGACATGCCTTCATTTCTGGTGTTCAGTATGAAAACAGGGGTTTGGTGATCGATGAAGCTGGCCTCTACTTCGTGTACTCCAAAGTGTTCTTCCGGGGTGGGGCCTGCACCCCCCAGCCTCTTGATCATGTGGTTTTCAAAAGAAACCCATCTTATCCTGATATCCAGGTGCTGATGGAGGACCGAAAGATGAGCTACTGTGTGGCCAGGCACATGTGGGGCAGAAGCAGCTATTTGGGTGCTTTGTTCAACCTTTCCAGGCAGGACAGCCTGTATGTGAGTGTCTCAGAAGTCACGCTGGTGAATCCTGAGGAGTCAAAAACCTTCTTTGGCTTATATATGCTTTAGGGGTGGGTGGAAGATTAGCATTCATCGTACAGGCTATGTGAAAATTCTGAGCAACATGAAAATGATCTGCGACAGCTGATGGACTGCAAACGTTGCTTCTCTAGAAAGCCCATCAGACTCCATGACTTCACTTTTTACACTGAGAAGTTCAAAAAAGGCCTGAAGTGGATCTCCACAGATTTAAACTGAGGGTCGACTTTTCCTGCTGGATTCCTTCAGAGACAAACAGCCTTGAACCACACATGACTTGCCAAAGAGTGCCAGGAAATCCTCCATTTGGGGAAAAGCAGGGATTTTGTGGCATAAAAACCTGTCCCTATTGACTAAATGTAACAGCCAAATTTGGATCCATATTTGAAGAGATGTTCTTTGGTTGTGTGGCAGCTGAGGTGTGAAGGGAGCAGAAATGTTTTCTGTTAGTTCCTAGTGTGTGACCACCTAGCTGCTAGTCTGGTTCCATCCAGCCTTTATGTCCTGTGCTGCAGCTTCCCAGTGAAGGCCTATTGGGTTGCTGTCATTCATCAGTCACACTTTTAAAACTCCCCCAGTGCCAGAAATGTAAGCCACTCTTTTTCAGCCTACCTCTTTGGCTCTAGAGGTAGCCAACTCTCAACGAAAAAGCAAAACCCACTTTTCCCACTTCTCTCTGTGCTCGGAGGCAGCTCCTTGAGCCCCACAAAGCACTGCGGGTCACTGGCACCATCCCCAGCACCCCTGATTCCCAGCACCGCCTGAGCAGTTCCGACAGTCTGGTGAATGTGATGTAAGATGAAGCACTTTCAGATGAAACTTCAAATGAGACTAATTCCTATGCACTTTCCTCAACTCTGTGGGAAAATTTAGAATGATTTTTGTTTGGAGAGAAATTAAAGAAGTTAAAATATTGTGGCAGGTGAATACTCTCAATATTTTGGGATCTCTTCAGTCTGGAGGGGGGCATTATTCACAACCCAGAAAGTAACATGGAGATGAATATGTGGGGAACTTGGGGTAGTTTGAGACTATCACTGTTTTTGGCTGGGATTCAGTCACATACTGGCAAATTCAGGTTGCACAGTTATAGTTGATTAGGAGCACAACAACCCTGCTTCCTCAAAATATTTTAAATTATGGCACACATTAAGCAGAGTGACAAGCAAATGTAGTGGAATGTGTGGAATAACAATTGTTTTGATGCAATGTCATCTAGCCTCCCCACAAACAAATTGGACTGAATGCTCATTTAATAGCCAACTGTGTCTATTCTGAGCTGGGAAAGGGAGGGGAGGGCTGTGCCTCTGCAAGGCCTGGCTCATGAGTGGAAAACTGTGGACACCACCCAGGTGAGGGCCGAGGGCTTCACTGTGCAGGAACTAGCCTTTTGCTTGCTTCTGGGAATTGCATTTCTTTGAACGACAGCAGAGAGATGCCAGTTTCTGACCTCAGTCTGCAAGAATCGGCTCACTCTGGTTTAGTTTCTCAGTAAGCTTGGTTTCTCAGGAAATGGGGCCTTTGGTCAGGAGACCTTTCCTTCTGTTGCAGAACTTTCCGTCTGCTGAAAAGTGCACCACAACGCTGTACATACAGTGGTACCTTGGGTTACAGATGCTTCAGGTTACATACGCTTCAGGTTACAGACTCCGCTAACTCAGAAATATTACCTCGGGTTAAAAACTTTGCTTCAGGATGAGAACAGAAATCATGCAGCAGCGGCACGGCGGCAGCGGGAGGCCCCATTAGCTAAAGTGGTGCTTTGGGTTAAGAACAGTTTTGGGTAAGAGCGGACCTCCGGAACGAATTAAGTTCTTAACCCGAGGTACCACTGTATTTGCATCTCATCGTCTGGTCTAGGTGGATTGGAAGCATTAATAAGAAAGAAATGCCCACTTGAAAGCCCTGGCTGGGACTTACTTATTCTAGAGCTGGTTTCTTTTTTTCTTTTTTTAATATTCTTTTTATTGAATTTCATTTGTCACATACACACAAAGGAAACACAGAACCATTTAAAACAACAACTAAGAAAGAAAAAAGAAAGAATTACAAGTCCAGTACTTATTAAATCAAATGACAGAAAAAAGTGACGGGAAAAAAAACAAACCAAAGAAATGAAATAAAAATAAACTAATACATAACACATACTAGCTGACTTCCCTCCCCCCTGATTTCGGGTTCTTAATTTTAAGAGTTTCATTTTTACAGCTGATATTGGTTAATTGATCTATCAATACATCGGAAGTTTCATAACAAGCCTGCTATATTTGGTAGGTTACTATAGTTACCTTCAATATATGTCATAAATTTAATCCAGTCATTGTTTAACTTTGTATTCTTTTGGTTTCTAATTCTCTGCGTCATTTTAGCTAATTCGACGAAGTTATATAGTTTCGTTTGCCATTCCCTCACCGAGCTGGTTTCAAGGAAATCTGATGTTTGGACTATAGCCTTGGACCTGGAGACTAAATGTTTCTCTTCTAAATTTGGCTTTCTTGCCCTTTTATTAAAAGCAGCTCTTCTTGGAATATGTAAGCATTTTAGCCAGATCTTCCTTGGTGCTGTGTGAGGTAAACTTTAATTATGAATCGGTCACAACAGGACAACCCTTAATCAGGCTGTGAAATTATTGAGAGAGAAATTAACTCTCTGACTGAGCACGGCCAGCTCCCTTTCTCATGCCAAGTCGGCTGTTTCAAACACCTAAGCCCAAATTTGTTAAAGTACAAACCATTACAAGTAGTATCTTTTGATGTGGCAAAAGACATGATGTAACCTTAGTGTCAATGAGAATCTGACTTGAAAGGGCTATTTTTAGTCAAAAGAGTAGTTCCGAATGCTGAGAGAGAGAGAGAGAGAGAGAGAGAGAGAGAGAGAGAGCTCACCAGCACCACTTTGCAGCCCCTTCCAGCATCTGGGGAAGCAGAGCTGACGGCAGACTGAGCTGCACCATTTCAGTCTGCCGTGTGGGCTTCACGTTTTTAACACACGTCTGCAAACGACTACCTCCCTCTAAGGGAAAGGAAAAGGCTGACCTCTGTGCCTGATGTGCTAGACTTTTCTTCTGCTTTGACTTGCACTAAGAAAGAGTTGCTGGGGGGGGGGGGAGCCTGCAACTTTCCCCTGTGGCCTGAGGCGGCATCACATCACCTCATTCTGTTAGCCACATCAACTAGCCCTTGAACATTTCACCTGTGGCTGCAGTCTGGGGTGAATATATTTTTGCCCCCACACAAAAAGAAAAATATCTGAGTGGAGCCAGATGCCAGGGGTTGCAGGTGCTTTCCCAAGGTTTGGTTTCCCTGAAATAAGGGACAGCGGAGACTGTGGTGTCTTGAGGATATACAATTTATTTATACATATCCACAAGCTGGGCCTATGATGGAGGGGCTCACAGCATTAACACCCCAGAAGACTGTGCTTTTCCCATAGCCACAGCCTTGGGTTCAGGCAGCAATCAAGCCTGTCTCTCCCTCTTAGGCTTCGGTCTGCAGCCTGCAGCTTCTGGCTCTCGCACACAACTCTGGCGTTTTGTCCTTCTAACTACAAGCTAGTTGGGGGGCAGGGCACCTATTTGATCTCTGGCACAGAGCCACCTCCTTTGTTAGCTTAATGACATATAGTTAGAGGGTCAATACCCAGAAGCTGGCCTGGCTATTCCAGCAATTGAATCCTTGCTGGATCCAGGGATTAGAAGGGACTCTGGCACACCCCAAACTCACAACAGTATCTTTATAGCGTATGGGATGCTTTTCCAGGAAGCACATCTGCCTCCCCAAAAAGAAAACAAGGCATTGCCACAACATCCCTTGCCTATCATTTCAGAGAGTTGGGTCTGGAGCCCTTTATTAGAGGATGGGAGATCACATTTAGCTAGCGCACTGGTCTCTTATACAAACGCAGGCAGCCGACAAGACTTTGAGGAGCCACCTTGTGACTGACTCTACAGCTCTAGACTGACAAGGAGGAAGATCTGAGATGAGATGCAACCAAGGCAAGGATTTCCACCCTCTCATGCCCAAGTCCCACCCTAATGTTGCAAGCAGGAGGGAAGCCATCTGCCCCATGTTTTGTGCAGGAACTCTTTGCCCCAGAAAAGAAAGCATTAAGCACCCCCCCCCCCCGCTGCAGTTTGCACTTCCGGAAACTGCCTCACACCCTAAGTAGGCAAGTCTAAGCCAGAGGGAGCTTTGTGGCCTGCATGACACACTTCACACCTCTCATAGGAAACTCTGCCACATCAAATAGATCCTGTTACACTCCTCTGTGAGGGGAAAGAGCCCCTGCTTTCATACTTGCGGGCAAAAGAAGTCAGAAACAGAATTACATCCTTCATGTGCTATTTATCAAGCCCCTTGCATCTCTCTTTTGGCACCAGAGAATGAATTTCCCAGTTGCTGGAAGATTCTGCAAACCTACCCCCAAAGTGGGGAGACTGTGGCTCACCCCACGGAGGAGCCTCGAAGGGCAGAGCCTCTCCGGAGCTGGAGGGCCGCACCCTGCACTCATCTCACAAGCTGCCCAGGAAGTGGCATTTGTGATACTATCCTACACGTCAGTTAAAAACGAGAGAGTACTGCTATGGCTCTTATAGCAGGATGTCTGTAAAGTAACCCAATAAATTATTGATATCCATGCCGCAACAGAGCCCTGATCACTACAATACAAGAAGGTCGGGTAATGAAAGGAAATGTCAAGGGGTTTCATAAGATGTGCACTCTTGTTCAAGATGGCTGCCAGGACGGTGGTCCTGTGTAGGGGGCTACAGTCCTCTGTTCTGCCCATGTCACAGCACAGGTCCCCTCCCCTATCTCACTGTAGAATAACTTTATTTCGTTGGAGCCCAGTAAAAGCAATTGTCTTTTTTTAAAAAAGCGAATTGCCGTGCCCTTCCGCATGCCGAACAGGCTGAACTGGAGGTTTCCCTTGGGGCGGGTGTGCCTTAGAGAGAGGCGATACTGAGCTCTTTGCAGCAAGCTCTGCCTGGGTGGTGCGCATCCTGCCTGCTCCTCCTCCATGTCCCCTGGAGGGGCTGCTCTTTCCTAAGCGGGATTTGAAGTTTAACAGGCTTGCTGTCAAACAGGATGGTTCCTTCAGACAAAGGAAAATGGAGGTTTCCTGCCGTATTCTGGCAGGTGTTTGGGGATATTGATGTCAGTAGTTGCTGCCGTGGTGTGGGCCCGTTCTTGTTTGCCTTTTCGCTTCAGCACTGCTCTGCTGCCAGTCCCTGCAGCTTAACGCTCAGCTTGATCCACTCAGGCTCCTGTGATTTGAATGGGGGACCCCTCCCCACTTTGTCCGCAACACCCTCCTGCTCACTGTCTGCCAGCATCTGCTTCAGATTTACATCAACAGCAAACCCAACCTGAATTGCCAGGTTTCAGCAGACATGGCTCTTGCTAAGTTGTCCCAGGCCCAGCTGCTCCCAGCTCCAGCCGGCTCTGCTCCATGGAAGCGAGTCGTGCTTCAGCCGCTGCACAGCATAAAATGAAAAGTCAGGACGCAAGCTGGGAAGTGGGCTGCCATGGGCTGGTTGGTTTGCTCTGGGCTTCCAGGTAGAGACTTAATACGGCAAACGGGTCACTGGGATTTTGAAAGCCACGTTGGAAACAGCTTTGCATACTTACTGGATTTCCCCCAGAAAGGGAAAATCTGGATTACATGGAAATGAGGGGTAAAGCCTGGCATTTTGATTCCAAGAGGCAGGGGTGCCATCTAGGGGGGCCAGGGGGCTGAGGACCCCCAAATTTTCAAGGAGGGTCCAGGCCCCCTCAATATTCCGCAGCTGCAATGGGCGGAACCCGCCGCGCGTGCCAAGACGTCACCTGGACCCTGCAAAAACAAAAAGCCTGATCCTTGTTTTTACACGTTAAGCCATGCTTCACTCAAACACACAGACAGCCTCTGCAATTCTCTTTCTTTCTTTCTTTCTTTCTTTCTTTCTTTCTTTCTTTCTTTCTTTCCTTTCAAGCTCCATTTTTCTCTTATTGGAAGTAAACCCTCGCTGGCGCGGGTTGTCCAGAGGTTTCTGGACTCTCCTCAGCCGCAGCAAAAGTTTTCCAGTGATGGAAAATCTGTAAACTTTGAAGCGCCACAAGTTCCCCATCCCTGAGCTGGAGAACGGGGAGTGAAGAGGATGCCTGTCTTGGCTTCTTGATAATGGGTGTGTGTGTGTGTGTGTGTGTGTGTGTGTGTGTGTGTGTGTGTGAATTTACCCCCTCCCTGCTTTCCTACTTGAGAAATGCATGAGGGGTTGCAGCAACACAGCCGGCCTGTGCCCTGGCCTCCTGCCCCATGAGGTCTTTCATGGGCATTTAAAAAGGTGCCTTACATTCAGCTGAGAAAAGTCACAGGAACCCAGACAAACAGGTTTCTAAAAGGCTTGGAAGACGGAGCAAGCTTGTTTTCTCCTGCTCCAGAGGGTAGGACTCGAGGCAATGGCTTCAAAGTACGAGAAAGGAGATTCCGACTAAACATTTGGAAACACTTACTGACAGTAAGAGCTGTTCAGCAGTGGAACGGTTTCCCTTGGGAGCTTGTGGACTCTCCTTCACTGGAAGTTTTTAAGCAGAGGTTGGGTGACCATCTGCCATGGATGCTTTAGTTGAGATTCCCACATTGCAGGGGGTTGGACTAGATGACCCTTGGGGGTCCCTTCCAGCTCTATGATTCTAAGATTCTATGGCAAGAGGTTCTACAAGAGAGAGACAATCTGTTATCAAGATGGTGGTATAAGCGGCCATTATGTTGATCAGAATGTAGGTAGGTTCATGTGCATGGTTGAATCACTCTCTTAATTGGGCTCCTGTGACTTGGTCCTTTTCTTACTTCTAAGAGAGAGAGAGAGAGAGAGAGAGAGAGAGCCTGCCTCTGTTTGTTTGCCTAATACAGAGTCCAACTGTTGCTCCCTCTGGCTCAGTACTGCCTTCCCTGAGTGGCTCTCTGGGGTTTCATAAAGGACTCCCCCCCCCCCGTCCTAGTTGGAGATGTCAAGGATTGTACCTGGGAGCTTCTGCCTGCAGCTACACCTCTTTCCCCCAAAGATGGAGGCCTCAATTCTGCCATTCCTTGGTGAGGCTCCATCCTGCTCGACTGAGTTGCCACCCAGGTGCTCTATGCATCCTCTATGCAGGGAACTTGCAGCAAGAGCACTTGCAGCTCCCTTCTCTCTTGCTTTTTCTAGTTCCTTCCTTGGCAAAAGGGTTGCATGACAGAGTTTGAATGAGTCTTCCCACCACAGACCTGACTCCAGGCTAACTTGAAATTCTTCTCTGTGCCCTAGAAACATCACAGCCTACTGCCCGGAAAAAGTCCCAGGAGTTCCAGTGTGCAGCCACTGGATGGCAGAAGTGACACATTTTTGACACTGGGCAAACATGGCACATTTTTTCACCCTGGGAAAATTTCACACTAATTTCAATAGGAAAGGGACTGTTAACTAACCCACAGTTAGTTTGTTTTTTTTGCAGTCAGCAATGTGCAAAGGCCACAAATGCATGTGAAAGATCCTTTTTCAGCTCCTTCCTCCTTCCCTCCCTGTTTGTGTGTTTCTAGGTGGGGGATGCAAAACAAGACCTGGCCTTTTCTTAGAGCCGGAATGGGGGACCTGTGGCTCTCAAGTCTTCTCATCCCTCACCATTGACTAGGCTTTCTGAGGCTGATGGGAGTTGGAGTCCAACAACATCTGGAGTCCATGGGCCCCCACCTGTCCTGGAGAGTCTGCTTTCTCTCTGCCTCTGTCTCTTTCTCTCTGTGTGAAATGTCTCCAGCCACCTAATGTGCCTTTCTCCACAATCATAAAGATAATTAGCGGTTTATCATAGTAAGAGTGCCACAAAAGAAGGTACTTGGTTTTGAACAATTGGCCACCAAATCTTGGCTCAAAGATATCTCTGCATCTGCATGAGCCACCCATTTTCTTTGCATCTAGAAGAAATCCAGTGCTGCTCTCAATGAATCACAGCAGGGAAAATGCTGCCCAAATGAAACAGGTTAGCATTTCTGAGCATTTCTGCTTTTAAAATTGGGGTGTGTGTTTTGTTGTTCTTGGGTTTTTTATGTCTTTTTGTGTGTTTTTTCTTGTATCTTTATGCTGTGGACCACCCTGAGATAGACACATTTAATAAATAAATAATTATTTTAATTCAAATCATTATGAGATAGGAGTGTTGCCTGCTAGGGATGCAGGTACTCCACTATATTATGATACAGTGAAGCAGCTTTGGAAAACTTCTGAGAGGGCCAGGCAGTGAGGCTGCGGGTCATTTGGAAACAGGCAGGTCTTGTCATGGCTATCGCTGGCATAAAGGTAAAGGTAAAGGTACCCCTGCCCGTACGGGCCAGTCTTGACAGACTCTGGGGTTGTGCGCCCATCTCACTCAAGAGGCCGGGGGCCAGCGCTGTCCGGAGACACTTCCGGGTCACGTGGCCAGCGTGACAAAGCTGCATCTGGCGAGCCAGCGCAGCACACGGAAACGCCGTTTACCTTCCCACCAGTAAGTGGTCCCTATTTATCTACTTGCACCCGGGGGTGCTTTCGAACTGCTAGGTTGGCAGGCGCTGGGACTGAGCAGCGGGAGCGCACCCCGCCGCGGGGATTCGAACCGCCGACCTTTCGATCGGCAAGCCCTAGGCGCTGAGGCTTTTACCCACAGCGCCACCCGCGTCCCATATCGCTGGCATACATCTCTGCAAAAAACAAAAAGATGGTGTCCCTTGTGTTGTGACTTTCAGTAATCCCGAAATCTCAGGAGAGTGCCTCTGAGCGACAGAATGGGGAGAGGAATGCTGTTTTCATTTTAATGTTCCCTGATAGGCACCTTTTGCAGTCGAGGGCCATTGCTGCTGATGAAGCATCTTTGTGAATGTGAGCCAGTAGGACCTTATGCAAGTTGCAGAGGCTCCAAGGAAACTAGCCCCATCCTCCCCCCCCTTTGATGACAGATGTGCATCCTGATGTCAGTGCTGAAGATGGAGCAACACCCCCCTGCATCTCAGCTGCAGTGAGGCTTCCTGGACCTGGACAAGAGCCATCCCTCAAGAGAGCAGCACTTCGTATTGCCAAAGCACACCAACATGCATATGGGGGCTATCAGGTTCTACCTTCCTGTTATGATGCTTGGATGTGGTGGTGGGATGGGTGAGGAACTTGAATCCCAGCCAGATGGAGGCATGTTGGGTACATGCTTCCCACATCCAAGAGTCTGGCCAACTGCCCATCCCCAAAGGAGCAGGTGTGCATTGGGGGGGGGGGGCTTCCAGATCCAGCTTTGTCTCTGGTGGAATGACATTACAGCTACAAGTCCTCAAGGGAGTTGTGAATAAGCCCTTCAAGGACAACCTCCAAATGCACTTCTCTGATTGACTTTTGCTCAGAAAATATGTCCTCTCGACTTCCGGGTTAGCGCCATCGGCAATGGCGGAATTCCTCTGACTCAGAGGAACCCCCTCCGCCAAAATCGGGTCTTGCCGCCGCGGTGAAGGCAGAGACCCCTCAAAAATCCCAGGCGGAGGAAGCCTGGGAATGTGGGATTCGGCTCACACCAAGAGCGCCCCCCCTACCCACACAGAAACCCCTTTTCAGGGCTTCCGAAGTGACGCGGGGTGAGTGGCGCAGTGTCTCGAATCGACCACTATTTTCGCGGAGTGAAGCCGCACAGCTGTTGCCGGAGAGCGCTGACTTCTTTCTGTGGACATTCGGATTTCAAACAACAACCCGTGAGTAGTACGGAAATTGGATTAAAAAAAAATACTTTAAAATTCGGCACGATTGGGGAAGGTCCAAACAGGAAGTCTGCCTCCCCTTTCTGTAAATACTTTAAAGCAAAGGACCTGTCAATTAATGTCGTGGAGAGAGGTTTTTTCCCCTTTTTTTCTGTAAAGGGCTTTAATTCTACGGATTGACACCATAATAAATTTTATTTGGAAGCAGGGGAGCCTGCAGGAAAGGAACTGAATTTGGGAAATGATGTGCCACCCCCCCCCCCCGGACCCGGGAGTGGTCCGTGAGAGCCCGTTGATGAAGTATAGAACAATTTGACAGCTGTCAAACTAGCTGTCAAGACGCAAAAAGAGGACTTTGTTTCTGTTGCCTACATTTGTTGCAAGCTTGTTTTTGAAAAGAAGGAGGGACTGTTACAATTTAACTGGACTTTTGGATCTGAGCTGAAAGGAGTAAAAAGTAACTTAAATTCCCCTAGAGGGAGTTTGAGGATATTGCAGAGAATGGCTGTTGGAGAGGAACTGAATAGGGCATTCTTTCTCTTGGGAAAGTTGCAAGCTCAAATTGATGTTTTGACTACAAATGTTACAATTTTGGACACAAGAGTGAATACTATCATTGAACCTGATAAGAACTCGGCACAGGAATTTTATTCAACTGAACAAACAGGGAAATTTGAGAAGGAGAACCATGTCGTCTTTGAAGAAAAGAAAGAGGGAGCTGTAACCCTGCAGATGCGAAAGGAGAGCTGCAATTTGAGGCCTGATATGATGACAACAAAGGGAAATAAATTTTTGAAGATGGAAGTTTGGCCTGAATTGGAAAGTGAAAGATGGAGAGATCATCTTATGTGGAGATCAGATGACCTTAGGATTACAAGTATGATTCAGGTGGAAGTTGGAGCTTTGGGGACATTTAGATTTGAAAGGAGAATGAAACAAGATTTGGAATACCCCATAGGCCTTACTTTTAAGCACGGAGGTTTGGCTGGAAGGAATTTGGATGCTGTTGGGTTGGAGCTTCCCCGAGATTTGGTTTTCAGTACTAATGACTATCAAAAAGACTGGCAGAGGGTACATGAGAGAGACTTGAGAGCCTCTGATGTAAGATCTCCAGGCTGAGGGCTTCTTGAGATTGATGGACTTATGTTGGGGACTGAAACCGGGAAGGGGGTATGGGTGGAATGGAAATTGGGAACTCAAAGGGTATATAATATAACTTGCTTTTTTGTTTTGTTTTGTATGAGAGTTGGGAAATTCGTGGAAGGAAATTTTTTTTATTATTTTTTTTCCCGACCTTAGAGAAATGTCTTATGAATAAGTATAGATATATAGGTTTGGATGAGAGCTAAGATTGGATAAAGTAAAAGTGGTTTTCGAAATAAATTAAATTATTTAATGAAAATAAGGTTGGAAGAATTTGCAGAAATAACGATTTGAACTAGAATACAAAAATGGGAGGTGCAAGGAGGTCAAGGAAATAAGTAAAGGAAGAAAGTGATGCAAAGGTTTAATCTGTTTTTGTTTTTTTTTCTGTTTCTTTTTATTGAGTATATTTTCTTTTTTGTTGTTATATTTTTCCTGTATTTTGTACTTTTCTTTTTTGTTTTTTCTTTGTAATTCTTAAACTTTGAATAAATATTATTTTAAAAAGAAAAAGGAAAATATGTCCTCTCACCAAGCCAAAAAATTAAGAAGCTACAGGACCTGCTGTAAGTTGTTTTCAATGGAAAGAGAAAGAATATAATCTGAATCTGTTGCCAGTGACTTCAGAAAATGCTGCCTTCCCATTGCAACGGGTGGTAATGAAGATGACATATTGTGGTAAGATCAGGAAGAAGAGAACAACAATGAAAGTGACAAAGATGAAGAAGGCCGTGATGACTAAACTGGCTAAAGCATCCTTCTTTGAACTGAAAGAAATGGAGGGGGAGCAGTGATTATTAAAATGAATAAAAAATCTCTTTGGGAATTGAAAAACTCTCACAAGTGTGTTTGTGTGTTCCTGTAATTCTTTTTCAGTATATGCCTATATATTTTTTCCTTTCAAAGAAATCTCATTTTAGCAGAGTGGCCTGTATTTGGGGGCTGTCTGTATTCAGGTCAATATGGCGCTTACTCAGAAGTAAATCCCATTATGTTCAATGTTGTTTACTCTTGGTAAATGTGTTTACAACTGCAGCTTCCCAGCTTCTCTGTAGGTTTTATTATAAACATCCTTGTTTAGGAGTTTGCTGAATCCCATATTTTCATTTTTTCAGATTAAGGATTTATTTATTTTCATTTTCATCAAGGAGCCAGTTGATGACAGTGAAGTAAGGGTGTACAGATGTGGCAACAACTGGCATGAGATGGGAGGCCAAACCAAGCTGTGGGGGGTCAGCACTCCAAAGTCCTTTGGGGTGGAAGGAAAATTTGACTCCGTGCTCTCGGTTCCATGTGAAAGTATCTAAGCTTAGAAGCAAAGAGCCCTGAGATACTTCAGCGGTGTCTCAACGGACGACAGACTCTGTAAACAAGGCATTGTTTGCATCAGAGCCTTTGCATCAGAGAGGTTTTATCTGATATTTCCCCCAGCTATAGCTGTATTTTAAGAAGGGTTTCTGCAGCTTGTCACTCCTGACAAGGGAAGCAACCTGCTGTGATGTGGGTTTGTGGTGTCATGGGACCTTTTCAAATGTTAAGTCTGTTTATGACAAAAGCCAGAAAGCCCAGGGGTAATGCTGCTTTTCGCTAAACAAATAAATAAATAAAAAATGTTCTACAATCTGCTTAAAGTGTATTATTGTGTAGGATAATGTCATTTTTTAAGATGTAACCAGATCATGAGAAGTTCTGGCTCCATAGAAGACAGCTTCAAATATCCAAAGTTCTTCACATCAATCACCAACGCTTATTGTTGTCTTCTGGAACTTCTATAGATGTGGTGCCCACTACCTTAGAGAGGGGATTAGCCACGCTCACGCTGCAGAGGACTTTCAAGGGTGCTCTTAGCCATAACAGCTAATGGAAATGCCAACTCAGGCACAGAATAACTCTGATTCTCTGAAGTACAGTGGTACCTTGGGTTAAGTACTTAATTCGTTCCGGAGGTCCTTAACCTGAAACTGTGCTTAACCTGAAGCACCACTTTAGCTAATGGGGCCTCCCGCTGCTGCCGCGCCACCGAAGCACGATTTCTGTTCTCATCCTGAAGCAAAGTGCTGTTACCGGAAAAATCGGAGGGCTCCCTTGGACAAAAAGTAAAGACACCAACCAGGGTAAATTGGAGCAAATCAGCAGCCTGTAGGCTTGGTCTTTATTGAAGAAAGACTGTCGCGACAGGGTGCTCCCCTCACTTGCAGGTGAGAGGAAAGACCCAGAATAATGGTGTGCAAGACCTTATAAAAACTTTTGAAATTCCCCTCCTCTAGGTCAAGCCCACCCCCAGAAACATCATGCATACATTACAGAAATGAGGGGTTGAGGGAGGAGTTGGTGGTAACCTGAGTGTCTTGTCACCTGGCTGGTTCCTCCTTTCCCCCCTCCCCATGAGTCACTTCCAGGAGACAAAGGGGAGTTTGCAGTTTCCTGCCCCCTGAGGGAAGATCTGATCAGTGTCCTTTGTTTCAGTCCATGCTGAATCCACTCCCATATGCAAGTTCTTTGTGATCTTGATTGTCTTCTGTCTGGGATCATCAGGGTTGGCATAGCCATAACTGGGCAGGGCTCCTGTAGATGTGCTGGGATGGTGAATGGATTATGGCTGACCAGAACCAAGTCCTTGATAGTCCTTGTCATATGGAATAAAATAAAAATGGAACAGTGCAAATCCGATGTATGGTTGATTTTTTTCTATGAATTTATAACAGAAGTGTGGCGTATGTAGTGTGTGAGTGTGAGTGTGTGTGAAGTTTGTACAAACTGGATGATGGGGGGGGGTTTTCCTGCTACAGTGCTTAACCTGAAGCACTAATTCTGAATTAGCAGAGTCTGTAACCTGAAGCGTATGTAACCCGAGCTACCACTGTACTATTTCTGGAGACAGACAAAAGAGAACGGTTGCCTCACATGCTGCTTGTTGGGCTGCCCACTGGGAGAAGTCAGAAGCCGGACTGCATGGCGCCGTGGTCTGTTCCAGGGGCACTTCTTACATTTTTATGGTCTTAGCTCTGCCTTCAGATACATACAGATGTATTCAGTTGGGTGTCTGCATGTCCAAACATGTACAACTCTCTCCTTGAGATTCGAAACTCTGCTTGTGGTGAGGTGCTGATTTGCATGCAGTTGAACACCCAGACACCATGCAGAGGTCATTTGAGATATTCTGGAGGGGATCTCCACAATAATTTCAATGAACATGGAGGATGTGGGAGTGTGGGATTTTGTGTGGTGGTATCAGGTCTTCAAAACAATATACACAGGGCCTCCAGACACTCTGGTTTCTAACTTAGAAAGACTGGAAGGCAGCAATGGAACTCTGTGTAAAACTGTTGAAATTCCAGTGACATTTGCTATGGAACTATTGAAATTAACAGTTGACCCTCAAACTATTATTTTTATTTTCAAGGAAGATATGGAGCCTATGCTGAGATCAGTTCTTGCACCACCTTGGCATGACAACTGAGAGCAAAATACTTGCAATGTGCTCCCCTAGCTGAACAAACTGCTCTGACATTGCAAACTTTTTCACACTGGGGTGGGGGGGGGGCAGCTTTTCAGATGCAAGACGGATGAGCTGGCCCTTTTCAACATTATTGCTGCCAGGGCCAGCGCCAGGTTTTCGTGGCCCCCTCCCCCCTCCTGGCCCATTCCTTCAAACTAAAACAAATGTTGACTGACATAGCAACCCCACCACTGGCAAAGAAAAATATAAACGTTTGAATTTCAATAATTACCTTTTAAAAGAGATCTGTGAACAGTACAAAACTGAGCAGTGTAACTTAGTCTCATGCCACAGTCTCAGTCACAACAAACCAAGTCCAAACCCAAGTTGCCTGCATTTGCCATGCTGGTTACCTGCAAAGTTCTTCTACCTGCAAAGTGCCTAACAGCTAACCTGTCCTGCTCCATTGAACTTATTCCCAACATGGAACAATTGGATCTGAACTGCCACCACTTGATGCAGGAGTGGACAGACAGCAGGTTTGAAGAATTTACTGTTTTTCACTAGAACTCACCAACCAGCTAGAACCCCAGAATCCACCAACCAAAGCAAAATGACACACACTTAGAATTGCCCCCATGTATCTAACAAAATGGGCTTGAGCCTATGAAAATTTATGCAGTAATAAATTGCTTAGTTTTTAAAGTGCCACGTGACTGACTCTTTGCTGTTTTTACTTAGAGTTAAGGAATGCTAAACCCAGGGATATTTGTTCTGAGTACCAGGAATGAATGGAGCTTGTAGGGTTGTTATTTTTTTACACAAAAGATCACTTCTTTTTGCAACCATTTCTAAGGCTGTTTACTCACCCCATTCAAGAGTACCAAGAACAACACATATCCCCTAAAGCAAAGGCTGAAGTTCAAATGATGCAAACTTTTTAATTTAAAAAACAATAATTAAAATCTTCTGACTATTATTGAAACTGAATTGATCTGTGCTGTAGACCTGTGTTTGTCTCTGCTGTCTCTGCTGTCTCTGCTGACTGCTGCTGCTTGAATCCCTTTGCCCTGGCTTGCGGGCCTCGAGTGCTTCCTCAGCCGGCAGGTATTTTGCACTGTCAGCTGGGGCTGTGAATAAAAGGAACTCAGCTCCCACACTCCAGGCACATTGGTTGCCCGTGCCACAAAATCCACCAGCATGCAATGGCACAGCAGGGCACTGGCCCTGGGCAAAAGTGCTGGGGGGCTGCCACGCAAGGGAGCCCAACTGCTTCCATCTGAAAGCATTGCCCCTGCACACCTGATGCATATGTTCTCTCGTCTAGGGATGGATGAATCCATCCACCCTTGTGTTTCCCGGTTTTCTAAGCTCAGATTTGATCCTTCACATTTCCACATCCATTTGTGACTTTAAAAATAATAAAGTCCTCATGAAAGTTCATCAGCATCTTAGTGTGACTCTTTCCCAATATGCACATTTCTTTCTAGATTTTTTATGTCATTTTACCAAATATATACACACATTTTCTGAAATATACAGTGGTACCTCAGGTTAAGTACTTAATTCGTTCCGGAGGTCCGTTCTTAACCTGAAACTGTTCTTAACCTGAAGCACCACTTTAGCTAATGGGGCCTCCCGCTGCTGCTGCACTGCCAGAGCATGATTTCTGTTCTCATCCTGAAGCAAAGTTCTTAACCCGAGGTACTATTTCTGGGTTAGCGGAGTCTGTAACCTGAAGCGTATGTAACCCAAGGTACCACTGTATATCTTATTTGGTCAAAAGAGTACATCACAAAATTCAGAGAAACGTACATATTGACAGATAGCTGTTGGCGTAAGTGTGAATTAGGTAGGTCCCCATGAAAATGTGAACATTATTGTCTTTCTCAAACAGGAATTACTGTAATGTAATGACAACTATATAATGACATTGTTACATGAGATTATACGATATAATTGAGTTCCAGTGAGTTCCGGCTGAAAAAAAATGCCCTGGATATAATTATGAGCTAATTTTGAGGGAAATCACCAAAAACGACACTGCCAACATGGGTTGCCATATGACCAGATTTTCCTGGATGTTTCATCGAATTCCGCCTGGACACGGTTCTGATGGCCAATTGCCAGCTATGTCCGGGAAATTCCAGACACATGGCAACCCTAGCATAGCAGCAGCGGGGGGGGGGGGGGACACACAACTCTTCCCTCTTAGTGTGTCTTAATGAATAGTTCAGAGGACAAATATCTCAGAGGACAAAGATGGTTTCTGATCCAGAAATATGGATCATCTTCTCTGATCTTCATGCTTATTACCAGGCTCCACATAGCCCCTTCTTTTTAGTTTTCAACAGAAGTGAGTTTGAACTCTGTCTTTCTCATGGTCCTTCAGTGAACTGCATATAGCTTTGCTTAGTTTAAAAGGAATCACAACTGGTAGCACTCTGAGAGCCAAGGTTTTAATTGGTGAGGAATTCATATGCCACTGATGCCATTACAGAAAGGATTTTTTGGGTCAAAGTGTGAGATGATGAAGACAATGTGATATTTTCAGAGCCACCTTCACAGAACACTGCCAAAGAAATACAAATTGCGATAGGACACACTGGACCCTCTAAGCTGAGTGTCCATGTTCTAGAGAATTTCTGAGCTCTCCGGTTTGGCCATTTCAAACCCCTGCTGCATCAAACAGAAGCCTTTGCTGGCTAGAATTTAAGTGAGTAATAACTAGAACACTGATGAGTTTCTAAAATAATCAGTGAGGGCCCTTACAGAAACCACACGGCAGACCTTGATCTGATATCACAGGCATTAGGAGAATGGAATTCCCCCCTCTTTTCTTGCTGCCTGAACATACAAAAATTTCACAAATGAAATTAAGTGGGAGGCAAGTCTAGATTACCATCAGCATCATGATCAAAGTCATTATAGGTCATAATTACAGTAGAAGTACAAGGTGGAAGCCTGCGCCTCTTGAACATCAGCCCTCCCATGGACGTAGCCGGGGAGGGGGGTACAGGGGAGGCAGTGGCTGCCCCCCATCAAGTAAATAAATAAATGATCAAATGCATCACAGATAGCTGGGTTCTGCCCTGCCCCCAAGCTAAATCCCATGGCAAATGGCTTTTGATTTTGAAACTGATTGAACTTCCCAAAGCATAAGAGCACGAGATGAGCCTGTGGATGAGATGAGCAGCCCCTCGAGTCCAGCATTGTGTACTGGCAGTGGCCAGCCAGAGGCCTGAGAAGCCTGCAAGCAAGAGGGTATTTGGAAGCTTCCTGCCTCCGACAGTGGAGCTAAGAGCAGAACCATCAGGGTTAGTAGATGCTGACAGCCATCTTTCGAAGCCATTCCAGCTGAAGGCCTTCGTCATGTGGGAGCTGAATGGCTTTTGTCTGCTCTGTGTCTTCCAACATTCAGCTTTCGTGGATGCTCAGGATGTCTACTGCAATAAGAAACTCCATCCACTTTCTCTGCACCGTGCATAATTTTTCCACAAACTTTGATCATGTTGCCACTTATTATTTGCTTTTTCTCTAAACAAAAGATCCCCACATGCTGTAAGCTTTCGTCATGGGGAAGTTGCTCCACCCTCTGGTCACTTGGATTTCTTAGGATATAGTTCCGTTCCACCTTAAAAGGGAACAGGCCATTGTGTGTCACATGCCTGATTACTTCCAGCACTTGCTGGGAACTTCCGCTATATGTTGCTTTTGCTATACTGCTGTTTTGCTGGAGACAAAGGAAAGCAGACATGTTTTCCTTTGTTCCTGAACTATGCTGAATAAAATGTTGTACATTATGCTTGCACATCTCTCTGTCCGCCTAATCTGCTGTGTGTTGATTTACACACTCTGCTGACAGAGCGTGCACGGGTCTCTAAATGTAGCTGAGGCTCGTGTCGCTGTTTGATGCTGTTCCAAGGGAGACTGGCTGCCGGCCGGTGGCTGGAGCCAGCTGGGGGGCTGCCTGATGCCCCCGTCTTCCCGGCAGTATCCCAACAGGATTGCCCTTTTCTGAAACTCTTCCAGCTCTGTTCTCTCCTTTCTGAGGTTGGGCCACCAGAGTTTCCCCAGTGTGCCCACATCATAGATTTGTATAATGGCATTATGAGATGGGCAGTTTTATTTTCAATTCCTTTCCTAAAGATCCCTAACACAGAATTTGCCCTTTTAACAGCTGCTACTCACTGGATTGACTTCTTCTTCAAACTATCAGCTAGGAACTGAAGGTCTCATTCCTGGTCAGTCATTGCCACTTCAAATCCTATGAATACAGTGGTACCTCGGGTTAAGTACTTAATTCATTTGGAGGTCCGTACTTAGCCTGAAACTGTTCTTAACCTGAAGCACCACTTTAACTAATGGAGCCTCCTGCTGCTGCTGCGCCACCGGAGCACAATTTCTGTTCTTATCCTGAAGCAAAGTTCTTAACCTGAAGCAATATTTCTGGGTTAGCGGAGTCTGTAACCTGAAGCATATGTAACCTGAAGCGTATGTAACCCGAGGTACCACTGTATATGAAATTAAGATTTTTTGCCCCATTGTGCATCACTTTGCACATTTTAAATTAAACTGCATTTGCGATTTAACTTCCCATTCAGTAAGTTTGGAGAGGTCTTTTGGAGCTCTTTGCAATCCCTTTTTGGTTTAAACACCCTGAACAATTTAGTATCAGCAGCAAACCTGGCCACCTCAAAGCTCACCCCGGCTCTAGATCATTAATGAGCAAGTTTAAAAGCACAGGTTCCCAAACTGACCCTCAGGGGACTCCCCATCTCTCCCTTTGGAGACCTGTCCACTTATTCCCACCCTCTGCTTCCTCTTCTTAACCAGTTCCTGATCCACAAGAGGACCTCGCCTCTTATTCCAGGACTGCTTCTGCTTCAGCAAGGAGGGCTTTCTCTATGCTTGGCTAGTTTGCATTTGCATAGGAGTGTGTTTGCTGCTTGGCTTGGGGGTTCATTATCTGGTTCTACAAATTCTCACCTTAACGTTAACCTTTAAGAACCGCCTTGCTAGCTCTCGCCCAAAGGACTATGTGAGCATGAGAACAGCCGTGAAGGATCAGACCATTGGCCTGTCAAATGCAGTGCTCCAGCAAGCCCCTAGGGGGAGCCCACACGCAGAACCTGAGTGCCAGAGCCCTCTCTCCTCCCCTTGCCTAACCAGGTTGCTAGGGCACCTGCAACTCACGCCACGACTCCCTTGGCTGGCTCCCCGTCAGGGCACCCTGGCCAGGGTCCCGCCACACATCAGTTTTGTGCATGTTTAGTATTTTATCTCTTCATGTTTGACAGTAAAAAATATTCAACATTTTAATTTATTTAGACCAGAGATGAAAGTTAAAAGGAAAATGGTTTGTGCTTACCTCCTTGTAGTTGGGACACTGAATTAATAAATATGGAAGGCTCCTTACCGCAAATACAATGTTTTCTCAGAAGAGGCTAAAATAAAAATAGAAGCACAGCTTCCAACAAAAATAAAATGCAATAAAAAACTTGTAAGGTACCCACAACATTTTTTTATTTTATTTTATTTTATTTTATTTTATTTTATTTTATTTTATTTTATTTTATTATTTTATTTTATTTTATTTTATTTTATTTTATTTTATTTTATTTTATTTTATTTTATTTTATTTTATTTTATTTTATTTTTTATTTTATTTTATTTTATTTTATTGAATTTATATACCACTCTGTACCCACAGGTCTCAGGGCAATAATAAACAAACATCCAAACAGACATATACTGGGCTAATAGCACCTCACAACGGTTGGGAGGAATGTTTTTGCCAAAAATCTCAGAAACCTCATCAGGAGGGCTTTAAACTGACTAATGTGGGGGAGGGAGACAGTGCTCCTGAAGGTAGGAGTCTATCAATTGATGAAGATGATCATCCAAATGTCATAGACCAAATGGAGCAAACAGCACGCAGACCTAGTGGTGGGAGGAAAAAAATCCTTAAATAAGAGACACGGGGGAATGATTAATGGACTTCAATGTCTGTACACTAATGCGCAAAGCATGGGAAATAAACAAGATGAGTTTGAGCTCTTGGTACAGCAAACTAAATATGACATAATAGGCATCACTGAAACCTGGTGGGATAAGTCCCACGATTGGAATGTAATAATGGAGGGATACAATCTATTTCAGAGAAACAGACCAGACAAGAAAGAAGGAGGAGTGGCGTTATATGTCAGGGATGTGTATACCTGTGAAGAGATCCAAGATTTAGAACCTCAAAGCCAAAGTGAGAGCATTTGGGTCAGAATTAAGGGAGAGAAGAATAACAGTGACCTCATTGTGGGAGTTTACTATAGATCCCCAAGCCGAACGGAGGACATAGATGATGCCTTCCTGGAACAGATGGCCAAGCATGCAAAAGGAAGGGAGATAGTAGTAATGGGGGACTTCAATTACCCGGATATTTGTTGGATGTCAAACTCAGCCAAGAGCATAAGGTCAAACAGATTCCTCACTGGCCTTGTTTGTTCTCCGGAAAGTGGGAGAAGCAAAAAGAGGAACAGCCATTTTAGATCTGGTCCTAACCAATGTTGATGACCTGGTTAGTGGGGTAGAAGTGGAAGGATCATTAGGCGCGAGTGATCATGCTCTTCTGAAGTTTACTATACAGTGGAAAGGAGCAGCCAAGCATACTAGGACTCAATTTCTTGACTTTAAGAAAGCCGACTTCATAAAACTTAGGGAAGTGCTGGGTGAGATCCCATGGGCAGTAATACTAAAAGGAAAGGGAGTTCATGATGGCTGGGAGTTTGTTAAGAGGGAGATAGTAAAAGTACAACTTCAGGCAATACCAATGAGACGGAAACATGGAAGGTGCCTAAAGAAGCCAGGGTGGCTATCTAAAGAACTTTTAACTGAGTTAGGATTAAAAAAGGATGTGTACAAAAAATGGAAAAGGGGGGAAACCACCAAAGAGGAATTCAAACAAATAGCCAGCACATGTGGACACAAAGTCAGAAAAGCTAAAGCACAGAATGAACTCAGGCTTGCTAGAGAGGTTAAAAGCAACAAAAAAGGCTTTTATGGGTATGTTCGTAGCAAAAGGAAGAACAAAGAAACAGTGGGGTCACTCAGAGGAGAAGATGGTGAAATGCAAACAGGGGACACAGAAAGGGCTGAACTCCTCAATGCCTTCTTTGCCTCAGTCTTCTCCAATAAAGAAAACAATGCCCGACCTGAAGAATTTGGAGCAAATGATTCAGCAGAGGAAACACAGCCCAGAATAAGTAAGGAGATAGTACAAGAATACTTGGCTAGTTTAGATGTATTCAAGTCTCCAGGGCCAGATGAACTGCATCCAAGAGTATTAAAAGAACTGGCAGATGTGATCTCAGAACCACTGGCAGTCATCTTTGAGAATTCCTGGAGAACAGGTGAAGTCCCGGCAGACTGGAGGAGGGCAAATGTTGTCCCTATTTTCAAAAAGGGGGAAAGAGAGGACCCAAATAATTACCACCCAGTCAGTCTGACATCAATACCAGGGAAGATTCTGGAGCAGATCATTAAGGAAACAGTCTGTGAGCACCTAGAAAGGAATGCTGTGATCACCAATAGTCAGCATGGATTTCTGAAAAATAAGTCATGTCAGACTAACCTGATCTCGTTTTTTGACAGAATTACAAGCCTGGTAGATGAAGGGAACGCAGTGGATGTAGCCTACCTTGACTTCAGCAAGGCATTTGACAAGGTGCCCCATGATATTCTTGTAAAGAAACTGGTAAAATGCGGTCTTGACTATGCTACCACTCAGTGGATTTGTAACTGGCTGACTGACCAAACCCAAAGGGTGCTCATCAATGGTTCCTCTTCATCCTGGAGAAGAGTGACTAGTGGGGTGCCACAGGGTTCTGTCTTGGGCCCGGTCTTATTCAACATCTTTATCAACGACTTGGATGATGGACTCAAGGGCATCCTGATCAAATTTGCAGATGACACCAAACTGGGAGGGGTGGCTAACACCCCAGAGGACAGGATCACACTTCAAAACGACCTTGACAGATTAGAGAACTGAGCCAAAACAAACAAGATGAATTTTAACAGGGAGAAATGTAAAGTATTGCACTTGGGCAAAAAAAAAATGAGAGGCGCAAATACAAGATGGGTGACACCTGGCTTGAGAGCAGTACATGTGAAAAGGATCTAGGAGTCTTGGTTGACCACAAACTTGACATGAGCCAACAGTGTGACGCGGCAGCTAAAAAAAGCCAATGCAATTCTGGGCTGCATCAATAGGAGTATAGCATCTAGATCAAGGGAAGTAATAGTGCCACTGTATTCTGCTCTGGTCAGACCTCACCTGGAGTACTGTGTCCAGTTCTGGGCACCACAGTTCAAGAAGGACACTGACAAACTGGAACGTGTCCAGAGGAGGGCAACCAAAATGGTCAAAGGCCTGGAAACGATGCCTTATGAGGAACGGCTAAGGGAGCTGGGCATGTTTAGCCTGGAGAAGAGGAGGTTAAGGGGTGATATGATAGCCATGTTCAAATATATAAAAGGATGTCACATAGAGGAGGGAGAAAGGTTGTTTTCTGCTGCTGCTGCAGAGAAGCGGACACGGAGCAATGGATCCAAACGACAAGAAAGAAGATTCCACCTAAACATTAGGAAGAACTTCCTGACAGTAAGAGCTGTTCGACAGTGGAATTTGCTGCCAAGGAGTGTGGTGGAGTCTCCTTCTTTGGAGGTCTTTAAGCAGAGGCTTGACAACCATATGTCAAGAGTGCTCTGATGGTGTTTCCTGCTTGGCAGGGGGTTGGACTCGATGGCCCTTGTGGTCTCTTCCAACTCTATGATTCTATGATTCTAGCTTGAACTTCAGCATGCATGAACCATTTGATAAGGTGCCAAATTTCATACTGAGCCAATAAATATTGTCACAGGTACAGAAAGTTTAAAATTCTGAAGATGACATTTTAAGTTATTTTCCCTGGATCACCCTGCCTTCCAAAGCGGATGCTGGTGTGGCAGAGGATGGTTCACAGGGTGGGCGGAGGAGCAGCTTCTCCGTGGAAGCTCAGGCAGCCTGAGTGGCAAGAAGGGCCTTCTCCCAGCTGCACAACTGCAGTGGGGCTCTCCAGTGTTTTGACAGAGAGACAGCAAAATTAAAATATGTGCAGAGCAAGACAGGCAGCAAAAAAGGTGAACTCACAGGATGATTTCTCTCAAAATACAATGAGGCACAAATGCTTCATAAGGCAATACAGCGCGAGGACAATGTCTACTGGTCCCAGATACCTTTTCCCATTCCTATATATTTGGGCCAAATGTGGGTGCAGGTAGATTAAGTTCTAGGCCAACACAATTTGTGTTGTGACATTGCTGATCCAACTGCATGACCCATACGCCAGCAGCACAGATATATTCTGGGACACTTTCATTGCTCTAACTGGGACCTGAAAGGCATTCCCTGCTCTCCTTAAGCAGCTCTTGGTGTGCATGCTGAAGTCACTGATTCTGGAAGAGTGCCGTAACCTGCTAGCGTGCACCAAGGAGCCCGGCTGATGCGCCTGCAATGTTTCGCCTATGGGACTACAGAGAGCATACAAGGATTTCCTCCTTAGCCGCTCCCTGCATTGTCTGTTGTGCTGAGGTGGGGGCAGGGGGGGACTGAGGTGTTGTACATCGCTCTGGGGTTTTGTTATAGTATCAGGGTTTGAGAACATCAGTTGAAACTGAAGGATTTTGAGGAAATAAGGGACATTAACTGATTGGTTACATTTTCATCAATTAAATGACATTTTTAAAAGAGGGGTTTCAGCTATGAAATCTCAAGGTTTGAAAAATATTTGTTAGAAAATAACGTAAAATTACTCTCGGAAATGTATAGATTGGTTTTGGAGTGGCATACAAAGGATGAACAGGTTAAATCTGTAATGATACACTGGGCAAGGGATTTGGAACATAATATTCAACTTTCATCTTGGGAAAGATTTTGGAAAACTGATTTGAAATTTTTGGCATGCTGTACATTGAAATAAAACTATATGAAAATTATGGACCATTGGTATCTGACTCCTAGCAAGTTAGGAAAAATGTATAAGACAGGTACAAATATCTGCTGGAAATCTAAATATAAAAAAGGCAACTTTTATCACATGTGGTGGTCTTGCAAGGTAATAAAAAATTCTGGGAAATGATATATAATGAATTGGAAAAAAATTGACTGGAAAGCTCAGGAACCAAGAAGACCAAACTTCAATAAGGAATGGGAAAAAATTATAACTGTAAGCAGTTGAAAACGTTAGCAGGATTGCAATAACACTTGTAATGTAATGAGAACTGTGGAGACAATGGAATAATAAAAAACATGGATTAAAGATATAGATGCAGTAGAAAAGGTTTAACAACAGAACCTATGGAGTGGAAGGTGGGAAGTCCAAAGATTTTGGACTCTATTTCATTTGTGTGGCTCAGAAATCATTTCTTCCAGTTTCAGTGCTGTGGTGACCCCACTGACTAATATGGCTCAGTCTCAAAATACCAAGGAGTTTCAATCATTCTGAAAATCCATACTTTCTCCTTTCTAGATTATGGTGGAGATTATTTGCTGCATCTGCAATGAGATAATAAATGCCACCAGAGATGGTAATCGTTTCTCCTCAAATGGGTATGGAACCTTTCTGAGGACCAGATGGCTTGGGTAGAAAGCTGCTAAAGGCAGCATTCCAGGTGTAGGTGGGGCCACATGGAAACACATTGTTTGGAAAGAAGAAAAGGTAGTGAAAGGGGGAAAGAAACAGAGGAAGGAAGGAAGGAAGGAAGGAAGGAAGGAAGGAAGGAAGGAAGGAAGGAAGGAAGGAAAGAAGGAAGGAAGGAAAGAAGGAAGGAAGGAAAGAAGGAAGAGAAAAAACAAAGATTTACCTGGACTGGGGTGGGAGGCAGCAGAGAGAACAGAAAGCGTCTAACCTCAGAAAGAGGGTCACCTGAGTCAGAGGGAAACTCCAGTCAGTGTGGCTTTTGCTCTTCTCTTGGTTTAATATTGGAGGGAAATGAGTGATGCTGAGTTGCATCTAAGCTCACTTGGTTGGAAATCTTCTAGTGAAAATTGCAGCTAGTATTTGGTGTGAACCTCTTAGTCACTGAGCCTTCGTCTTACCAATGCAAAGAACAGGAAATGTCTACTACATATTTTGTAAAATGGTTTGCCCCTTTTATTTCCTTTCTATGCTTTCAGATGCCTCTCAAAATATCACCACCAAACTCAGCACAAAGGTGGGGGTGGCGATTTCTGTTTATGTTTGGATGCCACTCCTATTTTGAATCAAGATGGCAGACCAAAATGTCACTTTGGCGTGACTTTACCAATTATTTGGCATAGGTTTGGCCGCCTCTTGAGATATCATTGCAAACTTGGCACAAGGGTTTCTGAGGTGGGGGTAAATGTTTGGTTGCTGAACACCATTTTGATTCAAGATGGTGGACCAAAACATGACTTTGGCATAATTTTGCCCATTTTTGGCATGGGTTGCCCATTTTTGGCATGGGTTGTTTCCTCTTGAAGTATGAGGTTTCCTGGGGGAGGGGGGGCCTGCAGTCTTGGTTGATGTCTGGATGCCAAGTGCCATTTTAAATCAATGTGGAGGACCACTACATGACTGTGGAGTGACTTCACCCAATTTTGGGTATGATGGGTCAACTATCCATTTAAAAATCACAATTTTTTATTATTTTTTTGTTTCAAAAATTCCCAGGCAGCATCAAGCTGGTACTAAATATTATTAAAGTTTCACTGTGAAGAGGTGGAGGAGGAAAAAATGCATGTTAAGTTGGGGGTGAGATCTAGATCTAGAACTGCCTACAACTTTTAATGTGTGGTAATATTTTTATTGAACATCTGGTAATATTTTTTCTTTAAGTGCAAATGCAGAAGAAAATTGTATTAGGCTAATGTCTAGCTGGGACGCAGGTGGCGCTGTGGGTTAAAGCCTCAGCGCCTAGGACTTGCCGATCGAAAGGTCGGCGGTTCGAATCCCTGTGGCGGGGTGCGCTCCCGCTGCTCGGTCCCAGCGCCTGCCAACCTAGCAGTTCGAAAGCACCTCCGGGTGCAAGTAGATAAATAGGGACCGCTTACCAGCGGGAAGGTAAACGGTGTTTCCGTGTGCGGCTCTGGCTCGCCAGAGCAGCGATGTCACGCTGGCCACGTGACCCGGAAGTGTCTCCGGACAGCGCTGGCCCCTGGCCTCTTAAGTGAGATGGGCGCACAACCCCAGAGTCTGTCAAGACTGGCCCGTACGGGCAGGGGTACCTTTACCTTTACCTTTAATGTCTAGCTGCTATCTAACACCAGAGAGCTCTTCCCCCAGCAGCATTGTGTTGTTTCATTGCCCCATGTCTCTGCATTTATAACTGCTTTAATTTTCCCCAGTTGATCCATTAGCAATTGATCAAGTGTATTATCATGAGCTGAGTGACCGTTCCTGTGAAGTGTATCCAAATCTGTATAGACTACTTCTCCTCAGAAGATGAAATGCATCCCTCTGGTTTTGTCCTCTGTCACTCTGAATTGCAGCTAAACATCTTCCAAGACAACAATGCCCATTTACACCACAAAGAACTCATAACCCACCTGCTCTCAGCAGCCAGAAACACCATAGCCAGGCACTGGAGAGACCTGTCAGGAGCAAGCATGGACCAATGGTACCAAATAGTATGAGAAACAGCCCTACTAGAAAAATTAACTAATAAACTGAAACTGACACAGGGACAAACAGAAGACGCCTTCACCCCGGTATGGCTCCCCTTTATCACATACACAGCCCAACAAGACAATGACAATAATGCACCTGTTGGGCCAAAGCCTTTTCGAAATCTGGGGTTTAACATTAAGGATTATCAAAAAGGCCAGCAGAGAGGGGCTGAAAGAGATTTAAAAGCCTCAGACATGAGATCTCCAGGCTAGACAAGATATTGAACTGATGAACATTTTTGGGGGACTGAAACATTTTTTGGGGGGACTGAAAGGGTATATAACTATAACTTGCTTTATTTTTACTATGTTCTGTTATTTGTTTGGAATTGGGGAAAGCCATGGAAGGGATATTTTGGTCGACTTTAGGAAAAGTGTAATGAGCAATTTTGTTTAAGTATTTGATGTCTAATTTTGAATATAAGGATTTGTTGAATTAAAAATTTAAATTGGAATACAAGAAGGGGAGGTGAGAGGAGGTCTGAGAAACAAGTTAATGGAAATAAGTATTTGTCAGAGCTGCCTCCAGGTCCCAGCTCACAGAGGACCAACGCTAGGCTGTAATTATGTACAAAAGTCTTTATTGAGGTTCAGTTTCCATTTTAAAGCCGCAGCGTGCAGCTCTACGTCTCGACCTTAGACTGGCGAAGTCCCGTCTGAGTCTCCTCCCCTTCCACACCAGTTTAAGACCCTCGCCTTGCTCCACCTCTTCCTAAGTTCCTTTCTCCTCTGGGCCCTCCTGCCCGCTAGGGTCTCATCCTTCCTGGACTCCTCTGACGCTGACCCTGACGATTCTTGCCCCTCCTTCCGGCGGGCTTTAGGACCTGGTTCCCTATCCGGGCTACCTTCTGTGCCGCTCGCCTGTACCTTTGAACTTGGCGCGCGCGCCCAGCCTGCAACTTTCCTCTTGACCGTTAACTCGCTCTCCGATGGAGGCGTGGTCAACCCTGACTCATCTTCTCTCGCTGGTGGTGCATCTGTGGGCTCTGACACCTGGGACTCCTCCCCCCCACTACGCTCTGGTGGGGAAGCTGGTCCTGATTTCCAACTGCTGCTCTGGGAGTCCCCGCTGGCCCCTTGCTTCTGGGGTGGCCCCCTTGGGTCGCCCCTTGCCCTGCCCATCGGCGCCCCCTTCTGTGAATCTTCCGATTCGCTGGAGAGGCTCATGGAATCTATCGGGCTGCTGTCATCTTCTCCTACGCTGCCCTCGGATTGCTCCCCCTCGCTCTCCATCTCCTCTCCTCCCTGCGCTCCCACTGAGTCCCTGACAGTATTCGAAATTGTATCTGTTTTAATTTTGTGTATTTTGTGTTTTTTGTATTTTTGCTGTTTTTTTCTTTCTTTTTGTTTTGTAAACTAATTTTTGGAAAATTCAATAAATATATTTGTCAGAGCTGCCTCCAGGTCCCAGCTCACAGAGGACCAATGCTAGGCTGTAGTTATGTACAAAAGTCTTTATTGAGATTCAGTCTCCATTTTAAAGCCGCAGCGTGCAGCTCTACGTCCCGACCTTAGACCGGCGAAGTCCCGTCTGAGTCTCCTCCCCCACCACACCAGTTTAAGACTCTCGCTTTGCTCCACCTCTTCCTAAGTTCCTTTCTCCTCTGGGCCCTCCTGCCCGCTAGGGTCTCATCCTTCCTGGACTCCTCTGACGCTGACCCTGACGATTCTTGCCCCTCCTTCCGGCGGGCTTTAGGACCTGGTTCCCTATCCGGGCTACCTTCTGTGCCGCTCTCCTGTATCTTTGAACTTGGCGCGCGCACCCAGCCTGCAACTTTCCTCTTAACCGTTAACTCGCTCTCCGATGGAGGCGTGGTCAACCCTGACTCATCTTCTCTCGCTGGTGGTGCATATGTGGGCTCTGACACCTGGGACTCCTCCCCCCCACTACGCTCTGGTGGGGAAGCTGTTCCTGATTTCCAACTGCTGCTCTGGGAGTCCCCGCTGGCCCCTTGCTTCTGGGGTGTCCCCCTTGGGTCGCCCCTTGCCCTGCCCATCGGCGCCCCCTTCTGTGAATCTTCCGATTCGCTGGAGAGGCTCATGGAATCTATCGGGCTGCTGTCATATTCTCCTACGCTGCCCTCGGATTGCTCCCCCTCGCTTTCCATCTCCTCTCCTCCCTGCGCTCCCGCTGAGTCCCTGACAATATTAAAAAAAAAAAAAGACATTGACAAAAATCCACCAACAGCATACAAATCAATATGGCTAACCTGATCCAAAACACCCACCCACCTCACTCACACACAAAAACAAAGATCACCACAGCCAATCACAAACAAACAATCACACCCTGGGCCAACCCCAACCTCTCTCACCACCAAAGGAACACAAGTGAACAACACAAGCAACGCTGACACCAAACTCTACATACATTAAGCATAATAGAAACATTGCCACCCAACCCCACCCCCATCCATCTTCCCTCCCTCCACCCCCCTTTTTTTTCTTTCCCCCCTAATGCCTCAACAAATGAAATGGATTTGTAAAAATGTTACATGGAAAAAAATACGAGGCATTACACTTACTTCTGTAAAAGAAGAAAATCCTTAATAAAATATTAAAATAAAAATAAAAATGGAGAGACCTGTCTCTTTGCCTTATTTATACCATCATTTGTTTTTGCCTCAGGCAGAATCTACCATCCATTAAATCAATAGTTCCCAAACTCCACCACTTGAAAATTCCCGAGGGTTTTGGCAGAACACTTAGCTATGTATTTTTCCACCTGTTGTTTAGCACTTGTAATGCACTATTAGATGCTAAAGTTTGGGGGTGTTGTTTTTTTCTTAATAGAGGTGTCATTGCAGACTACCTGAATGAAGCTCACTCCACACTCTGGGAGCCCCTGCGTTCAATGCTCCTTCAACAACAAGGATCTGTGACCCTCCAGAGGATGTTGGACTTAAATTCCCATCACCCCCAGCAAACATGGTCATGGATAATGGGACTTGGAGTCCAACACCATCCTGAGAGCCACAGGTCCCTTACCTTAACCTTGTTTTACATATAAATATTTGATCATTTGCATTGTAAATTGTTAGCTGTTCAAGTTGTGTCCAATACATTTTTATAGATTTGGGAGTCTTGCTAAAGCTTTGGCAGGATGCCAGATTACTCTCTATCTAGACTCAAACAATAACAAAAAGAAAAAGAAAAAAGATGGCATGTGATGCAGTTGAAATTACAGCTTCATTCTCTGGGAACAAAGGAAAAGAAAGAGCAAAAGAGTGGAAGTAGCAATGCTGTGCAGGATATAATGGAGAACAGGAAGAATGAAGAAACAACATGGACAAGATAAACATCACACACAGGAAATATATGGGATACAAAACTCCTCTTGCAGAAATAAAATTTATTAAATGTGCCAACATGAATGGAAGTCAAAAAAATCTGTAGCTACTGATAAGGGATTAAGATCAAAACTGAATGTAATTGGATTCATTAAGACTTCGGAAGCAGGTTGAAATAAAGGCAACTCACCTTGAAACCTAGCACACGGGAGGCAACACAAAATATATAATTGGCTCAAATATATAAAATTGAGATATATTTGAATTTGAATTGTAATTTGAGATTGATAAAATGTGGTTTATATTGGATTTTAGTTATTGAAAATGAGGGGGGGGGGGAGAGAGGCTTTGGAGGACGGATTTGAAATTTACTTCATGTTTCACACTTAAAAAGAACCATATGAAAATGATGTACCAATGGTACCTAACTCCAGTAAAACTTGCTAAAATGAGATCTAATAAGTGCTGGAAATGTAGAGAAAAGGAAGGGTACGTGTTAGGATATTTCCGTTCCACCTTAAAAGGGAGCAGGTTGTTGTGTCACAGCCTGCATATTTCCTGTTCACAGGATGTTTCTGTTTTTTGTATATAGCTTTTGTTTCCTCTCTCTGTGCCTGGACATCGAAGCAGGCAGTCATGTTTTTTTCTTTGTTCTGACCAACGCTGAATAAAGTTGTAAATAATGCTCTCCTGAGTGCATCTTTCGTTGTGCGAACTCTGCAAAGGGCGTGCACAGTCCTTGGAATGTGGAAAGATGTTTCTGAGGCTTGTGTCGCTAATGGACTGAAACTGCGTTTCTACAGGAGGTTGATGGATCGTCTGGAGACGGCGTGGGGGCATGATGGCCTTTGTCTCCCTGGCAGTATCCCAACAGTACGTTCTATCATATGTGGTGGGAATGTAAGGTTATTAAAAGCTTCTGGGAAATGTTCTATAATGAGTTGAAGAAAATGTTTAAAATAACTTTTGTTAAAAACCCAGAAACTTTCTTACTAGGATTGATAGTGTTATGTACTGAAGTTCTCACCCTGGGCCAGCAGGGGGATACTCTAGATAGCTTTCACTCAGGTCCGCATATGCAAATAAGGAATTGAAAGTGACGATTGGATAGTTACAGAAAGTTGTTACTGTTGCCATGTAGTTGAGCTCTATATAAGCAGGTTGGCTTCAGCCCTGTTCTGTTCTGGCCTGTGAATAAACAAGAGCTGTCTGAAGAATTGCTGTGTCGTCTGATATGTTCACCCACAACTTAACAGATAGGAACTGAACTTCTTAAAGAACAGAAGAAAATATTTATGTATGCTACAACAGCCGCACAAATATTGTTAGCCCAAGGATAGAAGGAAGAAAAGACACCAACGAAAGAAGAATGGCGAATCAAGCTAATGGACTATGCAGAAGTGGCAAAATTAATGGCAAAGCTCAGAGACTATGAGAACGAAAAGCTTAAAATAGAGTGGGAATCGTTTATTGTTTATGTGCAAATAATACTGTAAACAAGTTGATACATTGGCAGGATTTTAAGTAAATGCTTGCAACTAGTAGAAAATTAGATAAAATTAAGGGAAATAATAATTGGAAAAGTGTAAGTATGGAAATGCAGAAGAATTGGGTTAATATAAGGAACCAGAAGTGGGTATGGGGGGGATGTCCAGAGATTTAAAAAATCTCAAAGAGAAGGTACTTGTATAAATTTAGATCTGGTAGAAATGTGAGCTAATTACTGCTTTTATTTGTGAAAATGTAACTGTCAAAAAGTAATAAAAAATTATTTACAAAAAAAGCACATATCTCTGCCTGAAAAGAGTCAGGCAAAAGGCAAGTGTGAAGAAGCCCAATGACATTCAAGTCAGTTTTTTTTATCCTAAAAAGATAGGCAGATATATATACGAATAATTAAATGAAGGGAATACCTCTAAGGATATGCTCAGTTCAGGAATTCGTGAGGCTAGTTATGATAGTGATCACAAGTTTATTCACAAGTTCTTTCAAACAAAAATCCCCTTCTGGTTCCCTCCCCACAATGTTATCTGTCAGCAACCTAAATTTGGGGGTGGGGGCTTTTTAGTTGTTGTGACTGTTAGACAATTGGGAGTCAGAGATTCTTGCAAATTTACTGCACATTACCCAGAAATCTACCAGTACATCTAGGTTCACCTTCCATCCATCTTTGGTTTAGGCAGGATATTCAATTAAATGGTGCAAATGTGTCTTGGATGAGTCAAGGTATTGCAGTTTCTGCTTCCTTTGTGCAAAAAGATCTAGTCTGCCTGTTGGCTGGAGTGAAGCAAAGCCAAAGCATATGGTCTTGGAAAATGTAAGGCAAAGACTGGGCAACCAGCCGACCTCCAGGAACATGGGCAAACGCCTTGGTGTAGTGCTGAGAAATCCAGAATCCCCCTCAGGAATTACTTCTGCAAGTTCTTTCAACTTAGTAAAAGCTGACACAGGTTGATGCCTTTGTTAAATTTTTAAAATCCCCCAGTATGTTCTATTGCTGTCAATATGTGTGAGTCCTTCATTAATGTCCAAGTGCAACTTTATTCCATTTTTCAGGAAATATGGCCTTCCCATGTTTATAAATGCAAGCATAGCATTGGGCCCTTGGAAAACACTGTGAACTTGAGAGTCGGCCATCAGGTAAACAGAAAAGCGATGTTCAGTCGAGGCCTCCTCCGTAAGGGCTACATAAGCATAGACAAAATACATCCCACTTTCCAAGATTTCCAGTGAGGAGGGACTTGCAGTCAGTGCAGAGCCAGGGCAAATGGGTTTCCATTCCCAATGGATAGTCTTGTCAGAAGGGACTGGAGCTTGCAGGCATAAACCAGGGGAGAAGAACACCAAAAACAAAGTACAAAAAATGGTTATTGTTGTTGTACTATTATGTGCAGCAAAATGGTATCCGACAGTCTCACTTCCTAGGCCTCCTTTCCAGTGTTCTAACCAGTCATCTCTGTCTCCTAGATACTTCCACGTTTCTTTTCCAACTAGCTTTCTGCATTCTGTGGCTACTGAGGAAGCTCAGCCTTCACTGAGCTATTTTTTTGGGGGGAGGCAGGGCCCCCTAGCTGTTTTAGGTTTTTTTTACTTCTGCAAACCATGTGACAATTGCCCAACACGCTGATGTATGTGTAAAGAGTTCCTGCACATGAGGGGAGGGATCCTGGCTAATTGGATGTGGAGAAGTTCAGTACCAATGCTTCTGTATGCATGTAGAGCCCCATCGCACAAGGGAGGAGGTGCCTGGCTAACATGTACAGCTGGGGGTGGTTAGGACAGTGCAGCAACAGCCCTGCAACTCCCTCATGTCCATTCAGTATGAGAGAGACTTTGAGTCAACCTCACACTCAGATCCTGTGTGTGTGCAGAATTAGTCCTTATGCCTTGCTTTTGCATAGGCAGCACCAGTGAAGGGGGCAGAGGAAACTTCAAGAAATAATCAGCTTTCCTCAATCCCATTATGAAACTGAATGGATGGATGAATAGTAATCACAATGGTAGAATTGTCCTTCATCATTTTAACTACCCTGAGACATATTTGATGAAAAGAAGTATAGAAGTATCTTAAATAAATAAAAGATGGTAATTAAAAATATATATCAAGCAGATCTGAGTACTTACAAGATCCATGAATCCAGCAAGTCTTGGGTGACTGTGGAGAAAAGAAAAGTTGGGAATTCACTATGTAATTACTCAAGGATTCCTTTCATACGGGGGCACCCAGGTCCAATCTCTATTTGGCCACAAAATCGCAGTCTCTCAGCCTAACCTACCTCACATGTTGCTGTGGGGCTAAAATGCTACTTGACTTCCGGGGGGGGGGGGGAGAGAAAATCTGCAAACACGGCATTCAAACTGTTTCTCGCTCTCAGATAAAAGCAGCTCCTAGCTAACGAAAGCGTAATTCATCTTTTGTAAACAGTACTTGGTATTAGTGGCAAATGGAGATGGGCAAACAGGCTTAGACTCACCTGAAGAGGAATCAGGCTTGTTCCAATGCCCCCAAACCCTTGCAGGTTTTACATATAATGATTGAAAATTCTATCTGCTGCCCATTATCCCATCTCCAAGAAGAGAAACTCATCTCGGGTTCCAGGGCAGAGTATCGGGGGCAAGCAGAAACTCATCTGATGGTGGGAGAAGCCCAGCAGGCCTCTCCTCCTCGGATGTTTGTGAAGATGCTGCCAGCATGAATATCACGGAGAGCCAGCACTCATGAGTTGTAGCAGCGCAACAACTCCAGTGGGAAAAGGAGCTGCCAGCAGACCATGTTCCATCTTGGGAGCAGCATTTCACTGTAATCAGGGGAAGCCCCAGCAGGCCTCCCCCTCCCCAAAAGAGCTGCTGCTGCCACCTGCTACCCTCCCCCCTCCCTTGGCCACTAAGCTGAATTGTGTCCCCTTTGGGATGGGGGTACCCAGCCACAGAGGGAAGGAAGGATGAGCAAGCTTGTCCATAAGCTGCCTTGAGTCCCTGTCAGGGAAAAAGGAGGGGTATAAATTCAAATATAATAATAATAATAATAATAATAATAATAATAATACTATAAATTATTATAGTAGGGGTGTATGCTCCCAATGAGAAAAAAGCATCTTTTTTCAAGAACTTAGAAACAAAGCTGTTTCTAAATGCAGGGATTTACTGACTTTGGGGATTTGGACTTGGGTCGCGAGGAGATTGGAGCTGTGGGGGCCTTTGGATTTGGAGGAATTTTGAAACATGTCCTGAAATACCTTATGGATTTTAGATTTAACCATGGAGATTTGGTTGACCTGTCAAGTAGAAATAAAAGCATTGCTAGGTTGGAGCTTCCCCGAGATCTGCTCTTCAGTATCAAAGGAAGGAAAATAAGAACAAGATCAGTAGAAGATAAAGTAAAGTGCATGTATAAATATGAAGAAGACCTGCAGAAGGGACTTGGAAAAGAGTTAAGAGCCTCGGACAGAAGATCACCAGGTTGATGGACTATTTGGAATCGACGAATGACTGGCAGTATCTGAGACCAGGAAGAAGAGATGGTGGAAGAAGATTGGAAAAAGTTTTAAAGTTTATTTTCAGAAATAGAAATATTGTAAAATTACTGAGTGTTAGAAAAATGTTGGAATGAAATTTTATGGCTTTAGTTGAAATGTTATAAGGAGTTAAGCATAAATAAGCATTATAGTATTAATGGAAAATAAGGGTAAAAATAAGTTAAGATATTTATATGACAGAAAATAGAGAAAGATGGAAAGGAATTGCTGAAACAATTAATAGAAGTGGAATACAAAAAGGGAGGTGAGAGGAGGTCGATGAAACAAGGGTATGAAAGATAGACTACTGAAATTGTATAATGTATGTTTTTAAATTGTTTTTGTTTTGTTTTGTCTAGGTTAATGTTGTGTTTTGTATTGTTTATATATTGTATTGTATTGTTTTTTTCTTTTCTTGCTGTTTTTTTTCTTTTTGTCTCTTTTCTTCTCTTTCCTTTTTGTAAGTTTTAAAAGTAATAAATATTATTTTTTTAAAAAATAGAAACAAAGCTGTTCGATTAGCCGGAAGATAAAGTATTACTACTCGGAGACTTTAATGGGGTAATAATCCCACAACTAGACAGATCTGGAGGGAATAAAGGACAGGGGAAATTACAGTCTAGCTTTGTGAATATGACTGAAAGCTTTGACTTAAAAGACTCTTGGAGAGATAAGCATGGGCTAGAGAGATAATGGGACGCGGGTGGCACTGTGGGTTAAACCTCAGCCCCTAGGACCTGCCGATCACATGGTCGGCGGTTCGAATCCCCGCGGCGGGGTGCGCTCCCGTCGTTCGGTCCCAGCGCCTGCCAACGTAGCAGTTCGAAAGCACCCCCGGGTGCAAGTAGATAAATAGGGACCGCTTACCAGCGGGAAGGTAAACGGCATTCTGTGTGCTGCGCTGGCTCGCCAGATGCAGCTTGTCATGCTGGCCATGTGACCCGGAAGTGTCTGCAGACAGCGCTGGCTCCCGGCCTCTAGAGTGAGATGAGTGCACAACCCTAGAGTCTGTCAAGACTGGCCTGTACGGGCAGGGGTACCTTTACCTTTTAGAGAGATAATATACGTATTTTTTCAAACCAAATAAATCGGCTAGCAGGATAGACTGGGTTTCCATAGATATGCTTAAAAGGATTGAGGAGTCACAGATTATACCAAAAACAATTTCAGACCATAACCCGGTCTTATTAAGAATAAAATCAGATTGGAGAACAGGAACAAGGAGATGGAAATTGAATGAATCTTTACTGAAAGAGGAAAAAATAGTAGAGGGTACTAAAAATACATTGAAGGAATAATTTGAATTAAATAATAAACAAGTGAGTGACGTTAGAACAATATGGGACACTGGCAAGGCGGTTATTGGGGGATACTTTATAAAACAAAATGCCTTACAAAGAAAAGAAAGTGATAAAGAGAAAATGGGATTGTTAGAAGAAATAAAGGAAAAAGAAAAAGAGCTGAATAAGCAACTAAACAATGAAAAAATAGGAAAAAAAATAAAATTATTACAGGCAGAATACAAGTCGAAAATAGAACAAGAAATTGAATGGAATCTGAAAATGTTTAAACAGAACAATTTTGAATTTGCACATAAACAACTCAAAAAAGGAAAAAGGAAAAACAAATCAACAGAATAAAAATAGGTGATCCCAAAATAATATTACAAAAATTTCTTACATATTATGAAGATTTGTATTTTAAAAATGTAGACATAGGGGAAGAATTAGAAGATTACGTAACCCAACAGAAAACCCCAGAGGTTAAAAAAGAGAAAGTCCAAATGTTTAATGCTCCGATATCAACATTAGAAATCAGGAATGCAATCAAGAAGGCTAAAACAGGGAAAACACCAGGCCCAGATGGTCTCCCAGTGGAATTCTATAAAAAAAAGGAAGAGATTTTAATACCACTAACCAAAATAATGAATAACACCCTTAATCGAGGGAAAATCCCCAACTCATGGAAAGAAGCCTATGTAACACTAATACCAGGCCAATATCACTATTAAACTGTGATTATAAACTCTTTGCCAATATATTGGCAAGCAGGCTTAAAGAAGCTATCAGAGGAATCATTCACCCAAACCAGACGGGGTTTCTCCCAGGAAGGCAAATTTCAGGAAATACCAGAAACATTGCTGATATTTTGGAATATCTAGAAGCTAAAAGTGATAAAAAGGCAGCCTTGTTATTACTCAGTATGGAAAAGGCATTCAACAATGTCTCCTGGCATTTTATGAAAAAACAGATAGAAATAATGGAACTAGGAACAAAATTTAGAAATGGAATTGAAGCAATATATCACCAACAAAGAGCTAGACTTCTTATAAGTGGCAACCTTACAGATAATATCCCCATCGCAAAAGGGACAAAACAGGGATGCCCTTTGTCATCTCTGTTATTTATATTAGCCCTAGAACCACTTTTACAAAATATCAGGAAAGACGAAAATACAAAAGGAATAGTGATTGGGGAAAAGTCTTATAAAGTTAGAGCATTCGCTGATGATCTAATTGTAACAACACAAGATCTGAAACAAAGCATACCAGCAGCTATAGACCTAATTAGTAAAATATGAATTATGATGCTGGAGGAGACTCTTGAGCGTCCCATAGACTACAAGAAGATCAAACCTATCCATTCTTAAGGAAATCAGCCCTGAGTGCTCACTGGAAAGACAGATCCTGAAGCTGAGGCTCCAATACTTTGGCCACCTCAGGAGAAGAGAAGACTCCCTGGAAAAGACCCTGATGCTGGGAAAGATGGAGGGCACAAGGAGAAGGGGACGACAGAGGACGAGATGGTGGGACAGTGTTCTCGTAGCTACCAGCATGATTTTGACCAAACTGTGGGAGGCAGTGGAAGACAGGAGTGCCTGGCGTGCTCTGGTCCATGGGGTCACGAAGAGTTGGACACGACTAAATGACTAAACAACAATGAAATAAAATATGGAAGAATAATGACCAAAAACTTAACACAGCAAGAGAAAAGAGAATTACAAGAAAGATCTTTTTTAAAAAATATCTTTGGGGAAGAATCTCAGCAGTGAAAATGAATATTCTTCCCAGAATGGTTTTTTTGTTCCAAACAATACCAATCCTGGGAAGATTGAAATGTTTCCAAGAATGGAAAAAGGAAATAGCAAGAAACCGAGAATTAAACACAAATTACTAATAGATAAAAAAGAGAGAGGAGACTTTGCGCTTCCAGACCTAGAATTATACCATGCAACTGCAGGATTGGTATGGCTAAAAGAATGGCTCACTTTAAAAGATACCAATGTGTTAGATCTTGAAGGCCACGACAATCGGTACAGATGGCACGCTTACTTAATATATGAAAAAGTGAAGGTCCACAAGGGGTTTTTGAGCCATGTGATAAGAAAATCATTTTATAATATATGGATTAAATATAAAGGATTACTGAAGCCAAAGATACCAATGTGGACCTCACCCGCAGAAGTCATAGCAGTTAAAAAGAGGAATATGAAAAGAGAGTTGCCCACGTACCGATTATTACTAGAAGCAGATAAAGATGAGCCAATTTTGAAGAAATATGATGAAATCAAAAGCCACCTGTCAAACTGGCTCCAATATTTTCAGTTAAACCAAGGATTGTGTATAGATAAGAAAGAAGGTTTTGCAAAAGAAACATCCAAATTTGAAAAAGAGTTAACCCACAATAAAGGAAAACACATTTCACGAATTTATGACTACTTATTAGAATGGGAAGTAAAAGAGGAAGAAGTTAAACTAGTAATGGTAAGGTGGGTGCAGAACCTTGGATACAATACCTACATGGAACAATGGGAAAGATTGTGGAGGACAGATATTAAATTCAGGGCATGCTACCTCAGGGAAAACACTATGAAGATGTTATACAGATGGCATCACACCCCTTTAAAACTCGCTAAAATGTATAAAGGCAGGTCGCCAACATACTGGAGATGCAAAAAGGACATAGAGTCATATTTTCATATGTGGTGGAACTGTCTGGTTATCCCTGAATTTTGGAACAACATCTACAGCGAACTGAAAAAGTTATTTAAATTTACATTTTAAAAAACCCCTAGAGATCTTCCTATTAGGTATACTACCAATAGAATTTTTAAAAAGTATAAGACCATTGTTTATGGATGCAATCACAGCAGCTAGAATAATAGTGTCAAGAAACTGGAAAAATGAAACACTACCAGCGATAACAGAGTGGCAGACTCTTATGACAGAGTACCTGCAACTAGCAAAACTGACGGGAAGAGTCAGAGGAGTTTCAAACCAGAAAGTATATGCAGAATGGAAAATATTTAAGGAATATTTAAAATTGTATTGTACAAACAACAACATACTTGCAGAACTAGATTGATACTTGTAAGCAAAAAGTGTATCAGATATCTTATCGGAATATATAAAAATAATGTGAAATAATATAAATCTGTGCGAGAAAACATAGACAATATAAGTAGTATAATGAGAATGATTGGAAGTTTTACATTTTAACTTGTTACTTAATTGTAATATATTGTATTTTCCTTTCTTTCTTTTTTCTTTACTTTCTTTACTTTCGTTACTTTTGCTTTGTATGACTTGTTATCTATGTATATGTGTTTATGTGGAATACTAATAAAGATTATTAAAATACATAAACAAATAATAATAATTCAAATATTATTATTATAAAAAGTATCTTTCTCATTTATCCAATCATTTCCACATCAGTCTGTGAATTAATTTTTAAAAGTCATCTTGAGAATTGATCAGCTTCTTAGTGCGAATTTCTCCTAATAGACATTTTCCTATGCAATTACATGCAATGCAATGCATTTTGTATATTATTTTCACTAATAAGAGACATTTTTAATTACTGTATTTTTCACTCTATAGGGTGCACTTTTTCCCCTCCAAAAATGAAGGGGAAATGTGTGTGCGTCCTATGGAGTGAATGCAGGGGGGAGGCAGACAGGAAAAGCCCCCAAAAGCCACACACAAGCTCCGCGCGGCTCTTGCGGGCTTTTCCTCAGGAGGGAGAAGGGACTTTTCTGCCCTTCTGCCTCCTCGTAGAAAAGCCCACAGAAGCTGCACGCTCCTTAAAGGGTGCGCGACTCCTGTGGGCTTTTGCGGGAGGTGGGGGTATTGCCATAGCCGCGGGCAGCCTCTCCCGGCTGGAGAGCGGCTATGGCAGAAGCCAAGACAGTGAGCAGGAAGCATAGACAGCAAGCGGGAAGCATCCCGCTCGGTGTTTTGGCTTCCTCTTTAGTCGTGCGCCACCTCTCCAGCCGGGAGAGGGTGCACGGGGCTAAAGAAGCCATAGCCCCGGGCTTCCCTGGCAGCCCCGAGAAGCTTGCGGAGCAGCAGGAAGGTTTCGCGCCTTTCCGCTGCTCCCCAACCTGCTTCCCCCCACCGCCAGCCCCACAAGCTCGGGGAGCAGCAGAAGGCTGTGTGCCTTTCCGCTGCTCCCCAACCTGCTCTTTGGGGCTGGCGGTGGGCTTCCCCCCGCCAGCCCCAAAGAGCAGGTCGAAAGGAACCTGAAGCCTGGAGAGCAAGAGGGGTTGGTGCGCACCGACCCCTCTCGCTCTCCAGGCTTCCAAGGTAGCCGCCTGAAGGCAACTGAACACACCTTGAAGGGCACCTTGTTTTAGAGGGGGAGAACAAGGGGAGGGGAATTCTCCCCCTCTCTGCGCAGCGCCTCCTGCCACTTCGCTGAAGGGGCACTGAGCAGAAAGGGGGAGATTTTTTTTTTCTTGTTATCGCCCTCTAAAACAAGGTGCGTCCTATGGTCCGGTACGTCCTATGGAGCGAAAAATACAGTAATAGCTTTCTCTGAATTTGTTTTTTTTATTTATTTTTTATATAATAATATTTATTAAGTTTTCCATTTTAACAATCTAATTAAAACCACATTAAAAACATTCCAAATTATAAAATTAACAAACAGTCCGAATTTTATGCCAAATTATAAATCTTTGGTTGACTTCCCGTGCTCTGAGGTTCGGGGGGTGGTGATGATCTCATATTTGTACTGCTTCTCTTTAATTAGTCCAGGTAATTCCAATATGACAATCTGATGTTGATCCTTCGTTAGTTCGTCTGGCAAGCAGGTTAGACCAATATAATATATTTCTGTTTGGGTGTTTATTTTCCTGTCCGTGGCATTTCACTTTCACTTTTCTCATGTCTGTGTTTTTCCACTGTGACACATCCCAAAATGGAGGAAATCTGGCTTTCTTCCATTTGTAACAAGCATATGTCCAAACGTATTTGTTTTATCTCCTTTCGAAGACAAATAAGCTGTCCTTTAGCTAGAAACCATAATTTCCATCTTCTGTTTTTATCAATCCGTTGAAGGTAATTGCAAATTCAAAAATCATTTTCACACAGTTGTGCTGTGGTGGGAAGGTAAACTGCATTTCCATGCACTCTGGCTTCCATCACGGTGTCCCGTTGTGCCAGAAGCAGTTTAGTCCTGCTGGCCGCATGACCCAGAAAGCTGTCTGTGGACAAATGCTGGCTCCCTTGGCCTGAAAGCGAGATGAGCGCCGCAACCCCAGAGTCAAATTCAATGGGACTTAACCATCCAGGAGTCCTTTACCTTTATCTTAATAAAAGAAAGATGTAAATCTTCTGCAATTCTTCTCACATATTTCACGACCGAGCAAAGAGATTTTGGTCTCATCACTCCAAATAACACTGTCCTATTGTTCCACTGTCCAGTTAACATGGGTTTAGCCCAGTTTAGCCTTTTCAACCTTTGTTTGAGAGATAGCAATGGCTTTTCCCTTGGAATTCTAGCATTTAGACCATATTCCTGCAGTCTGCACTGAACTGTCCTTGCCCTCAACTTCACATCACGCCATGTCATCTTGTATACACTCAGATGATTTTCTTCTGTCACGTGGGCACAGTCTCTCAATTCCTCTATCATCACTTGCTGTTGTGCACCTTTTGCTGCCTTTACCAGTCTGATTTTGTAGTGACTGAGTCTCCTTATACCTCTTCAAAAAATTAGAAATGCCACCTTTGGTTAAGTTTCCACCATTTTTTCTTCTAATTTCTTTATAACTTTAGCTTTGTTCACTTAATAGTACTATTTTACTTCACTTTCTGGGTGACCAGTCAACTCTTTGCGCCATTTCTTTAAAGTTATTTATTATGTTTTACAAGCTCACTAAATGAAAGAACACAAAAAATCCAACCAACTTGATAGCAATCACACAACACACTGACCAATGTCCTCTCAGCTCTAGTACATACCATCAGTAGCTGAATCCTACCATGACCTGACTGAATCATTGCCAAAACAAGATGACACCCGATTGGCTCTCTAAACACTCGTGCTCATTGGCTACATTCAAATGAAGGAAAGCTACTGCATATCAACCTAAGCAAGTTGTGCTTCCTTTTTCTGGTTCTTTGGCTATAACTTTTGATAGAATACAGATAATTGAACAAACTTTGTTACATTACATTCTTCATTCCATTGATATTTTACGGTATTACTAAAAAAGAAGAAGTGGTGTTATGAGCCATCAAACCTTGGAAATACACTTTTTCCAAAATGTTTCCACAATTTTGGCGACTAGTGTACCCATATTCTAGAGTCATAAACTGAATTTCCCCCAGTATTTAGCTATTGTTCCTCATGAAGCAAAAAGGTAACGAGTCATCAGTTCCTTCTTCTTCCGATCTTCATTATTATATATACTTGAATAAGGATGCAAGCTTTACCTTTGTGCTTGCATTTTTGTACACATTGCTGGGCTGGAGAACTGGCAAAGGGAGAATCTTGACAGATGACCATTTCACTTTGCATATTGTTTCTGAAAGTGCAAACCAGGCAAATGTGAACCAAATTGAATTTCAACCTCATTCCTGAGCCAGGCACATAATTATTCTGCTTGCAATGATTTGAGGGAGGATGCTCGTTTACGCCAGTACCTCTGCTTGAATCCTCATAAGACCCATATAAATAATAGACTACTTTTCTTAAAGAACTCAGAGTTCTGACTGGCTGACTTCCCCCGCCACCCTGACCTGATGAACAATTGTCATGGAACTGCACCTCGTGAGGAGGGTAGCAGGGTGTGCCAGAGTCTGGTGCTGATAATGCCAAGGTTGCAGGTTCGATCCCTGTATGGGACAGCTGCATATTCCTGCATTGCAGGGGTTGGACTAGATGATCCTCAGGGGCTCTTCCAGCTCTATAATTCTATGATTCTGTGATTTGTGCTATTGGTGGAAGCCACAGTGCTTTGTCACAGCTCCTCTGACCATGGACAAGGAGGAACTAAAAATAACATCTCATAGAGCACAGATGGGGAACCTCAGTTCTGGGGCCAACTATTTCCCTCCAGGCCCCTATACCTGGCTCTTGACACTCTTTCCAGGCCTGACACCCTCTTGCCAGGCCACACTCTCCAGACAACCTGAGGGGTTTTTTTTGCCTGGTTGGCATTGTTGCCCGGTTCTAGGATAGAGCAGTGGGGGCATCTAGTATGCTTGAGTGGCTGGAGGGGAGCCTGCTGTGAAAAGGTAAGCAGGGGTGGAGGAAGGGGGTGCGGTGGAGGTGGGCTGCCCTGGGTGTCACCACTGAGGGGGGTGACAAAATGCCAGGCAACACTCACTACGGGGCCTGCAGTGTGCCCGAGCCACGCGTCTCTCCTGAGAGAGACACGGTGGCTTGGGTGCGTGCAGGCTCTGCACTGCCCAAACAGTCTGCCCGCTGCTCCCCCCCCCCCCAGCTGCAGGACGGCTGAGTGGGAGGAGGCAGGCAGACTCCGGAGGCTCCACAGTGTGCCCTGTCCCTATGGGCAGCCTGCCCTGCCCCTGGGCATGCCACCCCAGGCGCCTGAGCGGCTTGCTTCGCCACTGAAGGTAAGACCCACACCTGTTGCTTCACCCACTTTTCCTTCAGACACCACCTGTCGGTAACACCTGGGCCATGGGAAGAAAAGCACCCCCCTGCTGCAGGGCAGAAATTCATTGATGCCTCTTCTATCCCACCTCCCAAGGAGCTTTAGGGGGCAGGTATGGTTTCTCCCCTTCCCCATTTTATCCACGCCAAAGATGTTTCGTGACTTTATGACCTGGGGTCTCCTGAGTCACAGCAGTCTAATAACTATTTTGCACTGGCTCTTCCTTAAAATTCCACTAGAGCAATGCTGCAAAGTTCCAGTATTGTATTTCCCATAAAGTTACCATAGACATAAAATTGTTACAACTACTAATTAATACAAATCATTGATATACTAACATCAGTCGTTTCATTGGGCTGCAGCAGCAGCATCATAGATGAGAATTGGGGGGCACCCCCTTAGCACTCACTCCTCTGGGCACTTCTCCCTCAAGGGGATCCTCGCAAGAACTTTGTAACTTGCAAGAACTGGAGCCCCTGTTTGCTTGCCCCCTCCCCCCCCCCCTCGCCTTTTCTGCTGTCTTGTGGTTGTAAACCTGAGGGCAGCGACTGGCTTATTTGTTAATGATCTCACTCTGGAAGCTTTCTCAGCTGAAGAGTAGGAGGAAAATGTTTTAAATAAATCTTTCTCTAGAGGTTTGTTATCTGCTTACCTGTTTGTGATGGAGAAGAATGCAGGCGATAGAAAATGGAAGTAAAACCAGCATCAAGATGACCAAAAATGCTGCAAGACACAGGGTAATCCTATAGTTTCTTGCTGTTTGGGGGTCACTGTGAGGGTTGGGGCCCTCTGTGAAAGCCAGCGCCTCCATGGCAGAAGCTCCAGCCAGCCTGTGCTTACTGGAACTCCTTAAAAACGTCTCCAGAAGTTAGTAGCCCTGAGCCATGAGAAAGATATTTATATGCTTGGAGGTTACCTTCTTTAACAAGGGGTGGAGTTTGTATTTCATCACAGTCTGGGCTGTAGAAGAGGAGACACATTGAGCGAAACTGACGTAGGAGGAGGAACTCTCCTCAAGCTCAAACGGCTGTGAAATGAAACTGCTCCAAGGACAGGAGAGGGCTGCTGAGGAAGACAATCACATCAGCTGCTTACGTTAAGGTTACCAGATTTTTTTCAATGAATCTGGGGACACTTTTCAACTTCACTGGATTTTGTCAAGGGACTGATTTGTAAATACAGGGACTGTCCCCAGGAAACGGGGACGTCTGGTAACCTTAGCACTGCATAATGAAATACAATGTACTGCAATTTATTTTTATCTAAAGTTTAAGAGACATAAGGTCAATATGTACAGGAGTTTTGGTTTTCCTTGTGAAACAGTCCAAGTATCTGAACTACGTGAGTTTCAAAAGCTTTGACTTAATATTAGGAATGTGCAGTCAAGCCATCTGAATGGTTCAAATCTATATATGAAATCAAGTCCCTGCCTCTGCTTCCTGATTCTTGTTGTCCTCCTTAAGGGCTGCAAATGCTGCAGAAGAAGAAGAAGAAGAAGAAGAAGAAGTTGCAACTGGCAGGGTTCCCCTCTGAAGGCAGCAACCTTCAGTCTGCCCCACTGGCTCTCCTCTGCCTGATCCTTCCTGCATGCCAAGGCTGCACCATCCCTTCTGTCTCTGAGCCCCGTGTCGTTTTGCTCCATTCCTAGCTTCTCTTTGGCTCCTCATTCCATCATTTGCCACGTCCCCATCTGCCATTGTTTTCTTTTTAGGCCACCACATACTTTGCTCCAGGTCCTCCTCTAATCACTTGGTATGTGGACCTGTCTCCCTCACACCCCCCCACCTGCCCCACAGCATACAGCCCCCCATATCTTACACACTGCAGGGTTTCTTCAGAGCCACCATCTCTGCTCACTCTTTCATTGCCTTAGTTCCCTGTCTTCTCTTCTCTTTTTCTCAAGCCTTGTTTTCCACTTACAGTTTCTTGAACCAAGGGCAAAAACAGAAGTAACATGAAAGCAGAAGTTGCCATGGGTTCTTTGCCCACCCTCTGTAGCCCAGGCTCAGCGTCACAGCTTAGATGTGCTGCCTGTCCAGCTGCCGGCCCAACGGAAAGGGGTGGGCCTTGCTTTGGCAGACATCTGGCACAGGATTCTCTGCCAGCTGCCTTCCAGACAAGGCTTTGTGGTGAAAACTGTGCTCCTCATCCATAGAATCATAGAGTTGGAAGAGACCACAAGGGCCATCGAGTCCAACCCCCTGCCAAGCAGGAAACACCATCAGAGCACTCCTGACATATGGTTGTCAAGCCTCTGCTTAAAGACCTCCAAAGAAGGAGACTCCACCACACTCCTTGGCAGCAAATTCCACTGTCAAACAGCTCTTACTGTCAGGAAGTTCTTCCCAATGTTTAGGTGGAATCTTCTTTTGTTTAGGTAGAATCTTCTTTCCATGTGTGTTTGTTTGCAAGGTCCACACAACATTGTGTGCCTTTCAAAAAATCTAATCTGTATTTATTCATTCTAGGGGGATTCTGATTGAAAAATTAAAAAAATGCCAGTAGACCAGTTGCAATATTTGAACGATCTGTTTGCAATATTAAACCCTTTCCAGAAACCACCTGAGGGGTTTGCTGTGGAATCACCACTCTCTGTTTTACTCTCTTTTTATGGGTCATCTCTGTGCAGTGCTAATCAAATCACTGACTGGCTATGTTTTCCGTATGTTGTTTCTGGGTCTTTTTAGACCTCATAAAATCTGACTTAAGGACAAAAAAAGCACAGAAGAGCAGCACAACTTCCAAAAGTGTGGGCTATTCCAAGAGGTTTGGTTTTGACATTTGCCTTGATGCCTTGAGCGGATTTTAAAAAGAAAAGACTGAATGGGAGCCATGAACCCTAAACTAGACGCAAAAAATATCTTTAAGGATGATGAGGGTAGATTACTAGGGGCAAAAATAACAAAAGGTAAAGAACATTTAATTATAGTAGGAGTTTATGCACCGGATGGTAACAAAACAGAATTTTTCAGAAACGTAGAAGCTAATTTACTGGAATTTATAAAAGAGGAGATTATTTTGATGGGAGACCTAAATAGTGTTACATTAATAGAATTAGATAGGACACAGAGAGAAAGAAAATTTAAAAAGGCAGATTCCCAGACACCTTCTTTCAGATGGTAGAAAGCTTAAATTAGATTGACATATGGAGATATAAAAACCCAGGAGAAAGACAGTATACACATTTCTCGGAAGTAAAAAAATCAGCCGGCAGAATTGATGGCATATGGGTATCAAATAACTTAACAACTAAAATTTAAAAAGCAGAAATACAGACCAAAATTATTACAGATCACAACACAGTCACATTAGAATTAAAGGAATATAAGAAAACTAATAAAAGATGGAGACTTAATGAAAGAATATTAAATGACGAAAAGATTGTGAAAAAAGCGCAAGAACTAATGAAAGAATTTTTTGAATTAAATAAAGAACAGGATACAGACATCAGGACAATATGGGATGCAAGTAAAGCTTTCATAAGAGGCTTTTACATACAACAAAGTGCAACAGGGAAAAGAAACAGAGAGCAAAAACTAGAACAATTACGGAAAGAAATAGGAATAAATGAAAAATTATTAAAACAACCAAAAAACGAATTAATAAACCAAAAACTAAAAATATTACAAACCCAGGCTTCAGCAATATTAAATAGTGAAATTGAGGATAATATTATTGAGGATAATATTAAATGGATGAAACAAAGGTTGTTTGAATTCGCAAATAAACCCAGAAAGATGCTAGCCTGGCAATTGAAAAAAAGACAAAAGGAAAAACTGATTGATAAAATAGTGGAAGAAGGGAGAACTTTAGATAATCCTGAGGAAGTTAACAAAGTGCTTTATAAAATATTATAATAAGCTATATAAAGCAGGAAATGAGACAGAGGATGAAATAAAAGAGTATTTATGTGGAAAGGATATACCTAAAATTAAGAAAGAAAAGATTCAAGATCTAAACTCCCCAATAACCATGACAGAGCTTCATCAAGCGATAAGTAAGATGAAACTGGGAAAATCTCCAGGTCCAGATAGTCTTACAGCAATACATTATAAAAAATTAGAGGAATCACTATTATCACCTATGATGACACTCTTAAATAGAGTACTAGAAGTCGGGAAGATTCCCAATACCTGGAAGCAGGCTCACATAGTAGTAATCCCGAAACAAGGACGAAATAAAGAGTTCATAACCAATTATAGACCAATATCATTACTAAATAATGATTACAAGATCTATGCACAAATATTGGCAACAAGATTAAAGACAGTTTTGCAGGATTGTATAAACAAAGAGCAGGCAGGGTTCTTGCCGGGCAGGAAAATGAGTGATAATATAAGAACAGTGATCAATATGATCGAGTATTTAGACATGAAACCGAGTAAGAAGTTAGCCTTTGTATTTGTAGACGCGGAAAAGGCGTTTGACAAAGTTTCATGGAAATTTCTAAAAATTTTATTAGACCAAATGGACATGGGAGACAAATTACAAGAGGGCTAAAAGCAATTTATGAACAACAAGAAGCAAATATAATAATAAATAATGACACGACTGATTATTTTAAAATACAGAAGGGCACCAGATAAGGGTGCCCACTTTCACCATTATTATTCATTTTGGTTTTGGAAATACTAAATCAAGAAATCAGACAGGATCAAGAAATAAATGGAATATCCCTAGGGGAGAAAATATACAAAATAAAGGCATTTGCAGATGATTTAGTCTTAATGGTGGAAAATCCAAAGGAAAGCATAGCAAAGGCTCTAGAAAAAATGGAAAACTTTGGAAGGGTTTCAGGTTTTGCTTTGAATAAAGAATGGTAAAAAACATGGGAGATCAAGAGAAAAAGGAACTGGTAGAAAAATTTGGATTACAAATTGTAAAAAAGTAAAATATTTAGGAATCCAAATAACAATGAAAAATATAAATTTGTTTGAAGATAATTATAAACAAAATTGGGAAGAAACAAAAAGAGAAATGGAAATTTGGACAAGATTGAATTTAACACTCTGGGGTAGAATTTTGGCTATTAAAATGAATATCTTACCAAAACTCCTGTTCCTTTTTCAAATGATTCCCATAATAGGTAAAGATGATTGTTTTAAAAAATGGAAAACAGACCTAACAAAGTTTATATGGCAAGGAAAAAAGCCACGGATCAAACACAAATTATTAATTGGCATAAAAGAGCGGGGAGGTTTTGGACTCCCAGACCTGAGACTATATTACGATGTGGCATGCTTTACTTGGATCAGAGATTGGATTAAGTTAGATAATAGTGACATTCTAGACTTGGAGGGATGGAACAACAGATACGGTTGGCATGCCTATCTGATTTATAACAAAGTGGCAGTACATAAAGAATTTCTAAGCCATGTAATTAGAGGTCTGGGTGAGACATAGAAGGTTGTTAGAACCGAAAACCCCATGGTGGGTCTCACCGTTAGAAGTAATATCGGTTAAAAAGAAAAATACTATAGGAAGAATGGCAACATACCAGCAGCTCCTAAAGGAGGAACAGGGCCAATTAAAACTAAGACCATACAAAGAGGTGACCCAATACTGTACCACATGGTTACAATATCAACCAAATTGCACAAATATTCAATCAGGATAAAGTAATAGGATTTGAAAAAGAAGAATCAAAATTACAAAAAGTATTATTACAAAACTCAAAAAAGAATATATCCAAAATGTATAATTTATTATTAGAATGGGAATTAAAGGATGAAGAAGTAAAAGAAGTTATGACTAAATGGGCATGTGATATAGGATATGTAATTTGGCTGAACCAATGGGAGAAATTATGGAAATATGATATTAAATTCACGGCATGTTATACAATCTGAGAAAATTTCATGAAAATGGTGTACCAATGGTACTTAACTCCGGTAAAATTGGCTAAAATTTACAAATTCAAATCAAACACCTGTTGGAGATGCAAAAAAGAAATAGGAACAATGTTTCACATGTGGTGGGAATGCCGACCTATTAAACAATTCTGGAATGAAATCTATGAAGAACTCAAAAAGATGTTTAAAATATCTTTCAGTAAAAAACCGGAGGCATTCCTTTTAGGTTTAATCACAAACGATATTCCCGACAATCAAAGGAAAGTATTCCTTTATGCAACAACAGCTGCCAGGATGCTTATAGCTAAAAACCGGAAAGGGAGAAAAATTCCATCAGTGAAAGAATGGCAAATTAAATTTTGTGAATACATAAATCTGGCAAGACTCACAGCATTCATAAGGAGACAATTGGACCAGAAATTATTAAAAGAATGGGGATGTGCTAAAGAGTATATGAAAAAACATTGTTCTGGAGTAAGTATATCGGTATGTAATGAATGAAGCTTTACAGGGTTAAAGAAAAAGAAAAATGTTTTTTTTTTTTAAAAAAAGTACAAAGATGGAAGTAATCTACATTAGACACAACAATACAGTAAGAGTAAATTTTTTGAGGTCTTAGAACAAAGGAAGGAAGTCAATATGTGTATATGTATGTAATGACTAGATTAGAATGATGATTTGGTTTTCTTCTGTAGATGTGTGCCTTTTCATTTTTGTTTTGTTTTGTTTCCTCTGCTTTTTTTTTTGTATGTTCCGGGGTTTTTTTGTTTGTATAGTATTATTTTGGATTCAATGTTTGTAATTTTTGTTACGATTCTGCATTGAAAATAATTTTTTTAAAAAAAATATATGATTGGGTGAGATTTTCTATTTCCTTTGCTTTGTATGCAGTTGAGCACATATTCTGCTTTTTTTTTGTTATTCCATTCTGTTCATGAATCACTTCCCATAAAATATCTGGTGGGGCATCCAGGGGATAATGCTGCAACCCCATCACCCCCCCAAGCCCCTGGCATCTCTGCTGTGATGGCGATGGCTGGCATACCACTGCCCACCACAACCATGGACTCAGCCAGGATGACATCAGTTGAGGGGTTGAGTTAACCTAGTAAAATGAGATTATGATTTGTTATTAATCTGTGGAGTCCAGGCTTGAGGGCATTTCAGTTCCCTTTTTGTCAGTGGTGATCTCCAGTAATTTACAGAAACAACATACAATTCAGAACTGAAACAGGAAGCTCCTTCTACAAAAGAACAGCCAACAGAAGAATTTATTCTGCTAATAAGCTGTCATGTGGCTGCTGGGCCCACAAACTGATAATTTTCATAGTCTAAGTGCAAGCAGACTGTAGCTTTCAAGGAATAATCCTGCATCCTCCTAAACAAACTCCTCTGACACTATCTTTGGAAGGTGTGAGAAGGTCTCATAAATGGCTATAAGGTATTCAACCCAGCAGGTAGGGGGAGTCTCTTATATTCCACTGTGCCATTCAAAGGAACACTCACCTGCTGCAGGCTATTTTGATGGTGAAATTGCACATTCTTTTTAAATAATGACAATCATGCATTTTTTCATATACATTATATATACATTTTCCGTCCTATCATGGTCTCTATATACACTTCCCACCCTATCTTTCCTTGACATCCGACTGCACCTTTGGTTGGCTTGCTGCCTTTCCCTTTATTATCTATTCTTTTCTTCTTCCATTCATGTTCCTTTATTTTATCTGCTGCTGCTTATAGAGTCAACCCAGTTTGCAGGTTTATCTTTGTCTTGGATACTCTTCTAGTTGTTCCCTCACTTGTTACTGTCTTCCCATCTATATTTCTTATTTTCCACATTCATGAGACGTTCTGGAGATCACCCCAGTTGAGGGGTGGGCCTCAGTGGATGGCAACTTAATGTTTGTTTCTATAATCCCTGATTTCAGGGATTTTGCTGGGTTAGGAAGGACTCATCTGAAGGTAAACACTTTGAGATGTTTTAGAGGAAGGGATTTGTAAATGGAATGTTAGGAGCTAGTTGCAGAACTCTGCTTGTCCTTGAAACCGGGCTGGCACTTTAGCCAAGCTAGGTTCCAATTAGCACCAGTCACTTTGAGACTAGGACCTCCTTAGGTTTGTGCAGCACCCAGTTGTGATGAGGCCCTTCGTTCTGAGGTATGTCCTAGGCAAGCACACACTCTGCACAATTCCTGACACCGCCAGTCAAACTGCAGCTTTTGGCTTACTTTTGCTGGCAGGGATCTCTCACAGCACGTTAAATTAGAAAAATAGATGTTTGTGATTTGAGGGGGTTGCCTTTCGGGAGTGGGGGGATAGCTTAGTGAGATTGTGCTTGTGATTGAAATCTATAGCACAGCTCCCATGACATGGCAAGGAGAAATGTGGGACAAGTTTGGGTTTCTTGTATCTGCTACATCACAGGTGCATGCACTTTGTCTTTCCATTGGCTGTGTGAACTGAAATTGTGAGACCCTCTTATTCCAGACAAGAAAAGAGGCTTTCTGGTGTGCTCTTACTACGGACAGCACCACCTACCAAGAAGTCCTTTCTTCTGTCATGCTCAAAGTAAAACTCCTGCCTATGCACATTATACCTAGGATTGTAAAAGCAAAGCTAATCTTAATGGACAGAATGGCATCCTGCCCTTATGGACGCGGGTGGCGCTGTGATCTAAGCCACTGAGCCCCTTGGGTTTGCTGATCAGAAGGTTGCCAGTTTGAATCCACATGACAGGACGAGCAGAGGCTTGACAACCATATGTCAGGAGTGCTCTGATGGTGTTTCCTGCTTGGCAGGGGGTTGGACTCGATGGCCCTTGTGGTCTCTTCCAACTCTATGATTCTATGATTCCTGTTGCTCTGTCCCAGCTCCTGCCAACCTAGCAGTTTGAAAGCACACCAGTACAAGATAAATAGCTACAGTGGTACCTCAGGTTAAGTACTTAATTCGTTCTGGAGGTCCGTTCTTAACCTGAAACTGTTCTTAAAGTGAAGCACCACTTTAGCTAATGGGGCCTCCTCCTGCTGCCGTGCCGCCAGAGCACGATTTCTGTTCTCATCCTGAAGCAAAGTTCTTAACCCGTGGTACTATTTCTGGGTTAGCAGAGTCTGCAACCTGAAGCGTATGTAATCTGAGGTACCACTGCTGTGGTTGGAAGGTAAACAGTGTTTCCATGCACTTTGGTTTCCATCATGGTGTCCCGTTGTGTCAGCAGTGGTTTAGTCGTGCTGACCACGTGACCCAGAAAGCTGTCTGTGGACAAACACCGGCTCCGTTGGCCTGAAAAGTGTGGTGAGCGCCACACCCCATAGTCAAGTTTGATTGAACTTAGCTATCTGGGGGTCCTTTATATTTACCTTTAATGGCTGGTTGTTTTTGTCCATGGAGTTTTCTTGGCAGGGATACTGGAGTGGCTTGCCGGTTCCTGCTCTAGGTGGATCACGTTTGGTCAAAACTTTATGTTCGGAAGCAGCGTTGTGGTGCAGTTGCCAATGCTGTTTTTTTTTTTTTTTAATAATAATGTTTATTCAAAGTTTTCAAGATTACAGAGAAAAAAAAGAAAAAATACATAATACGACACAAAAAGCAAGAAAATAAAAATAAAAATACAGAAAAATACAGAAAAAAGAAAAATACAATCATTAAAAAACAAAAAAAAAACAAATTAAATCCCTTACATAATCAATTTCCCTTTACTTATTTTCTTGACCTCCTTGCACCTCCGATTTCTGTATTCAAGTTCAAATTTTTATTTCAGCAAGTCCTTTCAACTTATTTTTTTTTAACTTAATAATTTATTTTAATATGTTATTATTTTACGTTCTCTCTTTCATTCATTTCCTCAGTTCATTTTTGTTTAATCTTCTCATTTAGGTAATTTAGTTTATTTTTAAAACCAATTTTATTTTATCCAATCTTAACTCTCATCCAATCTTATATATCAGTATCAATACTTATTCTTAAAACATTTCCCTAAGGTCGACCAGAATTCCCTTCCATGAATTTCCCAACTCTCATGCAAACAAAAAAGAGACAAAAACAAAACAAGTTATAATTATGTACCCTTTAAATTCCCAATTTCTATTCCACCCATGCCCCCTTCCCGGTTTCAGTCCCCAACATGTCCATCAGTCTCAGAAAGCAATCAGCCTGGAGATCTTACATCTGAGGCTCTTAATTCTCTCTCATGTCCTCTCTGCCGGTCTTTTTGATAGTCCTTAATATTAAAAACCAAATCTCGGGGAAGCTCCAACCCAACAGGATCCACATTTCTTCCGGCCAGACCTCCATACTTAAAAGTAAGGCCTATGGGGTATTCCAGATCTTGTTTCATACTCCTTTCAAATCCAAATGTCTCCAAAGCTCCAACTTCCACTTGGATCAAATTTGTAATCCTAAAGTCTTCAAATCTCCACATAAAGAGCTCTCTCCATCTTTCTCTTTCCAATTCAAGCCAAACTTTCAACATCAACTTTTTATTTTCTCTTGTTACCATCATGAAAGGCCTTAAATTACAGCTCTCCTTTAACATCTGTGGGGTTGCGGCTCCCCCTTCCTTTTCTTCAGGGACAACATAAGTCTCCTTCTCCGAATTCTCAAAGCTCTCAAGTTTCTCTGTTTGTCCAGTTAAATAGACTTCCTGTGTCGGATCTTTATCCTTATCCAATTCAATGATGGTGTTTACTGTTGTATCCAAAGTTGTAACACTTGTAGCCAAAACATCAATCTGACCTTGCAACTTTCCCAAGAGAACAAATGCTCTATTCAGTTCAGCCTGGATTTTTCCTCCTCCAGCCATTCTTGTAATGTCCCAAAGCTCCCTCTAGGGGGATTTTAGTTCCTTTATGTTCCTTTCAACACAATCCAAAAGTCCAGTTAAATTGTAACAACACTTTTTTTTTCCCAAGAGCAAATTATAACAAATGTAACCGGCAGAAGCAACTGAAATAAAGTCCTCTTTTTACGTCTTGACAGCTAGCTTGACAGCTGTCAAGATATTCTATACTTCATCACCAGGCTCTCGTGGACCACTCCCAGGTCGGGGGGGGGGCACTTCAGCTCCCAGATTTAATTCTTTTCCTGCAGGTTCCCCTGCTTCTGAATAAAGTTTCTTATGGTGCCAAACCGTGGAATTAAAGTCTTTTACAAAAAAAAAAGAAAGAAAAAACTCTCCTCGACCTTAGTTGACAGGTCCTTTGCTTTAAGTTATTTACAGAGAGGGAAGGCGGACTTCCTGTTTAGACCTTCCCTGATCTTGCCGAATTTAAAATTTTTTCTTTAAAATTCCAATTTCCGTACTACTCACAGGTTGTTTAAAAGTCCGAATGTTCACAAGAAGAAGTCAGCGCTCTCTGTTAACGGCTGTGCGGCTTCACTCCGCGGGAGAAGCAGTCGACTCTCAGCACCGCGCCGCTCACCCCGTCCCGCTCCGGAGCCTTTAAAAAGGCTCCTTCACAACTTGGGGGGCGCAAATGGTGCCCGCCGAGTCCCCACATTCACAGGCTTCACCTGCCTGTGATTTTTAAAGGGTCCCCGCTTTGCCGTAGCAGTAGGACCCGATCCCGCGGAGCTGGTCCCTCTGAGACTCAGAGGGAGTCCGCCATTAACGCTGGCACTAACCCAGAAGTCCCAGTTGCCAATGTTGTTTTGTTCAGTCCTAGGTCCGCCTACCCTTCACGTCTGGATAGTCGGGCACAGCATTGTCCACTGCGACAGCAGGAGGGTGGCAGAGACTGGATTTGGATGCAGGCTCAGGTTCCCGACCACGTGTCTGTATCCTTGATATCCAGACAAGGAATGTGTTGGGAGGAGCTTCTCCTGACGGTGCGGGCGAAGGTGTCTGCGGAAGGCACGCCTGTGGCGATGGTGGTGCAGCTGGGTGAGAATGATTTGCCGGAAGCTCCCGGCTTGAGCCTGAGAACCCGCATGCAGGAGGACTTGGAAGAGTTGAAGGCAGCTCTTCCCGGACTCAATATTTTTTGGTCGCAGCTGTTGCAGTGACGTGCGTGACGAGGAAGCCGATGCCCAGCGGCCTTCAAGAGGGCCAGGAGGTGCATCCAGAGCATGGTGGCCAAGAAGTTTCTGGCCAAGAAGGTTCTGGCCTTGGGCAGGATGGTGAATCCCATTGCCTTCTGTGATGCGTCCCTTTACAGACTTGATGGGGTTCATCTGTCTGTGATTGGGAATGATTTGTGGCTGACCACCATGTCAGCAGGGTTAAGAAACTGGTTACAGGTGTGGTTGGTTGGCGGTGAGCTCGGGTGCTTGTGTGGCGGATAGGCTCTGGTTCAGGTGATAGGGATGGGAGAACGCTCTCGCCATCACTATGTGAAGGGTGTTCCGTTAAAGGAATCCAGAGACTTGATGGCTTGGTCAACCCCTGAGAGGGGGTTGTGCCCGTGTCTGAGTCCAGGGGAACATCTGGGTGGCGGACATAGTCTGTTCCCGACTTTTCGCCCATCCAAGTGTTCACCCTTGGCTGAGCTATGCTGGAACCCTGGGTCAGCGCTACCTGCATGGCAGGGAGCTAGTCAAACCAGAGCCTATGCAACCATTCACTTTCTGTAATCAATAAAGTTGTGGCCTAAATTCTACCAAAAACCCAATCTAAAATTTGAGTCAAGTGTGAATTTATTTAGGGGGGAGGCTTCTGGGTCTGAACACACAAAGGCTGTTCTCCAACTGGAGTGCTCGTAGGCCAGTGTTTCCCAGTTGGCAGTGTTTATGCTACATTTTTAAAGATTTGCCTTGAGACAGTCTTTAAACCTCTTTTGTTGACCACCAGCATTACGCTTTCCATTTTTAAGTTCGGAATAGAGTATATGCTGCCATGCTAAAAACAGGCACCTATATCTGAATGTCTTGTTTATATGACATCTAATCCCTGCTTTACTGCACTTAAATGACAGCATGCTGTTTGGTGAGGAAAAGTCACTGACTGCTTATCAAAGCAAAACAGCTTCAGGAGTGAGCTTCTCATTGATAGCCCCATATCCAATATGTGGATTTACTTGCATGCACATTTATGGATTTCTCAAGCTGTTCGTTTATTTTGAAAGCAGGATATTGCTGCTTTCAACCTGAGGGGTGGCACTTGTATTTGTATTGGCTACACTTCATAATAACCCAAGCTGCAGATGCACATGAAGAAAATCAAATTTCATCTGAAATATGGGGTGGGGGGTGGCTTCCTTTTTCTACCCTAACTGAGTAGAAAAAAGAACAGCTCAGTTCCTCTTTCTTGTGGAAACTGGTATTTGGTGTGACAAATCATTGAAACGCCAGTGGGCTGCACTGCACTGAGCTCTATACTCAGAGCCACAGCACTTCTATTGATTCATGTGGTCCCTTGTGCACGGGTGCAGAGTCAGGCCGGGTGCTTTGTTTCAGTTTCTTTTCTGTCTGTATAATTAATGTGCCCCTCTTCTTCATCTCTGGTAAGGCTGTGGGGCTTCTTAAGTTTTGCATAGCTTACCGACTTCTGCAAGCCTTAACCTAGAATAGAATAGAATAGAATAGAATAGAATAGAATAGAATAGAATAGAATAGAATAGAATCATAGAATTGGAAGAGACCACAAGGGCCATCGAGTCCAACCCCCTGCCAAGCAGGAAACACCATCAGAGCACTCCTGACATATGGTTGTCAAGCCTCTGCTTAAAGACCTCCAAAGAAGGAGACTCCACCACACTCCTTGGCAGCAAATTCCACTGTCAAACAGCTCTTACTGTCAGGAAGTTCTTCCTAATGTTTAGGTGGAATCTTCTTTCTTGTAGTTTGGAACCATTGCTCCGTGTCCGCTTCTCTGGAGCAGCAGAAAACAACCTTTCTCCCTCCTCTATGTGACATCCTTTTATATATTTGAACATGGCTATCATCTCACCCCTTAACCTCCTCTTCTCCAGGCTAAACATGCCCAGCTCCCTTAGCCGTTCCTCATAAGGCATCGTTTCCAGGCCTTTGACCATTTTGGTTGCCCTCCTCTGGACACGTTCCAGTTTGTCAGTGTACTTCTTGAACTGTGGTGCCCAGAACTGGACACAGTACTCCAGGTGAGGTCTGACCAGAGCAGAATACAGTGGCACTATTACTTCCCTTGATCTAGATGCTATACTCCTATTGATGCAGCCCAGAATTGCATTGGCTTTTTTAGCTGCCGCGTCACACTGTTGGCTCATGTCAAGTTTGTGGGCAACCAAGACTCCTAGATCCTTTTCACATGTACTGCTCTCAAGCCAGGTGTCACCCATCTTGTATTTGTGCCTCTCATTTTTTTTTGCCCAAGTGCAATACTTTACATTTCTCCCTGTTAAAATTCATCTTGTTTGTTTTGGCCCAGTTCTCTAATCTGTCAAGGTCGTTTTGAAGTGTGATCCTGTCCTCTGGGGTGTTAGCCACCCCTCCCAGTTTGGTGTCATCTGCAAATTTGATCAGGATGCCCTTGAGTCCTTCATCCAAGTCGTTGATAAAGATGTTGAATAAGACTGGGCCCAAGACAAAACCCTGTGGCACCCCACTAGTCACTCTTCTCCAGGATGAAGAGGAACCATTGATGAGCACCCTTTGGGTTTGGTCAGTCAGCCAGTTACAAATCCACTGAGTGGTAGCATAGTCAAGTCCACATTTTACCAGCTTCTTTACAAGAATATCATGGGGCACCTTGTCAAATGCCTTGCTGAAATCAAGGTAGGCTACATCCACTGCGTTCCCTTCATCTACCAGGCTTGTAATTCTGTCAAAAAACAAGATCAGGTTAGTCTGACATGACTTATTTTTCAGGAATCCATGCTGACTATTAGTGATCACAGCATTCCTTTCTAGGTGCTCACAGACTGTTTGCTTAATGATCTGCTCCAGAATCTTCCCTGGTATTGATGTCAGACTGACTGGGCAGTAATTATTTGGGTCCTCTCTTTTCCCCTTTTTGAAAATAGGGACAACATTTGCCCTCCTCCAGTCTGCCGGGACTTCACCTGTTCTCCAGGAATTCTCAAAGATGACTGCCAGTGGTTCTGAGATCACATCTGCCAGTTCTTTTAATACTCTTGGATGCAGTTCATCTGGCCCTGGAGACTTGAATACATCTAAACTAGCCAAGTATTCTTGTACTATCTCCTTACTTATTCTGGGCTGTGTTTCCTCTGCTGAATCATTTGCTCCAAATTCTTCAGGTCGGGCATTGTTTTCTTTATTGGAGAAGACTGAGGCAAAGAAGGCATTGAGGAGTTCAGCCCTTTCTGTGTCCCCTGTTTGCATTTCACCATCTTCTCCTCTGAGTGACCCCACTGTTTCTTTGTTCTTCCTTTTGCTACGAACATACCCATAAAAGCCTTTTTTGTTGCTTTTAACGTCTCTAGCAAGCCTGAGTTCATTCTGTGCTTTAGCTTTTCTGACTTTGTGTCTACACGTGCTGGCTATTTGTTTGAATTCCTCTTTGGTGGTTTCCCCCCTTTTCCATTTTTTGTACACATCCTTTTTTAATCTTAACTCAGTTAAAAGTTCTTTAGATAGCCACCCTGGCTTCTTTAGGCACCTTCCATGTTTCCGTCTCATTGGTATTGCTTGAAGTTGTGCTTTTACTATCTCCCTCTTAACAAACTCCCAGCCATTATGAACTCCCTTTCCTTTTAGTATTACTGTCCATGGGATCTCACCCAGCACTTCCCTAAGTTTTATGAAGTCGGCTTTCTTAAAGTCAAGAAATTGAGTCCTAGTATGCTTGGCTGCTCCTTTACGCTGTATAGTAAACTTCAGAAGAGCATGATCACTCGCGCCTAATGATCCTTCCACTTCTACCCCACTAACCAGGTCATCAACATTGGTTAGGACCAGATCTAAAATGGCTGTTCCTCTTGTTGCTTCTCCCACTTTCTGGACAACGAAGTTGTCTGCAAGGCCAGTGAGGAATCTGTTTGACCTTATGCTCTTGGCTGAGTTTGACATCCAACAAATATCCGGGAAATTGAAGTCCCCCATTACTACTTTCTCCCTTCCTTTTGCATGCTTGGCCATCTGTTCCAGGAAGGCATCATCTATGTCCTCTGTTTGGCTTGGGGATCTATAGTAAACTCCCACAATGAGGTCACTGTTATTCTTCTCTCCTTTAATTTTGACCCAAATGCTCTCACTTTGGCTTTGAGGTTCTAAATCTTGGATCTCTTCACAGGTATACACATCCCTGACATATAACGCCACTCCTCCTCCTTTCTTGTCTGGTCTGTTTCTCTGAAATAGATTGTATCCCTCCATTATTACATTCCAGTCATGGGACTTATCCCACCAGGTTTCAGTGATGCCTATTATGTCATATTTAGTTTGCTGTACCAAGAGCTCAAACTCATCTTGTTTATTTCCCATGCTTTGCGCATTAGTGTACAGACAATGAAGCCCATTAATCATTCCCCCGTGTCTCTTATTTAAGGATTTTTTCCTCCCACCGCTAGGTCTGCGTGCTGTTTGCTCCATTTGGTCTATGACATTTGGATGATCATCTTCATCAATTGATAGACTCCTACCTTCAGGAGCAACTGCATCAAACTCCTGGGGAAACAGTTCTACCCAACTTACAAATCTTCTGCGGAACATAAATGGCACAAATTTCATAAGTATCTCCTGAATGGTGCACCAACCTCCAAGAACTATTTTAGGAACCTTGTATACATTTTACCTTCTTCCAGAAGCTTCCAGGGAGCTATGGCTGAGTCCTGTGCAGGGAATCTGACAGCTCCTGCTTAAAAGCCTCAAATCCAAGCTGAGAAGTTGTCCTTCCTCTGACAGGCCCACTTGCAAGTAACCTTTGGGCCCTGGTTTTGCTATCTATTTGCCCAGACCTCCGTTTGCCTTTATTTTATTTTATTTTTATTAATCTTATTCATTATTTTCCTTTTTTAAAAAAGAATATTTATTAAGATTTTACAAGATCATACATACAAAAATACATAATAAAACAGAAAAACAGAAAAAAAATACAAAATACAAAAAAATAAAATAAACAAAAAAAAGTTAAAACAAATCCACTTTTTTTGTAACCTTAAACTCATTAGCTTGTTTCTTTGACCTCCTCACACCTCCCGTTTTTGTATTCCCATTAATATAATCAAATCAGCAAATCCTTACCCTCTTTCAATTATCTTAACTCTATATCTTAACATGTTAAAACTCTGTTTTCACCCATTATCAATTCACTTTTGCATACTCTTTTTAACTTTGTTGCTAATACCACTTATTTTCAATCCAACATCATTTTAACATTCATTAATTTTACAGTGTTTCTGCAGATAGTCTTTGAATTTCTTCCAGTCTTCTTCCACCAACTCTTCTCCCAGGTCTCGGATTCTGCCAGTCATTTCCGCTAATTCCATATAGTCCATCACCTTCATCTGCCACTCTTCCAGGGTGGATAGATCTTGTGTCTTCCAATACTTTGCAATAAGTATTCTTGCTGCCGTTGTTGCATACATAAAGAAAGTTCTATCCTTCTTTGACACCAATTGGCCGACCATGCCCAGGAGAAAGGCCTCTGGTTTCTTCAGGAAGGTATACTTAAATACCTTTTTCATTTCATTATAAATCATCTCCCAGAAAGCCTTAATCTTTGGGCACGTCCACCAAAGGTGAAAGAATGTACCTTCAGTCTCTTTACATTTCCAACATTTATTATCGGGCAAGTGATAGATTTTTGCAAGCTTGACTGGAGTCATGTACCACCTGTATATCATTTTCATAATATTCTCTCTTAAGGCATTACATGCTGTAAATTTCATACCGGTGGTCCACAACTGTTCCCAGTCAGCAAACATAATGTTATGTCCAATATCTTGTGCCCATTTAATCATAGCTGATTTAACCGTTTCATCCTGAGTATTCCATTTTAACAGCAAGTTATACATTCTTGAAAGTATCTTAGTTTTGGGATCTAACAGTTCTGTTTCCAATTTTGATTTTTCCACCTGGAAGCCAATTTTTTTTATCTACCGTATTTTTTGCTCTATAAGACTCACTTTTTCCCCTCCTAAAAAGTAAGGGGGAATGTGTGTGTGTCTTATGGAGCGAATGCAGGCTGCGCAGCTATCCCAGAAGCCAGAACAGCAAGAGGGATTGCTGCTTTCACTGCACAGCGATCCCTCTTGCTGTTCTGGCGTCTGAGATTCAGAATATTTTTTTCTTGTTTTCCTCCTCCAAAAACTAGGTGCGTCTTGTGGTCTGGTGCGTCTTATAGAGCGAAAAATACGGTAAATTGTAGGCCTCTCTTATTTGATAATAATGAAGCCGGTCTCACACTTTATCTTTTAATTTCTCAAAGCTCTGCAATTTCAATTTGTCTCCTTCTTGTTCCAATATTTCCCAATATTTCGGCCATTTGGCCTCCATATTGAGTCTTTTAAAAGCCTTTGCTTCCATTGGTGACAACCACCTTGGGGTTTTATTTTCCAATAAGTCTTTATATCTTATCCAGACATTAAACAATGCTTTCCTGACAATATGGTTTTTAAATGCTTTATGCGCTTTAACCTTGTCGTACCACAAATATGCATGCCACCCAAAAGCATTATTGAAACCTTCTAAGTCCAAAATGTCTGTATTCTCAAGAAGCAGCCAGTCTTTCAACCAGCAGAATGCTGCTGATTCATAGTAAAGTTTAAGGTCTGGCAGGGCAAATCTGCCTCTTTCCTTTGCATCAGTTAATATTTTAAATTTTATTCTGGGCTTCTTGCCCTGCCAGACAAATCTAGAAATATCTTTCTGCCACTTCTTGAAACAGTCCATCTTGTCCAAAATTTGCAGTGATTGAAACAAAAATAACATTTTTGGCAATACATTCATCTTTACAGCTGCAATTTGACCCAACAAGGAAAGTTTCAAATTTGACCATATTTCCAAGTCTTTTTTCACTTCTGCCCAACATTTCTCATAATTATCTTTAAATAGGTTAAGGTTCTTAGCAATCATATTAACCCCTAGATACTTTACTTTCTTAGCCAGTGTTAAACCTGTCTCCTTCTGAAACCTCTCTTTCTCAATCGGTGTAAAATTTTTCTCAAGCACTTTAGTTTTTGACTTGTTCAACTTAAATCCTGCCACATGACCAAATTCTTGAATCAATTCTAATACTCTTTTCGTACTAGATTCTGGCTCCTGTAACGTCAAAACTAGGTCATCTGCAAAAGCTTTCAATTTGTATTGTTTGGCTCCGACCTCAATACCTTTAATCAAACGTTCCCTCCTAATCATGTTCAATAAAACCTCCAGGACCAAAATAAAAAGCAATGGGGAAATTGGGCAACCTTGTCGTGTCCCTTTCTCTATCTTAAATTCCTCTGCCATCACATTGTTAACTATTAACTTAGCCTTTTGTTCTGAGTAAATTGCACTTATACCATTTTCAAAACCTTGACCCACCCCCATTCCCTGAATATTTTTCTTCATAAAACTCCAAGAAATATTGTCAAAGGCTTTTTCCGCATCTATAAAAATTAGAACTGCTTTGGTATTAATATTCACTTGCAACATCTCCAAAATGTTAATTATATTCCTCGTATTGTCAGACAAGTGTCTACCTGGGAGAAAGCCAGCTTGATCCTTATGTATCTCTTCGACTAATACCTTTTTTAATCTATTAGCCAAAATATCAGCAAAAATTTTATAATCCACATTGAGCAGGGATATGGGGCGGTAGTTCTTAAGTTGTGTCTTTTCAGACTAAGTTTTCGGTATAAGTGTAATATAAGCTTCCTTCCACGACTCTGGTGCCTTTTCCCCCTCCAAAATTTCATTACAAACCTTCTTTAGTGGCTGCTTATTCATTATTTTCCTTTATATACATTACAACAATTATTTTGCTAATTTTCAATTTTGACTCACTTCCCCCTCTTTCTGCGGTTCCTTACATTTATTTTTGTCCTTTCCTGCATATTCCAAATTATCTTATCTTATTCTTTTATTCATCTATTCTCATATATATTATTTTGAAACTGCAGGTTTCTACCATAATCCTGCCAATGTCTTGATCTGTTTACAGTTTATTTGTAAATAATCAATAAACCATTTCTATTCCTTTCTTAAAAGTTTGTTATCTTGATTTCTTATTCTTCTGGTAAGTTTCGCCATTTCTGCATACTCTGTTAGTTTCTGTATCCAATCTTCTTTCGTCGGGACCTCTTCATCGTTCCACTTTGGAGCAAATGACATTTTTGCAGCTGTAGTCACATACATACATAAATTTCTATACTGTTTGGGTATTTCCAGTCCTATAATTCCCAAGAGAAAAGCTTCTGATTTTTTACTAATGTTATCTTAAACATCTTTTTCAATGCATTATATATCATTTCCCAGTAAGCTTTAACCTTATTACAAGACCACCACATGTGAAAAAGGTGCCTTCTTTCTCTTTACATTTCCAATACTTATTTGACTTTGATTATATTGCCAGTCTACTAGGTGTTAGGTACCATCTATATAGCATTTTAATATAATTTTCTCTTAAACCGTAACATGCTGTAAATTTTATATCTGTATTCCATAATTTTTCCCATGTTTCCATTTCTATATTATGTTATGACCAACATCTATTGCCCAGGGTATCATTGAAGATTTCACTTGCTCATCTTTTGTCTCCTATTCCAATAACTTCTTGTACATTTTAGACATCACTTTAACCTTACAATTTAACAGGTCTCACTCTAATTGTGATAGTTGTTCCCCAAACCTCCGCTCCATATCCTTTTTAAATATTTCATTCAAAGGATGATATTGTAACCATGTTGATTACATTCCTGGTAGATCCTTAAACTCTTTTAATTTTAATTCTCTGCCCTCCTCTCTTAATAAATTTCTATAAGTCGCCCGACTTTCCTTCATATTTTTCTTTCTCACCACCATGGATTCCAAAGGTGAAAGCCAAAGTGGTGTTTTAGTTTCCCATATTTTTTTATTTTTTTATATATATAATATTTATTGGTGTTTCAAAAAGTTAAAACAGAATGAAGAAGAAAAACAGAAAATACAAAATACAGGAAAAAAAATAAAAACAATTAAAAACAAATCCATCTTTCCATATCTTATCTATCATTTGCTTGTTTCCTTGACGTCCTCACACCTCCCTTTTTTGTATTCTAGTTCATTAGTTGTTTCAGCAAATCCTTTCCTTCATTATTTTTATCTTACTAATTTATCTTAATATATTATAACTTTACATTCTGACCTGTTATCAATCCATTTCATATTCTGTTATTCAATTTGCCTTACTTTATTTAACCTTATCTTACCGTAAAATACCTTAAAACTTAAAACTTAATACTTATTTATACATAGCTCCTTATATCATTTCTACTAAAGCCAGACAGTTTCATTCCAACATTTCCCCTAATATTCATTAATTTTACACTAGTTCCCAAAATAAAAGTTTTCCTTTATAAACTCTTCCAATTTTCATCCAACGTCCCTTCTTCCTGGTCTTGGGTTATGTCAGTCCTTACTGTCCATTCCATCTAGTCCATCAACCTGGTAGTCTTATGTCCGAGGCTCTTAAATCTCTTCCATGATCCTTCTGCAGATCTTCTTCTTGTTGTTCATACTTGCACTTTTCCTTATCTTTTGTTGATCTCTTTATTTATTTATTTCCTTTCTCATTGAGGAGTAGGTCTCTGGGGGATTTCAGCCCATAATTATCTCCATCTCCCCTCATCAGACCAGCCCATTCCCCACAGTCCCACTCCCCACAGTCATCAATATAATTCAAAAAATATTTAACAGTATATTTCAGAATCCCTCCAAAGTTAAGAGCCTCCTCAGCTCCAGACTCCCTCTGGGCCATTCCAAATTCAATCTTCCAAAACAGCGGCTTATGCTCCTGCAGGGCCTCGGATCTCTCCATTTGTATTGCTTGAGGTACCACCGCAACCTCCTCCATTATCATCTGCCCTTGCATTTGCCCAGTCGAACCAGTTTCCTGAGTTGGTCCCTGTATGATTTCTGTGTCCACATTCTGTTTGTCCACATTCACTGACTACAACAGTCATCAAATCCAACTTCTCATTCATCAAATCCATCTTCTCATGCAACTGCTCCAGCAAAGCGCTCGTCTTGCAAAAAGCAAGCACCAAGACTTCTTCCAAACACATTTTTATTCAAGGTCGCAGTCTGTTTCCATGATCTTAATCTCGCAGCTGTGAAGTCCCCAAGTAAACTGCAGCAACAATTTAACAAGCTCCCTCTAGAGGAGACAATTTCTATTCATGTCCATCTTTTTAAAGCATGTCCAACAAAAGAAAGTTACTTTCAATTTTCAATTTTCAAATATTTTGTTTCTTTAGAATGCAAAAGGCAACATTGGAATCAGTTTGTTTCTCTTTTTTAGCTATCTGTCAAAAGGTTCCATTCACAGTCAATGGACATCTCCAACAATTTCTGTCTCTGACCCCCATTCCCAGGTTTGAGACGGTGGAAACTTATTTTTCTTTACTCCCTCTCCTGCAGGCTTAAACAGTCAAATTTCCCCCCTTTTCTCCTGCTTCTCCAAGGGTTTTTTAGTGGTTATAAATGAAGGAAATTTCGCCCTTTACAAAACAACTTTCCAGGCTATTAGCTTACAAGGTTTTTGCTTCAGTCTGTTTACAAAAAGCGGAAGGCGGACTTCCTGTTTTGAACCTTCTTGCTTCGGTGCCAAATTAGGATATTTCTTGATCCAATTTTCCGTTTCTACTCACGGGTACTTGTTTAGAGTCCAATTGTCGACAGGAAAAAGTCAGCGCTCTCCGGCAATGGCTATGCGGCTTCCCTCTGTGAAAATAGCAATCAGTTCGCAGCACCGTGCCGCTCACCCTACTTCGCTCCGGAGCCCCAAAATGGGGTTCCCCGCGAGTAGGGGAGGCGCTCCTGGTGCTCTGCCAAACCCCACATTCCCAGGCTTCCTCCACCTGGGATTTCTAGTGGGTTCCCACCCTCGCCGCGGCGGGAAGACCCAGTTTCCACGGAGCCAGCTCCTCCGGTCGGAGGAACTCCGCCATTCGCCGATGGCGCTAACCCGGAAGTCAGTTTCCCATAATTTTTTATATATGTCCCATATTCTATAGATTTTTTCCCTAACTATATGGTTTGTAAAACCTTTATGTGCTTTCACCTTTTCATACCACAGAGAAGTGTGCCAACCAAAAATATTATCATGACCTTCCAAATCTAAAATATGTGGACTCTTCAATAGCAACCATGCCATCAACCTGCACAGACAAGATGCTTTATAATATGGTCTCATATCTGGCAGGAAGAAACCTGCTCTATCTTTCATGTCTCTCAGTATTTTATATTTTAATCTCAGTTTTTCCCCTTGCCAGATATATTTAGAAATATCTTTTTGCCATTTGTTGAAGCAATCTGTTTTGCCAATCACCAGAATTGATTGGAAAAAAAATAACATTCTTTTTTTAAAAAAATATTTTTTTTAATTGATTTTCTTTTCTCATAACAAATATTCAATATCATCATTTAACATCCATTTTCTATTCCCCCCCTCCCTTTGACTTCCTTCAACTTCCATTTCTGGTTTATTACACCAAATGTTACATTCTGATGCTTATACATAATGTTCTGTTATCACTAATTATGTTTCTTGTTCTCTGTAAATAAAGTTGTAAATGTTTATTTAAATCTTGCCAACAAGTCCATTTTTGTTGTTTTTTCTGCAAGTATGTTGTAAATAAACAAAAATAACATTCTTGGTAATTCATTCACCTTTATGGTCGACACTCTGCCCAGCAAAGAAAGTTTCATTCTACCCCATATTTGCAAATTTCTTTTAATATCCTCCCAGGTTTTCAAATAGTTATCTTTATAAAGATGTATATTCTTTACTGTTAATGATACACCTAAATAGTTACTCCCCCCCCCGAGCTTTAGACCTGATATATTTTGTAATTCTTTTTACTCTCATCATTCATATTTTTTACCAGGAGCTTGGTTTTATCTTTGTTAATTTTAAGACCTGATTAATACATGCACACACACACACTTTTGGAATTGACTTTATTGGTTCTTCTACAGATATCACCATGTCATCTGCAAATGCTTTTAATTTGCATTGTCTCTGCCTACCCTTATTCCTTTAATTCCAAGAGAATGTCTGACACCGCTGGACCCTCCAGAACCCGAACAAAAACCTTTGGGCTTGTTGAGAGAAGGTGTGTTGCCCTCGCTGCCTTCCCGTCTCCTCACAGCAAGTGGGTCGCTCAGCACAAGCAATCTCCACCATCTGCCATTGCCCACAGCAGACCTGGAAGTCCAGACCTCAGTTTGCCTTTAGACTGGTTTTTGCCTTTGCCTTTGCCTTTGTCTGGGGTGGTTGCCCAGAACCTAGACTCACCAAATTCTAGAGTTGGAAGGGATCCAAAGGGTCATCCAGTCCAACCCCCAACAAGGCAGGAATCACAACTTAGCTTGGTTGCCTTTGAGGCACAATAACTGTACTCCGAGCACAAGAGGGGGTGCAGAGAGGGTGCAACTTGCCTATGCGGGATGTTTGGGATGACACCCTCTTGTGCCTCTGCATGGTTTGAGCCCTCACACGTTCCTTGAAGGCCTGAGTAGAACTAAGAATGAATCCCTCTCCCAGCAGCTCATGACAGGGATGCTGTCAGCATATAGCTCACTTTCTGACGCAGGAGCAGCATGTTAATGTTAAAAATGAAAGCCAATATTCTTGCCTTGCTGGAAGTATGTGAAAGCCTCTCTCTCTCTCTCTCTCTCTCTCTCTCTGTGTGTGTGTGTGTGTGTGTGTTGGGAAAGAGGTTGCACCTGCAATTTATACAAATTTGTTAACAAATTTGGATTTAATCAGGAGTGAGTTTTTGTTGGTATCCATCTGTCTCGGAAGATAGTGGAGGAGGGTGCCTTTGGGGGTGAAGTTTTTGGAGTGTTGTAATGCAGGTGGACGCAGGTGGCGCTGTGGGTTAAAGCCTCAGCGCCTAGGGCTTGCCGATCGAAAGGTCAGCAGTTCGAATCCCTGCGGCAGGGTGCGCTCCCGCTGCTCGGTCCCAGCGCCTGCCAACCTAGCAGTTAGAAAGCACCTCCGGGTGCAAGTAGATAAATAGGGACCGCTTACCAGCGGGAAGGTAAACGGCGTTTCCGTGTGCGGCTCTGGCTCGCCAGAGCAGCGATGTCACGCTGGCCACGTGACCCGGAAGTGTCTCCGGACAGCGCTGGCCCCTGGCCTCTTGAGTGAGATGGGCGCACAACCCCAGAGTCTGTCAAGACTGGCCCGTACGGGCAGGGGTACCTTTACCTTTACCTTTAACACCTCCTGTGGCTGCAGAGACCAAAGCAGGAGAGACATGTTTTGTTGCAGCTGAGGCAAAGGAAGTTGTCCAGTTGCGCTGCTGCAGATGCACCAGGGCCTTTCTTCTCTCTGCACTCCTCCAGCGGTCATTCCTCCTCTGGTCACTGCTGTGGACACACATCCTGACTGATGGCCTCCAGGTGTTGTGAATGTTTTGTCTATCATTTTTGTCACCAGCCCAGGGCCCATGGGTGCAATGGTGGCCTTAAACATTTCTCCAGGTTCCTGTGTGAAGGTTCATTACTTTTCCACCTCTTCAAAAGTAGCAGAGATGGAGGAGGACGCTCTTCCCCGCTTCCTCTTTCCGTGCTCTGTGCTTTCAAGGCTCGGTTTGGCAGGCAGCCTCTTCCTCTTTTGTGTGAGGGTTGGTGTCAGATTTAGTAAAAGGGATTCTCCTGAAACAATGTAATTTTCCATGGGTTCTTTCACCACAATCTCCATTGAAGCACAGATCAAATGAAGCTTTTTTGAAATAACAGACAAGTTTAGGAGGCTACAAAAATGCTTTGGGCATCACAGTGGGGCATCTATTTTTTAAAAAAATGAAGTGAAAAAATGGAGGTCAGGAAAGCTTCAAATAATCTTTTGGTATCAGTAGGGAACCTATGGGTAGCAATTTTTTTTTTTAAAAAAATGTGTCATTTTAAGAAAACAGACTTAAAATAGATTTAAAAAAATATATATTTGGGGGACCCATAGAAACAGTGGGGGTCTGAGGACTATAAAGCAAGAGAGTGGCCTGAGAGAGGGAGGGAGGGAGGGAGGGAGGAGGGATGCCGCACAAGGGCAAGGCAAGGTTGTGGTTCCCATGGCATTCTCATCCACGTTCCAAATATGCCCATGGACCAAAGGCACCTAGGAGAGGGTGAATCTGTCAACTCAGGTTTCTTGTTTTCCCAGCCTTCAGCATACCATGTTTCTGCAAAGTTCTCATGAAAATTTGTCACATTTTTCCAAGCTACTTGGGCCTAATTCAATGCATTTTTGTATGTTTTCACTAATAATGTGGATTTTACAACCCTTTCCCGTAATATAGGCATTTTCTCTTTTTTTCTTTCAATTTTTTTATTTGCATTTTCAAAAACAGGAACAGAGAGCATATTTAGCCCCCTCCCCTCCCCTCCCTCTGTCCCACTTGCAACTTTGTACCCAATATAGCATGTATACATATACCATATGACTTCCTTTCCACAGTTTTCCTGGAAAAATATATGCATTTTCTACACATTTTTGGTGGATAAATGGAAATTTTGGAGGGTAGCTGTATTTCAGTTCAGGAAGTGCGTACTGTATAGTGCAAATTACGAACCCACTCCCACCAGTCCTTAGCACGCCCTGTCTTAAAGTAGTCCCTAATTAGCACTTGGAATTTTACAAAATATATTTTTTTTCAATAGATTTTTATTGAGATTTTAAAGGTTACAAAAAGAAAAAATACAAGAACAAAGAAAAAAAGGAACAAAACACACACAAAAAGATGCAGATAATTAAAAAAAAAAACCAATCCTTTACATAACTTTCTTTACTTTGCTTATTTCCTTGACCTCCTCACACCTCCCTTTTTTGTATTCTAATTCAATTAGATATTTCAGCAAATCCTTTCCATCTTTATTTTTATCCTAATGATTTATCTTAATATACTATAATTTTACATTCTGTTCTTTCACCAATTAACAATCCAGTTTTACTTAATCCTTTATATCATTTCTGCTAAAACCACATTACTTCATTCCAACATCCTTCTAACATTCCTTAATTTTACAATGTTTCTGTAGATAAACTTTAAATTTCTTCCAATCTTCTTCCACCAACTCTTCTCTTTGGTCTTGGATTCTGCCAGTCATTTCCGCCAGTTCCATATAGTCCATCACCTTCATCTGCCATTCTTCCCGGGTGGGTAAATCTTGTGTCTTCCAGTACTTTGCAATACGTATTCTTGCTGTTGCTGTTGCATACATAAAGAAAGTTCTATCCTTCTTTGACACCAATTGGCCGATCATGCCCAGGAGAAAGGCCTCTGGTTTCTTCTGAAAGGTATATTTAAATACCTTTTTCATTTCATTATAAACCATCTCGCAGAAAGTCTTAATCCTTGGGCATGTCCACCAAAGGTGAAAGAATGTACCTTCAATCTCTTTACACTTCCAACATTTATTATCGGGCAAATGATAAATTTTTGCAAGCTTGACTGGCGTCATGTACCACCTGTAGATCATTTTCATTATATTTTCTCTTAAGGCATTACATGCCATAAACTTCATACCTGTGGTCCATAACTGTTCCCAGTCAGCCATCATAATGTTATGTCCAACATCTTGTGCCCATTTAATCATAGCAGATTTCACCGTTTCATCCTGAGTATTCCATTTCAACAGCAAGTTATACATTCTTGACAAATTCTTAGTTTTAGGGTCTAACAGTTCTATTTCCAATTTTGATTTTTCCACCTGAAAGCCAATTTTCTTATCCAAATTATAAGCCTCCATTATTTGGTAATAATGAAGCCAATCTCGCACTTTGTTTTTTAGTTTTTCAAAACTCTGCAGTTTTAATCTGTGTCCTTCTTGTTCCAAAATTTCCCAATATTTCAGCCAATTGGCCAATATTGAGCTTTTTCTGAGCCTTTGCTTCCTGAAAGGAAGGCAAATGCTTCTCTTACAGCTGTGGATGGTCCCCAAAACAGGAAACTCACCTGCAGACTTGGATTTTGCAGGAACTCATGTTTGCCTTCACTGGTGCTCTGTTTATATCTTTGCAAATAAAGTTAATCTTAGAAGGAAGGAAGAAATAATCATGTGCCCAGCCCTCTCTGATTCAAAGGAAGTGCTACCCCTGGAACACCTAACTGCTGTCATGAAACTGACGAGTGCATGAAACCCTATTTCTTTGGGAGCAGCAGTAACAACTGAGAAAGGAGGTTTCTAGAACACCCACACCTCTCGCTTCTCTCTCAAAATACATGGACTTCCAAGAAGCAGCCATGCTGATCTTGTCCCTTTCTCTCACTCATCTTCAGTCTCAGCAAGAAATCCACAAAGAGCAACAGTTTCTGTCCACTGTTTTGTTAACTGACATGGGAAACAAAGGACAGTAGCATAGCAGTCCTGAAAATCTAGACAACTCAAAGAAAAACTTCTCGGAGGAAATCCTGGAGGGAGAGGAGGGCTGAAGGTCATGGCTAGTCTCAAAGCTAGTCTAACTGCACACCATGCAGCAAGATGAGTCAGGTGCCCAGTTCCAGCTCTGGCCTGTATGAGGAGTTCATACGCTGCACAATTTCTGCCCTTAGAAAAACAGCATGTTGGGCTTTAGCATGTTGGGCTAGATCCAAAAGCTCCTCCTTGTCATTCTAGGTTTTCCATGTGCAAGAAATCATTATTCATTGAAGCAGCATAGAGGAAGCATCTGTCATGTGAGTTCCCACCAGCCGTCTAAAGGGGCACACAAGCACAAGTTGATCCATTTGGTGAAAACTAATCCAGGGATTCATTGAACCCCAACAAGACAGAATGATCAGAAGGCCAGCATCTTGCCAGCTTTGGCATTTCCCACCCTGAAACTCCAGCATTTATTGGCAGGTGAGCTATTTTTCTCCCAGGATTTATTCACAGCAAACTGGACTGCCCTAACCAAAGCTACTATACACATAATATAGAGAGAAAATGAGTGTTGGCTTGGGCTGCTCCCGGCATGCCATGGCCTTTAGGACCTTGTGGCTGGCAGGCTAATTCAGGTCATTCTCTTAAGTCAAATGGCTGGCTTTGCTCTGCGCTGCCCCTTAGGCAGTGAGGAAGAAAGTGACTACAGAGTGATGGCCAGACAACCCTGGGATGGGAGACCAGCAAATTCGGGAGCAGGGAGTTTCACATAGTCCTTATTGGCAGCAGCACAGTGAGGAGACTGGCTTCCGCTGCAAGAGAGGAGAGTCACCAACCTGCTTTGTTCCTGGTTCAAAATCTCAAGACTCTGTGTTGCAGGAAGTCACCCTGTCTCATCACCCTAAATCCCTTATTTCTCACTGCCTGAGCACGTGCAGAGTGCTGTGGCGTCAAACAACTGTTTGCAGTGTTGGAGGCATTTTTGCTGAGGCTCTGAACTTTGCTGTGAGAGGCAGAGAAGACAGAGCATATGGGAATGAACTGAGAGCCATGTGGGAGCCCCTCTGGGAAGTGGAGACATGAGGTCCAGAGTTGAAAGCTGATGAGCGGAGTCGTGATGGTGTAACATGTGAGTGGTCTTCCTCTGGAATGACTAAATGACCGCAACTTCTTATTTGGCTGTCACTCGTAGCCAAGTAGAATCATAGAATCATAGAATCATAGAGTTGGAAGAGACCACAAGGGCCATCGAGTCCAACCCCCTGCCAAGCAGGAAACACGATCAGAGCACTCCTGACATATGGTTGTCAAGCCTCTGCTTAAAGACCTCCAAAGAAGGAGACTCCACCACACAGTAAGATTGTCTTCCATAAACACGGTTTTAACAATGAGCCCATAAGTGACTGTGGAGGCTAATTCTGGATCCACACATCCTTCCACAGTGGGGACATAGGTTTCCGGGAGGGAGTTGATCATGGTGTGGATTTGCCAAGTGTGCCTTCCTCTTAGCACGTTTCTCCCTTGCATCCTGAGTTTGAGTGTCTTCAAAGCCCATGACACCTTTGGTAAAGGCTGTTCTCCAACTGGAGCGCTCGCAAGCCAGTGTTTCCCAGTTGTCAGTGTTTATACTGCATTTTTCTTAGATTTGCCTTGAGACAGTCTTTAAACCTCTTTCGCTGACCACCAGCATTATGCTTTCCAATTTTAAGTTCGGAATAGAGTAGTTGCTTTGGAAGATGATCATCAGGCATCCGCGCAACATGACCAGTCCAACAAAATTGATGTTGAAGAATCATTGCTTCAACACTGGTGATCTTGAACCTTCTGGTCTGTCACAGACCAAGAGGGAGCGGGATTTAGCCCTTTGGGGAAAATCCATATTCTGCAGAGAAAGTGGGGGTTATGCAAAGGCGCTGCAGACCTCCGTAAAGCCCAAAAGGACACAGCATCCTCAAGCAGCCTCTCCACCGCCCGGATCGCTCCTTAAAGGAGCGGAGAAGATCGGCAAGATTGAGGCGCGGATGCTAAGGAGCCATTTTCTAACTCTCCAACAAAAGAAAACCGAGTCCAGATTTGGAAGAAAGGACTTATAATTTGGAATTCAATTGGAATGATTTGGAAGACAGCGAGGTGAAAATAATAATAATATAATAATAATTTATTATTTATACCCCGCCCATCTGGCTTGGTTTCCCCAGCCACTCTGGGCGGCTTCCAACAAAACACTAAAATACAATGACCTATTAAAAATTAAGAGCTTCCCAAAACAGGGCTGCCTTCAGATGTCTTCTAAAAGTTTGGTAGTCATTTTTCTCTTTGACATCTGGTGAGAGGGCATTCCACAGGGTGGGTGCCACTACCAAGAAGGCCCTCTGCCTGGTTCCCTGTAACTTGGCTTCTCGCAGTGGGGGAACCGCCAGAAGGCCCTTGGAGCTGGACCTCAGTGTCCGGGCAGAACGATGGAGGTGGAAACACTCCTTCAGGTTTACTGGACTGAGGCCATTTAGGGCTTTAAAGGTCAGCACCAACACTTTGAATTGTGCTTGGAAATGTGCTGGGAGCCAGTGTAGGTCTTTCAAGACCGGTATTATATGGTCTCAGCGGCCGCTCCCAGTCACCAGTCTAGCTGCCACATTCTGGATTAGTTGTAGTTTCTGGATCACCTTCAAAGGTAGCCCCACATAGAGCGCACTGCAGTAGTCCAAACAAGAGATAACCAGAGCATGCACCACTCTGGTGAGACAGTCCATGGGCAGATAGGGTCTCAGCCTGTGTACCAGATGGAGCTGATAAACAGCTGCCCTGGACACAGAATTGACCTGTGCCTCCATAGACAGCTGTGAGTCCAGAATGACTCCCAGGCTGTGCACCTGGTCCTTCAGGGGCACAGTTACCCCATTCAGGACCAGGGAGTCCTCCACACTTGCCCGCCTCCTGTCCCCCCAAATCAGTACTTCTGTCTCGTCAGGATTCAACCTCAATCTGTTAGTCGCCATCCATCCTCCAACCGCCACCAGACACTCACACAGGACCTTCACTGCCTTCACTGGTTCCAATTTGAAAGAGAGGTAGAGCTGGGTATCATCTGCATACTGATGAACACCCAGCTCAAATCCCCTGATGATCTCTCCCAGTAGCTGCATGTAGATGTTGAAAAGCATGGGGGAGAGGACAGAACCCTGAGGCACCCCACAAGTGAGAGCCCAGGGGTCTGAACACTAATCCACCACCACCACTTTCTGAACACGGCCCAGGAGGAAGGAGCGGAACCACTGCATAACAGTACCCCCAGCTCCCAGCCCCTCTAGACGGTCCAGAAGGATGTTATGGTTGATGGTGTCAAAAGCCGCTGAGAGATCCAGCAGAACTAGGAAACAGCTCTCACCTTTGTCCCTAGCCCGCCGGAGATCATTGACCAGCGCGACCAAGGCAGTTTCAGTCCCATGATGAGGCCTGAATCCTGACTGGAAGGGATCCAAATGGTCCGCTTCTTTCAGGCATGCCTGGAGTCGTTCAGCAACCACCCGCTCAATCACCTTGCCCAAAAATGGTAGATTTGAGACTGGGTGATAGTTGGCCATATTGGCCACATCTAAAGATGGTTTTTTAAGAAAAAAGGAGATCAGCCTCGGATGTGGTGAGAATGAAAGTGCAGGACTATTCGGCAAAATGTAACGTAACATATCTATTTCCCTCTAATGGAGAATTTCATTTTGAACTATTGCAGTTGTCTGCTTTTATATTAATACATCTGGACTTATTTTACTGAGGGGGGGGAGCGAAACACCCCTCCAGTGACTTATATTTTCCCCCCTTTTTCCTCTCTTTTGGAGGAGTCTGGTCGGCAAGGGGAAGATTTTCCTGAATAGAGATTGTGTTGCCTTTTCAGCAGCTAAGGCTTAAATAATATTGTAAATACTGCTGCGTGTGATACAAAGTGATATGCCAGTTCTGAACTTTTTACTTTGAAAAAGACCCAGAAAATCTTTTGGGATCATCTGACTACCCATCTGGGAAGGAATTGCATAGAAGGGATACAATACCCAGCAGTTATTAATTGATAGAGTTGCCACAGTTTTGCTTTATTTTTATTATATTTGTCTCTGCCCCTGTAATTGGACCAGCAAGTGGCTGAAGCATTTGTTTACTGGATTTTTTTTCTTTTTTGGTTGCTGTTTCAACTCTGTGCCTGGTGTCGCCAGGATAATAATAATAATAATAATAATAATAATAATAATAATAATAATAATTTAATTTGTATCCTGCCCTCCTCGGCCAAAGCCGGGCTCAGAGCGGCTAACATCATATAAATAAGATGATATGCATAATACAAGTGATCAATCAATTAAGATACATCCCACAATTAATTCAAACAATTAAAATTAAAATTAAAACTGGATTTCGGCATCAGTGTCGGCCCTTATGGAAAGGTAACTGCCCAGGTAGGAGAAGTGATCAACATTTTCCAACGTTACACCATTGAGTTGGATTTGTGGCACTGTATAGGGGTTGTTTTGTACTTGTTGGTGCAGCACTTTGGCTTTTTGGATATTGGGTGATAGGCTAAGCTTTTCATAAGCTTCTGCAGAGATATTTAGGATGGTTTGGAGGTGATCCTCTGAGCGTGGACACACTACGTTGTCATCAGCATACTGAAACGCTATGACAGAAGTTATGGTAACCTTACTTTTTGCTTTCAACCTGCTCAGATAAAGAGCTTTCCATCTGTTCAATATATGATTTTTACCTGTTATGTAATGAGATGAATAGGATCCAAAAGGCAGCAGTCTGATTGGTCCTAGAACAATAGGATTCATAAATTCAGCAGTTTGATTGGTCCACAGGAGCCGCCCAATCCAGCTCCAGGTGGAAGGGAATCCACAGCCTGATTGGCCTACAGGAGAATCCCAGAATTAGCCAATCACGTCGGGCCCATTGTGTAAATAATGTATATAAAGCAGACATTCTGGGAGAACTTCCATTCCTCCTCACCACTATGAGCTGAATAAAGAGCATGAAATCCACTCTCGACTCCGATATATTTCACTACCCTAGTAGGGAGTTTCCCTTCGACAAAGTGTAGGATCATGGCAATGAAAATAATGAATAGAGTTGGGGCAATAACACAACTCTGTTTAACATCTGATCCCACTGTGAATGGTTCACTTTGAGAGCCATTGTTATCTGCGATTGTTGCTGTCATATTATCATGGAGGAGCTGAATGATGTTTACAAATTTATCTGGGCAGCCAGTTTTCAGAAGGACAGTCCACAGGGCATCACAATTCACAGTGTCGAAAGCCTTAATCGGGTCAATAAACACCATATACAGGGGTTGGTTTTGCTCTCTGCATTTTTCTTGAAGCTGTCAAGCAGTGAAAATCATGTCCACTGTCCCCCTAGAACATGGGTTGGCAAACTAAGGCCCAGGGGCCGGATCTGGCCCAGTCGCCTTCCAGCCCGCGGACAGTCTGGGAATCAGCGTGTTTTCACATGAGTAGAATGTGCCCTTTTATTTAAAATGCATCTCTGGGTTATTTGTGGGGCATAAGAACTCGTTCATATTTTTTTTCAAAGTATAGTCCAGCCCCCCACAAGGTCTGAGGGACAGTAGACCTGCCCCCTGCTGAAAAGGTTTGCTGACCTCTGCCCTAGAAGGCTGAAAACCATTTTGGGATTCAGGAAGGGTCACCTCGGATATTGTTAAGAGACAGTTTGCTAAGATCCTTGCAAGAATTTTGCCGGCCGCAGCTAATAGAGAGATGCCTCTATAGTTTCTGCAATCAGTTCTTCTGTCAACTTTTTAAAGGAGATTAATAATTTTGGCATCCCTAAAGTCTTCTGGGATCTCTTCTGTGTCCCAGATTTTTTCAGTTACAGATAGGTAGCCGTGTTGGTCTGCCATAGTCAAAACAAAATAAAAAAATTCCTTCCAGTAGCACCTTAAAGACCAACTAAGTTAGTTCTAGGTATGAGCTTTCGTGTGCATGCACACTTCTTCAGATACCGAAGTGTGCATGCACACGAAAGCTCATACCTAGAACTAACTTAGTTGGTCTTTAAGGTGCTACTGGAAGGAATTTTTTTATTTTGTCCAGATTTTTTCGATGAGCTTGTGAAGTTGTTGTGTTCCACTCACTTGGAAGAGTTCGGCAGGTCCGCTGGCTTTGTTTTTTTTTATTTGGCTGATAGCTGTACACAACTCTCCCAGATTTAGAGATACTGCAAGCTCATCTCTAACTTGGTTTTGTGGAATTTGTGAGAGGACCTCAGCATCTACGGGGGAGTTGCGGTTAAGGAAATGTTGGTAATGTTCTTTCCAGTACAGTGCAATAGTTTCTTTATCTTTTAGAAGTGTAGTACCGTCTGCTGAGCATAGGGGGCATATGACATGATTTATTGACCCATTGATGGTCTTTGTGGCTTTAAAGAAACTCTGTGCATCATGAGTGTTGGCTAAGTGCTGGATCTCTTGAGCTTTTTTTTACCCCCCAGGTGTTTTTTAGTTCTCTGGTTCTTCTTTGAACCTCAGCCTTAGTGTTGACATAGGTTTTTTTCTTAGTGGCACAGTTTCTATCTCTTTGCCAGATCTGAAAGGCCTTCCTTTTCTTGTCAATCATGCACTCAATCTCACTGTCATTCTCATCAAACCAGTCCTGATGTTTCTTGGTTTGGTATCCAATAGTTTGTTCACAGGCTGCAATAATGGATGCTTATAGCTTGGTCCGGTGTTCCTCAATGTTATCAGGGAATTCCAAAAGCAGATGGGCCTTAAGAGTCGTTTGGAAGCAATCCCACTTAATGGGAACTTGAAGGGCTTGAGTGTTCATTTTGTGCCTTGGTTTCCTTCCTTGAAGCCTATGTTTAGGTATAATCTTGATAGCCATCGTGGAGCGTATTATCAGTGATCTGTCCAGCAGTCGTCGGCGCTCGTCATAGCTCTGGTAAGGAGCACATCACGGCGATCTTATCACGGACAATAACATAGTCTAAGTGGTGCCAGTGGTTTGACCGAGGATGCCTCCATGAAGTTTTTAATTTATTTTTCTGTCCAAAGAGTGTGTTGGTAATAACAAGGTTGTGTGTTGCACATATCGTCAAAAGTAAGATTCCGTTCTGGTTGCTGTTGCCAATTCCTTCTTTCCCAATAGTCCCAGGCCACAGATTGAAATCTTGCCCAACTTTTGCATTAAAATCACCCAGGAGGATAATTTTATCTTCCTTAGGCGTCTCTGATAGGACGGTATCCAGCTGAGAGTAAAAAAATTCTTTAATGTCTTCATTGGCATCCAGTGTTGGTGCATAAGTGCTTATAATAGTAGCCTGTTGGTTTTTGGTGAGTTTTATTTGAAGGGTTGAGAGTCACTCATTTATGCCGGTAGGACTTCTGACACCAGCTTCACAAGATGGTTTTTGATAGTAAAGCCTACCCCATGTATTTGATGTTCTTGTTTAGATAGACCTTTCCAGAATAATGTGTAGCCTCCTTTTTCTTCCTTCAGTTGTCCCTCGCCTGCTCTTTGAGTCTCTTGAAGTGCTGCAACATCGATGTTAAAACGTTGCAGCTCTCTTGCAATGATGGCAGTTCTGTATTCAGGACGCCTGTTATCTGTGTTATCCGACAGTCCGTATATTCCATGTTCCAAAGTTCAATTGTCTTTTATGACCTCTGGGTGGTGACCCCACTGGGCATGATAATCCAGTCAGGAAAAAGGGAGGCAGACTATGTTCAGGGCACCTTTTCTAGCCCCTCCCCCTTTTTGGGGGTGAGGAGTGGATCCTAAAAAGGGCTGCTCAGTCATGGATACAGCTGCCGAGCTGCTCAACTGCCTCGTTCCTTGAGTCAGAACGACTGAATCTATATCCACCGCCCATGTGCCGGATCATGACTAGGGGCTTCCAGATTTCACGATCCTGACCCCGTTACCATTTGCCAATCGCAATGGGACTTTGGGGGGGTATTGATTGGGCGTTTGGAAGTCGCCTGTGTGTGAATTTGTTTTAAGTGTGTAGATCAGTGCACCCTGACCAACGCACAGTCTTCGCAGTAGGGCTCTGTTCCAATGGCATGAAGTAGTCACAACAAACTGGTAGATTCCTATCTGCTGCAGCCTTCATCCACCTTCACAGCCGTTTTAATATGTATCGCTTGTTATCATCCGCCTGTTCTGCTGTTGAGGACTTCTTGGATCATTCTTTGTCTAGCTCCTTCCCTTTGGCCTTACGTGACCCTGCTGGGAGTATGAGATTCCTGACGGCTTCGCTCACAAGGGTTATAGGAACATGCAAGCCCACTCACCACAACAGGTGATGATCCAGCAAGTGAGATGACCACAACTACCTGCAGATGTGATCTCAGAACCACTGGCAGTCATCTTTGAGAATTCCTGGAGAACAGGCGAAGTCCCGGCAGACTGGAGGAGGGCAAATGTTGTCCCTATTTTCAAAAAGGGGGAAAGAGAGGACCCAAATAATTACCGCCCAGTCCGTCTGACATCAATACCAGGGAAGATTCTGGAGCAGATCATTAAGGAAACAGTCTGTGAGCACCTAGAAAGGAATACTGTGATCACCAATAGTCAGCATGGATTTCTGAAAAATAAGTCATGTCAGACTAACCTGATCTTGTTTTTTGACAGAATTACAAGCCTGGTAGATGAAGGGAACGCAGTGGATGTAGTCTACCTTGATTTCAGCAAGGCATTTGACAAGGTGCCCCATGATATTCTTGTAAAGAAGCTGGTAAAATGCGGACTTGACTATGCTACCACTCAGTGGATTTGTAACTGGCTGACTGACCGAACCCAAAGGGTGCTCATCAATGGTTCCTCTTCATCCTGGAGAAGAGTGACTAGTGGGGTGCCACAGGGTTCTGTCTTGGGCCCGGTCTTATTCAACATCTTTATCAACGACTTGGATGATGGACTCAAGGGCATCCTGATCAAATTTGCAGATGACACCAAACTGGGAGGGGTGGCTAACACCCCGAGGATAGGATCACACTTCAAAACGACCTTGACAGATTAGAGAACTGGGCCAAAACAAACAAGATGAATTTTAATAGGGAGAAATGTAAAGTATTGCACTTGGGCAAAAAAAATGAGAGGCACAAATACAAGATGGGTGACACCTGGCTTGAGAGCAGTACATGTGAAAAGGATCTAGGAGTCTTGGTTGCCCACAAACTTGACATGAGCCAACAGTGTGACGCGGCAGCTAAAAAAGCCAATGCAATTCTGGGCTGCATCAATAGGAGTATAGCATCTAGATCAAGGGAAGTAATAGTGCCACTGTATTCTGCTCTGGTCAGACCTCACCTGGAGTACTGTGTCCAGTTCTGGGCACCACAGTTCAAGAAGGACACTGACAAACTGGAACGTGTCCGGAGGAGGGTAACCAAAATGGTCAAAGGCCTGGAAACGATGCCTTATGAGGAACGGCTAAGGGAGCTGGGCATGTTTAGCCTGGAGAAGAGGAGGTTAAGGGGTGATATGATAGCCATGTTCAAATATATAAAAGGATGTCACATAGAGGAGGGAGAAAGGTTGTTTTCTGCTGCTCCAGAGAAGCGGACACGGAGCAATGGTTCCAAACTACAAGAAAGAAGATTCCACCTAAACATTAGGAAGAACTTCCTGACAGTAAGAGCTGTTCGACAGTGGAATTAGCTGCCAAGGAGTGTGGTGGAGTCTCCTTCTTTGGAGGTCTTTAAGCAGAGGCTTGACAGCCATATGTCAGGAGTGCTCTGATGGTGTTTCCTGCTTGGCAGGGGGTGGGACTCGATGGCCCTTGTGGTCTCTTCCAACTCTATGATTCTATGATTCTACCTTGATTGGTGCATTAAGATGGAAATGTTTCTTCGCCGGGAAAGTTTGTGGGACATTGTAAGCAAGCCAAAACCAGAGGAGGTGAGCACCCGGCACCTGAAAGATGAAGAAAGATGAAGCGGGGTCTAACATTATCCTGTGTCTGGAAAACAGCTGGTTCATTTTAAAGGCATGGAGATGGCAAAGGAGTGCTGGAATGTGTTGCGAGATGTTTATGTACGCACCACTGCCAAGCCCAAGGTCAGGCTTACAAGGCAACTCTGCAGGAGGGTGAGAGTGTATCAGCCCATCAACAGAGGATGCAACAGCTGTTTGTGGAACTGGAAGAGCGTGGAACAGCTTTTACTGAATTGAATAAAGCCTACATTGTCCTGAACTTGCTACCTGAATCTTGGATGTTGTGGTGGTATCGTTAGAGGCTATGGATGTGGCTGACCTGACCCTGCGTTAGAGCAAGAACAGAAACATTAGCAGAGACAGCATGTGAAGCTGGTGGAGCATCGTGAAAGCCAAGTGGGGGCTGACCTGTGACTGCAAACTGCGGAGATCAGCTCTTGAAGGAGTCGGCGTGCCGAGGCAGCGAGGGAGAAGCCAGGGTGATTGTCATGTGACAGTGTTTTTGGTGTGACTTGATGCAGCACCTCAGGAGAGACTGTACTGGCTGGAGATGCTGGCCATAAAAAACATCCCCATTCAAAATAGAAGCAAATAATTTGTCTCATCTGTGGTGAAAGGGACAGTTAATGAAACCAGAGCTGCTGACAGATTCTGGCTGTTGGACTCTGCCTGTACTAAGCATTTAGTGAACCCCTGGGAATTATGTGTTTCTTAAGGCCTTTGCTGATTGTTCATGTGTGCCTGTGTGTGTGTGTGTGTGTGTGTGTGTACAGAAAATTTTTAACAACCAAATTATTAATCAATATATCCATTTACATTCCCCCTTTTTATCCCCTCCCCTCCCTCCCCCTCCAGGACATCCCTCAGCTCTCTCCGGTTTCTTTGCACATATTATCCTCTGCATATTGTACAATTGTACGTATCATTGCCTTATTTATCATATATTCAACAAATAAATTTGTGGATGTTTATTCAAAACCTGCCAAGGAGTCCAAATCATTTTGCTGTCTTTTTAAATAATTTGTGAAAAGTTCCCATTCTTCCTTGAAGTCACGATTGTCACACAATCTACGTCATCTTGGCCAGTTCCGCATAGCTCATCAGTTTTTCTTGCCACTGTTCTTTTGTTGGAATTTCCTCGTTCTTCCATCTTTGTGCTAACAAGACTCTTGCCGCTGTTGTAGCATACATAAATAAGGTTTTTATTTTTCTTGGCAAGTCTTGTCCCACAATCCCTAACAAAAATGCTTCTGTTTTTTTTTTTTTAACAAATGTCATTTTGAACATTTTTTTCAATTCATTATATATCATTTCCCCAAATTTTTTAACTTCTCTACATTCCCACCACATATGATAGAAAGTATCTTCTTTTTCTTTACATTTCCAACATATGTTTGACGCAGTTTTATACATTTTTGCTATTTGTACTGGTGTGATATACCATCTATACATCATTTTCGTATAGTTTTCTTTCAGCAGGGAACAGTCAGCAAATTTCAGATCTACTTTCCACAGCTTTTCCCAGTCCTCAAACTATATTGTGTCCTATATCTTGTGCGATGGTTCATGTGTTTTAATGCCAGGGTATGTGCCTTGTCTGAGGACACATTTAGAGAATGTTTTGCTAGTGGAAAATTTCCAGTATTGTCTGCTAAGTGTAGCATGCTTGACAAAAGATAATTACATTGTAATCTTTCCTAGCACAACTTGCTGGATTGAGAAGGATGGCATGGTATGTGCACAAGGTTATCGTGAGAACAACTTGTATATCATGCAGGATACAGCTGAGGTGAGCTCCACTTTAAAAATGCAAGTATCTGCTCAAACAATTCTAGCCAATAGGCCTCTCCACGACAGCTGCACCCATCTCCTACATCAGAGAATGGGGCATTCAAACTTTAGAAGTTTAGCAAAAAATGCCACAGCTCGGCACTGATTTTAATTTTTTAAATTTTTTCTGGGGTTGCAGCACTCATCTCGCTTTACAGGCTGTGGGAGCCAGCGTTTGTCCACAGACAGTTTTTCCGGGTCATGTGGCAGAGTCTGGGGGTCTGGGGGCAGAGGAGTTAATGTGTTACTGTGACTCAGACTATGGAAATAATGTATAGACAAGAAGGTCCCCTACTGGAATAGTAGTACAATTTGGATGGTCTCTGGTGGGTTGGAAATCCCGGAAACAGAGGTTGGTATCTGCATCTACATCCAAGGCAGAATATGCTGCTCTGTCTGAATTGAGCAATGAGCTTCCCTATTTTGTGCAGATTCTTACTAATATGAATGTAGAAGCCAAGCTACTTGTGACAGTTTATGAGGACAATCAGGCCTGTATATCCATGGCACAGTCTGAAGAATTTAAGTCTAGGACAAAACATGTGGACATAAAAGATAGACATGTTAAGGACAAGTGGCACAAGTATTAATGAAACTTGTCAAGCCAGAACATTGCTGACATAATGACAAAACCCATCAGCTTCGAAAGACACAAGGAAATAGTTGAAAAGTTGGGATTAGTGAAGCTAACTGTATAAACACTTCGCACATGCTCTGGTACAAGTTTTTTCCTAAACAGAATTAAGAAGGGGTGTTAGGTTCCTTTAATTGCTATTAAGGAAAATCTGTTGCACTTGCTTCTCTTCTCTTGCACCTGCAGGTCTTGTGATTACTGTTCAAAGGTCACTGACCTGGCAACTGTGTTCATTCTTGGGTCTATTAAGAGGGGCTGTACACTGCCGCTTTGCATTGCTGCAAAGAAGCTCTGCCAGTTTGATACTGAACTCTGTGCTGTATGTATGCTGTGAGTTGTGCTTCCTTTGCATTTGAAGCCTGCACCTTCTGCTAGGGGTCTAGGCTCAGTTCAGAAGGGCATAGGCTCAGTTCAGAAGGGACAGAAGACTCTGATCTGCAAGGGATGGCCATCCACACAAGGTCGGCACGCGGTCAGGGCGTAGGTGGTCTGTTTAAATTTTTATGCCATTGGCCAACCAACACTAATTAGACCCGGGAACAATTATTCTCAAATACATCAAGTGGGAGCCAATTCTGGATGTGCTTAATTTGAAGGCAGTACACAATTGCCCAAACAGCTGGAGATGAGTTCACTGGTCATTTTATTAATTTTCAGGACGGCAATATGAACGAGGAGTTAACATGATGAGGTTCAGATTCAGATCCAGCGTGAGTGCTTCATTATTTTCAGTATTCTTAGGGTGTGCCTCCAAGTAGACTGCCTCTTGGGAACGAAATTCATGCACGAAGACTTCCTTCACCTTTGTATTCTCCTCACTGCAATTTACCTCCAGCAGGGGCTCTTGGGGCTGACAGTAGACCCTGAGGATCAGTTCGTGCGGAGCCCTGGGCAGGGTGATGGTTCCCTCCAAAGAGAAGAGGTAGAGGCCATCGCAGTGGATTGGGATGGAGCGGTTTAGAACATTTATTTCCATTGTGCCATCCCTCTTTTTAATACCAATCGCTTTCTTATAGGCAATGGAGTCATCTGAAATGCAAGAAAACACAGGAAAAGCCACAAATGTGTTAGTCCCTAACCTACTAGTTTCTCTTACAAGAAAAGAAAATTGGAGGTGGATTGTAAAAGCAAGAGAACAGAAAATCTATAAAAGAAGGTAAAGAAGCAAGGGTCTTTGCCGAAGCTTTTGCATGAAGTAGGGCTTGTCCCTAAGCATACTGGGTGGGGCTGGCTCAAGACATTTGGGCATCTGAAGCCAACCACAAAATGGTGCCTCTCACCCACTTTCGATAGGTGGCGGGGTGTGTGTGTCTGTTTCCAAGGTGCTCAATCTCACTGTCCCTTAAGACTCTTGTTCTGCTGGTGGCTGTACAAAGCACAAGGATCTGGCAACACAACAGAGAAAGCGAACTTCTAGGAGCTGCCCTCATTGAAAGGACGAAACTAGAATCATTGAAAGGAGTTGAACTCGCTCTCATCTTCAAAAAAGTATGCAAGTTCCTGACTCTGCGCCTAATCCGTTTCTCATCTCTTTGGGGCCACGGGTCTTAACCAACAAGCATTTTCCCTACTGGTTGTTACCTGCCGTTGCTGTTTGCATTTCCAGACTCCTCAGTCTTACACACAAACTCTGTCAGCACCTGACATTTCAGCACTTGAAATTTCAGATCTCTGTCAAGAAAATGGTTGCCTCACTTAGGCCTCTGGGTAAAAACTGGCCAGTGTGGTGCAGTGCTTAAGAGCGGTAGACTCGTAATCTGGGGAACCAGGTTTGTGTCTCCGCTCCTCCACCTGCAGCTGCTGGGTGACCTTGGGCCAGTCACACTTCTTCGAAGTCTCTCAGCCCCACTCACCTCACAGAGTGTTTGTTGTGGGGGAGGAAGGGAAAGGAGAATGTGAGCCGCTTTGAGACTCCTGAAGGGGAGTGATAAAGCGGGATATCAAATCCAAACTCTTCTGTCAGAAGTTACCATATGTCTCAGCTCCAATCCCAGCTGGCATTTCCCTCCTGCCTCCTCCAACCTGTCCCCTGACCTCTTTCTCCATGCTTGTTGTTTTTCTCAGGGTGATCTAAAGGGGACAGGAGTCATTTCTCCACTCTGCCCCATTTTGGAAGGATTCTAAAGTTCCTAGGCTGTGCTGGAATCTCACACAAGGCCGGGCTCAGGGCAGCCTAAGAAAGCAGGCCTACCTTTGTGGATAAAATGCAGTCTGCTAACATTCAAAATTTGAGAGCTTGGCTCTTCAAGCCCTAACCCCAGATTCTTGAGTCACAGGGAACTTCAGGGAACTCAGCTGCTCCTTCCCTGCACTTAGCCCCCCTTCCTTGAATCCTTGAGTTTCTCTCTGTCCCACCATTTCCCAAATCTTGCTGTTCTTTCTGCCTTTCTGTTCTCATTACAGCATTTGCATTCCATTTCTCCCTGTTGCTCCTGAGCCTCCACTGCGCCTGCTGAACCCCTTGCACACACCCACACCCAATCCTGATAGAACAACAGTAATATTTTTCACTTCCATCTATCTCTACCTCTGTCTTAGAAACAAGAGAGTTTAAGCTGTTGGTCCAGGCAGATTGTTATTTTTGAACTACCTGCACCAAATATATTCAAACTAACCATTTTTGTTCTCTGTAGCCTTTTTGTGTGTTTGTTACCCACCATTTGCTTAAATGCTTTTTATTCTTCTGTATGTTTTGGAAACACTTTGTATACATCTTTTGCTGCTACAATTCTGTCTAAATCTGGGGGCTGACATTTGCATCTCCTTTTTGTGCTTTGTAACTTTGCAATGGCAGCTGAAGGGCAAAGTCTCCTCTCACACCCACTTCCATCTGGTGCAGCAGTCCTGCCCTGGAACCCAAGCAGGCGCCCAGCTAGGCATGGAGAAATCCATCTGTTTGGCTTCACCTCAGTTTCTCATCTTATGTTCAGTTCTCCACATTTCGGCATCAGTTTGGGAGTATTATTTTTTAAAGTCCTCATGAAAGTTCATCAGCATTCACATGCATGTTTCTTCTAGGCTGCACATGGCTGTATGCAATTTTGCCCGATACACATTTTTTGCAAACCATTTCCCTTGACATAATATATTTTATGTAATTATTTCCTAAATGTGCATTTTTAATTCACACACACATTCATCTAATATACAAATTTTTGTACATATTATTGGTCAGAGAGCCAGTTTAGAAAAATACAGTGGTACCTTGGGTTAAGAACTTAATTTGTTCTGGAGGGCTGTTCTTAACCTGAAACTGTTCTTAACCTGAAGCACCACTTTAGCTAATGGGGCCTCCTGCTGCCACTGTGCCGCCACCGCACAATTTCTGTTCTCATCCTGAAGCAAAATTCTTAACCCAAGGCAATATTTCTGGGTTAGTGGCGTCTGTAACCTGAAGCGTATGTAACCCAAGGTACCACTGTATCTGTTTTTTGGTCCACATATTGTTGGAGAAAGTGCAAATTCGGTAGGCTTGTGTTAAATGTCTTACTGATCTCCCCACCCCTGAGCATCCTTGGCTCCACCCAGAACACCTGCCATTAGCTGAACCAAAGGCTTTCCTCCTCCTGAAGGCTGCCAAGTGCAGCTTCAACGGGACCTTCATTCTACCTCTTATCTCTGCCCTGCTCAGGTATCAGGCTGTTTGCAGTAAAAGGGAACAGAGAAGAAACCAGTAGGAATTATTCTCCAACTGTTTCAACCTAAATTCATTCTCCTGCCTCTTTCACTGGAACAAGGTGGGAGGGAAGGAACAGGCAAACCCGAGTAGGAGAGGGTGGAGATGATTCTTCTCTTCCTGGTAAAGCCCATCTAGATCATTTTCCTGCCTGGATGTTGACTAGAGGAGCAAATGCAGAGCCCGGGAGAGAGTGTTCTTCTCCCTCATGCAGCCTGGTCAGAGAATATTCATTGCTGCTTCAGTTCCCTCTGGGCAAATTGGGTTGGAGGGAAGTCAAGATTGGAAGCATCAACTGGTCATGGGGGAGGAGAGAACAGTGCAACCCACCTCAAGCCTTTGGAATAGGGCGAAGGAGAAGCAGGAGGAGGAGGAGGAGGAGGAGGAGGAGAAGGAGAACTCACACTTGATGTAGATCCATTGTGCCTGTGGGTCTGGACTCTGAAACACAACAAAACATGAGGTTATGAAAGGTGCCTACAAGCTCCAGATGGAAATGCAGACATGATGGGACACCAGGGAACCAACATTATGGGGCCTTTTGCATGGGAAGTTTTAAGAGGTCTCAACTGCAGTCCTTTAGTACAACTATTTCCCGCAAGCTACAGAACTCCAGAGCACTGCCTGTGCAGATCCACTGCAGGTGCAACTCCTAGGGGCTAAGGTCCCTTCACCCCCCAAAAAAAAAAACTATATGAGGATGCTGGGGGCCCCTAAAGTTGATGAACGTTGTCATTCAAATGGTGTGCATGCACTGCATCATGTGAGCAGGGTGGGGCTTATCTCTCCCCCCCCTAATATTTTATCCAAGTTGGCACCCCGATTCACTGCCTCCCCCCCCCCCACGAGAGATGCTGGGAACATTGGCCTCTTCAGAGGCGGTGCACAGCACTGGGAGAGTGGAGTGCTACTAGAGAGTAAAACCTCTGTGGGCTGCAAGGTATCTACTTCTGTGTGTTTGTTTGTGTTCAGTGGCAGAAAGGGGAAAGCTGAGCTCTTAGTAAACACCAGAGGGGTCAAGAATGATGGCCACAGGATAGTTAATATTTTGCAGGCTTGGGGATTAGAGCAGTTGGTGGCATCTCATGCATAGCACCCCCCCCCCCCAGCACAAGCCTGTACAGTAACTTCACTTTGAAGACATCACATATACAGTAGCTCCAAAATAGCCATGTTGCTATCCAGTATTATTTCCTGCCTTTGTTTTAGTTATATAACTGGATTCACATGCCCATAACATAGACTGCGGTATTATTAAAATTTTCTCTCTCCCTGTGTGTGTGTATGTGTATCTAATATATATCTGCCATGTGTCTGATGAAATGAGTTTTAGACTGAAACAGTTTATACTACAATAGATCTGTTAGGGTTGTGTCTAAGGAACTCATATTTGGAGTAGAACCATTGAAATCACTTGACAAGTCATTTAGTTGAGTAGAATCTATTGGAGCTGTATCTTCCTGGCAGCACACGACAGAACCATGAGACAGGTGTAAAATATACTCATGCAAGAGTTTTTACAACCTTACAAACGCAAAGCATGTGGGTGTTCTCTTTTGAAGGCAAATTCAAACTGCAACTTCTCCTCCTTTTGTAGTCATCACCAGCTGTACCTAATCTGCCTAGAAAACCACACCCAGAACTCACAGAAACAGTTACAATCATCTTTCCTGTTTCTTTGCAGAATGACTCCTAACAGAATCCTTACAGCACAATCCTAACCATGTCTACTCAGGATTGAATCCTTTTGAATTCAGTGGGGCTTCCTCCCAAGTAAGCAGGGTTAGGATTTTAGTCTTTAAGTTAAAGGTAAAGATAAAGGGACCCCTGACCATTAGGTCCAGTCGTGGCCGACTCTGGGGTTGCGGCGCTCATCTCGCTTTATTGGCTGAGGGAGCCAGCGTACAGCTTCCGGGTCATGTGGCCAGCATGGCTAAGCCGCTTCTGGCAAACCAGAGTAGCACACGGAAACACCGTGTACCTTCCCGCTGGAGCAAGTAGGTATACTTGCACTTTGACGTGCTTTCGAACTGCTAGGTTGGCAGGAGCAGGGACCGAGCAACAGGAGCTCACCCCGTCACGGGGATTCGAACCGCCAACCTTCTGGTCGGCAAGTCCTAGGCTCTGTGGTTTAAACCACAGCGCCACCTTCATCCCTTAAGTGAGCATAAGGCTATTATTTAGACTGCAGCAGACTGGCACAGTCCCCCAAGTACAGTTTTCCAACTGTACTTCCAAGCATAAAGAGCAGCAACATCTTCCCTGGTTCTTTCTGTTAGAAAACACCTCCAGAAGGCTCTGGCACCCATTATGAATTTAAATATTAAACAAACACATTTGATTTAGATCAGGCACCCCCAACCTACCACCCTCCAGATGTTTAGGCCTACAACTTCCATGATCCCTAGCTAACAGGACCAGTGGTCAGGGATGATGGGAATTGTAGTCCAAAACATCTGGAGGGCTGAAGGTTGGGGATGCCCAATTTAGATGTTTTTAATATAAAAAGATCCCTAATGTTCTGAACCAATTACAAAGATGATTACAATTTCACAGCTTAAAAAAGAGAGCAAAGGACCAGGGTTTTCCCCTAAACAGCCCCCAAACGGCCAGTGCACTTTGGCATCTGCCTAGAGAGCTCTTGACATTTGTAAATGGGCCTCTTACTAGGGAAGAGGTGGGAGCAAGCGCTGGTCTCCCTTAGTCTGTAGGTGGTGCATGCAGCTGCTAGAGAGTTCTTGTGATCGGGATGCCTGGGGGTTTGGTTACCACTCTGTGTCCTCCTGCTCAGCCGCATATGGTGGTGGCAGATGCTCTTTGTGTTCTGCAAGCAACCAAACATACAGGTAGGTTGGAATGTTGTGGAAGTATCTAGAGGCAGAGAAAACCAGCCTTTATTTTGAATCCAAATGAAGGCAGAATGGAGGAAGGATTTTAGGCATCATTTTCAAGCTTGCTTTCATTTGCACGGTCCTGGTTTCAGGTGTCATTCACAGTGGGACTAATTAGGCTTAGTATATGTACAGAAAGCAAACCAAGTATGGATGGTGGTTACAGTATTCAAAAGGCAAAGCAGACACCTTCACAGCAACCTTGCAACCTTCTCGAGGACATTCCCACTTGGTATAGCTAGCATGCAACAACAGAGTGTCTCCAATCCCCGTTTCATCTTTTCTTCTTAAAACTATTGATAAATCCATGATGACAGTTTGTTTGCTCATTCCAATGATCTATATACTGTTTGCCAACATAATCTCTAAACCATGCACAGTAAGCTTACAAAAAACATCCACCAGACATACAGTGTTTTATCTTGAATTTTCATTCACTGGATACTCAAATGAAAAAGAATTTTAATAGATGGACAAGAATGAGAACTCGGTTATCAACTTTAAGACAGATTGTTGAGTTGCAAATGAAAATTATTCCAACCTGTTTGTACTTATTTCAGGTTCTCCCTATCCCCCTTCCTCCGATCACTGTGGCAAAAGCCAATAAAAGATTTGTTTTTCCAAGGTAAAATACTGTGATTATCCTTGAAGTTGTATTATAGAAAATATGGGTCTGAGAGGCCTGGCCACGGGTGGCTGCACTTTCATCAGGTAACATGTCTTCTGTTGGATCCCCATACCTGAGCACAGGCTACTAGAACTAGACCTCTTACAAAAATTGAAGTTCTGTTCCTTGGTATGGGGTGTGGTAAAGGTTTGGTTGCAGCTTTGTGTAAGGAACTAATAAGCGATACACAGGTTTGATATTGGGCATCAACGTTGTTTAGGAGGGAGATAGAGGAGAGAATATAGGTGATGATGGAATATGGCATGATCTGATCAGTCAGTGAAACCAATCTTGACCCATACAAGAGAAACCATGCTTTAATTGTATCATGGGTGGTACAAGACCCCAATGCAAACTATGGGCTATATCTGCCTCATATAACCAACATGCTTAGCTCTAGTTAATGCGTGGAGGGGTTAAGGCCATAGCGTAAGCTTAGTTAGGTCACACACCTTCACCTTGGGAAGAAGGGTTACCAAAGCCTTTGTTCTTTTTCCTTTCCTTCATGTGAACCAACTAGTAAAGATGTTTAAGCTGGATGCTCCAAGCATAGACCATGTGCTTTAGCAACATTTTTCTAAATGTTTAGAAACATTTTTTAAACTATGTTGTACTGCCTGTCTTTTCTCGCTGCTGTACGGAAAAGCACATGCATTTGACCTTTGAAGAGTTTGCAAGTAAACAATTTTTACTTGCTATGCTAAGGGGACGTGGGCAACTTTGGAAGAAAGCTAGGAGGAGGGATTTTAAAAGTCTAACAGCCTATATTTCCATGCTCTACTTCGATGCATATTTTGTGATTTTAAATCTCTGCTAGGGCTCTCTTGCCAGAGTACCAGGCCCCAGGAATTCTCTTTTTATACCTATTATTTTCCTTGCCAACCAGCACAAATGTTACAGATAGCATCTAACATGCTCCCCAACTGCTGGTGAGGCTGCTGGGGGAGCATACTTCCAAGTCTGGTGGGAGTACCTGCAGGTCCATACATTTTGGTCTCTGGTTTTTAATGAAATTGCAGCAATGTTCCCTGGGATACTCAAGAGTACGCAGCACCAGCACTGTTTTTTTCAAATGTTTACTGTAACAACTTCATGGTGAGTTCCGGCACCTTTTTTTTTTTTTAAAAAAAAAAAAGCACTGGCAATTCCTAAGGAGTTGATTCAATTCTCCCCTCTGGCTGCCTCCACTGGAGAGGCAGGGAGGAGGGGCTGTAGTTTCCAGGTTCTGGCGAGACCTTGTGGAGCTTTTGTGAGATCTCGCCGGAAGCCACAGCCACACAACCCTGGCAAGTGACCCTTGGGCAGCAGCGCTGGGGAGTGCGGGGGCACCTTCCTGTTTCACCTCAGGTGGCAAAATGGGCCACCCCTGCATGCGGGACCACATACAGTAACTGGCTGAAGACCTCTGTCCTTAAAAGTATATTGAAGCCAAGTTCTTAAGGGTCTTGTAAAATAATCCAAGAACCTTGAACTTGACCCAGAGGCATTTGGGCAGCACGGGCAAGCTTCCAGGGACTTAGGTGCTGTCTGTCTGACTCCACCACCCATCCAGTCTCCGCATTCTGCGCCAGTGGGAGCTTCCAGATCAGGCACAAAGGCAGCCCCACATCAAGGGGATGGAGCAATTCCTCTGACAGGAAAGGCTGCAGGCATCTGGGATTTTTTAGTTTAGAGAAAAGGCAAGTAAGAGGCGACAAGACAGAAGTTTATAAAATTAAACACGGTAAGGAGAGTGGATAGAGAAAAGCTTATCTTCCTCTCATACACATCCAGTGAAGCTGAATGTTGGACTATTTTGGACTCTGCTGGTCGTGTGCTCATGTCCCAGGAGGATATGGGTCACATCAACGTGACGGGAGACCGGAGTGATAAATCTCGGGCGACGCTGCATTGGGGGAAGACACAAGGCCTCAGGGTTATCTCCCAACAGGTTCTAATTAGAACTCCAGAATGTTGCTTTGATGAGTTTATTCCTGATGAGTTTACTCTAAGAAGCACTTTTGGTTAAGGAACTTTCTTAGCACATCAAAAGGCTAGTATTCATGAACTAGCGATAAAGTTCCCCACAATAAATCTAGAGCAGTGGTTCCCAATCTTTTTGGGCCATGCCCCACCTAAGCATCTCTAAAAACCTGACACACACACCGCCCCCCCCCCCCCCCCCCCGGTGACATATAATTTTTATTATTCAAAACCCCCTACTCACGTGGAGGAAGCCTAAAAGGCCATTAACTTGGTCTAACTCATTCTTGAATTGCCAACATTTTAAATAAAATTTAAATAACCACATGCTTAGTTTAAAACTAAATATTAAGGCATGATTTGACCTGTTTGATAAAAGCAAAAATATAGTACAGTTTACTGGTTCCAAATGGACAGCTGTATTCTCTACCAGAGGAGTTTATCATAGGAGGGAACTAATTAGCCGGTAGTTCAACCCTACTTCTGTTGACAAAACCCACACACTAGAATTATAAAGAACAAAAACTGCAAAGCTAAGACAGATGATCTTATTTCTTGGACCAGCCCATCATCATTCATCAGATTGTTACCTTTCTCTCATGGACCTTTATTTTGTTCCATGTATGGTTGCAGGTCTATCCATCAGGGTAGATCAGATATATTTTCCTCACCAATCTGACCATTAAATCAATTACAGGTTGATGAAGAAGTAGTGAAACGTTTGAGTGGATACAGTGTTAAACACTAGGCTGATTTAGAATGTGTCTCAATATGTATAAAATTTTTAGCTACATTTAAAAAAATTAAGTCACAGTTTGAAAGGCTCCTATTCCAAGACCGATTAAAATGGCTGAAATGAAACTTCCTGAGCCAAAAACAGTCAGGACTACTCTTAAATAACTTCACTGAGAGGAAAATAATTAGTGTGGTGTAATGCTGCTGTGGGGACGCAGGTGGCGCTGTGGGTTAAAGCCTCAGCGCCTAGGACTTGCCGATCGAAAGGTCGGCGGTTCGAATCCCTGCGGCGGGGTGCGCTCCCGCTGCTCGGTCCCAGCGCCTGCCAACCTAGCAGTTCGAAAGCACCTCTGGGTGCAAGTAGATAAATAGGGACCGCTTACCAGCGGGAAGGTAAACGGCGTTTCCGTGTGCGGCTCTGGCTCGCCAGAGCAGCGATGTCACGCTGGCCACGTGACCCGGAAGTGTCTCCGGACAGCGCTGGCCCCTGGCCTCTTAAGTGAGATGGGCGCACAACCCCAGAGTCTGTCAAGACTGGCCCGTACGGGCAGGGGTACCTTTCCCTTTACCTAATGCTGCTGTGACAGCAGAAACCACTATTGTAAATTCATTGTACTAGCATTTTGTGAAAAATTTTCCCCAGCACAGAAATAGTATCCTAAGCACATTTCAACTGGCATGGAGTTCACAAGCAGGGCAAACTGGACTCTCAAAGGATGTCAACATGCTAAGGTCCAACCGCCCCCTCATTGCAACTGTCTTTATTTTAGTATTTCCTGTTCTCCACAAACACTAATAAATAACAGCGATAAAGCCCTCTTCGCCCCAGCCTCTATGTTCAGAACTAGAAATTGGTTGCCCGCCCCCCCCCCAAGGTGCTTAGCAGTCCCTAGATGATCAGGACTATCACTTATTCGGGTCTCACTCCCACCCGTCTCCACCTCTCTTCACTTTTATTCCCTGTGATCTTCTAATCTGTGTGTGGCAAACCCAGCCCCACTTCCGCAGGCAAATACATTTCCAAATCTGGACCTCCCTTGTTGAATCTGGCCAAAATAAAAATGTGAGGTTTACTTGTGTTATTTTCCAGTGCTGGTATTTATCACTAAATTTTGGGAATGAGGGTGGCATTGCACTTTTTATTTAATGAACTTGGTAAGGTTTTTAAAAATAATTTACTGGCAAATTGCAGGGGATTGGACTAGAAGACCCATGGGGTCCCTGCCAACTCTACAATTCTATGGTTCTAAGACTTATTTTCCAATTGTTTCAGTGTGCCTTGATAAAGCCTAGCATTTTCTAACAAAATATAAACATGAGAATGGAATTTTAAAATTGTCCTTAAGATTGCCAAGCCTTGAGATTATCAGCCAATTTCAAAAATAAGTGGTATGAGATTTTTTTACATTTACTAGTTACAAATTCTGAGATTTACCAACAAATGATGGAAAACTAGGACAAAGTTTATCATTAGCCAAAGGCACTTGGCGATTTTTGAGGTATACTAATAACTGTTGAACACCAAGTGGAAATGATCATTACGTGCTCCTAGTATTTAAAACCACCCGTTTCTAACAACAGTTGATGTGAGAAATGGCTATAATATTTCTCTCTTAAGGAAGCAAAGCAATAAACCTGTCCTACATTGTTGGAGAATCTTGTAATTAAGGAGGGAAACAGTGTGGCTAAATATTTGAGTCAGAGGAAGAGCTCAAATAACTTGCCATTTACATTGTAACTTCTGCAAAGATAGATTTGCACATACCCTAACTCCACAGAAGCCCGCAGCTTTTTGTATGTGTTCCTTAGCATACATGCAGATGAACAGACCAAGGGACCATTTTAATAGCAGGCTTTCCAATACCAATCATGTGGTTTTAAAAGAGCCCTATTATATGAAAGCAACCCTATTATATGAAAAGTGTGTGCCTTTTTCTGATTCAGGAGAGCCTAAACATAAACAAGTCTGTGGACTTCAGGATGGGAAAGCCTCGTCTGTGTGACTCTGTCAGGAGAGTCATACCTGTAAGGTTCTTTTGCAGACTTACCCTAAGGTAGCACAAGCCAATGCAGATCAGGCAGGCAAGCAAGACCACCAGCTGTACAGCCACGGTCCCAAGCTGCATCCAGATTTGTCTGCTTCTTTTCCTGTCCTCCTCACACTTCTCAGCAGGTGCTTCTTCCAGTTTTCTGGCCTCCATCTCCACTTGTTCCTCCATGTGCAAAGCACAAAGGAAGAGAATCAACACTGAAGCCAGAGAGCTGTGAATTCCCAGGGACAGCTATTAAATAGCATTAAGAGATCATTTTAAGCCTTATATGCAAACAGAGGCGGGGAACTTCTTTATGACTAATATGAAATTTCCCTTGAATCTCACTCTCTCTCCTTCTGTGGGTGATTGTGGTGGTTGATATTTAAGATATCCCAATTCATTTTTAATAGACATTTAAGCTGATCCCCAGAGATTTATGGATCTCTGTTTTCCTGGCTGTGCCTCCCAAACGTGGAGCAAATATGTTGCTCAAAGGCCTGTCTGACCCCCTTTCTGAGTGTCTGGGTCAGAAGACGCACAAGGCAAATGTCACTCAGTGAACACAGTGCAACACAGTAAGCTAGAAATAGATGGGTTACAAATAAAATAAATAAAAGCAAAGTTTAGCTGGCATAGCTCAGTTGGTCTTAATCTCAGGGTTGTGAATTTGAGCCCATTAGGCAAAATATCCCTACACTGCAGGGGGTTGGACTAGATGACCCTCATGGTCCTTTCCAACTCTACTATTCTATGGTTCTAAATAAAAGATACTAGGCCAGCCCCTGGTATTAACCAGGTCTCTTTAGTACTGCCTCTTACTCCTGAAACCATACCCTTGATCTTTGGCTTCTCCCTTTCCTCCTCTAATCATGCATGCTCCCTCTAACCTTTACCCCTTAAATTCAAACAAGTTCTATAGCTGTGTACACACCATACACTTATAGTGTATACCCCCCAAAAGAATGGGAACTGTAGTTTGCTAACAGTGCTGGGAACTGTAGCTCTGTGGGGTATAAACTACAATTCCCATATTCTCATGAGAGCATAAACCTCCAGCAAGGCCAAATTCTTCAAGTAGAGGAGGTTATTTTTCATTTTTAAATGCCTTCAACAGTTTGATTTTTTTTTTCAATCAGAACAAGGTACCATTTTCATGTGGTTGTTTTATTTTAAAAAGTAATCTGTCCTAGTCCCATGAACACAGGGCAAATAACATAACATTGTTGTTGTTTAGTCGTGTCCGACTCTTCGTGACCCCATGGACCAGAGCACGCCGGGCACTCCTGTCTTCTACTGCCTCCCACAGTTTGGTCAAACTCATGTTGGTAGCTTCGAGAACACTGTCCAACCATCTCGTCCTCTGTTGTTCCCTTCTCCTTGTGCCCTCAATATTTCCCAGCATCAGGGTCTTTTCCAGGAGGTCTTCTCTTCTCAGGAGGTGGCCAAAGTCTTGGAGCCTCAGCTTCTGGATCTGTCTTTCCAGTGAGCACTCAGGGCTGATTTCCTTCAGATGGATAGGTTTGATCTTCTTGCCGTCCATGGGACTCTCAAGAGTCTGCTCCAGCCCCATAATTCAAAAGCATCAATTCTTCGGCAATCAGCCTTCTTTATGGTCCAGCAAGCCACTCCAGTATCCCTGCCAAAAAAACTGCATGGCAAAAACAACAGGCATATAAAACATAACATTACCTTTGATATAATCTAATAAGCAAGGAAGCATTTTGCTCACTTCTGAAGTCAAATGAAAAGTTCTTATTTCTAGGAGAGTTCCCAAGATGCCCCCTTGTGGCTCAGATCTATTTATTGACGGGTACAGCTTCAAGCCTGCCTTTTGCAGAAGGACTATGCATTTGTAAAATATTTCTCAGAACTGTATAAGGAAAGGAAAAAATCTGTAAAATAGATGCTGAAAAAGCCTTTGACAATGTGTCTTGGGAGTTCATGGAAAAAATTGCTTAAAGAAATTAATTTTGGACCTAAATTTTTAAATTGAAGCTACAAACATGAGTCTGACCAAACTGCGGGAGGCAGTGGAAGACAGGAGTGCCTGGCGTGATCTGGTCCATGGGGTCACCAAGAGTCGGACACGACTAAACGACTAAACAACAACAACAATTTTTTAAAAGGAATACAAGCAATATATTCATAACAAAATGCCAAGTTAATTGTAAATCAGGTGATAATGGATGAATGTAAGATACAAAAAGGAACTAAACAAGGATGCCCGCTATCACCGCTGTTGTTTATTCTGGTCCTGGAAGTACTTGCAAGAAATATAAGAGCAGATAAGGAGATCACAGGGTAAAAACTGGAAAAAGTGAATTTAAATTGAAAGCACATGCTGATGATTTAGTAATTACGGTGGAGGATCCAAAAAAATCTAATCCTAGAGTGATAGAAAAGATTCAAGAATTTGAAGAAGTGGCAGGATTTAAATTAAACAGAAATAAAACTAAGCTATTAGTAAAAAAATTGAAGAAAAGAAAAAAGAGTTGATACAAAGTATTGAGATGGAAGTTCATAAAAAAGTAAAATACTTAGGGATATGGTTAACAGCAAAAAATATAAATATCTACAAAGACAATTATGAAAAAGTGTGGTCTGAGATAAAAAGGAATTTAGAAATATGGAGCAGAATGAACCTTTCCCTACTAGGAAAAATAACAGCGATAAAAATGAATGTATTGCCAGAAATGTTCTTTCTGTTCCAGACAGTCCCAGTAATGGTGAAAGATGATTGCCTCAAAAAATGGCAGAAGGATATTTCAAAGTTTGTCGCGGGGGGGGGGGGGGAGGCAAAAGGCCAAGGATTAAACATAAGATACAGATATAAAAGAAAGAGGTGGGTTTGCCCTCCCAGACTTCAAATTGTATTACGAGGCCGCATGTTTGGTATGGATTAGGGACTGGATAAAACTAGAAAAGGAAGAAGCAGACTTCCGGTTGAGCCCGAACCCAGCGCAAGCGGGGATTTCTCCGTCTGAGGAATCCCGAGCTTTCCGAAGGGAAAAGGGGGTGCTACAGGGCGCAGTAGCCCCCGAAAATACTCGCTGGTGGATGTCCAGGAGTTCTGGTTCCCGCGGATGCCGAAACGCTGATCGTCCGGCTGTCAGGTAACTCCTTTTGGAGCGAAGAGAACGGCGGGCAGGGAAGCGGGCTGAAGGGAAGCCATTGCTACCTTCGGAAAGCGAAGCCCCGAGCTTGCAGGGAAAGTGCTCAATTCTCAAAATAAAAGAAATTCGGACCCTAATTGTTCAATTGAAAGGATTAATTTGGCTACGGAAGGACCCGGAGTAAGAAGTGAAAATTTATGGAGGTCAGCCGCCTCTGAAATCAGCTTTGACGCAGAACTGTAAGCAGAGCTGGAAACGGAAAGTAAGTTGCCGCTAGCGGCTTTGATCTCTCCCCCCCTGCGGAACTCCTTTAAATTCCTTTAAAAATAGCTTTGCAACAAAGTTAAAAGGGGGGGAAGAAAATTGGAACTGGGGAAGCCCTCGAAGATACAAATATAGAGTTGGGGAGTCTGTGCTTAACATATTTTTCACTTTCGGAGTATCTGCGCAATGAAGCTCTGGACTCCATTGTTACTATTTTTAACGGAAGTTTCTGCGGGTGAACTAAGAGAATTGAAAGTGATACATTGAATGCAATTCTAGCTGGACTATTTTTACTGTTCTCCCTTTTTTTTGAAGAAGGTTGGCAAATAGGCAGTTTATATACACTTTTATCATTTTGAAAAGAGACAATTTTGCTTTAATTTTGCTGGCTTTTGATTGGACCTTTCCTCTCCTTTGTGGATTTATAAACTGAGAAGCCCAAAGTCACGGACTGCCGGGGCAACAAAGAGCTGTCAAATTGCTGAAATGTTTTTAATTCTGAAAGTGCTACATTTGAGCGCTACAGTTTAGTTACAAACTGGGGAACTGTATCTTGCACATCTTCAAAGACTTTGTTTTAACATTGAGGAAGCTCTACAAACCAAAAGGAATTTGAAGGTTCTCTTTAAATCTGTCTTTAACTGCTGGGATTTTAATGGCGGAACAGTCCTTTCTTTCTGCTGAAGTACAAATGTACTCCCCCTAGAGGACTTTGGATTTATAATTTTCTGGGAACTGTATTTTGTTTTGACTCTTTGCTGCCTTGTTGTTTACTCTTTGGAACTGTCTTTCCCACGGGACTGTATACAATTTAACCTTGGCACGTAGTCAGGATTGGAATGAGTGGCACAGGGAAAGCAAGATTGGCTAAAACGAAAGCTAAACAACTAGTACAAACAACTTTGACTTCTCAGCCATGCAGATCTTCTGTCCCAGCTGTTCTAGTACAAGAAGAGGTAGTTGCGCAAACTGCACCAAAGGATATGGCATCTGGAGAATCTGAAACAGTTTTAAATCAAATTTTGGAACAACTGGCAATTTTAAATAAAAAGGCGGATGAGCATTCGTCCAAAATTGACCAAGCAACAGCCACTATTAGCAAACTGACTGATCAAGTTGCTCAACACACACAAGCAATTGGGAATATTCAGGAAGCAACTGTGGAAAACCGTAAATTGGCTGAGGAAGCCAATCAGAAAGCAGAGGCAGCCAATCAGAAAGTTGACGCATTAAAAGTGGAGGTAAAGCCCTTGTACAAACAGATCAAGGAACAGCAGGCCTACCTGGCTATGACGGAACTGAAGAATAGGGAAAATAATCTTAGGTTGAGAGCTATCCCAGAACTTGAACAGGAAGATCTGATTGGTTATTTGACATCAGAAATTACAAAGTTCTGGGGTATAGAAGAGGATAAGGACTTTAAAATTGTAACTGCTTTTAGATTGGGAAGAGTGGTGAGGAAGGACAGATCCAGAGACTGTCTGATCATCTTGAGATCTAAGCAAGAGAGAGATAAAATACTAGGCCTTCATTTTGGAAAATCACTTGTTATTCAAGGCATCAAGGCAGAAATCTACAAAGACATCCCGAAACAACTTTTGGACCTTAGAGATACTTATATAGAATTAACAAGACTACTGAGAAGCAACTCAATTCCCTTTAGGTGGGAGTTCCCTCAAGGACTATCCTTCAACTTCAAAGGAAAGAAAGTTAAAATCAAAACAGCAGAAGATCAACAAAAGTTTTTGAATGACCACGAAGAGGACCTACAGAAAGGAACAACAGGATCTTGGCCACCACCTCCACCTATACCTACACCTGCACCTACACCCTCGGGACCAGAGGACCAAAAGAAAGAGACGCCACCACAGGACTAACAGACTGATCCAGGATGTCTCTGCAGCTTCTTAGTTGGAATATAAATGGCGGAAATTCCCCAGAAAAAAGAAGAAGAATTTTTCATATATTGAAAAAAGAACAATTGGACATTATTTGCTTGCAGGAAACACATGTGACTAGGCTTCACAGAAAAGTGTTAATTAATAAAAGACTAGGCCAAGAATTTATTTCATCGGACAAAGTTAAGAAAAGAGGAGTGGTGATTTATGCAAAGGAGAGCCTGTCACCAAAACTCTTATTTAAAGACGAGCAAGGAAGAATTTTGGCAATTGAAATACAGGTCCAAGGAGAAAAGTTTTTAATATTAGGAATTTATGCGCCGAATGAGGGGAAATCAGAATTTTACAGGAAACTGCATGAGACAATTCTGGACTATCTGGACTATACCAACATCATTATGATGGGAGATATGAATGGAGTGGTCTCTACAAATATGGATAAGTCACAAAATCAAAATTTAACAAATGACGGCAGACTACCTAAAACTTTCTTTGAACTAACTGACAATATGGATTTGATTGATATATGGAGGACAAAGAACCCCTTAGGCAGAGAAGGAACTTTCTTTTCTGAAGCCCACCTGTCATGGACAAGAATCGACCAAATATGGATAACTAGGGGACTGGCACCTAAGACTAGAAAAGTGGAAATCTGCCCAAAAAACTGCTCCAACCATAATGCTATGAAAGTGGAAATGAGACTTATTCCAACCGGTTCCTTCAGATGGAAAATGAATGACACCCTATTAAGAGATCAGGAGATTGTCAAGAAGGCCCAAAAAACTTTAAAAGACTATTTTGAAATAAATTTGAATACTACGGTGGAAAAAAGAATAATCTGGGACGCAAGTAAAGCAGTTATGAGAGGGTTTTTGATACAACAGAACACAATAAAGAAAAGACTTTGGAATGAAAAAAAGGATAAGATTTTAGACAAGATAAGAGATGGTGAGAAAAAATTGAGATCAAAACCTAAATCACAGGAGGTTCTGAGAGAAATTAAATTTTACCAAGCACAATACGCTAAATTGATAAATCAAGAAGTTGAGTGGAAAATTAAACAGATGAAACAAAGATCATTTGAATCAGCGAATAAGTATGGGAAACTGCTTGCATGGCAGTTGAAAAAGAGACAAAAATTGAACACGGTTATCAATTTAGAGATTGAAGGGAGGAATATCCAGAAACCAGAGGAAATTAGAAAGTGCTTCCAGAGATATTTCAAACAACTTTATATGCAAGGGCCGCAGGAAGAGACTGAGATAGACCATTTCCTAAAAATTAATGGACTACCAAAATTATCCCAGGAAAAGAGAACAATCCTAAATGATAAAATAACGCAACAAGAAATTGAGGGTGCCATTCAGAATATGCAACTAGGCAAATCTCCAGGACCTGATGGTCTTACCTCCAAGTATTACAAGACGTTGAAAGATTTTTTGACACAACCACTAATGGAGGTCTGTAACCAGATCATGGAGGGGAAGAAGGCACCAGAATCGTGGAAAGAAGCTTTCATCACATTGATACCTAAAGTGGAATCTGAAAAGACTCAACTTAAGAACTACCGTCCCATCTCACTCCTAAATGTGGATTATAAAATCTTTGCGGATATTTTGGCAAGTAGATTTTAAAAAGTGCTAAATGAAGTAATTCATAAAGATCAGGCAGGCTTTCTTCCAGGTAGACATTTGTTTGATAATACTAGGAACATTATAGATATTTTGGAACTTTTGCAAACTAATATTAACACAAAAGCAGTGTTAATTTTTATTGATGCGGAGAAGGCCTTTGACAACATTTCTTGGAGGTTTATGAAGAAAAACTTGGAAGGGATGGGAGTGGGACGGGGGTTTGAAAATGGAATAGAGGCAATTTACTCAGAGCAAAAAGCTAAATTGATAGTCAACAATGTGGTGACAGAAGAGTTTAAAATTGAAAAAGGAACACGACAAGGTTGCCCCTTATCCCCTCTGTTATTTATTTCAGTCCTAGAGGTGCTTTTGAACATGATTAGGGAGGACCGGTTGGTGCAAGGAATACAGGTCGGAGTGAAACAGTATAAATTGAAAGCTTTTGCAGATGACTTGGTAATAACATTACAGGAGCCAGAATCTAGTACGAAAAGAGTTTTGGAACTGATATATGAGTTTGGTCGGGTGGCGGGATTCAAATTGAATAAGCAAAAAACTAAGGTTTTGGTAAAAAATCTGACATCTTTGGATGCAGAAAGGTTTCAGAATGAGACAGAGTTAAATGTGGTTTAAAAAGTGAAGTACCTAGGGGTTAATTTGACTGCTAAAAAATTTGAATTTATTTAAAGATAATTATGAAAAATGTTGGTCAGAAATTAAAAAGGATTTAGAAATTTGGTCAAGATTGAAACTTTCCTTGCTGGGTCGAATTGCAGCTATAAAGATGAATGTATTGCCAAAGATGTTGCTTTTGTTTCAAACTCTACAGATTGTGGACAGAGTGGAATGTTTTGGAAAATGGCAGAAAGATATTTCTAAGTTTATCTGGCAGGGCAAAAAGCCCCGAATAAAATTTAGAATATCAACTGATGCAAAAGAAAGAGGGGGGTTTGCCCTGCCAGATTTAAAGTTATATTATGAAGCTGCAGCTTTCTGCTGGATGAAAGATTGGTTACTTCTTGAGAACACTGATGTCCTAGATCTGGAAGGGTTTAACAATGCTTTTGGTTGGCATGAATACTTGTGGTACGACAAGGTAAAGATTCACAAAATGTTCAAAAACCATATTGTCAGAAAAGCAATATTTATTGTCTGGACAAAATATAAAAACTTACTAGAAAGTAAGACCCCGAGATGGCTATCACCAATGGAGGCTAAGGCCCGGAAAAGACTCAATATGGAGGCCTGTTGGCCGAAATATTGGGAAATAATAGAAAAAATTGGAGACAAATGGAGGTTGCAGAGCTTGGAGAAATTAAAGAATAAGGTGCAAGATTGGTTACACTACGCTCAAATTCAAGAGGTTTTTATATTGGATAAAAAGAGACAGAACTGTTGGAACCAAAGACTAAGGTACTTTCGAGAATGTATAACTTGCTGCTTAAATGGAACACACAGGATGAGACTGTTAAATCAGCCATGATAAAATGGGCTCAGGATATTGGGTATAACATTATGTTTGAGGACTGGGAAAGGTTATGGACCACCGGAATAAAATTCACGGCATGTAATGCCTTGAAGGAGAATATTATGAAAATGATATATAGGTGGTACATGACCCCAGTCAAGCTTGCAAAAATATATCACCTGTCTGATAATAAATGTTGGAAATGTAGAGAGGCTGAGGGGACATTCTTTCACCTCTGGTGGACATGCCCAAAAGTGAGGGTCTTCTGGGAAATGATCTATAATGAACTAAAAAAGGTATTTAAATATACCTTTGTTAAGAAACCAGAGGCCTTCCTCTTGGGCATTGTCGGCCAGAAAGTGTCAAAGAAGGACAGAAGTTTCTTTATGTATGCGACAACAGCAGCAAGAATACTTATTGCAAAGTATTGGAAGACACAAGACTTGCCCACACTGGAAGAGTGGCAGACGCAATTGATGGATTATATGGAATTGGCTGAAATGACTGGCAGAATCCGAGACTTGGGAGAAGAAACAACGGAAGAGGACTGGAAGAAGTTTAAGGACTATTTACAAAAACAATATAAGTTGTATGAATGTTAAGTATCTGCACGATTTAGAAAATCTCAGTTCCAGCAAATAGATTTTGTAAAATAGAAAATTAAGTTATAAGTAAGAAAAGGTCGAAATTTAAGGCAACAATATGTTTAAATTTAAGGTATGAGTAAATGATAAAAATTATCTTAAATTTAGAAGTATAATATTTGGAAAGTACAAAATAAGGTATGAAACAAGGTAATAATTTGCTGATATTTTTAATATAAATAATGCAGGGTAAAGGAGATGTGAGGAAGTCCAGTTAGTTATATATAAAAAAATTGTATTGAATAGTTGGTTTTTTTCTTTTCCTTTTTTATTTTTTATTTCCTTTTTTCTATATGGTTTTTTGGTGTATTTGTTCTGGCTTTTTTGTGTACTATTTTTTGGTGAAGGGATCTTGTATGTATATTGTGTACTATGAAAATTTAATAAAATATTTAAATATATATATATATATATATACACTTTTATCATTTGGTAAAAAGGAAATTCCAAAGTAATAACGTTAAAAAAAAATTTGGAGGTTATAAATGTACATCTGAAACTAAAACCCCTGTGGTCAGCAGGGGAACTACAATTTGTTTTTCTTCTCTGCCTTGGATTTTCTAGCGGTTGTTTTGGTGATGGGACTATAGACTACGAACTTATATGTTTATTGAAATTCTTTTTTTTTTTTTGCCTAATCTTCACCTAATTTTTGTGGAAGTTTTGCTCCTAACCTTTATTTGAAAATCTCTGGACTGGAATTGGTAAGAATCCCTAGGGATATCTGGATAATAGTAGACCGCAGCTGTTTTCTCTTTACAAAAGGATTATTTTTTTCTCTATTTTTGATGTTCCCGTCCTGAACTATTTTTGGGATTTGGTTTTTGCTAATCTCTGTTATTGGAATAGCCTAATTGGTGGCAGAAGACGACTAAGGATTAGCCAAATTGGTGGCAAGAAGATATATAATCTGTGTTATTGCCTCCCTGGTGGCACCCTTTGGTGGAGACCAATTCTGAATTAACTTTTTCCTGGTGTCACCCCCTGTTGTAATTTGGAATTAACTTTAAAAGACTTCTACCCACGTCTAGCTGATTGGGACTTTGCCCTTCTGGACTGGGGGAGGGCGTTAAGGATTGGGATTTGTTATTATTAAATGGTTGATTGTGATATTAGATATTTGTAAGTGTAAGATAATCATATTGAAAAATGAAGAAAACAGGTGAAGGCACACCAGCAGACAGGAAAGGGTCAAAACAAGAGTCAGATTTTAAAGCGGAAATTTTGAAAATGTTTGCTGAGATCAAACAAAGTGAAAAGAATTTAGAGACTAAATTAGAACAGGTGGATAGTAGAATTGGTAAAATGGATAAAAAAATTGATGAAACAGTAAACGAACTTAAAGGTCAAATTAAAGAGGTATCAAAAAGAATCCAAAAGCTAGAGGAAGGGTGGAAGAAAACTAAAAATGAAATGAAGGAAATGAAAAAAGAGGAAGACAAAATGAAATCAGGTATGTTAGAGATGAATAAAACTCAGGAGGAGGTCTTGGATGCGATTGCAATCCTGAGACAGAGGGAAACCAATCTGAGGCTGAGAGCTATACCAGAGACACAGGGGGAGAATATCAAGGAGAAACTGATTAAAGAGTTGGCGCAATGGTTAGAGATGGAACCAGATGAGGTTGCAAAAACAATTCAAAATGCATTCAGAATGAGAGTAAAATCAGTTAAAACACGAAAATTTCCTGGAGACTGTTTAATAACATTCAGAGAGACATGAGGAATATGATATTGCAGAAGAATAGAGAAAAAAGACTGAATATTGATGGGAATTACATTTTCATCTTTAAAGACATACCAATAAGATTACTGAAACGAAGAGACCCCTATAAATCATTTGTTCAAATTCTCAAGAGAAACAACATTGAATTTAGATGGGAGTTTCCCGAAGGAATCTCTTTTTTTTACAAAAGCAAGAAACATCGACTGACAAGTCCAGAGGAGACAAGTAAGTTTCTGAGGAAATACAAGGAATTAAGAACAGAGGAGGAGGAAGAAAGAGGAGCTGTGGGAGGAGCAGCCATTGGAGGAGTAGACCCAAAGGATGTTGGTGATGAGAATGGGGAAAAATCGGAAGAAGAAGAAGAAGAGGAGCAGGAAGAAGAAGAAGAAGAAGAAGAAGAAGAAGAAGAAGAAGAGAAATAAATATTTAAAAATATATATTTAATTTGGAGCTACAATGGCATTAAAAATTTTGAATTGGAATATTAATGGAATGAATGATAGGAAGAAAAGGAATAAAATTGAACAATGTTTAAAAAGGAAGAATTTGGATATAATTTGTTTGCAAGAAACACATGTGGCAAGAAAACACAGGAAAATTTTAATCAACAAAAGATTAGGAAATGAATTTATATCTTCCGACAAAAGTAAGAAGAGAGGGGTTGTACTGTACATAAAGAACAAAATTGAAGCTCAACAAATTTTCAAAGATGAAGAAGGAAGAATTAATTGTCGGGATCTATGCACCTAATGGAAATAAAGCAGACTTTTTTAAGAATTTGGAGGAAAAACTGTTCGATTATGCAGATCAAAAGATCATCATAATGGGGGATTTCAACGGTGTGGTGTCAATGGAAATGGATAGACTAAGAGCAGTTGGGACTAGCAAAGAAGGAAAATTACCAAAGACGTTTTTTACGATGGTAAAAAATTGCAATTTAATGGATATCTGGAGACTGAGACACCCACTGGAAAAACAATTTACATTTTATTCTGAACCGAATCAATCAATGTCAAGAATAGACCAAATATGGGTCTCAAACGAATTAACCCCAAGAATCAGACAAATAGAAATCCAACCGAGAACAATTTCAGATCACAGTTCAATAGAATTTGAGTTACAAGGATATGAAGAAAGAACTTTTAGATGGAGAATGAATGACTACCTCCTAGATGACCAGAAAATTGTGGAGAAAGCACAAAAGAATTTGATGGACTATTTTGTAAACAACTCCAATAAAGGTATAAAAATGAGTACAGTATGGGATGCCAGCAGAGCGGTTATGAGAGGATTCTTCATCCAACAAAATGCAATCAAGAACAAAAACAGAGAAAAAGGGAAAAAGAAAATATTAAGACAAATAATGGACAATGAGCAGAAACTAGTGAAGAAACCGAATAATGTGAAAGCAAAACAGAATATAAAGGCCCTACAATCTCAATTTGCAATGATAATTAACAGAGAAGTGGAATGGAATATAAAGAAAATGAGACAAAAGAATTTTGAATCGGCTAACAAGTCAGGGAAACTGCTAGCATGGCAGATCAAAAAGAGGAAGGAACAGAACACTATCAATAAAATCATCGTGGAGGGACAAGAGATAGATAACCCAAAAGGTATCAGAAAAGGATTTTTGGATTTCTACAGACAGTTGTATAAAAGGACAGAAAGGAACATGAGGAAGATAGAAAGATACTTGAAAGAAAAAAAGGTGCAGAAGATTCCGACAGAAAAAAAAGAAAGGCTGAATGCCCCAATAGAAATTAGTGAAATAAAAGAAGTTATAAAAGAACTTAAAAGAGGGAAGGCCCCGGGGCCTGATGGATTTACAGCACGTTACTACAAAGAAATGAAACACATCATGTCAGTACCTTTGAAAGAAGTTATGGATAATATTCTTAAAGAGAAAGAAATCCCTGAAACATGGAAGGAAGCGTTTATTACCTTTATTCCAAAACAAGATTCGGACTTAACAAAAGTAAAAAATTATAGGCCAATTTCACTGTTAAACACAGATTATAACATTTTTGCAAGCATTTTAGCGAGGAGAATTAAAACAATATTACAAGAAGTTATTCATAAAGATCAAGCAGGTTTCCTACCTGGCAGACAGATGAAAGATAATGTAAGGAATATAATCAATATTTTGGAATATCTGACTGCCAGGAATGAGAAACAAGCGATGTTAATATTTGTGGATGCGGAAAAGGCCTTTGATAATATATCATGGGATTTTATGTTAAAAAATTTGGAATATATGGAGACGGGGAAGGAATTCCTCAATGGAATAGAGGCAATATACACTGAACAAAGAGCAAAGTTAATTGTAAATAATGTGACTACGGAAGAAATAGGGATAAGCAAAGGTACGCGACAGGGGTGTCCACTTTCGCCACTGCTATTCATCATGGTCCTAGAAGTCCTTCTGAATACTATAAGAGAGAACAAGGAAATAAAAGGGGTAGAATTAGGCCGAAATGAGTACAAGGTTAAAGCCTTTGCCGACGATCTGGTTTTAACGGTAGAAGAACCTCTAGAGAGTACCAAAAATATTCTTAAAGAGGTGGAGAGATTTGGCCAAGTGGCAGGTTTTAAATTAAATAAGAGAAATACCAAAATAATTGCTAAGAATATGGATCAAGAAACAATAGAGTTAATGCAACAGCAAATAGGAATAGAAATAGTGAAGAAGGTGAAATATCTTGGTGTTTGGTTAACCCCAAAGAGTATTGATTTATATCAGAATAATTATATACCAGTGTGGAACGGAATAAAGAAAGATCTGGAGGTGTGGGGACGAATGAAATTATCAATGTGGGGAAGGATGTCAACGATAAAGATGAGCGTGCTGCCAAAACTACTGTTTCTGGGTCGGAGTTAGACATTATAAATTAAGAGCATTTGCAGATGACCTAGTATTGACTTTGCAACAGCCAGACACTAGTACTAAAAGAGTATTAGAACTAATTGAAACATTTGGTCGAGTAGCAGGTTTTAAATTGAATAGACAAAAAACGAAAGTGTTGGAAAAAAATTTAACAATGGAAGAAAGAGAGAGTTTTCAGAATGAAACAGGTTTGGAAATTACAAAAAGGGTAAAATACCTGGGGGTAAACTTAACATCCAAGAATGTGAACTTATTTAAGGATAATTATGAAAAATGTTGGTCAGAAGTTAAAAAGGATCTGGAAATATGGTCAAGGCTGAAACTTTCCTTGTTAGGCCGAATCGCTACTATTAAGATGAATGTATTGCCTAGAATGCTGTTTTTATTCCAGACGTTGCAGATTGTGGACAAGATGGACTGTTTCAAGAAGTGGCAGAAAGACATATCAAAATTTGTCTGGCAGGGCAAAAAGCCCAGAATTAAATTTAAGATTTTAACTGATGCAAAGGATAGAGGGGGGTTTGCCCTGCCGGACTTAAGACTTTATTATGAATCAGCAGCTTTTTGCTGGTTGAAACACTGGCTACTTCTTGAGAATACTGACATTTTGGATCTGGAAGGGTATGACAATAGTTTTGGTTGGCATGCATATTTATGGTATGACAAGGTAAAGGTGTATAAAAGTTTTAAAAACCATATTGTAAGGAAAGCATTGTACAACGTTTGGATTAGATACAAAGATTTGTTGGAAAGTAAAACCCCTAGGTGGGTGTCACCAATGGAAGCTAGGGAAGTAAAAAAGCTTAATATGGATTCTAAATGGCCAAAATATCATGAGATCATAGAATACGATGGTGAAAGGGTGAAACTTCAGAGTTATGAGAAACTAAAACCTAAGGTTCGAGATTGGTTGCATTACTATCAGATAAATGAGACGTTTAAACAGGACAGGAAAATAGGATTTCAGAAAGAGAAGTCAAAATTAGAAACAGAATTGTTGGAACCCAATACTAAGAATTTATCAAGAATGTATAACTTGCTGTTAAAATGGAATACACAGGATGAAACGGTGAAATCAGCTATGATCAAATGGGCACAAGATATAGGTCATGATATCATGTTTGCTGACTGGGAACAATTATGGACCACCGGTATTAAATTTACTGCATGTAATGCTTTAAAAGAAAATATTATGAAAATGATCTACCGGTGGTACATGACCCCAGTCAAGCTAGCAAAGATTTATCATTTGCCTAATAATAAGTGTTGGAAATGTAATGAGACTGAAGGCACTTTCTACCACCTTTGGTGGACCTGCCCAAAGGTTAAAGCTTTCTGGGAAATGATCTATAATGAAATTAAGAAGGTCCTTAAGTGGACTTTTCCTAAGAAACCAGAGGCTTTCCTTTTGGGTATGGTGGGCCAAGTGGTGTTAAGAAAGGATAGGACTTTCTTTATGTATGCCACTACAGCAGCAAGAATTCTACTGGCAAAGTATTGGAAGACGCAAGAATTACCTACTCTGGAAGAATGGCAAACAAAGGTGATTGATTTTATGGGACTGGCCGAGATGACGGGCAGAATCCGGGACCAGGGGAAAGAGACAGTGGAAGAGGACTGGAAGAATTTCAAAATATATCTTAAAAATAATTGTAAAATTGAGGAATGTTAAGATGTCAGGGGGTAAGAAGTAAAGAATTGCAGCAGTAAACAAAAAAAACTTAAGAAATATTTACGAAAAGGAATTAAGACAATGGACTTAAGGGTTGCTAAAGAATTATTAAACAAGGATGCAGGGATGGGGAGGTATGGGGAAGTCAAAGAAAAAAGGTTATGAACCGATGAGTATGAAGTTATATTGTGTTATATTGCTGTTTATTATCTGTGTGGAAAATTAATAAAAATTATTATAAAAAAAAAAAAAACAAAACTACTGTTTCTGTTTCAAACAATTCCAGTAATCAGAGGGACAGCTATTTCTAAGGAATGGCAAAGAACAATTTCAAGGTATATTTGGCAGGGTAAGAAGCCTAGAATTCAATTTAAGTTACTAACAGGTGCAAAAGAAAGAGGAGGCTTCGCCCTGCCAGACCTGAAATTATATTATGAAGCAGCGTGTCTCTGCTGGTTAAAGGAATGGATAAAACTAGATAATACGGAGTTGTTAGACTTAGAAGGATTTGATAATAGATTTGGGTGGCACGCATATTTATGGTCTGGAAAGAAGAAAGGTTATGTAGGCTTTGAGAACCACATTTTCCGAAAATCGTTGAAAGAAGTTTGGGATAGGTACAAAAACCTACTCGAGCCAAAAACTCCACACTGGTTGTCTCCATTAGAGGTTATGAGTGTTAAAAAAATTAATATGAGGAAAAATTGGGCTACATATGGAGAGTTAACTGTCAAGGAAGGGGGGAGATGGAAAATGAAACCTTATGAAGAGGTAAAAGAGCATGTATATGACTGGTTGCATTATCTACAAACAAATGAAATGTTTAAGAAGGACCTTAAGAAGTACGGGTATGCAGAGAAAGAGTCGAAATTTCAAACAGAAATAATAAATAATGAATTTAAGATATTATCTAAAATGTATAAAATTTTGTTAGAATGGCACACCAAAGACGAAGAAGTTAAATCGGTTATGATAAAATGGGCCAGGGATTTTGGATATAATATACAAATGGATGATTGGAGTAAATTATGGAATGAAAACATGAAATTTACTGCATGTACAGCGTTAAAAGAGAATATAATGAAAATGATGTATAGATGGTATATTACACCGGTAAAACTTGCAAAAATGTATAAAACATGTAAGAAATGTTGGAAATGTAAAGAAAAGGATGGCACTTTTTATCATATGTGGTGGGAATGTAAAAAAGTGAAGAGCTTCTGGGAACTGATATACAATGAATTGAAGAAGATGTTGAAATATACATTTGTTAAGAAACCAGAGGCTTTTCTTCTAGGAATTATAGGAAATGAAATAAATAGAAAGGATTGCAAACTTTTCCAATATGCAGTAACAGCGGCGAGAATATTACTGGCCCAGAACTGGAAACAAGAACAAGTACCAACAATAGAGTGGAGAACAAAGTTGATGGACTATGCAGAACTGGACAAATTGACAGGGAAGATTAGATATTTACGAGATCAAAAGTTTATCGAGGACTGGAAAAAGTTGGTGGACTATTGGGAAGGTATAAGTGACAGAGAAATAACGTTAGTGGCATTTAAAGAAGCTCTGTAAAAGTCAAAGAAATATTGCAAAAAAGAAAAACAGGTCTCAAATGGTTTTCAAAAGGCAATAGTGAATTTAAGAACTGTGTATTTAAAAATCAAATTTGGATGATTGTCAGAGAGGCTGAGGGAAGCCCAAAATTGGAAAATCTGTTAAAGTTGAAATTGTGATGTGTTATATATTCTTTTTGTGGAAATTAATAAAAAATTATATTGTAAAAAAAAGAAAAGAAAAGGAAGAAGCATTAGATTTGGAAGGTCATGATAACAGATTTGGATGGCATGCATACTTATGGTATGGGAAAGGGAAAATCCACAAAGGATTCTACAATCATATAATTAGGAGATCACTAATGAGGGTGTGGGAGAGATATAAAGACTTAGTAGAACAAAAAACACCCTGGTGGTTATCGCCAATTGAAGCTTTGTTACTCAAACCGCTTGGCAAAAAAGGGAATTGGCCTACATATAGAGAATTGCTGAAGGATCAAGAAGGGAAATGGAAGCTAAAAGATTACGAGGAAATTAAAGACCATTTTCAGAGTTGGTTACACTACAGACAACTACATGAGATGTACAAGGAAGATAATAAGAAAGTGTTTAGTTATACAACTTCTAGATTTCAAAAGAAGGGGGGAAGCTGCTGAAGAAAGCATATAGTATTTTGCTAGAATGGGAAACAAAAGATGAGGAGGTCAAACCGGTTATGATCAATGGGCACAGGATATAGGACATAATATACAATTTGAGGACTGGGAAAAACTATGGAAAGTAAAGTTGAAATTTAGATTGTTCTCTCTTGAAAGAAAATTATATGAAAATGATATATAGATGGTATATTACACCAGTACAGATCGCAAAAATGTATAAAACCAGGTCAAATATATGCTGGAAATGTAAAGAAAAAGAAGGGACTTTTTATCATATGTGGTGGGAATGTAGAGAAATTAAAAAATTTTGGGAAATGATATACAATGTATTGAAAAAAATGTTTAAAATGACATTTGTAAAAAAACCAGAAACATTTTTGTTAGGGATTGTAGGACAAGACCTGCCAAGAAATTTTTTTTAAAAACTTATTTATGTATGCTACAACAGCAGCAAGAGTCTTGTTAGCACAAAGATGGAAGAACAAAGAAATCCCAATGAAAGAACAGTGGCAAAAAAACTGATAAACTATGCGGAACTGGGACAAGGACAACTGTGGCTTTAAGGAAGAATGGGAACTTTTTACAAATTACAGTGGTACCTCTGGATGCGAACGGGATCCGTTCTGGAGCCTCGTTCACATCCTGAAGCGAACGCAACCCATGTCTGCGCATTTTGATTTGCCGCTTCCACGCATGACGTCATTTTGAGCGTCTGTGCATGTGTGAGTGGTGAAACCTGGGAGTAATGCGCTCCATTACTTCCGGGTCGCTGCGGAGCGCAACCCGAAAATACTTAACCTGAAGCTACTTCAGCCCGAGGTATGACTATCTAAAAAAACAACAAAATGAACTGGACTCCTTGGCAAGTTTTGAATAAACATACACAAATTTATTAGTTGATAACATGTTAGATAGATAATGTAAGGATATGTAAAATTTTATAACACAGAGAGAATAATATGTGCTGAGAAATCAGAGAGAGGAGCTGAGGGAGGTCTTTGGTGGGGGAGGGGAGGGAGGGATGGAAGGGAGGGAGAGGGAAAGGGGGGAATAATGTATGTGATTATATGGTTTGATAATTGGTTATGTTGAAATTGATAATAAAAATCTATTTTTTAAAAAAGAAAGCTCATTAAATGGATCATTTGAAGGAGCCCTAAGCTGAGAGGTGCTCATTTCTGACATAGGATTGCAATTTGGAAAGAATCTGCATGGAGATTTCCTTTCCCCCAGAAGGTATTTTGGACAGGCCCTTTAGAAATAACGAGGCTTCCAGCAATTTAAGTACAATGGTACCTTAGGTTAAGAACTTGATTTGCTGGAGGTCCGTACTTAACCTGAAACTGTTCTTAACCTGAAGCACCACTTTAGCTAATGGGGCCTCCTGCTGCTGCCACGCCGCCAGAGCCCAATTTCTTTTCTCATCGTGAAGCAAAGTTCTTAACCCGAGGTAATATTTCTGGGTTAGCGGAGTCTGTAACCTGAAGCGTCTGTAACCTGAAGTGTCTGTAACCTGAAGTGTCTGTAACCGGAGGTCCCACTGTAGAACACAGTCTTGCAGGACCTCATAGTATGCCCACCACAGGACCTAGCACAAGCTAGAAAGAGCAGGGCCACTGCCCCCTTGGACACTTGACCAGGGAGGGAGGAACAACTGGGCAGTAGTTCTTCAAGCCTCGGGTCCAGGGAGGGCCTCTGTCCCAGGCCTAAGCCAGGAGCCTTTGAAGAGAGGCCTCGCCCTGGGGTTGGCTGTCCTCTTGCAAGCGTCCTGTCCGCAGCCCGAGGCTGCAATAAGGGAAACGGATCCTGCCCCACAGGGCCAGGGGATTCTGCCGGGGCCGCCCCTCGCTCCTGGCGGGGGAGGGAGAAGCCTCCTTCCTCCTAGCGCCCCCCCCCCCCATGTCTGCCTCGTCCAGAGCGGCGAGCGGGTCCTGCCCGAGGGGCGCCCCAGGAATCTGCCCCCCCGGCCCGGCCGCTGAGACTGAGCAGCAGCAGCAGCAGCAGCCCCGAGGGCTCAGGCGAGGGCAGCCCGGGGGCGCTGCTTCCGCGCCGCCGAGGCTCCTCGGCTGCTGCCTGGCTCGTCGGGCGCCCTCCGGCCCCTTGAGCGAGCGAGCGCGCGCGCACGGGGCTGCTCCCTCCCGGCTTCCCCGCCGCCCGGACGCGGCGCGGGGCTTTGGCGCTGGGGCCGCGCGTGCGCGACTCGCCTCCCCGCCTCCCACCAACTTCGCTTCCCAGAGTTCTTGGCGGCAGGGCGGGCGCCGGGGCGCGGCCACGCTCCCAGCATGCCTTTCGCGCCGGCTGGCGGGGCGATGTCTGGCCCGGGCGCGGAGGCGGCGGCCGCGGGGCTGGCGAAGGCGGGGGCCGGAGCGCCTCGCCCCCGGAGGAAGCTCCTCACGGCGGAAGAGGCAGAACTGTTCGAGCTGGCGCAGGCGGCGGGGAGCGGTCTCGACCCGGAAGTGTTCAAGTGAGCGGGGGGGGGGGGGGGCGGCGCAACGTGACGCGCCTTTGTAATCCGCCCCGCGACCCTCGCGCGAAGGGCGGCACACAAAAGCCGGAGGGGGAATCAAAGGCTCCGCATTGCTAAGCCAGACAATGGTTACTGTAATTGCCACTTGTTCTTTACTCTCTGCCTTTTGCCCTGATGGGACTCCAGGCAGATTGCAGATAAATAAGGACAGGTGAAAAGCTGGAGGGGTGTGTGTAAACCCATTATTAAATAAAACAAGCATTCATAGAATAACACCCACCCACATGTCAGGAGCTCATCCTACACTTTAGTAGGACCCTGGCAGAGGCACATGCCCGACTGGCATGTTCTCTCCCTCCTGGTCTTTTGTTCAGGAGCTTCAAAAGCTTTCTTCTGCCCGAACATCACAGCAACCGATGCCAACAGACACAGGCACACTTAGGGTTCCACAGAGTGGTCACAGTTTGCATAACAGACCTCAGCAACACAGCATTTTGGCTAATCTACTTTATTTACATATAAACACACACAGAGCACTGCAGCATGGCTCCCTCTCTCTCTCTAGCATCAGACAGCAAAGAAAAAGAACAAAGGTCAATAGTCCCACTTCACGGAACACAGGAACACAAACATGCTGTCTCCGTCACTTCCCACTCTGTGGAGTCAAAACATACACCGTCATGTGAAAGACAACAATCCCATGACTGCAATCATGGAGCAGGAATTCTAACACCACCCACAGAAGATCTCTTGAAACCGCACAGACAGTCATAGCAAGGACAGAACAGCACCAGCTTCACTAAAAGCAACCAGTTCCCTGTGGGAGCAAGAAAGCCTTCGCCTGCCAGCTGTTCAGAGGCCCCTGTCCCTTGATGGTGACTCCCTCCAATGCCACTACATAACATTGCAGAGGAAGTGAAATAGTGCCACTTGGCACTCCTCTTAAGTGCTCCCACAACCACAGGGGTCAGAGGCACTACATGTGACATGTTTGAATTCCACCCACCCTCCAACTATATTATGTAGCAGGAAAGAGTATCTTATGGGGCCAGGGAGCCCAGAGTAGTCTGTAAGTGGCATCTGCTCTAAGCTACCACTCTTAGAGGAATCAGCATTAGCTGGCAGCAGAGAGGTACTCCTGCCTGTGTTACTCAGAGCTCCCAGGACCTTCGTTTTTTACCTCTTATGCTCAAAGTTTTTCTGTATGCCACTCCCTCTGTCAGTCTCAGTTGCAGTATGAATGATAGTTCCCGGCAGGGCTGTGGAACTGGATTCAGGCAGCCATAGGATCATAGAATTGTAGAGTTGGAAGGGACACTCAGGATCATCTAGTCCAACCCCCTGCAAAGCAGGAATACGCATTTGTCCCGTATGGGGATCAAACATTGGTGTTATCGGCACCATGCTCTAACCAACTGAGCTATCTCCCCCTGCCCCATGTAAACATCTATCTGGCTTTTAGAAGGCATTGGAAGGCAGCCCTGTACAGGGAAGTTTTGAATGTTTGAGTTTTTTTGTGTTTTAATATTTTGCTGGAAGCCACCCAGAGTGGCTGGGCCAACCCAGATGGGCAGCATATAACAACAACAATAAAAATAAAAATGGGTAGGGCTGCCCACCTGACAGCCAATGGACATAATGGAGTCGGGTGATGCGTTTTTGCCCATGCATGCAAAGGCATAGCCAACAAAATGCAGACAACCAGCTGATTGTCAAGCTTAGTGCTCAGTACTTTCCAAGACCCAACAATCAGCTAATTGTGTGGGGTTTCAAAGCTACAGCATTACCTGCCTCACACCTGGCATCATATATGACATCTGGTGTAGGGCAGTTGGACATGGCTTAACAGGTCATCTTAGGCCCACAGACCAGAAAGCTCACGCACATTGTGGGGATAAATGGTATGTCGTAAGCCACATTGTCTCCTGTCCAGTCCACAATATGGGGATAATACCTATGCACTGAATTTGAATTTGCAGGACATTTTTTTGGACCTGTTTCAAGACTAATTGACTGTAGGGTAGCTCAGTCGGTAGAGCATGTGACTCTTAATCTTAGGGTTGTGGGTTGGAGCTGCACGTTGGACGACAAAATACTCCTGCATTGTGGGGGGGTTGTACTGGATGACCCTCGTGATCCTTTCCAACTCTACAATTCTATGATTCTATGACACTTTCACATAAAACAGGGCCTAAGTTAAAGAGAATGTGAACTGCAGTCTGCGTTTTGGGGGGAAAAACCAAAAAACAACAACCCAGCAACAAGAAACAAATCAGGAAATCTAATTTCCAGACAATGAATTGTTAGTATAGTACTTTTAATGTCTACCTATGCTCCCTTCTAGGATTCTGCTGGACCTTTTGCGCATGAATGTGGCACCTTTGGCTGTTTTCCAGATGCTGCGCTCCATGTGTGCTGGGCAGAGGCTTGTCAGTGCTGAGGCTGCTCCTGAGCCAGCGCGAGGTCAGTGGTGCCCCATCCCTTAAGGAAAGAGGTGCTTGTTAAAGGCTGCTGCTCATCAGGGCTTAATTTGTGCCAGGGAAACTAGTAGCAACGATAAGAGTACCTCTCCTACATTTTGATTATTTTCCACAGTCAGTTCTCAATTTGAAGAAGATGTTAAGCTGCTAGGATGGGCCTACAGTATCATTTTCTTTCCATATGTTAATAGTTTTCAAGTTGCAAACTGAGAATTGTATAAATCATGCAAATCTGACTGAAGTTATACATCTTTGAAAGTATAAAGCCATTTTAAAAACTACTCTCTTTGCTATGCAGTTGAAATTAGAATTTGTGAAATGTCCATTTTCTGACCTCTGATATTTTCTATATCACTCAAGCCTGATCCTCTTTTGCACACAATCCATTAAAACCAAAGATTTAAAAAAATAAGTGCCACTCTCTGCATGAATTTATTTTACTGATTTTAACATCCACTTTCTAAGCTGTAGATAACATCCTGTGTAATAGGTATTGTGTTCCTGGGACTATAGGAAACCCTCTTGTTATGAGTGAGCCATTTGTTTAGCTTAGTGTTGTCAACACTGACCGGCAGCTGTTCTCCTGGGTTTCACGTGTGTCTTTTCCCCTGGAGATGTCAGGGAAAGCTCCGCTGCTGAGCTATTGCTGAGTCAGCAAGTTTTCAATAAAATGCAATGGTACATTCTTGTGTTGCATTCAGTCTAATCCTAACTAGGCTTCTTGGGAAGTAAATTCTTATGATTTTCAATTAGACTTGTCAAAGTGCATTGAGCATTGCAGTCCCAATATGATATACATTCCAGATCACCCTTTATGTCTGTTTCTCAGGCAGCATTTGAAAGATAGTAAATATTTACATTATTAGAGCAGATACAATTTTGTTCACCTTGTTTACTGTTCTTCTACAGTTCAGGAACGAACATTTTGCCTGTCATAGTTCAGAATTATTGCTTCTAATTAGCATATCTGTTTGACCAGAAGCAGTAGTTCTTTGGTGGCCTTATTTTATGTCATAGCACCGTCTGTTCTTAGCCAAGGCCCCTTCACAGCAATTCTGACCATGTTTGTGCTTAGCACTGGATATAATCTGGTTTCCGGGTTACAGTCTCATTCAAGAGAAGGGCAAAAACAAGGCTTTATAAAGCAGGAGGCAGAGGACCAGGGAGATGAGGCTTAAGTACTAGAAGGCAGCACAGAAAAGGTGAGTTTGCAGTAGAAACTGTGAAGACTATGGGGAAGCTGTTCTGCCACTAGGAAGACATGGCAGTTGAGATGAAGGCACACGTGTGAGAAGGAAAGAAAGTGGGTCAACAGGAGACAAGCTTGCAGGAGGTGGGGAGCTGAGCACAATAGGCCGCCCTCTGGTTTCTTTCAGGGCCCTTCTTGGTTGCATGTTGGTGAGCATTCAATCATGCATTCACATACCTAATGATCTGTTAATTCTTCTGGTCCGTACTGGAGTCTGCAGCGCTAGACCACTTAACTGGATGGCTTCCTACTGATCAAAGGCCGAGGTCCCGCATACAACCCCCTGGATTTATTCTGTGTTTGGGCTTGCTTGTTAATTTCTCCCATCTCTGATATTGTATCTACCACCCTGAGCTGTGCTAAAAGTTGCCCAGATCTTGCCTTCCTGTTCACCTACTCCCCACTTTCATTGTAGCACTCTTGTCACGTCAGGACTATAGATCTTGCTTTTTAAGGCTGAGAGGGGGCATTGAAATAAGCAAAGAGCCCTCATCCCCCCCCCCCATCTTTCTGATTGAAGAGAAGAGTGCTGCTGTGTGGAGAGGAGCAACTGCTACAGCCTGACATTTGTGGCTCCTCTGAATTAAGCATCAAATTACATACAGTGGTGCCCCGCAAGACGAACGCCTCGCAAGAGGGAAAACCCACTAGACGAAAGGGTTTTCCGTTTTGGAGGCGCTTCGCAAAACGAATTTCCCTATGGGCTTGCTTCGCAAGATGAAAATGTCTTGCGAGTTCCTGCGGGTTTTTTCCCCTCCCCCCCTTTTTCTAAGCCGCTAAGCCGCTTATCAGCTGATCCGATAAGCCGCTAAAAGCCACTAAGCCGCTAATAGCGCTAATACTAAGCCGTCAATGGGCTTGCTTCTCAAGACGAAAAAACCGCTAGACGAAGAGACTCGCGGAACGGATTCTTTTCGTCTTGCGAGGCACCACTGTAGTGCACACAAAATAGTCCTCTTTTTTTGTTTTGTTATTGGAAAAGCAGCTTTTGGAAGGCAAAGCTTGGAACAGAGAAGTGCCTGCTGACTTCACTTTCTTTACAACAACACCAGAACTGGCTTATGAATATAAACAACAATTTTACTAGAATAAGTACATAACCTCATAAGCCAACTAGACAATGAGCAAACTAAAGTGCAGTGTGCATAACCAAGCCTGGAGCTACTCATAAACATAGAATGTAACAGTGTCTCTCTCATTGCTGTACTGGTTATGTATGCAATAAGTATGTCAACATAGCTGGAACAAATAGTCGTTGGAAGCACAAAGCCATAAACGTAGGAGCGGTTGCTAAAGCATTCTTCAAGTAGTCGTTAGCTGGAAGCGCAAAGCCAAATGATCACCTGAAGCCAAGTGGATGAGACCTTTTCTCCGGATATTATCCAGGTTTTGCAGCAAACTTCATCAGTCCATAATGCTAAATAATATGGAATAATACAGAATGGCATTCCAGTTACAGTAAATGAACGACCACAAAATACACGCAATACCCATCTCATGTTGTATCTTACTTAATCGCTCAACACATTTCACTCAAGAAAAAAGGTACTCACAGGCACAGCAAATGTAGAAACTGGTGATACCAAACATTTAAATACATTACAGGTGCTTGGAATCAATAATCACATTCATACATGGTTAAAGGTACAGTAACACTTCCCTGTTATTGCTAAACAAACAAAGACACAAAAATAGATTTATATATAACAACCAGGGTCAAATTCAGTATTCAAACCTTTTGGAAACAAGGTTGAAATATTAATTTGTACTCTTTTTGTATCAAGGCTCTTCATACATCAACAGATCTAAAAGGTAGTTTTTTTAAAGTCCACAGGATGAAAAAACTCAGGTCATTTCCAGTATCGGCCTCTTACTGGAAATGCTGGACTAATGGGGCATGTAGGCAAGCATTGCATATTTTGGACCTTTGCTCATAAATTCCAGTCCTGATTGCACAGGACCTACATATAAAAGCCCGCAAGCACAACAGATACAGTACACACAATTTTTTGTAGAACAATTTGTAAACTGTTGCAAGACAATCTTTCGCCCATTTATTGTGTTGGTAAATGATTTTACGGTCAAAGCAAATCTGCAACATGTGCAATGACTGCATCTATAATGCCCTTTCAGCGTAGTGTGTGGGTCGTCATTATGGTATTCAAGTAGATCAGTGTGGGAAAGAATGTCCCTAAGCGATCTAGTACGCCTTTTCCCTAAAATGGGCACATTTTCACAGCCTGGAATATAGGAAATGATGTGCCAATGTCTCGTAATCACTCTTTCAATAGAAGAAGATAAATAGTTGTACTCTATAGAACCAAAAATCCTGTCCTGATTGTTTTTGGGTTTCGGTACCAACAATTCCTACCTAGAAGTTCTTTTAGCCCTTTCAAAGGCCGTTTGAATTATTTCCTCCAGATAGCCTCTATCTCTTAATGAAGAGGAAAGGGATGCAGCATTTTTTAAAAAATCAGTATCAAGGGAAGAACTTCTTTTAAGTCTAATAAATTGGCTGAAGGGGAGACTATTTTTTAATTGGACTGGATGGTTAGAATGATAATGAAGTAAATAATTCCTATCAGTAGGTTTGCAAAATGGGCGTAAATTAATGACATGTTCATTACGTTCAGTAACAAAAAGTAATTCAACTTCTAGAAAGGAAATGCTAACCTCGCTCTTTTTACCAGTAAATCTTAAAGCTGTATCACATTGATTTAACCAAATGTCAAATTCCAAGACTATATCCTGGTCCAAAACAAAAATAAAATCATCAATGTAACGATAATAAGCCAATAAATGCTTCCTAAATGGATTCGAATCACTCAAAATATATTCTAAATCAAAATAACACATATAGACACAGGCGAGGGATGGTGCACAATGGGCGCCCATCGCCACGCCCCTGCATTGAAAATAAAACTGTTCTTTAAAGCGGAAGAAATTATTTTCAAGAATAAGGTCCAACAGATTGAATAACATGTACCAGTGGATAATTTTGATTATTGTTTTATTGTCATGCAGTATTTGTTCAACCAGGGAACGTAACCTATCCAATGAAACATTAGTCCCAAGTAGCTAATATAGCACCCTGGGGAACAGCGAGACCTTCTATGACAGAAATAAAATGTTGAGTATCCTTAATGTAGGATGGGGTTCTTATTGCCAAAGGATTAAGGATTGAATCCACAAATTGTCCTGCAGGCTCAAGGAGGGACCCAGACCCAGAGATAATGGGGTGGCCGGGAGGGTGGGAAATCCCTTTATGAATTTTGAGGAGGGTATTAAAAATTGGAACACGACTATGTTCTGGTACTAAGAATTCAGCTAACTGGTCAGATATTAAACCAAGGGCAGACGCCTCTTGGACTACCAATAAAAGCTTACGTCTGACCTCATTAGTTGGATCATTTTAATTGAGTTTTTAAATTTGCTAATACCATACAAATTTCATTATCAACAATCTCTATCATGTGTACATTGTTCCAAGCACCTGTAATGTATTTAAATGTTTGGTATCACCAGTTTCTACATTTGCTGTGCCTGTGAGTACCGTATGTTCTGGTGTATAAGACAACTTTTGAATCCCGGAAAATCTTCTCCAAAGTTGGGGGTCGTCTTATACGCCGGATATGGTGGTGGCAGGTGGTGGCAGCGGCAGCTAGCTTGGAACGGCGACGGGCAGAAGGATGGTAAGAGCCCCCCCCCATCCCTGGCCGCCTCCCGAAGCGGCAGCAACCGCAGCAGCCTCCCCTTCCCACGGCAAGGTGGTGCGCGGCTTCAGCCGGGGCTCCAAGGAGCTGGGCATCCCCACAACTGCCAGAACTACCAGCTGGTGAGTGCAGCCCGTCGCTTTGCTGGACGGCCGATCAGGGCTCACTCGCTTCACCCCGGGCTGCTGCTGCTGCGACGGGAGAGGCAGTGGAGGGGTGCACGCTCTGCCCCGGCGGCGCTTGGTGGCGGCGCTTGGGAGGGCTGCCTCTAGTTTGCTGCAGGCGGGGGTAGTCTTATACGGCGAGTATATCCCAAACTTTATATTTTAACAGGATTCCAAGCTCCTGTAATGTATTTAAATGTTTGGTATCACCAGTTTCTACATTCTATAGTTTCTACATTTGCTGTGCCTGTGAGTACCTTTTGTCTTGAATGAACCGTGTTGAGCGATTAAAATACAACATGAGATGGGTACAGTGGTACCTCGGGTTACGTACTTAATTTGTTCTGGAGGTCCGTTCTTAACCTGAAACTGTTCTTAACCTGAAGCACCACTTTAGCTAATGGGGCCTCCCGCTGCTGCCGCACCATTGGAGCACAATTTCTGTTCTCAACCTGAAGCAACCTGAACCCGAGATAATATTTCTGGGTTAGCAGAGTCTGTAACCTGAAGTGTATGTAACCTGAAGCGTGCGTAACCCGGGGTACCACTGTATTGCATGTATTTTGTGGGCATTCGTTTATTGTAACTGGAATGTCATTCTGTATTCTATATTATTTAGCATTATTTGAAGCTTGCTGCAAAACCTGGATAATATCCGGAGAACAGGTCTCATCCATTTGGCTTCAGATGATCATTTGGCTTTGTGCTTCCAGCCAACGACTACTTGAAGAACGCTTTTTAGGAACCACTCCTACGTTTCATTTTTAATTAACTTCCACACCGTTTCATTGTATGGCTCTGGTTCTAATATTAAAAGAAAATTCTTTCTATCCATTTTCTCCACAACATGCATAATTTTTATAAACTTTTATCATGCTTTCCCACCCCAATAATTTCCTTTCTTTTCTAAACCAAAAAGTTCTAAGTACATTAGTTTCCCCCGTGGGAATCATGTTCCGACTCCCTTGGCCATGGTGGTGGTCCTCTTCTGCATCTTTCCCAGCTTCACGGTATCCTTTTGAGATGGGTCAACCAGGAATGTATTCTCAGCTACGACCACACAATTGATTATGGAAGGCATTACAGACTCAAACTGGTACCCAGATGAAACAGTCTAGCAAGCTGAAGGCTTCATATTACATGTATAGGGTAGGAAGGCAGAGGCCCAAATTGGCACCCATGTTTTCACCGTATATGTTATGGTTACCAGACAAGCATTTTGGGCTGCTTTCATTTTTTTCTTTTTTTTCTTTTTTTATAATAATTTTTATTGAGTTTTACAGAAAAAAGGTTCACAAAAACAAAACAGGAATAAAAATACACATACACACACAAAGAAAAAGCAAAACCAAAACTTAAAAAGAAAATTTAAGAAAAAATAAAAACTCCCTTTTCCAAATATCCTACTTTTCATTAACTTATTTTCATGACTTCCTCACATCTCCCTCTTTTGTATCCCTTTTAAAAATTTGAATAGCAAATTCATTTCTTCTTAATTTTACCCTTAATTAATTATCCTACGAATTTTAACTTCTGATCATATTGCTAGAACCCCTTAATTTCATTCCAACATCATTCGCATTCAAAAATTTTGCAATGTTTCTGTAAATACATTTTAAATTTCTTCCAGTCTTCTTCCACCAACTCTTCTCCCTGTTCTCGGATTCTGCCAGTCATTTCCGCCATCTCCATATACTCCATCAGTTGCATCTGCCAGTCTTCCAGCGTGGGTAGATCTTGTGTCTTCCAATGTTTTGCGATGAGGATTCTGTTGCGTACATAAAGAAAGTTCTATCCTTCTTTAACACCAATTGGCCGACTAGGCCCAGGAGAAAAGCCTCTGGTTTCTTAGGGAAGGTGTACTTGAGTACCTTTTTTAGTTCATTATATATCATCTCCCAGAAAGCCTTAATCCTTGGGCACGTCCACCAAAGGTGAAAGAATGTACCTTCAATTTCTTTACATTTCCAACATTTGTTAACGGGCAAATGATAAATTTTTGAAAGCTTGACCGGGGTCATGTACCACCTGTACATCATTTTCATAATATTCTCTCTTAAGGCATTACATGCCGTAAATTTAATCCCGGTGGTCCATAGCTTCTCCCAGTCAGCAAACATAATATTGTATCCTATATCTTGTGCCCATTTTATCATAGCTGACTTTACCGTTTCTTCCTCCGTATTCCATTTCAACAGCAAGTTATACATTTTTGACAATACCTTAACATTGGGTTCTAACAACTCTGTCTCTAACTTTGATTTTTCCACCTGGAAGCCCACTTTCTTATCCTGATTATATGCTTCTCTTATTTGAAAATAGTGTAACCAGTCTCGCACCTTATCTTTAAGTTTCTCATAACTCTGCAGTTTCAATTTACCACCTTCCTCTTCCAAAATTTCCCAGTACTTTGGCCATTTTGTTTCCATGTTAAGTTTTTTCAACGCTTTGGCCTCCATGGGTGAGAGCCACCTTGGGGTTTTCCTTTCCAATAGATCTTTATACCTCGACCATACATTAAACAGTGCTTTTCTGACAATATGGTTTTTAAAAGACTTATGTACCTTAACCTTGCCATACCACAAATATGCATGCCATCCAAATGCATTATCATAACCTTCAAGATCTAAAACTTCAGTGTTTTCAAGAAGTAGCCATTCCTTCAACCAGCAAAAAGCTGCTGATTCATAATATAACTTCAAATCTGGCAGGGCAAATCCCCCTCTATCTTTAGAGTCTGTAAGTATCTTAAATTTTATTCCATTTTGGGCTGCTTTCAAGGAAGGGCGGTGGACACATTAAATAAATAAATAACCCCAAGCCTGGAATTTGTCTTTTTCACAGCAGTTGCATCAACATCTTCTTTGAGAGGTGCAGCATGGCCTCCCAATTTCTTTCCTGGTTAATCACTACCAGTTCAGGTCTCATCAGTGTACAGAAGTTGAAATTATTTTCCCCCACTTACTCCTATTGAACTGCTGTACGGCTGACTCAAATTACTTAAATACTTTCAATCAATCATTTACTGTATTTGGCTAAAAGCCATTACAAATCCAGTTACAAAACCAGCAAATCCAATAAACCTATTAAAAAGCTCCAGAAATAAGCAATAATTTACAATAAATCAAATACAGATTAGCTGGGAAGATGGTGGCACAGCGGGGATCTATATAAAGAGGCTCGGCGTTGCTCCTGCAAAAAGGTTTTATCTGCTATTTTTAAAAGTTTTTTTAAAAACACTCTAACTTTTTAAGCTTCTCAACTTGCAATTTGGATGCCTTTCTGGGTTTCGGGACCCTGTTTTAATTGTTTGAACTGTTTATTTTATCTTCTTACCGTCCCCTGGTCTGGAGGAAATTTCTTTCTAAGGAGCCTTTTCATTATTACCTCCCCTTACCTGCTTGCTCACAGATTAGCTTTCTGCTTCATGGGGTTATTTGCTTGACATCATTAAATACTATCATATATTATCTATATGATTGTATTATGACTGTATTATATGCTACCAGTCACTCCAGATCCTTGCGGACTCTGCAGCTTATATCCTGCATCTATCCTCTTTCCTGTTCTTTGACCAGTTACTGATTCATATGAGGAGAACTTTTGCCACTATGGTGGGGGATATTTGTGAGTTCAAAGTACCGTATTTTTCGCCCTATAGGACGCACTTTTTCCCCTCCAAAAATGAAGGGGAAATGTGTGTGCGTCCTATGGGGCGAATGCAGGCTTTCGCTGAAGCCTGGAGAGCGAGAGGGGTCCGTGCGCACCGACCCCTCTCGCTTTCCAGGCTTCGCGCAGCTCTCCGCAAGGTGCGGGAGCCCGGCGCTGGGCTCCCACGGCTTGCGGAGAGTTGCCTGCTCTGGGGGTTGGGGTCGGGGGAAGCTCGGGCTTCCCCCGCCCCAGCCCCGCGCCTGGGGGGAAATAATTCCCCCCCCCTTTATTTCCCCCCCCCCCCAAAAAAAACTAGGTGCGCCTTATGGGACGGTGCGTCCTATAGGGCGAAAAATAAGGTATATAATATCTTCCTCTATTAACATGCTTGTTAACACTCAGAGGATTGCTGATGCAGTACTTGCCTTTGCAAAAGTCATGCTAACTCTTCTTGAACAAAGCTTGTGCTTCTTTCTTTAGTAATGTCTCCACGAATATAGGTGGATCAAGCATTAGATGAAATAGCTCATAATTTGCTGCCTCCATCTCCCAGATGTTTTATTGCTCACTTCCCAATCCTTTGGGAGCAAGGCCTCTTTTTCACATTGGGTATTTTTGACATGAAATCACTAGTTTCAGATTTTAGTTCCTAGGTTTATGGTATCTGGTCCCATGTTGTTCCACACTTTTTCAGCAATGTTGGATAGGAATATATGACCTGCTATTTTATGTGATCATAAAAGACCTTCAGTATTTTTTTCTGGTAACGTTGTGACAATACATGTTGATGAATCTTTAGCCTTGGCTTAGCGGAGGTATACAGCCTGAGCAATATTAAAAGGTTCCTGAACAGCCCTGAAAGATACCAAGGGCGGGAATTCAGGGAGCCATTCAGGCGGTGAATGGTTTTACACAGAGGTAGAACTGGTGTGAAGCATCAGGCGATAACATCTGTCAGCCACTCTTGCTCAGGGGAAGGACAGCCAATTGGGCACCTTCCAGATGATGTGGACTACAACTCTCATCAGCCCCAGCCAGCATGATCAGGGGTGATGGGAACGACTCCAGAACAACTGGAGTGTTTCACACTGGCTTCCTTGCGAGCAGCATAAAACAAGTTGAAGCAAGTCGTTGAATAATCATGACATCATGATTATTATATTATAATTCTTTAAAGAGATCTTATGTGTCAGTTTTACCACACTACATTGAGTTAGAACAAAGGCAGTATAAGTTCATTCTCCAGAAACACAAAATCCTAACCACACGTAAGTGAGTTGTCTTGTGCAGTGGTTGGGATGAACATATTTAGGTGATTTAGGACTGTTGAGAGAAGGAAATGATTTTGAGACTGAGGAAAGTCTGGGAGAAACACGAATGCCTCTTGTGTGGAATCTCTTCTCACCCTGTTGCACAAAGGAATCCCCCCAAGCTGTTTCTGCCCCTCATTCTGCATTGTGCACTAGTGGGCCATTGGGGTCATGGCCACAATGAAGGTTGCTACAACAGAACCAGATTCCTTCTTGCCTTGCCCTGTGAGCCTTGTTTTCTCTTCTCTCCATGCATGTGCCTCTTTGTAAGTAGAATGGAGCAAAATTGATCCAATGCATTGCTTATGCTTCTGTCATTTAGTATCTTATCAGGAACATTTCACAGAAATCCATATGCATATTTACAAAATCAAGATCCTTTGGTGCATCACATAATGGCTTAGAATTGCAAGAAGACAACTGAAGAGATTGCTTCAACCTGGCTAAAAGATCATAATACAAGTATCTATGCAGAATTATTCAACTAATTGTGAATTGTATAGGGGGAGTAAAAATAGCCATGATTACATAACCCTGTGTAACAAAGCATTCAAGTCATACATCTTTGAACATTTGTTGGGATATTTGAGCATTTGCAAGTTTGTTTCTGTGTCTATCGCCATGTGGTGTTTCTAATTTGTTTCTGTGTCTCTCTTTGAATTAGAGCCCCCATTTGTCTCTGCCAAGACCAGTAAAATCCCTGCACCACTTTCACTTTCCTCTGCCCTTCGACCTCCGAGAATAAGAGTTACTAAGGCTGTGGTCTACAGTCCTGCTGCAGCTTGCTCGCCTCTCTCTCAAGGTCCCCCTGGCTCTTTCCAGTTTTCTTGCTGCCTGTTCTCTCCTTTTGCAGGTTGTGTGTGTTCGTTACCTACTGGGTTTTAATTCAGCCTTCTGTGACCAAAAGAGAATCCCCTTCAAAAAGTTATTCTCTTGTTTCCAGATCCTAAACACATTTACTTGATAGTAAGTACTATTGATTTCAGCAGAACCTGTTTCCAAGTAAATGTGGTTAGTACTTTAACTTATACAAAATTAACACTGTGTAGTGCTCATTGCAGTTTTAACGAGACGGCATTTGGGGGGAGGAAACATAGGAAGCTTTTAATACTACTACCACTTTATTAAGAGAATGTGGAAGACGGTATATTTTCTTTTGGGCGTATCCTAAATGCACCTTCTTGGCAGGAGAGGTGACTCAAATTTCTGGTGATTTCTGAGGGGGCTGCATGTCAAGACCAAAAAGGCAGGCTGGGTTGCGTCCACAGAGGAATGCCTTCCCACGACATGCATAGATTTAGCTATTTTGGATTGTGCCACCCGTGTGCCTTTTGCTACTTGGGATCACGATAGCCTGGTTCAGACACACCTGAACATTGCAATGCGTGCAGAGGCCCCTTTGTCAAATGCATTAGCCTGTCATGTGCTGCCATGTGCTCTGGAAAGCTCTGGCTGAGTTACTTTTCTGAGATGCTCTGACTGAGCTTGGAGTGCTTGTACAGTTTCCTTTTCTGTTCATAATGCATAACCTGTTCATCCTAAGATATAGCGTTGGAATCTTCAGCTTTCGGAATTCAGACTTCTGGGCTAAAATGTTCTGTCCATTCTTTTTGATACCTGAATTCAGTGTTCTTGAAAACATTGGGCAAATCCTTCAAGAACAGATTTGTATGCATGTGGCAATATAAAGTTGAGTGGTGTGTGGGTGTGTGGGTGTGTGTGTGTGTCCCCTTCAGAATGCCATTGCATATACACAGGAGAGAGACTCCTTCCTCTGCCCTGTCCCTCTCTGTCCCTTCCTTGCTCCCCAGCAGTTTTATCTGCAGCTGGCACTGGCTGCTGTTTGCCCTTCAGTGCTCTGTGTGCACCAGGAAGCATGAGGTCTCAGGCTGGAATTGCAGAAGGAAGCTGCAGACACTTAGGAGCAGTAATGCCCTCTGGGGAAGCCGAGGGATCCACCCTGCAGCTGAACTGGTAAAGGCCATTGGTAAGCCACCTGCCCCATCAGGATTAATCATGTTTGAGGTAGAAAGGGTTTACCTCTCTGTACAAATGAAAAGCCTCCTACAGCTTCCACTTCACCCTCTGGGGGAAAGTATCCGGCAATTCTATGTGTGTGCAGGAGAGCCTGGTGAGAAACTGGATTCCCTGAATGGCTGACTGGTTCCTATGGTTGAGGGTCATGTAGAGAGACTGGATTCTGGAGGAGGAAGAAGGCTTGGAGAGGAATAGAAACAGATTTCCATATAGACAGTAACATCGGAGGAGGATTGATTCCTGCTTTAAGATTTTGATTGGAGTTCTTGGTATATAACATAAAGGATGGACTTTAACAAATTTCTCAAATAGCACAAGGGTTTGGATAGATACATTCAGAATAAAAATTCCAAGTCTGCATAATGATGGACTCTTATGAAAGGGGAAAATACAGAGTGGTACCTCTGGTTACGAGCTTAATTTGTTCTGGAGGTCCATTCTTAACCTGAGGCACCACTTTAGCTAATGGGGCCTCCCGCTCCCACCGCATGATTTCTGTTCCCATCCTGAGGTAAAGTTCTTAACCTGAGGTACTACTTCCGGGTTGGTGGAGTCTGTAACCCGAAGTGTTTGTAACCCGAGGTACACCATACTGGGCAAAAAAATTCTTGCATTGCAGGGGGTTGGACTAGATGACCCTCGTGGTCGCATTCAGCTCCACAGTTCTGTGATTCTGTGAAGTGACAAAGAAATGTATAGCTTTCCTTGGGAGATGGCACCAGAAATTATCAACTTCTACCCCCACCCTTTTCCTTCAGCCCTGGAAACCAGAGTCCCAGGGAATCCTAAGGCTCGGGATTTGCTTTTACCTTGTTCTCCCCATTTTGTGGTGATGGTGATACAATGTGCTATTATATGCATTGTTATATTAGTGTTACATTATATTATATTAGCGTAGCAGTAACTTCTGTGGATGCTGTTTGGAAATACAGCAAGCCAGCAACTTACATGCATGATTTAACTTGTGCACATTCAGCTTTATATGCTTGGCAAATAATAAAAATAAAATTAAAAAATGGGGGCAGAAAGGGGGCTGGCATATGGGGAGAAAAGTCTTTGGCACTCCCACCTGCCATTGCATCCAGTCTGCTTTGGCTATATGTGATTTTGGCATTTCCCCCTGCAACTTACCCCCGCATAAGTTGCAGGCTTACAGTATTACTTTTTTAGATAGGCCTGAATATGTCTTCATTCAGTATTATAGTGACAAGAGCATAGAATACCATCTTTTAATAGTTGCTAGATCTTAATTTGGGAATCTGAAATATACCCTTCTGAAGCATTGTGATAAATTATTATGTACTAGAAGAACTATGTTTTCACCCTGAAATGCCACATAGTTGCTCACTTTGATGCAAATGGTAAGGGGAAAAATACCTTGTCATAAAATTGGACCGAGTGAGGAGAAGCTGGGACATCTAGACAAAAGATGTCCTTGAATCTCAGCCCCACCAGTCAGTTTGGAGGGACGCGAGTTGCTGAATTGTTTGAGGAAGTGCAAGCTTTTCTGTTTTTAACGGAAATTCAATGTGTGTTGTGCAGTTGTTGCTTTCAATAGTCTTGCTATTTTGGAGGAGGCCCAGGATTCCTAAATGCAGAGCAGTTCTCTCTTACGCCAAGAATCGAAGATGATGTCAGCAGGGAGAATATTTTTTTTGTATGGTGAGGAAAGAGGGAGGAATACACAGAGAGAAGCTCTGCTGGCTTTAGGTCCCTTGCCAGTTGCAGGGAGTATTGACGGTCAGAGGTAATGGATGGTGGACTTGGTTATGCTACCTGGATAGTTACTGTTTGTAAAAGTAAAGTTCAGGATAATAATTCTGAATAAGTGTTGATGGATGAAGCAAGCCTTTGCTGATGTTGAGCTGAGCTCCTCTTTCAGTCTGGCTTAGTGTGCTGCTTTCCTTAAATATTTGGTCAGACTGTAGCTCACAACTACTATTCAGATGGTATTTAACACTAGTAAGACAAAGTGAGAGATCAGTGCTAGCATTTTCAAGCCTCTAGAGTAAACATATTTCACATTCTGCAACCTTTCCACAAATACTGGAACTCTAATGGCAGAAATAATACTATTGGCAGTATTGTTGGTCATGATTTACCAAAAGATCCTTTAGTAATAATATTTGGTTACCTTAAATAATACTATTGGCAGTATTGTTGGTCATGATTTACCAAAAGATCCTTTAGTAATAATATTTGGTTACCTTAAATGAGCAGCACCCAGTGAGAATTTCATAATGACCACAGTTTGTATGACCACTTGCCCATAATTGGGTGGGGAAACTGATCCACCTTCTTAGGTACTAAGAACATGTTATCTGGCATATAGGACCAAATTAATAAATATATGGGTCAAAGAAGGCTGACATCACAAGTCCATAAAGAAATTGGCTTTTAAAATTTCTTATTCAAAGAACAAAGTTCTTGATCCCATAAACCTGTAGGATGATATCTGACATTGGTAATACTCAGAATAGTCCATTGATTTCATTGGGTCTACTCTATGACTGATATTGAATATTACCCACATGCTTTACTAGGTGAAGTATAGTTTTGTTCATGATCCTCAGTAAGACAGAGTGAAAGACAAGAGACAATTACTCATATTATGTTAAATAGTAAGAGTGATATCTATGGACTGCTATGTTAACTACTGATCTGACAGCTTGTGTTTATTTACATGTGTTAACTTGCTTTTTTAATGTTTGACTTGCTATTTAAAATTAAATAATAAAAGCAAAAAAGAGCAAACTTAAGAGTATATTGTGTTATAGATAAACTTTAGGCAAATTTTATGTATTTGAGCAATGCTAGCAATTGATAGTTGGTCACAATACAGCTCTGCAGTTAGCATCCCTTTGTTTTCCTGTAGGGAGAACAAGAACCAGCTCTGCAGCAACTGGGAACCAAGCTCTGCTAGATCCCAGCAACCGTGAAGGCTCTGTTCAGCGAGTCCCTCGGCAGCCCAGTGGCAGCAGGCTGCAGAAGGCTGGATGTCCCGTGAAGAGTACATAAATGCTTGGAAGATTGGTGGTTCCAGTATTATGGCGAAATTGCAATGTAGTGAATGGACCTAGTCAAGATGGATTTGTAATGTTCCAAAATGTCACATATAGCTCCTATCAAGAAAACAAGTATGAGATGAAGGTTGGTATCATCACGGTTGGGCTGGTTTTCAAATTCCAAATGTGGTCATAGCTGATGATATAGGATATACTGTTGCAACTCCCTGTTACTGGTGTGTGTCCTTCCTTCATAAAGACATTCTTGGTGCATCTCTCTCTCATTTATTTGTTTTCCTTTTGGGGAATTTAGCAATTAAAGAAAAGCACACCAACTTTTTATAGTATGGAACTGAATCCTCTTACTGTTTACTGAATCCCACTATGCTGCCATTGTTGTTGCATGCCAAAATCTCTTCTAAGTAGTTATAAATGATAAAATCCATAAATAATTAAAATGCACAATGAAACAATTCCAGCAAAGCATCCATAATTAAAATAGACAATGAAACAAGACAGTTAAAAAGCAGAGCAATTAAAACAGTTAAACAAAACAGATCAGGAAGGTCAAGCTCAGATTTATGCTTGCCTCAGCAGCTTTTGTCTTCAGGAGCCAGCAGAATGGAGCTGCTGATCTTGTAGGTGAGCCCAGAGGGCATTCCACAGCCCTGGAGCCAGCAGGGAAAAGCTGTCCTCTGCATCACGGAAAGCTGATAAGCATCAGGCTGTGGCAAAACTAAATAAACTTTTAAAAAACTACTTACAATTTTACAAGGTAGTCCAAGGGCTCTTCTCCCCATCCTGTCCTTTTCCTTTCTAAGCAGCTTCAAACTGCAAAGGAAAAGATGAAGAGCAGTCCTTAGATCAGTTGGACAGAAGAGCACATTCCAGAGCATTCCATTTTCTGAGCCACACATTGCTTTGGGAGCTATGGGAAGCTTGGGTTCTTCCTGGAGGAAATCCACCATGTCCCTCTTAGCCAGAAATGGCCTTGTAGAGGAGGGCCTGTTACATGGGTGGCAGCAGCAGTCAAAAGGGAAGGGGGGTTAACTGCTTTCCTTCCCCCAGGGGGCCAAGTGGGAGTGAGTTGATGATACAAACACTTAAATGGATATATTAATATCAGAGGCTTAAATCCTTTTTGCTAAAATAAGAAAAAGATGACTGGCATATTATTAAGAGCTGTATATAAATTACCACCACAAATTCTCTTAGAATGTACAGCTTGCTTTTTAGCAACTCTTGAATTTATCAAAGCATGTACATCTTAAGCTGTATATCTTAAATATTGTTATATTCCCCCTCTCTAGCCCATGAAACATGAGGTATTTGCTTGGTTTAGAGGTTGCGCTGGGGAAGAGCAGGCCTCTTGCAACTTTGAACAGCTGTGCAGCATGGAGAAATTCAACAGGCTGAGCCTTTTCTAGTATGGAAATACAATTATGGCTAACAGCTCATCTGCTGACACTCTCTCTGCCATAGTTCTTATTACTTGTGGGTGGCTCCTGACTTTCACACCCCAGTTAATCAGTGGCCCTATAGTCATACTAAAGGATCCCAGGGCAACATAGAAAAAGCTTTCCCACTTCTCTTATACTTGCCAAAGCAAAGTCGACCAGATGGGGGTAGGAATCTGGCCATGGTTTTCTCCACTATGGTGAGATATATTTCATTATTCATTTGCATCTACAGTGCTACCTTGGAAGTCGAACGGAATCTGTTCCGGAAGTCCGTTCGACTTCCAAAACATTCGGAAACCAAAGCGCAGCTTCTGGTTGGCTGCAGGAGCTTCCTGCACTCAGTCAGAAGCTGCAGAAGTCGCGTTGGACATTCGGGTTCCAAAGAATGTTTGCAAACCCGAACACTCACTTCTAGGTTTGCAGTGTTCGACTCACAAGGCATTCGGGATCCAGGGTACAAATGTATACTTATAAATAGGCATATAAATATTTATGCAAATAAGTGAAAGCTTATAATATTTGGGACCTTTAAGTTTGGGGCAGACAGATTTATAGAATTATTCATGGAAGGAAGAAAGTGGGTCAAGGGAAGAGTTGCTCCCTCTTGCATAATACTTGGCAGGGAGTGTGTGTCATCAAATGAACCTGAGAGGTGGGAGATTCAGGAGAGACCAAAGGAGGCACTTCTTCACACGGGATGGGATGGGACAGCTGGCAATGTGTAGAAGGACATCAGCCAAACTCATAAGGTAATGGGTGGCTACCAGTCACGATGGCCACAGTATTGGAGCTCGGGTGCCTCTGAAGGCTAGTTGCTGGGCAACTAGAGGGAGCCCATCTTGAACTCAAGTCCAGTTTCCAGCCTTCGCAGGGTGTCTGGATGGGCCACTGTGGGAGACGGGATGCCGGGCGAGATTAACTTTGGATCTGCTCCAGGAAGGCTTCTCGTAGAGTCCTACTGGGACTGAGTCTAAAGTCCCTGCCAGGAGGGCCAAATCAGAAGGATCTGAAAGCAGCTGCCCTCTTGAGCAAGATCATCCTGTGACTCTGCCCTGAGAAAGGCAGCTGACTAATCCTGCAGGGGTGGCGTGTGGCCACCTGACCTCTGCCCTGCAGTGTTTCCTCACCCTTGTTGCTCTGATTGGCAGCCAGCGGGTGAGAGCCCTCGTCCTGAGCAACTTCCTCTCGTTTCTGATCCCTCAGACTCACATGCTACTCGGCAGTTTCAACAGAATTTATCTGCTGCCTTGACCTCTCGCCTGCATTCCTGTGTGGCCTTTGCCCTGAATTGCCAGGGCCTCCTCTGAAGCAGAGCAGCTCCTTGTTCTCCTCCCCCCCTCCCCCAGCTGGGCCGCTGCTTTGAAATCTGCATTCAACTGGACCCTGTTCCTCAAGTGAGTGTTAAAAGAAAACAGAGCCACCTCAGGGTGCCATCCTTGCGCCACCTCCTTTCTTGGTGCCTTCATCCTCTCAATGAAACCATCCATGGACAACCCAGTGTCCTGCTGCTTTTGAACTCCTAGACACAGGACTTGCTGATGGAGTTGGACTTGGGTGTCTTTGGAGCCTGCGGCCGAGGGGGCGGGACTTATGCCTCCCCAGCTTCCGCCCTCTCTGCCCTCTGGCCGTGCTGCTTGAGGCTCCTGGGAGCTAGAGTCCAGCCACATCCTAAGGGGCAGCTGTGCAGAGTAGCCTCTTCTGCCCCCTCCCTTGGTTTGAGGGGCTCTGGGCTCTAGCCAAGCCAGCAGCCTTTTAGCCGTCCACAGGCAACCATTGTCAGAGGGCGCCTATATTTTTAAAGCTAGAGACAGCAGTTGAATGAAAAGCATTTTTATTTTGCAAACATAGGCATGGCTGAAACCCCAGCATAAGCACTGCTCTTGCAGAAACAGATAAAAGAAAGGACTCCATGCAGCACATAGTTAAACAATGGAACACGTTCCCACAGGAGGCAGTGATGATCCCCAGTCACGATGGCTCTAAAATAGGATGGGGCGCCGTCTTGGAGGAGCAGGAGAGGGCTGTCAATGTCTGTCGATGGCTAGCAGCCACAGTGACTCTGTTCTGCCTCCTCAGCTGGAGGCAGCCAGGTTTCTGAATCCCAGTTGCTGGAAACCTTTGGTTGATTAATCAACCTTTGGCCTTTTAAACTGGGGGGTGGGTGGGGCTATTGTTTTTATTTTATTATTTATTATTTTATAATAATAATAAATTTTATTTATTTATTTTATTAATTTTTGTTTTATTTATTTTCATGGTTCTCTATTGAAAACTGCCCTGGGACCCTCGGATGAAGGGCGGTATAGTAATTTAAGAAATAAAAGCCACAGGTGAGATTCCTATGTGCATTTGTTCAGCCACGGTGAGAACGAACGAGATGCTGGACCAGGTGGGCCATTGGCCTGATCTGTCTGCCAGGCTTTTCTTTGGTTCTTGCATTATGTGAGGGGCTAGCAGAGGAGACTTTTGTGAACCCTTTCCTCCCTGGCATTTTCTTGATCTAAATACCTCTGTCTTAGTGCTATTTGCCTAGCTGGCGAAAACACTGTATAGAAAGTGAGCATTTTGTCTCTTGCAGAGGGTGGAAAGGGAGAGGAAGAAGAAGAAGGGCTCTTCCTTGGGATGGGAACCCCTGAGGGTAGCAAGGCTCAGGGCTTAGAGATGACTGGTGTCTTCAAAGTAAGGAATCCCCAGGACTAATGCTGCAAAAAAAGGTGTTCAAGCCTGTTAGATCCGTCAGTGTGCTATGACCTTTAGTTGGGAAATAGTGAAGTACATCCCACTGGCTTCTTTGATAAGGGTGGGGAGGGACCTAGTTGGGCTTTGCTGTGGGGGCTCAGGGAATCCCTTTAAAAGCCAGTGGGGTTTGCGAGGAATTCACTCCCCAGCTTAGCTTGACTCTCCAGCCAGCCTGTGAAAATGTTCCGGCTTTTCAGCAATGCAAAGCGCTGCTGGCCGATGAAACGGACATTGCAAAGGCCCCCTGGACGAGTCCATTTGCCAGCAATGGTGCAGCAAAACAGGTAAGGAGGCCGGAGGGGGGAGGGGGCAGCCTTGACAGCCCCAGTCTGTGTAAACAGGACATTTCGCACAAGTTTTGAAATATATAAATGATCTGCCGAGAAGGCTTTGACAAAATGATGATGCTCTAAGGAATGCAGGAGTTAACAAAGGGCAGCAGCTTTACATTTTCTCTAGACTCACCTGCATCCTACTTGAAAATGGAAAACAGGCCATTCTGAAAAGTCCTTTTCCATACAACAACCACACCAGTTTTTTGTGTGTTTTTTTATGTCACACCTTCCAAAACAATTACCACCAGTTCCTTTCCAACTTTTGGGAGAGTATTTGTGGATTTTCATACCTGGAGGCTGCCAGTACAAAGGAACCAATAGCTCAAGGGGTGCCTCATGAAAGCGCTCATGAAATCTTTCTACATGACAAAAAGAGGAATATTGATTTCTGGCTGCATTTCCCATATTTTAGCTGCACCAATAGCCTGTATCCAGCAAACATTTTCACAGAAGTGTTTTGCAGGCAGAATCCACAAGTAGGAGACAAAGTTCCTGCTGCTCCTGCTCAGAGATCCTGACTGCAGAATCCATAGATGGACTTGGGCTTCCTTCACAACATTGTGATCCTGTATTCCTTCCTGCACACAAATCCCTTAAAGGAGAAAATGTTCTGCATCCAAACTGACCTTCGACCAGGCACTGAGTGATGGGGGAAAGTGGATTGACAAAATGGAGCCACTAGCAGAGGAACCGGAGAACATGTTTGCTTTTTTGTTTGACTGATCATTAAATTTATTATGCCCTCCTTTTCTTTATAAAATAAACTCAAATTAGCTACCAAAAAAATTCAAAAAATTAATAAAACACATTAAAACCTGGACAAATTTCTTAGATCAGTTTCCTATCATAAAACCAAGAGCAGGATAAACCAATATGGCACAAAAACAGGGGGGTGGATCTTTCAAAAAATGAATTGAGAGTGGGTTTTGTTAAAGGGCAAGAATACAAATCTAGTTTGAAAAATTACATTTGCCCTTTGGACCTGAACTCGAGCTGTGTCCAGAAATGTTGACCTTGCATCAGCTTAATCAAAGACCTTTCAATTAAACATTAACCTCCTGATAAGAGTCAGTGTGCAGGGTGAGATTATAACACAGGAATCTCTTGATCTTAGGGTTAGGATATGGGATGGTAAGGAGGTCCATGAGGAGGCAAAGGAACCAAGAATGTTTATCAGACAGCACCCGGGTCCAAGTTGCAGCAGAGGTACCAATGTTAAGGGGCATCACAGCTCAAAGCCATTCCTCAAAGTGGGGGTGGGGCAGAAGGTCACATCTCATTTTTTAAATCTTAAAACATTTCTGGGGAAAAAACCAGTAGTTTATAAAGTAAAAACAACAGCAATAAAAATTGCACAATGCACTCGTCACAGAAAGAAGAATGAAAGCCAGTGTGGTGCAGTGGTTAGACGGTTGGACTAGGGCCTGGGAGATCAGGGTTCAAATCTCAACCACTGGGTGACCTTAGGCCAGTCACTCTCAACCCGTCACCTCACAAGGTGGTTGTGCTAATAAAATGGGGGGGGGGGGGGAGAACCATCCACATCACCTTGAGCTCCTTGGAGGAAAAGTGGGATGTACATAATAAAAACAATAGCAGCAACAACAAAGCAGGAAATAATACAGAAGCAAAAAACAGAGATGCTGCTTCTCAGAACTTCTCAAAGGTTTTTACCTGCCTTTGGAAAGACAGAGAATCCTACAAGAGCCTTTCTCAGAAGAACGGTACAATAAAACATAAAAATAGAAATGCTGGAAGTTTTGAAGAATGAAGAACACATTTAACCAAAATGTTTTGAGCTGGTGTCTAAATTTCACAGCAGAAAGAGTTCCAGAGGTGGCTCGCCAGGGAGAAGGTCTTCTGATACGTCACCTAGGAGCAGGATGTTAGAGGCTCTCCCTAGCATTGGTTTTCAGAGGGTGTGGCAGGAGAGGAGGGCAAGGGTGACCAGAAGATTGAAGAACAATCCATTTTGGGAATGATCCACATTCTTATGTAGCTGCATTGTTTGATGCTTTCTGGCTGCCCCATGATCATATGATAAAATAGATGTGTTCTGTGTTATAAATCAAGCACTGCTAGGAGTTGTTTCTTTTTGTTTTCCAATGCTTTTCTTTCTTTTCAATTAAAAAAAATGGTGTGGCATGAGCAAATTTTTATTCTGAAATTGTGGCCCAGAGAAAAAAGTTTGAGAAGCGCTGCTCACTAGGATGCAATTGTAAGCAGAGCTGGGGAGGGAGCTCAGTCGGAAGGAATCATAGAATCATAGAATCCTAGAGTTGGAAGAGACCACAAGGGCCATCGAGTCCCACCCCCTGCCAAGCAGGAAACACCATCAGAGCACTCCTGACATATGGTTGTCAAGCCTCTGCTTAAAGACCTCCAAAGAAGGAGACTCCACCACACTCCTTGGCAGCAAATTCCACTGTCAAACAGCTCTTACTGTCAGGAAGTTCTTCCTAATGTTTAGGTGGAATCTTCTTTCTTGTAGTTTGGAACCATTGCTCCGTGTCCGCTTCTCTGGAGCAGCAGAAAACAACCTTTCTCCCTCCTCTATGTGACATCCTTTTATATATTTGAACATGGCTATCATATCACCCCTTAACCTCCTCTTCTCCAGGCTAAACATGCCCAGCTCCCTTAGCCGTTCCTCATAAGGCATCGTTTCCAGGCCTTTGACCATTTTGGTTGCCCTCCTCCGGACACGTTCCAGTTTGTCAGTGTCCTTCTTGAACTGTGGTGCCCAGAACTGGACACAGTACTCCAGGTGAGGTCTGACCAGAGCAGAATACAGTGGCACTATTACTTCCCTTGATCTAGATGCTATACTCCTATTGATGCAGCCCAGAATTGCATTGGCTTTTTTAGCTGCCGCGTCACACTGTTGGCTCATGTCAAGTTTGTGGTCAACCAAGACTCCTAGATCCTTTTCACATGTACTGCTCTCAAGCCAGGTGTCACCCATCTTGTATTTGCGCCTCTCATTTTTTTTGCCCAAGTGCAATACTTTACATTTCTCCCTGTTAAAATTCATTTTGTTTGTTTTTGCCCAGTTCTCTAATCTGTCAAGGTCGTTTTGAAGTGTGATCCTGTCCTCTGGGGTGTTAGCCACCCCTCCCAGTTTGGTGTCATCTGCAAATTTGTTCAGGATGCCCTTGAGTCCATCATCCAAGTCGTTGATAAAGATGTTGAATAAGACTGGGCCCAAGACAGAACCCTGTGGCACCCCACTAGTCACTCTTCCCCAGGATGAAGAGGAACCATTGATGAGCACCCTTTGGGTTCGGTCAGTCAGCCAGTTACAAATCCACTGAGTGGTAGCATAGTCAAGACCGCATTTTACCAGCTTCTTTACAAGAATATCATGGGGCACCTTGTCAAATGCCTTGCTGAAATCAAGGTAGGCTACATCCACTGTGTTCCCTTCATCTACCAGGCTTGTAATTCTGTCAAAAAACGAGATCAGGTTAGTCTGACATGACTTATTTTTCAGAAATCCATGCTGACTATTGGTGATCACAGCATTCCTTTCTAGGTGCTCACAGACTGTTTGCTTAATGATCTGCTCCAGAATCTTCCCTGGTATTGATGTCAGACTGACTGGGCGGTAATTATTTGGGTCCTCTCTTTTCCCCTTTTTGAAAATAGGGACAACATTTGCCCTCCTCCAGTCTGCCGGGACTTCGCCTGTTCTCCAGGAATTCTCAAAGATGACTGCCAGTGGTTCTGAGATCACATTTGCCAGTTCTTTTAATACTCTTGGATGCAGTTCATCTGGCCCTGGAGACTTGAATACATCTAAACTAGCCAAGTATTCTTGTACTATCTCCTTAGTTATTCTGGGCTGTGTTTCCTCTGCTGAATCATTTGCTCCAAATTCTTCAGGTCGGGCATTGTTTTCTTTATCGGAGAAGACTGAGGCAAAGAAGGCATTGAGGAGTTCAGCCCTTTCTGTGTCCCCTGTTTGCATTTCACCATCTTCTCCTCTGAGTGACCCCACTGTTTCTTTGTTCTTCCTTTTGCTACGAACATACCCATAAAAGCCTTTTTTGTTGCTTTTAACCTCTCTAGCAAGCCCGAGTTCATTCTGTGCTTTAGCTTTTCTGACTTTGTGTCTACACGTGCTGGCTATTTGTTTGAATTCCTCTTTGGTGGTTTCCCCCCTTTTCCATTTTTTGTACACATCCTTTTTTAATCTTAACTCAGTTAAAAGTTCTTTAGATAGCCACCCTGGCTTCTTTAGGCACCTTCCATGTTTCCGTCTCATTGGTATTGCCTGAAGTTGTGCTTTTACTATCTCCCTCTTAACAAACTCCCAGCCATCATGAACTCCCTTTCCTTTTAGTATTACTGTCCATGGGATCTCACCCAGCACTTCCCTAAGTTTTATGAAGTTGGCTTTCTTAAAGTCAAGAAACTGAGTCCTAGTATGCTTGGCTGCTCCTTTCCACTGTATAGTAAACTTCAGGAGATGCACTGTTCAGGGCCCAGGGCTTAAATCTGACCCCCTGGCCAAGTATCCCTTTTGAACCTCTGCGGAGAGGTCAGTGCAGCTGCTTTGTGATGATCCACCATGGAGACAGTTCTGAGGAAAGCAATGCCATGGGGAAATCTGTTTGGTTACATGCATCTTGTCTGAGCAGCCAGAGATCCTCTTCCTTTGTAGACTGTAAGGAAACTCTCCTCTCTGCTTGCCTTGCAGTTTCTCCAAAGGCTCTGTGCACCACCAGGCAAATCCCTCCCCCTCCTCCTCCTCCTCCTCCTGGCCCAATGATGTGGGCATCCTTGCTCTGGAGGTGTACTTCCCTTCCCAGTATGTGGATCAGGTTGAGCTCGAGAAGTATGATGGGGTGGAGGCCGGAAAATACACTGTGGGCCTGGGGCAGAAGCAGATGGGCTTCTGTGCGGCCCATGAGGACATCAACTCCTTGTGCCTGACAGTCGTGCAGCATCTGGTAGAGCGAAGCTGCCTGCCCTGGGAGTCCATCGGCCGACTAGAGGTTGGCACAGAGACCATCATTGACAAATCCAAAGCTGTCAAGACAGTTCTGATGCAGCTCTTTGAAGATTCAGGAAACACAGATGTTGAAGGCATCGACACCACCAATGCCTGCTATGGAGGAACAGCCTCCCTCTTCAACGCAGCTGACTGGATTGAGTCCAGCTCCTGGGATGGTAAGTGATGGTGGTCTCAGTGGCACCCCCTCAGACCCCCACCTGGAAGGTGTCCTCTCCAAAAACAAGCATCCAGGCACGTCCACAGGGCCGACTTGGCCCAGTCATATATCCTTCCATGCCTGCCTACACCCAGTCTCTATGGCATGGATGTAAGGCACAGCCGGTCTCAGAATAACAGGTGGTGTAACTTGAAGCCTCGGGGCCACAAACACTTGCCTGAGGTCTCACACCAGGAGACAGTTTGGAAATGTTTAGGAGGCTGGACTGTGTGGGAATCACCCTCAAATTTCCCTCCTTTGGAATTTTCAGAAGTTGCTGTGAGTAAAACATTTTGTGATGTTTCTTGGCTCCACTCAGCAAATGATACTTCCTATTCCTGGAGCTTTTTGTAGAGAAGGCATGCTGCTTAAGTGACTCTCCCAGGCAGGTTTTGTCCAATTTTTTGCTATAGGGTAGCATTTTGCAGTTTTATACTTCTGCCATTAGGAGACATTGGGGCTGCCCCTTCTCCTCACGTTAAAGAAAGCTTGTGGTGGTTCACTTTTGTGCTCCTGGAGGAGAAGGAATTTGGAGGGTGCCATGTAGACTCTATAGATTCTCTTGCGGCACCACAGTTCCCAGAGTCTCTCTGAGGGACACAAGGAGTGAAGCGGACCAGGGGAGAGCTAGCTGGGGGGGGGAGAAAAAGAGCTAGAGAAACACCTGTTACAGCCGGGATGGGGGGCTTCCAGCCCATCAGGCTAATTAGTCCACCATTTGGCCTACAAGGGTATTTTGGCCAAGCCACGCCCACCCTACACCTGATGACAGGTATGCCCTCCCATCAGGTGGCCCACCTGCTAGATCCTCACCCCTGTATTGTGGGAGTAAAGAGGTTAAAACTGCTCCCTGCCTAAAAAAAAATTATTTGCTAGACAAACCTCAAGGAGACACAAGGCCATTGTTTCTAGCAGTACAGAAGAATCTAGTTGCTAAGTTCTGTCACAAGCATACGGGAAAGGAACAAAGCAAGAAGTGTTTGCCTCTGAATGCCAACTGTGCAGAGATGCAACCCTTCTCCTCCATATTGCAGAGTCTTCCCAGAGACAGCTGAGTGAGAGTTGCAGATTGTTCAAGCCAAGTGGTTCATTCTCACATATGAGTCATAGGTCTTCTAACAAAAATACGTCTCCTGACCAGAGATTTGGAAGGAAAACCATTTAAAGAGAGATAGAGAGCCGAGAGAGCCAGGCAATTATCTGTATAAACTTTGCAAGCATATAGTAGGATTATTATTATGGTTTCTGCAAAGAGAAGTCCTGCCTTTCAGGTTGTAAGGAAAGAATTATACTTTGAGAGTGTATGTATCTACAATAAGTTAGCTTAATCATAGTTACAATGGACCAAATTTTCTCAGTCCTTGCAGATATGGGAGGAGATGTGTCCTCGCGCTCCCATGCTCAACTTTTGACGAAGTTCCTCCTGAAAGGTTTCTGAGTAAACTTAGAGGAAATGGAACAGGTCCCTTTATGGACTGATAACTGATTTAATGCAGCAGCGTTGGGCAATGTTAACACAATAGAGATCTCTAGACAGGATGTGAACTGATAGGGACCATGGTGAGAAGCTCAGTTTTCCATAGCGATGGAAAAGACCAGTTTTAGGGATTTTATTAGAAAATAAAGCAGCCACTGCTGCAAACCTGTGATCAAAGGAGGCTCCTTGTTGAGTCAAGTGGGGCAGGCCCCCACCCAAGAAAGACCTCCAAGGCCGTAGTCTGGTCTCCCTTCCTTAGTCATACATTTCCACTGATTGAGGCTCTTCCTGCATGATTCTGCCCATCTGCTGGTCCATTGACTGGCAGAAGATGCAGGAAGGCAAAAGGACAGGCAAAAGTGAAGACACAAGGCATCGTGAACATGTGGAACGGGCTGCCATCTGTGCCTTCAGCCCTCTTTACTGTGCATTTATGATCATGTGTTTATTAAAATTTATATACCGCTTGGTAGTAAAAGCAAACCAACCTCAAAGTAGTTTACAAAAAGGAAACAGCAGTGTTCTCATATTGTTTATGCTTGAGGTGGTCTTGGGGCAGTTATACGCAATCCTACTCCTGATACTGTTTGCGCCTGCAAAATATTTGTTGGGTGGTCTTCCTGCTTTGTCTCCAACTGATACAAGTCCCATAATGTCATGATGAAGCCCTCAAACTTTTCATGCCACAAATGTTCTAGGCTTTGTTTGTTTCTTTTGTCTGTCCTTTGTTGCTCTGTTGTGCTAGAGTGCCCCTTCCAGGTGGCAATGAGGCAGCAATGTTTTGGGAAGCATCCCAGAGCGACAAATAAAGCAGAACGATGGGTGGTCCAGTATAAATCCACCACAAATTCACTGTCATCGCTGACATGTTGTTGGAGACCCTGGGAAGGAGAGGGCTGCTCTTCTGCTCTAGTTCTGCTCCCTGGTTTCCCACAGGCATCGGGGCGGCCCCTGTGAGAAGAGGAGGCTGGGCAAGGTGGCCAGAGGCGGATCTTTTTTTAAAAAAATAATATTTATTCAAATTTTAAAGGTTACAAAAAGAAAAAAAGAGGAAAAAGAAAAATAAGAAAGACAGAAAAAATACAATTAATTAAAAAAAAGAACAAATTGAACCTTTACATAGCTTTCTTTCCTTTACTTATTTCCTTGACCTCCTCACACCTCCCATTTTTGTATTCTAATTCAAATTGTTATTTCAGCAAATCCTTCCAACCTTGTTTTTATCTTAATAATTTGTCTTAATATACTATAATTTTACATTCTCTCTTTCACCAATTCATTTTTATTTAATCCTTTACATCATTTCTGGCAAAACCACATAACTTTCTTTTTCCAACATCTTTCTAACAATCCTTAATTTTACAATATTTTTGAAGATAAACTTTAATTTTTTTCCAATCTTCTTCCACCAACTCTTCTCCTTGGTCCCGGATTCTGCCAGTCATCTCAGCCAGTTCCATGTATTCCATCACCTTCATCTGCCATTTTTCCCGGGTGGGTAGATCTTGTGTTGGTGGCCAGAGGTGGATCTAGGGGGATGCAACCAGTTTGGTCCCACTGGGCACGGAACCTCAGCTTTGCAGGGGATGCTGCAACTATGGTTTAGAGGAATAGAGCATGAGAGGCAGGCACTGAAGTTTAGGAGACCCCAACGTCCGCCACTGCAGCAGCTTTTTCTTATGTTCAGAGGTGCCTCTGAATGCCAGATTCTGGGGACAAGCAAGAGGGGAAGTCCATTGTCTTTGTGCTCCACTCAGAAGATCCTTGGAAGCCTCTGGCTGTTGGGAAGACAGCTGTGCTTTCCTCAAGTCCAGAATAATTCTTTTCTGGGGGTTGTTCCATGCCTAACAGGCCTAAGGAGAAAGATGGTGGGTTCACCATTTCATCATTGCTACTTGCAAAATTCTTATACCTAGAAACCTGTGTGTTTTTGGCTTAGCAGAAAACAAGAATACCTGTTTTGCTGTGCATTTTATTGGAAAAATAGTTAAAGCATTTTGGGAGAGTATGAGTAGGTTAATAAGGACTGAAGCCTCTCCTTTTTCATATCGTACCTTTGCTTTGTAGTATCAGGCATGGTCTCTGCCAGCCATTTTTTTCCCCAGTCCTCAGGGCCAAACTAGATGTGTGAGATCTTTACATGGGATTGCCTATGAACAGTGAGTGTGTGCTTGTTATTTCAAGTTGTAAGGTGCTGCCATTCTTTTGCTTCTTTTTAAGTACTTCTCTTCACTCACTATTGTCATAGTTATACTGTAAGCTGGTGGGGGGAGGGATTTGTCTTTCCCCCCTGCTCTGACTGTGTGAAGTGCCAGACAGACAGACAGACAGACAGACAGACAGACAGAGATTCAGAAGTAGCTGTTACTATATTGCAGCTCACACCTGCAAGTGAAACACTGATACGTTTTTATGATGACGCAGACCAGGAAGAGCTTTTCCTGCCTTCCTCGTCATCAGCCCTGACACTTTGGTCATGCTCTTCCCATGCCAGGACGCTATGCCTTGGTGGTTTGTGGTGATATTGCTGTTTATGCCACCGGGAATGCGCGGCCAACTGGTGGTGCTGGAGCCGTAGCTATGCTGGTTGGACCAGATGCTCCCCTGGCCTTAGAGAGAGGTGAGTATCCAAACACGGCCATGTCTAAAAAGCTTGCTTTGCCTAGCGAGGGATTTTATCCATAAACCGACCAACCATCCATTAGATTTTTCTGCATTGGCTGAAGCGGGTGCTATGGTCACAGTTGAAACCATGCCATTAAAATAAAAATAAAAAGGGAGGACGGGATGGGGGGGGGAGCATGCAACATCCCCCCTCCTGCTGCAAGAGGGCAGACTGGGTGGCTGACACATTCACACTGCCTGTGTCCCAACAGGCCCACTGGATGTGGGCATAGCCAGAGGGGTGCAAGGGGGGCAGCTGCTGCCCCAACCAAGAAAATAAATAAAAATGCTTAACTGACCAATTGCATCACAGATAACTGGGTTCTTCCCCCCTAACATAAAGCCTGCCCCCCTCGAAGAAAATTCTGACTACATCAATGCAGCACAGAACAAGTGGGACATGACGTGGGATCTGTGGATTTGCTTGAGTGCAAATGTAGAAGAGAACCAGGGCAGTCAAAGATGGACTTCTGCCAGGCTTCATAAGCCCCTCTATGCAAACAGATTAAGCCTGCATGAATGAGTCCATTGTGGTGTGCTGGGCTGGAGATTCATGGAGCTCTTGCTGGTGGGAAAGCAGCACATCTCTGCCAAAACAGTCAAATGCATCCTCTCTCACACAGTTTTCAGGAATTCATATGGAAAGCTGCAAATGCGGGGGGGGGGGGTGCTCCTCCTTTTCTGCACCCAGAGGGGCAGGCAAGCTTTTCAGGGAGGAGAATAGGCCCTTATGCCTAGTAGCTCTTAGAGTAGCTGCCAGAGATTCGGAGCTCCCTGAGTTAAAAAAGAAAAGATAGGGAGAGAGCTAGCCAGGTTCTTTCATTTTGGACATAGGCATCAGTGTCTGGGCAACACTAGTGTTGGCTCAGGTTGGAATTTTGCTTTAGCATCTTTTGCACTCCCCAGTAGATTCTCTCTCTCCTTTTGCATCTTTGCTCCTAGACAAGGTGATGCCACTGAAATGGAACCTGGGAGAAAGATGCATTGCTTGGAAGCATAAACCAAGCATGTCAAGCAGAAAATGCACCAGTCAGACTAAGAAAAAGTTATTAGGGGTATCTGTGGGTTTTACCTCAAGTGCAATGGTTAATAACTGGAGGATTATTCCCTTTGTTGCCATTGCTAATACTGGGATGTCATAGAATAGTTGAGTTGGAAGGTACACCCAAGAATCATCTAGTCCAACCCCCTGCGATGCAGGAATCTCACCATGTGGTCTCCCATCCAATCTGGAGCCATGCCGGACCCTGCTTATCTTTCAAATGTGCTAGCAGAATTATTGCTGCACCACGCAAGCTCACCTGTGACTTTTTCCTGCCAAGGTCTTCGTGGGACCCACATGGAACATGTCTATGACTTCTATAAGCCAGACTTGGCTTCAGAGTATCCTGTGGTGGATGGGCAGCTCTCCATCCAGTGCTACTTTCGAGCCTTGGATCGGTGCTACGCCACATATCGCAAGAAGATCGAGAGCCAGTGGCAGAAAGGTCAGTGTGGCTGGGAGAACGGTCAGCCGTGCCTTCCTTCCAGGCTGTGGGCATACCAGAGCATGAATGTGCACATGGACCACGCCAATCTCAATCGTCCATGCATGCTTCTTCGCACGTTCATTTGCACCCGACTGCTTTTGGTTGAACCTTGCCCAGAAGTGCTTTGCTGGCTGGGGAGGAGCTGCTCTACTTAGGTTGCTGTTGCTTACCGGAAGCGGGAGGGGGCCAGGTGGCAAGGAGGTCAGTGTGCCTCAAATGCACAGGTAAAGCCCTCACGCTGGTCCTGCCAGGGTGCTTGCACCATGCCAACCTCCCAGCCTCCCTCTCAGTGAGCCAGCAGCCAGGGTGCTGAGGGAGAAACCCCGCCCCACCTGGTGGGGGGGGGCCCTTTTGGCTCCGTCTTTCCTATCTACACAAGTGGGAAGCTCTGTTCACATTGAGGTTGGGTGTCCCCCACCCTCCCTGAGCTCCAGAAACATAAGGTCCATTGTGAGTTTTCCAATACACATGAACATGCACAAAAGAGTAGATTGGGGGGAGAGCTGTGTGTCACACCTACTGTTCCCCCACAGCCACTGAGGAGTACTTTGCCCACAGAAGTAGGGGGTGAGGGAAAAGGTGGTTGTGGCCCCCAGGAAAACATCCCCTCCCTTTAAAAAAAACAACCCCAAAGCAAAAGGTCCCCAGAACATCCAGAAATGCTTCTTTACCTCCACAGTTGGGTAATTTGCAATTTGGTTATGGTGATAATTTATTAAATGTGTATTCTGCCCTTCATCCAAAGATGAATAATCTCAGGGTGGTTAACATAACCCCACCACCAATTTTATGTTGGATTACCTATCCCCCCCCCACACACCACATTATCAGCAGATCAGGAGAATCCTAACTGAAGTTGGGGGTGGGAGTGTGTGGGTTGGCACTGGGAGGATCATGTGAACACTATCAAAATCAGGCATCTGTGCTAGCTATTTTTTTTGGGGGGGGTAACATCTTGCATGCTAGGGCTGAGCAGATGGTGTGTCTCCACTGCACATCTCGTTTCCTGGGTGCAGTTGCGGGGGGGGGGGGCTCCATCTCTCTGATGCTTTCTTCTACCCCCGAGGCAGCTGGGATCTCCAAGCAGTGCACCCTCGAAGACTTCCAGTTCATGATCTTCCACACACCTTTCTGCAAGCTGGTGCAGAAGTCTCTGGCGCGGGTGTTGCTGAACGACTTTCTGGCCTCCCGCAACCCTGATGTCGAGTGTGGGGTCTACAAGGGGCTGAAGGACTTCAGGTCAGTGGAGTGTAGCTTCCTTTATTAGTGGCTTTGTATGGGACGCGGGTGGCGCTGTGGTCTAAACCACAGAGCCTAGGACTTGCCGATCAAAAGGTTGGCGGTTCAAATCCCAGTGATGGGGTGAGCTCCCGTTGCTCGGTCCCTGCTCCTGCCAACCTAGCAGTTCGAAAGCACGTCCAAGTGCAAGTAGATAAATAGGTACTGCTCCGGTAGGAAGGTAAATGACATTTCCGTGCACTGCTCTGGTTCGCCAGAAGCAGCTTAGTCATGCTGGCCACATGACCCAGAAAAACTGTGTCGGCTCCCATGGCCAGTAAAGCAAGATGAGCGTTGCAACCCCAGATTCATTCGCGACTGGACTTAACTGTCAGGGGTCCTTTACCTTTACCTTTTTTAAAGACATCACCCAAGAACTGGAGAAGATAGTGGGACAGGGGGCAAGCTTGTTCTTAGAAGTTCTTCAGGACAGGGATGGGCAGAAGATGGATCTAGATCTAGATCCTTGCATGATCTACAGTGGACTAGCTCCAATGTAAAAATGAAAGCCCCTCTTCCCATTAAAATGATTAGGCTTTCTTATCTGAAGTAACTCAGAGGTACAGGACTTGCGTATGCAGGTTGTCCTAGGATCCAGCTCACGCCGCATGGTAGATCAATGGCTCTGTCCTCTGAGAGAGGGTGTGGGGTCTGGATCTGGCCTCCCCGCCCCTCCTCCCTCTGTCTTTTGCACCTGCCTCTGGTTGGCTGACCTTGCACTTCCAGGAAAACAAAGGAGACCTTGCAAGTCATCTGCTCACACCTGCCTTGGCATTCTTTTGTTTGAGAGATGATAACCCTTAGCTCTCATCCCTGACTTGAAATTCACCTGAATTTCCTTTATCTCCATTAGCTTGTATTCACCCATTGTCAAACTCACCTGCCGGCTGCTGAGGCAGAGTCTTGTCTTTTGCTGATCTTCTCATGCGAAGCCACCCATTGGCCAGCAGCAAAGCCTTCAGTGCACCTATTACATCCTCAACTTCCTTCATATTTGCCAATAGAAAAAAATATATTCTTTGGGAAAGCTTATTTATCTGTTTTATTTGTTTAGATATTTATAAATTACTTTTCTCAAAGATTGAAAACGGATCAAAAGGCAAAACCCAGTATTAATAATTAATACTGTAAAACTAACAATTAACCTGAGCAAACCTCTGAAGCAACTGAAAATCAAGTGATTTTTAAAAAATGCTTTATGTCTTTTATGCAGTGGGGTCTTTCTCAGCAAAGTACTTTGAGCCTGATCGGAGCGGGGGGGGGCGGGGGGGGGGGGGGAGAAAGACTTCCGCCTCCAGCAAGGCTAGGAGGACAACTCCAGAAAATGTTTATTTCTCTGCCAGCTTTGAATTTAACTGAACTTGCCTCCTCTACCTCTATGGAGAAAGTTTTAGGCTCTTTTAAAATGTTAATTTATTAAAATGTGCTCATGGAAATTAAGCCAAGCAGAGAAAGCTCAGTGCACCCCCATGCCTCTGTGTATGAGAGCACATTCCCTGGCCTCACCCCCCCCCCCGAGAAAAGGGTATTCCACAGTTGGGGCCAGGACTGACTGCCCACCTTCCCGTTTAGTAACGTGAAGTTGGAAGAAACCTACTCCAGCAAGGAGGTGGACAGAGCTTTCCAGAAGGCCAGCCAGGAGCTGTTCCGCCAGAAGACACAGCCCTCTCTCTTCCTCTCTGCTCGCAATGGAAACATGTACACTCCCTCAGTGTATGGCTGCCTCGCATCTCTCCTGGCCCAGTAAGTCACCCCTGATCGTTCCAATAATGGATTCTTCCCACTCCAAATCCAGGGCAGGTGAAGAGGACACAGAAATGGCAAAAATAGTCGTGTTTCATAAGGTTTGGTCAGAAAGCAAGGGCTGCAAACACACCATGCATTTAAAGACTCTTTGGGAGCTGTATTTCACGCCTTGTAAAGTACAATTCCCAGGATTCTTGGTATGGGTGAAGCCATTATTCTCTGATGATTAAAAATCCTCTTAGCCAAGGTGATTAATTCTGCTAAATAAGGGCTGAAGTTGTGGCCCCCACTCCCTTGCAGCCCTACTTTTATATTCACATACCCATGAAAACATTTCCTGTTTCTGCTCATTATATTTTGGGGGTTTTGCATAGTACCACATTTGTTAGTTTTAACCTGTGACAGTTGCCAGCTGCCTTTTGAGCTTTCAAGCAGAAGGTGGCATTTTAAAACTTTAAACCTGGGGTGGCTCATCGGCCGCTGGATCTGGCTTCCCAGCCTCTCTCCAGCTCCTGGGCTGCTTTTGGCCTGGCAGGGAGAGGAGACTGTGGCTGTGTAGAAATCTCTGACAGTAGCGCCAAGGAGCAACGGAAGTTGCTGACCCCCTGCCACCCGCTGGACATCTTGCCCGTCTGCTGTACACTGCAACACAACCTTCCAAAACATGTTTCCGTCACGTCCTCTGTCACACTATCCCTGCCATTCCCCGCAAACCAGGATGAGCCAGGAAGGTTGCCTCAAGGCAGCCTGTTTATTTGAACATTCATCCTGATTCGTTTGCAGGGTTATACAATGTTGCACTTCCCTGTGCATTTTCTCATCACTTGCCTTATCACAAATAGGCCAGTTTGGGTGTGGGTGGGTGTGGAATGGGTTTGTTGTGGAAGAACACAAAATCAGCTTGAATTGTGGCAGCTGAAATTGCAAGTATGTGATTGCACCTCACCCCAAAACTGCAACCATCTGGAAAAGTCTTTGCAAGGTGATGATTTTTGCAGGGGCGTCAATGTTTGCCCTTGCCTGGTGTGATTTCTGGGGAAGAAAGGAAACTTTCCCTTTCTTTTCCTTTCTGACATTTCTGGTCTCAATCCCGGCAGGTTCTCTGCCCAGCAGCTGGCTGGCTCTAGAATTGGGGTCTTCTCCTATGGCTCAGGACTGGCAGCCAGCATGTTCTCCCTGAAGGTGACCCAGAATTCTGCTCCAGGTCAGTCCCTTCTTGATGTACAGCTCCCTTTCCTCTTCTCCCTTCAAAATAATATTTATTACTTTTAAAAAGAAAAAAGACAGAAGAGAAAAAAAGAGAAAAAAAGGGGGGAAAGACAATACAATACAATATATAAGCAATACAAAACACAACCTAAACCCATTAAACTAAACCCATTAAACTAAACTAAACCAAACCCACTCCCTAACCCTAACCCTAAATAAAACAAAACAAAAACTATTAAAAAAAATTATAAAAAATATACATCCCCCCTTTTCAATACTCTTTCTTTCATTTCCTTGTTTCCTCGACCTCCTCTCACCTCCCTTTTTGTATTCCACTTCTACTAGTTATTTCAGCAAATCCTTTCCATCTTTCTCTATTCTCTATCATATTATAAATAACATATTTTTTAACCTTATTTTAACATTAAAACTAAAATACTTATACAGTGGTGCCTCACAAGACGAAATTAATCCATTCCGTGAGGCTCTTCGTATAGCGGTTTTTTCGTCTTGCGAAGCAAGCCCATTGACAGCTTAGCGGATTAGCGCTATTAGCGGTTTAGCAGCTTTTAGCGGATGAGCTGATAAGCGGCTTAGGGCTTAGGAAAAGGGGGGGGGAGGGAAAAAACCCCGCAGGAACTCGCAAGACATTTTCGTCTTGCGAAGCAAGCCCATAGGGAAATTCGTTTTGCGAAGCGCCTCCAAAACGGAAAACCCTTTCGCCTAGCGGGTTTTCCGTCTTGCGAGGCATTCGTCTTGCGGGGCACCACTGTATATGCTTAGCTCCTTATAACATTTCTGCTAAATCCATAAAATATCAATCCACCATTTTTCTATCACTCATTAATTTTGCGATATTTCTATTTATAAACTTTAAATTTTCCAATCTTCTTCCATCAACTCCTCTCCCTGGTTTCGGATTCTGCCAGTTCTTTCCGTCAATTCCATATAGTCCATCAACCAGGAGATCTTATGTCCGAGGCTCTTAACTCTTTTCCAGGTCCCTTCTGCAGATCTTCTTCATATTCTTTAATGCTAGAGAGCAAATCTCGAGAAAACTCAATCCTAACAATACTTTTATTCCTTCTGGACAGTTCAGCCAAATTTCCATAGTTGAAGCTAGGGTCTATACAGTGTTTCAGGACGTATTTCGAGATTCCTCCAAATCCAAAGGCCCCCAAAACTTCAATCTCCTCCAAATCCAAGTCCATGTCCCAAAAGTCAATTAATCCCTGGATCGAGGGATCTTTCCAACTTTCCTTCTTCAGTCCAAGCCGGGATCCAATCCTCAAAATATGGCTTTTTCTAGATTCAATCATAAAAGGCCTCAATTTATAGTCCTCAATTTGCTTCTGTAAAACTAAGGATCCCGCTTGTGTTATTTTAGGTTCAAAAACAACGAATTTCTCCTTTTCCTCCACCATTTGTTCTGCCAAAGTAGGTTCCTGTGCCAGGTCCTGAACTATTTCTGTGTTGGTGCTCGCTTTTTGTCTCAAATTAGTCACTTTCTGTTCCAAATTATCAATTTTAAAAGTCATGTCATCCGTCTTTTTATGAAGCTCTTCCAGCAAATAGTTTATCTTACATAATGCAGTCACAATAACTTCTCCTATCAACATTTTGAATGGTCCAAGGTCAATCTCTGGTTCTCAGAATCCTTATCTTGCAGCTGGAGACCTCCCAGTTACACTCCTATAACAATTTCAAAGGCTCCCTCTAGAGGGAAACAGTCTCCACTTGTATCAGTTCTTTCAAGCACAACTCAAGCAATAAACATAGTTTCAATTTTCAGTTACTTTTTCCTCCATTTTAAATGCAGAGGAGGACAATGGAAACAGTATCTTACTCTTATAGCTAGCTGTCAAATCCGTTCTGTCAATAAGCTTTCCCCAAATGTCATCTGGCAGCCCATTCCCAGGTTCGGAGCTGTGGTAATTTGATTTCCCCCTCACTCCTGCAGGCTTACTAAGTTCAAAATTTCCCCCCTCTTCACCTGCTTCCAAGGGGTTTTTTGTATTTTTAACCAATGGAGATTTAATCCTTTGTCAAAAGCTTTCAAAGACTTTAGCTTGTAATGTCTTTGCTTCAGTCTATTTACAAAAGCGGAAGGCGGACTTCCTGTTTATGACCTTCCTGCTTCGGCGCCAAATTAAGGTATTTAAAGATCCAATTTTCCGTTCTACTCACGGGTAGTTGTTTAAAATCCAATTATCCACAGGAAAAATCCAGCGCTCTCCAGCAACAGCAATGCTCCGTGAAAGAAGCAGTCGATTCAAAGCACCGCGCCACTCACCCCACGTCGCTCCGGATCCCCAAAACAGGGTTTCCCCGCGAGTAGGGGAGGCGCAAAAGGTGCCAGCCGAATCCCAGGTTCACAAGCTTCTCCTGCTTGTGATTTCAATGGGTCTCCGCCTTCGCCATGGCGGTCAGACCCTGGTTTTCACGAAGTAAGTTCCTCCCGATCAGAGGAGCTCAGCCATTGCCGGAGGCGCCAACCCGGAAGTCCCCTCCCTTTCCTCTTCTCAAACTTTTTGAACTCCTAGAGGATCCTGAGTTTGTGCTGCCTGCAAAAGTTACTTGCGCTCTACATTGCTGGGGCACTGGAGGAATGAAAATGCTGGTGCCCAGTGCTCCTTTGAACCCTGGAGAAGGGAAAATATAAAAGGAACCAGGACCCCAGAACAATGTCTGCATTGGTGGGTCCTGCTGGGGTCCTGGGGTTTGCCCAATGGTGCCCAGTGCTGACGCTGCATGGGGCCATTCCTCTTACACCCAGAAGCTCTTCTTGCAGCCTCCGAAATGCACATTTCACAGTTTTTTGGCTCATTTCAGCACAGTAACTAACCAGGCCAGTTAATTCATCGTTTGCCCCCAAATCATTGCCTTGTTGGGGAAATGTTACTGCACCCATGACATCTGGGGTTGCTGGGGTCCCTGGAAGCAGCAGGATTTCTCATGGGAAACTGTGTGCCCTCTCTCTTCCAGGCTCCCCTCTGGAAAAACTGGTATCCAGTCTTTCAGATCTGGAGACTCGGTTGGACTCCCGGAAATGTGTTCCCCCAGAGAAGTTTTCTGAGATCATGAAACTCAGAGAGGACACTCATCACTTGGGTGAGCATGTGAGCAGCTTTAGCTTTACCTTAGGACCTGGAAAGACATTGTCACAAGGTAAACTGGCTTTGGCAGGAAAGATCTGAAGGGAGAAAGCTAAACGCCAGTTGCTTGCTTAGTAATGTCTCCTGCAAAAACCACTTGAGCTCTGCATTTCTGGTGAGAGCATTTTCAATGATGTTCATTACGTTACGTTTCTTTATGGGGAGTGGGAAATATAAAATCAGGTTCAGCTCTTGGAAATGCAGGTGGAAAAGCAGCCCCAAGGCACCCTCTGGAACAAAAGGACTTTCTTCTTTCTGTGGAGTCTCTAAAGGCACTTCAACACAGCACACAGATTGGCCATTGCTCTGGGGAATAAATGGGTCTCTCTCTAGGAGGCTTGAAAGGGAGTAATAGTTTTCTAAAGTAGCCTTCCCCAACATCTTATCTCCTGAAGACCTAAGCCACCTCCAATCACCAAGTGCACACGGTGGAAGGAAGAGCCAGTGTTCACAGCCTGTCTTGTGGGTGACCCCCCCCCCCCACCATCATATTGTCCTGGTCCCTCCCTCTGCCTTCCTACCCCCCCCTTCTTGCTTTGTCCTTCTGCAGTGGGCCACACCCCACATGGGTCCAAGGATGACCTCTTCCCAGGAACCTGGTACATAGAGCAAGTGGATGACAAGAACCGCAGGAAGTATGTCCGGAGACCAGTCTAGGGGAGAGCAGAACGGCCAGGAGCAGGGATTTTCCTGGTAAGCCAAAATCCTGGGCTCTAAAAGCAGTCCCTGAAGGGAAGCCGCTTGATGTGGGCTGAGTTGTCATGTGGGGAAGTCCAGAGAAGGCAGCTCAGCTTTTGGCGAGGGAAGCAAATGCCCTCAGGCCGCAGAGTCTTTCCTTCAGATTAGCCTTCTCCAACCCATCTCCACCTAGGACTTCTCTCAGGGCTGAGAAAGCACAGGCAGAAATATCAAGAAGCAGCTTGGCTAGCTCTTGCTCGAATTGTTTGGCACTTCTGCTTTTATAGTCCTGCTCTCTCCCTGACACAAAGCAGCTTCCATGAACCAGCAGACTCACAGAAACTGAACAATATGGTTGTGTGAGAAAAAGAGAAAGGGAAAAGAAGTTTCAAAATGGTTTCTGGCAGAAGTGGCAGGGAAATGTTGCAGCACAAGAAAGGCTAAGAGGTTTTCCCGAAACCTTTCACCATTTCCCAGAGCCCGGTTTTGAGCTGAAAATGTGTTATTTAAGGTTTTACGCCAACATGCTTCATGAGATGAAGAGGGGCCTGGTGGTCTCAGGCTCCGTGCACCTTCTTGGTCTCTTCTGTGACTCAGAATACCACACTGGGCATAGCTAATGTCTTCCAAGGCAAGTAGCCAAAGTAGGTGGCAGGTACTTTATGACCTGGTTGTCCCCTTAGTGGACCTGAAAGGGGACTGCAGCAGCCCCCCTTTCCCATCTGGAAGAGCCAGCTAGTTTGACCAGACCTCCCTTCTCTTTGCCCCTACAGTCTCAGCCTTACGGAAGGAGGCCAGGCGAATGGTTCCACCATCCGAAAGAATAGCAAGTCGACCTATGCCTGCACTTCTCAAGATGACTGCTTTGGCGGGGGGGGGGGGGCGGGGGGCAGCGTCCCTCTTGCACAGCACTGTGTCCTCTCCACGCTTGCTAAGGGAGAAGGGCCTCCCCTCTGCCTCTGCTCCTTCCCCTCCCCCCCCCAACTTCCTGCTCCGGGTTCCCTTGGCTTGGAGGCATCTGCTTCTCCCTGTTGGCACTTTTTTGGACAATAGGCCTTGTTAGTGTAAGAAAGATTTGTTGGAAGTATATAAAATATTTTAACACAGAAGGCGAGGGATATTTTTATTTGGGAAAGGGGCTGGTTTTTGTGACTTCCATCAAAAGAGATCCTGGCACATGCAGAAATCTTACATCTATGGTAATTTCTTAGTTGTAGTCTCAAAGGCAGTTTTCACTTCATCCTGTTCTAAATAAGATTTGACTTTTTGTACTCTTCTGGAGCATTTGCAGAGGTTGATGAAGAATAATTCCCAACTTTGGAAACGTGATTGGATAGCTCAGTTGGTTAGTGTGTGGTGCTGACGGCGCCAAGGTTGCAGGTTTGATCCCCGTCTGGGACAGCTGCCTATTCCTGCTTGGCAGGGGGGTTGGACTGGATGACCCTCAGGGTCCCTTCCAACTCTATGATTCTATGATAAATCCCTGTGATAAAAAATATGCCAACCACAGGAGGTCGCTCTTCTGCAGCCTGCCTCAGTGCTCTGCTTTCCTTTGGACCCCCTCAGCGAGGCCGAAAGAGGGGTCTTCTCACCTGGGTAGTCCAGGACCTTCACACACATTGCCCAGGCCTGTGCTCTGGAGAGGTCACTTCAGGGCTGCTAATGCAGCGGTTTGACTTCACCCCTGGAGGTGCACTCCACTGTCTCTCAAGACAGACCGATATCAACAAAAATGTTACCCCTCGGCTCTTGTAGCTCAAGGATGCAGTGGGCAGCAGTTTTTGCAAATTCTTTTTATTGGAATGTGCAACATTTAATTAAGGAAACTTGCTGGCCCTGCCAGGTTTTGAACCACAGCTTAAAGGGCAACCTGAACAGCTTCTGTCACGTGTCGCTTCAGCTCCTGGAGGTTTTGTAGGGCAGAAGACACACTCAGGACATTCCATGCCTGCCCAGCCACGGTGCCGGAACGGTGGTATGACAACAGCTCTGCCTTCCCCAGCAGTCCTGCAAACAAAACAACATTGAGTCCATGCATCCTAGGAGGCAAATATAGTGAGATCAGACTGCTCTGTTTGGCTAAAACGGCTTCTATTGGGGGAGGAATAAGATCTAACAAAACATTGGGGCTGCAGATAATGGGACACAGTCATGGCCATATGCTGGGTAAGAGAAGTTTTGCGCCCCTTAAGGAGTGCCCAGGTGTGGCCATCTTCCTGAGGAAGCCTGAGGGCGGCACAAACCTCTCCCTGGGAAAGAGAGAACATTTCTTCCCTTACCTATCTACAGCTGCTCTCTGCACCTGCCCTTCCCTGCATCTGTTCCCCACCCTTGAGGTTTTCCTTGTTGGTGTCTTCACCCAACCATCCCCAGAGGTTTCCCATTTCCTGTTCATCCCACCCAGGATCCCTTCCTCCTCCTTTTCACCCCAATCCTTCCTCATATGTGGGGTGTTAGAACCCTCAAGCATTGGCACATGTCCTTCTCGTCTTTGGGGTGCACAGGGTTGGAACAGCAGCCCCTGAGCAATTCCAGGCCTGACAAACTCCATCCCAGCAAAGCACTCTTCTGTTACACGGCCCCGGAGAGTGAAGGATGCACTGTCAAGAGACAAGGGTTTCCCCGTGCCAATTGTTAGATTAGGGAGCTCTGAAAGGGAAGAGGAGGCCTCTCCTTACCAAGGACGGTTGGCAACAGGCTGGCATCAGAGGTCTTGGCTCTATAGAACAGCAGAGTGCCGGAGAGGGGAACATGCTGTTTGAAGACGGCTCCGCTGAGTTCATGCAGGACAGGAGTGCTGCCTTCCACAGACCCAACTAACACATAGGGTGACTCTTGTGCAGAAAGTTGCAGCAGGGCCTCGTCACTACCCAGGGCTCTGCTACTGTGGGTTGTGGTGATCTGCAGGGGGGAAATGGCAAAAGAGATGCAGAGCCTGTTCATTGCAGAGGAGATCTGCTTCCAGATTCCCTCTTTGGGGAACTCGAGGCGAGCTCAGCTCTTGCCCATCATGGAGCAAGAGAGAGAGGCAGGGAACAGCAAGGCCCCTGCTGAGAGGGCAAGTGTAAAATCTGCTCAATGGGCAGAAATTCAGTATGTGAAACTGAGCCACTTATCTGTGCTGAGGAAGCTGCACCAGTTGAGTTTCTGACTGTTTTGCAGCTGCAAAGATAAAAACCATGTCGGGGGGGAGAGACGCCACCCTCTCCTGAGCAGACCAAAGGAAAGGCTCAAAGACCCCACTGCTACGTCGAGGCTCCCCAAGGAGCCGCCCTAGGGACCTGTCTGCGGAGGGCACCAGACATACCTTCAGCCCAGATTCCTGTGCCAGGAGAAGCCCATTGACAAGGTTCGCGTCCTTCTGCACAGTTTCCTTAAGGAGGCCGATGGCCACGGCAGGGCTCAGGTAGCTGCCCGCCTTCTGCAAGGTTGCGCCTAGTGAGTGTGACAGGCATGGTCAATTAATTTAAAAAGTGTCCTGCGTGTTTCCTGTCCTGTCCTCACCCTGCAACCAGAAGACGAGTCAATGAAGAGACCGGACCATCTGATCAAGGGCTGTGCCAGAACCAGACACCCCAATCAGCAGGACCCTGAGGCCTGACTTGCTTCTTGGCGGTATCTGTGAAAAGCAACACTGGAGCTGCTGCCTCCTCGTGTGCAAGCCTCTCACTAGCTCCCCTCCAGTGGGAATCGCGAGATAAAAGCCGCCGGGTGGGCTAACAGCCCCCCACCCCTTTCCCTTTACACAGGCCCCATACTGGCACCTTAAATAGCAGCGGGAAAGATTCACTTGCTCAGCCATCAGGCTGCTGTTAAAGGGACAGCATCAGGGCCGGTAAACAAGCCCACAAGCCTCACTGCAGCTGGAGCAACACATGAAGATCCCATTGCTTCTCCTCAGCTGCAACACTGCAGCAACGGAGCACATTCTCATCTCTTCTGTGTGTTCATTAGTACCACCCATGACAGACAGCGGCTCATGTTTCCTTAGCAGCAAGAGCAGAGGGGGACGCAGGCAGTTAGGGCAGGCCTCTCCCCACCAAGACCTTGTGGACTTGGCAGAAGAGCAGGGAGGAGGGAGAAGAGCAAGCACACACCCAAGGCAGCAGGGCAGAGCGCTGGGCCTGCGATAGGCAAGTTGCAGGAGGACGAAGCAGCATGGCGAGGAGGCAGAAAGGCCAGAGGAGGAGACAAAGGAGAAGCTTTCAAGAGGGCTGCAGAACAACTGATAGAGCATGTGGGGGGGGGACCTGACCCCCCCCAGGCTGGGCCTACAGCTCCCAGGACCCGTGCTGGCCGTGGGCCGCGTTGGTGTGGAGTTGGGAGTCCAACCACAGCGAGGTTTCCCCAGCCTTGTGGTAGCTAAATAAGCAGGGCTCTGTGTCTTCTGCACCAGCACGTAAAGGAGGACCCGATACAGGATTCAGCTCCCTGAGAACCTTGGATGTTCCTACATATAGAAAAACAAGCTTGCACTCATCATGGTTGCAGCAACTGCCTTAAAAGTAAATGGTTCATGAGTGGCAAAAACTCATTGATATGGGTTGCAAAATTCAACTGTTTTTCACACAGAATGAAGAAGGGGTTTTAAAGCACAAGAACACAGAACCCTGCACTAAGGAAAGGTGAGAGAGCAAAAGCAGAGGGGTAAATAGACTTAGGCATTTAAAAAATAAAACCCGACAGGATCTCCAGCCCAGTGCTGCTCCCGGATCTCTCCTCTCACCGTGAGTGACAACCTGAACGCCTCCATTCACTGGGTGGCTCAGTGCCTGCAGCACAGTCCCCAGGGCCCTGGCCAGGGCAATCCATGGTTTGGTATGAGGTGCGTATGCACTGTGGAGAGCTTGGCCATTGACCTGAGGGAAAGAAAACACCTCTGCTCCATTTCTCCTGCTTGTACTGCCTGGAATCCAAGCCCCAATGACAACCCTTTTAATGAAGGGCAGTGCTTCTCCTTCTGCCTTCCTGCAAACCTACCCAGGCATCCATCCAAAGACCTTGCCTGGGCTCAGTTCTACTGTTGCTATCATTTGCTAAGCAGTGATATTGGCAGTTGAAGAGTGCAAATGCTGAGCTTGCTGGATCAAAGCGTGACACTTGCTTTGCAAAGAAGTTGAGCCAGACTGCCACGTGACACTTTGCAAGTCTGCCGAGTTGCATTGCAGAATATTTTGCTTTATCTAACAAGCTTGTCTTTAAACAAGCGTTGAGAAAACCAACATGCTCATGCTTTGCAGAACAGCTATTTTGCATCTTAAATTGCTAAAAAGCTCAAATTTTAGAAAACAAAACAAAACAAAAAAGAACAAAAAACCCCAAAATAAACCACAGATTTAAACTAAAAACCAATATTAAGATTAATTTTATAAATTGAAAAACAAGAAGAACAAGTGAAGAGAAGGACTCACGGCGCCAACCAGTGCCCTGCCCTGGGCCCAGTCCACTATTTGCACTGCAATCTCCCTGCCACAGCGACTCTGAGCTTCTCTGGTGCTGGCACCCAAGTGGGGGCAGCAGATGACATTGGGGTGGTTTACCAAGGCCTTGTCCGTGGGTGGCTCCTGGAGGGGGAAGAAGAAGAGCCAAGTCAGTTGCTAAGGCCTGCCTTGTCCGGCTTCCTTGTCCAAGCTGATCTCTCGCGGACGGCCAGTGAAGGGGAATGTTGGGAGATTCAGGACAGACAAAAGGAAGTGCTTCACACAGCGCAGAGTTAAACTACGGCAATCGCTCCCACAGGAGACAGTGGTGGCCCCCAACATGGAGGACTTTGGAAAAGGATGAGGCAAATTCCTGGAGGAGAGTAGCTCTCAAGGGCTACCTGCCACGAGGCAGCCATGCTTCTGAAGGCCAACGGCTGGCAACCACGGGAGCGGAGAGGGCTCTTGCGCTCCTGTTCTGCTGGCTGGCTTCCCCCAGTCATATGGTTGGCCCCTGTGAGAACAGGATGCTGGGCAAGATGAGCCCCAGGCCTGATCCAGCAGCCACGCTCTTCTGTTCTCACACCCTCAAGCCCAAGGCTGCAAAGATGGCCATCTTCTCTGGGAACCAGGGGAGGAGTCCTGGAGCCCTTTCATGCTTCCACATTCAGCAAAGTCCTGGCAAGGCTCAGGCGCTCACTCCAAAGGCTTCCCTCACCAGCAGCATTTCCTCCACGAGCCTCTTTGGTGTGGCTGATCTGTGCCAGGGGAGCAGAAGGGCTGTCTGCTCTAAGGCAAGGCACTGGATGAGACCCTCTTGCCACATGCTGGCAACCACACAACCACAAAAGCAAGAAGGGCTCGTGTGCAGCCTGAGGCATTGAAAGAGATCCTGGTGGCACCCCAAGGAAAGCCAAGGAATGAAATCCAATGCCCAAGCACCTCACCTCCGTGAAGACATCTAGGGCTGCTCCCCCACACTGGCCAGACTGCAGGGCCCGCAAAAGGGCACCCTCATCCACAATGCCTCCTCGGGCACAATTGATCACCTGGACCCCACGCCGGCACCGAGCAAAGGTGGCGTCATTCAGGAGCCCTGGAAAGGAGGCAGCCGTCAAAACACAGGTGGCAACAGCTCCCATGCCACTCCAGCCGCAGCCGGCTTTCCTGAGGAGGGGGGTGGCAAAGCGAGCCCCCCATCCCCTGGGGGGCTTTGGGGCTGCACGTCTATGATTACCACACCCCCAAATGTAGATGGGTGCCACCCTGGAAATCAAGCTTTCAGTTTCTTAAAGAAGGAAGCAGTTTTCTAATCCTAAAGTTGAAAAATTTGAAAAATGCATAGAGTGCCAGGAGAAGTTTCTGACGCTTTTCTGCATATTCACTCTTTGCTCCTCTGCATGAGTAACAGAAACAGAATTATGAAAAACAAGCCATCAGGCAAACATCGTTATTATTATGGCAGCAACAATACAGCTTTCCCCTGCTGCCTTTCTGTACCAGCTGTATGTCTCCCGCCTGAGGCGACCCACGGACTTTTCTTTCTCGCAGCACCCTTCCTCCCTCACATCCATGATCCACCTTCTGCACTCCCCCCGTGCGAAGGCTGGGCTGCCTCTGCTGCTTCAGCCAACTTCCCATGCCCAAGCAAGTTGTGGGGGCTCCTCAGTCCCCACACACAGCCCTGCTGCCCCATTCGTGGTGGAACCAGGCAGCTTCCCAGTGGAGCACTCTGCAGGCACACAAGCAGCCCAGGGCCCTGCAGGATCACCTCTGGCAGCCCCCAGGGGCACCCCTTACCTGTGGTGGAAGGCAGCAGAGGGGTGTGGACGGTGATGAAATCACACAGCGGCCAGACTTGTTCCAAAGGCAGCTGCTCAACTCCAAAAGCAGCAGATTCCTCGGGAGTGATGATGGGGTCATAGCCTATGGTCTGAAGGCCAAGGCGGAGAGAGACCGAGAGCGCTTTAAGGTCGCTGAGATTCCCCACCCCATCTCAACACCCCCAGCATGGAAGAGAGGCACAGGGCCTCTTGAGAAGGCAACGGATCAGGGCTGCAGGATGTGCCTCCTCCAGACCACAAATGGTCCCCCTCTGTAAGGGCATTCTTACCTTCATGCCAAAGGACTGCATCCGGACGGCCACTTCTCGTCCGATCCTGCCTAGGCCAAGAATGCCCAGTGTCTTCCCCTGAAGCTCCATCCCCATGAACTAAGGCAAAAGCACACCTCCGCGTGAGAAGATGGCAGGCCTTGTCTGCGCAGTGTCCTTCCTGCGCCCCAGCAGCGCAGCGGGAGATGGAGACCCCAACCCAGCCTCCTACCTTCTTTCGATCCCATTTCCCTTCCTTCATTGAAGCTGCAGCTTGTGGGATTTGCCTGAAATGAAAGACTCCAGTTTAGCATGTTCCAACAAGGTACGCGACAACAGCAGCAAGAATACTCATTGCAAAGTACTGGAAGACACAAGACTTGCCCACACTGGAAGAGTGGCAGACGCAATTGATAGACTATATGGAACTGGCTGAAATGACTGGCAGAATCCGAGACTTGGGAGAAGAAACAATGGAAGAGGACTGGAAGAAGTTTAAGGATTATCTACAAAAATATTATAAGTTGTATGAATGTTAAGTATTTGCACGACTTAGAAAATACCAGCTCCAGCGAACAGGCTTTGTAAAATAGAAAACTAAGTTATAAGTAAGAAAAGGTCAAAATTTAAGGCAATATTTTGTTTAATTTTAAGGTATGAGCAATTGGTAAAAATTATTTTAAATTTAGAAGTATAATATTTGGAAAGTACAAAATAAGGTATGAAATAAGGTAATAATTTGCTGACATTCTGATTATAAATAATGCAGGGTAAGGAGATGCGAGGAAGTCCAGTTAGTTATATCTTTGTATCTGTTTTTTTATTTGTTTTGGCTTTTTGGTGTAGGGATTTTGTATTATGTATTTTGAAAATTTAATAAAATATTTATAAAAAAAAAAAAGCATGTTCCAACAAGGGCGCAAGCCACAGCAGAGGAGCCATCTGCATGTTTTCTTCTCTTGGACATGTTGGTGCGGAAGATTTAAGATTGTTTTGGTTGTGGGGGAAGCTCATTTTCCCAAAGGTAGGAATGGCCTGTGTCCAAAAGAGACACAGCTATGGAAATTTTCACAAGTGTGTTTGTGTTTGTGTTTTGTTTGTGTAACAAAACCTAACAGCTACTTCTTATGAGGCAAAGGAACTGCAGGAGGAGGACATTTGGAGTATAACAGTGGCAGGGAATGGCTTCACCCTTTCCCTATTCTTCTAGAATCCACCTCCCAAAAACATCCCCTTTCCCAAACAGGGTTTCAGATGTGTATGCGAGGGCCCTTTTCTGCATGGGAATGTGTAGCTTGAAGAAATGGGTTTCAGCAGAAAAATAACAGGAGGGAAGGGTGAGGCACCCCTCCAAAGCTGCTTTTCTGTGACAAGAAGGGGGCTGCCCTAGTTCTATGGAGTATGTCTGCACAGATAGTGTGCAGCTCCATGTGAAACATGTCGTTGGGGAGAGCTACAGGTTCTTCTCAAGCCCAAAGAGATGCAGTGCGGTGCAGCCGGTGCTTCTGGAAGGCCTTGTTCTCTTCCCAGAGCCCCATCACCTACCTTGCCAGGCTCATGACCATGCCACACGTCAGCTCGGCCGCACTGAGGCTGTTGCCAGTCGGTGTGCTGAGGAGCAAAACAAAAGCAGAGGAAGTTGGATGGAGCCCCTGGCAAAAAGCTCCAAGGCCCCCCAACTCTTCCACAATGAGAGCTGTGAACTCTGTGCCTGTTGTTCTTCAGAGACAGCACCCCTCTTGTGTAGACCTTTAGGCACAGGTCAGTGCTCAAAAGCTCCGTGTCTGAGCACACACACCCCACTCCCTGTGGACACATGAGACAACTTTCCTCCCAAGTTCTGCTTCTACAAATTTGGGCAAAGCTAGCAATGCATCTAAATCCCCCTAATGAGCATGATTGTTATCACCTGAAATATTCCTCACAGGCAGAATAATACTTTGCTCCCTCTCCTCCTGTGGTGCAGTTAGGAGGAAGAAGCTGATGCTTTAATTTTCAGTAAATTGCAATTACCCAATATAGCTGAACTGAGAAATATGATTAGTGTTAACTGTGGTTAAGGGAGACAAGTACAGCTCACCCTCCCCCCTTGCCATGTCAAGGATCACTCAAAGTTACATGGCACTAGGGAGCACAGCTCAACCACAGGGGGAAATCCCTGTCCCTGGGACTGAATGTTTTGGCAGAGAGCCCAGCTCCAAAACAAGCTGGAATGTTTGCAGAAGAGGGCAACCAAGATGATCAAGGGACTGGAAACCAAGCCATATGAGGAACGCTTGAGGGAGGTGGGTCTGTTTAGCCTGGAGGAGACTAAGAGGACACAGGATAGCCGTCTCCAAATATCTAAAGGGCTGTCACATGGAAGATTAAAAAAGCTTGTTTTCTGGTACTCCTTGGCAGTGGTGCCTGCTCTGTGGAGCACCCTTCTATCAGATGTCAGAGATGAACAATTATATGACTTTCTGAAGGCATCTGAGGGCAGCCCTGTATTGGGAAGTTTTTAATGTTTGACGTTTCACTGTGTTTTTTATATGATGATGGAAGCTATCTAGACTAGCTGGGGCAACCCAGTCATAGGGGTGAGGTATAAGTATTATTATTATTATTATTAGTTCAACAGTGGAACAGACTCCCTCAGGAGGCCGTGGACTCCCCTTCCTTGGAGCGTCACAGGCTGCTTCGTGAGATTCCCGCATTGCAGAGAGTTGGACTAGATGACCCTTTGAACCCTACAAATTTACGATTCTATGAACTACATTGTGCGTGTGTGACTATGTGGGGGGATACCTTGGGGGGTCTTGAACTAATAGGTTGTTGGCCTCCACCTTCTTTGGACACCCTTCCTGCCAGGCTTCCTCTGATCTTGTGACACCCCCTGTGCCCATGTGAGAAGCGGCTTACTTCATGACCAGGATTCCTTTCCTCGTAGCGGCATCAACATCCACATTGTCCACGCCAGTCCCGGCTCTACCAATGACCTGCAGCTTCTCAGCAGCATTGATGACCTCTGCAGTCACTTTAGTGGCAGATCGCACAATGAGCCCATCGCAGTCCTAAAGAAATCACAGCAGGAGTGAGCAAAGGGCTGCCTAGAGAACCGGAAGCCAGCAGAGAGGCTGGCGGAGGAACAGGGCTTAAGAAATTGAAACCATTGGCCAAGGCAACAAATATTTTGCACCAATAGCCAAATTCTCTAAGGTGCATGAATGACGTATTACGGTATGCAAATTCAGAAATTTGAATGCCATGCTTTAATTTATGCAAGCATAGCTACTAGGGTGGGACTATTATCTGGGGGTTTGACTCTGAAATGTCTGAAGGCCAAGGGAGGCAGGATTAGACCACGCTAGGTGCAGAACTGAGGTAAATAATGGCTCTTGATAGGTACATCTGTGGATATAATATGCCAGCAGTTCCTCAGCTCAGTCTCCAGCCACACAGCCCCTTGTGAGAGAGAGAATGGGAAGAGATGCACAGAAGTGTTACCAGGGTTGCGCTATGAGCAAAGAGTCAGCAAAAGTCAAGTTGGGCACTATGGCACCATGGGCACAAAATCTCCCAAAGAAGTCCCACCTTTAGGTAACAGTAGCAGGCCATCTGCTTCCAGTTCTGGGATCTCTCTCCTGCAGTAGACCTGGGGGAAGAAGCTGTTCTACCATGAACAGGTGAGGCCTGGCTTTGAGGGCTCCATGCCAAGCGGGTACCCCAGCATCTGTCCCCAAATGCAGCCGAGCTAAGGCAGAAAGTCAAAAGTGCAGCCAAAATATGGCCAGAGAAACCCAAAATGCAAATTCCAGGTGCACTGCAATGACTGTCACGCAGGCTGCATGGGATGGCTGGCCTCTGATGGCTGCCCAGATACTTCAGCAACTGGCTGCCTATCCACAGGTCTCAGCCAAGAGTCCATTGAACCAGGGTCTGTGCCCTCAGCCTGGCTCAAACAATTCAGGGTGCTGGCTTTGATTTTGAGAGGCTTTAACCCTCTGAACCCAAGGAAAAAGCCTCCTCCCTTGGGCCCCTTGACAGATCGTCAAGTTCACTCACAAGACCATCTGGGAGCTACTTTCAGCCACAAAGGATGGACACAATAGTGCCACATAAGGCTGCCCATTCCACAAGGGCAGAATCTCGCCATTCAGCTGGGATGGCTTTCAGTGGCATGGAGTATAGACAGTGTGCACAGACACACACATGTACAAATGCACTGTTGTTTGGCTTTTGCAATTTACCGTATTTTTCGCCCTATAGGACGCACTTTTTCCCCTCCAAAAATGAAGGGGAAATGTGTGTGCGTCCTATGGGGCAAATGCAGGCTTTCGCAGCGCGTCTTCCCGCTGTCCCCGGAACTGGTCTGCAGGCGGGCGGCGGGGAGAAGAGCGCTTCTCTCCGCTGCCGGCCCCACAAGCGCCTGGGGGGAAAAGGAATTTTTTTTTCTTTATTCCCCCCCCCCAAAAAAAAAAAACTTGGTGCGTCCTATGGGCCGGTGCGTCCTATGGGGCGAAAAATACGGTATGTTGCAAAGAAGAACACTGTCACCCTTCTCACCAGAAAAAGCTGGAATAGGGATGAGGAAGGTGTTTTCAGCCAATGTGGTTCAAGGCAGAGAGTGCTGAACGCTGACACATCAAGAGGAAAGTTAATCAAATTCTCTGCTATTAGTCTTTCAAATTCTGAGGTGAGCTGTAAAATCAGACAGGTGGAGGCAAGTTTCATTCCCGTTCCACAAGAACTGAGGCTAAACCAAGCAGATATTCTGCACCTTTGGCTGTTCTAAACAAGCACAAAAAACTGGGAGAGGCAGCATTTCTTTAGCACCAGCCAACCACATTTTAACTAAACAGCAATTTTCCATGGTGGAATATTTTCCAGTGGTTCTCCCACAAAGCCCCTCCCTGTGAGAAATGGGAATGGGAGATTGTCTATAAATAAAGCTAAGGACCATGAAAGAGGAAAAGGCAGAGAAGCGATCAACCTGAAAACACTTTTGCCCTTCCCTAACATCTGTGGTAGGGCAACAGTGAAATATGAGGAACAAGGGGTGCAACCCTATGTGATGTTCTCCTCCAGTCCCACAGAAATGAAGGTGAGCTCCCCAAGGAAGGAGGCTTCCTGAATGATAATAATAATAATTTATTATTTATACCCCGCCCATCTGGCTGGGCCTCCCCAGCCACTCTGGGCGGCTTCCATAAAAACCAAAAATACAGTAAAATATCACACGTTAAAAACTTCCCTGAACAGGGCTGCCTTAAGATGTCTTCTGAATGTAATGTCAGGTAGTTGTTTATCGCTTTGACATCTGCTGGAAGGGCGTTCCACAGGGCGGGAGCCACTACCGAGAAGGCCCTCTGCCTGGTTCCCTGTAGCTTTGCTTCTCGCAATGAGGGAACCGCCAGAAGGCCCTCAGCGCTGGACCTCAGCGTCCGGGCAGAATGATGGAGGTGGAGACGCTCCTTCAGGTATACTGGACCGAGGCCGTTTAGGGCTTTAAAGGTCAGCACCAACACTTTGAATTGTGCTCGGAAACATACTGGGAGCCAATGTAGGTCTTTCAAGACCGGTGTTATATGGTCTCGGCGGCCGCTCCCAGTCACCAGTCTAGCTGCCGCATTCTGGATTAGTTGTAGTTTCCGAGTCACCTTCAAAGGTAGCCCCACGTAGAGTGCATTGCAGTAGTCCAAGCGGGAGATAACCAGAGCATGCACCACTCTGGCGAGGCAGTCTGCAGGCAGATAGGGTCTCAGCCTACGTACCAGATGGAGCTGGTAAACAGCTGCCCTGGACACAGATTTGACCTGTGCTTCCATGGACAGCTGTGAGTCCAAAATGACTCCCAGGCTGCGCACCTGGTCCTTCAGGGGCACAGTTACCCCATTCAGGACCAGGGAATCCTCCACACCTGCCCGCCTCCTGTCCCCCAAAAACAGTACTTCTGTCTTGTCAGGATTCAATCTCAATCTGTTAGCCGCCATCCATCCTCCAACCGCCTCCAGACACTCACACAGGACCTTCACCGCCCTCACTGGTTCTCATTTAAAAGAGAGGTAGAGCTGGGTATCATCCGCATACTGATGAACACCCAGCCCAAACCTCCCCCCTGCATACTTTCACTTGCTCTAAATTGGTTGAGATCTGGTTTTAAAATAGGAAAAGAAAATGAAGGCAATGAAAAATGCAAACATCCTAATTTCAGCATGTCTGAAGAGTTGTGTGCATGAGCTTGGATAAACTACCCGAACAATTACAATTTTTACTTTAGAGTTGTTTTGTATTTTATCCATGATGTCAAAAACTTCACACACCAAGTTTTAACTGTTTGATATCAAAATGTCTCTGCTTTTTCTTTTCTTTTTTTGAAATCATTTTTATTGATTTTACAAAATAAACTCACATTTACCACATTTAAATTTTAAAATAAAACAAGATTCTTCCAAATCTTAGGACTCCCCTCCTCCCCTCCATGGATCCTTTATACAGTTGAACCTCGTGTTATGGATGGGATCCGTTCTGGAGGCCTGCCCATAACATGGAACTGACGCAAGCCGAAGCGCCACCACCTGCGCACACGCACGGCACCATTTAGCACTTCTGTGCATGCGCGAGCAGCAAAACCTGGAAGTAACCCAGGGACGCAACACGAAAACACGTAACCTGGACACAACATGAGGTATGACTGTACAGTGGTACCTCGCGTTAAGAACTTAATTCGTTCTGGAGGTCCGTTCTTAACCTGAAACTGATCTCAACCTGAAGCTCCACTTTAGCTAATGGGGCCTCCTGCTGCTGCCACGCTGCCAGAGCACGATTTCGGTTCTCATTCTGGTTTTTTTTTTTTTTAATAATATTTATTAAAGATTTTCAAATATAACAGAAAAGGAAAAACATCCAAATTTAAAACCTTATTTTCATTGGCATCTTTCCAGGACTTCCCCTCCCCTCCCCCTCTTGTATTCCAATTCTTTCAAATAGATTCAACAAATTCTTACCCCAAATTTTAAAATTATTATCATTGGCCCAATTTAAAAAAAAATATTTTCCCATCCCCTAAAATCGACCTGTTCCCTTCCACGAGTTCCCCTCTTTAATATGCAATACAGATTAAGATAAACAGAAAGATAAAAAAAAAGAATAAAATGTAATTTAACACCCTTTGGATTCCAAATTTCCCTCCCCCCTTTCCCGGTTGCGTTCCCAATGTCCATCAATGTCTACTGTCATCCTGGAGCTCCCACATCTAAACCACAGTCCTTCACCAGTCCGCTTTGCCGTCTTTTTATTAGTCTTTGCCATCTTTTGGTCATCTTTGGTTTCACATGTCCAATCTTGGAAGGAGTCTATCTTCCAACTTTGTCCAGTTCTTGTTATTCTTATTGTTCTTGTTGTTCTCTCTCCTCCTCTTTTTTTTTTTCCCCCTGCTCTCCTGCACAAATGTTCTAATTCCAAAAAGCTTCTAATTCCTCTGCAGAGGCTTTTTCAGGAACAAAACATTACGTCAAATCCCTTCCATTCTTCAATAGATAAATCTATTGTCTCCTTTAGTGTGTAGACCTCTGTAGACAAAATAGTGTTCCATTTCTGCAGTTTCCCAGGCGATAAAAAGTCCTATTCAAATTCGATGCCAACAATACTTGTAGTGTCCCACAGCTCCTCTAGAGGGATTATAGTAACTCAGTCTCCTTCCCGATCACACCCAACAGTCAAAGTAACTTATTATTCCTTGTTTTAAACAATTTATATCTAATTTGTAACAAATGTGACCAGCAAAGTCCTCGTAACAAAGTTCTCTTTTTGTTCTTCCGCTTTGACAGCTCCTTTGACAGCTGTCAAAACCTCTATTTCTCCTCTCCCGGCGCTCTTTCAGATCGCTCCCGGGGTTTCCGGGGGGGGGGGGTTGCATTTTAATTCACATTCCACTTTTCTCCTCCAGCCCAGTCTTATAATTTTCCATCGCGAAGTTAATAACTTTATCAAAAAAAGGTTACACTCGATCTTAGTTGTCAAATCCTTTGCTTTAGCTCCTCTACAACAGGGGGGAGGCTGACTTCCTTTTTGCACCTCCCCCGCTCGCTCCGAATTTAAATAGAATTTTTCCCCTTTTTAAATCCAAGTTCCAATTACTCACGGGTTATTCTTTTAAAGACCAAATTTTCAATGGAAGAAGTCAGCGCTCTCCGTCAAATGGCATGCGGCTTCGCTCGGCAGGGGAAGCGGAGGACTCACAGCACCACCACCCCCGTCACCCGCTTCGCAGCCTTTAAAAAGGCTCCTTCGCGGGTCGGGGGGGCGCAAACGGTGCCCGCCGAGTCACCATGCCCATGGGTTTCAGCGCCCATGGTTTTTGAGGGTCCCCGCGTCGCCGGCGCGGTAGAACCCAGCTACCAGCTCGGAGGGAGTCCGCCATTCAGCGATGGCGCCAACCCGGAAGTCGATTTCGGTTCTCATTCTGAAGCAAAGTTCTTAACCCGAGGTACTATTTCTGGGTTAGCGGAGTCTGTAACCTGAAGCGTATGCAACCCGAGGTACCACTGTATATCTAAATCAATTGCACATTATACTTTTTCCACATTATGGTCCTCCAAAATATCCAAAGTCTTTGTAATGTTGCAAGAGTTACTAAAAGCTTGTCACAGAGCTCTTTTAAGTGTAGTCTGTATTTGTCCCGTCCCCTATTGAAGTTTTCTCCTCTTTCCATCGCTTTCCCCATTCTAAAGGTCTCTTCTCCCGTGTCTGAGTGAGCTGGTGCTCTAAGCTATACCGGACTGGAGAGTTGTAGCAAGTGCGTGAGTAGCTCAACCAGGAGGAAAGCAGGCGACACCAGGAATGTTGAAGAAGAGATGGATCAATGCCAACTCTTCCATTTCCTGGGGTTGCCAGCGCTTGTTCTGCCTTGCCCAGCTAATGAAGGAGCAAGGCATTCTTAAGGCCCGGTGCTGCCTGTCTCAGGCTTGGAAGAGGAACTAAAAAACCCAACCATTTTCAGAGTTATCAAAGTGCCTTGAGGGCTTGTGGGTCACTGCAGAACCTTGCTTTCTTCCAATACAGGTTTGCCATATTTTGAAGAGCAAAAAAGAGGACACATTTGCCGACTTCTGCTTTTAACTATGGATCCCGAGGAGGATTCTCATTTTACACACCCATGAAAAGGAGGACGTGTCCTGCAAAAGGAGGGGCAACCCTGAGATGCTAACGTGCTAAACTTCCTTTCCAAAGCCCTTGTCGCCCTCCTTTCCTGCCTTGCTGCAGGCTGCTCGGGGCCTGGGGGCTCTGCTTCCCGGGGCTGCCCTCGGACCTCCCCCCGCCGCGCTGGCCTCTGGCGGGGCTCACCCGGATCTCGGCCAGCAGCTCCTCGGGGCTGAGCCCGGGCTTCTCGGCCACGCCGACGCCGGCCTCGCGCAGCAGCCGCGGGCACGACGGGTCCAGGCTGTCGCTGAGCAGCACCTTCCGCAGCGCGGCGCCCGACGCCATGCTCCGCTCGCACCGCCGCCGCCGCCGCCGGAGAAGGCGAGGCTCCGCCGCGCGCCCTAAAGACGCCTCTCGCCGCCGCCGCCCCATTGGAGCAGGCCGGCCCCGCCCCGCCGCGCCCCTCCGGCCCGGGGCTCGGCCCTCTCGGCGCCCGCCCCCCCCTCCTTCTTGGGTCGCTCCGGCTACTGAGAAATCCATCAAATCGCGCAGCAGGAGCCGCGGGGTTTGCACAAAGCGCAGCTTCCTGCAGCGGACATGCCGGGCTCCCTGCAATCCGCGCGCCCCGTCGGGACTCCCCGCAGGCTTGGACCCCCGAGGGGTCTCTCCGGATGCTCCCATCAGCTCCGGGCAGCTTGGCCAACGGTCGGGAATGATGGGACTTGGAGTCCTGCAACACCTGGAGGGCGCGTGCCATAATTGGTTGCCCCTTCCTTGGTGTTCTGCTTAGAAATGCTGAACTCATACCTGATGTGCAACGAACTTGGTCACTTGGGCTGCAAGACGGGCAGAGAATTCCTACTTAAATATATGGTACAAACTGAGCTTGGTAAGGTGCACTCAATTTAAAATGCCTGATTGATAAGTCCCTTATCCAAGCAAACTATACTTTGCCTTCATCTGGGACCCAGGAAAAGTTGTCGGATTCTCTTCGCAACTCATGGCAGAAGCTAATACTGCAGCCGCTTCTGCTCTGCCTGCCTGCAGGCTAGATGTCTCATTTTTGGTGCTTGTCACCGTCGCTCCAGGGCTTGGGGGAAAGCAGGCAGTCTCCCCCTCCCGCAGTTCCAGGACCTCCGTTTCCCACTCCCACCCCAGCACCCCATTTTCCAGCTGCTTGTGCACATAGTGGCCATCCTTCAAAGCCCTCTTTGTCACCCCGACCCCCGTCCTTGCCACACCCATTTTTATTTTTTACTGTTGTGATTTGCAAAATTGCAACAAGATGTCATGGTTACTCCTGCCTCCTCAGCGCAGGCTTCCACAGCATGCTCAGTTTCTTGCTGCTCCAATATAAGCCAGAAGTGTTCATGCCTCGCAGAATTACCCTTTAGATTAGAAGATTTTAGGCCGTGCTATTTAGGGAGTGGTAGAAGAAGCAAGAGAAACCAGGACTTGCCTCCTCCTTGCAGCCTTGACTTGCCCTTACTCTGCCCATGTGGTCCAGTTGCCCCAAAATTATTAATAATAATAATAATAATAATAATAATAATAATAATATATACCCCATCCACTCTGGGCGGCTTCCAACAAAATATTAAAGTACAATAATTCATCAAATATTAAAAGCTTCCCTATAAATTTATAGCTGCCTCACACAGTATAGGGTAGAAGCAGGCAAATGCTGGAATATTAAATGTGTGCTTCTACAATAACATGCAAAAGCCATCTTTGATATGAGCTCATATCTGGTTTATGCTCAGTAGAAATAAAAAGGGAGCCAAGTGTCATTGGAGGGCCACCTCATTGCACAAAGCCAATCGTTTAGCCTTTGATAAGAAATGTTGCATAACCTTTCAGTCACAGCGGTTAATCACCTCATCATGATCAATCCCTAAGATCAAGGTCAATTTCAGTATCTCCAAGCTTGAGTTTCTGCTCTGGAAGTTAATCCTATAGAGAGACACGAATAATTCTCCTGAGGCCATTCTAGTCTTGCCCAAAAGCTGGAAGGGAGAGACTGCTTAAAACAGAGAAAGTCCCACGCTGCCCTGCATACCCAGGGAAGGGAACCTCCGGCGTGAGGGCCAAATGTGGCCTTGGACCTCTTCGCAGGCCACACCCCTGGAGTGTTTTGGGGGGTGGGGTAGAAGGGGTCCTGGTACCCTGACGTGGCCTCTTGCTTCCTGCAGGGAGGAAAGAAAGAAATGTGTGTGGAGCAACTGGCCGCCTGTATCAAAGGAAACCTTTCTAGTCCTTGCTGGAGCCACTTTTGTCTCTGCCCAGCCCTGCGCACCGTGGGAAGTTTGCCCAGATGGGAACAGAGCCCTTGGACTGAAAAAGCCTCCCCATCCCCACCCCAAAAATGATTAAGGAAGGCAGTAATGAGCAATGGATTCCTGCTGTCCATCGCCCCTTTCTCACGTCTCATGGGTTGGCCCCAGACAAGCCTCCCAGGCTAGAGAGACCCTGGTAGTCCGTGTTGCCTGTCCAGGAGCCCAAGTCCCTAAGACAGAAGTGCCTGGGAAGAAACGGTTGGTGCTGAGCCTGAAAAGCTAGCTGCCCCACGCTAAGTGGGTGAACTGGTGGACTTTAGTGGAGAAGGAAGCTTACTGTTGTGGCTCCCACTTGATGGAGAACTCAAACTCAGGTCCGGGTTTCTACCCAAATCATTAATGTTCAGATGGCTGCAAGACATGCGCAAGACACAGCTCAAAGGCTGTGCACAAGGAAAAGCATTGCTGCTCATTTGACCAAATCTGGTAGGTGTTGATAGTTAGCAGACCCAGCAATAGGCAGCCTTATCTTTCTAGCTTACAGGATGGCAGCTTATCTATTATAAGTAATACACAGGTATTTACTATAGGTTTTGAGAAAGCCATGTTGATTCATGCAGTCTTCTATAAAAGGAATTTTAAAAATCTTTTTGTACAATTGTGCAAGATCTGTAATAAAACAAATGGTGACTGTGTAATGCTTTGAGTCGAGCATATATGTTTGCCCAGCTTTCATCAAGAGAATTCATCTCTCCTTGTCTCTCCAGCTGATACTTCAGCTTCAGCATAAAGCGCCCAGGGGTCTCATCATGTTCCTGAGGGGCAGAGAAAGGGATTCAAATCAGTCCTGAGCCTCTTACTGTTTTTTCTTTTTCCAAGGCTCCAAGTCTGTGTACACACTGCTGACTTAAAACACAGCCAGCTCATTCTTTTTCTCAGTTCAGATTGAAGTTGGTTTGTGGGAAACACATCAAAATGCAGTATTTCATAAGAAATGACAGGATAGATGGGGATTTCAGCTCAAGAGTCTCCTGCAATATTGGAGAGGTTGGGGGGACAGCAAGAGGTCAGTAAGTGGGGATTTCCTGCTGCAGGGAAGCTCTTGGCTTGTCTCTTCTTGCTGCTGTTTCACCAAAGCTCAATGCCGCAGGGCTTCCTCTTGATCTCAGACTTGGACCCATTTATTCTTTCCCATAGAGACTCCTGTTTTATTTTCTGTGATAGATTTGCTGGTGGACTACAGCATGTACCATGTTGGGAGCTGAACCGAAGAATGAAGTCCTGTGAAAGTGTCACCTGAGTGGTTATGGGGGCACGTCAGTTGAATACAATAAGCTTAGGCACATCTAACTTGTGCACATTCAGTTTTACATGCCTGGCAAAAGAATTAAACAGAGGACAAGCATCCAGGGGAAAAAGACTTTGGCCTGCCTACGTGCCCTTGAGCCCAGTGTGTGTTTTGACTACTGTATATGCAGTTTTGACTTAAGGTTACAGATAGGTAGCCGTGTTGGTCTGCCATAGTCAAAACAAAAAAAATTCCTTCCAGCAGCACCTTAAAGACCAACTAAGTCAGTTCTTGGTATGAGCTTTCGTGTGCATGCACACTGTGTATCTGAAGAAGTGTGCATGCACACGAAAGCTCATACCAAGAACTGACTTAGTTGGTCTTTAAGGTGCTACTGGAAGGAAATTTTTTTGTTTTGACTTAAGGTGTGATCCCTAGAACGTGACCCCCCCCCATCAGTTGTGGGCTCATTGTGCTGCAGCTGCAGAGCCTGAGTTCTGCCAGATTCTCAGAGGAAGGGAGATGAAAGACTGGTACAATAAGACCCAGAGGTATTGAGAGCATTGCAGCAGATGCAAAGCATATAAACAAGGAACGACATTTTGCATGGGCAGGAGTAGCAGTGCTGCTCACTGAGTTTCAAAGCATTCAGCCTAAAGAGAAGTAACTGCCAGTGCAGGCCCTGGGAAAGTGAGGGCTTTCTGCCTTTTTAGAAATGCCGTGTAAGGGCAATCTGGCATGTTCTGTTCTTCGGGGGAAGGACCACTGCTGCTCTGCAAACATTGGCAGCTGCTCCAGATGAATGTGATGATGACAGAGTCAGGAGAAAGTCCAAGGTAACTGCAAACAGACAGTGGGACAAAGCTCAGCCTCAAACAAGCATGTTTTCATCTGGCTTCAGTTCTTCACACACACACACACACACACACACACACAGGCCAGGGGTCCAGTTTCCTGCCAATTTACCCAGTGGGTTATTCTGCCACAGGCAGGTTCCCATGCCGTCTCCCCAATGAAATCAATGGAGGCTGCAGTATAGGTGAGGGAGTACAGGGCTGTTGAAGAACATCTGTCACTCACTCTCTGTCATAGAGAAGCCATTAATGTTAACTAAGTAGGTTATGCAGTAGCTTGGCTGGTTTTCTCATAAAAACGTTCTCTTCTGAACTCTAGCAGACTCCTCATGCAGGCCTCATGGGGTGATCAGGCAGAACATCAAGTAGCTTCTGAAATCTTTGAGCTTCTCACCACTTCTGAGGGCCATGGCACTCCTGAAAATATCCATGGTTTCCACCTCCCATTTGGGTTTTTTCAGTGCCCCAGTGCTGCACTAGGATGGGGGGGGGGTTGGTTTTCTGTACAACTGCAGGTTAAAGAAAATCTCAAACGATATTGATCCTTGTCTTAAAAATATGTTTTAAAAGTCTCCGGGCCAAAAAGGATTGCTGGAGAAAGGGTGCTAGGGGAGGTGTTTCGGATGCCCACCCCTGGAGCGCAGGCCCACCGTTACCCACAAAGGAGGAGAGCTGGGGGGGGGCTCTCTGCTGAAGGCTCCACCCCAATCCAGAGCCTACCCTCTCACTCCTCAGTACTCACCCCCAGGATTTTTATCCCCCCTCCTGAATTCAATTGTTGGGAAAACTTTGCTAGCCTGTGTCATTCTGCACTAGCAGAAGACTCAAAGGCAGCCCCGTAGAGTCCATCCATAATCATTCCTTCTGATTGTTTTTTAATGCATTACTGTGTTTGTATCTTATATGTTGTAAGCCTCATTGACTGTACATAAAGTTGAGATATCAATTAATAAATTAAACCTTGACATGAAAGAGAATATTTGAAACAGGGTAGTAACTACTCAACCCAAAGGGACAGAGACAGACAGACAGAAGGAGAGAGAGTTGGAAAATGGTCTCCTTTGCCTCTAACATCTAATTGGGTTGTGCATGTCCTTCAGTAGATGTCGTGGTTTGCCAGGAATTTTCTATGTGACAAATATTGTTAGCCAGGGAACAAAAATATTATTATGTGTCTGAATCTAAAATGTTTATTAATCTTATTACAAAGTTTTTAATGATAAAATAATAGCCCAATTCTGAACATTGTACATTCTTACATAAGAGAATCAGCCGCTAGGTGGCAGTAAAGGTTTAGTAGGAGAAGCAGTTCATCATCCGAGATGAAGAGGGATTTGCTGTCCTCCTTCGAGAGACAATGGGGACAATGGGGCCGTTCCGGGGTGTGGCTGCTGTGGCTGCAGACAGCTTCTAGGAGCTGCGTGCAGAATGGGGATCCAAGGTGGGCAAACTGTTGCAGAAGGAGCACAAGGTGTCCCCCACCAGAGGCCCTAGCCCTCCGCTAACTCCCCACATACACCCCAGATACGGCTTTAACATCTCCACCCGAACAGATCCATGGAAGAAAGTAGGTTGCAGAATGCCTAGTACAGGGGCAGCCGGATGCGGCTGAATCACCTTCTCAATCTGGCCCAGGGACGGTCCGGGAACCAGCGTGTTTTTACATGAGTAGAATGTGTCCTTTTATTTAAAATGCATCTCTGGGTTATTTGTGGGGCATAGGAATTCGTTCATCCCCCCCCCCAAAAAAAAATATAGTCTGGCCCACCACATGGTCTGAGAGACAGTGGACCGGCCCACGGCTGAAAAATGTTGCTGACCCCTGACCTAGTGGTTGGGACTGAAGGCAACAAAGCTACCTCTTCACTGTCCATGCCTTCCAGGAGGATCTGCCCATTTTGTCTGCAGACGGTGGAATTCCCAGTTCCAGTCCCCAGCATCGCCTACTAAATAATCCCAGGCTATACTGGGAAAGGTTTAGAATGCTCAGAAGAGTCACATGTAGGAACGTGGCGTGAGAATCCAAGACACTGCGATGCGAAGAAAAGGACCACAATCTACTGAGCCACATCTCCCAGGCTCCTCTGGCTTCTCCCATGCCTCCAGGGCCTGCCCACTCCACTTTGCCACCTGAAGTGAAACAGGAATGTGTCCCCTGCCCCCCCCCCTTGCTGAAACTTGGCAAAAGGAGAGCAAGCCATTGTCACTTATCTTCTCACAACAATGCTGCATGGAGGGGGGTGGTTCTAGTGGCAGCAGAAGCAGTGGGGCAGCCAGGGGACCACTGGCTGACTAGCAGTATATGTGAAAAGGACCTTGGGGTCTTGGTGGACTACAAGCTGAACATGAGTCCATTGTGTGATGAAGCAGCAAAAAAAGCCAATTGTATTCTAGGCTGCATCAACAGAAGTCTAGTGTCCAGATCAAGGGAAGTAATAGCCCCACTCGATTCTGCCTTGGTCAGACCACACCTGGAGTCCTATGCCCTGTTCTGGTCACCACAATTTAAGAAGGCTGTGACATGGGTGTAGCCAGGATTTATGTTGGGAGGGGGCAGAACCGAGTTATCTGTGTCACAATTGTTCAGTTAATTCAGTATTTTTATTTATTTACTTGATGAGGGGCAGCTGCCCCCCCCTTACACCCATGGATGTTGACAAGCTGGAACGTATGTAGAGAAGGGCGACCAAGATGATCAAGCCTGATGAGGAACGGTTGAAGGAGCTGGATATGCTCAGCCTGGAGGAGACCGAGAGGGGATAGGAGAGCCACCTTCCAATATTGTATCTGAAGGGCTGTCACATGGAAGAGGGAACATGCTTGTTTTCTCCTTCTCTGGTGCGTAGGACTCGAACCCATGGCTTCAAGTTACAAGAAAGGAGATTCCAACTCAACATCAGGAAGAACTTTTTGTCTGTAAGCGTTGTTTAACAGTGGGATGGAAGGTGGTGGACTCCCCTTCCTCGAAGCAGAGGTTGGATGGCCCTCCGTCAGGGTCGCTTTAGCTGAGATTCCGGCATCGCACGGGGTTGGACTAGATGACCCTTGGATCCCTTCCAATTCTACCATTCTCTGATGCCATGATTCTCCCACAGACAAATGTGCTGGCAAGCTTCTATACCAGCAGTGGCTGCAGATGTAAAATGGTTATTTTTTACTTCTCAAGTGGGAAATCGTATTAAATGTACCAAAAACCAAAACCATAAATGTGTTTTGTTTGTTTGCTTGTTTGTTTGTTTGTTGTATTTTCATGTCCTCACGTGGCTGCTGCAAAACCTTGTGTGCTGGCACAGGAAACTCTTTTCTGGAGGCGCCCCGGGACGGATGCAGCGCAAGGCGCTTCGCATCCCGCCGACCTGGCAAACGCCCGGCTCGTTTTCTGCGGCTGCTCCGAAGGTGTCCTCTGTCTCTCGGCAGAGATGCGCTCCTTTTCTCGGTCCTCCTTGCGGCAGCCCCTTCGTTCCGCCGAGACGGCGCCGCGGCCGCGCGCGGGTCAGCTGGAGGCGGCTCCGGGAGCGCGCGGCTGGGCGACGGCATCCCGCAGGGAGCAGGTACGCGCCGTCGCGGGGAGGCGGCTCGGGGTGGCGGCGCGGCGGAGGGTGCGAGGCCGCGGAGGGAAGGCGGCGGCGGCGGCGGCCTGGGGGCGCCCCGGGCCTGGGGCGGAGCAGCTCCAGCGCGCAGCGGGCCAGACAGCGCAGCCCCGGGGGCCGGGGCCTTGCTCAAGGGCAGAGGGCGCCCCGGAGGAAGCGGGCGGCCTTGGGCAGCCTCGGCCTGGCGCCGCCCGGAGGGTCGTGTGGTACAATGGTCATGGCCAGCGGCACTCCCCCCCCCCCCCGCGCCTCTTCTTCTCGGGCTGCCGCGCGCTCCCTTTCCGCGGAGGCTCTTTGCTGCGCCCGCGCGCCAGGGGGATCCCGAGAGGGGCGCACGGGGATGGTGGCCTCTTCCCCCGCTCGGCCTCTTCCCGGGGCTTCGGCTCCCGGGCGGCGGCGTGTGAACCTGAAAGAAAATCCCAGGAAGCGCCCAAGCTGGTACCCGGCTTCATGACCCCGTTTCACAGGCACAGCCAGATGGTTGGTGGTTTGGGGTGGAATTCACCCCCATCCGGCACAGTGGAAGTTGACTGCAGGCTCTTATACAACAAACCCCCTTCCCCTCATAATCAGACTTTTTGCAGTAAGGAGATGGAGGAGAAAATGCCCTGGAAACTGTGCGGGGTAATAGTTGCTCAAGGCAGGATCTGACCTCCCTGGAAACAAATCAGAATGTTGTTGGAGAGACAAGGGCGTGCGACCTCCCTGGGATGCAAGCCGGGGGGCTATGTCTTGAGGTCCTGGGCTGCCGGGATGGCAAACCCCCTCTCTCGGGGGCCCAAAGGAAAGCGGAGCAAGATGTTTGGCACCAGGTGGACTGCAGGGGTTGCTGGAAGGAGGCATACAGGGAGCCATCTAAGCGTCTTAGGGTCTCCGCTCCAGTTTTGTGTAGGGTTGACCCCTGAGCGTTTCTTCTCCTGGAGATGTCCTGCAAGGCAGCAAAGGTTTAAGGTCAGAGTGTTCTTTCTCCTAGATCTGCTCCTCACTTCCCTCTACAGCATGTGCAGAAACCACCTTCTTGACTGTTGGGTCCTCTCTTGGCCTTCATGGAAATCCCTAACTCACCAAGGGTTTCAGACCCCTCAACTTCCCTCAACTGCTTCAGCTGGCCAGTCAATGCCGTTTCCCGGGGTGTGTCCGCTGTCTCGTGCCGACAGCTGCTAGGAACCACAGGTGAGAGTTGAGTGCTGGGTGGGCACCAAAGGTGGACAAACTCTCTGCAGACTTTGTGCAAACAAATCAGACCAGTGCTTGGAGGCATTGATGTCCTGGATGTGGGCAATATGTTGAAAATGAATCCTGAAAAGATGGAGGTCTTTAGTGTCCCAGGAAGCGGAGAGACATCTGGTCATGGACAGGGTTGCACTCCCTTGGATGGAATAGATTCGCAACTTGGGGATGTTACTGGATTCAGCTGGTGGCCTTGGTGACTAGGAGGGCCTTTTTCGAGCTCTGACTGCTTCACCATCTCTCACCCCTTTTAGAAAGACGTGGCTGTGGTGACACCATGCTCTGGTAACTTCCAGAATAGATTGTTGCAATGCTCTATACAAGAAAGGAGAGTCCAAGTGAACATACGGAAGAGCTTTCTGGTGGTACTGTTTAGAGGTTGTGGGCTCTCCTGTAGTTGAGATGCCTGCATCACAGAGGGTTGGACCAGCTGAGCTGCTTGGGATCCCCTCCCACATTACAATTCTATGATTCTATGACTCCTTTCCCCTTATACCCCACCTTTCCTCCAAAGTGCTCAAGGTGGCCCTCCTGGTTTCCCATTTCCCATGTTATCCTCACAATGACCCTGTGAGGCAGGTGAGGCTGAGAGACAATGACTGGCCAAAGGCCTCACTTGAGGGCCAAGCCGTGGCTTTTACCCTGTTCTCCCAGATCCAATAAATGTCCCACAATGTTACTCCATATTCTGGAAAGTAGGTCTAGAAGTGAAGAAGCAGGAGGACCTTTTCTCATAGCTCTGGGCGTTTATGGCGACCCTTGTGAACAGTTCTGGGTGGCAACTTTCCCCTTTCCACCACCCCTGCCTATATGACCTCCTAGTTGCCCTACCAGGTCCAGCACCCACCAGCTGCCGCTGTTATTTCCCCTTTTAAGCCAGAAGGGAGCCTGGTAGCGGAGCTCTTTTCAGGAAGGAAAGGGTTAAGCAACCCCACCCTCATGGTCCCTCCACCCCGAATTTCAGCCTGTGCTGCTAATTTTCAGGGAGACTGATTCACTTATCTTCTCCCATGGAGCAGCTATTTTGTGCCCCCCAGTCACTTTCTGAGGATGCAACTTCACTAATGGTCTTCTGCCCTTTGAAATCTCACTTAGCCTGTAATGCTTCTGCGGTTCAGGGCGGGACCACAGGAGCCATAAATGCAGCTGAGACTGAGAAGAACCCCTTCCCCAGAGCCCAGAGGAGCAGCTGTCTCTCTGCAGAGGACAAGAGGGCAGGGAAAGAGCAGTGGCAGGCTTCATCCGATATTTTCTAAAAGGATCCTCTCCACACTGGGGCTCTTGGCAGCAGTCTTTAAAGCTGAATCTACCAGGAGCTGAATAATTCAGCCTGCTCACCCAGGGCTTTCTGTGATGTTAAAGTGGTCAAAAGCCCCTTGGCCAGTCAGTGCCCAGCCGTTTGGGCTTAGATAAAGCAGGAAGAGCCTTTTTCTTATTTTCCTCCGCCTGACCCAAGGAGCTGCCTGCTGCTTTTCCACCTCTGCCTGCCTGGGGCTGCTGACTTCACGGTGCCAGGCAGTCACTGGGGAGGCTCAGCCTCTGGATTCTGCAGGCAGCACTTCCTTCCCTTCCAGGCTGCATGCCTGTGTGTGTTGCTTCAGGCTTCCCTCCCGCTTAGTTTCTTGCAAGAAGAAAGTCCTGTGCAAAGGGAGGGCCTCACGGTGAGCCAGGCAGGTCTGGCGGGAAGCCCTTTCTCCATGTCTTCTTCCTGGCTCATCACCAGTCCATGACCTGAGCCAAAGGGGGCTGGCAGAAGGGGTAAGTAGGGCTTTCCCCATTTGTGATAATAGACATTGGTGTGCTTTGTGGGCTTCTTCCTGCTTGTGCCTTTTAGGGTTCCCTGCAGTGAGTGGGCATCTCTTACTGGGTTGCACAACTCTCTTCCCTTGTGGCCTGAGCTGCTGGCGCTGTGACTCTTAATGCCCGACAGTCACAGAAGAGCATCTGCAGAAGACCTTGGGACAGCTGGCTCCTTTGCCCTGGCGCAGCCCATCCCTCGGAAAGGCTGCATTTCAAGCCCCCTGGAACAGCGGCAGGGAGCATCCAGGGAGGGCTTGCACCCCAGAGAGGAGGCGTTGGGCTGGGCTCTGCTGGAGAAGGGCCCCATTTGCTGGGGGATGAGGAGGCGTCAGAGGCGTCCTTTGAACCAAGTGAAGGAACCCAGCTGGAGGCAAGGCTTTTCTTCCAGGGGTGCTTTTCCCATTTCTTCAGGGAGAAAGATTCACCAGCCCCACCCAGAGTGAAACTCCCTCCTCACAGTGAAGGCACAGAATGAAAAAGCTTATTTGTGACCCCCCCTAAAAAACCTTCACCTGTGAAGCAGGGGCCCATTCAGTGACCCCCAAGGACAGGAAGGCGGCTTGGATGCTGCTTAGCACTCTCACTAATTTTTGTTTTCTGTGCTTACCCATTGTTTTTAGTGTATATATTGTTGTGAGCTGTCTTGTAGACATTTAAGTGGAAAGTAGTTGGAAATGCTAAAATAATAATTAAATACTGTTCATATGGCAGGCAGCATTTTATCAAGTAAACTGAAAAGGATGTTCATTTTATTATGTGCCATAAGCTTTAAATCCTTCTTGGCAACTTTTTTTGCTGAACTGTTTAGCCTCCATGCTATATTTATGTATTTGATTCTCATCTATAAGTAATAAATCAGTCCTGTTCTTTTTCAGTTTAATTTAGTCTTATCTTATTGTCATTCCATTTCTTCATTCTATGATAAATATGTGGTTTTTTTGCCTGTCAACTCCATCCCCATGCTTATTTTATATTTTATAATAACTTTGATATGTATTGGCTCCTCCTTTATTAAAGTGATTCATTCATGAAAACATAGAATGGCATCAAAATTGGGACTGACCCAGTAAAGTCTGATGGGGTTATATTTGGGGCCGGGGGGAGGGCATTGGTTGCAGTTCTCAGGTGCAAAGGAGAAGAAGATCTGGGCCTCGTGCTTAGAACAGTTATATAAAAGAGGGGTTTGGGACAGGTGTATGACAAGGCACACCATGCCAAATTCCCTCTTCTACAACTGGTAAGAACCTCTTTATTGTTTATGTCTGGTTATCCTGTAGGTTGTTTGTATTTCTTCTGTGTGGTTTTTCAAAAGTGTCACATTTTCTCCAGGATGCTTGCAGGTTTTTCAAAACAATGATAAAAGAAACTTAGCTGCAGTATATATCAAAGGTTGGGGAGGGATGTCAGTGTAGTTAATAAGAAGAGTCAAGGAAGCTGTTTGCAGCCCCTGTAAAAGGTCTTTCAGAAAATGGAAGTATTGTCCAAATAAAGAGAACAAAAAGGAGTACAAACTTTGCTCCCCCCAAAGTTGAAAATAAGGGGTGCATTTTAAAATATATATATTAAGTATATAGAACAAACCTTTGCTGAAGAAGAATCAGCATGGCTTCTGCAAAAGTAGCTCCTGCCTCAGTACTCCGATTATATTAATAAGAGTTCTTTGATTATATTAACAAGCACATGATTAAGGATGGTCTGGTAGACATTACACACTTGAGATTCCAAAGAAGCTGTGAGCAAGATCCCTCACTGGTGGCTCCTGAGTCAACTTGGCAGTTGCAGGATAAGTGTTCAAGTCCTCCTGTGGTCCTAGAGCAGGTTAAATAGAGGAAGTAGAAGGTAGGAATAAACAGGCAATTTTCCCAAAGAAGGGAAGTGGCCAGAGGGTCATGGGAGGCATCTGATGTGGGAGGTCCTGTTGCCCATTCCTGGGAATGTGCTTGCGCCTTATATGTAAGAAGGGAATACAGGATGTGAGCTGGGAAGGGTGATGTCATTCTGGCATTCTGCCATTGCCACATGTCCGTTGGTGTCTTCCATAGAAGGCTAATGGAGGCTTGGTTGATATGCAGGGACCTCGTCGTCAGGAAGGGACTCTCTGTTGTCTTTGCTACACTTGCTTTGGTTTCTGCAGCGATTGAGGTGATGGCTCTGCCACTAGCTGGCCATAGGACGGCATCTGTGTGGTGCTGATGTTAGTCCTGACATAATGGCTTGTAGCAAAAGGATAGGATTGGTCTTCCTGATATGTGGAAAAGAGGACAGCTCTGCACAAGAATTTCAGAGGATGTGAGAAAGATAAAAAGGAAAGCCTCTTTGTACACAATAAAGCCCTCAATGATTCTTCATTTTCCTATTACCTCTGTGCTTTCCTATAACATCTAATATTTTTAAAGTATTGAAATACAAAATACACATAATTCCAGATTCTGCAGCATAACAAAATAAAATTAGTTACAGGTAGGTAGCTGTGTTGGTTTGTCATAGTCAAAACAAAGTAAAAAAAAATCCTTCCAGTAGCACCTTAAAGGTAAAGGTAAAGGGACCCCTGACCGTTAGGTCCAGTCATGGCCGACTCTGAGGTTGCGGTGCTCATCTCGCTTTATTGGCCGAGGGAGCCAGCGTACAGCTTCCGGGTCATATGGCCAGCATGACTAAGCCACTTCTGGCGAACCAGAGCAGCACACGGAAATGCCATTTACCTTCCCGTCGGAGTGGTACCTATTTATCTACTTGCACATTGACGTACTTTCGAATTGCTAGGTTGGCAGGTATCTGAAGAAGTGTGCATGCACACGAAAGCTCATACCAATAACAAACTTAGTTGGTCTCTAAGGTGCTACTGGAAGGAATTTTTTAATTTTGTTTCAAAATAAAATTGTGAAACTGCATAAGTCAACATTTCCCTATTTGTGTAATGTATCACAGTTGCAGTGGGTGTGTTTTATGGAGCTATCCCATAACAGTCAGGCTTCCTGACTTCTTTGCTCATGCCAACTCCGTACTTTAATTTCCTCTGCAAGAAGGAGTCCTTCTGCCCTCCGTCACCTTACGATAAGGGAAGCCTGGCCATTGGGTTGCACAGAGTCATCTAGAAAAGGGTGAAGTATTCAGATCATGGTTTAAGGGCTTCTCCCTGCCCTGCTTCACAAAATATGTCCCTATTGATTGCAACCCGACCTCATCGGAGCATCTCTCCCCAGGGATGACTGCATTTCTCCTGCTTCCTTGGCAGCTAACTGCTCTTCTGTGAAAAGCAGGGAATTTGAGCATCTAATGGAGCTAAATTGATTCTGCAGAAGGTGCCATCCTGACTTTCTCATCTGGCTGCTGACCTTTTGGCAGCTAAAATATACTCGGAGTCAAGAGTGGATTTCATGCTCAGCTCGTAGTGGTGAGGAGGAATGGAGTTTCCCCCAGAATGTCTGCTTTATATACATTATTTACACAATGGGCCCCACGTGATTGGCTAATTCCGGGATTCTCCTGTAGGCCAATCAGGTTGCAGATTAACTTCCACCTGGAGCTGGATTGGGTGGCTCCTGTGGACCAATCAGACTGCTGCATTCTGGATCCTATTGTTCTAGGACCGATCAGACTGCTGCATTTTGGATTCTATTGAACTCCTCCCCTCTAAGTTCCAGTCCTGCCCAGGAGGTTGCATTCATAGTCCTCAAGGTACGCCGGCTGCCTACGTGTGTGTTGCGGCCTGGGGGTGTTCCCTAGTCAGGGGTTCGGGTTCTGGCTCATTTTCCGAGGATGCTGGCTGCTGCAGTGGGGCCATTTGGTCTGGCGCAACCGGCTCGCTCAGTCTTGGCTCTGGTTCCGGTGTCCTTTCGGCCTCACGGGTCCTCTCTGTATTTACTGATTCTGCCTCCCCTTCCTGCTCTATGGGCCTCACTGCCCCACTGTTTCCTTGGGACTCCTCTGACCTGTCCTCCTCCTGGTTTTCTCCCTGGAATTGTTGCTGTAGCTGGTCGCAGTGGCAGTGGCAGCATTGCCCCCCATCCGTTAGCACCTTGTACAACACGGGGCCAGTGACCCCGGTGACTGTGGCAAGTACCCACGCCGGGCCTGCCCCAAAATTCTTTGTTTACGCTGGGTCCTGGGCCACGAAAGTCCGGGGGTTCCTGCCTTCCCCCACCACCACCTCATCCTGAGCTCTGTTGGGGTGAAGACAGTCCAGTCTGATTGCAAGACGCCGGCCCATTAATAGTTCAGCGGGGCTCTGGCCAGTCGTTGAGCTGGGGGTGCTGTGCTGTGCTAGAAGGAATGTGGCAATGTGGTACTCCCAATCCCCTTGCGTCATGCGGCGGAGGGTGTCCTTGGTGGTCCACACCATGCACTCTGCTTGGCCATTGGTGGCAGGGTGGAATGGCACCGAGCAGATGTGGCGGATGGCGTTCTGCGCTGTGAAGGTCTGCAATTCTCCTGACATAAATGCGGTTCTGTTGTCTGAGACGAGAGTGTCAGGGAGCCCGTGGGTTGCAAACAGCCTGCGTAGTACCCGGATGGCTGCGGACATAAAAGTGAACGGTACCAGTGCGACTTCCAGCCATTTGGTGTAGGAGTCCACCACTATGAAGACTGTTTTCCCCTGAAAGGGGCCAGTGAAGTCCACGTGCAGGCGTGACCATGGTGCTCGGGCGGACACCCAGGACTGGACTGGGGCCCTTGGGGGATCTGGGCGGGAATCTTGGCAGGCCTGACAGTGTTTGACCCCGGCCTCTATCTCTCTGTCAATCCCCGGCCACCACACATAACTCCTGGAGAGGGCCTTCATTCTCACTACCCCTGGGTGTGTCTCGTGTAGGGCTGTGAGGACCCTTTTGCAGAGGGGATGGGGGACGACAACCCTGCTGCCCCATAACAGGCACCTCTTGTGGGCTGACAGTTTATGTTTATGGGTTGTGTAGCCTGCGAATTCTGGCCCGGGGCTGCTGCTGGGCCATCCCCTCCACACCCAGTCCAGGACCCGGGAGATGACCTTATCTTTCTTGGAATGGTGCGCAACTTCTTGTGCCTGAATGGGGCGGTCGGGAAGCAGATCCAGGCTCATAACCTCTTGCGCGGGTGCTGGGTCGGGGCCTGTTTCTGGTAGTGGTAGCCTGCTGAGGGCGTCCATGTGGCCTATCACCTTCCCAGGGCGGTGAATCAGTGCATACTGGTAGCCGGCAAGGAAAATTGACCACCTGAGGACGCGAGGAGACTTGGCACTTGGGGGGTTTGCTTTTCAGGGGCAAACAAACCAAGCAGCAGCTTGTGGTCAGTCACGACGGTAAGGGGCTGCCCATACAAGAAATCATGGAATTTTTTTACTCCCTTCACAATTTCCAGACCCTCATTGTCGATTTGCGAGTAGTTCCACTCGGCTGTGGCGAGTGTCTGGGAAAAGTATGCTACCGGCACCTCTCTTCCATCCGGGAGCTGGTGTCCGAGGACAGCGCCAATTCCGTAGGGTAAGGCTAGCATCACCGGCAGCCTCTCGTCGAAGTGTGCCAAGACCGAGGTTGAGATGAGCAAGTCCTTGACTGCCTCGAATGTGGCTTCCTGGCACTGGCCCCACACTCAAGGGGCCGCGCTTGTCCAGGAGTCTGTGTAGGGCCTCCACTACCATCGCCTTATGGGGGGGAGGCATGGTAAAAGTTCAATAGTCCCAAGAAGGCCTGAAGTTCAGTCTTGCCCTTGGGTGCTGGGGCATCACAAATGGCCTGTACCTTGTCCCCAGTTGGGTGGACCCCTTCTGCATCCACCATAAATCCCAGAAAGTCCACCTGAGGCACTCCTAGTATACACTTTTCCCGCTTCACTTGAGACCCGCTGTCTGGAAACAGTGCAGAACGGTGCAGAGGCGGTCCTCAAACTCCTCTGGCGTGGGCCCGGCAATCAACACATCATCAAAGAAGGGGGTGATGCCAGGAATCCCTTTAAGGAGAGAGTCCATTAGATTCTGGAATGTGCCTGGTGCCACACTGACACCAAATTGCAGCTGCTTTACCTTGAACACTCCTCTGTGCGTCACAATAGGCTGTGCCTCTGCTGTGGCCTCATCCACCGGCAGCTGTTGATAGACCATGCCCAGTAAACCTTGCCGACCCCTGGTCTATGGTAATCACTAACAAACTTAATTTGAAACTGAGAAGTTATACTTGTCCAAGGTAGTGCTATTTAGGCTGCAATCGGATACCCACTTACTTGTGAGTAAGTCCCACTGAGCTCGATGGGGCTTACTTCTAGGTAGACATGTAAAGTTTGGCAGTAGTAGAAATTGCATTAGCAAAATTTAGATAAAGATGAATTTCCAAAGATGCCTCTGTTCCAGTTCTCAAATAGTTCCAGAAAGTGATAATTGGATAGTTTTGCCCTGAAACATAAACTCTCAACAGTAAGTCCTGTTTCTGGTGAGACTCCAGTGGCAGAGGGTTCTGGACACACTTTCCTTGACATGAGGGCGTTCGTGGGTCAGCCCTGAATGCAGGTGAGAGGCAGACAACACCCACTCCATGAACGTTTCTGGCAATCTGAATGCTTTCTGTCTCTCTTAGCTGCTGGTTTGGAATCTCTGGCGCAAGAGGCTGTTCCTCTTCATGTGCCATTTTCCAGAAGTTTCCCCCAAGCAGGACTGCTCCCCATCACCACCCCAGGGGCAAAATTAGTCTTCAAAAGCAGCCTATTAGCCCGAAGGGAAGGAACTGGAGCAACAAAATAGCCAATGAACTATCACGGCCGTAATGTTTGAACACTTAGGATAAAATGTGAGGGGATTTCTTGAATTAATGTGATTTGTGAGCAAACTTTGCAAGAAGGGAAATTTTGCTCTGTTGGTGCCTCCATGAGCTTGAACACTGTTCATTTACATTTGCCAATGCGTTTTCTGTGCAGGAAGGAGTCTAAGGGCAAGATGGTTCCTAGAACTGGACACGTGATGATGGGTAAGGTCTGCCCCACTTGGGCTATGCTTTGATCTGCTGGTTCTAGCTCTGTGGGGTTAAGCCAGACTTGCCAGTGCCGTTTGCTGGTACTCGCACCCTTTCTGGCCTGGTGAGACCTGTGGAAGCCTGCCATCTATGGCTTCCTATAAGACAGCACACCCCAGCCGACAAGGAGAATAAACTGCTCCTCAAAGGGAGTTTCATTATAGGAATGAGGGTTTTGAAGAACATGCAACATATTGTAAGAAAAGCATTCCAGGCCAGTGGACCACTCTGTGGAACAGGCCATCCCTAAAAAGGCCCTGTAGCTCCTTTCCTGCCTCCCTGTCTCTATAGGAGTATAAGGAGAACATGCTTGCAGGATGAATCAAGTGATCTAAGATCCTTTTCCAGCAGTGGCCAACCAAATGATTTTGGGAATTGGACCAGGATGGCATGATGACAGCAGTCCTGCCCCCCCCCCCCCAGCTGGAATTCCCTGGTACATGGACACCAAACTTGGTGGCTTTAGCCAGGATCACAATTGACCTCTGTGCATTTGTCAGCCTCAGTGTCTAGTAAATTTTAAAGCCATTTTGTGGCATCAGATCCCATAAATTACTAATGCATTATGTAAAAAAGAAACAAATGACTTTGTTTTGTCAGCCCTTAATCTGATTCTATTTCTTTGGGAAACTCAAGAGTTCTACAGATACTTTTTTCACCTTATCAACAGGCATACTTTTCATGAATCTCTATCATGTTCCCCATTAGTTATATTTCTCCCCTGATGACCCTCCCCACCACCACTTAAAGGGAAGGTGCTGTGTGGCTTGGATCATATCTACTGCCATTTTTCATACCTTGTTCAGTGCTGTGCTATCTCCATCCTCCATTCCTATGAGTTCTTTCTTTGTTTTCCTGTCTTTGTAATGCAAGTGTGAAACAAATGTTGGCTCCTTCTCAAGGCAGCAGGTTCAGGGGACTCTTCGTTGGCAGATGCCCAGCCATGCCAACCCTTGACCCTACTCCTGTGTAACCCCTGCCTTGGCCAGAAAGTACCTTCCATTTTAAGTAGACTGCATGAGAGAGGAACTTGCAAGAGAATGCGCTTCTGATCTCCTGGCTTTCTAGTGCCAGTGCTCTAGGGTTTTGTCTGGTGTTGTGATGAAGTTTTGCTGTGACGCAGAGATCCCCATGGTCTGAATGCACCTCTCTCTTTGCTGCTCCCCAGCCTTTGTTGATACCACGCAGCAGAGATGCCAGATCCAGCCACAGATCTTGAGCTTCTTCAACACGGGTCCTTTGCTGCAGACGCCCAGCACCGAGGACTTGGGTGTGGCTTGCTCCATGGCGCAGGTGCAGCCCAAAGTTCTGAGTGGCTTGGAGACAGCCCTTGTCGAGAGCCGCCTCCCAGGAGCCTTTGACGAGAGCACCACAGCACAGACCCAAACGCTGCGGGATTTTGAAAAGGTAAGCAGTCTGGAAGCATGGCCCCCAAACAGTCAAACCACATATTGTCCCCGAGTCCGTTGGAAATTCCCTGTACTGGGACTGAAACAGCAAGACTAAAAATCCCTCTCCCCTCCAGGTAGAAGTGCTTTTGTTTTGAAGATATTGCATTTTTCCAGCACTGATTAATGGGACGATGGGATTCTTATGCAACAAGCAGAATCTATTGTGATTTGAGCTATCCTGCGAAATACATCACAGTCCTTTCCCAAATGTACAATCCTCCTGCAAATTTCTAATAGAATGTCTGCCAAGTTTGCAGAGAGGTCAGCATGGTTTGACTGCCAGGTGGGGAGAAGTATAGCAGCAGCCTAGAGGAAGCTTTAATCATTTCTGCCCCCCACCCCATACCTTGTGGAATGAATCTTAACCTGGAAGGGTGGAACAATATTGGTGTATTTGAGTGGGAACCAAGGAAACTGCAGATTTTCTGGCTCTTCAGGCCTCACTACTGCTCACCTGACAGTTTATATTAGTTGCTGGGCCACTGAAATACTGGCAAGGTTTGCAACCCTGGTCACAGGCCTTGTTTGGAGGTCCACCTGAGCCTTGGAAATTTTAGGGCTCACTAGGCCCATGAAGGGAAGGGAGAGGAGAGTTCTTTCCTTTCCTCAGATGCAGGATTATATGATGGAACCAGATCTCCAGTGGCATTTGAGGGGGTTCTCCTCTCCTTCCCCATCGTGCTGTGCCTTGATCATGTTACTCATCCCACACCTGGCCCAGGCACAATCTCTCTGTCTCCCTCTGCAGCGAGCGGGGCTGCCATAGTCGCCCTGTTTCCCTCGGAGCTGCTAATCTCCTGCAGTTGGTGAGGGACGGCTGCAGATCCCTCCACAGCCTGTCTCAGATTACACCACTTGCGAAGGGGTTCATGCAGGATGAGCGCCTGCCAAGGATTCCTCAAATACCTCCTGGAGGTAAAAAAAGAAATGGAACTGCACTCTGCCCCAGAGTTGAGCAGCAGCCCCAGAGCTGAAGGGCAGCTGACACCCAGAGCTTTGAGCTCATCCCAATGTCTCCATAGGCATCCCAGGCCTTGTGGCTGTAGCCCATTTCTCTGGGCTTCCCCTCTTTTCTTGGCTTCACAATGTTACTGCAGTAAAAGGGGTGAGAGGAGATTTCCACCCCATGGATCGCCCACCATGTCTAATGGCTACCGTACTCTGTCTCAGCACCTCAATGACTTGAAGAAGGAGAACTTCAGCCTCAAGCTGCGCATCTACTTCTTGGAGGAGCGCATGCAGCAGAAGTATGAGGCCAGCGGGGAGGACGTCCACAGACGGGTGAGCAAACAGCCCTGCAGGGCCTGGGGACTGCAGAGTCTGAGCTTGTTTGGCCCTGGAGGCAGAGCTGGGCAAGAGTCTTCTATTCTACTTAACTGAAGAAAAGTCACTTCATGCAGCTAACAATGCTTCAGTGCGTTGGGCTGCTGCCTAGGCTGGCAGTTCTGCCATGGTGTCACTTAGAAGTTGGGCTCTGGCTGGAGTCTGTCCTTCTGACAGGAGTCGTCTGGGGTTCACTGCTAGTTATCACTGCCTGGAGGAGGGTTTTGAAATATGGGGGGTGTGGGGAGCCTCGTGGAAAACACGAGAAGAGGTGAGAAATTTGCACGTACCCTCCAGAGATAGCTGGTGAACCTGCAGAGTTTGTGTTTTTTCACTTTGTGAACAAACTGCAGCACTAAGTATAATAGTCTTTTATGTTCTTCTTGGTAATTCAATCAGACAACTTTGTTAATGTGCACCAAACTTAGAATTCTGAAAACATGAGCACTGGAGAATAAAATACTGTGTGACAACAGAACAGAATGTATAGCATCGAAATATAATGTATAGCATCGAAATATAAAAATGAAGTATCTGGGCAATTGAAACTCATCTTGTGAGGATAATAGTTGCAAGCAGATGGGTTTCTCTAAAAGATTTGTTTGTGGAAGGTGCTTGATTTATGGATTTGATTCTTGGGGGTTCCTGGCTAATGGGTCAATTCCATCTGCATGAGCGGATGCTGAAAGAAAGTTTGGACATTGGAATGTATCCAAAGGAGAGGAAAGTGTGACTTTTGGTTGTTGGTCAGAAATATCAGAGGAGGAAGGATTTGAAGGGTCTGCTGCTGCTTTGGGGAAAGGGATACTGCCGTACAGAGAAGTACTGCTACTTGTCACCCATATATTTGTAACAGCAAGTGTTTCAAAAATTATATCTGTTTCCTTTTTTCAAAAAAATTATTATTACATTTTCAATTTTTGTAATCACAATATCCATACATACATCAATAAACTCAAACCTCGCTCTTACCAGAGCATCAACCTCCTCCCACCCCTCTTCCGGACTTCCACATATATTTACTTTAATCTTAGCATTTCTATAACCACTTTTTTACCTTCTCTAATTTTTATATTTCCCCTTGTTAAATGTAAATCAGTTCCTTATATTGTCATTACAAAACATTTCAGCTGAAAGCTACAAACGTTTTCAGATGTTTACAATATTCTTTCATATATAATATAATATAAATTTGCTCCAATCCTTTTGAAACAGTTCGTCGTGCTGATTCTAGATCTTCCCTGTCAGCTTTGCTAACTCAACGTATTCCACCATCTTACTCTGCCATTCTTCCAATGTTGGAATCTCCTGTGATTTCCATTTCTGAGCCAAAAGTATCCTTGCGGCCGTTGTGGCATACATAAAAGTATTCACATCTTTAAAAAAAAAAAATCATCTCCAATTAGACCTAGCAAAAATAACTCTGGTTTTTTACTGAAATTATATTTAAAGATCTTTTTTAATTCATTGTAAATTATGTCCCAATAAGTTTTCACATCAGTACACGTCCACCACATATGGAGGAAATTCCTCTCCTTCTCCTTACATCTCCAACAATTTTTATCTTGATTTCTATACATTTTTGCAAGTTTGGCTGGTGTCATGTACCATCGATACATCATCTTCAATAAGTTTTTTTTTGAGTGACATACACGCTGTAAATTTAATTGTTTTGGTCCATAATTTTTCCCATTTTTCAAAATCAATATTATGTCCCAGATCCTGGGCCCATTTAATCATAACACTTTTTACCTCCTCATCCTTTGTGTGCCAATCCAATAACAGCTTATACATTTTTGACAGTATTTTCCTTTTACTACTCAGCATTTCAGTCTCTATTTTTGATTTTGTGCTACCAAACCCAGTACTTGTGCTGTCTTCTCTGAATACATCCTGCAATTGGTGATACTGCAACCAGTCAGTTAGTTTTTCTCTCAGTTCTTCAAATGGCTTTACCTTTAGTTTATTATCCACTTCGAGTAACAGGTCTTTGTATGTTGCCCATTCACTTCCCATGTTTTTCTTTTTTACTGCAAAGGCTTCCAATGGAGAAAGCCACCATGGCGTTTTGCATTCTAACAATGTTTTGTATCTACTCCAAACCTCGTATAATGATTTCCTAATAGGTAAAGGTAAAGGGACCTGTGGCCATTAGGTCCAGTCATGACTGACTCTGGGGCTGCGGCACTCATCTCGCTTTATTGGCCGAGGGAGCCGGCGTACAGCTTCCGGGTCATGTGGCTAGCATGACTAAGCCACTTCTGGCGAACCAGAGCAGCACACGGAAACACTGTTTACCTTCCCGCCGGAGCGGTCCCTATTTATCTACTTGCACTTTGACGTCCTTTCGTACTGCTAGGTTGGCAGAGCAAAGGGAGCTCACCCCGTCACGGGGATTCGAACCGCTGACCTTCTGATTGGCAAGTCCTAGGCTCTGTGGTTTAACCCACAGCGCCAATAGTGTGATTTAAAAAACCTCTATGTATTTTAACCTTATTGTACCACAAATACGCGTCAAATCCCTCTAAATCCAATACATTTGTATTATCAAATGTTATCCAATCTCTCAACCAGCAAAAACAAGATGCCTCATAATAAACTTTTAGGTCCATTTCCAGTACTTTTCCCCAACCCTGTAAACTTTTCTACTGCTCAGAGAAGAGGGGAATATGCAACAATATTTTTAAACAATGGTTTTCAAACTGTGTTTGAAGGAAGACTTGGTGGTTCTCTGAAGTTTGCCAGGGTTTTCTCAGAGTGAGTGTCAGAAATGGTGGGAAGCTTATCTGAAAAGCAGCTTGCTGACCACTGTCAACCTTCTTTTGCAATGTGCAGCTGCAGGAGAATGTGATGACTTTCTAGTGCACACACTCCATTTGTTTGGTGTGGCGGCAAGGGCCAGGGAGCCTTGCCAGTGCTCCGGGTTAACCAAGGGTGTACCCTAGCCTACAACATACCCCCAATCTTCTGCCATGTGCTGTGATTCCTCAGCAGAAGAGTCAACAGGAAAAAATTCTTTGGAGGTGGAAAACTTTAAAAACCAGCATTTAGAGCAACTTAGTCAGGCATGTCACCAGACTCTAAGGGAGTGGTGTTTGACTTACTCACTACCCACAAAAGGGTGTTCACTCAAAGCAAGTGTACATATCTGTTTAGTTTGCCAGAGAACTTGATAGAAATGGATGTGGAAAGTTGTAATGGAATGAAGGCGGTGCATGAGAGAAGCCTGTGTGGACGTGTCAGATGTTGTGGGGGATTCGCACTCTTCAGATGGAGATGGAGCCTGGTTGGAGGCAGCTTGAAAGTGCCATATATTATTCCATCTCAGAAACTTTGCAGGCAGTAAATTGGAGAATAGGTTGGGACCCTCTGCCCTCTGCCCTCTGAATCAAACCAAACAACACTTAAACCTAAGATTGCATTCACGGTGCTCTACTAGTTCTAGTCCCAACAGGGGTGCAATGAGGACCAGAGCTTGGGGCCAAAATCTGCCTGGCACCTGGCCTCTGGACCACCACAAGGAGGACAAGTCTCACCAGGTAGAGGAGGCTGGTTTTCACAGCATCCTTTCTTTCATTTCAGTTTTTTAAGTATCTTACAGCAAGGAGGCAGTTAGCTAGGCACATACATGGTGACAGATACGCAGGGACTTTTGAAAACAAAGCCAGCTATGGAGGTCAAATTCCAATGTCAAAATGGAGCTAACATTTTGAAAATATGCTTAATGGCACTCTTTAAGAGGCCCAGGTAGCACCTGTTGTGATTCATGAAGCAGTAAATAGAAATACAAGTAGAATGTCTTATTAAGAGCAGGGCTGTAGCTAGGGGGTGGTGAGGCGGGTCCCTGCCAGGGGTGCAGGCGAGCCCCCCCCCAAAAAAGACTTAAAAATATGTCCATAAATATACCTAAAAATAAAAATATCAATTATCGCCTCATAAGAAAAGGTTTTAAATAGAGGGTGAATTGAATGGGTGGGGGTGGGGGTTAGAGGAGAGGCGGAAAGAAGAGTTAATTTGTCAGTGACTGGGGAGGGGCGCAATCTGTGCAGTTCTGCCAGGGGCGCAAGATCACCCAGCTACGATTCTGACTAAGAGACTTACCAAGGCAAAGTGGAAGGGGAGACAGGATATTGCCTGGTTTTTTCCTATATTGACGCAGTTTGATAGGTGCCAGTTATGGCCCCTTCGTGTATGACAATTAATTCAAGTGAAATGTTGACAGCTGACTGCTGGACTTATAGTAGAATTCCCCATCTTTAAGAAAAGTGGCTGGGATAGCTGCCCACATGCTGACCCAGTAAGTCTTCTTGATGTCTCCTCAACACAATGTTGTTCAGCATGGATTGAAGAGAAGCAGGCTCTATCCCCATGAAAGCTGACTTTCACAAGGGACATAGCACAATTGACCCCTCTTTTGTTTTTTAATTATCTTATTTATAAAAACCTGCGTGTCACATGTGTTGGTCTTTCATCTGCCTTTGACTCCACTGACTGATAGCATCTCTGGGGGGGAAACTATCAGTTACTTCATTTGACTGCTGCTTCTAATACAACAACTGTACTTTAAAGTTGATATTAAAATTGGAAGTGGCCTTGTCTTTCAGATTCAATATTTATATCGAGAGATGCAAAAAAAGGTTGGACCCACTAATGATGATGATCCACTTATGATCCAGTAATATCATGCCAGGATATTTCTGCTGAATATGAAAATGAACTTAGGATTCCTCATATTTTCAAGTACTCAGATATTTGGACTTCATATATTAAAATTGGGACGCGGGTGGGGCTGTGGGTAAAACCTCAGTGCCTAGGACTTGCTGATCGCATGGTTGGCGGTTCGAATCCCTGTGGCGGGGTGCGCTCCCATCGTTCGGTCCCAGTGCCTGCCAACCTAGCAGTTCGAAAGCACCTCCGGGTGCAAGTAGATAAATAGGGACCGCTTACCAGCGGGAAGGTAAACAGCGTTCCGTGTGCTGCGCTGGCTCGCCAGATGCAGCTTGTCACGCTGGCCACGTGACCCGGAAGTGTCTCCGGACAGCGCTGGCCCCCGGCCTCTAGAGTGAGATGAGCGCACAACCCTAGGGTCTGTCAAGACTGGCCCGTACGGGCAGGGGTACCTTTACCTTTATATTAAAATTAAATCCAACCATTAAAGGGCGGCTTGTCTATTAGAAGCAACTCTTTGGTCCTGCTAGCAGTTCCATCAACAGCCAAAGTTTACTGTGCAAGAGGGCAGAGTAGGGCCTTCTCTGTTATCACACCGCATATGGCAGTTCATTTGAATGAACATGTTGGGAGTCTGGACAGCAAGTCTTGTTCCCCTGATTCTTTAAGATATTGCAGCCCTGGCCCAGGACTGGGATTCCACGATAGGGTTAGGCAATTTAAGACCCTGGACTTAAAGATTTTGCAGGGCCCCCAGGGCCAGCCCAGTCATAAGGATGGCTGAAGCAGCCACCTCAGGTGTCAGAATCCACAGGGTGATGTCCCCGCAGGTGCCCCAGCCAGGGTCCTGCAGTGGCTTCTTCCGGTGAGATCTCATGGCCATGGGCAGCACCTCCCTGTTTCGCCTCAAGCAGCAAAATGGGACTGGATGGGCTGCCCCTGAGGGCTCTCCCTTTAGATAGTCATGTGAATTCCTTTGGTTCCCAAGCACACAATTAGCATTCCTCTTCTTCCCCAGTTCACTGCAATTTCATGCTTCAGAACGACTTCTACATAGCTAAAAAAAAAAAAATAGTATCATTATCTTAAGCAGAAGGTTCCCAGGGTGGCACACAATGAATTAAAATACAATACAGCAATATTACATAAAAATAATTAACATAACAGCAGTCCAGCTTCAAAAGAAGCCAGTTTTTAAACCAACCACCTCCATGGCCTGATGGAAGAAATGCATCTTTGCCTGTTTAATGTCTGGACAAAATACAAAGACTTATTGGAAAACAAAACTCCAAGGTGGCTTTCACCATTGGAAGCTAAGGCCCGGAAAAGACTCAATATGGAGGCCAAATGGCCGAAGTATTGGGAAATATTAGAAAAAGATGGAGATAATTGGAAATTGCAGAGTCAGGAGAAAATGAAAGACAAAGTGTGAGATTGGTTACATTATGCTCAGATTAAAGAAGTCTTTAAACTTGATAAAAAGTTAGGATTCCAGGTGGAAAAATCGAAGTTAGAAACGGAACTGTTAGAGCCTAAGACTAAGGTACTCTCAAGAATGTATAACTTGCTGTTAAAATGGAACACACAAGATGAAATGGTTAAATCGGCTATGATAAAGTGGGCACAGGACATTGGGTATAATATTATGTTTGAGGACTGGGAAAAGTTATGGACCATTGGGCTAAATTTCACTGCATGTAATGCTTTGAAAGAAAATGTAATGAAAATGATATATAGATGGTACATGACCCCAGTCAAACTTACAAAAATATACCACTTGTCTGATAATAAGTGTTGGAAATGTAGGGAAAGTGAAGGAACGTTCTTTCACCTCTGGTGGACTTGCCCTAGGGTTAAGGCCTTCTGGGAAATGATATACAATGAGCTGAAAAAGGTATTTAAGTATACCTTCCCTAAGAAACCAGAGGCCTTCCTTTTGGGCATTGTTGACCAGAGGGTGCTAAGGAATGACCGAACATTTTTTATGTATGCAACAACAGCAGCAAGGATACTCGTTGCTAAGCATTGGAAAACCCAAGATCTACCCACACTGGAAGAATGGCAGATGCAACTGATAGACTATATGGAACTGGCTGAGATGACTGGCAGAATTCGAGACCTGGGAGAGGAGACGGTGGAAGAAGATTGGAAGAAATTCAAGGACTATTTGCAAAAATATTGTAAACTGTATGAATGTTAAGGAGGATGCTTGATCACAAACAACTTGGCACCATTGAATTAGATAAACTGAACTATGAAGATAAGCTAAATTTAGGAAAAAATCAACTTTTAGATAATGATTAGGCTAAACTAAAAAGTTTTAAAAAGTCAAATGAATATATCTAAAATTCAAGATATAACATTGGAAAATTAGATAAGGTGGGGACAAGGTGATAAATTGCTGAATTAATTTTTATATTTTGGAACGTAGGAGAGGGAGATGTGAGGAAGTCCAAAAAGGATAAGAAAATATGTTATGAAATGTGATATTTTTTGTATGTTTTGTTTATTATGTTATAATTTTAAAAAAAACCTATTAATAAATATTATATAAAAAAAGAAAGAAAGAAAAGAAATGCATCTTTGCCTGACATCTAAAAACAGTGGGAGGGAGTTCCAGTGAGCAAACCAAGAAGAATCCCAACAGGTGAGGAAGAGCCAGCCCACAGCAGAGCTGCTCCCCTCCTCAGCTGGAGCATTTGCACAATCGATGGGTTATGGAGGTGGGCGAGGCTCATGCCACTGCCCAGGATTGAAGGCCACCTCAAGGATAGTACCACATACAATACAGAACCCAATTTGACCAGCAGTGCATGCGAGTGGAGGGCTGTGGGACCTGTGCCATGGCTTCTTGTACTCCTCGGGTTCCCAGGAGTATGTTTACTTGGGGCTTTTGTTCATTGCCAGGACCAGCAAGACTAGCAGGGCTCAGGCTGCCCACCCTGCCCAGGAAGAATCAGCCCAGACTCTGCAGGAGAAGGAGCTCTGCCTCACTATCCTTTTAAAGTGTTTGGAGACTCTTAGAGATAAGGAGATGTCCAGATTATATATCTGGACTTGAAAAGGGCTTTTGACAAAGTCTCTCATCAAGGGCTCCTGAGAAAACCAGCAGTCATGAAATAAAAGGACATGAATGTGGATATGGTGAGGAGTTATGAGTGCCATTTTTTTGGCTCTGAAAGGTTGCTAAAGTCCATCCCTCCTGATCAGGAACAAAATAGAGAGGTAAAAGTGGTCAGTAAATAATTTGTGCTGAGTTGAGTAGCATCTTTCAGCTCCCATGAGCACAAATGTGGGTGTACACATGCTGCCTCCCATAAGTAGCAGAATATGCCACAAATGTGCTTTACCCACAGGGTTACGTAGATGTGCATTGTGGGGATGGGTGGTATAAACATCTGTCCGCCACCTGGCTGTGTATCCATAGCCCTGTATGAAAGGAGGGGAGGGGCTGGCCAGAGCTCCGTGGCAGAAGGCCTGTTCTGCTTGCAATGTCCTCGGTTCCATCAGACCTCCATCATCTCTGGTTAGAACAATCTCAGGGGGAGAGTCTGGAAGAGACCCGAGGTGCTCGTGAGCTAGCACCAACCAGAGCAGAAAATACTAGGCTTGATGGACCCATCTTCTGACTTTGTACAAACACATTCATACTAAGAACTTGGAGCTAAGAGGTTTACAGTCAGTGCACTGCAAGAGAAATGTCACCCTGGTGTTGACAGGTGCCCTCAATATTGTGAAAAGCAAGTGCAGGCAGCTGACATGTCACAGAACTGCCAGCCAATAGCTTCTTCTCAGAGAGGGAAGTTATAAATAGCCTGGTTACTGGGTGAAATGATTGCGAGGTTTGTTCTGCTTCTTGCTGTGGGAGGGAGAACAAGTGAGGCAGCAGAACTGGCAGGGCCTTATCAGACAGGGTGGCTTTGCAGCAGGAAAAGAGAGGGGAGAACTTAAAGTGCCACTTTTGGTTTGTCAAACATTTGCCAACTGCTCCCTTGCTGTACCAGACCCGTCACAAACTCACATCACAGACTGGGAAACAGTTCAGTCAGTAAGGAGTGGCACATCTAGCAAACTAGAGAGGTGCCCTAAATATTGGACAAATATTGGATGCAGCATTCTGCTCGGTTTAGATCTCCTGGCTTTCAAGAGCTGATGCCAAGCCCCAGGCAGCTGTTATGCCAGCCAGGGAACATTGCTGGAGAAAGTAAATCGCAGTTGCTTGAAAAGCACTCCCAACTTTCTCTCTGACTGGAAAAATGGAGGCTGTGGCACTAGGAGAGTAGAGCAAACCACATAGGGAAACTAGTAATGGCTGGAAAGGTGACATTTGAGCCATCAGCTTCCTAACCCAGGTGCCATCCACACAGAAGTCCCCTTTATTTGTGGTACATCACTGGACTGGCATTTTTTGCCAACGCAACTGCTGCTCATAGGACACACGCAGCGGAACATGCCTGGGCTTCCTTTTGTGCCATGTTTCTAGGAACAGGTCCAGGCTGTAAAGCTCTGTGTCCAAGCACCTCCCCCCCCCTCCACCAGTGCTTTCCCCACAAAAACCACTCTTTATTGCTGAATCAGAGCAAATGGCAACCCATGGAAAAACTCCCATGGCTGTTTGCACTGATTCAGCAGTAAAGAGCAGGTTTTCCTGGGGAAAACAGTGGAGGAGAAAAAAAGCGCTTGGAAATGGACTGAGAAAGTGTGGGCCTTTGTCTAGAAAGCCCAGGACAAAAGATTTGTGTGGATGCACCCTGAGTCTCCCCTGTTTGTAACACTGTTGCATGCCACTGCAATATGCAATGAAAAGTGTCAGGGTCTTAAGTAATGCACACAAAATCAAGTGGGTGGTGCCTGAAATGTCACTTAAAAAAAAAATCATTTACCTGCATGTGCTCCTCCACGTCTGCACAGACTAATCATGCAAGTTAATAAAGAGTGTGATCTCCCCATTGACTGGCTAATTCCCCAGAAATGACCTGTGGGAGAAATATTCTGTCTACCAAGGACCCTTTTACTCCACCTTGCCATTTTGGGGGAACCAGGCTCTTTATCTTAATTTAAGTTGATGGAAAAGAAAGACTTGATTAGATCCCCAGCGGTTGGGGTGGGGTGAGAAGCCCCACCAAGATTTATTGGGGCAAAAGGCTCCTTGGCATGTATTGGGATTAATATACCACCACAATCATTTTCCTACCACAGCCGCAAATTTAATTCCTCCACCAAAAAAATGAAATGTGAAGGTTTGGGAGGAAGGCACAAGTGCAGGTGAACACAACAAGAAGCAGCGTCCACAAAACATGCAAAATCTGACCATCAGGAAAGTAAAATGGAGGATAAAACTTCATTCCTATAGATTCCAGCTCTTTGAAGTTAAAAGTCAAGGAAGGTGGGGGTAAAGGGCACCAAATGGATTCTGCAAGATTGGAACTATTCCTGTGGTAATAGTAACAATTGCACATCACTGGTTCACATGAAAATCCACAGAGAAAGAGAAATGCAGCCAGTAAAAAGAAATTGGCACAAAAGAAGTACAAAGAACAATGGAATAAATGAGCAAAAGTGGCCATACAGTGGTACCTCAGGTTACATATGCTTCAAGTTACATACGCTTCAGGTTACACACTCCACTAACCCAGAAATAGTGCTTCAGGTTAAGAACTTTGCTTCAGGATAAGAACAGAAATCAGGCTCCAGCAGCACGGTGGCAACAGGAGGCCCCATTAGCTAAAGTGGTGCTTCAGGTTAAGAACAGTTTCAGGTTAAGAACGGACCTCCGGAACAAATTAAGTACTTAACCTGAGGTACCACTGTATTATTATTGGTTGGGCTGTGGGTCATCAAGTGCTTCATGAGCAGGCAGGAAACAATAGTACCAGGAAAAGTGTGGGTTGAACCTGAGGGCACCAGACAAGTCAGAAGATGGCTGTTGAGCATGTGGGCGAGGGATCCAATTGTGGATGGGCAGCTCAGATTCTCTGTCCGAAGCAGATGATCTGTGTTCTCTAAAGCAGGCAACTGAAGTCGGGACATTCTGTTCCAGGAGAGGCAAGCATCACATGGGTCTGCTGGCTTCTGGCCATGCTATTCACAGGCTACTGAATAATACAACTTCTGCTCCTTGGCTTAAATTGGCCCAAGGGGAATACAAAAGTGGCAAGTGACGCGGAGTTTCATGGAGCAGCTTGCATGGGGATTTGTGGGCAGTTGTGCTGGTGCTTTACCTGCTTGACAGCTGGAACCCCCAGTGGAGCCGCCTGTCTTCATGCCTATTTGCACAAAGAGCAATTTTATGTGACCACAGTGACATGATGAATGGAGAGGTGGCAGGGACCCATGTTGGGTTGAGCATGGGATGAAGCAGTCATGTGCTCTTTGTCAGGATGTATCCAGGGGGCAACCTCTAGAACCCCTCCCTGGATTCAGAAAATCTCACTACTGGCCAGCTGCCAATCTCCTCTTCTTGGGCACTGATTCTTGGTGGGTTTTTTCTTGGTTAGGGATTTTGTAAGCAGAGGCTGCATGGCCAACTCTCAGGGATGTTTTGAGGGGTGACTTTCCTGTCTTGGCAATAGGCTGGGCTCCACGACCTTGTTGGTATGCACTGTGTGTGTGTGTGTGCAGTGCCGGATTTATGTATAAACTAAACAAGCTCTAGCTTAGGGCCCCACTCTCTTGGGGGCCACCAAAAAAATTAAAGGAAAAAAAAACCTGGATGTACATTTCCAAAATATAAGATAAAAAACAAATAAAATAAAACCTACATACAGCAACAGTGTTTTGTGTTGTGTAGGCTCCTATAGTTATGTGCAAATGGCTTTAGATACCTATTAGGTCCATAAATTACCATATAGCATATATTCAACACAAAAAACAGCGACAATTTGTTGTTGACAAAGGACAGCTAGACATATAAAGGGCCCCATTACCTTCAGTAGCTGAGGGCCTCATCAAATCTAAATCTGGCCGTGTGTGTGTCTATCTGTACTTTATAATCTCCTTTATATTCTTGCAAACTAAGAGTGGGCTCAAGTCCATGAACATTTCTGCCATCATAAATTTGTTAGTCTTTAACATGCTATATAGGACTCTTTGTTGTTTTTACTTGGAAACTCAGGAATTTATTTTGAGTACTGGAACTTAATGGAGCACAATAATCCACTCCTGCTTAGCCAAAGCTTTCTTTACTGGACCAGAGGCGGAGGCATGTTGTTGATTTTGTTTACAGTAAAAATAAAAATAAAAGGGGTAGTCCTTTTAATTCAAATGGGAATCCAGATCCCCCCCCCCCAAGCCAGATAGGTCATGCAGCTTCTCTTCTTTAAAACAGTTTGGGGCAATTTTTGATGGAATTCTTTCCTTCCCATTTTGAGAGCGGAAAGTGCAACCAGACTGGCACATGCCACTCCAGTCTCCACAAGCAGTGCAAAATTCTAGGGATTCCGGGCAGGGTTGTGTTTCAAGGCACAGCAAATATGAGTGTCTTTAAGAAATATGGTTTAATTGACACAACTTTACACCTAGAGCCTTCAGTGTTGCCCCTCTCATAGCTTCATCCAGCTTGGGTCTAAAGCAGCCTCCAGCCATGGTCCCTGGTCTCTGGGCGCAGCCTCCCCCAGCCAATGCTGCATATGAGTTCTTCTTAACCCTGTTCCCCTCACCAACCCATAACAATACAAATAGACAGCAAAGCAATTGTGCAAGTTTCGACTTTACTAAGATGATTTCTAAAAGCTTCAAAAAGTGGGTTAAGATAGATAACCTAAGGAGGGGTTTTAGAAACCACTGCACTGTCTCTTCCTGCTTGCTTTTTTCTTTCTCTCCCCACCCCTCTCCCCACTCCTTTTGACACCATTTCATAGTTGCTTGTTCTCCTCAAGTTCAAATTCACCAGAAGCTGATGGAGCTGCCTGAAGAGGTAGAATTTTAAAGATAAAAAATAGTTTGTTGTGACAGCAATTTGATCAGTCTGGAGCTGCTGCGGCTGCTGCTGCTTGTCTTCAGACCTCTCCACATGCAATGCCCTGACCAAAGCTGCATGTTGGCTAATCTTAAAGTGGGGAGGAGCTGCTGCACAAAAGAGCTGAATGGCTTCAAAATGCCCAAGTCAAGGCGGAGGAGGAGGTCACAGTGGCCATGATTAAGTGGACACAAGACTTTGGATATTCAATAATCATGCCACAGTGGGAAAATTTGTGGGGAAAATCATTGGAAATTGGAAATTTACAAATTGTTATGTCTTAAGAGAGAATTTTCTAAAAATGCAACACCTATGGTATCTAACACCTTGGAAACTATCGAAGATGTACAAAAGTGTCCCAAGCAACTGCTGGAGGTGTGGAGACACTTTCTATCACATGTGGTGGCTGTGTAAGAAAATCCAGGCATTTTGGGAGAGTATCCATTTAGAACTACAAAAAATGATAAAGATTTCCTTTATGAGAAAACCAGAAGCTTATCTTCTGGGGATTACAGATTTGGATATTCCACAAAAAATGAAAGGAATTTTTTATATGCCACAGTGGCAGCAAGAGTTCTTATCGCTACAAAATGGAAGAGTGATGAAATCCCCTCGATTCATGAATGGATCCAAAAGCTAACAGAATATGCAGAGTTAGACTATCAGAAAAAAATAAAGAACAACCCAAAACAGGAATTTGTCTCAAAATGGGAAGTCTTCAAAGCAACTATAACAGTTTAAACTCTGTCACAGTATTTGAATAACTTCGGTAGTAGCTTTAAGAAAGATATGAGACCTAAGATAAACCAATAATTAGTTCATCTATGATAAAAGTGTGTATTGGCAACAAATAATATATAATTGAAATAAGGACTAGACGGGAGGTCAGGTCTGTAGTTAAAGGACCACTTTTTGCTTTATTGATTTGTAATTAATAATGTCTTTATCACTGTTTTTATTTGCATTTTTGTTTTGTTTTTTCCTTTTTTGGTGTATCAACAACAACAACTACAACAACAGCATGCCCACCCAGTTAGGCTCCTGATAGAGCACCAGAGTATTGCAACTGCAATAGTTTGTGGAGATTTCTCTATGTTTATATTTCACCATGTCTTCAAAAAAGGGAAGCTCTTTGTGTGCTGCTACCAGGTACCTCAGTATTTGAAGTCAAAAGGAGACAGACCTGCTTCAAGACTGGAATACTGGTGCAGCAGGAGAGATCCACAGCTGAGCAGATTATGATCCTTCATGCCTGTTTGTACCTTTCAGAACATCGAGCTGAAGGTGGAAGTGGAAAGCCTGAAGCAAGAGCTCCAGGAGAAGCAACAAAGCTTGGACCAAGCCCGGTAAGAGGTGGTACAGATGGATCTTACCCGCCCTTAGGAATGCACACATGTGTGTGTTTGTGTTTGTGTGTGTGTATTTGTGCATGCACAAAAAGAGAGTTTACTGGGCTCTTCTGTTTATCTCCTGCACTACACCAAGGTCACAATCCTGAGTTCACATTTGAGTTCCCATTGAAAAGAAAATCCAGATCTGGATTTTCTTTAATTTAGCATGCAAACAAAGTTTCTTGCTTTGTCACTAAGGGTGGGTCTAAACATGGGGGTGAAAGTGCTATTAAAAAGTCAGAAATCAGATCGTTTCAACAAAAGAAAAAAATCACTATGGAAAATTGTGTTTTAAAATGTCCTGCTCTCTGGTGCCATCTGGTGTTGCATGTTTATAGCACATTCAAATGGCTGTTTCTTTACTAATGTAGCTGAGTCCCAAGATGCCTGTTATTGCTCATGTAGAGCTAAACAGTCAGAGTCAGATGCCTCAGGTATTCAGAATGTTGTCATTTCTATTGAATCCCAAGGCAATTGGGAGGTTTCTTTGGACTGGGTTCAACTAAATAGTTGTGTTAGCATGGCAGGGCTTCCCTGCTCTGCTCCCCCTGGCCCCCTCCCCCCAAATCAGCTCTGCGGGGAGAAGAGGGTAAATCTTTCCCCCTCCTGGTAAGCAGCCTTAGTGCAACATTGAATTCCACCCTTTGTTTTTAAAGAATCATAGAGTTGGAAGAGACCACAAGGGCCATTGAGTCCAACCCCCTGCCAAGCAGGAAACACCATCAGAGCACTCCTGACATATGGTTGTCAAGCCTCTGCTTAAAGACCTCCAAAGAAGGAGACTCCACCACACTCCTTGGCAGCAAATTCCACTGTCAAACAGCTCTTACTTCAGGCAATACCAATGAGACGGAAACATGGAAGGTGCCGCCAGGGTGGCTATCTAAAGAACTTTTAACTGAGTTAAGATTTAAAAAGGATGTGTACAAAAAATGGAAAAGGGGGGAAACCACCAAAGAGGAATTCAAACAAATAGCCAGCACGTGTAGTACAAGAATACTTGGCTAGTTTAGATGTATTCAAGTCTCCAGGGCCAGATGAACTACATCCAAGAGTATTAAAAGAACTGGCAGATGTGATCTCAGAACCACTGGCAGTCATCTTTGAGAATTCCTGGAGAACAGGCGAAGTCCCGGCAGACTGGAGGAGGGCAAATGTTGTCCCTATTTTCAAAAAGGGGAAAAGAGAGGACCCAAATAATTACCGCCCAGTCAGTCTGACATCAATACCAGGGAAGATTCTGGAGCAGATCATTAAGCAAACAGTCTGTGAGCACCTAGAAAGGAATGCTGTGATCTCCAATAGTCAGCATGGATTTCTGAAAAATAAGTCATGTCAGACTAACCTGATCTCGTTTTTTGACAGAATTACAAGCCTGGTAGATGAAGGGAACGCAGTGGATGTAGCCTACCTTGATTTCAGCAAGGCATTTGACAAGGTGCCCCATGATATTCTTGTAAAGAAGCTGGTAAAATGCGGTCTTGACTATGCTACCACTCAGTGGATTTGTAACTGGCTGACTGACCGAACCCAAAGGGTGCTCATCAATGGTTCCTCTTCATCCTGGAGAAGAGTGACTAGTGGGGTGTCACAGGGTTCTGTCTTGGGCCCGGTCTTATTCAACATCTTTATCAACGACTTGGATGATGGACTCAAGGGCATCCTGATCAAATTTGCAGATGACACCAAACTGGGAGGGGTGGCTAACACCCCAGAGGACAGGATCACACGTCAAAACGACCTTGACAGATTAGAGAACTGGGCCAAAACAAACAAAATGAATTTTAACAGGGAGAAATGTAAAATATTGCACTTGGGCAAAAAAAAAATAAAAATGAGAGGCACAAATACAAGATGGGTGACACCTGGCTTGAGAGCAGTACATGTGAAAAGGATCTAGGAGTCTTGGTTGACCACAAACTTGACATGAGCCAACAGTGTGACGCGGCAGCTAAAAAAGCCAATGCAATTCTGGGCTGCATCAATAGGAGTATAGCATCTAGATCAAGGGAAGTAATAGTGCCACTGTATTCTGCTCTGGTCAGACCTCACCTGGAGTACTGTGTTCAGTTCTGGGCACCACAGTTCAAGAAGGAGACTGACAAACTGGAACGTGTCCAGAGGAGGGCAACCAAAATGGTCAAAGGCCTGGAAACGATGCCTTATGAGGAACAGCTAAGGGAGCTGGGCATGTTTAGCCTGGAGAAGAGGAGGTTAAGGGGTGATATGATAGCCATGTTCAAATATATAAAAGGATGTCACATAGAGGAGGGAGAAAGGTTGTTTTCTGCTGCTGCTGCAGAGAAGCGGACACGGAGCAATGGCTCCAAACTACAAGAAAGAAGATTCCACCTAAACATTAGGAAGAACTTCCTGACAGTAAGAGCTGTTTGACAGTGGAATTTGCTGCCAAGGAGTGTGGTGGAGTCTCCTTCTTTGGAGGTCTTTAAGCAGAGGCTTGACAACCATATGTCAGGAGTGCTCTGATGGTGTTTCCTGCTTGGCAGGGGGTTGGACTCGATGGCCCTTGTGGTCTCTTCCAACTCTATGATTCTATGATTCTAAGTTGCTGCAGCTAGAGGCACGAATCAGAGACAGCGTCCAGGAGCGCCGAAGTCCGCACAAGGGCTTTCTGCTTAGTGCCCCCACCACCTCAAATTCGGGGGTGGTATAGGTCACAGCAGGCAAGGGCAGTCCCCCCCCCACGCTTGGGGGGGGGGGTGGGAGGCTGTTTACTCCCATCACAGCCTCTTAATTACCTCGTGTGGGTCGGAGAGATGTTATTGTCAGCCATCTTCCGATGCGCCCCTAGTGGCCCCCGACAGTTTTCATTTTAAATGCATTTCTTACTATCGTTGACATATACACAACAGACAAGCATATTCAACAACTTACATTGTGGTTTATTCCTAGAGGGGGATCCATAGGGAAAATACAAATCTTGTAAGGTACAATGAGACATGTATATTCATTTCTTAAGTTCTCTCGTCCAGTCTCTGGGGACAGTTTGCAGTCACTAGGATGAAAGCCTTTGATTATGTCACTGAGTGAAACAAGCAGGCTCTGGGACTCCATTGCTTCTCTTTTCGCAGGGCTGGGGAGCAGAGGGAGCAACTGAACCCTAAAAACATGCTTTCTGGTGGTTGCTCTGCTCTGTTTGAGTTGGCATTGGTGCCCTAGAGTTTGACTAAATAGGTCTAAGATAAATGCACTTTCTGTTCAAAAGCACATTTTCTTTTACCAAGCTGCAGAAGAACTTTGGGTTGTATCCAGATTTAGTCATACTTTAAAGTGGACTCCTGTTTGATTTCTTCCAAGCATTAATGTACGAGGAACACTTGTGTTCCAAACTATGCTGCTACAACTTTTGGTGATGTTGCTGCATTGAGCTTGGTGGATGGATCCTACTCTGAGTAAGCTTGTGTTAGGTTTGCATGGAAGTAAAACTCAGTGAAATAAATGTAATTTTCTTCTGTGTATCTGTGGTTAGGATTGGGCTATAACCCCAAATTGACAGGTTCCTCAACCCTGGCCTAAGGAGTTTTCAGTATGTGCAAAAACATTTGTCCCTCGTCGCTTTGATCTCTCGCTTTGAGCGCACCAAGTTCCCTTGGGCTGGGCTTGTCCATCAAGCCTCGTGTTGTCTCTGCTCTGCCTGCTGGTTGCTCTCTAGGTTCTCAGGCAGAGGCCACTTCCAGCCCTGCTGCATGGCACCCATTTCACGAAAGGTGCCCGTGAGGATCTGAACCTTGGTCTTTCTGCAGGCAAAGCAGTCAGTCTCCACAGAGCCATGGCTCCTCCTTTTCTGGTTAGTATTCCTTCTGCCATGTACCAGGGGTGTTTTTTTCTATCTTGCCAACTAGTGCTATGAATTTCAGGGCAGCAGCTGGGAACCTGGCTAGTCAGAATGAGGCTAAGATCTCTCACCAGCAACAGAATGAACATGCCTATGAGATCCTGGAGAAGAAAATCCACCTTCTGCAGGAGGTGAGAAAATTCCTTTACAGGGATTTATGTGTGTGTGTTTTGCTGACCATTTTAGTAGGGCACAATCATGAGATCCTGCAAACACAAAAAGTATAATAGAAATAGATTCACCCCAGAAGGGTCAGTATTCAGGTAAAGAAATGACATTCTGGAATGACTGTTACAGTTATGCTATATTATACTTATGTTTTTTACGTTTTGTTTGCGTTTGCGTTTGTTTTGCTTTTCTTTTCTTTTCTTTCCCCCTTTTTCCTTTCTTTGTGTATTCAGTAGAAATGTTTGTATTCTTTGTTTCATTTGTATTTGCATAATAATTCAATTAAAAAATCCAAAAGCTTAAATCTTATAATGAGCTCTGTTTAGATTAGCCACTCAAGTCTGTTTAAAGATAATTAGCATGTAGAGCAAGCTAAGCTCTTGGACAGCATTTTACAAAGCCTCACTGAGGGTAACTATCCTGGAAAAAGACAGTTGGGAAATGAGGAAGTTCAGTTCTAGTGTTGGGTATCAGTTTATTCAGGTGTGAGATTTGGGAGTTCCGTGGCTCTCACTTGTGGATTCTGTTCACCCTTGCTCCAAGAAGTGCTCCCATCAAAGGCAGTTTATATGCCCCCTCCATGTTTAAATAGCACATGAGGGGCTGCATGCATGAGTGCCATCTCTGGCTGCCTGTCCCAAGTGCATCAAAAAGGTGCATTGAATGCATCAAGAGATGTGTGTAGAATCCTCCACATGCTGGAAGAGCCTGATCTCATCAGGATCCCCTCTCAAACGGAATAGCTATGTAACCTTAGGAGTGGTCCTGCATTGTCATGGAACTTGCTATCTAACCCTAATTCAGTTAAATGATGAGGAATATTTGTTTTCTGGAGTAAATATGCTTGCAGCCTAGGAGCTTAATGAAAACCATTACTTCAATGTACTTATGGCTAGAGAATGGTGTACATGTGAACTCTGACCGCTCCTGGTCACCATTTGTGATGGATGCAGACTCTGTATCAGAGTTAGAATCTGTAGGTGCAAAACAGAGGAAGCGATGTATATCCAAGTTGATTTAGGTGGGGTGAAGGGGTCTCATTCTATGATGTGGTTTTGACAGACTAACTGTACTGACATTCCATATTGAATGTTGACTGTAGATTTCACCAATGCGTTCATTCTCAATGTCAAGTGAGAGAATGACTTCAATGAGGTGTTACAAGCAGTCCAAGCCCCTCTCAGAGCCATCCATCCTGCCTGCGAGCCTTCCCAAGACATTTGTGGCCTGCCAAGTAGGATGAAAATACTAGGTGCCTCCTCTAGAGCAGTTTTCAGGCGACACTTGGGAAAACTTTTACAGGGCTCATGTAAATATCCATCACAGTCTTCTGCTGGCCTCCTCCTGATTTCTTCTGAAGAGAAAGACTGAGGTCTCTTTGGTTTGGACACAACAGGAGACATCCAAACTGGAGGCACCTACTCTTTCAGGATTCCTTTGGCTGATTTCATCTCTGATTCTTCCTTTAGGAAGCCCAGTCGGCAAAGACCAAAGCAGAGAGGATGACAACTATGGCAGAGGTTGAAAAGGATCGCTGTCTGAAACTCACCAAGGAGCTGATGAAGTTCACCAAGCTGCAGGATGAGACCAGGAAAAGCCAGGCTGTTTTGGAAACCTACAGTGCTATGTTGGCTGAGAAAAATAAGTATGTTTCTATGGGTTTAGTTCTACTGATTCGGTTTGTGTCTGCCACCCGTAATGTTAAATCTTCTGAGAAATTTAGGGGAAAGGTTTTTTTATTTTCCCCAAAGTTGTGTCAGTTTGCATTTCTTAGTGCAGAAGGTAGAGATCTTTCCTATTTTAATTAATTCAAGAGGGTTCTGGAAGCTTCTCTGTATGAAAGAAACAAGCAGAAGGTTCATTATATTTAGTTATCACTTCAGAGAAGCTGAGTACAGCTGGCTTAAACGTGGTCCTGTTATCTCTTTCTCTCAAGGTCATGCTGACTATAATAATAGGCCAGAAGGAGCCTGGATTTGCTCTCTTTTCTTTCTTTCTTTCTTTCTTTCTTTCTTTCTTTCTTTCTTTCTGGTGTGGTATTCTGTACACAGTATGCTTAGTGTTAAGGTTTAGTCTTACTATTTGTAACTTTAAGTTAAGTTAAGTCTGCTGCCAATCCTAAATGTATAGATTTGACCATTATGCTCATTTGCCTTCAGTAGCAGTAAAGCTCTGCTGGATGAAATAAAATTGCCTCTGGTCTATTTGGGGGGAATCCTGCAATGTGTTTACAGTAATTTTTTATTCTAACTGTATGCTGGAATCTGCTCAGGATCAATATTGAGTAGAATTCATGACAAGTTGAAGAGGTCTGCGCAAACTTTGTATCTCTCTTTTGGGGGCAGGGGTGAACTTGAGGCCTTGCTGCTGGAAGTCTCCTGGCTTGTTTGGTTTTGTGCTTTGTTGGTGGAGGAAGTGCTCCTCTGAGTGACAGGCTGACAAAGCCATCCGTAGCTCATTGTATTTGCCTCCGTGATGTCCTGACCTGGTCTAACTGCCCACAGTCGTGCCAAATGGCCATCCTGCCCTGTGTCTCTGTATCTCGTAGTGTTCCTTGCTTCCAGCCATGGTGACCAGAATGTTTTTCCTCTGCAGGAAGATTGAGGAGCTGGCTTGGAATCTGAGGGACAAGGAGCAGCTCCTTGAGCAGCTCTCCACAGAGAAGCAGAACCTGTTGCAACGTTTGCAGGAGCATGAGGAAATGAAAGTGCAGGTAACAATGCAGCTGAAGTTTCTCCAGTGCAAGCACTGTTTTTCTAATGGTTCTTTTGCATCCTGCCTTCCCAAACGGCCTGCTGTTGAGTATATATTCCTTGTGGTCCCTTCTCTAGCCACACAAGATGTTTCCCTCTGCCTGGGAAGTGTTTACGCTGGTCTTCAGAGGCCATGAATCATTGTTTTCAGGAAGCTGCCTCCCTTTGCCACTTCTCTTCCCACCTGTGCAGATATTGGCAACGTGGCCTCCTTGCATGAACAAGAACCCCTTCAGTCCCAATCTAATCCTCAAGCATCATTGGACCCGTAACAGAATCCCCCCCAAAGATCCCAGATACCTTCCAAATATTATTATTTTTGCTAATAGAGAGTAAAGCAGATATGCTTTGAAAATGAAACAAGCCTCACAAATACCATGGGCCTTTTCACCTACACATTACACTTTGAGTACCTCCCCCCCCCCCCGCCGCCCCCGCAGTCCAAATAGAAAGACCATTCTGTCCTCACATAGCAGATGAGCCGACAGCCCTTGTTACAGAGGCATTAATGTGCAGTGTCAATTGAAAGAGGCAAGCTTCTGCTTCAGCGAATGCAGGCAGAGGAGCAGCATGGTTCCACCTAAGCCCACCAGTAGACAAAGAAAGAGATAAAAAGCCCCAAAGCTGCCAGGAGTGAGAAGGTGCCTTTGCTGTTATGTGGCATTCCTCTCTCTCTCTCTTTGTACATGTGTGTATTCCTGGATGACTGTTAGCAGGACTGAGACAATATCGCCCCCTGAAGCATGGAGCTGCAAATGTACTTAATAAAATGGTCCAGTGACATGGGAAGACCAGGGAGTTATGTTACTAACTACTTATAATATCAGGCAATAGCTAGTAGCTGCTCATCCTGCACTGAAATCATAGGAGGAAATAATGGGGGAGTGGGAAAACAACTGCATTTCTCTACATACAAAATACTGCATTTGAGCAATTTGTAGTCCCTACAAAATAAAACAGGGACGCGGGTGGCGCTGTGGTCTAAACCACTTAGCTTCTTGGGCTTGCTGATCAGAAGGTTGGCAGTTCGATTCCCAGCGATGGGGTGAGCTCCCATTGCTCTGTCCCAGCTCCTCCCAACCTAGCAGTTCGAAAGCACGCCAAAAAAGTGCAAGCAGATAAATCGGTACCGCTCCGGTGGAAAGGTAAATGGCGTTTCCATGTTCTGCTCTGGTTTCGGTATTCCGTTGCACCAGAAGCGGCTTGGTCAAGCTGGCCACATGACCTGGATACCTGTCTGTGGACAAACCTCGGCTCCCTCAGCCTGTAAAGTGAGATGAGCTCCGCAACCCCAGGGTCATCTGTGACTGGACTTAACTGTCAGGGGTCCTTTAACTTTTTAACAAAACAACAACAGTCAACTGCAGTTATCTGACAATGTCCTCTGGATTCTCCATCAAGGTGAGTATTCAGTGGAAGGCGATTCCAGAGAAAATAGCTAATGTGGAAGGAAACTGTGTTTGTTCTCCTTGTGGTGGAAGAAAGCCAATTATTTGTCTTAGGTTCCAGTCTAAGTCTCTTTTAAAAGTATAAAAAATGTTTTGGTCTTCAAATAACTTTCAAAAAAATTCTGTGAGTCACAGAATTAAATGCAGCATTCCAGTAATAATTTCATGACAGAATAATTGTCTTCTCCTTTGTTATTTATATATGTGTTAGAGCCAGTGTACTCCTCCTTTCTTTGTTCCTAAAGCTTAATGGCTTTTTATCCTGTGTATTAAAGGTGGCTCATTTATTGGAAAGGCCATGACCCTCTTTCCATAGGCACTAATTTAATGTAGGGGTTTGTGTTCCTATGGTTTAGCGGAATCAAACATACATTGCCAATGGCTTAGTTCACATGTAATGCTGAGCCAAACTATTGTTTAGTGGGGAAAACACAAGCAGGTACGTTCCTGGCAGCTGTACTCCTCCCTTGGGAACCAGGCAGAGGGCCTTTTCGGTGGTGGCACACGCCCTGTGGAATGCCCTGCCAGAAGATGTCAAACAGATAAGTGGCTATGTGATTTTTAAAAGACATCTGAAGGGAAGTTTTTAGTGTGTGATGTGGTATTGTGCTTTTACAATTTTTTGATGGGAGCTGCCCAGAGTGGCTGGGACAACCTGGTCAGATGGGCGGCATAGAAATAATGAATTAATATTATTGGTCCTCCTGCTGCTGCACTGTGGTTTGGCTAAGTGTGCCATCCAAACCTGGGCATGTGGTTTGCCCCCCAAAACCAGGAGATCAGGTTCAGACAGCACCCTAAACTGAGTAATGGTTTAAGCATGGCAGCAGGAGAGCTGGGGGAGGAGTTCAGTGATGCCAGTCTGTGAGGACTGTGAGTTCACACTATGCTATGGTTTGGCTTAGCTTTATCTGCAAACTGAGTCAGTGTCATCATCACTGCTCTGTCAATTGTATTACTCACAGATACATAATTCTTCCCTTTCACATACATAATGCAAGCTCAAAGCATCTGAATTTGCATATCTGATGTGACTGTACATTTAAGGTTTGCCTAAAAGTTTATTTTTCTGGTTTTTAGTGTGTTCTATGTATTTAAATCCTGATTGCATGAAAGTTCATTTTAGATGGCGTAATTATAGAGCTGTAGAGCTGGAAGGGACGCTCAGCGGTCATCTAGTCCAACCCCCGCAATGTGGGGATCTCAACTGAAGCATCCGGGATAGATGGCCATCCAAGCTCTGCTTAAAAACCTCCAAGAAAGGCCAGTCCACAATTTCTAGAGGGAGACCGTTCCACGGCGGAACAGCTCTTCTTCCCGTCAGAAAGTTCTTTCTAATACAGACCTGAGCCCATTGGTTCAAGTCCTGCCCTCCAGATTGGGAGGAAAAAGCTCGCTCCATTCTTCCTTGGAGGGTTTTGTCTGCATCGCCGGGTGCTGGGGCCCCTTCCCCTCGGGCCGGCCGGGAGAGCCGGGAGGCTGCTGCTCTGAGAACGGGATGCTGAAGAGCTGCCGGGCGGGGCGGGGCGGGGGACTACGACTCCCAGAAGCCTCCGCGGGCCGGCTGCGGCCGCCATCTTGCCGGGGGACCGGGCGCGGGCGCGGCCGGAGCATCTCTTGCGGGCGGCGGGCGGCTGCTCGGGGCCGCGCTGGGGATGCGCTCGGAGTGGTGCCGCGTGTGCGGCCGGGCGCTGTGCGGCACCCACCGGCGCTGGCTCTTCCACGGGGCGTCGGGGGCGCCGCCGTCTCCCGCGCCGCCGCCCTCCCGGCCCAGCCTGCAGGTGCTCCTGGCTCACGCGACGGGGCGCGAGGTGTCCCGCGACGGGCGCGCCGAGTTCGCCTGCGGCAAGTGCGCCTTCCTGCTCGAGCGCGTCTACCGCTTCGACACGGTCATCGCGCGCGTCGAGGCGCTGTCGCTGGAGCGCCTGCAGCGGCTGCTGCTGGAGAAGGAGCGCCTCAAGCTGTGCCTGGCCGCCCTCTACCGGAGGACCAACGGCGCCCCCCAGGCCCCGCCGGAGGGCCAGCCGGAGGGCCAGCCGGGCGGCGGGGGCGCTTGGGACGCCCGCTACCTGGCGCTGCTCCAGGAGGACTTCGCTTTCTCGGGCCTCGAGTGCTGGACGGAGGGCGAGGCGCGCGCCGACGAGCAGCCGCCCGGAGCCCCGCGACGGTGCCGGGGCTGCGCGGCGCTGCGCGTGGCCGACGCCGACTACGAGGCCGTGTGCCGGGTGCCGCGGAGGGCGGCGGCGGCGGCGGCGGCGAAGAGCGCCGGGCAGCCCCAGCGCCCCGCCGACGGAGAGAGCCTGGACGACGAGGCGGCGGAGGCGGAGGCGGACGGGCCGGGGCGGAGGCGGAGGTGCGCCGAGGAAGCCGGCTCGTCCTCGCTGGAGTCGCTGGCGTCGGGGCCCGCGGGCGGCGGCCTGGCGGCGGCGCTGAGCCTGCTGAAGGCCTTCGGCTGCAAGCCCGTGCGCAGCCCCCGCGGGAGCCGGCTGCCGGTGCCGGCGCGGAGAAGCCCCGAGGGGGCGGCCGGGGCTCCGAGCGAGGCGCCCGAGCTGCGCGAGCTGTGGGAAGAGCTGTGCGCCGACTACGTCCCGCTGCGGCCGAAGGTAGCGCCATCCCGGACCGCCGCGGGGAAGGAAGGGCTGCTGTCGGGGGCCGGGAGGGAGCCGAGCGGGGAGGAGAAGCCTGTTTCCCGGCGAGGCCCTCGGCCAGCTCCTTTTTAGGTTTCCGAAGGAGCGGCTGGCCGCGCATGTAAAGGGGCTACAAATCCTTCTTTTCGTTTTACCGTTAAGAATGCATTTTATTCAAAACGTATATTGGACTTTGTGCAACAAAGCAGTGCTTTCCCCCCAAGTGGATGTGTTGAGCATCAGGGCAGCAGAACAAAATCCCGCTTTCTGTGCTGTCATGTAATTAAGTACAAAATGTGAAACTGCAAAGTTGGCAAAATTATTTTTGAAGGAGGAGAAACCCTTAAAAGGCATGGATTGAGGAGGGGGTGGTCTTGTAAAGGTACTGTACACCTGGCAGCATTGTGACAATTTTCTCTCCTCTTAGTGACCTTGTACAGATGGTATCTAATATGGGGTTGTGCTGCCTATAGACAGACTTCTGCAGTTTAGATATTCTAAATAATTGGTGTCACCTTGAATTAATGACAGCTCCCCTAGAACTGTGTCAGCTGCAGTTGCCAACATTCTAGGTACCATATGCAATGGAGTCCTGGATTCTCTTGGCTTTGCTAGAATTTGAAATCTCATTAAGTTCAACTTCTGGTTGTATTTAAGAAATTGTGCCTCTGTCATCTTTAATTTAGAAACATCCATGTCAGCCGAATTGGATTCACGTCAGTGATAAGTGCTGATTTCAGCTAGCAGCAGAAAATTTAAAAAATGCATACCAATGATTGGTGACAATGGCATTTTCATCTAGTTATCATCCAGCTTCGATTAGGGGAAGCTCACTGAACTGCTTTTAAACACAGTAGTGGAAGCTTCGCATTAAGAGCTGAGCCTCCGAAGCCTTTTGCGGTTGAGGATTATATTGAGCTTGTAACACCTTGAGAAAATCTTGTTCTGTTAAACCTTGGGGTTATCACTATTGCAAAGAAGTAGGTCCTTTTCTAGAGCTTCGGCTTAAATTGAAGTCAGTAGGTATGACAAGACTGCAATTGTCGTAGCACTGAAAAGACCCCCAAATCTGTTGGCCTTCAGCTGGTGTGTGGCCTTTTTGACCCATAACTTGAGTGGCTACCTGGCAATCCCATGCATGTTTACTCAGAATTAAGTCCCATTAAGTACAATGGAATTTCCTCCCAGGTAAGTGTGCATCGGATTGTGCCCGTGGGGTGGGTCTCACAAGCTAAAGAGAAAAGGTCAGATCAGTTGTAGTAAAATCATATTTGAGAAAAATATTAAAAGTGCATGCTGAACATAGGAGCTGGGTATGCAAGAGTTTGAAGGCCACTGTGCCAGAGAATAACCCGTGTTTAATTTTAAGAAGATAATGGATTTAATTTTCTGTTTTGATCATTTACAAACCCACACTCTTATCTTTGAGGGCAACAAAATACTGTCACCAGCCAGGGTTGCTTTCATTGTCAAATTGCAACAGAGGAGGCCTTTTTAATCCAGATACGGCTTGCTTTAAAGCTGTACGTGGAAAATCAGAAACGGGCCAAGTTACATGTCTGCTAGAAAACTTGATATCTGGTACTTGAGCCAGATATTGTATTCTGTGCTTAACATCTGAAGTAAGACACTGATGCAGTTTTAGGATGCCAAGGTGATGATGCCTCCCAGCATTAAGGGCTAGAATGTCAGATTAACTCTGAGGAAACCTAGAATCAAATCTGTACTGAGCCTTGAGCTTCACTTAGGGCAGCCTGCCTAAGCCGAACCTGCCTCACAGGCTTGTCTGGGTAATAAAAGGGAGTTGGAGTGAGAACTAGGTATATTATGGTTGTTTTTTGGAGACAGGATGGAATAAACTAGTTGGTAAAAACAGAGGAGCTAAGTGGCTTGGTTTTAAAATTCCACCATACATTGAATAATACATATGTTTTTACTCCAAGGAGTGGCTGTAGATCTTTGAAACTACTCTCAAAATAATCAGCAAGCTCCTCTTGGGTTCCCTTAAATGAGCCCCAATGACTTGTCTCATGTAGCTTTTCTTTTAATGGTTTTATGTTGACCTGCTGTTTTTAGTGGCTGCTTAATTTTACTCAACCTACTGATTAAATCTATTGCTTTTTAATTGTGATGGTAAGCCGCTTTGTCATGCCATTGTCCTGAATGGTGGGGTACAAGTATTTGAAACTAACAAATAAAAGTAATCATCTTAAAAACACCAAGAAATGTCAAATAGGAAAAAGCATTACAAAATAATGAAAACAGTAATTTTAATGGCAATAAAGTAACAAGCAATGATAGAAGAGCCGTATTATACCACCACCCCCTTGAAACACTAGCAAGCAAAAGCTCTTGGAATTCATTCTCTGTTCTTTGTTACTGTGACACAGAATAATTTCCAAGCAGCTTAATACAGTACACAACTTTTCTGCAAGTGTGTATAGCTTTTGGAGCATGTGGGACATTAGTAGCATTGTTGTTTTAGACATACTTTATTAGGAATACACAGTTTTTTTACCTGCGGAGGAGTGATGAGCAGCTAGCAGCAGAAAAAGATCCTGGTCTTCCCTATAAAACAACAACTCATTAATTTGGACGCAGCTTAGTAAGGCTGTGACAAGAAACTGTCTGAGTAGAGCTGTCAGCAGTAGCGTATTGCCCTCACTCAGAAAAGGCTGTGCTCTGGGAAAGATGGAGCCATTCAGGTTTTCCCCAGGAAATGTTTGTTTGACGTCACTGTGACAGATTCAGATATCAGAAGCTAAATCTGTTCACTATAGAGAGGATATTCCATACATCAGACCTTTAATGGCATTTGGGAGGGCACTCAGATGAAGCAAAAGGGTTATGAAATATTTTTACTCCACAATTCAGGGGCAGCACAGAGTGGGGCTATTTAAGGTACAGGTCCCTGCACAGTGATTTCCCTAGACACCTCTGGATCCTGAAGCTCAGCGGTGAGTCTGAGCCTGGTTGCAGTACAGACTTTCAAGGCACAGGACACAATTGTTGTTAATGCCAGACCTTGCTTTTGCCACCATGGGGAAAGTGATAAAGACTACAGATTACCTCAGTAGGAAGTCATGGAGTTGAGGCAACTTTGTGCTGATGAACATGAATCAGACTCCTTGCTTAGTGACTTAAAGGAGTATGAGGGGAAATTGTGCAACAGAGAACAAATATTTTGGAGCTGCCTTGAATGTCATTGTGTGTCAGAAAGGCAGGAAATATTTTAATAATAAACTCACACAGACTTCTTGTACTAGACATATTAGCTCCAGTACAGCTTGAAGAAACAAAGTAACTTGAGTTCTGGTTAGTTTTGCTAGAACAATGAGGAGGAATGAGGAATGAATAGCAAGAAATGGAATTGGGAAGAGCAGGCGAAGGGGATAATTAATTTCAGTTACAGATAGGTAGCCGTGTTGGTCTGCCATAGTCAAAACAAAATAAAAAAGTTCCTTCCAGTAGCACCTTAAAGACCACTCATCACAGCTATCTGCCAATCACCCAATCCCACCACCCTTCTGAGTAATACCCCCCACCTTCTCACTATATAGAAGGGTCTGAGTGACTTCTGTTTCAGTGTATCTGAAGAGGTGTGCATGCACACGAAAGCTCATACCAAGAACTAACTTAGTTGGTCTTTAAGGTGCTACTGGAAGGGATAATTAATGATACTTTAATTAGTAACTGATGGAAAATTAGATATTTGGGTAGAAAATGGAAATGTCAGGGAACTTGAAAGCTGTGTTTATGGAATTGGAAGGGTTAAATGGTCCCAAGGATAGCCTCTCACTGTGAATCTCCTTCATTTACCAGTCCATTTCCCTGCTGAGCTATATAACAATGGAAGCAAACTGCAAAAGGAACCTTATCTGAGCAAATGTCACTTTTTTCTCACCCTTTTCAGTATTTGTTTGAAGACCAGCAGCAACTGACTCCAAGCAACTTATCACAAGACAAACAAGCATCTGAACTAAATAATGTAGAACTGCTGGAAAAAATCAGCTGCCTTGATACTACCAACAAGGTATTTTTTAAATAATAAAAGTCAAAAGTGCATTAAATAGATTTGGGGCTAGTGTGTGAGTAAACACAACACATGGTGAGACATCTATAGCCTTTTCCTGGCCTATGTCTAGTTGTATGGTGGTCATAACATCTACAGGTGCCTGTGCCCGTAGTCAAAAATGCATAGGTTCGGTCCTATTTTCAAAAGCTGGAAGGGTTTAGATTCCATACTTCAGACGATGTGTGTTAGATGAAAAACACTTTGTTCAAGACATGGGAATGCAGAGCTGGGGACAACCAGACACAGTCCTATTGCCTCAGCACTTTCGATGCTGTGCACTTCCTCCTAAGACTGGGGTGGGGACTCTTCATCCCTGCTTGGTCTGTTCCTTTTGAACTGGTTATACCCCTCAATTCCTACATTCCAGTCACGAGTCTCATCCCATCAGGTTTCAGTAATACCTAAGGTAAAGGTAAAGGTACCCCTGCCCATACGGGCCAGTCTTGACAGACTCTGGGGTTGTGCGCCCATCTCACTTAAGAGGCCAGGGGCCAGCGCTGTCCGGAGACACTTCCGGGTCACGTGGCCAGCGTGACATCGCTGCTCTGGCCAGAGCCGCACACGGAAATGCCGTTTACCTTCCCGCTGGTAAGCGGTCCCTATTTATCTACTTGCACCCGGAGGTGCTTTCGAACTGCTAGGTTGGCAGGCGCTGGGACCGAGCAGCGGGAGCGCACCCCGCCGCAGGGATTCGAACCGCCGACCTTTCGATCGGCAAGCCCCAGGCGCTGAGGCTTTAACCCACAGCGCCACCTGCGTCCCTAAATACCTAGTAATACCTAGCAGGCCATATTTGCCATCCTGAATTGAAAGCTCCATTTCATCTTGTTTGTTTCCCATACTCTGCATTTGTGTTGAGACAACTGAATCCATGGGTTGGGGCATGTGGGCTTAAACTTTTGTGCTCAAGCCTAAAAAACTGTTCTGGGCCAGTTGGAGCCATCAGTGTGTTACACACACGCACACATTGTCATTACAGCCTGTGGATGTGATCTGTCGCAGTCAGAAGCAGTCAGTTTGCTAGTATCACAAAATGCAACCTAACACTAGGGTGAGGCTAGGGGGTGTGTATTACACATTTACTTTAAAAATGAAAACTTAAATCCTCAGGTTTCATCTAAAATTTCCCAAAATTATGGGGCAGTAAACTTTCCAATAACACAATATATGTTGGAGGCTTAGGAAATTGCAGTTCATGTAAATATGTAGAAAGGTTGAGTAATTCAGCAGTAGGTTAAAGCTGCGCAGGCATACCTCATTTTATTGCACTTTGCAGATACTTCTCCTTACGAGGATGTGGGCGCAGCTGTAGGCAGCACAGCTGCTTCCAGAGAAAGGAAGCTGCCTCCCTCTCCACTCCACCCCTGCAGCCAGCGGGGCCTGGCTTAATAAACCTCAGTAGAGTGTAAACATAACTTATATGCACTGGAAAACAAAGAAAATTGTGGGGCTCACTTTATTGCAATATTCCCTTTATTTTGGTGGTCTGGAACCAAACCTGTATTGTCCCTGAGGTGTGCCTGTACTGAGAATGGAAAAGAATATCTTATGTGGTCGAGTTCAAAGTGTGTGTTTGTTTACGACATTTAGCAGCTGCAAGAGAAACTGAATGAGATGGATTTTGAACTGAAGTCTGTTCAGCATACATCCCAGAGACAGGATCACAAAATCCAGACCTTGAATGAGACCTTGAAGAGCAAAGAGAAAGAGGTTTGTAGTGTTGCCATCTCCTTGTCCAGTAAATGCTGAAATAGAGCCAGTGATTCAAAATTACAACTAACTGTTATTTGTAGCATATGAAATCTTCCCAGTATGTGAAATTGGGTAAGATAATTCTATAGAGAATGGGGTGAGCTGTCCTTTCTGGTACAGCATTTTAGGAAATTCTAACAGTCTTGTTGCACCTTGGGGCGGAATTTCCCGAACATGCCCACCAACTGAAGGACTCTGTCTTGTGCAGTGGGGCCTCTGCTTTGTGCCCTACCAGAAATAGGCTCTGGTGGGGATTCAGGGGACCACCCCCCCCAGAACAGCACTCAGGGGAGGAGTTGGGAGATTGCTCCTTGTAGCAAGTGGCAGCGCTTGTGCAGAGAGAACATGTGAAATAATGCAATGTTGAAATCCATTATCTCAACTACCCCACTACAGATTATGTCTCGGGAGGGGGAGGTGATAGGTGCCTTTGCTAATTTCTCACTGCTCAATTCTGTCCTGTAGTCTGAAGAACTGTACCGTGTAATTGAAGGGCAGAATGAGACAATAGCCAAACTACAAGACACACTACATAAAACCCAACTTGGGCAATTGCAGGTATGTATCTTATTTTGATATTTCTTGTCTTATATCGAATATGTCTTGTCTTATCCCAGACATTTGAACTAGAGGTTCAAAGTATATTGCCCTGATGTTTAGAGTACTGTATTTCAAGAAAATTAGCTGTAGATTGTAATATATGGTAAACAAAGATAATCCCCATTAGATTCCAAGGAGACAAAATACACAGCCAAGCTATTCAGATTATGTAGTGTACATGCAGATGCCACTAGCTACGTCCTCACTGTCTGAAAATGTTCCACCCTTAAAGAATTTTGCCTGCAGCATTGGCTACCGGCAAGAGCCTATGATATACCATGGAATGCACTTTTAAAAGCTCCAGCATTTTTCTGGGCAGTGATTTCAGTCTTAACCCCCCCCCCCGCCTTTTCTGTTTTCACCTTTCTGCAGATCCCAGGGGGCTCCTCCATGTTGCAGCAGACACAGCCGGCAGCACTCCTTGAGGTACAGAACACACTTTTCTTCACTCGGCTGGAAGTGCAGCAACTGAAGACGGCTCAGCAGAAAAAGGATCTCCAGCTGGCTGAGGCCAGGAAGACCTCCTGCCTTGCAGAAACATGGCTGCAAGAGGAGCAGCAGCAGAAAGAGGCTGCATGGAAACACAACCAGGTATGGCATGAATTCGTTCCTTGAGCCCTTTTCACCCCTCAAAATATAATAATAATAATAATAATAATAATAATAATAATAATAATAATAATAATATAATATTTATTTATACCCCGCCCTCCCCGGCCAGGACCACGCTCAGGGCAGCTAACACCAAGTATATAATACAATAAAAACACAAACGATTGATTAAAATAGAGTTCAAAATCACATTAAAATCAAAATGAAATTGAATGGCAACAACTATAGTGGTAAGGAATATTAAATATTCATCAGGCCCGGCCATCCGTGCTGGTCCCATAGAAAGAGGGAGGTCAAAGGCCTGGCAGAACAGCTCCGTCTTGCAGGCCCTGCAGAAAGATGTCAAATCCTGCAGGGCCCTGGTCTCTTGCGGCAGAGCGTTCCACCAGGCCGGGACCAGTCTAACCTCCTTGAGGCCCGGGACCTCCAAAGTATTAGTGTTTGCAGACACTAAGGTCCTCCGCGGGGCATACCAGGGGAGGCGGTCCTGTAAGTACGAGACTTCTAGGCCATGTAGGGCTTTAAAGGTCAAAACCAGCACCTTAAACCTGACCCTGTACTCCACCGGGAGCCAGTGCAGCTGGTATAGAACTGGCTGAATGTGGTCCCACGGTGAGGACCTCATAAGGAGCCTCACTGTGGCGTTCTGCACCTGCTGGAGTTTCTGGGTCAGTTTCAAGGGCAGCTCTGCATAGAGCGAGTTACAATAATCAAGCCTGGAGGTGACCGTCACATGGATTGCTGTGGCCGGATCAGGGTGAGAAAGGTAAGGGACCAGGCCTAAATGGAGCTTGAACAGCTGAATGTCTTGCATTGTACTTTGCTGTACTTCAAGGGCCAGAAAATGTTTTCATGTCACAAATAAAAAGCCTCATGTTACTAACTGTAAAAGTAAGGTTCACACAACCGGTTTGTGGCAGTGTGGTGGAAATGGCCAGAGTTTGCCTTTTGGGGAGTGTGAGCAGTCCTGTCGCTTTCCCTGTTGCAGCTCAGTTCAACCTTTCTGCCCTCTTGAGAGCTCCAGAGATGCTTCCAGGCCTGATTGACTAATGACTACATTGTTGTGTTGGTTTCCAGGAGCTACGTTGTGCTCTTCAACAAGTAAGAACAGAGCTGCAGAACAAAAACTGGCAATGTTGTACTTTGGAAAGAGAAAGATGGTCAGAGATGCAGAAACAAGAGCTGAAACTGAAGCATCTGAAGCACAGGCTGGCTTGCAGAGAACAGCTTCTACAGGTGAGATACAGATGGGTTGTTAAATTCTGTTTGGGCAAAAACACACCTTATTTCAGATGGTGTGTGTGTTTAACAGGTGCGAAGGTCCAAAGATAAAACCAAAACAGTTCCCAGAGTTGTTGGTGTTGGGTTGGGAAATACAGTTGCTAAAGGGAATCTTCCACACTAGTCTGGAATTAACCAGCTTTGTTCATCTGCATGATGCTGTCATCCTGTATATTTTTTTGCAGTAGTTCTGTCTTTTCTCACAAAGGCTATAACATATTCAAAAGAACAGAGGAGTGGTGTAGAGCTGTTTTAGAGTGGTTCCGCTCCTTCCTCCTGGGCCGTGTTCAGAAAGTGGTGTTGGGGGATGAGTGTTCAGACCCCTGGGCTCTCAATTGTGGGGTGCCTCAGGGTTCTGTCCTCTCCCCCATGCTTTTCAACATCTACATGCAGCCGCTGGGAGAGATCATCAGGGCATTTGGGCTGGGTGTTCATCAATATGCGGATGATACCCAGCTCTACTTCTCCTTCATGTAACGATGCACGGGGAAATGAACCTATTGCAACTCAGCACACATTTATTATAAGATTTGTGGGGAACTGCATTTTTGTTCACTTTTACTTGGCTAAAATATGTGAAAAGTATAGTAAAGAAAAGGAATGACACCCACCACAATGAGGCTCAAACACCCAGCAGCCATTTCACACCAGTTGGTGCCAACAGAGCATATTGGGATGTACTCAAAGGAAAAGCTCAGTAATGGAAGGTTTATTTAATTCTGCTTTTGGCTTACAGTGCATTGCTAGGAATCTAACAACACACTAGAAACAGGCTAAAACATTATCCCATTGTTCAGTTAAGATGAGGCTTGTTAATTCTTTATTCCATTCATTTCTCAAAGTCTGTGTGTCAGATTGACACTAAACCTCTGTAAAAAGTAATAGCTGGGGGGGGGGGTTAGCTTCTAAGGATTCAGTCAAGTGTTTGAGTATTTCCTGTGTCTTGGATGTGGATGCATCAAATATCAAAGGAAATCCTAATCTAGCCAGCACTTCCTGCATGTACTGTTTATAAATTTTATCAAAAGCTTTTTCAGTATCCTAAAAAAAAGATTACTTTCTTATTCTATTTAAATCTATTAGATCAGCCACTAGCCTGATATTGTCTGAAGCATGTTTAGTTTTAGTGAATCCTGCCTGGTCACTCATTATTATTGGCAATATCCCTTGTTGCACTCTATTTGCCAAAACGGTTGTTAAAATATTTATATTTACATTAGTTAATGATATTGTCTGGTTTTGGTATAACCGATATATGCTTGATTGAATGTCATTGAAAGAATTCCCCTCTTCATATAATAAACATAGTTTTGATGCTAGAAGATCCACACAGTTTTAAATCATTCAGATGGGAATCCATCTAATCCAGATCTTAAAATCAGAGATGCTAAAAATTTTTTGTATACGGTTTAAATTTGGTATTTTATTTTTTTAAAAAAGGACACGTGTATCTTCCTTTTCTACTTTCATTGAGTTGCCCATTCTGCATGAAATTTTAAAAACCTGGGTATTAATATCACTTGGAGAATTTTATAATTCACTGGTCGCCCCTCTAATACTGGGAATCAATGCTCTGTCTTTCTTTTGTTTTAAACAATTAGCCAAGATCATGGTTGTTTTTTCACCATTTTCCTAGTATTTCTTCTTTGTACATGCAAGCATGAATTCTGTCTGTTGAGAAAGAATATTATTTAATTCATACTTTTTTGTATTTTGTAGATGGATTTCTAATCATTTGTGCCCAAGATTCTTTCATTTATCAAGTTATTCTTTCCCTTGTTTTTAAGCTGATTTTTATTGGAGGCAGGTGCTATAATATGTCCACTGATACGTGCTTTGTACGCTTCCCATTCAGACTTTCATACAGAGGTTGTTGCTTAATTCAGTTCAAAATATTGTATAGTCTCTTCCCACTTTGGTTGAACAAAATGTTAATCATTAAGTAAAGACATATCAATACACCAGATACTAGAAGCTTTCCCCAGGTTATGGCCCCCACATAACTGCATTATGATCAGATACATAGTAGGGCTGGGTGATGTATCAAAACATTGCCCCAAAGCAGTTTGAGGTCTTGACTGCAGTTAAGGATTTCAGAATTTCCAACCCGGCAGTATATTGCGAATACAAGCCTCCTCCCTCCCTCCCCACTCTAGCCACTGCCTACCCTTTGCATGTGTTCATTGCCTTCTCCAATCACGGAAACAACCGCTGAGACAGTTAGGGTGCCAGTGGCAGAAAACTCATTCTGAATCTGACTGGACACAGGCTAGAGCTCAACGCTGAGCCTACCAAGCGACGGCGAAGAGGACTTTCACTTTTCACTTTCTTCACTGCCTCTATTGCATCTGCAGAAAATAGCAGCAGGAGACTCTTTCAGGTGGTTCGTAATTTAACGGAACCACCTTTGCCATCAGGGCCTGGTATAGACCCCAAGATCTCCTGCAACGATTGTGCAAAGCTTTTTTTGCAGATAAATTCACTCAGATTCGGACTGCTTCTGGCTACCCCCATCCTGTGAGCAATGGTTTTTCAGAAAGCTTTCAAGGTAAGCCCTATCTAGGCTGCTCTAGAGTACATTGCAGTGGCCAGTCAAGGTTAAAGGAGTCGAAGGTGCTGGGCCAGTCCTTGCTGTCTCATGATAAAAGGCCATGCTTGGCTGTGGCTTGTGCCCTGACCTTGGGTAAATGTGGGTCAGAAAAGTTGCCTCCTTGTCCCTATTCACAACTGCTTCATTTGCCTTCCCAAGAACACTTGGATCTCTCACCAGCATTGCTTCTCTCTTGGAGCTTTCTAAAGTTGCTCAGGTGTTATTGATGGTGTCAATATGTTCCATTTCTGCAGGAATCTAAGGAACTTATTCAGTATCACCAGAGCTTGGACAAGAGCCCCACATCAGCTGATAATATGGTGAAGAAATTGCAACAACGAATCAAAGACAGGGATGCCATCCTGGAGGTAATTACAGAGGTGTCCAGCGCAATCTGTTGTGTATTTTTTCTGTGTTCACACTGGTGCCATCCTTTGCTGTTCCAGGTCTCCTCAGCTGGTAGGTTTTGCGGAGCACAGAGCACCCTGCTCTGCACCTCTGAGGTGGCCTGCTGCTCTTAGGTGGCAGTCTGGGTGGCTTCTGTAGGGGGTGGGGCTGCATCTTGCCCTTTCCCTCAGGCAGCCAAATGTCTTGGACCGGCCCTTGCAGTGCCAAGAGCAGATGTCCTCTTTTCTCTCTTGTCTGGCGCATTGAAGAGGGGAAGGGGAGCTGAATCTCCTTCCTAACGATGAGTGGGGTGAGAGTTGTGAGTTCCACAATATTGTGGAACCCTTTTTCTATGTTTGTAAACCATTTAAATAGTTTATATGTATTTTATTAAATTATAATCTTGGTTGCTTGAGTTTGTGACGCACGCTACTTCTTTGCCCACTCGTGGCCTTTTTTGTTGCAGCAAGCGGTTGATGAGAAATTCTGTGTGCTTGAAGACAAGGAGCAGGAGCTGCAGCAGCTTCGCTTGGCTGTGAAAGAGCGAGAGCATGACTTGGAAAAGCTGCGCAGGGTCCTCTCCCATAATGAGGCTACCATTCAGGTGGGTTGCAGCAGGAAGGGCAATGCTTATGCCATTCCTTCCGTCTGCCATGGTTCCCTCCCACTCTTGAGACTGACACTGTATTAATGCAGCACTCTTCAAGACGACTCTTGCAGCAATTCCTTTGCCATTGCTTTTAGGTTGACTTGAGCTATGTTAGGGTTAATCCAGAGTTTCAGAGTAGCACTCAGCACAACTTAATTATACCTAATGGTGCCAACAAGCCAGCCCAACGTTTCTATCCTCACATAGAATCATAGAACCGTAGAGTAGGGTCCTCTAGTTCAGCCCCCTGCAGTGCAGCAATCTCGGCTAAAGCATCCATGACAGATGGCCATCCAAGCTCTGCTTTAAACCCTCCAAGGAAGGAGAGTAAGTCCACAGCCTCCTGTGGGAGACCGTTCCACTGTTGAGCAGCTCTTACTTGTATGTAGTAGCTCTCCAAAGTCTCTGCAAAGGGCTTTTCTCTCCTGAATTGGGTTCTTCTGCAGCAGAGATCGCAGGAGTTGAACTTGGACCTTAAAACCTTAAAATGTCCAAAGTATGCATACCACTGTAGAGCTGTGCCCCCCCCCCCCCAGTGCCGTGTGCATAAAGGACCTGATGGAAATAGATGTTGCTTGTTTTGTACCATGAGAAATCTAGACGGAAGTCTGGCTTGGCCTTCTGTTGATCTCTTTGCTATTCACTCTCTCCCCTCTCCCATAGGGAATGGAGAGCTTGCTGAAAGCAAAGGGCCTGGAACATGAGCAGCTGTTGACAAGCTACCAGAATTTGCGCTGGCTGAAAGAGGAAGTTGAAGCAAAATCTCTCAAGTGGCAGGCAGAGCAAGAGGAAACAATCCGGCAGCTGCAGGCGGCGTTGCATGACAGGAATAAGAAAGTGGAAGTAAGTGAGAAAGGCAGCTCTGTTGGGAGGCCCTGGGACTGTTGCCCCCTCCTCTCAGCCAGTGATTGATCCAGGTTCACAGTCATTCTGCAGGTATGACATCGTTACTAAACCAGAATCCAGAAAGCAGTTGTTGGTTGTGCTGGTCATTGTACATTGCCAGAAATGGTGCCCAGGTAATCGTAGTTGAATAACCTCTGAAATTTTCTCTTCTCCTTGATCTCAGCACCCTGTCTGAAATAGGAAGGCCTGCTTTCCTCCTCCCTCTTGATTATCCTTGTCATTGTCATTTCCCTAGGCACTGTCAGAAAAACTGCTATGCAAGCTGGGGCTTGGGCAGAGGGAGCTTGTGGAAGAGCTGTATCTCTGCCTTCAGCAGAAAGAGCAGATCATAGAGGAACTCCTCAGTGACAAGAGCCGGCAGACTGTGGAGCAAATGGCTGAGCTTCAGGAGTTGCTTCAAGCTGTCCACACCAGAGAGCAGCAGAGTTGTGTAAGTGGGCACCTGTGCACTGGGGTTGGCACTCTTCTCTTGGGCTTTCAATGCCACTCTCTCCCAGATGCATCTGCAGGCGTCTCTGTCTCAGCAAGAGAGACTCAGTGGTTGGGGAGGTGGAGCTCCTGCATGGCTACGATGGCTACGTTCTTCCTCTGCTTCCAGAGGTAATGTGTCTCTGGAAACCAGATGCTGGGACTCAGAAGTGGGGAGGATGCTGTTGCCCTCAGGCCCTGTTTCCAGGCTTCCCATGGGCATCAGGTGGGCCTCTGTGAGAGGAGGATGCTGAATGGCCCTTTGGCCTCATCCCTCGGGATTTTTCTTATGCCCTCAGGTTCTTCTGTCTAGTATGCTTCCTTCTTTGTGTAATCTGTTTAGGAGTCTTTCCATATCAAATATTTGTACCTCACGCTTGGGCTCTCATGACAGGCTAGGGATTCTGTGAGCGCACTCCCCACCCTGCTGAGTTGCTGGGTGTGGTCTCCGAGGGGATGTTGGAGGCTTGGCATCCACACCCAATCTGACTTGTCTGGTGTGGCTCAGGCTCGCAGTTGCCCCAGAGCCCATGGAATCCTACCTCAGATTATATCTGGTTCAGTCCATGTGGCAGGGTGTGCTTTTGATCTGGGCAGGAGTACGCTGATCTAGAGTTCTACACTGCTGGGTGAAACTGCCACCTCTCCCGAGTCCCTCTGCCACCAGTGCCTGGCTGCAGCTTGTTTCTGCCTCAGTGGCAGAGGGACTCGGGAGCAGCAGTGGTTTCACTCGCAATATACCACCAGGAAGAGCCGCCTTCACGGCTGGCCCTCATACCAGTCCTAGTTGATGTATCAGTACTGCCCAGAGTGGCTGGGACAACCCCATCAGATGGGCAGGGTCCTACTACTACTACTATTATCATTATCATCATTATCATTACCAGATATCTTCTGAGAAAATGGCACGGGCTTTAATAGAAAGAAGTTGTGAGCTGCAAGATTTACGTCAGCAACTGCAGGGCCAGCTTTCACAAGAGAAGATGGAAGCTTCCACTGCCCATCTCCTACAGAAGGATGACTCAGAAGTAAGAATGTGCTTCTGTGAGAGAACATTCCCTCCCAGAGGTTGGCCTGAGAGGGGGAGGGGAAGGCCTGCTTGGAAAGAAAAGGGGTGAGGAAATGGAGGTCCACGCTGCAATAATCTGTGCCCTGAGCAGACTCTTCCATCTTCAGTGGTGCTCAGCCTCAGCCTCCAGTGCCACTTGTGCTCAGGGCTTAGGAATCAAGTGGGGAAATGGTTGCATGATGGCCTGGCCTGGCCTGCAAGCCCAGGACCATATGGAGAGAAATGGTTTCTAATGATGCATTTAGCACCACATCTAGCTTGGCCCTATGTGTGCAGTTTTAAAGCAAAGTGTTTTCAGAGCAGAGCCTTGAAGTCTTTCCTAAAGGAAAGAAATGAGAGCAATGTTGAAGTGAGTGAGCAGAATTGGTGCTTCTCAGAGGGAGAAAACAGAATGTGAGCAAACACTGTAGTTTCTCATTGTTAAACTTTGGAGTTGAATACTTTATTCAAACTCTCAAGGCCTATGAATTATCAGTGAAATAATGTGTATATTTATGTTCTTAGGCACTGAGGCAAGAAAGCTCAAGCAAGAGCCCCACTACCATGACATCTAAGAACGGAGATGGCCATTTCAACGTGGAGAAAGGTTGGTCCATAAGCAGCTTCCATTCAGTTTAACCCTTGGCCACCCAGAATGTTTGCTGGCAGGAACAATTCAGCTGCTTCATGCTGCATGTGACCTCTAAGCCCACGGCTGCTTGTCAGGGAGATGGAGCTCTTTGCTTTGCCTGCAGGGGCCCTGTGCTCCTCCAGGGAACGGCCGCTGCCTGAGCACACTGGACAGGTGCTGCCTGTCATTGTAGTCCAGGGATGGGAAGCCTTTTGCCCTCCAGATGTTGCTTGGACTCACAACTCCCATCAGCCCCAGCCATCATGACCAGTGTTGGCAGTTGTAGTCCACAGGTTCCCCGTCTCTTGTGTGGATATCACTGCACTAGGTTTAATTTGGTGCACAGCACCCTCCTGAGTCCTGAAGGAAAATCACCTGGCTTTGAGACTGCCTTTCTGGCCCCGGTGAAAGCTTTTTTATTAGTCCAGGGTTTCTTTGGGGAGAGGGCAGGGGGAGCAGCTGACCTGTTAATCTCTGTTGATAATAATGAATATGAGTCTGTTCTCCCATTATTTATTTATTTTGCTTTGTTCTTATTAATTTTTATTAATTTACTTTGTCTCCTGTTCTCTGCTGATCTAGGAGTTTCTTTGGGAATGCCCTAAATAAATAAAGCTGAATCAACATGTGATTATATAGTTGCATGCATCTTTCTCTCTGTGTGTATTCATTTTAAAAAAAACTTTTGGGAGGAAAGTGGAATCCTTAACTCTTTTTACTCTGGTTGTTTTTCAACTGAAAGTTCCCCTTCACCTCCAGGTTTTTCTCTCCAAAGGGATTGCACTGCTTTTGATTTTTAATGTTGTGAGACGGGGTAAGAGGTATGAGATCCTAGCCTAACATTGTTCTGCTTTCTCTCCAGGAGCTTGGGAGGCAACTGCTGGACTTGAGGAAGAGCTTACTGGTGCCAAAGAACAGCTTGAGCTATTGACACAAAAGGAGAAGGAAAGCAGAGTGAGTCTGAGTCAAGGTATTGAGGAACAGAGACCCCTGGCAGCACAACCAGCATCCCCATGTGCTGCCTGCTGAGCGGGAAAGGAAGGGCTGTAGTTCTGGGCAGTTCTCCTAGGGAAGGATGTCATGTGCCAGCCGACAGATCCAGCAGATGGGCAAGCCTAAGACAGCATGAGAAACATTTGCCACATCCTCATGTGGCACTTCTCTCCCTTGCCTTCTCTTTGCTGTTACTGGCTCTCGTTTCTCTTCTCCACAGTTGGAACTTGCTGCTCTTCAGTCTGTCCTGGTCTCCCAAGAAGAGGAGCTACAGGTTCAAGCTTCTGATGTTGAATCTCTGACTAGAAGCATCCAGATAAAAGAAGAACTCATAAAGGTGGGACAAAAGGGCCCTGACTCTGGTTCTCTCTGGCTGCAGATATCTGTGTGTATAGCTTAGTATATGATTTAACACTGGCAGCAGAAAACCTTTGGTTAAATGCAAAATTATAAGAAGCAGCAGAATCTTTTAATATGAAGCAGGTTTAGTTTGTTTAATCACAGGCCTTCTTTGGGATGTTGCAAATGAAAGACCTGTGTTGGGTTTTTAATTCAGGGCCTCCCATTCCAGATGTACTCCACACTTTAATGATGTGGAAGATCTCTTGACTGGAAGTTGGTGGTAGACGCATGGCCCAGGGCCATGACTGCACTTTTCCATTCTCCAAGTCACTCTCTCCTTGACTTCCAGGACTTGCAAATGCAGCTGGTTGACCCTGAAGAAATGCCAGTAGTTGAGCGACTTTCCCAGGAAGTGTTGATGCTTCAGGAAAAGGTAGCCAAGATGGAACAGCAAGGACAGGAAGTTGCTGAAAACAGAAGACTGCAGGTATGGCAGAAAAGTGTCGCGGCGATGTGGTGGACACAGGCTAGTTTGATTTATGTCTGTTTCCTGCTCCTCAAAGTTGCTCAGAGTTACCTACGTAGGCTTTTCTCACAACAGCACTGTGAGACTACAGTGAGAGGGTGACTGGCTGAAAAGGACTGTGAACTTCCTGAGCAGGCATTTAATCCCCAAACGGCAGTCTAAGGGCAGCCCTCTGTTGATTGCACTTCACAAACCAAGTTTTACTCAGAGTAGACCCACTGAAATTAAGGGGTCTATTTCTCTGTCTGTGGGAAATTGGAGGCTTTCCTCCTTTGCAAAAGACTCTGATATCAGCACCATTAAAAGCAGTCTTGGTATGTGGAGTGGTCCACCTGCATCTGCCTTCGGTCAAGATCTTCCTCAGGAAATAAGAGAAGCAAGCAGCATAAATGCAGCTTAGGTCACAATCTGGCACAAGGTTGTTTTTGCTTGACTGTTAAATAGCATTAAAATGCTCACGTAAGCACAAAGTGAAGGCAAATGTTTGTGCTTTCAGCTGCTGCAGGTATTGGAGGGGCTTGCAGCAGAGAAGAATCAGCTGAATGAAACTCTGAAAGCCGAAAAGCAGCTCTACAGCACTTTGGTAAAGTTTCAAGCTCATCCTGACAGGTGAGGAGATGCTCTGTTCCCCTGCCTCCAGTGCTGAGGCATTTGATGGGTAGAGGCTGGAGTTTTCTTTGTAGCTGCGACTAGAAACTTTCGCTTATGTTCCCTTGCTTTCCCACCTCTTGCTGCTTGCTTGACATATCTACAAAGATTATAGGCTAGTTTAGTAAATCATAAACCCTCAAGGTGTTATTTGGAAGAACTGTTTGTATACCCAGGTTGTCAGAAGTGAGCACCCACCTTGCAGCACCCACAGCTTTCCCCTGTTTTCTCTCTGTTGGCGAGAGCGTTGCTGAAAGGCAGCTGCAAGGAGTGAGGTGGTTGGTGCTTTTGAAGGAATGAGAGTAAGTGGTGAGCAGAGAGAGGGTGGTAGACCTTGGCAGAACAACTCCTAAACTGCTCCTAATCTGCTTCCCTTTCTGCATAGTCTTGCCAGCTCTCAGCGTGAACAGAGACTGCAGGTGGAGCTGGACCGGGTCCAGGCCATCCGTGGGCAACTGGAAGAGGCTCTTGGAAGAAGTCTGGCTCACCTGAGCAGGCTGGAATCGCTGGATGGCATTGGAGGTGGGGAACAGGAGCGTGTGGCAGTCGTGCCCAAGCATGCCTTCTGAGCTCTGGCCGTCACACGACCGCTAGCGCAGAGCAAGCCTGTCTTGACACTGGGAGGCTGATAAGGGCTTGCTGGAACCCATGTATGCGTCATTCATGTTCCTGGTACAATCTTGCCAGGGAGATTGTATAATCGATTTTGGCAGTCAATAATTCCTTTCTAGTGGCTCCCCGTCACCTCTTCCCCCATTTGGCTGAATAAAGATTCTCCCATCCCTGCTCCCTCAGAATCTGTGTTAATTGTTCTGTGCCATACCAAATATGCATTTGTCATAGAGGGTTTTGTTTTGTTTTGTTTTCTTTTGTTTTGTTTTGTTTGTTTTGTTTTGTTTTCGGAGCACCAGTTCCCTGTGTTTTCACCCACTAACTCCACAAAGCTATTTATTAATTAAATTATTTAATAGCAGACTCCTCATAACAACTCACAGGGATAAGCATAACATCAATGGAGGCAGGCCAGTCTGGGGAGTTGCATGTTGCTTCATTGTGGTGATTTATGTGAATTGTTCCCTGGCTAACCTTGGGGAGTCTTTGGACCTTGATTTTGCATCCCAATTCTGGCACAATTCCTGTACTGCCATGCTAAGTAATGCACAGTGGGAAAATAAATAAATAAATAAATAAATAAATAAATAAATAAATAAATAAATAAATAGGTATCCCGCCATTCCCAGCCGAGGCTGGGCTCAGAGTGGCTAACATCATAAAAACAACACAATAAGCATAAAAACAGACAACAATTAATTAAAATACATCTTAAAATTAATTCAGACAAGTTGAAATCCAGGCAATTGAGAGTGGTTAATAATTGCCAGGACCAGCTGTTTCCACTGATCATACAAGGACCCGTGAGCGAATTGGGGGCCTCCTTTGGGCTTGTTTTATACAAAGGAAAGTAAGTCAAACCACATCCTGCCCAAAAGCCTGACAGAACAGCTCAATCTTGCAGGCCCTGCGGAAAGATGTCAAATCCTGCAGGGCCCTGGTCTCTTGTGGGAGAGTATTTCACCAGGCCGGGGCAGTCAAGGCCAGTCTAATTTCCCTGGGGCCCGGGATCTTCAAGGTGTTGTTATTTGCAGACCGTAAGGTCCTCCATGGGGCATACAAGAAGAGGCGGTCCTGTAGGTACGAGGGTCCTATGCCGTATAGGGCTTTAAAGGTTAAAACCAGCACCTTAAATCTGATCTTGTACTCCACTGGGAGCCAGTGCAGCTGGGTGAATGTGATCCCACAGCAAAGACCCCGTAAGGAGTCTTGCCGCGGCATTCTGCACCCGCTGGAGTTTCTGTGTTGGTTTCAAGGGCAGCCCCACATAGAGTGAGTTACAGTAATTAAGCCTGGAGGTGACCGTCGCATGGATCACAGTGGCGAGGTCAGGGCAAGAGAGGTAAGGGACCAACTGCTTAGCTTGGCAGAGATGAAAAAATGCTGCCTTTGTTGTAGCTGCAACCTGCGCCTCCATAGAAAGGGAGGCATTGAAGATTACACCCAAACTCTTGACGGAAGGCGCTGGCACTAGTTGCGCCCCTGCAAGAGATAGGAGTTGGCCAGCCAAAGGACTTCTGTCTTCGAAAGAAGACCTGTTAACAGGCATCTCACCCAGGGTAGCTTCATAAAACATCAGCCTATGCACATTCAAAGTCCTGTCAGAACAGCTGTGAGGAGTTACCTTCACTTGCAGGATTCAGCCCAAATTTGGCTTTTGGCGGGTCCTAAGTTTAGCTGGGACGCAGGTGGCGCTGTGGGTTAAAGCCTCAGCGCCTAGGGCTTGCCGATCGAAAGGTCGGCGGTTCGAATCCCTGCGGCGGGGTGCGCTCCCGCTGCTCGGTCCCAGCGCCTGCCAACCTAGCAGTTCGAAAGCACCTCCGGGTGCAAGTAGATAAATAGGGACCGCTTACCGGCGGGAAGGTAAACGGCGTTTCCGTGTGCGGCTCTGGCTCGCCAGAGCAGCGATGTCACGCTGGCCACGTGACCCGGAAGTGTCTCCGGACAGCGCTGGCCCCTGGCCTCTTAAGTAAGATGGGCGCACAACCCCAGAGTCTGTCAAGACTGGCCCGTACGGGCAGGGGTACCTTTACCTTTACCTTTACCTAAGTTTAGCTAGATCCTGAGTGCATTCACAGAGACGGAATGCAAGCCTTCAACCCCGGACTGACATGGCTGGAAAAGATTGCTGTGGATTCAGGTGGCTAAGAGGACATGAACCTCTGCCCAGTCAGTCAGCAAGCATTATGTTCCATTTCCTCCAAAGAACCCATGGATCAATGGAAATTGTAGGCCTGTATTGGCTTTGAAGTGGCATTCTGTAAAGACATGTTACTTACCCTGAATTAACTCCCTTCATGCTTTGTAATGAGGTTGCTAATACCTCCAACTTGGAATAGTCAACTTCCAAGATGCTTTGCTTTTGCTGTTCCTTGGGGCAGTACTTTAATGTGTGGGCAATGAGCTAGAAGATTAAGCCTCTCTGTGCCTACTTTTTATTACAGCAAAAACTAGCAAATTCCCAGTATAGGGCCCGTGTTTACCAGTTACTGGAGACAACAGAGGAGAGCTGCTTTCCTTTATGCCCCACTTGTCAGCTGCTAGGAGCATCTGGCTGGCAAATGCTGGAAATGGACAGACTTTATTGCTGTGCTTCAGCACCAGAAAAAGCAAAAACTTACTGGTACATATACGCTAGATCAAATATTTCTCTTGGTATCAGTTCTCATTACTGAAGGCAGACCCAGAGGCCACAGAGGTGGACACTTCATCATTCCACTAGATTTGGAACTTTTCTTAGTCGCTCAACCATAATGCTGGCATTATTTATTATTGCTGCTGTTTTGTGTCTCACTTGAGAAGCAGATGGTGAAACTTTGACTGCAATCTTACATACCAAGAATAGGTGCTATTGGGTTCACTGGTGCTTGTGTCTGAGTGGATGTGTATCAGATTGTGCAGTGAATCCTACTTTTTTCAGTGCTTAACTAGGAAAAGAGCCATTGGCTCCTCATTGCCATTGTGAGAGTAACTGGGTAGCACACCACCTGTGGAATGCAAGCAGCCAGCCATTGTCCCGCGTTCAGCTAGGAGTTGGGAGAGTGCTCCTAAATTCTTGTGTATCATGGAGTGTTTACTTGCTTTTTGTGTGTTCTATATTGAAGTAGGTTCCTAGCCCTCATACTTGCTGGAGTCGGACTGAAAATGAGAGCAAAGCCTGCTAAAGATGCCAGGGAAACAAGCTCAGATCTTGTGCTTTGAAGCAGGAAGTTTCTAAACCATTTTGGAAAGGGCTGTTCCGTTTTAGGTTAGTTGAGGAAGAAAAACAGGCTTGGATCCTGAGAGCAGTTAAGTTATGGAAATTCACAGAAGAGAAATTTCCTCTTCCTTCCCTTTGCCCCTTTCCTATATCATTCTGAACAATATAGGGTGGGTGTGGGGGCTTCAGGGGGACTTGCATTCTAATGTAAGTTAAGGTCTATGGAAGGACTGTGTCCAGCCCTCCAGAGCGGCTTTGGCGTGGGGAGCAGTCGGCTACCAGGGCAGGGAGCTGGGCCTGGAAACTTCCTTTTTCTGAGCTTAAGTTCCCTTAGGACCCAAACCACAGGGTTCCTTTAGCTTATGGCAAGAGCCTTGTTGTGAAGCAAGGGGCCCAAGGTCAGTCCAAGCCTTTTAATTAAAACGTGCCTAATATTGAAAGCCTGTTTTTCTCATTCATGGAATTATAGAAGAAACTGGGAGCCCTTCTACTCTGCACAAGTAGATGTTACACTGGGAATCAGCCAGTGGTTAAAATAAAAATACTTTTTATTTTTATAAATAAAACATGGGAGGAAGACTTCCATGAGGGCCAGAGTCGGGGAGAAAAGAGTTAAACTTCTCCCTTTACACAGCAGTTCTGACAGTAATCACTTTACCATACCTACTATTTTATTTTTAAACCATGCTGGCACCTAGCTTTGTCCTAAGTTGTGGATTCATTTGCCATCCTAGGGCAATTCTATTGCTAACTTGTGAATATATGTATTTGCCAGGAGGTTTCTCTGTTTACAGTACAATCACAATTTACTCATGTTTAATATGTGCAGTTTCAGCACAGTTTTATGTGCAGTTTTATGTGTTTGAAGTGCGGCTGGTTGAAAGGCGGAGAGTTTAAAAGCAAAGAGTTTAAAAGCACTTTTTGTGAAGGTTTTCCAGGTGTGGAGAGGCCCTTTAAGCTCTCTGCCTTATTGGGGGGGGGGGTGCACACCATACCTGCTTGGTGTGCCAGCTCTGGAAGGCAAGATGGCTGGCGCGGGGGGGCAATTCTAAGGGGGCGCATTGACTTGTTGTATTTTGTGTATATGTGCCATCTCCAGAACTCAACTCCCATGCAAGATGTGATTGTACTGCATCTCACTCCTGGTTTTCTCCTGCCTGACCTTGATGTGTCACCCCTTCCTCATAGCTATTTACAGGCTGGCAGTGCCTAAACTTGTTATGGCTCCCATTTGTTTACTGGGCTGCTTTTTATGAACAGGGGCTCACAAGGTTCCATCTAAGACTTCTTCTGCCCAGGAAGCTTATTGTTTTTGACTAACAACACATGGAAGCAAACTTAAGTTTGCAGATATTTGTGTCATCCACACCCATTCGTTATGAGGCAGAATTAGCTGTGGCTTTCTGTTGCATGTACTGTGGCTGGCAAACCCAGATTTGTCCTCTCTGATACAGGAGAAAGGTAAACTTTGGCTTGAGAGCCAAAGTGACTCTCTTAATGTAGTGGCTCTCTTAATGTAGACACCTCCTCCCCCCTCCCCGGCAATTGTCCCCCTGCCTCCTACGCCAGTCATCTAGTTACCTGTTACTTTCTTTGAACTTCTACAGCTTTGCCTTTGGAGTGTCATCCTGGTGTCATTCCACGCCAAATCACCTGGTGCCATGTGCTCTTATGACTCAGATTTTCTTCCAAAAAAAAATTATGTGTAGATAGGACTCGATGGTCCTTGTGGTCTCTTCCAACTCTATGATTCTATGATTCTATGATACCTATGAGATAACCTCAATTTAATTTTTTTAAGATTTTTTGGTCCAAAATTGGGTGCAGGAGAATTTTTTTTTTTTTTAATTTTCACGCGATTTAGGGTAATGCAATTTCTGTGTCTGTTTAGAAAAAAAAAGCCTGTTTCACTTATTTTTCAACCAATTGGGCTTATTTTGGTATTAAAATAAAGCTAATTGTGGTCTCTTTCAAAATAAGGTATAAAAATGGTATTAACTGCCACAGAAAAGGATCACTGACCATTCAAAGTGAATTTTTGTCATTTTATTCCCAGAAGGTTCAATAAGCCCTAGAGCACAAACGACATCTAACACATTTATCATACTTTTTTTGTAGAATGGGCTAACCATGTACTTGTAATGTTTTAAAAATGAGGGTGTTTTTGTCATTATAAAATAAATTGATTTTGAAGTAAATTGTTTACAAAAAAATATTTTTTTTGGTACAGGTTTAAGGTCTCTCTGAGCTTGAAATAACTCACACATTTGTGAGAATAGTTAAAATAGTACCCTCCTATGTTATAATGTCATCTGATATATTTTTAAAATTAAGTTTTATTGATTAATAAAAACAAAATTCGTCTTAGAGCCCTTGTTCATTTTATTGTGCAATGATATGGTCAAAGCTATTTTGTTTCCCATACATGTAATATGGTCAATGATGCTGTTGTTGTTTTTTATAAATTTTATTGGATTTTACAATTTAATATTCAACCAAATACATCTCATACCTCCGGTTGAATGTGCTTCGGGATGAGCGTGTTCGAGTTGTGCGCCGCGGCAACCCGAAAGCAACGGAGCGCGTTACTTCCGGGTTTCGCTGCTTGCGCATGTGCAGACGCTCAAAATGACGTCACGTGCATGTGCAGAAGCGGCGAAAAGTGACGCCCGCGTACGCAGACGTGCCGTTGCTTCTAGATGCAAATGGGGCTCCAGAATGGATCCCGTTCGCATCTAGAGGTACCACTGTAACACAATGTAACATTTGTCATATAAACAAAAGGGGGGGACCCTCCCCATGACTTCCCTCAACTTCCCCTTCTGGCTTTTTAAAGATTTATTACTTCTGCTTAATTTTTGTCTTATTTAAATTCTTATTGTTTGGCTTATCAAACCTACCATGAGAGCACGGTCGAGTATTAAAATCAGATGATCTGGCGTGGAATGACCCCCCTACGTAAAAGCTCCCAGTGCTAGTTTGCCATTGGTGGCTGCAGCCTTCACTCAGTCTAATTGCCAGCTAATGCAACATTGTGAAGCTGGAAGGACAGGGTTCCCCTGCTTTTTAGTGTAAGAGGAGGGAGAACTTTGGCAGGAAGAGACTTCCTGATACTGGGAGGAAATGGAAGTTTGCGTTGCGTCTGCCCAAATTCTCCTGTCTGTGCAGTCTCTAAATCAGAGTTGCCAGTTATTCAGCTATAGTGAGGGGAGAAAGTATTTGAACCCCTGCTAAATTTGCCCCTTTGCCCTCTGACGAAGAAATGACCAGTCCATAATTTTAATGGTAGGTTTATTGTAGCTGTGAGAGACAGTATAACAACAGGAAAACCCCCAGAAACCCAGAAGACAAGAGTCAGAGATTGATGTGCATTATAATGAGTGAAATAAGTATTTGATCCCTTTGCATAAGATGACAGTAATTGGTGGCAAAACCCTTGTTGGCAATTACACAGGTCAGACATTTCTTGTAGGTGGCCACCAGGTTTGCACACATATCAGGAGGTATTTTGTTCCACTCCTCTTTGCAGATCCTCTCCAAGTCAGTAAGATTTCAAGGCTGATGTGTAGCTACTCAAACCTTCAGCTCCCTCCACAGATTTTCGATGGGATTAAGGTCTGGAGACTAGGCCACTCCAGGATCTTAATGTGCTTCTTCTTGAGCCACTCCTTTGTTGATCAAATACTTCCACCCCCCACTCTGCCAACCAGTGTCTCTCCTATCAACTTGTCTTTTCCCCAGACTTTACTGGAGGTGGTGTGATGTGGAATAGAGCAGAATGCAGGCTAGCAGCTCTGCTGAAGGCTGGGAAATGTTGGTGATTTGGCTTTGCTTGGAGTGCAAATCCCTCAATAAAACCTGAGAATGTGGCATTCCTCTGTTGAATGAAGTATAGAGCTTTGTCCAGTGCATGTGTGCACATGCATGATTGTCACACTGGTTGTGGATGTGTTATTTGGGCAAGAATTTATATTTTCCCAGACCAGGGTTAGAAAGATGTCCCAGGCAGAGCTGCTAGGGAGGTCTGCTTGGAAATCAAGCCGCTGCTCCTTTGTGCATGGGCACCGATAATGAAACAGGGCAGTGTATTTCTAGCTCCTAAGCAGAGAACTCTTCTTCCGGTCTCTAGCCGCTCTGGAATAAGAACATTATAATGCTGCAGGAGCCAGGGAGGGGATGTCAAAAAAGGACCGGGGAAGGGGATTTTCCAGCACTTCCGAGCTTTTTGGCATTGTGCTATATAGTGATAAAGGGCTCAGGTTCAGGGTTGGCTTCCAATGGGAACGTAAGAAATCTCTTGTTATGTAGAGGAATGGGGAGAGGGGTCTAGAGAGGAAGGAAGGGCAAGGCTGTCCTCTTTCCATTTCTACCCTCACAAAACGTCCACTCTAGTGAAGGAAGGGAAGGTTTTCGCTCTTCTTCCTGGGCATCTTCCTGACCTTAATCCTCATCTCCAGATTACTGTAAACTGTTAAGGGGGCACCCCCCCCCCAATTCAGCAGTTTCTAAAAATTCTTTGATGTTTTGGGTTACTTTCTGATTTACAAACCAAGATACTTCTGCATACCTGGGGGACCCCATGGAAGCACCCCCTCTGTATACAATCATATATACAAAGACATCTAGCTTTCCTAAATTAAATCAAACATAAATAACACATTGTTTCTTTCTTTTGCCTCTTCATTACAAAGCAGTCCTGCTCAGGAGGGGCAGTGTCTAGAAATCTGGGGGAACGGGGGTAATAACTATTTTACTGCATTAAAAAAGTACTCCTGCTGATAAATTTCTAATGATACAGTAGACTTCTCAAGATACCAGCAATCTCATTTTAGATTTATGCATAAAGTAGCAATAAAGAAGAATTCTTTTGATGGATTTCTCATGGCCTATTATTATTATTATTATTATTATTAGTTTGTTAGAATAGTCTACAGTACAATTCCGTGCATGTTTACTTGAAACAAAACAGTGGCTTCAGTGGGATTTACTTGTAAATGCTCAGAGAATTACAGCAGTGATGCCTGATCCTACAAAAGTTTGCTCAGAGAAAAATCCTGCCGAGCTCACTAGTTGCTCCCAGTCAGGGGTGCCAACTTGAATGAAATATTGGAGGGGGGGTCAGGTAAGCCCTGCCCCACATCATCACAAGACCATTTGAATGGCAATGCCCCTCAGCTTTGGGAGGCCCTGACCACCTCAGATACTTTATTGGGGGGGGGGGGTAAAGGGACCTTCCCCTTCATGGATCACTGCCTTGCCATGGCAAAGGGGCTTGAATAACTCAGAGAAGCTATGAACTATGCCGAGCAGGGCACCCAAGATGAACAGGTCATAGTGGAGAGTTTTGACCAAACGTGATCCACCTGGAGGAGGAACCGGCAAGCCACTCCAGTATCCCTGCCAAGAAAACTCCATGGACAAAGACAATAGGCATATAAAAGTTATGACGCTGCAAGATGAGCCCCTCAGGTCGGAAGGCGTCCAACATGCTACTGGGGAAGAGCGGAGGACAAGTACAAGTAGATCCAGAGCTGATGAAGCGGCTGAGCCAAAGCCGAAAGGACGCTCAGCTGCGGATATGCCTGGAAGTGAAAGGAAAGTCCAATGCTGTAAAGAAAAATATTGCATAGGAACCTGGAATGTAAGAACCATGAACCTGGGTAAGTTGGATGTGGTCAAAAATGAGATGGCAACAATATATATTGACATCCTGGGCATCAGTGAACTAAAATGGGCGAATTCAGTTCGGATGACCATCATATCTACTACTGTGGGCAAGAAACCCGTAAAAGAAATGGAGTGGCCCTCATAGTCAACAAAAGAGTGGCGAAAGCTGTACTGGGATGCAATCCCAAAAATGATAGAATGATCTCAATACGAATCCAAGGCAGACCTTTTAACATCACAGTAATCCAAGTTTATGCACCAACTACTGGTGCTGAAGAAACTGAAATTGACAAATTCTATGAAGACTTACAAGACCTTATAACCTTATAGAAGTGACACCAAAGAAGGATGTTCTTCTCATTATATGGGATTGGAATGCTAAAGTAGGGAATCAAGAGATAAAAGGAACAACTGGCAAGTTTGGCCTTGGAGATCAAAACAAAGCAGGGCAAAGGCTAATAGAGTTCTGTCAAGAGAACAAGCTGGTCATCACAAACACGCTTTTCCAACAACACAAGAGACGACTCTACACGTGGACATCACCAGATGGGCAGCATCGTAATCAGATTGATTATATTCTCTGCAGCCAAAGATGGAGAAGCTCTATACAGTCAGCAAAAACAAGACCTGGAGCTGACTGTGGCTCAGATCATCAGCTTCTTATAGCAAAATTCCAGCTTAAACTGAAGAAAGTAGGAAAAACCACTGGGCCGGTAAGATACAATCTGAATCAAATCCCTTATGAATACACAGTGGAAGTGAGGAACAGGTTTAAGGATTTAGATTTGCTGGACAGAGTGCCTGAAGAACTATGGGTGGAGGCTCGCAACATTATACAGGAGGCAGCAACGAAAACCATCCCAATGAAAAGGAAATGCAAGAAAGCAAAGTGGCTGTCCAACGAGGCCTTACAAATAGCAGGGGAGAGAAGGCAAGCAAAATGCAAGGGAGATAGTGAAAGATACAGGAAATTGAATGAAGATTTCCAAAAAATAGCAAGGAGAGACAAGAAGGCCTTCTTAAAAAAGCAATGCAAAGAAATAGAGGAAAACAACAGAATGGGAAGAACCAGAGATCTGTTCAAGAAAATTGGAGATATGAAAGGAACATTTCGTACAAAGATTACCGTAATAAAGGACAAAAGTGGTAAGGACCTAACAGAAGCAGAAGACATCAAGAAGAGGTGGCAAGAATACACAGAGGAATTATACCAGAAAGATATCATAGAATCATAGAATCATAGAGTTGGAAGAGACCACAAGGGCCATCGAGTCCAACCCCCTGCCAAGCAGGAAACACCATCAGAGCACTCCTGACATATGGTTGTCAAGCCTCTGCTTAAAGACCTCCAAAGAAGGAGACTCCACCACACTCCTTGGCAGCAAATTCCACTGTCAAACAGCTCTTACTGTCAGGAAGTTCTTCCTAATGTTTAGGTGGAATCTTCTTTCTTGTAGTTTGGAACCATTGCTCCGTGTCCGCTTCTCTGGAGTAGCAGAAAACAACCTTCCTCTATGTGACATCCTTTTATATATTTGAACATGGCTATCATATCACCCCTTAACCTCCTCTTCTCCAGGCTAAACATGCCCAGCTCCCTTAGCCGTTCTTCATAAGGCATCGTTTCCAGGCCTTTGACCATTCTGGTTGCCCTCCTCTGGACACGTTCCAGTTTGTCAGTGTCCTTCTTGAACTGTGGTGCCCAGAACTGGACACAGTACTCCAGGTGAGGTCTGACCAGAGCAGAATACAGTGGCACTATTACTTCTCTTGATCTAGATGCAATACTCCTATTGATGCAGCCCAGAATTGCATTGGCTTTTTTAGCTGCCGCGTCACACTGTTGGCTCATGTCAAGTTTGTGGTCAACCAAGACTCCTAGATCCTTTTCACATGTACTGCTCTCAAGCCAGGTGTCACCCATCTTGTATTTGTGCCTCTCATTTTTTTTGCCCAAGTGCAATACTTTACATTTCTCCCTATTAAAATTCATCTTGTTTGTTTTGGCCCAGTTCTCTAATCTGTCAAGGTCGTTTTGAAGTGTGATCCTGTCCTCTGGGGTGTTAGCCACCCCTCCCAGTTTGGTGTCATCTGCAAATTTGATCAGGATGCCCTTGAGTCCATCATCCAAGTCGTTGATAAAGATGTTGAATAAGACCAGGCCCAAGACAGAACCCTGTGGCACCCCACTAGTCACTCTTCTCCAGGATGAAGAGGAACCATTGATGAGCACCCTTTGGGTTCGGTCAGTCAGCCAGTTACAAATCCACTGAGTGGTAGCATAGTCAAGACCGCATTTTACCAGCTTCTTTACAAGAATATCATGGGGCACCTTGTCAAATGCCTTGCTGAAATCAAGGTAGGCTACATCCACTGCGTTCCCTTCAACTACCAGGCTTGTAATTCTGTCAAAAAACGAGATCAGGTTAGTCTGACACGACTTATTTTTCAGAAATCCATGCTGACTATTGGTGATCACAGTATTCCTTTCTAGGTGCTCACAAACTGTTTGCTTAATGATCTGCTCCAGAATCTTCCCTGGTATTGATGTCAGACTGACTGGGCGGTAATTATTTGGGTCCTCTCTTTTCCCCTTTTTGAAAATAGGGACAACATTTGCCCTCCTCCAGTCTGCCGGGACTTCGCCTGTTCTCCAGGAATTCTCAAAGATGACTGCCAGTGGTTCTGAGATCACATCTGCCAGTTCTTTTAATACTCTTGGATGTAGTTCATCTGGCCTTGGAGACTTGAATACATCTAAACTAGCCAAGTATTCTTGTACTATCTCCTTAGTTATTCTGGGCTGTGTTTCCTCTGCTGAATCATTTGCTCCAAATTCTTCAGGTCGGGCATTGTTTTCTTTATCGGAGAAGACTGAGGCAAAGAAGGCATTGAGGAGTTCAGCCCTTTCTGTGTCCCCTGTTTGCATTTCACCATCTTCTCCTCTGAGTGACCCCACTGTTTCTTTGTTCTTCCTTTTGCTACGAACATACCCATAAAAGCCTTTTTTGTTGCTTTTAACCTCTCTAGCAAGCCTGAGTTCATTCTGTGCTTTAGCTTTTCTGACTTTGTGTCTACACGTGCTGGCTATTTGTTTGAATTCCTCTTTAGTGGTTTCCCCCCTTTTCCATTTTTTGTACACATCCTTTTTTAATCTTAACTCAGTTAAAAGTTCTTTAGATAGCCACCCTGGCTTCTTTAGGCACCTTCCATGTTTCCGTCTCATTGGTATTGCCTGAAGTTGTGCTTTTACTATCTCCCTCTTAACAAACTCCCAGCCATCATGAACTCCCTTTCCTTTTAGTATTACTGTCCATGGGATCTCACCCAGCACTTCCCTAAGTTTTATGAAGTCGGCTTTCTTAAAGTCAAGAAACTGAGTCCTAGTATGCTTGGCTGCTCCTTTCCGCTGTATAGTAAACTTCAGAAGAGCATGATCACTCGCGCCTAATGATCCTTCCACTTCTACCCCACTAACCAGGTCATCAACATTGGTTAGGACCAGATCTAAAATGGCTGTTCCTCTTGTTGCTTCTCCCACTTTCTGGACAATGAAGTTGTCTGCAAGGCCAGTGAGGAATCTGTTTGACCTTATGCTCTTGGCTGAGTTTGACATCCAGCAAATATCCGTGTAATTGAAGTCCCCCATTACTACTATCTCCCTTCCTTTTGCATGCTTGGCCATCTGTTCCAGGAAGGCATCATCTATGTCCTCCGTTTGGCTTGGGGATCTATAGTAAACTCCCACAATGAGGTCCCTGTTATTCATCTCTCCCTTAATTTTGACCCAAATGCTCTCACTTTGGCTTTGAGGTTCTAAATCTTGGATCTCTTCACAGGTATACACATCCCTGACATATAACGCCACTCCTCCTCCTTTCTTGTCTGGTCTGTTTCTCTGAAATAGATTGTAACCCTCCATTATTACATTCCAGTCGTGGGACTTATCCCACCAGGTTTCAGTGATGCCTATTATGTCATATTTAGTTTGCTGTACCAAGAGCTCAAGCTCATCTTGTTTATTACCCATGCTTTGCGCATTAGTGTACAGACATTGAAGTCCATTAATCATTCCCCCGTGTCTCTTATTTAAGGATTTTTTCCTCCCACCACTAGGTCTGCGTGCTGTTTGCTCCATTTGGTCTATGACATTTGGATGATCATCTTCATCAATTGATAGACTCCTACCTTCAGGAGCACTGTCTTCCTCCCCCACATTAGTCAGTTTAAAGCCCTCCTGATGAGGTTTCTGAGATTTTTGGCAAAAACATTCCTCCCAACCGTTGTGAGGTGCAGCCCATCGCTTGCCAGAAGTCCATCTTCAAGAAACTGCAGTCCGTGATCTAAGAATCCAAACCGTTCCTGTTTACACCATTTGCGAAGCCAGCTGTTCACTTCCACTATTTTCCCCTCTCTCCCTGGGCCACGTCGTTCAACTGGGAGGACAGATGAGATGACAATTTGTGCATTTAATTGCTTCAATTTCCTGCCCAGAGCCTCATAGTCTCTTTTGATCTTCTGGAGGCTATTGCTTGCAGTGTCATTGGTTCCCACATGAACCAAGAGGAAGGGGTATTTGTCAGTGGGTTTTATGATTCCTTGTAGTCGTTCAGTTACATCTTGGATCTTAGCCCCAGGGAGACAGCACACTTCCCGAGACATTTTGTCAGGCCCACAGATCACTGCTTCTGTTCCCCTCAGTAGGGAATCCCCTATCACCACTACACGCCTCCTCTTAGGTTTGGTCGGGGTTCTTCCGTGATCTGTCCATTCCAAGGTCGCCTGCACATTCCCTGAGGACTGACTTTGCTGCTCGTCTTCATATACCTGATCGACTGTAACGAGGGAGAGATCCTCAAATGGAGTCTGCTCTTCGTCTTCCATTCTAGGGGAGAGACCTCAAAGCGATTGTGTATTTCTAAACAATCAGAGCGAACCCTGGGCCTCCTACTTCTTTGAGTCACGTTTCTCCATATATCTGGCTCCTGGATGGCTCGTACACCCCAGGTAGTGTGGTTGCTGACCTTGAGCTAGACATCCTGGAGAGTGAAGTCAAATGGGCCTTGGAAAGCACTGCAAATAACAAGGCCAGTGGAAGTGATGATATTCCAGCTGAACTATTTAAAATTTTAAAAGATGATGCTGTTAAGGTGCTACACTCAATATGCCAGCAAATTTGGAAAACTCAGCAGTGGCCAGAGGATTGGAGAAGATCAGTCTACATCCCAATCCCAAAGAAGGGCAGTGCCAAAGAATGCTCCAACTACCGCACAATTGCACTCATTTCACACGCTAGCAAGGTTATGCTTAAAATTCTACAAGGCAGGCTTAAGCAGTATGTGGACCGAGAACTCCCAGAAGTGCAAGCTGGATTTCGAAGGGCCAGAAGAACCAGAGACCAAATTGCAAACATGCGTTGGATTATGGAGAAAGCTAGAGAGTTCCAGAAAGACATCTACTTCTGCTTCATTGACTATGCAAAAGCCTTTGACTGTGTCGACCACAGCAAACTATGGCAAGTTCTTAAAGAAATGGGAGTGCCTGATCACCTCATCCTGAGAAATCTCTATGTGGGACAAGAAGCTACAGTTAGAACTGGATATGGAACAACTGATTGGTTCAAAATTGGGAAAGGAGTACGGCAAGGCTGCATATTGTCTCCCTGCTTATTTAACTTATATGCAGAATTCATCATGCGAAAGGCTGGGCTGGATGAATCCCAAGCCGGAATTAAGATTGCCGGAAGAAATATCAACAACCTCAGATATGCAGATGACACAACCTTGATGGCAGAAAGTGAGGAGGAATTAAAGAACCTTTTAATGAGGGTGAAAGAGGAGAGCGCAAAATATGGTCTGAAGCTCAACATCAAAAAAACGAAGATCATGGCCACTGGGCCCATCACCTCCTGGCAAATAGAAGAGGAAGAAATGGAGGCAGTGAGAGATTTTACTTTCTTGGGCTCCATGGTCACTGCAGATGGTGACAGCAGTCATGAAATTAAAAGACGCCTGCTCCTTGGGAGAAAGGCAATGGCAAACCTAGACAGCGTCTTAAAAAGCAGAGACATCACCTTGCCAACAAAGGTCCGTATAGTTAAAGCCATGGTTTTCCCAGTAGTGATGTATGGAAGTGAGAGCTGGACCATCAAGAAGGCTGATCGCCGAAGAATTGATGCTTTTGAATTATGGTGCTGGAGGAGACTCTTGAGAGTCCCATGGACTGCAAGAAGATCAAACGTATCCATTCTTAAGGAAATCAGCCCTGAGTGCTCACTGGAAGGACAGATCGTGAAGCTGAGGCTCCAATACTTTGGCCACCTCATGAGAAGAGAAGACTCCCTGGAAAAGACCCTGATGTTGGGAAAGATGGAGGGCACAAGGAGAAGGGGACGACAGAGGACGAGACGGTTGGACAGTGTTCTTGAAGCTACAAACATGAGTCTGACCAAACTGCGGGAGGCAGTGGAAGACAGGAGTGCCTGGCATGCTCTGGTCCATGGGGTCACGAAGAGTCGGACACGACTAAACGACTAAACAACAACAACAACAAAGGGACCTTGGCCCCCAGTAGTTGGCTCCTCTGCTCCCAGTCAAGGGTGCATAGTTCTTCAAGAGATACTGGCACACTTCTGGCTCTTGTGGAAAAAATGGGGCCAAGACTCTTCAGGGAGGTGGGAGCAGCTCCTATTGGGTAAGTGGAAGGCCAAGCCCAAATCCCCCACAAGGTTTTCCAAACCATGTGAAGCAAAGTAAAGCTTGAGAGTCAGCCAAATATTAAATGACAAGTTATGGTGCTATCAATGCACACAAGGGGAGGCGGAAGGCCTAAAGGCATCTGTAACCCTAACGGGTGTTTGTTAAAAACAGCTCAGTGGGACCAGAATGCCGACCTTTTATTGGTTGGGAGTGGGATGGAAAATGGGAGGAGGGGGGATGCAATGAAGTCTCCAAGAAAAGATTGGCTGGATGGAATGTGGAACTCTGAACAGGAGCCCTCCTGTGGCAGGTCCCACTTGATAAGGGAAAGGAAATGGAAATCTGCTTGAATCTGAGAAATCTGTTAAGCCTTGACGGGCATGCGGGAAGTATGCGGGAAGTAACTTCCTGACAGTAAGAGCTGTTCGACAGTGGAATTTGCTGCCAAGGAGTGTGGTGGAGTCTCCTTCTTTGGAGGTCTTTAAGCAGAGGCTTGACAACCATATGTCAGGAGTGCTCTGATGGTGTTTCCTGCTTGGCAGGGGGTTGGACTCGATGGCCCTTGTGGTCTCTTCCAACTCTATGATTCTATGATTCTATGTGTCTCCAGGCTGAGCAAAACCAAGAAATCAGTTGGGAAAGTTTCTGAGACCTTTACCACTCCCTCTGGAACAGCCCTTTCAATCCCATACTTTAGAGAAATGCATCAGCCATGTAAATAAAATTTAATGTTGTGCAGGGACAAATATGATTAGGAAAAAACATTCTGCTATGGGAATAATGAAACCCAAGAGTAAACTGCTTTATATACAGAAAACATATACTGTATGATGGAACCAGACACCACTAAGAAAACAGCACAAGTGTAAAACAGAATATGAGTTAAATCATTCCCCTTCAGAGTGTGTCGCCTCTCTTAGAAGTCAGAGTCTGCACAGCATTCTTAACATCACCTGGGTTGGAAGTTCCTTTAAAAATTAAAACTATTTATATCCAAGACAACATTAAAATTCATTATGAAAGAAAACCCTTAAATATAAGTAACATGAAAAGTCATTAGGTTCTTTCCTGTACTATAGTTTGCAGTACATGAGATTTTACTCTTATCTTGGGATCAATAAAATCCCACTGAGACGAGAAGGGTTTTCCCAGGCAGAAATGAAGCCCTGTTCATTTGTTCACTCAGAGCGACAGGCTGCTTCCATCAGAGCTCTTCCACAGACCTTTTGCCAAAGCTCTCGAGTTTAGAACAGGGAAGTTGTGGTCCTCTAGATGTTATTTGACTACAGCTCCCATCATCCATGACAATTGGCCAGTGGGGGCCGAAATACATTATCATCTTAAGATCCCTGCTCTAGAACATTAAGGTGATAATTCAAAAGTGGGCTGCAGAATAAAGGAAATCGACCCAAACTGTTTCCTCACTGAACCTATTGAGGCATCCCCAACTCCCCAATTATTATTTTTGCTACCATGGCAGCCAGAGTGGTCATATTCAAGGCTAAGAGACCAACTAAGTCAGTAAACACACTGCCTTGTCTTCCTCTTTTATAGACTGTTTTTGGGTCCCCCAGGGAGATGCAGTTGCAGCAATCTTGACACCCTCTATTTTTGTCCTAGCGGGTGAAGGATAGGAGCTCCCAGGGTCACAGGACTCGGGCAACACTTGAGTAGTGGAGCCAAGTAGCAGTTTGAGCTTCCGACACTAATCTGTTCATTTGTTCTAAATGTACCTTTCAATAGACAATTTCTTGATAGTTGAATACAGTATTCTGAGGCCATCAAGGATTGCATAAGGATAATTTCCTTAAAGAGCTCCTGTGGTTTCAAAAGTGCAGCAGATGAATACAGTCTGCATGGGAGCACATCCCATGTTCTTTAGTATACAAGACTGGTGTTCCTACAGTAACCTCACCAGAAGGATTTCTGTATGTATTTAGCCTAATTTCTCTTTGGGCATGTGTGTTGCAATTGATTTGAGATCAGCGAGGTACCCTTGGGGACGTCTTCTTTTTGCAAAGGAGACCCTGCTTTTCTCAGAACAGATTTCCTATCACAAAATTTCTATAATATATCTACACCCAAATTTGTTGTAACTAGCAACCTGTAGGGTGAGTGCCAAGCTCTGTGAGCCACTGTTAGCATGTTCAGACTACTCTTCTTCCTACCAGGCCCACCCTCCTTTTATAATGCAAGGCCATCAGGAGCTAGTGTGGCAGAAGAGATATTATACATTTGATAAGGCTGATTCTAAGCCTGACTTGGATTTTTTTCAGGGTGCTCTGCAGAAAGTTCTGACAGGATATCAACATAGCAGAGAAAGAGGTGCCAGTGCCATGAGAGGCACTTCATTGCAGGGGCAAGAAGAGCCTGCATCCAATCTGAGATGGATGCTCACTTTTCTAAAAAAATCAGAGTGGAAGGGATCCTTCAAGGCCACCCATCCAGCTGCTTAATGCAGACAACTGGGTTTTGCTGGAACTTATTCATAGGCAGGCATGAGAGGAATGAATGGGGCCCAACAAGAAATGTATACTTTTGTCCTTTAGTTTTGGCCCTCAGACCCCTCAAGTTTGTTTTTCAGTTGCTACCAATAAGCCAGAGTCTGCTCTGAAGGGTTGGAGCTCTATCCTCTGGTAAAATCAGAAAATAAATCTGCTTTCTGACCAGGAGGTGGCGTCACCACAGATGTGAAAACTGCTCTGGACACCAAGGCTGAATGCACACTGTATAGCTGAAACACACTGGAAGCACATTTTCTTTCTCTCTCTCTCTCTCTCTCTCTCTCTCTCTCTCTCTCTCTGTGTGTGTGTGTGTGAACACACACAGAGTTCAGAAGCACACCAGAAATAGTTTGTCTGCAGCCCTGAGTGAAGCTGTTTAGAGCCTAATTTCCCCCCATTTAACAGATTATCATGAATGTATAGGGGGAAAGCAGTGAGATTGGTATTGTCGGAAGCTAATACCATGTGCACTACACAAACTAAATGGGGATGCAAAAAGCTGCAGACCCACAGCAAACTCCACTGAGGGCAAACCCTAAGTTGTACAGACTTGCTTTACACAAGACTAAATACCCAGCTCTTAAGAATAAGATAAGCTAAATTCAATCTGAATTGCTGCTGTTTGCAAAAAAGAAAAAGGTTGTTGTGTTGGCTGAAGAACCCCAGTTTTGAGGAGGTGGGAGGGTCTCCTCAATTAATGTAATCTGTTTCCCCCAATTTTCCTACTTTCTCTGCTTCTCATTCTCTTCTTCTTGGTCATAGGGGTGTTCACACTACACTTATGTTGGCACCTGTCTGTCTTGAGTGAAGACAAACTGCTGCTTTAGCAATACCAAAGTGACCTCCCTGGGGCACAAGGCTGGGCAAGTGTGTCTGGGAGTCCTGGGCTGCCCAGACAAGACCATCTTGGCCTTGCTGACGTGGCCCAAAGGAAAGCAGAGCAACACATTTGGCACCAGCTTGACTGCGGGAGTTGCCAGGAGGAGGCAGACAAGGCACCATCCAGCTGCCTTAGGGACTCCACTCTGGATTTGTGCAGGAGGGTTATTCCTCTGCCTTTTCTTCTCCCAGAGGTATCCTGCAAGGCAGCAGAGGTTTAGGATCAGATATTTCCTTCTCCTAGATGGGCTCTCTTCTCAGGCAGGTGAGCCCCATCTGGCCCTCACTTCCCTCTACAGAAACTGCCTTCTTGACCATTGGACCCACTTTTGGTCATATCTGCTCAATCTACCAGAGCCTGTCTTCACATGTAGGGGAAGTCCCTCACTCACGGAGGATTTGAGACCCATTGGCTCCCCTCAGCTGCTTTAGCCGGCCAGTCTAAGCCGTTCCTAGGATTGTGGCCGCTGCCGCCTGCTGACAGCTGCTAGGAGCCACAGGTGAGAGCTGAGTGCAGAGTGGGGACCAAACTACCCTAGAAGGAGCATGACGTGCTCCTACTCTTCCCCTAACACCTCACATGGCATTCAACAAATGTACAATCAGTATACCTGCGTACACAAATAGTTGAGCTGTACACTCAGTTATTCACTTGTAAAAGTCAACAAGTGTACCGTTTGTGGACACAATACTTGAACTGTGCAAATGTGCACACTTCCACACAAGCACTTTTACTTGGGTAGAGACAGATTGCACCTGGTTAATGAATGAATAAGCCTCTTGTGTCTGGTTGTTCCCTTACATCTTTGGATCTTTTTCAGTTTCTCTTTCCCCTTTCTTAATCTGTTAGCATTGCATGGCTTTACCTTCTTCTATCTTCTTCTATCTCTCTTTCTCGGCACAAAATCCTTGGGGAAGGGAGCTTTTGTACCTTGCTTCCGTTACAAAGAGAGGAAATCTGGTGCAATTTTAACTGATAGTTTCGTTAAGAAACACTTCCTCATTCTTTCCTTGTGCCTGCCTTCTTCTCGGTCCCCATTAACCGCTCCCCCTTTACCACCGGCTCCTCTTCAGGACAAACTTTCAGATTACTGAATGGACCAGCGAGATCTAGCAATGTAGTCCTTAATTCTGGTGCTCTATACATTTTGGTAGAGACGCGGGTGGCACTGTGGGTTAAACCACTGAGCCTAGGGCTTGCCGATCAGAAGGTTGGCGGTTCGAATCCCCACGACGGGGTGAGCTCCCGTTGCTCAGTGCCAGCTCCTGCCAACCTAGCAGTTCGAAAGCACATCAATGTGCAAGTAGATAAATAGGTACCGCTCCGACAGGAAGGTAAACGGTGTTTCTGTGCACTGCTCTGGTTCGCCAGAAGCTGCTTAGTCATGCTGGCCACATGACCCGGAAGCTGGCTCCCTGGCTCCCTAGGCCAATAAAGCGAGATGAGCGCCGCAACCCCATGGTCATGACTGGACCTAATGGTCAGGGGTCCCTTTAGCTTTACCTTTATACATTTTGGTGGTTACTTGAGGCCGGTTCATTCCAAAACACCCACACCCACACCGGAGGAATCCAAGCTTAGGCACTGTGGGGCATTTACTTGGGCCTGGAGGGCACATGCAGCAGGACATGCACTGTGTCAGTAGCCAAACTTTCTGGCTGTATCTCTATCTGCTGCATAGGGAAAGGCTGCTCCTGCAGTAAATGGAAGAGCTGCAAGTACTGAAGTATTTTCCTTGTTGGAATCTGCAGTCAATCTGGCACCAAGTTGCTGCAGAGTCTGTGCTGGCAGTTATGCATGGAAATTTATACAGGCCAGGGAGAAGTCTCAAGGGTCTGCTTTGTGGTGTCATTCCCAGGTCCAGTGGCAGAGGAGGATGCTGAGGATGCCAGCACAGAGTTCACAGACAGTATTGAAGAAGAGGCACAGAGAACCACTCGCCAACAGGTGAATCAGAGAGCAAAGCATCATGCACAAAGGGGCAGATGCTTCTTCCTGGGAGCAGTGTGGTCCTGTGTAACAGTGGAGACATTGTTCCTTTGGCATGGCTTGAGGAGGCTCTGCCCAGGAGGCTGAATGAGGCAGCCAAATTCCACCCATCCCTGCAATCACCACCAGAGAAGCAAGGAGAAGTGGCGGAGACTTCTGGTGAGGTCTTGCAGAAGTCTAGAGATCTCAAGGAGCTCTCACCACTGCTGCTCCTCACTTCACTCATGGTGTGGGGGGGGGTGCCCCACCTGCCCCCTGTCCCTGTCAGAGAAGCACCTGCAGCTTCCAGGTTCTGGAAAGACCCTCTCATCAGATCCTGCCAGAACCCACAACCACATAACCCTGGTAAGCTAGGCTTTGGTGTGTGCGAACTGCTGAGTGCAAATTGTTGTCATTATGTTGGAAGTCCCAGTATCGGTCTTCTCCTTGCTGAAGCTGTGCACTTCTGCTTGTTTAGCAACTCATTCTCTGGCACATCTTCCATAGACTGGGTGTTCTGGTCTTTTAGGCGTTATCTTGACTATGCTACCACTCAGTGGATTTGTAACTGGCTGACTGACCGAACCCAAAGGGTGCTCATCAATGGTTCCTCTTCATCCTGGAGAAGAGTGACTAGTGGGGTGCCACAGGGTTCTGTCTTGGGCCCAGTCTTATTCAACATCTTTATCAACGACTTGGATGATGGACTCAAGGGCATCCTGATCAAATTTGCAGATGACACCAAACTGGGAGGGGTGGCTAACACCTGGCTTGAGAGCAGTACATGTGAAAAGGATCTAGGAGTCTTGGTTGACCACAAACTTGACATGAGCCAACAGTGTAAAAAAGCCAATGCAATTCTGGGCTGCATCAATAGGAGTATAGCATCTAGATCAAGGGAAGTAATAGTGCCACTGTATTCTGCTTTGGTCAGACCTCACCTGGAGTACTGTGTCCAGTTCTGGGCACCACAGTTCAAGAAGGACACTGACAAACTGGACCGTGTCCAGAGGAGGGCAACCAAAATGGTCAAAGGCCTGGAAATGATGCCTTATGGGGAACGGCTAAGGGAGCTGGGCATGTTTAGCCTGGAGAAGAGGAGGTTAAAGGGTGATATGATAGCCATGTTCAAATATATAAAAGGATGTCACATAGAGGAGGGAGAAAGGTTGTTTTCTGCTGCTCCAGAGAAGCGGACACGGAGCAATGGATCCAAACTACAAGAAAGTAGATTCCACCTAAACATTAGGAAGAACTTCCTGACAGTAAGAGCTGTTCGACAGTGGAATTTGCTGCCAAGGAGTGTGGTGGAGTCTCCTTCTTTGGAGGTCTTTAAGCAGAGGCTTGACAACCATATGTCAGGAGTGCTCTGATGGTGTTTCCTGCTTGGCAGGGGGTTAGACTCGATGGCCCTTGTGGTCTCTTCCAACTCTATGATTCTATGATCTCCTCTTGTTTCAATTACATGTTTTAGCACGCCAAGGAAGGAGCTGATGGCACCTTCGTGGGCCAAAGCAGTTTCCCCGCTCCCTCTCTGGAGAGAGAAAAGAGCCTGCAGGCCGAGCTGCTTTCTGCAAAATCCGAGACTCAGCAGCTTCGAGAGCAGAAGAAGAAGCTGGAAGGGGAGTTGCAGCATCTCAAGGGGCAGATTGAAGAAGCTGGGTTCTCCTCAATATCTCAGCTCAGGTAGGCTAGGGTGGCTCCCGGAAATGTCCTCCTGGAGTGCAGCAACCTCAGTTCTAATGTATTTGTTTGTTTTTAATTAAATTTAATTTCTATACTGCCCTTCCAAGAATCACAGTGTAGTGACAGTGGTACCTCAGGTTAAGTACTTAATTCGTTCTGGAGGTCCGTACTTAACCTGAAACTATTCTTAACCTGAAGCACCACTTTAGCTAATGGGGCCTCCTGCTGCTGCCGTGCTGCCGGAGCCCGATTTCTGTTCTCATCCTGAAACAAAGTTCTTAACCTGAAGCACTATTTCTGGGTTAGCGGAGTCTGTAACCTGAAGCATATGTAACCTGAAGCGTATGTAACCTGAAGCGTATGTAAGCTGAGGTACCACTGTATAAAAACACAAAAATACATAACATAGTAACAAACAATAACCCCTTTCCACAGTTTAAAAGGCCATACATTGTTTAATTAGTCAAACACCTGGAAGAAGAGGAATGTTTTCTCCTGGCTCCTAAAGATATGTAATGAAGGTGCCAGGAGAAACTCCCTAGGGAGAGCATCCCACAAATGGGGAGCCACCACAGAAAAGGCCTATTTTTGTGTTGCTGCCCTTCAATCACCCATGCAGAGAGCACACAAAGAATGGCCTCAGAGGGCAATTGCGGGGTCTGAGTCAGTTCATATGGAGAGAAGTGTAGTTCTTTTTTAATAATAATAATTTTATTATTTATACCCCGCCCATCTGGCTGGGTTTCCCCAGCCGCTCTGGGCGGCTTTCAGGATATGTAAAAACATAATAAAACATCAAACATTAAAAACTGCCCGATAAAGGGCTGCCTTCAGAGGCCTTCTAAAAGTTGGTGGGTGCTCTTACAATGAAGACTGATAGTCCTCCTCTTTCCTTGCGTTTGTGATATGAGCCAGTGAAACTGAAATCAACAGAAGTTAAATGTCTGATAAGGTTCAAATATAGATGTTTGGAGCATGTTCCAGGTTGCAGGTTAGGAATAGGCCTTTTGGCAGGTCCCAGTTGCACAATGGCTAGTGATGGGCCAGAGGAAGAGCTTGTAGTTGCAGGTTGGATCTCTAGCAGAACGCGCAGAGGCCTTCCAGCCAGCTCCCAAGACATGCTTCTAGTGCAAAACTGTGCAAGAACGAATGCCTCGTACCCTGAGGTCCTCTGAGGTCAAAACTCCTTTACGCAGGCCGTGAGAAAGACTCTTCATTCTTTCAGCCTGAGGCGTAAGCAGTGAGGATGACAAATGCTTCCTCTGCTTTTAAAATGTTGTTTTCCAACCACCTTCCCCCCCCCCCCTTGAATATGCTAAACAAAGGGAATGATCCTAATGCTGGTGGAGTCTCAAACACTTCCTGGGCCAGTGCTGGGAGGAAAGGTTCAACACCCGGCTAGTCCAGGAGCAATGCCTGGTGCAAGCGGGATAATCCGGGATGGCCCAGGTAGTGCTCTGCAGGTGTTGCTGGGCCACATCTCCTGCAACCCCCAGCCACGGCACATGCTGTGTGGGGCTGATGTAGAACAACAGTGGACCAACAACACCTGGAGGGACACCACGTTGGCTGCCCCAGACTTGCCAGTTACCAGTAGTGCTTAACCTCTGGGTACTGATTCCTATGTCTCTACAGGAAGGCCCTGCTGAGTCTGTGTCTTGAAAATGCAGAGCTCAAGGAGCAAGTTGGAGAAGCAATGTTATCCGAGAGTTGGGAGAATGAGGATGAAAAGGAAGAGCAAGAGGACCTGAAGTTGGAAGTCAGGAAGCTGCAGGAGAAGCTGCACTCTTCGGAGATGGTGATTGGCCTCCTGAAAGAACAGCTGACTCTGAGCAGCCAAGCAGGTGGAAGCATCTTCCAGCAGCAGGTCGCTGCTGGTGTGACCCAGGAGTCTGAGCAGCTGCAAGTGGCCTTGCAAGGCAGCCTCAAGGGGGCTCCCCATGACAGTGCCCCACAGCGGCACTGCCCACGTCCCCAGAGTGTGGACACCAGCCTAAAAGAGACTCAGGTAACTCTGGATTACCTCAGAGCTGGGGAAGATTTGCCTAGGCTAGCAGCAGCTGCCATTTCTACTCAAGAGTTATTCCTGTTCAATGGCTCTCTGGTCTCCTGCACAGAACAGATTTTAAAAGGATATTAACTTCCATAATGATGTTGGGCACCGGCAGGATTTACTGTTCCAAACTGTTATTTGCAGTACTAACTTAATGAGCTTTGTAGTAAGCTTTAGCATCTGTTTAAGTGGGTAATACATGTAGTCCTTTTGCGAAATGTGTCTCACCAGGTTGGTGCAAGTCAAGTGCAGATCAAGGTAGAATAAAAGACTGGGTGTGGGCAGTGTAACCTACGAGGGATATTTCATGGGTCAGTTTAAAGTCTGCCCTGAAGACTCACTTGTCTTTTCTGCTGTTGACTGATACAACCCCTCATTTCTTCTCCAAAGGTGTGGGAAGTCAGACTGGGAAGCAACTCCTGGCAGCAGCTCAGGCAGCCAGTCCATCTTCTCCCCTCAGAGCTGCCTCAGTGCAAAAAACAATGTCACAGGCTGCGGGGCAAACTCCTGGTTTCAGAGGCCACTGTCCTGGCTCAGGTGGCACAGCTGGAGCAGTACCGGGCCCTGCTCAGTGAGTACGGTTGCACCAGATGCGTGGACACGGATGAGGGACACTTAAATCCTAAGGAACAAAAAAAGATGCTGGTTGATTGTCTGCAGAGAGTTCATTGTGACCTTTTGCTGTCTTATTTCCTGTCCTGATACAACACAAACTGTGGAGGAAGAGCCGAAATGCCCAAAGAAGGATTCCCCATTGAGCATGAAGTAGCCTTACAGGGGCGGGGGGAGGAATGGGCATGCCAGAATTAAAAAGGAAGGAAATGTAAGCAGCTCCAATTCCCCCCATTTTGGGTGTTGGTTCCATTGGTTTTTAAAGCAAAATTACGTCATTCTTACACAATAAATATATTTTAGCTTGAACAATCAACAGTTCACTTCAGTTAATTGCAGCTTGTATGTAGGCTTCAGTGGCTGAGTTATCTTCCTTTTTGGAAGTGGAGATTTTGATCATGGGAGCACAGTGCTTCCTCTCAAGGGATGCAGCCATTTAACCCAGAATCACACCATTATTGATAATAATCCAAAAATGCTACAGGAAAGGGTTGTGGATGGCGTGCAAAGGCTGCAGGGAAGAAAGGGGCTCCCTGTTTCGTGGGGGCTCTGCAACTGCGGTTCTCTTCCTCAGTCTTTCCCTCGGGATTATGTTGCCATAAGGGGGGGGGGCCAGAGAGGTTGTGTCCTGGAATTTGCAGAAGTGCCCAAGGCTCTCTAGTAGCCTTTGCCCTTCAGCCAAAGGCAAGAGGCTAGTATTTTTGGCTTTCTTTGTACCAGATGAACCCACAGTGCAGCAGGACACCAAGCAGATACAAGTGGATCTCCAGGACCTGGGCTATGAGACCTGCGGGAAAAGTGAAAACGAGGCTGACCGAGAAGAGGCAACCAGTCCTGGTAACATGGAAGCCCCCCCAGGCTGGCTGTTGCTGCCCCCAAGGCCTTTTTGGAGTTCCAGCTGAGCTCTTGCCCCACAAGTGACCGAGGGGGGGGCTAAAGCAAAGGCCTCCCGATGCCAGAGTGATTCTAAAAGTGGGATATATCTAGGGCAGAGGTTTTCAACCTTTCTGAGTCCCCGGCTCCCTTGCGCAATTACGTTCTTTCTGCAGCACCCCTGTGGGGCTCAGGAGCCCAGTTATGTCCCCCCTTGTCTGCCGAGCTGGCAGCCTCTCACCCTTTTTTGAACACCTTCTCTCATGGAGGGTTTCCCCAGCCTCCTCCCCTCTCCTTGGGTGTCCTCTGAGCAGCCTCTGCCACCGCCCCGGTCTCTGAGCTGCCCCCCTGCCAAAAAGAGAGGTGCTTCCTCACACTGCCTGGGAAGACGGTGGCCCCTTGCTCACCTTGGGAGGCAGCAGAGGCAGCAGCAGGCGCTGCTGGGCCTGCATGGAGGAAAGGCTCCCCTTCCGCACCAGGCACTCACTTCCCAGGCAAGCCTTGCACACAGCAAGCACCAGGAAGGCCAGGGCAGCGCCTGCCCGCCTGCCTACCCAGCCTCCCACTTGTCTGCCCATTTCCAACAGCAAGGGTTAGTGGACTGGCTGGCTGGGCTCCCTCACCCCCTTGCTGGCTTACTCCAGTGCTGCCTCAGTTCCTGGCAACCAGCACCCCCTGGCCAGCCCCAGAGGCACCATTCACCTACGGAGCTTGCAACCAGGGCTGCTGCCACAAACAGCTGTGCCAGCCTTTGGGGGGCAGAGACACAAGAGAGCCTCAGAGGGGGGAGGGAAGGAAAGAGGGACAGAGGCCAGGGTGCCATAGCAAACTGGTTGAAAACCACTGGTCTAGGGACTATTTCATATGTTCATTGTGTTATTTTTAGCCGTACATCTAAAAAATTGTAAATGCAGCCCATGAGCTCTCAATCCACAGTGTGGTCCAGGAACAGCTGCCAGGAAGTTGGGATTTGCAGCAGCTCCATACTGAGTGAATGTTTGGTGGAAAGGACCCTGATGCACAGGTGGAAACCCTTTTCGGACTGGTGGACCAGATCCTCATCTCCCTCCACCCTGTGCGCTAATCTTGACTACCTGTGAATCATCTGACATTATTATAATGTCAGGTGACTGATAGGTGAGCTCCTAGGGGTGCAAGAAGGGGGTCTGCTTCACCAGCAGGACTGAACCCCATCAGCTGATGTAACACGTATCATGCCATACAAAAAAAGAGAGAAATATATTTTGAAGCTGCCAAGAAAAGGGATTTGCAGCCCCAAATACCTTTGTCAGGGGCTCATTTCCTGGTTTCTTAATGAACCAATCTCAAAGTCTGTTGGAACAAAATCTTAAAATCCCAATTATGTCAGCTGGTAGGCGTGGCTTGGGGGAAATGGCCTTGTGGGCCAACTTGCACCCCCTGGCAGGGCAATATTGGTCGTCCCCTCCCCCCCGCCCTAATATCTCACCTTTCAGTTGTTTCCCCAGAATGTGAAGAACATGATATGTTCCATGAGGAGTTGAAGCCTAGGAAGAACATGCTGGGCTCCCCTCCCAGCCCATGTGACGATGCTGCCATTCTCCGCCAGCAAGTGCGGGACCTCCAGCTACAGCTGCAGAGCTCGCACAGAGTCATCCAGAACCTGCAGAGTCGTGTGCGCTCCATATCTGCCACGAGTGACTATGGCTCTGGGGGCGAGCGCCCACTCCAGCAGAAACCAGGCTATGCCCTGGGCAGCTCCCCCTCGCACAGCATGACGGAAGAAGATGAAGGCTGGTACTCAGACAGCCTGGGCTCCCTCTGCCCCGCCAGCCTCCAGCCCAGCCGAGACCTGGCCAGGCTCATCCAGAGGGTGTCCCTGCTGGAGGCTCATCTGGGAGAGAGCAAGCCCAAGTGGCTGCTCGCCGAGGAGCTGAAGCCTGCAGCATCTATGGGGTAGGACTGAGGCAGGGTTCCAGGGGGCAGGGGGGACTGATCTGCTGGGCCTGGGAGAGACGGACCTTCCCAAGGCAGCCCCTCCAGTGCCTTCTTGCTCCTCCTTTGCCAGGGGGTGGAGCCCATTAAAAGGCTCTGTAGATACACTTGGTCTTCTGGATATTCTCTGGTATATTCAATATATGAGCCGTTTCCGCATGGCAGAATATTCAAACAACATTTTATTATTATATATATATATATTATAATAATTTTTTATTAGGATTTATTAGGATTACAAAAAACAAATATATATATATATATAAGTAACAACCAACAAAGAAAAAAGAGAACAATACATATAAAACAAACATCATCCAAAAACAAAAAAGAAAACAAAAAAAGAAAAACAAATCAAACCTTTACATCACTTACTTTCATTCACTTACTTCCTTGACCTCCTCACACCTCCTGTTTTTGTATTCTAGTTCAATTAGATATTTCAGCAAATCCTTTCCAGTTTTTGTCTTAATTATTTATCTTAATATATTATGATTTTGCATTCTCTTCTTTCACCAATTCATTTTTACTTAATCCTTTATATCTTTTCTGCTAAAACCACCTAATTTTATTCCAACATCTTCCTAACATTCCTTAATTTTACAATATTTCTGAAGATAAACTTTAATTTTTTTCCAATCTTCTTCCACCAACTCTTCTCCTTGGTCTCGGATTCTGCCAGTCATCTCAGCCAGTTCCATGTAATCCATCACCTTCATCTGCCATTCTTTCCGGGTGGGTAGATCTTGTGTTTTCCAATACTTTGCGATGAGTATTCTTGCTGCTGTTGTGGCGTACATAAAGAAAGTTCTATCCTCTTTTAGCACCAATTGGCCGACCATGCCCAAGAGAAAGGCCTCTGGTTTCTTCTGGAAGGTATATTTAAATACCTTTTTCATTTCATTATAGATCATCTCCCAAAAGGTCTTAATCCTTGGGCATGTCCACCAAAGGTGAAAGAATATGCCTTCAATCTCTTTACATTTCCAACATTTATTATCGGGCAAGTGATAAATTTTTGCAAGCTTGACTGGTGTCATGTACCACCTATAAATCATTTTCATTATATTCTCTCTTAAGGCATTACATGCCGTAAACTTCATACCTGTGGTCCATAACTGTTCCCAGTCAGCCATCATGATGTTATGTCCAACATCTTGTGCCCATTTAATCATAACTGATTTCACCGTTTCATCCTCTGTATTCCATTTCAACAGCAAGTTATACATTCTTGACAAATTCTTAGCTTTAGGATCTAACAATTCTGTTTCCAATTTTGATTTTCCCACCTGAAAACCAATTTTCTTATCCAAATTATAAACCTCCCTTATTTGATAGTAATGAAGCCAGTCTCGTACTTTATTTTTTAATTTATCAAAACTCTGCAGTTTTAATCTGTCTCCTCCTTGTTCCAAAATTTCCCAATATTTCGGCCAATTTGCCTCCATATTGAGTTTTTTCTGAGACTTAGCTTCCATTGGTGACAACCACCTTGGCGTTTTATTTTCAAGCAAATCCTTATATCTTATCCAGACATTAAACAGTGCTTTCCTGACAATATGATTTTTAAACGCTTTGTGAGCTTTAACCTTGTCATACCACAAATATGCATGCCACCCAAAGACATTATTAAAACCTTCCAGATCCAAAATGTCCGTGTTTTCAAGAAGTAGCCATTCTCTCAGCCAGCAAAAAACGGCTGATTCATAATAAAGCTTCAGGTCTGGCAGGGCAAATCCACCTCGTTCTTTAGCATCAGTTAAAATCTTAAATTTTATTCGAGGCTTCTTGCCCTGCCAGACAAATCTAGAAATATCTCTCTGCCACTTCTTGAAACAGTCCATCCTGTCTAAAATTTGCAATGTTTGAAACAAATACAACATCCTTGGCAATACATTCATCTTTATCGCAGCAATTCGGCCTAACAATGATAACTTCAAATTTGACCATATTTCTAGATCCTTTTTCACTTCTATCCAACATTTTTCATAGTTATCTTTAAATAAATTCGCATTCTTGGCAGTCATATTAACCCCTAGGTATTTCACTTTCTTAACCAATGTTAATCCTGTCTCCTTCTGAAACCTCTCTTTCTCAGTCACTGTTAGATTTTTCTCTAACACCTTAGTTTTCAGCTTATTCAATTAAAAACCCGCAACCTGACCAAATTCTTGAATTATTTGTAATACTCTTTTAGTACTGGATTCTGGCTCCTGTAATGTCAAAACTAAATCATCAGCGAATGCTTTCAATTTAGACTGTTTGGCTCCGACTTGTATACCTTTAACCAACTGGTCCCTTCTAATCATATTGAGCAAAACCTCCAGGACCAATATAAAAAGCAATGGGGAGATTGGGCAGCCCTGTCGTGTTCCTTTCTCAATCTTAAATTCTTCTGTAATTACATTATTCACTATTAGTTTTGCTTTTTGTTCTGAGTAAATTGCACCTGTACCGTTTTCAAAACCTTGGCCTACCCCCATTCCCTGTAATTTTTTCTTCATAAAGCTCCAAGAAATGTTGGCCTACCCCCATTCCCTGTAATTTTTTCTTCATAAAGCTCCAAGAAATGTTGTCAAAGGCTTTCTCCGCGTCCACAAATATCAAAACTGCTTTAGTATTAATATTCACTTGTAGTTTTTCTAAAATATTAATTATATTCCTTGTATTATCTGACAAGTGTCTCCCCGGGAGAAAGCCCGCTTGATCTTTATGGATTTCTTCTACCAATACCTTTTTTAATCTTTTAGCCATAATTTCAGCAAAAATTTTGTAATCCACATTGAGCAAAGATATGGGGCGGTAGTTCTTAAGCTGTGTCTTCTCAGACTCTATTTTCTGTATAAGTGTAATATAAGCTTCTTTCCACGACTCTGGTGCCTTTTTCCCCTCCAGTATTTCATTGCAAACGTCCTTCAAAGGCTGTACTAGCCATTCTTTCAAAGATCTATAATATCTTGAAGTCAAGCCATCCGGCCCTGGAGATTTGCCCAATTTCATATTCTGAATGGCTCCTTCCACCTCTTGATCTGTTATTTTATAATTCAGCATTAACTTATTCTCTTGAGAGATTTTTTGTAGTCCACTTATTCTCAAAAATTGGTCAATATCCACTTCTTTCTGGGTCTCCTGTGTATATAACTGTTTAAAATACTTCTGAAAGCACTTCCTGATCTCCACAAGATTCTGTATATTCTTTCCCTCTACTTCCAAATTGGTAATAGTATTAAGTTTTTGTCTTTTTTTCATTTGCCAAGCCAGCAGTTTCCTGCATTTGTTTGCCGATTCAAATGTCTTTTGTCTCATCTGTTTAATCTTCCATTCTATTTCCTGATTTGTTAATTTCATATATTGTACTTGATACAGCTTTATCTCTTTCAGGATCTCCTGTGATTTTGGTTTTACTCTCAGTCTTTTTTCTCCGTCCTTTATTTTCTCCAAAATTTGTCCTTTTTTTCATTTTGAGTTTTCTTCTTGATTGCATTCTGTTGTATCAAGAACCCTCTCATAACTGCTTTACTTGCGTCCCAAATCACTCTTTTTTCTACAGTGGTATTCAAGTTTATCTCAAAATAGTCTCTCAAGTTTTTTGGGGGCCTTTTTAATCACTTCTTCATTCCTAAACAAAGTGTCATTCATCCTCCATCTAAAGGATCCAGTTGGTGTTAGTTTCATTTCCATCTTCACCGCATTATGGTCGGAGCAAGTTTTAGGGCAAATTTCCACTTTTTTAATCTTTGGGGCCAGCCCCCTAGTTACCCAAATTTGGTCAATTCTTGTCCATGTCATTTTGGCTTCAGAGAAGAAAGTTCCTTCTCTTCCCAAGGGATTTTTAAAGACATACCGAAACACCTTTTGGATCTTAGATCCAATTTTGGAGATTTGGTTGCCCTTCTGAGAAGGAACAAAATTATTTTCAGGTGGGAATTCCCCCAAGGCCTATCCTTTGGTTACAAAGGAAAAAAGATAAAAATAAGATCAGTTGAGGAAAAAGACAAGTTTTGGGGAAACCACGAAGAAGACCCGCAGAAAGAACTTGGAAAAGAGCCAGAAGTTTTGGACAAGAGTTCACCAAAAAGAGGGAAAACACCACCACTGACTGATATAGACAAATTACTGGGCGCTGTTGGAGGAAAAGCAGAGTAATTACATCATGACACTGCAAGTACTAAGCTGGAATGTGAATGGACTGAACTCCCCGGAAAAAAGGCGGAGAGTCTTTTATTTATTAAAAAAAGAACAATTGGATTTGATTTGCTTACAAGAAACACATGTGACAAGGCTACATCGGAAGATTTTGAGTAACAAAAGATTAGGATATGATTTTATTTCATCAGATAAAGTTAAGAAAAGAGGAGTAGTACTCTATGCAAAGGCGAGCCTGTCACTGAAATTCTTATTTAAAGATGACCAAGGAAGATTTGTTGCAATTGAAATTCAATCACAAGGAGAGAAGTTTTTGATAGTAGGTATTTATGCACCAAATGAGGGGAAATCGGAATTCTTTAAGAAGTTGCATGAAATTTTGATGGACTATTTGGATTATAATATGATCTTGATGGGAGATATGAATAGAGTAGTGTCCACTAATATGGATAAGGCCCAGAGACAGGTGGTCTCAAAAGATGGTAGATTACCAAAGACGTTTTTTGACATGGCTGACAATATGGACCTTGCTGACATTCGGAGAACTAACATTTTATTATTATTATTATTATTATTACTAGTACTATTATTATTATTATTATCATCAACATTATTCAAATTTTTATACACCACTTCATTTGCAGATCCCAGGGCCATTCACAAGATAAAATTACAAGATAAAAGCACAAAATACATAATATAAACAGGAACAAAAAACCCCATAAAACCCCTCCCACAAGACATGGAAACGGGTGTCGGATGTTAATCAGCCCAAGGCCTGGTTGGAGAGGAGCGTTCTCACCTGGCACCTAAAGGTGTATAACCTCCCTGAGGAGAGCATTGACCTTGTGAAATTAATTTGGCAAAGTCAAGCAAGAGTTGTGGATCCGTTCCAAGGTGTCTTTTCCCCCACGGCATCCCCCGAAAGTCCGGTGCCTTTCTTTCTCACTGGGGGCTGAGTGTTCCTCCATCACTTGGTGAGGGGGGAGCCTTGCCTCTCATGGTCCTCTCTTCTCCTGCAGGAAATACAATTCGTTGGTCCAGGCTCAGGCTCGTGAGCTCTCCCATTTGCGCCAGGTGATTCGGGAGGGACGAGGGGTGTGTCACCTGCTGAAGCAACACTTCCAGGACACCATCAAGTCTTTTGAGGAGCTCCTGAGAGGCACCGACTTGGATTACTTCTTGGGCCAAAGCTTCCGTGAACAGTTGGCACAAGGGAGTCAGTGGGCAGAGCGGCTGGCCAGCAAACTGAACAGAAGTGAGTTTCATTGGCTCTCACAGACTTTGAGTTTGAGGGCTTGTAGGGGTGCAGATAGGGACCCTGGCACCCTGCCTGAGAGCTGCTGGAACTGAGTTCCGGCAAGTTCCAGCTGCAAAAAAAGCCCTGCCAGTGGGGAAGTACAAGCTAAGCTTCCTTCCAAGCCAAGGCCTCACCTGGGATAGAGGCGTTAACATGACAAAAGGGCTTGAAGGCCCATCTTGGGCCTGGGCAGACGGAGGTTGCCATGGGGATGGGGGGTGTTTGAGATGGCATGAAAAGAGCAGGGTGTACTGAGAAGAAGTCCGAGAAGAAGGGGAGAATAGACAGAGATCCATCTTTGGGAGGCTGGATGCAGAGCTGGCTGGAAGACGCCTTGAACTCCAGTGCTGCTCTGCTGTGGGGATCAAGTCCCTCTTAAACTGACCAAGCTATGACAGTCTCCGCTGTGTCTTCAATCCTCCAAAGGAACACAAACCCTGGGTGAGCACCTGGAACTCCTGGGAATCTTGCAACCACTCAGCAGAGAGTGGGAGTGGTGCCCAACTTCTGTAACACTACTTAACTATCTGCTGTGGGCATTCCTTTGACTGGGAGCATTTGCACCTTGAGTGAGTTAGAGTGGAATGTTCACTTACAGTTTCTGGAGTTCAAAGGCTTTATTCATGCAGAAACTATTTACAGGACAAGTGGAGAAAGAGAACATAGCAGACGTTTTGTCTCAACAAGTTGGGAGAGAGAACAGACTAAAGTGGTTCAGCTTTTGCAGGTGGAGTTAACTTAGACCCATGAGTGTTGGCTTGATCACTAGACAAACAGTTCCCTCATGTGGTTTAAAGTAATATGTTCATTAGCTACAAGCTCAAGAGAAGGAAATGTTTTTGCTTCTCTCCAACAAGCAGTTATTCCCACCATACAGCTTGAGTGCTAAGGCCCAGAGACAGTGTGTTCATGCTTTATTGAATCTTTGACTGAGACAGGTTTTACAATTAGGCTTTCCTAACATTGTCTGTGAAAAAGTCTGAAAACCATATAGGCAAGGTTTTTAAGAAGCTTTTTTTTTTTTAAGGGCAGGGTCTTGTTGGAGACTTTGGCGTGACATCAGTTTTTCTCAGTATGGAACCCACATTTTCCTCATGACTTCCTGTTTTGTCCCCTATTAGAGAGAGGGAGAGGGAGAAAAAGTAGGGGGACTGCAAAATCATGGACTAACCCTGTTCATCTGAATTCTGTTTCAGGGAATGACCTAAAAATGGAGGACAAATCTAGTCATGAACTGCTTACTCTGAGGTAACTGTAGTAGATTCCTAGCTGCAGGCTTATTTTGACATTACTTACTCCAAATTTGGTACGTCTACGCATCCGTTTTACTGCACATCTTATGTATGGTAAATTTTTGCCACTTGGCAGAGTGATACAGCTCTTCACTTAGTTAATGGACTTCTGTATCCAGTTTCTGTCCTCCCTATGGGCATAACTACCCCTCTGCTTCCTTTTTACTTGAAAAGTGTGTGTCACTCCCTCGCTTGGGTCATGCCACATTACAATGCTTTTAATAAAGACATCCTGCTTTACTAGCCTCTGGAGACTCCAGGCTGAACCCCAGTATTGAACCCCAGTATTTCCATAACAATTTGGTGTTAGAAGTGGGATGCCTGGTCCTCTAGTTCAGGGCTGGGACACCTCATACAACAACCAGTGGCCCTTAGCAGTGTGGGATCCTTTGTAGCCAACGCATGTCCTGTCCTGTAATAAGTTATCTCCAAGGGAGAATTTGTGCCACAAGTAGACTTTGTGAGTTTGCTGGTTGGCACAGAGGACAAGAAAGAGATCGGCATGATGTTAAGGTGCCAAGAAGACACCTTTAACATTTGTGTGAAACAATTTCACCTGCTCAGATTCCTTGTTCTGCACAGCCACTAAAAGGGCAGAGAGCCCTGCCCCCCCCAGGTGATGTGTCTTCTTTGGGGAGGTGGGAAGTCTCTCTGTGGAAATACTTTGTCCCTCCCCAGACTGAGCAAGGAGCTCCAGGAGAAGGAGCAAACCATCCAGAGCCTCCAGGCGAAGCTCCACCTGCGCTCAGTGACCCCTTCCAGCAGCCGCACCATCTCTGAATCGCCCCGTTCTGGCAGCAGCACTTCCTTTCTCTCAGATGGCCTGGACGGCTGCTCTGACATGGATGAGGGCAGCGAGCGTGTTTTCTGCCAGGAGGACCCTAGTGAAAACCAGCCCCACAGCCTCCGAAACAAAGGTATAGTCTGAAAGACCTGCCAGAAGAATGCTCTCCCTCCAGGACTGCTGAGTAGCATAAATTGTGCCAGGCACAGATACCTCCAAGGACAACGCAGCAGGGAACCTGGAACGGAGACTGGATCCTAGTTGCTCCAGTTCTACACGAAGGTGCAAGGGGAAGAGAACAGAACAGACCATGCCTGTCCAGTAGTCCCTTCTCTCCCAAGACAGCCTCTCTAAGGCTCTTGCTCACACTTGGTAAAGCTCCTTTGCAGACTTTCTCCACAGGGTGGGAGCTGCTCCTAGGGGGCTTCCATGCACAGATATATGTATAGTCTTGCTAAAAACTTTGCATGGAAAGTCAAAACTAAACCCACAGTGGGGTTCATGTGTCAGAGATTGCAAAAGGTTGCCAAACCGTTTGGAATGAAGGGCTTGTGAGAGGTGAACAAGTAGATATCCACACAATGGGATTGCTTGCTTTTATAAAGGAATAACACCCGAATTACAGGTATGGTGGGGTGCAGGATGGAGAGCATTGTAGAAAAGGACTGAATACATGCCTCCTGTTAGTAATAGGAGAAGAGAAAACATATTCAGAACAAGGCACAAGATTTAGGTTGAACCACAGACAATCCATGTTACATAATGCTAAGTCTGGTGAACGTTGTTTTGTTCAGACATTTCCAAGTTCCCAAGGAATTCACAAAACCAAAGAGACACACACACACCGCACGAGTCTAAAAGCAATTTAGATTTGCAAGTGAGATATTCTGAATGTGTGTATCCACTCCTCCGCCAGTTATTCAGCTGGTGTAAGGTTAGAAGAAGGCTCAGATCACCAAACTACCTGGTCCTCACGGGGCACCCAAGGGCTTGGGAGGTCTGCACCATTGCTGTGTATATGGGAACATGCCTTGGTTGCATTTGAATACCAATTCTGAAGGTGGGAGGCAGATCATACCTGCAGTTCAGATGCTTGCTATACTTTTAATGCAATGGTTGTACGACTGCTTTTATTTTGTCTCTTCTCACTTAATATGAGCCACTTTGAGAGCACCATGTTTTCTTAATGTGTAGGGTATAAATTTAGCCAACAAACAAACAAATTATTATCACTGTCCACCTTTCCTCTCACTCTTGTCTCATCCATTGTCATATGATCAGGGCTCCTTTGCCCCCAGAGTTTAGCCATGATACTCTCCACATGCAAAAGCATTTCCCATCCTCTCCTTGTGACTTCTTTTAGACTGTTATTCCAGCAAATCTTCTGTGCAACCATCTCCCCCACCTGCTGCAGCCACATCTCCTGCTGCTCCAGCGGAGCCCATCGCAAGGAACCTTCTTCTATCTCCTTCACAAGCCACCCAGCAGCCTTGCAGAGGTATGGTGGACCACATAAAGCAGAGTGGAATGGTGGGCAAATTGTCGGCATGTGTGGACCTTTAGTTATAACTTAATTGATGTTATGAAGATCAACATGCAACATAGACATGTTAGGAGCAAAGGAGGATACAGTAAAGAATATTCAGGGATCTTAATTGTCAAGGGGCTGAAGCATCTCATTCACCTCCTCCCCTTGGGGCTGCTTATGACCCAGGCGTTTCCAGCTCAAGCCTCACTGCCTTTAGATGTGTCATAATATTGAAGACAAAATGTAGCCACAACCTTTTCCCTGCATCTTCAACTTGTGGGGAAAACTCCCATGGAAGAGAATGATTTCCAGATGGCTTGAATTCCTATACTGCTTATTTTTAGAACTTAACCCTTGACATCATCAACAACAGCTTTCCCTCGGCTGGGCTGCCTGCCATCCTGCACCTTTTTTCTGAATCAGTCCTTTGGTGAGGAGGGAGAATATTTCCAGTTTCACCACATCTTTGTAAATGTTTATTTTTCTTCCTAACAAATATTATTTTATAAAGGTGTTTCATTGGGGGTGTAGGCCTAGTCAAAATTTCCTGGGAACCAGCAGAGAGCCAATGTCATGACTTCAGAACAGGCACAATATGGCTGCATCTAGGAAAACCGCTCAGAATCCTAATAGGAGAATTCTGCACTAGTTGCCATTTTCAAAGTGTCTTCAAGGGCAGCTCCATGCATAACACATAACATACAGAGGGTAAAGGTAAAGGACCCCTGACAGTTAAGTCCAGTCGCAAATGACTCTGGGGTTGTGGCGCTCATCTTGCTTGACTGGCCAAGGGAGCCAACGTTTGTCCACAGACAGTTTTTCTGGGTCACGTGGCCAGCATGAGTAAGCCACTTCTAGTGAAACCAGAGCAGCACACAGAAATGCCATTTACCTTCCCGCTGGGGCGGTACCTATTTATCTACTTGCACTTCGTGCTTTCAAACTGCTAGGTTGGCAGGAGCTGGGACCAAGCAACTAGAGCTCACCCCATTGCAGGGATTCGAACTGCCGACCTTCCAATCGGCAATCAGTGGTTTAGACCACAGCACCACCTGCGTCCCTGACCCAGAGGTTATCAGAGCATAAATAATCACAATCATGCTGTGTCTCTCCTGGAAAGCCCACAGCTGACCAACCAGATGGAGCTGGTAAGAAGGACCCTTAGCCACCAAAGCCACAAGGTCAAGTGGGGATGGATAGATCAGCGTATGTCCATCCTGTGCACAAAACTACTCTGCCTCATCCCATTTATGGACAGATCATTTTAGGGAAAGTTCTAAACTATCCACATAGCGGGGGGGGGGGAGATGCTCTTTCGTGGAATCAGTCATTCTCGCTGAGCAGACTTCTTGAGCACTCGCTGAAGAGGCGATATTGTGTCCTCCAAGCTGCAGCCAGCATCTTTGGAGAAGAGCCGACTTGGTTCATATGTTTGTATGTCACCTCACCCTCTTAACCTTCTCTCTCTCTCTCTCTCTCTCTCTCTCTCTCTCTCTCTCTCTCTCTTATTCTGTGCCTAGGGTTTCATCCAGACTCTTTGTCCAAGCCAGCTGGTTTGGTTTCATTTGCCTCCAGGCCCTGCTCCTTCCTGCCTTTGGGGCCTTCTCCTCCAGCCCCGGCTCCACTCCTTGGCTGTTGCAGGGCACCAGTTTTCTCCCTGGCTGAGGCACAGCAGGAGCTGCAGATGCTGCAGAATCAGCTGGGAGAAAGTGAGCGCTTGGCCTCCCTCTCCAACCTCCCGCATGGCTTGCATGGCTTGGTGAACAACCATCTTTGCATGGCCTGCCTTCACCTCTTAGAGCAGGGAAACTGACCACCTCCTAGGATAGCAGAGGCCATTGCAGACCAACTTTTGTATGTTCATTCGGGGCTGGTATTTTGAGGGTTCCAGAAAGGCAATGGACACTGACACGGTAAGACGGACTGTGCTCACTGCCGAGAGCAGGGTTGAGGGGGAAATTAGATTCAGTTTGCATTTAAAGGTGAAGCCACTGAATTCACACTTCTCAAACAATATGAGAACCAAATACAGTCATCCTTCAACATCTTTGCTTCCCTCAACCAACCTTTATTTCTGGGCCACAGTGAGGAACAGAGATGCCACATCATCACACAATAGATCCCCAATTAGGATCTTCTCCCTCTGTGTGTATTTTAAATTAATCTTTAATCTCAGAGGATCCAGATCAGAACAGGGAATTTTAACAGGTAATCCTCCCCACCCCACCCCCCGCACCATATTCCAAATTAGAACAATTTCTCCCCATCCCTCCCCAGCTTCTGGAAGGATTTTAATCAGGAGAACATTGAGGAGAAAGGGGTCAGCCCCCTTCCCTGATCCCCAGTGTGAGTTGAGCACCCATAGCTCCCTCCCTTTCTATCTCTCTCTGTGTGTATCTATATCTCCCACAGGAGATTCTGATTACAGATCTCCCATGTTACATCTAGTGTGGTTTGAGTTGCCTTGCTTTCTGAGTCTCTCTTATTGTTGGCAACTTGACAGCTGAAAGGACTTGCGGACCATATCAAGAAACAATGTGTTGTTGTTATTTATTGCACTTACTAGCTGTCATGTTGTTTTATTTCACTCTGCATTGCATCTGCTTTTCTTTGCCCTTAAATACTGTCGTAGCCTAGAAAACCCAGACTGGTTTCATAGACAGCAGGATTTTTCCTGAATACTAACAAATCTTCCACCAGCAAGAAGCAGGTGCCTAATTTTTCTCTCTAGAATTGCACCCAATATAGAGTTGTGTTCTGGTTTTCAGATCCTAATACCTGGACACGTGCTGTAGGGAGAAAGTGGGGAAGTTGGCTGAATGGAGTAGACAGCCGCAGCAGTCCCCACTCCCATGGAAAGCTTGCAGTGTCACATAAATGTGAGCATCGTGTCCTGCCCTCCTCTTTCTGACTTTCTGCTGTCCCCTCTGCCTAGGTGTGCAGCTGCCAGCTCTACCTCCTGTGAAGTCAGGGTCACCGGCTGGCTGCCTTTCCACGGGCTTCCCTGCTGTCTCTTCCAAGCCCTGCCTCCAGGCCTGCCCTCATGTGGACCAGTTGCTTCCCATGCAAAACTCTGCTGAATGGAACAGGAAATCTGAGGGGTGGGTGGGGGAGAGCAACCCCCCCTGTTGTATGCACCTGAACTTCAGAGAGCCACAGGAGAGATGTGTCTCTGGAATCCTGCCATCATGTTCTTTAGCAACACTTTCTAGCCAGAAGCTCTCAGGTAAACCCTGCGGTCCTGTCCTCTTCATTGCATGAGTCATGAGAACCATCCTTACCAGCCTTCTTCGATTGCATGGTTCCAGTGTAAGAAACCACTGAGTATTCCTTGGATCATGAGTGACATCCTGCTCTGGATCAATGGGCATTTCCAGGCCTAGGTCTGGTGAGATTCACCAGCATCTCTTACTATTACTGGTATTACGCAGGTGGCGCTGTGGTCTAAACCACTGAGCCTCTTGGGCTTGCAAATCAGAAGGTCAGCGGTTCGAATTCCCACGACGGGGTGAGCTCCTGTTGCTCTGTCCCAGCTCCTGCCAACCTAGCAATTCAAAAGCATGCCAGTGCAAGTAGATAAATAGGTACTGCTGCGGCAGGAAGGTAAACAGCATTTCTTTGCACTCACTGGCTTCTGTCATGGTGTCCCGTTGTGATGGAAGCGGTTTAGTCATGCTGGCCACATGGCCCAGAAAGCTGTCTGTGGACAAACACCGGCTCCCTTGGCCTGAAAGCGAGATGAGCGCTGCACCCCATAGTCACCTTTGCCTGGACTTAACCATCCAGGGGTCATTTACCTTTTACCTTTGCCTTAATATTGCTCTTGTAGAACAGGATGTGTGGTTCCACCTTTTCATGCCAGGTTATAAATTTGAGGATGATAGTAGCTTGCACAGGTCAGGTCTCCTTCCTATGCCAGGAAATTCTCAGAGCTTCAGAATTACTTTTGGCACATCCTACCTTGGCTCTCATCTCTCTTGCATCTGTGCCCTTCCTTGCTGCTTGAGCACAGCTGGTGGTCTGCTGAAGGAACACCTTTCTGAGATCCAGATTCTCCGCCAGCGCCTAGAAGAGTCCATCTCTGCCAATGATCACCTGCGGGAGCAACTGGAAAAACGCCTGTCCCTGGTGCCAAAAAGTCATGGTAAGAGGAAAGGCATCCTCACCCTCTCTTCAGGGAGAGATCTGCCACAGATGGCACTCAACCCCAAAGTGCTCTGTTGGTGTCTAGATATCACACCCGTCACACACACCCTCAGCTGGGATCCAGAGGAAGCAATAAAATTGACTGAAGGCATTATACAGGAAGACTTTAATTTAGAAGGGACCTTTCCTGAATGGGACCATGAGTGACTAGACATTACAGAATAAGCTTGGAAATGCAGAAGAGTGTTATTGGGTAAAATAGCAGTATGTAAAAGTTCTGTTTAATTCCGCTCCAAGTGGAAAAGCTCTAAGGGGCTCTCTGTATATTTCATACTTTCAGATCGTACACAAGTACAAAATGCTCGTACGAAATGCCCCTCACTTTTCCTTCCTTGCATCCAGCCATTCAGAGTGCAAGGGATCTCTCCCCTCCCCTGTCTTCTGGTGTACCTGGATGACGAATCGAAAGAACTGAAGTCCAGCTTGCCTCTCAGAAAGCAGACCCTTCAAAGTCATTTCCCTTTCTGCCAATCTGTGTGCCATATGGGGAGGGAGAAGCTCTGAGGCTGGCAGGAGATGGAGATCAAAGCTCAGCTTGGACAGCTGGCCTTTCCATGTCAAGGCCAACCTCCCTTCTACAGCAGCTGGAGATTCTGATGGTCACATGTGAAAAGGCACTGACATTTTTATTTTAATCAAAGAAATAATGGCAGTGTAGTTGCATTCTGTTTGAGGACTCTTTAGTAAGATAAAAGCACCCCTGACTCTCTCCCATCCCCAGAGCTGGAGCAGCTGCAGGAAGCTCTGCTGGCATCCCACTCAAAACTGCATGACAGCGAGATGGAGTTGCACCAGCAGCGAGCTGAGCAGCAGCGGCTACAGGAAGAAATCCGAGGCAAGCAGCAAGACTTTGTGCACCTCCAGGAGGAGTTTCTGGCTCTGCAGAAGAACAATTCCAGGTAGGCCAAACAGAATGGCAGAAGTCAAGGAGATGGAGCATCTCCTTGCCCTCAAAGTCTTATGGAGATGGGAGCTGTCGGGTGTGGAGGCTGGATGACTAGGAACTGGGGTGGAGGGACGGGCTTTCTCGGAGGCAGGCATCTCTACAACGGCAGGCATCTCCACAGCAAAGACTAACAGGTTTAGTGTGGTGTAGGCTGTCCTGGACTGCAATCCATTTCATCTGAACATTTCATCACTCCAGTCCACAAAGGTTTATGGCCAGAATAAATTAGTTTTTAACTTGGTGAAATCTGCTTCATTAGTTTTACTGTAAGATTAATAAGACTAGCCTTCCAGAAAGCATCAGACATTGTTTGAAAAATAAAACCCCAAAACACTACAGTTGGAGGAAGGAAAGAACTTTTGCAGGAAGAGAACCCAAAAGGAGGGTGAATGGGCTTTGACCCCCCCCCCCCCGAGTTGGGAAAGGGAAGAAGAAGAAGGAACTCTGATGAAGCTGCCTTTAGGCTTTCTGCTTCTGCTTGTCCCTTCAGGATGGGCCTTGCAGAGACATCTGACTTCCCAGCCAGAGATGGCAAACTTCCATTCATTTCTTGGGGTTCTCCTTGCAGGCTTCAACATAGAGTGGCTCTGCTTCAGCAGCAGTGCGAGCAAAACCAGCTGCACTTCCAGACCCTGCAGGCTGAATTACAGGTCTATAAGTTGCTGTGTGGCCCGCAGTCGAAGGTGGCCTCAGGTAGGTACTAAGCTGCTTCCTGGGACGCCCCTGGAATGCTCCTGGGGGTGCTGGCTGGTTGGGCCTGGGCACTGGAGAAGCAGGTGGAGGCCGAGAGGGCAGGACATCGGATCTGCCTCTGGGAAGTCCGGAGTGGAACAGATCTATCCTGGAGCCCCTAGGAAGTCTTCACCACCACCACTTGTATACCCCTTAATATGCAGAATCTGCAAGCATTTTACATAAAACGCAGTGAGATAATTAAAAAAGAATGCATATGCAACATTTAAGCAAAAAATACAAAGATATCTGTAAAAACAGAGACGCTATCAACAAAACATTCAGTTCAACATCATTAAGTAATGAAAACAACAACATGATGAATCTCATGAGCCCAGGAATGCCTGCTGAATGGGGGGGGGGTGTTAAAGCTGGCCGCTGCTTCTGCCTCACATTCTGCAGTACATGGAAGACCCTTTGACCGCTGGTCAGGTGGATCAGGGTGGAGGAGAGTCCAGCAATAGCAGGAGAGCCACAGGTTTATCCTTGGTTTATCTTTTAGATAAACTCAGCAACAGTTATTGGGGGGCTCTCAGAGAAGGCGTGTCATTCTCTTCCACTTTATTATTTTATTAGTGTTGTTTGGTACTAATTTTTTTGCTTGTATCTGTAAAAACATAATAATGAACTAGCAATTCCCTTCACTCCTAGATGCTGACAGAATGCTGGCTTGAGTAATTTGCCTTATGACACTTGTATCATTCCTCTTCCTCCTCAAGATTCGTGTGACTCTTTGATCCTGTTCCCATCATGACCAGACTGAAACTAATTAAGCATGTATTTATTCCCTAATCTTTTGGGAAGTTGCAATACATTATGAACAGTATTGCTTGATGGGTTGTGCAGTATCAGAGCAGGTATTGGATGAGAATATTGTGTAATATTGGGTGAGAAGTCTAGCATAGTCAGAAGATTACAATAATAATTATCATAAAGTATTGCAACTTCCCAAAAGATTAGGAAATGGACATAAAAGGGCGACTTTTCAAAAGATTAGCTGCAGACCAATGGAACCTGTAGATAAATATGCTAGATAAATCAACTAAGTCTTTCCTCATATACCTTTTGAGTTGGCAACTCAAAAGCTGACAACTAATATACCTAAACAGAGCAGCCGACACCATCAGTGGATTATTTTAGGGCAGATGTCTTCCTTGATCCTCCCTGGAATTTTCACTAAACCTAATTCTCTCCACACATGCAAGGAAAGTCACACCTGACCTGTGTGGATGCAGGTCAAGGCAATAGCCAGAAATTGCAGATCTTGATATTTCCCCCAACTCTCACAAAGTTTTAGCAAGATCTCATGTGATCTTGCCAGAAGTCGGCGCTGCTTCTCCACTGGTGGTGGTGGGTGGGGCAGTATGACCACGAGGGCAACAGCTCTTGGGCTTTTGCTGCCTGAAGTGGCTGCCTCCCCCCACCTCATAGGTGAGCCAGTCCTGCATCTGGTTGTAGCTGAAGAGAGCAAAGCCTGTGTGATCTGAACTCCAAAGAGGTGCTGACCCAATTAGGTTCCAGTCTGGTGCTTTGCTTTCAGGGACACAGAAGCAGGAGAAGCTGGTGCTGTTAAACAATATCAGCAGCCAGGGGTCCCATGTGATCAGCCACCTCAAGGACTACAGCACCCTTAAGAAACAGATTCTGGAAGGCAAGACTCTGATCCACAAAATGGCCTCTCTCCTGCATCCTGGCCAAGAACTACAGCAATCCAAGGTAAAGTGGGAAGATGCAGAAAATATAAACTCCTCCGGAGCCACATGATCTTTCTCAGCCAAACCATCACGAGACTGCGAGGCCCAGGAATAGCCACAGGTCGTTGGGACTGCAACAGTTATCACAGGGTATCTTTCCAGCCCACCTGGGCCATGGGGAGAAGAAAGGCTGCTCCCTCATGTTAGGACAGAGGTGCTCCTGGGAGGACTTACTGAGACAGCTTGAGGACCACCAAATGCATACTCTCCAGAATTACAGTCCCAGAATTAAAAAACCATCCCAGCTTCTGATTTGATCCCAGAATATCCCTATTTTGCCCACCAGTGCTCTTGCCACCACGCTCAGCGAGGAGGGTGAGCTGGTTCTTGTCCCGAGTGGTGGTTGCCTCTTCATGGCCTTTCAATGGCTGCGACTGCTGGCCTCCTCCCTTGGGCAGCTTGTAGTGGCTGCTGAAGGGCAGCCAAGGAGGAGGAGAGGCTTTGGCTGCTGAGGCCCAGATCCCCATGATGCACCAGCTCCCAGGGGCAGGGAGAGGGCAGGAAGAAAGTGGGAGCAGAGCACTACGAGTCTTGATTTTGATTTTTTTTATATATAATATTTATTAAAGATTTTCAAATATAACAGAAAAAGAAAAGCATCCAAATTTAAAACCTTATTTTCATTGGCATCTTTCCAGGACTTCCCCTCCCCTCCCCCTCTTGTATTCCAATTCTTTCAAATAGATTCAACAAATTCTTACCCCAAATTTTAAAATTATTATCATTGGCCCAATTTAAAAAAAAAATATTTTCCCATCCCCTAAAATCGACCTGTTCCCTTCCACGAGTTCCCCTCTTTAATATGCAATACAGATTAAGATAAACAGAAAGATAAAAAAAAAGAATAAAATGTAATTTAACACCCTTTGGATTCCAAATTTCCCTCCCCCCTTTCCCGGTTGCGTTCCCAATGTCCATCAATGTCTACTGTCATGCTGGAGCTCCCACATCTAAACCACAGTCCTTCACCAGTCCGCTTTGCCGTCTTTTTATTAGTCTTTGCCATCTTTTGGTCATCTTTGGTTTCACATGTCCAATCTTGGAAGGAGTCTATCTTCCAACTTTGTCCAGTTCTTGTTATTCTTATTGTTCTTGTTGTTCTCTCTCCTCCTCTTTTTTTTTTTCCCCCTGCTCTCCTGCACAAATGTTCTAATTCCAAAAAGCTTCTAATTCCTCTGCAGAGGCTTTGTTATTCAGGAACAAAACATTACGTCAAGTCCCTTCCATTCTTCAATAGATAAATCTATTGTCTCCTTTAGTGTGTAGACCTCTGTAGACAAAATAGTGTTCCATTTCTGCAGTTTCCCAGGCGATAAAAAGTCCTATTCAAATTCGATGCTAGCAATACTTGTAGTGTCCCACAGCTCCTCTAGAGGGATTATAGTAGCTCAGTTTCCTTCCCGATCACACCCAACAGTCAAAGTAACTTATTATTCCTTGTTTTAAACAATTTATATCCAATTTGTAACAAATGTGACCAGCAAAGTCCTCGTAACAAAGTTCTCTTTTTGTTCTTCCGCTTTGACAGCTCCTTTGACAGCTGTCAAAACCTCTATTTCTCCTCTCCCAGCGCTCTTACAGATCGCTCCCAGGGTTTCCAGGGGGGGGGGGTTGCATTTTAATTCACATTCCACTTTTCTCCTCCAGCCCAGTCTTATAATTTTCCATCGTGAAGTTAATAACTTTATCAAAAAAAGATTGCACTCGATCTTAGTTGTCAAATCCTTTGCTTTAGCTCCTCTACAACAGGGGGGAGGCTGACTTCCTTTTTGCACCTCCCCCGCTCGCTCCGAATTTAAATAGAATTTTTCCCCTTTTTAAATCCAAGTTCCAATTACTCACTGGTTATTCTTTTAAAGACCAAATTTCAATGGAAGAAGTCAGCGCTCTCCGTCGAATGGCATGCGGCTTCGCTCGGCAGGGGAAGCGGAGGACTCACAGCACCACCACCACCCTGTCACCCGCTCCGCAGCCTTTAAAAAGGCTCCTTCACGGGTCGGGGGGCGCAAACGGTGCCCGCCAAGTCACCATGCCCATGGGTTTCAGCGCCCATGGTTTTTGAGGGTCCCCGCGTCGCCGGCGCGGTAGAACCCAGCCCCTGCCGAGCAGGCTCCCTCCGGAGCTCAGAGGGAGTCCGCCATTCGGCGATGGCGCCAACCCGGAAGTCTTGATTTTGATTTTTTAATGCTTTATGCATCTGTGTTTAATCTTGCTGCTTTCTAAAATTTATTGATTGGCGTGTGCTTTTCTTTTTGTAAGTCTACCAATAAAATAAAATCTGGATTGAGGGGTTTTTTCAGGACGGTGGGGGGGGCCCATGCCTGTTGGGGTGGTGCTGGTGGCCCTCACCATTCTTCTGACAGGAAATGCTCTGCAGGGCGGGGGATGCAAAAAATGGGGGTGGGTCAAGGAGGGCCAGTTGTCAGGTAGTGAGAAATGTCCCCTATTTTCATCTGAGGAATGTTTGAGAGTATGCAAAAGTTAAACAGGGGCGTCAAAGTGGCTGAGGTTGTGCAAGAGACTCTCTTGATAAAAGTTTCTTCTCTCTGCTGCTGTAGATCTTCTGCCAAGAAAGGATCAGGCAACTGCTTGCCAACATGAGTTCTTTGCACCAGATCCTGGAGAAGTCCGCTTCGCTCCTGGCAACGTTCTGGAGAGCAACCCTTCCTGGCCCTCACATCTCTGTGCAAGTATGACAGGCAGCAGGGAGACGCTTCCTCTTCCCATGCAAAGCATCCTCCTCCTTTCCTTTAGCAGCAAAATTCATTGAATGCCATGTGACAGAGATCTTCCTTGTGCGCTGTCTGCCTCAGGCAGCCGGGTGTTTTGTTTTGCATGTGGGTGTGTTGGAAAGGGGACGATGGAGACATAAGAAAGGGCGGCTTATTCTATGTGGTGCACAGAGAGAGAGAGAGAGACTGCTCTTAGGAAGTGGCATCTCAAGTAGTTTTGTGTCATGCTGCAGGTATTCCTAACTTAGTCTCTTAGCGCTGATTTATATGTGTAACAGAATGAGTGCTAGAATGGACTAGACTATTCAATTCAGCAAAGAAAATTGTGTTTATATACCACTGTATCATAAAAATATATCACAGAGGTTTGTTTACAAGAATATAAAAACATAAAACCAGACAATAAAATAATAGAATGTTAAAAACAAGTTAAAAGCAAAAAATAAAATAAAAAATTAAGCAAACATCATCAGACCATTTGGGGAAAGTACTCTAAATTGCCCGCATAGACCTAATGAAACAGAAATGGTTTCAGCAGGCATTTAAAGGTTGGCACAGGAGATGCCTGCTGAATCTCTATTGGCAGGGAGTTCCTCAGGACTGGGCGGATGATCCTAAAGGCTCAACTTTTCATTGTTTCCAAATGAGCCTCACCAACTTAGGAAATGACAAGAGACACTCCTGCAGATGATCTCAGTGATTGAGCTGGACTATAAGTGTTCAGGTGTCCCCTGAGGTACGCTGGACCTAAGTTGTTCAGGGCTTTGTAAATCAATACAAGGATGTTGAACCTGGCTCGGTATCAGGTGGGCAGCCAGAGCAGCAGTTTTAACAATGGTGTGACCTGTCCTCAGTCAGAAGCTTCCGCCAACAGTCTGGCTCCCACATTCTGCCCCAGCTGGAGCTTCCAAACCAGACCCAAGGGCAGCCCCACAGAGAGCGCATTGCAGTAGTCTGTCCTAGAGGTTACCAACGCATGAACTACAATGCTGTTTTACTTTTGAAAAGTGAAGAATTATAAAATGTCTTTTACTCATATGTTGCTTGAAGAGGTGCAGTACATTCTTTTACCTGCAGGAATCCATAGCCTCGTTCTGTTTCATGGTTGGACTGCGTCACTCTTGGAGATGCCATAGAAAATAATAACCAGCTTCTTTCTCAGGAGCCATCTCGGAAGGAGGAGATCCAGGAGCTCAGAGCCAGACTAGCTGAGCCAGAGAGTCGCCTGCGGACTGCCGGCCGTGGGAAGGAGAGCATGGAGAGCGTCCTCCTTAGCCACTGTGAGCTGCCTCCCAGCTGTGAGATGGTTGGTTGGGCAGGGGTGGGTGGCTTGGCTGTGCAGCCCTCAAGGCATTCATCCAGCCTACAGATCCAGAGCGGGCAAGACTTAGGGTCCTCCTGCCCTCTTTGCAGCTGAATCCACAGCAACCAGAAAACAATGCTGGGTCTTGTTTTGGGGCAGGAAGGGAGTGGAGAGGAAGAAAACTACAAGTTTACACTACAAGTTTACATCCTTGTAATTAAAAATAGGAATGGGTGATTGCCCTCCTTTTTGCCTCAGAAGTACTTGGGGGGTTTCAGGAAATTACAATCAAAGACTCGAGAAGTCTGGAGAGCCTTTTCCTCCACGGCCTCCCACATCTGGGTGCTTGTCATGGGGCAGAGGGAGCAGAGGCGCCTGCTCCTGGGCTGTGTGCCGGCCTCAATTCTCTTCCCAGTAATCGGAGCAGAGGTGCTCAGGGAGTGCCTTGACTCAAATGCCTGCCTAGTTCTAATGGTATGTTTGATAAAGTCTTCCCAGCCCCACTGCATAAGCTATTGTTATTACATGTCACAGACATTGTTTTCTTTGACTTGGGGCTGTATCCTAGCAGTGGGCTGGCTACTGTCCTGTGCATTCTCACATGCACACGCATGCAGAGCACATACAGGTGCATGCATCCCCATCAGGGCACTGGGCTCTGTTCCCCACAGCCCTGGGTTCTTTGACTTATAGCACTGCTGCCAAAAGCAGTAAGGCATATTGGGCCTCTGCGTAGCTGGCCGGCCCCCACTGCCCTCTACTGCACGAAGGGAAATCTCACAAGTTGCCTGGGCAATGAAAGAAAAGTGATGAAGGGGTCAGGGAGGAAATGTTCAGAGACAAGCCTGATTGTTACTTTGTTTACAGTGACAAGGACATACGATGTGCTGAGGAAAGCAAGGATGAACCTGGAGGTAAGTCCAAGCCCACTTACCTGCACAATGATACAGGTGAGCCAGGAGGCTGCAGAGGAATGCAGGCCTGGCTAGGCCAGAGTTCACTTGGCCTACAAGCCGTGGTGGCGTTGCTGTTGAGCACCACAGGGCTTGCTCCGAAGGCCTTACTCCACTGCTGTCCCTCTTTCTTGTGTAAAGCTACAAACCCTTTCACACTTCTTAACTACCCACACAGGTGTTGGCCCCTGGGTCACAGGGTCACCACCCCCAGGCTCATGTTCTTGAAAAAGGCATCCCCATAATGGGGAGAGAAACACTCAGACTTTTCCCTACTTTCAAGGGCTTTTGTTCAGTTTACCACCCTCCCTGCCTGCTCTGGGCCAGCAAATTCTCCAAGAAAGAACTGTGAGGAAACAGCAGCTGAGAAAGTCCTAAGGCCAGGTTGTCACTCGTGTGCTGCTTCTTTTTCTGCTACTCCAAGGAAGAGAAACGCTGCCTCTTCTCCAGACTGTCGGGGAGCGCCTTTAACCTCCAACCTGCTGCACAAATGCCTTATTGCCTTTCAAATCCAAACTATCACCAGCTTAAAGAGGGAGGAGGTCCTGTTCCGCTCTCCACACCCGCTGAGATAGTGCTGGTCCCTGGCTTTCATGTGGGCTAAGCAGCCTTGTACCCAGAATATAGGGGCCCCCAAGCCAGTTTTGTAGTCAGCAGTGGGTTGTGTTTACTCCCCACCATTTGCAGCCATGGATTTCAATTCAAAGTTGGTGTTGCAAAAGATATTGTCCCATGGCACCAGTGTACCACTCCTGCCCTTTAGAGCCCTCAGAGCTCCTTGTCCCCACTGCATGGTAGGGTAGGGTTAAGCAGAAGGATGAGAGGGAGGGAGTTAACCCCGTTCTTAGACCTCTGCTTTGTGCACTATCCTCTCTAGGGGATCTCCCCCCAGCCTCTTCCATCCTGTGACCATGTTCTTGCATGAGCAAAGAAGGAAACCTAGCAGCTCAAGTGCCCAGAAGCAGGTGGAAGAAAACGAAATTCAATTACAGTTCATCACCCAAACCCAGGCATCAGAAAATGACCCTGCCCCAGACCGGCAGCTCTTCATGGTCCAGCAAGCCCTGACTTTTAGGATTTGTCCTGGAACCCAACCACTGCCTGACTTGCCAACTCCATCTCCTTCAGGATGCGGCACCAAGCTGCTCCCGACCACTGCCTGTGTGTGCTCTGGAGTGACTGCTGCTAGGGATCAGGCTGCAATTTGCCTGGAAATGATCCAGCCAAAAGTGCAATACTATACTAAAAATAGACTACTGCTATAAATGCTGCTGTCTGGGGAAAAAAAGGAGTGCTCTAAATGTGGCTTCATCCGAAGCTGCACTCGTCTGACTCTGTGAGGCTGGCTGGCTGAGGCTCAGCCGCTTCTAGCATTCTCCTGTGTATGTTGCTGTAAATCAGGGTGTAGAATTTAAGGCAATGCTTTCCTTGCTCCAGAGATGTACGGCCCTGAGATATATTATTTGAAAATGTAATTATGCTGAATTACTGGGAAAAGGGGAGAGAGAGCAAGGCTCCCTTAGCCCCAGCAACATTTGACTCTTCAGCTACTCATTTCCATCTTCTGAAGTTACTTCTGAACTCAAAGCCAGCCCCATCAGCCCATAGGCTGTTTTCTGATGTGTATCTCAAGTCAACTTCTGCAAGACTTCTTGTGACTGTTGCTTACCTGGAACAGGTAACACCAGTTTACATATAATGCACACAACAACTAATTGTGAAAGGATTAAAGAGTCCTTACTATAGTCTGTATGCTGTTAAGAAGGGCACTAAGGGATGGGGGGGAATGAAAGTTGGCTTTGCTTAAATTTATTGAAAGACATGAACCATGTTTTCTTTGTATTATTTGAATTCCCAATAAAACTTTTTTAAAAAGTGAATGGAGTTTGCCTATGATGGAAACGGACAAGTTGCATCTTTGCTCGCAGTGCGAGATGGGCCTGGGCCAGTCCCTGAACCTATTCTAGGAGCCGCTAAATTAAAGAGTTACCTCAGTTCTATTTCCTGCAGGAGCTAATGGATTTAACACAGCTCCAGATAGCTACTGAGCTGGATGTCAATTGGGCATCACAGGACCAGAGCGTCACAAGACTTGGTGAGGCAGCCGCTGCAGTGGGAGAAGACAGAGGGGTGGCTCTAGCCGCTCCGAGTCCCGGCAAAACTGCCTGCCGGTTCCACAGCCCTTCTCTCTCCCTGCTGCTTGCCAACACCCTCTTGCACCCAGGATTGCAGCCTTCTTTCCCGATGACTCGGCCACCAGCTCCATGCACTGGGCTGCTGCTACAGGTCTTTTAATGAGTGCAACTGCAGAGTTTTACCTGGCAGCTCTCAGCTGACATTGAGGACTATTACACATGTTCACAACCACTCTTTAGTTCAGGCAGATGCAGATGTTGGGAGGTCTGGGCTGCAATCCTAACAGCCTTACCCAGGAGAGAGAAAATTTCAGATAAAACCTTGGTCACTTATCACTTGGTCCTAGTCAGGTTCCATGGCAGTGGGACAGGAGGGGCATTTTCTGGTTCACCTCATGCAGCAAAAATGTCTCAAGCAGCCCTGGTGCTTTTGGTCTGGTTTTGCCACAAAGTGCCTTGGCTACCTGGATGGATGATATCTGCTGGCAGTACAGGAGAAAGGAAATTTCTTGATTTACCTGGACCTCAGGAGCTTTCAATGAGTTTCTTTCTGGATGTGATGTCCAGCAGTGGTGGACCTTGTGGTCAAATTTCAGCAGCATCTTGTGCGATGCCAAAATTCAGCACCTCCCCCCCTTCCATTCACCATCATATTTGTGGCACCCCCTGTGCTTCCAATCACGCTCCCCTAAACATGTCCATGTCCAGACTAGGAGCTGAAAGCGCCATAAGGAAGTGGTTCTGTTCATTCTTGGCTAGCTGATACTTGGAGAGGGTGCTGGGAGACTACAGCCTGCCCCCCCCCACCCATGGTATGAGCTCCTGTGGGGTCTCTCCACTTTAGCACCCACCCAAAACTACTTGAGTCATCTTAGAATCTGGAATAATGTATCAGTACAATGCTGATGACACACAGTTCCATTTCTTATTTTCATCAGATTCAGGAGAGGTTGTGGAAATGAACAACAACAACAACAAATTTCTACCCTGCCCATCTGGGCGGCTTCCAGCAAATGATTAGAAATACATCAAGACATCAGTCATTTAAAACTTCCCTAAACAGGGCTGCCTTCAGTTGTCTTCTAAATGTCACATAGTTGTTTATTTCTTTGACATTTGATGGGAAGGCGTTCCACGGGGCAAGCGCCACTACTGAGAAGGCCCTCTGCCTGGCTCCCTGTAACTTCGCTTCTCGCAGTGAGGGAGCTGCCAGAAGGCCCTTGGAGCTGGACCTCAGTGTCCAGGCAGAACGAGTGGGGTGGAGATGCTCCTTCAGGTATACTGGGCCGAGGCCCTTTAGGGTTTGAAAGGTCAGCACCATCACTTTGAATTGTGCTCAGAAACGTAATGGGAGACAATGTAGGTCTCGGTGGCCACTCCCAGTCACCAGTCTAGCTGCCACATAATGGATTAGTTGTAGTTTCCAGGTCACCTTCAAAGGTAGCCCCACGTAGAGTGCATTGCAGTAATCCAAGCGGGAGATAACTAGAGCATGCACCATTCTGGCGAGACAGTCCGCTGGTACGGAGGGTCTCAGCCTGCGTATCAGATGGTGCTGGTAGACAGCTGCCCTGGATACAGAATTGACCTGCGCCTCCATGGACAGCTGTGAGTCCAAAATGACTCTCAGGCTGCGCACCTGCTCCTTCAGGGGCACAGTTACCCCATTCAGGACCAAGGAGTCTTCCACACCTGACCACCCCATTCCCCCAAAACAGTACTTCTGTCTTGTCAGGATTCAACCTCAATCTGTTAGCCGCCATCCATCCTCCAACCGCCCCCAGACACTCACACAGGACCTTCACCGCCTTCACTGGTTCCAATTTGAAAGAGAGGTAGAGTTGGGTATCATCCCCAATCCCACTGATGATCTCTCCCAGCAGCTGCATGTAGATGTTGAAAAGCATGGGGGAGAGGACAGAACTCTGAGGCACCCAAGTGAGAGCCCAGGGGTCCGAACACTCATCCCCCACACCACTTTCTGGACATGGCCCAGGAGGGAGGAGCGGAACCACTGTATAACAGTGCCCCCAGCTTCTCTAGACAGTCTAGAAGGGTGTCATGGTTGATGGTATCAAAGGCCGCTGAGAGATCCAGCAGAACTAGGAAACAGCTTTCACCTTTGTCCCCAGCCCACCGGAGATCATCGACCAGAATGACCAAGGCAATTTCAGCCCCATGGCGAGACTGGAAGGGATCCAAATGGTCTGCATCCTTCAGACATGCCTGGAGTTGTTCAGCAACCACCAGCTCAATCACCTTACACAAGTATGGAAGATTGTGAGACCGGGCAATAGTTGGCCATATTGGCCAGGTCTAAAGATGTTGAAGAATTTAAGGTTTAATGACCGCCTCTTTCAGCAGGTCTGGGAAGGCTCCCTCACAGAGGGAAGCATTCACCACCCCGCAGAGCCCACTGCCCAGCCCTTCCCAGCTCACTTTTACTACCCAGGATGGGCAAGGGTCAAGGAGATCAGGTGGTTGGTTTCACTCGTCCAAGCAGCCTGTCCACATCCTCGGAGGTAACAGATTGGAATTGATCCCATGCAACTCAACTAGACAGGACTCTTAGCAGTCTCCCGCCCCTGCCCTGCTCCCACGGTGGAGTCCACCTCTTTCCGAATCTAATAGACTTTATCTGCAAAAAACTTTGCAAAATCGTTGCAGGAGATCTTGGGGTCTTTACCAGGCCCCGATGTCAAAGGTGATTCTGTTAAATTGCGAACCACCTGAAAGAGTCTCCTACTGCTATTTTCTGCAGATGCCATAGAGGCGGTGAAGAAAGTCCTCTTCGCCATCGCTATCACCACTTGGTAGGCTCGACGTTGAGCTCTAATCCATGTCTGATCTGATTCAAATGAGTTTTCCGCCACCGGCGCTCTAGCCGTCCCAAAAATTGTTTCATTGCCCTCAGCTCCTAGGAAAACCATGGGGCTGTCCAGGCTTCATGCAATCAGAGAGTGCGCTTCGGAGCCAGACAGTCAATAGCACTGGTTCAGCAGGCCACCAGGTAATCAGTTGAAAGGCCATTAAAATGGGATAAAGCATCCACTACCACTCTCTGGAAACCATTTCAATCAATTAAGTGGCGGGGGCAGACCATCCAAATTGGTCCCACCTCCCTGCAGAGGGGAAGGGTCGTGGAGAAGTCCAGTTGCACCTGGAAGTGATCTGACCATGGCACTTCTTTTGTTTCACTTTTACTTAATGTCAGATCACCCTTGTTACTAGAGGTGAACACCAGGTCTAAGGCATGTCCGCGACTATGAGTTGGACCAAACTCATTCAGGGACAGCCCCATGGAGGCCATGCTTTCCACAAAGTCCCAAGCAGCCCCTTGTAAGGTTGTGTTGGCATGGATTTTAAAATCCCCCAGGACAGGGGTCGGCAACCCGCGGCTCATGTGGCTCTTTTACACCGGGGCGGATACTAGCGAGGGGAGGAGGCGCATTGTGCGCCCTGACACTCCCCACTGTGACGGGCGCTGTACTGGTTGTGACGTCGCATGGGGGCGGTGCGTGCGTTGGTCACGCACCGTCCTGACGTCACCTTCCCGCCCACCCGCTACATTGTAAGGGGCATGTATGCTGGTCACTGCATTGAAAGGGGGCATGTACGCTGGTCACTGTTTTGAAGGGGAGTGAAGAACACACACACACAAAAAGGTAACTTGTTAATTTAACGTTTATTTCTATGAGTAGGAGTAATTCTGAGGGGTCAAAAAAGAAATAATTTTAAAAAGTGACAAAAAAGTTATTTTTATAATGACGAGTTTTGCGGCTCCCAGTTGTTTTTTCTTCGGAAATGGGTCCAAGTGGCTCTTTTTGTCTTAAAGGTTGCAGAACCTTGCCCTAGGACAACCAAACTAGGTGTCTCCAGGAGAACATCTGCCACGACCAGAAGCAGCTCGGGCAGGGAATCCTTGGTGCAGTGGGGAGGTTGGTACTGTCAGGAGCTCGTCCTACACTCAAGTAGGACCCTGGCAGAGACACATGCCCAACTGGCAAGTTCTCACCCTCCTGGTCTTTCGTTCGGGAGTGTGAAAAGCTTTCTTCTGCCCGAACATCACAGCGACCGATGCCAACAGACATCGGCACACTTAGGGATCCGCAGAGTGTTCGCAGTTTGTGTAACAGAGCTCAGCAACTCAGGATTTTGGCTAATCTACTTTATTTGCATATAAACACATACAGAGCACTACAACATGGCTCCCTCTCTCTCTAGCATCAGACAGCAAAGAGAAAAAGGACAAAGGACAATAGTCCCACTTCACAGAACACAGTGACACAAATATCCTGTCTCCATCACTTTCTACTCTGTGGAGTCAAAACATACACCGTCATGTGAAACAACAATCCCATGACTGCAATCATGGAACAGTTACACTAACAGGTATACCAAAAGGAATCCTGCCCAAATTCCTGAACATGCACTCAGAGAACTGGGTCTTCCCAATATGATGCCCGGTGTAAACCAGTGACTTCTTAAAAATCACTGCAACCCCCCCCCCTGCCCATATGACCTGTGTTGCTGTGTGTACAAGAAACCTGGTGGACAAGCAGCGGCAAGGACAGGCCCATCTGCTTCATCCAACCAAGTCTCTGTCACACATGCCAGGTCAAGTCCTCCATCCACGATCAAGTCATGGATGGCAGTGGTTTTATGAGTCATGGACCTGGCATTGCACAGCAGCACCTTCAGGTCATGTGGGTTGATCCGTCCGGTCAAGACCAGACCCGGAGGCAGGGATAGTCCTCAAACAACGACTAAACCCGCCTCCTCGGTAATGACATGGTCTGGTCTTAGATAACTCCTCCTCCTACCCTTGATCACTGAGATCAGGTGTCCCAGTGCATTCCCCCCCCCCCCCGTGGAACCTGCCCCAGACATTCTGTTGGCTGGGGCCCACTCCCCAGCAGGCCTGACCAGCAGCCACAGCCCTTGTGAAGCCTGTCAGGCCCCGCCCAAAGCCAGGTAGAAAGAGGCAAGGCAGGACCCTTCTGAGGCAGTGTCTAGGGTGGATAATGGACTTGCTGAGGGTCCAGAAGCTAAAACTCAACCCAGGTACAGCAGAGGCATTATTGGCAAGTAGTAAGCAGTGCCAATCTGTTTTGGGTGGAGTTGTGATACCTCTAAAGGAGCAAATTTTGAGCCACATCCTTGGAGGGGTAATTTTAGCCTTGGGAGCCACTTACACTGATGCACATAAATGGGTTTGCTGGGGCATGGGGCTGCATACACACAGCTGGACAGCCAACGTCTCCAGATCTCAGGGGCTCCCCACAATCCCTATAAAGGCCATAAATCTACGAAGCCATGACTTTGCTTGCTTCTAGTCACTTTTCCACCACAGGAGCAAACATGAGACATTGCCCCCCCTCCATGTCCAAGCTAATAAGAACCACAACAAGAGACTCAGCACCAAGCCTGTTTTCCATTTAATAACGTGCATAAATTTTTATTAAAGTTACATTTCAATGAAAAAAAATCTTCAGGTTCTGTACACAATAAATTAAAACTGGACTATGCCCTTGATGGGAAAGGGGTCAATGTAGATTCTGGGATGACCCTCCAAAGTCTCTCTGACGACACTTTTTCATGGTAAAGGGAAAACTGGTTCCTCTTACCCCATACAAGCTGCCATCAACAGGAACACTTGGAAGAGCACCACACACCCATTCTATATTGCAAGTATCTGTAATACATTAAAAGGAACAGTATCCTGTGCAGGTGCTCCCTGTGGCTCCCCATGCTCAGCCAGGACCTCCTGCTGTGAGGAGGAAAAGGATCAGGCTGAATATTAAACTCCATTATCTCTCCCCACCCCCCTTATTTGGAGATGCTGACATCATCTGCCTCTCACCACCCAACAGGGCAGGGTATCTGCAAGCTATAAAAGGAGCTGTCTCTCCTCAAATCCTTCTTGATGCAAAACAACTTACTTAACTGCTTAAGCAAGACACAGATGGGACCTGTGAAGGCAGTTCAAATAGGCTGGGATGGAGGTGTATGGACCACTCAGCCCTTTCCTCTATCCAGGCTGACGCTGAAGGACATGTTTTTCTCTGGTCAGACCTCACCTGGAGTACTGTGTCCAGTTCTGGGCACCACAGTTCAAGAAGGACACTGACAAACTGGAACGTGTCCAGAGGAGGGCAACCAAAATGGTCATAGGCCTGGAAACGATGCCTTATGGGGAACGGCTAAGGGAGCTGGGCATGTTTAGCCTGGAGAAGAGGAGGTTAAGGGGTGATATGATAGCCATGTTCAAATATATAAAAGGATGTCACATAGAGGAGGGAGAAAGGTTGTTTTCTGCTGCTCCAGAGAAGCGGACACGGAGCAATGGTTCCAAACTACAAGAAAGAAGATTCCACCTAAACATTAGGAAGAACTTCCTGACAGTAAGAGCTGTCTGACAGTGGAATTTGCTACCAAGGAGTGTAGTGAAGTCTCCTTCTTTGGAGGTCTTTAAGCAGAGGCTTGACAACCATATGTCAGGAGTGCTCTGATGGTGTTTCCTGCTTGGCAGGGGGTTGGACTTGATGGCCCTTGTGGTCTCTTCCAACTCTATGATTCTATGATTCTCAGCTCCTCTCTGCCAGGCAACCTGCCAGTATGGAAACCATGCAAGAGCCATACAGAGACCCTTTTCTATTTATGCCCCCCCCCAAGCCTCTGCCACTTTAGCCCTGCCCCTTCCCTGGCTGCTGCCAGCACCAGCCCACTTCTTAGTTCACCTCAGCTCTTCTATTCTCTTCCTGCATTTCTGCACTTCTCTCCACATGACAATCTGAGCCGACAGCATGGTCCAAGTGACTACTAACTTAACGCTGCTTGCGTATATGTGCCTAGAACAACAGCACTGGGAAAGAATATCTCTTAAAGCATCTAATTCACTCATTTCCCCACCCCCAAATATCCACTGTTTTGAAGGCTAGAAAATGTTTAAGACAACAGTAAGTCAAAACTGTGATTCTCAAGATCCTAAGAGATGTGCTAGCCGCCAGAGAAATGTCAGGTATCTCAGGACTTTTTTCCATGCCCATATAAAATTCACTCTTAAAACACACACAAATATATGTCAAAATGACCGCTAAGCCAATGTGTTAGGGAAAGGGAGTTGGCCAACTACAGGTCACACCAAGTTCCATTGTAAGATTTGATGGTCTTCCCAAAACAGGTGTAGTGTGAAGGCAGTAGCCAGGCTCTCCCCAGCAGCTGAGGGCTAGAAATAGGCAGGAAAAGCCAATTCCAATGAATGTAAATATTAAATAACTATTACCCAAGGCATCTTAAAACAGCCTCAACATTCAGATGCAATATGCCTTTGATTCTGGGGATAAAGAAGAGAGGAAAGTCTTCATAAACCTGCTCTCTTTATTAGCTTCCAGCTGGCTGGGCAAAATGGACCTTTGGTGTGAGACTGCAAGGCAGCTCCACATTTCCAGTGTCAATTACCTTCCACACCTAGCATTGCAGCTACTTCCTACTGCACAGTTATTTGTTTGTATATGTCTGCAGACCACAGCCGATTCTTTTCTTGGATAATAAAAACATTCTGATGAGGAGTGACTCAAGGGCCCTTCACAGGAGTGTCCAACACTGAAAATACTGCTCCAGAACAGTGTGATTCCACAGGAAAGGACAAGCACCTTATGGTTTAAGATGGCACCACACTGAAGCAACTCTGCAATTTTGGATGTGGCTATGAAAGGCCTGCAGCGGTAGGTGTTAAGCATGTAAGAACTGCCCTGCCCCATTAGACCAGAGGTCTGTGTAGTCCAACACACTTCTTCCGACCATGGTCAAAAAGATGCTGTCAGGAAATGGACAGGCAGCACTTGATGGCAACGGAGATTCAGTAACTTACTCCTTGCAAGTGTGGAGGTTCTATCTAGTCATCATGATTTGTAACCATGTGCTAGCTAGACCTATCCTCTGGTCCCCCCATTGTAGCATCCCTTGGCAAAGGCCCTATGTTAACCAACAATGACTGGAACATAAAGAGAGCAGGAAATATATAATTCTCCCAGGGCCAGGTAAAATAAGGAGCAGCCGATCTCTACCTATACACTGTTCTACTCCTAGAAAACGCTTGGGGGATTACAAAAGGCTGTCCAGGATAGGTTAGCAAGAAAGGAAGGCTCAGTGCTTCTTCACATTCCCCAGGAGGAAGCCATTTCACCCCCATGGTTGATAAGTCTAAAGAAGATAATGCAGCCCCCAAATTTGGTAATATCCTTATGCTACAAAGAGGTGCAACTTGTATGTCACAAACAGCCATCAAGGAAGAAAGCTCTTGATCAGCCTGCAAAGCCAATAGAGACTGATCTCATGCAGAGCAGTAGCCTCTGATGAAGAGCCCAGAAGCCGACTGCCCGCTCTTGTGTCTGCTTCTATTCCGATGTGCGCAGACAAAGCAGCGGTCTGTGCTCCCATGGAGACAAGGACAGACCCAACTCAGATGGGCTTGTAGAGGAGAGTAGTGACGTATTTCTTCTTGTAGCGATGAGTGGCACTGAGCACCATGACACCATCCTGGGAGGGAAGGAGAGAGGAGGATTTAAAGGGTTCTAGAATACCATGGCATGGTGCTCTCCACTACATGTTTTGGACTGCAAATCCTATCAGCTCCAGCCGATATGGACAATTGTCAAAGATGATGGGAACTGTAGTCCCAAACATCTGGAGAGCACCAGGTATTGGCTACCCCTCACTAACTGCTTACAGAGGGCTGGTGAGGGAAGTTCTGAGCAGGGGTTAAGAGAATGAAGATATTAGAGCAGAAGGTTTGTGCTTAGAGGGTTTTTACACACTTTCACCCTTCCTCTTTCCCCATCCTTAATTTTCTTCCAAAGTAAAATACTTGCAGACTCAAAGTGTAAAATGGGCTGCTCCCATCCTCACTGAGAAGAGCTGGAAGAAAGTGGGATATTTGAGAAGAGACACTTGGAGCAGAACAGCAGTCAAGATATAGGCAGCCTCAGACATAAGAAGTGCTTTCCATTTCAGGTAAAGGTAAAGGACCCCTAGACGGTCAAGTCCAGTCGAAGGTGACTATGGGGTGTGGCACTCATCTCCCTTTTCAAGCCGAGGGAGCTTGTCCAGACAGCTTTCAGGGTCAAGTGGCCAGCATGATTAAACTGCTTCTGGTACAACGGAACACTGTGACAGAAAACAGCGCACAGAAACGCCATTTACCTTCCCGCCGCAGTGGTACCTATTTATCTACTTGAACTGGTGTGCTTTTGAACTGCTAGGTTGGCAGAAACTGGGACAGAGCAACAGGAGCTCACCCCATCACACAGATTCAAACCATCAACCTTCCGATTGGCAGGCCTAAGAGGCTCAGTGGTTTAGTCTCTCATTTCAGCTTCTCCCCAAGAATGCTTTTTTTTTGTGAACAGCTCCCTCAATCACAGCTATCTTACCCCGAATTCTAAACTGTTAAAACCCACAACTGGGCAAGGAGGTAAAGCAATTAGCAAGATGGTGCCATGCATGGCAGGAATGAGAGAGAAGAGAGAGAACACTCAGTACATTGCCCTCAAGCTCTGAGGAGGAGGAGCAAGAAGAGGAAGAAGCACTGCAGGCTGGCTGGTCCTGGCCTTACCTTAATTGACAGGGCATAGAGATGGTTCAGCATCACATGGTTTGGCTCAGGCAAGAGGGCTGGGTCACACTAAAACAGAAGGAAATGTCACTTTTCACCTATGCAGCCATTTCTAATTCTGTCACTGGGTGCTTACATGTACCTTAAATTTTAGCCGCATGAGGCCAATCAATGTGGGCACACCCCATAGCAGGTAGGTGTGACCTGTCCTGCTCCAGACACTTTGGGAACCACAGCTCACTTTAGAGTAAGGCTGCACCTCCCACAATGGAGCCCTCTATAAAGGTCTTGCTGTATACTGCCTTCGGATTGGTACTCACCGAAATGTTAGTATCCTTGTTAAGGATGACTTGGAGGAGGTGGGGAGGAAGAATGGGCGGGGACTTGAAACGCTCCTCAGGTCGATAAACATACATTTCTTGGCCATATATTCCAGGAGGGGAGCCAGAAAGGTCTATTAAAAATAAAGATAGTATGAGAAAGGAAACCAGGAAACACCATCATTTTGGATGTTGACACCAACAGCACAAGAAAGTCACCTCGACAGGAAGTCTCTGAACTTTCTAGGGAGTCCACCTTTAAAGCATCAAACACTTCGAAGTCAGACTTCCTGACATGAATCAGATTGTTAATTGTCCCCATCTGACTGGTGACCACTGGCTGAAAAACAAGACAGAGGTACATGCCACAGCCGCAGGTCAAATCCCCACCCTTCCCAACATATATATGCAGAGAACAAAGTCACATCCCAGATGAAGCAAGGAGAACTGTGCAGAGGAGGTTAAACACAGCTACAAAACAGGAAGATTTAAAAATCCTCAGTAGTGGTAGATGTAGCATATAAACAATGCAGAACACAAGGTCTCACTATTCAATTTAAACCTATGAACTACATCGAAAAGCCAGTCAGAATATGTACTAGGGGAGCAGTACATAAATTCACAAGCACAGTTAAGTGCCAGGGATTCTACCCTGAAAAAAGAAAAAGAGAAGAAATCATAGCAGTCAAAACAATCCAGCAAAACTGGAAGGAAAGCCAGGGGCCTTGTCATTGGCAATTTTAGCCAGAAGGTCCTGCTTGCCTCTTCTAACTATCAGAAGCTACAGAGTGCACTGATAGTTAACCCAGGGAAGTAGCCTGCAGCATGTGACTAAGAACTAAGAGAACTAAGCTGACAGGGCAGGCAACAAGGTCAAGCCCAGCCCACCTGAAAATGTACAGGGGGGGGGGGGCGTGCAGAAGGACCTCTCAGCAATATGGCACAGACACATGGAAGAAAAGGAGTTACCTCGGAGGGATCATGAACCCACTGGCCATCCACAAAGAACTTGTACTGGTGCTCCCCTTCAGGAAGGTCCAGAATAGCGACAAAGTCATTGTGGCTAAAAGGAGAGGGAGCAATCATTCACAGTGAGAGGCAACAGCTTAGAGCCTCATCCATCCACTCACAGCACCATCTGCCCACTCATGTATCAACTATGGTTCTATCCTGCCCCATAACCATAAAGCTCCAGGTGGCATACATAATCTTTTAAAAAACACAACAGAAATAAAAATAGTCTATATAAAACACATTACACATTACTTTCAAAAATGGGGAAATAAAATCTATTAGAAGCCCCCAAAAGCTTGCAAAAAAACCAAACGGACAACTTAGAAAACTAATCAAACTACTCAAAGTATAAGTGAGCTACATTGTGCCAGAATTTACAGGGAGCCCTGAAAAGAACAGCAAAGTACTAAAGCTGCAATTGTCATGTACTGTCAAATGCCACAGCAATACTGGCATGAGACTGGGTTACCTGGAAGAACACAGAGCCACTACACAGAGCTCCCTGAATCTTAAGATCCCCTTTGGGGGCCCAATTACGGTATGTATCCTACTGTCAAGTGAAAAGAGGAGATGGCCACAAAGGAGATGGCCTACTCAAATGATGGAGCCCGTTAGGGAACAGCCTTTCCAAAGCTCACATGGTGCCTTCTTTATAGTTTTTCAGTGCCACATTAAAACTTTTTAATCACATTTAAACTCCTATTTCAAAGCAACCCCATGGTCTTTACTGTTTTAATGCTGCTTTAGAGAAACCTTATGTCCTTATTCTTTCAGGGTGGTTTTTAAGGTGAGCGGTTGGCACAGTGGTTCATCCCTCTGCACGCTTTACCCATCAAGTTCAAGGGACCTCCAATGTATGCCAGCTTTCTCTCGAGTCTTGTTCTCTGTACAATATTGTATGAAATAGACCAGTAAAATTTCCAAATTACTGTAAGGTCTGGAATTTATTAGAAATCCCTTGCCTTCCCTTTTAGGTACTGGTGGGGAGGGAGGCTTAAATGAGAACAGCCGGTCCTGCCATTATCTTTGTGCTCTTACAACCTGTGACAGCTGGGGAAGCGTCTCAGTTGCAGTAAATAGATCCAAGTAAAAGAAGTTAAAGTTAAGCACCTGTGAGGAAAGGTTAGTTCCACCCACTAATTTTTAATTAATCATCACCTGAAGCTGAAACAGAAGCACAGCACAGGGTGTTGCATGCCAGAACCTAAATCTCACAAGGGTAATCCTTTAGCTGTAGCTTTCAGTTCAGGAGCTGAATGCCCATGAGAGGAAACCTTCTAGAAAGCAAAGAGTTCTAGCTGGCAGCTCTACTCTAGCAGGGAAGCCTAGAGTGGTTGTAGGAAACCTCGATCAGACACACAGATTGCACTCAAGTTTGGAAAGGACTAAAGTTGTACGTTTTACCAAGCCCACAATGCCTAGAATTTGCTGCCAAGGAGTGTGGTGGAGTCTCCTTCTTTGGAGGTCTTTAAGCAGAGGCTTGACAACCATATGTCAGGAGTGCTCTGATGGTGTTTCCTGCTTGGCAGGGGGTTGGACTCGATGGCCCTTGTGGTCTCTTCCAACTCTATGATTCTATGATAGATCAGGCGTCCCCAAACTAAGGTCCACGGGCCGCAGACCCCAGACCCCTTCTCCCAATCGCAGCCTCCTCACGCACCACCCAGGCATCTCCCCGCCCACCTCCCCACCCCAGAGGCTGGCGGTGCATAGTCGGCAGCCACTCCTGCCTGCCTGAGCCGCCGCCCACTGTGGGGCGCAGAGGCCGAGAGGGCAGCCTTGAGGGGGGAACAGTGTCTCTACCAGGGTCTGAGGTGCCTGAGAAGCTTCCGGCATGGACGAAGCGAGCAGGGACTGGCCCGCATGAGGGCCTTGCTGGCGATGTTTTTCCTGTTTTTTGTGAACTACAAATAAAAAATGTGCATAGGAATTCATTCATATTTTTTTCAAATTATAGTCCGGCCCCCAACAGTGTCTGAGGGAAAGTGAACCGGCCCCGTTTTAAAAGTTTGGGAACCCCTGGCCTAGATAGTGGACGAATCTGCTCCTAAACAAAATATAGACTTCATCTTCAGTTCAAGCTCAGTCTATGCCCTGTTTAGGTTAAAAGCAGAATTCATAAGCTAAAGAGGTGGTGTAGATCTCAGTTCCATTTTTTAAAAACCAGCTTTTTCAGTTTTCGAAAAAGGGCATGTTGAAGTAGGCTTAAAGTGAGAGAGAGCCCCCGTGTTCCTGGGGAGGCTACATCTGACTACATCTTCTCCTCAATCATTGTTTCCTTTACAAAATCAAGATGGTACTGCCCTACCCTGCCAGGATTAATGATACGTTTTATGTGAAGCATTTCGAACCTTTGCAATATGCCATGTACGACACGGGGCCATCACACACCAAAGTCAGGCCTTCAGAGCATCCATCGCAGCAGAGCACAATGCTTTGCACCGGCTGAGCCATCAAGCCCTAACAATCCCATGATGCGCATGGATGGATGTCAGCAGCCCCCGACAGCCTTTCATTCCCAGACCCCCATTGCTCTTCTGGCGGTGTTTGCTCTGTGTAACAACCTCTGCTCCCCGACACACAGGCAGAGCAGCATTTCAGCCAAGGCACCTTTTAATGAGCGGGATCTTGGCACTCCAATTGTTGAAGGATCCAGAGATGAAGACTTCCTTCCCTCCCTCCGTCCATCGTATGACGGTGGGACGAGCCTGCTGGGCTGGCTTGATGGACTCGTCCAAGTCATGGTGCCAAGACACAAAACCTTTATCCCCGGGAAGCTGCAGGAGGAAAACAAGAGCTGCATCTTTCCCCCTGGTTCTCCCCCAGGGCCAAGGGCGCTCCGAAGCCCGACCCCTCCAGCCCCCGGGAGGCGGCCCTTTGGATTCAGCTGGGGGGGCGCTATGGCGGGGTCCCCCGTGAGGCCTCCCTCGGAGCAGCTGGAACCCCCCCCCCCGCTCCACACGCTCCCCAGCCGGGTCTCTAGTCGGGGGGGGGCAGAAGGCAAGACGCCTCCTCGCCCCCCCCCCCGCCGCGGGTCCTCGAGGGCTACCTTGGCGTCGGGGCCGCTGAAGAGGGCGGGGTCGTCGCTGCTGCCCACCATGATCTTGTGGGGAGGGGGCTCCTTGGCCGGCGGAGCCACCCCGGAGCCCTCCGAGCGGGGCGCCTTGCTCCCCGGACGCTCTCCGGACCCGCGCTCGCTCGCCGTGTTGCCCATGGCCGGGGGGCGAAGGGGGTCCCGCGGGCAGGAGGAGGAGGAGGCGGCCGCTGCTGCGCCGCCCTTCGCCCAGGGCCTCCGCCCCTGGCGCCCTCTCCCCGGCCCGGCGGGCCCCCGTCAAAATGGCGGCGCCCAAGGAGCGCATGCGCCCCGCGCCGAGGGAGCCTCTGGCGGGCCGCTTTCTCCTCCCGAGGAGGCCCGCCTCGCCTTCCGCGCGCACCCCGGCGGGCAGGAGGGCTGTGCCGCCCAGGATGGGCCTCTGGGACGGAGCCCGAGCGGGAGAGGCCCGCGGGGAGCAGGAAAGCTGCGCCAGCCGTAGGAAGCCCCTCAAGGCGCTGGTCCTCATTGCGCCGCTGCTTCTGGCGCCGGGAGAAAACGGGGGCGGGGTGGGGGGTGAGAAGAAGGAAGATTAAGGAGTTGAGGAGAGTGAGAAAGTCCGGAGGAGGTGTGAAGAAACTGGGCGGCCCCACTGCCAGCCCTCGCAAGAGAGAGCCGAGGCCCCGGCGAGGGACGGGGCTCCGGGAGGCGGCGAGAGGAGGAGCGGCCCCCGCCCTGCTCGAGCCGGAGAGGCGACTCGGCCGCCATCTCTGCCGCCGCCGCCGCCGCCGCTGCTCTTCCCGCGGGATGCAGAAAGGTCCCTGCTGGACGTTTCTGTTCCTTCGTGCGCCCGCATTCACCTGCCGCTTCCCTCCGTTCAGCCGCTTGCAGAACCCTTTGGGCTTTAAGCCACTCTTTCAATATGCACTGTTAACATTTATTGGTCAGCCAAAGACAGGTTATAGCCAAAAGGCAAATAAAAAGCAAACAGGTTTTAGCAAGCAAGCAAAGAACAGCACGATCAAACACATGTAATAAAACAAGTACAATAATATGTAAAACCGTATCTCGGGTTGCAAGGCCAGAGTCCTAGGCTTTCTTGAGTTGGGAGCCTTTTACCACAAACTTAGCAGGCTAAGCCAGGCTAGAAAACAGATGTTTAATTTAGTCAATGTCACTGAGGTTGGTGATCGGCTTTAATAATAATAATAAACATTTCTCCTTGGAATTTAATATTAATTGCTATATAACATAGAGTATATAATGTCCTCTCTTATCTGGCATCCACAGATGCAAAAGCTCTGTTCTCTAGGACTTTACTTCTAATGCTCATCCAGAAAGTTGGCTTTCATTGCCTGAAACCTAGAAATTCCCTACAAAAGAAGGGGGAAGTAACCACAGGGAAGTATTTCTCTAGACTGAACTGGGTTTTGATGTGGGCCCAGTCCTGCAAGTAATTCCTGCAGGTGCTCTTGGATGTTTCCTTGGCTAGACTGCATATTGGCTACTAAAGGAGCTGTGGGATCAAAACTAAATTTCCACAGCAATGGATTACTGCTGGCCACCCACGTATCTTTGGAGGGCACTCTGAGCTGATCTACACAGAGCTTGACCAGATCATTTACTATGTGGAAGGAAAACATAGTCCTCTGGATATAACACTGTTGGCTTTAATCCTGCTTCCGCTCGTACCTGGTGGAAGGCGCAGTAGGATTCGGATTAATTTACTCTGCACTGCCTGACTTTTTCATCTGGCTGTTTACAGCCACCCTAATTCAGAATGAAGTTCAATTGCCAGAAGATTTCCAAGTTACATATTGACTCTAGGTTGTCTTTTAGCAATCTTTTCATGCCCTGAATTATAAAGTTCAAAGGAAAATGTAGTTGTGCATTTTCCTGCATCAGCAGGATGTTTAACAAGATCGTCTTTGAGGTCCCTTCCTTCCAGCTTTATGATTCTGTGAAGCATTGATTCTGCTTCTGAAGGGCTGTAAACCTCTCCCGTTCACCCAGGGAGGCTTCACCCACACACCCACGTGGCGATGTATAGGCTTAGGGGAGAATCTTTGTATTTTGGAAACCACAAGTGTAAAGCGAAGTACTGGTTTTCCACAGTCTCTCTGTGCCTGAAAACTGCTATGAGAGAAGTAGTCCTCCTCCTTTTGCCATCCAAAGAACCCACCATACTTGTCAACTTGGTAGCAGAATTACGACTTGTAGGCTGCATTGGGACAGCACTTTATTCTGTTTCTCTGACATTCCCTTACCAGATAATGGTGTACTTGGATGCATATACTTCCACAGAGGCCTTCCGTGGGGTCCAAAGCACCCTCTCCTTGACTCCTCTCCTGCCCCTCCCTCTGCTGAAATAATGTTGCTGGACTAAAAGAAAAGAAAAGAAAAGAAGGCAAAGGATCCCTGGACGGTTAAGTCCAGTCAAAGGCGACTATGGGATTGCGGTGCTCATCTTGCTTCAGGCCGAGGGAGCTGGCATTTGTCCACAGACAGATTTCCAGGTCATGTGGCTAGCATGACTAAACCGCTTCTGCCTCAATGGGATACCTTGACGGAAACCAGAGCACATGGAAATGCTGTTTGCCTTCCCGCCGCAGCAGTACCTATTTATCTACTTGCACAGGTGTGATTTCGAACTGCTAGGTTGGCAGAAGCTGGGACAGAGCAATGGGAGCTCTGTCATGGGGATTTGAACCCCCGACCTTCCGATTGTCAAGTCCAAGAGGCTCAGTGGTTTAGACACAGCGCCACCTGCGTTGCTGGACTACAACAGCCTCAGCCCGTGGTCAGGGATGATGGTATTCCGTTGCATTCCTGCAAAAGTTGGAGGGCACCATGTTGGCTACCCTACCCTCAGAGGCTGTGTTGTGTGGAAAGAAATTATGGCTATCAGAGTGGGACTTTGTGAAGGTTGAAATACACAGCTGTTAGGTTTAGATACGCACAACCTCCATTTGTACTCTTGCTGGGCATTTTACCAAACTAGACAAATCCTGTGATCTTCCCTTATCTTTTGTTTTTAGTTTCCAGTGTCATGTGTTAATGACTTCTGGCTGCAGGACTGTAACCACAGTGCAGAAAGCGATCAGCTACTTTCTCTCCCTTTCTTTTTTCTCCCTTTTTAAGGATAAGGAATGTACAGACCTGTGCTTATTTCTGCAGCCACATAGACTTGAAGCTCAATCTGTGTTTACTTTTGTGTGTGTGTGAGTTTTGTTTGCTGATTTATGAATTCCTGCACAATTTGGTTTAAAAATAAATACACATCCAGTCCTGGACTCATGCCGCAGGTTTTATAATGTCTAACATTTCCTTACTTATTGTCTTTTAATTTACCAAATGAGCTTATTATGACTCAGTTTCAGCAGTACAATAAACAATACTACTACGCATTGGGTCGAGGCTTTTTGATAGTATTCTGTTAAAATACAATGGCTTTAAAAATCTGTTAAGGGTTATTTATACTCTGTATAGAGATAGCTCCGTGGAGTTTGGTTTTCTTCTCCCTTGAGTTTCAGTATGGAAACTTGACTGTGCAACTAGCTGAAAGTTTCCTGCCCTTGTTACTTAAACAGAGCACTTCCATCCATTGTTTTCTGTCCAGCTTCCTACCATTTCTGTAGTTAAGAAGGTTCAAATCAAAGACAGATTTATGGGTTATCTGTAGGTGGGGGTTATATGCTTGTGTTTGGTGTGGGGGGTGGAAGGCTTGACACAAATGTTACACAATGAGTCAAAGCGATGAGTTAAGTCCAGCATCTCTGCTTTTATGAGCCTTTTCACTTTCTTGACATTTCCTGGTTCGCCAATTCATTGCTGTAAAATATTTTCAATAACTGAAATGCTTTGCCTCCTCCTCTCCCCGGTTTGTTTTTATTGGGCTCTTGAGGGTAAATGGGTGTTGCGTTTCAGAGTCTCCAAAATCCTTCCATTTGCAGGAATGTGACATGGAATTACTTCCTGCACATATAATGATTCTTGGTTACAGGCAGTCCAGTGTAGTATGTCAAGAGGAGAAGTGAATGAAAGGGTTTTTGGGGGGAACGGGAACAGAGAGGCAAGTAAGGGGGAAAGCCCAATGTAGCTAAATATTGGAGGTTCAGGACAAAAGACACTTACTGATTTAGGCAACGATGACTTGCTACCACAGATAGCTAGTAGCATGCATGCCATTGCTCTCAGAAGAGTAGCCACTAGGAGACAGTGTGTCTAAAATATCTCACTGAAGTCTGGAAGGGATTGAGAGAAGATGGAACCAGAAGAAACAACGTAAGGAGAGCTGACAGCATGTGTGTGTCATCTGTTTTCAGAGAGTAAGCCTGTTAAAAGTAGATAAAGATGCATCCCCATCTTTGGCCTGCTGGCAAATGCCATTTCTCTCTCTCCCCCCCCCCCCCATCTGCCTCTTGGATGAAGCCACAGAGTTATGGAGCAGCATTGCAAATGGTTTTACTTCTGCGACCTATAGAGAAGCAATGAGTTGTCTTGACCCCGTGAATCCTCATCCCAGGTCCTGTCAACCTTGGACAGCAGGTTGGAACTGAGCAATACCAGGATGAGATAGTCTTATCCAGGGATTCAAGTCGTGTTATTATTGAAACATAAGTGTCAATGGATCTGAATATTGGTTAGCCATCTGGGCCAACTCGTGTCCCATAGGCCTCCTGTTCATTCCCTGGAGCTCAGATGAACTCGCTCACTTTTTTCTTTCTTTTTTCAGTTTAGGGAGTGACTCTTGCCCGAATTATCCCTTTACTGCATCTGTTATCTTTATCAATCTTCTTCCAGGTTCTAGCTGATTCTTTTCAAATTTACTATTCATTCCTGCAGAGCTGAGCTTTAAAACTTTTTGCCCTTAGGCTGGCAAGGCAGAGCTGTGCGAGATAGTATCTGAGCACATTTACAGAAAGTGCAGGGATATAATCCTGAGAAACAGTCAGCAGAAGCCTAGTGAACATAGGAATTACAGGTTTTCAAAATACAACAACAAATAAGAACAGAACCAAAGGCCCATCTAGTCCAGGATTCTGTTTCCTGCAGAGACCGACCAGATGCTTATGTGGAGCCTGCAAGCACTTTCAAAGTAATTTATGGACTCCACAACAGTGCAAAGTGATGAGTGCCCCAGTATGGAGCATTGTGCATCTTTCCCCCAAGACTTCTAATTACTTGCTACAGATGTTGCATCTTGGCCTGTATTGCATGTGCAGCACTCAGCAGAAGTGGCATCAATCAGGTTTCTTATTCGTTCCCTTATTTTGTGTGTGTGTGTGTGTGTGTTGTCAAACGTTTTAAATAAACAGCTAAACTGCAGTTGTTTTCTTTCTATCTAGGTTTGTACTGTACTGTGTATGTTGGCAAAGTGTTTCCTGTTTCAGCAGAAATGCCTTTAAAAATATAATGAAAGCCTTCTTTGGATGTGCTGTTTGATTGCTGCATTATGCGGGCTCCTCCACAGGAGGTTTGTTCTCCTTTTAAGCAGAAACTCCTTTTGTTTGAAAGGGACCTCTTTTCAAATTAATAGTGTTGTGCCTTGGTCCATAAGTTACCTTCTCCCAACTTTGCTTGCTTGGCACTTTGTAAGTAAGGGATGCTGTGTGTAAGAAGAAGCAACATTCTGAAACTCCTATAGGTCCAAAAAAAAATGTAATTTGTCATTATTTCCACAAAGAGGGCATAGGAGCAGCTGCTGATAAGATTAGACCATTTTAACCCTGGCCCATGTGTGTTCCTATCGATTATGGCCTGCTGTGGAGGCAAACATTATCAGAGGTATGGTTAGAAACGGAGATTACAAAAAGCTAATGTCTTCCTGAGACAGACTGCAGTTGAGTTGAGAGCCAGTGTGGTGCACTAGTTAGAGTGTAGTTACACCTGGGAGACCAGGGTTCAAATCCTCCCTAGCTCGCTGGGTCAGTCATTCTCGGCTTAATTTACCTCACAGGGTTGTTGTGAGGATAAAATGGGCAGGAAGGGGAAACATGTGTGCCACGTTGAGTTCCTTGGAGGAAAAGTGAGATATAAATGCATTCAATCAATCGATAGGGTGTGTGCTGGGAAGGACAGCCTAGTAGGTGGAAAGAGTTGGACAATTGCATAGTTCATGGCCACAGACCATTAAAGCAGCCTTCCCCAACTTGATGTTTTGGACTACAGCTCTGTTCAGCCCCAGCCGGCATGGCCAATAGCCAGGAAGGATGGAAGTTGTTGTGCAAAAGATCTGGAGGCTACCAGATTGGGGGAAGCCTGCATGATAAAAGCAAGCACATATAAAAGTTAAGCTCCCCTTAGCTTTCAAAATGGAGTTTCAGCAGATATTGTGTGGTACCTCGGGTTACAGCGTCCTTCAGGTTACAGACTCCGCTAACCCAGAAATAGTACCTCGGGTTAAGAACTTTGCTTCAGGATGAGAACAGAAATCGTGCAGCAGCGGGAGGTCCCATTAGCTAAAGTGATGCTTCAGGTTAAGAACAGTTTCAGGTTAAGAACGGACCTCTGGAACGAATTAAGTTCTTGATCCGAGGTACCACTGTAATAATAAAAAAAAAGGTTAGTGAGGTCTTGAACGGTGTTGATTCTGGTTGTATTAAAGACTTGGTGTTGAATCCACTCTAGTGAAAGTGGTGGGGGAACAATATTTCCTGCGGTTTCTTTTTCTCCTTATGACACCCACCCCACCTCCTGCCAGGAGAGAGATGGATCACTCTTGCCGGGGGTGTAAAGTGCTCTCTCGTTCACCCAGCCGGGTCATGACAAGCCACGAGTACATCCAACCCTGCCCATAGCCTCTGGGAGAAAGCATTACATATATGCACATATGTAAGGATATAAAGACAATGTTTTTGACAAGGCAGAACTGAGACAAAAAAGAGGGCCATGTTGCTCATATGCAATTGCATTAGTCAAGGGAGAGGCGCAGTATAAAACGACTTGTAATCCAGCATATCTTTCTAGACAATCATTGCCATTTAGTGTAGATTTATTTGTTTGTTTGCAGATGAGGGGTGGCTTATAGGCATGAAATGCCTCCAGTACCTTCCAGATCCCCAAAGACCCATGAATTGGGTAGATGGCAATTTGTAGCTTTTCAAAAAATAACACTACAAATATCCCTGGTGCTCCTGAAGCCTGCTGTTTCCTGTTTTGCTTTAGCAGCTGAAAGAAAGCTCTTGAGTCTTTCATGCGATGCACACAGTATGGCATTTCAAATGTTCTCTCCTCTGAAGTTCTGCTAATAAACATCTGTGGTTTCTTCCTGTGCTCGCTGGATCTCACTGGGGCAATCTTGGAGCTTTGGGGGAATCCTGTAGAAAATAGTTACCACGCTCTGGAGGTTGCAGCACATAGCCATGCAATTTGTTTGACTTGGTCACACTTTTCAGCTGACAGCCTTGAAGAGTTTGTTCTCTGTGGAAATAGAGCGCACTGCATACTGGCCTTTCTTAAGAGTTAGAATCAAGTCCGCTACGGTTACATGTTGACCTCAAGGTTGTAAAATCCCTCCTCTTCCCACATTGTAGTTGCTTTATTACAGCACAACACACGTTAAACATTAGTGGCCTGGTGATATGGGAAATCGGGGTGCTAAAATTAAATTCAATAATTTCCAGATGTTGGTATGAGAACTGCATGTTTTTATTAGAAGCACATAGCGACGGGAAGGGGGAGAAAACTTGTTTTCTTCAAAAAAAAAAAGTTTTTTAATAAGGCAGTTCTATGGGATTTTATTGCAAACAACAGTTGTGGCTTGACTAAGGCATTGTTAAGCAGCAGAGCGAGGTAGGGCTGGTTCCCTAGGTCTTTCTCATTCATTGAGCATGAATTGTGGCATAGTTGATTTGGATACAAAGGGTATAGAGCTAGAGGGAGCCTGCCACCCTGCATTTTTTTACAGAAGCAGCAGCATTGCAACTCTAAAAATTATATGCTGCTATTTGACTGCTATTTGACCAAGAGATGGGTTTGGCTAAGGGCAGCGGATTCACCAGGGCTTTTCTTTTAATACACTTGTCATGTTTTAAATTCTATAATTTAAAAACACCTGTATTAGGTATCCTCCTAATTGATTGATTAATTAGATGAATTAATTAAAATAAAACTGGCAAAGTGAAATTGATGATTGTTTTCTGTTTCTTCTATAGATTTTTTTTTAAAAAAACCTCTGCCCTTTGTCTAAAGTTTCCAGGGTGATTAGTGACATGTTTGTAGTGACATTCTTTCTTTAACCAGGCAGCTGAACTTCAAACATTTTTGAGGATAGCCAAAGGAAGCCATTTCCACCGCACTGAAATGGGTGGGTAAAAATCAAATGAAGTGCTAGTTATGATTTGCTGAAGCCATGAAGGCACATTGAGCTAAGTAAAAAGAAGGGTTTTCTATGAATGGTGAATATGTTTTGGAAGATGCCAGTGGTTGTGAATGGTTTAGAGTGGGCGGCGGGGGGGGGGGGGGGAGACCAGGATGTGGTGTTCAAATAAAACACTGGCACATTTTGCATAGTAGTTGGTTGATGGTTTGGCAATGGACAAGGAAGCTGATACAGCATGAAATGGTTTGTTTTGATGTTGAATGCGCTTTGCCAAGGGAAGATGACTCAGAGGCTATGGAACTAAATGGCACAGTGTTGTATCTTCATATTTATCTGATTATCACTTTTAGCCGGCTCCAAATCAATCGGAGAGTGAGTTATAAGGAAAAGTCACAATGCATGTGAAACAATACAAAGAACATGAACTTTGAATTTATTCTGCAATGAATCAAAATCAGGGCAGGTTTCTACACATGTTCCAACCAGCTTAACTAAACACCAGAGTGTTATTATAGTATTTTGATATTATGGTACACTGAAATGCTTAAATGTTTCTTTGATTCCCATGGATCTTCCTGCTACACTTGCCGTCCTCTCCTGTCACACCAGTGTGATGTGGCACACCCTTTGAGAACCACTCTCCTACCCACTACCAAAACGTGGGATGGGAGAGATAAGTCACTGACTGCTGTTGCCTTCCTCCTGAAACTCAGAAATGTTGCATCTTTCAACATGCCTACTTGAGTGAGGGCATCCTGGAAGCAGCATTGCAGAAAAAGCTGAACGCTCTAAGAGCAGAAGTCTTTAGGAAGTGATATGTGGAGTAGACCTCTCCAGATTATCTCCAGTGCTGCAGATGTGATGGGAAGCTCCTATGGGCAGAGGTGGTTCCTAAGATTCAACTATGGCTTACACACACACACTTGTATTCAGCTATACTGAATAAAATTCTAATTTACATTGATGTGTGCCTGGTAGGAGATCAAACCACAGTACTTCTTCAGCGACCTCTGGAATGAAAAACATACAAAATCTCTGGCTATCACTGCAGGCTTATGCATAGATTTGGAGACACGGGCCTGTTTTCCATAAATATTTGCCTTGCTTTAGCTTCCTGCAGATGTACTTTGTATGCAAACTCCTCCACACACGTCAGCTGTCCTGCTGTCTTGCTATACCGCAGCCATAATGCTCTATACACAGTGTGAAAGTGTGTGGTTCTGTAACGTGTTGTAGAGATTATTTGCAAGGATATACCCTGCGTTTTGGGTGAGAGGGCTGTTATCAGCTTAGGCAATTGCAATCAATTTATTTTTTAACAAAATTACAACCCACACTTTAAAAATATTGAGGGATAAAAAGGTAAGGTATAATTGAATTGACTGACAAACTTGAATAACATTTAATATACATATAATTGTATGTTTGGCACAAAAGCTGATTGGTCCACATGAATTAATTGAATTATAGTATTAAAATGTTTTGTGAAATTAGGTTTTATACTTGTGCTTAAGAAGAGCAATTGGACAATAGGGTTCCTTAAAAATGTTTTTAAAAGATTTGGGAATAACTGCAGTCCAGGAGAGTTTACAAGTGTCGGGGGGAGGAGGTTACCGTCTAAAATTCCATTGAAAGGTCTGTGCAAAATAGGGATTGAAGTATCTTTGAAACATTTATAAATTTCATTAGTGAAGCTATCAGATCCTCAGGATTTATTTGTTTTGAGGGATTTATGATCAGTTTCAGCCAATTCCTCTTTCTATTAAACAATGTTGTTCTTCAGCATTTAAAAATAAGCAAAAATTGCAGCCAAGAAAGCCACAAGGCCAACCAGCTTGATCCACAGGGGCACGAAGGTGTTGCTGCTTGAATTGTCAACAGGCCTTGTTCTCAAGGGTTTCAGGATCCGGTTGTGTTGCGTCAAGATGGCTTTCCTGGCTCCATCCCATTTCCCTGGTCCTTCGAGGCGGTACTGATAGGGTGTGCATGGCCCAAACAAAAGCTCCCAGGCCAGTTTGGGGTCAGAAAGAAACAGAGGCCATACACTGGGCTTGACCCCCACCAGACAAGCCAATTCATCCATGTACTCAATATAGTCCACTTGGATGGTATGGCGTTGGCTCTTCACATACCTGGCATGGAAGGGGGAAGAGACAAATATGGTTTACTGCCAAAGAAGGACAGAACTTTATGTATGCAACAACAGCAGCAAGAATACTCATCGTGAAGTATTGGAAGACACAAGATTTACCCACCCGGGAAGAATGGCAGATGAAGTTGATGGACTATATGGAACTGGCGGAAATGACTGGCAGAATCCGAGACCAGGGAGAAGAGTCGGTGGAAGAAGATTGGAAAAAATTTAAAGACTATTTACAGAAATATTGTAAAATTAATGAGTTTTAGAAAAATGGTGGAATGAAGTTATATGGCTTTGGCAGAAATGTTATAAGGAACTAGGTACAGATAGATTGTTAATGTATTAAAGGGGGAAAACAAGGTTAGAATATGTTAAGATAAATTACAGGACAGAAAACAGGAAGATGGAAAGGAATTGCTGAAACAGTTAATTGAAGCGGAATACAAAAAGGGAGGCGTGAGGAAGTCGATGAAACAAGTGAATGAAAGATAAGATTGAAAATATTGGATGTGTTTTTAATTGTTCTTGTTTTGATTTGTTAATTTAATGTTTTATGTAGTCTTTCTGTTTTTGTATTGTATTATATTGTTTTGTCTAATTTTTTTTCTTTCTTTTTGTAATATTTAAACTCTTAATAAATATTTTTTTTTAAAAAAAGAGACAAATATAGTTTACTTTGCTATTCATTCAATCAGTCACATTTATAACCCACCCTTCCTCCCCATGGGGAGCCCAGGGTGGCTCACAACAATAAAATTACATAAACCGATTCAAAACAATATTACAGGCAGCAGTTAAAACCAACAGTATAAAAAAGTGATAAAACTATCTGCCCCAAACTTGGATGAGGGAGTTTGATAGCCAGCATGCTGCTTCTGAGACTGTCCTAACCTGCATCCCAGCAGAAGTGGTTAGGGGGCTGGGAGTGGCACATTCCTCTTTCACCTCAGGTGCTCCTGGGCAAGACCAGGCGTAGGGCCTTTCCCCCAAATCACCAACTTCAGGATGGAAGCTGCTTGGCTCCCAAGTGATTTAGGGCTTTGCATCCTAATACTCCCACCTTGAATTGGGCCCAGTAGCTCACAGGCAGCCACTGCAGTGCCCCAAGATTAAGGATAGCGTGGTTGTTGTTTCTTGCTGCCCCATACAGTGAGCAAGCAGCCATGGTCTGCACTAGCTTTGAGATGCTCTTCAAAGGAAGGCCTTTGTAGAGAGCATTGCAGTTACTTACCTTGGAGGCAGGTACAAGAGCATGGGTAGGAGGTGGGAAGGTCTTCACCTTGAGAATGACATGAGCTTTGAGCATAGGAGGCCCAGGTGAGAGCTGGGAAGGAAGGTTGCTACATGGCTCTACATGGCATCCAATGCATGCCAGTTAATTGTAGCGAGCTTCTGCAGAAATAATGATTCCCCCTCTCCCAGGGGTATATACTGCCATTTTTTATGTTGAGTATTGTTCTCCTACTTAGTTTTAAGCTGTTAAAATAGGTTAGCTTATTTGTATTGTTACCTAGTAGGACATGCATTTATGTTCTGCCTTTATTGATAGGATGATTGTTTTCAATTGCTCTTAATATGTATTTTTAATTATATTTATTATTGTTCATATGTCATAAGATACTTTGGACACAGTTTTGTGGCCTACAAATAAACAGATGACTATGATAGCAATGTTTCAGAGCAGAAACTGGAGTCCTTGTCATGGGTCACTATAACCCTCTCAGGGCTTTGGCTTAGTACAGAATCTACACCCAGTGGCGTCGCAACGGGGGGAGGGCCAGTACGCCCTGGGTTCCATGCCTGCGAGGGTGACAAGAAGTCACATTGCTGCAGCCACGAGAAGAGGATCCCGGCGCCGGCAGCAAACCGCTAAGTTTGCTGCACAGTGCATGTGCAGCGTCACATGCATGCGTCGTACGTAGCTACGAGCTCTTAGTTATCATATTTCACAATAGGCCAAACGTGCTGGGGCAGGGTAGGCCCACTTCATGAATTTCATTTTTAATTAATACTGAGGTCTTGTCCACAAGGGCAGCAAAGCAGTCTAAATATCTCTGTTATTATTTTGGTATGTCAGTATATGGAAACATCACCGCTGCAGACAGCCAGATTGTTGACATCACATGATGCGCCTATCTGTGGGAAAGAAGAATTTCCCAGGACGTTCACAGGCTGGATAAGTCTTTGTGAAGAGTGTAACTTGAAACCTTCTGTGTGCGCATGTTCAGGAAGTTTGTCAGACTTGCTGGAAGAACTGAACTGAAAGGACATGTTTTTCTCTGGTCAGACCTCACCTGGAGTACTGTGTCCAGTTCTGGGCACCACAGTTCAAGAAGGACACTGACAAACTGGAACGTGTCTGGAGGAGGGCAACCAAAATGGTCAAAGGCCTGGAACCGATGCCTTATGAGGAACGGCTAAGGGAGCTGGGCATGTTTAGCCTGGAGAAGAGGAGGTTAAGGGGTGATATGATAGCCATGTTCAAATATATAAAAGGATGTCACAAAGAGGAGGAAGAAAGGTTGTTTTCTGCTGCTCCAGAGAAGTGGACACGGAGCAATGGTTCCAAACCACAACAAAGAAGATTCCACCTAAACATTAGGAAGAACTTCCTGACAGTAAGAGTGTTCGACAGTGGAATTTGCTGCCAAGGAGTGTGGTGGAGTCTCCTTCTTTGGAGATCTTTAAGCAGAGGCTTGACAACCATATGTCAGGAGTGCTCTGATGGTGTTTCCTGCTTGGCAGGGGGTTGGACTTGATGGCCCTTGTGGTCTCTTCCAACTCTATGATTCTATGATTCTCTAGTGCTGTAATGTCAGAAATAAACATCATGTAAATAGATTTCTGACTTATTTTCTTTCCCCTGCGGAAGCAGGAGGGAGGGGTTGTGCATTTTACCCACGCTTGGGAAAATGTCGCCTATCAAAATCTCCCTGGTCTGTCTGGATGTCTGGATGCAAGCTCCGAGGACAGTGAGAGGGGCCAGCCTCTGTGGAGCAGAGGATGATTGCCACAACAAGCTGAAGCACGGCGGATGGGAGACGTTTTTTATGCTGATAAGCAGCGATCCACGGACCTCTGCGATGCTGATTTATGGCTGGATGTTGAACGCGAATTGAAAAGTCTTCGGTTCCCTGGGAAAAAAGCTCCTGTTTTGGATAAAACAGAGCGGAGAGAAGCCACATACTTCGCATTCCAGAGCTGATAAGAAATTCCGTTGCTAAGCGACAGGTCGTGAGTACTTTTTGAGCTAAATTTATGAGCTGGTTAGTTTAAAAAGCAAAGAGAGAAAAGAAGCTTCAGAAATGAAAGCAAGGCTGGGTTTTTCAGCGACGCTAATTGTAAACAAACTGGGATCGGAACTGTGTATCTAGAAAGCCTGAACTTGACTATAAACAATGTTTATTTTGTTCCTGATTTAAAGTACAATCTGCTGAGTGTTTCTCAAATAACTAAGAAGAAACTGGTGTTGTCCTATGATGAGGAAAGTTGCAAAATCTACAAAGATGGAGAGCTGTATCTTTCTGCAAAAGAGAAAGACGGACTATATCTGTTAACATTTGATGAAAAAGATTATAAAATGTGCACAGCATGTGAATCTAAAATGCTTTCTCTTGCAGGTATCTCGAAAGAAGACACAAGAGGAAAGGCAACAAAGATTAACAGTGTTTTTCAGCGAGTGTATGCTGATGTGATTGGTCCTTTAGCACCATCTAGAGGCAATGCAAAATACTATCTTGTATTTGTTGATCATTTTTCTCAATATGTATGGATTTACATGCTGCAGAATCCCAGAGAAACCTTAGAAAGGTTTAAGGAGTTTTGTGATAAGGTTAAGAATGTTCATGATGCTAATATTGATTTTCTTTTCACAGATAAGAAGCCAATTTTTATTTCACAGGATTTTCAGGATTTCCTTGAGAAGCAAGGGATAGAGCACAAGGTTGCTGTTTCAGAGGCTGCATGGAACAAAACTGTGTGTGTAAAACAGAGTGTTGCAAAATGGCATGAAGGCACAATTGCTGAGTTCACACTTGCCACATGAGTATTGGGCTGAATCTTTATCATGTTTTTGTTACACTTGGGTGAGAAAGGTTTCAAAAGGCATGGAATGTTCTCCTTTTGAGAAGCTGTTCCACAGAAAACCACCTGCCACACATTTTAAGGTTTTTGGGTCTCAGATCAGGACGGAAACTCCAGAAGGGGTGAAGAATGCAAAAGGCATTTTTGTGGGTTATGAAAAGGGTCTCTACAGAGTAATTTTGTCTGAATCTGGTCAGGTGATTCTTACAAAATTTCTAGAGAGTGCTCCTGGACAGGAGAGAGTAATTTTTCACACATTTCCCACTGCTGATGATTCAGATGATGAATGTGATTATTCTGATTATAGTGGTACTGAAACTGATACAAAAAGCTCAGAGAGTTCTGTTGACACAGTCATTGAGAAAGGTTCACACACGATGGCTAGACATTCACAGGTTAAGGATGAACCACTGTTTACTATTGGAACTGGTTCTCCGAAAAGTCCTGAGACTGAACCAGTCAGCAAAGAGGATCAGTACCTCATACGCAGGTCTGAGAGAATCACAAAGGGCATACCACCAAAGAGGTATTCTCAAGAGTTTGCTAGTTCAGCTGTTGCATGTATTACTATTGCTGACAACTCAAGCCAGGTTAAGGGTATGTCTAAGTCAGAGACAAAGACACAACAGGGAGTTGCTAAGCGTAACACAACATTCCCTAACCAAGGTAATGCAGAAGCACTCATTCCTTGGAAAACAGACAACCAGAGAGTTACATTGGTGAAACCAGTGGCGGGTAGTTCCAAGGGTGGAACTGAAACAACAGGGGATTGTTACATGTATAACAACTGTTTGTTTTCTTCTCTGGATCAAGCTTTGTCCGCAGCTAACGATGATTCATATGGGGGAGGATGTCAGTATATGGAAACATCACCGCTGCAGACAGCCAGATTGTTGACATCACATGATGCGCCTATCTGTGGGAAAGAAGAATTTCCCAGGACGTTCACAGGCTGGATAAGTCTTTGTGAAGAGTGTAACTTGAAACCTTCTGTGTGCGCATGTTCAGGAAGTTTGTCAGACATGCTGGAAGAACTGAACTGAAAGGACATGTTTTTCTCTAGTGCTGTAATGTCAGAAATAAACATCATGTAAATAGATTTCTGACTTATTTTCTTTCCCCTGCGGAAGCAGGAGGGAGGGGTTGTGCATTTTACCCACGCTTGGGAAAATGTCGCCTATCAAAATCTCCCTGGTCTGTCTGGATGTCAGCCAGAGGAAGTTACCGGTATGCAAGCTCCGAGGACAGTGAGAGGGGCCAGCCTCTGTGGAGGGGGCTTGCAAACCAACATGTACTGCAGTTAGAATCTCCTCTGAACTGAGTTCAAATTCAAAGCAGCCTTATGCAAGCAGCAATCCATGGAAATAAACACAATATTGTTTGGGCCACCGGAAACAAAACGCTCAGATGAAAAGCAAATGGAAGTAGGGAGATGAAAGCTAGCCACAAAACCACCACCAAGCCAGTCCCCCAGCCCCAGCCCACCATAAGAATATACTAGCAAACCCCCACACCAGCAGTGACCAGAGTTGTATACTGGGCTCGTTTTACTTACTGGATCTTCCACAGAATGGGTAGGCTCGATTAAATGAATAAAAACTAGTGGCTGACATTTTTATGACAACAATATCATGCAGATAATGCAAAAAACAACCCAAAAAAACAAACAAACCCACAACCACCCACCCAAAAACATGCATGCATGAGTAGCTCCGATTCAAGAGTGAACTCCCACCTTGAGGCACCTCAGCAATAAGTGCAGTTGTAGGAAGTGGCAACACTACAAGACTAGCCTACCTGGTAACCATTCAAGCTAAGCCTGTCATTTACCGTTTAGCCATTGCTGCTGATGTCCTGGTGATATCCGACATCATCCCACTTATTGATGGTATCTTAGCAAGTCCTAGAAAAGAGAGGCAAAAGGGAAGAGGCAACGTTTAGAGGACCTGGATAAAGGCAGCTGGAAAATGTAATCAAGGGAGGCAAGAGGCCCTTTCTGGAAAGTCCTGAAGTCTCCTGCAACAAACCAGAATTGCTCCATCCTAGTCAGCAGGAATTCTCTTTTCATTTGAGAAATATCAGCCTAGATTCCCTGTGTGCATAACTAAAGCTGATATTTCTGAGCTTTCAGATAGATAAGGGGAGTTGGAATGCTGCTAGGTTTCAGGGTCCCCAAGAAAATGTTACCTTCCCACCCCAATTTCTCTCTCCCCTTCCAGCCCCACTTAACATCCTGGTAATAAAGCAGGTGGGAGAGAATGAGTCTTTTTCCTTTCACTCACCAGAAAGAAAAAGTGTCAAATATCACACACCCACACCCATTATTACCATGTAGGGGGAAGGAAGACTTCCCTTTTCCTAAAGCTTTCTGGAAAACCTCTTAAAGAGATTGTTGACACATTGCTTCAAGGAGGCAGTTGCTTTGCTTTCTTATTTTTAAATGAGCTGTTGGAGCCCCTTCATTTTAAGGGCATAAAAGAAATAAAAAAACCTCTGTTATTGCATAAAGTTAAGGTGGCAGCAAGCTCCGCCACCCCTCTCTCCAAACCTCTGGCCCCTAGGAGCGTCTCTGGGCCAGGCAGCACCCCATAGCAGTGCCCTCAAATCTGTCCCCCAAAATGTCACAACTCAAATAAAGGAAGCGGCTCCATGGTCAGCTCCCGTGAAGAAATACTACCCCCTCATCATTCAGCAAGGTCAAGTGACAGTAAATAGACCTGGTGCCATGAAATTAACACCTGCCGTGTCCAGACTTCCCAAATTTGCCAGTATAGCTCATTCCTTCAAACACAGGATTCCTGAGATTACCAGCAGCATGAAATGGAGCAGTTTGAAAGCTCTTACCCTTAAACACACGGACTGCCCAGCGAGCCTGCAGCTCTGAAATGGGCATGATGGCACCCAGGGGTTGCACAAGGCCAATGATTGCTAGAGTAGGCTGCTCCAAGTGTGGGGGGAAGACAAATTTATACAGGGCGGTCTGGTTCTCAATGACTCTCACAGAGTTTCCCAGGAAGGGAAAAGAGAAACTGTATCCTGTGGCAAAGACAACAAAATCGATATCGTCTTCCTTAGAGCCATCTTCAAAGACAACAGCAGTTTCAGTAAATTCACAGATGTTTGGTTTCACCAGCACCTTCCCTGAAATGATGCAGTTTGGAAGCTCATCGTTGACGGTTGGATGTTGGCTGAAAACCCTGAAAGATACAAAAACACACAGGGTGGAAGTCAGTGTCATGGTCTTCCAGTCGTTCCATCGGCAGAAGCATTTCCGCTTGTCAGAGAGAGGCTTGCTCCCTGCCACATGCTGCTCTGGGACTTTTCCCAACCTCAAGCCAATTGCAGGGGCACATGGCGGTCGCAGTGGGGAAAGCCGTTGTGCAAGCAAAAGGGAAGGGCTTATACTGACAGTGTTGGCTACGTGAATTCTCAAAATAGCTATTTAATATTATTATTATTATTATTATTATTATTATTATTATTATTATTTAAAAAGCATTTCTAAACTGTATAATATTTTCAAAATATGTAAGCAGTGCAAAGACTAAAGATCAACAACAAATTAAAATATTAAAATGGTATTATTATTATTATTATTATTATTATTATTATTATTATTATTCCTATACCACCCTTCATGAAAATCATAGGGTCATTTACAATTTAAAATATACAAAAAATATATAGCACAAAAATATATAGCATAATAACAAAAAAAACCAATACCGCCCTCTACATTTTAAAAGGCCATCGTTTGTTTAATTAGCCTGGAAGAGGAGGAATGTTTTTGCCGGGTGCCTAATTAACATATGAAGCAAGGGGCATGCCTAATCTAAACCAGGGATAGGGAACCTCTGGTGATGTTGGATCCCACAGCTTCAGGCAGCATGGCTAATGGTCAAGGATGCAATTCTATAAACTATATAAATACATATATAAATATAATATATCTCTTAAAAATAAGTTATTCCAATAGGAGCAGCACAGCAGCAGCCCTTTCATTGAAAGCAGTCAGTTCCCAAAGTCTGATGGAACAAGGTGGTCACATGCCAGCAGAAGGACAACAAAGAGGGAGCCAGTCTGGGAGCAGCCACATATTGTAGTGCATTATTTTTAGCTGTTATGTCTATTATCCTTAAATTGTCCTCTGTGGTGGTGGTGATAATTATTATTATTATTATTATTATTATTATTATTATTATTATTTATACCCCGCCCATCTGGCTGGGTTTCCCCAGCTGCTCTGGGCAGCTTCCAACAAGAGATTAAAAATACATTCAAACATCAGTCATTGAAAACTTCCCTAAACAGGGCTGCCTTCAGATGTCTTCTAAACGTCAGATAGTTCTTTATTTCTTTGACACCTGACATTTTCTGGAAAATGCAGTACTGTACAGTCGTACCTTGGAAGTCAAACGGAATCCGTTCTGGATGTATAGACATACATTGACTAATTAGCATATTGCTGAGCCATACCTGTGTTTAGGTTTCAGGCCATAATGAGAATGGTTGAATCTTGCATTTAAACGACTCTCCAACCAGTGATTCAGCATGGACATGGTTGCGCACTTCTTCCGTAAGATGTTAAACCGAGTAGAAAGTACCACATCTGCTGGATAGCCTCCTTCCCCAACACGATTCAGTATCCATGCACCTCGGCGAGTGCTGAGAAAGACCTGGGTATGGGAAGACAATTATTTAACTAAGATGTCCATGTGATCTGTTCTTCATGAAGTTCCTTCTTCCACCTGCAACGTTCCCCAAAACTGCAGAACATTTTAGTTGGACATCACCTGTGAGATAGATGAAAATATCTGGACACAGAGAGCAGAGGGTGCAGACCCTCCAAGTGTCCCTATTTTCCAGGGACAGTCCTGGATTTACAGAGCCATCCTAGTTTCTGATTTGATGCCAGAATGTCCCGCTTTTCCTTAGGATGCCCCTACTTTCATTGGAGCCAAGGAGATGAGTAACTATACAATATTATGCATTCAAGTCTATGAGTTATTGTGTATCCAGAATGTTGCAAAGTAGTTTAATATATTTGTTACTGAGTAAGCATCTGACAGCCAGACAGATACAGTGGTGCCCCGCAAGACGAACGCCTCGCAAGACGGAAAACCCGCTAGGCGAAAGGGTTTTCCGTTTTGGAGGCGCTTCGCAAAACGAATTTCCCTATGGGCTTGCTTCGCAAGACGAAATGTCTTGCGAGTTTTTCCGACTTTTTTTCCTCCCCCCCCCTTTTTCTAAGCCGCTAAGCCGCTTATCAGCTGATCCGATAAGCCGATAAGCCACTAAAAGCCACTAGAAGCCGCTAAACCGCTAATAGCGCTAATCCGCTAAGCCGCCAATGGGCTTGCTTCGCAAGACGAAAAAACCGCTAGACGAAGAGAATCGCGGAACGGATTCTTTTCGTCTTGCGAAGCACCACTGTACTGTGAAGAAGTTATCAAGCTTCTTGAAACCACATTTAAATTGACAGTATCTGTTTGGCTGTCGGATGCTTATTCAGTAATGAACTACTTTGCAAAATTCTGAATGCACAATTAACCCACATTAACTAACTGCCTATGCAATGGATGTTTTAGGCTGCCATATAGAAAACAGGGTAAAACACATTTTTAATGAACAAAAAAATAATGACTACAAATTAAATACACTAAAATCTTCATCAAATGTATAATCTATGGAAGAAACGACAAACAAATTTAAAATCTGGGTGATAACTTAAAAGCTCTTTTTAAAAGGCTTCATTGCAATTTTGAGAAAGAAAGCAAAAGATTAGAATCGTACAAACAAGTTGGAAGGCACCCTGAGGGTCATCTAGTCCAACCCCCTGAATTGCTAGGTTAAAAATTAAATAAATTAAGAAGTTGAGGCTAAACAACTTATTACTTATTCAGAGGATCTGTCTGGGGATCTGAGTCAGAAAATAAAAATGGGTAACAAAATTAATTAGCATTTGCACGTAAAAGGAAGTCACAGATATATAGCTTAACTTGGAGAAAACCATATCTAAAGACAAAACAGTATGAATTTAGTTAATGAATGTGCAAATGATAGAAGCAGTGCTGGTATCTCAATGCCACAAGGTTGGACTGGACGACCCTTGCGGTCCCTTCCAACTCCACGATTTTGGGATTCTGTGTATGTGATCATCAGCCCTGGAATTTATTTTCAGAAATTTGTGCAGCAATATTTAAGAATAGTGCCAACGCATGTGCAAAGTGCCTTCGTCACTAAAAGTGTGACAATACACAGAATTAAAGAGCAGGCATTACAGGGAACATGATATCTTCCTTTGGGAGGTGGCGTGGGAACACTGCTTGAAGCCAAGTACTGCCCCAATTTTGTCTGATATCAGTTTTGGGCCCCAGCTGAAGGGGCCTCAGACATGAGACCCCCACCCCATGGACCAGTTGAAAATTGCTGAGGGCCTTCCTTGATGGACTAGTTATTTTTCTGCGTGTTGTAGCAATTACAATGCATTGTGCTAGATGCCTTTATTTATTAAATATTAAGATATTATAAATCTAAGAAATAAAGAAGGCAAAGAAATACAATTAAAACTCAGTTTGAGTATTTAATGTACAGGCAGCCCCTGTTTATGTGTGTTCAGTGCATGTGCAACAGTATATATGCTTATTGTGCCGCCAAACCAGGAAGTGACCTGGAAACGTCATAAAGACGTCACTGAAACATCACTAAAAGGGTGGAAAGGGGGCAGGGTGGGGGACTTGCGGGCTTTTTCAGTGGGTTTCAATTTTACGTGATTTCACTGATGTGTGCGGCACCTTGGGATGTTGTCAACCCTGCATAAACGGGGGGCTGCCTGTAATGTATGTGGGGTCTCCTGGCTTCAACCACAAATCCACAGACATGCTGTGGACCACCTGAATGAAGCTCGTGGAGCACAGTTTGGGAGCCCCCCTGCTCTAAAAATCCTCTCCTTGCCAGCAGGTGAAGCCAGCAAGTGAAAAGAGCTTGAATCCAAGCACCTCCTCCCTCTTCCCAGAGCCCATCCTTTGGGTATCCTTTTTGCAACTACCCACTTTCCCCTGGCAGCATGAGTGACAATTGAGACATCATCTGCCCGCCTTCCACAGCCTCGCCTTCCAACCAGCTAGAGCTCTCTCTCTCCAGGGATGCTGTTCCCTGCCTTCTGCACCTCCCAGGGGTCCCTAGAGATGGGGGCCTGCCTCAGTGCCCATCTTCTGTCACAAGAGAGCCGGCAGTCAATCATGCTGTGCAAGCTGGAACTAACTCTTTATTAGCAAAACCACAATCTGCCGGGACATGGTGGAGTGTCAGGCCTAATAAACACAGCAACTCATTCCCGGCAGGTCTTGTCCCCATGCAAAAGTTACCAAGACAAAAAGCCCCTGTCTCCCTTCAGCCCAGGACTTTCCCCAAGCAATCGATCGGAGATTGCTCCTCCATTTCATGCCTCTCCTGGTTGTCGGAGGGGAGCTTGTTGCCGCACGACTGACTCCTCTCTGCCTCTTGGCCTCCCTCATCCCAGTCTCCTGCTTTAGCTCCTGCCTCTGATTTGTTGGTCTAGCTCTTTTTCGCTGCTCTCAGACATTTTCCATAACCAATCCCTTCCACTGGCATTCTGCTACTACATCTTTGACACACTCTGGGGCTGCTACACCAGGCAAAACCATCACAATATAGAACTGTCCTGAGATCTACGGGTAGAGGGTGAGATACAAATTTAACCAATAATAAATAATAGTAGCCAGACCTGTTGTGCCGAGCGACTTATCTCCACAGCAAGGTCCCCGCCTGAGTTCCCAATGCCAATCACAATTACTCTTTTCCCAGCAAACTCCGCTGGGCTCTTGTAATCACGACTGTGAAAGTAGCGACCTTTGAACTTTTCAATTCCTGTAAGTAAAGAGCAAAATTGTTCAAGCTCAGGTAGTGTGGATGCGTCTTGTACATGAGATCTGGCACTGTCGTTTTCTGTTGGTATGAAACTGGTAAACTCTGTAGTTGCAACACTAACTGCACTAAGGACTGTGGACATATTTTGAAGAGCAAAAACGAGGACACATTTGCTGAGTTCTACTTTGAACTATGGATCTCTATGATGACTCTACCCATGAAAAAGAGGACATGTCCTGGAAAAAGAGGACATATGGCAACCAATCTAGACAAATTTTATTCCTTGCCCCCCCTGAATTCTCTCACAATATCTTTCCAAACCACATTTGCAAAACTAGTTCAGTTTTGTGAGCCTAAACTTTTAAGCAAATGTACTTTCTGTACTGTTCTAGGAAGGAAAAAAATAACTTTTATGCTAGTGAAGTAATCTTTTTTGATTGGAAAACTTGCTTTTTATGACATACACACGGTTTGCTCTTTGGTTTTTAATGCTTTGTTGCTTATTTTAGCACTTATCCCCCTCCCTAGTCTGATCAACTCAAGGGCAGTGTGAGAGAAGACGCTTTTCATGCAAAAGGCCCCAAGTTCAACCTCAGCACCTCCTGGCACAGCTAGGAAAAGGCAATGGAACTGCAGAACTGCTGCCAGTCCATTTTGACGATACAGAGCTGGATGGATCCATTGCCAGACTCATTATAAGTCAGCTTCCAAAGTTCCCATGGAACTACGGAAAGAACTGCTGCACCAGTGTGATACAGCTGTGCCAGTGTGATACTTTGAAACTCACTGGCTGAAATGAACGACCTGTTCTCTGTCTAAGCACTACTTACTACACAGAGTTGTGGTGAGAATAACTGTGGGATAACAAATACACCACACTTTGCACACTGGAAAAGGCTATAGAAATGAGTAGCAAGTTAAACATAAAGGAAGAACTTAGCTTATTTTAAGAGAGAGAGAGAGAGAGAGAGAGAGAGAGAAATGCAGTTACAGGATTGGTTCCTTGATAAGACGGACACTGCCATGTGGTTTTCTCTGCTGAGCTCCTTTATGTAAGTGCCAGTGCCCAAAACAGCATGAGCTGTGGGAAGCTCAGGCAAGTGAGACATGGCAAGGGGAGCATGCACATTTCCATACTAGAGGCAACGACTGATGGGTGGCAAACCCTGAAGCAGTCACAAAATGTCATAAAAACGTCATGAGAAGGGGCAGGAGCAGAGTGGTCTTACGTGTGCTCAGCTGGCGCACGCGGGGGTCCGTAACCCCCTTGCAAAACAAGGATTGCCTGTAACATCTGCCTGCAATGGCTCCGTCGCTCCCCTTAGCACCTACAAAGCGTACCTGGGAAGGAGTTCAGCGGCAGATGTGCCTTTGTGTGATGCCCAGTGCAAACCAGGATTGCATCAAAGACAGATGATTCTTCTTTTCCACCCGTCTCTGTGACAACATCCCATTGGCCAGTGCTAGAGAAATCTGGGCGCCTTTTTACACTGCACACCTTGGTCTGGAAAGAAAAAAGTCAGCAAGAGAATGATGAAGGATTTATTTCTGTGATATTAATGTATGCCTCAGCATATGGTACAAAATACATATCAGAAGACACCTAAGGGCTGCGGTCTTAAACCTACACACTTGAAATGAAAATAAATGCTTCCAAATAAAACTGATTGGGACCAGACCTTAGATTATTCCATGTTGAGCAAATTCTTTTTTTTCTGGGGGTACTCAGGGGTACGCAGTACCGACACACCCACACCGCCAATGAAAAGCATTGGTTAAAAGTGTGGCACTGACTATTACAACTTCGTAGTGAGTACTGACACCTTTTCTTTTTCTGGAAGAAAAGCACCACCCACAACCATTGTTGAATCTCAAGGGTAAATTTCAATTCCTCCAGTACCAAGAAATAGATGAATTTTACAGCATGCTAGAATAAGTACAGTGGTACCTTGGGTTAAGAACTTAATTCTGAAACGTATGTAACCCGAGGTACCACTGTATTTTGTTTATTTATTCAAACATTTCTATTGCATCTTTCTTCCTTTTGGGAACCCCCAGCAGCAGCAGCAGCAGCAGCACATGCACAATAGATTTGACAAAACAACAGTGGGAGAAATTGGTGGAGGAGACTAAAAAGAGTGAGCTTATCTCTTTGGGATTAAGGCTGGTTGCTTGCCTGAGCTGCTTGGTGGCTTGGCTGTGGGTGTGGCTGCATGCTACTGCCAAGAGGAAGCCAGGCTGAACAAGGGAGGGAGTGGGCAGAGGGGTTATCAGCCAGCAGCAGGTAGACTTGGCTGATAGCAGCTTCTGAGAGCTTGCAAATAAACAGGAGTGTTGGCGAGGACATTTGGAAGAGAAGGCCCAGAGTGCCGTCTCATGGTGTCTGTAGGACTAAGAGACATGGATGATGAGGGGGCTACTGAAGTGACCTGCAACGCCTGTGCCATATTTGTCTTTCTGCCTCAGAATGTGCAAAACTACACCTGCAGCAAGTGCAAGCTGGTTGCCTCGCTGGAAGAGAAGGTACAGCAACTTGAGGCCAGCCAAGTCACCCTTCAAATTACTGGGCAAGATGATGACTTTCTTGATAGAGCTGAGTGGACTGTCCTGGAAGAACAACTACAGAGGAGGAAGATCGCCCGTTGCAGGAGACAAACTCCTGAAGGAACTTGGCTCACAGAAGCAGTACTGTCAGAAGCCATGCTGTGTCACTGGAGCTGCAAAATTAATTCCTTGCGCTCACCTCAGACACAGATACTGGGCCAGAGGATCAAGAACATAAGTTGCAGCGCTTAGAACACTCTTGAGGTGGTTTTGGAAGGCACTGTGTTATGGAATGATTCCTGCCACTCCCCAGAGGAGGAAGGGACTTGGGTTGGTGGAAGGGGACTCCTTACTGAGGGGGACAGAGGCAGCAGTGTGCAGAGGTAACAGGATGTCCTGGGTGCAACAATTCAAGGACAGAGAAGTTGCCAAGGCTTATAAAGCCCACTGGTCACAACCCCTCCCTTCTGATCCACGTGCATTCAAATGATACTGCCAGACACAGCCCTTGATGTATAGCAAGGAACTATGAGACTCTGGACTGGAAGCTCAAGGACCATGGGGCACGGAGGTTTTTTTCAACACTCTTTCCTGATGAAAGTCGTGGCCCAGGAAGGAGGAAAATACTGGAAGTAAACCACTGGCTGCACAGGGGATGTAGTCAGGAAAGGTTTGACTTCTTCTCCGCTTTCTTGAGTAAGGACTTCTGGCAAGAGATAGGTTACACCTCACAGCAGTTGGCAAGAATGTGTTTGCTAAGCATCTTGCTGAGCCACTCAGTCAGAACTTTGTATGGTTCATTCAAACAAAAGGATTGCAAGTGAAAAAACCATGCCATTTTTGCGACGTTACAGACGAGTCCTGTGTTTTAGCTTAGCTCTGTGTAAGCTGGCATCAATTAGTCCTGTTTATCAACTGTTTAGCAAAGCAGTTTTTATGCTGTCCTCTTGGAGTCTGCAGAAGTGCACGGTTGACAGGAAGGCATGTAACCGAGTGAATAACTGCATGAGGGATCCACTCACACCTTCTATAGCCTCTTGTTTCACTAAACCCTCGTGACCCTTCTCCCTAGACAGGTTGTCTCCTGCCTTCTGCTCTCCACTGGCTCCACCCCATCTTCAATGGTTGCTAGAGATGGAAGAAGACAGAGTTTTGGTGTCCCCCTTCTCTCCCACAAATAAAGATTGCAAGCTTTTCATCCTAAAAAATTCTGCTGTGACAAAGCAAAAAGAAAAAGAAAAAGTGGTCTACAAAAAAGCGAACACAGATTGATCAGGAAAGGCTGAAAAGAGCTGAAGAAACACACTCTCAACTTCCTTCCACCTAAAAGAAGGATGGGGAACCTGCAGCCACAGGCCAATCTCAGGCTGCCAGGAGGTCCAATGTGACCCTGTGAGGCCACTTTCCCCAAACCACAGCTGGTGCTGTCAGCTGATGAGCAGGAGGACAGCGTATAATTCTGCATCGGGTAGACAAGACAGCAGGATTTAATCCCCAATCTCTTTTTGTTTTTGGCATCATTTTTGGTTTTCTTCAATGTCCTCCCTGTTGACTGAATACTCTGCTTATGGCAAGAGAGAACATGAGAGAGGCCACTTGGACCAACTACTCATAGTATATTGCATAGTATATTGTCAAGAACTCTTCTGCCCAGAATTTGCTCTTCCAAACCTAGAAACATGCCAGAACACAGCTGCTCTGTCCTACTCTTCTTACCCTGAAACGGATATATTTCAGAAGATCAAAGTGCTTGGCGTACATTCGGAAATAATCCATAATCTTGGAGTTGTGCATGTAGTTGGGGAAGTCGTCTGGGATGGGGAAGTCGCTGAAGCACATCATCTCCTTGGAGGTGTTGATGATGACAGATCTATAGATGCTGGCCCGTCCCTCCTCAGGATTCTCCTGCAGGAAGCATAATTTTAAGAGGGTGAGGTTGTGCTCATTTCGTATACAGTCATACCTCGGGTTAAAGTTGCTTCAGGTTGAGGGTTTTCGGGTTGTGCTCTGCGGCGACCCGAAAGTAACGGAACGCGTTACTTCTGGGTTTCGGCGCATGCGCAGACGCTCAAAATGACGTCACGCACATTCACAGAAGCAGTGAATCGCAACCCACACACGCGCAGACGCAGGTTGCGTTCGCTTCAGAATGCGAACAGGGCTCCAGAACGGATCCTGTTTGCATCCAGAGGTACCACTGTATGTCACTTAGGGATGTTTTCTTTGAAAGGCAAGTAACAAAGGCAATTATAATATTGTTTGAGGCACTTGCTTCTCCAATCACTGGGAAATCTAGGCTAGGCCTTAACAGGATCAATTTCCTTTGTCGAAGAAAAATCTGGAGAGTTGCAATACACATGTTAAAACTGTTTGAAAAGTACTGCAAGGGCAGAGACAGACATATATGAGGCACTACTTTCAGAGAAACCATGAATTGGTATACCATGAATTAGCTCATCCTCAAAAAATTATATTGTGCAAGTCAAACTGCAGAAAAGGTGCGTGGCAAACTCAGGTGTTCTATCTTTGTGATCTACTGATGCACAATAAGAAATAGCCCACACATAACGTCACACACGACCTGCCAGTATTTAGTGCTTTGTTTGAGCTTGGGAGCAGCAGCAAAGGCAGATCCAGAAAAACTGGATATTGGAGGAGCTGCCTCCTTAGACAGGCATCCAACTTGCTGGCCCTGCATTCAGTTAGGCTGAGCATGGTCAATCTTTCCTTCCTGTAACCAAGAACTTCTTTTAGCAGGTTAAAGCTTCCATTTTCCCATCACAGTTTCTGCTCCTTTCCTGCTCCTAGGTTTTTAGCAGTTGTTGTTACAAATCCCCACTGACAGAATCCTCAGCAAGAAAAACATTAACATTTATGAAATGATCTGGCTTACCTTGAACCTCCAGAGCCCCCCAATGTCTTCACTGCTCTCAAAGCATGTAGGATCTAGACCCTCATCTAAACAGCATTTGATGCTACAAAGTCCACTGGAGCCACCTCCTATAATTGCAACTCTCTTCTTTGCCATGGCTGGTTTCCCAATTTCAGGAATGTTAGGGCTAGGCTAGGAGGAGAAAGAGATACTTATTTCCATAAAGTTCACACTCTTGCACCTTCAATAATCCAGGCACACATATCTCCCTGAACTTGTTTTGCAATTCCCAAAATGATACCTGACCAGATCTGCACCTTTCCTTTGAAATTGGTTTCAACCCAAAAGAGGAACAAAATTGCATATATTAGGGGAAAGTGTACATTAAAAGCCATATATTAAAATTTTTAAAAATAGCATCCAAAATGAATTGTATTAGTCAAATTTGTTTGCAAAGTGTGTCTATGAGGAAATTGCACTGGTGTGAAGGTAAATGAGTCAAATGTAGGTTTTTCTCAGGAAGCTGCAGAATACAGATGGATTGTGGCTGATGTCATGTGTGCACAACTTCAAACACCAGCAGCAGGAGTGCAGTGGAGAGTTGAGCAAATGGTAAACACAGTAAAGAATCTTAAATACAACACTCATATCCACTTTTTAGTGCTGACTCCGTTCCTTGTGTTCATGCTTTCACAGCTGATCTGTGTGCAGTTCCCGGCAGCCTGGAGGCTCAGTTGTGCCTTGGCCAACAGGAGAACATTTGTGCTTCAGTCACTGTGGGAAAGCCTTAGGAAGAATCCACCTTTTTGTGTGTTTGTGTGGAGGAATTATTTGCCTATGAATGTTGTTTGATGAACATGACGGTGGGGCATCAAGGCTTACTGGTGAAGCAGGGGGCCTCCTTCCTATAGCAGAAGGGCCAGTGGGGTCATGGAAATGGGCACCAATATCGTAAGAGGTTCACCGTAGATGAAAGGAAGGGATATCAGGATGCCTGCAAGGCTTGAGAGGCTTTTCAATAGGGGCTTCTGCCCAGGATTGTGAAAGAAAGCCATGCACAGCAAGCTGAAAGTGGTTCCTATGGGAGGGAGCCCCTTGGCCTCCCCCCCACCGCACGACCCACCAAGTGTAGCTCAGGTTTGCCAGTAACCATGCCAGGGGAATTGTAGGGGGCTGTGCATGCCAGTCTCCCTGAGCATCTCATGGGGAGGGATCAGAAGTACCCTCTCCATCCTGGTCTCAGCTGGTGTGAGCATATGTCATGCTCTTTCAACAACACTATGACCGATTTAATCCCATTTGTTGTTGCCCAACACGTTCCTTCTTTCATGACAGGCAAAGTATGCCGACAGCACTAAACAGCGATGAATATCCATTTCAGGCACTAGCTGGATCTCTGAACCTTCCCCATGGCACTTCGAGAGATAATTATTTCAACCAGGCAGGTCTGACCAGCACGTCCACAAAATAAATACATCCATGATCTCTGAACTCCTCCCTCAGTGAAGATAAGCTTTACTTTATTTCTCTTCTTGTTCAAACCAGCAACAATTTCTGCACCAGGAAGCCACAAAATCCCCCTGCAGGCAAGATACCAAAGGTACTCATTGATGTCATTTTCTCTTGTTGACTTTCCCCATCAGAAAGGTCTTTCAGCAGCCATATTTTTACCATGTTTCAAAAGGTAAAACGTGTGTTTAAGAGGGAAATTGTTAGTACTCATTAAAGATTCCTCATCATCCTGGGAAAAAGTGACAAGTGGGGTGTCAAAGGGTTCTGTCTTGGGCTCATTGTTGTTCAATGTCTTTATAAGTGACGGATGAAGGAATTGAGGGAATGCTCCTCAAATCTGCAGATGACACCAAACTGGGAGGAGTAGCTAATGCTGCAGAAGACAGAATCGGAATTCAAAATGACCTTAACAGATTGGAGAACTGGGTGCAAGCTAAAAAAATGAATGTCAATAGGGAGAAATGTCAGGTTCTACACTTAGGCAGAAAGAACCAGATGCACAAATATAACATGGGAGACACCTGGCTTACTAGCAGTTCATGTGAAAAGGGTTTAGGGTGGACCACAAGCTTCACATGAGTCCACAGTGTGATGCAGCAGCAAAAAAGGCTAACAATATTCTAGGCTGCATCAACAGATGTCTGGTATCCAGATCAAGGGAAGTAATAGTACCACTCGATTCTGCCTTGGTCAGACCACACCTGGAATACTCTGTCCAATTCTGGGCACCACAATCTAAGAAGGATGGTGACAAGCTGAAACATGTGCAGAGGGGGGCAACCAAGATGATAGAGACTGACAGGAGATATGATAGTCATTTTCAAATATCTTAAGGGCTGTCACATGGAAGGGGGAGCAAGCTTGTTTTCTCCTGCTCTGGAGGGTAGGACTCAAGGCAATGGCTTCAACTGACAAGCAAGGAGATTCCAACTAAACATCTGGAAAAACTTTTTGACAGTAAGAGCTGTTTGGCAGTGGGACAGTCTCCCTTGAGAGGTTGTGGGCTCTCCTTCCTTTGAGGTTTTTATGCAGAGGTTGGATGGCCATCTGTCAGGGATGCCTGCATCACAGAGGGTTGGACCAGCTGAGCTGCTTGGGATCCCCTCCCACATTACAATTCTATGATTCTATGACTCCTTTCCCCTTATACCCCACCTTTCCTCCAAAGTGCTCAAGGTGGCCCTCCTGGTTTCCCATTTCCCATGTTATCCTCACAATGACCCTGTGAGGTAGGTGAGGCTGAGAGACAATGACTGGCCAAAGGCCTCACTTGAGGGCCAAGCCGTGGCTTTTACCCTGTTCTCCCAGATCCAATAAATGTCCCACAATGTTACTCCATATTCTGGAAAGTAGGTCTAGAAGTGAAGAAGCAGGAGGACCTTTTCTCATAACTCTGGGTGTTTATGGCGACCCTTGTGAACAGTTCTGGGTGGCAACTTTCCCCTTTCCACCACCCCTGCCTAGGAGGTTTCTGAGGAGAGGTTGGATGACCATCTGTCAGGGATGCTTCAGCTGAGATTCCTGCATTGCAGCGGGGTTGGACTAGATGACCCTTGGGGGTCCCTTCTGACCACAATTCTGATTCTATGATTAGTATAAATGATGCCTCTGTCAGACTATGGCTTTTTGCCATAATTCACCAGGTCTCAGAACTGACTAGGTCCATAAACATGTAAAGTTATAGCAAGTGGGCCTTCAGACATGTTCTTTTTTTTATTATGGCCAGCCTCCATGCATCACCTCAGGTGCTGCCTGGAAGAGGAGCCCTCAACCAAGCTACCTCACTTTTGGTAAATGAAAAGTTACACCTGTGTCCTGATATTCATAACAACGGAGCTTCTTCAACTATGAGCCAGAAGCCCCAGCTCAAATCTCACCCTCCACTGTGAGCTCAACCGCCATGGCTTTGACAAGCTGTTATCTTTCAGCCCCAGGCTGTATTATCCATGCTGCAGTATGGATTCCAGCCAGACCTTTGCATGCCTTGTCTCTATGCAGATGCAGATAGGTAGCCGTGTTGGTCTGCCATAGTCAAAACAAAATAAAAGAATTTTTTTTTCCCTTCCAGTAGCACCTTAAAGACCAACTAAGTTAGTTCTAGGTATGAGCTTTCTGAAGAAGTGTGTATCTGAAGAAGTGTGCATGCACACGAAAGCTCATACCTAGAACTAACTTAGTTGGTCTTTAAGGTGCTACTGGAAGGAAAGAAATTTTTTTCTTCTATGCAGATGGTTTGGTTAACGTCCAGGCCATATTTTCTTGCAAGAGAAGCAAATCATGGAACGGTCTAGAGAGAGACTCTCTGCAACTAAGAGGGATGGATCCAGTGGGTTTACAAACCACCTCTGCCACTAAGTGACAGGGAAGAAACTATACTTTCTCATCCTCCTTTTTTTATTAGCAAAATTTTAATAACCTACCTCACAAGATTAGTATGAGGATTGTAGAACATTCTATGCACTCCTCTAGAAATTGTAATATAGGTAAAAGCAGGTACAGGCAGACTCGTCCCTCCAAGATGTTTTGGGACTACAACTCCGATCATCCCTGGCTAACAGGACCAGTGGCCAGTGATTATCGGAATTGTAGTCCCAAAGCATCTGAGGGCTGAGTTTGCCTATGCCTGGGTAAAAGCAATACTCAGTTATTCCTTTCAATAAAAAACCAGTGATTTCATAACAGGATATTACACTTAGGAAACTTATTAAAGAGGATATCCTGACACTAATTCCTTAGTGCTTTGGTCTTCTCCATTCCTCACATTTATTTTTGAAAGTAAGCTATTTTAGTTGTTCTTGCTGCTTTGTAAGTTCCTGTGCTTTTACTCCAGTGAAACCAGCAGGTGTGCCCTTTCAACATTTCATATGCCATTTTATCCTTCAAGTCTGTCCTTTACAAAGACCCTGATACCTTCTGATGGCTAGAAATATGACATTCACCTGCTCTAAACAACTGTAACTGGTATACCTGACAACAACTTAATATTTGCAGACTGAAAGCTATACAACAGACCTGTGAAGAGTGCAGATGGGATGAGGCAATAGCCCAAGGATTCACCGTGCTGCCTAGTCCGCCTCTTCCACTCTGAAATTCTTCTTCAGGGTGGAGAGAAGAGAGCTTTTAAAAGGTGTCATTGAGCAACAGTCCCTCCCAGCTGTTTGCTCCAATTGGACGGAGGGAAGCAAATCCTGGCAGGAAAGACACGGGTTTGAAAATATTTAGCAGTCTTTTTCCATGGCCAAAAACAGTAACTGAGAAACAAGGTCTACAGTGTTGAGAAACAACATCACATGGCTTGGCAGGCTTCCCAAATGCTTCCATTTACGATTCTTCTTCACATGACAATGAGGAAAGATCTCTGGGATGTTGAAGTTCTGCTGGTTGCATTTGCAATAGCAAAGGGTAAAGCAGTCAGGTAACTTTTAACCTTTGAGCTCATAAATCCAGCAATCTCAGTAAACACACCCTAGATAGATTGTATGAAAGGTTATTTTATAGCTCTGGGTTGCTGTAGTTGAGATTCCTGCCTTGCAGGGGGTCAGCGCAGATGACCCATGAGGTCCCTGTGATTCTATAATTTTAGGAATGCTGGAGAATGTGTTGACGTGCAATGCACAGAAGTGAGAGTCCAGGGGCAAAAACTCACCGTGACAAGATTAGGTGAAAATAGGCCACTGCTCTGTCTCCTTGATAACAGCCATAGTCCAGGTGAGCAAGGCAGGTGGGCAGGATCAGGGCACTGGGAAGCCGGTCTGCTGCCAGGCTGAGGAAGACACATGGCAGTCATCGGGGTGGACCTGGGTAATATTGCGTCCTGTGTGAGGCCAAAATTTGACACCCTCTCCAGCCCAAAGCCGCCTTCCCAAAGCCAGGTAGGGGAGACACCAGGCTTTGGGAAGCAGGTATGAGGGCTCTGGTAGGGTCCTAGAGCCCTCTCCGCTCCTTCTCAAAGTTGGCAGTAGACCAGTATAAAGTAAGCAGCACATAAGCAGCACACAAAACACTACCAAACCATTCTCCGTTCTAAAACTTATATTAATAATCCAAAACTTGAGAGAACAATGTACAAGATCTACTACAGAAGCCACAAACAGAAAACTCATTCAAATTGTGTCCAAAAGGGGACTTCCGGAGGCGGCGCGTCCGGCAATGGCTGCCCTCTTCTAACTGCGAAGAGGGAGCTCCGCAGAAACGGGTCGTCCGCTACGGCGCAGCGGAGACCCACATCGGAAAACCACAGGCAGCGTAAGCCTGTGGCCGTGGGACTCGGCGGGCACCAGGAGCGCCCCCCGAAACGCAGAAGGGACCCTGTAAGGGGTCTCGGAACGTGGAAGGGTTAGCGCGGTGCTGTGAGTCAATCGCTCTTTCTGCGGAGTGAAGCCGCGTAGCTGCTGTCGGCGAGCGCTGTCCTCTTTTCCTGGAATCATTCGGCTTGAAACCAATAACTCATGAGTAAGATAAGAAAAGACAAGGTTTGGGACCAAAATTTTTGCTAATTCGGCTAAAAGCGAGAGACGTAACCAGGAAGTCCGTCTCTTGCCACTGCCTAAGATCTAAAGCAAAGGCTTTGACGTCTGGAGCCTTTGAAGAGGTGTCAAAAGACAATCAACTCTTACATCTATTTAAGCTACTTTAGGACTTAACTTTTGAAAGCTTTATTTTAATTCATGAACTGTGTGATACCTCCACTGTTGGATTTACAAATTGACAAAGAATCCCAGGCAGTCGGACTGCCTAGACACCAGTACTGTCAGATTGCAAGACTTTGATATTTTGTTGCGGGAGCCGGTATTAGCTGAGCCTAAATGGAACTGTTGCTTTGAACTGTTACATCCTGCACTTATTGAGACATTGTTATATATTGAGACCAACTCTGCTAAATACAACTGCTGAAGGTTTTCAAGAAATTAAAGGCTGTTTGGACATTTTTTTGATATTAATTAATTTGACTTCTTCCCTACAATACAAGTGGACTCCCCCTAGAGGATTTTTGGATTTACAACTATACGTGACTTTCCTTTTGGTTTCCTTTTCTCCTATTTGGTTGTTTATCTTATGGGCTTGTGGATTCCCATGAGAACATACTCAGTTTGACCTTGACTGGTAGACAGAAGTGGAATGAGTGGCACTGGGAGACAAACAAGAGCGGCTAAAGGAAAAAAGCAAACAACTTTGAATTTACTTTCCCAGCCGCGCAGATCATCGGTCCCTGATGTTTTGGAACTAGAAGAAAGTGAGCAGCTGTTGGGTGAAGATATGGCAGCAGGTGGAACTGCTTCAGTATTAGACAAAATACTTGAAAAATTGGAAGGCCTAGATAAGAAGGTGGATGAACAAACGGCAAAGATTGATCAGACCAGAGACTCTGTTAACAAGTTAACTGAACAAGTTACTTCGAATGCTCAAGCAATTAGCAATTTATTTGAATCCACTGTAGAAAATTGGAAACTGGCAGAGGAAGCCATTCAGAAAACTGCAGTATTGGAGCAGGAGGTGAGACCACTCCATAAGCAGGTTGGGGAACAACAGGCCTACCTGTCTATGATTGAACTTCGGGCCAGGGAAAATAACCTAAAATTGAGGTTTATACCAGAACTTGAGCATGAACAAGGGAACTTAACTGAGTTTTTAACAAAAGAATTTTCCAAGTGGTGGCCTTTGGAGGAGGAAAAGGACTTTAAAATTGTGACTGCTTTCAGGCTTGGGAAATTTACAAGGAAGGACAAGCCCAGAGACTGTTTGATTACCCTGAGATCCAAGGAGGAAAGAGATAAAATACTAGGACTACATTACGGAAAGTCACTTGAAATTTTGGACAAAAGAGCAGAGATTTACAAGGACATTCCTAAACAACTTTTGGGTCTTAGATCTACCTACCTTGAATTAGTCAAGCTGTTGAGGAGCAACTTGATTATCTTTAGGTGGGAATTTCCACAAGGACTATCTTTTACGTTCAGGGGGAAGAAGGTCAAAATTAAAACAGCTGAAGACAGAGATAAATTTTTGAATACTTACGGAGAGGACCTTCAGAAAGGGATTGAAAGACCCTCAGGGGCTGGACCACAGCCTGTACCCACACCTACACCTTTGGGGTCTGTAGACCAGGATAAAAAGATACCACCACCAGAACAATAACAGATTTGACCAGGATGTCTCTGCAACTTCTGAGTTGGAACATAAATGGCGCCAATATTCCGGAGAAAAGGAGAAGGATATTTCATATTTTGAAAAAAGAACAATTGGACGTTATTTGCTTGCAAGAAACACATGTGACTAGGCTACATAGAAAAGTGTTAATAAATAAAAGATTAGGCCAAGAATTTATCTCATCGGATCGAGTAAAGAAAAGAGGTGTGGTGATATATGCAAAAGAGAGCCTGTCACCAAAATTTTTATTTAAAGATGAACAAGGACGAATTTTGGCAATTGAGATCCAGACCCAAGGAGAAAAGTTTTTGTTATTAGGAATTTATGCGCCAAATGAGGGAAAATCGGAATTCTACAAGAAGCTGCACGAGATTATGCTGAACTATCTGGATTATGATAACATCATTATGATGGGAGATATGAATGGAGTGGTATCAACCAATATGGACAAGTCACATAGCCAAAACGTGACAAAAGACGGCAGACTACCGAAAACATTCTTTGAAATGACTGACAACATGGACTTGATTGACATTTGGAGAACAAAGAACCCTCTAGGAAGAGAAGGAACATTCTTTTCTGAAGCCCAACTGACATGGACAAGAATCGACCAAATTTGGATAACCAGAGGCCTGGCACCCAAGATAAAAAAAGTGGAAATCTGCCCAAAGACTTGCTCCGACCATAATGCGGTGAAGATGGATATGAGATTAATTCCAACCGGCTCCTTTAGATGGAGAATGAACGACAATTTGTTTAGAGATCAGGACATTATTAAAAAGGCCCAAAAAGCTTTGAAGGACTATTTTGAGATAAACCTGAACACTACGGTGGAAAAAAGAACTGGCTGGGACGCAAGTAAGGCGGTCATGAGGGGGTTTCTGATACAACAGAATACTATTAAGAAAAAAGTACAGAACGATAAGAAAGATAAGATCTTGGAGAAAATTAAAGAAGGCGAGAAGAAGTTAAGATCGAGACCGAAATCAAAGGAGATATTAAGAGAAATCAAACATTATCAAGCACAATATTCAAAACTGATAAACCAGGAAGTGGAATGGAAAGTTAAGTTAATGAAACAAAGATCCTTTGAATCGGCAAATAAATGTGGAAAGCTGCTAGCATGGCAGCTGAAAAAGAGACAAAAGCTGAACACAGTAACAAATTTAGAAATTGAGGGAAGAAATATTCAGAACCCAGTGGAAATCAGAAAGTCCTTCCAGAGATATTTTAAACAACTATATACTCAAGGGCCGCAAAATGAATCAGAGATAGAACAGTTTCTAAAGAAGAATGGTTTACCAAAGTTGTCTCTGCAGAATAGAACAATCCTGAATTATAAAATAACACAATTAGAGATTGAGGAGGCCATTCAGAACATGCAACTGGGCAAGTCTCCAGGGCCAGATGGGCTTACCTCCAAATATTATAAGACACTGAAAGACTATTTGATACATCCATTAATGGAGGTTTGCAATGAAATTATGGAGGGGAAGAAGGCACCGGAGTCGTGGAAAGAAGCTTTCATCACATTGATACCTAAACTAGAAACTGAAAAGACACAACTTAAGAATTACCGCCCCATCTCCCTCCTAAATGTGGACTACAAAATATTTGCAGACATTTTAGCAAGTAGATTTAAAAAAGTTTTAAATGAAGTAATTCATAAGGACCAGGCAGGCTTTCTCCCAGGTAGACATTTGTTTGCAAACACAAGGAACATTATTGACATTTTGGAACTCTTGCAAACAAACATTAATACAAAAGCAGTTTTGATATTTATAGACGCGGAGAAGGCCTTTGACAATATCTCCTGGAAGTTTATGAAGAAAAATTTGGAAAGAATGGGAGTGGGGCGGGGGTTTTACAATGGGATAGAGGCAATTTATTCAGAGCAAAAGGCAAAACTGATAGTTAACAATGTGGTGACAGAAGAGTTTAGAATTGAAAAAGGAACACGACAAGGTTGCCCTATATCCCCTTTGTTATTTATATCGGTCCTAGAAGTGCTCTTGAATATGATCAGAGGAGACCGGTGGGTGGAAGGTATCCAGGTCGGAGCGAAACAATATAAACTGAAAGCATTTGCAGATGACCTAGTTTTAACCCTACAGGAGCCAGAGCCTAGTACTAAAAGGGTGTTGCAACTGATTTATGAGTTTGGTCGAGTGGCGGGATTTAAACTTAATAAGCAAAAAACCAAGGTCTTAGAAAAAAATTTGACTTCAGAATCAGAAAGGTTTCAGAAAGAGACAGAATTAAATGTGGTTAAAAAAGTAAGATACCTAGGGGTAAACATAACAGCGAAGAACAGGAATTTATTTAAAGACAATTATGAAAAATGTTGGTATGAAATTAAAAGGGATCTAGATGTTTGGTCAAGATTGAAACTTTCCTTGACAGGACGTATTGCTGCTATTAAGATGAATGTATTGCCAAAAATGTTGTTTTTGTTTCAAACTTTGCAGATTGTGGACAAAATGGAGTGTTTTGGGAGGTGGCAGAGAGATATTTCAAAATTTGTCTGGCAGGGCAAAAAGCCCAGAATTAAGTTTAAGATATTAACTGATGCTAAAGAAAGAGGGGGCTTTGCCCTGCCAGACCTAAAGTTGTATTATGAATCAGCAGCTTTCTGCTGGTTGAAAGACTGGCTACTTCTTGAGAACACTGATGTTTTAGATTTGGAAGGATTCAACAATGCGTTTGGTTGGCATGCATATCTGTGGTATGACAAGGTTAAAATACATAAGACTTTCAAGAACCATGTTGTCAGAAAAGCAGTATTTAATGTCTGGTTGAAATATAAAGACTTACTGGAAAACAAGACCCCAAGGTGGTTATCACCAATGGAGGCTAAGGCCCTGAAAAAACTCAATATGGAGGCCAAATGGCCAAAATATTGGGAAATAATAGAAAAAGATGGAGATAACTGGAGGTTGCAGAGTATGGAGAAAATAAAAGATAAAGTGCGAGATTGGCTACATTATGCTCAGATTAAAGAAGTTTTTAAGTTGGACAAAAAGATAGGATTCCAGGTGGAAAAATCAAAGTTAGTTTGGTCAGGTCGCAGGATTTAAGTTGAACAAACAAAAAACTAAGGTACTGGAAAAAAACTTAACAAATGTTGAAAGAGAGAGATTCCAAGAGGAAACTGGGTTAGCGGTGGCAAAGAGTGTAAAATACCTGGGGATTAACATGACATCTAAGAATGTAAACCTATTTAAGGATAATTATGATAAGTGCTGGACAGAGATAAAGAAAGACTTAGAAATATGGTCGAACCTGAAGCTTTCCTTGTTAGGTCGAATTGCAGTAGTTAAAATGAATGTATTGCCTAGAATGTTATTTTTGTTTCAGACATTACAAATTGTTGATAAATTGGACTGTTTCAAGAAGTGGCAGAAAGATATATCTAAATTTGTCTGGCAGGGCAAAAAGCCCAGAATTAAGTTTAAGATACTTACCGATTCTAAAGAAAGAGGGGGGTTTGCCCTGCCGGACTTAAGACTGTACTATGAATCGGCAGCTTTCTGCTGGTTAAAAGATTGGCTACTTCTTGAAAATGCAGACATTCTAGACTTGGAAGGATTTGACAATAACTTCGGTTGGCATGCATATATTTGGTATGACAAGGTTAAAGTGTACAAGGGTTTTAAAAATCACATTGTTAGGAAAGCACTATACAATGTTTGGATTCGGTACAAAGATTTATTGGAAAATAAAACTCCCAGGTGGCTTTCACCAATGGAGGCCAAGGAGGTAAAGAAACTCAATATGAGAACTAATTGGCCGAAATATTCTGAAATTTTAGAACAAGAAGGTGGTGAACTTAAACTACAAAGTTATGAGAAAATAAAGTCCAAGGTACGGGATTGGCTCCATTATTTTCAAATAATGGAGGCCTACAAACAAGACAGGAAAATTGGTTTCCAGGTGGAGAAATCGAAATTAGAAACAGAACTGTTAGAACCCAATACTAAGAATTTATCAAGAATGTATAACTTGCTGTTGAAGTGGAATACAATAGATGAGACAGTGAAGCCAGCTATGATTAGATGGGCACAGGACATAGGCCATGACATTATGTTTGCTGACTGGGAGCAGTTATGGACCACAGGTATTAAATTCACGGCATGTAATGCCCTACGAGAAAACATTATGAAAATGATTTACAGGTGGTACATGACCCCAGTCAAGCTTGCGAAGATTTATCATTTGCCCAATAACAAATGTTGGAAATGTAAAGAGACTGAAGGTACCTTCTTCCACCTTTGGTGGACCTGCCCAAAGATTAAGGCCTTCTGGGAAATGATTTATAATGAGATTAAGAAAGTACTTAAATGCACCTTTCATAAGAAACCAGAGGCATTTCTCTTGGGTATGGTCGGCCAGCTGGTGCCGAAGAAGGATAAGAATTTCTTTTTGTACGCTACTACGGCAGCAAGGATTCTCCTAGCAAAGTATTGGAAGACACAAGAGTTACCCACGCTAGAGGAATGGCAGGCGAAAGTGATCGACTTTATGGGACTGGCAGAAATGACCGGCAGAATCCGCGACCAAGAGAAAGAGACTGTGGAAGAAGATTGGAAGAAGTTTAAAATATATCTTAAGAGCTATTATAAAATTGAGGAGTGCTAAAATGCTGAGGGAGAGGAAGACGTAGAATTGCAGCGGTAAATTGTATTTAGTATAGGGTGAAATTGAAAAGGAGAATGAATTTATATTTAATTGGCTAAAAAGGGTTGTTGAACAATTGTTAAAATAAAGGATGCAAAAAGGGGAAGGTATGGGGAAGTCCGAGAAAAGAGGTTTATGGAAATAAGGTAAAGAAATTATGATTTTTTGTGTTTGTTTTTATGTTGTTTTTGTGTTTGTTAAAAATTGGAAATTAATAAAAATTTTATTAAAAAAGAAAAAGGAAAAATCAAAGTTAGAAACAGAACTGTTAGAACCCAGCTCTAAGATACTTTCAAGAATGTATAACTTGCTGTTAAAATGGAATACACAGGATGAAACGGTCAAATCAGCCATGATAAAATGGGCACAGGACATAGGGTATAACATTATGTTTGCTGACTGGGAAAAGTTATGGACCACAGGTTTGAGATTTACGGCATGTAATGCCTTGAAAGAAAACATTATGAAAATGATATATAGGTGGTACATGACTCCAGTCAAGCTTGCAAAGATATACCATGTGTTTGATAATAAATGTTGGAAGTGCAAAGAAGCTGAAGGAACATTCTTTCACCTCTGGTGGACTTGCCCTAGGGTGAAGGTTTTCTGGGAAATGATTTATAATGAACTGAAAAAGGTATTTAAGTATACCTTCCTTAAGAAACCAGAGGCCTTTCTCTTAGGCATTGTTGATCAGAGCGTGCAAAAGAAGGATCGAATCTTTTTTATGTATGCTACAACAGCAGCAAGGATACTCATCGCTAAAAGCTGGAAAACTCAAGAATTACCCATACTGGAAGAATGGCAGATGCAACTGATAGACTATATGGAATTGGCGGAGATGACTGGCAGAATCCGAGACCTGGGAGAAGAACTGGTGGAGGAAGACTGGAAGAAATTTAAGGACTATCTACAAAAATATTGTAAATTGTATGAATGTTAAGAAAGATGTAAGATTAGCAAAAACATGGCTTCAACAAACTAGTTATAAAGAATATAAATTTAAATTTAATTGGAAGACGAAAAGATAAATTTTGGATAAGTAACATTTTATGATTAAGTTTCAATAAGAGTATGTTGAATCCCAAAATTTGATATATTAATATTGGAAAATTATACTATATGAATTAAACCAAGTTAATAATTTGCTGGTAAAATTTATGAATTTAGAAAGCAGGAACAAGGGTTGTGAGGAAGTCCAAAGATGAATATGAAATGTGGATATTGGAAAAGATTGTGTTATTATCTATGTATTTTATTGTTAAACTAAAAATTAATAAATATTATAAAAAAAAAAAATTGTGTCCAAAAGGAAGATTCAGTCTTTAAAGGTCCTTTAGCCAGGCTCCTGTAGATATAAACAAAAGTAAGTTTGATCAAACGAAGTGTCAGCAATGTTGCGCTCAAGGGTTAGATGTCAACGAAGATAAGTTTGATCAAACGAACTGTCGGTGATGTTACGCACAATAATTAGACAGGGTGCCAGTGTTTGTCACCTGTTACGCCCATGAAGAGTCTCGGGCTTCTTCAGTAAATTCTCTCTCACAGTTTTGATATATTTATAAACATTCAAGTCTATATGTTACATTTTTTCTTGGCTTAAGCTACAATATTTAATTTCTTTCTTCAGGAAATTCTCCCTCAAGTTTTTGATGTACTAAGGCTTAGTAAATGAATAAATGCTTAAGTAAAGAAAGAACTTAGCAGGCTAAACATATCCAACTCCCTTGACCATTCCTCATAACTTGGTTTCCAGACCTTGGATCATCTGGGTTGCCCTCCTCTGCACACCTTCTCGTTTGTCAACATCCTCCTTAAATTGGTGCCCAGAATTGGACACAGTATTTCAGGTGTGGTCTGACCATGGCAGAATGGAGCAGGACTATTTCTTGTCTTGGTCACTAGACTTCTGCAAATCTGATGTGCATTTGACATGATTGGCCCAAGTGTATCCAGTAAGCTTCATGGCTGAGTGGAGATTCGAACCCTAGCCTCATAGTCACAGCAAGCATTCTAACCATTATGCCACACTGGCTCTCAAGGAGTAGGAAAGAAATGTAACATATGAGCTACAAAACAGTTTGTGGTAAACGCAGTTTCTTTCAGCTTAGAAGGCAGCAGAAGTGACAACCTGAATTGTGTTTTCAGCGATTGAGAGTTTAGTGAAACACTTTATGCCACAGCATTTCCTCATAATAAGCTGCTTCTGGGCATATATTAAAGTCCCCCACCGCAATCTGATTTTTAAATTTTTTAAAAGTATTTTTATTAAATGTTATCATGGGCAATGTTATCAAGATTTCTGTTGTGGGGGGGGCAAGCTTCATATTGGGGAGCCAGAACCTCAGTTAGTTAAATATTTTTATTGATTTACTTGATTGTAGGGGAAAGCTGCCCCCCCCTTAGCTACGTCCATGAATTTTATCCATAGAATCCAAATAACAAAATGAAATTTCATAAAATAAAACACATAAAAACCAAACCAAGGCTGGCATGAGATGTTACATTCACAAGAAAAAATGATAAAGCTGGTTATCTGGATATTTGTGATAAGACACAGAGGAGGTGGTAAGAGGAGAGCACCGTCATAGAAAATGAGAGACCCGGAAGTGGGCCCATGGCTTGAAACCTGCCCAGAAACACAAGTCCAGAGCTGAGCCGTCAAAGGCACAAGGAGTACCAAGAATAAATGGCTCTTTTTAACACCAGGATTTTTTTCCAACCAAATCGATGCTACTTAGCCCAAACTGAGAGACCTGCAGAAGAGGCAAGTGTAATTCTTCTTTTTTAATGTATTCAATGAAATCCTGCCCAACTGAGACAAAAGAGGTTACCTATTTTTCAGGTGAGTTTTCCGGGTCGTGCTCGAAAATTTATTAGGAGCGCCTTTTTTCTTTCCTGTTTCACAAACCTCACTTTTTAGACCTGAAACCTTTCAGCTCCACGATGCGGAAAGGCGTCGGGGTTTCTGGGCTCTGCTCAGAAAGGCTCCCGTGTGGGCGAAGCTCCCCTCCGAGGGCGGGAGGCGCGCCGGGAACCAAGGGCGCTGCCTGCCCGGCCGCCCCAGCGCCAGGGAGGCGGGAAGCGGCCATTGCTCAAGAGCGGAAGGAGCTCTCGAGCTGTTCCGGGGAGAGTGGGGCTGAAGTGTAGAATTCAAGTGCTTTACATGAAATAAATCCTAACGCCGTTCACTCTGGCTGAGGCCAGACTGCCCCAAGGCTTGCCTCACCCGCTTGCTTCACAAAGAGTGAATGGGTGGAATTGACAGCATGGGCTTTATCAGCACAGATTAAGGTAAGAACATTCACAAAATGCTGAAAAATATTTAATACGGTTTGGGGCAATTCACACAACCGCTGTGATATGTCAGAATGTAGTTTATGGATAACTAACATGATCTCATGCTTTTGGAAACACAGTTGTGAGAAGTGCACAAGCACCAATTATGAGCAAGTCCCTACCTGACTAAATACGCATTTGTTCAGGAGCAACCTGTTCTGTGCTGATGGAAAAATACTTCATCAGCAGCTTCAACTCATAAGTGCATCTTCGGCACAGGAGAGGATTTGCATGCTGTGGCAGCTGTGCCAACGGAGAAAGGAATACAGATAATCATTTCAGAATTCAAAGCTTTTCCAAGCAGGGATTTGAAGCCAAAGGGGCATTTTCCCTTCAAAAACATTTTCAATGGCCATAGATGTGTTCTGTTTTGGATTACCTAGGCTGCAACCCTGCGCACACTCATCTTGGGGTCAATGGGGCTTACATCCAAGTAGACATAGAATCATAGAATCCTAGAGTTGGAAGAGACCACAAGGGCCATCGAGTCCAACCCCCTGCCAAGCAGGAAACACCATCAGAGCACTCCTGACATATGGTTGTCAAGCCTCTGCTTAAAGACCTCCAAAGAAGGAGACTCCACCACACTCCTTGGCAGCAAATTCCACTGTCGAACAGCTCTTACTGTCAGGAAGTTCTTTCTAATGTTTAGGTGGAATCTTCTTTCTTGTAGTTTGGAGCCATTGCTCCGTGTCCGCTTCTCTGGAGCAACAGAAAACAACCTTTCTCCCTCCTCTATGTGACATCCTTTTATATATTTGAACATGGCTATCATATCACCCCTTAACCTCCTCTTCTCCAGGCTAAACATGCCCAGCTCCCTTAGCCGTTCTTCATAAGGCATCGCTTCCAGGCCTTTGACCATTTTGGTTGCCCTCCTCTGGACACGTTCCAGTTTGTCAGTGTCCTTCTTGAACTGTGGTGCCCAGAACTGGACACAGTACTCCAGTTGAGGTCTGACCAGAGCAGAATACAGTGGCACTATTACTTCCCTTGATCTAGATGCAATACTCCTATTGATGCAGCCCAGAATTGCATTGGCTTTTTTAGCTGCCGCGTCACACTGTTGGCTCATGTCAAGTTTGTGGTCAACCAAGACTCCTAGATCCTTTTCACATGTACTGCTCTCAAGCCAGGTGTCACCCATCTTGTATTTGTGCCTCTCATTTTTTTTGCCCAAGTGCAATACTTTACATTTCTCCCTATTAAAATTCATCTTGTTTGTTTTGGCCCAGTTCTCTAATCTGTCAAGGTCGTTTTGAAGTGTGATCCTGTCCTCTGGGGTGTTAGCCACCCCTCCCAGTTTGGTGTCATCTGCAAATTTGATCAGGATGCCCTTGAGTCCATCATCCAAGTCGTTGATAAAGATGTTGAATAAGACCGGGCCCAAGACAGAACCCTGTGGCACCCCACTAGTCACTCTTCTCCAGGATGAAGAGGAACCCTTTGGGTTCGGTCAGTCAGCCAGTTACAAATCCACTGAGTGGTAGCATAGTCAAGTCCGCATTTTACCAGCTTCTTTACAAGAACATCATGGGGCACCTTGTCAAATGCCTTGCTGAAATCAAGGTAGGTTACATCCACTACGTTCCCTTCATCTACCAGGCTTGTAATTCTGTCAAAAAACGAGATCAAGTTAGTCTGACATGACTTATTTTTCAGAAATCCATGCTGACTATTGGTGATCACAGTATTCCTTTCTAGGTGCTCACAGACTGTTTGCTTAATGATCTGCTCCAGAATCTTCCCTGGTATTGATGTCAGACTGACTGGGCGGTAATTATTTGGGTCCTCTCTTTTCCCCTTTTTGAAAATAGGGACAACATTTGCCCTCCTCCTTTCTTGTCTGGTCTGTTTCTCTGAAATAGATTGTATCCCTCCATTATTACATTCCAGTCGTGGGACTTATCCCACCAGGTTTCAGTGATGCCTATTATGTCATATTTAGTTTGCTGTACCAAGAGCTCAAGCTTATCTTGTTTATTACCCATGCTTTGCGCATTAGTGTACAGACATTGAAGTCCATTAATCATTCCCCCGTGTCTCTTATTTAAGGATTTTTTCCTCCCACCACTAGGTCTGTGTGCTGTTTGCTCCATTTGGTCTATGACATTTGGATGATCATCTTCACCAATTGATAGACTCCTACCTTCAGGAGCACTGTCTCCCTCCCCCACGTTAGTCAGTTTAAAGCCCTCCTGATGAGGTTTCTGAGATTTTTGGCAAAAACATTCCTCCCAACCTTTGTGAGGTGCAGCCCATCGCTTGCCAGAAGTCCATCTTCAAGAAACTGCAGTCCGTGATCTAAGAATCCAAACCGTTCCTGTTTACACCATTTGCGAAGCCAGCTGTTCACTTCCACTATTTTTCCCTCTCTCCCTGGGCCACGTCGTTCAACTGGGAGGACAGATGAGATGACAATTTGTGCATTTAATTGCTTCAATTTCCTGCCCAGAGCCTCATAATCTCTTTTGATCTTCTGGAGGCTATTGCTTGCAGTGTCATTGGTTCCCACATGAACCAAGAGGAAGGGGTATTTGTCAGTGGGTTTTATGATTCCTTGCAGTCGTTCAGTTACATCTTGGATCTTAGCCCCGGGGAGACAGCACACTTCCCGAGACATCTTGTCAGGCCCACAGATCACTGCTTCTGTTCCCCTCAGTAGGGAATCCCCTATCACCACTACACGCCTCCTCTTAGGTTTGGTCGGGGTTCTTCCGTGAGCTGTCCGTTCCAATGTCGCCTGCACATTCCCTGAGGACTGACTTTGCTGCTCGTCTTCATATATCTGATCGACTGTAACGAGGGAGAGATCCTCAAATGGAGTCTGCTCTTCACCTTCCATGCTAGGGGAGAGGACCTCAAAGCGATTGTGTATTTCTAAACAATCAGAGCGAACCCTGGGCCTCCTACTTCTTTGAGTCACGTTTCTCCATATATCTGGCTCCTGTGTTGGTGAACTAGCCTCCTTCTCAGGGGAGTCCCCTGTCTCCTTCTTGGTGGAGATGGTGTGCTCTGTTGCTTCCAAGAAGAGCTCCAGCTCTCTAATTCTTTGGAGCGTAGCCACACGTTCCTCCAGTTGCTGGACTTTGTCTTTTAAGAGGGCAATCAACATGCAATTGCTGCAGGTAAAACTGCCTGCAACCTTTGGCAGGATGGCAAACATTGTGCAGGAACCGCAGGCGACTGCAGCTGTTCCCTCACTCTCCATCTTGAGAACATGTCGTTGGGGCTGGCTACAGCGGTCCTCCATCATAAGAAGCGTGCAGACAGGAGAAATAACTCCCCCCCCAAAAAAAAACAACCTAGGTCTCCCCCAACAAACGTTTGAGACTAGCTCCCCTAAATCTAAAGATGGATCAAACTGCCCTGCAAGGTCTGATAAGCTCCTCCCAAGGCTAATCACCTGCCTCAACAGAAACCCTGCCCCCTCTGACCTTTGCACAGGGAGAGCAGCTAATCAGCCACAAGAAACACACACAGGAGAAAACCCTTTTTGCTCCTTCTTCAGCTGCTGCCCTGCAAGCTCTGATTTTGTCAGCCACCATAACAGTGACTTGCACTGCTACAATAGCGCATATATCTGGCCTTTCTATGTAAGCTTTGCATCAGGATGGAAACCTACTTGCCTTGTTCATTTACTTCAACCAGAAAAATAGGTGAAATAAATCCTGTAGAGTACAAATATGCTTTTGTCAGGAATAGGAATATGGAGAGTTCATCTGAAACCTCTCAAGCTTCTGCATTATTCTAATATTCACTAATGCCCAATAATCCTGTCTCTTTGTCATGAAAAGAGTTTTACCTTTACCTTTTTACCTTTATCAGAGAATTTTCAAGAAAGACAAAATGACACAATTCTCTTCAGATCACAACCCTTTATTGATTAACAAGTAATAAGCAATAAGGACTCAATCATTCATCACTCACACTCACTCACTCATTCATTCATATACCCATACCTACCAGATGGTTGGACCCACTAGAAGAGATGGCCAGTCTCTTCTAAAGGCCATCGGACGGCATCCTCCTGCAGGTAGGACAGCATGCAAAGTTCCCAAGGCTTTCCAGCTTCTTATATAGGCTCAGTTTCCATATGGCTACATTGTCTTGTATTGAAGGGGGTTGGACCAAGTGATAGCTGTTGTCATGATTATTCCTCAAATAGACATGAACAGGTAGCTGTTGTCCTCAAATAACATGAATAGGTATAGCTGAAAACAGTCTGGTTTCCGACATGTTTGATTCCTCAGATAGATATGAATAGCATGTTTCAAACAGTCTAGTTTCCACCGTGCTGTCACCGTCCTTATGAATAATATGTTTCTTCCAACATGTCTTCTTTAAGAACAATCATTTCTTTCAAGAACAGTCATTTGTTAATAACAGGTAGGGACGAATCAGCATATAGAGGGGAGGTCCAAAAAATATCTACATAGTGCCTAGGGAACAACTTGCACCTTAAAGGAGATGGTGTTGGACTTTCGGAGGAAGAGAACTAGCCCCGCTGTACATCGGGGAGGGCTGTGTGGAGAGAGTCTCTTCCTTTAAATTCCTGGGAGTTTATCTCAGTGAAGACTTTAATTGGAAAATAAATACAACCCAGGTGGTTAAGAAAGCCCAATAGAGACTCCATCTCCTCAGAATATTGCAGAAGAACAATGTCAATCAACATTTGATGATCTCCTTCTACACAATAGAAAGTGTCCTTTCATACTGCATCACGGTGTGGTATGCTGGTTTGAAATCAACTGATAGGAAGTGCCTACAGACGGTGGTGAATGCAGCACAAGATATTATGGGCTGTCCTGTGAATCCGCTGGATGAAATAGCGGAAGAACGTTGCCTCAGGAGCGTGAGGAAACCTGCCCTCAGGCAGAAGATATAGAAGCGTGATTAGTTGCACCAACAGGGTGCAGAACAGCTTCTATCCATGGGCTGTTAGGCTGCTGAATAAAAAGATAACAACAGGGCAACTGACTTTTGGGGTTGGTAGGTATGCATCAGTAAACAAGGGGAATTAAGACTAAGTGAGCTGAGTGGGGGGTGCTTGTGTAATCTCACTGTATACAAGTTGTACAAGTGACAATAAAGTACAGTGGTACCTCGGGTTACATATGTTTCAGGTTACATACGCTTCAGGTTACAGACTCCGCTAACTCAGAAATAGTGCTTCAGGTTAAGAACTTTGCTTCAGGATGAGAACAGAAATTGTGCTCCGGTGGCGTGGCAGCAGCGGGAGGCCCCATTAGATAAAGTGGTGCTTCAGGTTAAGCACAGTTTCAGGTTAATAACGGACCTCCAGAACGAATTAAGTACTTAACCCGAGGTACCACTGTATTTCAATTTGTCTTAATCATATTTTTAGTTCTCAGGTTGTCCATTATTTCATCCAGACATGTTGTCATCCTGCTCACCCTGTCTTACACAGTCCAGTAACTGGTTCACTGTTCATCCATCTATTCAATATTCAACAGTTTGGTTCATTCTCTCAGTCCATTTCCGTCCATCCTATTTTAAAAGTCTGATAATGGTTCTTCCTCAGTCCATTTTTATCCATCCCGTTTCCCACCTTCAATAATCCTTTGTAAAGTAATTAATTCAATCAGTTCTATATCTGTAATTCAGTGATATCTTTATCCTTGGTTCTTCAGAACCTTACCCTCTGGTTCTCATTCATACTTCCGCCATTCATATCCATTCATAACTGCATTCAGACCCATCAAACATACTAAATATATAAGCAATTATAAAATAAGATCACATTTGGTTCTCACAGACTATTCCTGTGACTTAAAAACATCTTACTAAATCACATACTGTATATTCTGTAAGAGATTCAGCATATACCTGAACATTAGGAGAATGCATGTTGTTGTTTGATAGTCTGGGGAGCTTGAAACCAACTGTATTGAAAGAATACCTTTAATATTATCTATTCATACACAATTTGTGAAAAACACCTTTTCACCCTCACATCTTCACTGGTGTTCAGGTAATCTACATATCCTGCAGTTCGGAAGACTGTAGACAAAGGTGACATAGGAAGGGTGGACTGGGTTACTCTAGGATCTGCCTATGTGCAAATACATGATTGTAAAGGTAAGGTAAGGGACCCCTGGACGGTTAAGTCCAGTGAAAGGTGACTATGGGGTACGGAGCTCATCTCACTTTTCAGGCCGAGGGAGCCGGCATTTGTCCGCAGACAGCTTCCGGATCATGTGGCCAGCAGGACTAAGCTGCTTCTGGCGAACCAGAGCAGCACACAGAAACGCTGTTTACCTTCCTGCCGGAGCAGTACCTACCTATCTACTTTCACTGGTATGCTTTTGAACTGCTAGGTTGGCAGAAGCCCGGACAGAGCAACGGGAGCTTACCCCCTTAGGCAGATTCACACCACCAACCTTCCAATCAGCAAGCCCAAGAGGTTCAGTGGTTTAGACCATAGCGCCACCCATGTCCCAATGATTTAAAACATCTTCCCAATGAGGAAAAACAAGGGGGAAAGTTCTGGTTGGGTGGGGTATAATGTCAGGGAAGAGTTAGAAGTTTCCAGTTTCTCAGAGGGAGAAAGCATTCCCCAAGGGGGGAAGGAGAGCAGTGAATCTAATAGAAGAGAACAGGAGGAACAACAGGGAGGGACTGGCTGTTCCCAGGAAAGGCCAGGGTTCAGTTCTAGCTCAGATTGGGAGGAGGGAAGATACAGGCCAGCTCTAGCCAGGAGGGTAGAAAGAAGAGCAGGAAAACGAAAGGAAGGGCGCGTTCGACATTTTGAGAGTGGCTGGTCATGGAGAAGCAGAGCTCAGAAGGTATCTGAAAGAAGTGACTCTGAGGAATAATATTTAAGAACCATTTATAAGATTGTTTTGTTAATACGCAATAAAAAGTTTTATAAAAGAACAAGAAGCGTTTGTGTGGTGATCTGAAGAGGACAACGACCAGGCCTGGCAGAATACCTTCTGCTCTGCGCCTCTTCACTCTAAGTAAAGAAGGAGAAGCCAAAATGGAGGGAGCTGTGGCGCCAGTTGGGCAAGGAGAAACCCCAGCGCTCCAGCTAACATTACAGGACTTATGGCAACAGAACTTACAGTTGAAAAGTCAAGTCGACGTACAATCAGCAGCACTGGGAGAACATAGAACCATGCTGCAAGCGACGTGTGGAGATAGAGGGAGTAAAACATTTACTATACGTCCACGTAGCTTCAAGGGAGAAAGCTCTGAATACATGGCTTTCAAGACAGAAATTTCTTACAAAATTGAGATAAAGGATAAAGAATTTCAATCTGAGCAAGGGAAGGTTGCTCATGTGATTAATTTCTTGGAAGGGAGGGCTAAGGACTGTGTTATACCCCTAATATCTCGGAGGGATGCCGCCCTAGGAAATCTACAAATTTTTAGATTGAAGGGGAAAATATTCAGAATCCGGTGGAGATTAGAAAGTGCTTCCAGAGATACTTCAAACAACTCTATACTCAAGGGCCACAGAAAGAGACTGATATAGATCAATTTCTAAGAACTAATGGATTACAAAAAATATCTCAAGAAAATAAGATAATGCTGAACTATAAAATTACAGAACAGGAGATTGAAGGTGCCATTCAGAACATGCAACTGGGCAAATCTCCAGGGCCGGACGGGCTAACCTCCAAGTACTATAGGACTTTGAAAGACTATTTAATTCAACCACTAAAGGAGGTTTGTAATGAAATTATGGAGGGGAAGAAGGCGCCGGAGACGTGGAAAGAAGCTTTCATCACACTTATACCGAAAACAGAATCTGAAAAGACACAACTTAAGAACTATCGTCCCATCTCCCTTTTAAATGTGGACTATAAAATATTTGCAGATATTTTAGCCAACAGACTAAAAAGAGTGTTAACTGAAGTGATACATAAGGATCAGGCAGGCTTTTTACCAGGCAGACATCTGTCTGACAATACAAGGAACATAATTGATATTTTGGAGTTGCTGCAAACGAATATTAACACAAAAGCAGTATTAATCTTTATTGATGCGGAGAAGGCCTTTGATAATATTTCTTGGAATTTTATGAAGAAAAATCTTAAGGGAATGGGAGTGGGACAGGGGTTTGAAAATGGTATAGATGCAATCTACTCAGAACAAAAAGCAAAATTGATTGTTAACAATGTGGTGACTGAAGAATTTAAGATAGAAAAAGGAACACGTCAGGGCTGCCCTATCTCTCCATTACTATTTATTTCGGTCCTGGAGGTGCTGTTGAACATGATTAGAAGGGATCGGTTGATCAAAGGAATTCAGGTCGGAGCCAAACAATATAAATTGAAGGCCTTTGCAGATGACCTGGTTTTGACATTACAGGAGCCAGAATCTAGTACGAAAAGGGTTTTAGAATTGATTCAAGAGTTTGGTCATGTGGCAGGATTTAAATTAAACAAGCAAAAGACTAAGGTTTTAGAGAAAAATTTAACATCAATGGAAAAAGAAGGGTTTCAGAATGAGACAGGTTTAATTGTGGCTAAGAAAGTGAAATACCTAGGGATTAATATGACTGCAAAAAATTTGAATTTATTTAAAGATAACTGTGAAAAATGTTGGTCAGAAGTTAAAAAAGATTTAGAAATTTGGTCAAAATTGAAGCTTTCCTTGTTGGGTCGAATTGCAGTTATAAAGATGAATGTATTGCCAAAAATGATATTTTTGTTTCAAACTTTGCAGATTGTGGACAAGAAGGATTGTTTCAAGAAGTGGCAGAGAGACATCTCTAAATTTGTCTGGCAGGGCAAAAAGCCCAGAATAAAATTTAAAATATTAACCGATGTGAAGGAAAGAGGGGAGTTTGCCCTGCCAGACTTTAAACTTTACTATGAATCAGCGGGTTTCTGCTGGTTGAAGGATTGGCTGCTTCTTGAGAACACTGACATTTTGGATTTGGAAGGTTTTAACAATGCTTTTGAATGGCATGCATATTTGTGGTACGACAAGGTTAAAGCACATAAAGCTTTTAAGCATCATATTGTCAGGAAAGCATTATTTAATGTCTGGATAAGGTACAAAGATTTATTGGAAAGCAAGACCCCAAGGTGGTTGTCACCCATGGAGGCAAAGGCTCTGAAAAGACTCAATATGGAGGCCAAATGGCCGAAATATTGGGAGATATTAGAACAAGAAGGAGATAAATTGAAATTGCAGAGTTTTGAGAAATTAAAAGACAAAGTGCGAGATTGGCTTCATTATTACCAAATAAGAGAGACCTATAATACGGACAAAAAATTGGGCTTCCAGGTGGAAAAATCGAAATTGGAAACAGAATTGTTAGAACCTAAAACTAAGATTCTTTCAAGAATGTATAACTTGCTGTTGAAATGGAATACTCAGGATGAATCAGTTAAATCAGCTATGATTAAATGGGCACAGGACATTGGTCATAACATTATGTTTGCTGACTGGGAAAAGTTGTGGACCACCGGTATGAAGTTTACGGCATGTAATGCCTTAAGAGAAAATATTATGAAAATGATTTATAGGTGGTACATGACTCCAGTCAAGCTTGCTAAAATTTATCACCTGCCTGATAACAAGTGTTGGAAATGTAAAGAAACTGAGGGTACATTCTTTCATCTTTGGTGGACGTGCCCGAAGATTAAGGCTTTCTGGGAGATGATATATAATGAACTGAAAAAGGTATTTAAATATATCTTCCCTAAGAAACCAGAGGCCTTTCTCTTGGGCATAGTCGGCCAATTGGTGTTAAAGAAAGATAGAACGTTTTTTATGTATGCGACAACAGCAGCAAGAATACTCATTGCAAAGTACTGGAAGACACAAGATTTGCCCACCTTGGAAGAATGGCAGATGCAAGTAATAGATTACATGGAATTGGCAGAAATGACTGTCAGAATCCGAGACCTGGGAGAAGAAGCGGTGGAAGAGGACTGGAAGAAGTTTAAGAATTATCTGCAGAAACACTGTAAAGTGTACGAATGCTAAAATGATGTTGGATATGAAATAATATGGCATCAGTGGTACAGTGTTAAAAAATATGTAAAAAATGTAATAGAAAAAGGGTGAAAAAATAAGGTTATATTATGTCAAAGTAAACAATATGTTAAAGGTGTTTAATTATAAGGAGGAAAGATTGGAGACATAATAGAAGTGATTACAATAATCAGAAATGAGTTTTGAAGAAGGGTAAGGATTTGCTGTATCTGATTGGACAAAGAGGAACACAAAAAAGAGAGGCGTGAGGAGGTCAAGAAAGAAAGTTTTGTAAACATGAGTTTGAAAATTGGAGTTTTTGTTTTTAACTTTTTCTTTTTTACCTTTTTTATTTGGTGTACTGTTTTTGCTGTTTTGTGTTGTTTCGATGTTTCTTTTGTTTTTGGAAAAATAAATAAATATACTTAAAAAAAAAAAAAAGGAAATCTACAAATTTTTCTGCAGTATCTAGACGTGATTTTCTTAGACCCTGCGCATGAAATAACCACAGCTAGGCAGCTGTTGAGAATGAGACAAGGAAAAGACACTGTGGGAGTTTATTGGTCCAACTTTAGTTTGCTGGTGCAGAAATTAAAATGGGATCTGAATTCCCCAACAGTTGCAGCCCTTTTTAGGGAAGGACTGAATAATGAGACTTTAGACCAATTGGCCCAAATGCCAGAACCTAGTTCCTTGGACTCTCTGGTCCAAACGTGCCTGCAATTGAGCCTACGCGTGGAACGGAGGGGTAGTGAAAAGAAGGAACAATGGAGACCACGGTGGCGGGAAAACAATATTATCGAAAGTACAGAGAGCAGAGCGGGCAATGTGCCAGGATGAGAGCGGCCAGAGCCCATGGAATTAGGAGCAGCCAGACCCCTCCCAGTTACTACCTCTTCCATGGTAAGAGGAAATGCAGGGAGAGGAAGAGACATGAGGCGTTGCTTTGTCTGGAAAACCAGGGCATCTAGCACGACAATGTCACAATCGTAAAGGATGGGAATCTCTGTCTGGAGCAGACATGGGAGGAGACGATGGCCCAAAGGAACTCCATCTGGGAAACGAATGTCCCCGGCTGGAAATGGGAGCTTGCAGCCGGGTGGAGGAGCAATAGAAGGCTCTCAACGCGGAACCACCTATTCCAGGACTAATGGTGAAGGTGCAACTACAACTACCCAATGGACACAGGGTCCAGGTAGAGGCGCTGTTAGACTCAGGAGCGTCAGCAGATTTCATAGACCAGAAATTGGTACAGGAACACAAAATCGCTTTGTTACCTTTGAATTTCCCACTGCGAGTGAAAACAATCGACGGCAGACTGCTACTTTCAGGAGAAGTGACTTACGAGATTCCACCAATGAGAATGGATATGAGTCATCACTCAGAGACCAGGGCATTTCATGTGACCAAACTAGCTGGGCACCCAATGGTGCTGGGCATGAGTTGGCTCAATCGTCATAATCCGGTGATTGCCTGGCATCAAAGGTCTTTGGTTTTTGGTTCGATCTATTGTATGACACATTGTTTGGGGCAAAAGGGAAAAATCTCAGTGGAAGTAATGGGAACAGAGGTAGAAGGGAAGTTGATGGGGAATGAAAGTGAGATTCCGTCACAATATATTGCTTATCAGGATGTTTTTTGTGAAAACTTCCACCACATAGGCCCTATGATTGCAAGATAGATCTAGTCCCTGGGGCACAGTTGCCACCAAGCAAGATATATGCCATGTCGGAAGTAGAATCTGCAGCATTGAGGGAGTTCCTGCAAAAGAATTTGCAGAGAGGTTTTATTAGAGAGTCCACGGCCTCTGGGGGTGCTCCCGTCTTTTTTGTCAAAAAGAAAGGGGAGGAAGGGGCACCAAGATTAGTATGTGACTTCAGAATCCTTAACAGCCAAATGAAGCCTCGCGTGTGCCCACTGCCACGTATAGATGACCTCTTAGAGAGAGTAAGGTCAGCCAAAGTCTTTACCAAGCTTGATCTACGAGGAGCATATAATCTGATAAGGGTCAGAGAAGGGGATGAGTGGAAAACCAGTTTTTGTACTAAGTATGGTGCATTTGAATTCTTGGTAATGCCTTTTGGCTTGCAAAATGGCTCAGGGGTATTTCAAACCTTCATCAATCATGTCTTAGCAGGTATACTGGATCAGTTCTGTGTCTCTTATTTAGATGACCTCTTAATATATAGTGAAAGTATGGAGGAACATGTAAAACATGTCACGCAGGTGTTAGAGAGATTGAGGACCAACAGGTTATATGTGAAGTTAGAAAAGTGTAAGTTCCACACACAAAAGGTGGAGTTCCTGGGATATTGCATTTCCCATGAAGGGGTGCACATGGACCCCAGTAACGTTCAGGCAGTGGTGGAATGGGAGGCACCTAAAACTAAGAAAGATCTACAGAGGTTTTTAGGATTTGCTAATTTCTATCGTAAATTCATAGGTAATTACTCCAAAATCACAACGCCACTGACTGATTGTCTAAGAGGCAAGGGGCCACTCAGATGGTCTGAGGAAGCACAGGCCTTTGATAAATGAAAGGTGGTGTTTGCTTCAGAAAAATATCTTATGCACCTAGATCCAAGTAAACGTATAAAGGTAGAAACTGACGCCTCTGATAGGGCTATTGGGGCCATTCTGCTGCAACAGGACAAGGAAGGGGACTGGAGACCCTGTGCATTCTACTCTAGAAAATTAAATCAATCAGAACAAAACTACACCATATTTGATAAGGAACTTTTAGCTGTGCATGCTGCCTTTAAAGTGTGGAGACATTTTTTGGAAGGGGCATCACATCAAACAGATCATAAGACTTTAGAGTATTGGAGAACTGCTAGACAGCTAAACCAAAGGCAAATTAGGTGGGCGGAGTTTTTTGCTGGGTTTAATTTTAGGATTGAGTACATACCTGGGCATCAAAACGTTTGTGCAGACGCGCTATCGCGCAAACCTGAGTATATGGAAGGGGAAGCACCTCCCAAGTTGCGAGAAATGCTGAGATCGGATCAGTGGGGGTGTGCAGCCATAGTAGTGGACGGCAGGGAATTCCAGCGATTGACAGTAACAGATGAGTTTGCACAAAAGAAAATGGAGGAACTGAGAAAAGGTAGAGGGGAAGAGGAAGGTTTCAAGGAAAAAGGTGGATTGTTGTACAGGAGAGGGGTGCTGTATGTACCTGCAGGTGAATTAAGAGGTAAAGTGTTGAGGCAACATCATGATAACCCGACTGCAGGACATTTTGGTAGAGAAAAGACCCTGTATCAGATCACACGGCAGTTCTGGTGGCCAAAGTTGAGGGAGGAGGTAACGCAATATGTAAGAGGTTGTGAAGTATGTCAACGAGCCAAGGCACCCAGAGCAGCTCCCGCAGGGTTGTTGCAACCTATGCCCACGCCGGGAAGGCCTTGGGATGTGGTGTCTATGGATTTTATAACTGATTTACCATCATTGCATAGGCAAACAGTGATCTTTGTGGTGGTTGACATGCTAAGCAACATGGCACATTTCATACCATGTGCCAAAATTCCAACCGCACAGGAAACTGCAAAAATGTTTTTAGATAATATCTTTAGGTTGCATGGTATGCCATCACAAATCATTTCAGATAGAGGGGCCCAATTTACAGCACAATTTTGGAGGTTAATGCAGTTACTAGATGTGGAGCTAAGCCTCACGTCGGCAAGACACCCGCAAACCAATGGGGAAGCTGAAAGAACGAATGCAACACTACAACAGTATCTGAGGTGTTATGCTGGTTATTAGCAGAGCGGGTGGTTAGAGAAGTTGAGTCTAGCAGACTTTGCGTATAATAATGCAATGCATGTGTCTACGGGCAGAGCCCCATTTGTGGCAAACTATGGCTTGCACCCAAGGGAATTCCCAGGTCAAGAGGAGCAGTTAGCAGTACCAGCAGCAGAACAAATGATAGAGGAGTTGAGGTGCATTCATGAGATATTGAAAGAGGATTTGGAAGAAGCTAAAGAGGCAGGTGGCGCTGTGGGTTAAAGCCTCAGCGCCTAGGGCTTGCCGATCGAAAGGTCGGCGGTTTGAATCCCTGCGGTGGGGTGCGCTCCCGCTGCTCGGTCCCAGCGCCTGCCAACCTAGCAGTTCGAAAGCACCTCCGGGTGCAAGTAGATAAATAGGGACCGCTTACCAGCGGGAAGGTAAACGGCGTTTCCGTGTGCGGCTCTGGCTCTGGCTCTGGCCAGAGCAGCGATGTCACGCTGGCCACGTGACCCGGAAGTGTCTCCGGACAGCGCTGGCCCCTGGCCTCTTAAGTGAGATGGGCGCACAACCCCAGAGTCTGTCAAGACTGGCCCGTACGGGCAGGGGTACCTTTACCTTTACCTTTAAAGAGGCTTACAAGAGAGCTGCAGACAGGCACCGGCGAGTTGGGGAAGAAATCCAAGTAGGGAGCTGGGTATGGCTGTCTACCAAGGGACTACCAATACGAGGGAGGTGTAAAAAGCTAGAACCAAGGAGATTGGGACCTTTCCAAGTAAAGGCTCAAATTAACCCAGTCACTTTCAAGCTTCATTTGCCTGAAAATATGAGAATACACCCTGTATTTCATAGATCTTTATTGTCAGTGTTTGTACCAGCGCATAAGTATCAAATTTCAAGGGAACCACCTCCTTTTCCCACCATGATGGGGGAAGAGGAGACCGAAGTGGAAGAGATATTAGACTTGAGAATAAGTAGGAGGAAATTACAGTATTTGGTTGCATGGAAAGGGTTAGATGAATCTGAGAACTCATGGGAACCAGCAGAAAAAATTAACGTTCCAGAATTGCAGAGAGAATTTCATAGAAAATATCCCCACAAGCCAAAACCCCATAACTGGCATCTTCAAGAAATTTTTGAAGAGACAGATAGCGAGGAAGAAGAGTTCATAGGGTTCGGTCCATCAGAAACAGAGGAGAGTGAGGAGGAGGAAGGGGGGTTTAGGGGAGGGGGTGATGTCAGGGAAGAGTTAGAAGTTTCCAGTTTCTCAGAGGGAGAAAGCATTCCCCAAAGGGGGAAGGAGAGCAGTGAATCTAATAGAAGAGAACAGGAGGAACAACAGGGAGGGACCGGCTGTTCCCAGGAAAGGCCAGGGTTCAGTTCTAGCTCAGATTGGGAGGAGGGGAGATACAAGCCAGCTCTAGCCAGGAGGGTAGAAAGAAGAGCGGGAAAACGAAGGGAAAGGCGCCTTCGCCATTTTGAGAGTGGCTGGTCATGGAGAAGCAGAGCTCAGAAGGTATCTGAAAGAAGTGACTCTGAGGAATAATATTTAAGAACCGTTTATAAGATTGTTTTGTTAATAATCAATAAAAAGTTATAAAAGAACAAGAAGCGTTCGTGTGGTGATCTGAAGAGGACAACGACCAGGCCTGACATAAATTTGAAACAAAAACAATTCCTGTTAAACACTGTGACATTTGACTCATTGCCCCACTTTCATGGAAGGAGGGAACAAAAGGAAGCCCAGAAAGGAAGTATCAGGGACAAAGGCAATGACCCCACTCAGTTGCTCTACTTATCGCTCCTGGCTGTTGCAGATGTATGTACGTATATATGAAGTATATACTGAAAGAACCAGAAAAACATTGGAGTAAATACTCAACTTTTTAATATGAAAGGGAGATATGAAGCCCCGTTGTACTTGATACAGTACAGAAAAAAAGTGCAGCATGTAACTGAACACACCATCCAGTAGTTAAAAACCACGATGAAAGCTAATGCCAGAAAGAGCAACTGTCTGCTACATTTTAAGTGGTACAGTGGTACCTCGTGTTACTACCTAATCTGTTCTGGAGGTCCGTTCGTAACAGGAAACCACTCGTAACATGAGGCATGCTTTCTCTAATGGTGCCTCCCGCTGCTGCACCACCAGCACGCAACTTCCACTCACATGCCAGGGCAAAGGTCGCAACAAGGGGCATCTACTTCTGGGTTAGCGGAGCATGTAACCCACAGCATTTGTAAGGGGGACGGTACGTAACACGAGATACCACTGTACCTCTAAGATCTACAGTGTGGCTCAATTTGCCAGCAAAAGCTGTTAAAACATGTACACACTAGAAGACAAAGGCAATCAGAGAATCACCGTCACAGTATTATCATCTGGCAACCCGTTATACTTTACAGACTATAAATACATATACATGGTTTGTAATATTCTCCAACTGCAACAATACAAAACACACAATATGAGCACTACCCTGCACTTGTAAAATAACTTACTGAACAGTCTTAAATTTACTTAAACTCATAAGACCTGCCAAGCTGAGCTTTTACTAAAGCGGAAGTGACAAGTTTTCTCATGAATATGCCATTGACAGTAAATATTAATGGCCTTCATGAGGCAAGGGCAGGGCATTCCAACTGCAGAACAACTTTTGATGAAATAGGTTGGGCATGCTTATTCACACATCCTAAAGTGTTTTTAGGATGTGTCAATAAAAAAACCCATTAATGGGACGCCATTAAAACCACAGCGCCCAGGACATGCTGATCAGAAGGTCAGTGATTCGAATCCCCGCAATGGGGTGAGCTCCCGTTGCTCGGTCCCTGCTCCTGCCAACCTAGCAGTTCGAAAGCACGTCCAAGTGCAAGTAGATAAATAGGTACCGCTCCGGCAGGAAGGTAAACAGCATTTCCGTGTGCTGCTCTGGTTCGCCAGAAGTGGCTTAGTCATGCTGGCCACGTGACCCGGAAGCTGTACGCCGGCTCCCTCGGCCAATAAAGCGAGATGAGCACCGCAACCCGAGTCACTCACGACTGGACCTAATGGTCAGGGCTCCCTTTACCTTTAAAGTGTTTTTGGATTGCTTTATGTTACTGGTTTATTATTTGTGCTTCAGGGATAAGTGTTGGCAGGATGTGGGAAGATCCCTTCGTGGGTCTGCTAGAGGCTGAGCGCTTGACAGCAGTAGCACAGCTGCAGAATTAAGTCTGCTAGCCCCTGGCTATGGGCCCATCTTCCCTGACAAGTGGGAGGAATTTAGGTATCAGGACAGCCAGCATGTAGCCACTGCGAGTCTGAAGTCTTATCAGTCTCCCAGATTGATGGAGCCTGACCAACGTGTCTTGATGTAGGCCCTGACTGGATAGATGCTACATATTGGCATCTTTGTTTGCAGCCCCCAGTGGGCAAGTCTAATCTTACTTATGTTGCATTATTCTGCTTACAGGATGTTTCACTGCTTTTTATTATGCATGAAGTCTGCTACTTCATAAAAGCAGTTCTCTCCACTGATGTTCTTATTGCCACTGAATCCAAAAGAACACTTGCATTTGGCAAAACACAAGGTTAAGTCATGGAAAGGCACAGACAAGGATAATATTTTATTGATTTAAGCTCCAGGAAAACTAGCATTTAGCAACAACTCACAATATTTTCAGAGTCGAATGCCCAGCGAGCATGGAGAATTACAACCGAACAGAGTAAGAGTACAATGTGCATCATAGACAGAACTGCTGGGAACCACAGGTGGGCAGAGTGCTGTGGTGCTCATCTCCAGCTCGCCATCTTCTCACAGGCATCTGGCCGGCCACTGTGAAAACATGATGCTGGACTAGATGAGCCCTTGGCAGGCTTGTTTTATTTCTTATACAGAAAATCCACTTTTAAAACAGAATGGCACAAAGGTGAAACAGAAGGCTAGTGAAAACACTGTAAACTTATATAGGATTTGTTTCAAGTAACTTTGCAACAACAACAAAACTAATTCCTAGACTGATAAAGGTAAGCTTACATAAGACACTTTTGAATTCCAAAGTTAACAGTTTGGTGACTAACACTACTGCTGTTTTTTTTTAATTTTTAATTACTTGTCAAGGTTTCTAGACTGGCTACAAACACACAGAATGAACTCCAGATCAAACACAATGGGGTGCTGGTGCATTGTCATGGTACTGACAGAGTACGAAGGGGAGGAGGAGAGACGAGCAGAGGAAGGGGGGCAGGAAGAGCCAATGCAGGAAGGGGGGAAAGCCAGGAGGAAGGCTCTCAGATGCTGGAGCAGAGCCTCAACTCAGAACAGGAAGTTCTAGCACTGACAGCGATGCTGTGCCAGTTCCATCTGCTCAGGAACGGAGAGGGTTAAAGCGGGGAGGGCAGAGACATCAGTTGAGAATGCCGTGCCTCTTCTGCTGGAAAAGGTGCAGACGTAAATCACTCCGGGAATCTGACTCACAGGATTCGGACGTGTAATTATGTGTGCTGCTTGTACATATGTAAAATAAAGGCTGTATCTATGTATCTCTGAGTGAGCAGAAGCATTTCTTGCGAAGAGTATTCTCAAGCCATCACATGCATTAAGCAAAAAAATGTGTTTGCCAAATATACTTTATTGTGCTTGATTCAGCTATATCAGTTGCAGTGATCTGCCTGTCCTTGAGCTGGATCCAGCCTTCCAAGCCTTCCCCAGGGACTTGCTAACCCCTCAACCCAATGTTACACAGCTCCTCTGGTGAAAAAAAACCCTGTGCCAAGTAAAAATGGGGCAGAGCCATTTTCACCCCTTTTGAGGTACCAGGCAGTGAGTTTTAAACCTCTCTGCCCATCTCTGCACTACAAGAAGGAAGCAAATGGTCTCTTCCCTGCCCACTAGAGTAATGATCTGGAGAGTGGGGAGAAGACAATAACCTGCTTCCTCAGCTGATCTGTCTATGGTGTGTAGTCTGTATGTTTGGTACAGTTCAATTCCCAAGTATTGGCCAAGGGTAAATGTGGAGCTCAGGCCAAAACAGGTTTGCCACACCTGAGCTATACCATAGCTTGAGCTACAGTTCATGAGGTGGGAGTCAGATAAAAGGCTGGATATCACAGTTTCTCTTACAAGGCTGCATTTAGGACTGAATATACTAAAAATTATGATTAGACTCTCACAGCAGGCAAACACTGCAACAAATGCCTGGATTAACATCAGCTTCTGATTAATATTGTAGAGTTAAGAAAGCTTATTTAAAGCTGCATTGAAGTCCTACCTTCCTACCACAAAGTTCTAGTTTTGAAAAGCAAAACATGAAGTGCTGGGTTCTTCAGCCATATTCTTGTCCTGCAAAAAGTCTGTCCCTCCATAAAGCTGTTTGATTGTTCAGGTGGGACCATGTCTGTATTAAGTACAGTTTGAGTAAGCAATGTTCCTAGAACCCATTTCCATTTACTTCCTGCCATTAGAATAGTACAAAGGCACCTCAGTCTTGAGAATATGCCATCACTCTCAGGGCTCGTCCACTTCCACTTGTTCTGTGCTTAGAAAGCACGGGTCTGAGGTTCTCATTTGCCCCGCTGCTTTCCCTGGAAAACCCACCGTTTACCACTGAATTGGACAATCATCAGTCCACAGGAAAAAATGACTGACATTTGTTCTGATTCAGCAGCAAACAGCAGGGTTTCCTGGGGAAAAGCAGCAGGACAAGCAGAAACGTGAAAGACCAGCATTGCTCTCCTGGCTTCCTAATGCTGCAGACTGCTGCTGGTTACTAAGATCTGAGAGGGCAGGAGGCAGGCAGTGGGCAGTGGCAAACTGGCTTCTCTGCTGCACCCACTGCACCAAGCTGCACGCTGCTCTCTCTCAGTCACTCTCAACAATGCACAGGGTTGGAAAGACAAGGAAGCAATGCCATTCTGTCCATGCCGCCTGTGGAAAGCATGGTAAGGGAAGGAAATAAGGGGAAAGGATTCCCAGGACAACTGCTTTAGTATGTTTAATCCCCAAGGCTGCAGCTCCATCGAAATCACACATTGTGCATGCTTGTCAACTATTATTACAGTCTTCTCTGCGGAATCTCTTGGGCTGCTTTGCTGAACCCCAGCGTTTGGCAGAATACAATTTGAGATATGCTAGAATAACCAAATAGCCATTGTGACAATTGCAAAAGCAAGCTATCAATACCAGTTGGAATATGTACAGCTTACACAGTAACTACCAGACACCTATAGCACAAAATCATATCTACCACTTACTTGGGATACAGAGGTTTATGTGAGATATTATCTTTATCAGTTTACAGCGGGGGGGGGTAGGGGGGGAGCTTTTTGGCCTACTGGGCCAGACCTTTATCTCCCCACCCTTGTGGATCAATTTTGAGAGATGTGCGGGACCACTCATCTGTCAGTCATCTGATATAATAATTGCCTGATGTAAACAGTATTGCTTCTAATCTCACAAGGAAATGAAGTTTTACTATGGGATGGTTTGTGCAGTTTCATGGGTTGGTCCATGCTCCAGCCCAGCAACACGTTCAGAAAACAAGGCAGCACCAAACAACCCTTATGAGATGAACCTAAGCAGCCCACCCACCCGCTGAAGAGGAATCTTGCTGGTCCTGCCCATCTATCTTGCTGACCATATGAAGCTTTATTCATTTTTATTGCTTGTGTTCAGGCAGACAAGGCCATCAACTCCACAATGAAAAAAGAACAGGAGCACTGACAGGTGACAACCAGAAGTACTCCACCAGGCTGTATTGCATGTAGCCCATGATTAGCCCAAATATCACATCTGTTACATTGTGCCTGCCTAGCATGACTCGGGAAATTCCCACTATGAAGGTCCAAAGCACCACCAGCACCCGCAGAGGGACAGCCAGGACAAGGTGATGTAGAATAAATCTGCAGACCATGGCGGCTCTTGTCGCATGACCTGAAGGAAATGAATACCTGTCCACAGACACCGTGGCAAACATGTCCATCTTGTTGTGAGCTGGCCGCCTTCGCTTTACCAATCCTTTCACCGCTGCCACCAAAATTAGATCAAGGATCAGAGCTGGGAGACAAGGTGAATAAAGAGGTTTCAGACATTTTAAAGAGCAACTTGGTAAACAACAAAGCTTAGAGACTGAATTTCTGTTATCTAACACCCATTTATCAGATGCAAGGAGATTCAGGACATAGTACTTTGATTTGCCTTTAAGGTGCCACAGAATTCATGGCTGGTTTCATACCAATATTACAAACTTACATTTGTTTCCTAGTCATAGTTCCCCAACCCTAAAATAATTTGAGTTCTGAGAACCTTGAGCTGCATGGACCTATTAAACAAAGTGACTTGTGTAGAATGCCTATACTAATCTCTGGGCATTACCAGGTGAATACATGAGGTAGCCTATTTTTTCCATATAACCCTAGTAAAATTATCAGTTGGCAAAAAAATTATCAGTTGGTTCCCTGTCTTTATTATGTGAAAAATAACCCAAAATATCTACTATCCAATTTGATTGTTCTATTTTGCCCACAAGGGCTCAAATAGTCCAGAAAAGATCCATAATGTACTCAAATATTTTGAGAGCATCATTGAAAAGCTGCAGAAGAAACAGTCCAAAATCTGTATATAATGGGGCAGGGGGGAATCTTATATTTTAGATTTCATGTATAAATTGAATTGTTCATGGAAGTAGAAGAATTGTCTCTTTTCTACATTTAGCCTGTTAACTGACACTGATCAATGATTGATCATATCTCTGTTGAGGTAACATGCCTGGTTTAAAACAGTATGTCCCTGCTTAAATTGTTGTTACCACTCTAGCTGATGATATAGCCTACAGCCATTGTATTCCATGACAGCCATCAGTAATGAAAGAACACCTTAGTTATGAAAAAAGTCAAAAATTCATAATACAGTCGTACCTTGGATCTCGAACACCTTGCGAGTTAAACGTTTTGGCTCCCAAACGCCACAAACCTGGAAGTGAGTGTTCCGGTTTGTGAAAGTTTTTTGGAACCCGAATGTCTGACGCAAATTCCACTGCTTCCGATTGAGTGTGGGAAGCTCCTGCAGCCAATCAGAAGCCGCGCCTTGGTTTTCGAACTTATTCAGAAGTCGAACGGATTTCCAGAATGGATTCCATTCGAGAACCAAGGTACGACTGTACAATGTTTTCTCAAATGTTTTAAATAATCTTCGAAGTAATTGTCATCGTTACTTCATTCAAGGGCAGGTGATTGTGACAATGTTGTACACGGTATTTTACCATGAACAACATAACCATTCTCCATAAAGAGGACATGCAAGCACTACACAAGATTCCTGAGACATGCAGGACAACCATTCCAGAACTCTGCCATCCATTGTACACGTTCTCATGCCATCCCGTAAACAGGCCAGCACTTCCAATTTCTCCTCCACCTCTTGGGTTTGCCATCACCCAAGGAGGATTACAATGCCATGTGTTTAGGTGCCATCTCAAAGAAAGGCTAAAAATAACCCTCAAAAAACCCAACCCAAATTCCTTCAGAACCTCCTCCTCCCAAAATTCCACCAAACTCATGTTGATCACTCCCTCCAAACCAATTTGCTTGAAATAGTTGAGTAGTAATTTCCTGCTCTTTATTTCAGCTCATAGGAACAGTGATTGAATTTCCTCCAAAAACCTCAGGCTTTATATACATTTTTTACACAGTGAGCACCACCTGATTATTTTTCCCTCCTGGAGCCTGATTGGGCTGCTGCTGCCGGCCAATGAGTTGTTGCATCCTAGTATCCTACCAGCCTAATAGGCTGATTAACTTCCTCCTGGGGTCTAATTGGGCTGCTCTTGCAGGCCAATCAGGTTGTTTCATTCTAGGATCCTACATACCTATGGTTCTAGGATCCAAGCTTAGTACGTAACACCCCTCCCCTCTAAGTTCCCATTGTAGTCATCAAGGTATGCTGGTCGCCTGCGTATGCATTGTGGTCTGGGGTGTCCCTCGGTAGGGGTTCCTGATTTTGGCTCTTGTTCCGGGGCTGCCAGCTGCGACGGGGCCACTGGGTCAAGGGGCCCTACATTAGCTTACTGGGATTGGCATGGTTCGGGTCACTGGGGCTAGCCATCACTGGGGTGAACCGCACCAGCTCCCACGTGGGATTTTTTTTATTTATTTCAATTGGATTTTTAAAATAAATTGCTTTTGGAGGAAAAATCTTTCTAAAGATAGTTTTCTATTTTCTATATACAGTGGTACCTTGGATTACAGACGCTTCAGGTTAGATTCCGCTAACCCAGAAATAGTACCTCGGGTTAAGAACTTTGCTTCAGAATGAGAACAGAAATCACGCGGTGGCAGCGCAGCGGCAGCAGGAGGCCCCATTAAGAACAGGAGGCCCCAGGTTAAGAACAGTTTCAGGTTAAGAACAGACCTCCAGAACAAATTAAGTTCTTAACCTGAGGTACCACTGTAGTCCAAAGGCTATTCATCAGGAAATAAGGATTTGTTTTAAGTCTTTCATGTGTGCTAAAACCCAGTCTAAGTGGTTTTTTTAAAAAAAAAAAAGTTCAACAAATATGGATACATATGCTAGAATGTTATTGTTTTAGTTAAATAAATTGTTTAAATTGTTATTAAGGAAATTATTATTTTTCTCCTTCCAGTAAAGTACAGCAGAAACGTTGTCCAAATATAAAGTTAACTTATTAAATCTCACAATAATTTCATAATTATCTGTCTATGTATTTCTAATAGTATAACCAAATCAGTAATTTTTGATATACAGTAACTGTAAAAACCACTCTGAAAATTTATTATTCCAAAAATGAAACCTTCATCTGGTTGTAAATATTAAAGTTATACCAGCAAGAATGAGTCTTTCTGTAAAAAAATGATTTAAATCAAGTCTTACTGACTAGTGATTTAAATTGATTTGATTTAAATCAAATCCACCCTGCCTTATGGGATTGCTAGGAGCTGTTTTCGCACCTTTTTTAACCTTCTTGCACTCTTTTACAGCTGTTTTTGTCATTTTAAAAATCACATCTGGGTTCACGACAATGCATGTGTGCACAGTTGTGCATGCTTTCAAAGCACATAAACGGGGAGTTTCTGGTATATTCGTGTTCCTGAAAAGACTTCTATAGGAAAACAAATGGCAGCAAGTTGGATGACATACGAAACATAGTTTGGGATGAAACATTTGGGTAGACCTGTACAGGTTCATCTAAATCAGGAGAAACCATTTTCATAAATGGCCATTGGCCTACTGCACCTATCTCATGAAGAACCATGGCATCAACATCCATACAATTTATGTCAAACTAAGTTTTGGAGTCAAAACAAAATAAAAAAAATCCTTCCAGTAGCACCTTAAAGACCAACTAAGTTAGTTCTTGGTATGAGCTTTCGTGTGCTACTGGAAGGAATTTTTTTATTTTGTTTTGACTATGGCAGACCAACACGGCTACCTATCTGTAAGTTTTGGAGTGTTGCAACAATAGTTAATATTGTATGTAATTTCCCCCTTAGCACAGGAAGGTTGGGATGAAGGCAAGTGTCATGGCCACAACACTCTTTGTGCCCTTGCACTCTAAGGCTGAATAAGGGCTCTGTCTGAAATACAAACACAAGGCAGATTTTCTAGAAGTGGAAGCTCAGATTTAAATATGATATAATAAATATAAGTAAAGGTAAAAATATTAGTAAATGGTATGTCAAACACAATTATTATAGCTCCAATTTTTTTTTAGTTATATACATCTTCCTAATGCAGATAGGGATAGCTTCCAGTGTGTCTGTAGAAAACATTGCAATGGGACATCATTTTCATAAATGACATTTTAGGGAAATATGGAATGAATGGGGGAAATCTCTCCGCCCAGTTCTCCCAGATACACTGACAGCTGGGCTACTCCCCACAGTTATCAGATAAAAAATATGGGAAGCAAAGACCACACAAGGTAAAGCTTTGATAAGAAAGGGAGCTCTTACCAAAGAGCAGGTTGAGCAGCACCTCACGGCCTGCTGAGCTGGCACTTCTACAGAGCCCATACAATGTGCCAGCCAACCAAGGAATGCCATGTCCTGAAATCTCTACCGCCTTCATCAGAGGACGAGCACTGCCCCAAGGGGAATTCTCTCCAGCACATACCCCCAACTGTTTAGAGGCCCAAAGATCAACAGCCAACAAGGAGCGAAGGGCAATACCCACAAAAGATGGATTAAGCTTCATGCAGTCCTCTTCAGGTAAAGCCTGTGGAGGACCAGCGCTGGCTGTCGATTCCTTGCGATGAGAAGGGCTTTCTGGGGGTGCTGAGCTCCTCTGACTTGTCAGTGATAGGAACTCCAGTCTGCTGCCTGGGGCCCGTCTCTCACGGCTACTCTTTGGGCTATTCCTAGGGCTAGGCATGATAGTGCGGATGTTGCTGATTTGTCAGAAGAACTGGGAAGATAAAAAGTTGGGGCAGTTTGATTCATCAGTCTATGCAATAAATGCATTAATACTTTAATCACATATTTTAACATATTGTGCCCCTTTCCCTCTTACAGACAACACAGCCTAATCTAACACATGTCTACTCAGAAAAAAAATCTCACTGAATTCTGTGGGTCTTATATGACTGTAGTCTAAATCAGTTAAGTAGCAGCATTTGCTAGAGCTACCTGCTTTTGAGATTCAAAAGCTATTTTAGCTTGAACAAAGCAATAAAAACCAGACAAATAAAAATCTGTATATTACTGATCAGTAAGTACCCCGAAAAACAGCTTCAACATTGTAAGCAAGCTACACACTTCCACATTCTACAAGTAGCAACCAACTGGTGTGTTTAAAATAATGCTATAAAATAAAATAATGCTAGCATTCAACTATAGCATTGTCTATTTCAGTTATCCAATAAATCACCAGTTTCTATTGTTTCAAACATGCAGGTACTGATGGCAAAGTTCTGCAGCTGTAGCACACATTCATGTAATTTAGACTAGGGGTGCAGAATTCAGCATGCTAAGGATTTCAACATCATTTTTGAAATAGCATATTTCTAGCTGTCTTGCAAGTGCCTGCTGAAATCTCAGAAGCTGGAAGGGCAAGGTGGAGGATTTCTAGAGGGCAGCACTTCAGTGTCCTACATATTTTGGACCTCCAGTTCACTTACAAGAAGCAAGAACATGCAAAATAACCTAATATGTATAATAATAATAAGAAGAGGAGGAAGAAGAATAAATTTTATTTATATCCCGCCCTCCCCAGCCGAAGCCGGGCTCAGGGCGGCTAACAACAATCAAATAATCAAACAATCAAATAATCCAACATTCTAAAAACATTTCATTATAAAAATTAATTAAAATCAAATTGATGGCAACTGTTAAGCAAAATTCTGTGCAGGTTGCCAGAGGAGGGAGTCAGGCTGCGCCCTGACCAAAGGCCTGATGGAACAACTCTGTCTTGCAGGCCCTGCAGAAAGATGTCAAGTCCCGCAGGGCCCTAATCTCTTGTGACAGAGCTGATTGGAGCCGCAGCCGAGAAAGCCCTGGCTCTAGTTGAGGCCAGCCTAACCTCTCTGTGGCGTGGGACCTTTAGGATGTTTTTATTTGCAGACCGTAGGTTCGTCTGTGGGGCATACCAGGAGAGGCGGTCCCGTAGGTACGAGGGGCCTAGGCCGTATAGGGCTTTAAAGGTTAAAACCAGCACCTTAAACCTGATCCTGTACTCCACCGGGAGCCAGTGCAGCTGGTATAGTACCGGATGAATGTGATCTTGCAGCGAAGACCCCATAAGGAGTCTCACCGCGGCATTCTGCACCCGCTGGAGTTTCTGGGTCAGTCTCAAAGGCAGCCCCACATACAGCGAGTTACAATAATCCAGTCTGGAGGTGACCGTCGCGTGGATCACAGTGGCTAGGTCAGGGCGAGAGAGATAAGGGGCCAACTGCTTAGCTTGGCGGAGATGAAAAAATGCCACCTTTGTTATAGCTGTAATCTGCGCCTCCAGAGAGGGAGGTATCGAAGATTACACCCAAACTCTTTAACGGACGGTGCTGGCACTAATTGCACCCCCGCAAGAGATGGGAGTTGCCCCCTCAATCCCATATCGTCCTGTCCCAGCCAGAGGACCTCTGTCTTCGAAGGATTTAACTTCAACCGGCTCCCACGTAACCATCCAGCCACAGCTTCCAGACATCTGGTCAGTGTGTCTGGGGCCAAGTCAGGATGGCCATCCATCAACAGATAGAGTTGGGTGTCATCGGCATACTGATGGCAACCCAGCCCAAAACTCCGGACAAGCTGGGCGAGGGGGCGCATAAAGATGTTAAAAAGCATCGGGGAGAGTATCGCACCCTGAGGCACTCCACACACCAAGGAGTGGCGCGATGACAATTCCCCCCCAAGCGCCACCCTCTGTCCCCGACCAGAGAGAAACGAGCGCAGCCATTGAAGGACTGTGCCCTGGATCCCCACGTCGGCAAGGCGGTGGTCCAGGAGTTCGTGATCGACCATGTCAAAGGCTGCTGACAGGTCTAGAAGAATCAGCAACCCCGACCCGCCTCGATCCAGCTGCCTGCGGAGATCATCTGTTAGGGCGACCAGAGCCGTCTCGGTCCCATGACCAGCAGGGAAGCCGGACCGGAATGGATCCAGAGCCGATGTTTCATCCAGAAACCTACCAAGCTGTTCAGCAACCGCTCTCTCAATCACCTTACCCAGGAATGGAAGATTTGAAACCGGGCGGTAATTGGATAGATCTAAGGGATCTAATGATGTTTTCTTTAAGAGCGGGCGCACCACTGTCTCCTTCAGTTCCCCTGGGAATATCCCGGTGCCAAGGGACAAATTGATGATATCCCCCAGGGGGGTCCACACCTCGTCTGGACACGCTCTAATCAGCCAAGACGGGCACGGGTCAAGAGGACAGGTGGTGGGCTTTCCAGCTCGGAGGAGTCTGTCCACATCGGCTGGGGATATCTGGTCAAAGTGGTCCAATACTGGACCCGAGGACAGTCGAGGGGCCTCCAGTTCCTTTATTGTATCCAAATTGGCAGGGAGGTCATGGCGGAGCAACAGGACCTTCTCCGCAAAAAAGCTCGCAAATGCCTCACAGCTGTGTGTCACATTGTTATTTAAATTTGGCTGTCCTTCAAGGGACGTTAAAGACCTAATTATACTAAATAATTGTGCCGGGCGAGAGCTAGTGGATGCAATGGAGGCCGAGAAGTAAGACTTCTTAGCGGCCTTCACTGCCATCTCATAAGTTTTCATAAAAACCCTATAAGATGTTCTTGAGGCTCCATCATGGGCACCCCGCCATACTCGCTCTAGCCGTCTGAGGTCCCGCTTCATTTTCCGAAGCTCCTCGGTAAACCAGGGAGCCCGGTTTCTGCGGGGTCGCAGAGGGCGCTTAGGTGCGATCTCATCGATGGCTGCCAGGAGCTGGATATTCCAGCCCTCAACAAGCTCAGTCATTGAGTTGCCAGGGGGAGCAAGGTCCCGCAAGGCTTGATGGAATTATGTATACATATCACAGAATTTAGCTGCTTTCTTTTTGCAGGTTTTTGTAATGGGGGGAGGGGTTAAATCAAGTTTCAGTCCACTGATGCGATTTGAAGTTGGATCAAGAAAAGTAGGGTACAATATGCATGCTGGACACTAACAGACAAGTTTCCCCATATTAAATGTGAGATACTCATATAAGAGGACTGTATCACAGCCATTTCTTTCTGCACACTTTAACTGGCCTTTAAACTCATAAACCTAAGAGGATCAAAACTTTTTTCTGTGTGCAACCAATTTGTGAATAATAAATATGGCTTTCATTCCTCTCCACAATCAGCAAAAGATTTACTTTTTAGATTACTTAAGCAGTAAGAAACCTAAGGTGTTATAAGAACTTGGGAAAATAGAAAGAGCTCTGCTGGATCACACCAAAGGGCTATGAAATGCAGCATTCTGTTCACAGTGGCAAACCAGATACCTAGAAGCAGAAGAGAAGTGCTGTAGCCCACTTGCAGCCTAGGACCCACGTACCTATGGGACCGCCTCTCCTGGTATGCCCCATGGAGGATCTTAAAGTCCACAAATGACAACACTTTTGAGGTCCCAAGTTGCAAGGTGGTTAGATTGGTCTCAACTAGGGCCAGGGCCTTTTCAGTACTGGCCCCGACTTGGTGGAATGCTCTGTCACAAGAGACTAGGGCCCTGTGGGACTTGACATCTTTCCGCAGGGCCTGCAAGACAGAGCTGTTCCGCCTGGCCTTTGGTTTGGACTCAGTCTGACCCTTATGTTTCCCTCCCCTTACGGTTTTGATCTATGGGCTACTTTTAAAAAGAGGCTGCAATTTAAATTGGGGTTTTTTCTATTATGTTTTTATTGTAATTTTACTGGTGTTAGCTGCCCTGAGCCCAGCTCTGGCCAGGGAGGGCGGGGTATAAATAAATTTTATTATATTATTATTATTATTATGTAAATGGAACAAAATGTAAGCAATCTGTTGAAAATCACAGGGCTCGGGTAGGTTCATAGGGGGAGAGGTAGGTGGTCCTGAGCCCTTTAAGGGTTTAGTGGTCAAAAGCAGCACTTTGGATTGGACCCGGTAGCTAGCGGGCAGCCAGTGCGGTCGGACCAGGATCGGCGTGAGATGCCCGAACCGGCTTCCCCCGGTGAGCAACTTAGCGGCTGAATTCTTCCGAACCGTCTCCAGGGGCAGCCCCACGTGCAATGCTCTGCAGTAGCCTAAACTAGCGAGGCAACCCTTTAGGCGCGTGAAGAGTCTCCCTCCAGCCCGGCCTGGAGCTCTCCTTCCGGCCCCCTGGGCTCAGCTCCCGGAAAGGCCAAGGCGGCCCTGGGCGGCAGGGGTGTGTGTCCTCCTTCACAAAGCAGCTCTGGGCCCGGCCCCTTTTCTCTGGCCCTGGTCTGGAAAGGTCTCGTCCCCCGAGAGCGCGGGGCCTGCCGCCTCTCCGAAGGAGGCTCTCCGGAGGAAGGCCTGGGCGGAGGGCGACGCCGGGACGGGAGCGCCGCGCTCGGGGGGGCCTCCCTCACGCCCGCCCGCCCCTCCAGCGCCCCCCAAGCGCCCTCGGCCCTCAGCCGGCCAGTGCCGCCCCCCGCCTTCGCGCCCCGCCGTTACCTAGCAACCTCGCCACCCTCTGCGGCTCTCGCGGGAGGCGGGCCTTGGGCTCGGCTTCCGCTTCCGCCCGGAGCCATAGGGCCGCAGTCGCCGGCCGAGGGGCGGGGCTGGAAAGAAAAGGCGGGCGAGGACGCCCCTCCCCCCTTTCCCTCAGGGTCAAATTCACCCGACACGCCGAGCTCCGCCGGCCTGCTTTAGCAACGGGCGGCCGTTTGGGCTCAGGAAAGCGACCGCCCTGGCTTCGGCCTTTTCCTTCTCTCTCACGGCGCCCTCAGGGAGCCATGGCGTGGCCCGCCCATCCGACCTTTCGCTCGTGGGCCGCAGCCCGCTTCCGAGCCTCTTGGGTTGGAAGGGGTCCCCGAGGGTCATCCAGCCCAGCCAGGCAGAAAGAGTCTCAGACAAAACATCCTCGGGCAGATGGCCGTCCTAAGGGATTGTAGGAGTCGGAATCACAAGACTTTTTTTTAAAAAAAAAACCAGACGCCCGCAGTATTTGTCTTGTGGGCCTCCACAGATCCCCGGCGCGGTGATGGCAGGCGGCCTCCTTAAGACGCACCCGTCGGCCTCCTAGGTATAAATTCATCTTGCAGGTTTTGGCCCACTTCCCCAATCCATTCAGCTGCAGCTCCAGCCTTTCCTGGTTGGGGATCCCTGGGCGAATCGGAGGCGACGGGGATCCGCCACCAAGGACGCCCAGGCCCACGCGTTGTCTGGGTCTCCTGGCGCCTTCTTTCGCCTTCGTGGGGGGAAGCGAGGAATAAAGGAAAAGCCTCTGGAAGCTCAATCTAACAGGAATGAGACGGGGGCTCAGGGCCCGGGGCGGCCCACCCTTGACATAGACAGCCCCCCAACACACACTTTGCTTCCCAAATGCAAAGGGCACGGAAGGTTTTCGAGCAAGCTCTCTCTGAAAGGAGCTGGAGCAGCAAACTCTTCCCATTGTTTGCGCTCTCTCTCTCTCTCTCTTTAAATACAACCTTTAATAATGCTCCAGGTCACCTTGTGGTCATTGCGATAAAGTGAAATTTTAATGGAGGAAGCACAGATTCAGCTCCTAGCCAAGGGGCAAAGGACCCAGGGCACTCATCTGTTTGAATTTTAATTCATAGCTCTAGCCATTTTGCTTCACTTTGGGAGATGGCCAGAGAACTGCTTTGGGAGGCGATATAAATGCAGTTAATATATCAACCCCACACTTGCTTGCCCAGGAGTAAGCTGCCATGTTGGCTTGCTTATGTTGCTGCCTTCCCATGTTCTGTTTTGAACCCATGAAAAGTGAAACTGGTTTCCTTTCATGGCATTCATAATTCTTCTCTTCCACATTTTATTCTCGTAAGCGAGACACAGCCTGACAGGAAAGCCCAGGCTCACTCGAGGAGCTTGGTAGATGAGCCATGGGTTTAGCAGTGGTCTCCTAGTGTGTTTGTATCTGGGACAAATTGCATTTATTTGCTTTGAACAACACGTTGATTGAATTCTGCTTTTGTAAACTCTGGCTATACTTTCCGGAAGAGACATAGACATAACTGGTGGTTGAAGACTTGCTTTCCTCTTCTCATGCCTCGCTCAGCAATAGATCACAACTGCTATAGCCTACATATAGTAGGTGCATTTAAAATGAGAGTTGTCATAGCGTCCTCTTTTTTGCTCTTCACAATATAGCAACCCTGTCTACACTCTAGTCCATTTAATACCCCTCCAGATTGTGGAAGGAAGTAATAAAAGTGAATAAGCTAGAATGGTGGGGGGGTTCATCTTTCTCCATAGGGCTGAAACTTGGGTAAGGGGGGTTTGTTAACAGTTCTGTGTGGTACCTTTATTGGCTTAAGACCACCATACCTCAAGGACCGCCTTTCCCCATATGAATCAACCCAGACCCCCAGATCATCCTCTGAGGCTCTTCTTCCATAAAGGGTCCCAAGGATGGTAACACGAGAACAAGGCCTTTTCTGTAGTGGCTCCTTGTCTGTGGAACCTCTCCCCGGGGAGGTTTGCCTGGTGCCTTCATTATACACCTTTAGGTGCCGGGCAAAAATATTCTTCTTCAACCAGGCCTTTGGTTGACTCACATGCAATGCCATTTTAAAAAGGGGAGGGAGGTATTGTTTTACTGCTTACTTATATTTATGTTTTTATCCTGTACTGTGCACCAGCCTCTGTGAACCAGCCTGAAAACTTATGATGAAGGGAGGTATTATTTTTATCATTATTATTATAGTCCAGTCAGTTCTGGTTGCAGTCCTATCTTGGTGTTCCCTTAATGGAATTTAGTAGAGCTTACTTCTGAATGATTTATGGTTATTGTGACATTAACCAACACCAGAACTTGTGACAACAGGGACCCCTTCTCAACCAAAGTTAGATACTTTTTTTAGGCACTAAGCTGGACCATAAAGAAGGCTGATCGCCGAAGAATTGATGCTTTTGAATTATGGTGCTGGAGGAGACTCTTGAGAGTCCCATGGACTGCAAGAAGATCCAACCTCTCCATTCTTAAGGAAATCAGCCCTGAGTGCTCACTGGAAGGACAAATCATGAAGCTGAGGCTCCAGTACTTTGGCCACCTCATGAGAAGAGAAGACTCCCTGGAAAAGACCCTGATGTTGGGAAAGATGGAGGGCACAAGGAGAAAGGGTCGACAGAGGACAAGATGGTTGGATAGTGTTTTCGAGGTTACCAGCATGAGTTTTACCAAACTGTGGGAGGCAGTGGAGGACAGAGGTGCCTGGCATGCTCTGCTCCATGGGGTCACGAAGAGTTGGACACGACTAAACAACAACAAAAACCTATACAACTGCAACACTTTGATGTCCACACCTTTGCAAGGGAGGAAGATGGGAAGTATAGGAGCCAACTTCTAGGAAAATATTTGAGGGAGCCTTCCCTCCCCCAACGTTGACGGGCATTGCCAATTTGCCATTCAAATGGTGTGCATGCACCGTGTCAGAGTAGACAGGGTTATAACTTGCTCTGCTTACCTGCCCCCCCCCCAATATTTCAAGTTGGCACTCCTGATGGGAAGTCAGAACAATTTGGCCCTGCCCAAGTTACCTGCCAACCTAGCAGTTCAAAAGCACGTCAAAGTGCAAGTAGATAAATAGGAACCGCTCCGGCGGGAAGGTAAACAGCGTGCGCTGCTCTGGTTCGCCAGAAGCGGCTTAGTCATGCTGGCCACATGACCCGGAAGCTGTACGCCGGCTCCCTCGGCCAATAAAGCGAGATGAGCACCGCAACCCCAGAGTCGGTCACGACTGGACCCTTTACCTTTACCTTTATGTGACCTCCTTGGTCCTGCCTCCAGGTCCAGGGCATAGCTGTCAACCTTCCCTTTTTTTGTGGGAAATTTCCTTATTCCAGCGCCTTTCCTGCTGCTTCCCACTGCTATCCTGGATTGTTAATAATAATAATAATAATTTTTATTTATACCCCACCCTCCCCAGCCAAGGCCGGGCTCAGGGCAGCTAACAAGCAATAAGAAAAACAAGTTGAATGAATACAACATAAAAACAAGATTAAAATATAACATTAAAATATTAAAATGCACCCTCATTATAGAAGGAGAAAGGAAAAAGAAAAAAGAAAGGGGGAGGGAATCAAATTGGCTCCAAGCCAAAGGCCAGGCAGAACAACTCTGCCTTACAGGCCCTGCGGAAAGAAATCAGATCCTGCAGGGCCCTGGTCTCATAAGGCAGAGCGTTCCACCAGGCCGGAGCCAGTGTTGAAAAGGCCCTGGCTCTGGTTGAAGCTAATCTAACTTCCTTAGGGCCCGGGACCACTAGGGTGTTGCTATTTATGGACCTTGAGGCTCTCCGTGGGGCATACCGGGAGAGGCGGTCCCGAAGGTACGAGGGTCGAAGGCCGTGAAGGGCTTTAAAGGTCAAAAGCAGCACCTTAAATCTGACCCTGTACTCCACCGGGAGCCAGTGCAGCTTGAAAAGCACTGGGTGAATATGCTCCCATGGCAGAGACCCCGTGAAGAGCCTCACTGCAGCATTCTGCAACCGCTGGAGTTTCTGGGACAGCTTAAAGGGCAGCCCCGCGTAGAGCGAATTACAGTAGTCAAGCCTGGAGGTTACCGTCGCATGGATCACTCTGGCCAGGTCGGGGCAGGAAAGGTAAGGGACCATATTGTTAGATATCCCGTAGACAGGTGAGGCTGCTGATCCCTTATTTTTAAATCTGAAAGTTGACAGCTATGGTTCAGGAGCCACCAACTGCCACTGCACCTGAGTCTGCACATTTTCCAAAAGGTTGGTAAGGGGCTCCTGGAAAGTATTACTCTAAGACTTGCTTATGTTTAACTGAAACTAAAAGTTTATACCAAAAAGTAACTCTTCAAGCCGAATCAGAACGTCAAACTTGCTCTGCTTGTCAATTCTAAATATTCATTTTAGTTCCTTTTTAAACACATTCAACCTGTTGCAAAAGCTACCCTATGCATGTTTACACATACATGCGGGACAGGAAGGTTGCAATCATTAACAAACAGGCTGCTTACTAGGGATTAAACTCCACTGAACTCCATTTACCTTATTTCCAGGTTAATATGTACACAAGATTGCTTTTTGTGGGTTAAAGCCTCAGCGCCTAGGACTTGCCGATCGAAAGGTCGGCAGTTCGAATCCCTGCGGCGGGGTGCGCTCCCGCTGCTCGGTCCCAGCGCCTGCCAACCTAGCAGTTCGAAAGCACCTCCGGGTGCAAGTAGATAAATAGGGACCGCTTACCAGCGGGAAGGTAAACGGCGTTTCCGTGTGCGGCTCTGGCTCGCCAGAGCAGCGATGTCACGCTGGCCACGTGACCCGGAAGTGTCTCCGGACAGCGCTGGCCCCCGGCCTCTTGAGTGAGATGGGCGCACAACCCCAGAGTCTGTCAAGACTGGCCCGTACGGGCAGGGGTACCTTTACCTTTACCTTTAAGATTGCTTTTACCCACTCTTCATTTTTCTTGCTGTCTTGATGACTTCTCCCAAAGCCAGGTCACCTGCCCTCACTCCCTCTATACATCATTAAACTCCACTGAACTCCATTTACCTTATTTCCAGGTTAATATGTACACAAGATTGCTTTTACCCACTCTTCATTTTTCTTGCTGTTTCGTCTCATATGTTTCACACTCCTAATGTATGCCATGCTTTCTAACCAAAAGCGAAGAGTGTAGAGCAAGCAGGGGATTAGCAGTCACAGAAAATGACCAAGGGAAAGCATGATGCATGGAGCCTGAGATGTAAGCAAGCACAATATGTGAGCATTTAGGACACGTTTTCTTTTCCCAAAGCACAGGTGTTAATATAGTTGGTCAGGGTGCACAACAGCAGGGCTGTTGGCTCCATGTGGGATGTGGCAGCGCTAAATATGCATTGTAAAAAGAAGAGGTGGGAGTAAAAGAAGACAAGATGGTGCTAAAAGGAACCTGAAATGGCCTGCAGCTGATACTGGTACATTGTTCCCATGTATAATTGCTGCTTGGTGTGTCCTTTCAGACCTCCTCCATGCATACGCTAAGACAGGCATAGGCAAACTCTGGCCCTCCAGATGTTTGGGACTACAATTCCCATCATCCCTGACTACCAGTCCTGTTAGCTAGGGATGGTGGAAGTTGTAGTCCCAAACATCTGGAGGGCCAGGGTTTGCCTATGCCTGTGTTAAGAGCACAGAGAAGGGGGAGCAGCACCAGGCAGCTGGCCTTGTTCCAGACATTCAGGGCCCTGTGATCTCCCCTCCTGAGATTTATACTTAGAGCTGAAAGTCTGAAAATGGGCATCTACTTGCGTACAATGAATGTGCACAGGTATTCCTTGCATTAAGGAACTTTGCATGATCAGGGAACCCAACTGTTTGGAGCACCTGTTCAGTTCACACAGTGGCTGGCTGGAGAAAAATGCTGGAAACATATATCTGCCATAGATAAAATCAGAAGTCATTTTACAGTACTGTATAGCATTCAATACCATTACCTCAGCAGTTTCAGCTGGTGCACTTAGTCCCATCCTTATCTAGCTGTTTCTAGGATATAGTTAGCAAGAAAGGGTGGAAGAGATAAGGCTCTCTGCTCACACAGCTTCCTGCAAGGACACATTCTTACATGGTGCACATTCACCTTTCTCATGCTTAGCTGACATTTCTGATTCCCTTTTAGGGAGGACTACAATTCTTCCTTAGTTTGTATGCATGCAAACTCTTTTCACACCCCCGGCTCTACACAGGAAAGTCTGGGTGGGCCTGTCGGGGGTGGAGTTGGTGACAAAATTTGAAAAGGAAAAGTGAGGGTTTTTTTTAAACTTATTTATTTATACAACAAGAAAAAAAACACACAAAAAACACAAATACCAAATTACACACAAATTACAAAAATAACCATAGCCACATAATTTTCTTGGCAAACAATAAAACATCTATTGGTCTTAACACTAAAGACCCAACTTCCCGTCTATTCCATATTTCAAATTCATGTTACTGCCACTACACATTTTTTTCATAATTAAACTTATTCTCAATAAATCTAATTTCTTCTATCTACCTAGCAACTATTACTGAAGTTCCTCGAATGCTGCAACAGAATTTAAACTACTATATTTATTTTTCAGATATTCTTTGAAAACCTCCTATTTGGAAACAAATTCCTGTTTTGGTTTATTCTTTATCTTTTCTGATAAACCATCTAATTCGGCATATTCTGTCAGCTTTTGGATACAATCTTGTATAGAGGGGATTTCATTACTCTTCCATTTTGCTGCGATCAAAACTCTTGCTGCCGCCCTCACATATAAAAAGATACCCTTCCTCTTTTGTGGAATATCCAAATCTGTTATTCCCAGGAGGTAGGCCTCTGGTTTTTTATTGAAAGAGATCTTTAGCATTTTTTGCAGTTCTGCATGTATACTCTCCCAGAATACCTGTATTTTCCTACATGTCCACCACATATGGTAGAATGTTCCTGAGTCTCCGCATCTCCAACAATTACTTGACACATTTTTATACATTTTTGAAAGTTTCCATGGTGTTAGATACCATCGATGTTGCATTTTTTGAAAGTTCTCTCTAATCGTGTAACAATTTGTGAATTTCCATAAATTTTCCCATTGGGCCATGGTTATTGAATGGCCAAAATCCTGGGACCACCTCACCATTGCCACTGTTACCTCCTCCTCCTTGACTGTCCAGTCAAGGAGGAGTCGGTAAGTTTTGGAAAGAGTTTTTCTTTTAGAATTTACAAGATCTGATTCGAATCGGGAAATATCTACTAAGAACCCCTTTTGTTTGTCAGATTTAAATTTTTCAAATAACTGATGGTATTGGAACCAGTCTGAAATGTGTTCTCTTATTTCCTCAATTTTTTTTAATTTTATTTGGTTATCTTCATTTTTTAGAAGTGTTTTATATGTTGGCCAGCTTTCCTGAGTATTTTTCCATTTTACTGCTATGGCTTCTACTGGAGAAGTCCACCACGGGACTTTAGGCACCATCAGGTCTTTCTTATTATATGGTTGGTAAATTTTTTATGAATTTTCACTTTTCCATATATTAGGTAGGCGTGCCATCCCCAACGGTTGTCAAAACCTTCCAGGTCCAGGAGGTCCGGATCCTGCAACGTGCACCAATCTTTTAGCCAGGTGAAACAGGCTGCCTCGTAGTAAAGTTTTAGATCGGGTAGGGAAAAGCCTCCTCTCTCTTTTATGTCTATTAAGATCCGGTGTTTAATCCTAGGGTTCTTCCCTTCCCACAGAAATTTGGAAATTTCTCTTTGCCATATCTTGAGACAACCTGCTTCACCAAGTATCGGAATCATTTGAAATAAAAAGATTAATTTTGGAAGCACATTCATCTTTATAATGAAAATCCTACCCAGAAATGTTAATTTTAGTTTACTCCAGGTTACCAAGTTTTTTTTAATCTCTAGCCAAGTTTTGGTGTAATTATCCTGAAATAAGTTTATGTTCTTGGGGGTGATCCAAATACCCAAGTATTTCGCTTTTGAAGAGATTTTCAGGCCCAATATTTTTTCTAAGTCATCCTTTTCTTCTGTGGTTACATTTTTAACAAGCATTTTTGTTTTTGTTATATTCAGCTTAAAGCCTGCCACTTCTCCAAATTCTTTAATCAGTTCCAGCACTCTTTTCAGACTTTCTTTAGGGTTTTCAGTCATAACAAGTAAATCGTCCGCAAAAGCTTTAATTTTATATGTTTTGTTTCCCAGAGTGATGCCTTTAACAAGCTGATCCTTTCTTATCTGATTGTTCAAGACTTCCATCACCAAGATAAATATCAGTGGTGACAGTGGGCAGCCCTGTCTGGTTCCCTTGTTTATTTTGCACTCCTCAGTAATTCTTCCGTTGATGATCAATTTTGCATATTGTTCCGAATAGATGGCATTTATTCCTTTACAAATATTTTCTCCCAGTCTGATTTCTTCCATTAATTTTTTCATAAACTTCCAGGACACGTTGTCAAAAGCTTTTTCAGGGTCCACCAACATAATAGCTGCTGGTTTATCAATTTTAATATCCAAATATTCTAATACATTAATCACACATCTAATATTGGATTGTATAAATCGTCCGGGAAGAAATCCGGTTTGATCTTTATGGATTATCTCTTTCAGCACCATTTTTAATTTATTTGCAAGAATGTCTGCGAATATCTTGTAATCAGTATTTAGCAGTGCAATGGGTCTGTAACTGGCCATGTTTGAGGCATCTGTTCCCTGCCTATGGATAAGAGTAATAAAGCTGTCCTTCCAGGTTTTCGGAAATTTTCCATTTGCCAGAATATTATTCATTAGGTCTTTCATGGGAAGAAATAATGCTTGTTCTAACTTTTTATAGTAATTAGCTGGAAGACCATCTGGGCCCGGTGTCTTTCCTAATTTTGATCTCTGTATAGCTTGTTGCACCTCCATAGCTGTTATTGGCGAGTTCAAGATTTCAGTTTTTTCCTTAGGTATTATTGGTAGTTTATTTTTGCCCAAATAATCAATTATTTTTTCTAGAGTCTCTGGACCTTCTTTATATAGTTTTCCGAAAAAACTAGCAAAGTTTTTACTAATTTCCTTCGGTTCTTGAATCCATTTGTCTTCAATTTTAATTTTATTGATAATTCTATCTTCCTTTTTCTTCTTTAATTGCCAGGCCAGAAGTTTACCAGGTTTATTTGCAAACTCAAAATTTCTATGTCTCAACCATTTTATCTTCCATTCTATCTCTTCATTTATTATCATGGAGAATTGCGTCTGTAAAATTTTTATACTTTGCTTAATTAGTTCATCATCTGGTTTTTGGAAAAGGATCCTTTCCTTTTTTCTAATTTCCTCCCAGATCTCCATTTTCTTCTTCTCCTTTATTTTCCTTTGGAATGCGTTTTGTTGTATAAAGAAGCCTCTTATGACGTCCCAAACCGTCTCTAGATCTACTCCTTGATTTAAATTAAACTTAAAATATTCTTCTAAGATTTGCTTGGCCTTCTGTACAATTTTTTCATCGTTTAGCATACTCTCATTAAGTTGCCACCTTTTAACCTTTTCTTCTTTTCCTTTAAAATTAACCCAGACCGCGCTGTGATCAGAAATTGTCCTTGGATGGATTTCTGCTTTTGTAATATTATTTAATAAATCCTTTGTTGTCCAGATCGCGTTGATTCATCCCACGATGAATTTATGTGGCTCTGAGTAATGTGTAAATTCTTTCTCTGTTGGGTTCTTAAACCTCCAAGCATCAAACAAATTCAGGAGTTCTATTAATTGGAAAATGTAGTTGGGAGTTTGTTCTGCCTCTTTTCTTTTTTCTTTATTGTCCTGTCCATGTTTGGATTGACTACTCCATTAAAATCTCCTAATAATATAATTTTTTCCCCTAAATATTCTATGACTTTTTCTTCCAAGAATTGATAGAATTCGGATTTTCTTTCATTTGGTGCATAGATTCCAATAACTATCACTTTTTCATTATTGATCTTAACCTCTATAATCACTGTTCGACCTTTTTCATCATTGTAAAGCAGTTTTGGCTCCAGCTGAGGTTTTACATAAATTACCACCCCTCTCTTTTTTTCTTTACTTGATGCAATAAACTCAAGCCCCAATCTCTTATTTATTAATACTCTTTTATGTTTTTCCGCTACATGAGTTTCTTGCAGACAGATTAGATCATATTTTGGCTTAACCAGAATATGTTCCACCTTGTTCCTTTTTGATTTTTCATTTAAACCATTTATGTTCCAAGTAATAAATTTATAATCCATACTTTATTTCTTATGATACGTCAACGGGTTAAAAAAATAAAAAATAAAATTACACATTCAAGGTCTCAGTATACATTTAATAAATTCCCTTCTTAGATCTGTCTCCTAACTCTCAACTGTTTGTTCAATATCCTCTGATTCTCCCAACAATTGCCTTTTTCCTCCGAGGTCTTTCCGGTACTTTCTCCAGAACTTGTCCGCATCTAATGCCGACAAGCACTTTCTACGTTTCCCTTTAAAGAAAAAAGAGATGCCTTCCGGGTACTCCCACCTATAGTCCACTGCCTTTGCCTTTAGTGCCTCGGCCAGAGGTCTATAAGCTTCTCTCTTTTTTATCAGCCGATTTGGAATGATCTTGTGGACGATAATATCATTTCCTTCTGATTGAAATTTCTTCTTGTTACTAGCTTGTAAAATTCTATTTCTGAAATCCATAGAGTTAAAAGAGACTAAACAATCAGCCGGCCAGTTGTTTGCTTTTGCTACATTAGATTTGACTCTGAATGTTTTTTCTATTTTTTTGTGCTACTTCTGCTTCTTCTAGGTCTAACCAAGCTGCTAGCTCTTTTGAGATTTTTTTTCTCAATTATTTCCTCTGTGTCCTCTGTTAGTCCTCTGAATCTTAGGGTATTCTCCCTTCTCTGCATTTGCAACATCGCAATAGAGTCCAAAGTGAGGTTTTGATGTGCCTGAAATTAAAACTTTTAAGGGACTTAAATTTTAGCATCACAATGCACAAGATTGTTTAAAATGAATTGTGTGCTAAAACACTTTCATTTGTATTTGAGAAAGATAATCAAATATTGTTGTATTACTTATTCTTGCAATTTAAAATAAATTTAGCAGTTTCAAGTTTTGTGCTTTTCATTTTTTTTCTTCATCTGTTTTTGAAAACAAATTAAAAAATATTTTTAATTAAATATTTTATTGGGTTACAAAAGTACATGCATTGTCTCCTTTTTCAGGTGTTAGAGTCTTTTCTACAGATCAGTTACATTTGAGAAAGTGAGACACTGATGTTGCATACAGTATAAGGCTGGGGGAGAAGAGAGGTGAGGAGAGGGTGGTCAACATATTCTTTTACTTACTGTACGTGTGAGGTTTTCGTGTCAGTGTCACTTGGGTGGGTTCTCTTTCTATTTGTTTATTATATTTCCTTGGTAGTGAGAGAGGTTAGGGGGGGGCAGGTTGGTTGTCTTCAGTTGACACGGGGACAAATAAAAGAGAATGCCTTCATTACATACATAGCCCAACAAGGCAACACTTGCCATTTTTTGAGCTAGGTACAAGCAGTTTAGCCTGGCCCTGGGTGCAAAATAGCCTGGCCCTGGGTGTGGCCAATGCCATGGTCCTGCTCCTCCCTTCTCCACTTGTTCAATGCATATGGGGACAATTCTAGTGCTGTGGAGTTGGGAGGGTCTAAGAGGGTCATCTAGTCCAACCCTCAGTAATGCGGGAATCTTTTGCCTAATGTGGAGCTTGAAGCCACGACCCTGAGATTAAGATTCTCTTGCTCTACCTTGAAAGGGTTTATTATAAATATATAAATTCCATTAAAAAATGGGTCGCTTCCAGCTGTTTATGCAAAGGGCAAGGAAAATGATGGAGGATATTGTAACAAACAAAGAAAATTGAATTTATCTGAAATGAAACATCTAGCAGGGGAAGCTAATCCTCGGGCTGTAAAAGTGTTTACCAATTTGTCCAGCTTGCTTAGAGCCCTTGAATCATATTCAGGACACACTTTAGACATTTTGTTTGATTAGCCTTTGGACTTTCCTGACCAGCTTGTTTGTTCTGTTTATTCTGGGCCTGGTGAAGAAGGAGCAGCAAGGTCTTTCCTCTGTCCAGCACTCAAGCCATTCGGGGGACTAGGAGCTCAATGCCAACTGGCTTTCCAGGCTCACAAGACAAACAAAATAGCGCCAGATCAACAGTTAGAAAAATCTACCAAGAAACACAACCAGCCAGCACTTTCATGTTGTAGTGCCCCCCACCCAATCTCTGAGCAGGACAAGATCCCAAGGATTCACTTTCCTCAGACTGAGGGACAGTGGACACTGTAGTATCTTCAGGATATAGGCTTTATTTATACAAGATACAACCTGAGCCCGTTGTCTTTGTCCATGGAGTTTTCTTGGCAGGGATACTGGAGTGGTTTGCCAGTTCCTGCTCCAGGTGGATCACTTTTAGTCAAAACTCTGCACTATGACCTGTCCATCTTGGGTGGCCCTGCACAGCATAGCTCATAGCTTCTCTGAGTTATTCAAGCCCCTTCACCACATCAAGGCAGTGATCCAAAGCACTGTTAATAACAAGGCCAGTGGAACTGATGATATTCCAGCTGAACAATTTAAAATTTTAAAAGATGGTGCTGTTAAGGTGCTACACTCAATATGCCAGCAAATTTGGAAAACTCAGCAGTGGGGAGAGGATTGGAGAAGATCAGTCTACATCCCAATCCCAAAGAAGGGCAGTGCCAAAGAATGCTCCAACTGCCGCACAATTGCGCTCATTTCACATGCTAGCAAGGTTATGCTTAAAATTCTACAAGGCAGGTTTAAGCAGTATGTGGACCGAGAACTCCCAGAAGTGCAAGCTGGATTTTGAAGGAGCAGAGGAACCAGAGACCAAATTGTTAACATGCGCTGGATTATGGAGAAAGCTAGAGAGTTCCAGAAAAACATCTACTTCTGCTTCATTGACTACGCAAAAGCATTTGACTCTGTCGAACACAGCAAACTATAGCGAGTTCTTAAAGAAATGGGAGTGCCTGATCACCTCATCTGTCTCCTGTGGGACAAGAAGCTACAGTTAGAACTGGATATGGAACAACTGATTGGTTCAAAATTGGGAAAGGAGTATGACAAGGCTGTATATTGTCTCCCTGCTTATTTAACTTATATGCAGAATTCATCATGTGAAAGGCTGGACTGGATGAATCCCAAGCCAGAATTAAGATTGCTGGAAGAAATATGCAGATATGCAGATGAGACAACTTTGATGGCAGAAAGTGAGGAGGAATTAATCCTCCTCTTTCACCTCTTAATGAGGGTGAAAGAGGAGAGCACAAAATATGGTCTGAAGCTCAACATCAAAAAAACTAAGATCATGGCCACTGGTCTCATCACCTCCTGGCAAATAGAAGGGGAAGAAGTGGAGGCAGTGAGAGATTTTACTTTCCTGGGCTCCATGATCACTGCAGATGGTGACAACAGTCACAAAATTAAAAGATGCCAGATTCTTGGGGAGAAAAGCAATGACAAACCTAGACAGCATCTTAAAAAGCAGAGACATTACCTTGCCAACAAAAGTCTGTATAGTTAAAGCTATGGTTTTCCCAGTACTGATGTATGGAAGTGAGAGCTGGACCATAAAGAAGGCTGATCACTGAAAAATTGATGCTTTAGAATTATGGTGCTGTAGGGGACTCTTGAGAGTCCCATGGACTGCAAGAATATCAGACCTATCCATTCTGAAGGAAATCAGCCCTGAGTGCTCATTGGAAGGACAGATCCTGAAGCTGAGGCTCCAAGACTTTGGCCACCTCCTGCGAAGAGAAGACTCCCTGGAAAAGACCCTGATGCTGGGAAAGATGGAGGGCACAAGGAGAAGGGGACGATAGAGGACAAGATGGTTGGACAGTGTTCTCGAAGCTACCAACATGAGTTTGACCAAACTGCAGGAGGCAGTAGAAGACAGGAGTGCCCGGCATGCTCTGGTCCATAGGGTCACGAAGAGTCAAACACGACTAAACAACTAAACAACAACAACAGTTACTTGAGCGCCACATGCTCACTCCCATGATCCCTAGCTAGTGATCAGGGATGATGGGAATTGTAGTCTCAAAACATCTGGAGGGCCAAGTTTGAGGAAGCCTGCTCTAGAGTATGTGGAAGGTGCTGCCTTTGGAGAAGGTCAAAAGGTGGGATACCATTTTGAATGAATGAATGAATGAATGAGTCATAGAATTGTAGAGTTGAAAGGGACCTCATGCATCATCTAGTCCTGCAATGCAGGAATCAAGAATGATTTAAGCCTGAATAAAAGGCATCACTTGTCCAAGACGGATATAGAAAACCACTTTCCTTTGATTTCTAAGGCTACTTGAAATTGCAGTCCTAACCCCACCTGTAAGCCCCATTGAATTCAATAGGATTTACTTCTGAGTAGACCTTGTTTGGATTAGCCATCACCTTAATTGCTCATGGAGTGAACAAATAAAGGCAGCATTCTAATCCCCAAAAACATTATCATGAGATCCTCCCATGAAATCACCCTGCAACTGTTTAACTTGGCAGAAAATCACGGGTAGAGCATGCACTGATCATGAGTTAAATCGTCTTTTTGCTTCACTTTTCTGCTGATGAGAGAAAATCAATGGACTTCTACAGTTTAGCCAATGTCATTAGGATACTGAGCAACTACTTCTGTAATCGGTTTATCTGTATATGCTATGTTTATCTGTATATGCTATGCTATCACAAATCGACTATGGATTGGACTACTGCAGCAGCTGTAAAGAGGTAGCTTTTGGAACTGTGCCTTCTCCTTCTCCCCTGGGGTTCATCTTCCCTGTTCTGTAAACCTGGCAACCTACATTCTCCTACAGGAGAATAATGTCACATGCCACCCCAATGTTTGAGTGGTGCATGATTCCAGGGATCAGTTTCCTCGGCATGACAGTGGTGTCTTCAGGATATATGGTTTATTTACACATCCACACAACTTGAGCCTATGATGGAGGGTCTCACAGCAGTAACACCCTAAGAAGGTATTGCTTCTCCCACAGCCACAGCCTTGGAATTAAGCATAAATAATTCAATATCAATATCATATTTGTATTGCACTCAGTAATCCTGTAAGTAATCCTTACAGCAATCTATAAGAGAGGCCACTTGATTGAGCCTCCTGTTCTTAATATTGAGCACACTTACTTGTCAATCTCAGGAAAGTCTGTGTGATCCAGAAAAGGAACATTAACCATATAGCCAGTACAGCTAACAGTAATTTGGTATCTTAACTGATGAGTGCAATATAGGACCCCACTGGAGTAAGGTCTTTGCCCAGTCACGTAAAACTATAATTTTCTATTTTCTCCAAATATTGAGGATTGAATAGTTTCCCCATTATAAAATAGCATGGTAAGCCATGGAGTTCATTCTTTATGAAATGCCTTGTAAAACAAGTAGTTCGAGCCATCAAGCCCTGGAGCTTTAATGAGTTTTCATTTTTTGATGACCTCTACTTTCACCTCTTGAATGGGACTATTAAGGTACTAGTGAAGTCAGCAGAGTGTGAAACTTCTGCTTGAGAATACTGTATCCATGTTCTAGATGCAAACAGATTAAGTGAAAAGGTGTGAATTCATGTTGCTCTGTCTCACTTAAAGTGGAAATACTAGGAATTAAGAAACAGAAGGTCAAAACTTTTAAGAGGCAGCATAATAGGAATTTGATAGTGTGGGATAACCAGTCTCATATAACCAACATGCTTTAGTCTAATTAATGCAGGAAGGGGTTGATACCATACAGTAAGTTGTCTTGCCAGACTTAGCTGGGTCAACTTCCCTTCACTTTGGGAGGAAGTACCGTAAGTAACCAGGCCATTGTTCTCTCCCAGTCTACCTGTGAAACCCAAGGTGTGAGGAGATCTGAGCTGGTTGCTCAGTCCACCATTTTTCGGCCACTCTTGAATTCCTTATACCAATAATTTAGGAATTCTCACCACTTTGGAACTAAGCCAAGTTTTACTGCAGGTGCAACCTTTCTGACTGATGTATATTTCAATGCTTTCCATTGCTGTGTGTTTTGTTATTTTAAATCTCTGCTGTGGTTTTCTCACCAAAGAATACTTGCCCGGATTATACTGACAGTTGAAGAAGAAGAGGAGTTTGGATTTGATTTCCCGTTTGATCACTACCCAAAGGAGTCTCAAAGCAGCTAACACTCTCCTTTCCCTACCTCCCCCACAACAAACCCTCTGTGAGGTGAGTGGGGCTGAGAGACTTCAGAGAAGTGTGACTGGCCCAAGGTCACCCAGCAGCTGCAAGTGGGGGAGCAGAGACGCAAACCCAGTTCACCAGATTACGAATCCACCGCTCTTAATCACTACACCACACTGGCTCCAGGGTCCAGCTTCAAAACTTTTAACAGTTGACCAAAGATCCAGCGAGTCTTAAGCCTGCCTAGAAAACCCACCCTCCAGGATGTGGTGGTTCATTGTTGAGAAGGGTGCCATCTTCCAGAGCAGGCCTTCCCAACTCTTGTCTCAAATTAAAGCCCTGTGCAGCTACTTGATAGTGGGAATACAGGGCTGAGAGACAAACCTACTTAAGAGTCTCTGGCACGGATAGCTTCCAGCTGTTGATTGGTCTATCTGAAGCCATGCAGAAGCCCTTTCTGATAAAATATCCAAAGACCCGGTTGCACGCTCAGTTATAACCCTGCATTATTGCACCATGAAATCCTTCACAAGTATTCTTGGCCCAACCATACTCAGACGCTTACGCCCTGCAGGGATTTACTTTGTTTTAGCCACTAGATGGTGCCAGGAACCAGAGATTGGAATAGCAGCAACAATAAAAGCATTTCATTAAAACCTTACAATGAACATCCACAACAAAAATGCACAGTAGAACAAGCTGGCAATGATTTGCAGAGGTTCCTTCAAACTTTCTTACAACTTGATGACTTGATGTCAAAGAAAAAGAGCACTTTTCAAAATAGCTCTAAGAAGCCAAGTGGTTAAATCTTGCATACCTGAACTCCAACCAGTCATACCTGAGAACTAGAAAGGAACCAATGGAACACCAGTTTTTTAAAAAGAAACCATGGGCGTCCTAGAAATTAAAGGTTGGTTAGTTTGACACCTGTCCCCGGAAAACCAGTGGGAAGTCTTGTTAAGGATAAAATAATATAGAAGACTTACTGAAGCAGAGCCAGCAGGGCTTCTTCTCACGAACCTATTGGAGCTTTTTGAGAGTGTCAACAAGCATATCGACAGAGGTGACATGGGTGACACAGTGTACTTGGTCTCTCAAGAAACATGCAACAAGGTACCTCACAAAAGCAAGCTTAGCCATCATAGAATGGGGTTCCCTAAGGATTGTTATTGAGACCTGTGCTTTTTAACTTGATCATAAATTATCAAGAGTTAGGGATGAGGTAGTCAACTTTGCTGATGACTCTAAAATGTTCTGAGTCATTAAAACAAGTAGAGATTGTGAAGAGCTCCAAAAGGACCTCTCAAAACTGAGTGAATGGGTGGGGAAATGGCAAATGCAATTCATTATTTAAAAAGTGTAGAAGGATGCATTTTGGCTCAACCCCCCCCCAAACCCCAAACTCTTAATTTCACATTAATTATACATTCATAGGGTCTGAGCCAGTGCTGACTTACCAGGAATCCTAGGATAGCTTGTTGGAGGTGTCAACTCAGTGAGCGTCCGGCCGTTGTGAAAAGGGCAAATTCCATGCCAAGGATCATTAGGAAAGGATTGGACAATAAAACTGCTGATATTGGAATGCCTTTATACAAATCTATGGTTTGACCACATTTGGAATGCTGTGTACATTTCTGGTTGCTTCAGCTCAATAAGGATATTGTAGAGTTGGAAAAGGTTCAGAAAAGGGGCACAAAAATGATCAAGGGGATGGCACAAAGGGAAGGCTGCAGTGTTTGAGATAATTTGGTTTATAGAAAAGGGACTAAGAGGGGACATGATTCATAAAACTATGCATGCCGTGGGGAAAGTTGATAGAGAAATCTCCCTCTCCCTCACACATCACATAACTCATGGTTGTCATGGCAGCCATGAAGTCCTGAGCCATCCCAGAGCCAGTCGCCGCCTCCTCCTCACCACCGAGGTCAGCTCCATCAACTCAGGCAGGGGGGGCTGCTGGGCAGTGAGGTGGGCAGTAAACCAGCAGAATCCTTAATCTGTCCCAATTGCCCAATGCCAGGAACACTGGTGAAGCTGCATGTTCTGCTACCGGGGGCAGAGAGCAGGTGGGGGCGTGGCTGGTGCCCCAGGGAGCGTGGCGCGCATCCCGAGGGCGTGGCACATCATCCCCAGAGGCGTGGCATGCGTCCTGGGGGTGTGGTGTCCAGCGCAGGGGTGCGCGCGGTGTGTCGGGTGGGGGCGCTCTGCGATGGCACCCTGCTGGAATAGTAGTGCTGGGGGCGGTCTGCTCCCTCCGCACTCCCTTTCCTCCGCCAGTGGCCAGGAATGCACACTAGATTCCCCCCAACTGGACAGAGAGAATCCCTATAAACCACAGTCAACTCCCCCTCTCCAATTCTCAAGTCTGTCCTGATATGGTAGGCGGGTGGGTTACTTTGTGTGCCATCCAGTAGAGCTGGGGTCAGCAACCTAAGGCCCATGGGCCGGAAGCGGCCCGTGGAGGTCATTTGACCGGCCCATGAGCCGCCCCTGAATTGAGGCACTCGCTCGCGCACTGCGCTAAACTGGCACAGCACAGCATGGGGACTCACTTCCACTGCACAGACACGCACACGCAATCTGGCTCATGGAGGGATTTCCGCGGGACCGATCTGGCCCGGGCAAAATAAACCTTGCTGACCCCTGCAGTAGAGCTTTTCTGGTTAGTACCATGCATTTTACACTTTGGCCCCAAGGAGGTGACAGAACTGATGGTAGCTCACTGTGACTTGTTTGCAAGGCATTTTGAGGATAAAATTGTTTGCTTCTGCCAGCACCTTGACTCTGCTGCTTTAGCAGATGAATCTCAGGGGCTGTTGTGAGCATTGTCTAGCCCTGTAGTGTTGGAAGAGTTTCAATTAGAATGGCCAAAGGACATGGGCAAGGTGCTTGGATCAATCAGGGTGGCCACTTGCACTCTGGACCCTTGTCCCTCTTGGCTGATAAGAACTAGCAGGAGGGGGACAACTGGCCGGGCCAGGGAGGTGGTTAATGGCTCTTTGCAAGAGGGGCTGGTCCCTGCCTGCTTGAAGGAGGCCGTGGTAACACCAGTCCTCCAGAAACCGCCCTGCATTCCAAAAATCTAAGTAATTACCGGCCAGCTGCCAATCTCCTCATCTTGGGCGAGGTTTATGTATGGGTATTTGTGGACTGGATCCGAGGCCTCTTGTAGGAAATTGATTTTCTAGATCCATTTCAATCAGGGTTTAGGCCCAACTTGGGCAAAGAAACTGCTTTGGTTCCTCAGTATGATGACCTCTGTTGAGAAAGAGACAGGAGAAACGTGTTTTTGCTAATTCTCCTTGATCTCTCAGCAGCATTTGATACCAATGACCAGAGGTTTTCAAGCTTTTTGAGTCCACAGCTCCCTTAATCAGAGGTCGGCAACCTTAATTGAAGGATGAGCCGGTTGACGCGCCATCTGTTAGAGGATGGGCCAGAGCGTGTGCGCACGCACGCTCTTCCGGGTAGGAGGAGCGCCCATGCATGTGTGCACACACTATTTCTGGCACTCCTCCGACCTTGAAGTGCGCCGGAAATAGCATGTGCACATGCGCACGGGTGCTTCTCTGTACCGCATGCTTGCGCACACGCTGTTTCCAGCACACATCTGGGTCGGAGGAGCGCCCATGTGCATGCGCACAGGCGCCATCAACCCAGAAGTCAGTCCCCGCGCCGCACCTGTAAGAGAGGGCAGTGGGGGGACTTCCAGGTTAGCGCCTCTGGCAATGGTGGAATTCCTCTTATCGGGAGGAATTTACTCCGTGGAAACAGGGTCTGGCCGCCACGGCGAAGGCGGAGACCCACTAAAAATCACAGGCGGGAGAAGCCTGTGAACCTGGGATTCAGCTGGCACCTTTTGCGCCTCCCCTACTTGCGGGGAGACCCGGTTTCGGGGATCCGGAGCGACGGGGGTGAGCGGCGCGGTGCTTCGAATTGATTGCTTCTTTCACGGAGTGAAGCCGCATTGCTGTTGCCGGAGAGCGCTGACTTTTTCCTGTGGACAATTCGATTTTAAACAACTACCCGTGAATAGAACGGAAAATTGGATCTATAAATGTTTTAATTTGGCACCGAAATGGGAAGGTTTTAAACAGGAAATCCGCCTTCCCCTTTTGTAAATAGATTGAAGCAAAGACGCTGCAAGCTAAGGTCTTGGAAAGTCTTCCGCAAAGGATTAAACTTCCATCGATTAAAACTATTAAACCCCCCTTGGAAACAGGAGAAGAGGGGGAAAATTTTGGATCGCGCAAGCCTGCAGGAGAGAGTGTTGAAAATTAAATCACCACTGCTCTGAACCTGGAAAGGGTTCTGCCAGTAAGATTGACGTTTTGAAGTTCATTGGCTGTGAATAGAACGTATCTTGACAGTTAGCTAAATAAGAGAAATATATTGTTTCCATTGTCCTCTTCTGCGTTTAAAAAGGAGGAAAAGTAACTGAAAATTGAAACTATATTTACTGTTTGAACTGTGCTTAAAAGGATTGACACAAATAGAAACTGTTTCCCTCTAGAGGGAGCTTTTGAAACTGTTATAAGAGCTGAGCTGGGGGAACCAGCTGCAAGATAAGAGACTGTGAGAATCAGGGATTGACCTTGGACTATTTGAGAATGTCGACAGAAGAAGCTTTAGTGATTGCATTATGCAAGATAAGTCACTCGTTGGAACAACTCCACAAGAAGACAGATGTCATGAATACTAAAATTGATAACTTGGGACAAAAAGTGACTAACTTGGGACAAAAAGTGACTATCAATACAGAAATTATTCAGGATCTGATACAGGAATCTACTTTGACAGGGCAAATTGTTGAGAAGGCAAAGGAGAAAGTTGCTGTTGTTGAACCTAAAGTAATACAAGTGGGAGCCCCAGCCTTACAGAGGCAAATTGAGGACTATAAGTTGAGGCCTTTTATGATTGATTTTAGAAAAAGTCAGATTTTGAGGATCGGAGCCCTGCCTGGACTGGAGAAGGAAAGTTGGACAGATCCCTTCATGCAGGGATTTACTGACTTTTGGGATTTGGACTTGGGTCATGAGGAGATTGGAGCTGTGGGGGCCTTTGAATTTGGAGGAATTTTGAAACATGTCCTGAAATACCTTATGGATTTTAGATTTAACCATGGAGATTTGGTTGACCTGTCGAGAAGGAATAAAAGCATTGCTAGGTTGGAGCTTCCCCGAGATCTGCTCTTCAGTATCAAAGGAAGGAAAATAAGAACAAGATCAGTAGAAGACAAAGTAAAGTGCATGTATGAAGAAGACCTACAGAAGGGACTTGGAAAAGAGTTAAGAGCCTCGGACAGAAGGACTTCCGGAGGCGGCGCGAACGGTAATGGCGGCCCCTTTACTTCTGTGAAGGGGAAGCTCCGCAGAAACTGGGTTGTCCGCTACGGCGAAGCGGAGACCCACATCGGAAACCCACAGGCAGCAAGAGCCTGTGGTCTTGAGACTCGGCGGGCGCCAGAAGCGGCCCCCAAAACGCAGAAGGAACCCCGTAAGGGGCTCCGGAACGTGGAGGGGGTAGCGGCGCTGTGAGTCGTTTCGCAATCTACGGAGTGAAGCCGCGCTGCTGCTGCTGCCGGTGAGCGCTGACCTCTTTTCCTGGAAATTTTGGATTCGGGAAAGCAACAACCCATGAGTAAAGAAGGACTTTAAAAAATTTGGGACTAAATTATTGAATTTGGCTGAAAGCGGAGCGACGCAAAACAGGAAGTCCGTCTTTCGCTGTCATTGAACTTTACAGCAAAGAGCTGGAGGAGTGGAGGCTTAAAAAGAATCTTCAGCCTATCTGATCTGAGCACCCATTGAACTTTTTTAAAAACAAAATCAGGACTTTTAAGCATATTATCTGACTTATATTTGTACTGTGATACCTATCTTCTATTGGACTACAATTTGGATGAGAAACCCAGGTGCTGGAGCTGCCTGAGCAACTTGAGCTGTCAGTTCTGCAGATCTGGCTATTGTGTATTAGAACCTGCAACAATCTGAGGGGGTTTGGACTTGTTACTTTGAAACATCAATTGAAGTACCAGTATGCACTGTCTGATACAATGTGGCTGTTAATACCAACTCTGCTTAAAATCTGCTATTGAAGGTCCCTGGACATTAAATTTGATTCTAGTAAAGTTATCAGAATCGGATTCTTCCCTTGAGACATTTTAAGCTCCCTCTAGAGGATTTGGGATTTATAACAGTGACATTATTTCACTTTCCTTTTCCCCGACCTCCTGTCTGATTGTTTTTCTCTGGGCCGCTGCTTTCTCATGGGAACAACTCAGCTTGACCTTGACTTTTAGATAACTTTGGAATGAGTGGCGCAAGAAGGAGGGGAAGAACTAGACAAGCAACTTTGACAACTTTAACCTCAGTCTCGCAGGCACGTAGATCATCTGTACCTACTTTGCCTTCAGAGGAAGAAGCTGCTTCTCTGCCAAGGGCAGGAGAGGGAGAAACTGAACAGTTACAATTGGAAGATATGGCCTCAGGAGCAACTGCCTCTATTCTAGAGAAAATCTATGAAAAATTGGAATCTTTGGACAAGAGAGGGGAATCTTTGGACAAGAAAGTCGATGAACAAACAGCCAAAATTGAACAAAACACAGAATGTCTAAATAGATTAACCGGACAAGTATCACAGAACGCACAGGCAATTGGGCAGTTGACGGTGGCCACAGTAGAAAATCGGAGATTGGCCGAGGATACTAGTCAAAAATTAGAAAATTTTGAAAAAGAGGTAAGACCACTCTGCAAACAAGTAGGTGAACATCAGACTTATCTATCTATGATAGAACTGCGGAACCGGGAGAGTAATTTAAGGATAAGGTCGATACCAGAAGTGGAAGAAGGCAACTTAGCTGAGTTTCTGACTAAAGAATTTTCCAAGTTCTGGAATTTAGAGGAAAAGGACTTTAAAATTGTGTCTGCTTTCAGACTTGGAAGACTTGTAAAGAAAGAAAAGCCCAGAGACTGTTTGATAATATTGAGATCAAAGGAGGAAAGGGATAAGATTTTGGGCCTACATTACGGAAAGTCACTGGACATCTTGGATAGAAGAATTGAGTTTTACAAAGATATTCCTAAACAACTGTTGGACCTTAGATCCACCTACCTTGAATTGGTTAAACTGCTTAGGAGCAATTCAATTATCTTTAGGTGGGAATTTCCCCAAGGATTATCTTTCACCTTCAGAGGGAAGAAAGTTAAAATTAGAACACTGGAAGATAGAGACAAATTTCTGACCACATACGGAGAGGACCTTCAAAAAGGAATTGAACTACCCTTTGGGCCTGGAGCACCGGCGGTACCGGCACCCTTGGAACCTGAAGACTCAGCGAATAAGATACCACCCCTGGAAAAATAACTAGATTATTTCAGGATGTCTCTGCAACTTCTGAGTTGGAACATAAATGGCTGTAACATTCCGGAAAAAAGGAGGAAAATATTTCATATATTAAAAAAGGAACAATTGGACATTATTTGCCTGCAAGAAACACATGTGACTAGGCTCCATAGAAAAGTGCTAATAAACAAAAGACTGGGCCAGGAGTTTATATCTTCAGACAGAGTAAAGAAGAGAGGTGTGGTTATTTATGCAAAAGAGAGCCTGTCACCCAAATTCCTATTTAAATATGAACATGGAAGAATTTTGGCAATTGAGATACAACACCAAGGAGAGAAAATTTTGATATTAGGAATTTATGCACCAAATGAGGGGAAATCGGAATTTTATAAGAAGTTGCATGAGATCATGCTGGATTATCTGGACTACAACAACATCATTTTGATGGGAGATATGAACGGGGTCGTATCAACCAACATGGATAAGTCACAAAGCCAGAGTGTTACAAAAGATGGCAGACTACCAAAGACCTTCTTTGAAATGACAGACAATATGGATTTGATTGATATCTGGAGGATAAAGAACCCCTTGGGAAGAGAGGGAACATTCTTCTCTGAAGCCCAACTGACTTGGACAAGAATCGACCAAATATGGATATCTAGAGGTCTGGCACCTAAGGTTAGAAAGGTGGAAATCTGCCCAAAGAACTGCTCCGACCATAATGCAGTAAAAATGGATATGACACTAATACCAACCGGCTCCTTTAGATGGAAGATGAATGACAATTTGTTCAGAGATCAGGAGATTGTTGAGAAGGCCCAAAAAGCCTTGAAGGACTATTTTGAGATAAACATGAACACTACGGTGGAAAAAAGAATTATCTGGGATGCAAGTAAGGCTGTAATGAGGGGGTTCTTGATACAACAGAATGCTGTAAAAAAAAGGAGACAAAATGAGAGGAAAGATAAGATATTGGAGAAAATTAAAGAATTGGAGAAGAAGTTAAGATCAAATCCGAAGTCACAGCCGATCCTGAGAGAAATCAAACTTCATCAAGCACAATATTCTAAATTGATAAACCAGGAAATAGAGTGGAAGATTAAATTAATGAAACAAAAAACTTTTGAATCGGCAAATAAATGTGGGAAACTGCTAGCTTGGCAGTTGAAGAGGAGACAAAAATTAAATACAGTTACAAATTTAGAAATTGAAGGAAGAAACATTCAGAACCCTGTGGAGATCAGAAAGTGCTTCCAGAGATATTTCAAAAGATTATATACTCAAGGGCCGCAAGATGAGGTTGAGATTAAACAATTTCTGGGGAAAAATGGACTAAAAAAGTTGTCACAAGAAAATAGATCAATCCTGAATTGCAAAATAACACGACAAGAGATTGAACAAGCCATTCAGAACATGCAATTGGGCAAATCCCCAGGGCCAGATGGGCTGACCGCCAAGTACTACAAGATATTAAAAGACTATCTGATACAACCACTGATGGAGGTCAGCAATGAAATTATGGAGGGGAAGAAGGCGCCGGAATCGTGGAAAGAAGCTTTTATCACATTGATACCAAAATCGGAAGCTGAAAAGACACAACTTAAGAACTATCGTCCCATCTCTCTTTTAAATGTGGATTATAAAATATTCGCAGACGTTTTGGCAAGTAGACTCAAAAAAGTATTAAATGAAGTAATTCATAAAGACCAGGCAGGCTTTCTCCCAGGTAGACACTTGTTTGCCAACACAAGGAATATCATTGACATTTTGGAACTTTTGCAAACAGATATAAATACAAAAGCAGTGTTAATTTTTATAGACGCGGAGAAGGCCTTTGACAATATTTCTTGGAAATTTATGAAGGGAAATTTAAAAGAAATGGGAGTGGGACGGGGTTTTGAGAATGGGATTGATGCAATATATTCAGAACAAAAAGCTAAATTGATAGTTAACAATGTGGTTACAGAAGAGTTTAAAATTGAAAAAGGAACACGACAAGGTTGCCCCATTTCCCCTCTGCTATTTATTTCGGTACTGGAGGTGCTCTTGAACATGATCAGAGGGGACCGGTTGGTGGAAGGAATCCAGGTCGGAGCGAAACAATACAAACTCAAAGCTTTTGCAGATGACCTAGTTTTGACTCTGCAGGAGCCAGAATCTAGTACGAAAAGAGTGTTACAATTGATTCAAGACTTTGGTCGGGTGGCGGGATTTAAATTAAACAAACAGAAAACTAAGGTGTTGGGGAAAAATTTGACAGATACAGAGTCGGAACGGTTTCAGAGAGAGACAGAACTAACTGTGGTTAAAAAAGTAAAGTACCTAGGGGTAAACATAACAGCAAAAAATCTGAGTCTTTTTAAGGATAATTATGAAAAATGTTGGTCTGAAATTAAAAGAGACTTAGACAGTTGGACAAAATTGAAACTTTCTTTGTTAGGCCGAATTGCCGCTATTAAGATGAATGTATTGCCAAAAATGTTGTTTTTGTTTCAAATACTACAGATTGTGGACAAGACGGAGTGCTTCCGGAAGTGGCAGAGAGATATCTCTAAGTTTGTCTGGCAGGGCAAAAAGCCCAGAATTAAGTTTAAGATATTAACTGACGTGAAAGAAAGAGGGGGCTTTGCCCTGCCAGACCTAAAGTTGTATTATGAGGCCGCAGCTTTCTGCTGGCTAAAAGACTGGCTACTTTTCGAGCACACTGACGTTTTGGATTTGGAAGGTTTTAACAATGCTTTTGGATGGCATGCATACTTATGGTATGACAAAGTTAAGATCAATAAGGCCTTTAAGAATCATATTGTCAGAAAAGCAGTGTTTAATGTCTGGACAAAATATAAAGACTTATTGGAAAATAAAACTCCAAGGTGGCTTTCACCGCTGGAAGCTAAGGCCCGAAAAAAACCCAATATGGAGGCCAAATGGCCAAAATATTGGGAAATACTAGAAAAAGATGGAGACAATTGGAAATTGCAGAGTTTGGAGAAAATGAAGGATAAAGTGCGAGACTGGTTACACTACGCTCAGATTAAAGAAGTTTTTAAAAATGACAAAAAGTTAGGGTTCCAGGTGGAGAAATCGAAATTGGAAACAGAACTGTTAGAACCTAAGACTAAGGTACTTTCAAGAATGTATAACTTGCTGTTAAAATGGAACACACAAGATGAAATGGTTAAATCGGCTATGATAAAGTGGGCACAGGATATTGGGTACAACATTATGTTTGAGGACTGGGAAAGGTTGTGGACCACTGGGTTGAACTTCACTGCATGTAATGCATTGAAGGAAAATGTAATGAAAATGATATATAGATGGTACATGACCCCAGTCAAGCTTGCAAATATATATCATGTGTTTGATAATAAATGTTGGAAGTGTAAAGAAGCTGAAGGAACATTCTTTCACCTCTGGTGGACTTGCCCTAGAGTGAAGGTTTTCTGGGAAATGATTTATAATGAACCGAAAAAGGTATTTAAGTATACTTTCCCTAAGAAACCAGAGGCCTTCCTCCTGGGTATTGTCGGCCAGAGGGTGATAAAGAAGGACAGAACTTTTTTCCTGTATGCAACAATGGCAGCAAGGATACTCATCGCTAAGCACTGGAAAACCCAAGATCTACCCACACTGGAAGAATGGCAGATGCAACTGATAGACTATATGGAATTGGCTGAGATGACCGGCAGAATCCGAGACCTGGGAGAGGAGAGGGTTGAAAAAGACTGGAAGAAATTTAGGACTTATTTACAAAAACACTGTAATTTGGTTGAATGTTAAGAAGGATGCCAGATCATAAACAATTGAGCACCACTAAATTAGATGTAATCTGGATGATAAATGAGATTGAGGAAAATATAATTTTTTTGGAGAATTATTAGACTAATTTAAATGAATGAGACTTAAGAATGTAAACAAGTTGATAAATTGTTGGAAAAAGTTATACAATGATGCAAGTGGGAGCGGGGGACGTGAGGGAGTCCAAAGAAGCTTTGAAAATATGTTATGATATATGTCATATTGTTTATCATTTTTGCACTTTTGTATTTAAAAAATCTCAATAAATAATTTTTTTAAAAAAAGAGCCTCGGACAGAAGATCACCAGGTTGATGGACTATTTGGAATTGACGAATGACTGGCAGTATCCAAGACCAGGGAGAAGAGATGGTGGAAGAAGATTGGAAAAAGTTTTAAAGTTTATTTTCAGAAATAGAAATATTGTAAAATTACTGAGTGTTAGAAAAATGTTGGAATGAAATCTTATGGCTTTAGTTGAAATGTTATAAGGAGTTAAGCATAAATAAGCATTATGGTATTAATGGAAAATTAATGGGACGCAGGTGGCGCTGTGGGTTAAAGCCTCAGCGCCTAGGACTTGCCGATCAAAAGGTCGGCGGTTCGAATCCTTGCGGCGGGGTGCGCTCCCGCTGCTCGGTCCCAGCGCCTGCCAACCTAGCAGTTCGAAAGCACCTCCGGGTGCAAGTAGATAAATAGGGACCGCTTACCAGCGGGAAGGTAAACGGCGTTTCCGTGTGCGGCTCTGGCTCGCCAGAGCAGCGATGTCACGCTGGCCACGTGACCCGGAAGTGTCTCCGGACAGCGCTGGCCCCTGGCCTCTTAAGTGAGATGGGCGCACAACCCCAGAGTCTGTCAAGACTGGCCCATACGGGCAGGGGTACCTTTACCTTTACCTTATTAATGGAAAATAAGGGTAAAAATAAGTTAATATATTTATATGACAGAAAATAGAGAAAGATGGAAAGGAATTGCTGAAACAATTAATAGAAGTGGAATACAAAAAGGGAGGTGAGAGGAGGTCGATGAAACCAGGGTATGAAAGATAGACTACTGAAATGGTACAATGTATGTTTTTAAATTGTTTTTGTTTTGTTTTGTTTAGGTTAATGTTGTGTTTTGTATTGTTTATATATTGTATTGTATTGTTTTTTCCTTCTCTTGTGGGTTTTTTTTGTCTTTTTTCTTCTCTTTCCTTTTTGTAAGTTTTAAAAGTAATAAATATTATTTTTTTAAAAAAAGAGAGAGGGCAGTGGGGGGCGGCATGGGTCGCCATGGGCCAGTTAGACAAGCCTTGTGGGCTGCTACCGACCCATGGCCCTTAGGTTGCCGACCCCTGCCCTTGACCCATGGGGCTCAGGAGCTGTTATGTCACCCCTTGCCTGCAGAGCTGGCAGCCTCTCACCCTTTTTCAAAAACCCTCCCTTGGGGAGTATTCCCTCAGCCTCCTCTCCTCGGGAGTCCTCTGGGCAGCAGCTGCCACCACCCCTGGTCTCTGAGCTGCCCCCCTGCCCAAAAGAGAGGTGGCTCCTAACACTGCCCCACAGGGGCCTGGGACTTGCTGTCCATTCCCAACAGCAAGGACTGGCAGACTGGCTGGCTGGGCTCCCTTAACCACTTGCTTGCGTACTCCAAGGCTGCCTCAGCTCCTGGCAACCAGCACCCCCTGGCCAGCCCCAGAAGCACCATTCACCTATGGAGCTTACAACCAGGGCTGCTGCCACAAACAGTTGTGCCAGCCTTTGGGAGGCAGAGACGCAAGAGAGCCTCAGGGGAGGGAGGGAAGGAAAGAGGAACAGAAGCCAGGGTTTCCCACTGTACCCCTGATCACCATTCAAGGCACCCCAGGGTGCCATGGCACCCTGGTTGAAAACCACTACCATTGACCATAGTATCCTTCTGGAGTGGCAGAATGGGTGGTGCCACTTTGTGATGGTTCTGTCCTACTTGGATGGTCTCTTCCAGACAGGGAGGCTTGAAGAGTGCTCTTTGGCCCTGTGGAGTCTTCAGTGTGGAGTTCCTTGGGATTTGATTCTACTCCCCATGCTATTTAACATATGCATGAAACTGCTGAGTGGGGTTATCTGGAGTTTTGTCACCAATATACTAATGACACACAGCCCCGCTTCTCCTATACATCTGCAGGTAAGGCAGTGGAAGTGCTGGACCGCTGTCTTGCCTTCAACTTGTGCAGAATTTGGCGACCAGATTGTTCACCAGGACAAGATGGTTTGAGCATATTACACCGAACATGGCCTGACCGGATTAGCTGCCTGTTAGTTTCCAGGCCCAATTTGAAGTGCTCAGGACCGCAATACTTCCAGGACTGCCTCTGTCCATCTGAATCAGCCCAGACCCTGCCAGCATCATCCTCAGATGCCCTTCTTGGTGTGCCTCCTCCACGAGGTCTGGAGAGCCACAACACAAGGATGGGCTCCCCATTGGTGGGATGCTGCTCTCCCCAGGGAGGCTCACCTTCCTTACTGTCTTTGGCACCAGGTGAAAACGCTCCCCTTTTCTGAAGCCTTGGCTCATGAAACAATTTATGGCCTTTTAAATGGTGTCTTTTGGCGCGGTGGGGTGGGGTGTGTTTTGTTTGTCGTGTGTGTTGTTGCTTTTATACTGTAAACTGCCCTGTGATCTTCCCATGAAGGGCGGTATAGAAATTTAATAAACAATGGCGAAAGCAATAAAAACGATATTTTAACACACCCACCCCCCACCGGTGCACCCGGTGCAAGGCTACAGGTGTTTCCCTGTGCGGCTTCCCTTCGGCTTCCGCTCGCGCCTCTTGGGGAGCCCCCAGCCTCCAGCCTCCTTCCCCGCGGCGGCCCTGCGCGCTTGGGCGCCGCTGCTCTGACCCGCTTCTCCTTCCCTTCACGTGACTCCTTCCCTCACACGTGTCCCCGGCGCGCCCCGCTCGGCGTCGGAGAGGAAGCCGCCGGCGAGTGGCGGGCCGGCGAGCAGGTGGAGCCGCCGGGCGGGCTGCGATGCTCGGGGGGTGGCGGGCGGGGGGCGGCGGCGGCGGCGGGGCCCCCGGGGGGCGGGCGGGCTAGCGGGGGCGGCGGGTCCGGGCCATGGGCTGCCTGCAGAGCGTGGCGTGCAAGGCGCGCGTGCGGCGGGAGCACATCGTGGTGTCGGACGTGTCGGCGTGCATCGAGCCGGGCGCCACGGCCCTGGAGGAGACCTCGCCCATCGTGCTGCGCTACCGGACGCCCTACTTCCGCGCCGCCGCGCGCGTCCTCATGCCGCCCATCCCGCGGCGCCACACCTGGGTGGTGGGCTGGATCCAGGCCTGCAACCACATGGAGTTCTACAACACCTACAGCGACCTGGGCATGTGAGTGGCGCCGGGAAGGGGGGGGGCTCACCGGGTCGCCATAGGAACCCTGCGCCCTCCCACAAAGATGGCTGCCCCCCCCCCCCGCTCATGGACCCCAAAGGGAGAGGCCGCCGCGGCGGAAGACACCGGGCAGGACAGCTGGGCCGGCCGAGGCTGCCCCGGGAGCAAGAGCACCCCCTCGGCCCGGGGGCGGGGTGGGACGGCGCCCTTGGGAGCAGCACCTTCCTTAGCTGCTGTCTTGGGCAAAGGCTGCTTCTCCTCGCCTAGAGTTTTCTGGGGCCAAGCAGCCCAAATCGCAGCAAACCCAGGGAGGAAATTGCTGAAATGTCTACAGTTGAAACACAAGCCCCGTGGCAGCTCTCAAGTAAAAGTGAAAATGGGAGAGGTTGGTGAGTTGCGGGTCTTCTGTCCTCTCGTGTAGCTTGGCCCTCAGCTGCTTCTCTGTGGGTGTCTCTTCCCCTCCCCTTTCGATGCTCCAACACCTACAGCAACATGGTCCTTTGTGAGCAGTGCTAATTGAGTCCACCTGGGCAGGTGAGTGCACCTGTCCTCATGTCACCAGGCACCCTTCTCCTCCTGCAAGAAAGCACCTTGGACAGTGCACTGCTGTGCCAACCACTGCAAAGCTACAAGTCCCCCTTTAAGTGTAGCATCAGGAAAGTGAATGTTCTGTCCTGGCAGTGAATTACCTCCTGTTGCTAGAAGACTCAACATCACTTTGGAGCTCCTTTTCATGTGGTTGTCTTGGGCCTCATGATGATTTGGAATAACTTGATACTCTTGAGCTCTTATCCTTCCTAATCAGCAATCATAATGATATTTGATTTTTACATTGTATTGTACTTTTATTTCAGAAATCCTTACAGCAGTTCTGTAAGAGAAGTCAATGGATTGCCCCCATATGAGGAGCTGAGGGATAGTAGCAACATATGTATGACAGATTCTACAAAAGAAACCCTTTGCCAGCTTGTTAATTGTCACCCTCTCCTCCCCCCCCCTCCTTCTGATAGTAAAGACTGTGGCAGCCCTGGCAAGGTTCTTTGGGGAAGCAGTTGCATTGTGGAAGTTCCCCAGTGACACTGCCACCAGATAAAAGGCATTGTTCTTGACATTTGTGGGGAACGTGGCCTCCAAGGCTCATTCCCAGTCATAAATTGCTCACCGCATTTTGAAAGTTTCTGAACAGTTGTTCAAAGGCAGTTCAGCATAGAACATACAATCATGGGAAAAAGAAAGTACACCCTCTTTGAATTCTGTGGTTTTGCACTTAAGGACAATAATCATCTGTTCTTTAGAAGGTCTTAAAATTGTAGAACCACCTTTAGCAGCAATAACTTGAACTAATTGTTTTCTGTAGGACTTAATCTGTCTCTCACATCGTTGTGGAGGAATTTTGGCCCACTCTTCTGACTCGGCCATTGCAACCTCTTGATTCTGTTCTTTTTCAGCCATTCTGTTGTAGATTTGCTGGTGTACTTGGGATCATTGTCCTGTTGCATGACCCAATTTCATTCAAGCTTCAGCTGTTGGGCAGATGGCCTCACATTTGACTCTAGAATACTTTAGTATATAGTTCATGGCGAACTCAATGACTGCAAGGTCCTGTGGCTGCAAAACAAGCCCAAATCATCATCCCTCCACCACCGTGCTTGACAGTTGGCATGAGTTGTTTGTGCTGATATGCTGTGTTTGGTTTTCACCAAACATGGTGCTGTGCATTACAGCCAAACATCTCCACTTTGGTCTCATCTGTCCAAAGGACATTGTTCCAAAACAATGTTTGTTTTTCAGTTGCAGTAAGATCCTGCCACAGTAGATATATTAATATTGGAGGTGCTGAAAGACTCTTTGTTATTTAAGTGAACAATGGAATGGGGTAGAAATTGAGGTATGCATATGTGTGAGAGAGAGAACCTGCATCTTAGAAGCTCTTGCGGGTGCTCCTTGTTGGGTTCTCATAGATCTACTGCATAGCCTTCTATGTTCCCCTGGTGTGAAGGTCAGATTTTAGAGCAGAAAACATCTGTGGCCCACCAGATGTTTCTGGAGCACAACTCCCATCATCACTGGCAATTGGCCTAATGAGAGTTGGATGGCGACAGCATTGGGAGGGCCACAGGTTCCTTATCCCTATTTTAGAGAGTGACGTAGTATGTCAAAGAGCAGCACTACACTTTACCAGAAGAGTGATTAGCAGCAGTTCAATTAGAAGGGGACAGGTTAATGATGCACTTGGTGTAGCACTAAAGTAATTGCTATCCCTGTTCTCTTTCTCTTGGGTTCCCTTTGTTCTCATACTGTGAAATGGGGTAGATAGATAAAAGTGGATCCAAACCTGAATCCATCCCTCCTACTGGAATCCCTGAGGTTGATGTATTAGCGTGCTTGAAAGTGTTGGGCACAGTCAGCTTCCTGCTGCTTCAGTGGCATCGTTGCAAAAGTTGCCAGTGAAGGGATGCTGTCTATGTGAGCAGGTTGTGTCACAATCAATACATACTAGCCAAAGCTATTTGCTTAGAAGGCTGTCTGCTGCTGAAGTGTTGTACATCATTTTACTTCAGCTCTTTTGCCATTTAGAGTGGTAGTTTTTAATCTTTCCAGGCCTGGGAAATACATTTAGATCCAGCCTGAAGCATAGGACTCACTTTTAGTATTTTTTCTATACCTTTTATTGTATTTTTAGTCTTTCATTCCCCTTGCCCTCCTATTTCCCCCCTCTTCCCTCTTGCTCTTAAACATTCTTAGCAACTGTTAATACAGCTCTTAACCCATGTTTTTATTTTGTTTTTGCTTTGCCCCTCTAGGTCAAGCTGGGAACTTCCAGACTTGAGAGAAGGGCGTGTAAAAGCCATCAGTGACTCTGATGGAGTGAGCTACCCCTGGTATGGGAACACCACAGAAACAGTGACCTTGATTGGTCCCACCAATAAGGTCTCCAGGTTCTCCGTCAGTATGAATGACAATTTCTACCCCAGCGTAACGTGGGCTGTTCCTGTGAGTGACAGCAACGTGCCACTACTAACCAGGATCAAACGGGACCAAAGCTTTACGACGTGGCTAGTAGCCATGAATATGACCACCAAGGAAAAGATTATTTTGCAGACTATAAAGTGGAGGATGCGAGTGGACATTGAAGTTGATCCCATGCAACTCTTGGGCAAGCGAGCCCGGCTAGTGGGGAGGACTCAGCAGGAGCAGCCCAAAATTTTGAGCAGAATGGAACCCATCCCACCAAATGCACTAGTGAAACCCAATGCCAATGATGCCCAGGTCCTTATGTGGAGACCCAAAAGAGGACCGCCTTTGGTAGTGATACCACCCAAATAAAAAATACACTTGATGGTATCAATGAGGGCTTTTGCCACCACTGGCATGGATAACTGAGCCAAAGAAGACCTCTGTGTTCACCTGCCTTTTGCGATACAAATGCAAAGAGGGCTTCTTCAAGACAGCGTGAGATTGCAATGGCCAGTGCTAGGCCACAGTAGAGTAGCTGGACGTATGGACTTCGGAAGATTTAGGTTGTTTCACACTTTGAGTGTGTTCTCATGTGGAAAGAGGCTGAAGCACAGAGATCCAGAGTTTGATTTCCAGTGCCTGTGGCCAATGCTGCTTCCCAGCCAACTAGATGTAGTCCTGGAGGCTGTTCTTACCAGACATTCAGTGCAATGCCTGCTCTTTGGGTTAAGACAGGAAGGGATGGCATATTCCCACAACATGATACCTATGCATTTTTGATTGATAATCAATATTATCACCTGCTCATTAGAAGGAAGAAAATGTTTACAAAGGGGGGGACAAGAATGCCGTCTGTTAAGCTTCACATTTGTAGAAAGTGCAGCTTTATCCCGAGGAAACTGTCCATGGTGCTGAACTAAAACACATTTTGAACTACCAATAATATCACCCACTCTCTCTCTTTCTGGGGCTAATTGATTCGGCCTCATCGGGTTCAGACCTTTTGCATGTTTTTCGGTGTGTTTCAAGTAGTTGTAAGTGTAGGAGTTCTGCCATAGTTTTCTATGCTGTGGGTGAAATGCAAGGCAAATCAACTGGCTACACCTTAAAAACAAAACAAAATGAAAAACCACACACCATCCCCAGTTCTGCTTTTTATCCAAGCACAGTTAATCTGTATTTCAGAAGATTGCCTGTGCACAGTATGTTTCTCCAGCACAGTGGGAAAGGGTTATATCTGGCACCCAGAAAAGCCCAGGCACAATATTGCTCAGTGTTTGGGGGGCGGGGGGCGGGTTGGAGTCTAACAATCTTGGTATGTTGTTTCTGCCATAGGAAGATTGAGATTGCCATTGAACAAGGAAAATGGGTACTGCTGGAAACACTACTTCTTTCCATATCCTCCCAGTCAGTGACAGTTTTGCTCATGGTGGAGAAAAGACTGGGAGAAAGAACACCACCTGGAGCAAAAGCGTTATCTTGTTAATGGACAGAAACTCACAAGGTTAGATGCCACTGACTGACTGACCGACCTACTTATTATTTATTTATTTATTTATTTATTTATTTCCCACTTTCCTCCAAGGAACGGAGGATGGCATACATGGCTCCCTCATTTTGTCTTCACAACACCTATGTGAAGTAGCTTAGGCTGAGAGAGTATGACTTGTAGCTTAGGCTGAGAGAGTATGACTTGTCATGAAATTACCTTCATGGCTGAGTGGGGATTTGTATCTGGGTTGCCAAGTCCTTGTCCAACACTATTTGAAAATGCATGACATAGAGGGAAGGTTTTCTGAAAATTATTCCTTTCCCATATTTAATGTAGTTAAGGAAAGTATTATTAGATCATCCCATATTTGAGGAGGAATTTTTTATTTTATGTAGGATAAATGAAGATTGGAAGGTAATGGGAACTTCTCTTGAGCATTTGTCAGAACCACAGATTGGTAGCATCTTTGCTTATGATGGTGATGGTGTCCTAGCAGGAAAGGGAAGAGAACCTATGGAGTTTAGCTCCTGTGAAATCTCCAGAGATGTGCAGTCAGCTTACTTCTCTTTCTGCTCTCTTGCTGACTCTCAGCCAACACCTGTAAAACTGGGAGGAGGAACACAGTGCGTCAGTGACTATAGCTCCAAGCTTTGGTTTTTGGTTCTCCAACTGTGGAAATGGAGCATTAAAAGACTTTTGAGCAAAATTAGTGTAGAAAAGTGTGTAGAAGATCAAAACTACTGACATTAACTCCCACAATAATGTGAACATACTACTTCAGATAGAAAATGTAGATGAGAGATAAACAGAAGTTGAAGATTTATGTTGTGAATTACTGTATAACAAACAATTGGTTGCAGAATCCATAATAGCACAGCACATGGGGCCTTTTTGTGGATTCCCACCATAATTCTGCAAGTGGTCAGCTACTGGCCTTAAGAATTTAAATTCTCAAGTGAACAGAGATTGGCACTCCTAAAGAGTGATACATTTTCCACTGAGTTCTTCATCTAGTCCCATCTCTTTTAGAGCTATGATTTCACTAGTCTCCAGGTTCCTCACTCAGCTCTTCAGCTGAAGTGCCCAGGCAGGTCTGATCAGAGCAGAATAGAGGGGTATTTGTCGTGATCTGGGCACTATATTTCTGTGGATGTAGCTTAGAATTGCCTTAGCTTTTTTAGCTGCCACTTCATTCTGCTGAATCAGGTTTAGCTACTAAAACCCCTAGATCATAGAATCATAGAATCATAGAGTTGGAAGAGACCACAAGGGCCATCAAGTCCAACCCCCTGCCAAGCAGGAAACACCATCAGAGCACTCCTGACATGGTTGTCAAGCCTCTGCTTAAAGACCTCCAAAGAAGGAGACTCTACCACACTCCTTGGCAGCAAATTCCACTGTTGAACAGCTCTTACTCTCAGGAAGTTCTTCCTAATGTTTAGGTGGAATCTTCTTTCTTGTAGTTTGGATCCATTGCTCTGTGTCCGCTTCTCTGGAGCAGCAGAAAACAACCTTTCTCCCTCCTCTATGTGACATCCTTTTATATATTTGAACATGGCTATCATATCACCCCTTAACCTCCTCTTTTCCAGGCTAAACATGCCCAGCTCCCTTAGCCTTTGACCATTTTGGTTGCCCTCCTCTGGACACGTTCCAGTTTGTCAGTGTCCTTCTTGAACTGTGGTGCCCAGAACTGGACACAGTACTCCAGGTGAGGTCTGACCAGAGCAGAATACAGTGGCACTATTACTTCCCTTGATCTAGATGCTATACTCCTATTGATGCAGCCCAGAATTGCATTGGCTTTTTAAGCTGCCGCGTCACACTGTTGGCTCATGTCAAGTTTGTGGTCAACCAAGACTCCTAGATCCTTTTCACATGTACTGCTCTCAAGCCAGGTGTCACCCATCTTGTATTTGTGCCTCTCATTTTTTTTTGCCCAAGTGCAATACTTTACATTTCTCCCTGTTAAAGTTCATCTTGTTTGTTTTGGCCCAGTTCTGTAATCTGTCAAGGTCGTTTTGAAGTGTGATCCTGTCCTCTGGGGTGTTAGCCACCCCTCCCATTTGGTGTCATCTGCAAATTTGATCAGGATGCCCTTGTGTCCATCATCTTTTTTTTTTAATGATATTTATTAAAGTTTCCAATAATACACATAAACACAAACAACATTACAAGCATACACACATACACAAACAAAAACAAGTATAATTTCAATTAAACCTTATTTTCAATGACATACTTCCATGACTTCCCCACACCTCCCCTTCTTGTATTCCAATTCCATATGTTTGATTCAACAAGTTCTTATCCCCAATTTTTAACCTTATTGTATTTGGTTCATTGTTATATTTAGTTCCTTATTATATGACCAATTTTACCTTATACACCTTAGTCTTTATACTTTAAAATCTTTTTCTAAGGTCGACCCCTGTTCTCTTCCACGGTTTCCCCATTTTATCCTCATAACAAAACAAAACAGAAAAAAGAAAAAATCAAAATATTCTTATACACCCTTTGGATTCCCAAACTCCCCCCCCCCCTTCCCGGTTTCAATCCCCAATATATATCAGTCTATCTATTCTCAGCCTGGAGACCTTACGTCAGAGGCTCTCAATTCTCTCTCAATTCCTCTTTGCCAGTTTTTTTGGTAGTCCTTTATGTAAAACCTCAAATCTCGGAGAAACCCTGTCTCGATAATGTCCATTTTTCTTCTAACCAGACCTCTATATTCGAAAGTGGAGTTCAAATCTTGTTTCTTAATCCTTTTGAATCTAAGTGTCCCCAAAACTCCAACTTCCATCTTAATCAAATTTGTAATCCATAGGTCTTCAGGTCTCCATCTAGGTAGGTCTCTCCGTTCTTCATTTTCCAATTCAGACCAAGTCTTCATCATCCAGTTCTTATTTTCCTTTATGTCCTTCTTGTCAGGCCCCTGGCCTTCCTTAGCCTTCTGCAGCATTGTAACTCCTCCTTCCTCTCCCTCCAGATCATCATGTATCTCTTGTTCCGCTTTCTCAGATTTATCAAGTTTCTTTTCCTGCTCAGCTGCAAAGACTTTTGTTTCCGCTACAAGGGCTTTTGGTTCAGGAACAAAGACTTGAGTCAAGTCCCTTCCATTTTCAGTAAATAACTTTACTGTTTCATTCAGTGCCATGACCCCTGTAGCCAAAATATCACTCTGTTCTTGAAGCTTTCCCAGGAGATAAAAAGTCCTGTTCAGCTCAATAAGTATTTTTCCACTTGCAGCCATTCTTGCAATATCCCAGAACCTCCTCTAGAGGGACACAGGTGGCGCTGTGGGTTAAAGCCTCAGCGCCTAGGGCTTGCCGATCGAAAGGTCGGCAGTTCGAATCCCTGCGGCGGGGTGCGCTCCCGCTGCTCGGTCCCAGCGCCTGCCAACCTAGCAGTTCGAAAGCACCTCCGGGTGCAAGTAGATAAATAGGGACCGCTTACCAGCGGGAAGGTAAACGGCGTTTCCGTGTGCGGCTCTGGCTCTGGCCAGAGCAGCGATGTCATGCTGGCCACGTGACCCGGAAGTGTCTCCGGACAGCGCTGGCCCCTGGCCTCTTAAGTGAGATGGGCGCACAACCCCAGAGTCTGTCAAGACTGGCCCGTACGGGCAGGGGTACCTTTACCTTTACCTTTTTACTATCCTTCTAATTCCAGTCCCAAAATCAAAATAACTTGTTTTTTGACAGTTTATAACCAAATTGTAGCAAATCCAACCGGCAAAGGCAACAAAAACAATGTTTCTTTTTATTCCCCAACTTTGACAGCTAATTTTGACAGCTGTCAAAGCCTTCTGTATCTTTCCAACAGGCTCTTTCGCAGATCACTCCCGGGTCCTGGGGGGTTACACTTCAGCTCTCAAAATCTTTTTTTTTTTTTAATAATTTTTTATTGACAGGCCAATCACATCATATTATTCAAATCACATTGGTTCCAAATTATACAGCCAAATTTTAAAATTTTTGGGGAGTACCCATATATCAAGCTCCGCACGAGTCCAAAATTCCGGCTATTTCCAGCCTTCACTTATTTTATTGCATTCATTAATCAGTTCTATCCAGTCCAAACCAGATAGTTCTTTGTATATTTTCTTCATCTTGTTGTTATCGTATTCCTTTCCTTGCGATTTCTGATGATTCTCATAAGCCGACTAAAAGCTGGTTTCTCTCTCTGTGTGGGTTTAGTCCAGGGCAGCCCTGTTCGGCACCTCCGTAGACAAAATTAATCATCGTTGTCCTTTATTTTTCCAGGCTAGCAGAATAAATCAAATAGATCAGGGGGCTCTGTCAGGTCAAACTTCAGTTCCGTACTCCTTCTCCTTCCTGCATTCCTGAAACACCTCGCCCATCTTTCTCTTTTCTCCTGCAGCCTGTCTTGGCGAGACGCCATTTTTTGACTGCGTCATAAATATTCTTCAGCATCTACCGATCTTTTTTCCATCTCCCACACAGCTCTTAAACTTCTGCTTATGCTTCTTAAAAAAAACGCAACGATCTTGTTTCTTTCTGGAGTGGAGGATTATTTTATCACATCATATCACATAGAGAAAAAAGGAGTTTTTCCTCCACCCCCCTTCGTTCCAAACACACAGTCTCTTGGTGATATCATATCAAAAGATTTACTTATCCATCCGTCGCTCTCAGTCACAGAGATCCATTATTCAGCAGCCTCATCTGTCGTGCATTGCTTGATATATGTGCTTCAGGTTCATTTCCAATCATCTGTTTCCAATTATAAATCCAAACTGAAGCAACCAGCACGCGCTAATCGGAATCGGCCTCAGGAAGAGCTGACTTCACCGAGGGCTCGTGCCAAGTGTTCTGCACCCCCATCTCTCAGATCAGGGGGTGCATTATGAACACCGCTGGCAAGACAGGGTCCCCCATATCCTGGGGGGAAGGGAAGGCTGCCTACTTCCCATAGCAGCCCCTAAACTACCTCGAGTGGGTCAGAGAGATGTTATTGTCGGCCATCTTCCAACGCGCCCCCTGGTGGACTCCTTCAGCTCTCAAAATCAACTCTTATCCTCCAGCAAAATTACTTGTACTGTCCAATCGTGAAATTAATAACTTTTGTTCAATAAAGAAGAAGATATTCTCTCGATCTTAGTTATTTAGTCCTTGCTTTAGATTGTTTACAAGGCGGGGAGACGGACTTCCTTTTTGCATCTTCCCCGATCGTGCCAGATTCAAAAAGCAAAATTTCCCTTTTAAGTCCAATTTCCGTATTACTCACGGGTTGTTGCTTTTAGTCCGAATGTTCACAGGAAAAAGTCAGCGCACTCCGTCCATGGCTTGTGGCTTCACTCAGCAGGGGAAGCAGAGGGCTCTCAGCACCACGCCACTCTCCGTCCCCCGTTCCGTAGCCTTTAAAAAGGCTCCTTCGCAGGTCGGGGGGCGCAAATGGTGCCCGCCAAGTCACCAAGTCCACAGGCTTCCGCGCCTGTGGTTTTTTAGGATCCCCGCGTCACCGCTGCGACAGGACCCGAACCCTGCTGAGCCGATTCCCTCCAGAGCTCGGAGGGAATCCGCCATTAGGCGATGGCGCTAACCCGGAAGTCACCCTTGTGTCCATCATCCAAGTCGTTGATAAAGATGTTGAATAAGACCAGGCCCAAGACAGAACCCTGTGGCACCCCACTAGTCACTCTTCTCCAGGATGAAGAGGAACCATTGATGAGCACCCTTTGGGTTCAGTCAGTCAGCCAGTTACAAATCCACTGAGTGGTAGCATAGTCAAGACCGCATTTTACCAGCTTCTTTACAAGAATATCATGGGGCACCTTGTCAAATGCCTTGCTGAAATCAAGGTAGGCTACATCCACTGCGTTCCCTTCATCTACCAGGCTTGTAATTCTGTCAAAAAACGAGATCAGGTTAGTCTGACATGACTTATTTTTCAGAAATCCATGCTGACTATTGGTGATCACAGCATTCCTTTCTAGGTGCTCACAGACTGTTTGCTTAATGATCTGCTCCAGAATCTTCCGTGGTATTGATGTCAGACTGACTGGGCAGTAATTATTTGGGTCCTCTCTTTTCCCCTTTTTGAAAATAGGGACAACATTTGCCCTCCTCCAGTCTGCCGGGACTTCGCCTGTTCTCCAGGAATTCTCAAAGATGACTGCCAGTGGTTCTGAGATCACATCTGCCAGTTCTTTTAATACTCTTGGATGCAGTTCATCTGGCCCTGGAGACTTGAATACATCTAAACTAGCCAAGTATTCTTGTACTATCTCCTTAGTTAGATCCTTTCTACATGTACTGCTGCCAAGCCAGGTATCACCTATCCTTTATTTGGGCACCTTAGTTAGCCTACCATAATGCAGAACTTCATATTCATTTTTGCTGAAATTCATTTTGCTTGTTTGGTTTTGTTAGTTTTGGCCGAGATCCTGCCAAGATCACCTTGATTCCTGCATCTAAGTATTAGCAAGAACTCTCAGTTTAGTGTCATTTGGAAATGTCATGAGCAAACATTGGACAGCACTGGGTTTAGGGAAACCCTGAGGGTTTCTAGGTTGATGACCCATTGAAGAGCACTCTTTGGGAACAGTACCTAGCTTTCCATCAAAATATGAGAGAGCTTGTTAAAAATCGTTAAGATACTTTGTGCACATCTGCACCCCTGATCTAGCAAGCCATTACCTGCAGCCCAAAATGAAATTAACTTGACATGAACTCTTGCTGGCTCTTTGTAACCATTGTGCTTTTTTAAAGACAGACCAACCTGTTTAGAATTTTTCTAAGCATTGATGCCAAGTGAACTTGCCATCAATCACCCTTTGTGTCGCTATCTTCAGAAGGGGGGAATTTGCCCACCATCAGTCACCTAGCATGCCACCTGTTCTCCAATAAGTCTCAAAAATTACAGGGACTTTGATACAGTCATACCTCGGGATGAATATGCTTCAGGTTAAGCATTTTCGGGTTGCGCTGCCACATGCGCAGATGCTCAAAATGACATCACGCCCATGCACAGAAGCGGCAAAACACGACCCGCGCAGTTGTGTGTGATGTTCACTTCAGGATGCGAATGGGGCTCCGGAATGGATCCCGTTCACATCCAGAGGTACCACTGCATTATCTCTGCAATGCAGCTCATGTGACCCTGGACCACATTTAGGGCAGCTAGGTGTTGCTGTTTGCATCTTGAGTAATAATTCCCTTAATTATTTCATCTATCTTTTTATTTTTTATTTTTGGCAGAATTTCACTTTTGGGAGAAGACAGAGGTGAAGTGGGAGTTGAGCAGTCCCATCTTCTCCCTGCCTCCCACTAACATTTCCATTCAACTGATCTATGGTTTTCTTGTTCTTCCACTTGCTCCAGACTGGCTCCTTGTTGTTTTTAACCTTTCTCACAAGCCTAAGTTCATCCTGAGCTTTATCTCCCTGACACTTGCCCTACAACTTTGGCTATTCATGTGTCCTCATCTGTGATAGTCTGCCCATGTTTTCATCTCTGATAAAGAACATTGGGGGAATGTAACCAAAGTCTTCCTGCCCAGCCTGTGTGGATTCTCAAGACCTGTGCCTTTGCTTGGCTCTGGCTGGGAGCAACTGCTGTTTCCATTACCTCAGCAAACCAGTGACTGTTTGAGGAGCCTAATGCTCTGAAAGACTAGGACAAACTCTTCCTGGAAATGTTCTGCACAAAGGATTATAATGGCCTCCCAAAAAGCTGAATGGAGAGTTTTATTATTTTCTGCTGTTTCTGAAAATTAAAATGGAACAGCTTATTGAAAGGTAGTGCAGTTTTAAATATATATTTTCTTATAAAATATCTCATTTAAAATTAATTATCCTAATTCTGGGAAAAAGATAATAAATAACATTGCAGAAAAGGAAAGGAACATTGAATTATAGTATGGAATACCCCCGCACCAGTCACACCCTAAATGTTGGTACTTGAATATCTAACTTAAAGTAAGGGCAGCCATGATCAGGGAACTGGAGCAACTCTGCCATGAGGAAGGCTTACAACATTTGGGACTATTTACATGAAAGAAAGACATAAGGAAGGACATGATAGAGGGGTCAAAAATTATGTATGGTGCAGAGAAAGTGATGAGAAGTTGTTCTGTTTTGAACCATGGCCTCAGCAGTACAGAGGTTCCACAAAGGCTTCTGAGGTAGAAGAGGGCAACAGCATATCTTCAGGCGGGAGACATCCTGGCCCAACTAGGCCCTCTTGCAGAAATTCCTCTCCCACTTCAGCTCTGTGGCCTCATCCCCTGAAGGAGGGATCTGACCCCAGGGGGATGGCAAGTCTTTCTTCCTCTCTCACAACACTCCAATCCAAGACCCATCCAATTAAGGAGAAGAATGGGAGACTGGCACTTTTTCACCCAGCACAGAGTAAATTGCCGTGTTCGGTGGGCTTCGCACAGACATTGGACTGAAGACCAGTTGCTGGGCAGCATCAGTGGGAGGGGGCTCTTGCCTCATGTCTGCTCCCTGGCTTCCCATAGACCTGTGGCTGGGGGAACAACCTGCAGGGCTAGATTGGCCTTTGGTCTGATCCCGCAGATGAGCCTTTTTGATGTATTGAAGAAACCCATTAGGAGAGAGGTGTGCATGCACCCCAGTTCCCTTTTCTGGCTATCATGTGCCTAATGCTTGTTCTTTTACATGGTCCTGGCCCCCTGGTCAGAATGCTGCTTCTCAGCAGTTGTTTCTTTTTGAAGATGGACAACAATATTGTTTGTCCCTGGCAGCGTTAAAAGGCCTGTGTGAGAAACCAAAAACTGCCCCCATTGAAGATTTGCAGACAGCCAGTCCCCAGGCCAGAAATGCAAGCTAGCAAACATGCATTGGTGCAGGAGAATAGAGATCTGATTGACAACTAATACTGATGTCCTGTTACTTGGCTTTGGGATATCAAAGATGGAACCCATATCTGTGCAGTATAGTAAGTGGTGTTTTGTACATTAGACATGGCTATTCCAACAATCCCACTTGTCATGATAAGTGTTGTTTTTTTTTAAATAATTTTTATTAACCAGCCAATCAAATCAAATTAAATCACATCACATAAATTCTGAATTACAAAGCCGAATTTTAAATTTTGTTGGGGGGACCCATATTTCAAGATCCGAAGGGGGATTCTGATCATCTTCTTGCTACTGCGTTAATGTCCAAATCAGTCCAAACAGAGTTCATAATTCTATCCAGTCTTATCTTGCTGTTTCCACATCACATCTTGTTCATATATTTTCTCTTTTTTCTTTATGATCTCTTCTGATAGTCTCCTTAAGCTGATAGACACCAATAATAATCCTGTGTGAATTTTTCCGTTCTTCCAATCCTCAAATCGAGATGGTTTCCATATATCATCGCCTTCATAGATAACATCGCTCTTTCCATCATTAATCTCGCAAAACTGTCGCTCTTAAGTCCCTCTGAGGAGTTTCACCCACAATATAAAAACAGCTCTATTTCTCTATTTCTCCTCCCAGACTAGCCATGATAAATGTTGTGCTACCTTTGGGCAGGAGGAATGGCCCGCCTCCAGGGTTTGAACCTGCAGGTGTAGGCAGAGATCTGCCTGCTAGTTGCTTGGCAGTCCCCACCACCTCCAAAGCTGTGAGGAAGGTTGGAGGTTGTTTGCCAGCTACATGGCAAATATACCCTGGAGAGCCGTGTCGGGGTGGAATTTGGTCTTTCAGATTTTAGTGGCACCTCGAGCAAGGGTTGACACCAACTTGCTCAGAGAGGGGGACGGGCTGGGGCCTTCAAGTTTGGCTTAGCCAGCAAAACTGATAATTGGTATCTGTTCTCCTTACAACTTGACTTTACTTCAAGCTACTTCACTGTTTGAGATACTGTAACTAAAAAGTGTTTGTGTGTGTATTTTAAGTGTGTTGCTCAAGTGAAGATCAATCAGGGGTGGTGATTTAAGAAGTCCCTCTTAGGCACATTGCAGGACCTCACTGCTTCTTGGGTGAGCGAGAGCATGGAACTCAATAGATACAACGTAAGGTGCAGGGAATGTTCAGGGAGAATGAGCCCAAGATGTTCAAAGCAGGGACTAATATTGTAAGCACTTTAGTCTTTGTTTGAGTGTAATGCCCAGCTGTGAAGGAATGCAGGTGTGTAGCCCACTAGCTAATTTCAGGCCCAAGTCAAAACTGGGCCCCGCTCCAGGCTGCTTTTTGTCAATAACAAAAAAATTTTTTAAAAAACATTTAGCACAACTGGTTCAGATACTGGATTAGTGGGTCATCAGAAGGGTCTCTGGCAGTGCCTGGGTCAGCTGTTCTGACATACAATAGGTAGAGGATCCCAGGAAATGGGTATATTTAGAATGGGATGGAGTCCTAGGAAAGCAAGAAAAATGCAGAGAAGGTACCAGGCCAGTTCTCAGATTACATTGGGGGCAAGAGAAGGCCTGACCCCTTACCCTTTCATTGGCCCCCTTAGCTCCTGTTTCTAAAGGCTGCAGAAAGCATGATTGGGCTAAAATTGGGGTGACTCAGGGTGGCTTGTGGGTTTCATTAAGCCCCCCCCCCTACTTTTTCTCATATAAAAAAAGACTAGCATCTTTAGAGGGAATGGAAAGCCAAAAGACTATGGCCAACAGTCAAAGAGGTGAGGATGACTGATACTAGATATTGATTGAAAACAGCCAACCAGATCTTTATGGGGCTGACATCTGCCAATGTAAATATGCAAGCCTTTCTGTTAAACAGCACCCCTTCCAAATTCTCACCTGTGCTATTTCTAAAAACTAATGCTCCCCTCATTTCATAACTGTTGAGCATTCTCTTTTGATTAAATTATTTTGCATTAAGGATGTACAAAATGGGCACATTTTGAATTCTCAATAGTTCCTAGCCCTTAATAGGTTTTGGAAGCACTGCTGCTGTTGTTTTAAGAAAGTGTTTTTGGTGTCTGCAACGAGGCTGGAAGAGAGCAAGGAGCTTAGCACTATAAAGTTGTCAATTTTTTCCTTAATGTTGAGGTTGTATTGGTTAGGAATTTATATAGACATAAAAATATAAGCATTAACTTGGATATAATGGCCTCATTTGCATGTATTTTTAAACGATAGCTACCAGTAAATAAATGACAGTTTAAAGGTGAACACTCAGTGTGCTGGTGCACACTATTAGAGTTGTGGCCCTTTCACTCCTCCCCAACTGCTGCAACCTCAGTGACGATTTAGACCAGGCTTCCTCAACCTTGGCCCTTCAATTCCCATCATCCCTGACCACTGGTCCTGCTAGCTAGGATCATGGGAGTTGTAGGCCAAAAACATCTAGAAGGCCGAGATTGAGGAAGCCTGACTTTTAGACCAATGAATTCATGGCTTTTCAGTTATATGCTTCAGCCGCTATCCACTCCACCTTAGAAGACAAAAACTATGGCTGAGAATGAGCTTCCTTTCTACTCTGCTAAGTTTTGTGCACATTATCCAGCAACAGCCATTGGCACAATAAAACATCCTGCCTGCACTGCTTCAACTCTCTTCCTAGGGGCTGGCAGCCTTGGCAGTCTTTGCTTTCCCCAGTTCTTCGGGCTATCTTAGAACATTTTACTGGATCCCACTTGCAACTTGCTATAAATTGGATTCAGTGGGTTAAGTTGCAGGGAACTGTGTGGCAAATTGCACCTTGGGTCAGTTAAGTGGACTTTCTGGACCCTACCAACCTGTAATTGTTGCCTCTACCAAATGTATGCAATCTTACCAGTTGGCCATGTCTGTTTTGAAATGGTTCCCCCATCTTCTTGAAGCAGCCTCCCCCAATGTGCTCCTGCTGTTTTAGACCAAACTCCATCATCTCCAGCAACATGCTTATAGTCCAAACTGCAGGCTGAGAGCACCAGGGTGCAGAAGGCTGTTTCGAAAGGATCCAACATCTCTCAGGGATAAAAATAGAGCCTGTTTGTAGACTGGGGACTCACAAACTTTCTCCAGCTCTGAAACTGGACATTAACCTTCTTCAGTGCCCAGCTGCCTTTTGTGCAAATGCATGTCACACCTGTGCCTTTGCACAATGAGCTCCAGCCTCCAGGGTGAATGCATAGGAGCCACATCCCCAAGACATCTGTTGCAGCAGGCTGGGTGGTCTGCCTTCACCACTAGAGCCAGTAAACCCTCATGGACTTTTCAGAGCCATCTTCTGGGGCCTCAAGAGTAGAGCAGCCTCCCCCTTGGCTCTCACAGATCTCAGAGCTGTGTGGCGGCAACTCTGCTAAAAACGCCTTGCCCTTTTTGTGAGAAAGCTGTTCCCGCGCTGGACCCTGGGCTTATCCCACACTTGTCCTCTGCTTAGCAAGCACAGGTCTGAGTAGTTTTACCTCTGCCCTGCTGCATCCCCCAGGAAGCCTGCTCTTTTAGCACTACATCTGCAGAAAACCCAACGGCTGTTTGTTCCAATTCAGTGCTAACCCACAGGTTTTCCCAGGGGTGGGGGGAGCGGCAGGGTAAATGGAAGTGTGGATGAGCCCAGAGAAAGCAGCCCTCCACAACTCCACTCTGCGTAGCTCCATGCCAAATTCTGTACTTATCTTAATGTTGTGCATCAGGGAAGCAAGCACACTTTGTGTTCTGGACTTGAACATGAACTGCTTTAAACTGAAGGGTACTTACTCAGCTTATTTATTTGATCTATTTATTTTAAGTTATTTTTTTCAATTAAGAGACACATGCACCCTCCTCAGGTGAGCTCCTGAGTATGAAAGGTCTACAGAAAACGGAGGGTGGGGTCGGTTGTACTGAAACAGAGAGCTATACATAGGGAGGGATGATTTTCTCACATGTGCTATTTGTTGTCTTAAGCTTCAACCTTGTCGTTGTCCTTTATCAACAGGATTGGTGGCTATGAATACAACTTCCATTAAATCAGTTGAGGGGGTTGGAGAAAGAGGGTTGAATCTATTCCTTTCGATGTGATTCTCCTTTCATACCTTTGTCTGCTCTTTTTGGATCGCCCTCACCAGTAGCAGACTTTGGGCTCTCAAATTTCAGTGCTGCCCAGCATGTCACTAAAATTTGGCAGCCCCACCTCTTGGGGCTCTGTTCTACAGCGTCATGTGGTGTCCAGTGCAGCCAAACTGGTCATAATACTCTAAAACTGCCTCTGCCCTTGCACCCTCAGTTTTCTTCCTTCTCCCTTTGTGGTGTCTGTGTGTGTGGTTTTTTTTTACTCCTGCAGTATTAGATGTTGCCAGTTTCCAGAGATATTTATAGGAGCAGGAGCATGTGGAAGTCCCTTTGGAAAGAAAAATCAGGTATTCTGCCATTTTGAAAAGACTGGAAGCAGGGAAGGAAGAGGCAAGCGGGCTTTGCAGAGTGCCTTAAAACACTGACTTTAATCTGAAATGGGAAGGGGATTGCTCTTTATCTCTGAATTTTATAGAGGGTCAGGCAATGTTGCATTCCACTTTTCTGGGGTTTTAAACAAATTGTCAAATACATCATGTATTGCAAACAGAAGGCTGTTTCCTTTATTTAGGGGAGATGGGGCAGGTTTAAAGCTCTGGCTTCCAAATGTCAGTAACATTTGAAAAAGGATTCCGTGGACGTTCATCAACCAGGAAAATGACTAAACTAGAGGCTCCGATGATCTGTCTCACATCTGCAGAACCTTTGATTTTCTCATTTCTTGGTTATGGTTCAAAGATGTTAACATGATTCCTAACCCAACACGTGTGTGTTTTTCCTCGTAGATACCTTGAAAAACATTTTAAGCATTTGTAAGATGGAACTCTTCAGTAGGGCTTCTCTGGAAAATTTCAAATAACGAGGCGGTTGATGGAGAAATTATCCCCTTAAGTTCAGGAGACCAGGGAGTGGGGGGGGGGAGGCAGCACTGCCATTTGGGGCTGGGAGACCAACTCCAGAGGAGGAAGGGCCCCCTCAAAGTTCCAGGCTAATGTCCTGCTAAAAATGACCAACTCAGCCTGATAAACTTTAAACAACTGAATAGGCCTGTTGGCAAAAGGGTCTTAAAGAGACATCTGAAAACCAGCTGCAAGGATGCTTGCCAAATCTCTGCTGGAAGGGCATTTCACGGTATGACACTGGGAACGCTAAATACCTGACTTCTGGCTGAACCCATTTGGGCTTCTGAAACATAAAAGGTAAAGCTGACCATTAGGTCCAGTCGTGGCCAACTCTGGGGTTGCGGCGCTCATCTTGCTTTATTGGCCGAGGGAGCTGGCGTACAGCTTCCGGGTCATGTGGCTAGCATGATTAAGCTGCTACTGGCGAACCAGAGCAGCGCACAGAAACGCTGTTTACCTTCCGGCCGGAGTGGTACCTATTTATTTACTTGCACTTTGACGTGCTTTCAAACTGCTAGGATGGCAGGAGCAGGGACCGAGCAACGGGAGCCCACCCCGTCATGGGGATTCGAACCACTGACCTTCTGATCAACAAGTCCTAGGCTCTGTGGTTTAACCCACAGCGCCACCCGCGTCCCTTCCCTCTGAAACATAGGCGGCCACTATTAGCTCTTCTCTGAATGATCTCAGTGATTGAGCTGGGGTAGAAAGGCTGAGGCAGTCCTTAGGGTATCCTGGACCCAAGGAGGTAAAGAATTTTGTGGACTGAATCTGGCCCGGCAGCATATGGGCAGCAAGTGCAGCAGTTTTCATGCCCTCCAAGTGTTCCTATTTTCCAAGGAAGGTCCTGGAATTATGAAAGCCACCCCAGTTTCTGATCTGATCTCAGAATGTCCCTCTTTCCCCCACTGGTGCCACCACCACCGAGCCTAGGGAGGAGCCAGTGCTTGTGGTGCAGCGGTGGCTGCATTGGGAGCATCCCACTGCCTCTCCTGGGCTGCTGCCGCCAGCCTCCTCTCTTGGGCAGCTTGTAGCAGCTGTGGAGGAGAGGCTGCTGCCAAAGACCAGCCCTGTGTGACATTCCGACTCTGAAGGACAGGTATAAAGGGGGAGCAGAGTGGAGCGCAAGGAGTCTTGTTTTTTTTTTATTTAAAAAAAGCTTTGCGTGTCCGCGTCTAATCTTGTCCCCTTTCTAAAATTTATTAGTGTATTTTTCTTTTTGCAAATCTACCAAAGAAAGAAATCAAATCAAATCAGGATTGACGGATTTTTCCGGGGTGGTGCTGTGTCCCGTTGGTGTAACGGTGGTGGAAATGCTCAGAGGGTGGGCGAGGAGGGTCAGTTGGTTGGGTGAGAAATGTCCCTATTTTCATCTGAGGAATGTTTGCGGGGGGTGAATTTTAGCAGAAGTGTTCTGTCAACCATCTGCGCCCATCAGAAGTTTGACTGCTGCATCTCGCACCAGCTGGAGTTCTGGACTAGGCCTAAGGCAGGCTCACAAAGTTCACTTTTCAGCAATCCAGTTTGGAGGTCACCAGTGCATGGACTAGAGTGGCTAGACTACCCTTATCCAGATGTAGCTGATGGACCACCTGAAACACTTGAGCCTCCAATGACAAGCAAGGCACCTGCTCCTTCAGAGGGAGATCAACCCCATTCAGAATAGGAAATGGGTTTGTCAGCTGTACCTGGGAGCCGCCTACCCAGTCACACTCCATTTGTTGGCCCTCTTCCAGTCTGCCACTACATTCTGGCCCTGGGTCCAGGGCTTGCTCAGCCACGCCCTATGCAAATGTTAAGGAGAAACAGGTGTGCGCCATCAGAATACTGACCACCCTGCGCTCTAAAACAGTTACCAATATCAGGCTCATGTTGACGTTAAACAGGATTTGGGGACAAAATAGTGCCCTGTGGGATCCCATAGCAGAAGTGCCGGGGGGGGGCAAAAAACACTCCCCTTGCCCTACTCGGTATGCAATCAACTGCACAGGGAGGAAGGGCAGCATTGAAATACAGCACCTCCCAATACACAGTCAAGGATACTGTGGTCTCAAGATTGGAAAGAAAAACTGAATATCAAACTGAAAATCTTTTAGGCACTACAAAACTCAGTTGTTTTGCTATAACAGACAACCATAGGAAATTATGGTATTTATTAACAGAGAAATCCAATCTACCACACAACCAAATTCATCTATTAGGAAATGACGGTGCAACTGGTGCAGGGCAAACTTCAGAAATCCTCTCCTCCCATTACCATGACAGGCATCCTTTGGGTCTCCCTCCCGCTCGGCCCCAACTAATCTGCTGTTGCAGGCAGGGGGGGGGGGCGAGCCAGATGGTTGGCTAGGGCTGTCACTCAAGTTAATCCATTCAATGCTAGAGAAAGACAGCTTCAGCCCAGCTAAAAATGTCTGGTATAATGGACAGAAACTGGCCTTGCCTTTCTGCTGAGCAAGTGTTTCATGCCATCTCAACCGGTTAAGGGTGGTATGCCAAAGAACAAAATCAAAGTGGTTCTGGGTTAACATGCGAGCGGGGAGCTCGGAGACAGGAGGTCCAAAGTGGGGGAAGCTCAGGATCTCACTGGCCCCTTTCTCCACAGTGTGCATCATTTTGTGAAAGCCCTTTCATCTCTCCCCCAAACTTCCCTCTAAACTAAACAGCTCCAGATGCTGTAAGGTCTCCCCACAGGTGACTTGCTCCAGCCTCTTCATGATTTGGGTTGCCTTTTTCTTTTCTTTTTTAGAATAATTTTTATTCGTTTTTCAAACACATAATAAAAACAGAACAAGACAAACAGAAGAAAAACAGAAGTAAAAAAAGAAAATCAAAACACAAGCAAAAACATACAAAACAATTAAACCAATATAACTTCAAAATCATAGTTTCATACCCTTCTTTCTTTTGACTTCCCCATACCTCCCCATCCCTGCATCCTTGTTTAGTGATTCTTTAGCAACCCTTTAGTCAATTGTCTTAATTCCCTTTCATAAAATTTCCTTTAGTTTTTTAGTTACTGCTGCAGTTCTCTGCCTCTTACCCCCTGACATCTTAACATTCCTCAATTTTGCAATAGTTTTTGAGATATATTTTAAATTTCTTCCAGTCCTCTTCCACTGTCTCCTTCCCCTGGTCGCGGATTCTGCCCGTCATCTCAGCCAGTCCCATAAAGTCAATCACCTTTGTTTGCCATTCTTCCAGAGTAGGTAGTTCTTGCATCTTCCAATACTTTGCCAGTAGAATTCTTGCTGCTGTGGTGGCATACATAAAGAATATCCTATCCTTCTTTAACACCAATTGGCCAACCATGCCCAAGAGAAAAGCCTCTGGTTTCTTAGGAAAAGTCCACCTAAGGACCTTCTTAATTTCATTATAGATCATTTCCCAGAAAGCTTTAACCTTTGGGCAGGTCCACCAAAGGTGGTAAAAAGTGCCTTCAGTCTCATTACATTTCCAACACTTATTGTTAGGCAAGTGATAAATTTTTGCAAGCTTGACTGGGGTCATGTACCACCGATAGATCATTTTCATAATGTTTTCTTTTAAAGCATTACATGCAGTAAATTTAATACCGGTGGTCCATAACTGTTCCCAGTCAGCAAACATAATATCATGACCGATATCTTGTGCCCATTTAATCATAGCTGATTTCACCGTTTCATCCTGTGTATTCCATTTCAACAGCAAGTTATACATTTTTGATAAATTCTTAGTATTGGGTTCCAACAATTCTGTTTCTAGTTTTGACCTCTCTTTCTGGAATCCTATTTTCCTGTCCTGTTTGAATGTCTCATTTATCTGATGATAATGCAACCAATCTCGAACTTTGGGCTTTAATTTCTCGTAACTCTGAAGTTTAACCCTTTCACCATCATATTCTAAAATTTCATAATATTTTGGCCATTTAGAGTCCATATTAAGCTTTTTTACTTCCCTAGCTTCCATTGGTGACACCCACCTGGGGGTTTTACTTTCCAACAAATCTTTGTATCGAATCCAAACATTGTACAATGCTTTCCTTACAATATGGTTTTTAAAGCCTTTATACACCTTTGCCTTGTCATACCATAAATATGCATGCCAACCAAAACTATTGTCGTACCCTTCCAGATCCAAAATGTCCGTGTTCTCAAGAAGTAGCCAGTGTTTCAACCAGCAAAAAGCTGCCGATTCATAATAAAGTCTTAAGTCCGGCAGGGCAAACCCCCCTCTATCCTTTGCATCAGTTAAAATCTTAAATTTTATTCTGGACTTTTTGCCCTGCCAGACAAATTTTGATATGTCTTTCTGCCACTTCTTGAAACAGTCCATCTTGTCCAAAATCTGCAGCGTCTGAAATAAAAATAGCATTCTAGGCAATACATTCATCTTAATAGTAGCAATTCGGCCTAACAAGGAAAGTTTCAGCCTTGACCATATTTCCAGATCTTTCTTTACTTCTAACCAACATTTTTCATAATTATCCTTAAATAAGTTCACATTCTTAGACGTTAAGTTTATCCCCAGGTATTTTACCCTTTTCGTTATTTCCAAGCCTGTTTCATTCTGAAATCTCTCTCTTTCTTCCATTGTTAAATTTTTCTCCAACACTTTCGTTTTTTGTTTGTTCAACTTAAAACCTGCTACTCGACCAAATATTTCAATTAGTTCTAATACTCTTTTAGTGCTAGTGTCTGGCTGTTGCAGGGTCAAAACTAGGTCATCTGCAAATGCTCTTAATTTGTAGTGTCTAACTCCGACCTGAACTCCTTTAACCAACTGGTCCTTTAACAAAACCTCCAGGACTGATATAAAAAGCAGAGGGGATATTGGGCATCCCTGCCGTGTACCTTTTTCTATAAATATTTCTTCTGTTACCACATTATTTACAATTAACTTAGCTTTTTGTTTAGAGTATATTGCACCTATACCGTTTTCAAAACCTTGGCCTACCCCCATCCCTTGGAGATTCTTTTTCATAAAAGTCCAACAGATGTTGTCAAAGGCTTTCTCCGCATCCACAAAAATCAGAACTGCCTTCCTGTTAATATCAACGTCTAACAACTCCAAAATGTCTATAATGTTCCTCACATTGTCTGACATATGTCTCCCTGGGAGAAAGCCTGTTTGGTCCTTATGAATCTCCTCTATCAACACTCTTTTCAATCTTTTTGCCAGAATGTCTGCAAAAATTTTATAATCCACGTTAAGTAAAGATATAGGGCGGTAGTTTCTAACCTGGTTCTACTCAGTCTCTGTTTTCGGTATAAGTGAAATGAAAGCCTCTTTCCACGATTCAGGTGCCTTTTTCCCCTCCAAAATTTCATTGCAAACTTCCTTCAGTGGTTGTATCAGCCATTCTTTCAGCGCTTTGTAGTATTTAGCCGTCAGGCCATCTGGTCCTGGTGATTTTCCCAATTTCATGTTTTGAATGGCACCCTCTATTTCTTGTTCTGTTATTTTCTCATTTAAGATCCTTTTGCTTTGTTCTGAGATTTTTGGTAAACCGTATTTTCTGATAAATTCTTCTATTTCTTGTTTGTTAACTGGCCCTTGTGCATACAGTTTCTTAAAAAAACTTTGGAAACAATTATTTATCTCATTAGGTTTGTGGATAATTTTTCCATCCATTTCTAGACTTGTCACAGTATTCAATTTCTGCCTTTTTTTCAATTGCCATGACAGAAGTTTCCCACATTTATCCGCTGATTCAAAAGTCTTTTGTCTCATTTGCTTTATCTTCCATTCTATCTGTTGATTCATAAGCTCCATGTATTGCATCTGATAAAACTTTATTTCTCTCAAGATCTCATGGGACTTTGGTTTGGACCTCAATTTCTTCTCTCCTTCTTTTATTTTTTCTAAGATTTTTTCTTTCCTCTCATTTTGTTTCTTCCTCTTTATAGAATTCTGTTGAATTAGGAAACCTCGCATCATGGCTTTACTTGCGTCCCAAATTGTTCTTTTCTCCACTTCTGTTCTCAAATTTATCTCAAAGTAATCTTTTAATGTTTTAAGGGCCTTCTTATAAATCTCTTCATCTCTGAATAGGGTGTCATTCATTCTCCATCTGAAGGATCCAGTTGTTGTTAGTTTCATCTCCATCTTCACGGCGTTATGGTCGGAGCAGGTTTTTGGGCAGATTTCTACTTTTTTTGTTCTTGACGCCAGGCTGCTAGAAATCCAAATTTGGTCTATTCTTGTCCATGTCATTTTTGCCTCAGAGAAGAAGGTTCCCTCTCTCTCAAGAGGGTTCCTTGTTCTCCAAATATCAATCAAGTCCATAGTTTCGGTCATTTCAAAAAAAGTCTTTGGTAGTCTCCCTTCTTTTGAAATCACTTGTCTCTGTGCTTTATCCATGTTTGTTGAGACAACTCCATTCATATCTCCCATCATTACGATTTTATAGTCTATGAAGTCGATTAGTGTCTCATGCAGCTTCTTAAAGAATTCGGCCTTCCCTTCATTTGGGGCGTATACTCCGACTATCAAAATCTTTTCTCCTAGAATTTGTATTTCAATTGCCAGGTACCTTCCTTGTTCATCTTTGAATATCAATTTTGGAGCCAATTTTTCCTTTGCATAGATCACCACACCTCTTTTCTTCACTTTGTCTGATGAGATAAATTCCTGTCCAAGCCTCTTATTTATCAATAATTTCCTGTGTATCCTGGCAATATGGGTTTCTTGCAGACATATTAAATCTAATTGTTCTCTCTTCAAAATGTGGAAAACTTGATGTCTTTTCCGAGGAAGGTTCAAGCCGTTACAATTCCAGCTAAGAAGTTGCAGAGACATTTTGTATTTAAGTGCCTGTTCCTCCAACTGCTCCAAGCTTCTGTTCTTCCTCCGATGGTGGTGGTAAAAGTCCAAATGATAAATTTGCTATGTCAGGTGGTTCTTTCTCCTCTACAGTTCCTTTCTGCAGGTCCTCCACGTATCTCTCCAGAAACTGTTCTTTATCCTGAATTGTTCTTATTTTGATCTTCCTTCCTTTAAAGTTGAAGGACAGTCCTTGTGGGAACTCCCATCTAAATGGTATGGTATTTTTCTTCAGCAGGTCAACCAAATTTTTATAGAGGGTTCTCACCTCTAAGATGTATTTGGGGATGTCTTTAAAGATCTGTATTTGACTATTTTGGATCACCAGTGGCTTTTGATAGTGTAGGTTCAATATTTTATCTCTTTCTTCCTTTGATCTCAGTGTAATAAGACAATCCCTTGGTTTCTTGTCCTGCCTCCTGCCCAGTCGAAAGGCTGCTGTTATCTCAAATTCATCTTCTTCGGCCCATTCCTCTTGCCAGAAAGCTATAAAGTTCTCTGTAAGGAATTCCACAAGGCTGTCCCCTTCCCTTTCAGGAACCAATCTTAATTTTAAATTTTTCTCTTTCCTCTGAAGTTCCAGTAGAGAGAGGGTTGCATCATGCTCATTCACTTTTTTAATGATGGGCCCAAACTTTTCCCTTGTCTCCTCTGCAGTGTTTTTTGCACTTTCCGCAATCTTTCGTGTTTCAGAGCTCTCTTGAATTAATCTATTTATAGAATCTGTGTTAGACGTTACGCTGGCTGTATTTACGTCCAATCTTGCTGTCAGCTCTGTCAATTTTTTGGAATTCTCTGTCGACAGCTTTGTCAATGCTTCCAAGGATTGGTTTATTTTGAGGAGTGCCTGTGTCATAGGATCCATAGAAGCTGTTGCTGCTTTTTCCTGTGCAGCTGGTGTTGTACCTGATATTGAGCCCCTTTTCTTCTGAGATTGGTTTGCTTTAAGCCTTGTTACTATCTCTTCTGTTGGGCCACTCATATCCTCAAGGTCGTTCTCACAGAAATAGTTTCCAAGTGGAAAATCCCACTGTTTCTTTTTCAGTGCAACAGTTTCACTTGAGACCCTCTAGAGGGAGCATTCAATTGTATCCAAATAGCAAGGAAAAACAAAGGAACAAGGAATCATAACAGTAGCCAACAATTTCCAAAGTCCACACTATAAATTCTCAGTCTTTCAATATAACCAAAAATGCAGCAGGCTAAATTAAAGTCCAGTAACTTTGTTTCAGACAAATCCCCAGTTTGCACAGTTTAGTATGACAGTTCACTTCCCGGTGCCTTATTTGGGCAGCCCGACCTGGGGAATTTGGCAGTGAAAGGTCTTATTTTCCCATTAATTTTCCAGCAGATTATCAATGTCCAAATCCCTTCCCCCCTTCTCCTGCCTGTCGGGGGGAAGTTTAAGTCCGATGTCAGGTTTGACAGTTTAAAAAAAAATTTTCCCTTCAAATGCAGCTTGCTTTTTCGTTGCTTTGTTTATCATGCAGCTCCGGGGAGGCAGACTTCCTTAGTTTATGCCTTTCCCGTTTTCAGCCAAATTTCCAATTTTAATGTCCCGTCAATCTCTCGATCTTACTCACGGGTGTTGTAGTCAATTTTCAGTTGCAGGAAGGAATCGGCGCTCTCCGTTCATGGCGACGCGGCTTCACTCCGCTAGCTGGGTGACGACTCTCAGCACCACGCTTACCCTGATGCCACTCCGAAGCCTTTAAAAAGGCTCCTTCACAGTACCGGGGGGCGCGAAAGGTGCCCACCGAATCTCCTTTGTTCACAGGCTCCGCGCCTGTGATTTTAGGGGTCCCCCGCTCGCCGTAGCGGGTCGGACCCGAACTAGCGGAGCAGTCCTGCCTCGGAGCTCGAGGCTAGGACCGCCATTAAGCGCTGGCGCCGACCGGAAGTCCTCTGGGTTGCCTTTTTCTGCACCTTCTGCAACTTTCTTTTTAGGTGCAGCAACAGCCCATTCTCCTTTTGTCACATGTTCACATGTTTTGTCACATGTCACATGTTCCTTTTGTCACATGTTCATTGTTCAGAAAAAGAGACCATTCTAAATTTTGCAAGGCATGTTACGATAATGCATGTAGAATGGCATAGTTTATGTGTGCAAACAGAACTCATGCATACAGATGAGTTCAATGTGTATGCTACAGGAGATCTTTTTAAATACAGAATTCTAGAGCACCTGATGTTACGCCTAGGAAAGAGTATTCAGCGTGACCAAAATTATAAACAAAAACCACAATACACTTTTCATGCCACCTTTATTAAGTCTGAATATTACATCTTGAAAGCAATAATTACGGAAAAGAGCAAAGTCCCAAGAGTTCTCCCACCTGATCTTATCCAGAAATTCCATCTAAACCCTGAAGAACAAGCCTCCTAGACTTGCAGGCAAAACAAGTGGCTCTTCCTATTCCCCTTCTAGGACAGGAGCAGGAAGCTGCTAATATTTAGCTGTGGCTTGTCAGCCAGCCAGGACCCAAAACACCAGAGGACATACAAGCACCTTCTCTCTCCAACCACACCATTAAGGTGGGTGGGGGTGGTAGAAAACATTGTTGACTGCTTCAATCTGTATCAGCACAACCCTACACTGAGCACCATGGCACACGCACCCCTTTTCCTGTGTCCTGGTCACTCCCCATTCATTCCCAGGGCCCAGTCAGAAATGCTCACTATTAGCCCTGCTCCAAGTCAGTATCTATACATTGCTCCCTGGCTGGGATGGACACACAACACTCTTGTGTTTAGCACCACTAGGATGAACATGCAGAACTTCTGGTGATCCAAAGGCATCAGATGAATACCAGTTCTGAGGCTGGCTCAGGAATACTTGGGAAGGCAGAGAGTATGTGGCCATATAGTCACATGGGTGCAGGCTTAAAGCCAAGCAGCACTCAGGAGTTGTGTCTGCCTTGCTCTCATCACTTTTAAGATTAGCCCGTTGCAGAACTATTGCTCAGCAGTAGGGGGATGAAAACGGGCATTCTGAGCCCAGGTGAGACTTTAGTTGAAACCTTTTCCTCTTAAAAGCTCCCCCATCTCTCATCATAGCAGAGCCCAATGATCTACATATCTGAAAGCACATGCCAAAAATGGTGCTTTCCTTACCCCCTTCCCTCCCTTCTTAGCTGATAATACAAACCTGAGGTCCAGATGCGATATGAAGCTAGTGGCAGAGCCATTTGGGCACCCAGTTCTGGTTCAATTCCTTTCCCCAATTCACTGCACACAGCACCATCTTCCCCAAAGACAGAGATGCCACCTTTCACAAAAACCTTCCACAAAACCTAGAAATCATCAGCATCCTCGCTGTAGGAATGTATTGCCCCGTGTTGGAGTTTGGAGCAGAGCCACCCTAGGAAGGCAAAATCTGACCATGGAAGCAAGAGTCCTTAGCACAGACTCATCAATCTATCCATCAGTCAGAAAAGAAGCCACCAAGCCCGGCAAGCGTGTTTGTACATTGGGGCTGTAAATACAGGGCAGGAACCAAGGGCATTCAGTTCCTAAGGCAGCAGCCCTGAGGTCAATGTGGCCGGCTGCTTGCTTCTGAGTGCTGTTGCAGGCGGGGAGGAGTGTAGCCATTCAGGCAGCCGTTGGGCTGGCGCTTGCCAAGGCCTCCGTTCAGAATGTCCTGGATGTGCTGCACAATCAGATTGATGGCCACTGGGCAGAGAAGAGGAGGAGTGATTAGAATATAGTCCGCAGAGTCCCAAGTTTCCTTCAAAATGCCTCATCGCCCTCCACACATACTCAACATCTCTCTCTACTCCACACCATAGTCCTCTCTCAACAAATCTATCCTTTTCTTGCAGAGTTGGAAGGGACCCCAAGAGTCATCTAACCCCACCCCCTGCAATGCAGGAATAAGAAAAGGAATTGCTGCATTGCTTCCAAGGCTGTAGAAACCCAAATCCTCATAATTACCCTCTCCAGTTTCACATTCTCCAGAAACAGCTGCACAAGTCAAATGCAAGTATTGTACTTGAAACGTCAACTACTCACCAAGATTATCCACGCCCCTTGGGATAATCACATCAGCATACTTCTTGGTCTGCCAGAAAGATAAAATCACATTACAGGGTGCTGCAGATGAAATCCAGAGCTGTTACCCATACCCGTTTGAGAGAACTGCTTTAGAATTTTTTCTCCTCAGCTCAAACAGTTGATGAAGTAATGAATGCTGAAAATACATTTCCTTGCTCCCCTTTTCCCCTGGCAGAACTGCTGCCAGCTTCCACATTTCACAGCAAAAAAGAGGAGACTTTGTGGCCCCTTAAGTACATAAGGAGAGCCTGCTGGATCAGGCCAAAGGCCCAACTAGTCCAGCACTCACAGTGGCCTCCCAGAGCCAGAGCATAACTCTCTCCACCTGTCATTCTCAGAAACTGCAATTCAGAGACATATCGCCTGACAGTGGAGACAGAACACACACACAGTGCGGAGTAGCCACTGATAGCCCTTCCCTGTAAAGGTAAAGGTAAAGGTAAAGGTACCCCTGCCCGTACGGGCCAGTCTTGACAGACTCTGGGGTTGTGCGCCCATCTCACTCAAGAGGCCGGGGGCCAGCGCTGTCCGGAGACACTTCCGGGTCACGTGGCCAGCGTGACATCGCTGCTCTGGCAAGCCAGAGCCGCACACGGAAACGCCGTTTACCTTCCCGCTGGTAAGCGGTCCCTATTGATCTACTTGCACCCGGAGGTGCTTTCGAACTGCTAGGTTGGCAGGCGCTGGGACCGAGCAGCGGGAGCGCACCCCGCCGCAGGGATTCGAACCGCCGACCTTTCGATCGGCAAGTCCTAGGCGCTGAGGCTTTAACCCACAGCGCCACCTGCGTCCCCCAGCCCTTCCCTGAACTGGAGACATAGAGAAAATTAATTTTAAGTTATTATTACTAATGATAATAAAGTTATGTAACAAAGAAAAAACATGCACACCCATGAGATATGGATTTGTGTGCACTTTTTACACAGTATCTAGTTGTAATGGTTCTAGGGGGTTGCTCGTGCGTAAGTTGGCGCCACACCTGGCTGGGTTACCTGGGTGAACCCTTTCTGTCCGGACAGCCACCCATCTGTGGCTGTCTCAATCGCTGGCAGAATCCGTCAGTGGGCGTTTCTTGAACTTCTTCCAGCAAAGAAGTTCTTTGACGCCCAGTCTCCTCCTACTCTCCCTGCGCGGAAGTCTTCTGCGCAGGGAGGGTGTGGGGAGCGGAGGACCCGTGCTCTCCCCGCTGGTCTCCGGCGAGGAGTCCTGGAGCCTTCTCTCCGATTCCCCCATCTGCCCCCATCCTCCACTGGTGCTACGCTGATTTCCTTCCCCAGGGGATGGGCTGCCTCTCTCCCTACTGGGACCCTCTCCGGCATCCCTCTGGAGCCTTCCCTCCGCCTCTGGCTCCGATGGCAGTTCCCTGACATCTACCTCCCCCCCAGGACCCCCTCCACCCCCGGCCCGAATTTCCGACTCAAACTCGTCCCTTTCCTCGGCCGATGATGCAGGGAATCCCCTGAAGGAGCTGTCAGCATCCTCTGAGGATTCAAACCCCGCTTCCCACCCGCTCCGGTCTCTACCCGCGGGGTGGGCCTCCCAGTCCGATTCTTCTCCCTCTGACACCTCCCCTCCCTCCTCTTCGGAGGCAGGAAAACCCACAAAGTCCTCTTCGTCGTCTGTGGTTCCAAATTCTTCCTCCCAGAATCTCGCTAGTGGTTTTGGTTTATCTGGGAACAAGCTGTGGAATTCTTCCACCAGATACCCGTCATTGATCGACTCAGCGGGGACCCACGTGTTTTCTGACCAAGGTTCTCCCTCCCACGCTACCAAGTACTCCACCTGGCGACCTCGCCACCATGAGTCGAGTATTTCCGTGGCTTGGTTGCAGCGATGCCTCTCCTCTACCTGCGGGTGACTCCTCCCTCCCGTCCCGAAAATTCCCGTCCCTCCCTGTACGGTGAAAGTAGGGACCTGTGGAACACAGGATGTATCTTCATGCTATCAGACAACCTGAGCTTGAATGCCACCGGATTGATAGAATCATAGAATCATAGAATCATAGAGTTGGAAGAGACCACAAGGGCCATCGAGTCCAACCCCCTGCCAAGCAGGAAACACCATTAGAGCACTCCTGACATATGGTTGTCAAGCCTCTGCTTAAAGACCTCCAAAGAAGGAGACTCCACCACACACCTTGGCAGCAAATTCCACTGTCGAACAGCTCTTACTGTCAGGAAGTTCTTCCTAATGTTTAGGTGGAATCTTTTTTCTTGTAGTTTGGAACCATTGCTCCGTGTCCGCTTCTCTGGAGCAGCAGAAAACAACCTTTCTCCCTCCTCTATGTGACATCCTTTTATATATTTGAACATGGCTATCATATCACCCCTTAACCTCCTCTTCTCCAGGCTAAACATGCCCAGCTCCCTTAGCCGTTCTTCATAAGGCATCGTTTCCAGGCCTTTGACCATTTTGGTTGCCCTCCTCTGGACACGTTCCAGTTTGTCAGTGTCCTTCTTGAACTGTGGTGCCCAGAACTGGACACAGTACTCCAGGTGAGGTCTGACCAGAGCAGAATACAGTGGCACTATTACTTCCCTTGATCTAGATGCAATACTCCTATTGATGCAGCCCAGAATTGCATTGGCTTTTTTAGCTGCCGCGTCACACTGTTGGCTCATGTCAAGTTTGTGGTCAACCAAGACTCCTAGATCCTTTTCACATGTACTGCTCTCAAGCCAGGTGTCACCCATCTTGTATTTGTGCCTCTCATTTTTTTTGCCCAAGTGCAATACTTTACATTTCACCTGTTGTGTTACCTCAAAAGGCCCCAGCCTTCTCGGCTGCAACTTTTTGCACCCTCCCTTTAGGGGTAACCCTTGGGTTGACAACCACACCCGGTCTCCCACCCTTATGGCCTCCCCCTCCCGACGGTGCTTGTCCGCCTGCCTCTTGTAAGCTTCCTTGGCCTGTTCCAAGTTCATCTTGAGTTGCTGGTGCAAGGCCTCCATTTCTTCTGCAAACTGCTCTGCCGCGGGTACCCTCCATCCTTCCTCCCCCCTCCCCGGGAAGGCCCTGGGATGACACCCATAATTGGCCATGAACGGGCTCATTCCCGTGGACACATATTCAGCGTTATTGTACACAAATTCAGCCAACGCTAGTTTCTCTACCCAATCGTTCTGTCTCTTACTGACATAACAGTGTAGGTACTGCTGGAGTATACTGTTCGCTCTTTCTGCTTGCCCATTGGTTTCCGGATGCCTCGCCGTCGAGAAGCCCACCTCGACCTCGCCCTATATCACTACTTAATGTGGATTACAAAATATTTGCTGACATTTTAGCAAAAAGACTGAAGAGGGTTTTAATGGAGGAGATTCATAAGGACCAGGCAGGCTTTCTCCCAGGAAGACACTTATCAGATAATGTAAGGAACATAATTGATATTATGGAACTGCTAACTGTAAATATTAACACGAAGGCAGTCCTGATTTTTGTGGATGCGGAGAAAGCCTTTGATAATATCTCTTGGAAGTTTATGAAGAAGAATCTCCATGGGATGGGGGTAGGTCAAAGGTTTGAAAATGGTATAAGTGTAATATATTCTGAACAAAAGGCTAAGTTAATAGTAAACAATGTGGTTACTGACGAACTTTCCATAGAAAAAGGGACACGGCAGGGGTGCCCGATATCCCCATTACTTTTCATATCAGTCCTGGAGGTTTTGTTGAACATGATCAGGGGGGACCAGCTGGTAAAAGGAGTTCAGGTCGGAGCTAAACACTATAAATTGAAGGCATTTGCAGATGACCTAGTATTGACTTTACAAGAGCCAGACACTAGTACAAAAAGAGTTTTAGAGCTAATTCAATTTTTTGGTCAGGTGGCAGGATTTAAGTTGAACAAACTAAAAACTAAAGTTCTGGAAAAAAAAACTTAACAAATGTTGAAAGAGAGAGATTCCAAAATGAAACTGGGTTAGTGGTGGTAAAGAAAGTAAAATACTTGGGGATTAACATGACATCTAAAAATGTGAACTTATTTAAAGACAATTATGATAAATATTGGACAGAGGTAAGGAAAGATCTAGAAATATGGTCGAATTTGAAGCTTTCCTTGTTAGGCCGAATTGCTGTAATTAAGATGAATGTATTGTCTAGAATGTTATTTTTGTTTCAGACATTACAGATTGTGGACAGATTGGACTGTTTAAAGAAGTGGCAGAAAGATATATCTAAATTTGTCTGGCAGGGCAAAAAGCCCAGAATAAAATTTAAGATACTTACTGATGCAAAAGAAAGAGGGGGGTTTGCCCTGCCGGATTTGAGACTGTACTATGAATCGGCAGCTTTCTGCTGGTTGAAAGATTGGCTACTTCTTGAGAATGCAGATATTCTGGATCTGGAAGGATTTGATAATAGGTTTGGTTGGCATGCATATTTATGGTATGACAAGGTTAAAGTTCACAAGGGTTTCAAAAACCATATTGTTAGGAAAGCATTATATAATGTTTGGATTCGGTATAAGGATTTGTTGGAAAATAAAACTCCTAGGTGGTTATCACCTATGGAGGCTAAGGAGGTGAAGAAACTTGACATGGAATCCAAATGGCCGAAATATTCTGAAATCTTAGAACAAGAAAGTGGTGAACTTAAACTACAGAGTTTTGAGAAATTAAAGCCCAAGGTGCGAGATTGGCTTCATTATTACCAAATAATGGAAACTTTTAAACAAGACAGGAAAATTGGCTTCCAGGTGGAGAAATCGAAATTGGAAACAGAACTGTTAGAACCCAATACTAAGAATGTATCAAGAATGTACAATTTGTTGCTGAAGTGGAATACAATAGATGAGACAGTTAAATCAGCCATGATTAAATGGGCACAGGACATTGGTCATGACATTATGTTTGTTGACTGGGAACAGTTATGGACCACCGGTATTAAATTCACAGCATGTAATGCCCTAAGAGAAAACATTATGAAAATGATTTACAGGTGGTACATGACCCCAGTCAAACTTGCGAAGATTTATCATCTGCCCAATAATAAATGTTGGAAATGTAATGAGACTGAAGGTACCTTCTTTCACCTTTGGTGGACCTGCCCAAAGATTAAAGCCTTTTGGGAAATGATCTATAATGAAATTAAGAAGGTACTTAAATGTACTTTTCATAAGAAACCAGAGGCATTTCTCTTGGGCATGGTTGGCCAATTGGTGTCAAGGAAGGATAGGACTTTTTTTATGTACGCCACTACAGCAGCAAGGATCCTTCTAGCAAAGTATTGGAAGACACAAGAACTCCCCACACTGGAAGAATGGCAGACGAAAGTGATTGACTTTATGGGATTGGCAGAAATGACTGGCAGAATCCACGACCAAGAGAAAGAGACGGTGGAGGAAGATTGGAAGAAATTCAAAGCTTATCTTAAGAACTGTTACAATATTGATGAGTGTTAAAATGTCAAGGGGAAGGAAGATGCAGAATTACAGCCGAAAATGTTTGATGATTTAAGGTGAAATTGAGAAAGATAACAAATTTAAATTTAATTGGCTAAAATGGTTGCTGAAAAATTGTAAAATAAGGATGTAAAAAGGGTGAGGTATGGGGAAGTCCGAGAAAGGAGGCTTATGAAAATGAGGTTAAGAACTTATATTTGTGTGTTTGTTTGTATTTGTCGATGTTTTTATGTTGTTGTGGTTGTTTTGTTTTAAAATTGGAAAACTAATAAATATTGTTATAAAAAAAAAGAGAGAAGCCCACCTCGACCTGTAGCAAGCTCATGAGCTTCCTCCAGAACCGGGAAGTAAATTGTTTCCCGCGATCCGAGATGACCCTCAAGGGAGTCCCATGCAGCCTGAAGATGTGATCCACAAACAACCTGGCTATCTCCTCTGCAGTCACCGCATGTGAGCAAACTATGAAATGGCACATTTTTGTCAGTAGATCGACTACTACCATGACTGCTGTTTTCCGCCTTGATCTGGGCAGATCTGTCATAAAATCAATGGACACCACTTCCCAGGGTCTTCCCGGTGTGGGCAAGGGTTCCAGTAACCCTGCGGGGGCAGCCCTCTCCCCCTTTGCCCTCTGGCATCGGTCGCACCCCCGTACATATTCTCATACGTCTTCCCTCGCCTTTGGCCACCAGAACTGCCTGGTGACGAGCAGCGTGGTCTTATGTTGCCCAAAGTGCCCAGCTGTTGGGTTGTCATGGAGTTGCTTGAGTACCTTCTCCCTCAAGGTTCCCCCCGGTACATACAGTGCCCCCTTATAGTACAGCAGCCCTTCTTTTTCCTCAAACCCTCCCTGGTCTTCCCTTCCATTCCGGAGTTCCCTGATTTTTGCTTGAGCGAACACGTCGTCTCTAGTAAGCCCGGTCAGTTCTCGTTTCCCAACCAACGCTCCCCCACACACCCATCGGTCCTCTGGAAACACGTGTCGTACCTCCGGCGGCCCCTCTCCTTCCATGTACTCTGGTTTCCGGGAGAGAACGTTGGCTCTTACGTTTTCCTCTCCCGGCACGTATCTGATCTCGAAGGAAAACTTGGAGAACTCCTGGGCCCATCGAATCTGTCTCTGGTTGAGCACTCGTGCGGTCCGCCAGTATTCCAAGTTCTTATGGTCAGTACAAACCTGGATCTTGTGCCGCGCCCCTATCAACAGATGTCTCCATTGCCGAAACGCCGCATAGATTGCCAGCAGTTCTCGATCATACACTGTATAGTTTTGCTCTGACTTGCTCAGCTTCCTTGAGAAAAAGGCACACGGCCTCCAGCCCTGCTTGGCCCCGGGCTGCAAAAGGACCGCTCCCACGGCTTGGTCGGACGCGTCCGTCTCCAGTCTCATGGGCTTCTCCAGATCAACATGTAGGAGCTGCTCCTCCAAAGCGAACGCTTTCTTCAGTCTCTCAAAGGAGAGCTGGGCACTTTCTGTCCATGCAAACTTCTTTTTGCTACTGAGACAATCTATGATGGGCGCGGTTAAGTGAGCAAAGTTCTTTATGAACTTCCTGTAGAAGTTGCTGAACCCTAAGAACCTCTGCACATCCTTCCGGGTTTTGGGGGCCTTCCATTCCAGCACTGCCTTCACCTTGCTTGGGTCCATAGCTAGTCCCTTGTCTGACAACTTGTACCCCAGAAACTCGACTTCTCTGGCGTGAAATTGGCATTTTTCCAGCTTGACCAACAACTGGTGCTTCTGCAGTCACTGTAGTACTTCCCTGATGTCTCTGACGTGTTGCTTCTCATTGTCCGAATAGATTAAGACGTCATCTAAAAAGGCTATGCAATTCTTGTACAGCAGGGGTCCCAACACGTGGTGCATGAAAGCTTGAAAACAGGCGGAGCCCGATTGTAATCCAAATGGCATGACCAAGTACTCAAAAGCCCCCAGGGGGGTGAACATGGTAGTTTTCCATTCGTCCCCCTCCTTTATCCTAATCAAATTGTGTGCTCCCCTGAGGTCCAGTTTGGTAAAAATTTTCGCCTGCCTCACACGTGTTAAAATGTCGTCAATCCTGGGCATTGGGAAGGTCACGGGTTCTGACACCAGGTTCAAGGCCCGGTAATCCACTACAAGCCTGGGCTGATTAGTGTCTTTTTTGTCCACAAAGAACACCGGACTGCCCCCCACCGCCTTTGATTCCCTTATGAACCCCCTCTTCAGGTTCTTGTCAATAAACTGCCGCAATTCCTGCATCTCCAGGTCGGACATGGCATACAGCTTGCCCACCGGCAACTGAGCCCCTGGGAGTAAGTTGATTTGGCAGTCAAAGGGCCTGTGGGGGGGTAGTCTATCTGCCTCCTTCTCGCTGAAGACCTCCTTCAGGTCAGCATGTTGTGGTGGCACCTCCCCTCTTTGTTCTACGGCCAGCCCAGCCACCCTGGCCACCGTCATTCTTGGGTTCTCCCCCCCAGACAGTGTTCCAAGCAGTAAGCTGACCCAAAGGTGACTGACCGCTGATGCCATGACACTACTGGATCATGCAGTGCCAGCCAGCTCATTCCCAGTATTACTGGAGGTCCTGCCAGTGTGGCCACGTGAAAAGCGATGGTCTCCGTGTGCCTGGAAACCCTCACTCGCATTGGCGGGATCTGGTGTGTCACTTCCCCTCCAGAAGTTCCCTGCCATCAATGGTAGTCACTTGCAAGGGAAAATCCAGGGGCAGCAGGTGAAGTTGGTGCTCCAGAGCAAAGTCCCTGCTGAAGAAATTACAGGAGCTGCCCGAATCCAGCAGCCCCTTAACCTTAACTGGGTGCCCATTCGGGAGTTCTAGCACCACTTCTATGGCTATTGCTGCCTTGGGAGGGTCAGGCTGGGGCACTTCTATTGGTTGTTGGCCTGGCTGCTGCCCCTGCTGGTTGGCAGCCAGGCGTTGTCATTTCCCTGCGCCTGCCCTTCTTCCCCCTTCTCCTCACAGCCAGCAGCCCCCACCATCCCTTGCCAGACTTTCCTTTGAGGGCAGACCCTGGCAAAATGTCCTGGCCGCTGGCAGAGGAAACACTTCTTGGTAGTTTTCCAATCCTTCCCCTCCTTCTTGCGACCTTCACTGGAGTTTCCACTGGCTCAGCCGCCTGGGAAACCTGTCTCGGTATTTCAGGAATGCGGTAGTCATAGCAACGTTCTCCTCTCAGTTCGCGTTTCTCCTGAGCCCGCGCTTCCTGCTGTACTCCAATCGCAAGCACAGCCTTGGTCAGTTGATCCATCGACTGTGGGCGGGGCACGCGGGACAACTCGTCTTTCACCGTTGGGGACAACCCCTCCTCAAACAACATTTGTATTGGTTCAGAGTCCAGATCCCAACCAAGCCAGTGGATCAACATCGCAAAGCGCGACCAGTAGTCTCTAACGGACTGGCTCCCCTGCTTGCACCCCATCAGTTCCCACCGAGTCGCACTTTGCTCCACTTCGCTGGAATACATCGCATTCATCGCCTGAAAAAATTTCTTAAGGTCCTTCAAGGCATCATTTTGCGTCACCATTAGGGGCCTGATCCACTCGCGCACCTCATCCTCCAGATGCCCCACAATGTACGCTACCCTCTTCCCGTCATAAGCAAAGTCATTATGCTGCAATTCCAAAGCGTACTCTATTTCCGTTCGGAATGCATTGTAGTCCTGGGGTACCTTCCTTGCGATGGGGGTGGAGCCTTCTCTCCGATTCCCCCATCTGCCCCCATCCTCCACTGGTGCTACGCTGATTTCCTTCCCCAGCGGATGGGCTGCCTCTCTCCCTACTGGGACCCTCTCCGGCATCCCTCTGGAGCCTTCCCTCCGCCTCTGGCTCCAATGGCAGTTCCCTGACACTAGTCTACGGAAGTTTATGCCATGATACATTTGTTACATCTTTCAAGTGTGACAAAACTTAAATAATATGGCAGCTGTTGCAGGATCACTTGAGGAAGCTCTGCAGAAAGAGACCCTGGAATTGCAGCAGGGATGCATTCACAGAAAGCCCTCAGCCCTTATGGTAACAGATAAAAGTGTGAGAAATTGTGACAAGTGCAAAGAGCCTGCAAAAAACCAACTTCATATGCCACAATTTATTTTGAGCACCTGTTTGTGGAATGTCCAGCACAAAAATATCCAAAGTTAATCTCTCTCATGGACAGGAATACAAAGCTCTAACTGGGAAGAGAAAGCACCCAACAAATCTTTCCCCCTTGTGAGCCTCCCAGGCACTCACAAAGAGGCCAGCCCAGCACTGACAGAGATGCAAAAGCCCTGGGGCTACCATATCCTTTACTCACAGGCAAGCAGAATTCTTCAAAGGCTGGCTTCACAAATGTAATATACTGAGATAAGATCTGCTCCAGGTCCCTGCCTCTCTCGCTTATGTCTCGGAGAACTGCAGGGGGAAAAGAAACCATGAGGAGGAGACTGACAGCAGCAGAGCTAGAACACAGCTACACTGACAGGTTGCCCAGCCAAGAAGAATATGGTGCTCTAAGCGGCTTGCTTTTTCTTTTTCTGCAAAGAGCAAGCCTTAAACTACAGAGATAGTTTTTCTTTAAACAAAGAAAATAAAACTTGAATACCAAAGTGTCCCATTCCCCCCCCCCAAGAAGTTAATAAGAACAGGAACTTGCGCTGGGTGGGGAAAATACAACACTGCACTACTCAAAGCCAGGTTGGAAAGGAGTATGAGACTTCTGCAATGCGGAACAAGATGCATGTAAGACACCACAGGGCCACTCCCACGGTGCTGAACAGTAGCCTCCACAGACGGTGGGCTCAGCAGCCCCAACAGCTCTTAGCTGTGCCTGCCTCCAGGTTGCTCGCATGAGGAAGCTGCTGCCCCTCCCAACTGGAGGCGTCTTTCCAACTGGGAGATGCTGCTGGACCATGGGGTCTGCAGGAGGGAAGGGGAGGCCCAAAGCCTATACAAGCCAGGCTAGCCCCTCGGGGGCAAAAGTCACATCCCAGGGGGAGACAGCACCCAAATGGGCCTTTGCAGGTGCCCCACTAACTCTGCAGCCAGGGAGTAACCTCCTGGGGTGAGGAACTCCCGGGGTACCCTGTACAGGGGGGCCAATGTTCATCCAGGCGAGCTCCATCTTCACAGTAAATGCTCCACTGTTCTCCATCCATTTTCCACCTCCTCCACCCTGAACCACCAGGAGCCTCCAGAGGCTTGCAAGGCCCTGGGGGAAGGAGGCAGCTGAAGAGAGCGGGAGGGAGAGAGAAAACTACTGCTGGAGGCAGAAGCCCAAAAGCAGGGGGCGGAGGAACAGATTGAGTGTAGGAAGACAAAGTAAAGGTTTTTCAAAATGGCTTTCCCAACTTTTCTGTGCTGTGCCTGGGGGCTGCTGGCTAAGGAAGCAACAGTGTCTTGCAGTGGAGCTGGCAGAAATTGAACGGGCAAGGGGGCTGCCCTGCCCCTAGATGTACCCTTTCGAAAGGGTGGGTAATGACAACCCACAAAGTACCCCCTTCCTCCACTCTTGTCAGAGACTGGGTAGAGGTGGAGGAATGGTGGATACCGCCTCCTCCACCTGAATCTACCAGAGAAGAAGGAGACAGCGTAGATTGACAACAGGAGTTTGCGAGAGGTCACAGCTGAAAGGCTGCAGAGGGGAGAAGCTGGGAAATATTGGGAGAGGAATAGGAAGCAGCAGCAGCACCAGGGGAGAGACAGCTGACAACACTCAGTGTCTTTAGAAAGCATTCCACCCCCCATCCCCCAGAACCCAGTGGGCATTGAAAGTAGGAGAGCAGAAAGCTCAGATCAGCCAACATGGAAGCCTGACAACTATGGGAAAACAAGGTTTTCCCTCACCACCACCACCACGTTATCCTCAAGTGCAATGCTTTGCTTTTGTACTGTTGTGAACTTCATTTTTAAAATAAACTTTTTACTCCCCTCTTCATCTGAAAAGGCTATCAACTTACCCCTGCGGGAGAGTCGGGTGTCTGCATCTGTGTCCACAAAGAGCTTCATCTGGAATAGGTCCCGAACCTCTTGGTTGTAGAAGGCCAGGATGCCCTCAAATAACACCACATCAGCAGGGTACACAGTCACTGCCTCTTCTTTGCTGTTAATATGCGCAAAAGAGATTAATGCATGGTCAGGAAAGCCATGCAGATGACAACAGGGTCTGATCCAAAGACCTTATGATGCTCCTGTTTTTGTTTTTTTTATTAGGCTATTGTTCACATTTAAATTAGTTTTATTTATTTGTATATGTTTAGGTAACATGGAGCCATGGCATATTATTATTTATATATATAAATATATATAAATAAAATGATTGGGAGCAGTTTGTTGCTCCATCCACATAGGACTGCAATTTCCTGAGAATTCTTTTCAGCCCAAGAAATAAGTGAAAAAACCAAACTTTGATTGGTTTAACTTCAAGAAAAGGAAGGGATGAGCACATAAAGGATTGTTTTTTTCTCTTTCCCAAGCCTATCACTCAGAACTCAGTATGCCCGTGAACTACAACTGAGGACTCGAAAGTTCTCAAACAGATCCATGAACTAAAAATGGTAGTTTAGGAACAGACAGACAAAAGATCTGCAGGAAGCAGCCTCATTTTTGACACATGGAGTCACTCCTCCAAAGAGTTAAAGACTTTTGTTGCAAACTTTTTCTAGTTCTCAGCTGCTTCTTTTAAGGCACCAGATATGCGCATGTGTCAGGGGCTCAGGAGCAGAGGCACAGGGAAGAGAGGAGATGGAGAGCGAAGGGGAAGAATCCAAGGGGAGCGTAGGAGAAGAGGACAGTGGACCGAGGGATTCCATGAGCCTCTCCAGCGAATCGGAAGATTCACAGAAGGGGGCGCCAGTGGCCAGGGGTAGGGGGTTCCCAAGGGGAATGCCCCAGGAGCAAGGGGGCAGCAGGGACTCCCAGAGCAGTAGCTGGAAATCAGGACCAGCTTCCCCACCAGAGCAGAGTGGGGGGGAAGAGTCCCAAGGATCGGGGCCAGTGCATTCCCCACCAGGGAGAGAAGATAAGGCAGGGCTGACCACGCCTCCATCAGAAAGTCGGACAACGGAGGAGAGGTCAGATCCGGCCAGTGTCCCGGAAGAGGGAAGCAGTGACCGAAGTACTGTAACGGTTAGGAGAAAGGTCACTGGGCTGGCGCGAGAGGCAAGTTCAAATGTACAGGAGCGCGGGACAGCAGAGAATGAGGATTGGGAACCGGGTCCTAAAGCCCGCCGGATCTGGGATCTGGGAATGCAAAACTAAAGTTGCTTCCTTTTTATTTTTTCCTACTGGGAATGATCCTTGTCTGTAGGGCTTAGAATGGACAGTCTTGGATTTGTCAAGAAGAAGAGTTTGGATTTGATATCCCGCTTTATCACTACCCTAAGGAGTCTCAACATTCTTCTTTCCCTTCCTCCCCCACAACAAACACTCTGTGAGGCAAGTGGGGCTGAGAGACTTCAGCGAAGTATGACTAGCCCAAGGTCACCCAGCAGCTGCATGTGAAGGAGCGGAGAGGCGAACCCGGTTCACCAGATTACGAGTCTTAACGCTCTTTCAGTCTGACTGGATTCAGGATTCTTTTCTGAGAAAACAGTACAAAAAGGAGATCAGGGAAAGCTCCCTGCTGATATGTCACAACTTGCTACCTCCTCAGGTTATGCAAACTAAAAAGCAAACATAGAAACATGAAAAGAACCTATCCACATTGATAAGTGGCCCTGTACCAAAGGAGCCTAAACTGAGAGGATGTAAGAGATTTCATTCACAAGATGCACGCACAATGTTCACAGTCTGCTTCCATGGATCCCTTCAACTTCTCTGAGGAGTCCAGCTTTAAAAGGCCCCTCATCATTTGGAATAGCTCTGGTCTGTTGGCAGGAAGAGGGCAGATGCAATGGGGGAGGAGAGGAAATTATGTCTTGTCGTCATCATTGCCATGGAGTTGCCCAAAAATAAACTCTAGACCAAGTACCTCCTACCTTCTCAGACCCACGTCTAGAGCAAACATGCCTTTCGGGAACCATTTCTTAATCTTTTACCATGTAGCTGCATACTGGAGTGCTCATGTCGCGACCAGCCTTGGATCGGGGTGTGACCCTTGTGTGGGGCCCGACCCACCAGTTGAAGACCACTAGGCTACAATTCACTGGATTTGGAATAGTGAAACTGAATGAAGGCAACAGCTCCTTTCTTGTCATTTCATTGCAGGGAACGCACCCGACACAACATGGGAGTCCACCTCTGTTTTCTTCTACCAAAGCAAACACTAGATTAGTGTTTACCTCTGATAAACAGGAGGGAAGTAGGAAGAACTGTTTTACAATTTTCCTTCGACTAGATCATTAGATATTAAAGGTTGGTTTTGGGGCAAGATGCAGCATTTACATTTTATGCAAATGTTTTCCACCATGGGCTCACTGGAAGGATCTGCTAATGAGAAGCAATGCAGACGGAAAGCGCCACATCCAAAGCACAGAGCAAAAGAGGGGAGAAGCAGACTTACCGAGAATGAGAGACAAAGTCATAAACGGGGATCTGAACTGTTTTCCCTTCCAATATCTCCCTAAGAGTTTTGACGATCAGCTCATTGTCAAAGGCATCTGTAGCAAGAATGAGAGAGGGGAAGTTAAACAGCTGTGTCTCTCTAGGTAGGTCTCCCTAGTGAGGCAGAGGAAGCCTCAGAGGAAAGCATAAACGTCCCACAAAGCCTTCCTAGTTAGGTGAAGTCTTCTGGATCACGAGAAAGATACAATTTTTGGCTAACCAGAAATTGTGCCTGCCAGGTTTCTACCCAGTCCCACTTGACAGCAGTGGCCAAGGAAGCCTCTGAATGAAAGGATGGCTTGGAATTAGTGGGCTCTGACTGCAGCACCAGCCAAGAAAGCCCCCAAACTCTTATTTCCTGCTCTGGAACAGGAAAGGGAGGGGGGCCTGCCATTTTGGCTCTACCTGGCAAAGGTGATCCAGGAGCCTTGGCCAAACAGCCTCTGGGTATTGGTGGGGGGGAATCACTGGGTAGCTGCCAGATAATTCCTCTCCAATTCTGTAGTTTCAAGCTTGGGAGAAATGGTTGTCACACTCAGTGGAGACGAACAGTCCTTTCATCAGAGTGAACAAGATTATCTTTGCTCTCATGGTTCTTTTCTATCTGAAATAAGTTTACACAGAACTTTCCACTGCAGTGGGAAATCTGGAGCTTGGGAATGAGTGAAAAGGCCTCTTCAGCTTTGGTACCTGTACAATGGGCGGCGGGGGGGGGGGGAGCCAACAGGAGGCCTGGTTTCTACTTTGTTCTTCCTCCCCCTGCTTCTTTGCTCTTTGCTCATTGTAGTTTCACCTTGGCTTTATATTGTTTTCCACTATACTGTATATCATTGCTTTAATTTAATTTTTGATAGCTATGGATCAGCTCTACCTCTCTTTTTCTGAGGCCTGTAACCTGCTAATTTAGGTAGCCACTTCATCTACAGAATAATCAAAAATTATTCATTACTTATTGTTATAACTTCAATAATCAGTATCATGAATGATCAGAACATTGTTATATTATGTAACTTGGGTAGCTGAAGGGAAGAAAGAATTGGTTAAGCTTGTACTCCAAGCAAATTTAAAGTAGCAGGATGAACATAAGAGGTTTGCAGGGGAAAGGGATATTGTTTTGTTTTTCTTCTTCTTTTATGTATTTTGTGTTTTTATCTTGCATTTTTTTTGCTGCGAACTGTTCTAAGCTCTATGGATGAAGGGCAGCATATAAATTTAATAAATAATAACAACATCCTATTGTCAAGGTGGGGCCTCCTCTCAACAGCTCTCAAATGATCTCTCTTGAGCAGGGCAGGTTGTTTTGACATTGCAATTTCCCAGTTCTGTCTTTGGGAAGTCTAAGTAGAAGCTAAGGAAAAAGCCTATGCCCCCCTACTCCCTTCCCAGGCTTCATGATGAGTTACCTGGGTGGTCAAAGTTGAACTGGCCTTTGAGAGCTTTGGCTTTTTGCTCTGTACTGAGCACACGATAGAAGCTGTCCTGGCTCAGAATCACCACTTGTTTCTGGCGATGGTCTACTTCATTCTGACCAAGCAGTTGGACTATTTTGGCACAGACAGAGGACTGCAAAAGATGCAAAGTGAGAGAGAGAGAGAAACATAATCTGAGGTGGACTGAAGGACTGACAGGTGTTGACCCTCCAGTTGCAAAGGACCCAACTTATCCGCAAGCTTCCAAGGGGCAGGGGGCTCCTCTGGAAAGGAGTACGGCAACATCTGCCAAATATATAACTAAAACAAAATAAAAGAAAAAAAATCCTTCCAGTAGCACCTTAAAGACCAACTAAGTTAGTTCTAGGTATGAGCTTTCGTGTGCATGCACACTTCTTCAGATACACTGAAACAGAAGTCACCAGACCCTTCTATATAGTGAGAAGGTGGGGAGGGGTATTACTCAGAAGGGTGGTGGGAATGGGTGATTGGCAGATAGCTGTGATGAGCCTGTTGACGACTCTTAACGACTGCAATAGGTCTTACAGGAAAAAGCAAGGGGTGAGAAGGTGAAAAATGGCTTTGTCATGTATAATGAGATAAGAATCCAATGTCTTTGTTAAGACCAGGTCTCTCCATGGTTTTAAGTTTGGTGATAAGTTGCAATTCAGCAGCTTCTCTTTCCAGTCTATTTCTGAAATTCCTTTGTAATAGAACAGCTACTTTGAGATCTTGTATAGAATGTCCTGGGAGATTGAAGTGTTCTCCTACTAGTTTCTCTGTCTTGTGATTCCTGATGTCGGATTTATGTCCGTTTATCCTTTGGCGTAAGGTTTGGCCTGTTTGTCCAATATAGAGAGCTGAAGGACACTGTTGGCATTTGATGGCATACACAATGTTAGACGATGAGCAATTAAATAGTCCCGAGATGGTATGTGTGATGTTGTTGGGGCCAGTAATGATGTTGTCCGGGTGTATGTGGCAGCAAAGTTGGCATCTGGGTTTATTGCAGGCTCTGGTGCCAGTGTCCGTGTTAAGTCTGGTAGTAGTATTATTGTGGGTTAGGAGTTGTTTAAGATTGGGTGGCTGTCTGTAGGCAATGAAAGGTCTTCCTCCCAGAGCTTGAGAAAGAGAACTGTCATTGTCCAGGAGACAATGCCAGTGGGGTAGGTGGGAGGGAATAAAAAGGAAGCAGTAGCAGCACATAAGGAAGTATAGGGTTGGTGAAACAATGTGAGAAAGCAAAGGGGGGAGGGGAGAATTGGGAGAGTTCATGGGTGAGAAGGAGAAAATGGGAAGGATAACAAGGGTGGGGAGACTATCACACACAAACATGCAGAAGGGGAGAAGTGAGGAAAGAAGCTTAAACAGTAGGGCAAAGTTTTTGTTTTTATTCTGAAGTAAATAACGTTTCACAGGAGAAAGGAAGGGGGAAAGGGGCTTCCACCAAGAAGCCCAGAGCCAGCTTTACACTGGAAAACAAGGAAAATTGGGGAGGTGGAACTTATTGGTCAAATACTTAAACAGGAAGCAAACAATTGCTTTTTTCAATTATTTTTATTGATTTTCAAATTATTAAAAATCATTGCCAAATTAATTCAATTTAATAGGAAACAAACAATTACTGGCCACTTGATTCAGCTGTTAAAGGTGGGAGTTGTGATTTCAAACAAAAAAACCTCACTATTTAAAAACATCTCTTAATTTGTTTTCCTAATAGAGCTCAGTAAATAGTTTAAGAAAAATGGAGGAACAGCTCTCAAGTTTCTTAGAAGCTGAGGGAATGGTGACATCTGTGTTGCCTTCACCCCCGACATCTGCAGAGAAACCCAGAACGGAAGCACCTGCAGCACTCAAAACTGCAAACCGCAAGAAATGAAATAAATAGAAAGGATCATAAACTCTTTCAGTATGCAACAACTGCAGCGAGAATATTAATGGCCCAAAAATGGAAGCAGGAAGAACTACCGACTCTTGAGGAATGGAGAATGAAGTTAACGGAATATGCAGAACTGGACAAACTAACTGGAAAAATAAGATACCAAGGAGATCACAAGTTCATTGAGGATTGGGGAAAATTTTCTGAGTATTTGAAGAGTGTATGTGATGAGCAAACAACGCTAGTGGGTTTTAAAGAAGCTTTGTGAAAGAATAAGGAATATTGCAAGAATGCAAATATGTTTGTAAAGGTATCTTAAAAGGCGATACTAATTTTAGAGAATGCGTAGATAATAAATTTAAATACGGATGATTGTCAGAGAAGCTGAGGGGAGTAAAAAAAGATGAAAATATGTTAATTGGGAAATTGTTAATTGGAGATATTTGTGTAAAACTTAATAAAAAAAATATTTTTAAAAAAACTGCAAACCGCTATTTGGAAGGGCAGGTGCAAGATGAACCTAGAATTCTGACATGCTGTTTTGCTTCGAGACTATCAAGTCTCAGGAACAACACAAAGCCTGGAAAAAATGTGGGAGCGGGTATCAAGAGTTTTCAAGTGGCTGTTTTAATACAGTATATAAACCCCCAAGCATGCAGGGTCTTAAGGACTTGAGGGGAGAAAAGAGAAACAAGACTAGAGTTTCATCAGTCCAGCTGCAGGGGAAGCAGAAAGAGAAGGATCCCACCAGTCCGTGACCATATTCCTGCCACCAAAGGATAAGCCAGCAGAGCAAAGCCACCCTGAGGGCTTTCTAGCCACGGAAGGACAGGCTAAGCTCTTATTTTCCTCCAGAACAGGATAGTCGGAATCTGGCTTTTGTCTTGCGGGAATGTGGAGACACCCAGCTAGCTGCGCAAGGAACCCGACGGGGCTGTTGCTTATAGCAGCTTGCTCCCCCCTCAGCACCTGCTCCCAGCAACTCACCGGCAGGCCTGCAAACCTACCCCCCTCCCACCACTCCAATCTCTAAGGGGCAGGAGAGCAGCGCCTGGGAAAAAGGGATGCCATCCTTGTACCTGTATTTTGGGGGAAACTTTTCGCTATCAGCGTACACTACTTCAATGAGCTCCACGCGCAGCTGTTGCCTTGACAAAGGGCCACTTCTCGGCCCGGAGCTCCCCGTACACGGAGAACGGGAGCCCGCTCGCCCACTCGTGTCGGCCCTCGAGGCCGCCGCGTGGCCGCCCGATCCCCCTCGCGCGCGCTCCCGAAGCCCCCCGGCCGCCCCTCCCGGGCTCCAGCCAGCCGGCCTCAAGCGCGGGCGCGCACGGGGGCGGGGGAGGTCGGGGCGCGGCGGCTGCGCGCACGTGGCGGGACGCTCTAGCCCCCCTCCCTCAGCCACGGAGGGCTGCTCTCCATCTGGATGGCGACAGTGCCTCTGAGCGCGTGCAGAGAGGCGCCTGGAGCGGGAAGCGCGCCGCCCCCGCCGCCCGGCCCCCCGCTCACCTTGCCGCTGGCGGTCCCTCCGCCGACCCCGATGAGGAAAGGCTCCCCGCCGCCGCCTGCTCCGTCGCCGGGCGGCCTCCCGCGGCCCTGCACGCCCTGCTCGCTGTCGCCGGCCATGGCCGCTCCCGCTCGCCTGCGGCCGGCGCCTCCTCGGCCTCCCCGCCGCCTGGCCCTCGCAGGACCGCCCCTCCCGCCTGACGCACGTGGGAAGCGCCCGTCACGTGTACAGGTCCCCGGGGCGGCCTGGCTGCTCTTTCGTGTCCCTCGGCCGCATCGGGTGCAGCCCGCGCGCCAAGAGAGGCATGCGTCGGCGAAAGAGGCGGCAGCTCCCGCCCCGGGAGACGCGCATCTATGGGCGCCTCAGAAACGGCCTTTCTCCTCGCGCCTCACCGCTGCCCGCCGGCCGTGGCGAGGGGAGGCGGGAGATGGGAGGGCGGGCCAATCAAGTCCCGGCACCGCGGGGGGGAGCTGAGAGAGAGAGAGAGAGAGGCCGCGACCATCCAGGCCGCTGATTGGGGGAAGGCCCCCTCCGTCCCTCCCCCGCGTCCTGGCAGGGGAAGCTTGCGATTGGCCGAGCGAGAGCCGCGTTCTCTGCTCTGTCGAGACCGAGGACAGGCTCGACTAACCGCCAGGAGGGACGCAGAGGCCAGCGAGGCCGGGAGCAGAGCGGCGCGTGTCTCGAGAGCGCCTCGCGGATTTCCGGTTGGGCCCAACTTCCGGCCGCCCAAGATGAGCACTATGTTCGCCGACACCGTCCTCATCGTCTTCATCTCGGTGTGCACGGCGCTGCTGGCCGAGGGTGAGGGAAGCCCCGGGCCGGGCGAGGGTGTTGCGGGGCGGAGAGGGCGGGCGGGGTGGGCCAGGCGAGAAGCGTCTGCTCGAGCCTCCCGGGGAGAGGCTAGCTGGCAGCCGTGGGGCGACAGAGGCAGCGGAGTTCTCCCCATTCTGTAGGGATAGACAAAGGGATCCACCTAAATTTCCTCGTCGTTCTGAAAGGCACAGGAATGTCGCCGCCCCACCTCGGCAACAGCCTGCTTTGAATTCCTCAAGTTGGAATTTCCAAATACTATAAAAAAATCCTGCCAGGGAGGGAGCTGAGTTGCACATGAGCAGGGGGGCAGCTGCATCAAGTACATCAAGAAAAATACTTAACCAACTTAGGTTCTGCCCCTCCCCAACATGAAGCCTGTCTCCCCACCCCCAATGAATCCTCGCTATAACCATGGAGTTGCAGCACTTCACCTTCAGGAGTGGATTAAGCCATCCTAAGGTAAAGGTAAAGGTACTCCTGCCCGTACGGGCCAGTCTTGACAGACTCTGGGGTTGTGCGCCCATCTCACTTAGGAGGCCAGGGGCCAGCGCTGTCCGGAGACACTTCCGGGTCACGTGGCCAGCGTGACATCGCTGCTCTGGCCAGAGCCAGAGCCAGAGCCGCACACGGAAACGCCGTTTACCTTCCCGCCAGTAAGCGGTCCCTATTTATCTACTTGCACCCGGAGGTGCTTTCGAACTGCTAGGTTGGCAGGCGCTGGGACCGAGCAGCGGGAGCGCACCCTGCCGCAGGGATTCGAACCGCCGACCTTTCGATCGGCAAGTCCTAGGCGCTGAGGCTTTAACCCACAGCGCCACCTGCGTCCCCTTAAGCCATCCTAGTATATACTAATTGTGACTTCATTCTAGATCCTTATGTAGCCAAACCGATGAATGCCAGTTTGCGCCAGGGGGGGGGGGGTGCGGGGAGAGTTGTGGACTGTCCTTGAATTCTTTGTCTGTACAGTGGTACCCTGGCTCTCAAACACCTTGGTACGCAAACAACTTGGAACCCAAACACTGCAAACCTGGAAATAAGTGTTCTGGTTTGCAATCTTCTTACGGAAGCCGGACGTGCTCCATTTTGGGTGTTACGCTGAGGTCTGTTTTTGCTATTTATATTGCGTTTTTGTGGCTCTTTTTTGTGACTGTGTGGAACCCAGTTCAGCTACAGATTGATGGATTGTGTGACTGCAGTACATTATTGCTTTCATTTTTTGGATTATTAGTCTCGTTAGATAATAAAATTTATGTTAAATTGCTGATTTAGTGGTTGTTTTTAAAAAGTTTGGAATGGATTAATCCATTTTGCATTATTTTCCATGGGAACATGTGCCTTGGTTTTGGAACGGACCTCTGGAACGGGTTAAGTTTGAGAACCAAGGTACCACTGTACTGCAGCTACTGTTGCACTAGCACCTGCAATGGTTACAATGGTGTCTTCCTGCCATTCTGTAACTTGGGTGCAGGGAATGAAGAGACTTGTACATGGCACTTTCAGGAGCAGTGGTGATGTTGATGCTTGCAGTCCAACTTAAAATCCCAGTCTGTTATTTTCAGATGCTCCTACTCATGCACCAAATCCTGTTTTAAAGCACCATCAATATCTCAAAGTTCATGTGCTCACAAGACCTACCATGATGGGCAATGGGCTTCATCTTTCTTGGAAAGTGACGTCAGTTGCTAGGGGCTCGCACCTCTGGCTTTGTGAATGATGGTTGAGTTATGCATGCTGTCACTGGGCTGGTGGAATCAGTTTGGGAATAGCTTGTAACTCATGGTACTGCAGTTGTAGGAAGGAGACCGTAAGCTACTAGGGCTCAAGTTACTGGGTTTGGAAGTCCTCTGGCAGCCATGCTGAGCGCTTTGTAGATACATCGGTTATTCTGTTTCCTGATTATTGTGCTATTTGTTTCAGGCATAACATGGGTGCTAGTTTATAGAACAGACAAGTATAAGCGGCTGAAAGCAGAAGTGGAGAAGCAGAGTAAAAAATGTAAGTTCAAATGCATGATGGAGCTTGTCTTGTCCATCAACACTCCAGTTCTGGGCAATATTTCTTTAAATTGAGCTTAACTGCTTTATCTTGAAATAAATGGATCCCTCATCATGGATTTGTCTGTAAACCACCCAGAGAATGCAGTTATATGGCTGATAAATAAATAGTCATGGGCTGTGTATTAATGTGAAACACTTCATGAGCTTTTGTGGCCTAGTGTCTGCTCCATCAGATCCGTGATGTATTATTTTAAATAGGCATAGAGATAAAACTTTTAAAAGGGAGTAAATGTGAGCAGGAAGCTCAGCAAAGTTGGTGTTTTTTAAAAAAGAAAAATCAGTATTTTGTGCTTCATAAAGCTTATGTTACAATATGAACTCCATTCTGGAGGCTTTCACTTCTGGACACTTACAGCACCATCCTAAACATGTCTGCTCAGAAGTAAGACCCATTAATTTCAACACAGCTAAACCAGTATAGAATTGAAGCCTTATAATAATATAATTTAGACAAAAATAAGCATTTCACCATTATTAATTGCTTTTCAGCTCTTGCTTGCCATACCCATTGGTCTGATTTTTGTTATAGAGATTTCTATGAGGCCTGAGGGTCAGTGGGAATCATAGAATCATAGAGTTGGAAGAGACCACAAGGGCCATCGAGTCCAACCCCCTGCCAAGCAGGAAACACCATCAGAGCACTCCTGACATATGGTTGTCAAGCCTCTGCTTAAAGACCTCCAAAGAAGGAGACTCCACCACACTCCTTGGCAGCAAATTCCACTGTTGAACAGCTTTGACTATTCCTAATGTTTAGGTGGAATCTTCTTTCTTGTAGTTTGGAACCATTGCTCCGTGTCCGCTTCTCTGGAGCAGCAGAAAACAACCTTTCTCCCTCCTTTATGTGACATCCTTTTGAACATATATTTGAACATGGCTATCATATCACCCCTTAACCTCCTCTTCTCCAGGCTAAACATGCCCAGCTCCCTTAGCCGTTCCTCATAAGGCATCGTTTCCAGGCCTTTGACTATTTTGGTTGCCCTCCTCTGGACACGTTCCAGTTTGTCAGTGTCCTTCTTGAACTGTGGTGCCCAGAACTGGACACAGTACTCCAGGTGAGGTCTGACCAGAGCAGAATACAGTGGCACTATTACTTCCCTTGATCTAGATGCTATACTCCTATTGATGCAGCCCAGAATTGCATTGGCTTTTTTAGCTGCCGCATCACACTGTTGGCTCATGTCAAGTTTGCGGTCAACCAAGACTCCTAGATCCTTTTCACATGTACTGCTCTCAAGCCAGGTGTCACCCATCTTGTATTTGTGCCTCTCATTTTTTTTGCCCAAGTGCAGTACTTTACATTTCTCCCTGTTAAAATTCATCTTGTTTGTTTTGGCCCAGTTCTCTAATCTGTCAAGGTCGTTTTGAAGTGTGATCCTGTCCTCTGGGGTGTTAGCCACCCCTCCCAGTTTGGTGTCATCTGCAAATTTGATCAGGATGCCCTTGAGTCCATCATCCGAGTCGTTGATAAAGATGTTGAATAAGACCGGGCCCAAGACAGAACCCTGTGGCACCCCACTAGTCACTCTTCTCCAGGATGAAGAGGAACCATTGATGAGCACCCTTTGGGTTTGGTCAGTCAGCCAGTTACAAATCCACTGAGTGGTAGCATAGTCAAGACCGCATTTTACCAGCTTCTTTACAAGAATATCATGGGGCACCTTGTCAAATGCCTTGCTGAAATCAAGGTAGGCTACATCCACTGCGTTCCCTTCATCTACCAGGCTTGTAATTCTGTCAAAAAACGAGATCAGGTTAGTCTGACATGACTTATTTTTCAGAAATCCATGCTGACTATTGGTGATCACAGTATTCCTTTCTAGGTGCTCACAGACTGTTTGCTTAATGATCTGCTCCAGAATCTTCCCTGGTATTGATGTCAGACTGACTGGGCGGTAATTATTTGGGTCCTCTCTTTTCCCCTTTTTGAAAATAGGGACAACATTTGCCCTCCTCCAGTCTGCCGGGACTTCGCCTGTTCTCCAGGAATTCTCAAAGATGACTGCCAGTGGTTCTGAGATCACATCTGCCAGTTCTTTTAATACTCTTTTAATACATTCTTTTAATACTCTTTTAATACATCTGCCAGTTCTTTTAATACTCTTGGATGCAGTTCAACTGGCCCTGGAGACCGGGAAGAGGAACCGTTTTCTTTATGAAAAAACTCACTGTGTTGTTTTATCTCTGCAGTGGAAAAGAAAAAGGAAACTATTACAGAATCAGCTGGCCGACAGCAGAAAAAGAAAATAGGTAACATTGGGGGCTACATGGTTTGTCATGTTTCAGTGTTCAGAGTGGGTAGGCCTGGGGGACAGATCTGGCCCAATTGCCTTCTCAATCTGGCCCGCAGATGGTCCGGGAATCAGCGTGTTTTTACATGAGTAGAATGTGTCCTTTTATTTAAAATGCATCTCTGGGTTATTTGTGGGGCCTGCCTGGTGTTTTTATATGAGTAGAATGTGTGCTTTTATTTAAAATGCATCTCTGGGGCATAGGAATTAGTTCATATTTTTTTTCAAAATATAGTCCTGCCCCTTCTGAAAAAGTTTGCTGACCCCTAGTTCAGACAGTTTCATGAGGGAGTGAGGTAAGTGGTTTTCACACACACTCTGTTGAAAAAAAATCAAGTTGCTTCTGTAAATCATGCAGTATGAGATCAGCTCTTAAACTGTGCTTCCTGAAAACTTGTTATTATTTCTATTTATTTATTTAATCAATCAAGAACATGTAATTCATTACATTACTCATTAGATAGTAAAATGCATGTTAAATTGCTGTTTTAGGGGTTGTTTTTCATCATCTGGAACGGATTAATCCGTTTTCCATTACTTTCTATGGGAAAGCACGCCTTGGTTTAAGAACGCTTTGTTTAAGAATGGACTTCCGGAGCGGATTAAGTTTGTATTTTTTTTTTAACATAATTTTTATTTATTTTCCAACACATATATTTAAAACAAAACAATATACACACATAGACAAACAAAACATAAAACAAGTATAATTTCAAATCCTCTTTTCATAAGCCTTCTTTCTTGGACTTCCCCATACCTCCCCCACTCTGCATCCTTATTTCAAATTTTTTCAACAACCCTTCGCTCCAATTAAATAATAATTTGTTTTCTTTTTCAATTTCTTCTCCTGATTTATCAACCAAGTACAGCTATAATTCTATCTTTTCCTTTCCCTTGACATTTTAGCACTCATCAATTTTGCAACAGTTCTTAAGATAAACTTTAAATTTCTTCCAATCTTCTTCCACTGTCTCTTTCTCTTGGTCACGGATTCTGCCAGTCATTTCCGCCAATCCCATAAAGTCAATCACTTTCGTTTGCCATTCTTCCAATGTGGGTAATTCTTGTGTCTTCCAATATTTTGCTAGAAGAATCCTTGCTGCCGTGGTGGAGTACATAAAAAAAGTCCTATCCTTCCTCGACACCAGTTGGCCGACCATGCCCAAAAGGAATGCCTCTGGTTTTTTATGAAAGGTACATTTCAGTACCTTCTTAATTTCATTATAAATCATTTCCCAAAAGGCCTTAATCTTTGGGCAAGTCCACCAAAGGTGGAAGAAGGTACCTTCAGTCTCATTACATTTCCAGCATTTGTTATTGGGCAAATGGTAAATTTTCGCAAGCTTGACTGGGGTCATGTACCACCTGTAAATCATTTTCATAATATTTTCTCTTAAGGCATTACATGCCGTAAATTTTATTCCGGTGGTCCATAACTGTTCCCAGTCAGCAAACATAATATCATGACCAATGTCTTGTGCCCACTTGATCATAACTGATTTAACTGTCTCATCTAGTGTATTCCACTTCAGCAACAGGTTATACATCCTTGATAAGTTCTTAGTATTGGGTTCTAACAATTCTGTTTCTAATTTTGATTTCTCCACTTGGAAGCCAATTTTCCTGTCTTGGTTAAACACCTTCAATATCTGATAATAATGCAGCCAATCTCGTACCTTAAGCTTTATTTTCTCAAAACTCTGTAATTTAATTTTTCCACTCTCTTGCTCTAAAATTTCACAATATTTTGGCCATTTAGATTCCATATTAAGCTTCTTCACCTCCTTGGCCTCCATTGGTGATAACCACCTAGGAGTTTTATTTTCCAACAAGTCCTTATATCGAATCCAAACATTGTATAATGCTTTCCTAACAATACGATTTTTGAATCCTTTATGAACTTTGGCCTTGTCATACCATATATATGCATGCCAACCAAATCTATTATCAAATCCTTCCAAATCCAGAATGTCTGCATTCTCAAGAAGTAGCCAATCTTTCAACCAGCAGAAAGCTGCCGATTCGTAATACAATCTTAAGTCCGGCAGGGCAAACCCCCCTCTATCTTTTGCATCAGTTAATATCTTAAATTTTATTCTGGGCTTTTTGCCCTGCCAGACAAATTTAGATATATCTTTCTGCCACTTCTTTAAACAGTCCAATCTGTCCACAATCTGTAATGTCTGAAACAAAAATAACATTCTAGACAATACATTCATCTTAATTACAGCAATTCGGCCTAACAAAGAAAGTCTCAAATTTGACCATATTTCTAGATCTTTCTTTACCTCTGCCCAACATTTGTCATAGTTGTCTTTAAACAAGTTCACATTTTTAGATGTCATGTTAATCCCCAAATATTTCACTTTCTTCACCACCATTAACCCAGTTTCACTTTGAAACCTCTCTCTTTCCACATTTGTGAGATTTTTCTCCAAGACTTTGGTTTTTTGCTTATTCAGCTTAAATCCTGCTACCTGACCAAAAACTTGAATTAATTCCAAAACTCTTTTCGTACTAGTGTCTGGTTCTTGTAAAGTTAAAACTAAGTCATCTGCAAATGCCCTCAGTTTGTATTGTCTGGCTCCGACCTGAATTCCTTTAACCAGCTGGTCCCCCCTTATCATATTCAACAAAACCTCCAGGACTAATATAAACAATAATGGGGATATTGGGCACCCCTGTCGTGTCTCTTTTTCTATAAGAAGTTCTTCAGTAACCACGTTATTTACAATTAATTTTGCTTTTTGTTCAGAATAAATTGCACCTATACCATTTTCAAACCTTTGGCCTACCCCCATCCCATGGAGATTCTTCTTCATGAAACTCCAAGAAATATTGTCAAAAGCTTTCTCCGCATCCACAAATATTAGAACCGCCTTCGTATTAATATTAACTGTTAATAATTCCATAATGTCAATTATATTCCTTACGTTATCTGACATATGTCTCCCTGGGAGAAAACCTGCTTGGTCCTTATGAATCTCCTCCACCAACACCTTCTTCAATCTTTTTGCTAAAATGTCAGCAAATATTTTGTAATCCACATTAAGTAGTGATATAGGGCGGTAGTTCTTAATCTGATTTTTTTCAGTCTCAGTCTTTGGTATAAGTGTGATGAATGCTTCTTTCCACGAATCAGGTGCCTTTTTCCCCTCTAAAATTTCATTACAGACCTCCTTCAACGGTTGTACCAACCAATCCTTCAAAGCTTTATAATATCTGGAGGTTAGTCCATCTGGTCCTGGAGATTTACCTAATTGCATATTTTGAATGGCACCCTCTATTTCTTGTTCTGTTATTTTCTGATTCAAAACCATCATATTTTATTGCGAGATTTTTTGTAGTCCGTATTTCTTAAGAAAATCTTCTATTTCTCCTTCTTTTTCCGGCCCTCGTGCAAAAAGTCTTCTGAAATAACTCTGAAAACAATTACTAATCTCATTTGGTTTATAGATGTTCCTTCCTTCCACCTCCAAACTTGTAACTGTATTCAGTTTTTGTCTCTTCTTCAGTTGCCATGCTAGAAGTTTCCCACATTTATCTGCTGATTCAAATGTCCTTTGTCTCATTTGTTTGATCTTCCATTCTATCTCTTGGTTCATCAGCTCCATATACTGCATCTGATAAAACTTGATTTCTCTCAAAATTTCATGAGACTTTGGTTTAGACCTTAATTTCTTTTCTCCTTTTATTTTTTCCAAAATCTTATCTTTCTTCTCATTCTGTTTCTTCCTCTTTAGAGAATTTTGCTGTATTAGGAAACCTCGCATCACGGCCTTACTTGCGTCCCAAATGACTCTTTTCTCGACGTCTGTCTTTAGATTTATCTCAAAGTAGTCCTTCAAAGTTTTTTGGGCCTTTTTGTAAATCTCAACATCTCTGAATAGGGTGTCATTCATTCTCCATCTGAAGGAGCCAGCTGTTGTTGGTTTCATCTCCATCTTTACAGCATTATGGTCGGAGCATGTCTTTGGGCAGATTTCTACTTTTTTTATCCTTGGAGCCATTCCACTAGGGACCCATATTTGGTCTATTCTTGTCCATGTCATTTGTGCTTCAGAAAAAAAGGTTCCCTCTCTCTCCAGGGGGTTCCTTGTTCTCCAAATGTCAATCAGGCCCATATTTTCAGTCATTTCAAAGAAGGTCTTAGGTAATCTCCCATCCTTAGAGACCACCTGCCTTTGTGCTTTGTCCATATTTGTAGAGACCACACCATTCATGTCTCCTAACAAAATTACATTATAATCCAAATAGTCCATTAAGGTCTCATGCAATTTCTTAAAAAATTCTGCCTTCCCTTCATTAGGCGCATATATCCCAACTGTCAAAAATTTTTCTCCTTGGATTTGTATCTCAATTGCCAGAAATCTTCCTTGTTCATCTTTAAAAATCAGTTTTGGGGCCAACTTCTCCTTTGCATAAATCACCACTCCTCTTTTCTTGACTTTATCTGATGAGATGAATTCCTGTCCTAATCTTCTATTTATAAGCAATTTTCTATGTGCCCTTGTCACATGAGTCTCTTGTAAGCAAATTAAGTCCAATTGTTCTCTTTTCAAAATATGAAAGACCTCACGCCTTTTTCTAGGAAGGTTCAGTCCATTACAGTTCCAACTTAGAAATTGCAGAGCCATTGTTATTAGTTAGTTCCAGCTGCTCCCTGCAGCTGTTCTCCTTCCGTTGGTGATTTAAGTCCAAATGTTAAGTTCATAAGATCTGCTTCAGAAGTCAGTTCCACCACTCCTTTCTGTAGGTCCTCCTCGTTTGTTTCCAGGAATTGTTCTTTGTCTTGTACTGTTCTTATTTTAACTTTCTGTCCTTTGTAGTTGAAGGACAAACCCTGTGGAAACTCCCACCTGAAAGGTAGATTGTTCTGTTTCAGCAAGCAAACCAGATTCTTATAGTGAGTTCTTGCCTCCAGAATGTATTTAGGGATGTCCTTGTAAATTTGCACGTAGGTATCGTCAATCTCCAGGGTTCTCTGGTATTGTAAATTTAGTATCTTATCTCTTTCCTCTTTAGATCTCAAAGTTATCAGGCAATCCCTTGGAATCTTTCTGTTTTGCTTCCTTCCCAATCTGAAGGCAGCTGTTATCTTGAATTCTTCTCCCTCTAAGTTTACCTGCCAAAATTCTGAAAATTCTTTTGTGAGAAAGTCCACTAGGCTGTCCTCTTCCCTTTCAGGGACCAATCTTAATCTTAGGTTCCTCTCCTTCCTCTGCATCTCCCATAAAGACAAGGCCGCCTCATGTTCATCCAACTTTTTACAGACTGGTGCCAGTTTTTCCTGTGTGGTTTCTGCAGTAGTTTTAGCTTCCTCGGCAATTTTTCTAGTTGCAGCGTTTTCTTGAATCAATTTATTTATAGTTTCTGTATTAGATGTAATACTCTTAGTGTTCAAATCTAACTTTTGTTGTAAGTTCTGTCAACTGTTTGGTATTTTCTGTACTCTGCTTTGTCAAATTTTCTAGAGATTCATTTATTTTAAGTAATGCCTGTGTCACTGGATCCATAGATATATTTGTCACTTTTTCCTGCCCTGCAGCACCTGTTGGCAGTATGCTTGATATTGAGCCCCTTTTCTTTTGTGCAGCTTTGGCTTTAGATCTTGTTGCTATCTCTTCTACTGGGCCGCTCATGTCCCAAGGTCGTTCCCACAGGGACAGCTTTTAAATGGAAAAATCCACTGGCTTGTTTTCTAACAGTCTGTATTGCAACTGTTACCCTTCAACCCTCTAGAGGGAGTAATTCAATATGTCCAATAGGCAGAAGAAACAAAGAAACAAGAAATCCCCCAGGAGAGAAAGTTTTTAGCAACAGTCTTCCACAATATAAAGAGTATCAATTTGTAGTTTCAGTAGAGCTCCAAACTTGTATCTAAAAAAGTCTCAGCTTTGCAGCAAATCTAATCTGACAGTTCAGCGTCTCCGTGCTTCACTCAGGCAGTCTGTTCCCAAAAGTCAAAGACAGCAGAAAGTTTTTCTCTTTACTTTTCTTTCATGCAGGTTTAAATAAATCCACCTCTCTTCCCCCTTGCTCCTGCCTGCTAAGGGGGAATTTAAGTTCAATGTCAAAGTTAAACAGTTCCAATTTACTTTTCTTCCAATTACAGCTTTGTAGTTCCGTTGCTTTAATTATCATGCAGTCCGGAGAAGGCAGACTTCCTTTATTTTTGCCTTTCCCGTTTTCGGCCAAATTTCAAAGGAAATTTTTAAAAGTCCCGATAAGTTTTCCAATCCTACTTACGGGTGTTCAATTTCAGTTCCAGATTTCAGGAAGGAATCGGCGCTCTCCGCTTATGGCGACGCGGCTTCACTCCACGGGCTGGGTAGCGACTCTCAGCACCGCGCACCCCCGATGCCACTCTGAAGCCTTTAAAAAGGCTCCTTTACAGTAAAGGGGGGGCGCAAATGGTGCCCGCCGAGTCTCCTTGTTCACAGGCTTCCGCGCCTGTGATTTTAGGGGTCCCCGCTTCGCCGTAGCGGTCAGACCCGAACTCGTGAAGCAGTCCTCCTCCGGGGATCGAAGGGAGGACCGCCATTAAGCGCTGGTTTGTAAACCAAGGTACCACTGTACTGTATACAGTTTGGCATTATTTGGATGGTTTGTATTGAGAAACGCTCTTGAGCTTCCATGGGGAGGAACAGGATTGCTACTATCTGTATTGAATGTCAGAGCACCTGAAGGGGGTTGGTGACCTTTACATGCCTCAGACTTTCAGTATGCCTTTTTGTTGCTGTTTTCCTGCTGTAAGTCCCTTACAACCTTATTGGGAGCAAGTTCTTGACTTTGTGACCTGCAATCATTTGTTTCTCTTTTTCAGAGAGGCAGGAGGAGAAGCTGAAGAACAACAACAGGGATCTGTCAATGGTGAGGAAACAGAGCAAAGTGAACCTTTATTGTAAATCCCTTTGGGAAAGTGATTCCTAGATGAAGAAAGTAATAATAAGGAGTAGGAACTGGGGCAGCTTTTCAGAAAAGCAGTGTGTTTAACCTGCAGACATTACAACTAGGAAGTGAGACCAAATTCCACTATCTCTGTGGGATGCAACACTTAAGAAATAGATGATCGGTAGAAGTGAACTGAAGTGATGATGAGTTTATATGAAAACTAGGCAACAGCTACCATAAAGAAAAAGAAAATAAATCAACAGCTACCATCAACTAATGCAACATTTCACTTTTCCATTACTAATGCCTGTGAAGTATTGTCTGTCAGCCAACTCCATCTGCTTGATGTTCTTTTAGGCAGTAGAACACCCGTGCTCCTGTCTCTCTCACCTGTTGCACAGAGGCTCCTGCCAGGCTTGGATTCTGTGCCCACTTGGCACCACCCTTATTGCATTATTTACCTCTGTGCAATTTACCTCTTCTGCTACATTATCTGCTATTACAGATGCTATTGAAAAAACATTACTTATTACTTATAGTTCCTGGTGTTCAGTTTGTTTTTATGCTTTTATTCAAGATATTAACAAAATATTAAATTGACCAAAAGATTATATAATGTTAGTACAAAATGTCAATTAAAACCCAGTTTTAATTGCATACATTATGTATACATTATGTATGTAATTGCACACATTAATTAAACAACACTGTTGTGTTATATAAGGTAAAGGGACCCCTGACCATTAGGTCCAGTCGTGACCGACTCTGGGGTTGCGGGGCTCATCTTGCTTTAATGGCCGAGGGAGCTGGCGTACAGCTTTTCAGCTCTTGCTTGCCATACCCATTGGTCTGATTGGTCCCATTGGTCATGTGGCCAGCATGACGAAGCTGCTTCTGGCGAACCAGAGCAGCGCACAGAAACGTCGTTTACCTTCCTGCCGGAGAGGTACCTATTTATCTACTTTCACTTTGACGTGCTTTCGAACTGCTAGGTTAGCAGGAGCAGGGACCGAGCAACGGGAGTTCACCCCGTTGCGGGGATTCGAACCGCCGACCTTCGGATCGGCAAATCCTGGGCTCTGTGGTTTAACCCACAGCGCCACCCGTGTCCCATGTTATGTTATATAAAAAGGTAAAGGTACCCCTGCCCGTACGGGCCAGTCGTGTCTGACTCTAGGGTTGCGTACTCATCTCGCTCTAGAGGCCGTGAGCCGGCACCGTCCAAAGACACTTCTGGGTCACTTGGCCAGTGTGACGAAGCTGCAGCTGGCGAGCCAGCACCAGCGCAGCACACGGAAACGCCGTTTACCTTCCCGCTATAAAGCGGTCCCTATTTATCTACTTGCACTTAAGAGGGCTTTCGAACTGCTAGGTGGGCAGGAGCTGGGACCGAACGACGGGAGCTCGCCCCGCCGTGGGGATTCAAACCGCTGACCATACGATCGGCAAGTCCTAGGTACTGAGGTTTTACCCACAGCGCCACCCGCGTCCCTGCGCCCATAACACCCGTTATGTTATATAGTTAACATCTAATACAACTATATCTAGCTGTGATTTCTGCATTGCAGGGAGTTGGACTGGATAAATCTTGGCATCCTTAACCTATCATTCAGTGTACCCATACCAGTACTGATGTATCTATACCAGTACTGGGGGAATAATTGAAGGTTTTAATGTTTCCTATACATTTCTTTATACCTTCCCTAATTTGTATGACATAAGCAAGTTTCAGAACTTTAAATAAGGATCAACACTCATGTGATTGGAATGCTTGGTTTTTGTGCAGACAACAATGGAAGGTATTTTTGAGATCTGGCAGAGAATCCTAGGATGACCTTTATAGACTTGCTGGACCACCCCACCCCCGGAACACCTCTAAATAGTTGCATGTGGTGACCATGGATTGCTTGGGGAAGTAAGGAGTTCTGTAGGTTGTAGTGAAGTTTGACACTTGAATTGTACTTGGGCAACTAGTGAAGGATAGCTTATTAAACTCCTTAAGTGGCTTGTAATGTTTTGGTTCCCATTTGCTAACTGTAGGGTTAAGGCAGGCAGCGGTACAATACCTATGCAACTCCATGATGCATTTAATTGTATGTCATGAGTCCTGACATCCGTGCCCCAGGTATGGTGTTGGAATATGGAGGAGGATACGCCAAACGATGAGCAGTCTACAGTAAAGCACATCTCCCACCACCCCTGCCCCCAGTCCTTCCCCTGTGGAATGGGAGACAGATGCTAGTTGGTAAACAGTGGGCTCTCGGCAGGAAGAAGGGGCAGGTTACAGGATGCAGCGGTTCAAAGACTGGGATTGGGAAACCAGTGCATGTCAGTCCCAGCAGCATATTAAGACGGGACACACCTCTTATGAAGGAAGAAAAACTTCTCATTGAGACCCAGTAAGCAATCATGTTCTGAGCATGTGCCAACAAAATGGCCCAGTCTCATGAATGCCAATGCCACAGATGCAAAAGGTCAGCTCAACATTTCCTATTAATTAGGAACCAAGTGTGAGCTTCAGGACAAAAGATGCTAACTCATAATAAAAAAGAGCAGGGAAGATGCATAAAATGAGGCCATTACTTGTTTTTTTTAGAGTCAGCATCACTCATAGGTTAGGAGGCAATCTATTGGCGACCTTCGCTGCTGACCTGAGCCCTTAAAATAGAAATAGGGATGGCTGTTTTGAATGGAGCCAACCATAGTTAGACAATTTAACAAGTGCTAATGCTGTGTTAGTTTTGCCAGCCAGTTAAGTTTTTAAAATCTACTTTGCTTCACTTAGACTGAGAGCAAGTTGGCATCTGGAAGTCAAGTGCTAGTACAGAGGTCAGCAACCTAAGGCCCATGGGCCGGAAGCAGCCCACTTGGTGAGTCCCCACGCACTGCTCTAAACCGGCGCAGCACAGCGCAGGGACTCTCTTCTGTGGTTCTGGAAATCACTTCTACACATGCCCAGACACCAGAAATAGTGTCTGCGCATGTCCACGGCACCGGAAATCGCTTCTGCGCAGGCGCAATTTTCTGCGTCTTGGCATGTGCAGAAGCAATTTCTGGCGCTGCAGACATGCGCAGATGCGATTTCTGGCGTTGCGCTGCGCCGGTCCAGCCCACAGAGGATCTCCGCAGGAGTGATCCGGCCCATGCCCAGTAAGCCTTGCCGACCCCTGTGCTACTACATTTCCTGGTCTAACCTTCTATAGCCTTTGGGCTGAGGACTCCATAAACATCCAATGACCTCACCAAGGTTTACTATTTAGTGGCTCCAGATAATGCATATGCACATCCCAGTTGATTCATCAGTTTTTGTGGGAGGAGACACTCAGTGGCGATAGTCACTTCTCCAATTTTTCCTCTCCATTGAATCTGCATTTGCCAGACACTAATATGGGTCCTCAATTGTTCTTTTGACTGCAGGTTCGCATGAAGTCCATGTTTGCAATTGGTTTTTGTTTCACTGCTCTAATGGGAATGTTCAATTCCATGTAAGTGGTTACCACTCTTCTTTTCTTTAAGAACTGTTCACAATGCTCTATGTTCTCTTCTTTCTTCAGGGTACAGTGAGCCCACAACTTATGTCAGGGCTATAGTAAGCGCCCAGTGCCAAAACTGTATATAGCCAAAACACATTGGGTGATATGGCAGGTGGGATTGCCAGAGTTTATTTCCCGCCCACCCCCTTTGTAATTTTTTATTTTTTTGCCATGCGCATAAAGCTGAATATGCTGGAGTTAAATGCGCATAAGTTGCAAGTATACTGTATATGTTTTCCATAGCTCACTGTGCCTTCCTGGGAACTGCATGGAATTAGCATAATAGGAAACAGTGTTGGTGCAGACATGGTTGCAGCTGTGCAATAGCCATTCTTGCAAGCGGTTGGTGTGTGTGTGTGTGTGTGTGTGTGTGTGTGTGACTTCCCATTAATTCCCATGTCATACACTCATAAGCTGTCTGTCTGCACTGGCTCTTGAATTTCAGCTCAGACTCCAGCAAGATTTTTGGTCAAACATATGCATCTCTCTATTTGCAGTGAACTTCAATCTTCTACTTTTATCCCAAATATTCAGTATTACGGTTCTAGCAGAAATTAGCTGAGAGCTCCTCACACTAGCAATATGGATTCTCATTGGTAATTTTGGTATCTTTTCATAGTAGAAAAGGTGCTTTTCAATTCTCATTTATCTCCCCAGCATTTCTGTGAGATGAGCTAGGCTGAGATCAAGTAATCTGGTCAGGCTACTCAGTGAGCTTTATTAAGAAAGACATTGACTTTGAGATGCTGGACTAGATTTTGTTTTTTTTAAAAAAAAATTAATAAATTTTTATTAAAATTTTAAAGGTTACAGAAAAAAAAGAATAATAAGGAATAAAAAGAGAACTATCAAAAATGAAAAAAAGAAGAAACAATACACATACAAAAAAGACATCATCAAAAAACCGAAAAAAGATAAGAGAAAATAAAAATAAAAAAACAAGTCAAACCTTTAACTCACTTACTTACATTCACTTATTTCCTTGACTTCCTCACGCCTCCCATTTTTGTATTCTAATTCAATTAGATATTCCAGCAAATCCTTCCAACTTTGTTTTAATCCCAATAATTTATCTTAGCATACTATAATTCCCCTCTTTATATTTTAATTCATATAAATATTTCAACAAATCCTTCATCTTATTTTTATCCTTATATCTTATCTTATTATACTATAATTTTCCATTCTTTCTTTCACCAGATAACCATCCACTTTTACTTTATCCAATCTTAACTCTCATCCAAACCTATATATCTGTACTTATTCTTAAGACGTTTCCCCTAAGGTCAAAAAAGATTCCATTCCACGATTTTCCCATCTCTCATTAAAAAAAAACAAGAAACAAATTATATTATATACACTTTAAATTCCCAACTTTCTTCCACCAGATCCCCTCCCCGGTTTCGGCCCCCAGCAAAAATCCATCAATCTCGGAAAACCATCAACCCGGAGATCTTAAATCCGAGGCTCTTAAGTCTCTTTCATGTCCCCTCTGCCGGTCTTTTTGATAGTCTTTGGTGTTGAAAACCAGATCTCGGGGAAGCTCCAACCCAACGGTAATCATATTCCTTCCTTCCAAACTTCCATGGTTAAAAATAAGGCCTATAGGATATTCCAAATCTGGTTTCACGCTCCTTTCAAATCTAAAGGCCCCCGAAACTCCAACCTCCACCTGGCTCAGATTTGTAATCCAAAGGTCATCTGATCTCCACATAAGGTGATCTCTCCATCTTTCATTTTCCAGACCAGGCCAGGCTTCCATCTCCAAAAATTTGCTTCGCCTTGTTGCCATCGTGTAAGGCCTCAAATTGTAGTCCACCATTTGCATCTGTAGGGTTATGGCTCCCCCTTACTTCACTTTCACAACATGATTCTCCTTCTCAAATTTTCCAATTTGTTCAGTTGAAAGAGGTTCCTGTGCCGAGTTCTTATCGAGTTCTTTACTGATACCCACTTCTGTTCCCAAAATTACAACATTAGTAGTCATAACATTTATCTGGTCTTGCAGCTTTCCCAAGAGATAAAATGTCCTGTTCAGTTCACACTCAATTTTCTTCCCGACCGCCATCCTTTAACAGTCCAAGGTCAAAAACTAATTTCTCAAGGCTTTTATCTTTAAAGGCAATTTCCCAGCTGCTCCTTACGACAATATCCCAAAGCTCCCTCTAGAGGGATTCAAGATCCTTTTCACTCCTTCCAGCACAGACCCAAAGGTCCCATACGTTAAATTGTAACAGTCCTTCCTTCGTTTTAAACGTAAGCTTGTAACAAAGACAGACAGTAGAAACAAAGTCCTTCTTTTGTATCTTGACAGCTAACTTGATAGCTGTCAAATTTATCACCGTCAGCGGGCTCTCACAGACCACTCCCAGGTTTAGGGAAGTGGCACTTCAAATCCCAAATTTCAACCTTCTCCTGCAGGCTCCCCTGCTTCCAAAAAAATATTGATGGTAATTTCAATCAATAGAATTTAAATCCTTTACATAAAACTCTCCACGACCTTAGTTAACAGGTTCTTTGCTTCAGTTAATTTACAGAAAGGGGAGGCGGACTTCCTGTTTGGACCTTTCCCGATCAGTGCCAATTTAAAAATACTTTAAAAATCCAATTTCCGTTCTACTCACGGGTTGTTGTTTGAAATCCAATTGTCCACAAGAAAAAGTCAGCGCTCTCCGGCAACGGCTACACTCCGTAAAAATAGCGGTCGATTCAAAACACCGCGCTGCTCACCCCACGTCACTTCGGAACCCCCGAAAAGGGGTTTCCCTATGGGTAGGGGGGCGCTCCTGGTGTCAGCCGAATCCCAGGTTCCCAGGCTTCATCCGCCTGGGATTTCTGAAGGGTCTCCGCCTTCGCCGTCGCGGCATGACCCAAAATCCACGGAGCGGGTTCCTCTCAGTCAGAGGAACGCCGCCATTGCCGATGGCGCTAACCCGGAAGTCTCCGAGATGCTAGACTAGATTTTGGCGTGTTCCAGCAGGGTATTTCTTACATTATATTAAAAGTGAGTTTTTGTAAGAACTCTCAAAGTGACTTAGACATATTCATTTTGATAATTAGAGTAAATTCCTACATTCATCTTTCTTCCCTAACAATGTAAAAGGCATGGGGCCCATACCCTGTAGCACTTCCTGATACTTTTTCTTTTAGCTGTGTCCAGAAATGAAGACAGGAACCACGTAGAATATCACAACAATGTCAGAGGGAGATAAACATCCGTTCCTATCTGTTCTGCCAAAAATTCCTTTGCTCTCCAGTTGGCACTTACTGGAAGTGCAGCTCCTTGTATTGTTAACTCAGCAGGAAGAAACACTCATTTAAGAGTTGACAGTACCAGAAGCACCTGCTGAAAATGAGAGAGAGCTTCATATAGCAATGCACTATAGGACATGCAGTTGGAAACTAGTTAGCCCGATGCCTAGAGTCCACCTTCTACATTTGTCCCCACAGTAACCTTGGTTAAGGAGCATTATGCTCTTCTCTCCCTGCCAGGAGCTTAAAATACACAAGTTTCTTTTCTCCTCTGTATAAGTAGAGCCTGGAAGAAACTTCATTCCCCTTTGGAAACTCATATAATGTTTTCAAAACCCAGTTTGGTTAATTGATTTCTGAGAAGTTTGTCCCTTATTTTATGTGCTGTTGCTCTCCTTCTGTTAAAGGATCTGAACACTGAGTGACGATATTGGACCTGGGCGATCTGAGCTCAGCTCCAAAACACAGTTGTACAGTCTTCAATCTTTAAAAAAGTTGTACAGCCTTCAATCTGTATACCTCAGAGGGTTGGGGCTCTGAAGTACTGAAGTAAACAAAAGGGTTTTTCTTTATCTCTGTACACCTAAAGAAATTGTGGTTGCTCTAATCAGGAGAGAACTAATCTGCTTTGAACCAAATACTATATATAGTTAAATTTGGTGTTTTCACCTGGGAGCTACAAATTTCCTGTAGTCCTTGTAGTATTCCAGTGGCTTAAGGTTCCTGGTGGCACACTCTTTACAATCGGATTGTTTCTGGGTAAGTTTTACTACAGTCAAAGCTCGGTTCCCGAACGGCTCTGTTTTTGGAACATTTCAGCTCCCAGACTCTGAATACCCAAAAGTAAATGCTCCGGTTTCCAAACGTTTTTCAGAAACCGAATGGCTTCTGGGGAGTTTTTTTTCTTTTTTCTCCATTGACTTTGCCAGCCGCCCTTTGATCCTCGGTTGTCAGAATGTTTTGGAAGTTGAGCGGTCTTCCAGAACAGATTATGTTAAACAACCGAGGTTTGACTGTACCAGCATGTGTTTACAGACTTACCGTGGTACCTCGGGTTACATACGCTTCAGGTTACAGACTCCGCTAACCCTGAAATAGTACCTCGGGTTAAGAACTTTGCTTCAGGATGAGAAGAGAAATCGTGCTCCAGCGGCGTGGCAGCAGCAGGAGGCCCCATTAGCTAAAGTGGTGCTTCAGGTTAAGAAGAGTTTCAGGTTAAGAACAGACCTCCGGAATGAATTAAGTACTTAACCCGAGGTACCACTGTATTCCATACTTTGGCACAAACAGCTCTAAGATCAAACTGTCAGTTCAGTTCAGCAGCTCTTACAATGCCATAAATCTGGTACCTCTGAGTGATTTTAGTTAAGATGGATTCCTTAGCGTATTTCCTGGATATAGCCAGAATATGTCAGTCGGAAACCGTGTCCAGGCGGAAGTCACTGAAATGTCTGGGAAAATCCAGACGTATGGCAACCCATGTTGGAAGTCTAGATTTTGGTGAATTTCCAAAAGCTCAATGACTTTGCCCCCCCCCCCCAAAGAAACAACTTTTGTGTCTCGGTTTTCACTTTTTTGAAATATGGCAACCCTCTTCATGCTATGCATTGAATGTTACACTGTTTGGCTTAAATGCTCCATCTGCTGCCTTGTTTGGAGAATGTGAGTCTGGACCACAGACAACTTGTACTGATAACCAAGTACATCTGTATGCTTTTCCCAGATTTGATGGCCGAGTAGTTGCCAAGCTCCCCTTTGTGCCACTTTCCTACATCCAGGGTTTGTCCCATCGTAATCTTCTGGGTGAGGATTATACAGATTGTTCCTTCATCTTCCTCTACATTCTCTGCACTATGTCTATTCGGCAGGTAAGTGCTACTCTGTGGAGGGTTGCCTTATTCAGAAACTTTGTTGGGAACACAGTGTTTCACATTTTATTACTTTTATCATAATTGATAAGAGAGGGCTGGCACAACTACAATGCTGTGATATAAAGATGCAGCCATAGCCGCCTTCTCTTCCTTCTTTCCCCTAACCTTCCACCATTTTGATACTCATTCATATGAGCTTGATATTTTCTCTTGGGCTTATTAAATAACCACTCATTCAGGGGGCACGTGTATCAAATAAGAATTGTCTCCAGATTATTGTAAATGAGTGAGCGCTGCTCTCCCTTATTTTTGGAGGCCACAAATGACTAGCGTAAGTATTTTTGTTTTGACTGTGTTTGTAAGCATATCTGAAGTCTCGTATTATAATAATGGTATTTCATGTCCATGTCCTCAGTATCCTTGCCTTTGTACTTCCTATTTTAAAGACAGCCAAATTCAACTCAGAAATTGGCAGGAGATGCTTAGCAGTTACAGACTCATATAAGAGCAAGTGATCTTTTACGTAAACTGGTCATAAGTTCTTAGTGCTGAAAACAAACCAGCAGCCATTGCAGCTGTTTAAACGGAAGAGTAACATGGCCCCAATAACTAGCTCTGGTTAACAGGTGTCTCATTCTGCATGGGCTAAAGTTTCACATGCACCACAGAGGCCGTCCCATTAGACATTGCAATACAGTAGCCCCACAAAATATGCTGGGGCTACATTCTGGGGAAAGCGGCAAAAGCCAAAATCGCATGTAGTCAAAACATAGTAAGTGCAAGGGTGGGTGGGATGGCCAGTCTTTTTCCCCTGGACTCCCACCCCCTTTTTTGTTTTTTGTAGAAGCGGATAAAGCTGAATGCACACAAATTAAATGTGTGTACATTAATGTATAAACATCATAATATATTGTTTGGAATCTGTTGATGAGTGGAAGTACATTAGAGAGACATTGCAGTATTGCAGAACTGTTGATTGGAAGAGGGTAGCAGAGATTTGACTCTTTCACACTTCGGGGAGGAATGTTTGAGGCCATTGCACTGGTGATCTCCAGGAGATGTGAATAGCTTAGGTCTCAAATGATTTGCCCTTGGATGTTTTGATGTTGAGGAAATGTTTTGAGCCTTGGCTGGGACACTGCTCACTCCTGACTTGAGCTTGAGGTTGCCTGAAATATCTCCCTGCAGTAAGCAACTTCCTCTGTGCTGTTTCCATGTCCCCTTGGCACGTCAGTCCTGCCTTGGAGTTCTTCCTGCTTCCTGCTGAGGGTGTGAAGTGCTGCATGGATTGTTTTTCAAGGACCCTTAAGTGGCTGGGAAAGTTGACCAGCATCTGGACTGGGTGTGAAGATGTATATCCTGTCCCTTGTTTGTTCTTCCTCTGCTCACTCCATGTGACAATTTGGCTGATTAAAATGACTCAAGGCAGATTGTTCCCATTTCCTCTTCCATAACTGAGTTGCCTCTGTTAGCATGGATTAATTTATAGAACCTTAAAGACTAACCAGTTTTATTACAACATAAATATTCATGGACTAGAGCCCATTCATCAAATGCATACAGGGTGAGATGCTCTATTGTCGGGGGGGGGGGGTGTCATACAGATACATATGCAGACATACCGTGTAAATGGGGGTTGGGAGAATTTAAAGTTGGAGTTGAATGGAGCGCAAAAGTATAGTCAGAGATAAATCAATTAGAGCTTAACCATAGGCAAAACTATCATTCACAACAGGAGTGGTGGGCAATGCTGATATGATTGTGTCAAGTGGTAGCATGATTAGATCTTAAGTTTATGCTAAAGCAGCACAGCGATGTGTCCCAGAAGCAGTTATTGGTAATTGTTACGCCAAAATCTGGGTGCGAGGCTGCTCTGCCACCCAGCTCATCGGACTAAGTCTGTGGGTCCCTGCGGAGGAAAATGAGCTCAGCCGGAGACAGGAGCAAACTGCAGAAGATCCAAGTTTATTGCGCAACAGGTTCAAGGCGAGATTGAACAGTGAGAAAGGGGTGACATGAGTTTTTGAAACTCCCTCCATGTCCCAGAATACAGTGCAAAACACGTCATGAATACATTAAAGAGAGGTTTGGTTACACAGATTACATCATGAATATATTAAAGGGAGGTTGGGTTACACAGATTAACATATGGAGGAGGGAGGGGGGAATATGCAGAGCTGGAGATATGCACAGATAAACACTTCCTGGGGATGAGAAAACAATGGTCCCAAATATGCATAGTCTGCCACCTGACATTGCCTGGAGGAAAGGCTGATCAGAGCGATTTGACAGGTTTAGGGTCTTAACACCTTGCTTGAGGGATTATGCTGGACAGGGGAGGTGTGATGGAGTCCTAGAGAAATTGAGCAAACTGGCACGTTGATTTTCTATGAATTTTATAGATTTTAGTCCCTTTTGACATTGACAATTGGAAATAAATTGATATATTGTAGCGAAGAAGAAGGTGAAGAAGACATGCCCCCCCCTTCCGTATCAATAATAGAGTAGTTTTAGCATTGCTGAGAAAATTCAAAAACGTAGTGGGACAAGAAATGGAGTTCCAGTTACAGATAGGTAGCCGTGTTGGTCTGCCATAGTCAAAACAAAATAAAAGAAAAAAATTCCTTCCAGTAGCACCTTAAAGACCAACTAAGTTAGTTCTAGGTATGAGTTTTCATGTGCATGCACACATGTGTATCTGAAGAAGTGTGCATGCACACGAAAGCTCATACCTAGAACTAACTTAGTTGGTCTTTAAGGTGCTACTGGAAGGAATTTTTTTCTTTTATTTTGTTTTAAGAAATGGAGTGTTTTGCTTTGTATGTGTGTGAGTCACTGTGCTCCCTCCACTTTGATCTGTGTTTGGGGTTCCATTTCACTCTGTATAAAACAGAGCTCTCGATCCCTGTTCACCATAATGTAGAATCTAAAAACTGCTGTGAATTTTGGTCAAAATGAATGAAATTTGCTATCCCCAAAGTGGATTAAACATGCCCAACTGCAGACGGGACTTTTGTGGCAGAAGTAAAAAGGATTCACTCTCCTCCATAATTTATTTTAATTTTATCTCAACTGGTCTATCACTGTACAACTCCCATTGGAGGTTTGGGAGCGTGTCATCACAACCCTGGATTTGCATAACATCAGGGTGAAATTGGGGAGCAAAGACAAGGCTGGTTGCGCAACAGCTGTGGCATGGGAGCCAGGAAGGAGAAACAGAGAGAGGATAGAAGTAGTTGTTTTAAACAACAGCAGAAGTTTGAGCGAAGTGGGTATAGGGAATCACTGAGAGGAAAATGGTGGTTTTAAACCTCAGCAGAGGTTTGAGTAGAGTAGGGGTGAAGTAGTTGGTGGTTTTTATATTGATCTTTTCTGTGAACCACCCTGAGACCTCCAGGTATAGAGGGGTATATAAATTCAATCAATCAATAAGAAGGGGAAAGTGGTGATTTCAAATAATGGCAGAGGTTAGAGAGCAGGGGGTGGGGGTGGGGAGTGGCAGTTTGAAGGAAGGACTGAGTACAATTTGGAAAGGTTCTGTTGTGTTAAGTGTTTTGGTGTTAGCTTCTGTGTTGTAATCTCTGCTGTTTCTCCTTGTTACAGCTGGGTTGGGGGCGTTATTTGAGGGGGGAAAGTCCACTAGTGTAGGTCCATCCCTGCTTTACTCAAACTTCTGCTGTTGATTAAAATAGCCCCGTTTTTCCTTTCAGCATCTCTCCATTCTTGCTGCACTGTTCTCTCTTCTGTTTCTCAGCTGCCTTGTGCACAAGAATGCAGAGCCCTCAAATATCCCATAGCACCTTCATACAATGTGTGTCACTCCTGGTTCCGAGTTGTCTTCAACATGAAGGTCCAGGTTCAGTGTAGTAATTTTGAACATACATTTAATCTACAAACAAACACTGCTGTGTGGGCAATGTCTAACTGAGCAAACTTAAAAATTAGGGGTGCACAAAGAGGGCCGCAGAATAAGAGAGAGGATAACGGTCTGGGAGCAAGAGAGTTGAGAAGAGTGAGGAGGGGGGAAGGGGAAAGGGAAAGTGAAAAATGGGGTGCAATAAAGGAAGAGGTAGGCATGGGAATGGGGACAAAGATGAAAGCCAAGGGACGAAAGAAAGGGTCTGCAGAATCAGATGGGGGTGGCAGCTTCATAACTGGATGAAAGGTGTAAAGGGTGCTTTGTAGTTGCAATTGGTGGGAGGAGACAGGTGCAGGAGGTTCCCCATGGAGGTGTCCTATGTGCAAGGGCAGCTGCCCTAAAGGAGAGGAGGCAGCTGCGTAGACTTTGAAGCAAAGCGGGCTGCAGAATAGAAGAGAAAAGTGGCTTCGAAATAGGGTTGGGGAAAGGGGAATGAGGTTTTCAACCAGTACAAAGTTCTAGGGGTTTAATGTGTATTGGAGGGTCAGAGCCTCCCAGTTTCATATTTTGAAAGTGGGGGTTTGTCTCTTGCTCTTTCTTACCTTTAAGCAATTAAAAGGTGCATTTTTTGTGTGCATTTTTTAAAACTTGCAACTTTACACCAGCCTTTCCAGTGCTAGACCTTGCACACCTCTTGATAGGCCTGGCAATGTAAGGCTGTCTAGAATGCTCCTTGCAGAGTTTGGAAGAACTCTGGTTTTGTTTGTTTCCTTGCAGTAAAATAGTTTTCTAAAAACTTTAAAGTTTTTTTAGTTGGTGAAAACCAATGCTGTGCTCTTCAGTGCTCTGTGGGCAAAGCATAGAGCTAATCCATATAGAAGAGTACAAATACAACAAGGCTTTGTGGGGACCCTGTTCCGACTATGCTGAGAAGACCCCTAAATCACCCCATTTGGGCCCTAAACAATGCACACCGTTGCACGAAAGCAAACCAATGTGAGTTTGTGTTTTTCTCCTGTTTGCCAGAATATTCAGAAGCTGTTGGGTTTGGCTCCTTCTCGAGCTGCCACCAAGCAAGCTGGAGGATTCCTTGGCCCCCCACCTCAATCTGGGAAGTTCTCCTGAAATAAGAGTTGCATCTCACTAGTCGAAACATCCTGACTTTACAAGAAACTCTGGATTGCACAGAAGGCTTCCTGAACATGTTGCCTATGTAACTATCATACCTTTGTTTTGCAAAGAGATCAGCACTGAAGCACATATTTGGGCTAGATCTTGTACTTACTACTCTGAGGCAGTGGAGAAATATATTAGTGGAATTAAACGGAGTGCTGTTTGATGAGAAAAGTGTGACTTAGAAGTAAGCAGCAGTAGTATTCTTTCTTGTGTAATAACCTTTACCTTTACCAAAGTGAAAATAAAACAAAAATTGTTTTGTCTCTGTGCTTCCAGTTCATATAGTTCACCTCAGACACTATTCTGAGGGAGGCTTTTATTCCACAAACTCCTGACAGCTGCAGAACGGCAGCACTGGTTTGTTTCAGCCACTGGCTTCCCCTGGATGTTTTTCGATTGCAGTTGGTTAAGATTAGCAAGTGATGTCAAGAGACAGCTGAGGGGGGCTTGGCTTGCTGCTGAGTCAAATGGCGGCTTGATTTCAAGTCTCCGGCAGTCTCCTCCATTTGTAGTGCTGCTCCAAAAGTTTTACAACTACCTCAAGATGGGTCATTTCCCAGGCACACATTTTCTTCATGTCTCCTGTCTTGCTGATGCAGTTTTCCTGTATGACAGCTTTCATTGCATCCCATACGGTCGCAGTTCTGATTCCTTCTGTGTTGGTTCCAAATATGACTTCCATTCTTCCCCAATCCACTTGACCACCAGGTGGTGCTGCAACATCATGGGAGGGAACTGCCGAGCCAGGTGCCCGCTTGCATGATTCAGCAGAAGACAAAGGGACAAAATCAATATGACTGTATAGCTGGTGGGGATGAGGCTAGAAACAAAAGTTGGGTGAAGCAAGTGCCATGCACCAGTGAAGTATTGGCTTCTGTTTTCATTTTAGAAGTTATGGAGCCCTTGCTATCCATGTGACCATCAGAAATCACATTTTAATCACCTAACATGGGTGGCGCTTGGGACGCGGGTGGCGCTGTGGGTTAAACCCCAGAGCCTAGGGCTTTGCTGATTAGAAGGTCGGCGGTTCGAATCCCCGTGACGGGGTGAGCTCCCGTTGCTCGGTCCCTGCTCCTGCCAAACTAGCACAGTTCGAAAGCATGTCAAAGTGCAAGTAGATAAATGGGTACTGCTCCAGCGGGAAGGTAAACGGCGTTTTCGTGCGCTGCTCTGGTTCGCCAGAAGCGGCTTAGTCATGCTGGCCACATGACCCGGAAGCTGTACGCTGGCTCCCTCGGCCAATAAAGCGAGATGAGCGCCGCAACCCCAGAGTCGGCCATGACTGGACCTAATGGTCAGGGGTCCCCTTTACCCTTAACATGAAAACACCTTCTTGAAAAGACATCAGAGTTTGAAGGGTTCTTTTTAGAAAGGGGATTTGCCCCTCACTGGGTCAGTAAACAGAAGCTAGAGTTACAGTAGTTAATCTCCCTTTTGGCAAAAAAAGATCTGCCAGCAGCATCATGTAAAACATCTTGAACTGCCCCGAATTCAATTAATTTTAAATAAGGGGTGCTTTAGGGTCCTGGCGCAGGTGGCGCTGTGGGTTAAAGCCTCAGCGCCTAGGGCTTGCCGATCGAAAGGTCGGCGGTTCGAATCCCTGCGGCGGGGTGCGCTCCCGCTGCTCGGTCCCAGCGCCTGCCAACCTAGCAGTTCGAAAGCACCTCCGGGTGCAAGTAGATAAATAGGGACCGCTTACCAGCGGGAAGGTAAACGGCGTTTCTGTGTGCGGCTCTGGCTCTGGCTCTGGCCAGAGCAGCGATGTCACGCTGGCCACGTGACCCAGAAGTGTCTCCGGACAGCGCTGGCCCCTGGCCTCCTAAGTGAGATGGGCGCACAACCCCAGAGTCTGTCAAGACTGGCCCGTACGGGCAGGGGTACCTTTACCTTTACCTTTAGGGTCCTGGAGAGGAGAGGAGAACAGTGCATCATAGCCTTGCAAACACAGAACTTTATTAGGATACTTTAAAACACAGTATTAAATGATTTGGAAATAGTAACAAATCTTATTGCTGCGAAACTGCGCAGCGTAAAATTGGAAAAAGCATTGTGCACCTTCAATCTCAGAGCAATATGGACTGCCATAACAAAGTATAAGTTAACTTCCTATAGTAGAGCTACTAATAACCAGCCAAATAAGTTTATATAACAATGAGCTTTATCACACTTATCAACATAAGATACAACTGTACAATAGGTTTTCATTATTGTAATAACTTGTGTGCAAACATTTCTTTTTATTCATGTTTGGTATGCATGAATATAATTGCTAAAAAAATACATTTAGAAGAGCACCGGGTTTAGGTTGCAGTTACCTGGGAGTGAGTCTCATGGATCTCAGCTTATTTCTTATTTCTGAGTAGACGGGTAGAGAACTGCGCTGCCTAGATTCTCCCTATTGAGACAGCAGAAAGTGCGCACGACGCAGTTTGGGGGGACACGAATTTGGGGGCAACAAAAAGAGCTGCTGTGTCTCGGATGGTTTCCCCTCAACACGCAAGTCTTCAAACCTGCCTGGATCCTCTCTCTGCCCCAAAGGCAAGCCCGATTCAGGTGAGGAGGCGGGGCGGGGGCGGGGTCCTGGCGGCCCCTCCCGCGCCGCGCTCGCCAAGGGCCCCCGCCCCCCGCCCCGCCCCGCCTGCTCCCTCGGCCGCTCCCGGGGCTGCGCGGACGTTGCCAGGAGGCGGAGTGAGTGAGGGTCGCGGGGGAGGGGGGAGGGGTCCCGAGGGGGGTCCCACCGCGCCCCCAGGGCAGCGGGCCGGGAAGCCCCTTGGCCTGCGGCGGCGGCGCCCAGAGAAGCGCTTGGAGGCCCCGCTGGGCCTTCCGCGACGGGCCTCCCCTTTCCCTGGCCGGGGCCTGCGAAGGGCGTCCCGCCCAGGGAGGCGTCGGCTGGGCCGGGAGCGCCAAGGGCCGCTGTCATTACTGTGGTTCAGTTGGTTGCTCGCTTTCTCCTGCCACGAAGGGGGGTGTTTCTAAGCCCCCCCCCCCCGCCAGCTTCGAAGAGGCCTCGGTGGTTAACGGAGAGAGAGGTCTGTGGAGAGAGAGGGGCGTTTCCGCCTGGCGCCCCCACCTCGCTCCCCCCCCCAAGCGGGGCCGCTGCAGAGGAGGCAATGGGAGCTCGGCGGCGCTGCCTCGGTGGGGCCGAAAGCGGGAAATGAAATGGTGTTGGGAGTCAAGGAGGACCTTGCAGCAAAGCCGGGTTTGGCGCTGTAGCCCCCCCCCCGCCCCCCTAGAGCGCCATAAAGCAAGCCTGGTGGTATTTTAAGGACCAGTCAATTGGTCATGGCGTGAGCTTTCATAGATTCCAAAAATATTCTCTGCGCCTCTGGAGTTTTATCAGCAAAGCACAAACAGAAAAGCACTTCCAACTTCAAGAAACAAAGTAAAATACTCTTGAGCATATGGATTTTCATGCTTTAAACTCCCTTAACTCATTTCTTTTGCTCTCTTCCCACAAATAATTACTAAAATATGTAGAAAACGATAAGGACTTAATATGTGCCCCCTCCCCCCAAATAAGCTTAGGGCCACAATGAAACTTTGCTCCAGGAGAGTGTCTTCCATGAGACAGTATTGAATAGCCTCTGGCCAAATGTGGTTCTGAGAAGAAGAACCTGCCAGGGGGCTGTGCCCCTGCCCATGATATTGTGGTATATAGAAGTGATGAAGGAATAGGGGGTATGCACACTAAAATAATGTTGGGACTGCTCCAAATCTTGACGCTCACCTTGATGTGTTAGTGTCTCTGTGAGATGCTATTGAATCACATTTGACCCAGTCACATCCACAGCCACATTTAATGTGCATTCGGAACCTTTGTTGTGTTGGGAATTTTAGCTCTGTGAACAAACTGTAAAAAAGAGTAAGAGAAAGGGGCATACACCCCACAGGAAGCTTTTGGGCCACCCTGAATCCTTCACCCATGCAGTTAGAGACTACTCCTGGGGATGAGGATGCATCATTTGTGGAGCCTCAAAACAGCTTGCAAAAGATTCTCAACACCGTACTCTAATCTCTGTCCCCTCCCCCACCCCCATGGGCTGTTCTGGGGGGTTCCCCTGACCCCTTCCAGAGCCAATTTGGAGGGCCACCCTGCACACAGCACCCATATGGATGCAGGAGTCTTCAGGAAGCTTTTGCTGCTCTTGCTTTTGATTTTTCCGGGTGCCATGCTTACGCCCTCTCCCACAGTGCTCCTCTACAGCTCTGGAGTGGCTCTGAGCAACTGGGTTTCACTCGGCACAAGGTGAAAGGAGCCTTCCCTCTGTTGGCTGATTTGTGTGGCCTATCTCTTGGGGACAATCTGTAGCCAATTGCGTAAAATAATAGGAGGGTTTAAACGTGGATTGTACACGGCTCTGTGTTTTATAGACATGCTTGAAATTCTTTGAAGGGTAAAACTTGATAAGATAGTGTGTTTTATCTTGTTTTTGTGAACTGTCCTGGTAGCCCTATGGAGGGCAGTATATAAATCTTTCAGATAAATGACACAGCAGTAGGCGGATTCCCAGGCACCTTGCCTGCTGCTTTACGGGAGCAGAGGTTGATAGGCCTCTCTTCTGTCCAATGCAGCCTTGTTCCTGCTTGCCAGCTGTCAGATGCTTCACAGTCCCCGCTTCTTGCTCATTCTCCCTGGTTTTCCTGGTCTGCTCCGTTGTGCAGCAATGAGCACCATCACTGGCACATTTCAGCTGCAGCAGCCCCTCAACTACCGAGAGGGTGCCCGCATTGAGCCTGTGGATGGAGATCACAGCGAGGAGACGTATGAACCAGCAACTGGTAATTATCTCCAGGGTGATGTGGGCTTCAGGGAGTGCAGCCCAGTTGCTGCAAAAGGTGGCTTTGGAATCCCCACCCCAGACTCTGTAGTACATCAATTTGCTATTGACTTGGCATTTTAGATAGCATTCACATTCAGTGATGTGAGGTGAGAATATTATCGAGAATGAGAATATTCTCGAGAATATTCTCTACTAGAAAATTCCACTCCACAAACTGTAAATTCTAGTGTAAGAACCAGTTTTACAACACTCATTTAAAAAACCTAGTAAATAATAAGTCAAGCTGTGATATTGGCAGTGTAAGTAATGAATAATGATTTTTTTGATCCAGTTACATTACTGGGCCTTGTGTCATTCACCATTGGCAGTTTTGAAATGTGAGCTACAGAAAACAATTTTTTTTAGTTTTAAAAATGCTTTTCATTTAATATGATGAACATTTGAATTCATATGTATTTCAACTGTATGTAATAGCTTTTTTTCTATTTTGGTGTGATCTTATTCTTAGCAATTCTATACCCTTGGCCATACAGTGTGATTATTTTTACAGAAAGTAGCTTTAATGCTTTATCCACTTAAAGTACCTAGGCCTATACAATTATGTGTAACAGCATGTGAGGTGGCCTTGATTTAAACAAAACAAAATAAAAAAATTCCTTCCAGTAGCACCTTAAAGACCAACTAAGTTAGTTCTTGGTATGAGCTTTCAAGTGTGCATGCACACGAAAGCTCATACCAAGAACTAACTTAGTTGGTCTTTAAGGTGCTACTGGAAGGAATTTTTTTATTTTGTTTTGACTATGGCAGACCAACACGGCTACCTATCTGTAACTTGATTTAAACAGTTGTTGTTTCTATATTTTTATTTAGTGCCAGTAACTGGTTTTTGCAGTGCCATTCAATGGTACAAGGTGCCATATTCTACTATTTTAAATGAAAATTCTCCAATATTTTCATTAATTGAGAATATTCTCAAGAATTTTCTCCAAAAGATTATTCTCGAGAATTTAACATCACTATTTACATTATTCAAATAAGTTTCTGGCTTAGATTTATTCCAACCAGAAGAAACAGGAATCTATGACCTTTGAAGCTGTTGGCTGGCTGCACTCGTGCCAAGGTGCATTCTGAATTGTTTATCTTTTAATGCTTGAACTTTGAATTTGCTGATTGGTAAAAAAATGTGGCTGAGGGCTGATATGCAAGACTTGCAAATGGAGACAGTGGAGTACTGGTTTTTGTCCAGGCACATGTATTTTTTAAACTATTGTATTTGCTGTAACAATAATAAATGATAAAGATGTTTATAAAGATGTTGGTCAGTGTCTTTATAAATTACTTGGATGAAAGAATTGAGAGGATGCTCATCAAATTTGTAGAAAACACCAAACTGGGAGGGGGAGCTAATGCCATAGAATACAGAATCGGGATTCAAGATGACCTTAACAGACTGGAAAACTGGGTCCAAGCTAACAGAATGAATTTCAGTTGGGAAAAAATTAAGGTTCTACACATAGGCAGGAATAACCAGCTGCACAACTATAAGACACCTGGTCAACTATAAGACGTACATGTGAAAAGGATCTAGGGGTCTTAGTAGACCACATGCTAAACATGAGTGATGCAGCAGCAAAAAAAGGGAATGCTATTCTAGGCTGCATCAACAGATGTGTAGTGACCCAAACAAGGGAAGCAATAGAATTGCTCTATTCTGCCTTGTGGCAGAGCCATAGCTATGGTAAGGCTAGCCAGGGGTTTTTTGCCCCGGGTGAAGTCTTCAGAGGGGCGCCATTGAGGCTCCTAAAACCTTGTTTTTGACCCAGGTGAAATCAAGTCTAGTTTCATCCCTGCTTGTGGTGTCCAGTTCTCAGCATCACAGTTTAAGAAGGATGTTAACAAGCTGGAACATATGCAGGGGAGGGTGACCAAGGTAATCATTATGAGGACCCTTATGAGGATCAGTTGAGGGAGCCTGGAAAAGAGGAGACTGAGAAGAAATAGGATTACCCTTTTCAAATATCTTAAGAGCTGCCATATGGAAGATGAAGCAAGCTTGTTTTCTCCTGCTTTGAAGGGTAGGACTTGAACCAATGTTACCAGAAGGGAGATTCCAAATAAACATCTGGGAAAACTTTTTGACAGTAACCTGTTTGGCAGTGGAGGTGGTAGACTCTCCTTCCTTGGAGGTTTTTAAGCAGAGGTTGAGTGGCCATCTGTCAGGGATGCTTTAAGCAGAGATTCCTGCATTGTAGGGGGTTGGACTACATGAATCTCAGAATCCTTTCCAACTCTATGATTCTATGATAAGTTAGAGAGTCTGTCATTTACCAAAAATCATTGATACTTTACTGTATCATTCTCCCTCAAGCATGGATTCCCCCCTCTCTAATAATCAATAAATAAACACCATTTATTCAGTTCCCTGCGTATGGCTATGTATGTCTCTTTATATGTCTGTCTACACAATATAATGTCAGGTCCTGTTTTCAATACAAACCTTTTGGAGCAATTTCTTCAGAGATGTGCAGTGTCAAATATTTGGCAAATCACTTTCTTGCTACAGTTAGCAAATCAACAACAAGCAAATATTGAACTTGGCTTGTTATATTATTCAATAAAACTATTTGGGGAGAAAAGGCAATTTAAAAAAATCTGTGGTAATGCATTTTCCATCATAAACCAAAGTGTCCTGATGCCATTGCAATGCCATCAAATGGGATAGAGGTTGCTGAGTTTCCAACATGTCTGAGAAGTCAGACCATTTCCCACCCAATTTAATTGACATAGAATATTGCTTATATAAGCTTATTTTCTTTTTAATTATTATCTTGTTCATTGACACCAAAGAACCAAATTTATAATACTTTAGTCTTGAACATCAGTTTGTGTTCTTATGGCTAATTACCCTGCTAAAGGTGGGCAGGGACAGAGCTGTAAGTGATTTTCTGCCTGCCCTTTTCTTCCGGTTTTCCCCCTCGCCACTTTCATGAAATTAGGCCAAGGGCCATGAATTGCCTGGTGCAGGCATGGTTGTGATGGGACGCTTCAAGCTTTTCCTCTTGGTAGGCCATGTTGCAGAATAAATAGCTTTTCCTGTTCAGCACACAGCCTGCAGTCCTATGCAGAAGATAATAGATGAACCACACTCTGTCTCTTAAGAAGCATAGGAAAAAGAAAGAATAGAAACCCTGCCCAATAAATAGTTGCTGATGTACAATATTCAGAAGAATTCCTTGTCAAGCCTGAATCCAGAGAGGCTCAATTGGACATATCACAATGGCCTTTACATCTCAAGAACTTTGACAAGCTGAAAGTGAGGACAGCATGCTACACACTCCTTCCTTCTGGTTGCAGTCTCTTAAGGAGAGTGATTGGCGAGTGTGTAAGGATGGGCTTCATCAGTTAGAACAAGCCTCCCAGCCCTTCTTCTATGAAGTGGTGGTCTGGGTCTGCTGTATCCTCCATGTTGAGAAGACTGCACAGTGGCATGCTGGACCCCAAAGTGCCTGGGGGTCTGATTGTGTGCATTGAGCAAGCCACATGCATATGAATATGAACAGAAAGAAGATTGGGTACTTTCTGGGCGAGCTGTGCAGCCAGGACCTGCATCTGGATGCTATGTGTGCACCTGGGCTCGTTGCCGAGAGTGGCAGGTCAGAAGCAGGAGCTTTGGCAAGTGTGATCTGGGGTCATGGGAGAGAAGGACAGTGCTGGATGCCTAGTGGCAATATGACAACAGCAAGTATGAGACTTCTCTCAGGAGGGTGATCTTCCCCTTGGAGAAGCTGCTGACATCCTACAAGCGACGGGGGCCACCAGGTGGCACATTGGAAGATGGCCGACAATAACATCTCTCTGACCCACACGAGGTAGTTAAGAGGCTGCTATGGGAAGTATGCAGCCTTCCCAGGCCCCCCAAGGAGATGGGGGGGACTGCCTTGCCAGCGGTGTCCATAATTCACCCCCAGATTCGAAGGAAGGGGGTGCGGACACTTGGCACAAGCCCTCGGGTTTAGTCGGCTCTTCCTGACGCTGTCTCCAATCAGCGCACTGGTTCGCTTTAGCTCAAAATATATAATTGGAAATATATAATTGGAAAGAAACTAAAGCACATACATCAAGCGAAGATCGGGAGTAAAGACTGCTGATTAATGGATCTCTGTGAGCGGAGCGACAGGCGGGACAAATAAATCAAGTGATGAATCACCATTAAGAGACTGGTATGTTTGGAGTGAAACGGAAAGGGGGTGGAGGAAAAAACTTTTCTTTTTTTTGCCCTATGTGAGTATTAATAACCCTCCACCCCAGAGAGAAGAATCGTTGCAATTTATTAATCACAAGCAGGAATTCAAGAACTGTGTGGAGTGAATTATTGATCAAAGAGAGGATTGGTAAACATCGGAGAACGGAGGAAAGTTTTATGACACAGTTTTAAATGGCGTCTTGCCAAGACAGGCTTGCCTAAGAAGGACGGGGGGAGGAGGACCAGGGTCATCGGAGTGTGAATGGTGATCGGAATGTGATCTAGACCTGGCAGAGCCCTCTGAGATATGCTTGACAAGCCTGGGAAAATCAACAGACAGACTGAGGGAAAAGTTTTTTACGGAGGTGTGGAAATGGCGTCTGTCCTTATGTGATATGATTTTTGGAGAGTGTAAAACCCACACAGAGGATGTTTGTTTTCAACCAGCTTGTGAAGATTATCAGAGATCGCAAAAAAAGGAATATATGATAAAAACAAGAAGATGAGGAAAGTAATAAAGAGACTATCTGGACAGAACTGGATAGAACTGTCTAATTAAAGCAGCAATATAAGTGATGCTTGGACCCCTGTTTGGAGCTTGAAGTATGAGTACCCCCAACAAAAATTTAAAAATCTGGCTGTATAATTTGGAACTAATGTGATTTGGAAATAATGTGATTTGATTGGCCTGCTAATAAAAATTATATTAAAAAAAAAAAGACATCCTACAAGCGACTGGTTATGAAGGACAATGCAGTGAACGCTGTTTGTTATGGTGAAAAGAGCATGTGACCTGGCCTGCTGTGGTATGAAGACAGCCTCAAAGTCCATAAGAAAGTTGTTATCAGCACAAAAGGAGAGGCCATTTGGACAGCCAGTACCTTGATGACAACTGCAGTACTTGCAGTCATGGAGTTATGCCAAAAATCAAGCATGTGATAATGGAAAAGACACCTACGCTCACAAGTGGGTGCTTGTCCCGAAAGCTGCCCAGAAGACGATGATGGTCAAGGCGAGTCTTATTGGACACTCACAGCAAGCCCCATGAGAAAAATCCCCAGGCCTGGAAGTATAACTATGTGGGTTGCTGGAAAGGAAAGCGTAAAAGAAGTCGTCCCAGTGGAGCCAGACAAAGAAGGTCATGGAGAGTGTTGGGGAACACGGAGCAGCAGTCTCATCTACCTCAGACTCTTCAGAGCTACAAGCAGAAATCAAGGAAGAAGAAGAAAGAGACGATAGAATCAGAGCTTGCTGAGAGTGGCGGGAAGCTAGTTGAAATGGACAGTGGCACAAATGTGAAGAAGAAGAAGAAGAAGAAGAAGAAGAAGAAGAAGAAGAAGAAACAGCTGTGAGAACCACCCTGACCACGCAGCCTGAACCAGCCTGAGGAAGAGGAGTCTGAAAGCCCAATCCGTTGCAAGTGCAGAAAAGGCAGCTTTCCAAGAACTCTGAAAAATACTTTCTTTACCAAGTTTCTGGATCTTACAGTTACATATGATTTAAGCATGTAAGTAATAGCTATTGACATCTCAAAAGATTTTCAGTCAACTCATCGTAGAACTGTAAAAGCATGGGAGGAAATGTAGGAGAAACCAGTTTTGCCTCCACTTTTAACCTTCCTAATGACTGGTGGAAACAGGATACATTATGCAAAGCAAACAATTTACAAATTAAACTTGCTTAATCAGTATGATTGTGCAGAATTCTGCTTTTCTTGTTGCTGAATGTGGACTATCTTGGGTGCTTGTTTTTAAGTGTGCATTGGTCTAAGTATATTTTTATGTTGTGTACCTTCCTGAGATCTGTGGATGAAGGGCAGTATACAAATGTAATAAATAATAATCCTCTTTCTGGATTGTGGCTTTTCAAAATTAAGGAATATGGCCATTCAGATAAATCTGGAATAGTAACATAAAATCAAAATGCAAGACCTGCTTCTGTAAAAGCTTTTTGTGACAGAGGTATGCTAACAAGTTGTGCTTTAGAAACCTGAATTATTATTGTTGTTATTATTTTCCCTTCAGGGCGAGTTATTGGCAAATTTCTCTTCTCTGGAGAGAAGGAAGTAGATCTGGCTGTGCAAAATGCACAGGCTGCCTTTAAAATATGGAGTCAGAAGTCAGGCATGGAACGGAGCACTGTCCTGCTGGAGGCTGCCAGGATAATCCGGGTATGTGTTAAAAATCACATGAGCCAGCCCAGCCTCCTCTCAGGCAGCGTTGGCTGCTTTCCAAGGGGATACCTTTTCAGCCATTGCCCACCAATTTTGACTTGGCTTAATAACTCTAGTTTGTGGTTGCTGCTGGCCTCTCTCTTCTCCTGAGTTCTGTGCAATACTTGAAGAATGAGAGGAGATTTTGTGCAAGGTGTCAATAGAAGGAGAGGTTGCTAGAGAGGGAAGTGCATTTGCCCCTCGAAGCCAGATTTGTGGACTCTGGTTTGCAGTGCTGTGTCAATCACTAACCTATTAACAGCTCTAGGTAAGTAAAAGTCTCCTTTGCTCAGACTGAAAGCCTTGGGGTGTCCTTGCCTTCCCAACCTTATCATACTGCTCAGAGCTGCTTTATATGACATGTGCTTGGAGGCCCTTGGAGCATAGCTGCCGTTATGCCTCTGCCATGTAGCCATTGCTTAATTCACCAAAAAGAGTTAAGGTGGTTTTTATTCTTGTTGGCTGACTGCATTATTCTGAATTATTTGTACTTTAGTGGTATTTTGATATGTTTTAATGTTTGTTTTTATTTTTCATGTTGCTTAAAGGCTCATTGCAGGAGGTTGCTGGTAGTAAATAAGAGCAGTTCAAGAGAAAAGCCCTCTTGGTCCTGCCACGTCCTGCCGACACACACCTTACAGCTACTTGGAGTTGCATGTTTCCTCCATAGTGCTGCTCACCTTGTGGAATGCCCCCCCCCCCACACACACACCCTGAGCATCCAGCAGGGGCCAAAAGTACTGCTATTTTACCAGCTACTAAAAATGTATCTGTTCATAGAGGCCTTCCTGTTGTACCGTATTTTTCGCCCTATAGGACGCACCGGCCCATAGGACGCACCTAGTGTTTTGGGGGGGGGGAATAAAGGAAAAAATTTATTCCCCCCCCCCCCAGGCGCGGGGCTGGGGCGAGGGAAGCCCGAGCTTCCCCCGACCCCAGCCCCCAGAACAGGCTGCTATCCGCAAGCCTTCCCCCACCAGCCCCAACAAACTCTGGGAGTATTCCCCACCTCCCGCAGAAGCCGCACACTCTTTAAAGGGGCTGCGCGGCTTCTATTGGCTCTTCTAGCTTGGGGATGGCTGCGCGCAAAGGAAGGCTGTTCCCAAGCCAGAACAGCGAGACGGAGGGCTCCGTCTCGCTCTTCTAGCTTGGGGACAGCTGCGCGCAAAGCCTCTGCAGGGCACCCGCAAAACCGGCAGAAGCCGTGCGCTCTTTAAAAGGGCTGCATGGCTTCTCCTGGCTTTTCTGGGAGGTGGAGGGATTCCCTCGCAAAAGCCTGCAGAAGCCGCGCAACCCCTTTAAAGAGCGCGCGGCTTCTCCTGGCTTTTCTGGGAGGTGGGGGAATTCCCCCACCTCCCTGAAAAGCCCGCAGGCTGCCATCCACAAGCCCTGGGAGCCCGAGAGAAGTCGCGCCGGGCTCCCAAGGCTTGCGGATAGCTTCCTGAAGCCTGCATTCGCCCCATAGGACCACACACATTTCCCCTTCATTTTTGGAGGGGGGAAAGTGTGTCCTATAGGGTGAAAAATACGGTACCTTTTTTTTGTTCCTTAGACACAGCAGATATAAATGTTTATAAATGTAGTGTTTTAGTGAATTGTCTTCAGTTATTATAGTGCACATTGCCTTGGCATGTTCTGCTTCAAAAGTGGTATTTTAATAAATGAATGGCTAGAAATAGCTGATTATAGAGCACAAAGAAATATGCACAAATGTATATCACTTCGCAGTTCTAGCTTTTTTGGCACAGACTTTCTTTTGGTGGAATATAAAGGAAGCTGGGCAGCCACTTAATTCCAGTTCCACTTGCTGCTAGCATAGTTTGATTCATACTGTGTCTCTGTTGGGATTCTAGGAGCGAAGGGAAGAAATAGCTACCTTGGAAACAATCAATAATGGCAAATCCATAACTGAAGCCCGAATAGATATTGATACATCTTGGCAGTGTCTGCAGTATTATGCTGGCTTAGCTGGCTCCCTAGCAGGTGAGAGTCTGCAACTCCGTTTGTTAGTTCTGTTCCATTAGCTCTGTATTTTTTCATTCTTCCCATGTCGTCTAATACACTCCTTGGAACAGTACAGAAGTCAAATGTGGGTAACAGCTTCAAGTCATGGGAGGAGCCTGAATGTTCAGACAGGAAACATTTGTTGTTTAGATAATATGGTTTGCTACTTTTTCCAGAATTCTTGTATTCCGCTTTATGCAGTGATGTCTGGAGTCCAGCTCTTCTACTGGGCATGAAAAATGGTTCCGTGTGTGCAGTGTTGTGTACTTGCTGAAACTAATATGACATCAGGTGGCTCAGCTACAAAGGAAAGAATCAGGATTACCAGTTCCTCCTTTGCATCAGAAAGTTGGCCCTTTTTAAATGTGGTGCAACAAAAAAGGTGCCAAGTTTAAAGAACAGTAACTTCTTGATGCAAAGGAAAAATTGGGAGTGCACTTAAAGCATTATCAATTCTTCTTCCTTGTATCCACAGCTTGAGCTTTCTTGCACCTGTCATCACATATGATGGGCAAATTTTGCCCCAAACAACCTGCTGAGCCAACCTCTGAGACCTAGCAGGCCGAATAAGCAGGCTGGAGGTTCCCCATCACTAGTCTAATATTTAAAATGCATTATTTCTTCTTTTTAAAGCTGCAGAAAGAAACTTCACAGGCAGCCACAACCAACCAGGGCCCCTACAGAATGTTTCCATGCTGAATTTGTTAGGTTCCAGTGGGCACGTGGGGAGTTTCACTCTGTGGAATGGGGAGATGACTTGGGTGGTGGATGTATCAGCATATCCCAATATTTAGCTGCTGATAGATCACAGTGTTGAAAACCAGGTATCACCCAGCCCGCCCAGGTAGCCAATTCAGAGCCGAAAGCATATCACAGAAAGCACCATGAGGGAAGAAATGCAAAAACTATTAGGTTACAAAGCAAAACAGAACCCTTTCACCTCAAAAATACAGTTAAGGAAACTGCCAGTATAAAGAAACCTTTGGGAATTTGAGTATAGTGCTGGAAGATCATGCAGTGGCTAAAAATCAATATCTGCAGTCACTGGTGACCTTGAACCACACAGGTGGTAAATTGGAGCAATTAAATGAAATCTTTTTTCCTCAGGAAGAAGGTTGCACTCAGAATCCAAAGCAAAAAGCCATTCAAATGGACTCAAGGAATGGGGACTTATTTGCAATCCTTTTTATAATATAAAATGTGGGATGCGGGTGGCGCTGTGGGTAAAACCTCAGCGCCTAGGACTTGCCGATCGCATGGTCGGCGGTTCGAATCCCCGTGGCGGGGTGCGCTCCCGTCGTTCGGTCCCAGCGCCTGCCAACCTAGCAGTTCGAAAGCACCCCCGGGTGCAAGTAGATAAATAGGGACCGCTTACCAGTGGGAAGGTAAACGGCGTTCCGTGTGCTGCGCTGGCTCGCCAGATGCAGCTTGTCATGCTGGCCACGTGACCCGGAAGTGTCTGCGGACAGCGCTGGCTCCCGGCCTATAGAGTGAGATGAGCGCACAACCCTAGAGTCTGGCAAGACTGGCCCGTGCGGGCAGGGGTACCTTTACCTTTACCTTTTATAATATAAAATATACCATATGTTTTATACTCTTTTTATTCTTACCTCTTTAAAATGTTTGGTTTGTTGTGGTTTTTACTTTGCAAGCCACTCTGACCAGCTGTGCTGCTCCTGCTCATCTTGCTTTGTCCTTCCTGTCCAGGCCAGCACATCCAGCTTCCCGGCGGATCCTTTGCTTATACGAGAAGAGAACCTCTTGGAGTCTGTGTTGGAATAGGAGCCTGGAACTACCCTTTCCAGATTGCCTGCTGGAAGTCTGCCCCGGCTTTGGCCTGTGGTAAAAGAGATGCTCTATATGAGGAGTGAGATTGTGGGTGTCATCCCAACAGCTAGTACCAGGGGGTGGCTTTGTAGGGCGCCCATGCATGGAATAGGGAACAATACTCTGCAATATTATAAAGTCAAGTATATAAATGGCAGATGAAGAAGAGAGGTAAAGGTAAAGGTAAAGGAGACCCCTGACCATTAGGTCCAGTCGTGACCAACACTGGGGTTGGAGCGCTCATCTCGCTTTATTGGCCGAGGGAGCCAGCGTACAGCTTCCGGGGCATGTGGCCAGCATGACTAAGCCGCTTCTGGCAAACCAGAGCAGCACACGGAAACACCGTTTACCTTCCCGCCAGAGCGGTTCCAATTTATCTACTTGCACTTTGACGTGCTTTCGAACTGCTAGGTTGGCAGAAGCAGGGACCAAGCAACAAGAGCTCACCCCGTCGCGGTGATTCGAACCGCCAACCTTCTGATCGGCAAGTCCTAGGCTCTGTGGTTTAACCCACAGCGCCACCCGCGTCCCGTGAAGGAGAGAGAACACATTAATGTGGATTGTGAGGACACCAAATTAAGATGGGGATTTGCGGGATGAGCATTGTGGTAGCTCCATTTCTTGCTTCTGTCCCTAGTAGAAGCCTTTACTCAACAATCATGGTTGGACTGGGCATTCAGCTGGGATCAGAGAGGCCAAATCCATTGCCCACCCCAGCTTTCTCCTTTGCACCTCCAGATAGAGTTAATGCACAGCTGTTCTTTCCCCCTTGGCCCATGTGAATTGTCTAGGTAACGCCATGGTCTTCAAGCCTTCTCCCTTCACCCCTGTCTCCGCCGTGATGCTGGCAGAGATCTACCATGAGGCTGGAGTTCCTAAGGGGCTTTTCAATGTGGTGCAAGGTGGAGTTGCCACAGGCCAGTTCCTGTGCCAGCACCCGAATGTGGCCAAGGTCTCTTTCACCGGGAGCGTTCCTACAGGAATCAAGGTACAGGACACCAATGCCAGCTGACAATATTGAACTGCAAAGTTTAGCCCTCTAGCTTCCCAGGTGGTAAGTCTACAGGAGCGCAAGCATGCGATGCAAAGGCCAGTTTGGAGTACCTGGCATGCCTCTGGAGTGGGGAAGGCCAGCTGGAGAGGCCCCAGAGAGCAGGATAGGAGAAGTTTCTGTTTATGCCTTTGCCATTCGCTTCAGTCAAATCCCTTTGGGCTTTTGAATTGCTAGAGGACAGTGTGTTTTGAGCAAGCCGCAGATATAAAGCATGTCAACACTGTACTTACAGTCGGAGCTTTCCATGTTGTATCCTTTGGGGAAAGCGCTAGCCTTTCACTGCCTGCCTTTCAATCCATGTTGCTGGAGAATTGTCTGGCAAGGACACATGAAAAGCAAGATGAAATTTCAGCCCTGAGTGGTTAAATCTATCATGTGTTACAAAATGCTTTTATGCATGGAAGACAGAGTTGTGTTAGTGTAACATCACCGTAGGCTCAGAATTGCTTGACATTTAATCCTGACTTATCACCAGAAAGTATCTTCCATAAGCAAAAGATATAGATGCTTGTTCAGCAGACTCCCAAATGAGGATGTCCCTTTTCACTTGTCTAGAGATTTTGCAGAGTTGTGATAGACTTGCTTGTGTTGCTCATACACCTTGTTCCATCTTTGCTTCAATAGATCATGGAGATGGCAGCCAAAGGGATCAAGCCAGTTACTCTGGAGTTGGGGGGCAAATCCCCCCTTATTATCTTCTCTGACTGTGTCCTGGAGAATGCTGTAAAAGGAGCTCTCATGGCCAACTTCCTCACACAAGGCGAGGTGTGGACCTCCTGAGGAGCTTGTTTATGTCTTGTCAGGGAAGTCCAAAGTTCAGTGGTAACATTCTTCTACAGCTGAAAAAGAAATCTGTCATTTCTAAATTACTGCAGCATGGAAGGCCTTGGTTTTTAAGATAAATGAGAATCTGATCTTGACATGAAAACAGATGCCTGTAAAGTCCCAACTATTTAGGGCAAGAGGGCAAGGCCTGTCCCTTTCTTACTGGTGGGCCTGCCAGGTTCACATTTGCCCCTTTGATGCAACTTGTTGTATTTAGTCCACTCTTGAACTTGAAGCCATAAGGCTCCATCAGGAGTACTCATGTTGTAACTGTAAGTCAGACTTTCTTCAAGATACCACTAACAAGAATAAGACGTTTGATTATATTTTTTACTGACACGGAGTTCCATTTGGATTTTGGGCCATAGACACCCAAATGTCTCAGGCCATTTCTGCTTTGCTTTATGCCGTAGTTCACTCTTGTCTGCTCTTTATATTTTCCCCACATGGTGGCACTGAGGGTTCTAAGAAAATCTTTCTGCTCTACTTCCCAACAAACTTTTTTCTTATCTCATTCAAGGGAGGGCAGCTCCAGTTTTTCTGGTGGGCTAGATTCTCAATATTCAGAGGACACATAAGAAGACACTTCAGTGCTATTCTTATATTCTAACATTTGTTTGCTATGCAAAAAGTGGCACTACAGCTCACACTCTTGTACTGTGTGGAAGAGTCTGATTTTCTCCATTCCCAGGAGATTTAAAATCAGTGCCAAAGATACAGTGAGCAGGTGGCTCATTGTGGCTACCAGAGCCAGCAAGCAAGGTGTGGTTGGTTGGTTGGTTGGTTGTTACTTTCTTAGATCTCTCTCTGTGCCTCAGGTTTGTTGCAATGGCACTCGGGTGTTTGTGCAAAGCGAGATACTGAATTCCTTCACCAAGGAAGTCATGAAACAGACACAGAATATCAAAATTGGCGACCCCCTGCTGGAAGACACACGGATGGGAGCACTTATCAACCACTCCCACCTGGAGAAGGTGTTGAGCTTTGTTAAACAAGCAAAGGATCAGGTGAGAGTCATGAAGTATATCAGATAGCTTCTCTTCACCCCGAGAACATCATACAGACACCATATTCTGTGCTCACCACAAAGGCTGTGCCTGGCAAGGCGTACATGGAATTTTGATATATATGAAGTTGTGTTCCCCTCTTTTGCTAGGTTCTGAGGGACTACATCTGAACAGTTCCTGATAACTTACAGGAAAGTTGACTTCGTGGGATGTGCTGTCAGTGTTGTGCCTCCCCATAAGTAGCAACAGCAGATTCAGCCATTCATGTCAAGCAAATAAATAGGGCTCTTTTGCAGGGGTGGCCATGCTGTCAGTTCTCTGCTTATGGATCTAGCAGGTCACTTCAGATCTGTTGGAGTACATTCTCCCTGCAAGATTAAAGGTTATGAAATCCAGAGTCAACATAAGCCCAAGGAATTCTAGACCATTTGACTATTCACATTTAAGGACTTTGTCCCTCAATTGTACTTTGCCTTCTGGCAAGGGTTATGACTTAAGAACCGTATGGAGACTAGGATGTACTGGTCAAAGGACTATAAATAGAGGGCACTGTCCAGCAAAGTAGTTCTGTTATTGCAGCAACTTCTGTCCCTTCCCTTCCCTCTCCTCTCCCTAAATCTGTTCTGGGAGTTGCCCAACCCTCTGGAGCATATCTGGGGAGGCTGTGTAAGGAGGGGGGCAAGAGGGAAAGAGACAGAGAGGGGAAATTCCATTGCACAAACGGAAACCCATGGCTAACGCAACAACTTCACTGGATGCTTCCCATAGTTTCCTTTTAAGGAGTCTAATGGTTTGCTCTGGACATTTTGCATTTACAGGGCGCAGTGGTGCTGTGTGGAGGAGAAGCCTATGTGCCAGATGACCCTAAGTTGAGTGGTGGCTTTTACATGTCTCCCTGTGTGCTAGGTATGAACCCCATTATTGGTTGATTCTCTAAAATGGTCAGTACCATGGAAGATGAGCACAGTGCACAGATTTGTATGGCATTTTTAGCTGAAGAAATTGGCTTCCTTATAATCTTTCCTGAGGTTGAGAAAGGATGGTGGCCCCTTTCATTGTTCTGCAGGCACCTAATGCTATGATCTGAACTACATGATCAGATGATTCGTTTGGGATGGTACTCAAGGTCCACATGTTTGAATGTTCTGTACTATAAATAACCTCCTGTGCAGAGAAGTAATTTCTTCTCCTTACATAGTAGTTTTATTTATGCAGGAAGCTTTCATATTTAGAGTATTGAGGGTGCAGTAAATAATTCAGTTGTCAGGCACTGAGCTCCTGTCCACACTTTACTTAGAAACAAGTCCTGTTGTACAAAGTGGAATTTATTTTCAAATAAACTTGCATAGATTTACAGGCTGATACTTTGTCCAGATCTAAAGCAACAAGCAGGTAGTTCTGAAATCCCAATTTGTTTCATAACTGCAGAATAACTGGGTGGGAGAATCTGTTTCTTCCTCACTTGTGCATTCAGAACAGTTGCATACCTATTTAATATTATTTGATCACTTCTGTGTTGCTCTCAGGAAACTGTAATGACAACATGACATGTGTACAAGAGGAGATTTTTGGACCTGTCATGTCCATCCTGCCCTTTGACACCGAAGAGGAAGTCCTAGAAAGAGCCAACAACACTCGTTTTGGCCTGGCAGGAGGTGTCTTTACCAGGTACCATCAAGGAAGGGCATAGGTTTCAGGAAGGGAGATGGAAAATGAAACGGGCCAGACTGGACAATAAATGGGGCTGCCTGCTCTGTAATGTGGCATCTGTGGAAGATGCAAGTTGGGAAGCAGCACATCAGCCAAGAGCATGATGGCAAATGCTTGCTGCCTCTGCTCAGTTGGAATTGTGTGCTATCCTCATCAGCTAGCATTCCTCCGAAGTGACAGCTGTGCCTAGTGGCATTTGGCCTTCTCTAGCCTGTCCCATAGGAAGGCCAGGGAACACTGCAGGATTTCTGGGCCTTGGGAGACACACTGGTGCTTCACCCCATCCTTCTGCTTCCTAGGGACATCCAACGGGCTCATCGAGTTGTGGCTGGTCTCCAGGCGGGGATGTGCTTCATCAACAACTACAACATCAGCCCTGTGGAGCTGCCCTTCGGAGGATACAAGATGTCAGGTGAGCTGCTCAGCTGGTGGCAACAGTGCTGGGCTTTGGTTCTCAGCATATTACATACCAGTTGGCAAAAGGGAATGGAAATATTAGCCAAGCTTGGATTGTGGACCAAGAGAGCTGCAGCCTTCCAGAGGGATGTGGTGCTCGCCAAGAATCCTGATGTCATTTAGTTCCTCTGGCTTAAGGTTGTTCTGGGTGTTGGCCATACAGCCTGCCTGAAACAGTTGGAGATACATACATCTGTTGTTTGCAGTGCTCACCCTGTGAGAAAGGACATGCACATGCTAACTCCAGCTTTTAGGTTCACCTGTACATACACTTAAGTAAGGAAGTCCCTTCCCTTGGGTCCTTTGCATTCTCACAGGTAAGTTGCCAGCAAGCTTACTTCTGAAACCTTCACAAGGAAAAACATATTTTTAAGAGCAAATAGTGGCATCAGATGCTATGTTCTCCATTCCATGGTGCAGTTCCTGCCATGCAGTTTTCCAGAGTTCTTCTCACAGGGAGCCGTAGAGTTGCAGTCTTACCATGGACCTCTCTCTTGCAGGGTTTGGCCGAGAGAATGGCGAAGCAGCAATAGAATATTACTCTCAGCTGAAGACTGTCTGCGTGGAGATGGGCAACGTGGAAACATTGTTCTAATGGCCTGGTCTTGTCCATTTATTCCAGCTAACACTCGACTGAAGTGCTGTGTGCCATGGGGGGAGGGGGGCTGGAGTGTGTGTTGCTCTTGCTGCCCCTCTCTTTCTTTGAATTCCCTTATTCTGCTCTGCTTCCTTGAAATAATTCATGGTGAAGATAGGAGAAAATATTCCTATCCACCAGTTCTCACATTCTGCCTCTTGCCTAATTTTCTGACTTTAGGAGCAGTGCATGCCAAAAACCACCTGCTCCCATTTAGGGGGGCTGTGACAACGTATCTGCTTGTGAGCTCTCTATTTTAGCTGTCAGGTAACTAGACATCTACTACCGCAATGAAGGTAGATCATATATATCTGCTACCTTTTCTAATCTGGCACTTTTGTACACAGTTTTCTGAGCAAATAAAAGAGCTGCTATTTCAGTATTAATTGCATAGAGCAAGAGGTAATAGCTCTCTTTGCCGTCAAGGGACACCTGTGCTGTGGAGGTGGAGGGGTGGGCATATATACATGCACAGAGTTTAGCCCTCCCCGTGCACCCATCACAGACATGCGATCCATAGGGTCCCTAATAGCTATTTGATTTAAATGCAAAATTCAACCGGGGGGGGGGGGAGGCTGGCAGGGGTGACAAGCTGCATTGTTCACCCACATGTGACAGATTCACATGGTGAATGCAATCTGCCTCTGGTGGAACTGCGTTAAACCCAGAGGCCATCAGCTGTGGCAGGTGGGAAGGAGCCATGGCTGCTTTAAAGAGGGATGGAGCTCTCTGGCAAACCATGCCACTTATGTAGGAAGCAATGTCACTGCAGCATTTTGTAAAAAGCGGGTTATCAGCTAACTTCAGAATCAATTCCCCAAAGTTGGGAGCCTCTACCTCCACCTGGAACAAAATCTGTCACATGTTCCTTCCTCACAGATTGTGGGAAAGCAGCAGCAGCGGTTCCCCCTCTGGCTTCCCCACTGAGCCATGGATGCTTCAGCTGAGATTCCTGCCTAGACAACCCCTGGGGTCCCTTCCAACTCTACAATTCTAGAATTCTAAGGGATTGCAGGTGACCTTTCCCTTAGTCTGTAAGAGGGGAAAGGGGCATTTTGAGGAGTATTTGCCATACTTCCTTCCCTACAGCCTGAGCAAGACGTGCTCTGCTTCTTAGGGCCAGTATTGCCCTTGGAACAGTAAGTCTGGGGTCTTTGTGCTTGTCCTGTAAAACAGAATCTAGACTTGTAGTGTTGGGGGACCCCAAGGACCATCTAGTCCAGCCACTTGCAATGCAGAAATAGCACAAGGCATGTGGCCAACACACCCTAAAGACAGGCATGGCCAAACTTGGCCCTCCAGATGTTTTGGGACTACAATTCCTATCATCCCTGACCACTGGTCCTGTTAGCTAGGGATGATGGGAGTTGTAGTCCCAGACATTAGGAGGGCCAAGTTTGGCCATACCTGCCCCAAAGATACAAGCGGAAAGCCAGGTGTGGCAAGCCAAACGTGGTATGTTGTGAATCTGTTTCCTGGGAATGATGAATAAATAACACCAGAGGGGCAATGCCTCTGGAAGACCTTTGCCTCCTCTCCAGGGGCCACATGGCAAAGCAGACAACTCTAAAGAGAAAGGTTTTGATCCTGAATTCTAGCACCTCCAAGCAGGTGAAGAAGGGAAAGGGGGGGGGTCTGTTACAGGGCTACTCCCATATCCCTCCTGTCTGTTCTGAGGAGAAAAATGTCTCACCTCTTCACAGAAACAGTCCTGGAGCTTTCTTAGTTTCCTCCCCAGACATCTTGCCCCTTAAGGGAGAAGGGAGGTGGCACAGATAAGTTGAAAGTTTGGGAGACTCACTTTGTAACTCCCGCACAGAGAGGGAACATGCCAGATGTTCAGAAAACCACAGTCCAGCATTCAAAAGGCAGAAATTAAACTAAAGGTAAGTAACCCACAGGAACTTCATCTTCCATCAGCTATTAACACCCTCTGTGCTTTTGCCTGTAAGAGCTAAAAAACCCAGAAGCAAACGACCCTTGGCTGAGGTTGAGCCACCTCCACTTCCTTAAGACAGTTCAGCCTCCTCCCCAGCAGGCTTGGTAGTTGCTTCCCTACAGAGGACCACTGTAGAGAGACTAAAGCAGAGCTTTCCAAACTGTTGGCTGCAGTGTGTCGTGTGAATGCTTCATCCCGGGGCTAGAAAGGGATAACCTCCAGTTCATAAAACCGAATTACTGTGTTGTAAAATGATGCATGTCTAAAAAAGCATGACAAATTTGGAAAACTCTGAGCTAAAGTGTTAGCTGCACGTTCTGTCCACTTAGCACATTCCTTAGCCAGCCCCAAGGTGACAGAAGAAAAGCCCCTGGAAGAGGGGCAGAAAGGAGACCCTGCGGAGCTGCCGCTTAAGGGAGATCTGTGAGATCCTTTTATGTCTTTTGGGTGGTGCCAACTCTTTCCCTTATGGGGCGTTCTATGAAGAGGAGCTCTCCGTCTATGATAGAGGTCCTTTACCTCTTTGTAAATGTACTGTGAGGGCAGAGTGTAAAAGAGGAAGCCTGCCAAACCAGTTGCCTTATCAAGGCACAATGGCTTTAGCTGATCAGCAGAAGCCCAAAGAATGAGCTCAATGTGGCTCTCTAAATGGGTGGCTTAGGCATTTCCCACACTTTTCTCACACTCGACCACATGACCCCAGGTAGAAGAACAATAGCCAGAGTTGCGCATGAGAGCTGAGCTGATGCTGGAAGCTGGAGGAGACAGCAACGTCTTGCTTGGTGTTGGATCCAAAGCTGAGTTTGGGCTCTCCTGGAAACCAAATGAGGAAGCAAGAACCTTTCGGTCTCATGGACATATGTGTAAATAAAACCATATATCCTAAAGACACCACCATCTTGGGATGACCTTCATTCCAGGACACCAAGGAAATGCAGGCGCCCCAGGAACCTCTTGCCGCACAAAGATTGGGGTGGCGTGCAACCATATGTTTCCATCCAAGCTGGTGAACCCTGTATATTTATAAACAAGTAGATTTTGCTAGTTTGCATCTTCCCTACAAATCCTCTTTTCCTTTTGTGGTCATTTCTTCTTTTAGATTGTCATGCTCAGATTGTTGTTGTTTTCTAAGCTGCCCTGTGAGCTTTTCTGGCTGAAAAGCAGGGTATAAATATTTTGAATGAATATCCATATGTGGGAAGGGGAAAGGTGGAAACATGATGGCTGGGGGAGGGAAGGCCCCTCTCTCATGGGAGCATCATCCCTGAAGAAGAGGAACACAAGTCATCCTGCTTGCAGACTGGAGGACACTCTTTCCCTGTTCCCTGTCTTCAGGGAGCACAGTCAGCTTTCACTTGTAAGCAGAGGAGGCGGGACTGCCGACATCTCCCTCGCGACCAAGTTGTAGACGACTGTAGAAGTGAACATGGGAAAGGCCGTTCCTTTCCATGGGAGCCTACAGACATTTGTCTCTGCAACACTTGCCCCTGGTCTCTTTGGCTGTGCACCAAAAAACCTTGAAGCTGAGCTGGAGCTGTTCGAAGAACAGGCATCAGCCAGCCCAGTAGGAGAGTCATCTGGAGTTTCTCTGACTTCATGGGCTTAACTTCTTGTGGAGGATACTGTGGGGAAAGAAAGAAAAAATACTAGGGAGAATCTCCATTGCTAATTTGGTCTGCTCAGCTGGCTTCTGATGTTCCCTCAGTTCTCACAGCAGCTTTCCCATCATCTAAAGTCTTATGGCATGTTTATGATGATGATTGGCATTTCTCAGGCCCCTTAATGTCAGAATAAAAATAACTGCCCTTAATGTGCCCTGTTTTCATAAATAGGAAATCCAAAATATTAATGGAATGTGCTTTGTCTGAGGTGAACTTCTGAAAACAGCCAGCTTCTGACTTTCCATAGCAGGCAGATGTCAATGTTTAGACGCAATTCATTCTTGGTCCACGGAGAAGGCAGGGCGGGGAGCCTGAAGCTAAAAGCAAAATCAGTCACTGGCAAAAAGTGGTCATCAAAACCCTAAAGAAACTTCTTGGAGTGAGATCAGGATAAAAGCATCTCTGGTAGGCTGCTGTTCAACCTCCTTTCTGAAACTCCAAAGGAGTTTCTTCCATTATGTTACTTGCAGCGCAGCAAGCAAAGAGGCTGGCCCGGCTGCCATATTCTCAGGAGAGCAAGTGGGCCGCGTTGCTGCTCAACCTTTGACCACAAATTCTTGAAATCAGCTGATTACTGCCAACTTAGCAGTTCCTCCTCCCTTCACTAGCCATGGTACCTTTTCTCCTTGCAGTTGCAGGAAGGAGCCAAGATCACTTGAGTGATCGTGTGAGTGAAAACAGGTTTTTGCTTGGTTGAGCCCAGTAGAGTGGGGACTTCCACATTAGTCTTTAAATGTGGAATTCCCACTCTTTGCCCTGGAGAAAGTGAGTGAAAATTGAGGTGACGGGGATGCATGAAAAGCTCTGTAGCTTGAAGTTGGAGAACAATGGGTAGCAGTGTTTAAAACCCTCATCTGGAGTACCCCTTGTGTTTGATCACAAAGGGAAGCTTTGTGGTCTTTCCAGGCAGCAGCTTGCATCACAGAGTACTAAGTTAAATCTGGATCCGGGAAGAGCCACGGTTCAGCCATTCTCTTGTTTCCTCAATTCTGAGAGATGTGGGTAGCAACTAGGATCATTTTCAAATTGACCTACATTCATGAAAATAAAATATGTGTTGTCATTCCCCCCCCTTCTGAATTTGTTCCCACAATAACTTTTATATGTGATGCCAAAAGCACGCAAGTACAGCAGAGTCACCTATGAAACACACCATTGCTAGGTTTCTTCAAGGATGCCACCATATCTCAGCCTCTGTGTGCAAAAAGGTGAAAATACTGTAACTTCACAGGACTGTTGTTACTGGGATAGCCTATGTCTGCTTAAACACTTGAAGGGTGCTCTAAAGAGGCTGAATGTTAATCTACGGTGAAAGTGTTAAATGTCAATAGACTATAGGTTTGCTGTGAAGATGAGACAGATAGTGAAACTACAACTGCCACCTCAGTGGGAAAAGGAGAAAAGCAAAGAAAGATCTGCTCACACACTCAGGGTCAGAGTGCAAATTAAAAATCATTTGGCAAAGATCTGGCACCCCCCACTCGCATATGTTGAACCCCCTGCCATGCTTGGGGATGGAGATCCTAATCTTTAAGGTGAGCAACTTATAAACACATTAAAATTGAAGAAAAGACCTGCAGGATCTGGCCCATGGCCCTTCTAGTCCAACATCCTGTACTCTCAGGGGCCAACCAGGTGCCCCAAAGGAAGCCCATGAGCAGGACCCCTGGGCAACAGCAGCAACTCGCCCTGCTTGTGATTCCCAGCAATGCAATCCCAGACTGACGACCATCACTATGCAAAACAGGGCAGTTATTCTAGATCAGGGATGTTCAGCTCCCAGGACACTGCGATCTACCCACATAGTTAAAAACTGGCAGTGATCTACCACCTTTTGAGGGGTTCAGGTCAAAGTTGTTGAGCTTTTTTTAGGAAGGAAAGCCCTGGTTTTTGGGGTTCAGGTCAAAATAGAACTTTTTTTTAGGAGGAGGAAAAGCCCTGTTTTGGGGGGTGGTTTTCAGGTCAGAGTTGTTGAGCTTTTCTTAGGAGGGGAAGCCCTGTTTCTTTGGGGTTCCGGTTAAAGTTATTGAGCATAAGGAAGGCATAGGGACTGCCTCCATAGATTTCTATCTCTTCTTTCAGTACACAGTGTGTTTTATAACCTTATATCGCGGGAGAGAGAGTGGCTTGAACAAAGCCATCCAGTGGCTGAATAGGAATTTGGAGTGGCTCTCTCACTCTTTCTCAGTCCTAGCCAGCCCCGTGTCTTAAACAAAGCCATAGCAGTTGGCTGCTATGGAGTCTGATTGTACATTCAGGCTCCCTGACCAAAAGTTTTCTCCAAGGTGTCCCCCCCCCCCACCTTTCTATCTATCTAGCCATCTCCTGTCAACAGTCTGTCAACAGAGATAATTATGTGGTGATTAATTATAGCCACACCATAAATATTGGATATCACATTATCTATGGAGAAACAGAGATTCTGACTGAACATCAGGCAGAACTTTCTAAGAGTTGTTTGACATGGAACGGTCTCCCATTGAGAGGTTGTGGGCTCGCCTTCATTGGAGGTTTCAAGCAGATGTTGGATGGGCATCTGTCAGGGATGCTTTAGCTGAGATTCCTGCCTTGCAGGGGGTGGACTGGATGGCCTTCAAGGTCCCTTCCAATTCTATGATTCTGTCTCCTTCCTCTGCTATGCCAAAAATAGAGTATGGGTGGTTATTCCATTTGTGCAATGCTCTCCCCAGGGAGGTTCAGCTGGCACCTTTAGGTGCCAGGCAAAAGCATTCCTCTTCAAGCAGGTCTTTGGCTGATTGACATTTGATGAACTTTTAAATGTGTTGTGGGAGGGGGGTTATTATTATTTTGTTGTTGTTCTTATGTATTTTGTGGTTTTATATTGATATCTACAGCTGAAGGGTTGGAAGAAGAAGAAGAAGAAGAAGAAGAAGAAGAAGAAGAGTAGTGATGTGGGCAAAAGTAGCATAAATTGGATATTGTATAAATAACCTTCCCCTTTTTCTTGGTCTCAGGCTGTTACAACTATGCATCTGTTGCAAAGACAGCCAACTTCCTGTTTGATTCATTCCACTCATTATCTGTCCATTTCCACCCACGCCCAGCATAACAGATTGTTTTTTGCTTTGATGACTAAATGTTTATAGCAACCAGAATTTCCACAAACCTCTGAAATGGCACAGCAAGAGTTTCCTATTCATGTTCTCGGTGTCAGATTATTTGCTTGGGAAAAGCTTGCTATGACAAGAGACTGTTTGGGTTCTTTGGCAAGAAGCTGCAATTTTCTTCTGAGAACAGAATAGCAGATGTCCACCCTATTTCCAGCCTCACTCACCAGGGGCCTCGGTCTTTTTAAAAACCACCCATGTTATCTAAGTCTTCTCAATCTATTGAAGAATACTCAGCCACCTGCTTTGCAACAGATTAATTTATCATATCAATGTATTTGTATTTTACCCAATATTATCCAAACACCAATCTAGGTGTTGGAATGAAGTGGAAAAACTCCATTTAAAATAAGTGGGAGCTCACACTTACTGTCAGAAGGAAGTATCACCTTTATTATTTTATTTTTTAATTTCCTATTGCAGCAGCAAACATGAACAAAAATACCCTTAAGAACAGATAAATGCACTTTTAACTTTCTGCTTTGGGAGTTTGAAGTGACCAAGTTGCTAGTTAGATGGATTTACCATTTAAACAACCAATGATGCAGCAGTAACTTTAAAATTTCCTGCAGTGAACCACAATAAAGGCAGCATATTTCATCCACGCTGTCAGGGACTCAGCGGGAGCGCAGGGAGGAGAGGAGATGGAGAGCGAGGGGGAGCAATCCGAGGGCAGCGTAGGAGAAGATGACAGCAGCCCGATAGATTCCATGAGCCTCTCCAGCGAATCGGAAGATTCACAGAAGGGGGCGCCGATGGGCAGGGCAAGGGGGGACCCAAGGGGGACACCCCAGAAGCAAGGGGCCAGCGGGGACTCCCAGAGCAGCAGTTGGAAATCAGGACCAGCTTCCCCACCAGAGCGTAGTGGGGGGGAGGAGTCCCAGGTATCAGAGCCCACATATGCACCACCAGCGAGAGAAGATGAGTCAGGGTTGGCCACGCCTCCATCGGAGAGCGAGGGAACGGTCAAGAGGAAAGTTGCAGGCTGGGCGCGCGCGCCAAGTTCAAATGTACAGGCGAGCGGCACAGAAGGTAGCCCGGATAGGGAACCAGGTCCTAAAGCCCGCCGGAAGGAGGGGGAAGAATCATCAGGGTCAGCGTCAGAGGAGTCCAGAAAGGATGAAACCCTAGCGGGCAGGAGGGCCCAGAGGAGAAAGGAACTTAGGAAGAGGTGGAGCAAAGCGAGAGTGTTAAACTGGTGTGGAAGGGGCGGAGACTCAGACGGGACTTCGCCGGTCTAAGGTCGAGACATAGAGCTGCACGCTGCGGCTTTAAAATGGAAACTGAACCTCAATAAAGACTTTTGTACATAACTACAGCCTAGCGTTGGTCCTCTGTGAGCTGGGACCTGGAGGCAGCTCTGACACACGCTTTTTTGAAAGCATATTATTCCTACCCTATCATGATCTGACATTTGTCACATTTATCTCTTTGCAGTCTGGCAAATGAATTTTAATGCCAACGCCTTGGTAATCCTTTTTGTTGCACATTCACCTAACGATTAGCAGGAGCTATAGTTCTACCAGCAGTAGAACTGGCATAAGGAAAGGGTGGCCCTTGACCCTTACTTGTAAAAATAAGGGAAAGGTTCCATTTAGGTTTTCCTTTCCTCCCTTCAGTAGGATTGCTTAAGTTCAAGTCTACATAAAGGCTCTGGCAGAGACAGTAATTTCCACAATCCAAGTATATGGCTTCTGCAGTGGGAGATGGGGAGCCCAGATGCTCAAAGAACAAGAGTGGTGTCACCTTATTCTGTAAATATTAGAGCCTCACGTACAAAGAGAAGGGTTAGTTGTTTCTCAAGGGTTATTTTGTGACTACAGTTCAAAACATTGCTCTTTCAGTGCAGCAATAACACAGAACCTCTGCAGCAGAAGTGTCCCCTCAAAAAGAAAGTGTGAACCAGTAAATTATAAGTAAAATAGATATAAATGTACTTAAATGTAAATAATATAGTAAATTGTGTATGTGTATTGTGTCATGGTTTAGGAATATTTGAGAAGCCCCTTGAATGTGTAGCTTGTGTAAGACGCTGTTGACTATCTTCACTGTAGGACATTTGTTGTCAAAGAGTGAGCCTTGGCCATCTTTCCCGGAGTCCTCTTCCTCCTCCTGCTGCTGCTTGCTGCCTCCCAGTCTCCCCCTCTGCCCACTCCAGTTCTGTCACACTTTATGCCAAGGGTCCTCTCATGGGCTCAGGGCGAGGAAGAGCACAAGCACTGTTAAGTTGTGGGCGAACATATCAGACGACACAGCAATTCTTCAAACAGCTCTTGTTTATTCACAGGCCAGAACAGAACTGAACTGAAGGGTTCAGCCAGCCTGCTTATATAGAGCTCCACTAGAACGCAACAGTAACGACTTTCTGTAACTATCCAATCACTGAACGTCACTTTCAATCCCTTATTTGCATAACTATCTACAGTATCCCCCTGCTGGCCCAGGGTGAGAACTTTAGTACATAACAAGCACATCTGGGGGAAGCAGGAAGTTTGCCTTTGTTTGCTTGCTGCAGCATCCCTGACAACGGATTTGGGTGAGGAGGTTCCCAGGTGGCTGTCCTTGTCTGTTGTTGATGTGCAGGTACCTGGGGATTTATACTGTGATTCCTTCCCTGTGTGCCTTGCCCTTCCCCTTTCAGGTAGCATCTTTCAGGTAGCATCTGAGGCTTCTGTATGATGACTGCTTGCTACTGCTTTTTATCTGCTTAAAATCCCACCCCCCAAAAAACCCAAAATCCACCCCAGCTTCAGTAACAGTTCCTTAATTCTACACATAGGGTTTGAGAAATGCAAGCAAATAGCAAAGTAGCTTGATGGTGTGTGTGCCCGGAAGTGTAAGTTTGCCCCCTCCTGTGGGTTTGGGGTTTTTTTGGTAACACCCTTCCCTACTAAAAAACCCCACCAGCACCAACAACTTCCCTTCTTTTTTTGAGAGTCCCCCAGTTCTATGAGGAGAGATGTAAAAATAACTGTGAAAGTGAGGAGTGTCTTCTGTGTTTCCCTCTCCTTCTATCCCCAACATCCCTCTCCCCTCTTCTTCTCTACCTCTCCCCCCAGGCAAGGGGGGACAGCAGAGCCAAAGCAGGGTCTGCTGATGCAGTCCCTCAGAATGCCACCAGGGGTCTGAAGCCTCTTGCTGATTGGCTGCCAAGACAGTAGTCAGAGGGGGGTGGAGCCTCTTGCTGATTGGCTGCCAAGACAGCAGCCAGAAGTGGGTGGAGCATCACTTTGGGCTATGATGGATGTCACCAGCTAATCAGTTTCAGCGCCTGAATGGAATTTTCCATGGGTGCAGTTGTGGGATGTGTTACATCAGTACAGTCAATTACAACATGCTTTACTTCCTAGAGTGGACAGAGACAGGGGGTGCGTAACTTCCTGTTCCTGCTCTAAGTGACTCAGCCTATGAGTGTGACTCATGCTCTGCCCTGTTTGTTCCTGTTCGATTCAACTCATAGTTAAGTCTAATCCATTTTGTTAGCACTTAGGCCCATCCTCACAAAGGATGTAAGCCACGTTATATGTTTGTAACCTGAAGCTTAAAGCCTGCCTTCTAGGATGTGTACTGTGAGCAACTTGTAAGTAAACTTATTGTTATACTTTTAAATGCAGACTTGTGAGTCTTTATTATATTTTAGGAGGGAGAAAAGGAGAGATTGGATTAGTCATTTTGTAGAGATTCAAAAGAATCTACCAGCCAGCTTCTGTGAATATAGAGGGGATTTGCTCTGCTACGTCACTCACTAGCATGAGTGAAGGAAGGATAATACTTAACAAATATTTCCTTCCCTATTATCCTAAACATCCCCACAGCAATGGCTAGTATCCATTCCATCTGGGATTCCAAAGAAGATTCCAAAGGGTCTGCTCAAGAGCCTCCAGGGCAGCAAATACAAGCACATCACGCCTCCCCGCTTCCAAAGATGAGCTGCAGCAAACCTCTTCAAATCAATATTTTATTACTGAGACACAATCATCATCATGGGCAGCAGAGTCTAAAAGCAGGGCTAGGCTTTGGGCAGGAATTCATTTCCAAGAAACTCGGTGTTAAAATTAGGAAAAAAGATTCTGGTCTCCACCTCAAAGTATGTTTCCATTTATACAGAGCAGGAAATCTCCCAGTTATCTAGCATGATGCTTCTTTTGAAAGCCTTCATAATAAGCTAGCTTGCTACATGTTTGGGGTGGGGGGGAGGCACATTGCAGCTATTATGATTTGTGAAACTGCTGGAATCCACAGCCAATTCCATCCTTCCAGCCCTAAAAAGAAGGCAAAGAGAATACTGTGAGCAAAATGGATCTAAGCCATCAGGGCTACAAAAGCAATCCTGGGTCTATCAAGAAGAAGCTTTAATAACAGGAATTTACCTGAACTTCATTTGAAGGTGTGGCTTTCAGCCCCTCCACGGCCAAACCCTGAAAGGAAACCAGACAAATCAATACTAGTGGCATTTTCCACACCTGGTTATCTAGCCATGAAAAGAGCCACCCAAGATGAGGCTCTGAATGGGCCTAGGCCAGGACTTTTTAAAGATAATGACAATTCCCTCTGTTGTAGCCTCCCAGACATATACAGAAAAGGGGTTTTTCCCTCAAGGGACAAGATTAGTTCATCATCCATAGTTATCCAGGGATCTGAAAAGTCATATTAATTTAATGAAAGGACAGTACATCTCTAGTTTGGTGGACCATGATCACCAAGCAGCTTGCTTCATCAATCCCTGCCACATGGAAAGGCAGTTCTTTCAACATACTCCTCCAAAGGGTACATTTGGCTATTTGGCTCTTCTGCGGCAATTAGCCTCTCAAACAGAGACTGAAGATCATCTCCCAGACCCACTTGTGAATGGGTGCAGAAATCCTAGTTTGGGGATTTGGGGCTATGTCCACACCTTTTTGCCATTGGTACCAGCTATGTCAGATTACAGGAAATGTTGAAGCCATTAAAAAAACAGATTCTTCCTGGTGTTTCTCAGAACAACATATCAAATAATCTTATTTTACTGGTTTAACAATGTAAAATGTATCATTTACAACTTAGAATATAAAAGGCAAGAAGAATTCACATGCAATTTACCTGTATGCTCGTTTCATAGACTTGGTGCGGAAATATATATTGCATCTGAGTGTTCAGTATAAGAATTTATTCTCTAATACTGTAGATTGTCTTACATTATTTTTTTAAATAAAAGCATTTAATGTTGGGACCCACCCTAGTTTTGTAAATAGTTTAAACATATAGCTGCATACTTTGTACCAGACCAAATACTCTCATTTTATCTGAATGGAAATCGTAAAAATATCAATAAGCATTTACAATATGTTGTTTTTTTCCCAGTGTTTTCCCATGTCTTCAGAATCATCTAACTGCACAGAAGGTGTGAAGAGATGGAAAATTGAGCCTCGGACGTGTTGCAAAGGTGATTGGGTGGGAACTGGATTAGGAAGCTCCAAGGCAATCTTCAAATGTCTGTCACCATATGGCTGCCACACATTAATGTACAACAGCAAACAGCAGAGGCACTTAATGTGCAGCCCGGCCAGCATCCGGTTTATAACTACTTCACAGAGAGAGTTCTGCCTCCTGTGAGCCAGAGAGACTCCAATATACACGGGGATACTCTGGCATGTGATCCTATTTCCATAAGATGAAATCTTTGGAGCAACAAGTGCTTGTCTGGAGGAATCTTACCTTTTGGTCCAAACAAGGCAGCATAGCAAGGGTGGTTGCAATAAGGCTTCCCATCATGCTGCAGAGAGAATACAAACATCTCAGAGGAAGCAGGGTAGACAGGACAGTTGATGGAAGGATTGTAGTATGTATGGAAGACGGGACAGACCCAGAGCCACCAACCAATTCCTGCTGGAGGCTAAGAAGGCAGAGCATCGCTTGCCTGTCTGCTCTTGGGGCAAAAGCCAGGCCTGCTGCTCAGAGCAGCTGCCTGCAGCTCTGTTTGCCCTGCCAGAGGAGTGGAGTCCACAAATAATGGCAAAGCAGGGGTGGCCAATTTTGACAAACCGTTGTGACAGTCCCCTCACAAACAGACAAACCCAATCCCCACAAGAGTCTCTCCTTTCCAAAACCCCAAACCAACCCCTCCAAAAACTCCCACTCCACATTCCCCCACCTACCCAGCAATATGTCCTCTGACTCCCTTTAAAACACACACACACACACACACACAGAGAGAGAGAGAGAGAGAAAGCTTCAGTTCCCCCACCCAGGAAGAAACCCAAACTCACTCATTCCACAGCTCACAATAAACTCTCACAAAGATACCATGGTAACACAACACACCCGCACCCACTCAGGAAGAACACACAAACCATTCAAACAGGCACCCCGCCCCTCGCCAGGCAGCCCTAGCTCCCTTTCCCCATGCGCTCCCCTCTTCCTGTTCTCAAAAGAGGCTGCTGGGCTGGGTGTGCTGCAAAGCAACGTTCCAGCTGCACCACCCTCTTCCTTTGCTGCTCAGCTTCTGCACAGAGAGAAGGGAACAGGATGGCTGGTAATGGGACTAGTAATGGGACTCTCTCTCCCCCCCCCCCCAAGTTAAACTAAAGAAAATAAATTGTAACTCTGTAATAATCAGGAGGGGCCGCACACAGTGTTGGGCAATCCAAGTGGCAAATCATTGCAGTCAATGCTTTGCTCCTTCCATGAACATGAGAAACGGCACTGCAAACCAGGGATTTGTTTGTTAGCTGGTGGTTACCGTGGTGTGAAAACCAGCCACCCTGGCAGCACAAGCACAACCTGCAGCCAACTAATCTGAACAATAAGGCTGGCTGTCATCCGGCGTTCCTTCTGAATTATTTCCCTCTTCTACTTGAGGGAGGGGGAGCATACATTCACTCCTGAAAGGTGGGAGACCAGTTAATAAGCTGCCAAAAGAAATGTTTTTGTGATCCTCTTTTCCTCCTGCTCATATGTATGTGCAAGGGAAACAATGGGAACCCCAATAATTTAACTGGGGGGAAACAACAACCCACCAATAAATTGGGTAAACCATAGGTCCTGTGTAGAACTTTAAAAAGGGGACATCTCCATGCACAGGTAGCTTTTATAAATAAATATAATTGATGATATCATGTATTGTTCTCCCCAATGAGACATGTGAAAAACAGTAAGAAACAGACATCATTGACTAAAGTCCATTTCACATAGATATTCTGCAAGTATCTTGCAATATCCTTGGGAGATAAAGATGGCATATAAATGTAATAAATAATAAGACGAAGAAGCCAGTGGCTTTAGTTAGCAGGCTATCTGCACAATCTGTCAGAGCAAGCACACATCACAATTCTGCTTCTGTTGCTCAACCCACTTTAGAGGCACATGCATATGTTTGCAGCAAATTATTCAGAAGCATCACGTCAGAAAAAGCCACATGGACATATGCAGTTACTCTGCAAACTGGCTCCACCTGGAAGTTTGTCATGCAGGCAAGAAGCAGCCACCTCAAACCTCGACTTACCTCTGCATGGCCACCTGCAGTCAGTGTCTTGCTGCATTTTTCGCACTTCAAGCACGGCCGATGCCAGTCTTTCCCCAGAGAAGTGACTTTCTCAGCTACCGTGGCAGGGACACAAACAAGAAATAGTGATTATTATTATTATTATTATTATTATTATTATTATTATTATTATTTATACCCCGCCCATCTGGCTGAGTTTCCCCAGCCACTCTAGGCGGTTTCCAATCAAGTATTAAAAACAATACAGCATTAAATATTAAAAACTTCCCTAAACAGGGCTGCCTTCAGATGTCTTTTAAAGAGAAGATAGCTGCTTATTTCCTTCACACCTGAAGGAGGGAGGGCGTTCCACAGGGCAGGCGCTACTACCGAGAATGCCCTCTGTCTGGTTCCCTGTAACCTCACTTCTCGCAATGAGGGAACCGCCAGAAGGCCCTTGGTGCTGGACCTCAGTGTCCGGGCTGAACGATGGGGGTGGAGACGCTCCTTCAGGTATACAGGACCAAGGCAGTTTAGGGCTTTAAAGGTCAGCACCAACACTTTGAATTGTGCTCGGAAACGTACTGGGAGCCAATGCTCTCAGGATTGGTGTTATGTGGTCCCAGCGGCCACTCCCAGTCACCAGTCTAGCTGCTGCATTCTGGATTAATTGCAGTTTCTGGGTCACCTTCAAAGGTAGCCCCACATACAGCGCATTGCAGTAGTCCTAGCGGGAGATAACTAGAGCATGCACCACTGTGGCAAGACAGTCCGCAGGCAGGTAGGGTCTCAGCCTGCGTACCAGGTGGAGCTGGTAGACAGCTGCCCTGGACACAGAATTGACCTGCGCCTCCATGGACAGCTGTGAATCCAAAATGACTCCCAGGCTGCGCACCTGGTCCTTCAGGTGCACAGTTACCACATTCAGGACCAGGGAGTCCCCCACACCTGCTCGACCCATCACCCAAAAACAGTACTTCCGTTTTGTCAGGATTCAACCTCAATCCGTTATCCGCCATCCATCCTCCAACTGCCTCCAGACACACAGGACCTTCACCGCCTTCACTGGTTCCAATTTGAAAGAGCAATAGAGCTGGGTATCATCCGCATACTGATGAACACCCAGCCCAAAACCCCTGATGATCTCTCCCAGTGGCTTCATATAGATGTTAAAAAGCATGGGGGAGAGGACAGAGCCCTGAGGCACCCCACAAGCACTCAGTGTTAGTGGCTCCTTACACCAGGGTTACAGTCACCAAAACGGAATGACTAGTTGCCATTTGGGGGGCAGACGTCTCGAAAACCATATTTTTCCATGCAACATTTGAGTTCCTGAAATTCATTCTAATTGTGCAGATAAAATAGTACAGATAGAATTCTACAGGATGTGTTGCTGGTGTGTGAAAACAGTCAAGATCCAAGGATCTCCAGACATGCACCTCCAGTTGGGGGAGACATCAGGCGCCATCCTGGCATCTTCACCTGGTTGCAAGTGGCCGAAAGCCAGGTACAAAATGTGCTTGGCGCCTGGCAAATTTTGAATGCTGCAAGCCCCAAACCAAGAACTTGGGAATTTGCTGTGACACGTTTGTCCAAATAGATCACCTACTTGTTCAGCTTCTGAGGGACTGCAGGCTGACAGCCTCTCCTGCCGCAAGTATCTTTTGAACTCACTTGCCACATCAGCTCAGTCAAACACATAGATTTCAACCACCACCAGTACAATCTATCTGCTTCCCCTCCTAGTTCTATTTACAAAGGGTGTCATTTTAATAAGGCTCTTTCAACTACTGCAGCTCACAAATATTTTCCAAGGGACAAGGCTTAGATTTTTCACAGCAACATTGTTTAGCTTTATGTTCACACTTAAAGATGCGCTACATCCATTGTTCCAAGCACTACCCAATTTCAAACATGCCTTGAGGTGCTCCTGCAAGTTCATTTCCTTTTGCAGCAGTGTAATAGCTTTGCTGCTTCGGAATACTGTGGCCCTGCTCTTTGTCATTTAGAAATCTAAGAGCAAAAGTCTCCAGATCACAAACCACAAATTAAAGGAAAAACTCAACAAAATCAGGCAAATATCCACTGCATGCAGAAAGAGAAGACTTTGCTGGACACACTTCAAAAAATAAAGTTTTTTTTAAAAGGCTAAACCACTGCTGTTTACAATTTATAAGGGCTGGGGGATTTAAAGGGCTTTGCAAGTACATTTTGAAGCAAGAGCTACACTGCTGGATTTCTGTTGATCAGGCCCTGCATTAACACCTTAAGCAAATAGGTATGAAAATGCTAAAAGCAGCACAGGATGAAAGGTGATATGAGCCAACTCAAGTCAGTGGCATCAAGCCAGCTCTCTCTACAGAAAACTTCTAGCTACTTCCCCATGAACTGGAGCTATCAATGTCAAAGGCAATCATTTCCTGTTAACCATTTCCTGTTCAACAGACCTACTACGTGAAAAGAAATGTGACATGAACAAAGTGTTATGGTTTTTCTAAATACAGCAGTGGCAGGATGCATATCTGACTTGAAGCCTCACTCATCTAAGGAGGAAGCTGCCTGTGGAAGTGTGCCCTGGCCTCTGCACATGCTCAGAGCTCCCCTTCCCATATTGTAAGACTCCAGGGCTGAGCTCTGCTGCAGATCAGACATAACTGCACATATAGTTGGATTTGTACATTTTGTCCTCAAATGTACACAGGAGCTCTGAAATTGATTACCGCGTCTTAGAGGTGAACACAGTGTCTGCTTGGCAGTCCAGACTCCCTCAGATGATGCATGAACACTAATTCTCTGGGTCCCATACAAACTTTTAACACAAATACTGTACACCTTTTCCCTATTTGAAAAAGGAGGCTTAATTTGTGTTCTTTAGCTTTTAAGATTCATTTGTTTAATCTTTTTATGGTTCTGGCTGCCTGTTTTGTATTTCCAGCTGTGTAAACCAATATGCTGTGACTGTATGTTCATTCTACATGACTGTTGTATCACTTAGACATTGTTCCTTTTTAAATACGTGTGTGTGCGAAAAGCAATAATATTTTACATAATCATTCACAATCATAAACATACATACACATAAATATTGATCTGTACATGAACATATGAATCCAAGTTATTGGCAGCCCTATATCCATTATACAGGGGTACCTCAGGTTAAGTACTTAATTCGTTCTGGGGGTCCGTTATTAACCTGAAACTGTTCTTAACCTGAAGCACCACTTTAGCTAATGGGGCCTCCTGCTGCTGCCGCACCGCCGGAGCACAATTTCTGTTCTCATCCTGAAGCAAAGTTCTTAACCTGAAGCACTATTTCTGGGTTAGCGGAGTCTGTAACCTGAAGCGTATGTAACTGAAGCGTATGTAACCTGAGGTACCACTGTACTCAATTCTATTTTGGGGGCTGTCAGAACTCACTTAGCTATTTCCTCTCAAATCGTTTTTGTAATGACACATCATCACAGTTAGTTCTATGACCTCTAATTCCCCCCAAACTTTCCTGATTAGTTCAGTTTTTGGTCCTCTGTTCTGTTGTTTCTACGATCAGTATCCTTGCAATGGATATTTGCAAATGTATTTGCAAAATCTGTATTTTATAAAACAAAATAAAAGAAAAAAAATTCCTTCCAGTAGCACCTTAAAGACCAACTAAGTTAGTTCTAGGTATGAGCTTTCGTGTGCATGCACACTTCTTCAGAAGCTCATACCTAGAACTAACTTAGTTGGTCTTTAAGGTGCTACTGGAAGGAATTTTTTTCTTTTATTTTGTTTTGACTATGGCAGACCAACACGGCTACCTATCTGTATCTGTATTTTATGTTTTTAATGCTCTTGTCAGTGTGTAAAATTCAGCAAATGTAAAGATTTGTATGTGAAACATTTCCTTAAATATTTCTATTACCATTTGCCAATATTACTGCTTTCTTACAAGGCTTCCCCCCAATAAAAATCACCTTTTGGTTCCTGTCAAATCCAACTCTTTCCCTCTCCTGATTTACAGATTTTTTCCCTCCAGTACCACTGAACTGCCATTTTATGTAATTTTATTTATAAGATATGGCAATTGAAAAATTAGAGCCCCTCTGAAACAAAAACTGGATTTTTTGTTCAACTAGTTTTCAGAATTATTCCCTTGGAATTTCTCTATTTGTATTGTAATTCAATTTCATCATATTATGGATTATTTACCTATTTTTAAAAAATAATAATTTAAGTATCTTGGAGAACATTTGAGATATCTTTCAGTTTGTTTGACTCAGTCGTCTCCTTCCAATTTCCTAATTGTCAGCCTGTTCGGAAAAGTCCCAATTTGCAAATACTGAGTGGGTCTACCTTCAGTTTTGCTTATACTTGTTCAATAGTCTGGAAATCTTTCCAATCTTGAAAGATTTTCTATTTATTTTCTTTCCATATCTGGAAATTTCCCAATTGTCCTTTTAGATTGAACTGTTCATATCTTCTAGTAGAGAAGTCAATGGGGAGGGTTTGAGGAATAAGAACAGTTCATATTGATGCCAAATTTTTATACATGCTTATTACATGTGACTCCCCTCTGTAAAATGTTTGCCTGTCTTCTTTACTTGTCCATAGTGATACTTAATATCGGGGTGCCAACTCACCCTCAGGATTGTGGGTATCCCCCGCCGCAAGGTGGACGTGCGACGTCACACAGGGAGGGGCTCGGACGCAGAGGCACAGACTCTGCCTCTCTGTCCAGGCTCCCCAAAAGGCCGCCTCACTGGCTGGATGCAGAGGGCGAAGCTGAACTTTCTCTCGCAGCCTGCCGGCCTTTCTCCTTGACTTTGTGGGTGCCCGGCCTCCACCACTGTATTACTGTGGGTGCCCAAGCAACCATGGCCCCCTGGTCTTAACTGAACATTCCTCCTATGGTCTATTATATTTCCTCATCTGGTACCATTGCATCATCCATGCCGGACCAGACCTTCTGCATCAACATGGCAACTTATGTCTGGAAGTCCCCATCCTCTCATCTTGTTTTCTCCAGGTTCCTTCCTACTCATTTTCCTCTATCCTATTGCCCCCCCCCCAACTTAGCGCTATTTCATGGGGCCTGCATTGCAAACAGGGCTGTCGGGAGCAGATTCCTTGAGAATACAGTCTTGGTTCTTCCCAGTTTTCTGGGTCTGCCAGACAACAGGCTTGGCCAAGTCTTCTGTGCCTTCGCCACACCGCGGAGCAGCCCACGTCGTCGTCGCAAAGAGCCCGAGCCTGCGCATCTCCGTGTCGCCATCACTGTTGCCGCCGAGGGGCTGGGCGTCGAGGAATCCCCGGGAGCGCGGGCTCCGAGGCTGCTCGGCTCCCGCAAATCTGGACAGCGCTGTCCAGGTCCTGCAACTGGACCTCCGTTTCTCCCCGGGGAAGCCGGTTGCCCAGCCCGTCCCGTCCAGACGCGCATTTGCCCGACCCTCCCGCCTCCGCTGCGCCCGCCGCCAGGACCGCCGGCAGCTCGGCCCAAGCGACCCTCGGGGGGGGGCGCCTCCCTTTTGGCCCAGCCTCGCCCGCGCGGCAAGCGGCGGGTCCCGAAGCAGGGCTGCCCGCGCGAGAGACGCGCCCCCGATCCAGGGCAAGAGAGCCTCCCGCCCCCCCTGCCTAGGCGCCCCGACGGGCAGTCTTACCGAAGTACACCTCCTTCTGGCACTTGGGGCACTTGGGCATGGCGGCGTCGAGCACTCGGTCTCCCCGACGGAGGCAGCGGTGGCAGCTACGAGCGGAGAGCCCTTGCACTGCCTGCTCGCTGCTGGCGGAGAGGATCCTGCCTGGCCTGGGCGCCTCCGGCCCCGCCCGCCCTCCCGGGCCGCACCCTCCGAGCTCCGCCAGCGACGCCTCGCCCTTTCCTCGCCGCGAGGAAGCATCCCGCCCGAAGCCGACGGCCCTTGGCTTAAACGCAAGCGAAGCTCCTCCAAGTTCGCAGCAGCCTGAATTAAACAGGCACCAGCCTTTTGAACTGGGCGGGCTCAGAAATGACCTGGGTACCAACCAGTGTAGTTGTTTAACGGAAATACCCGAAATACCCAGGTAGTTAGAATTCAGTTGTTTCCAAAGGCGGCCCCTTAGCGATTACCAGAGATGGAGATATGGGGCTAAGCTCTCTCTCTGACCAGTAATGAATACAGAAAGACAGGAGCTGTTTCAGCTTATCAGTCCATCTAGCTCAGTGTTGTTCACACTGACCGGCAGCAGCTCTCCAGGATTGGAGGCAGGGTTCTCTCCCACCAGCCCTACCTGAAGATGCCATGGGGGACTGAACCTGGAACCTTTTGCATGCCAAGCAGCTGCTGTACCACTGAATAGGGCAATTCCCCAGTGGCAAGCTGATAGAAGGCATTCTATGTCCAGAGTCCCTATGCACCCCTAGTGACATACCTGGGTCTAGGTATACACACGCCCCCCGATGGTGAACTTGCTCCTTTAAGGGGGTACAGCTCCATCCAACACTGGCTGGACTACCAACCTGAACGCATGAACCCATCTTGCCTGAATTGAGTTTCACTTTATTGGCTTTCATTCAGTGCATTAATGTGCTCAAGCACTGATTCAGCACTTCCCTATCTCATCTGAATCAGAGCATTATTGCTCTCCTTTGAACCCTTGTGTCTGAATCAGTAATATGTCATTGGCTGGCACAGGAACAAGTTGAGGCTAAGGAAGGAGAGTGGGACTCTTGCCTCCATTGCCATATGTATGTTAATAGAACAGCTACACTGCTGGTTGTTCTTACATGCTGAAGTAACCCAGCATAAAACAGATTTTGGGTGGAATTCCTGTAACTTCAGCTCAGCATTTTTGTCTTACCTTGTCTCCACAAAAAGAAAAGTTAGAGCTTCGTCCTTTGAGTGTTGAAGTTCCTTCCCATAATAGCTGCTTGGCTCCCATGAAGCATCCTGCAGGGGCAGCTGGTTGCCCTGAATCCAATGGACACAAGCTCTGCTCAATCTTACCACTAGTATTAAATACATCTTTATATACAATCACCACCAGCTGAACTATTTTCTCCCCTCCCAGCAGTCTGATGAGGGCTAAAGTAGACATGCTGTCATGAGATGAATGACAGGATCTTGTGTTCTGTTTGTGTATCATAGATGTGGCCCATCAAATTTTGTTGAGGTGTGCACCCATGGATGAATCGATTTATGTCAATGAGAGAAGGGAGAAAATAGCAAGACAAACAAATAAGGACAAGGAAGAGGTAAAGAGACAAAAAGTTAGCAAACAACCAAGAGTTGTTGGGAAGTCAAAACAGGAGATTTTTCCTGCAGAGAAAAATACTTGTGCCAAGTTGGCCAGAGGCAGAGCAAATCTGAAAGGCTGGTGGCAGAATGACTGTTCCTCTTTGCTTGCACACCACAAAGTAGTAGCCCCTCATCCCCACAGAGGATGGCCAGAGGAGCTCAGTGGAAGACACAGCCATGAAATAGAAACAGACCGAGGCAGAAGAAAAAAGCTGGAATGGATCTATGCCTTGTGGACGAGGGAGTTCCTCAGCATCCTTTTTATTCTGTCTGCACCTCTCTGCTTCCCTAGATCCTTTTTTTTTTAATTAGTGTGTGCCGCCCCCCGCCCCCGCTGCACACACCTATGGTGTGTGTGCTTTCCTGAAGGCAGTGTCTGCATGTGGGGCATTTATCCCATGGAGACGGGTTCATTAGAGCAGTCAGGGCTCAGCTGTATCAAGTGAAATGGCAAGCATTTTTATGGCAACAAAAAGTTCGTCCCCAAACCTCAAAGCTATATTCTTCCTTTCCTGTACCATGCATCCTTCCACATGTTATTGCAGAGAGAGCCTTGGATACTTTTCTTTCAGTTTCCTGCTCTCTGGCCAGTCAACTCTTTGCTCCGCATAGCCAAGCTCAATCCAAAACAATGGCTGAGATCAGGAGGCTCCACCCATCTGTCTTCATGTAGGGCAATAAAGTACGACCACATATTACACGGTATTAAACTTCTTTGGATCCAGGCAAGGTTTCCTGTGCACAGTTCTGGTTAACTCCCCTAAAAAGGGGCATTGTAGGAGTTGGAAAGTGTTCAGAAAAGGGCAGTGAAAATCATCAAGGGAGCCGCTCCCCTATGAAGTTTGTTCGCAGCATTTGGGACTTGTTAGTATAGATAAAAGGTGCCCAAGAAGTGACATGATAGAAGTTTATACAAGTATGCATGGCATGGAGAAAGTGGATAGAGAATTTTTCTCTGTAACAGTAGAACTCATGGACATCCAATGAAGCTGAATGTTCAGAGATTCAGGGCAGATAAAAGAAAGGGCTTCTTCACACAGTGCAGGGTTAAAACTGGAATTCGCTCCCACAGGAGGCAGGGAGGCTAAATTAATTTCTTAACCCTAGCTAAGTTTCTACTTTCCCCACACATACTAAGTTTTGTTTTTCTTTTAGAAAAGCACTTGAACAGCGACAGAGGCGCCAGCTCAAAAGGGCGATGGCGGGGACGACATCTCGCGTGATGTCAGGACATTGGGCAGAGCTGAATGCAGCAGTGGCAGCGTGGCAGCGTGGGTTCAATGGCTGGCAGTTGTTCCTCCTCCTCTTGCTGCTGCTGCTGCCACACTGTCAGGGCTGCTCTGACCCTCCTTCTCCACCCACGGATTTCTTTGGACATGAGGAGGGGCAAAAAGGGCTCTGTCCCCAGTAGTTGGTGCCCCTGAACAGAGCAATTATACAATGCACATGAAAGTTTATACCCAGAACAAACTTAGTTGGTCTCTAAGATGCTACTGGACATTTTTTAATTTTTTGTTTCTACCCAGGTTTGAGTTTAACTTCGTGAGCAACTGTGTTACTTTCTGCTGGCCATCAAAGCAAAATTCCCTTAGCAGACTGGCTTGTCAGACAGTTAAGTGCAGCACAGAATCAGGATTCCTTGTACACAAAGCAGCATTCCAGAAATACATCTGCTGGTTCTTGGGAACGCCTTATCTTTTGTTAGCCCCCCCCCCCAGTGGATACAGTCAAAAGCACTGGGGGAGTCCTCGACTGACTAGTCCTGTCTTAATTTTGACATGCACTCCCTACTTCTTTTATAAAGGGAAAGAAAACTATTCAGGAAAGGAAGATTCAAAAACCAGGTGGAAGGGAATCGGCCTGGATTTTACAAACCGATGAACTAATCAGTGATCTGTTTTAATTTCTCTGTAGGTTTTATGGTATTATTCTTGTAAACAGCTTTGTTTTTTGCGGTATACACATATATTTATAAAATACATAACTAAATGTTGCACAGGTGACATGTAGGCTGTATCTGCCAGTATTTGTAAGCTGAAACTCAAATTTCTTGCTTGAGTATTAGAAGCTGTGCAGCAACCAACCTTTTGTTTGGAGTCTGTTTCTGGTCTTTTATGCAATCACAGCATGAGCATGAGGTTGTTGTGATCCTAAGCTCTCCCAGAAGCAAAGCAGAAAGAAAAACAATGTCACTGGAAACAAAAGCTACATGGCAACAGGTACCGTAACTCCCACAGCAAACAGGTAACTCCCACCTCCACCACAATCAACATTCACCAAGTTATTCCCCATAATGCTGTCATATGAACTGTGTAGGTTTGCAAATGACACCAACTTATTTAGGATGGCGAAAACTCATATGAACTATGAATACCTCTTCTAACTGAGTGAATGGACAACAAAACAACAAAGAAACAAACTTTTTTTTTAATTGAGGGGGTTCTTTTGTGTATTTTTCAATGATTACATTCCATTTTTTGTGAATGTGCAGATATTTTTTACAACTGTTTGTTTTAAATGCTATGGGGTGGCAGAGAGAAGATGGAACTGCTCAACACCTGTGTTGCCTCTGCCTTCACTCCAAAGGAAAGCAATGCCCAACCTGGTGATAAGAGAATAAAAGGTGTAAGGAGGGAGCTGCAGCCCAAGAAAGGAAAAGAGGTGCTACTTTAAAGGAATTCAGATCTCCAGGGCCTGATGAGCTGCAAGCAAGGGTTCTAAAGAAGCTTGCAGATGGAATCTCAGAACCTGTGTCTATAACCTTTGAGAATTTTAGGACAAGTGAGGTCCCTGTAGACTGGAGGCAGACAATGTCCCTATCTTCAAAAGCAGGGTGGAGGCAGGGAGACCTAGGTAACTACCAACCAGTCAGCTTGACTTTGGTGTCTGGAAAGGTCTTAGAACAGATAGTTCAACAGTCGGTCTGTGAGCACTTAGAAAAAGATGCTGTGATTACTAAGACCCAGCATGGGTTTCTCAAAAATAAGTCATGCCAGACTAATATCATTTCTTTTTTTTTTTGATGGAGTTACAAGCTTCGTAGGTAAGGGGAATGCTGTGTATCTTGATTTCACTAAGGCTTTTGGTAAAGTCCCTCATGATAAAGGGACTGCTGAAATTTGGGTTGGACAAGGTAACTGTTAGGTGAATTTGTAGCTGGTTGACTGATCAAACCCACTAAGGCTCACTAACAGTTCCTCTTCATCCTTGGAAAAAGTGACACATGGAGAGCCACAAGGTTCTATCCTGGGCCCATTTTTGTTTATAAATGACATGGATGAAAGAATTGAGAGGGTGCTCATTCAATCTGCAGATAACACCCATCTGGGTCGGGTAGCCAGTGCTACAGAAAACAGAATCAGGATTCAAGATGATCTTAACAGATTGGAGAACTCGCCAAAAACTAACAGGAATTTCAATAGGGACAAATGGCAGGTTCTGCACTTAGGAAGCATGTAAGACGGGAGACAACTGGCTGGCCAGTAGTTCATGTGAAAAGGATCTACAGATTTTAGTGGACCACAGGCTTAACATGAGTCAACAATATGGTGCAGCACCAAAAAAGGCAATGTTATTCTTTTGGACAAAGAGGTTCAACATTCATTCATTCATTTATTGATTTTATATACTGCCCTATAGCCGGAGGTCTCATGGCAGTTCACAATAAAAACCACAATATATAACATCAAAAATAAAAATAATTCAATACCCCCCCCCCGTAAAAAAGAGTCACCTTTTAAAGGGTATAGGATGTTGATCTATCAAGCAAAGGCCTGGTTAAAAAGGAATGTTTTTGCCTGGCGCCTAAAGGTGTATAATGAAGGCGCCAGTCAAACTTCCCTGGGGAGAGCATTCCACAGATGGGGGGGAGCCACTGCAGAGAAGGCCCGTTTTCATGTTGCCACCCTTCGGATCTCTCAAGGAGTCTGGTGTCTTTATGATTTAGGGTTGATTTACACACACAGGTTATATGTGTCTAGATGCAGTGGCGCAGCACAGCTGACTAGCACCTGGCCCCCCATCTGTCTCTAGATAGAGTGAGTGCAGAGCATTCACATCCCAAGTGTCCTGTTCCTCCCATTGCTCACATTCCAAGAGCCCCCCAAACTTCATGTCTGGTGCACTCCGCAGCATAAAACAGCCTCCCCGCCTCAGGCTCTGCCAACCCCCACCCCCACCTAGGCAGCCTGCAAAAGTTGTGCCTTTCGCCTGTCCACTTACCTCATCCTGTACTGCAGTTCTGCCCCTCCCTCTTGAAATCCTGGGCTTTTGTCTCCATCTCTCCCCTCAGGGAGGGGCTTTCCTCATTTTCAGTCTGGCAAGTGAGTCTCCATTAACGGGCCTGCTTAATGGGTTAATGGCTGAGCCAATCTAGTGATTAAATCTTCTTGTTCTGCCAGGCAGTTTTCTGGACACAGAAAAACTGGTTTAAACTGCAGGCTCCCCACTAAATCCAGGAATTTAGGGGAGTCTTTCCACTGTAAACTTATAAGAGGATAGTTTTAATATTTTTTTTCTGGGGCTCTGATATTTGCACTTTTAATTTTCACATCATGCTGAGTTTGCTGCTTGACTGTTCTTTGCTCTAGTCAAACTGCTAATTCTATAGTTTATAACAGTTGAGGAGAGCTGGGTACTTGTCTCACGGTATCTAATGGGCAGAGGGACATAGGAGAATTTGGCTAGCCAGCTGAATGCCAGCCTCTTTTCTGCTTTTCCCCACAGCAACAGTAACTCAAATTGCCTTGCTACGTTCTCATACATGCAGTGTCGGCCCACTCGTGAGGCAAGGTGAGGCGACTGCCTCAGATGGCAGGATCCACAGGGGCAGCAGACCCCAGTCTAGATCTTTATTCTCCCCTTGTTCCTGATGTAGATTTTTCCTGGCGGGCAGAGGGGTGCCATTTTGGGTTCATTTCAGGTGCCAAAATGTCTTGTGCTGGCCCTGCCCAAATACCATGACCATTTGGGACTTTATCAAGGATTAAAATGCCAGTGTAACCTACAAAATGAATACACTGTGGGACTGCAGGCTGTAACATGGGCTGTGGGATACTGAATTGATTGTCTGGGAGAGGGTCACTGAGTGACTGTTGGGTGGGAAGGCATTTCTGGAGTAGAGCAACTAGATCTCTCTGCTAGCCTCCCCCCTGCCATCTATCCAAGGCGGTGACTGGAGAGAATGATTGCAGTGGGGTTGCCTGTGGAACTGCTGCCTGCAACTGCAATGTGATGCATGTCCCACAATCTGTCAGATGCTGGCTTACCCTGGAGCAAACTGAGCAAAAGCTTGCTTGGTGGGGAAGAATGACTGGAATGAGGTCACTGCAAGTGAGGCTGTGCCTCTGCCCTTCCTGTCCCACATGCCCCTGCTTCCTGACCTGACAAGTCCAAGATGAACAGCGAGAGCTAAAGGGCTCTTTCCTGGAGGCTCTCAGCTGGTGTCTCTGCCGACTTCCAGCCAGGTTGGACTGTCTTGACTGCAGCTGCTGCTTTTTCTTCTATTAAAAAAATGAAGTCTATGCAGCAGAGTGAAGAGATGTGGATGACCCAGAAAGTCTACATCTGCCTCTAGTGGACATATAATCCTTTGGGAGTACGACCACCCCATCTCTAGGATTGTATTCTGGAATTCTATTCTCCTTGTTGGTTTTACAATAGTCTTTTCTTTGTGCCCATTTTCTGTCTCCTGCGAACAACTTGAGAGCTATCCATACAGTGTCAGTGTTTTGGAGAGAGGCATCCCTAAATTTCTGTTTGTAAGGAGGAAGATTAAACCAGCCCTCTTTTTATTTTATTTTATTTTTAAATTTTAAATTTAAATTTATTTTTTTTATAAAAAAATACTCTTAAGGAGGACATGATTGTCTTAGACACCTTTTGTTGTATTGTATTTATTTTCCAATCCACATTTTTATTTTAAAGGGGAGCTTTATGCTTTTATACCATAAACTGTTGATCCCCCCCCCCCCGCATTCCTTTTGTTTCTGTTAGGTTAATATTTTAACCAAGAGGAAGGAATGAACAGGTAATGTGTAATGGATTGATTGTCTGCTTTCTAACAGCCATCCTTCCACCACCTAGCGGGAGTCCCAGAAAAAGGCTACTTTGTGTAGTTCTCTTAGCTCTTCCAGCTCCGTCTGATGGGGGAAATATACTATTATGATAGTTTCATTTTTAAAATTCAGATGGCTTTATGGAAAAATAATTTTTCTTGTTTGCAGTAAACACTTTAGGAGTTAAGGGTTCGTTTGATTAGTGTTTTATTTCCTCCCAGGAATCAAATGAGCCAACTTTTTGTCCTCACACTTTTAGAAGAAAAGGCCCTTGTGTATACCAGTCTTCAGGGGTCTCTGGGTATGAGACTGCATTTTTTGTCATCCGTTGAAGGGGAGCCAGGACAAAACATCACTAGCCGTGCCTCTGAGGCCAAAAAACAGTTTCAAGGTTGGCATGAAAAGCCCTTCCCTCTCCACATAAACAAAGGCTCCAACTGAACTGCACAAACTGTTTGCCAAATGCCTTTATTGTCAGCAAAAGTTAGACGAGGCAGTTTGGGATAAAGAAGGTGGTCTGCAATTTGGGTAATGCAGGCTTTGCAAAGCGGATTGATTAATTCAGCCTCTGACCCCCAACCCCCCGCGGCTGGTGCTGGCTGTGTCTTTGGCTAATAGCCCAGGCTATGGAAAGGGCAAGCCATTCTCCAAAGCAAAAAGCAAATCACTATCTAGTTATGAATAAACCTCAAACACTCAGGGGGGCACACCCACAATGGGATACTTTGCAAGTAACCAGAGTCCCCTCCTTCCCCACCCCCACAGCAACAGACACAATGTACCCCTCACATTTAAACTTATCAGCCAAAAAGGGACAAATGCATCCTTTGGCAGATGGCCTACACAGGTCTCCGAAGGCCTTCACCTCCTCTCCCAAGTCATGACAAAAGCCCTCTCCTGGGCTCACAAGCCCACAGATTCCGTCCAGAGATGAGATTTCAAGTGGGAGCAACACAGCTCTGGCCAAGCATGCAGGAGTCCAGGTCAGCCGGCAGATGGAGCCAGCTGCTGCATTTGCTCCCAGGATGGCTGAGTCTTCGCCTGCTAGACGATAGCTGGGGCTGTTTGGAATCTAGATGCTATACCAGCAGCCCCAGAAGAAGATGGCTCAAAAAATGAAGCAAATCCCCTGCTTTGCTCAGCTTGTCCTACCCTCTCTAGGCAGGCAGCCATTAAATGACCCACACTAAGCTGGAGCGATATTTGGCTGCAGAATGTCCCTGGAATAAAGCCTGGTTTGTGTGACTGCAAGCAGCCATGTGAGGACAGCTCAGGCCATTGCCCAGGACACACTTGACGGATGAAGGGAAAAGGAAAGGAGGACCCAGGGGAGAGAGGCGGCTCTCTGTAGCATAGCCTTTGTTATAAAAACAGAGGAGGGAATAGAACGCCAGCCTGACCCAGGGAGGAGACAGCAGGGCAAGCACAGCTACGTCATCCGCTCTTGTGACAGGGCCAAGCCAGGAGTTGATTTCACTACATCTAAACACACACGGAGATTAGTCTAAGAGAACGGAGTGGAAGTGGGCTGAGCAGGAAGCGGAGATGGAGAGAAGGAGCTCTCAAGGCTGGTCTTTTGCTTCAGAGTCTTGATCATAGATGTAACTTCCGACAGCACCTGTGTTCACACCTGCAAAAACAGCAGAAGCATCAATGGAGGAAGATGGTTGAAAGCAGAGAGGCCCAGTTAACACCCAGCAGGCAGAAGAGGAAAGCAGAATGCACAACTTTCTGTGCTAAATTTCTTTTCTGCTTCAAATGGTGTTGCTCCTCCCACTTGGAGCAAGAGGAGTACGCAGATCTGACTTGTAACTGCCATCCCATGTGAGAAAGAAAGCCTCTCTCTGTTTGGGGACATAGCACAGCACTGACTAACTTCAAAAATACTCCATGTACATGGGCAATGATGTTTAAGTTTGAGATCAAACTGGTATCTATTATTATTATTATTATTATTATTATTATTATTATTATTATTATCTTCTCATTGTATTTTCTTTTAATTATCTCTTACCACATCAGTTTATGTCAGGCCTGCTAACCTTCTTGTCTCTTGTTTAACAACCGAGTTCCAGAAAATCCATCTGTCCCAATATCAGACTCACCTTTTGGTCCAAAGAGGATCCCATAGCATGGCTTGTGGCAATAGGGCTGTCCATCATGCTGGAGGGAAGGAAAATGGGAGAGAAATACATTGCTGTAAACCATAAGACTAGTCTCTCCACCACTGGAAGGCTTATTTGGATGGCCAACTATTGCATGACCAAGGAGCCTTTCCTACTGGCCAGTAACAGGTATGTGTGGAAGTGCTGGGGGAAGGGAGAGGCAGGGGTCTTTCTCAAAGACCCCTCCCAAAAGCAGATGCTGGCCAAGGATCCAACTTGGCCCATGTGGCACCGATCATAGTGAAATGCTGAATCTCCCTGCCTGGAAATGACCTTGTGCCTAAGGACAAGGGCAACCCAAAAGGCTTGGGCCTGCCTCTGTTGTGGCTGGTACCCAAGGATTCTGCATGTCTGAGATCTCATAGGCCAAAGCCATTAATATGAAGCAGTGGTATACTGTGCCTGAACAACATGGGAGCTTTCGCATCCAGAGCTGGAACTCTCTGGCTGTGTCTCCATTATGCCTTTATAGCCCATTTGAAACATGTTTCCCCTTCAAACAATTCTAGGTACTGTGGTTTGTTATGGATTGCTGGGAATGGTAACTGTCAGGGGTAAACTAAATTGCCCAGAATCCTTTGGAGACAGAATGAGATTTAAATGTACAGTGTGTATAGCCACTAGGAACAGTGCAGAACTGCAATTTCCCCCTCCTATTCTATTTATTTATATTCTGCCTTTCTCCTTAACATGAATTCAAAGAGGCATACAGATAAAACAGAAACAGCTAAAAACACCCGGGGGGGGGGGAATTAACATACAGATAATTACAATTTTTAAAAAATCGCAGTCATTTCCTTTAAAACAGGCAGCTCCAGTTGGAGCTTCTGAACCGTTTTCATAGGAACTCATTTTCACGTGGAACTCATTACAAGAACCCAAACAGGATCTAGCCACGGCGTGTATCACAGTGGCCCAAGTCAAGATCTCCACAAAGAGGCACACCTGGCAACTAACTCTGCCACTGCACTTCCAGCCACCTCAGAGACCTGGGCTTCCACACTCAGGGCTGAGTCCAGGAGCACACACAAAATGCAAACTGGTGTTTTCAGGGGGGGGGGGTGGCCCCATCCAGCACAGGCTTCCTATTGTCTGTTCTGCCTTCACAGTGACCAAGAGCACCTCTGTCTTGTCTGGATTAAGTTTCAATTTGTTCACCCTCATCCAGTCCATTACTGATGACAGACACCAGTTTAGAACCAAGACACTTCCTTGGAAAGCTGAAAAAGGAGAAATAGAGCTGGGTGTCATCAGCATACCGGAGATACCAAACTCCCAAACTCTCCCAGCAGTTTCATATAAATGGTAAATAGCAAAGGGGACAAAGCCAAACCCCGAGAGACCCCCAGGTCAACGTCTCAGATGCTGTGGGGCACCTGGGCCCTTCTTTGCTTGCTCCTTTTGCATACATACAGCTGCTCTTTGGACACAGAAGAATGCAGCTTGTTTGCTTTTCAGAGCAGTAGCAGAGGAAGCCGTGCATGCCAAAACCAACTTGAGTTCATAGGGGAAGAGCTGCAGCCAGGATTTCTGGCTACAAAGCAGGGCTCATCATCAAATTGCTGTATCAGTTAGCAAACAGGCAGCTAAACATACAAGGTTCAGTCTGCCTCTAGGTTTATAACTTCTCACAGTTCTCACATTGCATTTTTCCTTCTAGAAGATGAAATGCTATGTCAAAAAAGCACTTTACACACATGAAGAACATATAAATGTTATCTGGCTCTGGAAGTGTATGCTGGGAATCCACAACAACTGTATGAAGTGGCTCAAGAGAACCTAAACAGGAGGGAGTGTTTAATATTCCAGAGCAGACAAAGGACTATGCTCTGTGCAGGTCACAGGGATTAGAAGTACACTATGAGAAGTCACAGTCATTAAGGCAGGATGACTCCAATGTCAGAGGAGATGGAGTGGACCTTTTCTGAAAGGTGAGCAAAACCCCTCTCTAAACTGGACTGATACATACTGATACGTAAGCTCTTCACAACGATAAATTGGTGGAGTGGATGGAAAGAGAGCATATTCTATCAGAAGCTCAAGCTGGTTTTAGAGCAAAGCGTTCAACTATAGACCAGGCCCTTGTCCTTCAACACCTGGCAGACAAATACTCTAGAAAAGGGGGGTCTTTATATGCAGCTTTTGTCGATTTTAAATCGGCTTTTGATCTAATACCAAGGGACAGACTCTGGGAAAAGCTTGGCGCTACAAACATAGATAAACGCTTATTACGCCTTATCCGTGGTCTATACGAAAACACCAGGGTGAGGGTAAGATGCGATCGGTCAGGCCATCTAACTAAAGAAATTCAAACGCACTATGGGGTTAAACAAGGATGTGTCCTCGCGCCAACGCTATTTAATTTTTATATCAACTCTCTAGCAGTAAATATGGCGAAAGAAAATGCCCACCCTCCCAAACTGGCAGGTTTGCCCCTCCCGGTGCTTCTGTATGCGGACGACGCAGTCCTACTCTCCCTTTCCTGTGTTGGCTTGAGGAAGCTTTTGAGATCACTTGCTGACTATTGTCAAGCGGAACAACTATCAATAAATTACAGCAAATCTAAAATTATGGTGTTCTCAAAAAAAAGAAGGAAACACAAATGGAGAATTAATGGTCAACCTATTGACCAGGTAGCAACTTTCAAATACCTGGGAATAACTTTTCAGGAAAGGGTCTCGTGGCACCAACAGATGAAAAACGCCATTGCCAACGCAGGAAGGGCCAGTAAAGCCCTTACAAGATTCTTTCATGGGAAAGGGGGAAAATACGTTCCGGCGGCCTCCCAGGTTTTTGCTGCAAAAATACTCCCACAACTCACTTATGGATCCCAGGTCTGCAGTTTTAAAAATTTTGCGCCTATGGAGGCATTTCAAACAAAATTCTATCGGTGTTTATTGGGGATCCCCCCTTGCGTATCTAATATAGCTGTCCGCTTAGAAGTTGGACAACCACCCGTTAACGCACGGCTGTGGATTCTAAAGATACACTACTGGTTAAAACTTATTTTTTCCCCGGCCGGTTTGGCTCCCTTAACACTCTTAGACACCTTTCATTCTACCTGGAAAGCTTCCCTGTTTGAAAAGATAAGAAGCTTGGGATTCTCCCCGCAGATCTTAATAGCGGCAGGATATGAGAGTGCCAGAAGTCAAGTGCTCCAACGCATTAGGGACATAGAGCTGCAATGTCATATGGGCCAAATGGATAAACATGCCACAATTAGAGACTTTGGGAGAGGGTTCTCACCCGCAAATTATCTGGCTGATTTACAAATACCTAAGTACAGACACTCCTTTACCCTGGCCAGATTCAACGTTCTGCCCTCTGCCCTGTTGTTAGGCAGATATGAGGGCAAACCATATGAGTCACGTGTTTGCCCATGTGGCTCATCGGAAGTGGAAACAAGTCTGCATGTATTGCTGCACTGTAGTTATTACGAGGACTTACGTCTGACCTTTATTGCCCCAGTTCTACAAAAGCTTAAAAATAAACCAGAACTCCTATGTATGAGAGCCTTGGTAGAAGATAAGGTCCCTGAAATTACGATCAATGTTGCCAAATTCTGTGTAGCCGCTATTAGGCGCAGGAAACAAGAGCTTTCCAATGTCAATATGCAGGTGAAGGCAAATATTTAATTTTATTTATGCTGTCTAATTTTAAATTGTTGTTATGACCTAATCTGTATTGAAATTGTCCTTTGTTCTTCTGGTGTTATCTTTTGCTGACTAGCTGTACGAGTTAATCTGGTCTGTGACCGTTTAATAAACTTTGAATGCTCTTCACAACTAAGTTTGGAATAAACCAATGCCACATTAATCTGCCACTGGTAAAAGTCAATTAATCAGAGCCTCTTCCTCATTATCTTTATGTAACAAGCATTTCTTGCTAATGGTTTTTACCGATTCTCAGAGGCCTTTCACTACCATGATATTTTGGAAGTGCACATGTGAAGTTGCTCAAAACCATAGATCACTCCAGGATACATTTTGTGTGTACCTGCTTATCTCAAAGCATGTCATTAACCCAATCCTCAGGTTGTAAGCCATTTCCCAAACTTCTGGTGGCATTCTCACAGGCAAATGATTCTGTGTTTTTACTAAAACCATGACCCGTAACAATGCATTTCTAGTGACTGTGTTGCTATTATGGTGAGTGGTTTGAAATTTGTAGTGTACAACCTTTTATGAATTGAAAACAACACCTATCCCTTAGAGTAGCAAAATCTCCATAAGAAAATGCACATAGAGAGAGATTCTATTGGATTGATGTGCGGGGAGGGGGGCAGTGTTTTCTCAGTATCCTTCACCAATATTACTTCTAGATAAGGAGAAAGCCATTCAGAAAAAAATGAAACTATCATACAAAAATTGTGAATATTCACTTTGTGACAATTTTATCAAGCACTACATGTCTTTTAAATGTGCAAAATATCTGCCCAACCCAGAGACACCTGTGTTAGAATGCAGTGTTTGCACCCAAGCCTTACCTCAGCGTGGCCTCCGGGGATCAGAGTCTTTCCACAGCGCTCACAGCGCAGGCAGGGGCGGTGCCAGTCCTTGCCCAGTGAAGTCACTTTCTCAGCTAGAACAGACAAGAAGTGGCATGCAAATTTGCAAGTCAATCTGTCCTCATGGCAACTTATGCCACTTGTGCCTCACAGAAAACCATCAGACAAAAAAATCCTCCAGAGATCAGACAAACCACATCCAAAGCAAGAATCTCAATGCAACATTCTGGCCACAATTCCGCATCCTCAGAATCTCAGCTCCCCTTTTCCTTTAAAGCAAGTTTTCACCCAGTCTGGGTGAAATGAAAGGCTTGCACATTTAGGGCAAAATCCCCAAAGCTAGAAGGAGGCTCAGTTCCATGGACTGAGAGATGAGGCCACAGTGCTCTTCATAGCTTCTTGCCCCTCACAGAAGCAGAACAAATACTGCATACAGCAATGCAAATCTTTATGATTTATATAGGGCACAGAATTCAACTTTTCTAGGTGCAGAATCCTTGTTACTTTGTTCCGTTCAGTCCTGTGTACAAGGGTCAGCAGGAATTCCATCCCCTTATGCACATCAATAGTCCCATTAGAAATTGCCCCACTTTTCTAACAGAGTGAGCATGCTACTTAAGTATAAATCTAGAAATTGTAGCCAGTCACTGGACCGATCAGTTCTCTGCCAAAAACTTCCAAGAACAGACCTGGTGGAACTTGCTCCATTTGGCCATTCTTTGCTCTGGCACAACTCTATAGGCCAAGGTAGAACTTGGTGTGTACCCTTACAGACTGGAGTCTTAGCAGACTGGAATGACCCTTAAATCCTTTGTTTCTTTAGCCACCAGCACACACAAACCCACTCCCTACTATGAAATCAGGATGTCAGGAACATAGCCCCCCAGAGTGCAGGGGATGAGTTAGACTCAGAGATTGAACTAGGGACCAACTTTGCAGAGAACTGCCTGTCAGAATCAAGAAAGGGCAGTTCAACCCCCCTTTTTGGAGAAGACTCTATTAGCTCTTAAGGAGAGAAAGAGTTGGAAAGCAGTCAAAGTGTTGCTAGGCAATCAGCAGATAAGCAGAGGTCTGAGTCTGGGTTGAGTGAGTGAGCAGGAGGGGGGAGGTCAGCCTCTCAGTCCTCAATCCAGGCATTTGGATAAAATCAGAAGGCAACGGAAGAGCAAGAGGGGAAAGGCAGGAGTCTGGCGTCCTTCCTGTTGTGGAAGGGGCGAGATTTCAGGCTGACCAACAAACGTAAATGCGAACAGGCGAGAAGCTGGGCCCTGGATGTGTCTTTTTGTAAATATACCTACAAAGAACTGCCAGAGAGTCATTTCTGGCTTGGTGATGCTGGTTTCATCCAGCTGCAACATTTCACTGTATTTCCGAAGCCAAGGTGGGGCAGTTGCAGGACAGGCCAATACTCACCAAAGTAGACCTTCTTAGAGCAGCGTGGGCAGATGTTTGGCTCCCCAGTGAAGGTGGTAATGCTGGTAGCTGAAACACAAATGGGAAGGCATGAATTCTCCAAAATGTTCAGCTCCAACCTCAAGAACTGGATCTGACAGACCTTGATCCTCTTCAGCCAACCAGCTCTGAATACAGCTTCCAAGGAGGAGCCATCATACTGGACAACACCACACCTATTCTCCTGGAAGGACACAATCATCTTGTGGCACTGAGGTAGACATCCTCTCTTGTGGAGCTGTGTGAAGAGTCATTTTTGGCTGATGAGGTCAAAAGCCTTTGTCAGGTCTAGGAAGTCGATGCACAAGGGGTGTCTCTGCTCTCAGCACTTCTCCTATAGCTGACACAGTGAGAAATCTCACCTGTGGCTCCGAGAAGCTGCCAGCATGTGACAGCAGCCGCACCCCAGGAAACGATATTGACTGCCCGGCTTAACCAGGTGAAGGAACCAAATACGGGCTCTGGCAGACTAAGCGGACAAGAGTGGGTCCAATGGTAAAGAAGGCGGTTTCTGCCCGTGCTGTGGACATAAGTGAGGGGCAGATGGGGCTTGTCACCCTGGAAAGGGAGCCCATCCAGGAGACGGAAAACTCTGATACTAACCCTCTGCTGCGTTGTGGGGTATCTTTAGGAGAAGAAAAGGCTAAGGAGTAAACCCTAAATAAATCCAGAGTTGAGTCCTTAAGATGGTCAGATGGCACACTGTACGCCTCCTTCTGGCAACTCCTGCAGCCAAGCTGGTGCCAAATGTCTTGCTCTGCTTTCCTCTGGACCATGTCAGCCAGTGAGGCCGAGAGGGGGCAGCCCTCATTTGGGCAGCCCTGGACCTCCAGACACACTGCCCAGGCTTGTGCTGCAGGGAGGTCACTTTGGTGCTGCTAATGCAGCAAAAAGAACATAGGAGGCAGCAGAAACTCAACCTGATTGGCGTAAGGTTCAAGTGCTACAGGTTGCCTTCATTGGTGGGAGAGAACATCATGTCTCACTGGTCAGTTTCTGCCCACCTTAAGCCAGGCAGCTTCCAGTCAAGACAGTTCTTACCTGCCGCTGTCTGCAGGTTTCAATGGGTGCTTGGAGCTCAGAGCATCACTTGACAAATGCACTGAACTACTGCACCAGGCAATAAAGAAACAAACCCTCTTGTACCTTGCAATTTGAAATGTCACTTTTCTCTTTCTCTCTCTACCATTAAAACACACAGATATTCACAATAAAAAACAGCACAGCACAGCACAGCACAGCACAGCACCCACCCTTTCCTTCTAAACAGCCAGTTTCCAAAGCCTGTTGGAACAAGACAGTCTTCACCAGTCAGCAGAAGAACAACAAAGTGGGAACCAGTCTATCTTCTCTAGGAAGGAAGTTCCAAGTCTGTGAGCAGCCACCACCAAAAAGGCCCTGTCCTGCCTCACCACCCAGTGTGCCTATGAGGGTGGGAGGGACCGAGACAAGGGCCTCCCCCAAAGATCTGAGAACCCAGACAGGTTCTTATGAGGGAACATGGCTTTTCAGGTTACCTGGACCTAAAATGTATGGAAATTTTCTCCATTTCTGTAAAACTGCAACATACACACAGCACTGAGTATGCAAGGAGCAACAAAAATGGATAGCAAGCTAGTTTTCAGAAATCATGAAATGAGCCAACCACAGAGTCTCCCAATTGCTCAGCAGGGAATGGAAGAAGCAGAGGTGCCTAGGCTGTTACCTGCCACAACCCCAACGCTCTCGCAGCACCCCTTCTCCTGCTTCCTGGGCCAGCTGTCTTTTCTGGGACCCAATGCTCACCTTTGCTGGGTCCCTTGGGTGCTGCGCTCGCTTTCTTTTCTTCCGCTTTGGATATGTGCTCAATAGGGCCTGGTGCCACTTGCCCTTCAGTTTGGGGCTTATCATAGATGTAGGATCCTGCCCCTCCAATGTTCACACCTAGAAAATGGAGCAGGAGAGGTCAGAAGGGCTTTCTGCCCCAAAAGAATTGCTTTCCCGTTCTCCACAGCCATGTCTATGTATTTGAGGGAAGCCATAAACACCTTCCCATCTAGACCATGTTCCTGGTTGCAGCAATGGGCAAAAAGGTTCCTCAGCCTAGCCCAGCCAACTAAAACCAGCATCAGAACATACAGGGAGCCAGCAGCTTCATAACTGAGTCAGACTACTGGTCCCTATGGCTTAGCATACTGACTTGAAGACAGCTCTTCAGGATCGTTCAGACAGGGGTCTTTCGCAGTCTTACATAGTGAGTTGAAGCTGCCTACAAAATTATGTGCTCTCCCAGTGAGCACCAGCCCTTACTCTGTCCCCAGTGCTTTCAAAGTTTTGGACCCAGCAGCAAATTCCTCTACCGGCACTGTCTGTGTTGGAGGGGTGTTTTCAACAGTAATCAAGATATTGTTGAGAGCCTGTGCTACTAAGGATCTGAACATCCGACCTAAAGGCCTCCCTTGTTCCCTTATCTTAGAAAGCCAGAGTTTAGTAATGCAGATACTGTCACTATCCAGTAACATGTTAGGGGATTTCATCATAAGAGCTCAATTCCTAAACCCAAGGAAATCCCCTAACAGCAAATGTTTCATGTTTTCATTATTTCCTATTGGTTTATTTTGTAGTTTGTATAAGTTAATCTGTTTTTAAGGGGAGAAGGTCAGAGCTGCCTTGGGAGTGGGCCCTAGCCAACAGAATGGCTGGAGCTGGTTTCACTACGGGGGTTGCACTGGGACACCTGATCCCAGTGATCCCAGGCACGGGGAGGAGTTGCCTGAGGGCCAGACCATGTCATTATTAAGGAGGCTGGTTTAGTCATTGTCTTAAGAGCATCCCTGCCTCTGGGATAATAATCAAAAGCATGCAGTATTTTTCACTTCTTATTTCATTCATGAGGCAGAAACACTGGGGGGGGGGGGAATAGGACTTGGGTAGTTGTAGCAGGGAAAGAGTGGAACATCCACTTCAGCACTTCTCTGTTCCACAAGTTTACATGTAATGTTTTGCTCTGCTCAAAGTTGCTCCTATTTAAAATAGAGCACACCTCAAACCACAAGGTGTGCCACACCAGAGATATGTGAAGACAGACATTATATAAACTCAAAAGTGATGTCTCTAGTTGGCTTTGGTGATGAGAAGGTGAGAGAGAGAGAGAGAGAGAGAGAGAGAGAGAGAGAGAGAGAGATTTATCAGCATTTGTGTCTGGAGTTAAAACGGTCAAACCACCCAGAAAGAGAAACCTACCTTTTGGTCCAAATAATGTTGCGTAACAGGGTTTGTGACAATACGGCTTTCCATCGTGCTAAGACAGAAATGGCAACTGTTAGATTAGCCAGTGTTAAGAAAAGATTATTAGTTTCAAACAATTGGTCACTGAAGGCTGATAAATCACTAAATCATAAAGGGAGGGCATTGACTATTTCATGTGAACTTGAGTCTATAAAGAATCTGGAGATGCCAAAAGGTTTTGTTATTTTATTTGAGATTCTAAATTTGCCATCCACTCACAAAGTGCTTGTTGTAAAATTTAAAAACAATACATCAATATTTTTAAAAGATACTGAGAACATAAAATACGCACACAGTTTTCAGGGATATTTAGCAAATCACAAAGTTAGAGCAAAGGCATGGCAAAAAGAACAAACAAAAAAAAACCACACATATAGACAGTAGTGATGAGATCAAGGAGTTCTAACTCCTGTGGACTTCAATAGAGAAAGGCCATTCCAGTTCCCAGAAGAGTTGCTGGTACTAGCCAAACATGAAGGAGAAGGGCACATGGGGGCTCAAAAAGCATCTCACCTCAAATGAGAAGCAAGTGAGACATATTAGAGATGAAAAAAGATATGAATGAGAACACCAAAATAATAGATGACAAACTTGAAAGGATGGGAAATAAAATGGACCAAAACGCCAAATTAATTGAGTTGACTCTGAGATTGAGAGGTATCCCCTAAGAGACCGAAGAGATTATAGATGAGCAAATTATGAAGGAGCTAGCCAAGTGGTTAGAGCTACAAGAAGGCAAAATACTTAAGGGAACTGAAAAAATATTCAGAGTAAAATCTAGTGTGGCAAAAGCCAACAAGCGGCTGGGAGACTGTTTCGTATCCTTCATTTCGAGTCAAATTATTGGTCAAAAAATATGGAAGCCCAGGAAAAAAGTGAAATACACAAGTTCTGTGACCCGGAAATTAGCAAAAAAGTTAAATATCTGGGCATATGGCTCACAGTGAAGAACACCAATTTTATTTCAGGCTAATTATGCCAGCACCTGGAAAGAGATAAAAAACAAACTGGAAATCTGGAATAGGCTAAATATCTCCTTTTGGGGAAGAATTTCCACGATAAAAATGAGTGTGCTTCCAAAAATGATCTTTTTGTTTCAACTCATCCCGGTTATAGGAACAGCGAGCTGCTTCAAAGATTGTCAGAAGGATATATTAAGATTTATTATTCCCCCGACCTGGCCACAGTGATCCATGCGACGGTAACCTCCAGGCTTGACTACTGTAATTCGCTCTACGCGGGGCTGCCCTTGAAGCTGTCCCAGAAACTCCAGTGGGTGCAGAATGCTGCAGCGAGGCTCTTCACGGGGTCTCTGCCATGGGAGCATATTCACCCAGTGCTTTTCAAGCTGCACTGGCTCCCGGTGGAGTACAGGGTCAGATTTAAGGTGTTGCTTTTGACCTTTAAAGCCCTTCACGGGGGGGGGCCACTAGGTGGCGCATCGGAAGATGGCTGACAATAACATCTCTCCGACCCACACGAGGTAATTTGGAGGCTATGATGGGGGTAATTAGCCTCCTTAACCCCCCCAGGATTATGGGGGGGACGGCCCTTGCCTGCTGTGCCCTATAAAGGTAAAGGTACCCCTGCCCGTACGGGCCAGTCTTGACAGACTCTGGGATTGTGCGCCCATCTCACTTAAGAGGCCAGGGGCCAGCGCTGTCCGGAGACAATTCCGGGTCACGTGGCCAGCGTGACATCGCTGCTCTGGCCAGAGCCAGAGCCAGAGCCAGAGCCGCACACGGAAACCCCGTTTACCTTCCCGCTGGTAAGCGGTCCCTATTTATCTACTTGCACCCGGAGGTGCTTTCGAACTGCTAGGTTGGCAGGCGCTGGGACCGAGCAGCGGGAGCGCACCCCGCCGCAGGGATTCGAACCGCCGACCTTTCGATCGGCAAGCCCTAGGCGCTGAGGCTTTAACCTATACCACCCCCGAATTTGTGGGGGTGGGGCACTAGGCACAAAGCCCTCCTGTGGGATTTTCGGCACTCCTCGACGCCGTCCCCGATTCGCGCCGCTGGTTGCAATGATCTTTAAAAGAAATAATTTGGACATGATTAATTGCACATACATCAAGGAAAAAGGGGAGTAAATACTGCTGACAGAAGAGATCTCTGATAACAAGACAACAATAAAATACGAGAAGAACGTCAAGATACGGTAATGACTGAGGGGGGAGAGGGGGAAAAACCTGCCTCTACCTTTTTATGTGATTTAACAAGAATCCCCCTCCCCTAATGAGTCAGAAATTAAGGACTTAAGCTGTGGACTTAAGGCTGTGTGGAGATAAACTTTCGATCCAAAGCAATGTTTCAAGATGAAGCTGGAAAGCTAAGAGTTTTGGAGTGACGTAGTCAGGAAAAAATGCCGTTCGCCATTTTGTGAGGCATTGTGGGAGCTCTTGGGTCTGGGAGGTGAAAGAGAGAAATAGAGTTGTTTACATATCGTGAATCAACTCCTCGGTGGGACTTAAGAGCGACAAATGCCAAAATTTACGATGGATAAAGTGATGTTATCTACGAAGGAGATATATGGAAACCATCTGGACTTAGTGAAGGAACGGGAAATCCACACAGGATTATTACACTTGCTATCGGCTTAAGGAGACTAACAGAAGAGATCGTAAAGGAAAAAGAGAAATTATACGAACAAGATATGATGTGGCAACACCAAGATAAGACTGGATAGAATTATGAACTTTGTTTGGACTGATTGGGACTGATTTGGACATTAACGCAGTAATAAGATGATGATCTGAATTCCCCTTTGGATCTTGAAGTATGGGTTCCCCCAACAAAATTTAAAAATTTGGCTTTGTAATTCGGAATTTATATGATGTGATTTAATTTGATGTGATTGGCCAGTTAATAAAAATTATTTTAAAAAAAAATAAAGCCCTTCACGGCCTTGGACCCCCGTACCTTCAGGACCGCCTCTCCCGGTCTGCCCCATGGAGAGCCGCAAGGTCCATAAATAGCAACACCCTAGTGGTCCCGGGCCCTAAGGAAGTTAGATTAGCTTCAACCAGAGCCAGGGCCTTTTCAACAGTGGCTCCGGCCTGGTGGAACGCTCTGCCTTATGAGACCAGGGCCCTGCAGGATCTGATTTCTTTCCGCAGGGCCTGTAAGGCAGAGTTGTTCCATCTGGCCTTTGGCTTGGAGCCAATTTGATTCCCTCCCCCTCTTTCTTTTTCCTTTTTCCTTTTCTCCTCCTGTGATGAGGCTGCATTTTAATATTTTAATGTTTCAATATTTTAATGTTGCATTTTAATCTTGTTTTTAAGTTGTATTCATTCAACTTGTTTTTATTATTGCTTGTTAGCTGCCCTGAGCCCAGCCTGGGGAGGGCGGGGTATAAATAAAAATTATTATTATTATTATTATTATGGGAATGGCAGACAACCTAGTATAAAGCACAAATTATTAATCGATATAAAAGAAAGGGGAGGGTTTGCAGTACCGGATCTGAAACTGTCTCATGAAGCAGCTTGCCTTTCCAGGATACAGGAGTGGATGACATTAAAAAAGACTGGACCTAGAAGGGTTTGATAATAGATACGGCTAGCATGCTTATCTAGGTTATGAGAAGGCCAAAGTGCATAAAGGTTTCTCAAACCATGTGATTAGGAAATCATTATACAGTGGTACCTCGGGTTACAAATGCTTAGGTTTACGAACTTTGCTAACGTGGCTTAGTCATGCTGGCCACGTGACCCGGAAGCTGTACGCTGGCTCCCTCGGCCAATAAAGCGAGATGAGCGCCGCAACCCCAGAGTCGGTCACGAATGGACCTAATGGTCAGGGGTCCCTTTACCTTTACCTTTATTCTCCAAAATGTATAGGCTCCTCCTTGACTGGGAGGACAAGGAGGAAGAAGTAAAATCCGTAATGGTGAAGTGGGCTAGGGACTTTGGCTATAATATCCAAATGGAATCATGGGAGAGGCTTGGGAGGGAAAATTTAAAATTCACTGCATGTTATGATTTAAAAGAAAAATTGCATGAAAACCTGTCAAACTGGCCAGAATGTTTAAATCTAGGCCAAACACCTGTTGGAAATGCAGGGAGGGAGAAGGCACAATAATCCACATGTGGGGAAACTGTAAAAGAGTTAGAGCAGGCATCAGCAAACTTTTTCATCAGGGGGCCAGTCTACCGTCCCTGAGATCTTGTGGGGAGCCAGACTATATTTTGAAAAATATAAATACCCTGCAAGCCGGTCCCACAGCTGCCTCCAGACCTGGAGGAGGAACGCACTCTGCATGCGCTCAGGAGCGCGTCTCGGCGCTGCCCACTCACCGGCGTTCTTGACAAGCCCGTACGCCTGGAGCTCCCAGGCGGCGTGCACCATGTGCTGCAGTCCGTCGTCTGAGGCCAGGTTGGCGGGCAGGCCGCGCACAGCTCGCCCTCAAGCTGCTCCAGCGCAGCCACTGAGTGCGCCACCAGCAGCAGCGCCGAGCCGTGATGCGCCCGTCACAATGCGCCCGTCACAATGCCAGGTTTACCTCAGCGTGTGGGCGGCGAGGCTTCGGAATGGCTGCAGGAGCTTCCTGCAGCCAATCCAAAGCCGTGCCAATGTTGCGGAAGTCAGTGCACGCGCACGGCAAGGTGTTCGTGGCTTCTTTTTAATGAAACGCTGCACCGGTTTAGCTCAGCACGGGGACCGACCGAGCGGGCGGCAGGGTCCATGGGCCGGATTTACCAGCCTGGTGGGCCGCATCCAGCCCCTTGGCCATAGTTTGCCGACCCCTGAATTAGAGAATTTTGGGAGATGAAAAAAATGTTCTTTCCCCAAGATGCCTGAAGCCTTCCTGCTAGGAACAATGAACAACTAAATTCCAAACAAATTTAGGATAATTTTCATGTATGCTACAGTAGAAGCTAGAATTTTAATTGCAAAGGGTTGGAAAGGAGATGCTATCCCATCCAAGTTATACTGGCAAAACAAAATGCAAGAATATGCAGAACTAGCCAGACTATCAGCAAGGTTTTGAGATGTCACTGATCAAAAATTTAATAGAGAGTGGGATGTGTACAGTTTATTTAAAAGAACACTGCAAAAACATAAATCCGTTGGCAGGTCTGGATTGACTTTCTGCGTGTAACAAGAGAACTTTATAAAAGCAATGTTATCAAAATAACCTAGAAGAGATAAAGCTTAGTGTGTAGTAAAAATAACGTAATTTGGGAACCACAATGCAGGGACCAGAGGTCATGTGGAAACCAACTACAAACCTACCTACAACAAGCGCTAATTATGGAATGAATGTTTGTTTATTTTTTTCTTTCTGTTGATTACCGGTACTTTGTGTTGTGTAGGTTTTTAAAAAAAAAAACCAATAAAGCATTTTTTTAAAAATCAAATCAAAATATCAAATATCAAATGCAAGCTTTTGAAGTCAACTGAATTATCCAGCTCACATCAAAATCTGAGCTGGCAAAAAATCTGATTGACTTGCCTAAGATCCATGACAAAGCGCCGCCTTTCATATGGCAGGCCTACCAAAGCCGTCCGCACCAGCTGCCAAATATCCTTCCTTTTACTCATCTGGCAAGCAGCAGTAGCAGCAGCTTGCAGCGAGAAGAAAGAGGCTTGTTCTCTCCCTGCCTCCTCATCGCCCTGGGGCACCAGAATAACCTTTCAGCAAACCAGCACTTTTCCTGTTCCTCTCTTTTTTAAACTGTGTTTATTAAGTTTTATAAACAGATGAACAAAGCAAATAATTCAGCAATAACAGATTATGCTGTAAAGCAGCAATTTTTTGACATGGGCATTTTCAGATGTTACATGTGTCTTTTCATATGCTTATAACAAATGGAAGATGAGAATTTGTCAATCATCCACAATTTTTAGTGACAGGAGTATCATATTTCCACATAGAAAACTAGGAGGAACATGTCTATACAGTACTTGTTTATATTGAGGTTTTGAGATGCATATGTATGAGGATGTATTCAGGTATTGCATGTTTAGTTGTTCATTAGGTTTCATTCAGTGCTCTAGTACCTACGTAAATGTGCCGTGTTGCTCTAGCATGAACATCACAGGCATAGCAAACAATATTGGCAGTATCTGCACTTAACTGTCAACAGGAGTCAATTTGTGAGAGGAAATGGTGATAAGGCATGAACATATTTCTCCCTTAATGCGAGGAATGCACTGCTTGTACTTCCATAGAAGGAAAAGCAAATACAGCTTGAGAAAACATCCTTCCAGTAGCAACAGCAGGCTTGTCATCAGTTAGCAGACAAGAGAGAAGCTCACCCACCACGTGAAGCACGGAAAGAAAATTGCTGGGTGTGACTCCTCCAAGTGTGGGACGTGGTGCAGTCAGGAAGAAACCTTCCCAGCTCCCTGGAAGCACTCCAGTGTGCTGGCTAAGACACACCTTCAGAGAGAAAGTGCTTCTCGGGTGAGTCACTTTTCTCAGATTTCACATAATGGGGAACCTCATGCCTTGAAAGCAGATGATTCCTACCTACAGCTCTCGATGTGGGCACACTTGATACAGTACCCAGATACACTTTCCTTCTGCTCTCTCTACAACATTAATTGGGGAATAAATGGTGTTTGCTTGAGCTGACGGAGGCAAAGTGCCCCTAGGCCAGGAGCAGAAGAGCTGAAGCAATAATAATTTCTGGTTCCCAAGTGGGAAGGAAGAGTAGAAGTGAAGTCACCTTCCAACAATTTACAATGACTCGAAGTCTAGGCTTAGGATCATATGCCAAGCACTTTGGAGCAGCAGCAGCAGCCTTGAGGGAGGGAGCTGGCTGGGCAGCGCCTGGGCCCCCATGCAATGGGGGAGGCCCAAGGACTGTACAACATCCTGCTTCCCTCCTCTATAGTCAGCCACTCTCAGGGTTTTTTGTCTTTACACTGCCCAGTAAAGCTAAACATGGCAAACCATGCTTGTGGGATGAGGCTTATTGCACTCCGTGCCTGCTCTGCTCTGTGCCCACCCACAGTGCGGCCTACTTCTCAATTGCACCCAGCCTGCAGAAGGTGCCACTGGAGGCCAATGCATTTGTTTTGCCTTGCACTTTAATGGAATGCTAGGTGATTTAAATGCTCTACTCTGTGGCTGCTCTAACATTTTGTTATTGCTGCTGCTGCTTTGTTGTTTATTAAGGTGTTGTAATTATTTTGATGATTTTATTGTTTATACTGGAATTGTGAACTGCCCTTGTATCCCCATGTATGGATACAGTGTTCAAGGTAGAAATATTTTTATAATTAATCAAGGTATTGTCTAAGGTATGATTTAACCTCCTTATTTAGTTTTTAGAAGGAACAACAAGAGGAACCACCCTCCAGATTCAAATGGAGTAATTACACGTTCAGACAGAAAGGGGGAAAGATAGGCATAAATCATTTCATAAACTTATCTGAATTGGCACAGAAACTTAGAAAAAAAATATAAAAGTGAAAAGCTTTTGCTTTCAGGCAACACAGAATTAGGTAGAATCATTTCTTTCCTTTCTAATTTGTCGTTCCTGTTTCTTGTTCTGCCACTGAAAAGATACTCCTGATGAACTATCCTTATGCAAAGTGAAATTGGAAGCCCATCTTAACATGCAACAAATCCCACACAACCCTGTGAACTGGAAAGCGCCTACTGCCCTGGAGCCTCACAGACTGGGAGGTGCTGCCCCAATTGTTCCTCTGGGTAATTGTGATAGTGAAGAGCTGGAACACCTTATCCTGCATGACACTACAATTGCCCCAAACGTCTTGAGGGCAAACACTTTGTGGGCAGAATTCAGAAGAGAGGCTATTGGCTAAAATATGTCCACCCAGTTAACAGATCAAAGGCAAGCGCTCCCAGAAACTACCCCAATGCAGCAGGCCATGTCCAGTGGGACTCTTACCTCAGCATGCCCACCAGGAGTCAGGGTCTTGTTGCAGCGCTCACATTTCAAACAGAACTTGTGCCAGTCCTTTCCCAACGAAGTTACTTTCTCAGCTGCACAGCAGAGAAACAAGAAAACATGTAATCAAAATATGAACTTTCAGATACCTACAAACTGGCCCCCACGCCCAGCGCTTTTTTTCTGGCAGAACGCTCCATAACGCAGTTCAGAGACCTTTTTCTTTCCCTAAATCAGAGCCCTGCGCCTTCTTCCCAAAGCCCAGGAAGCTTCTGCCTGGCTTAGGGAGGGAGGCGAAATGCTCTGGCGGTGTCCAAGAGCCTTCCCATTTCCTTCCCCAAGCCAGGCAAGCACTTTCCACCTCAGAGGAGGCAGGAGGGCTGCAGGATCCTGTCAGAAACCTTGCATCTGCTTCTCAAAGCCTGAGAAGCAAAATGCAGAGCAAGGCAAGGCAAATTCATGTGCAGAAGAGGCAGGGAGGGCAATTTGGATACTGCCAGGAGGGGTGAACCCTTTGCCCTCTTTTCCTGTCCCAGATTCCGTTCATCTTGAAAAGGCATGAGATGCTCCCCCCAGACTGGGATGCAACTCAGCTTGCACTGGAGGCTGATGTGTCTGCCTAGGACAGAGCAGATAGAAAGAGGAACTGCCAAGTTTCCTAGACTGACCTTTCTGACCTAACCTGGGCTGACCTTCCCTCCAGTCTAGACTGATACTCTTAGGGATAAGGGCCTCATTTCCTTCTTTCTTCTTCACTTTGAGAGAGGAGACATCTTTTGTGTTTCTCCTGCTGAGATGCAAGAGCAAACATGGAGAACAAGAGAGAGAAAAGGAGGACCATTTCTCGCTGTGGACTTTTTGCACCTCTTGTAAGAGCCAAGCATGTGGGAGAGAAGCCACACCTTTCTTTCCAGAGCTCTCCATGGGGACAACCACAAGGAATGGGTAGCTAGAAAAGTGTTGTGATGCCCTTCAATCCTACACTGCTTCCAGGACCCAGTTGCTGGATGCTGTCCCAGTGGACAGTCCTCTACCTAGGCAGTTGAAAAATAGAATTACAGTGGTACCTCAGGTTACAAACCCCTCGGGGTTACAAACACTTCAGGTTACAGATTCCACTAATCTGGAAGTAGTACCTTGGGTTAAGAACTTTGACCCAGGATGAGAACAGAAATTGTGCGGCGGTGGTGCAGTGGCAGCAGGAGGCTCCATTAGGCAAACTGGTACCTCAGGTTAAGAACGGTTTCAGGTTAAGAACGGACCTCCGGAACAAATTAAGTTTGTAACCAGAGGTACCACTGAACCAGTTGAAGAACCCTCTATCCTCTATTCCTCTTGCTGCTGCTGCAATAGCGTCTCAGAAAAAATAATATGAAACCCCTTTCTTCCTTTTTTTTTAAATAAATAATATTTTTTTTATAAATAATATTTTTTTTATAAATAATATTTCTTTTTTTATTTTTTTTATAAATAATATTTCTTACTTTTCCAACAATTTAAACACTACAAAAAAGAAAAACAATACAATACAATACAATACAAAAACACTACATAACACTAACACATTAAACTAACAAAACAAAACAAAAACAGTTTAAAACACATCAAATAATTTCAGTATCTTATCTTTCATTCACTTATTTCCGCGACCTCCTCACACCTCCCTTTTTGTATTCCACTTCTGTTAATTGTTTCAGCAATTCCTTTCCATCTTCCTCTGTTTTCTATTCTATAATTATCTTAGCACATTCTAACCTTATTTTTCCTTTAATGCTCTATTAATCTGTTTATACTTAATTCCTTATAACATTTCTACTAAAGCCATATAACTTCATTCCAACATTTTTCTAACATTCATTAATTTTACAGTATTTCCATAAATAATCTTTAAACTTTTTCCAGTCTTCTTCCACCGACTCTTCTCCCTGGTCTCGGATTCTGCCAGTCATTTCCGCCAGTTCCATATAGTCCATCAACTTCATCTGCCATTCTTCCCGGGTGGGTAAATCTTGTGTCTTTCAATACTTTGTGATGAGTATTCTTGCTGCTGTTGTTGCATACATGAAAAATGTTCTATTCTTCTTTGGCACCAATTGGCCGACCATGCCCAGGAGAAAGGCCTCTGGTTTCTTCAGGAAGGTATATTTGAATACCTTTTTCATTTCGTTATACATTCTTGACAAATTCTTGATTTTTGGATCTAACAGTTCTGTTTCCAATTTTGATTTTTCCACCTGGAAACCAACTTTTTTGTCCAAATTGTATGCCTCCATTATTTGATAATAATGGAGCCAATCTCGCACTTTATTTTTCAGTTTTTCAAAACTCTGCAATTTTATTCTGTCTCCATCTTGTTCCAAAATTTCCCAATATTTCGGCCATTTGGCCTCCATATTGAGTTTTTTCTGTGCCTTCGCTTCCATTGGTGACAACCATCTTGGAGTTTTCTTTTCTAACAAATCCTTATTTCTTATCCAAACATTAAACAATGCTTTTCTAACAATATGATTTTTAAAAGCTTTGTGTGCTTTTACCTTATCATACCACAAATATGCATGCCAGCCAAAAGCATTATTGAAACCTTCTAGATCCAACACGTCAGTGTTTTCAAGAAGCAGCCATTCTCTCAGCCAGCAAAAAGCAGCTGATTCATAGTACAGTTTAAGGTCTGGCAGGGCAAATCCACCTCTTTCTTTAGCATCAGTTAATATCTTAAATTTTATTCGAGGCTTCTTGCCCTGCCAAACAAATCTGGAAATATCTTTCTGCCACTTCTTGAAACAATCCATCTTATCCAAAATTTGCAATGTTTGAAACAAAAACAACATCCTTGGCAGCACATTCATTTTTATCACAGCAATTCGGCCACTCTTCTTGACCCAAGTCCAGGTCCCAAAAGTTAGTAATTTCCTGTGTGAGAAAGTCTATCAAGCTTTCCTTCTCCAATTCAGGTAGGGCTCTGATCCTCAGATTCTGATCCTCAGATCCTCCGTCTGTTTTTCTTTAAGTTCAATCATAGCAAGCGTCAACTTATGGTCATCAAGTTGCCTCTGTAGGGCTGGGATTCTCTCTCTCTCCAGTTGTGTTACTTTACATTAAGCAGCAACGGCTTTCTCCCTGGCTTCCTCCGCAGTCTGCCGTATCAAAGTAGATTCCTGTATCAATTTCTGGATAGTTTCTGTATTGGTATTCACCTTTTGTCCCAGATTATTTATACTTTCTGTATTTAAGTCAATTTTAGTAGTTGCAACATCCACTTTCTTGTTGAGCTGTTCCAGTGAATCATTTATCTTATTTAATGCAACCGCTAAGGCTGCTTCTGTCGACATTCCTCTTGATTTTGAGTGTACTGATGCAGAAGCAGCAGCAGAAGAGGCAGAGGGGCCTGATGTTGAGCCTCTCCTGGATTGCTGCCAAGTCCTCCCAGACCTTAATGTTTTTTCAGCAATTGACTGTTCTGTTTTTTCCTTTCCATTTGCCATAACACTTAAAAAATTCAAGGTCAGTCCCAGAGTCTCACAGTTCTTTATCTTGCAGCTGGAAATTCCCCTAGCCCAGCTCTTGTAAAGCAACCAGTTTCAAAGGCTTCCACTAGGGGGAAACAGTTTCTATTTATATTAATCAATAATGTCCTCTTTTGAACACAGTTTCAAACAATCCAAAGTTAGTTTCAATTTTCAGTTACTTTTACTCCTTTTTAAAAGCAGCCGGAGACAATAGAAACAATGTATTTCTCTTATTTAGCTAGCTGTCAATGAACGTTCTAAATGCTGTCAATGAGCATTCCAAAAGATGTCAGTCCTGCTAGCAGCCCGTCAGAGTCAGAGCGGCGGTATTTTAGCTCTCTTCACTCTCTCCTGCAGGCATACTCAATCCACAACTCCCCCCCCTCTCCTGCCTCCAAGGGGGGGGGGTTTAATGTTCTTTACCAGTGGAAATTTAGTCCTTTACAGTAGGCTTTCCAAGACTTCAGCTTGCAGCCTCATTGCTTCAGTCTATTTACAAAAGGGGAAGGTGGACTTCCTGTATTGAACCTCCCCGTTACGATACCAAATTAAACTTTAAAAAATCCAATTCTCCCGCTTCAGCTCTACTCACGGGTAATTACTTTAAAATCAAATTGTCCACAGGAAAAAGTCAACGCTCTCCGGCAACAGCTATGCGGCTTCGCTCTGTGGAAGAAGCAGATGATTCGAAGCACCGCGCCGCTCACCCCACGTTGCTCCGGACCCCCGAAACCGGGTTTCCCCGCGAGTAGGGGAGGCGCAAAAGGTGCCCGCCAAATCCCACGCTCACAGGCTTCTCCCGCCTGTGATTTTTTGCGGGTCTCCGCCTTCGCCGTGGCAACCAGACCCAGATTCCCACGGGGCAAATTCCTCCCGATCAGAGGAATTCCGCCATTACCGGAGGCACCAACCCGGAAGTTCGGGGACTGAAGCACCTTAAGACTAAAAGAACCTCATTCACTGTTAAACCAGTATTTGACTTGCAGAGGTTTAATTCAAGTTTGTGTTCAAGTCAGTTAAGATATTGGGGTGAATCCTAGATCACTGAAAAGAATCTCTCTGTTTTCAAGTTCAACCCCTTCCTTTTTGGAAATTCTTAAATTGCTTTTGCTTGCAATGCCTTGTTGGAATAACTGGACATGAGAAGGGGTTGCTTTCCTTCATAAGTGTAAATCACCCCATGGATGTGAAAGATTAGCCATTCCAGTTGCTTTGCTAACAGCCCAGTGCCCCAACTATATCTGTGATTAATGTATGTCAGTTCAATAACGTTTGTTAGTCTATGAGTCATCCGTCTGTTGGTGTTAGTTGTCAAGCATTGCTGGAGTTTATCTGGAGCAATGGATATACTTTGTAATTGTATGTATCGATATATATATCTGTATCTGCAAAAGCCTACAAGTTGTATATATCCACGTCCAGAACAGTTTTACTAAGCCTTATCTTCTGCAACAGTAAAAACTATTTGGACCTTAAGCTGCTTCCATGTGGTTACTGGAACTGGGAGCAACTTTTTAAATATTTATATTTTATTAGGGTGATTTCAATCAAAAGAAATATAGTGATACAGAAAAAAGGAAGAGAGAGAGGGACAAAAACAACAACAACAAAGATACATATAAAAGTGGTAATTTGGAGGGGGGAAGCAATATACAATATTCCCTTACATTCTTATATAAATTGGCATAGTGTTATTGTCCTAGTGCTTATGTAAATATTAATAGCCTACTGCATTTTGTATAAACTCATTCCAAATGTTATCGTATTTATCCATATTTATTTATGCACCTGTCAGCAGTCTGTTCATAAATTGTCAGTGATGTCATATCGTCAGTCCGTTGATTGAATGGTATCAAAGCTTCATTTTTCCAATTCCTCAATCTCTTGGCCACCTTTCGGGCACAGAAAATCCATTTCCATTGTCCCTTTGAAAATTTCCATACAACTTCCGGGTCGGCGCCATCGCCGAATGGCGGACTCCCTCCGAGCTCCGGAGGGAGTCGACTGCGTAGGGGTCGGGTCCTGCCGTGCCGGCGACGCGGGGACCCTCAAAAACCATGGGCGGAGATGCCCATGGACTTGGTGACTCGGCGGGCACCGTTTGCGCCCCCGACCTGCGAAGGAGCCTTTTTAAAGGCTGTGGAGCGGGTGACGGGGGGGGGGGTGTGGTGCTGTGAGTCCAATGCTTCCCCTGCCCAGCGAAGCCGCATGCCATTCGGCGGAGAGCAACGACTTCTTCTTTGAAAATTTCGGATTTGGACTAAAAGGAACAACCCGTGAGTAAATTGATTGGACTTAAAAGGGAAATTTGATCTTTGAATTTGGAGTGAGCGGGGGGAGTGCAAAAAGAAAGTCCGCCCCCCCCCCGTTGTAGATGGCTCACCGCAAGGATTTGACAACTAAGATCGAGACATGAACTTGTTTACCTGAAAAAAAATTTTAACTTCACGAAGGGAAATTACAATAATTGTGCTGGAGGAGAAGACTGATTTGTGGGAACTAAAATGCAACCCCCCCGGGAACCGGGAACGATCCGCTATGAGAGACTGGTGAAGAGACACAGAAACTTTGACAGCTGTCAAAGTAGCTGTCAAAGCAGGAAAATAAAAGAGAACTTTGTTACGATGGCTTTGCTGGTTAGATTTGTTACAATTTGGACATAAATTATTGGAAATAAAGGCAACAAGTTATTTGACTTTTGGGTCTGATTTTGAAAGAAATTAAGTTACCATATTCCCTCTAGAGGGAGGCTGGGACATTGCAACAGTAGCAGCAAGTGGAAAAATACTATGAATTTGAGCAGGATCTGTTATCTCTTGGGAAAGCTGCAAAAACGAAGCATTATTTTGTCTACAGAGGTTTCTATACTAAAGGAGACAATGGATTTATCTATTGAAGAAAGGAAGGGACTTGACGCAAGTTATGTTCCTGAATAACAAAAGCCTCTGTGAAGAACAAGAAGTTTCTGAATTAGAAGGTTTCTGCAGCAGAACAGGAAAAAGCAACCTGAGGAATAAGAGCTGGACCAAATTTGAAGCCGGAGTATTTGGAACATCCAGACTTTAAAAGGACCAAGAAATAGAATTTAAGTTAGACTCTTAAACATAGAGGTCTGGATGGAAGAACAATGACTTTTTCTGAGAGTTTTTTCGAGATTGGACTTTCTGAAATTAAAAGCTATCAAAAGACGGCAAAGTGGAGTTTAGATATAGACTTGGATACACCAGGCTGGCAGTAGACAATGGATGAACTTTGGGGATTGGAACCGGGGAATGGGGGGGGGGGAAGGATTTGGAATCCAAAGGCTGTAAAATTATATATTATTTCTTTCTTTTCTTTTTTCATGTTTGTTGTTTGAAAATAGGGGAATTCGTGGAAGGGAAATGGGGTCGATCTTAGGGAATTATATAAAATATAAGGAGAAATGGTTCATTAAGATAAATAAGATAAATTAATTTGGAATAAATGGGTTATTTAAAATTACAAATAAGGTTTTAAAATTTGGGGTAAGAATCTGTGGAATCAATTTAAGGGAAATGGAATACAAGGGGGGAGGGGGGGGAAGTCCGGGAAAGATGCCACTGAAACCAAGTGTAAATCATATTTGTTTTTTCTTTTTTTCTTGCTATCTTTCCTTTTTATTCTGGAAAATTTTTAATAAATATTATTAAAAAAAAAAGAAAGAAAATTTCCATACAGCAGGTATATAGTTCAATAAAATACTCTCCACTGAAAGATTTTTTAAAAAAATATTTATTAGCAGTTTAAAGATTACAAAAGAAAAGAAAAAGAATTAAACAAGACAATACAATACAAAAACAAAAACACCACAGACCCCAAACCCTAAAACATTCAATCAACCAAACAAAACAAAAACAATTAAAAACACATCCATTAATTTCGATATCATAACTTTCGTTCACTTGTTTCAGCGACCTCCTCACACCTGCCTTTTTGTATTCCACTTCAATTAACTGTTTCAGCAATTCCTTTCCATCTTCCTCTGGTTTTCTGTCCTGTAATTTATCTTAACATATTCTAACCTTGTTTTTTTCCCTTTAATACATTTACAATCTGTCTGTACCTAATTCCTTATAACATTTCTGCTAAAGCCATATAACTTCATTCCATCATTTTTCTAACATTCATTAATTTTACAATATTTCTGTAAATAATCTTTAAACTTTTTTCAATCTTCTTCCACCGACTCTTCTCCCTGGTCTCGGATTCTGCCAGTCATTTCCGCCAGTTCCATATAGTCCATCAGCTTCATCTGCCATTCTTCCCGGGTGGGTCTTGTGTCTTCCAATACTTCGCGATGAGTATTCTTGCTGCTGCTGTTGCATACATAAAGAAAGTTCTGTCCTTCTTTAACACCAATTGGCCCACCATGCCCAGGAGAAAGGCCTCTGGTTTCTTCAGAAAGGTATATTTAAATACCTTTTTCATTTCATTATAAATCATCTCCCAGAATGTCTTAATCCTTGGGCATGTCCACGAAAGGTGAAAGAATGTAGCTTTGGTCTCATTACATTTCCAACATTTATGTTCGGGCAGATGGTAAATTTTGGCAAGCTTGACTGGTGTCATGTACCACCTATAAATCATTTTCATTAAATTCTCTCTTAGGGCATTACATGCCGTAAATTTCATACCTGTGGTCCATAACTGTTCCCAGTCAGCCATCATAATGTTATGTCCAACATCTTGTGCCCATTTAATCATAGCAGATTTCACCGTTTCATCCTGAGTGTTCCATTTCAACAGCAAGTTATACATTCTTGACAAATTCTTAATTTTGGGATCTAACAATTCTGTTTCCAATTTTGATTTTTCCACCTGGAAGCCAACTTTTTTGTCCAAATTATATGCCTCCATTATTTTGTAATAATGGAGCCAATCTCGCACTTTGTTTTTTAATTTTTCAAAACTCTGCAGTTTTACTCTGTCTCCATCTTGTTCCAAAATTTCCCAATATTTCGGCCATTTGGCCTCCATATTGAGTTTTTTCTGTGCCTTCGCTTCCATTGAAAGATTTAACTTTTTCTGCATAGTCATAGTTACACAGTCCAGCATTTTCTCCTAGAACTTGTTAAGTAAAGAGCACTGTACAAACGTGTTTCAGAGAGGCATTGTCCTTGCCACATCTCCAACACTTAGCTATCTTAGCTACCCCTTCTTTATACAACCGTAAAGGAGTCCAATAAACTCTAAATATTATTTTCTGATGTATTAGTCTTAATTTTAAATCTAATGACACCTTGGGTATTGAAGCTAAAACATTTTAAAACATTTTCCCACTGTCTGAGTAATATTGAAAATTGCAATTCTTTATTCCAATCATCTCTTGCAGCCTGCAAGTAATTGCTGGCTTTTTATTTTTGAATAGTTGTCCAATTGCTCCAATGTTTCAGGTGTCTCAGAAGCTGAAAGGGGTGAGGGCTCAAACACACTTGTTAGGAGATGTTGTACTTGAAGATATTGTAATTGAGCTGCATCTGATAGGTGATATTTTTGTCTTAAAACAGCAAAAGCATAAAATTCATCTTCCTCATCTATCAGTTGGTCCAATGTCAGTACACCTTCTTCCATCCAATTTTTCCATATCACAATCTTTTTTTTTTTTTTTTGCAATTCTTAGTGTGGGGTTTCCCCACAGGGTAAGCTTAGCATGTAAAAATGGAACAAATTTGTTTTTATTAGCCAATGTATTCCATATTCTTCTGTGATTTAATTGTTTCCAGAGTCCCCTGACATTTCAGATATTTTAATCCTAGTATTGTCCAACCAACCAAAGGTGCTACGTACATATATTCTAGCGTTGCCCACATTGGAAAATTATGGCCAACAGTGGAATTCCAATATTTAGTACTTGACAGTAGGTAAACATAATTATATAATTCCAAATTTGGGATTTCGAAACCACCTTCTTTAATTTGTAGCTGCATTCTCTGCAAGGATATTCTTGGTGCTGCTGAGCCCCAAACGTATTTCAATGAACAATGAGTTTATCTTTTGAAAATATGATCCAGATATAAAAACTGGAAGTCCTATCAAGATATAAATGAATCTGGGAATAATATTCATTTTGAGAGCATTCGCCCAAAGGGTAAGGTTCAATGACTCCCACCTATCGATATCTGAAGAAGCCTATTTTATTAATTTATTCATATGAACTGTAACTAACTGTGTTTCATCTCTTGACATTAACATACCTAAATATTTAATAGATTTGGAACAAACCTGAAATTGTTATTCCTTGAATGAGTGTGCAAACTGGGAGCAACTTCACTGTAAGTGTATCTCACTTGAGATTCCCATCATGGCTTGCTGTCATGGCATTTGTAAACACAGAATAGTTGCTTCATCACAAAAGCAAAGTGACTCTGAAAGCTCAAGAGGTTCAGACACCATGTAACCCAAGCTCAGGCAAATTACTTTGGTGTTGGTATCCTGACAGGGAGAAGACAAAAACACCCTGATAGCACATTCAGCACCATCCTCTTGCTGACACTCAACAGCAATAGCCACTGGCATCTCCCATATCAGCAGCAGAGAACGTGTACAGCCAGTGTACCCCAAGCACCAACCAGGCAGGGGGAGAGAGCGCAACAAAGCAGCAGCTGCCATCTCAGTTACTCTTAGAACTGAAGTCCTCCCTGACACTGTGTGGATCAGGTATCTGCCTTTTAATATTTTAGGCTATTTTCGAATTAGAGCATACATGCTTAGGCTTTCCAGCTTGACTGCAACATTATCAGCTGCCAGGGAGCGCACTAAAACTCTCTCTTGTGCATAGGATAACAGGCGAAATGGAGCCTTCCTTCCTGGCCCATTTGCCTCACATCAAACACCAGAGGCAGAACCTCAAGCAAAGGAGAAGACGCATGCGGCCTTTGCTCTCACATACCAAAAGCTGCGGCCAACGTGGCAGAGTCCGGTCTCCAGGGTGACTACACATTTTGGTGGCTAAGAAATCCACATGCTCTGGAAAAATAGGGACAAGCCATTTTGAGCCTTGGAATAAAAACACCAGATTTCAACCCCATGGCACAATTGCCATGGCGTTAGCTAGCCACTGCACTAATAGGCAGGTCTGAGGAGCAGGAGCAGAAGAAACAGTGCTAAGGCCCACTATTCAACTCCTCTCAAAAGCTGAGACATCAAATGCTTTTCTGGCTGTAAACTAGAAGAAGAAGAAGAGGAGGAGGAGGAGGAGGAGGAGGAGGAGGAGTAGTTTGGATTTGATATCCCGCTTTATCTCTAGCCTAAGGAGTTTCAAAGCGGCTCACATTCTCCTTTCCCTTCCTCCCCCACAACAAACACTCTGTGAGGTGAGTGGGGCTGAGAGTCTTCGAAGAAGTGTGACTGGCCCAAGGTCACCCAGCAGCTGCATGTGGAGGAGCGGAGACGCGAACCCGGTTCCCCAGATTACGAGTCCACCACTCTTAACTACTACACCACACTGGCTCTCTAGACCTGCAGGTCCCATTTCCTTCATATCCTGCCTAGTCTCTCTGTAATTCCTTGACAGTTCAACTTGTCCTCAATAGTATGACAATGAAAGCACTGAAGAACAAGAGGAAATGAATCAGACTTACAGCTCTTCCTCCTCAAAAAGGCATGGTGCCCATGGGGGCCATCCAAAGTCAACTGCCTCACTCAAAGCAAAGACCCCACCCTCCGCAGGAATCCAAACAGAGGCAGATTTTCTACTGACAAAATTTCAGATGCTTCCTGATCTACTTCCAGCTTCTTACCCAAGGAATCCAATTCCTTTGGGAAGTCACTTTCCCAAGAAGTACCGTAGTTATCACCACTAGCTTAGATGTTCTTAAAGGAAGAGTTCCTAGAGTAGAGGCCTACCAACGGCTAGTCACTATTGCAGACAAACACAACCTTTATGTCCATAGGCATTGTACTTCTCAATGCAAATATGCTGATATCTACATATTACTTTCACACTCTGTGGGCAGTTGGTTGTAAATGGACCCATGGAAGTGGCAGGGAGGGAGGGAGGGAGGCAGCTGCAGTCTCACAAATTATCCGCTATGTTATGTTCTCTCACAAATCTCACAAGATCCACAAATCATTATTGCATTATGGTCTTTGGAACTCTCAGCAGTTTTTAATACTTTAGGGTGGCAAATTCTGGCAAACTGCTTGTGGAATCTTGAAAGAAACAGAGTTTTAAAAGTTAAGTTGCCTCCACAGACCATGTTGGCCAAGTTTCTGTGCTACTTTGGAAATGTCCTGAAAGTAACAGTGCTATCACCTCTGGGATGCCAAATGAAGCTGCTGGATGAAACTGTCCAGAGGTTGGACATACCAGTGTGATAAAACCAACCTCTATTTTTATTTTGCTATCAAACCAGCCGTTGACACTGTGGCCAAGTGAGTGAGGATAAGCCGCTTGTGACAGAGTCCAGACAAGTTGATCAGGATGGCAGGGCTGATGGCTGTCTGCCACTTACGGTTTCCTCTCTCCCCACCCAGCACCCACGGGAAGGTGTTTGCTGTTTAGAAAGACTGCAGGACCCAGGGTTCTTCTAAGTTATAATTACGTATTTACAGGAGAATATGCTTGCTGCTGCACGCATATACATCGTGCCATAGTAGTGCTGCAGGAGTTGCCACAGTCACACATCATCACCACTGCTTCATTAGTCATGGCTGCTATTAACCCTCCATTTCATGGGACACAAATCACATGCTTAGAATTCAGGGAAGACAGTGGCTTTGCCCTTGTTCTGGGTTTTGCAGAAGCAGCACCTCACTGCAAAGCCCAACTGGGAAGTGCAAAAAACTACATGTCCCTCTGGGAGGTGGGAAGGACAAAGGATTTCTTTCTTGGAAAGGCAGCAGCAGTGCCTCATGCTGCTCCCTCCTGCAAACAACCTTCCCTCCCTGCCACATGCTACCCATAGAGAAAATAAGGGGCCACTGCTTCTCAGGCTCTTCAGGATTTCATAGAAGGCAGGTGTTATGTACTGAAGTTCTCACCCAGCAGCCCGCGTCTTGCTAGGAAGCCAGTTCCAGTGCAGAAAGCCATTGAGGAGGCCGTGGCCTTGGAAGCTGCTGAACGCTCCGCCCAGGAGATCCGCGAGGCCAGCAGCCCGTGTCTTGCTAGGAAGCCAGTTCCAGTGCATCACAAAGAGGCCAGCAGTGATGAGGCATCCTCCAGTGAAGACGATGACGTGCACCAGACAAAGCGGGAGCGCAGGAAGTTCCAACAGAAGTCCAAGGGCCAATCAGAATGTGCCGGCTGCAGAGGCAACCATTCCCGTGCCAAGTGTCGATTCAGAGACGCCATCTGTCAGAAGTGTTCCAGAAGGGGCCACATCGCTAAGGTCTGCTGATCGACTCCGTCCAGCACCCCCCCCCCTTCACTGACTCGCAAATCCAAGTCTTCACTCCAGTCCGCCAAGGAAAGCTGTTTCGCTCTCACCAACTGCCACTGCCCATCTGGAACCACAATTAGCCAAACCGACTCGCCTACGTGACGCAAGCTGAATGTCACGGTGCTCATTGAAGGAGCTCCATGTGACATGGAGATCAACACCGGGTCTGCCCTGTCCATCGTGTCTTGGAGCACCATCAAAAGACTGGTACCCAGAGTGTCTAAAAGGCAACTCGACTCTCACCGCGTACACCTGAGAGACTACCAGGGAAATGACATTCCCGTGGTAGGCGTTGGCCGATTCCGAATCGCCTTCAAGGATTTGCCAACAGTGTGACGCGGCAGCTAAAAAAGCCAATGCAATTCTGGGCTGCATCAATAGGAGTATAGCATCTAGATCAAGGGAAGTAATAGTGCCACTGTATTCTGCTCTGGTCAGACCTCACCTGGAGTATTGTGTCCAGTTCTGGGCACCACAGTTCAAGAAGGACACTGACAAACTGGAACGTGTCCAGAGGAGGGCAACCAAAATGGTCAAAGGCCTGGAAACGATGCCTTATGAGGAACGGCTAAGGGAGCTGGGCATGTTTAGCCTGGAGAAGAGGAGGTTAAGGGGTGATATGATAGCCATGTTCAAATATATAAAAGGATGTCACATAGAGGAGGGAGAAAGGTTGTTTTCTGCTGCTCCAGAGAAGCGGACACGGAGCAATGGATCCAAACCACAACAAAGAAGATTCCACCTAAACATTAGGAAGAACTTCCTGACAGTAAGAGCTGTTTGACAGTGGAATTTGCTGCCAAGGAGTGTGGTGGAATCTCCTTCTTTGGAGGTCTTTAAGCAGAGGCTTGACAACCATATGTCAGGAGTGCTCTGATGGTGTTTCCTGCTTGGCAGGGGGTTGGACTCGATGGCCCTTGTGGTCTCTTCCAACTCTATGATTCTATGATTTTTCAGGCCTGCTCCGACTGGTAGTGGTCGAAGGTCAGCGGCCAAGCCTCCTAGGTTTGATGCCCTCGGCCTTGAAGTCACCGGCATCAACTGCATCTCTAACGCAGAGACTGAGGGTCTGGTCAAAGACTTTGCCGAGGTTTTTGACGGCACTATGGGGCAATATACAGGTACACCCATCTCCTTTAGCCTTGATCCACAAGTCGCCCTCACCCATCAAGCTAAAGCCACTCCAGGTTCCCTTTGCTCTCAAGGCAAAGGTGGACGAACAACTGGACAAGCTGATCGCCCAAGGAGTTTTGGAGCCGGTTGACCACGCCAAGTGGGAAACCCCCATCGTCACACCTGTCAAGCCAGGCGGGTCGGTGAGAATCTACGCTGACTACAAGTGCACGATCAACAAGGCACTTCAGCAGCACGCTTATCCGGTTCCTGTTGTCCAACATCTGCTGCATTCCCTGGGTGAGGGTCAGGTCTTTGCTAAGCTGGACCTTGCCCAAGCCTATCAACAACTGCCTGTCAATGATGCCACTGCTGAAGCCCAGACGATCGTAACCCACCGAGGGGCATTCCGTTGCCGCCGTTTGCAGTTCGGGGTGAGTGTGGCTCCTGGCATCTTCCAAAGCCTTATGGAGCGTTTCCTGCAAGGGCTTCCAGGCGTGGTGCCATATTTTGATGACGTCTTGGTGTCCACAGACTCACACCAGCAGCTGTTCGAGTGCCTCCGTGCCATGCTGACCAGGTTCCAGGAGGCCGGGCTCAAGGTAAAGAGGGAGAAGTGCCAGATCGTCGTTCCACAGGTGGAGTTCCTGGGCTATCTTATCGATGCCTCCGGCCTTCACCCAACCACATCCAAGATCCACGGTATCCAGCAGGCCCCCATCCCAAAGAACAAGATGGAGTTGCAGGCGTTCCTGGGGCTGCTGAACTTTTATAACATGTTCCTGCCCCACAAAGCCACAGTGGCTGAGCCTCTTCACCGACTCCTCAGCACGAAGACACCTTGGTCCTGGGGTCATCGGGAGATGGCCGCCTTCAACGCGGTCAAGGCTATCCTTTCATCGGACAGTGTGCTGGTACAGTACAGTGAAGCCAGGCCGCTGGTCCTTGCCTGCGACACCTCACCTTTTGGCATCGGCGCTGTCCTTAGTCACCGTTTTCCAGATGGAAGAGAAGCACCGCTTGCCTACTTTTCCAGGACACTATCTCTGACTGAACGGAATTACAGCCAGCTTGACAAGGAGGCACTGGCACTTGTGGCTGGAGTGAAGAGGTTCCATGAATACCTCTACGGCAGGACTTTTGACCTCATCACCGACCACAGGCCACTCCTGGGCCTTGTCGCCGGTGATCGTCCAACTCCACCGGTCCTCTCGCCGCACATGCTGCGATGGACTGTTTTCCTGGCTGCCTACCACTACCGGCTCGTCCATCGCCCGGGGAAATCAATGGGCCATGCCGACGCCCTCAGCCGTTGCCCTCTTCCAGCGTTTGTGGAAGACCAGGCTCCTGCTTCATCGCTCCTCCTGATTGAGGATCCTCCTGCAGCGCCTGTATCGGCTGCCACTGTGGCCTCCACATCTGCGCAGGATCGCACCATCAGCCGTGTGCTCAACTGGGTGTGGAGGGGGTGGCCACAAGGGCCTTTTGCATTGGAGTTCCAGCCCTTTGCAACCAGACAACATGAACTCTCGGCTCATCGCGGCTGTCTGCTGTGGGGAGACTGCGTCGTGATTCCCCAAAGACTCCGCCAACGCGTCCTTGAGGCTCTGCACGTTGGCCACCCAGGAATCGTCAAAATGAAGGCGTTGGCTCGGTGTTACTTCTAGTGGCCTAACATGGACGATGCCATCACTGCCTGGGTTTCCGCCTATCAAGCGTGCCAAGAATCGAGGCCTGCGCCACCGGCAGCTAAGGGATACACCTGTGAGACGCCCAAGACACCCTGGTCGAGGGTGCACATCGATCTGGCTGGCCCCTTTCACGGCCGGACCTTTATGGTAGTGGTGGACGCCTATTCCAAATGGCTGGAGGTGGCCCTGATGCCCTCCACCACTACCGAGGCCGTCATCCAGGTGCTACGAGGCCTCTTTGCAACGCATAGGTGTCCTGATGTCCTTGTCTCCGACAACGGACTGCAGTTCATGTCAGGCACTTTTGAGCGGTATCTTTTGGGACTGGGCATCTGCCATGCACTAACAGCACCATTTCATCCATCAAGCAACAGGCAAGCAGAGAGAATGGTGCGCTCGACAAAAGAGGCACTGGTGCGTTTGGACCGGGGAGACTGGCATGAGCGGGTTGCCGAATACTTGTTCATGCAACACATCACCCCTCATGCGGCCACAGGGCAGAGTCCTGCCAAACTGCTTATGGGCCGCTGCCTCGGGTCCCCGCTCGACCGGCTGCACCCAGACTTTGCCGTGGCCGAACCCCCAGGCTATGCCAACGCACCACGGTCATTTGTTCCAGGAAACCAGGTATTTGCCCAGAACTTTCTGGGGGACATTCCTTGGATGCCAGCCACAGTAGTGGGAGTCACTGGACTTTGCTCGTACCAGGTGGCACTCGAAGACGGACGCTTGTGGCGCAGGCTCATAGACCAGCTTAGGTGCAGGGTTGGGGATTGGACACTACCACGGTGCCCCCAACTGCGCTCGTGGCTCCGGAACAGACACTTACAGATGGTGAGGCTCAACCTACACCTCTCGCAAACTGCTGGCGTGGAGCCGAACCAAGCCACTTCATTTTTTTTAAAATAATATTTATTAAAGTTTTTAAAATTACAGAAAGAAAAAGTAAAAATACCACATTAAACAAAAACAAAACAACACATCACAATATATTAAAAAAACAGAGAAATAAAATCTATTAAACAAAAACAAAAACGCAAAGAAAAATACATCAGATCTCCTCATTACTAATCTTTCATTAGCTTATTTCCTTGACCTCCTCACACCTCCCTTTTTTGTATTCTAGGTCAATTATCCATTTCAGCAAATCCTTTCCCTCTTTTAAAATTTTTGTCCTGTAAATTGTCTTAATATAATGTAATTTACTTTTCCTCCTTTCACCAATTAACAGTCAGTTATTCCCAAATCCTTTATATCATTCCTGCTAAAATCATATAATATTATTCCAACATCCTTCTAACAGATATTAATTTTACAATGTTTCTGTAAATAATCTTTAAATTTCCTCCAATCTTCCTCCACCGACTCTTCTCCCTGGTCTCGGATTCTGCCAGTCATTTCCGCCAGTTCCATGTAGTCCATCACCTTCATCTGCCATTCTTCCCGGGTGGGTAAATCTTGTGTCTTCCAGTACTTTGCAATAAGTATTCTTGCTGCTGTTGTAGCATACATAAAGAAAGTTCTGTCCTTCTTTGGCACCAATTGGCCGACCATGCCCAGGAGAAAGGCCTCTGGTTTCTTCAGAAAGGTATATTTAAACACCTTTTTCATTTCATTACAGATCATCTCCCAGAAGGTCTTAATCCTTGGGCACGTCCACCAAAGGTGAAAGAATGTACCTTCAATCTCATTACATTTCCAACATTTATTATCGGGCAGATGATAGCTTTTTGCGAGCTTGACTGGTGTCATGTACCACCTGTATGTCATTTTCATTATATTCTCTCTTAAGGCATTACATGCCGTGAATTTCATACCTGTGGTCCATAACTGTTCCCAGTCAGCCATCATAATATTATGTCCAACGTCTTGTGCCCATTTAATCATAAAAGATTTCACCGTTTCATCCTGAGTATTCCATTTCAACAGCAAGCTATACATTCTTGACAAATTCTTAATTTTAGGATCTAACAGTTCTATTTCCAATTTTGATTTTTCTACCTGGAAGCCAATTTTTTTGTCCAAATTATATGCCTCCATTATCTGGTAATAGTGAAGCCAATCTCGCACTCTATTTTTTAATTTTTCAAAACTCTGCAATTTTAGTCTGTCTCCCTCTTATTCCAAAATTTCCCAATATTTCGGCCATTTGGCCTCCATATTGAGCTTTTTCTGAGTCTTCGCTTCCATTGGTGACAGCCACCTTGGGGTTTTATTTTCAAGCAAGTCCTTATATCTTATCCAAACATTAAACAGTGCTTTTCTGACAATATGGTTTTTAAACGCTTTATGTGCTTTGACCTTGTCATACCACAAATATGCATGCCACCCAAAAGCATTGTTAAAACCTTCTAAATCCAACACATCAGTGTTCTCAAGAAGCATCCATTCTCTCAGCCAGCAAAATGCGGCTGATTCATAATAAAGTTTTAAGTCCGGCAAGGCAAATCCACCTCTTTCTTTAGCATCAGTTAATATCTTAAATTTTATTCGAGGCTTCTTGCCCTGCCAGACAAATCTAGAAATATCTCTCTGCCACTTCTTGAAACACTCCATTTTATCCAAAATTTGCAATGTTTGAAACAAAAACAACATCCTTGGCAATACATTCATCTTTATCGCAGCAATTCGGCCTAGCAATGATAGCTTCAGGTTTGACCATATTTCTAAATCCTTTTTCACTTCCATCCAACATTTTTCATAGTTATCCTTAAATAGGTTCACATTTTTAGCAGTCTCATATTAACCCCTAGGTATTTCACTTTCTTAACCAGTGTTAATCCTGTCTCCTTCTGAAACCTCTCTCTCTCAGCGAACCAAGCCACTTCAGATGGTCTGCCGGACTTACCACAGACTCAGACCACTGCCGTGCCTGACATTCCGCCAACTCCACTTGCGGAGGTTCCACCCACAGCAGCGGATCCAGGGGACTTGGTTTCAACGCCACCTAGGGTCGCACCACAGCCTCAGCAAGAATTGGGTGGCCCCCCGGACTTGGCTACCAGTCTCCGGCGGTCTGGCAGAGTTTCCAAGCGCCCAACTTATTTAAAGGACTATGTTGTTGGACATGTAACACTGTTGGTCTAAGTATGTGGAGGTATGTGAAATGTAACAGATATGCTTTTGTGCCTAATTGAACCATTATGTGTAGTGCTGTATATAAGGAAACCATTACGATTGTAACTAACGCCTTATCTCGGTGGGGAGTGGTGTTATGTACTGAAGTTCTCACCCTGGGCCAGCAGGGGGATACTGTAGATAGTTATGCAAATGAAGGATCGAAAGTGACGTTCAGTGATTGGATAGTTTTAGAAAGTTGCTACAGTAACGTTGTACTGGAGCTCTATATAAGCAGGCTGACTGAGCCCTTCAGTTCAGTTCTGTTCTTGCCTCTGAATAAACAAGAGCTGTTTGAAGAATCGCTGTGTCATCTGATATGTTCACCCACAGCTTAACAGCAGGAGCAGTGAGACATTGATGGCACTTCCTTCTGATGCCCAACTTGTGGAACAGAAGCCACCTCTCCCTTCTTCATCCTTCTCTTTGTTTGCTGCAAGGAGCTGGGCTTAAGAAGGAAGTCTTTTGTAAAAATAAATAAACTATGAGAAAAGAGGGACATGGTTTCTTCAGCTTCTCATCCATTCTTTGCAGGATGTAGCAGTGAGGTTCAGTGAGCACTTTTTTCAAAGGTTTAAATTAAGAACATAAGGAAATCCTTATTAGGAAAATTCCTTATAACATAAGGAAAAGGCCCATCTAGCACAGCCTCCTGTTTCACAATGGCCAAACCAACCCCCACAGGAAGGCCACATTCTGGGCCAGCACTCTCCCCATGAAGGATTCCCAGCAGCTGGTAAGGACCACACCCTACTGCATAATACAGTAGTCTAAGGAGAACTGGCTCTTCATGGCTCATCCCATGGTGCTGTTGAAGCTCTGCAGGAAAGTAAAGACAAACAGAAGGTGCTTCTCCCTTAAAGCCCTTCAGCACAGCTGATGCAGTATTTTCTACAATAACCTGGACATGGGATTAAAAGGTGGTCCACACAGTCCTATATAGCTTTCTAGATTACCCAACAAAGATGCCCTTCTCCATAACCATGCTCTTTCTATAGTGTCTACTCGCAAGTATATCCCATTTAGCAAAGATCCATTGTGTTGCTAAGTGAAAGGCTTCTGTTTGCAAATTCAGCCTATGTTATTGCTTCCTGTTGATCTGGGCTAGGGATTCGTGATCAGTACTGTACTTCTGATTTGCTCCTTGAAATTTCCCTGATGACACTTTTTCTTCCTGCAGGGGGAGATCTTAAAATTACTCATGTCCTCTATTTTTTATTTGATTTTTTTCAATGGTTAAATAGTGGGAAGGGCCATAGCTGGGTGGTAGAATACCAGAAAGACACCCACCTGAAACCTTGGACAGCTGCTAATAGTCAACAATACTGAGCTACAGGGATCAATGGTCTGACTTGGAATAAGGCCGTTTCCTCTGAGTCCTGCAAAGCATTGGAAGTAAAAAGCCTATCTTAGCTACAAATTGATGAGGGGGAACGCTGAAGGTTTACTCTGAAAATCATGTAGCTGCTCCATAGTAAGTAAGTAAACAAAAGATGGCAAATCCAGAGAAAAAGCACCCAAATGAAAAAAGCATTTTGGAATGAAAACACCCAGGCACTTGCTGTTCCATGCACACGTGCACATGGTGTCACCCCCGTCAAATGTTCACTATATGCTTCAACCTAAACCAGATCATGATGATTATGTAATCTCTGGAACTTCACAAAAAAATCTTAAGGGAAAATCTAAAAATGCTTCTACTTGCTCTCTTCATACTCCACACCAAGCTTAGCTATTCACTGTGGTACTGTTTTCAGTGGTACAAATTTCTGTACAATTAGCCACATTACCCATGTTGCAGCCAAAACAAAAAGTTCTGTAGCATCTTAAACCACAAACACCATAAGCTTTCAAAGAGCACTTCATTTTAAGTATCTGAGAAACTGCTAATGTTTTTGTCATTCAAAATCAATGGAGCAAACTAAGGGAAGAAGTGATGGTGTGCTATAAAAAGGAAAGCAAAAAGAAAGAAACCAGACTGCAATCAGTCCAACTTGCTGGGCTGCTCATAAAGGGAACATAGGAAACAAAATCCAACCCGGAAAGCAAAACTCGGCCTCTAACAAGCAGCCAGTGCAGGAAGCAGCAACAACATGATGCCCCAGAGACAGCCTGCCAGCAGCCAGGACAGAAGCCCAGTGTTCTTTCCAGAGAGGAAAGTGAGCTGGTCATGAAGCAGAGAAATGTTTCCTACTGTACGGAATGCAACAGTTCAGAAAGTAAAAAGATGACAGCCTGCTTTATTTCTTCCAACTTCCCTGCCTTCATGGCTGGAAGACACAGCAGGCAACTTAGTGGGAAAGGAAGGGGGGAAGCCAGCATCTGGGACGTAGCCAAGGGTCAGGGGTATCTATATGCAGTTGTTAATTCCACACACAGGATTAAGCTTGACCATATCCAATGCATGCATTTCCAAAGAGGTGGCAGTTTCACGGATGTCATTCTTTCCCCTGCTGCTACACAGCAGCTGGCTGGGCGTATGCATTCAGAGGCATGTGGTGGCTGGTGGGCTGTGACGACAGTTTCCAGCAGCTCAGCTACAGAACAGAGAGCTTGTTCCAAGCTCCTCTAGAGGAAGGCCAAGACCTCTTCAAATCTGCAAAAGGTGCACCTGTGGTCTGAGAGCCAGGGAGTTTTGATATAGGTCTTGGGGTCCTTCCCACCTGTGCAGGCAGCCCTTGCAGCAAGGCATGCAACATCAGGAAGGCCTGCGGAAGGGCAGCATGGCCCAGGAAAGAAACTGTAGGCAGCAGCATGTCACCCAGTAAAGTTCTGGGAAGCAGCAGCCTCAGAGGGTTTTCATAGTTTGGTGGGAAGAAGACACTCTGAGGAGAGGCATTGGGGAAAAGAGGGCAGGCACTTAGCCTAGGCCCTCTATAGTAAAAGGGGATAATTATATCATATTGAAGGAAATCATTTCCTGTCCCTAACCTAACACCCAGTGTTAGGATCTGGGATAGGAATGTTAGGAGCCGTGGGGCTCCTGGGACCTAGATTGTGGTCTGTCTAAAAGTAAAATGTCTAGGTGCTCCTCCCCCCCCCCTTTTATTTTTGCTGCCTTGCTACCAGACCAGGAAGCCCTGTAACAACAACAACCAAAAAATCTGCTGGGTGAATTGGTGGTCTGCAGGGGAGCATGGGAGCAAAAGATGCATCTCTTGCTGCAGCACTGCTGGGCAAATTAGGTGTTTGGCAGGGGTAGTGCTACAGAAAAGGATGTGTGTCTTTTGCTGCCGCTGGGCCAGCAGACCAGCTGACTGCAGCCAGACAGGTGGAGACGCTAGGTGCCAAGGGTGGCTCCTGGACATCTCCATCTAGTTGCAAAAGGCTGATTGCCACTCACAAAAAGCAATGTCCTTTTCCATGTCAAAGCACAAGGAAACCTCACCCTGCAGCTGCAGATTAGCCCTGCTTTATAACTTTACAAATGCATAACTGCATTCTCCACTGTCTTTAAATTAGTCAGTTTCTGTTTTGTGGGTGGGAGCTTTAATTAGAGGTTTCTCTCCATGTGGGTGATCTAATATTTTATGCCTTTCAACTAACTGTCCAAATATTAATTTCTCAAATTCAGAGTATTTATGAACCAAACATTGTAAACATTTAATTTCCATCCCACTTTCCACTTTCCACCAGCCCTTGTTTTTGCAAAGGTACATTTTAATCAAAAGACCACTTCGTTCCTATAAGCCTCAGAAAAACCCTCTTCAGGAATCTGCCTGATCGCACAAGGGTGAAAACCCCCATAGAGAGCACAGGTGGACGTACAAGTTCTAACACTCAGGATCTCACCTCCTCAAATTTGCTTCTCTCAAATTATGGTCCAAACTGTATACAATACAAGCTCGTTCTGGAAATTTGTACTACAAAATGAGAAACTTTGATTTATCCATGCTAATCTTTGTTAGGGATTTGAAACTAATACACTGCCTTGATTAAAAAATCAACTCATTCTGGTTAAAACTCTTTCCTCAATGCAAATTCCTGCTCCAAAAGTGACCTTTCTCTCTTCTCTTTTAAAAATTAAACCTAAGTTATCTTACACTTGTTCTGCATTACAGGTAGTTGGCCTCAGTATGTTTTTCATACAGTGATTAGCTCCTGCTCTTTGCAGCTCACCTTCAGCCACAACTATCTCTCTGCTACCAAGTGACCTAGTTGTTTCTGTGCGAATGAGCCTGGCAATCTTTAAATGGGTACAGTTTGGTTTGACAATTATTTCCCCTCTGCGAATACGACTGTGCGCTCCATCTGCTCCTTCTTCGTCTTTGTCAGGTTAAGCAGACTAGAGAGTTGTTTTCCGTTTCACTTTCCTTGAACAGTGGTACCTCGGGTTAAGAACTTTATCCGTTCCGGAGGTCCGTTCTTAACCTGAAACTGTTCTTAACCTGAGGTACCACTTTAGTTAATGGGACCTCCCGCCGCCACCGTGCCGCCACCGCGCAATTTCTGTTCTCATCCTGAAGCAAAGTTCTTAACCCGAGGTACTATTTCTGGGTTAGTGGAGTCTGTAACCTGAAGCATCTGTAACCTGAAGCGTCTGTAGCCTGAGGTACCACATGAGGTACATGAGTCCTCAGCACTCTATGCAATAACCCCCATTTTCCTCCTTTCTTAATGAAAAAGGCACATCACATCACAGCACCCCCAAGCAGTAAATTTTCAGCCATTCTTTGACAAAAATGTGCTTGACAGAATTTATTTTAAAATGAACAAAAATGTGAAACAGGATCCTTGATGGGACAATAAGAAGAACAAGTATTTTGCCTATTGTGTTCACACCTGTCTGTCTTGAAAGACAATGGAGTGTAGTGAATGAATAATAAAACAATCCAGAAAGTCTCTCATTAACCATAGCTTCCCATGTGCTCCAAACTGGGAAACTTATAGTCATCAGCTTTGGAACAAGCCAGAATATTAAACTACAGTTCAAACTACTATTTGAAGTGGTTCATTAACTATGATTAATTAGAGTTTTCCTCATCTGATTGTTCACTCCGTCAAGGGAGTTGTGACGGAGCTGAGTTAACAGGCAAAAGGCTTGTTCATATCTTGCTTTATTAAGGAGAGATAGGATCCTCCTAATCAGACTCTATGAGTTGAGATTCAATAAGGAGTGGTGCAAATAGTTCCTAAAGCAAAATGAAGGCATTGAGAAGGAATAAGGCAAACCTAGAAGTTGGCAAGGGTTGTACAACTTCACTCATACTTGAGTGGAACAGATGGCCAAGCATGCAAAAGGAAGGGAGATAGTAGTAATGGGGGACTTCAATTACCCAGATATTTGCTGGATGTCAAACTCAGCCAAGAGCATAAGGTCAAACAGATTCCTCACTGGCCTTGCAGACAACTTCATTGTCCAGAAAGTGGGAGAAGCAACAAGAGGAACAGCCATTTTAGATCTGGTCCTAACCAATGTTGATGACCTGGTTAGTGGGGTAGAAGTGGAAGGATCATTAGGCGCGAGTGATCATGCTCTTCTGAAGTTTACTATACAGCGGAAAGGAGCAGCCAAGCATACTAGGACTCAATTTCTTGACTTTAAGAAAGCCGACTTCATAAAACTTAGGGAAGTGCTGGGTGAGATCCCATGGACAGTAATACTAAAAGGAAAGGGAGTTCATGATGGCTGGGAGTTTGTTAAGAGGGAGATAATAAAAGCACAACTTCAGGCAATACCAATGAGACGGAAACATGGAAGGTGCCTAAAGAAGCCAGGGTGGCTATCTAAAGAACTTTTAACTGAGTTAAGATTAAAAAAGGATGTGTACAAAAAATGGAAAAGGGGGGAAACCACCAAAGAGGAATTCAAACAAATAGCCAGCACGTGTAGACACAAAGTCAGAAAAGCTAAAGCACAGAATGAACTCAGGCTTGCTAGAGAGGTTAAAAGCAACAAAAAAGGCTTTTATGGGTATGTTCGTAGCAAAAGGAAGAACAAAGAAACAGTGGGGTCACTCAGAGGAGAAGATGGTGAAATGCAAACAGGGGACACAGAAAGGGCTGAACTCCTCAATGCCTTCTTTGCCTCAGTCTTCTCTGATAAAGAAAACAATGCCCGACCTGAAGAATTTGGAGCAAATGATTCAGCAGATGAAACACAGCCCAGAATAACTAAGGAGATAGTACAAGAATACTTGGCTAGTTTAGATGTATTCAAGTCTCCAGGGCCAGATGAACTGCATCCAAGAGTATTAAAAGAACTGGCAGATGTGATCTCAGAACCACTGGCAGTCATCTTTGAGAATTCCTGGAGAACAGGCGAAGTCCCGGCAGACTGGAGGAGGGCAAATGTTGTCCCTATTTTCAAAAAGGGGAAAAGAGAGGACCCAAATAATTACCGCCCAGTCAGTCTGACATCAATACCAGGGAAGATTCTGGAGCAGATCATTAAGCAAACAGTCTGTGAGCACCTAGAAAGGAATACTGTGATCACCAATAGTCAGCATGGATTTCTGAAAAATAAGTCATGTCAGACTAACCTGATCTTGTTTTTTGACAGAATTACAAGCCTGGTAGATGAAGGGAACACAGTGGATGTAGCCTACCTTGATTTCAGCAAGGCATTTGACAAGGTGCCCCATGATATTCTTGTAAAGAAGCTGGTAAAATGCGGACTTGACTATGCTACCACTCAGTGGATTTGTAACTGGCTGACTGACCGAACCCAAAGGGTGCTCATCAATGGTTCCTCTTCATCCTGGAGAAGAGTGACTAGTGGGGTGCCACAGGGTTCTGTCTTGGGCCCGATCTTATTCAACATCTTTATCAACGACTTGGATGATGGACTCAAGGGCATCCTGATCAAATTTGCAGATGACACCAAACTGGGAGGGGTGGCTAACACCCCAGAGGACAGGATCACACTTCAAAATGACCTTGACAGATTAGAGAACTGGGCCAAAACAAACAAGATGAATTTTAATAGGGAGAAATGTAAAGTATTGCACTTGGGCAAAAAAATGAGAGGCACAAATACAAGATGGGTGACACCTGGCTTGAGAGCAGTACATGTGAAAAGGATCTAGGAGTCTTGGTTGACCACAAACTTGACATGAGCCAACAGTGTGACGCGGCAGCTAAAAAAGCCAATGCAATTCTGGGCTGCATCAATAGGAGTATAGCATCTAGATCAGGGGTCTGCAACCTTTAAGACAAAAAGAGCCACTTGGACCCGTTTCCGAAGAAAAAAACAACTGGGAGCCGCAAAACTCGTCATTATAAAAATAACTTTTTTGTCACTTTTTTATTATTTCTTTGTTTGATCCCTCAGAATTACTCCTCCTCATAGAAATAAACGTTAAATTAACAAGTTACCTTTTTTTGTGTGTGTGTTCTTCACTCCCCTTCAAAACAGTGACCAGCGTACATGCCCCTTACAATGTAGCGGGCGGGCAGGCGGGCAGGCGGGAAGGTGACGTCGGGACGGTGCGTGACTAACGCACGCACCGCCCCCATGCGACGTCACAGCCAATACAGCGCCCGCCACAGTGGGGAGTGTCGGAGCGCACAATGCGCCTCCTCCCCTCGCTAGTATCCGCCCCGGAGCTGCGGCAAAGGTGTAAAAGAGCCACATGCGGCTCCGGAGCCGCGGGTTGCAGACCCCTGATCTAGATCAAGGGAAGTAATAGTGCCACTGAATTCTGCTCTGGTCAGATCTCACCTGGAGCACCACAGTTCAAGAAGGACACTGACAAACTGGAACGTGTCCAGAGGAGGGGCAACCAAAATGGTCAAAGGCCTGGAAACGATGCCTTATGAGGAACGGCTAAGGGAGCTGGGCATGTTTAGCCTGGAGAAGAGGAGGTTAAGGGGTGATATGATAGCCATGTTCAAATATATAAAAGGATGTCACATAGAGGAGGGAGAAAGGTTGTTTTCTGCTGCTCCAGAGAAGCGGACACGGAGCAATGGTTCCAAACCACAACAAAGAAGATTCCACCTAAACATTAGGAAGAACTTCCTGACAGTAAGAGCTGTTTGACAGTGGAATTTGCTGCCAAGGAGTGTGGTGGAGTCTCCTTCTTTGGAGGTCTTTAAGCAGAGGCTTGACAACCATATGTCAGGAGTGCTCTGATGGTGTTTCCTGCTTGGCAGGGGGTTGGACTCGATGGCCCTTGTGGTCTCTTCCAACTCTATGATTCTATGATTCTATGATTTTTGATTCTCAGGTCTTTTGCCAAACCCCCTGTTATGTCCCAAGCCACTGTGAGAGCTAATAATTCTCCCTCAGTCCACAAAAGAGAAAATGGAAATCAAACTCCTGTTTTTTTCAGGGAGGCATCAACAACAAGCAATAGGAACCTAGATTTCAGAAACTGTCATTGCAATTCACATCCTGGAGAAAAAATACACCCATGGCAGATTCAAGACTAGTGTAATTCAGGCTCAAGACAACTTTCTCAAATCTCTCCTCCTTCTCAAATCTCAAATCTCTCCTTCATCCAGTTGAAACTGTGAAAAAGGGAGAGATCCAGTATTTGGCTCCCAACCTTTCCTCAAACAGTGATCCACACATTTGTTTGTTCTAACAGTCAAGATAGGTAGTTGAGAGAAAACCAACATTCAGGAACCCGTTGCTTATCAGCTTGCCAGGCTTTTCAGAGACAAACTTATTTGCTACATATTTAATTATATTCCCGAATTTTTTTTAAATTTAACTTTCAGGGTTTGTAACAAACAAAGCTTGGAAGAGATGATAGCAGCTGGACGGGAAGTCAAAAGGCATATGCAGTCTGCAGGACATCCTCCATAGAGACCAATGGGTAAAGAAGAAGCACTAGCTTCCAAACTCAGTCTCTCACTCCTGGCTACAATACATACAACTAAGAACTTTTGTAGGCAGGCTTTGCAATCCCAGTTCTGTGATTCATTCACAAGCAATGTGCTCACAGATGACGTTTTTGCACCCAAACTAATCAATAACACAAAGGTATGTCTTCTCAGCTTTATGAACTACTGACACAAAGAAGGGCTCATCCATATCTTGTAGAGCCATGTGGGAACCCAGGTTGATGAAGACACATGGAACAGGCTATGGGTTAACCCACCGCTCAAATCTATATTGGCCAAAACACAGGAGATGACACTAAAAACAATATTTTGATGGCACAGCACACCCCTTTGTTTGCACAAGATTGACTCCCCTTCTATCACCATCAGCTGGTGAGGCTGTTCCAAGCTGGGCACCACCATTCATATGTGGTTGACCTGCGCAAAGATCAACCACTTTGGGGAAGAGATATTTGCCACCCTCCTCCATCTCCAGACACGAGCTGCCACCTTTCCCAACAATGACTCTCCTGTCAAACATCAATTACAGACTGCATACCAACTCCTACCAAAACATTCCTGGCCTAGCAGCGGCCAGATCAGAACTAGCAGCCCACTAGACATCAGTGCACTGTCATACAACAAATGGCTGAACAGATTATGGCAGATACATAGTCCAGTCAGAAAAACTGACCGGCATTTTTGAGTCACGAGAGGCACTACCCAAAAGACTTGTTCTATGCTACATGGCATCCATTTGTAGAATTCATTAATAGTAGAGCTTCCTGCAGCCAATCAGAAGCTGCACCTTGGTTTCCAAATGTTTTGGAAGTTGAACGGATTTCCAGAATGAATTCCGTTCCACTTCCAAGGTACAACTGTACACATGACCTAAGTATTTCCAAACACAATACAGTGGTACCTCAGGTTACATACGCTTCAGGTTACATACGCTTCAGTTTACAGACTCCGCTAACCCAGAAATAGTGCTTCAGGTTAAGAACTTTGCTTCAGGATAAGAACAGAAATTGTGCTCCGGTGGCGCAGCGGCAGCAGGAGGCCCCATTAGCTAAAGTGGTGCTTCAGGTTAAGAACAGTTTCAGGTTCAGAACGGACCTCTGGAATGAATTAAGTACTTAACCCGAGGTCCCACTGTAGTGATTGCACTGTAGTGATTGTAGTGACTAAGAGTGAGAGCCAGGCACAATATAAGAATTCATTGTCGCATAGAATCATAGAACCTTGTTGATGCATTTCAGTAGTCCATGTGGGAATAAATCTTTCAGGAAATATCTCTAAAGAAGGGACAACAGAAACCATTTCTGAGGACCCATTAGTAGGCGGAGGCCTGGGCCACAAACAGGAGAACTATCACATGCAAATATAAGGGAAAATGTTAAGAAATGAGTCCCCAAATGCATGGGGTTAAAAGCGGGTCCTGGGTCTGAAGATACCTGTCTTATTGTACCAGGAACAACTTGTACGTTTGTGTGTTCCCTATTCACCTCACCATCTTCCTCTGCTCACACATCCAGCTTCAGCAAAGCCTTTCTTGTTTAAAGCACTGCTTCCAGAAACATCTGAACTGAGATACTGGGATCTGAGCACTACCAACAAACCAGGATATCAAACAGCATCTCCAATATCACTCAGACCAGTTTCCCAGTTTGGATAGCAAGAGAAATTATGACTTAAGAAACCAGGAAAGCTCTGTCAAAGCTGGGAGTGCAATGAAGACGACATGGCTAATTCCTGGTCCAGTATTGTTCTGCCTAAACCAGGCCAGTAACTGGTCAAGTATCTTTCCTGAGAAATTCATTCAGGTTTTCAGTTCTGACTTTAATGCTTCCCATGCATATTTCTCACAGGAGTCATTAAAAAAAATTAGATTGTCTCTCTCATATCATGCTCAAGAGAACAGAACTCCCCCAGAGAGCAGAAGAAAGAATATGTGTTATTCCCATCACAAACATGATCCCAAGGAAAGGGGTAATGAGTTTTTTCACCCCCACACAAATGTCTATAAATAGAAAACAGCGAATTTGTCTTCCTTTGTGTGTTTACTTGCAGATGGTGGGAGAGAAACAAGCACATTGGCTTATACATAACTCCTTAACAGAAACAAGCAGGAAAGATACCATTGTGATGTCATGCTTCACAGAGCCTCAACCAATTCCAGGAAGGAAAAGCGAACAATGCACAGCAAATCCTCAGCATGGAAATGATGCCTGACTGGGTGTAACAAGGGAATGCTGCACCCTAATTACATTAGAAAGTGATCTGGTGAGTGCTTGGGTCCCCTAAAGGCAGTCTAATTTAAAACAGCAATTCCCAGAACAAAAGCTGTCCAGGCAGAGAACAGAATCTGGCCGGGCCATTATGCAGTGGCTACAAACCCACATTTTGAACCATCTGCTGCTGAACAAGAGGCCATAACGTTCCCCTGACAAAGGCAAGAAAGTGGCAGTAAAAGAGGACTTGCCTGCAGTCTTCGTGCCTCCTTTTACTGACTGAACTAAACAAACCAAAACCCAAGATTTAGAAATTTCCTTTCTGAGGTGTTCAGCACTCACTTAATTTAGCACACAAAAACAGTCAAACTGCCAAGTTAAGGACCCTAAAATGATGTCCAGAAACCCATCACGCGGTGGCTCATGAACTGCCCAGGTCTCACTTATTCACCTTCATTCTGTATTAATGGCATTTGGGGCAGAGAATATGATATTCTGGTCATCCTGGAAGCAGAGCTGTAGCGAGGTGATCTTGCGCCCCTGACAGAACCGTCCAGATTGCGCCCTCTAGCCATGGACAAATGAGCTCTTCTCCAACCCCCCCCCATTCAATTCACCCTCTATGTAAAATCATTTCTTATGAGGCAATAATCAATATTTATATTTATGGACATATTTTTAGCCAATTTTGTGTCCCCCAATCGCCTGCGCCCCTGGTGGGGCCCACCTTGCCACCCCCTAGCTATGGTCCTGCCTGGAAGATGGATACATTAGATTTCCAAACTCTCGTGCAATATACAAAATTAATGTGTGGTTCTATGCATGGGGAGGCCCACTGCATCCTACTGAGGCTCCAGTTCTCTCTGTCCTGCTCTTGGCAACAGAGGTTCTAAAGAAGGATGCAGGATGCTTCTCAATTCCTTGACCTCAGGCACCTGCATTGCATGCCTAGAAACAGCTTCCAGTAACAACAAAAAATGGGAATGAGCCAGTAGCAGCTGCTCACTGCAAGCCTATGGTATGCTAAGTGGGATGGGGTGAAGTCGGGGAGTGGCTCCACTTTTCTACAACCGCCAACACACTCGACATGCTCTTAGCAAACGGTTTCACCCAACACTCTCTCTCCCACACCCACTGGCCTGTTCTTGCAGACCGAGGGGGGCTGCTGCTGCTCATTTTTAATTAACCATTTTGTTTAGGAGACATCTGCATGATTAGCCCTGTGCTCAAAAGAGGAGCGGGTAACCTAGCAACAATCTGAGTTCTGTAAGAATGAAGAAGACACGTCCACTGTTTTCTTTCAGTAGGAGAGGGAATCTGGCAGGAATGAATGCGCCGGGTGGGAAAGTGAATTTTTGACAAGGAGAAATGATTGGAGGAGGAGGCCTGCGAGAGCAAATGATTCGATAACGAGAAAGTATTTTCCGTACATTTGGACTAGTGGAGCGGCTTGAGGTTTGGTTGTTGCATAAGAGCATCCCTGCCGGGTCTGGCTCCGGTCCCTCCAGTTCCCAAGAGCGGCCGCCTATCTGCCTCTGGGCACTCGCAAGGCGGGCCTGCTGCTCCGCGAGGGCGCCGGATAGTCCGCGCTACACTGCCTCTGAAGAGGGAGGCTCCATCGAGCGCGCGTGGCCAGGCGGAGGCGGAGGCGGAGGCGCGCAGCTGAGCCCAGAAGCAGCTCCTTCGGGCTCGGGGGCAAGAAGCCCTTCGCCCCAGAGGATGGCGCGGCCCGGGGACCGCGCACGCACGAGGAGCCACCGAAGGCGTGGCTAAGCGCAAAGCTCGCCAAGGCGGCGCCCGCCGGCTTCTTCTGCTTTGTCCCCGCCCGGGCATGGCCTCTGAGCATGGGCAGAGCGCCCGGGCGCGGCAGCCAGCATCTTCGCTCTGGCGGGCGCGTCTTAGGGAGGGATGGAGGCGAGGAAGGAGCCACTCACCGAAGTAGACGGTCTTGTCGCACTTGGGGCACTTGGATGCCATGGCGCGCGCGAGGCGGACGAGCGACAGAGTGGAGCGTCTCCGGCGCCGCCGCCCGACTCCCCCCCCCCCCCCGCCAGCCGCGCCCCGCCTCCGCCGGCGCCCATTGGCTGCGCGCTCCGCCCGGACCGAGAGGGGGCGGGCCCGTGGCGCGGGCGAGGAGCGGGGCCCCCCGACCCGGCAGCCGGAGGGACGGGCGGGGCAGGGCGGCGGCTGCGCTGGGCGCCGCTTCCGGCGGGGCGGAGCCCCCCAGGGAGAAGCCGGCGAGGGAGAGGCAGGCGGCGGCGGTGCCCTTCCCTCCCCCCATCGCCCCCGGGGGCGGAGAAGGGGCTGGTTCCCTCTTCCGTGGGACAGCCCTCGAGGGATATGAAGATGGTTATCCTATCGGCTCGTCTTCACCCAGCCCCTCCAACAGTTCATCACAAGGCTTGGTTTCCAGACCCTTGAACATCTTGGTTGCCCTCCTCTGCACACCTTCCAGCTTGTCAATCTCCTCCTTAAGTTGGACACAGTATTCCAGGTGTGGTCTGACCAAGGCAGAATAGAATGGTACTTTACTTCCCTTCATCTGGACTCTCGACTTCTGTTGATGCAGCCTAGAAGAGTATTAGCCTTTTTTGCTGCTGTATGACACTGTCCACTCATGTTCAGCTTGTGGCCTAATAAGACCCCCACCTAGATCCTTTTCACATGAACTACTGGCAAGCAAGGTGTCTCCCATCTTACATTGGTGGAGGCCCATCTTCCTGCCTAAATGCAGTCCTTGGGCTGGACTCATTTGGAACAAAATCTTGGGGAAGTGCGGGGGTTGTTCTGCTATTGCTTCCCTGTTCCAAGTGTCTAATGTGTTTTAAAATGTCCTTAAGCAGTTGGTGGTGTTAAGTTGTGGGTGAGCATATCAGACGACACAGCAATTCTTCAGACAGCTCTTGTTTATTCACAGGCCAGAACAGAACTGGGCTGAAGGGTTCAGCCAACCTGCTTATATAGAGCTCAACTACATGACAACAGTAACTACTTTCTGTAACGATCCAATCACTGAATGTCACTTTCAATTCCTTATTTGCATATGCAAATAAGTGAAAACTATCTACCTGAGTGAAAACTATCTACCGAATCCCCCAGCTGGCCCAGGGTGAGAACTTCAGTACATAACACCCGTCCCCACTGAGATAAGGCATTAGTTTTTGCTTCACAGAACTCTAGCCCAATGGTTGCCATCAATTTGATTTGAATTAATTTTATAATGAAATGATTTTAGAATGTTGTATTATTTTATTATTGTTAGCTGCCCTGAGCCCGGCTTCGGCTGGGGAGAGCGGGATATAAATAAAATTTATTATTATTATTATTTATTATTAGTTACAATTGTAATGGTTTCCTTATATACATACAACACTACACGTAATGGTTCAATTAAGCAAAAAAGCATATCGGTTACATTTCACCCACTTCCATTAGACCGACAGTGTTACAAGTCCAACAACATAGTCCTTTAAATAGGTTGGGTGCTTGGAAACTCTGCTGGACCGGCGGGGACCGGTACCCAGGTCCGGGGGGCCACCCAATTCTTGCTGAGGCTGGGGCGCTACCCTAGGTGGCGTTGAACCCAAGTCCCCTGGATCCGCTGCTGTGGGTGGAAACTCTGCAAGTGGAGTTGGCGGAATGTCAGGCATGGCAGTGATCTGAGTCTATGGGGAGTTCGGCAGACCCTCTGAAACGGCTTGGTTCGGTTCCCAACCCGCAGACTGCAAGAGAGGTGTAGGTGGAGCCTCACCATCTGTAAGTGTCTGTTACGGAGCCACAAGCGCGGTTGGGGGCACCGCGGTAGTGTCCAAATCCCCAACCCTGCGCCTAAGCTGGTCTATGTGCCAGCACCACAAACCTCCAATTTCGAGTGCCACCTGGTACGAGCGAGGTCCAGTGACTCCCACTACTGTGGCTGGCACCCAAGGAATGTCCCCCACAAAATTCCAGGCAAAGACCTGGTTTCCTGGAACAAGGGACCGTGGCGCGTTAGCACAGCCCGGGGGTTCGGCCACGGCAAAGTCCGGGTGCAGTCAGTCAAGCGGAGATCTGAGGTGGCAGGCCATAAGTAGTTCGGCAGGACTCTGCCCTGTGGCCGCATGAGGTGTGATGTGTTGCACAAACAAGTATTCAGCGACTCGCTCGTGCCAGTCTCCCTGGTCCAGGCGCGCCAGTGCCTCTTTTGCTGAGCACACCAATTTTCTCTGCTTGCCCGTTGCTGGATGGATGAAATGGTGCCATTCGGGCATGGTGGATGCCCAGTCCCAAAAGGTACCGCTCAAAAGTGCCTGACGTGAACTGTGGTCCATTGTCAGAGACGAGGACATCAGGACACCCATGCTTTGCAAAGAGGCCTCACAGCACCCGGATAACGGCCTAGGTAGTGGGGGAGGGCATCAGGGCCACCTCCAGCCATTTGGAATAGGCGTCCACCACTACCATAAAGGTCCAGCCGTGAAAGGGGCCAGCAAGATCGATGTGCACCCTTGACCAGGGTGACAGGTGGAAACCCAGGCAGTGATGGCATCGTCCATGTTAGGCCACCAGACGTAACACCGAGCCAACGCCTTCATTTTGACGAATATTTGAGTCATTGGGGAATCACGACACGGTCTCCCCACAGCAGACAGCTGCGATGAGCCGAGAGTTCATGTTGTCTGGTTGCAAAGGGCTGCAACTCTGATGCAAAAGGCCCTTGTGGCCACCCCCTCCACACCCAGTTGAGCACACGGCTGATGGTGCAATCCTGGGCAGATGCGGAGGCCACAGTGGCAGCCAATACAGGCGCTGCCAGAAGATCCTCAATGAGGAGGAGCGATGAAGCAGGAGCCGGGTCTTCCACAAACACTGGAAGAGGGCAACAGCTGAGGGCATTGGCATGGCCCATTGATTTTCCCGGGCGATGGACGAGCTGATAGTGGTAGGCAGCCAGGAAAACAGTCCATCGCAGCATGCGTGGTGAGAGGACTGTTGGAGTTGGTCGATCACCAGTGAGGAGGCCCAGGAGCGGCTTGTGGTTGGTGATGAGGTCAAAAGTCCTGCCGTAGAGGTATTCATGGAACCTCTTCACTCGACCACCTTCGACCACCACCAGTTGGAGCAGGATTCCTTTTGGTGTACCAGCCTCCCTGCTGCACAAGGGATTCCCTGCCTGAGCTGCTTCAGGTCATGGCAGATGCTCTCCTGGAGACACCTAGGGGATTTTAACATCCATGCCGACACAACCTTACAAGGGGCCACTCGGGACGTCGTGGAAAGCATGGCCTCCATAGGGCTGTCCCTGAATACGTCTGGCCCAACACATAGTCACGGACATGCCTTAAACCTGGTGTTCACCTCTATTGACGTGGGTGATCTGACACTAAGTAAATGTGAAACAAAAGAAGTGCCATGGTCAGATCACTTCCTGGTGCAACTGGACTTCTCCGCAACCCTTCCCCTCTGCACGGAGGTGGGACCAATTTGGATGGTTCGCCCCTACCACTTAATGGATCCAAATGGTTTCCAGAGAGTGGTAAAGGTAAAGGTAAAGGTACCCCTGCCCGTACGGGCCAGTCTTGACAGACTCTGGGGTTGTGCGCCCATCTCACTTAAGAGGCCAGGGGCCAGCGCTGTCCGGAGACACTTCCGGGTCACGTGGCCAGCGTGACAAAGCTGCATCTGGCGAGCCAGAGCTGCACACGGAAACGCCGTTTACCTTCCCGCTGGTAAGCGGTCCCTATTTATCTACTTGCACCCGGAGGTGCTTTCGAACTGCTAGGTTGGCAGGCGCTGGGACCGAGCAGCGGGAGCGCACCCCGCCGCAGGGATTCGAACCGCCGACCTTTCGATCGGCAAGTCCTAGGCGCTGAGGCTTTAACCCACAGCGCCACCTGCGTCCCAGAGAGTGGTAGGGGATGCTTTATCCCATGTTGATGGCCTTTCAGCTGATTCCCTGGTGACCCATTGGAATATGGAGTTAACCAGGGCTATTGACTGTCTGGCTCTGATGCGTCCTCTCTGATTGCAAGGAGCCCAGACAGCCCCATGATTTCCCACAGAGCTGAGGGTGTTGAAATAATCGCTGAAACAGCTAGAGCGCTGGTGGTGGAAAACTCACTCTGAATCGGACATGGGTTAGAGCTCAATGTCGAGCCTACCAAGAGGCGATGGTGACGGTGAAGAAGACTTTCTTCACCGCCTGTATTGCATCTGCAGAAAATAGTAGCAGGAGACTCTTTCAGGTGGTTCGCAATTTAATGGAAGCACCTTTACCTTTGGGGCCTTGTAAAGACCCCAAGATCTCCTGCAACGATTTTGCAAAGTTTTTGCACTTTTGCAGTTCTGCATGCCATACCTTGCCAGCAGCTGCACAATCTTAGTTTTCTGGCTCAGCAGAAAGCTGCCATCAGTAGCCCTGCACACATCCATGCCCAAGTAAGTTTTAACACAACCCAAATCTTTAACCTTGAACTTCTTGCCCAGTTGTGTGGAAAAACTTTTGATTTGATTGTTTTCTTTTGCCATATGCAAAAGGTCATCAATGAAAACCAAACAGAATTCCTGCTTGTCTCCTGCCCCATGATCATACATGCAGTTGTCAGCTATGCTGCGTTTAAACCCTAAAGATACCAGGGTTTTCTCCAAGCACTTGTTCCAATTGTAGGCAGACTGGCGTAAGCCATACAGAACTTTGTGTAACCTATACACCTTGTCTGCAGCTGTCTCATAGAATCATAGAATCATAGAGCTGGAAGAGACCACAAGGGCCATCGAGTCCAACCCCCTGCCAAGCAGGAAACACCATCAGAGCACTCCTGACATATGGTTGTCAAGCCTCTGCTTAAAGACCTCCAAAGAAGGAGACTACACCACACACCTTGGCAGCTCTTACTGTCAGGAAGTTCTTCCTAATAAACATTAGGAAGTTTGGAAGAAGGTGGAATCTTTTTTCTTGTAGTTTGGAACCATTGCTCCGTGTCCGCTTCTCTGGAGCAGCAGAAAACAACCTTTCTCCCTCCTCTATGTGACATGGCTATCATATCACCCCTTAACCTCCTCTTCTCCAGGCTAAACATGCCCAGCTCCCTTAGCCGTTCTTCATAAGGCATCGTTTCCAGGCCTTTGACCATTTTGGTTGCCCTCCTCTGGACACGTTCCAGTTTGTCAGTGTCCTTCTTGAACTGTGGTGCCCAGAACTGGACACAGTACTCCAGGTGAGGTCTGACCAGAGCAGAATACAGTGGCACTATTACTTCCCTTGATCTAGATGCAATACTCCTATTGATGCAGCCCAGAATTGCATTGGCTTTTTTAGCTGCCGCATCACACTGTTGGCTCATGTCAAGTTTGTGGTCAACCAAGACTCCTAGATCCTTTTCACATGTACTGCTCTCAAGCCAGGTGTCACCCATCTTGTATTTGTGCCTCTCATTTTTTTGCCCAAGTGCAATACTTTACATTTCTCCCTATTAAAATTCATCTTGTTTGTTTTGGCCCAGTTCTCTAATCTGTCAAGGTCGTTTTGAAGTGTGATCCTGTCCTCTGGGGTGTTAGCCACCCCTCCCAGTTTGGTGTCATCTGCAAATTTGATCAGGATGCCCTTGAGTCCATCATCCAAGTCGTTGATAAAGATGTTGAATAAGACCGGGCCCAAGACAGAACCCTGTGGCACCCCACTAGTCACTCTTCTCCAGGATGAAGAGGAACCATTGATGAGCACCCTTTGGGTTCGGTCAGTCAGCCAGTTACAAATCCACTGAGTGGTAGCATAGTCAAGTCCGCATTTTACCAGCTTCTTTACAAGAATATCATGGGGCACCTTGTCAAATGCCTTGCTGAAATCAAGGTAGGCTACATCCACTGTGTTCCCTTCATCTACCAGGCTTGTAATTCTGTCAAAAAACAAGATCAGGTTAGTCTGACATGACTTATTTTTCAGAAATCCATGCTGACTATTGGTGATCACAGTATTCCTTTCTAGGTGCTCACAGACTGTTTGCTTAATGATCTGCTCCAGAATCTTCCCTGGTATTGATGTCAGACTGACTGGGCGGTAATTATTTGGGTCCTCTCTTTTCCCCTTTTTGAAAATAGGGACAACATTTGCCCTCCTCCAGTCTGCCGGGACTTCGCCTGTTCTCCAGGAATTCTCAAAGATGACTGCCAGTGGTTCTGAGATCACATCTGCCAGTTCTTTTAATACTCTTGGATGCAGTTCATCTGGCCCTGGAGACTTGAATACATCTAAACTAGCCAAGTATTCTTGTACTATCTCCTTAGTTATTCTGGGCTGTGTTTCATCTGCTGAATCATTTGCTCCAAATTCTTCAGGTCGGGCATTGTTTTCTTTATCAGAGAAGACTGAGGCAAAGAAGGCATTGAGGAGTTCAGCCCTTTCTGTGTCCCCTGTTTGCATTTCACCATCTTCTCCTCTGAGTGACCCCACTGTTTCTTTGTTCTTCCTTTTGCTACGAACATACCCATAAAAGCCTTTTTTGTTGCTTTTAACCTCTCTAGCAAGCCTGAGTTCATTCTGTGCTTTAGCTTTTCTGACTTTGTGTCTACACGTGCTGGCTATTTGTTTGAATTCCTCTTTGGTGGTTTCCCCCCTTTTCCATTTTTTGTACACATCCTTTTTTAATCTTAACTCAGTTAAAAGTTCTTTAGATAGCCACCCTGGCTTCTTTAGGCACCTTCCATGTTTCCGTCTCATTGGTATTGCCTGAAGTTGTGCTTTTATTATCTCCCTCTTAACAAACTCCCAGCCATCATGAACTCCCTTTCCTTTTAGTATTACTGTCCATGGGATCTCACCCAGCACTTCCCTAAGTTTTATGAAGTCGGCTTTCTTAAAGTCAAGAAATTGAGTCCTAGTATGCTTGGCTGCTCCTTTCCGCTGTATAGTAAACTTCAGAAGAGCATGATCACTCGCGCCTAATGATCCTTCCACTTCTACCCCACTAACCAGGTCATCAACATTGGTTAGGACCAGATCTAAAATGGCTGTTCCTCTTGTTGCTTCTCCCACTTTCTGGACAATGAAGTTGTCTGCAAGGCCAGTGAGGAATCTGTTTGACCTTATGCTCTTGGCTGAGTTTGACATCCAGCAAATATCTGGGTAATTGAAGTCCCCCATTACTACTATCTCCCTTCCTTTTGCATGCTTGGCCATCTGTTCCAGGAAGGCATCATCTATGTCCTCCGTTTGGCTTGGGGATCTATAGTAAACTCCCACAATGAGGTCCCTGTTATTCATCTCTCCCTTAATTTTGACCCAAATGCTCTCACTTTGGCTTTGAGGTTCTAAATCTAGGATCTCTTCATAGGTATACACATCCCTGACATATAACGCCACTCCTCCTCCTTTCTTGTCTGGTCTGTTTCTCTGAAATAGATTGTAACCCTCCATTTTTACATTCCAGTCGTGGGACTTATCCCACCAGGTTTCAGTGATGCCTATTATGTCATATTTAGTTTGCTGTACCAAGAGCTCAAGCTCATCTTGTTTATTACCCATGCTTTGCGCATTAGTGTACAGACATTGAAGTCCATTAATCATTCCCCCGTGTCTCTTATTTAAGGATTTTTTCCTCCCATTTAAGGATTTTTTCCTCCTGGCGCTTCAGACATATACAGCTCTTCCTCCAGGTTTGTATTCAGATATGCAATCTGGATATAAAAATGAATGACTTTGTACTTGCGTTTTGCTGCAATGGCGAGGAGCAAGTGCATGCTCTCCCTCCGTGCAGTAGGTGCAAACACCTCATCAAAGTCAAGCCCTGGCCTCTGGGAAAAACACTTTGCTACCAGGCGTGCCTTGTGTTTAAATCTGCCTGAAGCAAGAGGCTTTAACTTGAATACCCATCTACACCCCACCGCCTTTTGGCAGCGAAGTGGATGTGAACACCTCGTGCTCCTGAAGAGATTGCATCTCTTCTTTCATTGCCCCTTCCCAGAGCAAAGCTTCTTCTCATGGCAACTCTAATACCGTACTTCTTGGTAACTTTTTAGGTTCACAAGCTACCTGATACGCTTGAGCTAAATCAGCTTTGTTATGAGTCAGGCGGCACCCCCTTTGTGCTTCTTTGTTGTTGTTTTTTAAATCATTTTTATTGATTTTCCAATAAAAACAGCCAATTAACATATCCATATCATAATCCAATTAAAAACAATAAATTAAAATAAAAAAATGACCAAATTATTGTCCGAATTATTAATTATAATTTTTTTGGGGGGGCTCCCCACAGTCTGGACCTTTGAAGTGTATCTCCAGTATCTTCATTCCTGCCTTCTTCTTCTTGTTTTCATATTTTCCACATCTCCATCTTAATGCTTTAAAGTTCTCCATCCCTGGCTCTGCAATTCTCAGTCATGTCAGAAATCATATATCCTTTCATCCGTCTAATACAGCTTTACAGTGTTGCCCCGCAAGACATATGCCTGGCAAGACGAAAAACTCGCTAGACGAAAGAGTTTTCCGTTTTTCGAGGTGCTTCGCAAGACGAATTTCCCTATGGGCTTGCTTCGCAAGACGAAAACGTCTAGCAACTTTGTTTCCTTTGTCTTAAAACCGTTAATACCCAGGGTGCATTGCTTGAAGAGGTGCAGTTGCGACTTGACTTCAAGGAGCAACTCATAGCATGCGGTTTGGTAGCCTTTTTTCAGGTTTTTTGAGGACTTTGCTGATTTTTGAAGCTTTTCCAAAACTTCTTTTGCATCCATTTGGTAAGTTAAACTTCTTAAAACTTTTTTTGGGTTTTTGGATTTTTTTTTCTGCATTTTTCTGATTTTTTGTGACCATTGGACCACTCTGCTGTTTTTTTAAAAAAATTCTGGGTTTGAATTTCTGTGTGGTGGGTGGCTGGGGAAACAGTTGGGGAGAGGTTTGCAAGAATCTGGGAGCTTGTGCGGTTTTTTTCTGCATTTTTCTGATTTTCTGTGACCATTGGGCCATGTTGGTTTTTTTTTTTTTAAATCTGGGTTTGAATTTCTGTGTGGTGGGTGCCTGGGGGAACAGTTGGGGAGGGGTTTGCAACAGTTGGGGAGGGGTTTGCAATTTCTGTGTGGTGGGTGGGTGGCTGGGGGAACAGTTGAGGTTTTTGAAGACTTTGGTGATTTCTGAAGCTTTTCCAAAACTTCTTTTGCAGCCATTCGAGGTTTTTGAAGACTTTGCTGATTTTTGAAGCTTTTCCAAAACTTCTTTTGCATCCATTTGGTAAGTTAAACTTATAAAACTTTTTTATTTTTATTTTATTTTGATTTTTGATTTTGGGTTGGGGTTGGTTGGGACTTTGTTCTGGGTTTGAATTTCTGTGTGGTGGGTGGCTGCGTGCTTTTGAATTTTTTGGATGTGAAGCACTGATTTTTGTGTGTGTGAGAGAGAGTTTACGAAGGTAGGAGCTGTGCTGCCATGGGACCCAAGAAGACTGCTGCTGCAGAGGCCGGCGAGAGGAAGAAGGAGAAGGTGACGCTGGAAATGAAGAAGGAGATCATCTGGAAGCATGACGGTGGAATCCATGTGACAGACCTCGCCAGGGAGTACGGGAGGAATCCATCAACCATCGGGACCATCCTGAAGATGAGGGAGAAGATCCTGGCGACTGATGCAGCCAAGGGAGTCACCAGGATCGTGAAGAACCGCCCAGCTGTTCTGGAGGAGGTCGAGAAGTTGCTGCTCATCTGGTTAGAAGAGAAGCAGCATGCAGGGGACACAGTGACTGAGGCCGTCATTTGTGAGAAGGCCAAGGCCTTGCACGCAGACCTCATCCGGGAACAGCCAGGAACCTCAGGCGAGCCAGAAGTCTTTAAGGCAAGCAGAGGTTGGTTTGACCGGTTCAAGGCAAGATCTGGAATCCACAGCATGGTCAGGCATGGAGAGGCTGCCAGTTCTGATGTTCCTGCGGCTGAAGACTTTGCAGTGGAGTTCCTGGAGGTTGTGAAGGCTACGTTCCACAGCAGGTCTTCAACTGCGACGAGACCGGGCTGTTTTGGAAGAGGATGCCCAAAAGGACTTTCATCACTCAGGAGGAGGCCAAGTTGCCTAGCCACAAGCCCATGAAGGACTGTCTGACCCTGCTCTTCTGTGCCAACGCAAGCGGCGACCTGAGGATCAAGCCCCTGCTGGTGTACCACTCGGAGAACCCACGGGCCTTCAAGAAACACAAGGTCGACAAGGAGCAGCTGAGTGTCATGTGGCGATCCAACAGTAAGGCTTGGGTCACACGTGTGCTGTTTGTGGACTGGGTAAATCTTGCTTTTGGCCCTGCTGTCAAACAGTACCTGCTGGACAATGACCGGCCGCTGAAGGCTTTGCTTCTGATGGACAATGCTCCTGCTCATCCTAAAGGCCTTGAGTTGGACTTGTTGGAGGAGTGCAGCTTCATCAACATCATGTTCCTGCCGCCTAACACCACGCCACTGCTGCAGCCGATGGATCAGCAGGTCATCGTCAATTTCAAAAAACTCTACACCAAGGAGCTTTTCAGGCAATGCTTCGAGGTGACTGATTGCACCACCATCACCCTGCGGGAATTCTGGAAGTACCACTTCGACATCGTCACCTGCTTGAAGATGATCACCACGGCCTGGAACGGGATCAGCCAGAGAAATTTGAATTGCGCTTGGCGCAGCCTGTGGCCGGACTGTGTGGCACCAAGTGACTCTGATGCACCAGAGTCAACAGTGGTGCAGGACATTGTTGCCTTGGGGAGGACCATGGGCCTGGAGGTCACAGAGGAGGACGTCAGCGAGCTGGTGGAGGAGCACAACCACGAGCTGACCACCCAGGAGCTGGTTGAACTGTGGGCAGAGGCTGCGCAGGAGCAGGCCTCGCTGGAAGAGGAGGAAGCAACTGAGGAACGGCTGTCCTCCAAAGAACTGAGGGATATTTGCATGAAGTGGAAGGATGTGCAGGCTTTTGCACAGCGGCACCACCCTGACAAGGACATGGCACATAACCTTGCGAACACTTTTGATACGAGGGTCATGTCGCCTTTCAGGGAGGTGCTGAAAAGGCGGATGAAGCAGCAGACCATGGACAGGTTCTTGAGCAAGAAGCAAAGAGTGGAAGAGGAGCCTTCTTCGTGTGGTCCCCCAGTCTTAGAAAATGTACTGTACACTTTGTTGATTTTTAAATGTTTTTCTGTCATGTTTAGAAACTTAAATTATTGTTCCTTCAATTTTTGAAATGCTCTTTACAGTATGTGTCTTTAAAGAGCAGTTAATAAACTCTTTTTGTACCAAATTTGGCTTTGTTTGGACTTTTACTGTACACTTTGTTGATTTTTAAATGTTTTTCTGTCATGTTTAGAAACTGTATTTATTGTTCCTTCAATTTTTGAAATGCTCTTTACAGTATGTGTGACTTTAAAGAGCAGTTAATAAACTCTTTTTGTACCAAATTTGGCTTTGTTTGGATTTTTTTTGACCATAGGAATGCATTAATTGATTTTCAATGCATTCCTATGGGATTTCGCGCTTCGCAAGACGAAAAATTCGCTAAACGAAAAAACTCGCAGAACGAATTAATTTCGTCTTGCGAGGCACCACTGTATTTGTGTATATATATATATTTTCAACTGTATATATATATATTTCAACTGCCATCGCAGCTTTCCCTGACTCCATTCCAATCTTCCAATCCAGGCTGTTGTCCAAGTCTATCGTCTGAAGTTTAATGATGCAGCAACTCCGAAGTTGTTACATCATTCCAATCCAGGCTGTTGTCCAAGCTTTTCGTTTGAGATTTAATAACATAGTAGCTTCCACATTGTTAACTTATTGCTGTAAATTGTTGAGCATACTGTTTGCAGTATTGCAATGTAAATGAACTGTATTCCACAGATATAAGTCATTTGGCGATTGATCAGCCTCTCAGAGACCACTGGACATCCATTCAGCCTTCTCTCTCGCTCATAATGAAAAACTTCTGCAAACAGCTGCACTATATGTTGTCCCAAATTGTTATCTCAAGTCATTGTAAAGTCAGCCAGCAAATATTTCCTGCTTCCCTCAAAAAAGGGAGGAATCCTCATTTTTCTGTGCTGCGTCATATTAATAAGCGCCGTCTTGTTTCTTCTTTCATCTTTATCAAGTCTTTCAAGTCTAAGTAAAGCAGTTGAATACTTAATTATAGAAGTCCATCTGTACTCTTTTAAAAAATAAATAGGTTTCTTAATGAGGCTTGGCATAGAAAACCAATTGTAGATAATAATAATAATAATAATAAATAAATTATTATTATTAATAATAATAATAATAATAATAATAATAATAATAAACAATAATAATTTATTTATACCCCACCCATCTGGCCAAAAAAATATTAAAATACTGTAATACATCAAACATTAAAAGCTTCCCTAAACAGGGCTGCCTTCAGATGTCTTCTAAAAGTCTGGTAGTTGTTGTTCTCTTTGACATCTGGAGGGAGAGCATTCCACAGGGAGGGCGCCACTACCGAGAAGGCCCTCTGCCTGGTTCCCTGTAACTTGGCTTCTTGCTATGAGAGAACTGCCAGAAGGCCCTCCTTCAGATATACTGGACCGAGGCCGTTTAGGGCTTTAAAGGTCAACACCAACACTTTGAACTGTGCTCAGAAACGTACTGGGAGCCAATGTAGGTCTTTCAAGACCGGTGTTATATGGTCTCGGCGGCCACTCCCAGTCACCAGACTGGGTGCCACGTTCTGAATTAGTTGTAGTTTCCGGGTCACTTTCAAAGGTAGCCCCACGTAGAGCGCATTGCAGTAATCCAAGCGGGAGATAACCAGAGCATGCACCACTCTGGTGAGGCAGTCCGCAGGCAGATAGGGTCTCAGCCTGCGTACCAGGTGGAGCTGGTAAACAGCTGCCCTGGATACAGCATTGACCTGTGCCTCCATAGACAGCTGTGAGTCCAGAATGACTCCCAGGCTGCGCACCTGGTCCTTCAGGGGCACAGTTACCCCATTCAGGACCAGGGAATCCTCCACACCTGCCCGCCTCCTGTCCCCCAAAAATAGTACTTCTGTCTTGTCAGGATTCAATCTCAATCTGTTAGCTGCCATCCATCCTCCAACCGCCTCCAGACACTCACACAGGACCTTCACCGGTTCTGATTTGAAAGAGAGGTAGAGCTGGGTATCATCCGCATACAGATGAACACCCAGCACAACCCCCCTGATGAACTCTCCCAGCAGCTGCATGTAGATGTTGAAAAGCATGGGGGAGAGGACAGAACCCTGAGGCACCCCACAAGTGAAAGCCCAGGGGTCTAAACACTCATCCCCCCCCCTTTCTGAACACGACCCAGGAGAAAGGAGCGGAACCACTGTATGTCAGCTGTATGACCGAGGCTGTTTAGGGCTTTAAAGGTCAGCACCAACACTTTGAATTGTGCTTGGAAACGTACCCAGTTACCTGGGTCTTCTTTTTCCCACTTTTTGAACATGGGGACAACATTTGCCCACCTCCAGTCTGCAGGGACCTCCCCTGTTCTCCAAGAATTCTTAAAGAACATAGACAAAGACTCTGATATTATATCCACAAGCTGCTTTGGTACCCTTGGCTGCAGCTTATCAGGCCCTGGAGATTTCAATTCATTTAAATCTCCAGGTGTTCCGGGACCACCTCTATTCCTATCTTGGGCTGCAGCTCTGTGACAGAGCCTGGCCACAGTCTGGTGATGCAGTCCCTTAGAATTCCACCGGAGGGCTAGAGCCTTTCTCTGATTGGCTATCAAGACAGCAGGCAGAGAGGAGGTGGAGACAGCACTTTGGGAGGGAGAACAAAAGGAGCCGTTTCTGAGAGAGTGTTCCTACTGGATGTATTATGAGTATATAGCCTAACTGTAAAGGCAGCTGTGCTGTGAGGAAAATGTCTGGTGGCCATTTTCTGCCTTTGGAACAGTTTGCTTGTGTCAGAGCTGGGCAAGAAATGTAGAACCAAATATATTTCAAAAGCATAATTTGCTTCCCACTGAAAACAGAGAGAAGCACTCAAGAAAAACTAAAATAGTTTTGGAAACTTATTCCCACAGAACCTTGGATCAGACCATTGCCTGTGGAATTGCAACTTACTGTCTGGAGGTTAGGGGGGCAAGTGGCTCTGGTGGCCCCCTCTCCTCCCCCACCCCCATCTTTCAAGAGAGGGAGGGGTGAGCAGCAGCTGCTCCCCCAAGCAACAGGTGGTGCCAACTCTCATGTCTGTATGCTCTGTGGGCAGGCCTGTTGAGGCCCAACCTCTTCCTTGTGGCTCAGAGAGAGAGAGAGTGGAATGAGCAGCTGTTCTTGCAATAGACAGACAATGGGTCCACTCACCCACTTTCGGGGTTAGCACCTTGTTCCTCCCAGAGGGCGGGCAGACACATGCCACCGGGGGAGACATGGCTGGCAGCACTTTGCAACTGACATGTCCTTCACAGGATGGTGGAAGGCAGGAGTCCAAGGTACAGCTGCTTCACAAAATACATAGTTAGGACCGGCACCAGGTCTGTGGAGAACCTGGCCCAGGCAGCCTGGCACTCAGAAGAGAAATGCTGGGCAAGGCAGGAGCTGTAGCTGCTTTGCCTCGTGGTGGGGCTCTTTCAAGTGTTGTGCCATTATTATTATTCTTAAATAATTTAAAACTGAGACTGGCACCTGTAGCTGTGGACCCCAATGCTTGCTGGGCCCTGCTAGGTGCTAATGCTACATCTGATTATGATTGCACTAAAGAAAATGCAAAGGTTGAGCTGGCGCTGTAAGTTGTGTTTCTTATAGGCTTAGTAGACCCCTGGGCACGAGACACAAGAGAACTATCAGTCTCCTTCACCAAGAACTTTTTGTAATCACAACCAAATAACTTTTTGCAATCACAACCAAATAACTCAAGTAATGGGAGTTACAGATAGGTAGCCGTGTTGGTCTGCCATAGTCAAAACAAAATAAAAAAAATCCTTCCAGTAGCACCTTAAAGACCAACTAAGTTAGTTCTAGGTATGAGCTTTCGTGTGCATGCACACTTCTTCAGATACACTGAAACAGAAGTCACCAGACCCTTCTATATGGTGAGAAGGTGGGGAGGGGTATTACTCAGTTTCAAGTAATGGGACTGAGAGTGCCCATAATATGGAATGTACAGTAGGTGTCATGATTTGTTAATTATTTACATGACAGTAGAACAACATCTACAACAGTAGGTGTAACAGGGGTGGGTTCTGGAGACATGGCAAAAAGTCAGTATTTCAAAGAACAATGGAATCTGAACTCTTTGGAGCAGGGGTCAGCAAACTAAGGGCCGCGGGCTGGAATCGGCCCAATCGCCTTCAGGATCTGGCCCACAGATGGTCCATGGATTGGCGTGGGGATTCTGATCATTCAGGCTGTGCCATTCCCTCCCTTCTCCCTCACACACACCACAACGGCGCCTCCTCCCGCCCTCCTCCTGGCTTCTCCCCGCCCTGCCTAGAGGAGGAAGGGGGCTGGACTTTGTTGAGCCGCAGTTGGCTGAACACCATGTTAAGCAGCCCCTCTCCGGAGCCAGCCCTTTTGCGCTGCTCAGCATCCGGCTGCCACCAGCGCCTGCCACTTGCAAGGCACAGGTAACCTATGTCCTGTGGAATCTTTGTGGGGCCTGTGGAATGCTGTGTCCTTTTATTTAAAATGCATCTCTGTGTTATATGTGGGGCCTGCCTGGTGTTTTTACATGTGTCCTTGCATGGAATGTTGTGTCCTTTTATAAATTAAAATGCATCTCTGGGTCTCCTTATACAGGGGGTTGTTGAATACACTGAAGAATGTGGTATATGTGACACTATTTCTGAGCACTGACTTTTTGTATTTTAGTTTAGTAGTCACTATTGCTGGTATATTGTTTTTGTAGCTCTGTATTTATTGGTATTTGACTAATAGCATAGAGATGCGGGTGGCACTGTGGGTTAAACCACAGAGCCTAGGGCAGGGGTCTGCAACCTTTAAGACAAAAAGAGCCACTTGGACCCGTTTCCGAAGAAAAAAAAACTGGGAGCTGCAAAACCATTGCCCTCCGATCTGACAGCAGGCGGGAAGGGGACGTTGGGACGGTGCGTGACTAACGCACGCACCGCCCCCATGCGACGTCACAGCCAGTACAGCACCCGCCACAGTGGGGAGTGTCGGGGTGCACAATGCACCTCCTCCCCTCGCTAGTATCCGCCCTGGTGTAAAAAAGAGCCACATGCAGCTCCAGAGCTGCGGGTTGCTGACCCCTGGCCTAGGGCTTGCCGATCAGAAGGTCGGCAGCAACGGCAAGGCTGCGCGCAGCCTTTGCACTGTTCCCCGACCTGCTCTTGAATGCACCTTGTTTTTGAGGGGGAGAACAAGGGGGGGGAATTCCCCCCCCCATGGTCCGGTGCGTCCTATAGAGTGAAAAATACGGTATTTATCTACTTGCACTTTGATGTGCTTTTGAACTGCTAGGTTGGCAGGAGCAGGGACCGAGCAACGGGAGCTCACCCCGTCGCGGGGATTCGAACCGCCGACCTTCTGATCGGCAAACTTTAGGCTCTGTGGTTTAACCCACAGCGCCACCCGCGTTAGTTTAGCTTTAAATGCTGATAGAAGCTACAACATATGAACCAGACGGCATGAAATCACCACTTTGCCTCTATCCAAGTGGCCCCAAACCTTCTTTCTGGATGTCTTTCCTAGGTCTGGCTGAGGGGAGTTTATCCGTGCCCTTAGTTTGATCAGGTACACCCTCCTATTAATTAGGGTCTCCTGCTACACCCAAAGGTTGGGGGTTAGGGTCAAGTCTGTGTGAAAGGTGGATGAGGGTTTGGAGTGGGTGAGAGTTGAGTAAAGGTTTGGTTAGGGGATTAGGTTGGGGTGGGGTGAGGGTTAGGGCTGGGGTTGGGGTTGGGGTAGGTTTAGAGGCAAGGGTGAGGTTTAGAGTTAGTGTTAGATTTGGGTTAGGCCTGGATTTAGTGTGATGGTTATGGTGAAAGTTTGTTAGGATGGATGTAGAGTTTGGGTTAAGGTAGGGAGAGGGGCTGGGGTTAAGTTAGGAATAGGTTTAGCAGGTTAGAGTTAGGGATTGGGGTGAGTTGACGGTCAGGGGGTTTAGGGTTGGGTTAGGGATTAGATTCGGATTCTGTACAAAAATATAAATAGAAAGTGCTGCTGCACTGGGGGGGGGGGGCAAAAGGCAACTAGCCATTCATTGTTTATGCCTGTAACCAGGTTGCAGGAACCATGTGGCAAATAGCTTTTCTATCCCAATTTCTAAAACTGCCAGGAAGATGTGTGTTGTTCATCCATTTTGTATTCTAAAATTTCTACCTTTTTATTAATGATTAGGAACTCTGTCACATGCTCATTACAATCCTTCTTGGATTCAAGCCTCAGATTAAAGAAATCTCTCACAAATATACAATGCATACGCTTGTGAATCCATATGCTTTTTCTAAGTTTTGGAGCATCTTTGCCTCTTACCTTCTTTGGTGTAAATCATCTGGGGCCCTGTGAAATTTCTGAAGATGATAAACACTGCTCACTTGTTTTGGTTCCCCCAGGACTTTGAGTCTTCACCTCTATCGGGTTTTGATTTCTTAATACATTAAAAAATGCAAAAGGGGGAAAAAAAAGCTTCCAAAAATTATTATTTTTAAAATGCACAAATAGAATGCAAAAATGCTAGTATTTCAAAACTTTCTCAGGATGCAAAAAACAAAAATTCAAAAATCAAAAAATCCTGCCTGTACAGTGGTACCTTGGTTCTCAAACTTAACCCATTCCAGAAGTCCGTTCCAAAACCAAAGCGTTCCAAAACCAAGGTGTGCTTTCCCATAGAAGGTAATGCAAAATGAATTAACCCAATTTAACATGAATTTTTACTATCTAACGAGACCATTGGTCCATAAAATGAAAACAATAAACAATGTACTGCAGTCACACAATCCAGCAATCAGTAGCTGAACTAGGTTCCACACAGTCACAAAAACAAACAAAAAAGCACCGCAAAAATAAAAATGCAAAATAGCAAAATCAGACAGACCTCAGCATAACACTCAAAACAGAAGTGTGGCACTCAAATTGGAAGCGTAACACTCAAAACGGAGCACATTCAGCACGTTCGCAAACTGGAGCACTTACTTATGGGTTTGCAGTGTTTGGATTTCAAGTTGTTTGAGTGCCAAGTTGTTTGAGAACCAAGGTACCTGCATTGAATTTAAAGCATAGAGAAAAAAACGAGAAGCTTGATCCTTTTACAATAGCTTGGCTGTGTCACACCACACCACTGCCATCTATTGGCCAAAGCAGAAATTGCAACAGTAAAACTTGTTTAAAATTCATTTTTTTAAAATCGAAAAATGCTCAAAATCTCTCAAAAATACTTTTAGCTCTGAGATTAAGCTACCATATGACTGGGGCCATGACCTTTTGATAGGGAGTCAGGTAGATATTGAATGCTTTACAGTATGGTTACCAGATTTTCTTCAATGAATCCAGGGACACTTTTTTTCTTTTTTTTAAGTTGAGTAGCAACAGGGAGTCAGTAGTGGGGATGGTGAGGCAAAAGACCCTGGGCCCAAGCACACATGCATATTGTATAAAGGTGCAAAGCCCTTCTTTCACACCCTGTGCAACATAAATGAGCAGAGTTTTTTAAAAACTGGGCAACGGCCGCCTGCCAGCAACTCCCAAGCCTCCCCCAATCAGTCAAAACAGAGGGGGAAGGGGGCAGGAGATCTGTACCACTGGACATCTCTGGTTCCCCTTCGGCAGTGGCGGCAGCAGCGGCAGTCAGCAGCCCGGAGCCAGCCTGGTAGCACAGTCGGCTCACCAGCCCGTTTCCCGGGGACAGATCTGCAAATCCAGGGACTGTCCCCAGGGACATCTGATAACGCTACTTTACAGTGATCCCTGCTACCCACATGCATTTACACAGTAACAATGGGACCACGGGTACCAGGTTCCGCCCAACTTTTGGGTGGGTGTGCAGGCCCATGTGTGTGATGTCACACAGTGAGAAGATGCTGCAAGGCCTGGCGCAGCTGTGGGAAGGCTTGATGGGGCCAGCCACAGGCTGCAAAATATTGAAAATGGGGGGGGGGGATGGAAGGCCCTTGGCGCCACCTAGATGGGGACCCTGATTGGGGCTAAGGGTTGTGTGACTTGCATTCCAATCCGTGAGGCTTGACTCTCTCCTCACGGCCTCTTGCAAGCAGAGTTTAATAGTTTGCACAGCAATACAGAGGCAAATCAGGCAGTGAAGCATCTATGAGAAATTGTCTGCATTAAATCTCTGACACAGGTGACCCCACTTTTTGGACCAGAGTCCTGGCGGGGAGCAGCTTCATGGAACAATGATCCCATGGGGCAATATTGCCTGCCAGTAGATGGAGTAGGGTGCTGCTGTAGTAATAATTAATAAGAATACTAATAATTTTATGATTTATACCCCGCTTTCTAGCTGTTTTCCCAGCCACTCTGGGTGGCCTACAGTAGATATAAAAACACAGTAAGACCTCAAACCTTAGAAACTTCCCTGAGCAGGGCTGCCTTCAGATGTCTTCTAAGAAGAGTCAGATCATTTCCTTGACATCTGAAGGGAGGGCACCAGAGGGGAGGCCTCTGCCCTCTTGACGTGCCCCCGACAGAATCTCATGCTGGCCCCGCATCGGGAGCCCCCCCCCCCCGTGGCCATCCTGCTCCGCTTCCCGTTTCCATCAGCGCTGCCGTGAATGGGAGGGCGTGCGGCGTGTCTTCGCCGGGGTCTCCGGAGATGGCGGCCCTCCTCCGAGAGGGAAGCGGTCAGTCTCGGCGCCCTCTCGCCTTCTGGAATTGGCGGAAGCGCCTCCTCCTCCCACCGGCTCTCCGCTTACCCACCCGCTTGGTTTTCCTTCCTCCGTCTTTTGTGTGGCAGCCGGGGGGAGTCGGGGACGTGTGGGACCGAGGAATCCCCCCCCCACCTGGGCAGCTGTGGGCCTGTGTCCCTCAAGGGCGGGCGCTGTGGGCGCTGCTTGGCTGGTGGAGGATGGGGGGGGGAGGGGGAGTGGCCCCAGGAGCTGCCTCTAAGGGGGAGGTCCCCGCCTTTGGTGTCTCGGGGGTGTCGGGAGAGGTCTTCCTCTGTGTCTTTTGCAGTGATGCATCCCCCCCCCCGCCCCAGGTAGCCCCTCTCTTGGCCCGGCCATCCCTGCGGATTCCACCCCGACTTGGCCCCCTTCCTCTCCAGCCTGAGCCCCCCTGCGGCGGGGCAGGAGAGTCTTCCTCGGGGGCTGGGGAGAAAGGAAGCCCGGCAGGCCGAGGCAGGATTGTCCCTTGCCGCCCCGAGGGGAAGGCGCGCCCGAGAGCGGCCTGGGGGCGAGCCAGGCCGGGCGAAGGCGGCGGGCGCCGGGTCGCGGAGCGAGAGCAGCAGCCCCGCGGGAAGCCGGGGAGAACTTGGCCGCGCTCAGCGGGAGGCGCCGCTGCTCTGGCGGACGGGGCTTGTGGCCGGCGCGCGCCGGGGGCGGCCGCCCTGGAGCCCGGTGGGGAGCCCCATGCCCCGTGCAATTCCGGCCCTCTGGCTCAGCGGATGCAGCGCAGCTTTTGCCTCCCGCCTCTGCACACGGCCCCGCGCGCTGCACCGGCTGTACTTCTGCCTTTGAGACGCTTTGCAAGCGGAATCGAAACCTCGCAGGGAGCCAGTCATCTGCAAGCCTTCTTGATTGGCCGAGAGCCCTCTTTCGTTTGCATAGGACGTACCCATAATGCTATACGGCGGTTTTCCTTGCCTTTGATGCAAGAATCGAACTAAAGAAACCGAGATATTTTGCTTCTATAACGTCTGGATGCAAGTTTTTATATTTGGACGAAGTCGTCGTTGTAATTATCCTCAGAATCCAGTTGGCTTTTTGTTTATGGGGGGGGGGGGAAAGAATCATTCATCATGACCTGTGTGTCAATACAAAGTACAGGTATAAATACATTAAGAGACACTCAGTAGCTTTGGCTGGTCCGATTGCAGTGGTACTTATAATTAATTGATCACAGTCAGTTACAGGTTTCTTTGTTCTTTCTCCACTCCCACTGCTTCACTTGACCAGTCTTTTGCCTTGCAGCGCCTACAGAGAGAGCGTGTGGACACAGAGCTTCGCTTCCCCAAGAGCTTTTGAATGGCTGTTTTGGGAGATTTCAAATGAGGAGGTGCTTTGCACACCTAGCTCAAGAAGATCTGCCCAAATCAGTTCAGGATCAACTTGTAGAACAGCACAGGGGACCCCGAGGGTCATCTAGCCCAACCCCCTGCAATGCAGGATTCAAATTCTTGGGAGTTAACTGAGGTATGATGCAGATTAAGTAGTGGCAGGAACTGGCAGCCTGTCCTGCTGTTGGATCTTCCCACTGAACCCGTCTCCCCCCCCCCCCCAGCACTGCTAACTTATGGTTTTAGAGCTACTAGTCGGCAACCTTATCGGATGATGGGCCGGTCCACACTCCAACCAGGTGGGAGGAGCGTCCGTGCATGTGTGCACACACTATTTATGGCGCTCCTCCGACCCAGAAGTGCACCAGAAATAGTGTATGCACATGTGCACGGGCGCTTCTCTGTCCCACATGCTTTGTTGTTGTTTAGTCGTTTAGTCGTGCCCGACTCTTCGTGACTGTTGTGTATTGAGTCAAAGGATTTTATATCTGTATTATTACTGTCTGTATTTGCATTAGGGTAAAGTAACTGCCTTTTGGTTCCAGAGGGTACAGCTACTATTGGTTCATTTAAGCTGCTGTATTTGGATCCTCTGTCTTATTGGTTTCCTCCAAAACGCAGGACTGTGATTGCCTGATATTGTTCCCTCCAAAATGTATCCTTTCTAGCTAGTTCCCTGTCCCTATAAATGTAGCTCTCCCCTCCTCAGGTCTTAGTCTTGTTGCTTTAATAAAGAAGTGTTACTAGAGAACTGTCTCCAGCATATTATGTCAAGAGAGCTGAAATCACAAACCCCACGTCACAACAGTGACCCCATGGACCAGAACACGCCAGGCACTCCTGTCTTCCACTGCCTCCCACAGTTGGGTCAAACTCATGCTGGTAGCTTCAAGAACACTATCCAACCATCTCGTCCTCTGTCGTCCCCTTCTCCTTGTGCCCTCAATCTTTCCCAACATCAGGGGCTTTTCCAGGGAGTCTTCTCTTCTCATGAGGTGGCCAAAGTATTGGAGCCTCAGCTTCACGATCTGTCCTTCCAGTGAGCACTCAGGGCTGATTTCCATCCTTAAATGGATACGTTTGATCTTCTTGAAGTCCATGGGACTCTCAAGAGTCTCCTCCAGCACCATAATTCAAAAGCATCAATTCTTCGGCGATCAGCCTTCTTTATGGTCCAGCTCTCACTTCCATACATCACTGCTGGGAAAACCATAGCCTTTACTATACGGACCTTTGTTGGCAAGGTGATGTCTCACATAGAGATTTCTCAGGAGACAGATGAGGTGATCAGGCACTCCCATTTCTTTAAGAACTTGCCATAGTTTGCTGTGGTCGACACAGTCAAAGGCTTTTGCATTGTCAATGAAGCAGAAGTAGATGTCTTTCTGGAACTCTCTAGCTTGCTCCATAATCCAGCGCATGTTTGCAATTTGGTCTCTGGTTCCTCTTTCTCTTCTAAATCCAGCTTGCACTTCTGGGAGTTCTCGGTCCACATACTGCTTGAGCCTTCCTTGTAGAATTTTAAGCATAACCTTGCTAGTGTGTGAAATGAGAGCGATTATGCGGTAGTTGGAGCATTCTTTGGCACTGCCCTTCTTTTGGGATTGGGATGTAGACTGATCTTCTCCAATCCTCTGGCTGAGTTTTCCAAATTTGCTGGCATATTGAGTGTAGCACCTTAACAGCATCATATTTTAAAATTTTAAATAGTTCAGCTGGAATACCATCACTTCCACTGGCCTTGTTATTAGCAGTGCTTTTCTAAGGCCCATTTGACTTCACTCTCCAGGATGTCTGCCTCAAGGTCAGCAACCACACTACCTGGGGTGTATGAGCCATCCATATATTTCTGGTATAATTCCTCTGTGTATTCTTGCCACCTCTTCTTGATGTCTTCTGCTTCTGTTAGGTCCTTACCACTTTTGTCCTTTATTATGGTAATCTTTGTACGTGACTTGGACAGTTTATCCACATCAGTGGATGTCAGGGACTGGGCAGAGGAGAAATGGTGGAGATGGCTTCCCCAGCCTGATCCTTCCAGAGAAGAAGATGACAGTTCAGAATTACAACAGGGGTTTGAGGGAGGCCACAGCTCAGAAGCAGATGAGGTGAAAAGCTGGGAAATAATGGGAGAGGAGGAGCAGGCAGAGCCGCAGCAGCTGGCTGACAGTTATCACTAGAAAGCATCCCAGACCCACCATCTCCCAGAACCCAGCAAGCCTTAAAATAAGGAGAGCAACGAGCTCAAAGACAGAGGGCACTTAGTGGCAATCATTGAGGGGGTGGTGCTGTTTACGAATGAGGTGGGAGAGAAGGGTAGAGGAAATTTACTTGGGACAATGCCATTATTCCAAGAGGCTGCATTACCAAGCCTCTCTGTAAATATTGAATAAAAAGGAAATGGTAAGGACTTATCTGTTCCTGGCAACCTGCCGTGGGGATTGGTTCCTCTGCCACCTGACAATTAACAGCCCATTCATGGCGGTGGGGGGGAAAGAGAAACTGACAGTTCAGGGGCACTGTGGTGGGGTAGTAACATGCGACAGGTGATGCGCAAGCAGAAATAGATTATAAATATAGATAGATTTATCCTTGTTGCAAAACTTATGGATTTTGTAGGTTTTTTAGCATGGGATACTTTTTGCTGTATACCCCAAACAGCTATTATCAGAAAGCGACCAGGTGCAGGAGGTATAACTTCAGCATTTTAAAACCCTGATCAACATGCCTGGTTTCTGATCACAATGTAAAGCATAGTTTCCCAAACTTGGGCACCCAGATTTTGCTGCACTACAACTCCCATTGTAGCATTGGTTAGGCCAGTCAAATGACCACGCAGCAAGAAAGTTTTAATTGTTTGCCGGCAACAAGCAGTGGCACAGAGGAATAAGTTCCAAAGTCTGGCCTCTCCCAACAGGAGAAGCTTTCCTTTATACATTCTTGAATCAGGTCTTTATCCAATCAAAAGTTACAGCATTACACATACTCAGATAGATACTATAGTTCTGCTTAGAGACAAGAACTGCTTTGCTTGGAGGTTGTGTTCCAGATAGATATATTAGGTTCTGCCTAAAGGCAGGGCATGAGGAGTTGGACATTATCCTTCCATGTCCTTATCTGTAATCCTTATCAGCCTATCTCTGTGTGTCTCTGGGTAAGTGGGTACCTGAGGGGCAGGGAGGATGGGAGTTGTAGCCCCCAAACAGCTGGAGACCCAAGTGTTATGTACTGAAGTTCTCACCCTGGGCCAGCAGGGGGATACTGTAGATAGTTATGCAAATGAAGGATCGAAAGTGACATTCAGTGATTGGATAGTTTTAGAAAATTGTTACAGTAACATGGTACTGGAGCTCTATATAAGCAGGCTAACTGAGCCCTTCAGTTCAGTTATGTCCTGGCCTGTGAATAAACAAGAGTTGTTTGAAGAATCGCTGTGTCGTTTGTTATGTTCACCCACAACTTAACTCTGGCGACAAAGGTGGGATCGATGGACATCAGAGCACAATCAGATGCAGCCACCCTCTGAACTGAGCTGAATCACTGAGCGAAATCACTCAAAAGAACCAATTCAGAGCTGACTGTTCTGGCTAGAGAACAGTGTTCCATCCATCGCCCTCTACGCCGGCATCGGAATCCTGGCTTCGCTTGTGCCTCTACCGCCGTTTGCGCCAGCCTCTGAATCATGGGACTCCTACCTCGCTCGGTTAGACTGCTACCTCCAAGCCAACGAGCTGACGCAAGTATCACAGGAGCGTAAGTGGGGCCTATTCCTCAGCGTCTGTGGGCCTGAGGCATTCGAGACGGCCCGAGCATTGGTTGCGCCTGTAGCAGTCCAGGCAACATCGTAGGACACGATCCAAGAGAAGCTCCGCAACCACAACGCACCAAAGCCATCCAGGATTGCTGCCCGCCATGCGTTCTACCACCGGAACCAGGCAGAGGAGGAGTCAATCAACAACTACACCACCGCCCTCCAACAGGCTGCAATGCACTGCGAGTTCTGAGACTTAGATGATGCCCTGATGGATTGAATCATCTGCGGGGTATAGGACATCTGTCTCCTTGCCAAGCCAGACCTCACGCTACAGAAAGCCACTGAGGAGGCCACGGCCTTGGAAGCTGCTGAACTCTCCACCCAGGAGATCCGCAAGGCCAGCAGCCCGCGTCTTGCTAAGAAGCCAGTTCCAGTGCATCACGAAGAGGCCAGCAGTGATGAGGCATCCTGTGCTGGTCCAGGGGGGATGTTACCGTGGGGCAAGGTCCAGGACCTGAGTTGAGGGTCGGCAGACAGTCCTCCTCGGGCGAAGCGGGGTCCACAGCGGGAAGCCGGGCAAGGACAGGAACTCTGGGGGAAACAGGACTGGATGCTGGCCAAAACAGCATCAACGACGGCTCATCAACGACGTTGCTCCCGCAACCTGGGACCGGGCTGACTGGCCTTTATCTTCTCTGAGGCCGGGGCGGTCCCGGCCCCCAGGAGACCCACCTCTCCTGGCCTTAAGGCGAGCACTCCTCCTGGGAGAAACCAGTTCCCTTCGCCTCTCTGCCCTTCGCCTCTGCAGTTCAGGAGAGGCTGAAGGGTTACTGGGCCCAGGGGGAGAGTCACCTGTAAGCACTGAGTCCTCAACCACCTCTGGAGCCAGAGTGGATTCACCTGGTTCCTGCTCCTGAGGATCCGGCACAGGTGCAGGCACTTCAGAATCAAGGCCCTGCCCCAGTTCAGCCGGCCCTGGAGGCGGGGACTCCTGTGCAGGCTGGGATTCCTCCGGTTCAGCCTCTGAATCGGATTCCCAGGCCATCACACATCCTCCAGTTAAGACGATGACGTGCACCAGACAAAGCGGGAGCACAGAAAGGTCTAACAGAAGTCCAAGGGCCAATCGGAATGTGCCGGCTGTGGAGGCAACCATTCCCGTGCCAAGTGTTGATTCAGAGATGCCATCTGTCGGAAGTGTTCCAGAAAGGGCCACATCGCTAAGGTCTGCCGATTGGCTCCGTCTGACACCCCCCCTTCACCGACTCGCAAGTCCAAGTCGTCACTCCAGTCCGCCAAGGAAAGCTGTTTCATTCTCACCAACTTCTGCTGGCCGTCTGGAACCACGATTGGCCAAACCGACTCGCCTATGCAACGCAAGCTGAACGTCACGGTGCTCATTGAAGGAGCTCCATGTGACATGGAGATCGACACCGGGTCTGCTCTGTCCATCGTGTCTTGGAGCACCATCAAAAGACTGGTACCCAGAGTGTCCAAAAGGCAACTCGAATCTCACCGCGTACACCTGAGAGACTACCAGGGAAATGACATTCCCGTTGTAGGCGTTGGCCGATTCCAGATCGCCTTCAAGGATTTTTCGGGCCTGCTCCGACTGGTGGTGGTCGAAGGTCAGCGGCCAAGCCTCCTAGGGCTAGACTCGACCTGGAAGTCACCGGCATCAACTGCATCTCTAACGCAGAGACTGAAGGTCTGGTCAAAGACTTTGCCGAGGTTTTTGACAGCACTTTGGGGCGACTTCCGGGTAGACTTTGCTCACGGACAGATGCATATCTCCCACATTGACAAGGTTGGGAGGTACGCATTCGTTAGCGGAGCTAGAAGGGGGAGCTAGGGCTAAGCTCACCCCGAAGCCTTGGAAGGAGATTCCAGGGCGATATGGTGTTGCTGCAGCACGAAGAAGAGGACCCCCAGACCATTTTCAAGCTCCTAAAAGCTGAGCAAGAAGGGGGAGAAGGGGGAGAACTTCTTCGTTGCTAGTTCCTGCAACCCTCCTCTGACGAGAAGCTCAAGCCCGTGGGTATGTCTATGGCTATACTTCTAACAAACTGAAGCAAACCTAAATGATTAGCCCATTTTACTTACTGAACTTGCTAATTTACGATTAAAACAAAGCGTTTGAACCTAAAACAAAGTGTTTGAACATAAATGACCTTTCGCAACTGACTAAGATTTACTTACAAGCTATACCAGACTGGTTTATTTAAAAAGACGTCTATTCCATTAATACCTAAGACGTTTTAGCCATCTTTTTCTGCTGGAGTTATGAACAAAAGAATACCTGTGGCTTCATTATTGTTGCGACAGAAATAAACCAAGAAGTCATGAAGAAGAAATAAGGGAAGACCTTTCCCAAGTGGTGAAGATTTGAGGATGTTTCCAGACTCTTCAGTACAAAATTAACTGTTGTTCACAAGTTAGTTTTCAACTGTCTGTTTACGCTGGCAAAGGGAATGTAAGAGCCAGAGCCTCTCAGAGAACAGTGGTGAATGAGAGGGTGATTGATTACAAAATTATAAAACTGTCACAAGACTGATAAGCATTGCCTCCCCTCTTCCACGAGGTGCTGCTAACCTTCCTTTCTGGGGGCTTCTGTTTGTCTTTGGCTCCGCTCAACGGAGTATAAATCAATTTAACAACGGCTAAGAGTACTTCTAGGGACGCAGGTGGCGCTGTGGGTTAAAGCCTCAGCGCCTAGGACTTGCTGATCGAAAGGTCGGCGGTTCGAATCCCTGCGGCGGGGTGCGCTCCCGCTGCTCGGTCCCAGCGCCTGCCAACCTAGCAGTTCGAAAGCACCTCCGGGTGCAAGTAGATAAATAGGGACCGCTTACCAGCGGGAAGGTAAACGGCGTTTCCGTGTGCGGCTCTGGCTCGCCAGAGCAGCGATGTCACGCTGGCCACGTGACCCGGAAGTGTCTCCGGACAGCGCTGGCCCCTGGCCTCTTAAGTGAGATGGGCGCACAACCCCAGAGTCTGTCAAGACTGGCCCGTACGGGCAGGGGTACCTTTACCTTTACCTTAAGAGTACTTCTGCTGACTCACGCGCTCCGACATTTTCTTAGACCAGCATTTCCTGGTTTGAGGAACGGAAATGAATAGTATAAGACTGACATAGACTGACATAGATTGAGAAGGGGGTTGAAAATCGCAGAGAGGGAGCGATTCAAACAGCGACATCAGCTGGTGAATAAATTTTTTTGCACTCTTTTGAAAAAGACGTTCTTCTAATAAGACTTATAAGAGCATTTACAGGGATTTTTGCAAGCACTGCATCATAATCTGCTGAAGGAGACAAGGTTTCATAAATTGTTATAGACCCTATACCCCATTACTGGAATAGCATTCCTGTCGCCTCTGGAAGAGTAACATCTAGAGAGAATTTAATAGCACATAACATTATTGCATTGTACATCATTAATTGAAAATACTCCTCAACTCAAAGATTTGACACGCTTAAATCTCAGCTTTTGCAAGTCCAACATAGAGGGGAAGATACTAACGATGTCTCAAATAATCCCACTTGGGCTCACCGGACAGAAGTGGTTGACCTTCTTCAGCTCAGCCCCACTCTGAAAACAAAAACCATCCGACAAGACTCAAATCTTCAAGTTGTTTCTGCCCCATGCGCTACATCACGAGACGACCAGGCTCTGCCATCCTCACTGAACCTTCATCTATATTCATCGACCAACATACCTAAGGACGAAATTCTGATTTCCCTGCTTGACTCAAATCCCTCTTTAACTCACTCATCTATGCCAGAGATAGAATCTTCTCCAGTTTCGACCAGATATAGAAGCAGTCAAGTGATGCCCCTGAGAGAGCCTTCCGCAATTCCCGCCCCCGTGATGCCCCCTCAATTACCTTCCTCAAAGGAAACTGCGAATGTTACACCTCGGGACCCGCCGTCGGAAACGATTGAAGACCCGATGGGACGCATCAATAAAATCATCCAAATGTCGGGTGATAAATCTGCGAGAGGGTTTCCTCCGACGGACTCAATTTCTCCCTCCCTGGGTATTTCTCTGTCAAGTTGTACCAAGAATTTCGAAATGAAGAGACTTCCTGTTCAGGGATCTACTTTCAGTGGATCATCCACGGTGTGCCAACAGTCGAACCAAATTGTTAAAAACTTTAATTTGGAGGGCTCCTCACAGTTACCATCTTCGCAAAGTAAAATAACTGACTTTTTTGTTACATCTTCTGTCTCTAACAGAGAGTCTGTCCCCCCTCCGTTTTGACTGTTAAAAGAACAACACAGAAGTCCCCAGCTAGCAGTCCTAAGTTGGAACATTGCTGGCTGGAAAAGGAAAAGATTAGATCCCGAATTTCTGTCCTATATAAACTCTTTTCAGATAATCCTTTTGCAAGAAACATGGGAAGAAGATAAAATAGATATAAATGGCTTTGAACTGATATCACTTCCAGCTATCCCCTCCCAGAAAGGTGGCCGGTCCAGAGGCGGTCTTGCAATCGCCATATCGCTTAAAATGAGAGCTAAACTCTTGCTAGTTCAGACTTTTCCTCCTTTTGCTTTTACTGGTCTGATTTCAAGTGAAAAATTCTCACTATTAATCACCAATGTTTATCTTCCTCCAGGTGGTCTTATATCAGACCTCCATTATAGATGGGATTCTCTGGAAGATCATTTATTGGCATGCTATGCTATGTACCCTCATATTCCATCGATAATGGGTGGTGACTTTAATGCACGTACAGCCGCCAACTGGAATGGGATAATTAAGGCCAAGTGGTGGGTATCTCCCCCCTACCCAAAATCTGATTTAATCTCTTTTACATCAAGAAGATCTAAGGACATCAGAGTGAATGAGGCGGGAGTCCTTCTTTATCAATTGGCCATTCGTATGAATTTGAACATTTTAAATGGCAACTGCCCTCCAGACGTGCCAGGTGAATTCACTCACTTGGGCACATCATCAAATAGTGTCCTAGATTATCTTCTAGTTTCAGAAGACCTATTTTCAAACTTCTTTTATTTCAAAGTAGATAATATACATTCCAGTGACCACCTACCTCTAGCGACCAAGCTAACGCTTGACTGGCACCCGGTTAGCGGTACACACCCAATTCATGTAGGTTTAAATGCCACAGCTCAAGTAAGAGGCATTAAATGGTCTATGAAACAGGCCCAAAAATATGCAGAATTCTTCCAGAGGAATATCTCCGAATCCCTTATTGTTTCATTGGCGGAGCTGTCTGAACCAAATAAGATACTGGAGTGGTTCTCCCACTTCTCTGCAGATTTAACTAGCTTCTTTACGATGCCGGCTCACCTGGTTAACCGAGACCAACCCAGGTTCGGTGCACCTTGGTTTGATGCCAAATGTAAGCAAGCTAGACTCTCTCTCTGTTGTATCTACAACAGATATAAATCTTCTGGAGCTGAAACTCTCCCCCCAGAGTACTTGCAGGCCAAAATTGCTTACAAACAGGCACAGAAGTCAGCCAAGCACGAGTGGCAGCTAAGACGCTGGCAAGCGCTGATTGCTGCCTCTAAGCCTCGCAGCTCTCGCGGTTTTTGGAATTTAATCAACAAAAGATCGAGGAAATACCCACTGACGGTTATCCCAGCCCCGACATGGGAACAATTTCTAAGAAAATATTTCTCCCAGACAGATATCTCTAACACTCAATCTGATACTCTTTCAAGTCACTTGCCCATATGGCCAGATACTGACCCGGAGGAAATAGTAGATTTAATTGCTAAACTGAAAACTGATAAAGCCCCAGGGCCCGATCTGATCCCGGCGGAAGCTATTAAACAACACCCAACATGGTGGGCTAAAATTCTTGCAAAAATCTTTGATGCAATCAATGCCACGGGCCAGATACCTAGATCATGGAAGGAGTCCATCATAATTCCTATATATAAAAAAGGACCACCAGAGGACCCAGGAAACTATCGTAACATCAGTTTATTATCAATCATCGGGAAAATCTATACTCGCTTCCTGCTAACCAGACTAACCCAATGGGCCGAAGATTCCAATCTGATAGGCCATGAACAGATCGGGTTTAGACCAAATCGCGCTTCTATTGACCATGCTATAATTCTATATCATTTGGCGCGGAAGTATTCTTCCCCTACTCATGGTCTTCTATGTGCCGCTTTTATAGACCTGAAGGCGGCTTTTGACAGTATCTCTAGAGAGCTGTTATGGGAAAAACTGGCAAAGTGGGGCATAGATAAAAGGCTGTTGTGGCTTATGATTAAATTACATGAAGGGACGGCCGCTAGGGTGAGGTTAACACCTGAGGGCGATCTCACAAACTCTGTACCAATAAATAAGGGGGTACGACAAGGGTGCATCCTTGCCCCCTATCTTTTTAACCTCTATATTAGTGACATGAGAACGCCCCTAGCTGAGGCCCAAACCTCCATTCATGCACCCAGGCTTGCAGACTATCGCTGCCCCTTATTATTGTACGCTGACGATGCGGTGATCCTCTCTTATTCTCGAGTCGGTTTGAGGAGGGCCCTTAAGATTTTTGCGTTATACTGCCAAACAAATTTACTTACTATTAACCATTCCAAATCTAAAGTCCTAATTTTTTCCAGGAGTCGTAAACTGTATAGATGGGAACTCGAGGGGAAGCCAATTGAACAAGTTTACAAATTTCAATATCTAGGAATTTACTTCCAGTATAATATGGGATGGAAAGCGCATATCACATATTTACAAAATAAGGTTAAAGCCCTTATCTATGCTCTATTACGCTTCTTTACTGAGGGGGCTATGCATGTTCCATCCGCCTTAAAAGTTTATAGTGCGAAAGTGGTTGCAACTATGGCCTATGCGGTCCCTTTATGGGGCGCCTTTGTAAACCTCTTGCCTCTGGTGACATTGCAAAATCTTTTTCTAAGACGCCTTTTGAAACTACCCTCCTGTGTAAGCAACTCTGCCATTCGCCTAGAACTTAAGATCCCCTCCCTAGAGATTCTGATGTGGAGACATGCCTTTAATTATTGGCTGTCCCTTTGGCATAAATTGCCAAACTACCATCTTATTCAGTGCCTTTGGAGAGATGAATTCACCAACCCATGGGCAACAAAAATCCATTCCAAACTGTTGTCTTATGGAATCTCTCCTTCCGATATACTTAATTTAGATCTAATTACAGCTAAAAAGGTCATCAAACAAAGATTGGAGGAGGTAGATTTGCAACAAAATCTTACTACAGGTGGAGGTACATGTTCCCCGATAAATCAGGGCATTACATCTATGTCCCAGATACCTCAATATCTGTCTACTTTATCGGCTGCGTCGCATAGATTCGCATTTGTTAGAGCCAGATTTAATGTGTTCCCCTCAAATGTTCTGAGCAATAGATTTTCTAACGGTAAAACCTCTGTTTTATGCGCATGTGACAACAAATCAATAGAATCCCTCTATCATATCTTGTTTAATTGCCCCTTATACATTGTTCCCCGATCAAGGATCCTGAGTTCAATCATTCTGGAAATTGCTGCTAAACCACCTGAATTACATCTAGCTTATCTACTCCAGGACATTGACTCTTATAGAACATTACAGGTTGCTAGATTCCTGATTTCAGTTCTTTCATATAAAAGACTTCATGGAATGCTGCATGACTATTAAAAATCCAGTAAACTCTATGCACCATCTTGATCTTCAAGGCCATAACACGGTACATCTAGAGATTGTAAATAATGTGAAAGAGATTATGCGTTGAAATATTTTAGTTGATATTTTAGATTGTAAAATGCTATTTTATCTATTGATTTGTTTTACCTTGTGGGCTTATAGCCGAATAAAGTATTATCTCTCCTCAACTCTTTTCTTATTATCTATATATACTTTTCGTATTTTCTTCCCCCTCTTTATTCCTTTACAAATTATAAATTGCACTATTTTTATTATTTTCTCTTGTTTTATTTTTCTCTTACCCCCCATCTTTTCTTTGTTTCTTTCCTTTGTAATTTTCTTTTTGGGTATTTGTTTTGTTTTGTTTTATTTCTCTGTTTGGTTCACTTTTGTTGTTTTTCTGGTTGTGTTTTTGTGTGGTTTTCGACTGGTGTGGTTTTGACTTGTGTTTTTGTTTTTGTTTTTTGTTGCTGTTTTTTGTTTTTGTTTGCTTTGCCTTTCGCTATCTATTGGTAGCTAACATAGCTGATATTAGCATCAGATGTCATTAGTTTTGTTGCAAGGTGCTGATTAACTGAACGCCTAACCTGTTTAAAGATTTAGATATACGATCTATCACCCTGAATGAGTAAGTGAACGCAAGGATTGCAATAATTTATTATATTTATTTGATCTGATGAATTTGTGATATTGCTGTATTGATGATTGGCCATAACTAATTAGAATTAGTGGATACATGGACTGGAGATTATTATCAGACTGGTAAAATTGTCGTGATTGTATTAAGAAAGATTGAATTTAATTGATACCCAGTCTGTAAGACAGAAAGAAAGAGAACAAGTTACCTTGTGAGCTAATTGAATTTTTTTAGTGATGTCTGGTAAAAAAGGAACTGTGTCAGGTTCTGCGGCAGTTTCACCCTCACAAATCAGGAGAACTTCAATAATTAACATGGATCAACTACTAGATATGAGAGAATTAATTTTAAGTTTGAAGAAAGATATCCAAGATTTTAAAAATAATGTAAATGAAAAGGCAAAAGCAACGGAAGATAAACTTATTTCAATGGAAGTTAAAATAGATGAAAATGTGAAAATAACAGCTGAGCTATCAACTCAGGTCAACAATTTAGTACAAAAAAATTCAGAACTGACGAATATAGTGCTAGACCTTAAAGGTAAAACACGGAACCTAGAGGAAGCTCAGAAAAATTTACAAAATGAAAATAGAGAGTTGAAAAGGGAATGCGATAAGATAAGGAAAGAAACAGCAGATCTGAAAGCGCAGCAGGATTCAACTTTGGACTCTATTGCGATGTGCAAATGCAGAGAAGGGAGAATACCCTAAGATTCAGAGGACTAACAGAGGACACAGAGGAAATAATTGAGAAAAAATTCTCAAAAGAGTTAGCAGCTTGCTTAGACCTAGAAGAAGCAGAAGTAGCACAAAAAATAGAAAAAGCATTTAGAGTCAAATCTAATGTAGCAAAAGCAAATAACTGGCCAGCTGACTGTTTAGTCTCTTTTAACTCTATGGATTTCAGAAACAGAATTTTACAAGCTAGTAACAAGAAGAAATTCAAGTCGGAAGGAAATGATATTATCGTCCACAAGATTATCCCAAATCGATTGATGAAAAAGAGAGAAGCTTACAAATCTCTAACAGAGGCACTAAAGGCAAAGGCAGTGGACTATACGTGGGAGTACCCTGAAGGCATCTCCTTTTTCTTTAAAGGGAAACGTAGAAAGTGCTTGTCGGCATTAGATGCGGACAAGTTCTGGAGAAAGTACTGGAAAGAGCTTGGAGGGAAAAGGCAATTGTTGGGAGAATCAGAGGAAACTGAACAAACAGTTGAGAGTTAGGAGACAGATCTAAGAAGGGAATTTACGTATACTGAGACCTTGAATGTGTAAATTTATTTATTTATTTATTTATTTATTTATATCTGTTGACGTATCATAAGAGATAAAGTATGGATTATAAATTTATCACTTGGAACATAAATGGTTTAAATGAAAAATCAAAAAGGAATAAGATGGAACATATTCTGGTTAAGCAAAAATATGATCTAATCTGTCTGCAAGAAACCCATGTAGCGGAAAAACATAAAAGAGTATTAATAAATAAAAGATTGGGGCTTGAGTTTATTGCATCAAGTAAAGAAAAAAAGAGAGGGGTGGTAATCTATGTAAAACCTCAGCTGGAGCCAAAACTGCTTTATAATGATGAAAAAGGTCAAACAGTGATTATAGAAGTTAAGATCAATAATGAAAACGTGATAGTTATTGGAATTTATGCACCAAATGAAAGAAATCCGCATTCTATCAATTCATGGAAGAAAAAGTCATAGAATATTTAGGGGAGGAATCATATAATTAGGAGATTTTAATGGAGTAGTTAATGCAAACATGGACAGAACAATAAAGAAGAAAGAAAAGAGGCAGAACATACTCCCAACTACATTTTTCCAATTAATAGAACTCCTGAATTTGTTTGACGCTTGGAGGTTTAAGAATCCAACAGAGAAAGAATTTACACATTATTCAGAGCCACATAAATCTGCGGGACAAATCAACACAATCTGGACAACAAAGGATTTATTAAATAATATTAAAGGTAAAGGTACCCCTGCCCGTACGGGCCAGTCTTGACAGACTCTGGGGTTGTGCGCCCATCTCACTTAAGAGGCCAGGGGCCAGCGCTGTCCGGAGACACTTCCGGGTCACGTGGCCAGCGTGACATCGCTGCTCTGGCGAGCCAGAGCCGCACACGGAAACGCCGTTTACCTTCCCGCTGGTAAGCGGTCCCTATTTATCTACTTGCACCCGGAGGTGCTTTCGAACTGCTAGGTTGGCAGGCGCTGGGACCGAGCAGCGGGAGCGCACCCCGCCGCAGGGATTCGAACCGCCGACCTTTCGATCGGCAAGCCCTAGGCGCTGAGGCTTTAACCCACAGCGCCACCTGCGTCCCTAAATAATATTACAAAAGCAGAAATCCATCCAAGGCCAATTTCAGATCACAGTCTGAGTTAACTTTAAAGGAAAAGAATAAAAGGTTAAAAGGTGGCAACTTAATGAGAGTATGTTAAACGATGAAAAAACTGTACAGAAGGCCAAGCAAATCTTAGAAGAATATTAAATCAAGGAGTAGATATAGAGATGGTTTGGGCTTCTTTATCCAACAAAACGCATTCCAAAGGAAAATAAAGGATAAGAAGAAAATGGAGATCTGGGAGGAAATTAGAAAAAAAGGAAAGGATCCTTTTCCAAAAACCAGATGATGAACTAATTAAGCAAAATATAAAAATTTTACAGACGTGATTCTCCATGATAATAAACGAAGAGATAGAATGGAAGATAAAATGGTTGAGACATAGAAATTTTGAGTTTGCAAATAAACCTGGCAAACTTCTGGCCTGGCAATTAAAGAAGAAAAAGGAAGATAGAATAAAATTAAAATTGAAGACAAATGGATTCAAGAACCGAAGGAAATTAGTAAAAACTTTGCTAGTTTTTTCGGAAAACTATATAAAGAAGGTCCAGAGACTCTAGAAAAAATAATTGATTATTTGGGCAAAAATAAACTACCAATAATACCTAAGGAAAAAGCTGAAATCTTGAACTCACCAATAACAGCTATGGAAGTGCAACAAGCTATACAGAGATCAAAATTTGGAAAGACACCGGGCCCAGATGGTCTCCCAGCTAATTACTATAAAAAGTTAGAACAAGCATTATTTCTTCCCATGAAAGACCTAATGAATAATATTCTGGCAAATGGAAAGCTACCGAAAACCTGGAAGGACAGCTTTATTACTCTTATGCACAAACAGGGAACAGATGCCTCAAACATGGCCAGTTACAGACCCATTGCACTGCTAAATAACGATTACAAGATATTCACAGACATTCTTGCAAATAGATTAAAAATGGTGCTGAAAGAGATAATTCATAAAGATCAAACCGGATTTCTTCCCGGACGATTTATGCAATCCAATATTAGATGTGTGATTAATGTATTAGAATATTTGGATATTAAAATTGATAAACCAGCAGCTATTATGTTGGTGGACGCTGAAAAAGCTTTTGACAATGTGTCCTGGAAGTTTATGAAAAAATTAATGGAAGAAATCAGACTGGGAGAAAATATTTGTAAAGGAATAAATGCCATCTATTCAGAACAATATGCAAAATTGATCATCAACGGAAGAATTACTGAGGAGTGCAAAATAAACAAGGGAACTAGACAGGGCTGCCCACTGTCACATCTTGGTGATGGAAGTCTTGAACAATCAGATAAGACAGGATCAGCTTGTTAAAGGCATCACTCTGGGAAACAAAACATATAAAATTAAAGCTTTTGCGGACGATCTACTTGTTATGACTGAAAACCCTAAAGAAAGTCTGAAAAGAGTGCTGGAATCAATTAAAGAATTTGGAGAAGTGGCAGGCTTTAAACTGAATATAACAAAAACAAAAATGCTTGTTAAAAATGTAACAACAGAAGAAAAGGACAACTTAGAAAAAATATTGGGCCTGAAAATCTCCTCAAAAGCAAAATACCTGGGTATTTGGATCACCCCCAAGAACATAAACTTATTTCAGGATAATTACACCAAAACTTGGTTAGAGATTAGAAAATTGTTTGTAACCTGGAGTAAACTAAAATTAACATTTCTGGGTAGGATTTCCATTATAAAGATGAATGTGCTTCCAAAATTAATCTTTTTATTTCAAATGATTCCGATACTGGGTGAAGCAGGTTGTCTCAAGATATGGCAAAGAGAAATTTCCAAATTCCTGTGGGAAGGGAAGAAACCTAGGATTAAACACCTGATCTTAATAGACATAAAAGAGAGAGGAGGCTTTTTCCTACCCGACTTAAAACTTTACTACGAGGCAGTCTGTTTCACCTGGCTAAAAGATTGGTGCACGTTGCAGGATCCGGACCTCCTGGACCTGGAAGGTTTTGACAACCACTGGGGATGGCACGCCTACCTGATATATGGAAAAGCGAAAATTCATAAAAAATTTACCAACCATATAATAAGAAAATCACTCTTTGCTGTATGGGAAAAATATAAAGACCTGATGGAGCCTAAAGTCCCATGGTGGACTTCTCCAATAGAAGCCGTAGCAGTAAAACAGAAAAATACTCAGGAAAGCTGGCCAACATATAAAACACTTCTAAAAAATGAAGATAACCAAATAAAATTAAAAAAACTTTGAGGAAATAAGAGAACACATCTCAGACTGGTTCCAATACCATCAGTTATTTGAAAAAAATTAAATCTGACAAACAAAAGGGGTTCTCAACAGAAATTTCCCGATTTGAATCTGATCTTATAAATTCTAAAAGAAAAACTCTTTCCAAAATGTATCAACTCCTCCTTGACTGGACAGTCAAGGAGGAGGAGGTAACCGTGGCAATGGTGAAGTGGTCCCAGGATTTTGGCCATTCAATAACCATGGCCCAATGGGAAAATTTATGGAAGATCAATTGGAAATTCACAAATTGTTACATGATTAGAGAGAACTTTCAAAAAATGCAACATCGATGGTATCTAACACCGTGAAAACTTTCAAAAATGTATAAAAATGTGTCAAGTAATTGTTGGAGATGTGGTGAATCAGGAACATTCTACCATATGTGGTAGATATGTAGGAAAATACAGGTATTCTGGGAGAGTATCCATGCAGAACTGCAAAAAAATGCTAAAGATCTATTTCAACAAAAAACCAGAGCCCTACCTCCTGGGAATAACAGATTTGGATATTCCACAAAAGCGGAAGGGTATCTTTTTATATGCGACGGCGGCAGCAAGAGTTTTGATTGCAGCCACATGAAAGAGTAATGAAATCCCCTCTATACAAGATTGCATCCAAAAGCTGACAGAATATGCCGAATTAGATGGTTTATCAGGAAAAAAAGAACAAATCAAAACAGGAATTTGTTTCAAAATGGGAGGTTTTCAAAGACTATCTGAAAAATAAATATAGTAGTTTAAATTCTATTGCAGCATTCGAGGAACTTCAGTAATAATTGCAAGGTAGATATAAGAAATTAGATTTATTGAGAATAAGTTAAATTATGTTAAAAGTGTGTATTGGCAAAAAGTAATATGAATTTGAAATATGGAATAGACGGAAGGTTGGGTCTTTAGTGTCAAGACCAATAGATGTTTTATTGTTTGCTAAGAAAATTATGTGTCTATGGTTATTTTTTTGTAATTTGTGTGTAATTTGGTATTTGTATTTTTTTCTTTTTTTCTTGTATAAATAAAAAACTTTTAAAAAAGAAGGAAAAAAAGACAGCACTTTGGGGCAATAAACAGGTACGCCCATCTCCTTTAGCCTTGATCCACAAGTTGCCCCCATCAAGCTAAAGCCACTCCAGGTTCCCTTTGCTCTCAAGGCTAAGGTGGACGAACAACTGGACAAGCTGATCGCCCAAGGAGTTTTGGAGCCGGTTGACTACGCCAAGTGGGAAACCCCCATCGTCACTCCTGTCAAGCCAGATGGGTCGGTGAGAATCTACGCTGACTACAAGTGCACGATCAACAAGGCACTTCAGCAGCACGCTTATCCAGTTCCTGTGGTTCAACACCTGCTGCATTCCTTGGGTGAGGGTAATATCTGTGCTAAGCTGAACCTTGCCAAAGCCTATCAACAACTGCCCGTCGATGATGCCACTGCTGAAGCCCAGACGATCGTCATCCACCGAGGGGCATTCCGTTGCCGCCGTTTGCAGTTTGGGGTGAGTGTAGCTCCTGGCATCTTCCAAAGCCTTATGGAGCGTTTCCTGCAAGGGCTTCCAGGCATGGAACCATATTTTGATGACGTCTTGGTGTCTGCAGACTCACACCAGCAGCTGTTCGAGTGCCTCCGTGCCGTGCTGACCAGGTTCCAGGAGGCCGGGCTCAAGGTAAAGAGGGAGAAGTGCCAGATTGCCGTTCCACAGGTGGAGTTCCTGGGCTATCTTATTGATGCCTCCGGCCTTCACCTGACCACATCCAAGATCCACACTATCCAGCAAGCCCCCACCCCAAAGAACAAGACGGAGTTGCAGGCATTACTGGGACTGCTGAACTTTTATAACATGTTCCTGCCCCACAAAGCCATGGTGGCCACCCAGGAATCGTCAAAATGAAGGCGTTGGCTCTGTGTTATGTCTGGTGGCCTAACATGGACAATGCCATCACTGCCTGGGTTTCCACCTGTCAAGCGTGCCAAGAATCGAGGCCACCGACAGCTAAGGGACACACCTGTGAGACGCCCAAGACACCCTGGTTGAGGGTGCACACCGATCTGGCCAGCCCCTTTCATGGCCGGACCTTTATGGTAGTGGTGGACGCCTATTCCAAATGGCTGGAGGTGGCCCTGATGCCCTCCACCACTACCGAGGCCGTCATCCAGGTGCTGCGAGGCCTCTTTGTGACGCATGGGTATCCTGATGTCCTTATCTCCGACAACGGACTGCAGTTCACGTCAGGCACTTTTGAGCGGTACCTTTTGGGACTGGGCATCAGCCATGCCCTAACAGCAACTTTTCATCCATCCAGCAACGGGCAAGCGGAGAGAATGGTGCACTCGGCAAAAGAGGCATGGGACGCCTGGACTGGGGAGCCTGGCATAAGCAGGTCGCCGAATACTTGTTCGTGGAACACATCACCCCTCATGCGGCCACAGGGCGGAGTCTTGCCGAACTGCTTATGGGCCGCCGCCTCAGGTCCCCGCTCAACCGGCTGCACCCGGACTTTGCTGTGGCTGAACCCCCAGGCTATGCCAACGCACCACGGTCATTTGTTCCAGGAAACCAGGTATTTGCTCGGAACTTTGTGGGGGACATTCCTTGGGTGCCAGCCACAGTAGTGGGAGTCACTGGACCTCGCTCGTACCAGGTGGCACTCGAAGACGGACGCTTGTGGCGCCGGCACATAGACCAGCTTAGGTGCAGGGTTGGGGACTTGGACACTACCGTGGTGCCCCCAACTGCGCTTGTGGCTCTGGAACAGACACTTACAGATGGTGAGGCTCCACCTACACCTCTCTCGCAAACTGCCAGCATGGAGCCGAACCCCTGCCATCCCTGACATTCCGCCAACTCCACTTGCGGATGTTCCACCCACAGCAGCGGATCCAGGGGACTTGGTTTCAACACCACCTAGGGTCGTGCCTCAGCAAGAATCGGGCAGCCCACCGGACCTGGGTACCGCTCCCCGGCAGTCTGGCAGAGTTTCCAAGCACTCAACTTATTTAAAGGACTATGTTGTTGGACATGTAACACTGTTGGTCTAAGTATGTGGAAGTATGTGAAATGTAACCGATATGCTTTTGTGCCTAATTGAACCATTACGTGTAGTGCTGTATATAAGGAAACCATTACGATTGTAACTAACGCCTTATCTTGGTGGGGAGGGGTGTTATGTACTGAAGTTCTCACCCTGGGCCAGCAGGGGGATACTGTAGATAGTTATGCAAATGAAGGATCGAAAGTGACGTTCAGTGATTGGATAGATATTGTAGTTATGCAAATGAAGGATCGAAAGTGACGTTCAGTGATTGGATAGTTTTAGAAAGTTGTTACAGTATTCAGTTATGTCCTGGCCTGTGAATAAACAAGAGCTGTTTGAAGAATTGCTGTGTCGTCTGATATGTTCACCCACAACTTAACAACAAGTTTAGGAAACACTGGTGTAAAGTGAAATGTTTTATTAGGTAGGTGACAAGGGAATAGATTAACTGTATTTTATCCATCTAGACAGACATGTGTGAGTTAACGGACAAAATCAGCTTATTGCTTGTGTTTTAAATAATAGGGCTAAGCAGAGTTTCAACCTCATTTTAGGCAGTTTAATTGGAAGCATAGGAATTAGACATTAGGCTGATCTCCCCCTTTGTTACCTATTTTTCAAAGAAACAAACTAGAGATTGAAAAGTAAACTGAAAAACATAGTTTAATCACAGCCAAGCATTAATCCTTAGCAGCAATAGCATTAAAATAATTGCAGGGAAAATACTTGTATTATCCCTTCATGGATCACTGCCTTGCCGTGGCGAAGGGGCTTGAAGAACTCAGAGAAGCTATGAACTATGCCGAGCAGGGCACCCAAGATGAACAGGTCATAGTGGAGAGTTTTGACCAAACGTGATCCACCTGGAGGAGGAACCGGCAAGCCACTCCAGTATCCCTGCCAAGAAAACTCCATGGACAAAGACAACAGGCATATAAAAGTTATGACGCTGGAAGATGAGCCCCTCAGGTCGGAAGGCGTCCAACATGCTACTGGGGAAGAGCGGAGGGCAAGTACAAGTAGATCCAGAGCTGATGAAGCGGCTGGGCCAAAGCCGAAAGGACGCTCAGTTGCGGATATGCCTGGAAGCGAAAGGAAAGTCCAATGCTGTAAAGAAAAATATTGCATAGGAACCTGGAATGTAAGAACCATGAACATGGGTAAGTTGGAGGTGGTCAAAAATGAGATGGCAAGAATAAATATTGACATCCTGGGCATCAGTGAACTAAAATGGATGGGAATGGGTGAATTCAGTTCGGATGACCATCATATCTACTACTGTGGGCAAGAAACCCGTAAAAGAAATGGAGTGGCCCTCATAGTCAACAAAAGAGTGGCAAAAGCTGTACTGGGATGCAATCTCAAAAATGATAGAATGATCTCGATACGAATCCAAGGCAGACCTTTTAACATCACAGTAATGCAAGTTTATGCACCAACTACTGGTGCTGAAGAAACTGAAATTGACCAATTCTATGAAGACTTACAACACCTTATAGAAGTGACACCAAAGAAGGATGTTCTTCTCATTATAGGGAATTGGAATGCTAAAGTAGGGAGTCAAGAGATAAAAGGAACAACTGGCAAGTTTGGCCTTGGAGATCAAAACGAAGCAGGGCAAAGGCTAATAGAGTTCTGTCAAGAGAACAAGCTGGTCATCACAAACACGCTTTTCCAACAACACAAGAGACGACTCTACACATGGACATCACCAGATGGGCAGCATCGAAATCAGATTGATTATATTCTCTGCAGCCAAAGATGGAGAAGCTCTATACAGTCAGCAAAAACAAGACCTGGAGCTGACTGTGGCTCAGATCATCAGCTTCTTATAGCAAAATTCAAGCTTAAACTGAAGAAAGTAGGAAAAACCACTGGGCCGGTAAGATACAATCTAAGTCAAATCCCTTATGAATACACAGTGGAAGTGAGGAACAGGTTTAAGGATTTAGATTTGGTGGACAGAGTGCCTGAAGAACTATGGATGGAGGCTCGTAACATCATACAGGAGGCAGCAACGAAAACCATCCCAATGAAAAGGAAATGCAAGAAAGCAAAGTGGCTGTCCAATGAGGCCTTACAAATAGCGGGGGAGAGAAGGCAAGCAAAATGCAAGGGAGATCGTGAAACATACAGGAAATTGAATGCAGATTTCCAAAGAATAGCAAGGAGAGACAAGAAGACCTTCTTAAACAAGCAATGCAAAGAAATAGAGGAAAGCAATAGAATGGGAAGAACCAGAGATCTGTTCAAGAAAATTGGAGATATGAAAGGAACATTTCATACAAAGATTTCCATAATAAAGGACAAAAGTGGAAAGGACCTAACAGAAGCAGAAGACATCAAGAAGAGGTGGCAAGAATACACAGAGGAATTATACCAGAAAGAAACGGATGTCTCATATACCCCAGGTATATGGAACATTTCGTACAAAGATTTCCATAATAAAGGACAAAAGTGGAAAGGACCTAACAGAAGCAGAAGACATCAAGAAGAGGTGGCAAGAATACACAGAGGAATTATACCAGAAAGAAACGGATGTCTCATATACCCCAGGTAGTGTGGTTGCTGACCTTGAGCCAGACATCCTGGAGATTGAAGTCAAATGGGCCTTAGAAAGCACTGCAAATAACAAGGCCAGTGGAAGTGATGGTATTCCAGCTGAACTATTTAAAATTTTAAAAGATGATGCTGTTAAGGTGCTACACTCAATATGCCAGCAAGTTTGGAAAACTCAGCAGTGGCCAGAAGATTGGAGAAGATCAGTCTACATCCCAATCCCAAAGAAGGGCAGTGCCAAAGAATGCTCCAACTATCGCACAATTGCACTAATTTCTCACGCTAGCAAGGTTATGCTTAAAATTCTACAAGGAAGGCTCAAGCAGTATGTGGACCGAGAACTCCCAGAAGTGCAAGCTGGATTTAGAAGAGGCAGAGGAACCAGAGACCAAATTGCAAACATGCGCTGGATTATGGAGAAAGCTAGAGAGTTCCAGAAAGACATTTACTTCTGCTTCATTGACTATGCATTGACTGTGTCGACCATGGCAAACTATGGCAAGTTCTTAAAGAAATGGGAGTGCCTGATCACCTCATCTGTCTCCTGAGAAATCTCTATGTGGGACAAGAAGCTACAGTTAGAACTGGATATGGAACAACTGACTGGTTCAAAATTGGGAAAGGAGTACGACAAGGCTGCATTTTGTCTCCCTGCTTATTTAACTTATATGCAGAATTCATCATGCGAAAGGCTGGGCTGGATGAATCCCTAGCCGGAATTAAGATTGCCGGAAGAAATATCAACAACCTCAGATATGCAGATGACACAACCTTGATGGCAGAAAGTGAGGAGGAATTAAAGAACCTTTTATTGAGGGTGAAAGAGGAGAGTGCAAAATATGGTCTGAAGCTCAACATCAAAAAAACGAAGATCATGGCTACTGGTCCCATCACCTCCTGGCAAATAGAAGGGGAAGAAATGGAGGCAGTGAGAGATTTTACTTTCTTGGGCTCCATGATCACTGCAGATGATGACAGCAGCCACGAAATTAAAAGACGCCTGCTTCTTGGGAGAAGGGCAATGACAGGCCTAGACAGCATCTTGAGAAGTAGAGACATCACCTTGCCAACAAAGGTCCGTATAGTTAAAGCTATGGTTTTCCCAGTAGTGATGTATGGAAGTGAGAGCTGGACCATAAAGAAGGCTGATCGCCGAAGAATTGATGCTTTTGAATTATGGTGCTGGAGGAGACTCTTGAGAGTCCCATGGACTGCAAGAAGATCAAACCTCTCCATTCTGAAGGAAATCAGCCCTGAGTGCTCACTGGAAGGACAGATTGTGAAGCTGAGGCTCCAGTACTTTGGCCACCTCATGAGAAGAGAAGACTCCCTGGAGAAGACCCTGATGTTGGGAAAGATGGAGGGCACAAGGAGAAGGGGGCGACAGAGGACAAGATGGTTGGATAGTGTTTTCGAGGTTACCAGCATGAGTCTGACCAAGCTGCGGGGGGCAGTGGAGGACAGGAGTGCCTGGCGTTCTCTGGTCCATGGGGTCACGAAGAGTCGGACACGACTAAACGACTAAACAACAACAACAACAACAAGCATTAATCCTTAGCAGCAATAGCATTAAAATAATTGCAGGGAAAATACTTGTATTTGCAGCAAAACAGCTTCAGGCATGTGACTCATGATGGAACAAGAGGAAGCCTGTCTTCCTCCATCGTTGGCTGAAGAAAGAGAGAGAGAGAAAAGGAACAGGAAATACTATAGTGTCATACCTTGTGTTGCGTCTGCTTCATGTTGCGTCTTTTCGCATTACATGGCAACCAGGAAGTACTGGAATGGGTTACTTCTGGGTTTCGCCGCTTGCGTATGCGCAGAAGCGCTAAATTGCGCTGCGTGCATGTGCAGACGCGGCACTTCTGGATGTGAACGCTTTGAGTTGCAGACGTGCCTCCAGGATGGATTATGTCTGCAACTTGAGGTTCCACTGTATGCTCCTTTCCTCTTAGGAGAGGAGGGGAAATTATGTTGAACAGAGCCTTCTCTACCAATCAGCTATAAAGCTTTATGGTCTTAACACTTTGATGTGCTAACAAGCAAGAATATGCATTGTTAGACTGACTGCAAAATCTCCCACATATAGTGCGTAGGATGGATGGTCACTTCAGGGGGCGCCAAAACAATGCTACAGAGTGGAGCATGAGAGGAGAGCAGTGCTGAATTTTAGCATTGCACATGGCACCACTGAAATTTGAGAACCCAAAGTCTGCTACTGGGCAAATGCAAGGCAGACCCAACAGCTCCATGGTCATGCACACACAGGCTTCAGCAAAGGCTTTTGCTCCCTGCTCGCTCCTCCATTTGCATGCAGCAGTCCTGGAAAAAATGGTCCAAAGGAACAGCAATATGTCTGAGAGTCCGTTAGTAATATTATTTATTTATTTGCCTTATTTATAAAAATAAATAGACCAGATCCAGGCGCTTTGGGAAGAAACTGATTTTATGGAACCATTTCAATCGGGGTTTTGGCACAGAGAGAGACAAGGGAAACATGTCCCTGTTAATTCTTCACAACCTCTCAGTGGCTTTCAATACCATCGACCATGGTATCCTTCTGGAGCGGCTCTCCAAACTAGGAGTGGGTGGCACTGCTTTGCAGTGGTTCCAGTCCTACTTGGATGGTTGTTCCCAGAGAGTGTTCCTTGGGGAATGCTTTTCTGCCCTGTGGAACCTTCAGTATGGGGTTCCACAGGGCTCAGTCCTATCACCCACGTTGTTTAACATCTACATGAAACTGCTGGGTGGGGTTATCCAGAGGTTCGGAGTATGTTGTCAGCAGTATGCTGATGACACTCAGCTCTATTTCTCCTTTACATCTGTAGGTGAGGCAGTGGAAGTGCTGGACCAGTGTCTTGCCTCAGTAATGGACTGGATGACAACCAACAGACTGAAGCTCAATCCAGATAAGACTGTTAGTGGGTGGTTCCCTAGACCAGATGGGTGGGAGGTCGCCTGCTCTTGATGGGGTTACACTTCCCCTGAAGGAGCAGGTTCGTAGCTTGGGGCTACTCCTGGATCCTTTGCCTCAGTGGCCCGCAGCGCCTTCCATCAGCTTTGGCTGGTGACCTAGCTGCGCCCCTCTCTGGACAGGAATAACCTAACTACTGTTGTCTATGCTCTGGTAACCTCAAGGTTAGATTACCACAATGTGCTATACATAGGGCTGCCTCTGAAGATGGTTCAGAAACTTCAGCTAGTGCAGAATTGAGCGGCCAGGTAGCTCACCGGAGCAAGACAGTTTGAGCACATTACACTGATCCTGGTCCGACTGCACTGGTTACCAATTAGTTTCCAGGCCCAATTCAAAGTGCTGGTTTTGACCTATAAAGCTTTAAGTTGCTCAGGACCACCTCTTTCCATATCAATCTAACTAGACTCAGAGATCATCTTCTGAGGCCTTTCTTTGTGTGCCTCCTCCTTGAGAGGTCCGGAAGGTGGCAACATGAGAACGGGCCTTCTCTGCAGCGGAGTTTCAGCTGGTACCTTCATTATACACCTTCAGGCGCCAGACAAAAATGTTCCTTTTTAACCAGACCTTTGGTTGATTTGATTGACATCCTATGCCCTTTTAAAATGTGGGGGGTTTTCTTGGAGGGGGGGTTATTGGGTTATTTATATGCCACTGTGATATGCCACACATCACAGTCATTTACAAAACATTAAAACCATGCAGTAAAATCATAAAAAGTTATGAGAGATCTATAGGCCCACTATAAAGGCAATTGCTCAAGAAGATGTCCATCCCCCCGACCATTGGCTGGAAGGTCAGATCGTTCCCCTTGGCCTGGCCTAAATGGTTTGAATGAGGAGGTCAAAAGCATCACCGACTCCTGTCTGCCTGTTGGGGGAAATAAGGAGGGGGTTTTTTGGTTTAAAAAATGTTTTTATTAAGATTTTCTTGGGTAACAAAAGTACATGCAGCACCTCTTTCTGTTTGTAGAGTCCTTTCTACAAGGGGGGCTTCCAGTTCTCGTGCGCTGGCTTTGGAATCTGCTTCAGGAGGTTGCCTTCCTCTCCCCCGTTATTTGCACCTTATCACATGCTTTCTCCTAACATTTAAGTAGCTTCTTAGTAAGGCCCAGCCTAACATCCTCCTACCTAAGGCGAAGGACAAGATTTAATTTCATTTATTTATTAAATTTATATACTGTCCTTTATCCAAAGACGGGGCAGTTTACAATATAATGGTGCAGTTCAGAGTACAGTACCTAAATTGTACAGTGGTGCCTCGCAAGACGAAATTAATCTGTTCCGTGAGGCTCTTCGTATAGCGGTTTTTTCGTCTTGCGAAGCAAGCCCATTGACAGCTTAGCGGATTAGCGCTATTAGCGGTTTAGCGGCTTTCAGCGATCAGCTTTTAAGCGGCTTATCAGCGGATCAGCTGATAAGCGGCTTAGCGGCTTAGGTAAAGGGGGGGAAAAGGGAAAAAAACCCGCAGGAACTTGCAAGACATTTTCGTCTTGCGAAGCAAGCCCATAGGGAAATTCATTTTGCGAAGCGCCTCCAAAACGGAAAACCCTTTCGTCTAGCGGGTTTTCCGTCTTGCGAGGCACCACTGTATTACCATTCAAAGTACAAAAAGCCGATTGGATGGGCAGCTGACTTTTACTTCCAACAAGGATGAGGGACAAGCATTCTGCCCTGAACTTGGGCGCAGTGGCCTCTCTTAGGAAGTGCAGGACAGACTGCCAGGCATAACACCCCCCTGGCACTCTCCAGCAGCAGCATCCCCTGTGGCCTTAGGTCAGGGTGGGTGATCACACGGCCCTTGAGGCGTTTTCTGTGGCCCTCTGCAACATTTGGGCATGCATGAAAGCCAACAGTGAAGGCACTTGCTCAGTCTCCATACTCCCTGCGAGGCCAACTGGGCCAGCCCTCCTGCCTGTGGCCTCTAACCTCACCCGTGAGCCATGGGGCTGCCTTTCACAGAGTACCAGCAACCTTGCAGCATGCTATTCCGGGGGGCTTGTAGCAGCAGCATCCATGGGTGTAGGCAGGGGACAGCTGATTCCCTAAAACACGTAAATAAATAAAAATACTTAAAGGTAGAAATAATCAGAAAATTTGGAATTGAACTGCTTGCTGAGTCAAAAGCAATTTAAAACAACTATTGTTGAGGCATTTCATTCCAAATCTGCTAGACTGAGCCAGATAGAGGACGACGAAAGGATGTCCTGTACCCGCAACATAAATTCTGGTGATGCTCATGGCAGCCTCTCTCCCCACCTGCTTCGCACTCACTGTGGCCACTCCTCTGCCAAGCTTTGGAACCTTTTGTTCCTTTGGAGGTTTCCTTTTATTATTTTGAACATTGCATAATTTGAGCACACAGGAAAAGCAGGATGTCTTGCGGGGAAAGGCAAGAGCAACCACATGACCAGGATTATGCAGCAGCTGGCGGTGAGATTCAAGCTCCCAACTTCAGCACCCAGTTGGTGCTCTGGGGCGGCCACAGCAGCAGCACTGAGTCCCAGGCCTGGTGTGTGTGCGTCTCTTGTTGAGGGGGAAGAAGGAGAAAGAGGCAATATTGAGGGGACAACAGCTCTAGAAGTGATTTTATTACAAGGGTCTGGAAAAAGTATTATAGCTTTGCTTTCGGGGGGGGGGGGACTCAAGTTAGTAACAAAAAATAATGTATTTTTCTTAGATCAAAACTGCTGAAACTAATAAAAACCATTTACATCAAAAAGTTCAGTGTTCAGATTTCTTTTGTAATACAAAAATCTCATACAGCATTGTTTTGCCACCCCCAAATTCTCTTTGCTCCAGGTGCTAAGTTGTTTTCCCCAATCAATATTTCAGTAAGTTTGCATTAACTCTTCACCAATGATTGTTGTTCCACCTAAAGTTCTTCTTTTGTCCTACTTAGTTTGGTGGCATATTCTTCTACAAATTTGCTCAAGCTTTCCAGATCTCTTTCTCCACTTCCAAATTTAATAGGATCCTTTTTCTTATTGCTAGGAGCAAAATAGATGGTGGGGAATCCTTCTACTTTGTAATTTTCATTGGTGACATCATTGGCAGTAGCATCCATTTTGGCAATGACCAGGTTTTTCTGAGTTTTGTATTTTTTACCCAGCTCAGTATAAATGGGCTCAAGCTTCTTACAGTGTCCACACCAGGGAGCATAGAACTCTATGAGAACATCAGTCTTTGGATCCATCACTATAGATTCAAACGTTTTGCCAACTACAATCTTCACAGGACCCTTGTTATTTTTTGGTACCGGTTGGGACTTCACAATGGGTTTCAGTTTACCTAGGAAAGGAAACAGGAATACTGTCATAAAAGACCATGTCCCTTGCAGTTAGTTCACAGAAGTTGGCAACAACACTACTAACATAGATGAGTTACTGCCAACCCGCCCCCCCAATCCACAGCTCCAATTTTTCTGTAAATAGCTCCTTGAATGATCACTTGTGAAAAGTTTAGATCACAAAGTACAGTTTGACGAAAATTGCCTTTCACAGCATTTGGGACATACGGCATATTGGCCCATAGGGAAGAACAAAACTAAAATATTTCCTTTTTTGCAATTTAAGATACAGAATTCAGCAGCCAGGTTGCTCACTGAGGAAAGACAGGCCTGACTGCAAATCAGTTTCAGGGCCCAATTTAAAGTGCTGGGTTTTTACCTATAAAGCCTTAAACGGCTCAGGACCAAAATACCTCTCTGCATATGAACGGACCCTCTCTGCGGTCATCAACTTAGGCCCTTTGTGTGCTCCCTTCCCTCCAAGGGAGGTCCAGAGGGTGGCAACATGAGAATGGGCTTTTTTGAAGTGGCTACCCGCCAGGGAGGCTTGCCTGGCACCTTTGTTACATCTCTTTAGAGGCAAGGCAAATACTTTCCTCTATAACGAGGCCTTTGGCTAATTAAGCAGTCTGTGGCCTTTTAGAAGTGTGTGGGATGATTTTAATGTATCCCCCCCCACACACCTCTGGTTTTACTGTATCTATGTGGGGTTTTTTTGTTCCCTTGCGTTGCCCTGTGCAAGCTAAAGCCACTAACCAATTTCATAAATAATAATAATAACCTGGTGAAGAGCTGAAAAGCTGGCTCACTATTTGTGACATTTTGGGTGGTTCATCTTAAGACAATTTCCCCATGATAAAATAGTTATATCAAGTATGCAGAGGGTAGGACTAGATATTTCAAACTATTTTTGCTGGCATTTGAAGGGGAAAAGGCTCAGTTTTCTCTTTAAATGGTGCTACATCCAGGTTTATCCAGCTTCTGGGAAAGTGTGAGAGAGAACTAAGCTCATGAATTACACAGGGGGCTAGTGAACTTACACGCAAATTTAAGGAAGCATAATACTGTAAATAATAATAATAAATAATAAATAATAATAATAATAATAATAATAATAATAATAATAATAATAATAATATTTATAGCCCGCCCATCTGGCTGGGTTTCCCCAGCCACTCTGGGTGGCTCCCAACAGAATATTAAACAAAATAAAACTTTAAACATTAAAAACTTCCCTAAACAGGGCTGCCTTCAGGAAGCATGGATTGTCCACAATCCAACTACAGTTTACCTTTTTTGAATGAGACAACAAATTCCCTCAGCACATCAGAATCAAACTCTTCTGGTTCCATGGCATACTTTTTACCACCTTCATCAAAGATAGCAGCATTGACATCCTCTCCACTGTCAACAAGTCCCAGATCCTTTATCTCAGAAGAATAGTCTTCTTCATCCGCAATTGCAAAAGTATATTCTGGGAAGTCCTTAGCCACTTCCAAGACTTTGTTTCGCCAGTACTGAGTAGCTGAAGACAACAAACACACAATGAAGTTAGAGACATCTGGTTTATCCTGGAGCAGGTTATATTCAACCCAGTTATACTTACCTGGTTGCCGATTCTGGGAGCTCATGACCAGGACTTGGAAATAGGGGCGTTTGTGAGAGATTGGTGGAGGAGACTGAAAGCGGGTGAGCGTGTCTCTTTTGGATTAAGACTGGTTGCTTGTCTGAACTGTTTGATCAGAAAACTGGGCCCAAATTAACAAAATGAAGTTCAATAGGGACAAATGTAAGGTTCTGCACTTAGGCAGGAATAACCAGCTGCACCAATATAAGATGGGGGACACCTGGCTTGCCAGTAGCACATGTGAAAAGGACCTTGGTCTTGGTGGACTACAAGCGTCACATGAGTTCACAGTGTGATGCTGCAGCAAAAAAGCTAATGCTCTTCTAGGCTGCATCCACAGAAGCCAAGTGTCCAGATTAAGGGAAGTAATATTACCACTCTATTCTGCCTTGGTCAGACCACAACTGGAATACTCTGTCCAATTCTGGATGCCACAATTTAAGAAGGATATTGACAAGCTGGAACGTGTGCAGAGAAGGGCAACCAAGATAATCAAGGGTCTGGAAGCCAAGCCGTATGAGGAACAGTTAAGAGAGTTGAGTATGTTTAGCCTGGAGAAGAGACTAAGAGGAAATATGATAGCCGTTTAAAAATATTTCAAGGGGTGTCACATGGAAGATGGAACAAGCTTGTTTTCTCCTGCTCTAGAGAGTAGGACTCAAACCAATGGATTCAGAATAACAGAATTGGAATGGACCACGAGGGTCATCTAGTCCAACCTCCTTGCAATGCAGGGATCCTTTGCCCAACATGGAGCTTGAACTCACAAACCTAAAATTAAGAATCTCATGCTCTACTGACTGAGCTCTCCTCCAGTTAACTTTGACAGTAAGAGCTGTTACAGTGGAACGGTCTCCCTTGGGAGGTTGCGGCCTCTCCTTCCTTGGAGGCTTTTAAGCAGATATTGGATGGCTCTCCCACATGGATGCTTTAGCTGAGATTACTGCATCGCAGGCAGTTGGACTGGAAGACCCTCGGGGTCCCTTCCAACTCTACATTTCTATGTTTGTATGACTTCATTGGCGCCACTCCAAGTATGACATTGGGTACAACACTAACTAAAAGTAATACCTACCAACACGATAATCAAAGCTGAAGTCCACTGTATAATAAACAACTACCAGAGGCTTCTTGGTGTATCTCTTAGCGTCATTGGCAGATTTGCGATGACCCACAAGAGGCAAGGCATGCTTCACCACATGGTCTTTCACTTCAGTGGCATCAGTGGAATCCTGTTTACAGAAACAAAAATCAGTGGGATGTGACCATTGGAGGAGTTTACATTACAGAAGGCCTCTTCTTAAAAAACCTTTTCTTAAAAAACCACCACCACCCAGAAGAAACAACAGGCGTGTTGAAAATATTTCAGTTTTCAGACTCAGAAAATAGGATTAGCTACAGAATTCAGGATTTCCTGCTATCTCACAGAAAGCCTGGCTACCATGATTACAAGACAGGTTGGGTGACAGGCTCTGGCAATGTGTAGCTTACTTCCAAGTGTCTGCTAAGTGAAACAGCTTATTCCATGCCATGTTGGCTGGGTAGATTTCTTTCTCTCCACCCCTGCCACCACTATACACGCTGCCGCCAAGCCTAGATTTCTGTGCTCTACTCTCCACCAAGATTTTTCATTTCTGAAGTCTCCCTAAGAGCCTGTTTCCATTTTCTCTTAGCTTAGTCTCTCCTGCAAGTGACTGTTCAGATTTTGCACATCTATCACTTTGGAACTTCCTGGGGTTTGCTTCAACTGGGCACACTCAGAATTCTCATATGTTCATTTCAGTAGCCACAGCTCTAGCTATATTGGGTCTTGAGCATTAGATTTAAGATGCAAGCTGGAGCACCAAGAAATAAAATGAATAAAAGAAAACCAACTTGTTTGTACCCAGTATAGCCTTGATAGACGTACTCACTTTAATTTCTAAAACATGCATTTTAGGTTCATATTTTGAGTGAAATTTTTCAGGTTGCATCACCACCAGTTTTCCTGGGTCCACTTTCAAAAAGGTTGACATTTCATTGCTGAAGGTATGATGGAACTTGAATTCTTCTCTTAGGTTATTAGCTGAAAATAATAATAATATATATATATATAGAGAGAGAGAGAGAGAGGTTTGAAGGAATACCAAAGAGGAGAAAGGAAATTGCAAAAGTATTGACACCTGGAGTGAGGGTTTGTAAACAGACCATCTGGGTCTATGGTACTGCTGAGTTCCCAGATCTCCTCTTGGAAGGATTACTGCCCAGACAACTCTGGTCTAAAGTTCTGTTGCTATTAGAGAACTTATGTAATGATATGATTTCTTACAGAGACTGAATGGATATACATCCGGTTGTTGTTTTTCCTTTTTTCCTTCTGTATTTGTTTTATGCAGAGCTTGAAAACTCAAATAAATGCAGAACAATCTGAATTATTTTGCATAGCATTACTATCCTTTAGTTTTGGAACAATTTACATGACAAAGCTTCAAACAGTACACACAAATCCAATAATGAACCACTACCAACCTCCAAACGGATCTGGAAGCTCACAAAAGGGCATGAAGGCAATGCTCATCTCTAGTTTGTCCCCAGCAATGAGAATTAAGAGGCACACTTTCTCTTGATCAAATGCTTCCATGTAGCTATGAAGGCTAATGACTGTTGTCAGACCTCTTCCATGAATGTGTCTAATCCTTTTTTTTAAAAAGGCCTGTTTACTTGTGGCCTCACCCCCATTCTTGTGGTTTTGCATTCTGTAAATTAATTACACATTGGCATGGTTTGGACATCAGTATTTGCCATCATGAGACCTAGTTGGGGAAAATATGAGGCTCATGGGCTCCCTTGCTCTTTCAAGGGATGGTGAACTGCAACTAATTCAAAACTGGGTGTGGGAGTTTTCAAATCTCCTTCTGTCTTGCATGAAGGATGGAGTCTTGCTGGGTTTGTTCTTGTAACATTACATCGGAACCAAACCAATGTGTACAGTAGAACCTAATATTTTCTGTCCTGAAGCTACTACAAATCTATTTCAGTGGATGACCAAGAAAGTTACACTTGTTAATTTCTCCATATTATTCATAATTTTAAGAACCTTTCATGTATTCCCCGTAGTCATCCCCCTCTCAAACAGTCTCAATTGCATTTGCCTCTCTTTATAGGGAAAGAGAGGGACGCAGGTGGCGCTGTGGGTTAAAGCCTCAGCGCCTAGGACTTGCCGATCGAAAGGTCGGCGGTTCGAATCCCTGCGGCGGGGTGCGCTCCCGCTGCTCGGTCCCAGCACCTGCCAACCTAGCAGTTCGAAAGCACCTCCGGGTGCAAGTAGATAAATAGGGACCGCTTACCAGCGGGAAGGTAAACGGCGTTTCCGTGTGCGGCTCTGGCTCGCCAGAGCAGCGATGTCACGCTGGCCACGTGACCCGGAAGTGTCTCCGGACAGCGCTGGCCCCTGGCCTCTTAAGTGAGATGGGCGCACAACCCCAGAGTCTGTCAAGACTGGCCCGTACGGGCAGGGGTACCTTTACCTTTACCTATAGGGAAAGAGTGCTAAACACCTAAACAATTTAGTAGTTCTTTCTAGTACTCTGGAGAATGCCCTTTCTGAGCTGGGATGACTAGAACAGGACTGAGGTCTTCAAGTCCCAGATAATAAAACCATTCTTTCCTGCTTTAGCTCTTTTCTGTTGCTCTGCACATGCTCAATTACATCAAGAGACACAGATGCTGCTTCCACTTGCTTAAATTTCATTTTCATGTGTTCATGCGTTTGTGTTTTTATACCTATGTTTCATGTTCCCTATAAATTTTTTTGCCTCCATTCTTGAGGCAGTCACCCCAGAAAACATCAAGGGGAAAAGCCAGAAAATGGATGTGGGCAACATTTTGAGAACCGACAAGCCACTGTAGCTACAAGAAAATAGACTAATATTTATAAGATGCAAGTTTGTCTCCTAGTCTGCACTATCAGAAATGTCTACAAAGCACTTTCCAAGTGTAGGAATTGAGCAAATGTTGACATACTATGGACAAGAGAGGAAGGGCTTACCAGCATCTTGATACAGTTGGTAGGCTGGGTCCTGGTCTCCTTTGAAAAACCCAATAATAATAACATCGTCTCCATCTTTCACAAATTCTTGTACCTGTTTGACAGCCTGTATTTGTTTGGATGGAGGGCCAGCCTGTTCTATCATGTAATCAACAATGCCTGGTTAACAAAAAGAAAAACACAAACTTGTGTTATTGCTTGACAAAAAGCATTTTATTTTTTAAAGTGAAAACTGGTTATGTTTTGCAAGTGCTCTATTCTCTGAAAGAGGCACTACGTGACAACTAAAAATTAACATGTTCCTTTAAAGTCCATTAATGGACTATATGGGCTATAATTTAATTTTGATGGGAGACATGAATGGAGTTGTCTCCACAAACATGGACAAAGCACAAAGACAGGTGGTCTCCAAAGATGGGAGACTACCAAAGACCTTTTTCGAAATGACTGATAACATGGACTTGATTGACATTTGGAGAACAAAGAACCCTCTCGAGAGAGAGGGAACTTTTTACTCTGAAGCAAAAATGACATGGACAAGAATTGACCAAATATGGATAACTAGTGGGATGGCTCCAAAGATAAAGAAAGTGGAAATCTGCCCAAAGACTTGCTCCGCCCATAACGCCGTAAAGATGGAGATGAAATTAACAACAGCTGGTTCCTTTAGATGGAGGATGAATGACACCCTATTTAGAGATGAAGAGGTCTACAAAAAGGCCCAAAAAACTTTGAGAGACTATTTTGAGATAAATCTGAAAACTGAGGTGGAGAAGAGAGTAATTTGGGACGCAAGTAAAGCCGTGATGCGAGGTTTCTTAATACAACAGAACTCTATAAAGAGGAAGAAACAAAATGAGAAGAAGGATAAGATTTTAGAAAAGATAAAAGAAGGAGAAAAGAAATTGAGGCTTAAACCAAAGTCCCAGGAGATTTTGAGAGAAATCAAGTTTTATCAGACGCAATATATGGAACTGATGAATCAAGAGATAGAATGGAAAATTAAGCAAATGAGACAAAGGACATTTGAGTCAGCAGATAAGTGTGGGAAACTTTTGGCATGGCAATTGAAGAAGAGACAAAAATTAAATACGGTTACAAGTTTAGAGGTGGATGGAAAGAACATTTATAGACCAAATGAGATTAGAAATTGTTTTCAGAGTTACTTCAGAAGACTCTATTCACAAGGGCCGGAGAACGAAGGAGAGATAGACGAATTTATCAAGAAATATGGATTACAAAAAATTTCACAACAAAGCAAAATGGTTTTGAACCAGAAAATAACTGAATAAGAAATAGAGGGTGCCATTCAAAATATGCAGTTGGGAAAATCCCCAGGACCAGATGGATTGACTTCCAGATACTATAAAGCTTTGAAGGAATGGTTGGTACAACCTTTGAAGGAAGTCTGCAATGAAATTTTAGAGGGGAAAAAGGCACCTGAATCGTGGAAAGAAGCGTACATTACACTTATACCAAAAACAGAAGTTGAAAAGACCCATATTAAGAACTACCGCCCTATATCATTACTTAATGTGGATTACAATTTTTTTGCAGATATTTTGGCAAAAAGATTGAAAAAAGTGTTGGTGGGAGAGATTCATAAGGACCAGGCTGGCTTTCTCCCAGGAAGACATTTATCAGACAATGTGAGAAATATAATAGACATTATAGAGTTACTAGAAGTTAATATAAATACTAAGGCAGTTTTTATTTTTGTGGACGCGGAGAAAGCTTTTGACAATATTTCCTGGAATTTTATGAAGAAGAATCTACAAGGGATGGGGGTAGGTCAAGGTTTTGAAAATGGTATAGGTGCAATATACTCTGAACAAAAGGCAAAGTTAATTGCAAATAACGTGGTTACTGAAGAATTTCGGATAGAAAAAGGGACACGGCAGGGGTACCCAATATCTTTTTATATCCAATATCTTTTTATATCGGTTCTGGAGGTTTTGTTAAATATGATAAGAGGGGACCAGCTGGTTAAAGGGGTTCAGGTTGGAGCTAAACAATATAAATTGAGGGCTTTTGCAGATGATCTAGTACTTACCCTACAAGAGCCAGACACTAGTACGAAAAGAGTTTTAGAGTTAATTCAAGTATTTGGTCAAGTGGCAGGATTTAAGTTAAATAAACAAAAAACTAAAGTACTGGAGAAAAATTTAACAGTTAATGAGAGGGAGTGGTTTCAGAATGAAACTGGATTAACTGTAGCCAAGAAAGTGAAATATTTGGGGATCAATATGACATCTAAGAATGCGAACTTATTTAAAGATAATTATGAGAAATGCTGGATAAAAGTAAAGAGAGATCTAGAAATATGGTCAAATTTGAAGCTTTCCTTGTTAGGCCGAATTGCTGTTATTAAGATGAATGTTTTGCCTAGAATGTTGTTTTTGTTTCAAACATTACAGATTGTGGATAAAATGGACTGTTTCAAGAAGTGGCAGAAAGATATATCTAAATTTGTCTGGCAGGGCAAAAAGCCCAGAATAAAATTGAAGATATTAACGGATGCAAAAGAAAGAGGGGTTTTTGCCCTGCCGGACTTAAAATTGTATTATGAATCAGCAGCTTTCTGCTGGTTTAAAGACTGGCTTCTTCTTGAGAATACAGACATTTTAGATTTAGAAGGGTTCAATACCAGATTTGGTTGGCATGCATACATATGGTATGATAAGGTAAAAGTTCATAAAGGTTTTAAAAATCATATTGTTAGGAAAGCTCTATACAATGTTTGGGCTCGCTATAAAGATCTGTTGGAAAATAAAACTCCAAGGTGGCTGTCGCCAATGGAAGCCAAGGAGGTGAAAAAACTTAATATGGAATCCAAATGGCCAAAATATTGTGAAATCTTAGAACAAGAGGGTGAAAAAGTGAAACTACAGAGTTATGAGAAACTGAAGTTTAAAGTACGAGATTGGCTTCATTATTATCAAATAATGGAGGCATATAAACAAGACAGGAAAATTGGCTTCCAGGTGGAGAGATCAAAACTAGAAACAGAATTGTTAGATTCCAATACTAAGAATTTGTCAAAGATGTATAACTTGCTGTTGAAATGGAATACGCAGGATGAAACGGTTAAATCAGCTATGATTAAGTGGGCACAAGACATTGGTCATGATATCATGTTTGCGGACTGGGAACAGTTATGGACCACCGGTATAAAGTTTACGGCATGCAATGCCTTAAGAGAGAATATTATGAAAATGATTTACAGGTGGTACATGACCCCAGTCAAGCTTGCCAAAATTTATCATCTGCCCAATAACAAATGTTGGAAATGTAATGTAACTGAAGGTACTTTATATCACCTTTGGTGGACATGCCCGAGGATCAAGGCCTTCTGGGAAATGATCTATAATGAAATGAAGAAGGTACTTAAATGTACCTTTCATAAGAAACCAGAGGCTTTTCTCCTGGGCATGGTCGGTCAATTGGTGCCAAAGAGAGATAGGACTTTTTTAATGTATGCTACCACAGCAGCAAGGGTACTTATAGCAAAGTATTGGAAGACACAAGAACTACCCACTCTGGAAGAATGGCAGACGAAGGTGATTGACTACATGGGACTGGCCGAGATGACTGGCAGAATCCGCGACCAAGGGAAAGAGACGGTGGAGGAAGATTGGAAGAAATTTAAAGTGTATCTTAAGAATGACTATAAAATTAATGAGTGCTAAAATGTCGAGGTTAGAGAAAAAAGAGGATTACAGCTGTAAATGATTAAGAGAGAAGGGAGAAAAAAGAGTAACTAGTTAAATTAAATGAGGATTTGCTGAAAGAAATTTGGAAATAGGGATGCAGAAAGGAGAGGTATGGGGAAGTCTGAGAAGTAAGGTTTATGAAAAGAAGGTTTTGAAATTATATTTGTGTGTGTTTATGTGTTTGTTTGTCTTTGTATAATGTATTGTAACGTTCCAATATGTGTTGGAAAATTAATAAAAATATTATTAAAAAAAAAAATTAAAATTAACATGTTCCAAAGACTTGTTTTCCCCAGGGCTTTTTTTAAATAAAAAAAACCTGTTGATAGTTTTATTATTGCTAGTAATTTTATTCTATTATGTAGCTGCTAACTATTGCCTTATTAGTGTTAAATTACAGTAGCAAATAAAACATCAGATGAACCATGTTGCAAGTTTTCAAACTGAAAGCAGTAATACATATTAAAAAATAAATAAAGTTTATATATGACCAAACACAACAAGCAGCCAAGATTCAAAACAATTTTTAAAGTGCTGTCATCATACAGTATGTAGTTTATCCTGGTTCAAAATTATATCCTTGTGCTATAGTTACTGCTTGTCTGATTATGGTTCCCTGGTGCTTTGCTAATGCCAGTGAGAAAATAGTGAAGCTCAAAAATCCTAGCAATCTTCAGAATACATTGAGGTTTTGTGTCACATCTTCAGGAGTTCCTCAGTTGATGTGGAATGAGCTCTCAGGCTGGAAGCTTAAATCCACAGAAGAAACAAGATTGCACTCTCTCCCTCCATTGATACGTTTATGCCTTAGGCATGAAAAATGTTGGGCACGTCCCATCCTAATGCCCATGGAGTGTGCCAAAGCAACAGAGAAACACCAAGCAGATCTAGAAAGTCAGTTGCTTTACTGACAGCATAATGCATTTTCAGTTACATACAATTGTAGATCCAGCACAGATTGACTAGGCTCTGGCCAAGAGCAAACTTGCCTTAAACACAACAGTATTTATACTATAGATTGTGGTGAGTCATTCCCACTTGCTTGACTAGCTGCAGGTGCAAGACAAAACACACCCAAATTAAACAAAACACTGAAATTAACCATTTTGTCCTTTTTCTCTGTATGCATAAACCCTTATACATTAACAAAAACTTTCTATAACATTTCAAAGTAAGGTGCAGGCAATTACCAATCACAGACCAATTATACAAATAGCATTAATAGAAACAAGAAATGCTGCCTAAGTCCAGGGCAGTTTCAACATCATCTTACATACATATAAAATGTAATTCTTAGCTCAGTGTCTATGAAACACAAACAGGTCCAAACTCATGTATTTACTGTGAAGAAAAAGAAGGTGCTTTACAAACCATACCGTATTTTTCTCTTGGACCATTGTAATCAAAAGGTTTGCCTTTGCGGAAGATCTTGAGTAATGGATATCCAGAAATGTCAAATCTCTTAGCAAGATCGGTTTCAGCAGTAGCATCAACTTTAGCAAGGGGAATTGGAGGCGTTCTCTTGCTCAACTCCTTGGCTGCTTTCTCATATTCTGGAGCCAACCGCTTGCAGTGCCCACACCTCAATAGGGAACAAGAATGGGTAACTTGGTAGCCAAAAGCTCTCAAAGATAATGGAGAGAAATCTATTCTCACTGCTTGAAAAGATAGCTCTGTTCCCCTTCCCCTTCCCCTGTCTTTTCTGAAGTGCCAATACTTTGATTGGGTAAGATAAAATATCACAGCATACATCTGTATCCATTTTGTAGGCAAGTGCCCCAGAGATGCAGCTGGTTTGAAAATACTGTCAATGTTTTGAGCTGGATCCTCAAGTTCCTATGCAAATTGCAGATGACAGGCATACACACACAGGACCTTGGTTATCCAGTGGCTGCTTAATAACTTACATAAGCAGTGAAAATTGCACATTTGCATAGAGGTTCAACAGACTGAATACTTGTCAATACAGTGGTACCTCGGTTTAAGAACAGTCCTGTTTAAGAACAATTCGGTTTATGAACTCCGCAAAACTGGAAACAGTATCCCGGTTTGCAAACTTTACCTTGGTCTAAGAATGGAATCCAAACGGTGGAAGGGCACCAGTGGCGGGAGCCCTTATTAAGGAAAGCGCGCCTCAGTTTAAGAAAGAATTCGGTTTAAGAACGGACTTCAGGAACAGATCAAGTTTGTAAACCGAGGTACCACTGCATTCAAATGCAGCAAACAGGAAGGCAGAAATAGAAAATGATCTTGCCAATCCTCATCTCAAGACATTGCATGTTTTCATTTCATCTGAAGGCATGCCACAAAACTAATAAGATTACAGGTCTACTCCAAGTACTACCTAGAAGCAACCTACATCAAAAACTGAATACACCATACATACAGCTATAATCTTTGTTACCCAGCCTTTTAAACAAATCAAACTCTTTGAAAAGATAAACCATGGTGTAATGTTTTTGCACATACCAGATAAAGGTGTGCACTGGAGATTACGAAGATACAGTCAGTCCCCTCCCACTAGCTCCAAATTTTTCCAAAGCTCTAAATGCAGCAGGAATATTGACTCCATAAAGCCAAACTGAACATGCCCTATCATTTTGTACCGGGGCAGGGCACACAAATTCTGCTTGCGGTTCCTCTATCAAATGAAGGAATATATAAACACTGCGAAAGCTAAAAGGCAAAAAACTCTCTTTCCCCTTACCATGGAGCATAGAATTCAACCAGGATTATGTCAGCTTCGTTCACGACTAAATCAAAGTTTTCGCTGGTCAACACTAATGTGACTTCAGGTGGTGGGACCCAATCAGGCTGCGAAACTTCTTTCACTTTAGCCAAAATTTCTACAAAAAGAATATGAAGAGAAAAATGAGCAATGACAGGAAGAAGGGGCAGCTTGTCTACTGCAAAGACCTTGCATGTGGAGAGGGAACCAGGTTGCCTTTGCCTTGACAACAACTATCCCTTTATGCGGAAAGAACCTTGGCAGAATACTGTCTGCCGACTAATTCTATTACCTGCCTATTCTTATCTACATACACTCACCTTGAAAGTCATGTTCAGCACACAGATACTTTATTTTAAAAAATTCATTATACTAAATGTTAATCACATAGAAATCTAATCTGTTTGTACACGGCACTATCAGTCTTCCAGCCACCCATTTAGAATGATGGAGAACTGGCGGGTTGGTCCTAGGCTCTTCCGGCTGAGCTATCCAAAAAGCTCAAGACCCTTAATCTCAGGGTTGTGGCTTTGAGCCCCACATTTGGCAAAAGATTCCTGCACTGCAGGGGGTTGGACTAGATTACCAGCTCTGATTCTACTTCACATCCCACAGGAGTTAAAATGCACAAAAACAAGTCCTTCTTAACTGACTTTGCTCTGAAATTCTATGTTGCAGTTCTACAATTGCACAGAAAAAGGAATTTGCTACCACAGTACTGCTGATTACAAAAATCACCTACAGATTTGCTGCTAGCTCACCTAGCTTGGAGCTGGGGGCAGGAGGCATGGTTCCTAGAAAATCCTTCAGTTAACACAGCTTATTTTTCTGGTGATACTGCAATGTGTTTAAGCCATTTTAAAAGCTTTTAATGCAAAATACTCTGCATTAGGATTATTTTCATATTACAGTGCTGTGTTAAGCATCCCATGCATCCCTTTTCCGGAGCTTCTGCCCCAAGTGGAGATGAAGAGGCCCCTGGTGTGGGGACAGCTAGCACAACTCCCTGTGGAGGGAATTACACAATTCCTTTGCATGATATCCAGAAACATGGATGTCAATTACGGTATACACGAGTATTATGGGAAGTCAATTGTACATCCTCTATCAATGCAAGCTTGTAACATGCCCTTAGAGCCACAGATAGGACCCTCAGACCTCACTGGCTCTACTTCACAACTTGGGTGGTGTCCCTGACCTCTGAAAATGCTGCTGCCTTGCCTGGATGGAGGACAGAGGGGTGTCTAGGTGTGGGTGTAGAAGCTAGTTTACTGCACAAAGACAAAAGGTATAGGCCTTGTTCTGCTCACGTTTCCCTCTGGCCCTTCCGCTACCACAGGCATGGGGGCCCTGGGCGGAAAAAGGATCCTTCCTGTATTTTAGAAGACACCACTCAGATTTTGAGTGAATGAAAGGGTGTATTAAACAGCCTAAGAAAAGCCTGCAGGATCAGAAGTGTGCTGCTGCTCACCTGCTTCTGTTCTTGAGCCCTCATAATCCACAGGCTGCCCCTTCTTCAGAATTTTGATGGTTGGGTAGCCACTCACGTCAAAACGCCCTGACACTGTGGAGGCTGCTGTAGCATCTATTTTGGCAACTGGGATGGGAGGGTCATTTTCTTTCAATGCTTGGGCTATTTTTTCATATTCTGGTGCAAACTGCTTGCAATGCCCACACCTGAAGAAAAACAAATTAATTCTGCAAGAGTTTAACTTCAGCACTCAATTTCTACAGCACAACTTTTGAGAAACGATAGGGCTGATTTTACAACACAGCAGTCAGGTATGTCACATGTCTGGGTAGCTTGAACAGGTTGGCTCAAATTCTGGAAAGAAACAAAGTCACTGCCCAGAAGGCCAAAGCCCACCAGGAAATAAATTCCAGGGTCACTTAAACACTGGGGTTTTGCTGGCTGCAGGCATTACTGAAGCTGTGTCCAGCCAAGTGCTTCTGGTCTGCTCACACTGCTCCATACATCAGAGCAGAATTCCCAAGACTGTGCCACTTCTGACAACAGATGTGAAAGCTCCTTATTTGTCAGATGTTCCTGTGAGAGCTCAGTGGAAGGGAGCAGCTGCCAGGATCATAGAACAGTGGTCTTAAAGGACCTATATTGGCTCCCGGGATGTTTCCGCACACAATTCACTGCTGGTGCTGTCTTTTAAAGCCCTAAATGGCCTCAGCCCAATATACCTGAAGGAGTGTCTCCACCTCCATCATCCAGCCCAGACAGTGAGGTCCTCCTCCAAGCGTCTTCTGCTGGTTCCCTTACTGGAGAAAGTGAGGTTACAGGGAACCAGGCAGAGGGCCTTCTTGGTAGTTGAGCCCCCACTGTGGAACACCCTCCCATCAGATGTCAAGGAAATAAACAATTATATGACTTTTGGAAGACATCTAAGGGCAGCCATGTTCAATGAAGTTTTTGATGTTTGATGTGATATTGTTTTAATTTGTTGGGAGCTGCCCAGAGTGGCTGGGGGAACCCAGTCAGATGGGCAGCATATAAATTATTATTGTTATCATTATCATTATCATTATCATCATAGAATCATAGAGTTGGAAGAGACCACAAGGGCCACCGAGTCCAACCCCCTGCCAAGCAGGAAACACCATCAGAGCACTCCTGACATATGGTTGTCAAGCCTCTGCTTAACATCATCAGTGCAGACATAACACACACACTTTTTGCAATTGGATGCAAGTGCACCACGAGATTGTGCACTCCCACTCCAGCATGCACATTTCAACAGCACCAACCATATTTTTTTCTTCTGAACACTTTAAATCCCCTCCATCAACAATTGTGCTTAAGTACAGAAAAGGGTATTTAATATATAGCACACTGATTTAAAATAAATACAAAGAGCACTAAGTAGCTTTCGTCCTGTTTTATGGGAACTCACAGCGGGAAGAAGAAACATCCTACTGCAGCATGGCAGACATGAAATATGAATTAACTTCAAGGAGGAGGATGGAAACACTGGAACCAGACTTACCAAGGGGCATAGAACTCCAGAAGCACAGTGTCCTTTCCTTCAACAAAAGTGTCAAAGTTTGCATCATTCAATACGACAACACCATTTTCCTCTTTGATTTCTGAACTATCATCTTCATCATAATCATCAATGTCCTCGTCATCATCATCAACACTGGTCTCCCCTGGGGCAACAAAGTCTAATTAAGGGAGAGGGAAAAATATAATATTATTGTCACTTTTTTCATAATGTAAAAAACCCCCATAACATTAAAATCAGCTATAAGAACAAGAATAAAATAAGAACCTAAAATGCACATGACATAGAAATATATTAAATGACAGATCTAAACCCCCCCCCAAAGATGAGCACAGCAAGAGACCACAAACGTACCCAAGTACCCTCTTAATCCATGACCCAAAATCTGGTGTCTAAAAACAGAGGTGGTGTCAGCTGCCCCTCCCTGGGCAAATGGGGAGCCACCACTGAGAAGGCCTTCAAATGAAGAGCACAGGGTTCGGGTTGGTTCACTTGGGAAGAGGCAGCCCTTGAGATGTTGGGGTGCTGAGCTGCGTAGGTAAAAAAGGCAAAGGACCCCTGGGTGGCTAAGTCCAGTCAAAGGCGACTATGGGGTGCGGCACTCGTCTGTTTTCAGGCCGAGGGAGCTGGCATTTGTCCACAGACAGCTTTCCAGGTCATGTGGCCAGCATGACTAAACCGCTTCTGATGCAACGGAACACTGTGACGGAAACCAGAGCGCACGGAAATGTCGTTTACCTTCCTGCCACAGCGGTACCTGTTTATCTACTTGCACTGGCATGCTTTTGAACTGCTATGTAGGCAGGAGCTGGGACAGAGCAACAGGCGCTCACTCCATTGTGCAGATTCGAACTGCCAACCTTCTGATTGGCAAGCCCAAGAGGCTTAGTGGTTTAGACCACAGCGGCACCTGCACCCTTGAGCTGCGCAAGGCTTTATAAGTCCAAAGCACCACTTTGAACTGAGCCCCAAACTTAGTTTGCAGCCAATGCAGTCATGTCAAGATTTATACTCAGACCATCGTGCTCCAGTCAGCAATGTAGTAAGCAATCCTGGCCACTGAATTCTGCATCAGCCACAGTTCCCAAGTTGTTCAAAAGGCAGCCTGATGCATAGCACATTGCACTTGGTTTGTCATTGCAAGCCACGTTAAATCTATCAATACATGTCTTTTTTTGAAGCGCTTATCCCCCCAGCAGCGTGGCAGCAAACGATGCACCTTTTTTTGCTGCTGTGCCGATCAGGTGTTTGGCGGGGTAGAGCGGTAGCAAAAGAGATAAATAAAAGAAACCAGAACAGACAATTCAGCTGCCCTGCCTATTGGTTCTTGGGCCTTCGCAGCCCAGTGTCTTTTACCCAGAATCAGGAGAGTCCCTCTCTCTTCCATTTATTGGGCTTCTATTACAGGCCCACCCTAATCCCACCAACCTCCCAAAGAATAGTGGGTTTCATTTGGCTTGGTAGGCTAGCTTTAGAAAGAAACAAAAGTAACAATTGTTAATGAACAGGCCTTACGGTGGAGTATGCTGTTAGTGTGGTGTGTTGGGAATCAAACAAGCCCAGTTCATTAAGCAACAAACATCAATGTGGAAAAGATAAGTCGTTCTCTGAACAAGAAACATGCTGCTATAATATTTGGTCACAAAAAAATAGGCATAACATTCAGTACTATTATCATGCCACCTGTACAGCTTCTCCAACATCAACAAACCTAAATTCAAGCTTGCTATCCAGCTTGTGTTAGAATAGAAAGGTCTCAGTGGCTAATAAACTGGAAGAAAAGAAGCAGGTAAGCCATGAAGGACATTTATTTTCTAGCTTTCACAGCCCTGATCTACAATCATTTATAGAAGATTCTTACAACAGAACCCATGTTGAAAGGTACTTGGATAATAATAATTTATTATTTATACCCTGCTCATCTGGCTGGGTTTCTCCAGCCACTCTGGGCGGCTTCCAACAAAAGATTAAAAAAGCATTAAAACACCAGTCATTAAAAACTGTTAAGTACCTTTTCCAAAATTAGAATATTTAATTCTAAAGGTCCCTAAAACACTGACCTTGGAATAACTCGTAAGTTTCTTCCAACAAGATGAAATGAAAAAGAATTCTGGGATAACAGCAAATTGTGTGAGGGAGAAATGACTGTTTCATGCCCAGTATATAAATGAAGAGCTTTTATCCTGAATGTTGCCATTAACCCCAATTTACACATGCAAATATGGTTTAGGCAGATTTAATTACATGTGTTTAAATCAGTATGGTTAAAATTGCAAACAAGTGTCTCCAGAGAACTCATTTGTATAACAATGCAAACAACTAGCACAATCCAGTATGAACATCTACTGTGAAAACACAGTGCCTTGGAGCAGTACACAACACAACTCTGGTTCCATTTTCTGCAAAAGAGGATGCAAGTAAAAAAAAAAGAAACAAAGTTGTGCGCACAGGAAGCTGTCTCACAATGTCAGACCATAGTTTTTGCTTTGTCTTCAATACTAAATAGCAGCTGCAGCTTTCCAGGGTTTCTGGAAGGCATCTTCCCAGTCCTACCAGGAGATGCCATGAAGGGAACCTGGGACCATTTGCATTTGAAGCATGTGCTCTGCCACTGTGTTAAAGACCTCCCTCCCCGAAGGTCACTCAAGTCAGAAACAGATCTGGCAATAGAAACTTGCGTTCAAATATTTCATTTACTGCCTTTTGGTGCTCCTTGTGCCTAAATTTACGTACACAAGGAGGCAAGAATCATCTTTCCAGATCAGACAAAGGGGTTCAGCACTCTTTTCTACACCACCCCAGACAGAGTATTTGTGGCACCTTAAGAGACTAACCAATTTACCACGCTTGAGCTTCCCTAGAGGGCAGACCCCTTCCTCCGACGCCAGAAGTTGCAGCTCTGGCCTGTTGCTGCAGCTGCCCTGCAGCCCAAGGCAGAGGAAGAGGCAACCACTGGACGGACCAAACGCTAAGGAGACATTGGGGCCGTTCTCCAGTCAGCCCCGGGAACTGCTCGCTTCCGCAAGTCTTGTAAGAGGCAGGCGAGAGGGGCGCCTGGCCGGGAAAGAGCCTCTGAAGGCGCCGCGGGGCCCGGAAGCCCGCCCGTCCGTCCGCCCGCCCGCCCGTCCCCGCGACCCCGCTCCGCGCTCACCGTCCGCGGGGCCCTCGCGCTCCGCCTGGGCGCTGGCGGGCGAGGCGAGGCTCGCCACGGCCAGCAGCAGCGCCAGCACGAGCACCTTGGCCGCGCCCATCTCGCTCTCTCCCCGGCTCCGGCTCCCCGCCAGGCGGCCTCGGACCAGGCGCTCCGCGGACTCGGCAGGAGCAGCGCAGCCCTTATAGCCGCCAGGCGAGCTCGCCTCACGCGCAGCCGCCGCTCCGCCGAGAGGGGGCGGGGCAGGTGCGCGCGCAGCCGGCGGGGCCTTCCCCTTTAACAGGCGCCCGCACACTGCCAGCATGCCCTGAGGTGCCTCTCTCGGATTGGACAAGCCTGGAAGACCACCAATCGCGGCCTGCCACTCGGGGGGAAGCGCTGGCAAATCCTGAAGGGCGGGGCGTGGCAACGAGGATCCACTTCTCGCGCCGCGATTGGCTCGAGGGTGGCGACGTCACGAGGGAGGCCCTCGAGCTGGGACGGGTCGCCGGGAAGGCGGGAGCCGCTGAGGCGCCTCCACGTCAGCCGGGCAGGCGGGGCGGGGGCGGCGGGCGGCGCGCTGCCAGAGGGGCCCCTCGAGGCCAGCCTCCCTCTCGGCCTCGCCGCCACCAAGGCCCCCGCCGCCCCCGGGAAGCCCGCCAGCCGAGGACGTTGCTTGCGCCTCCCCCCCCCCCGGGCCTCTCGCCCCCCAAAGAGGAAGCAGAGCCCAGTTAGGACAATTAGTCAGGCGGGTGTGAGGAACTGGGGAGCTTCCAAGGGCTGCTGCTCATTTATGGGTTTGAAAGGTAAACTCGGTATTCTTCAAAATGTCAACTGATAAAATAGTAAAGGAAAACAGCAATTGTAAATCTCTACCTAAGCACCTTGGGTAGCTTTTTCCTTTGTGTGTTTTTCTGACAAGATAGGCAGGGGTCAAGGTCTCTAGCTTCATTTCAGCACAATGAGATAATCCTTCTCTCAGACTAGCCTGCCAGCTTGTCAGAGGAGGAGTTGTGCAAAATGCAATTTGACACTTGAGGGAACTTTCAGCGAGCGATCTTTTGTATCCTTTTGTGAAGCATTGTGGTTGTTGTGGCTTGGCTCTGCTCTTTTGCTTGTCCTTTCATGCTGAGACAAGTACACAACCATTATTAAAGGGTTAACATTTTTCTGAAGGATAAGTGTAGAATGCATATACTTCACTGAGCAGACACTGGGAGCTGGGGGATGTAGCTCAGTGGTAGAGCGCGCGCTTCGCATGTGTGAGGTCCCGGGTTCAATCCCCGGCATCTCCAGTGTTTTTTATTCTCTTGTGCAAATTTTCCAATTTCAATCCCCTCTGTCTGCCAGTACATATAAAACATGTATACTTTTGTCTATTGAGTTTATGTGTTTCTAAGACAGTTTGAAATTCATTACCTAGAACATTGAAAATACAGGCTTATATGTGAGTTTTCTTCCTCATTTTAAGTAACACAGTTCTTGCGGATTTTCTAGATTGTAAGAAAACACTTGTTACAATATATTATGAATTTGTAATGTAAAAAAAATAAGTTGCATTGGCCGGGAATCGAACCCGGGCCTCCCGCGTGGCAGGCGAGAATTCTACCACTGAACCACCAATGCACATGCTTGAATTTATTCCTTTATTCTGGGAAGTTTTTCTGCCTTACTGACCTAACTCACTAGAAGCTATTTCATCAGTTCCATGAAGTGTTATATTCAATTGGTAGGTGTCTGTATACATGTTTATGGAGGGGGGAATGTAAACAATCAGGTCAAATGGAATAATAATAATAATAATACTTATTTATACCCTACCCAGCTGGCTGGGTTTCCCCAGCTACTCTGGGCGGCTTACAGCATATATAAAACATAATAAAACATCAAACATAAAAAACTTCCTGATACAGGATTAGAGATGAAATGGGGAATAAATACAGTTGGGCAAATTTGTTAAAATTTACATGATTGCAAAATAAACACAGTAATTTGCAACAGTAGGATTTGATAACTCAAACATCCCAAAATTACTATTCAATCCAGAAATTATAGATGAGATTCTGTGGCTTCATGCTGATGTCACCCTTTTTTAAAAAAAAAGGTTTCTTTGTTAAAGACTGGCCCCTTACAAGTCCACAGGAGAGTGTCAAAAGACGCTACAAGTTCTTTTCTGGTTTATGAATATTTCCCTTTATCATAACAGAGTGAATTAGAAGTCTTCAGGCAGATCTCTAATTTAGCAAGAGAATGGAAAGCATCAGTACAACCTTTCCCATCCTCTCTGCAGATTTTATATCCAGGAAAAAGCCTTACTGCCAGCATTAGCACCCCACTCCTTTCCCAAATGGTGGCAGCTGCTGTCAGGAGGGGCTGCTGGCCTTCCCTAGGCTGGCTTGGTCTCACAGTGGCTCAGAGGTCCTGGCTAGGTTTACTGGCATGACCTGGGAATGACCCCAATCCTCTTTTCTCCTTTTGTTTCTTTTTTTTTTAAATAATATTTATTCAAAGTTAAAAAGTTACAAAAAGAAAAGAAAAACAATACCAAATACAAAAAAGGAATACAAGAACAACAACAAAGAAAAAATAAGAAATAGAAATACATTCTCTTAAAAAAGAAGAAAACAACAACAACAACAAATTAAACCTTTATATAACTTTCTCCCTTTACTTCTTTCCTTGACCTCCTCACACCTCCCAGTTTTGTATTCTAGTTCAGATCATTGTTTCAGCAAATCCTTCCAACCTAATTTTCCTTTAAATAATTTAATTTAATATGTTATGTTTTAACGTCTTCTCTTTCATCAATTTCATCAAATCATTTTTACTTAATCCTTTATATCATTTCTACCAAAACCACCTACCTAACTTTCTTTTTCCAACATCTTTCTAACAGTCCTTAATTTTACAATATTTTTGAAGATATACTTTAAATTTTTTCCAATCTTCTTCCACCGACTCTTCTCCTTGGTCCCGGATTCTGCCAGTCATCTCAGCCAATTCCATATAGTCCATCACTTTCGTCTGCCATTCTTCTTGGGTGGGTAATTCTTGTGTCTTCCAATACTTTGTGATGAGTATTCTTGCTGCTGTTGTGGCGTACATAAAAAAGTTCTATCCTCCCTTCGCACCAATTGGCCAACCATGCCCAGGAGAAAGGCCTCTGGTTTCTTCAGGAAGGTATATTTAAATACCTTTTTTTATTTCATTATAAATCATCTCCCAGAAGGCCTTAATCCTAGGTCATGTCCACCAAAGGTGAAAAAATGTGCCCTCAATCTCTTTACATTTCCAACATTTGTTATCGGGCAAGTGATAAATTTTTGCCAGCTTGACTGGGGTGAGGTACCACCTGTAAATCATTTTCATTATATTCTCTCTTAAGGCATTACCTTACCCGTGGTCCATAACTGTTCCCAGTCAGCCATCATAATGTTATATCCAAAGTCTTGTGCCCATTTAATCATAGCAGATTTAATCATTTCATCTTGTGTATTCCATTTCAACAGCAAGTTATACATTCTTAATAAATTCTTAGTTTTAGGATCTAACAATTGTGTTTCCAATTTAGATTTTTCCACCTGAAAACCAATTTTCTTATCCAAATTGTAAACCTCCCTTATTTGATAATAGTGTAACCAATCTCGTACTTTAGTTTTTAAACTATCAAAGCTCTGCAGCTTTAGTCTATCTCCATCTTGTTCCAAAATTTCCCAATATTTTGGCCAATTTGTCTCCATATTACGTTTTTTCAGAGCCTTAGCCTCCATTGGTGACAGCCACCTTGGTGTTTTACTTTCAAGCAAATCCTTATATCTCATCCAAACATTAAACAATGCTTTCCTGACAATATGGTTTTTAAAGGCCTTATGCGCTTTAACCTTGTCATACCACAAATATGCATGCCATCCAAAAACATTATTAAAACCTTCCAAATCCAAGATGTCCGTGTTTTCAAGAAGCAGCCAATCTTTCAGCCAGCAAAATGCGGCTGATTCATAATAAAGTTTAAGGTCTGGCAGGGCAAATCCACCTCTTTCTTTAGCATCAGTTAAAATCTTAAATTTTATTCGAGGTTTCTTGCCCTACCAAACAAATCTTGAGATATCTCTCTGCCATTTCTTGAAGCAGTCCATCTTGTCCAAAATTTGGAGTGTTTGAAACAAAAACAACATCCTAGGCAATACATTCATCTTTATCACAGCAATTCGGCCCAACAGTGATAACTTCAATTTTGACCATATTTCTAAGTTCTTTTTCACTTCCATCCAACATTTTTCATAGTTGTCTTTAAATAAATTCACATTTTTAGCAGTCATGTGAACTCCTAAATATTTCACTTTCTTAACCAATATTAATCCTGTCTCCTTCTGAAACCTTTCTTTCTCAGTCTCTGTTAAATTTTTCTCTAGCACCTTAGTTTTCAACTTGTCCAACTTAAATCCCGCAACTTGACCAAATTCTTGAATTAATTGCAATACTCTTTTAGTACTGGATTCTGGCTCCTGTAATGTCAAAACTAAGTCATCAGCAAAAGCTTTCAATTTATACTGTTTAGCTCCGAGTTGTATACCTTTAACCAATTGGTCCTTTCTAATCATATTGAGCAAAACCTCCAGGACCGATATAAAAAGCAATGGGGAGATTGGGCAGCCCTGTCGTGTTCCTTTTTCAATCTTAAAATCTTCTGTAACTACATTGTTCACAATTAACTTAGCCTTTTGTTCTGAATAAATTGCACCTATACCGTTTTCAAACCCTTGGTCTACCCCCATTCCCTGTAAGTTTTTCTTCATAAAACTCCAAGAAATATTGTCAAAGGCTTTCTCCGCGTCCACAAATATCAAAACTGCTTTAGTATTAATATTCACTTGTAATTTTTCTAAAATGTTAATTATGTTCCTTGTGTTATCTGACAAATGTCTCCCTGGGAGAAAACCCGCTTGATATTTATGGATTTCTTCTACCAAAACTTTTTTTAACCTTTTAGCCATAATTTCTGCAAAAATTTTATAATCCACATTAAGTAAAGATATGGGTCGGTAGTTCTTAAGCTGTGTCTTTTCCAATTCTGTTTTCGGTATAAGTGTAATATAAACTTCTTTCCACGACTCGGGTGCCTCCCCCCCCCCCAAGTATTTTGTTACAAACTTCCTTCAAAGGCTGTACTAACCATTCTTTCAAAGATCTGTAATATCTTGCAGTCAAGCCATCCGGCCCTGGAGATTTGCCCAATTTCATATTCTGGATGGCTCCTTCTGCCTCTTGGTCAGTTATTTTGTGGTTTAACATTAATTTATTCTCTTGAGAGATTTTTTGTAATCCATTTATTCTCAAAAATCGATCAATGTCTAATTCTTTCTGAGCCTCCTGAGTATATAGCTGTTTAAAATACTTCTCCACAGGATTCTGTATGTTCTTTCCATCCACCACCAAGTTCGTAATAGTGTTGAGTTTTTGTCTTTTTTTCATTTGCCATGCCAGCAGTTTCCCACACTTATTCGCTGATTCAAATGTCTTTTGTCTCATCTGTTTGATCTTCCATTCTATTTCCTGATTCATCAATTTCGTATATTGTACTTGATATAACTTTATCTCTTTCAGGATCTCCTGTGATTTCGGTTTCGCCCTCAGTCTCTTTTCTCCATCCTTTATTTTCTCCAATATATTTTCCCTTTTTTTCATTTTGAACTCTTTTCTTGATTGCATTTTGTTGTATCAAAAACCCTCTCATAACTGCTTTACTTGCGTCCCAAATCACTCTTTTTTCAGTAGTGGTGTTCATATTTATCTCAAAATAGTCTCTCAAGTTTTTCTGGGCCTTTTTAGTGATTTCCTCATTCCTAAACAAGGAGTCATTCATCCTCGATCTAAAGGGACCAATTGGTGTTAATGTCATTTCCATCTTCACTGCACTGTGGTCGGAGCAAGTTTTAGGGCAAATTTCCACTTTTTTTTGTCTTCGGGGCCAGTCCCCTAGTTACCCAGATTTGGTCAATTCTCGTCCATGTCATTTTGGCTTCAGAGAAGAAAGTTCCTTCTCTTCCCAAGCGGTTCTTAGTTCTCCAGATATCAACAAGATCCATATTGTCAGTCATTTCAAATAACGTCTTTGGTAATCTACCATCTTTTGTCACCGTTTGTCTTTGGGCTTTGTCCATATTCGTAGACACCACTCCCATCAAGATCATGTTATAATCTAAATAGTCCAATAAAATTTCATACAATTTCTTAAAAAATTCCAATTTTCCCTCATTCGGTGCATAGATACTTACTATCAAAAATTTCTCTCCTTGTAGTTGAATTTCAATTGCAACAAATCTTCCTTGGTCATCTTTAAATAGAAATTTCGGTGACAGGCTTTCCTTTGCATAAAGTACTACTCCTCTTTTTTTAACTTTATCTGATGAAATAAATTCTTCTCCTAATCTTTCGTTAGACAAAATTTTCCGATGTAGCCTTGTCACATGTGTTTCTTAGAATCATAGAATCATAGAGTTGGAAGAGACCACAAGGGCCATCGAGTCCAACCCCCTGCCAAGCAGGAAACACCATCAGAGCACTCCTGACATATGGTTGTCAAGCCTCTGCTTAAAGACCTCCAAAGAAGGAGACTCCACCACACTCCTTGGCAGCAAATTCCACTGTCGAACAGCAAATTCCACTGTCGAACAGCTCCTTGGCAGCAAATTCCACTGTCGAACAGCTCTTACTGTCAGGAAGTTCTTCCTAATGTTTAGGTGGAATCTTTTTTCTTGTAGTTTGGAACCATTGCTCCGTGTCCGCTTCTCTTGGAGGCAAATCAAATCCAAATGTTCTTTTCTCAATATGTAAAATACTCTCCCCCTCCTTTCCTGGGAGTTCAGTCCGTTAACATTCCAACTTAATACTTGCAGTGTCATGATGTAATTACTCTCCTTCTCCTCCAACAGCGCCCAGTAGTTTGTCTATATCAGTCGGTGGCGTTGGTTTCCCTTTTTTTGGTGAACACTTGTCCAGTACGGCTGGCTCTTTTCCAAGTCCTTTCTGCAGATCTTCTCCGTGTGTTCTCAAAAACTTATCTTTTTCCTCCACTGATCTTATTTTATCTTCCTTCCGTTAAAGCTGAAAGATAGGCCTTGGGGGAATTCCCACCTGAAAATGATGTTGTTTTTTCTCAATAGTTCTTAAAGTTCTTAACCCGAGGTAATATTTCTGGGTTAGCAGAGTCTGTAACCTGAAGCGTATGTAACCTGAGGTGCCACTGTATTTTCCTCCAGAGCGGACTGTGGGAACCAATGACCTCTTAGAACAATTGGTCTTTAGGTTTAGGTTTATGGGAGACTGCACCCCCTTACTCCACTCACCAACACCTTGCCATTCCCCCCACGTTAACCCCCATGGGCTTCCCCATAATAATAATAATAATAATAATAATAATTTATTATTTATACCCCGCCCATCTATTTTTTATCTTGCAGGTAAAAGTGAAACACTAGAATTGCATATATCAGATTTAATCATGACATTTCTCTCTAGTTTCCCTGTTGTGGGTGAATCCAGAAGTGTTAAGAATGTGGGCCAGCAGGATCCACAAAATTAATAATAATAATAATAATAATAATAATAATAATAATAATATTTATACCCCACCCATCTGGCTGGGTTTCCCCAGCCACTCTGTGCGGCTTCCAACACAATATTAAAATACAATCCTTCAGATATTAAAAGCTTCCCTAAACAGGGCTGCCTTCAGATGTCTTCTAAAAGTCTGGTAGTTGTTTTTTCCTTTGGTGGGAGGGTGTTTCACAGGGCTGGCGCCACTACTGAGAAGGCCCTCTGCTTGGCTCCCTGTAACTTCGCTACTTGTAGTGAGGGAACCGCCACAAGGCCCCCAGAGCTGGACCTCCGGGCAGAACGATGGGGGTAGGTATACTGGACAGAGGCCGTTTAGGGTTTTAAAAGTCAGCACCGACACTTTGAATTGTGCTTGGAAACATACTGGGAGCAAATGTAGGTCTTTCAAGACTGGTGTTGTGGTCCTGGCAGTCTCTCCCAGTCACCAGTCTAGCTGCCGCATTCTGGATTAGTTGTAGTTTCCGGGTCACCTTCAAAGGTAGCCCCACGTAGAGCGCATTGCAGTAACCCAAGCGAGAGATAACTAGTGTATGCACTACTCTGGCGGGACAGACTGTGGGCAGGTAGGGTCTCAGCCTGCGTACTAGATGGTAGACAGCTGCCCTGGACACAGAATTGACCTGCGCCTCCATGGACAGCTACGAGTCCAAAATGACTCCCAGGCTGCGTGCCAGGTCCTTCAGGGGCAGTTATCCCATTCAGGATCAGGGAGTCCTCCACACCTGCCCATTTCCTGTCCCCCCAAAACAGTACTTGTCTTGTCCGGATTCAACCTCAATCTGTTAGCCGCCACCCATCCTCCAACCACATCAACACTCAACCATTACACTTTACAACTACTAAGCTCACTTTCATCTTCCTAACCCCACTTCTGAAGACACTTCTCTCTTCTGTTCTGCATACCTGCTTTACACCCTTTTTAACATTTATGCCCATGCCATCTCCTCCCCTTCCTTTTGTGCACCCCGATGTCAGGGCCTCGCTGGATGAGGAAGAGTTGTGCGCATTAACCACCCAATAATGTCCCCCCCTCCCCGGATTACACAGAAGAGGAAGCCCAGAGGGGCTCCTCCTCCTTGTAGTTTATGGCTGCTTAGGAGGAGTCCAGAGGAAGAGGACTAGAAAGGGAAGGAGGGGGCAGACAAGTCTCAGCAATGTACCGTATTTTTCGCTCTATAACATGCACTCGACCATAACACGCACGTAAGTTTTTAGAGGAGGAAAATCCGTAGGCATGCCACCCGTAGGCATTCCCTCCATAACACGCACAGACATTTCCCCTTACTTTTTAGGAGGAAAAAAGTGAGTGTTATGGTGCAAAAAATACAGTATTCACCTTGACTTTTTTGAATTAAAAAGCTGATCGCACTTCAAGTTTTCCTTCTGACCTGTGGATGAACCTGCCTTCCTGATAGCCCAAACACCCGCTTGCACACAAAACTACCCCATGGTAACGTGCACCTTCCTCCTCCGCATCCTTTTCGCCTTCTAATTATGAAGCCACCATACCCTTCTACTCTGTGGACCCTTTTATGCCCCTGCTTTAATCTTCACGCCTATTTTGATGCCTCTTACTCACACAGATATATGGGGGTATTTGGAGAGGGGTAGCACCTCTGCTGGTGGACATGTCATGTTCCTCCAGGGGTAGTTTGCCCACCTTCGGTCCCCATCATGCACTCAGCTCTCACCTTTGGCTCCTAGAAGCTGTCAGTATGCGATAGCAGCCACCCCCCCCCCAAATGGATTTATCTGGCCAGCTAAACCAGGTGAGGGGAGCCAATGGGTCTCAAACCCTTGGCGAGTTAGGGACTTCTCCTGCATGGAAAGGCAGGGTCCAGCAGATTGAGTGGATGAGAGCAAGAGGGGGTCCAACGATCAAGAAGGCAGTTTCTGCAGGTGTTGTTGAGGTATGTGAGGGGCAGATGGGGCTTGTCCACCTGGGAAGGTAGCCCATCTAGAAGGAAATTGATCCTAAACCTCCGCTGCCTTGTGGGATATCTTCAGGAGAAGTAAAGACTCAGAAGTAAACCCTATACGAATCCGGAGTAGAGTCCCTAAAATGATTAGATGAAAATGGTACGCATCTGACATCACCTGCAGCTGAACTGGTGCCAAATGTATTGCTCTGCTTTCCTTTGGACCATATCAGCAAGGCCAAGGGGTGGGGTCTTGTCTGGACAGCACAGAACCTCCATACACAGTCCAGGTTTGTGTCACAGGGAGCTCACTTCAATGCTGCTAACACAGTGGTTTGACTTCACCCCCAGAGATGCATTTCATTGTTTCTTGAGACAAGTCGGATGCCAACAATACTTGCACAGATCACCCCCATATCCACACCTTAGCTTCTCTCCTATTCTGCATCCCCCTTTGCATGCACCCATGATATGTTATTCCATCTTTAAGATGAATGGAATCTTAAGAGCAAGCCTCCCAGTTAGCTTCTTCAGTTAAGATCAGTTGGGGGGTGCTGCACACATGTGGGTGGTTTGCCTGCTCACAAAATATCTCTTCTGCTGTAAATTACTACATTGAATCTTGCACTTAATGTTGAGCACACCACATTGTACAAGAAGTGAAATACATTGTGGGAAGGTATTATGGAATATTTGCGGCCTCTGCATCCTTTATCTCACACAAGGCAGTTGAGCAATGGCAGAGAGAGATGTTTGAGTACAGCAAGAATGGTCGTACGGTGAGAGGGGGAAAGTGGTTGTTTTAAACAATGGCAGAAGTTTGAATAAAGCAGTAATGGCCATACATAATTTTATTTGTTTCACCTTTTCCTAGTTCAAATCATGTTTAAGGCGGCTTACAACATGAAAAAATATAAATTGCAAACATAACAAAAGTGGTCATAAACAAAACATCAAAAAGTATGCAACCAAATTAAACCATTTCCACATAAATTATGTAGTAACATTGAAAGGAGAAATGGCAGTTTTAAACAGCAGGAAAGGTTTGAGTAAAGCAAGGATGGTGGAACACTGAGGGGTTTTTTAAAAGTTCTAACAAGAAATTAAAGAGATGGGTTCAAAACAGACGCTAACTCCAAAAAGCTAACATTCCTAACTTCCTTCTTGTTGTACTCAAACCTTATTTTAAACAGTCACTTCCTCTCCTCAGTGTTACCCCTGCTTGCTCTACTTAGACTTCTACCATTGTTTAAAATGTCCCCTTTTTATGTCTCAGTGCTCCCACCCTCCCCTGCCATGACTTTATGCAAATCCAGGATGGCAATGTGGCAATGCAAATCCTCCAATGCAATGATTCTTACATTTCTATTATATACAATGTTTGCATATAAAAAGATAACAAATGTAGCAAATGTGCTTTTGTTTTCCAAATATAAAATGCATGTAAACAAATTTTAAGTACAATTTGCACTATCTTCTGCCTTTTAAATAAGTTGTGACTGCATATTCATATTTCACTTTCTCATTCAAATAGTAGTAGTAATAATTTTTTGGCATTCTCCAGTGTCTTGCATTATCCGGTTCTAAGCATCATAATATAAATTAGGAAAAAAAACCCATACAGTGGTACCTCGCAAGACGAATGCCTCGTAAGACGAAAAACGCGCAAGACGAAAGGGTTTTTCGATTTTTGAGTTGCTTCGCAAGACGATTTTCCCTATGGGCTTGCTTCGCAAGATGAAAACGTCTTGCGAGTTTGTTTCCTTTTTCTTACGTCCCAGGCACCGGGCGGCCGCGCGGATGAGTCGGCGCTGGCGGGAGCCTCGTTTGTGGGCACTGCCGCCTCCGCCTCGTCGCCTCTCCCTTCCAAATCCTGCGCGCAGCGCCCGTACAGGATAGCCAGCACCAGCAGCGCCAAGAGCAGCGCGGCCAAGAGTAGCGCCAGCAGCGCGGTGGACTTTTTGCCTACGTAGAAGTCCGAGCGCAACTTGACGGTCATGGTGGCTGGTTGAAAGCAAGGGGGGAGCCTGAGCGACTGAGGAAGAAATTCAGCACAGGATCCGTGCTTCGCAAGACGAAAAATATCGCAAAATGAAACAACTCGCAGAACGAATTAATTTCGTCTTGCGAGGCACCACTGTAGATTGCTTTCTGATGGCTCCCAAGAGGATGGTGTTTTGGAGATCAAAGTCCAACCCCCAGAAATTCTGCTCTGGAAACAACATTGAGCAGCAGCAGCTGGAAAATATTATCCTTTATACTGTCACGCTAAATATGTACCGTATTTTCCGGCCCATAGGGCGCACCTAGTTTTCAGGGGGGAAATCAAGGAAAAAATACCCCCCCCCCCCGCAGCTCTGGGAGCAGCGGACAGGTTGCATGCAGCCTGTGCGCTACTCCAAGACCTCCTTCCTGCTTTTGCGGGAGGTGGCGGAATTCCCCCACCTCCCACAAAAGCCCACAGGAGCCGCACGCGACTCCTGCGGGCTTTTCGACCAGGAGGGAGAAGGGACTGAAATGGCCAGTCAGTCCCTTCTCCCTCCTCGGGGAAAAGCCCCCAAGAGCAGTGTGCTCTTTAAAGGCTGGGCGGCTCCTGCGGGCTTTTCTACGAGGTGGGGGAATTCTCCCACCTCGTAGAAAAGCCCGCAGAAGCCGCACAGCCCCTTTAAAGAGCGTGCGGCTTTTGCGGGAGGTGGGGGAATTCCCCCATCTCCCGCAAAAGCCCACAGGAGGGAGAAGGGACGGACTCGGCCAGTCAGTCCCTTCTCCCTCCTTGGGGAAAAGCAGGCAAAAGCCACACGCTCTTTAAAGGCTGGCGGCTCCTGCGGGCTTTTCGACCCAGCTTGTGGTGCTGGCGATGGGCGGAAGCGCTGCTTTCCCCCACCGCCAGCCTCAAAGCCAGGTCGGAGAGTAGCGGGAAGGCGTTGTGCGCCTTCCCACTGCCCTCCAATCCTCTGGGGCTGGCGATGGGGGGAAGCGCTGCTTTCCCCCACCGCCAGCCTCAAAGAGCAGACTCTCTTGACTTCAGTGAAAGCAACGCGAAGCCTCTGGAGCGCAGGCTTCCTAGGCTTCGCATTGCTATCGCTGAAGCCAAGGAGCCGGCATTCGCCCCATAGGACGCACACACATTTCCCCTTCATTTTTGGAGGGGGAAAAGTGCGTCCTATAGGGCGAAAAATACGGTACTTCTAATGCTTTTATACTGTGCTTTCAGTGTTAGCTTGCTTTGACAATTTTAACAGAAAAGCAGGGTATAAACTTAATCTACTCTAAAAAGAAGTCAACCTTACTTTAGATATATTTTCAGTCGATTTTATATAATTTTTGTGTACAGCCGTTTCATAAAACTCTACTTGTGGAAGGAGGCATCACTCCCCCTCTCCCTGCAATGACCTGCTTTGCATTCTATAACAGTGTGCATGTTACAGGCATTATAAAAGCACTGTTTTCTATATGTTCTTTAATTAAAATGGTAGATGGGTATAAAATAGCTGGTGCCAGAACGTGAAATGTAGAAATCGATTTGGAACTTTCATACCATTTACATTCATCAGGTTCCTTTGCTATAACTGTTTTCAACACCAGTTAAATACATGTGTTTAGATGAACCTATCCAAATATGTAAAGTTACTGTGTATACTGTGTAATGTGCAATTTTATTTTATGATGTATATTTTAAACTGCTTATTTTATTTATATTTTGAGTTTAAGGTAAACTTACATTAAACTTGACTTTTATTGTTCATTTTTGTGTACATTTTAGATTCTCTGTAAACCCAACGTAGCAGTTTTTACAATTAAGTAGCATACAAATTATGATCAAATAAAATTCTATTTTCAATTTGATAATACTACTCACAGTCATCAGGTTACTGGTCAACTTATAATTGGAAAAATGCATAAACCAGTAGCTAAAGCAAGAGTAGGCAAACTTTTTGCATCCAATGGCTACATCCAGTCCAGTGGGGGGGGGGCAGTTGGGGTCCATGTGCCAATGGTGTAGTTCACGTGTGTGCAAGTGTGCACACAGGAGAGCATAGTCTTTTCAGCCTGCTAAACAACTCTTTGAGGCATGTGGACTTTATGAGGAGGAAGGCACAGGATGGCAACTTTCAACATGTGTCCTTATCATCATCATCATCATCATCATCATCATCATCATCATCATAGAAATAGATTGTATATCACCCTTCATGTGAAGATCTCAGGGTGGTTCACAGCATAAAAATACATAATAAAAACAAGAACAAAAAACAAACAAACTATTGCCTCTCAGCAAACTTTGCAGGGGGGAGATAAATTTGGCAGGTGGGAAGACAGCTTGGGCACCCACACCAGAAAAGCTGGTGTTTAGTACATTTGACCATGTGGTCTCCTGTCATAGTTATTTATAAATCTGCTTTGTAGTTTATGCAGCATCTATGAGTAGTTGAGTTTGTAAAGCTACCACACACCATCTCACTAGCAAGAGACATTAAGATTGCCATCCTCTGCACACTTTAGAATAAGTCCCCATTGAACACCTCGGCCCCCGTGGTGCTGAATTTTCAAGGCAGGAAATGGCAACGAGCTGTAGTACATTTAAGAATTTTAACAGTGTTCCTGACCAGTTGCATTTGTGGCATATAATTTTCAGGTCTGGTTTGGAAGTGAAAGATTTGAGTCACTTAACCTAAAAAGCAAAACATACAAAGGGCAATTGTTAGTGATTTTGGTATTTTCAGAACATGAAACATATAATGCTCCAATTGGTTTTAGAGAACCTACTCAAATATGTAGCAGTTTTTAGTGTTCAGCAGAAATGCTCCATTTGCTGAACAATATCATACAGCAAATTCACTCTTACTGTTGATAGATGGATAATGACACTAGGACAATCATTATCTCCGTGGCAACAGTACTGCATATGTCAGAGGAACATTGCACATGGAGCGGATGCTACTTTTTACAGTCCTGCCTCGGCTTCCTCAGTCAGATATTCTTTCTGCAAAGCCAATATGCCCAGAGTACAAGAGCAACTAAGGGCAATTCCAAGGCTGCAGATTTACTGCAATGAATGGATAAGCTTGGCATGCCATGAAAGTGAGTCTTGTGATACCTTCAGAACCAACAAATGCATTGTGGTGTGTTTTGGTAGGAGCCCGTACCAATGCTTCTGAAGGAGGCCCGTGCCTACAAGTTTAAACTACACATGCACTAGTCTTTAAAGAAGCACAATAGTGTTGCTTTCTCTGTGGTCAGCCAACATGGGTACCTTTCTACAATTTATTCAAAACACTTAGTAAATGTTCATTGCTGATGGTTTTCAACAGCAGACAGCCATATGCTTCTGCACAGCCCATAGGTGAATATGAACCAGCCATTCTCTGAATTTTGTTCCCCACTCCTAGCAATTAGCATGCCAAATAATACCAGCTCTGGTCCTGGAGGCTCCATTTAGCAATTGGAATGATCAGCAATACTGATCTTCCCAGACTAGTTTCATATTATGTCCCAGTTCTATTAAATTCAACTGAACACATTTCCATTAATATTAACTAAGATGGGAAGTACTTGCCTTTTTGAGAATTTGGCCTTTCTTTACTAACTTCCATTCCAATGAGTCAGCTCATTGACAGCTTATTGCAGTCGGTTTCAGGCAGGAATTCAAGGTCAATGTCAAATGTAGCCATTGATATGCTCAGTGAAGAGGTAATTTTGTTCAATTACAAAAGCAACACCTGAAATAAAAGGCAGAACCTATAAATTGGGGCTCTTTGCAGAAGACCTAATGGTCACAACACCAGACCCCCTAAACCAGGGGTCAGAAAACTTTTTCAGCAGGGGGCCGGTCCATTGTCCCTCAGACCTTGTGGGGGCCAGACTATATTTTGAAGGGGGGAATTAACAAATTCCTATGCCCCACAAATAACCCAGAGATGCATTTTAAATAAAAGCACACATTCTACTCATGTAAAAACACCAGGCAGGCCCCACAAATAACCCAGAGATGCATTTTAAATAAAAGGACACATTCTACTCACGTAAAAACACGCTGATACCCGGACCGTCCACGGGCCAGATTTAGAAGGTGATTGGGCCGGATATGGCCCCTGGGCCTTAGTTTGCCTACCCATCCATAATTAGGGAACTCAACACATTTGCAACAGTGTCAGACCTACAGGTAAACTTTGCAAAGTCTGAGGCTATGTGCTTCAACACCCCCCCCCATACCCAAAAAGAATTCACAAACATCACTAAGATAAAACTTTCCCGCACCAAGTTCAGATACCATGGGGTACAAATAACCAGAAACCTCAACAAATTATACCTCCACAACCACAACCCCTTGTGGCGACAAATCAACTAAGACCTGAAGAGATGGAACAATACCAGCTTCATTCTCTCAGACAAACGTCATGATCAAAATGATCACCCTCCCAAATCAACCTACCTGTTCCAAACTCTCCTAATCTGAATTCCCCCAGCCCAACTTCACAAATGGCAGAAAAAAATACACGTGCCCTATTTTTCACTCTAAGACGCACCAAACCACAAGATGACCTAGTTTTTGGAGGAGGAAAACAAGAAAAAAAATATTCTGAATCTCAGAAGCCAGAACAGCAAGAGGGATCGCTGCGCAGTGAAAGCAGCAATCCCTCTTGCTGTTCTGGCTTCTGGGATAGCTGCGCAGCCTGCATTCGCTCCATAAGATGCACACACATTTCCCCTTACTTTTTAGGAGGGAAAAAGTGAGTCTTATAGAGCAAAAAATACGGTATTTATATTCTCACATAATAAACCAAGAATAAGCCCCAAATACCTGCACTTCCCCTCCTCAGAAGGAAGATGGGGAATCCCCAACATAGAATCATATTACACCGCCAACTAAGTATGCCACATAATCCCATATATTCTAGAAGACGAGATGAAACAATGGGTACACTTGGAGAGAGACACAACTGAAAATACCCCCACCACAGCATACCCATTCCTCTCAAACAAAATAAGGGAATTCCCACAACACTAAACAGGTTTACACAGACCATGCTTAAAGCATGGAAAGAATAAGTAGGTAAATTGTCCCCAACCCCATCCCCACTAATACCCCTGGCACACCACCCACTATTCCACCACGCAGAACAAAACCTTCAGATAAAAACCTGGCAGGCCAAAGGCTTATACCTCCTAGCAGACTTCTACGAAAACAACAAATCCATATCAAAACAAGAAATAAAAGACAAACTAGGGCATACCCAGATGCCCTGGCTAACACACCACCAATTACATGCCCTCCTAAGCAACCCAATTGTAAAATCAGCAGCAACTAGGCCCTTGACAACCTTCAAAAACCTCCTCCTAACAACAAAGGGACATGGCAAAGGGCTGGTATCCACAATATACAAAATACTGCTCCAAAACCCCACAAACCCCCTTGACGTAATCAAAAAACAATGGGAGGATGACATAGGCTATGAGATTAACCAACTCTTCTGGACAGCAGTCACACAAGAAATATACAAAATAACTAAACAAGTATTAACTAAACAATAACTAAACAAGTAATGCCCACTCATACCACAAAGAGCTCATAACCCACCTACTCTCAGCAGCCAGAAGCAGCCAGAAGCAGCCAGAAACATGATAGCCAGACACTGGAGAGACCTGTCAAGAGTAAGCATGGACCAATGGTATCAAATAGTATGGGAAACAGCCTTCTTAGAAAAACTAACCAATAAACTGAAACTGACACAGGGACAAATAGAAGAAGATGCCTTCACCCCAACAACAAAAATCCCCCAACAGCATACAAATCAATCTGGCTAACCTGATTAAAAAATACACTCACTCACAGCTCACACACAAAAACAAATCTCACTACAGCCAACCAACCACACCCTAAGCCACACCCAACATCTCTCACCGCCAAGGAAATACAACAATTGAATAGCAAGTCCGTATTTTTCGCTCTATAACACGCACCTGACCATAACACGCACATCGTTTTTAGAGGAGGAAAACAAGGGAAAAAACATTCTGAATGAAACAGTGGATGTATCATTTTTGGGCTTCATGCTGTGGCCACAGACATGTGATCTGATGGTGAATTTGGGGTGACCCAATGCCAAAATCCTGAGAATTCCTGTGGATCCATGCTTTGTAACCACGTTTTTGCACCACTGCAGCCCCAGGCAACAGTGGGTGCGTGATTTTTTTGGTGCAGGCTGTAGCCATGGACATGCTATGTGATCTGATGGTGAATTTGGGGTGACCCAATGCAAAGATCCTGAGAATCCCTGTGGATCCATGCTTTGTAACCACATTTTTGCACCATTGCAGCCCCAGGCAACAGTGGGGGCGTGATTTTTTGGGGGCAGGCTGTAGCCATGGACATGCTATGTGATCTGATGGTGAATTTGGGGTGACCCAATGCAAAGATCCTGAGAATCCCTGTGGATCCATGCTTTGTAACCACATTTTTGCACCACTGCAGCCCCAGGCAACAGTGGGTGCGTGATTTTTTTGGTGCAGGCTGTAGCCATGGACATGCTATGTGATCTGATGGTGAATTTGGGGTGACCCAATGCAAAGATCCTGAGGATCCATGTGGATCTATGCTTTGTAACCACGTTTTTGCACCATTGCAGCCCCAGGCAACAGTGGGTGCGTGATTTTGGGGGGGCAGGCTGTAGCCATGGACATGCTATGTGATCTGATGGTGAATTTGGGGTGACCCAATGCAAAGATCCTGAGGATCCATGTGGATCTATGCTTTGTAACCACATTTTAAGTGGGGAGCGAAGGAAAAACAAAGAAGGGACATTAGAGGGGTGTGCAGAGAAGCAGCTGGCTAAGAATGCAGGAGAGGGATTTAACGGGTTGGAGGAAAAAAAGGCAAAAGTTTCCCCCCACCCAAGCCAGCCATCTCTCTCTCTCTCCCCCCCCCTCCCCCTCCCTCCCTCCCCCTCTCTCTCTCCCTCCCCCCTCTCTCTCCCTCTCCCCCAGCAGCACCGGAGCACAGAGAGGAATTCCTCTCTGCTTGCCTGGAGGGGAGGGGCTTTCCCTGCTCTTTGTTCCGTTTCAGCAAACACAGCAACGAAACAGAGGAGGGTGGGCAGTAAGACCCTGAGGCAGAATGCAGGAAAGCAGCCGCTTCCTCTTTTCAGGTTTCCCTTCTCCGTGAAGCGCCGCGATTTGATTTTTGCCTGATTTTTCGGCTCCAGGGACCACACATTCGCTCTATAACACACACAGACATTTCCCCTTCCTTTTTAGGAGAAAAAATCTGCGTGTTATAGAGGGGAAAATACGGTAATGCTGACACCACCCCTCAGACACACTGAGTAATAGAAGCATAATCACCCAACTCAATCCCACTTGGCACTCTCCTCCCCCCTTTTCTTCTCCTTCCTAATTGTTTAAACCAATTCATAAACCAAGAACTTATACATTGACCACTAATAATGCAACATATGTTGTAGATATTTATCCACATTTATTATGCTATTTTTTGTGATATACAAATGACATGAGGAAACTTGGTATACTTATTTGTATAACGATATTCTTGTTTATAAAACCCAATAAAAAAACAAAAGAAAAAAGCAACACCTGGATAGCTCAGTTGGTTTAAGTGTGATGCTGATAATGCCAAGGTTTGCAAGTTTTATTTCTGTGTGGGATAGCTGCATATTCTTGCATTGCAGGGAGTAGATGATCCTTAGGGTCCCTTCCAACTCTGATTTATTATATAATCCAAAAGGCTTGCAGGCTGCCAAAGAGAAAAGATAACCTGAGTGCATGGTGCAACAAATTCTTGAGTTTCCATTTACCAAAGGGGCTGTGGAATGTTAGCTACCAATATTGCTCTACAAAACTGATCAGCGCCAGAGATTAATTTGAACTTAAGGCATTATGCATGCGCAATGCAAATAACAACAGGTTGTGGGCATCCATCTGTCTCAGGAGACAATGGAGGAGTGTGCCTTTGAGAGTGAGGTCAACTGTTGGACGGTTGCAGCGTCTGCTGTGACTATAGGGTCTGATGATGATGATAATAATGATGATAATAATAATAATAATAATAATAATAATAATAATAATAATAATATAATATTTATACCCTGTCCATCTGGCTGGGTTTCCCCAGCCCCTCTGGGCAGCTTCCAACAGAATATTAAAATACAATAGTCTATTAAACATTAAAAGCTTCCCTAAACAGGGCTGTCTTCAGAGGTCTTCTAAGAGTCTGGTAGTTGTTTTTCTCTTTGACATCTGATGGGAGGGAGTTCCACAGGGAGGGCGCCACAACCGAGAAGGCCCTCTGCCTGAGTTCCCTGTAACCTCACTTCTCACAGGGAGGGAACAGCCAGAAGGCCCTCGGCACTGGACCTCAGGGTCCGGGCAGAATGATGGAGGCGGAGACGCTCCTTCAGGTATAGTGGACCGAGGCCGTTTAGGGCTTTAAAGGTCAGATGTGGGAGAGAAAAGTTTTGTTACAGTTGGGGCAGATGAAGGCGTCCGGTTGCGCTGCTGCAGATACACCATGGTATTTCTTCTTTCTGTACTCCTCCCAGCAGTCATGGAGCATCCATGAGCAACACAAACAACGACAACGACAAACTATAATAGTCAATAGCCACTGAGCCTAGAGCTTGCTGATCGGAAGGTTGGCAATTTGAATCCCCACGACAGGGTGAGCTCCTGTTGTTCGGTCCCAGCTCCTGCCCACCTAGCAGTTCAAAAGTACGTCAAATGCAAGTAGATAAATAGGTACTGCTCTGGTGGGAAGGTAAACTGCATTTCCATGCGCTGCTCTGGTTCCCCAGAAGTGGCTTATAGTCATGCTGGCCACATGACCTAGAAGCTGTCTACGAACAAACGCCGGCTCCCTTGGCCTATAGAGCGAGATGAGTGCGCAACCCCAGAGTCGTCTGCGACTGGAGCTAACGGTCAGTGATACCTTTACCTTTTTAGCTGAGAAGATCACTATATTATTGACCTAGATGTAGTAATCTCTTGAGCAAGGAACTTCAATGGAAAATGGCAGTTTGAAACTAATTACTAGTTAGGTAATTTTTATTGGTTTAGCAGTCAAATACACACAGGAAATAAAAAATACCCCATACAGTGGTACCTCAGGTTACGAACTTAATTCGTTCTGTTCTTAACCTCAAACTGTTCTTAACCTGAGATACCACTTTAGTTAACAGGGCCTCCCGCCACCGCACGATTTCTGTTCTCATCCTGAAGCAAAGTTCTTAACCCGAGGTACTATTTCTGGGTTAGTGGAGTCTGTAATCTGAAGCGTCTGTAGGCCGAGGTACCACTGTACATACATATGTAAACAAACTGTTTTAACTCATGTTATTTCTTGAGAAGATTAGTCCTCTCCAGGGAGATGACCAGAAGACAAATTTACATCTGCTTATTTACAAAGCATAAGAATGAGTACCATACTGTAGGTACTTTGAACAACCCTAGCGTGGCAAATGGGTGGCGCTGTGGGTTCAACCACAGAGCCTAGGGCTTGCCGATCAGAAGGTCGGTGGTTCGAATCCCCGCAACGGGGTGAGTTCCCGTTGCTCGGTCCCTGCTCCTGCCAAGCTAGCAGTTCGAAAGCACACCAAAAAGTACAAGTAGATAAATAGGTACCGCTCTGGCGGGAAGATAAACAGCGTTTCCGTATGCTGCTCTGGTTCGCCAGAAGCAGCTTAGTCATGCTGGCCACATGACCCAGAAGCTGTACGCCGGCTCCCTTGGCCAATAAAGCGAGATGAGCGCCGCAACTCCAGAGTCATAGAATCATAGAGTTGGAAGAGACCACAAGGGCCATCGAGTCCAACCCCCTGCCAAGCAGGAAGCACCATCAGAGCACTCCTGACATATGGTTGTCAAGCCTCTGCTTAAAGACCTCCAAAGAAGGAGACTCCACCACACTCCTTGGCAGCAAATTCCACTGTCCAACAGCTCTTACTGTCAGGAAGTTCTTCCTAATGTTTAGGTGGAATCTTTTTTCTTGTAGTTTGGAACCACTGCTCCGTGTCCGCTTCTCTGGAGCAGCAGAAAACAACCTTTCTCCCTCCTCTATGTGACATCCTTTTATATATTTGAACATGGCTATCATATCACCCCTTAACCTCCTCTTCTCCAGGCTAAACATGCCCAGCTCCCTTAGCTGTTCCTCATAAGGCATCATTTCCAGGCCTTTGACCATTTTGGTTGCCCTCCTCTGGACACGTTCCAGTTTGTCAGTCTCCTTCTTGAACTGTGGTGCCCAGAACTGGACACAGTACTCCAGGTGAGGTCTGACCAGAGCAGAGTCGGTTACGACTGAACCTAATGGTCGGGGTCCCTTTACCTTAGATGTTCAGAAAGCACTACACACTTCTGACAAAGAGCAAATTAAGCACATGCTGTTGAATTGTACCAAGGGGTTCATATGACAGTAAAGCAAGACCTGGTTCTGGATGGAGAGATTAACCTGTGATGTCAGCAAGAGTGGTGAAAACCTGGATCTAGAAGTGTCCAATTTATCTGCAACACCACCACATATGAAAGACAAATCTTTCCCCACATCCCATCCATCATATCAGAGATAAAGATGGGTCACTCTGATAAAGTCTAATGGGCACATCACCACCCAAAAATTGCCTTCCATGTCACCTCTTGGATTTTCGCTAAGTTTTTGAAGGAGGGCGAGTCCCCAAGCAGTCCCACATACTATATAGTCATTCATCTTTACCCCCAAATTTTAATGCTCATGCAGGGCCGATAGTTACATTGATAAGGAGCTTATAATTCCTTGAGGCTGCCCCTTTGAAGTCTAGAATACAGATCGCCAGTAAGTAGGAAATGAGCGTAGTTATTTCTGCACATTTACTACCCTTTGATTCCTAACATTTTTTGCAGACTGAGGAAGGTGAAAGGACCAAAGGTCTAAGTCGGTAGCAGGCAGCTCCTGATGTCCCTACGAACCTTGTGGGCTGCCGTAGACGAATACGGGGTTGGATGACGGGCGGGAAGCACCTTAAACAGAAAGCGCTGCACAAATACCTTCTTGCTGTTTCCTTGGTCCCACAGGCCCCATCTCGGCCGACCTCGGGCTGCTCGGACTTCCAATGGGTGGGGCGGAGGGGTTCGGACCGACCCCAGGCCTCTTCGCCCGGCGCAGGGCTAAGCGAGGCGGATCCCACGAAGGATGCGACGGACGCGAGCCGGGCTGCTCTTCTCTGTGCTCTTCCCGAGAACCGCCGAGGGGCCTGATCGGGCGGGCGGCGGGTCTGAGGCAGCTAGACGCTTAGCCTTGAAGCCCTTTAGCTTCGGAGGCCGGAAAACAGAAAACAAACACACCACCACCACGCCGGAAGCGGAAGTGCCGCCGCCGCCGCAAATCTCGTTTCTTCAAGACTCCAACTTTCCCCGCCTCCCATGGGAAAGTGACAGAAAGCCCCATCAATCACAGTACAGCGCGTCGCGGTACTTCCTTTGCGCAGTCATAGGAGGCAGCAACAGCTCCTCTACCGCAGGAGAGATTTTATTCAATGGACCCCGTGCGGTACGATTGGCCACTGGGGACGAATAGGAAGCGGCCGGCCGGCCTGGCCTCAATAGTCATTGGTAGCTTGAGTTCGACTGACAGGAATGCCTGCCTTTCCGTCGCGGCGCGTACGGGGCGGTGCTTAAGGAAGCGCAGGCAGCCCCGCTTAAACATTATTGGTAGCCCGAGCGTGAGTGACAGAAGCGGAACCGTGGCCTGCGTCCCTTTGGCTAGGCCGCGAGGTCGCCTGAGGGAGCCTCCGGCGAGCCCGCAGCCATGAGCGGGTCCTTCTGCCGGCTGCCCGCAGCCCTGCGGCGGTGGCGCGGCGCGCGGCCCACGACACTCTTGGCGCGGCCGCTGAGCCAGGCCGGCCCCGGAGGCGGCGAAGCGGAGGGCGGCGAGGGCGTCGCTTCGGCCGCCGGGTCGAAGGAGGCGGTGGGGCGCCTGGTGCGCGCTCACCCGGTGGTGGTGTTCATGAAGGGCAGCCCCGCGCAGCCCCAGTGCGGCTTCAGCAACGCTGTGGTGCAGATCCTGCGCCTGCACGGCGTCAGCGACTACCGCGCCTACGACGTCCTGCAGGACCCCGGCCTGCGCCAAGGTAGGCGGGCTCGGCGGAGGGGCCTCTGCGCCCGCGACGCCCTGCGAGGCTGCCCCTCTGAGGGGAAGGCGGGCTGAGGCGGGCTTGCGGGGCGGCAGGGAAACCTCGTTGCTGCTGCTGCCCGCCTGCATTTGCCAAGGCCTGAGCAGTGGGTCCCCCCCCCCGCCCCTCTTTCCTTAGAAGGGCCTGCTGTGGTTCCACGGAGTCTTCCTCATTAAGTTTCTGTGCCGTGGCCTGGCGGGTGGGAAGCGTGGCTGCGGGTTACGACTGTGTGGCCGGGCGTGGGGCCCAGTTCTCGCTCCCCGCCACCCCTCGCCCAGTCTTTCCCAAGGAGGAGAACGGGGAAAGTGGGTGCTGCTGGGTGCCACTGCCTGCAGGCGCCCTGAGCCTCTTTCGGCAGAAGAGCACAACCCTCCCCTCTCCCCTTCAATCTGATGTTCCCCGAAAGGCTGTGTGTACACACGGACCCATCCAGGCTGCCGTAGCTCCAGCGCTTCTCTCCACCGGCCTTTCCTGCTATCGAGTAATGTGAGGGGAAGCGGTTGCTCTTTGGTCCTGCCTTCCCCGCAACTCGAGAGCTGGATGGAGATGTCCGTGCAAGTGCTCGGATGATCCTTGTAGGATCGCCAGTCTATTTTTGCAACTCAGGAGGGCCCTGCGACCAAATTGAGATTTCCAGTTTGGGGTTTGCATAAGTTGTTCTTAATAATATTTATTAAATTTATATACTGCCCTTCATCCGAAGATCTCAGGGTGGTTCAGAAGATAAAAATACAGGATAAAAGCACAAAATAAATACTTAAAAACAAAGCAAAACAATAACACCCCCCTCCCACAAACACATTTAAAAGGCTATAGAATATAAATCACCCAAAGGCCTGGTTGAAGAGGAACGTTTTTGCCTGGCTTCTAAAGAGTTATGAGATTGTATCATTTTTCAGAGCACTTCTAGAATATACACAAGAGCTTGCACCACTCCCTCAACTCCAAATGTCTGTCGGGAATAGATAAATAATTTGGACAGAGATAAAGAATTTGTATTTGCCAAACAGAGCAAATAGGTGTTGAAAAGCAGTAAAATATCCTAATTTTTTTTAAATATGCAAATACATTTAAGGTTAGGTCCAAGAAGTGCTATATCTTTGTTCAAAAATTTCTGTTTAATGCATTAGGAAAGTCTTCATGTAGTTTCTGTGAATCTGTTGGCCAGGGACCAGGGCTATAATTTGAATCTTGAATGAGTTGCAAGAAGAAAAGTCTTAACGGAGGAAACAAGAGCCAATGCAGTGTTTTGAGTGTTAGCCTAGGACCTGGGAGACTAAGTTTAACATTTCTACTCAATCATGAAGGTGACCTTGTGTGAATCAGGCTTGGCTGAACCTTCCTCACAGGTTGGTTGTGAAAATAAAATGTGGAGGTGAATGATGTTCTTTACCTTGAGCTCCTTGAAAGGAAATGTGGGATATAAATGTAATAGTAAATTTAAGAATGCAGGGCTGTTTCAACATGCTAAGTAGCCATGGAATGTAGAGAGACAATTGAGGAAAAATGGGGCAGTGAGAGCAGAATCTTTTGCCTTGGGGGAAAGTGGCTGGAAAGAATCTGGAACCAGGGTCTCTACTTTTTGGAGGAAGGATAAACTGCAACATGTGTTTTGCAGGCAATGATTGATTTATACATGCCTAATTAATATGCAGCAGAAAAGAGGGTGGACTGAGGGGCAGAGTGGGCTGATGCACACTCCACTGATGTGCGCAGGGGTCAGGAACATAACCCACACACAAAATGGTTATTGCCTGTATTGTAATGTTTTTTTAAAAATCTAGCAATTTTTTAAAATTGTGGGAATTAATCAAACTGAACTGATGATTCCTCAGGCCAGTGTTTCTCAAATGTTATGAGATTATCCTGGATCCTCCATACCCTAACACCAATCTTGGAAACTTGCTGTGTGTACAAGGGGTTATGTGTGCAGGGGGCTGGACTAGATGACCCTTAGGATCCCTTCCAACTCTATGATTCTATCTGTTTACAGCACCACACTAGTTTTCTGTAAGTAGCTAAAGTACAGTACTGGATTTGATTGTGGGGAAACCCCATTTCAAATTGCAATGGACAAGCTATGGCATTGTTGGAATGAAATGCTGCTCTGTTCCCCATATAGCTTAAACAATATACTACTGCTTTCCACTTGCCTGGCTCCAAAATGCCCTTGTATAGTTTTGTGTTTCTCCTTGGTACTTCTGTCTCTAATCTGAAATAATTGGCTCTGCAACGTTTTTTAAATTTGAATGAACTGATTCTATTCCATAATTCCATGCTTGGAAACCTCAGGTCTTTAATTAGTCAGTTTTGTCAGCTTAAATTGTGTTTTACACAGTAGCAAAAGGACAGGTCCCCTGCCCCAAGTCGAGGAGGAGAAGAGAGAAGGTGATACAGACTTAAAGCCAATAAGATTTGCTAAAAGGCTATGGGTTGTGTGCTTCCTTTCTTTTCTCCAGTATAGTATTAACTGCCTTGCCAGTTCAAAAACACTGTTATAAGTTGTCAAATGTATTTGGTTTAATTTGTCTTTCTGTTTTGATTCAGGAATCAAAAACTATTCCAACTGGCCTACTATTCCCCAGGTCTTCCTGAATGGTGAATTTGTAGGGGGCTGTGATATACTACTTCAGATGCATCAAAGCGGGGACCTAGTGGAGGAGCTTAAGAAATTGGGAATTCGCTCTGCACTTCTGGATTCGGAGAACAACCACGGAAAAAAATAAGCAAGTGACTGCTATGACTTTGACAAAGACAACTTTTGACAATTTGGTACCAGAAAAGCCTTATGCAATTTAGCTCAGAAAGGCAACTTTTTGAACTAACAATGAGGTTTTATCATTAAGCATTATGTTACCCACTCTACTGTACAATAGACTGATATGTGGCTATTCTGTCTTGAATGTTTTTTAAGCATAGCTCTGTAAATCAAATGTTTTACAATCAAAGTAAATAAGTAGTTCACTTCTATTTTTAATGATTTTGTGTTCATTTTGCTTGAGTCACCAAAAAGTGGAACTTCTTTTTCTGGGGTGTTTCCATACTAGCTGTTTATACTCCAGAACTGTTACTCTTATTTACTCACTTTACAATATCATTAAGTTTTTGCTGTGCTCTCACTGTGGTTATTTCATATTTCCCCATGCTGCATAAAGTCTGACTTTAAAAGAAGAAAGAACAATGCTAGTTCCACAGGTGCAGATGGCCTAGCACTTATCTTCCATTTTGAGATGTGTAGTGGCTATTTTTAAATTGGTGCTAATGCACTGTGGTGAAATTTAACAGATTAAAAATAAACAATAAGGAAAGGAAAAGACAAGCATTTAAGAATGGTGTGCGGCAATAAGTAACTATTTCCTGAAGCACCTGATGAGAGAGAATGAAACAATTTGAAGAAGTAATCAAATAAATTTAAAGTTACTGCTTTGGGATTTACATCAGGCATAGGTTGAATTAGGCAAGTTCAATGTCATTTGTTACCTGACTACTCTTCTTTCACCAGCAGAAACTTACAAAGATTTATCCCAACACATATGCCCCTGAATCCCAACAATGCTAACAACAGGAATAAACTCCATTGAAACTCAGTGGGATTTCCTTCTGAGTAAATATTTGAAAGAAGGTCATTGCTACTACTGTTTGTTTCTTCTCCGGTTGCTAGGGTTGTTGAAAAAAAAGGTTGTTTTTTAAAAGTTCCTTAAAGGGCATCTAAGTAATAAGACAGTTGCTCTTTAAAAAGCACTATAATGCATTGAAACTGCTTTAAAAAATCCCGTTGAGGAATTATTAATGAACAGTTGCCTGGATGTGAATTGTACTCTTCTGCACTGGTGTGAGTGTGAACATAGCTTAGTGGAGTGTTTATGTGGAAAAGGCACAATAATCCCTGCAGTGTGGAAAATCTATTGCAAGTCTGCTCATAACTAACACTATGTAAAGCAGTGATTGGGTAGGTCTAGGAGCTGTGCATCTGGAAGCATATTTGGATCATCTTCATAATTTGCAAATTGTGTTCTAGGCATAGTGTGAGTTTCCTTTGCTTCTCAGTGAAAAATGAAGGAAGTTGATGCCTTCGTTTTATTTGTGTAGAGTTTAGGAACCTAATCAGCCTATATTTAGGGACACATATTAAGAGTGCAGTAAATTCTTAGCTTGAAAACAAATACCACAGTAGTCATGATTACTGTTTCCAAAGTCAATAAATGGGTTTGGGGGGGGAAGCCAGAAGTTTGGATTAAAAGCCAGGAAGTAACTTCTACCTCTGCCCAAAAGACTGCCTCAATTAATATAAAGTCTATAATCAGTGCTTTAATATATATAAACTTAATTTTGTGGCTCCAAATGGAAAATGTGCAGTTTTGGTATCACAGACATAGTTTATTGCTAGTGTCCATTTTTATATAAGTGCACAAACCCCTTGGGATAGAGCCTTGGAACCAATAATTGGGTGTTTAACATTCTGAAATATTTTGTAAAGTTATGCATGGACATGTGTTTTTTCAAATCTGCAGTGATTTGTGCTTCGCTGAAATATATTTTCTATCCAGTTGAATGAGGAAATAAATCTGTTTCATGTTGGACTGAAAAATGTAGACAGCATAATATTTGATTTTTTTTTAAAAAAACCTCCATATATCAAGCTCCCTTAATGTTTCTGTTTCTAGGCACAAAAATATATTCATTGAAAGCTTACACATTGTTTTGTGCAGCTACAGTAGTAGTAAAATAAGTAAAATAAGGGCCCTCACTATTTTTAAATAGGCGAGCAGTTTGTACCATTGGATACAAGTAAATAATCTTCCATTTCTCTGTGTACTTTTCACTCTCTCCCCACCCATTGCAGACATGTGACTCCCAGAAGCTTGTCCTTGAGGAAAAGTGTTCCCTCATTCCTGATATGTAGGAACACATACTCCAGCACTGACAGAGATGTAGACGATAATAAAGTGAATGGAAATATGTTAGACAAAGTTGGCTTTGCTAACCCAAGGCACCCAAGACTAAAAATGATGCTGTCTAGTCTGCACTTGTGCAACATCACCCATAAGTTCGGTTTCAAGTCCAGTATAATGGGAGAGCTTATGCTTTGCGTTCACGTTCCCCAGGGTGCCGTCCAGCACCTTGAGAATGTGCTTCCAGTTGGAGCAGGCCACCTTGGACACGTAGCAGTACAGGAAGCAGTGCTTGTCATTCACCAGGAGGTGCTTGAGTGCCATCCGTTGCTGCCGAGAGCTCCCACATGCGAGGTGCATCTGCTTGACCGCACGCAGAACGGATGGTCCGGTTGCAGATGTCACGCAGAACCTGCACAGCCATGTCCTCCACCCTGGCGCTGCCACCACGCCTAGCCTGTGTAAAAATAAAATTTAAGGTCATATAGATCAACACAGTAAGACTGACCTGAAACCATTTTGACTCCCAAGCTGACCAAATGTTTTTTCTGCAAGGAGGGAGACGGTCAGGGAGCCCTCCCATTGTCTCAGGAATTGAGTAATCATTTCAAAGGGTGACAGACTACCAGGAAAGGCAATCAGATAAGGCATTATCAGATAACCTGGCAGACAGGAAAAACAACATTCAAATTTCTGTTGTGGACCACCTTTTCTGTGATGTAGGTATGTTTGTGGGGGATGGTTTTGGGTTACACCCCTTCTGTGATGTATGTATGGAGGGGTGGTCTTGAGTTCCAGGGCAGGGAATTTAAAGATCAATAAAGATCAGGCTCACTAGATGCGTTGCTTCTCAATATTCTCTGGTTGCCCTCTGTTATTTTCTCCTACCATTAGGGAACCCATGTAAGGACTCTATACTGGCTCTTGGATACCCCATAGGGGAAAAAGGGCAGATTTTGTTTAACACACCTGGAACTCGCCTCAGAAAGGGTGCAGCAGTGGGGGTTCCACCTCTGCCAGAATGCCCTTCTAGATCATCAGGAGCAGGACGCTTGACACCAGGATCACACTGAACATCAGCATGGAAGGCACAAGCAGGCATGCGCCGCTGGTGCCACCCAGCAAGCGGGCCTGGGAGACGCCCCCACGGGGTGAAAGAGCACGGAGACTCGGTTTGCTGGGCGGCCTCAGGCTGGAGGGGCACGCGGGTGCTGGTGCCACTTGATGGTGAGCCTGCCAGCCTCAGCCCTGCCAGCAGCCGCCTGCTTGGCTCTGGCCATCGCTGCCTGCAGAGGGCGCTTGGGCGGCGGGGCGGCTGGGCAGGACCTGCCCCCTGCTGCTCTTAGCGAGCACGGCAGGCGTCAGGGCTGATGGGAGTTGTAGTCCAAGGCCCCTCTAAGGCCCCGCAGGAGGGGCGAGGGCGGGAGGTTGGGAAACGGCCACGTGAAGGCAGGCAGGCAATCGGCGGCCTGCTCGGAGGCGTCTCCTCGAGGCCCTCCTAGGGAGGCGGAGCGGGAGGGAGGGAGGCGCCGGAGACGTCAACGCGCAGTCCAGCGTCGCTTCCTCGAGAAATCGCCGCGAGCGCCCGCATTGGCTTTCGTTGCACCACGTGCTCCGGGCGCTGCCCTTCCATTGGACGCTTTCTCTCGCGCTCCGAAGGCGGCGTGTGGGCAAAGCGGTGCCTGGGTCTGGGCGCCTGCTGTAGCTCCGAGAAGGGCAAGAGCCGCCTCTCGCCGCGAGGGTCCCCGAGGAGCGGCGGCCGAAGGAGCAGCCGGGCGCCGGGAGAAGCGCCGCTCCAGTCCCTCGCTCGCGCGGGCGCCAGGTGAGCCTCAGGCCCCGCGGGGCCTCCGCCCCCGAGAGGCCTCCCCCTCCCCCGCGCCCCTTCTCCCCCGAGGGGACTCGAGGCGCCGCTCTTGCCCGTCAGCCTCTCAGGAGTGGGCCGCCTCCCTCCCCGGGGCTTTGCCTGCTGTTGGTCGCCTAGAAGCCTCCTTGGGTCGCCTTGGGCAGGTGTCATAAGGAATAGTCATCCCATGAGGCCCCGTTTCTCTGAAATGCTCCCGCTCCGGTGCCTGCGGGGATCCAAAGAGCCTCGTGCCCTTGGAGCATCCCTGTGCTGAGCTTGGCTTTCCTGGTGCTGCAGTCCAAAGTCTTGCAGAAATGCAGCTCCCAGTGGCAGCACCAGTGTTAGTGGCAGAGAGCCGTCTCAGTAGTGTCGCCCGCTCTGTGGAGCAGCCTCCCCTCAAGATGTCGAGGAAATAAACAGCTACCTGACTTTTAGAAGACATCTGAAGGCAGCCCTGTATAGCGAAGTTTTTAATGGTTGAAGTTTTTAATATTCTATTGAGTTCTGCCCAGAGTAGCTGGGGAAACCCGGCACGATGGGCGGGATATAAATAAATAATAATAATAATAATTCAGAAAAGCTAGGAGAAATGGCACCCTCAACCTAGGTTTCAGTCACCACAACAATACATACAGGCACTTTTTTTTAGACAATTACTAAACCAAATGAGGATAAGATGGGGATTTAGCTAAAGATGGAATAAATCCTGTGCACAAAAGACAAGTTATTTTGAAACAAAGAATCAATCAAGTCTCCTTCACTGGAGGTTTTAAAACAGAGGTCGATGGCTGTTTGTTATGGATGCTTTAGTTGAGATTCCTGTATTGCAGGGGGTTGTTCTAGATCAGGGGTTGTTCCATCAAGCACTGGTGGGTGGTAAGGAAATTTTACCATCAAGAAAGATGTATTAGTGGGTGGCAGGTATAAAAAGGTTGACTATGCATGGCCTAGATGACTTGGGGTCATTTCCAACTCTACAATTTTATGATTCTAAGTTGCAAAGCAGTTTCATTCCAGCAAAAGTAAAAACCAAACCTCTTTTACGCAATTAGAGCAGGTAGCTTACGAAAACCTTTATCTTCATAAATTTGTAAAAAAAAAAACTATGCATAGAGAATTTATGTGGTCCTTTTTGTGGTACTTGGAGGCTACAGGTCGTACAGTGAACAAGCACAGTGGGACTTAAGTTTAGGCGTGTATGGGACAGTAACACCTATCCCTCGCAAGAGAAAAACAATCCATTTAACTGTGAAAGAGCTTTGTACAACAATGAAAGGGTTTTCTCTTCCTCAGCACATCAAAAGGAGCAAGTGGAAAGGGAACACTTCAGTTAGTGACACTGCTCTCACCCAGCCACAGGAGATTTCGGTTGCAAACCAAGTGACTGGAAATCTCAGCGGTCGCAAGGGGGGCACTCACTCCTGAGTTGCAAAAAGCAACTGACGACTGGTTAATTTTGAACGCTGGGCGGGACGCAGATAAATTGCATGATAATGGCTTCCCCCAAAGTCTTTATTCTAACACTGCAATCCTGAACACACTTACTAGGGACAAGAATAAATGCTATTGAACAGAATGTGGTTTATTTCTGACAGAAGCATGCATAGTATTGTGCTGTACAATGAAGACCTCTGTAAGTGGTGAGGGGTTTTTTAGCCTTGATGTGTAATGTGTATTTTTTTTCTTTGCTCTTTTAGGAAATGGATGGAGCCTTTTCTTCATGTTGAATGTCTACTTTTCAGACTGATTGCTAAACTACTATGGCAGGTCAAAGAGGAAATCACATGCAGTTCCTATCCCCCTTGTCTTCTTCCACGGTGAACTGTCATAAATCTCCATCATGTTCAAGTAAAATTCATAGTATTTGCATGGTGTCTGACTTTTTTTATCCAAACATGGGAGGAGTGGAAAGCCACATCTACCAATTGTCACAGTGCCTAATTGAAAGAGGACACAAAGTTATCATTGTCACTCATGCTTATGAAGACCGTAAAGGCATTCGTTACCTCACCAATGGACTGAAAGTCTATTATTTGCCATTAAGAGTTATGTACAACCAGTCTACTGCAACAACTCTCTTCCATAGCCTGCCTCTGCTCAGGTATATATTTGTACGTGAAAGAGTCACCATTGTCCATGCCCATAGTTCATTTTCTGCTATGGCTCATGATGCCCTGTTCCATGCCAAGACAATGCAACTACGGACAGTTTTTACAGACCATTCCCTTTTTGGATTTGCTGATGTTAGTTCGGTGCTTACAAACAAACTCTTGACTGTATCGCTATGTGATACAAACCACATAATATGTGTTTCTTACACTAGCAAGGAAAATACTGTGTTGAGAGCAGCACTGAATCCTGAAATAGTTTCTGTCATTCCCAATGCCGTTGATCCTACTGACTTCACTCCAGATGTATCTAGAAGGAACAAAAGCACAATAACTGTTGTTGTTGTCAGCAGGCTTGTATATAGAAAAGGTAATGAGATCCAAAATATACGTGTCACTTAATGTTGCTTCTTTCTAATGCTATAGAGATGATCAAAAATTGCCTTTCTGTTTGTATCTACCTTTTAAATTTACTTAAGTTTTGCTGCATGATATTATGGCTGGTTTTATTATTATTTTATTATTTACTAAATTTGTCAGTTGTCTTATCTTACCCAGGGAAGCCCAAAGTGACTTACAGCCAAACAAAAAGACAATAAATCCCACACAGATGCATTGAAACAAAGAGAATAGAGAAATACATTAAAAGCATCCCACCCACTTCTAAAAGGTCACAGATAGTTAAAGGCCAAAGACCTGGTTATAGAGGAAAGTTTCTGCCTGGCACCTAAATATTTTAAGACCTGGCAAGTATAAAATCCTGTTTAGATCTGTGGCAGACCGCATGCAGTTGCATGTGGATTCACATGCTGCTTGGCAGGAACTGCGTGGGGCTGCCAGTTTTAACAAGTGAAACTACAGGTGAGACTGCTGTGATATCATAGGATCATGATGACCTGAGCAGGAGCTATTGTTGTTGCAGGTAGAGGGCCTAGAAGAACGGTCATAATGCATACAGTTTGTTCTGTTCCTCCAAACATGCAAATACATAAAATAAAAAGGAATGTTGTGAGATATAGGGGTGCCTAAACCAAAAACCTAGGATAGACAACAAATTCAGAGCAAAGAGTAATAAAAAGGCATTGGCCCATTAACTCTTTCACGCAGACATTTTTATCTTCAGCACTGGCACCAATTTTTTTTTTTCTGGGATGCTCAGGGATACGCTGTACCGGCACCATTATTATTATTTTTTTAGAAGAAAAATACTGACTGGCACAATGTTTTGCCTTTAAAAAATTTGCTGTCGTGTAAGTGTCACACTAAGATTGGGGAGCCAGTGTTGAAGTTCTTGCTCTGCCGTGAAGCTCAGCATGACCCTGAGTCACGTCATCTCTCAGCCTGTACTGTTTCACGGGGCTTTTCATAGTATAAAATGAGGCAAGGGAAAGCCATGCACAGCTCCTTGGATATGACTGCAATTAATTTAGGGGGAATGATTGTGAAAGTGCAGTGTGCTACCTTCCATTCACCAGTACAAGGCATGTTGGTAATCCACCTACACAATATCTAGTGCATTTTCCTTTTGGACTGTTGCCTCTGGGCTAGTAGTTTAGATACTAGTAGAGAATCCATCCCTGCTACCTTTTCTCTGTCAGTGGACTTTATTCCCTGCTGTTCCTGACAGTAGCCATGCCACCTCACGGCTTCCAGTCTTGTGTTACATGGGAGTAAGTTCTTCTGAACCCAGGAGGACTTACTTTTGAGGAAACAGGTTTTCTAGTGCAACTGCTAGAATGATTGTTGTCTACTTCCCAAAAAGCAGCTTTTGCACAAAGCTTTGCTTGTAGTGTAGCAGATACTTAGAAATCAGGTACCACTGAGATCTCGCAGCAGTAATGAAATTTTTATGGAGTAAGATAGAGTTGAAGTAAATTTGTAAACTTCAGAAAATAAACTCTAAATCTGGTCACAGTACAATACAGTACACTATAGTTTTTTATTTGCAATTTTATTAACACAGTTTTTTTGTCATTTTCTTTTGATGCTGACGTATGATGGGATGCTTTGTCAGGTAGATAAGTAACAAATCTGAAATACCAACTGCCTCTAAATATTATGTCTTCAGGTATAGATTTGCTTAGTGGTATAATTCCTGAACTTTGTCAGAAGTATCCAGATTTACATTTCTTAGTTGGAGGAGAAGGACCAAAAAGAATTGTATTAGAAGAGGTACGGGAAAGATACCAGCTGCATGACAGGTACTTGCCTTGCTCTTGTTTTAATACTGTTGTGGTGATTGAAGGGTCAAAGGAAGAATTGGGTGAGCATTGGGAGGAAGGTTGCAAGGGGGAGGTGCATATGGCTAATGAAATTTGCATATAATTTCCACCATTCTGCCAGATACTGAGCAGCACTTGGTAGCATGCTGTGATTTTTCTGGAACATTCTTGTTTTGGAAGAGTGCTCTCAATTCTGGCATATTATAAACTTACAAAATTCGATTAGGTGAGTCACTCTTTTCCATGTATGCAGCTCAGTGCACATGGGGGTGGGGGATGGCATACCAGTCTGATAATCCGCTGTGGATAATCCTCCAAATATGTAAATTTGTAATCTGGAAGGTGCTTGATGGTCAATCAGTATTCAGTTCTTCAAAATCTTTTCAAAATTGCTTTCTTGCTCAGTTTAAATAAGATGCCCAGTTATTTTCTTAAGATACTTGTATTTCTTCTATTCCTTGTTGGTCCACATTGAGCTTCTTCACTGAACTAGCCACTATAGCCCCAAAGTCTTGTTCCTAGTCATTCACCACCAGTCCAGATTACATTAGCGTATACAGTCAAACTTCGGCTCCCAAACACCCCCATTTTGGAACATTTCGGCTCTCAAAAGCCGAAAACCCAGAAGTAAAAGTTCGGGTTTTTGAATGTTTTTCGGAAGCCGAACACCCAACACGGCTTCTGCTTGAGTGCAGGAGGGTCTTGCAGCCAATCAGAAGCCATGCCTCAGTTGTCGAACATTTTGGAAACCAAACGGGCTTCCAGAATGGATTACGTTTGACAACCGAGGTTTGACTGTATGTGAAGTTTGGATTATTTTTTTTTTAATTATTTTTTTTGCCATTTTACTGTCCATTCACCCAGTTTGGAGAAATCCTTCTGGAGCTCTTCACAGTCCCTTTTTGTTTTGTTCAGCTTGAACAACTTGGTATCATTAGCAAATTTGGCTACCTCCCTGCTCATTCCTAGCCCTTGATCATTTTATGAGCAAGTTAAAAAGCAAATGTCATAACACTGATCCTTGGTGAACTCCCATTTTCTACATCACTCTTTTGAAAGAACTGTCCTTTTAATTCTACAGTCTGCTTCCTGTTTCTTAACAAAATACTGATCTGCTAGAGGACTTCTCCTCTTACCCCGTGAGCCTTTGGTGAGGGACTTTATCAAAAGTCAGCTCTTTACTTGGCACAAAAGTCTTAATGTTGGCATTCCCTGGGGAAGAGTGTTCCATAAGCATAATTGCTCCTTTAGGAGGAAAGGCAGGGTACAAATTTAATAAAATAAAAAATTAAATGAATAAAATGGCAGCTAGTTGCCCATCTCTTTAGGCGAGTGAAAGTGGAAAAGGAAAAATGTATATACGGTCAAACCTCAGTTCCTGAACAGCTCCATTTTGGAATGTTTCAGCTCCCAAACCATTTTGGCTCCTGAATGGTTTTTGAGCGTTTTTCGGAAGCTGAACATTCGATGCGGCTTCCGCTGAATGCAGAAAACTCTTGGAACCAATCGGAAGCTGCGCCTCAGTTTTCAAACATTTTGGAAGCTGAACGAGCTTCTGGAATAGATTATGTTCGACAACCGAGGTTTGACTGTATTGGCAAAGAGCAATCCTCTAAGTAACCTGGCCCCAATATGTTTAGGGCTTTAAAAATTAATGCCAGGACCAGGACTTAAAATCAGGCCCAGAAATGACATGGAAACTAGTGCAGATAACTGCATTGCTCTGTTTTGGGCCTGCTAAACTGTCTGCACCATTTTAAAAGTCAGCCTCACAGTACATGACAGTAATCCATTCTGGAGGCTATCATAATGGATACCCATCACAAAGTTTTCTCTATGTGGTGTCATTAAATGTTGGCTGAATTATGCCCGTTATGGATTGTATCTGAAGGTGTGAACCAATGCCATTTAAAAGCATTGTGGAGCTTGTTTTGATATGCAGTCCAGCCCATCAGTGTCAGTAGTGTAAATAGCTAAGAAAGTTCATAAGCCACAAAATTAGTGATATTGACAAGTGCTTACATTTGACTGTGATCATACACATGGTTATGAAGACTTTTGCAAAGATTACCTTTAAAAAACTTGTTTTCTCTAATTGCATGCAGAGTCCGTCTCCTGGGAGCTTTAGAACACCAGGATGTTAGAAATGTCTTGGTTCAGGGACACATTTTTCTCAACACTTCTCTCACCGAAGCATTTTGCATGGCAATTGTGGAAGCTGCCAGTTGTGGTTTACAGGTAAAAACAGTTTCCTTGTTTAGAGAGACTAGTTGGACATTTTCTTAATAACATAATATACAACTACGCATTAACAAGCAGACTTTTGAATAACATATCTGACAGAAGTGTCTACACTTTTAACTACAAGTTCTTTGGAAATGAAGAATCAGTTTGCATGGGAATTACAACTTGATTGTCAGTTCTCTGTATTCATTATGTAGAATTTTAACATAACTGGCTTGCATATTTCAGGAATGCAAGGTGTGTTTGAACCTTGATTATTTGTCTTATTCTCATCTTTGATTCAGAAAGCAGCATTTGGACAACTGAAGACTCAATCATTATCCTTAAAAAAATTCATTGACAGCTTTAAACATTAGATTGCCACATTGTGTATCTAGTGGAGGAGAGATTATTCTACAGCACTTCACAAAATGGACAGAGCATTAAAAGTAATATAAAATAAAGATTATTAAGCACCCTTATCCGTTTATAATCTTTCTTAATCACAAATAATTAAGATATGTTTTTTTATTATTTTTCTGGCTGTTAGGTAATGTCTCATCTTATGCCAGCAGTCCATTTGTGTTCTAGGTGAAAATTAAGTGGTGGATAGATTCATGTCCGTCGTAATTCATCCTAGTCTCAGAAGTAATTAAAAGAAGGGAGCTTTAACTGACCTGATGTCCCAAGGACTAACCTTCAGGGCTATTATGCAGGCACAGTGGTGATTCCTTGCTCCCAACACGTTCCCTCCATCCAAAAACTTCATCTAGTCCAACCCTTTGCAATGTAGGAATCTTAGCTAAAGCATCCATAACACATGGCCATCCAACCTCTGCTTAAAAACCTCCCAGGAAGGAGAGTCTATCACCTCCTGAGGGAGACCATCGCATTGTTGAACAGCCCTTACTGTCAGCACTGTTTAGTTGAAATCTCCTTTCCTGTAACTTGCAGCCATTGGGAAAACAAGCTTGCTCCATCTTCCATGTGACGGCATTTGAGATATTTGAAGATGGCTATCATATCCCCTCTCAGTCTCCTCTTTTCCAAGCTAAACATGCCCAATTCCCTCAACCATTCCTCATAAGTCTTGGTTTCCAGACCCTTGGTCATCTTGGTTGCCCTCCTCTGCACATGTTCCAGCTTGTCGACATCCTTCAGTTGTGGCACCCAGGATTGGACAATGTATTCCAAGGCAGACCAAGGCAGAGTAGAGTGGGATTACGACTTCCCTTGATCAGTACGTTATACATCTGTTGATGCTGCTGCATCATACGGTTGACTTACATTAAGCTTGTGGTCCTTTAATCTCCCTATCTTCAAAGGTAGAGAGTAATAACAAAGGTTTATGTTTTGCCTATTGTTAATCACAGCATAATTATCTTGTTGTAGTGTCAGCAAGTCAATGACTAGCCAGCCAGCTTTTCTCCTGGAAGTCCCACATCCAGTCTATCCTTAAAAAGACTGAAGGAAGCTGATAGCAAAAATAAAAATATGGATTTATAATGTCAAAATGCCACTTTCAATCTAATACAAAAGAGCAAAATTAAAACAGCTTGTCTAATGGATTTGTAAGATATTAGTACTGGTGGAGGGTGTTTGGGCAAGAAGTGACCTGTTTTGACAACGGGGCGGGGGGTCAAAGGAGAGAGAAATGACGCTGAATCAAAGTGTCTCCTTTCTTGAGGAGTTTCTATAGTCATGAGTCTCCCTGTGTAATTTTGGGCCATTCATATATTCTTCATCTGATTTACCTCACAGTGTTGCTATAAGGATAAAAGTTGAGATAGAAGCTGAGAAGGCCATTTATGCCACTTAGATGGAAGGGAAAGACAACACATTTATTTATACATTTACAGCTGACCATTTGGAGGTGAAACATTCATTACTGTGTTGTATTATTGATATAGTATTTTTGAAACCTAAATTGCCTGTTAAGTATAATATAAATTTTCCTGCTATTTTAGGTGGTGAGTACAAGGGTTGGTGGGATTCCTGAGGTGCTGCCAGATAATTTTATAATCTTATGTGAACCTTCCGTGAAATCTCTCTGTAATGGTTTGGAAAAGGCAATTCGTCAACTGAAGTCGGGATCGCTTCTGTCTTCAGAAATAATACACAACCACGTTAAAACTTTCTATACTTGGAAGGATGTTGCAAAGAGAACTGAAAAAGTAGGTACACTTCCATATTCTGAGACCCATTATATTTTCCTGGTCTTTGTTTTGGTGTAGGGGGGAACCTGTGGCCCTCCAGGTGTTGCAATGCCCATCAGCCCCCAAAAGCGTGCTCAGTGGTCAGGATGGTGGCAATGGCAGCCCAGCAGCATCTGAAGGGTCAAAGGTTCAGCAGGGAGGCTTGAGTATTTTTCAGAGTGGAGGGTGAGCAGCTCTACAAATATGTTGTTTTTATGTCATACTTTGTTGTGATATAAGTTCTCAAATTCCTTGTGCTGGTAGCATAATTTGCAAGCTTCATTAAAATTGCCATCACTTGGGCCTTGCATAACATCTCCTAGTTGTTTCACTATTTAGCTTGTTGGTGTGGAAATCCTTCTAACTAACAGTCTTTACTAGATACTCCTAACTTATTTCCACCAGAAACCTTCACATACATTGTACTCTGTGCTGGAGCAACTCTAGTCAGATGAGTAAATTCTCCTCCTCCCCTAGATGCAATGTTATTGAGAATCAAGAGCCTCCCCTTGCAAAACAGTCTGTGGACCTGCTGCTGAGAGAGAGCTGCTGCCTATGGACCTCTTTCTGAGATCTCTCCTAAGCCCCACAAGTGCTTGTGCATATGCAGAAGTACACCCTGTATTGGACTTAGAATATAATCAGCCTTATAAGCAGATGTCTTGCCTATTAGATGATGCAATCTAAACATTGCAGACAACCCTCATGTATTCCCCCCCCCCTTTCTTTCTTAGGTGTATGACAGAGTGGCAGGTGAAACTGTATTACCAATGGGCAAACGACTTGACAGACTAATCTCTCACTGTGGCCCAGTGACCGGCTGCATTTTTGCTCTTTTTGCTGTGCTCAGCTTTCTTTTCCTGATACTCTTGAGGTGGCTGACACCAGATTACCTTATTGATGTTGCAATAAATGCTACAGGAGAAAACGGGGCATGGACTCGACAGTATTTCCCCAATAAAAACAAAAAAGAGAAGACTTCGTTCTGTTAAAGGTGCTAACAAACAGGACTGCATTCTCCTATGGTCTAGTATTGGCTGTTAGATTTACATTTGCCAAGCAATGTTTTTATAAATTATTGGACAATTTTTCTTGATCTTTGGAAAGAAGATGTTCTACCTCAGATTAGGATAGTCTAAAATGGCTTAGAATAGTTATGCTTGCCAAGACCTGCCACAATAGCTGATCACATTTCTTTCAACCTGAATGATTTTGTCTAAATATGTAGAATCTCATTGTGGCAATTACTGAAAGAAAGACTTGGGTGAATAGGTGGAATTTTACTGCTTTCCCTATTTTTAATATCCTTACCTTCCCCCAAGCCTTAAAGATGAACCTTCTGTTCCAGCGCAAACCAAGTGGAGATCAAAATTGTAACTCTAGATCTCAGGTGTGCTTTTTAAGGGTCAGACACCAATGTGAGACACAGGTCCCATAGAGGAGCTTGGACTGAATCTTTCTTTAGGTTTCTTGGGCACTAATGAACAGTATGAAAATAAGCATATTTTAATTTTTTTGCATGCTTTCCTGAATATACGTTTTAAAATGTGTTCTTTGGAAGAAGTTGCTTCTTGCTGGTGTTACAATTTACTTTTTAAGGTTTTGTTCAGACACATCTGGAAACTGCTTTCATGCTGCATGGATAAGCCCAAGAGAGCCTCCCTATCTCCAGGGTGCAACAAGGAGAAGCTTGGAAGCTTCTGCTTTTATGTAAAAAAACAAAAACCAACAACCCAAAACCTATGGTTCCCCTTTATGGATAAACCTGGGGGATTGTTATTATGAGTTATTCAAACCATAGTTTGTTGAAATAAACCAGGATCAACCATGGTTTCAGATCCTGGTTTGTTAACTAGTGCAATTCTATCCAGCTCTGAGAAATCTAAATGGTTTACTCCCAAATCCGTTTGCATAGGATTATAAAATATGGCAGAAATAAACCATTGTTCCCTAAATTCATTAATTACAGGGAACTGTGGTTTGCTTTAAAGTAGAATTGGAACCTTCCAATTTCTTCATCATGCACCTGGCTTCCCAGTTTATCTGAACTGTCCCTATGTTTTGGCTATTTTGTTATTTTTAACATCCCATTACAATATTGATATGACAATCAACACTGTTCTCTGTGCTTTGGGGTCTTGGTGTTTAATTTGTCTCACTGTGGCTCCTAGCTGCCTCCTACTTTAAGGGTAGCAGGCAGACACCACTGGAAGAAGTCCCCACAGGGACTGAATATGAGTAAAATGCAAATCAGGTTAGAACCTAGTTGCTTAGTATTTTTAAGGGTGGCTCTTTTTCTTGGCTGTGAAAGTATGAATGCAAAATTAAGAGATAATATATGAATAATGATTACTGCATGTGCTGGATATGTGCTTCTGGAGGGGGGGACTGTATGGATGTAAGGTACAAGTGCTGAGGTTTTTAATTAATTAATTAATTAATTAATTAATTTTAAGATCCTGTTTATTGTCATTGCGTCTTTTCTGCCATCTTTTTCAGCTTAAAGCTACGTTCCTGTGCATCCTTATTGGGGAATAAAAGGTAAAAGACCCCTGGACGGTTAAGTCCAGTCAAAGGTGACTATGGGGTACGACACACATCTCGCTTTCAGGCTGAGGGAGCTGGCGTTTGTCCACAGACAGCTTTCCAGGTCATGTGGCCAGCAGGACTAAACTGCTAGGTTGGTGCAACGGAACACCGTGATTGAAGCCAGAGTGCATGGAAATGCCGCAGCAGTACCTATTTATCTACTTGCACTGGTATGCTTTCGAACTGCTAGGTTGGCAGGAGCTGGGACAGAGCAACAGGAGCTCACCCCGTTGTGGCGATTCGAACAGCCAACCTTCGAACAGCAAGCCCAAGAGGCTCAGCGCCACCCATGTCTCTCTGCCAACCTAGCAGTTTGAAAGCATGCCAATGCAAGTAGATAAATAGGTACCGCTTCGGCAGGAAGGTAAACGGCATTTCTGTGTGCTAGCCATCTGTTGACAAACGCCAGCTCCCTTGGCCTGAAAGCGAGATGAACGCCACACCCCCAGAGTCGTCTGCGACTGGACTTAACTGCTCAGGGGTCCTTTGCCTTTACCTACTGGGGAATAAGTTCAGTGGGACCTAGTGGCTGTGTTCACATTTAATGCTTAGCCAGAAAATATGAATTCCTACTTTGCTTCTGCCTTCTGCAAGTGGGGAAACCAAACCACAAAGTGGTTGGCTTAGTATGTCATCCAAACCTGGAATCATAGTTGTTTCCCACAAACAAACCACGGTTGCCATGACTTCAAGTTGGCTAGTGGTCATGATTTGTTTGAGTTCAAATGTCACAGGAAACAAGACCCTCCATGGTTTATTTTCCCGAAGCAGGAATGCCTGTATCAGTGCCTAGCTTGAAGTTTAATCCCTAGTGGTTTAATAAACTTTATTTTCTGGCTTCGCATTACATGCAAACATAGCCTGTGGAACCTGATTCCAAGTAAACATGCAGAGAAGTGAGAAGTTGACAGGTTTTTAAAGACCATTGGAAATCATTAAGGAATTGAAACATACCTTCAGTTCACACAAATAGGCAAATGTTTTAAGCAAAGTATTTTCCTCTATTTTCAGTGTATTAGTACAAAGTTTTTGCATCCCTCAGGTGCATGCATGTACTTTTTTATGGGGTGAGGTGAAGGGGTTGGTGCTACAGACTTGCTTAAGGTGGCATTTGGTGGCTTACAAAAAGAACTTGCACAAGTTAGACCAACTGTCAAACAAAATTGGAAGCTGAAAATTTGCATCTCCTACTGATATTACACATTGGTGAATGCAATGTTAATGTGACTTACCAGCTTTTATCTTGATCACCAGTACTCAAATGGCATTCCTATTTCCTTATGTCATAGAATTGCTTTAATAGCTAAAAATTCTAATTTTTTATTTTCACTATTGTAAGGCACTCCAGTTTCCCTGTAGTGTGAGATACTGAGTGAGCAAGGTTAGATCATTTTGTAATTTTACACATTTTTTCTGTTTGGGAAACACAGGTAGGAAAGAGGCACAATTTTTCAATCTAGTCAATAGGCTATCAAAGGGATGTAGAGGCTTTTTGGAAGTGATATTGGTCCATGCTATTTTCCATACGGTAAGTGTTCTATCACCAGTCGGGATTAAAAAAAATATTTTATTAAAGTTTGTAAAAGAATACAAAGATTAATATCAGATATCTTTTTATCAGGGTAAAAAACTAATCTAAATAAAAACAGACCAAAAAGGGGGGGGGGGGGAGAAGAGAACTCCTAACTTCTCAGGAGTTAGGTACCAATTTTACATCATTTTGTAATAACTCTCTTTTAAATCACAACACAATGTGTATTTTAACCATTTAGTCCACATTTGTTCCTGTTTCATCTGTATATTAGAACCATTTATTTTGCCCATTTAATCATGTATTATTTAACTTGTTTTTCTTGCATTTCAAATTTCAACTAAGTTTATATATTTCTGCAATAACATGTTTGTCATCTGTACGCAATTGTATTTCAATATCTGTCTTTTTTTGTTCTATACCAAAAGTCTTATTATCCAACTTAAATATTTCTGTTAATTGTAAATGAGAAAACAGTTGGAGGCCATAACCTTTCACTGTTTACTGTCCCCTTGTTTTAATTGTACAGTCTCCTTGATTCCACATTTTTCTCTCTACTGTCCTGTATTGGGGAGACCACGTCATTCCAGTCTCCCATAAGGCACAAATTTTCATATGAAAAGTCCATCAACCTGTCCACAAGTTCTTTATACAATACAGATTTCTCTTCATTTGGGGCATAAATGCCTACAACCAAAGTTTCAATCTCTTAGATATTAATTTCCACCCCAACATATCTACCTGTTGAGCGGACGAGCAGAGCGCGGCAGCAGAGAGCACTCCCGCCTGCCATTGTGGAACCAAGGACGGCGCGTGGTTGGCTCACATGGAAATCAATGGCAGAAGGACAACGCATTAAGGGGGAAAGCTGCCATGAAATGAATCTGAAAAATCCTAGAATGAAAGGACAGAAATTGTGGCATCAAGGAAGCCATTTTATTTGTATGCCACTTTCCAGAGTTAAAACCATGCTCAAGGTGGCTTACAACATACAGTACGCCCACAACTTACGTGCATTTGTGCACATTCAGCTTTACATGTGGGGCAAAAAAATAAAAAAGGGGATGGGGTTTGGGGGGAAATGACTTTGACATTGCAGCCCACCATTGAACCAATGTGTTTTTGGTATACACTATTTTGGCTTTGGGGGACGCAGGTGGCGCTGTGGGTTAAAGCCTCAGCGCCTAGGACTTGCCGATCGAAAGGTCGGCGGTTCGAATCCCTGCGGCGGGGTGCGCTCCCGCTGCTCGGTCCCAGCGCCTGCCAACCTAGCAGTTCGAAAGCACCTCCGGGTGCAAGTAGATAAATAGGGACCGCTTACCAGCGGGAAGGTAAACGGCGTTTCCGTGTGCGGCTCTGGCTCGCCAGAGCAGCGATGTCACGCTGGCCACGTGACCCGGAAGTGTCTCCGGACAGCGCTGGCCCCTGGCCTCTTGAGTGAGATGGGCGCACAACCCCAGAGTCTGTCAAGACTGGCCCGTATGGGCAGGGGTACCTTTACCTTTACCTATTTTGGCTTTAGGCGCAAGACCCTGGAATGTAACTCCCACATAAATTGTGGGTTTATTGTATTAAAAAAACACCTAACTACAGACATACCAAAAGTAGTCATAAACAATAAACAAAACATCAAAAATTACACAACCAAATTGAACAATTTCCACATAAATGATAAGATCCAAAATAAAGATACAAAAAATTAACAGAAACAAGAGCAACATCCCACCCCCAGCACCACACAGCCACTAAGCAACACCCCAGGCCAAGGCAGGAAGCAGGTCTTCCAGGACTCTCAGCTAAGTTCCATAACTACAGGTTGGGTGAATGCACTGCATGATTCATGAGTCAGCAAGAAGCAGGGCTGGAAAATGACGCTAATGTTGATGCTAACCTTTCTGCCTAGCAGGGCTTTTTTGGAGTCAGAACTCTCTGGAACGCTGTTCCTGCATAAACTTGCCCGCTGCACCTCTGGTTCACAAGAAGACCCTCCTTGGAGTTCAAAGGGGACATCCTCTGGACTCCAGAGAGGGTGTTCTTGTGAGCCAGAGGTGCAGTGGAGCTTTGATGAGGCTCTTCAGCCTCCCTGCGCATCTGCTCTGCAAAACACCCTGTCCCTCCTGCTTGTGTGTGCAAGCCAGAGAGGCAGGGCTGCTCTGTGCACTGGCAGAGCTGATGCATGTGGACTCCTAGTACAAAGGTCTGTTTGTGATGAGTTCCTGCACCGTTTTTTTCCTAGAAAAAAGCCCTGCTGTCTAGTATGTCTGTTTCATACTAGGAGGTAGGACTTTCTCCTTGATGAAATAGGTGTTACCCTTAGAAAGATCAGGTCCAAGGGTCATGACATGTATGTGGAAAATGCCCAAAGATTTCTCTGCTGCTAAGAATGCACAAAATGAATTGGCTCCCATAATGAACTAAACAGATGCTATAATGTGTCACTCCACAAGGTGGAAGCATTTTTCTTTTTCCCTGCATTAGTAATAAATGTGCACTAAAAGAATGTCAGTTACCTTTCAGTTTAACACAGTTGGTCAAACTGCCAGAAAGGAACAAGCCCACTGATAGTATTATAAATAAAGAATAGTAGCATTTTGAATGTTGTGTTCCATGTTGGACTGAAAAATAGTTGTCTCCCACTTGTTTTGGCTTCTGGGAGCTACATCTAATGGAGGGCTGCTTTTTCTGCAATACTTGTATGCACAAGATGGCTAGGAACCAGAGTAGGCTCCCTTTTTCTTCCCATCCCTTAGATGTTAATCCAAGTCATGTAAACAATTGCTCTCCAATATTAGCTAGGTAAATTTGTGCAGCTCACTGCTAGCTTGAACAGCAACAACACAACTGGCATATATTATTTTATCAATTATATTTTTAAATATATATATAAAACAAATCTAAGAAACAAAAGATAAAGTAAACGTGTTCCTAAAGTATCTAACAAAGGCCAATTGCATCATGATCTGTTACCAAATGAAATGAACTAGGCACCAAGCACAGGGGGAGGGGAGAAGCTTAGCAGGGCCTTAAGTATTGTCATAAGATTGGGGAGGGGCAGACTCCCTATAACCTCTAGATTCAGTAGAGGGTTAGAATTGGATCAAACTCATAAATTTATGGGGGACTTCCGGAGGCGGCGCCAACGGCAATGGCGGTCTCCTAGTTCTGGAGGGAAAGCTCCGCGGAAGCGGGTCGTCCGCTACGGCGAAGCGGAGACCCATGTAAAAAAATCACAGGCAGAAGGAGCCTGTGACCGTGAGACTCGGTGGGCACCGGTAGTGCCCCCCGGACTTGCGAAGGGACCCCGTAAGGGGCTCCGGAGCACAACGGGAGTTTGGCGCGGTGCTGAGAGTCGATCGCTTTTTCCGTGGCGTGAAGCCGTGAAAGCTGTTGCCAGAGAGCGCTGACCTTTTTCCTGTGATCATTCAGCTGTCAAACAACTACCCGTGAGTAGGTGAAGACAGTCCCACTTTGCTGTAGTGGAGTGTATGGAAACGCTGCCTGGGGCAGGGGCACAGGGAGGGGGGAATAGTGGAAGCCTGCTGTAGCTCCTTTCATAAAGCGCACCCAGGGCGCACCTGGGAGCAGAACTGCAGCCAGGCACGAGGAAGGGGCACAGCTTCCCTGCAGAGGCGGCCTCTGCCCCTGGGTTGGGAGCCTGCTGTAGGAGTGTTTGGTTGTGGCCCCTCAAAAATTGCATGCAGGGTCACGCCCCCCCCCCTCCCTACAGCACTGCCACTTTGGAAAGAATATTGTTCATTTATAATGAGCTTGAAATTGTAGAATATAAGAAAACAACTTTCAGGGCGAGGGTGGGAAGGTGATTTCTTATAGTATAAGAAATGTATTCCACACCTCTATAGGACATTGTGTTAAAGTGTTGGATTAAGACTTCTATATTGACCTCTTTTGGGACAAAAGGGAGGGCCACAGCTAGTGGAAGAGGAGGAGAATCTCGTGCTACCAGTGTGAGCCAGTATGTTACTAGGTCTGCTGAAATCCAGTGGATGGACACAGTCATAGGAGCCAACTCCTAGGGGCTGAGCCCCACTCCCCAAGTCGATGGTCACTGCCATTCAAATAGTATGTGTGTGTGTCATGTCATGTGATTGATTATGCAGGCCAGGGCTTACCTGGACCCCCCAATATTTTATTCAAGTTAGCACTCCTGGACGCAGTCCTGGGTCACACACATCAGGCTTAGCAGGATCAGGGTGCTCGTTCTGGGAAGGTAAACAGTGTTTCTGTGCACACTGACTTTCGTCACAGTGTTACGTTGCACCACAAGCAGTATAGTCATGCTGGCTGCATGACCTGGAAAAGCTGTCTGAGGACAAATGCCTGCTCCCTCGGCCTGAAAAGCGAGATGAGCACCGCACCCCATAGTCAAATTCAATGGGACTTAATCATCCAGAGATCCTTTACCTTTATCTCTGGTATGTACAGTTTGGAACTGGGATACCATAATGTTGTTTCACTTCATATATATTCAATTGATCACTGCACTTTACAGAGAAGGAATCGGGTCTTTAGTGTGGCACAGTCTCTGATTGCTTGCAAAAAGCCGTGGAGAGGAGGGGACTTAGGTGGCTGTGAGGAGGCCAGGACTTTCAGTCTTGGCAACTAATCCATGGGGCAAAAGCTACCAGGAATGAGGTGCTGTAATCATTAGGCCTGGCACCCTGCCAAGTCTGTGCAGATTGTGTTCCTGCTCACATAGAGTTAACTCCAGCTTGCATAGTGTGATTTATTACCAGCTCACTCCTGACAGTAATACAAAGTGTATTAAAAAATATATCAACAAATCCAGTCAATACTCTGGCCTTCCCTTCCCTTAAACGTTATAGAGTTTCAACCAACTGTAAAGGTAACCCATAGACTTTAGGACTTCTTATGGGCCGTTAGGAATCTTTCAAATACTTGTACCAATGCATATTTCCAAACACACATCAGTGTGTAAGAAATAATTGGAAGGAACACGCAGGACTGGATTGACAGACACTGACCTGGCTATTGCCAGCCTCTGTGTAAGAGATTTTCTGGCAGCTCTGCCCGCCCACAAGGCCCCAGAGTACCAACTGCTGCGGCTTTTGACGAAACCTTTATGTCTTGTGAGCAGTGCAGGGGAAGCGCCACCAAATGCACCTGGTCACTAGTGAGCCGAGCTGCATTCTCTTGCCTGCCTCAGTTGCCTGGGGTGCAAGTCCCACTGTTCCCCCAACCTGAAAGTCTGCTGTCTCTGTGGGGACAGGGGCACCTCTGGTTCTAATATGTCACCGCTCCTCCTAGACCCACTGTACGTCAGCGGTCCCTTCAATGTCATCTGATGTCCCATGAGTACCCCCTAAGTCCCTAATCTCCCCTTCCCATCTTCAGCTTGTCCTGAAGTGTATACCAGTTATGGTTACAACAGTTGCCAGGATCCTCCTATTCTGCCAGAGGAGAAGTATATCTCTCAGTAGAGCCACAGGGTTGGTGGCTATTTAAAACTAATAGGCAATTTGGTGTGGATGGTGGACAACTGATGTCACATCCAGCACCCTGTTCATTTTCTGGAGGCTCAGAATGGGAGCTGTATCACCCGCTTTCCTAATATAATCCTTTCATAACAATGGCAAAAGTCCCTTTCTGCAGTGCCCCAATAGGGAAGCTCTCCCTCACTACTAGCCCATTGCCTGTTTCCTCTGCCAGGGAAGCCAGGTCAAAAACAACCACCGTAAACTCTGCACTCACCACCACAGTATAAACCACCATGAACTTTCAGTCAGGGATGACCCTGCCACTGAGGGCTTCCTTCTCAAGGAAATTCTCTCTCCAGCACTTCTACCTCTTACTTGAGATCAACAGTAGACTGCCCAGAAGCAAATAATTATCCTTTGTTCTTCTTTCAGGAGTAATACAATAGTGTCATATATTTAAAAAATCTCCTAGGGCCAGTCCCCTTGGCAGCTGCTACTTGCCACAGGCACCTCAGAGAAGCTGGCCCAAATCCCATGAGGCTTTGCCAAAGTTTCACAAGATGTCACTAACCCTTTGGCAAAATCCCACACGTCTCAGCAACAATCATGATACATGACTGGGTGAGACTTTGGGCAGGAGCAGGTAAGGTATCTCTCCACATGTTCAGCCTCAGTCTTAGGCAGGCCCTGCATGCTCTGATGCTCCCAACTGCTAGGTGCTGGCAGCCGTGGCTGGGTAGCTGCTGCCATTACTTTCTCTTTTGTTTGAAGTGTGGCAGCTGCTCCATTTCAAATAAAATAAAATAAATAAAATAAAATAAAGGGAAAGTGGCATACCAGTGGTTCTCTGCAGCTGCAGCAAGGTGCTGGCCTGGCCACAGGGTGCTCAGCCAAGTGCAGCTGCTTGTGTTGCAGCTCACAGCTGGTGGGGACATGGGGCTCAGGCTGGTGGTAGGCTGGTCTCATTCAACCACCTTTGAGACAAGTGTGGTTAGTAGTGTGGCCAGTCAGGGAGTCCAGTTATTAAAATCACAGTTGCGATCCCTTGCCTTTGTTCTCTCCAAATGTCCACTGCAAGGCAGATTCAATTAATGAGGACTCTGGCTGACCAACTTACTTTGTGGTTAATGTTGGGAAGTTTCCTGATGTGGGGCAATGGACATGAGTGTACGTTAGACTCTGCAGTGTTTCCTAACCTTGGGCCTCCAGCTGTTTTTGAACTACAATTCCCATCATCCCTGACCACTGGTCTTGCTAGCTAGGGATGATGGGAGTTGTAGGCCAAAAACATCTGGAGGCCCAAGGTTGGGAAACACTGCGTTAGAGCACTGCCACCTATGTGCAGCCTGTATATTTGTAAATAAGCGCAAACACTGCAAAACAACACATGCCTCCAGCAATTTATTTGCAGACAAAACTAAACCTGAGTAAGCACTGCCCCCTCTGAAGTTCTCATAGCACAACAATGGTGGGAAATGTAACAGTCTTAAAAGGCGCATCAATGAAAACATATACAAACCTCACCCAAACTGCAAACATGTACATTTTAAAAAAATAGATCAACAACAGCCCTTGTAATGGAAAACCGCAGGGAGAGAACAGGGAAATTTGAAGGGCAGTTTTCTGGCAAGATCCCAGCTATTCAAAGAAATAAAAAATATATACTGGGGGTAGTGCAAGCCCCTTGCAGAAATCAAAGTCTCTGTATCATGTTCACTGCAGCTCTTAAATCCACAGGAAATTGCTTTCCTTGGCACCTCTGACCCCTGCCCAAATATTAGTCACCGGACTGAAACTATTTTTTAAAAGGACAGTCCTTTACTCAATATGTGTTGTTCATCAATGTGCTGACAAGCCCTTTTTAAAACAACAACAGCAACCCCTCTACAGTATTTTAAATTTTCCTTGAAGTTGATTCTTTAATGCCCCTAACAGGTTTGTTGCAAACAGGTGTTAGCATACCAACTCATCCCACAGTGATAAATCACGATGTTGTCAGAAGACCTCCGCCCTCGTCCTCTGGCAAGCTACATTGAGATAAGTTCATCTCACGGCTGAGAGGACAAAGTTGTCGGAGAGCTATCTTGTGACGACTGCAACTGCCCTCCACTTTGCCCAAGAGAGAGAGAAAGAGAAGGAGAGAGAGAGAGCACACCCCTTCACAGGGAAGAGCCACCCAGCTCTCTTCTTCCTCCTGCTGTCCTTTTCTGGCTGCATGTGTAGATGATAGATAGATAGATAGATAGATAGATAGATAGATAGATAGATAGATAGATCGATCTCCGCATCCCGTGAGCAGACATCTCTCCTGGTTGTGCCTGGGAGGTCCGCTTCCAGCTGCACTTTCCTCCCCCACCCCCCCGATCCTAGAATAGCTGCGACATCCTCATCCTTCTCCCGCTAAAGCAGCCTGGGGGCTGGGGGAGGAGAAAGCAGCGAGGAAAAGCCATTGCGAGCAGACGGAGGGCAGTGGCTCCTGCTGCTGCTGCCATCTCGGTGATGGGAGGAGCAGAAGGGTGGGATTTTGTGCAAGGAAGAGCCCCCTCTCCTCGCCCAGCTGCCGCCAATACCAAGTTGCTGCTCGGGACTTGATGTTGTGGAAGGAAGAACAGACTCCCTGTGAGAAAAGGGGCTTGGTAAAAGGAATTGAGGGCTGCTCCAGAACCGCCTCTTTTCATCCCCAATGTGTGCTGCTTCTCCCCAAAATTGCGGGCTGCGCTTATTGCTCTTGAAAGATTCAGGATGGAGATTCATGCTTTATGGCTGGTGCAACATCTTCTCTTTGCGCTGTGGGGTAAGTACATGCTGCTGCTATTCATTTCAGCGATCCTGTCAATGAAAGGAATGCTGGTTCTCTTTTGTAGCCGATTTCATGGTTAATATCCCTCCCCTTCTCCCTGGAATTGCACAGCTTCTCCAGGAGTCCTGCTAACGAAGAAAAACAAAGAGTTTGCTAAAGTCTTCTTGTGGGTACTTTAAAATTCCTCTCTGGGAATGTTCTGATCTTGTTTGAAGAAACAAGGCAATTCCATGGGCATAGGAGCCAACTCCTAGGGATCAAGGTCTCTTCGCTTCCCCCATAAAATATTTGAGGGGGCCAGCCCCCCCATTGCTGGGCATTGCCATTCAAAGGGTGTGTCTTGTGATCAGTTATGTGAGGCGAGGCTTACCTGCATCCCCTGTTTTATTTAAGCTGGCACCTCAGCATGGAGGTGAATAGGAAATGGTTTTCTTACATGCTAGAAGAACAATAATAAAGTATTTCGAGAAATACAATGCACCCCCACTCTTCTCCAGCTTTTTTCTCCAATTGCTTCTGTTGGCAATGTTTCTAGCAGCCTGCATTCTCCAAGAGTGGGATGTTTGTAGGCGGACTCACTGCAAAAGCAGAAAGCTGGTATTGGGAGAGGACTCAGGTCTCTAGAACTTTTGCATGCCCCTCCAGGGCTACGGTAGATCAAAGGGCCTTAACTTTAATTGCGTTCCAGTGGAAATTTGGTGCAGTCAATCATATCAACATTCTCACACAGAATTAACATTCAGGGAGGGTTGCTGAATCATTGAAGCTGCAACCATGTTGTATATATAAAGAAAAAGTGAAGGCCCACCCCCAGTCAAAACTCACATGCTCCAAAGAAAGCCCTTTCTCCAAATCAAATCATTAACACTCTGTGGCTGATTTATTTAGCAGTTTATCTCCTTGGTCCAGAACATGCCTGTAGATTAACTCCAAATCAGTCAAAATCTTAAACTACAGAAGAACTTCTGCTCATAATGGCTGAGTCGGAAGGTTACCGATAGGCAAAGCGCTTGAACTCAGCACCTCCTGCTTCCTGGATTCCGTTTGGAACTGAGAGCCAGGTATCAGGTGAACTGCGAGTGTAGCTCCCCCCCCCCCAACCCTGGGGGAGGCTTGCAAGCACAATTACCCTCAATATCCTTGTTTATATTCAGTGAAGCGATCCCCGCAAATGCGGGTGTGCCTCCACTATGGCAGTTAGCACCGGAAGTCACACACTGCAGACATCTTAAGCCTTCCCCCCCAAGGGCTTTACAATGTTTATCTCATTTAATCTTGTGCCAGACTTGGGAATTGGTAAAGGGCTGCCTATTTAGGGCCATTTTAAACATTGCAGAAAGACAAACTTAGGTTGGCCTGGGTGTGAACCCTAAGCAGGATGGTGGCACTTATTGCCGCTCCATGACATTTGTTTCTGTAATATTTACGCATTACATTTAGCTGTGTGTTTTAATGTCTTACTTTAAATGCCCCCCCCCCCACTGTAATGTGGAAGCTGAGTACAAGTTCTGGTTGTTTTATCATCTGGGTTAGCTGAAACATACAGTGGTACCTTGGGTTAAGAACTTAATTTGTTCTGGAGGTCTGTTCTTAACCTGAAACTGTTCTTAACCTGAAGCACCACTTTAGCTGATGGAGCCTCCTGCTGCCACTGCGCCACCGCTGCACGATTTCTGTTCTCATCCTGAAGCAAAGTTCTTAACTCAAGGTAATATTTCTGGGTTAGCGGAGTCTGTAACCTGAAGTGTATGTAACCCGAGGTACCACTGTAATTATTCTTATGAATTCTAGCTACCTTTAAATTAGAAACTTGTCCAATTGCCTTCATAATTATTTCTGCATCTATTTTCGTAGGCTAGCTGGTCACTGGTGGCTGTTTTTGACTTGGCTTTTTTCATAGTAAATAAGTCATAATGAAAGCCAGAAGAAGTGCTTTATTTGTCTTCATGGCGGGTCATCTCTCTAAGGGCAGGGATTTGCTTACAACTCTTTCCCCTTCCTCTCCCCCCCCCCCTCCTTTGAAAGCAAACATCTGCTCCACAAGTGAGATAAGTATCTCTGGGGAACCGAGACTGTTCAATCCTGTTTCTTTTTTTAAAAATAAAATCTTCTCTTCTTCTCTCTCCTCTATTATCAATTAGTGAGAGATCTTTGTTCCACCTAAACGCTTCCCATGGGCTGCTCTCTTGCACAACTGATGACTAGAGATGCAGACCTAAATGAAATTAAAAATTAAAAACCAAATTTTCATTATAAATGGTGCAAACACATTTGTGCTTGTTTGGACATATATACAATAATGCTAATATTTCCTTGCCATTTCTTTTTAAAACACACACAAAAAAATCATACGCAAATGTGTCCATCCATTTGGGAGGGGGGGGAATCCAACGTTGACTAGGAATAGTTTAAAAAGAATAATTGCAAAGCAGTTGTGCTTGGCCAATTTCTTCCTCACCCTGGGCCATTTCATACACTAAAAATAAATACAAATCTTAGTCACAAACCTACAAAATGCAACATGAATGAGACAAATGTGTCTGAAATATGTGCATCATGCAGGTATACTCACCAGAGACACACAATTAGGTGCAGCTCACAGGAAAGTGAACACACAGGAAATCCAAGTTTGTTCCTATGTATTGTGTAGAGTGACACCCCCACCCCCCAAAATTAACCAAGCAACACAACAGACATGTAGGACTGTATTGTTGACAGAGTTTCATAGGGTTCTATGTCTCCAGCCTCAAAGCAGCATCACACACCTCTCACCTCCATTCTGATCATCTGTCATTTTGCTTGGCAACAAGTTTAGTGAAAGTGCTGCCTTGAGCAATGAGTGTTCGTCTGTGGTTGGCCCGCATGACCTGTGCCAGCCTTTCCTTCCAAATTATTTGGCCATTCTGGCTTGGTCTTATGGAAATTGTAGTCTATTACATCTGGAAGACACCAGATTGGGGAAGGTTGCCCTCCTAAAAATGGAAAGTGAGCAAGCCCCCGTGCTAAAGCCACAGCACCCTCCATCCACCACTTGACCTTAGGTTTGGCAGCTAGGGGCCAGTGGGTACTTCTTAGGAGCTGGATTTGGCCCTGGGGTTTCAGCTACTGACCCAAACCTATAAAGTCCGGATGGATCAAAGTGTGCTGTGAGTACAATTTTGTTGTTGTTGTTTAGTCGTTTAGTCGTGTCCGACTCTTCGTGACCCCATGGACCAGAGAACGCCAGGCACTCCTGTCCTCCACTGCCCCCCGCAGCTTGGTCAGACTCATGCTGGTAACCTCGAAAACACTATCCAACCATCTTGTCCTCTGTCGCCCCCTTCTCCTTGTGCCCTCCATCTTTCCCAACATCAGGGTCTTCTCCAGGGAGTCTTCTCTTCTCATGAGGTGGCCAAAGTACTGGAGCCTCAGCTTCACAATCTGTCCTTCCAGTGAGCACTCAGGGCTGATTTCCTTCAGAATGGAGAGGTTTGATCTTCTTGCAGTCCATGGGACTCTCAAGAGTCTCCTCCAGCACCATAATTCAAAAGCATCAATTCTTCGGCGATCAGCCTTCTTTATGGTCCAGCTCTCACTTCCATACATCACTACTGGGAAAACCATAGCTTTAACTATACGGACCTTTGTTGGCAAGGTGATGTCTTTGTTGGCAAGGTGATGACCTTGAGCCAGACATCCTGGAGAGTGAAGTCAAATGGGCCTTAGAAAGCACTGCAAATAACAAGGCCAGTGGAAGTGATGGTATTCCAGCTGAACTATTTAAAATTTTAAAAGATGATGCTGTTAAGGTGCTACACTCAATATGCCAGCAAGTTTGGAAAACTCAGCAGTGGCCAGAAGATTGGAGAAGATCAGTCTACATCCCAATCCCAAAGAAGGGCAGTGCCAAAGAATGCTCCAACTATCGCACAATTGCACTAATTTCTCACGCTAGCAAGGTTATGCTTAAAATTCTACAAGGAAGGCTCAAGCAGTATGTGGACCGAGAACTCCCAGAAGTGCAAGCTGGATTTAGAAGAGGCAGAGGAACCAGAGACCAAATTGCAAACATGCGCTGGATTATGGAGAAAGCTAGAGAGTTCCAGAAAGACATTTACTTCTGCTTCATTGACTATGCAAAAGCCTTTGACTGTGTCGACCATGGCAAACTATGGCAAGTTCTTAAAGAAATGGGAGTGCCTGATCACCTCATCTGTCTCCTGAGAAATCTCTATGTGGGACAAGAAGCTACAGTTAGAACTGGATATGGAACAACTGACTGGTTCAAAATTGGGAAAGGAGTACGACAAGGCTGCATTTTGTCTCCCTGCTTATTTAACTTATATGCAGAATTCATCATGCGAAAGGCTGGGCTGGATGAATCCCTAGCCGGAATTAAGATTGCCGGAAGAAATATCAACAACCTCAGATATGCAGATGACACAACCTTGATGGCAGAAAGTGAGGAGGAATTAAAGAACCTTTTATTGAGGGTGAAAGAGGAGAGTGCAAAATATGGTCTGAAGCTCAACATCAAAAAAACGAAGATCATGGCTACTGGTCCCATCACCTCCTGGCAAATAGAAGGGGAAGAAATGGAGGCAGTGAGAGATTTTACTTTCTTGGGCTCCATGATCACTGCAGATGATGACAGCAGCCACGAAATTAAAAGACGCCTGCTTCTTGGGAGAAGGGCAATGACAGGCCTAGACAGCATCTTGAGAAGTAGAGACATCACCTTGCCAACAAAGGTCCGTATAGTTAAAGCTATGGTTTTCCCAGTAGTGATGTATGGAAGTGAGAGCTGGACCATAAAGAAGGCTGATCGCCGAAGAATTGATGCTTTTGAATTATGGTGCTGGAGGAGACTCTTGAGAGTCCCATGGACTGCAAGAAGATCAAACCTCTCCATTCTGAAGGAAATCAGCCCTGAGTGCTCACTGGAAGGACAGATTGTGAAGCTGAGGCTCCAGTACTTTGGCCACCTCATGAGAAGAGAAGACTCCCTGGAGAAGACCCTGATGTTGGGAAAGATGGAGGGCACAAGGAGAAGGGGGCGACAGAGGACGAGATGGTTGGATAGTGTTTTCGAGGTTACCAGCATGAGTCTGACTAAGTTGCGGGGGGCAGTGGAGGACAGGAGTGCCTGGCGTTCTCTGGTCCATGGGGTCACGAAGAGTCGGACACGACTAAACGACTAAACAACAACAAATGGAAATCTTTGTATGAAATGTTCCTTTCATATCTCCAATTTTCTTGAACAGATCTCTGGTTCTTCCCATTCTATTGCTTTCCTCTATTTCTTTGCATTGCTTGTTTAAGAAGGTCTTCTTGTCTCTCCTTGCTATTCTTTGGAAATCTGCATTCAATTTCCTGTATGTTTCACGATCTCCCTTGCATTTTGCTTGCCTTCTCTCCCCCGCTATTTCTAAGGCCTCATTGGACAGCCACTTTGCTTTCTTGCATTTCCTTTTCATTGGGATGGTTTTCGTTGCTGCCTCCTGTATAATGTTACGAGCCTCCATCCATAGTTCTTCAGGCACTCTGTCCACCAAATCTAAATCCTTAAATCTGTTCCTCACTTCCACTGTGTATTCATAAGGGATTTGACTTAGATTGTATCTTACCGGCCCAGTGGTTTTTCCTACTTTCTTCAGTTTAAGCTTGAATTTTGCTATAAGAAGCTGATGATCTGAGCCACAGTCAGCTCCAGGTCTTGTTTTTGCTGACTGTATAGAGCTTCTCCATCTTTGGCTGCAGAGAATATAATCAATCTGATTTCGATGCTGCCCATCTGGTGATGTCCATGTGTAGAGTCGTCTCTTGTGTTGTTGGAAAAGCGTGTTTGTGATGACCAGCTTGTTCTCTTGACAGAACTCGATTAGCCTTTGCCCTGCTTCGTTTTGATCTCCAAGGCCAAACTTGCCAGTTGTTCCTTTTATCTCTTGACTCCCTACTTTAGCATTCCAATCCCCTATAATGAGAAGAACATCCTTCTTTGGTGTCACTTCTATAAGGTGTTGTAAGTCTTCATAGAATTGGTCAATTTCAGTTTCTTCAGCACCAGTAGTTGGTGCATAAACTTGGATTACTGTGATGTTAAAAGGTCTGCCTTGGATTCGTATCGAGATCATTCTATCATTTTTGAGATTGCATCCCAGTACAGCTTTTGCCACTCTTTTGTTGACTATGAGGGCCACTCCATTTCTTTTACGGGTTTCTTGCCCACAGTAGTAGATATGATGGTCATCCGAACTGAATTCACCCATTCCCGTCCATTTTAGTTCACTGATGCCCAGGATGTCAATATTTATTCTTGCCATCTCATTTTTGACCACCTCCAACTTACCCATGTTCATGGTTCTTACATTCCAGGTTCCTATGCAATATTTTTCTTTACAGCATTGGACTTTCCTTTCGCTTCCAGGCATATCCGCAACTGAGCGTCCTTTCGGCTTTGGCCCAGCCGCTTCATCAGCTCTGGATCTACTTGTACTTGCCCTCCGCTCTTCCCCAGTAGCATGTTGGACGCCTTCCGACCTGAGGGGCTCATCTTCCAGCGTCATAACTTTTATATGCCTGTTGTCTTTGTCCATGGAGTTTTCTTGGCAGGGATACTGGAGTGGCTTGCCGGTTCCTCCTCCAGGTGGATCACGTTTGGTCAAAACTCTCCACTATGACCTGTTCATCTTGGGTGCCCTGCTCGGCATAGTTCATAGCTTCTCTGAGTTCTTCAAGCCCCTTCGCCACGGCAAGGCAGTGATCCATGAAGGGGGTGAGTACAATTAACAGCAGCCAAATACCTGCAGGGTAGAGTGAGCTCAAGCCTACAAGGCATTTCTCTCTCTAAAGGACACAGGAGCAGCCTATCGCTCCCAGAAGGCCATTGATAAATTTGAACAGGCCGAAGTCTGCTTGACCCAAGAGTGGTGTTCTATGAAAACCTGAACAGGAAGCACACATTATAAGAATTCCTAAAAGTACATTATGAAGGACTGCTATTGATGCTGAATTAGCTCTCTTCAGTTTAGTGTTCTTACTGGAACAGTGAATTCAGTATCCAATTTGTCAGGGATTTAATGTTTTGAATTGCTTTTAGTGTAGCTTAAACTATGCTGCAGCTCAGCAGGCTCAGTGCCAATGACTCATTTTAATAGACTAAAGTATCCCTGAGCAGATGCAGAGTGCATTTTTCTCACCACTATCCCTCCCAGTTTGGTGTCATCTGCAAATGTGACAAGCATCTCCTCAGTTCCTTCACCCAAGTCATTTATAAAGACATTGAACAACAACGGGCCCAGGGACCCCACTTGTCACTTTTTTCCAGGATGATAAAGGTAAAGGTAAAGGTACCCCTGCCCGTACGGGCCAGTCTTGACAGACTCTGGGGTTGTGCGCCCATCTCACTTAAGAGGCCAGGGGCCAGCGCTGTCCGGAGACACTTCCGGGTCACGTGGCCAGCGTGACATCGCTGCTCTGGCCCGAGCCCGAGCCCGAGCCGCACACGGAAACGCCGTTTACCTTCCCGCTGGTAAGCGGTCCCTATTTATCTACTTGCACCCGGAGGTGCTTTCGAACTGCTAGGTTGGCAGGCGCTGGGACCGAGCAGCGGGAGCGCACCCCGCCGCAGGGATTCGAACCGCCGACCTTTCGATCGGCAAGCCCTAGGCGCTGAGGCTTTAACCCACAGCGCCACCTGCGTCCCATTCCTTATCATCCAGGATGATAAGGAACCATTAATGAGTAGTCTTTGGGTTTGGTTAGCCAACCAGTTTCAAATGCACCTTACAGTTACCTCATTTAGCCCACATACCAGCTTCCTCACAAAAATATCATGGAAGAGTTTGTCAGAAGCCTTATTGAAATCAAGATACACTGAGTCCACAGTATTCTGCTGATCCACCAAGCTTGTAACTGCATTGAAAAGAAAAAAGAGATTCGCCTGGCTTGGCTTGTTTTCGAGAAACCCATGTTGGATCTTAGTAATCACAGCATCCTTTTCTAAGTGCTCACAGACTTTATTTATCTGTTCTAGGAACTTTCCTGGAATTGATGTAGTTACCTAGGTCTTCTGTTTTTCCCTTTTGAAGATGGGGACATCATTTGCCCTGGAGATTTGAGTTCAATTAAACTAGCCTGGTGTTCTTAGGCCACTCCTTTTCCTATCTTGAGCTGCAGCTCTCTCCTTTCTTCATTTATGTTGTTTTTACCAGGCTGAGCACTGCTTCGCTTTTGGGTGAGCAGCTCTGCCTTCTCTCTGTCACCCAATAGCATTTCTCCATTCTTCTCCATTCAAAGGAATCTCCTACTTTGGTTTTCGAACGGAATCCATTCCGGAAGTCTGTTTGACTTCCAAAAACATTAGAAAACGAAGGTGCATCTTCTGATTGGCTGCAGGAGCTTCCTGAACTCAGTCGGAACCCGCGGAAGCCACACCAGACATTCGGCTTCCAAAAAACATTCACAAATAGGAACACTCACTTCTGGGTTTGCGGCATTCGGGAGCCAAAACGTCTGATTACCAAGGCGTTCGACAACCAAGGTATGACTGTACTTGCTTTTTCTTTCTCTTGCTTCAAACATAGCTGAAGAAACATTTTTTATCAGTTTTAGCCTCTTTTGCAAGCCTGAGCTCATTCTGCACTTTAGCCTGCCTGACCTTTACCCTGCAACTGTTGGCTACTTGTGTATATTCCTCCTTTGTGATTTCCCCTTTCTTCCATTTCTTATATATGCCTTTCTTAAATTTCAGCTCATCTGTAAGCTTCTTATGCAATTTTCAAGGGTGCCCCTCACTTTTCTTTTTTGTTGGAATTGTCTGCATTTATGCTTTCAATATTATACATTTATACGTTTCCTGCTTGGCAGGGGGTTGGACTCGATGGCCCTTGTGGTCTCTTCCAACTCTATGATTCTATGATTTAAGAAACTCCTATCTATCCTGGACTACATTCTCTTTGAGTATTTCTGACCATGGGATATCACCCAGTAGCTCTTTAAGATTTTTGAAATCAGCCTCCTTAAAGACGAGAGTGCATGCTCCCCCCCCCCAGGTCAGCTTGGAAAGCTTGATGCCCAATGCTGTTGGCATCTTCACTTAGGAAAAATAGATCCAGATATTGGAAGTTATCCAGGCAAACCAATGTGGGCAAGCGGCAATGCTTTTTTACAGTCAGGCAGGGCTCTATTTCTGAGAGAATGGACAAGGAAGTATGGTACATCCTAGGCTTGCTTCCCAGCCCCAATTTGTCCTGTTAATCCATCTTTTTGTTTCCCCACATTAGCTACTCTTATTGGTGCCAGTCATTTTTTTCACTCCCGTAGATTTGTGAGGGCTTCCGTTTACAGCATACATCCTTGCTTTGTGCAGTGCTTTTGTTTCCCCTGTTAACTTCACTTACCTCATTTCCTCTGTTCTTTACACATCATGTTATGATTGTTCTCCCTATTTTCCCACTGCAGGCTACTTTGCTCCTAAAGTGGGCAATGAGTAATGGAACAAAAAAGAACCTTCCAAACTAGACAGAAATGGGAATCTTTTTTATTGTGTTTGTTTTGTTGACATAATTATTTTAGTTTGTGTGCCTCTTATAAAAATGAGGACTTTGATTTTAACTTTATTTTTAGTGCTTCCATTTTCAGGACTAACCACGTCTGCAGCACGCATGTATACCCTCCAGCCTTTTGTGACAAAAAATCAGGGCAACCCACCACCACCTATCTTCACTGACCACTTCCTCGCCTGCCCTCCCTCCCTCCCTCCCTCCTCTTACCTTTGCTGTCTTCATCCTCCTGAAGTGGCCTCCATGAGACGCTGCGCAACCTAGAGTGGCCTCCAGCAGATCACACCAGGCCATATGGCTTCGGTAGAGGCTGCCTGGCCTAGAGCATCCTCCATGAAGCTTGTGCCAGGCCGTGTTGTGTCAGGAGAAGTGGTGTGGCCTGGAGTGGCCCCTGGGAAAATTGGGGCATCCCGGATTGGTATCAGAAGCCAGGGCAGCTTCTGTAAATTCGGGGTGTCCCAATTAAATCGGGACACTTGAAGGTTCTGCACATGTGGCAAATATTACCTGAAGTATTGTAGTATATGTGACTTGGTATATATGACTTTTCAATGATAAGGCATGCGTGTCTGTACAAGTCATTTGTGACACACCCATTTGTTAATACACAAATCCCTGGCACTTGGTGATGTGGCTCACTAGCTGCCATTCTTTTTAAATTTCCTTCATGTTCCTCAAAGACCTATGCCAGGTCATACAGTGGCTGAAATTGTGAATGGAAAAGTTGACCCATCTCCTTAGGTAGGGTTGCCATATTTCAAATAGTAAAATTCCTGACACCCACAAAGTTGAGGGGTTTTTTGTTTTTGTTTTTTGAAACCGCCAAAATTGTTTCCTCCGCTTTTTCTGTCGGGGCTTCCCTGACATTTTGGCAATTCAACAAAATTCCCTCAACACCATTTTTACACCAGAAATCCAGGACATATCAGGAATTTTCCTGACGTATGGCAAACCTTAGGGGGCCTTTGGCAAGCCATTGTTCTCTCTGCCCCATCCCTTACCTGCTCTGCACACAGTGAGGATAATACTGAACATCTAGCTCACTGGGTTCTTGTAAAAATTACCAAAGTAATGGATGAAGTGCATTGAATAAAATGCTATATTATGCTGGAACTACCTGCTATCAAGACAAATCACACATGGACAGACAATCCACCATTTTTTATTCCCCCTGACTTTGAATAGGATAAATTGTGTATTTGGTTTTAGTCTGCAATGTTTCTGAGTAACACGTTGTTCTGGCCTTCTTTTTCACCTCCCTGATGGTGGGAAAGGGGGCAGTAGGGGAGGAAGGGCTATGGAGATCTCATGAGCACATCAGATGCATAAGGGAGAAGGGCCATCAGCTCTGCCTCCAACAAGATGTGTCCTGTCCCCAAACCTTTATTTACTTGATTTCTCTGTTGGTTTACACATACATGCTCCCAGGTTCCACCCCTGAGAATATCTTCTCATTGTTTCTGCCCTCATCTTGCTTTCTCATTTCCACCTCCCATTCCCTGGCCCTGCTCCATTCACCAGCCTCTCTCTGGCTGTCCAATCCCCACATCTTATTATTTTCTTGCAGGGGATAAGAAGTGTAAGGGGACGCGGGTGGCGCTGTGGTCTAAACCAGTGAGCCTCTTGGGCTCGCTGATCAGAAGGTTGGTGGTTTGAATCTGCTTGATGGGGTGAGCTCCCGTTGTTTTCCCCCAGCTCCTGCCAACCTAGCAGTTCGAAAGCACATCAGTGTAAGTAGATAAATAAGTACCATTGCAGTGGGAAGGTAAATGGTGTTTCCGTGCGCTCTGGCTTTTGTCACGGTCCTCTGTGCTCCAGTGGTGGTTTAGACCTGCTGGCCACATGATCCGGAAAGCTGTCTGTGGACAAACGCCAGCTCCCTTGGTCTGAAAAGCGAGATGAGCACCACACCCCATAATTGCCGTTGACTAGACATACCCGTATGGGGTCCTTTACCTTTTACTTTTTACCTCAGTTTAGTTTTCCACACCAAGCCAAGCTGTGTGCATAGGAACTCCTATCATCCCTGGGTCATGTCTAGGGCTCTGGCTCCTTGTTCTCAGGTCATGGATTCAGATGATATGTCAGACTTGGAGCAGAATGTGCCCTTTGAGCCAGTTTGACATGCCTGCCTCCTCAGGAATCCCAGTACCAGAGGAGCACATGATGGCAGCTCTTCTGCAGTCAGATGAAGTTCATAGACTTCCACTTCCTCTGCTCCACTGGGCCAGTGGCTCTGAAACAGGCTGGATCGCCTCAAGAATTGGACTCATCGGAATTGGGGCTAGCTGCTCAAAGGAAGCTGTCAACCTATTAAAGAGGCTCATCCACACCTCGGATGTGTCTCCCTAAGTGTGCTGCCTGTCAGCTGTGGGCTTCCCCCCCTACTTGCTTAAAATTGTGCTACTCCTTTGGCTTCAGCTTTCTGTAAGGAGCATCTGCTTCAGTTTCCATACCTATCTAGGGGGGGGGGTGTTAAATGCTCTCATGCTGCAGTGTCAATTAAAGAGACATCTGGCACGTTAATTCAGATTGCTATTGTTAAAATTAGCACTTTAATTAAGAAGCTTGAACTTTATTATGATCATTTAGCAAGTAGATTGCTACTGAAATTTCCAGCACATGTTACTACATTTTAATCTTTAGCGATACTTAATTCAGTTGAATTTAATGGAATCAATTTACATTGGAATATTTGGACAGAACTGCTTTGGAAACTCATACCTAGGGCTGAGGAAATAACTTTGCTTTCCCTTTTTTAACATTCTGGTCAACTCCGGGACTCATTATGGTGTCACAAGCTCCAAGTGGAATATTTCTAACAGATCTGAAGGTCTTGATGCTGATTATTATCTGATTTTATTAAGCAGATTCAAAAAATGTTTCCCTTCAGGCTCTTTCTGTACTACTTTGCTACCGCCCAACCAGGGGAAAGTGTTTCCTAGAGACCTGAACGCATCATGCCAAATCAAATTACAAGTTCTATGGCTTTTGTTATACAGTTACAGCTAAATATAGGCAGGCAGAAGTGCCCGTTCCTTATAGGAAGCGGGAGGGGCTGTAGCTCATTGGAAGAGCCTCTGCTTTGTATCCTGAGGAATCTTTGGATCCACCCTGGACATCTCCAAGAAGTGCTGGGGAAAATGGTCGCCTGCAGTGCTGGAGAGATGCTGCCCCTCAGTGCAGACCATACTGAGCTAGGCAGACAACAGCTTCCTAAATTTATATTTTTCATATCTTATTTGAAGGCAGAGAGGGTGAGGGCAAGATGTTTTTTTAAAATAAAGTTTCAGATAACTTATTGGTCCCATTCACACACAACAGTAAATATTTGGCTTTGTATTACATCAGAGCTGGGAACTCATAATTTATTTCACTCAAGCAAACTGCAGTTGGGAAGTCAAGAACAAACATTGGCTTTACCTTGTGGCTTGTTAGGAACAAAACAAATCACTGAAATGTTTTTGGATATGTTAGGCCAGGAATCATTGTTTATTGCTCCCACCTGCATTGCAGCAAGAGCATAGAGGGAGCCACGTGTGTGTTTGTGGTACACCATTAAGCATGGAAACAGCTGGGAATCCTCCAGGCAAGCAGATTCTGAGTCATGCTTGAGATTCCCAGAGGGACAGGGTGGATGGTGTATGGGCACAAGCAGGTCCAGTTGTGGAGAAAAATGCTGACTAGATACAGGACTGTCAGGTCCCTGGAGGGAGAGTATTGCAAGAGTCTCAGCACCAACTTAAATCTTAAATCCCTCCTCATCTGACTTCCCCTCTGTTATGTACTGAGCTTGAATCCTAGAAAAATAGGCTGGTAGGATCCTAGAATGCAACAACCTGATTGGCCAACAGGAGCACCCAAAAGTAGTATATTTCACCACCCACCTTGCTGCAGAGGGAAGTCTTAAAAGGAGCATACTCAGGCCTGGGTATGGGTATAGCCAGAGCAGGGCTGGGGGAGAGCTCCCCCCCAATCAAGTAAGTAAATAAAAATACATAAATAAAAGTAGAAATTGTAGAAAGATTTTGACAGATTTTACTGAGCACTTGGGTTTGGGGAGCTCCAAGCTGGCAGCATTCTTGGCTCTCCATGGTGGGTGATGGCACCATTGGTGGGATTTGGATTTGGATTTGATATCCCGCTTTATCACTACCCTAAGGAGTCTCAAAGCGGCTAACATTCTCCTTTCCCTTCCTCCCCCACAACAAACACTCTGTGAGGTGAGTGGGGCTGAGAGACTTCAGAGAAGTGTGACTGGCCCAAAGTCACCCAGCAGCTGCATGTGGAGGAGCGGGGAATCGAACCCGGTTCACTAGATTACGAGTCCACCGCTCTTAACCACTACACCACACTGGCTCTCTGCCCCACTGCCCCAAGGCTGCTGCGCATGTGGTACCCAATGTCTGAAGGGGGCCTAATGAGTTGGGGACCTTGTTCAGAGTCAGAATCAAGGAGATCTCTACACCAAGAAAGAGTCCCAGAGTAAACTGTCTTTAGACTTGTTAGCAAAAACAGTTGTAAATTCAAATCAACACATTACTGTTAAACAACTAGGAATGCAGTTCAGCTTTTTTTAGGTTCTTGCTTGTTAATTCATGCAAGTCCTTCAATCTGCTTGCTCGCTATGTGAAAATTCACTAATCCAAAGATAAAGAATCATGCCCCGACCTCACTATACACTTTGCACAATCAGATATCCAAACAGCCAGTTTGCCCACTTCCTTCCTTCCTTGCTTGCTTGAGCTTTGCTGGTTTGCAGCAGCCATATTAGGGCAGAAACCATGTAGGGCTGGGAGAGAGATTCGACAAATCAGCTTTTCCTTTATCTCTCTTTTGCTGGCTGGGTGCAGCTATTTCAGGAAGAAACCATGGAGGGAGGCAGGAGAGAGATTGGACAAATCATGGATTAGAAATGTTCCCGTAGGAATCATAGAAATAGTTGACTCTTTGTGTGAATGCTCGACTAATGAACAATTTCCAAGGAACGCGTTGTGTTAGGGTAGTGGGACCATGTGCAGAGTCCAAGTACTATTCTCCCTCTGGTCCCAGAGAGCCATTTGGATAAGCAAGTTCATTAGGTAAACATTTTGCAGCTTTAGCTGCACAAGTACCTTTTGCACTTGCTTCAGTTCTCTGAAAACAGCAGACACTCTGCAAATGCAAACCACCACATAATATTTTATATACATTGAACATATATCCTTTACATAAGTTTGCACTGAAATCAAGGAGACAAACTTAATAATGAGTTTCTATTGAAATCAATAGCATGTAATGCCTCCAGGTTCATTTCTATCCAATTGTATATGATTAATTTTGTGTATATACTATATTTATTAATAATATATATATAATATAAATTCATATGTTTATATATGTTTATATACTATATTATTTTGTTTATATACTAATTTACTAATACTATAGTGTACTCCTGATAATTTTGGAATAATGGATCTCTAATAGCTACTCTTTTTCTTTCTAGTTAACGGTCTACTGACAATTGGATTAGCAGGTAAGAGGTCTAATTTGCATGTTTCTGTTTGCTCTTGTTCCTGATGTCTCTTTTATAAAGGAAACTTTCAAAGTATTGATTTCTGGTGCCTTCACTGGGCTTTTTTGATTATGTGCTGAATTAAAGAAAGATGGCAAACTGATTATATTTCAGGGTGGCAAGCTTGAAGCTTTTACATACAAACTCGAAATGTTTGCAAGAGCTGCTTTAGAAACACAATTTCCTCCCTACCTGGAAAGGTAGCATGTGTGAAGTCTGGTATGAAGTGCTCTTTATTTTTTCTATGAGTGCTGTGACTGGGAATTTGACATGTATCTCCGTATGCAAAGGAAAAAGGAAAAAGCCAACCATACTTCACAAATGAGGGTTTTCACATTTCATCCTATACAGATTTAATATGAAGCGGCCACAATGATGGGATGGATTGGTGCCATTCCCATAAACAGGTCTTCTTGCATAGAGCTGGAATGGCAAGGTTGGCCTTTGCTTGTATGGCCTCTCTTGCACATAGACACATTCACAAAGAATGATCTGGATTGTTGCATATGCTGAATCAAATGTCACTCAACAGTGACAAAAATCATACTATAAAATAAGGGGCCTGATCCTGTTGCTTTTAATGCCTGAATAGGGCAAAACAGTGACGAATCCCAGGCAGGGGTTCCGACTTGCCCCCAACATTGGGGGCGTGGTCATGTGATGCCGCCTGGTGTGCGCTGGGCGGGGGCTATCTTTGCTTCACTCGTCCCAGCTGCAGTTCTGCTCCTGGGCTCCCAGGCTGCGGCTGGGAGGAGCAAGTGCAGAGATTGCCCTCTGCACTTGTCCCAGTTACCTCCTGGCTCCTAGGCTGCTGGCCGGAGGCTGGGGCGTGCAGAGGGCACCTGGCAGTGGCAGGAAGTAATAGCCCCCTCAATATTGGAGGGGGTGCTGCCCCCTGCCCAAAAATATTGGGGGAGCTGACTTATTCAGACTTATTTATAGTGGGGTTTTTCCCTGTGTGTAGATCCACCCCCAATATAAGATAAGAAATCCTACCCTACTATAGTCTCCAGCTTCTATTAAGGCAAAAATAGACATCATTATGCATTACTTACAGATTTTGGTCAGAAACAGAGTTGTAAACCAGGAGCAGAGCAGAGCACTCTACTGCCTGAGCCTTAAGAGTTGCAGATGGCAGTAAGTAAGCCTCTTTGTGAGAGCTGTTTTGCAGTTATTACGGAAACCTATTATGGAAACTTTCAGCAATACCAGATGCGGCAGTGGAGCTGACAAACCAAGTAATTTATCGCTCTGACAGAAACAGTAATTTTGGTAAGGCTGAGGAGGAATTAAAGAACCTTTTAATGAGGGTGAAAGAGGAGAGCGCAAAATATGGTCTGAAGCTCAACATCAAAAAAACGAAGATCATGGCCACTGGTCCCATCACCTCCTGGCAAATAGAAGGGGAAGAAATGGAGGCAGTGAGAGATTTTACTTTCTTGGGCTCCATGATCACTGCAGATGGTGACAGCAGTCATGAAATTAAAAGACGCCTGCTCCTTGGGAGAAAGGCGATGGCAAACCTAGACAGCGTCTTAAAAAGCAGAGACATCACCTTGCCAACAAAGGTCCGTATAGTTAAAGCCATGGTTTTCCCAGTAGTGATGTATGGAAGTGAGAGCTGGACCATCAAGAAGGCTGATCGCTGAAGAATTGATGCTTTTGAATTATGGTGCTGGAGGAGACTCTTGAGAGTCCCATGGACTGCAAGAAGATCAAACGTATCCATTCTTAAGGAAATCATTCCTGAGTGCTCACTGGAAGGACAGATCGTGAAGCTGAGGCTCCAATACTTTGGCCACCTCATGAGAAGAGAAGACTCCCTGGAAAAGACCCTGATGTTGGGAAAGATGGAGGGCACAAGGAGAAGGGGACGACAGAGGACGAGATGGTTGGACAGTGTTCTCGAAGCTACAAACATGAGTCTGACCAAACTGCGGGAGGCAGTGGAAGACAGGAGTGCCTGGGGTGTTCTGGTCCATGGGGTCACGAAGAGTCGGACACAACTAAACGACTAAACAACAACAACAAGGGAAGGAGGAATCTGAATTTATATACACAGTGGTTGGTGTATTAACAGCAGAGTAGCTCCCCAGATGTGGAACTGATGGTAGTTACATGTAGGCCCCCCTTCATGGATCACTGCCTTGCTGTGGCGAAGGGGCTTGAATAACTCAGAGAAGCTATGAACTATGTCGAGCAGGGCACCCAAGATGGACAGGTCATAGTGGAGAGTTTTGACCAAACGTAATCCACCTGGAGGAGGAACCGGCAAGCCACTCCAGTATCCCTGCCAAGAAAACTCAATGGACAAAGACAACAGACATATAAAAGTTATGACGCTGGAAGATGAGCCCCTCAGGTTGGAAGGCGTCCAACATGCTACTGGGGAAGAGCAGAGGACAAGTACAAGTAGATTCAGAGCTGATGAAGCAGCTGGGCCAAAGCCGAAAGGATGCTCAGTTGCGGATATGCCTGGAAGCGAAAGGAAAGTCCAATGCTGTAAAGAAAAATATTGCATAGGAACCTGGAATGTAAGAACCATGAACCTTGGTAAGTTGGATGTGGTCAAAAATGAGATGGCAAGAATAAATATTGACATCCTGGGCATCAGTGAACTAAAATGGACAGGAATGGGCGAATTCAGTTCGGATGACCATCGTATCTACTATTGTGGGCAAGAATCCCATAAAAGAAATGGAGTGGCCCTCATAGTTAACAAAAGAGTGGCGAAAGCTGTACTGGGATGCAATCTCAAAAATGATAGAATGATCTCAATACGAATCCAAGGCAGACCTTTTAACATCACAGTAATCCAAGTTTATGCACCAACTACTGGTGCTGAAGAAACTGAAATTGACCAATTCTATGAAGACTTACAGCACCTTATAGAAGTGACACCAAAGAAGGATGTTTTCATCATAGGAGATTGGAATGCTAAAGTAGGGAATCAAGAGATAAAAGGAACAACTGGCAAGTTTGGCCTTGGAGATCAAAACGAAGCAGGGCAAAGGCTAATCGAGTTCTGTCAAGAGAACAAGCTGGTCATCACAAACACGCTTTTCCAATAACACAAGAGACGACTCTACACATGGACATCACCAGATGGGCAGCATCAAAATCAGATTGATTATATTCTCTGCAGCCAAAGATGGAGAAGCTCTATACAGTCAGCAAAAACAAGACCTGGAGCTGACTGTGGCTCAGATCATCAGCTTCTTATAGCAAAATTCAGGCTTAAACTGAAGAAAGTAGGAAAAACCATTGGGCTGGTAAGATACAATCTAAATCAAATCCCTTATGAATACACAGTGGAAGTGACGAACAGGTTTAAGGATTTAGATTTGGTGGACAGAGTGCCTGAAGAAATATGGATGGAGGCTCACAACATTATACAGGAGGAAGGAATGAAAACCATCCCAATGAAAAGGAAATGCAAGAAAGCAAAGTGGCTGTCCAACGAGGTCTTACAAATAGCGGGGGAGAGAAGGCAAGCAAAATGAGAGGGAGATAGTGAAAGATACAGGAAATTGAATGCAGATTTCAAAAAAATAGCAAGGAGAGACAAGAAGGCCTTCTTAAACGAGCAATGCAAAGAAATAGAGGAAAACAACAGAATGGGAAGAACCAGAGATCTGTTCAAGAAAATTGGAGATATGAAAGGAACATTTCGTACAAAGATTACCATAATAAAGGACAAAAGTGGTAAGGACCTAACAGAAGCAGAAGACATCAAGAAGAGGTGGCAAGAATACACAGAGGAATTATACCAGAAAGATATGGATGGCTCGTACACCGCAGGTAGTGTGGTTGCTGACCTTGAGCCAGACATCCTGGAGAGTGAAGTCAAATGGGCCTTAGAAAGTACTGCAAATAACAAGGCCAGTGGAAGTGATGATATTCCAGCTGAACTATTTAAAATTTTAAAAGATGATGCTGTTAAGGTGCTACACTCAATATGCCAGCAAGTTTGGAAAACTCAGCAGTGGCCAGAGGATTGGAGAAGATCAGTCTGCATCCCAATCCCAAAGAAGGGCAGTGCCAAAGAATGCTCCAACTACCGTACAATTGCACTCATTTCACACGCTAGCAAGGTTATGCTTAAAATTCTACAAGGAAGGCTCAAGCAGTATGTGGACCGAGAACTCCCAGAAGTGCAAGCTGGATTTAGAAGAGGCAGAGGAACCAGAGACCAAATTGCAAACATACGCTGTATTATGGAGAAAGCTAGAGAGTTCCAGAAAGACATCTACTTCTGCTTCATTGACTATGCAAAAGCCTTTGACTGTGTCGACCACAGCAAACTATGGCAAGTTCTTAAAGAAATGGGAGTGCCTGATCACCTCATCTGTCTCTTGAGAAATCTCTATGTGGGACAAGAAGCTACAGTTAGAACTGGATATGGAACAACTGATTGGTTCAAAATTGGGAAAGGACTACGACAAGGCTGTATATTGTCTCCCTGCTTATTTAACTTATATGCAGAATTCATCATGCGAAAGGCTGGGCTGGATGAATCCCTTGCCGGAATTAAGATTGCCGGAAGAAATATAACAACCTCAGAATGGCAGAAATTGAGTAGGAATTAAAGAACCTTTTAATGAGGGTGAAAGAGGAGAGCGCAAAATATGGTCTGAAGCTCAACATCAAAAAAACGAAGATCATGGCCACTGGTCCCATCACCTCCTGGCAAATAGAAGGGGAAGAAATGGAGGCAGTGAGAGGTTTTACTTTCTTGGGCTCCATGATCACTGCAGATGGTGACAGCAGCCACGAAATTAAAAGACTCCTGCTTTTTTGGGAGAAAAGCAATGACAAACCTAGATAGCATCTTCAAAAGCAGAGACATCACCTTGTCAACAAAGGTCCGTACAGTTTTCCCAGTATGGTTTTCCCAGTAGTGATGTATGGAAGTGAGAGCTAGACCACAAAGAAGGCCGATCGCCGAAGAATTGATGCTTTTGAATTATGGTGCTGGAGGAGACTCTTGAGAGTCCCATGGACTGCAAGAAGATCAAACCTATCCATTCTTAAGGAAATCAGCCCTGAGTGTTCACTGGAAGGACAGATCGTGAAGCTGAGGCTCCAATACTTTGGCCACCTCATGAGAAGAGAAGACTCCCTGGAAAAGACCCTGTTGTTGGGAAAGATGGAGGGCACAAGGAGAAGGGGACGACAGAGGACGAGATGGTTGGACAGTGTTCTCGAAGCTACCAGCATGAGTTTGACTAAACTGCGGGAGGCAGTGGAAGACAGAAGTGCCTGGCGTGCTCTGGTCCAGGGGGCCACGAAGAGTCGGACACGACTAAACGACTAAACAACAACAACAACATGTAGCATGTGAATTTTGCTACTAGAGGGAAGAATATTTTGGACTGTGTGTATTCCAATCTGAAGCAGGCATACAGGGCAATTTCCCTCCCCCACGTAGGTTCACCTGACCATTCTTCACTTTTTTATGTCCAAAGTATATCCCTCTTAGGAGAAGAATTCAGCCAGTTATAAAAAACAGTTAGAATCTGGCCAGAGGGCGCTTTCAGTCAGCTCCAGGATTGTTTTGAAAGTACTGATTGGAGCGTGTTTGAACATCAAAATCTGCACAGATACACAGACGCTGTACTTTCTTATGTTAAATTGTGCACTGATAATGTAACAATGGAGAGGTGCATTAGAGTCTATGGGAACTGCAAACCTGAAGTAAGGTTGGGATACTGAAAGCTTGGGATACTGCCTTCAAGGCAGGGAACATAGATATATACAGAGGGGCAAGAACAAAGCTCAGGAAAGGCATTAAGGCGGCAAAACAACAATATAAGCTTAAGGTGGAGAATTGCCTAGCCGTTAACAACACGAAACAAGTGTGGCAGGGACTGCAGCATCTAACCAACTATAAGGGCGATACGAGGAACACGGTTAAGGCCGATGATTTGTTGGCAGAGGAGCTGAACATATTCTTCGCCCACTATGAGGTAAAAAGATCAGGTATCATAGCTCCTGCCGCCAGCCTACAAACTCTCAGCCACTTATTCTATATGACCATCAAGTGAAAGCTACATTGAGGGCGGTGAATCCCAGTAAAGCTGCTGGTCCAGATGGGGTGCTGGGGATAGTGGTAAAAAATTGTGCCAATCAACTAGCAGGAGTCCTGACAAGGATTTTTAACATCTCTCTGCAAATGGCTTGTGTTCCATCATGTTTGAAAGCAGCCACCATTGTCCCAGTCCAAAGAAAACAGCAACTAACTGCCTAAATGACTACAGACTTATTGCATTAACATCTGTAGTGATGAAATGCTTTGAGAGATTGGTCCTTCAACACCTTAGGACATGCTTTCCACTGGATTTTGATAAACATCAGTTCACCTATAGGAGAAATAGGTCAACAGATGAAGCCTTTCACCTTGCAGCGAGTCATCTGGAGAGACAGGGGAATTATGTTAGAATTTCATGTTAGAATGTTGTTTATTGATTAAAGCTTGGCTTTTAATACCATCCTTCCAGACATTCTTATCAAAAAGCTGATGGAAGTAGACCTTTCTTCTACCATCTGTGACTGGATTAAATACTTATTGAGGGATCGGACACAAACAGTGAGGATTGGGCCTGTTACATCTACCTCCCTGAAGCTCAGCACTGGCACCCCACAGGGATGTGTGCCAAGTCCCTACCTCTACTTGTTGTATACATATGATAGTATTTCATCTGATCCACCCACTGTAATTATTAAGTTTGCAGATGATATTACCATAATGGGTCTAATTACAGGTGGAGATGAATCAGCGTACGGGGGGAGGTTCAAAAAGTATCTACATCCGGGTCAGCAACCTTTTTCAGCCGTGGTCTGGTCCACCGTCCCTCAGACCATGTGGTGGGCCGGACTATATTTTGAAAAAAACAAAAACAATTTCCTATGCCCCACAAATAATCTACTCATGTAAAAACACCAGGGAGGCCCCACAAACAATGCAAGGATGCATTTTAAATAAAAGGACACATTCTACGCATGTAAAAACACGCTGATTCCCCAACCGTCCGCGGGCCAGATTGAGAAGGTGATTGGGCCACATCTGGCCCTCGGACCTTAGGTTGCCTGATCTACCCTGTTAAGTTGTGGGTGAATCAGACGACACAGTGATTCTTCAAACAGCTCTTGTTTATTCAGAGGCCAGAACAGAACTGAGCTGAAGGGTTCAGTCAGCCTGCTTATATAAAGCTCCAGTACACATAATTGTAACAACTTTCTAAAACTATCCAATCACTGAACGTCACTTTTGATCCCTTATTTGCATAACTATCTACAGTATCTCCCTGCTGGCCCAGGGTGAGAGCTTCAGTACATAACACCCCTCCCCACCGAGATAAGGCATTAGTTACAATTGTAATGGTTTCTTTATATACAGCACTACACGTAATGGTTCAATTAGGCACAAAAGCATAAGTTGGGCGCTTGGAAACTCTGCCAGACTGCCAGGGAGCGGTACCCAGGTCCGGTGAGCTGCCCGATTCTTGCTGAGGCTGTGGCATGACCCTAGGTGGCGTTGAAACCAAGTCCCCTGGATCCGCTGCTCTGGGTGGAACCTCCGCAAGTGGAGTTGGCGGAATGTCAGGCACGGCAGTGGTCTGAGTCTGTGGGAAGTCCGGCAGACCCTCTGAAGCGGCTTGGTTCGGCTCCACACCGGCAGTTTGCGAGAGAGGTGTAGGTGGAGCCTCACCATCTGTAAGTGTCTGTTCCGGAACCATGAGCGCAGTTGGGGGCACCACGGTAGTGTCCAAGTCCCCAACCCTGCGCCTAAGCTGGTCTATGTGCCGGTGCCACAAACGTCCGTCTTCGAGTGCCACCTGGTATGAGCGAGGTCCAGTGACTCCCACTACTGTGGCTGGCACCCAAGGAACCCCCACAAAGTTCCAGGCAAAGATCTGGTTTCCTGGAACAAATGACTGTGGCATGTTGGCACAGCCTGGGGGTTTGGCCACGGCAAAGTCCGGGTGCAGCCAGTCGAGCGGAGACCTGAGGTGGCAGCCCATAAGCAGTTCAGCAGGACTCTGCCCTGTGGTCACTTGAGGGGTGATGTGTTCCACGAACAAGTATTCAGCAACCTGCTCGTGCCAGTCTCCCTGGTCCAGGCGTGCCAGTGCCTCTTTTGCCAAGCGCACCATTCTCTCCGCTTGCCCGCTGCTGGATGGATGAAATGGTGCTGTTAGGGCATGGCGGATGCCCAGTCACAAAAGGTATCGCTCAAAAGTGCCTGAGGTGAACTGCGGTCCCTTGTTGGAGACGAGGACATCAGGACACCCATGCGTCGCAAAGAGGCCTCACAGCACCCAGATGACTGCCTAGGTGGTGGTGGAGGGCATCAGGGCCACTTCTGGCCATTTGGAATAAGCGTCCGCTACTATCATAAAGGTCCGGCCGCGAAAGGGGCCAGCCAGATCGATGTCACCCTCGACCATGGTGTCTTGGGTGTCTCCCACGTGTGTCCCTTAGCTGCCGGTGGCGCAGGCCTAGATTCTTGGCAGTGATGGCATCGTCCATGTTAGGCCACCAGATGTAACACAGAGCCAACGCCTTCATTTTGATGATTCCCGGGTCGCCAACGTGCAGAGTTTCAAGGATGTGTTGACGGAGTCTTTGGGGAATCACGACGTGGTCTCCCCACAGCAGACAGCCGCGATGAGCCGAGAATTCATGTTGTCTGGTTGCAAAGGGCTGGAACTCTGATTCAAAAGGCCCTTGTGGCCACCCCCTCCACACCCAGTTGAGCACACGGCTGAGGGTGCGATCCTGGGCAGATGCGGAAGCCACAGTGGCAGCCGATACAGGCGCTGCAGAAGGATCCTCAATCAGGAGGAGCGATGAAGCAGGACAAATGCTGGAAGAGGGCAACGGCTGAGGGCGTCAGCATGGCCCATCGATTTCCCCAGGCAATGGATGAGCCGGTAGTGGTAGGCAGCGAGGAAAACAGTCCATCGCAGCATGCGCAGCGAGAGGACCGGTAGAGTTGGTCAATCACCGGCGAGAAGGCCCAGGAGTGGCTTGTGGTTGGTGATGAGGTCGAAAGTCCTGCCGTAGAGGTATTCATGGAATCTCTTCACTCCAGCCACAAGTGCCAGTGCCTCCTTGTCAAGCTGGCTGTAATTCCGTTCAGTCGGAGATAGCGTCCTGGAAAAGTAGGCGAACAGTGCTTCTCTTCCGTCTGGAAAACGGTGTTAGTGCCAATGCCAAAAGGTGAGGCATCGAAGGCAAGGACCAGCAGCCTGGCTTCACTGTACTGTACCACCACTCTGACCGATGAAAGGAGAGCCTTGACCGCATTGAAGGTTGCCGTCTCCCAATGACCCCAGGACCAAGGTGTTTTCGTGCTGAGGAGTCGATGTTCCTGTGGGGCAGGAACATGTTATAAAAGTTCAGTAGTCCCAGGAACGCCTGCAACTCTGTCTTGTTCTTTGGGATGGGGGCCTGGCCTGCTGGATAGCACAGATCTTGGATGTGGTCGGGTGAAGGCTGGAGGCGTTTATAAGATAGCCCAGGAAGTCCACCTGTGGAACGGCGATCTGGCACTTCTCCCTCTTTACCTTGAGCCCGGCCTCCTGGAACCTGGTCAGCACAGCACGGAGGCACTAGAACAGCTGCTGGTGTGAGTCTGTGGACACCAAGACATCATCAAAATATGGCACCACGCCCGGAAGCCCTTGCAGGAGACGCTCCATAAGGTGCCAGGAGCCACACTCACTCCGAACTGCAAACGGCGGCAATGGAATGCCCCTTGGTGGGTGACGATCGTCTGGGCTTCAGCGGTGGCATCATCGAAGGGCAGTTATTGATAGGCTTGGGCAAGGTCCAGCTTAGTGATGACCTTACCCTCACCCAGGGAATGCAGCAGGTGTTGGGACTTCCAGGTTAGCGCCTCCGGCAATGGTGGAGCTCCTCCCGATCGGAGGAACCGGCTCCGTGAAAAACAGGGTCTGACCGCCACGGCGAAGGCGGAGACCCTTAGAAATCACAGGTGGAGAAGCCTGTGAACCTGGGATTCGGCTGGCACCTTTTGCGCCTCCCTACTTGCGAGGAGACCCAGTATCGGGAATCCGGAGCAACGTGGTGGTGAGTGGCCGCTTTGAATCGACCGCTTTTTGCACGGAGCGAAGCCGCATTGCCGCTGTCGGAGAGCGCTGACTTCTTTTTGTGGACAATTGGATTTTAAACAACAACCCATGAGTAGAACGGGAAATTGGACTCTTAAAATAATTTAATCTGGCACCGAACGGGGAAGGTTTAAACAGGAAGTCCACCTTCACTTTCTGTAAATAGACTGAAGCAAAGAAGTTGTTAACTAAGGTCTTGGAAAGTCTTATGCAAAGGATTAAACCTCCACTGATTGAAACTATTATTACTCCCCTTGGAAGCAGGGGAAGTTTGCAGGAGAAGCTGAAAAATTAAAAATCGAAGCACCACGTCTCTGAACCTGGGAACGGTCTGCAAAAAGTCCATTGACGGTAAACAGGATAAATATGACAGCTAGCTGTCAAGACATAAAAGAAAGATATTGTTTCTATTGTCCGCTTCTGCGTTTAAAAAAGAAGAAAAGGTAATTGGAACTGTTACTATTTTACTTTTGGAACTGTGCTGGAAAGGATTGACAAATGGAGACTGTTTCCCTCTAGAGGGAGTTTTGGGACATTGTTACAAGAGTGCAGCTGGGATATTGGCTTTAAGATAAAGATAAAGACTGTGAGAAACCAGCTTTGACCTTGAACATCTCAAGAATGTCGGCTAAGGAAGAAGTAGCGTCTGTACTGAATAGGACATTTTATCTGTTGGGAAAGCTGCATAAACAGATGGATGCCATGGCTACCAGTATTGATATTTTGGGAACAAAAGTGGGCATCAGCATAGAAGTCGACAAGAACCCGGCACAGGAATCTTTCTTAACTGAACAAATTGATGAATTAGAGAAGGAGAAAGTTCCTGTTGTGGAGTATAAAGCAATACAAGGGGGAGCCTTAACCCTACAGAGGCAAATGGAGGATTACAAGATGAGGCCTTATATGACTGTAATTAGGAGAAGCCAGTTATTGAAGATGGGAACCTGGCCTGATCTGGAAAATGAAAGGTGGAGAGATCCCCTTATGCGGGGATCAAATGACTTTTGGGATATGAATTTGAGCCAAGAGGAGATTGGAGCTTTTGGGGCCTTTGGATTTGGAAGAATTGTGAAACAAGATTTGGAATACTTTATGGGCCCTAGCCTTAACTATGGAAATCTGGCAGACCTGTTAAGAAGGAATATGAGCATCGATGGGTTGGAGCTCCCCCGAGATCTGCTTGTTAGCACCAAAGATTATCAAGAAGATCGGCAGATGGGACATGAAGAAGAGTTAAGAGCCTCGGACATAAGATCTCCAGGTTGATGGACTGTTGGAGGTTGATGGAACTGACGGCAGGGGCCGAGACCAGGGAGGGGGGACGGTGGAAAAAATTGGGAATTTAAAATGTATATATGGAGATTAAAAAAAAAAATTGATGAGTTGGAAAAATCGTGGAATGAAATTTTTATGACCGTAGGGGAAATGTCTTAAGAGATTAAGTTCAAATATATCAGTTTAAGGAGAAGTAAGATTAAATAAAGTAAAAATGGATGGCTAGTTGGTGAAAGAAGAGAATGTAAAATTACAGTATATTAAGATAAATTATTAGGATAAAAACAAAGATGAAGGATTTGCTGAAATATCTATCTGAACTAGAATACAAAAAGGGGAGGTGTGAGGAGGTCAAGGAAAAAAGCTAAAGAAAGAAAGTTATGTAAAGGTTTGATTTGTTCTTTTTTTGTCTGTTTTCTTTATTTTTTTTTCTGTGATTTGATTTGTTTTCATGCATTTGTTTTGTTTTTGTTTAACTGGGCGTTTTTTTATTCTTTTTTATTCATGTAATTTTTAAAATCTTAATAAAAATCTATTTAAAAAAAAGGAATGCAGCAGGTGTTGAACGACAGGAACTGGGTAAGCATGCTGCTGAAGTGCCTTGTTGATCGTACACTTGTAGTTGGCGCAGATGTTGTATTGTGCTTTTACTATTTTTTGGTGGGACATGGCTGGGGCAACCCAGTCAGATGGGCGGTGTCAGATGGCAATGGTGGTTGCTCGTGAGTCAGGACTCCGACCTGTCTTTTTCAGATTTTATTTTGGCGCAAAACTATTTATAGTGCAGAGCCACAAGTTCATGTCTGCCTCAATCGCTAGCAGAATCCAGGAGTGGTTGTTTCCGGGACCTCCCCCAGCATAAGAGCTTCATCACCCCCAGCCTTTTCCTTCCTTCTTTGCATTTTACACCTCTGCGCAGGGTGGGTGACGGAAGGGGCGTGGGGCGGCTTTGCCAGGAGTGGTGCTGAGGCTCCCAGCAGCATCCTTCGGTCCTTTCCCCTTTTCCCCACTGGAGGTGGGGCTTTCCTCACCACAGGAAGAGGAACTGCTTTGCAAGATTTTCAGAGGTTCCCTGTAACCCAACTGCCCCTCTGCTTCCCTACCCTGTTCCGATGCCAAGCCCCTGACAGGCAGCATAGAAATAACAACAACAACATGCTTGACAATGAGTTATCAGGAACATGCATGTACTGTACTATCAATAAAGCTAATGAATATTTGCATATAAATTTACACTTCTAAATATTCAACAAGATAAAAAAAATTCAGACCTAGTTAATTTCTACCTTTCATTCTTAGAGAGTGCATATTTTTGAAATATCTGTGATACATAGATGAAGCTAGATAATCTCTGTTGCAGGTAATAAAAGTATCATTTTCTACATGACTGGAAGTCCCCTCACCTATTCTTTAGTAGCTGACAACCGCTTTTTAAGTGCTGCACAGATACAATAAACAGTGGTTCCTGGGATTTAAAAGCATGGATATGCAAACATAGATTTTTAATATAATACATCTGTTAAAATCTAGTCAGATTATTTCTTGGCCTGCAGTACAGCCCAAAGCCAGGTATAATTGATGCATTGCTCCCTTTCTGCTTTTTTTTTTTTAAATGAAGGATTTAAGGCATGCAGAAATACTTTGGATGAAACAAGTGGTCCAATTTATGTATTACTGAGGAATGTTTTTCCACTGCTGAGAATACAGCAATGTGAAAGGATTGCATTGGTGTTTTCCTGCCTGCCCCTCCCCCACTTCATGCAGCACTTTCATGGATTGGCAAGTCTTACTACCACCACCAATGGCTGGTTATGGCGTGTAAGTGACATTTGCTACGGAGATTCTGTTTCCTCCACAAGACCTGCATGTGCAGGAGCCCTGCCCTCTTTTCCATCTGAGATGAGACCATGAGAAGCCTGTCCCCTGCCTATGCTACATTTGACAGGCCAGGGCAGACTGAAGCAGCCACTGCAGGTTTGCTGTGAGCCGTGGGAAGCTGGCTTGGGCTGCTCCAGAGGCCCCTGCCCTACATGCTTGAACTCTTCCTTGTCTCCAAGGCAATGGAGTGGAGGGAGAGGAAAAATCCCTGAGCACCAAGCAGGACGCCCTTTCCCAGCTCCTGCCACATCCCCGTTGGGAGCCAGGCAATGTGAGAGCCCCCAGTTCTGCTGCCTCCCCCAGAATGCCCCAATCCTCTTCTGCCTGCTCAGTTTTTCACCGATGCCCAGCAGCCCTGGTGCCATGCAAGTGCCCAGGCTCTCAGGCAGGCAGGCAGATGGGCAGCCCTCTCTCCTCCCTCCCTCTCTTATCTTTCTCCTCCTCCTCCTCATCCACCACCACAGCTGCTGCTTCTGCTGCCTTCCCTTCTCCCTCCCCTTGCCAGAAATGCCTGGGGAGAGTGAGTACCAGCACCCTTTTTCCCCCTAGAAAAAAAAGCACTGGTAGAAGGTGACTCCTTACTGAGGGGGACAGAGGCAGCAGTGTGCAGAGGTAGCGGGATGTCCTGGGTGCAACGATTCAAGAAGTGACAGAGAAGTTGCCAAGGCCCACTGGCCACAACTCCTCCCTTCTGATCCATGTGCATTCAAATGATACTGCCATCCCTTGATGTGTAGCAAGGAACTATGAGACTCTGGGCTGGAAGCTCAAGGACCTTGGGGCACAGATTCTTTTCTTTTTAATTTTTTTTATTACTTTCAATGTGAAATAACAACAAAAATTACAAACATTGAATCCAAAATAATACTATTCAAACAAGAAAGAAAAAGAGAACACAAAAAAGAAAACAAAAGACAAAAGACAAAGCAGGCATCTACAAATAAAACCATATCTTCATTCTAATTTAGTCATTACATACAAATACACATATTGACTTCCTTCCTTTGTTCTAAGTGTTGGCTATTTGCAGATTAGTTGTGCTGCAGAAAGCTAGCTAGGGAGACCACACATTACAAGGAATGCAAAATAACTTTAGCAAGGTTTTAATAACAATAACAAAAACTCCTTTTACACTAAATACATCAACAAGCATGACCGACCCAACCACCAGGGTACTGAGAGAGCTAGGTGCTGACACAGCTTAATTAACACAACTTAACAGCACCTGCTATACTGCTTCACAGCTGTAAAACTGGGTCACGTTATTTGCTCTGGCCCTTAAAGACATACACATCTTGTGGAACAATAATGAACCTTCAAATTTAAAGAGACCATTCAACACTAAGACCTCAAAATTTTTACTTTTTCTAAATTGTTGTGTCTAATGTAGATTACTTCTGTCTTCTGTCTGCAGATGCGCAGATGCGATTTCCGGCACCATGAAAGCAAGTCACCACGCTGTGCCGGTTTAGTGCAGCGCACGGGGACTCGCTGAGCAGGTGGCTTAGCTCGGGGGCGGCTTGTGGGCTGGTTAAACGATCCCTGTGGGCTGCTTGTGGCCCATGGACCTTAGGTTGCCTACCCCTGATTTGGATTCCCATATAAATGATTTATGAGGGTGGTGTTTGTTTATGCTCCGTCAACAGAAAACCTGACAGTATCAATTCTTTGTTTGGATGAAGTGGATCCCAAGAAAGCAACATAAATAAAATACTTAGGAGAAGTTATCAAACATGACACCATTTGCAAGTTAAGAACTCATGTACTTCCTGAGACCTTCCTTTTCCCAGTAAAATTATACTGCTGCACAGATGTCATGTGAGTCAATATTATCCCACACTGTAAAGTACAAAAAAAGTAAACAAATGATATGTGGGGTTTATATGATCCCACAGCCTTTCAAACATAAACCACACATTTATTTATATTTTTAGCATGCACAAGTTGCACAGTGCAGTAATTATGAGTTGTGAACAACAGCGAAACTCACAGACCTTTCATCCACATTACTGGAGCAGCCTTTGTAAAATCACCATGTTTTACAACTGCTGAGTAGGACATGCAAAATGGTTACTTGAAGCATAGCATTGCTGTGATTTGGGATCAATTTGCCAACTGCAGAGCTGACGCTCTTGCCTTTTCATTGTGCCCGTGGCTGCTTCCTTTGAAGTTCCATGCAAACAACTATGTGTCTAGATTCAACCCTGGGTTAGATCAGTTAGATGAGCTCTAGACCTAGACCTAACTAGGAAGTAATGTCTTTTGAGATGTTCATGCAACTGTGCACTTGTTCCGTTTCCAGCCAACATGGCAGTACCACCATGGCCTCCACATACACTTCCAAATGCCACCTTCAGTTTTATTTTAGCAAAGAATGTGTGAGCTGGCTTGTAGTCTGGCAGTTTTTCTAAATGTAAAACTGGGTCCACTGACTTAAATATGAATTGATCTTGTTATAAACCTCAAGACCCATCTAATCCAGCATCCTATTCTTACAGTGATCAGCCAGACATGTATGGGAAGCCTGTTTAATAGTTCTGTCTAGTCTAATAGTGCAACTCTGCCAGGTGTTTCCTGGTCTGCTGCTTAAGATCCTTTAAGTGGAGATGCTGACGACTTCTGTACATACAAAATTTGCTCCATCTCTATGATTTGATTTCTGTCAAGGGAATAAATTATGCTACAAAAGCCTTTATTTTATCATGTCCAAATCAGCTCTGAGACATAAAGTAGGCAAAATGATCCTTTTAAAAATTGGTCTATCTTTTTCAAAAGAACAAAAAACACCGATTCTTTTAAAAATTCGTTTATGTTCTTTTGATCTCTGTTTTCAAACTGTTTAGTTCAATCTCTCTCCAGCAAGAGATTGAGAAATCATTAATGCTTCCTTGTTGGTTTTAAAAGATCCTTTCTTTTTGTTCTAGGTGCACAGCAAGGGGTTATCTGCAATGAATCCCTCATGTTACAAAACCTGCCTTTGTGTGGGAAATCTTTTCAAGAGATGATGCACAAAGTGGACTCTTCAAAATGGTGCAATCTAACGGAATTTATCCTGTAAGCTTCATATCTCTCTCTCTCTCTCTCTCTCTCTCTCTCTCTCTCTCTCTCATGGGTGGGTGTGTAGAGACTATGGATAACTGTTTTAGTCTCTTTAAAGCATGTGTGGCCAACCAGTAGCATGGCTACCCCAACTGGAACAGGCAGCAAGAATATGTGGCACTTCTGGACAAAGACAGGAGGAGCCAAAGGCATGACCATGGCATAATGAGACTGACTCCTTTGTCTTGCTTTTCTGGTTTCCTCATCTGGAAGAATAAAGCAAAAGCACCCAAAGGCTTAGCAGATGGAATATGCATTCCAGTGTGCCTTAGAGTGGCTCTCTATAATATTTTGAACTTGTGGCAGAACTGCCACAAAGGGGTTGCCAGTGCCACCAGTACTTTAAAGAATACTACTACTAATTGCTCAGATCCCCAAACTAAGCAGTGCCTATTTTCCTAAACAGTTTACATAAGCGTATGTTTCATTAGATAATTTATTCCTGTGTAAAGTGTCAGCCCTGTGCTGAGAGCCCTTACCTGAGAGTAAGCCCCATTGAACTAGGTGGTACCTACTTCTGAGTAGATATGTGTAGACTTGCACTCTTAGTCTTCTTATTAGAGCCTCAGTATAAGCAAAAGTTCAATAGCCATTAAGCCCTCTTTTAAGGTGTCACTGAACTGAGTTTTTTAAACCTTCTCTTATGATCTGCCCTCTATGAGGCACAATATTAATCCATCATAGCCCTTGCATGTCTTCAAGCAAATCTCTCAGAATGTAATGCCTACTCCCAACAATAATTCATTGGCACATAAGAAATGGCTGATGTTTACTGAATTCAAGACAATGATCTGCCACTCAGACATAAGAATTTTCTATGTGTAAAGAAATAAGTACTCAAATTGTGTATGGTATTTTTCTCTTGAGCCATGCTTCTTTAAGTGAGAACAACTGGTCCTTTTTGTTGCTCAGCTGTTAATATAGATTCTGAAAGATGGCCTCAGACTAAATCCATCACACCGAAACTATTTCAGCTTGTTTTATTATCTGCCAGATGATAGCTTTAAAAGCTTAGAACCACCTGTTTCTCCCCCACGCTTTCCACAAACAAGGGAGTAGGAAGTTATGACAAGGCATCATTCTACTATCTATTATTCAGGCTGTCAGATTCTTATCTCTTTCACAAGAGACAGATGAAAAACATATTTAATGCTGTACTGAAAATTTTGGTCTATAGGAAACTGTGAGAGCTTGGCGAAACCAAGCTTGATTTAAAAATAAAAATCTATGGCTCTTTTATACCAGGCTGCCTAAAATACCAGTATTTATTTTGGCATTTGCAGTAGTTTAGTATCTATAGTGTTTATCTCCAAAGAAACCTGTTTTAAATGAGAAAGCCTTAAAAGTTGGTTTAAATTTTCCATTCCATAATTTCCTTCTGATATTGTGGCAGATCTCTGCATCTTAGAGAGAATTGTTTTCTAGCTACCATGTCCTGTATGTCTAGTGTGAACTTATTTTACCCACATCACAACACAGTAAACTGGTTCATAAAGCACCCTGTGAGCAAGCCACCATAAACTCATAGGCTTCCTGGCACCTGTAGCAACTGTGAATTCAGGCACCCAAAGAAATCCCACTCCCCTGCTCCTTCCATTCAGCACTGGCTGAAGGGTCTCTTGGTCTCTCTTGTGTTGTTTATGAAAGCAATTTTTAAAATCTAGCAGGGCTCTTCTCATCTTTTAAAGTGGTCTGATCAAGGTCTCCCAAGTGGAGCTTCATTCTGAGCCTTGCGATTCTGAGTCAAATTAAAGCACTCTTATCTACTAGACCACAACGGTTTTTGTTCAGTGAATTACAGGTGCTGTTTGTTTCTTCTGATGGTACTTCACTTGCATTTGCAGCATGACTTGCGCTGGCAGCCTCTGTTTTTTAAGGAGAGGTTGGCTGATTAATGTATAGATGTGGCCACAGGCATTGGTTATAAATGCTTCTGCAGAGAAGTTGGAATATTTTTGCTGCATTCAGATGATTGCCTCTCCACCTGACCTCAGTTAAACTTTGGTTGTGGGGAGAAAACAGAGCACAATTGTTGCTTATCATGCACCTGCAGGCAGCACATTCTTCTGTCAGCAGGGAGAGGAATAGAGTTCTGCAACTCACCTCTCTGCTTTTTAAGACCTGACACACAGTGCATCGTGAACTCAGGAATTCATGACAAGATGGAGTGATGGCCACAGACTTGGACAGCTTTAGAAAAGGATTAGGCAAATTTGCAGAGGATGCAGCTGTCAGCGGCTACTAGTCCTGGTGGCTCGATTTCTGTAGGAATAATGGATACGACGGGAGGTTGAATGCAGGTGAGCTGTGCAGAAGCACGCTGGCAAGCATGCTCCAAGCAAGCTGCCGGCTAGTTCTGTAGAGGCTCCTTTTATTAGCAGAAGTCAACAATTGAAAATAGTAGCGAAACCACCCTGAACATGACGTATTTCCAGCATTAGCAAATACAGTGGTGCCCCACAAGACGAATGCCTTGCAAGACGGAAAACCCGCTAGACGAAAGGGTTTTCCATTTTGGAGGTGCTTCGCAAAACGAATTTCCTATGGGCTTGCTTCGCAAGACGAAAATGTCTTGCGAGTTCCTGTGGGTTTTTTCCCCTCCCCCCCTTTTCTAAGCCGCTAAGCTGCTTATCTGCTTATCCGCTAAGCCGATAAGCCGCTAAAAGCCGCTAAAAGCTGCTAATAGCACTAATCCGCTAAGCCATCAATGGGCTTGCTTCGCAAGACGAAAAAACCGCTAGACGAAGAGACTCGCGAGACTCTTTTCGTCTTGCGAGGCACCACTGTACATGTGTCACATTTCCAACATTAGCAAATACATGTGTCAGCAGGTGTTTCCCTAAAAGGTTTTTCCCGATACTTGATTATGTCTGCGTTCCCGGTCATGCTCCAGCCAAGCATTATGTCTAATAAACAAATCTGTGAGAGGACAAACGGTCAGGGGAAAAACCCTGTTTTCTAGCCGATAAGGCAAAAGGTCAGGGAAAGCCGTTGCAATGCTCCTTGACATACTGTTGCATGTCTAGTGCGAGGTCTGCCTTCGTAAGGTGGAGCGTTACCTCCACAATTTCTCCCAGTGTCAGAGGCTGTATGCCTCTGCATCCCAATTGCTGTGGATCCTACATGGAGGAGGGCTTGTGCCCGGCCTAGGGGCTTCCTAGAGGCAACTGGCTGGCCACTGTGAGAGACGGACGTTGGACGAGGTAGGCCTTTGGTCTGATCCAGCAGAGTTCTTATGCTTTTACTTCTGTTTCCCTGCTCCAACTGAAGATGTTTAGAACTGCTGTAAAAGCATCGTCTGTGTGCTGAAGACTAGAGAATGGCACACTTGGGCAGCTGTGCTGTATTTTCTGATCATTTCATAAATGTGGGGAATAGGAAGAGAAGATAAGTATTTTCTGCTGAATCCCTGAGAGTGCTGAAATAAATTTAGTCAAGGGAAATAGCAAAGTTGTTGTGAAACAGAAAAATAGACCAAGTATTACAGGTGCTTCAGAAAGATTAATTTAGGTTGCAATCCTTTGCACATTTATCTGGGAGTAAGCAGTGCTCCTTCAGAGAAACAGGTACAGGAATGCTCTGCAAAGCTGTTATATAAATACACATTTTTTCTGATTTGTTCTTCAAAGATTTTGCTATCCATCAGAGATCTCCATGCAATCTCAGGTCAGCTTTAGTCAGGTTAAGTTACTAATAGTCAGTGGTGGCCACAAAAACTTTTGGTCATCTCTTGTTCTTCTGAAGTTAGTTAACAGCCTCCTCCTTCTGCTCCCTGTAATTGGGATCACAGCATGCAAGGAGAGGAGTCTTACACCCCCTCCAAATGGACAATTAGGATTAGTGTATTAAAAAGTTCTCATGGAGCACCAATGGGAACTTTTGAAAAAATCAACAACGAATCCTCAACATTGGGGGTGGGGGGAGTTGCACAGCTGGTGACAGAAGGCATAAATCTCTTCCCCATAACCTGTGATCCTGCCAACAACACTCTCCCCTCCCCCCCCACAAGAAAAACTCCTGTGGCTGTAATTAATTAAAGAAAATGCGAGAGAGATGTCAGTGTATTCTGGGCATCAACGGCAACCTGCAGTTTGACCTGGAGATTTCAGGACATGTGTAGAATTGCCAGGATGACTTAATATGAGTTCTCTGTGGTTGTGGCTTGTGCATTTTGAACAACAGTGAGAATATCCCCGGATTGGATTTTGTTATACAACCAGATCTTGCAAAAAATATCCCAGCAGTAAATCAATCTACTCCCCCAATATGTCATGTATAGGTTTTTTCCGACATGCTCCTATTATTGTTTCTAATGTGTGTGAAGTGGGAAATATGTGGGAATTTGAGAGAGAGAGAGAGAGAGAGAGAGAGAGAGAGAGATATTATGGGAGGCACATATGTGCTGGCAGCTTTTAATCTGTAGTATTCAAACTAGGTAGAGAAATAAAAACCCCAACATTAACTTTGCTTGAGTAAGTTTGCTTGAGTAAGTGTTGTGGGTTTAAGAGGATGCCCCTTGAGCAACTGGGTAGAAGAAGTCAAACCATTTCACAGTAGGTGGGGAAAATAGCTATTATTTGTAAATGTTGAAGGATGGAATTCGGTGAGAGGCAGGATACACCTTAAAGCCTCCTAAGGAATAATGTTTAGGTCTGAATGATGCTTTTAGCTAGAAGATGTATTGGCAATTTGTTTTCAAGGTGCTATGCTTTTATTTTTACAGCACGGAAGGGGGCAGGGAATCACTTCAGCTGCAACAGTTTGTATGGTGTTGTGTAGATCTGCAGAAGGATAAAATCTCATTTCATGGGCAAAAGGAGAAAGCAGCCCAAAGTGATATAATAATTCAATTAATTTTCATTGGATAGACTCTTTAGGTACAGTGGTGCCCCGCAAGACTAATGCCTCGCAAGACGAAAGAGTTTTCCGTTTTTGAGGTGCTTTGCAAGACGAATTTCCCTATGGGCTTACTTCGCAAGACGAAAACGTCTTGTGAGTTCTTGCGAGTTCTTGCGAGTTTCCCCCCTTTTTTTTCCTTTTTCTAAGCCGCTAAGCCGCTAATAGCCGCTAAGCCGCTAATGGCCGTGCTTTGCAAGACGAAAAAACCGCTAGACGAAGAGGTTCGCGGAACGAATTATTTTCGTCTTGCGAGGCACCACTGTAATAGGGAAGCTATGCTACTTTGCAAAAATAACAGAAGACGAAACGGGAGTTGAATGCATGTGAACTGTGCAGGAGCAAGCAAGCAAGCAAGCTGCTGGTAGCTTTGTAGAGCCTCTTTTTATTAGCAGAAATCAACAGTTGGAAACAGTAGCAAAACCACCCTAAACTTAATATATTTCCAGCAAGGGTACATTTCTAGCATGAGTGATACACGCGTCAAACCAGGTGCTTCCCTCAAATGTTCCCCTGATACTTGAAAGTCTGCTTCACTTGTCATGCTCCGGCCAAGTGAAACATAAAGCAAAGCTTTCTGCGAGGGAGGCAAAGGCCAAAGAGTGGGCATGGCGGCTAGACACGCTGTGGCGTGGGGGTGTGCCCCCATGCTGCATCCACCATCCCCACACTATTTGCTCCTTTTTTTTGGGGGGGGGGGGTTGGGAGGAAAGACTGATGCTGTGCTCCAAGCCTGCACAGCATATGCCCCATGGGCCGCTTGTGGCCGGCCAAAGGATTTCGAACAGCTTGTGAAAAATGTAGCGGATGTAATAGAAAGTAAAGATGTAATGTGTGCTTTGTCTTAACCTGCCTTCCACTAGTCACGATTGTGCCCGTCATGTAACTTGGTGGGTGGGTTACCACTGCTCACTCTCTCCTCTTTGTCACGTGACCCACGGCAGCCAACTGACAGGCTTCAAGGAATCGTCTTCCTCCCCCCCTGGCAGAACAAAGTGAACAGAGTCTTCTTACCAGTTAGAATTCTTTACTAATCACAGCGAGGGATAAGAACATCTCCTTCTAACAATGGTGGAGCTTCCAATTAAGGCTACATGCCCCCCCTGCCCCGTCCCTCTCAGTTCACCCCTACATCTGGTAACCTGAGCTTGTAGTCTCTGTGCTTTCTGTTCTGCAACTTTCTCAGCTCTCCTAGAACGTGGAGGAGGGGGGAGATGCTATTCAACAAATGTGAATCTGTTAACCCTCTTCCAGTGTTTCTTCTCCTAGCTGCTCTTCATCCAGTATTTCCCAGCAAATACTGGGAAATATTGGATGAACTATGGCCCTCTGCAAACCACTGTTCTAAATCTTTACTGTCCTCCTGCTCCTGAGGAGATGCCTCCTCATTGTAGCCCTCCTCAGCACGGTCCCTGACACCAACCATCATCAGTCCGAGAGGAGCAAGAGTCGTATCTTTTTACTGTCTGTTCAGTTGTTACTGCTGCTGAACCGGGACAAAGTGGGTGCAGCCAAGCACCAATGCAGCTGATGCCCACTATGTGATGAGTGGTCACAACGTGAGGGCTTCTTCCCCTCCCTTGTTCTGCTGCTGCCCTCCAAGTTACACAAGTGTCTGGTGCTCTCTCCAAGTTCAGACACTCAGTTCAGTATTCCTTTGTATGTGAGCAGTTGCTGTGGAGATTTTTGGGTTCCAACATTAAAGTTTTTGGGGTGACTTTGTAAAATGGGTGATAAAAAGAAATGGAAGATCAAATCAGAACATAGTGTTTAATACAGTCATCATCGTCATTTCGAATCAAAACATCCTGACTTAAGTAAACTGGACACCAGTGGAAACAAATTAAAGTGTCCAATTTGTTGAAAAATCTCAGTGGGAAACAACGTTTTTTCAAGAAAGTAAACTCAGAAAATGAGGCAGCTGTTAAGGTTCGTTTTCAAATTTCTAAAGAAATTGCTGTTGCTGTAAAATTGTCTTTTACTGAAGGTGACTTCATAAAGAAGTGCTTGCTGATTGCAGTTTCTTGATTATATTCCAATTTAAAAAGTGTTTTTGAGAATATCAGTTTGTACCGTATGACCATGCAGCGAAGAGTAGCTGATATATCCAATAACCTTGACGATCAGTTAAATCAGAAGGCAAATGAATCCAGCTATTTGCAAAATAGTTTAATCATTAATTATACCTTTACTTGGAAAGTGAGTCACTAAAAACCTATCTGTGGCCTGAAGAAGTTTAGCCTATTTTAATTTTGGCCCCTGCCTACTGCCAAGTTCTGCAGGTCTGTTATATGCTAAGCTTATGGGGGGGGGGTTGTGTTTCAATGTAATCCTCTTAAGAGGTGCAGTCTTGAAATATCCATCTGAGTCTAATTCTGTTCCCTTCTATAATGTGATAAATTTATTTTAAGCACCACCATGATGCCGTCTCCAGGTCTACATGTGCAGCTAGCTCTTTGACTCTTCCTCAGTGTAGTTTGCATATACTTTATCTAGTCCCAATATAAACTTGCCCCCTTCAGCTGCTGCCTTGATCCCTTGTCTGCTTTGAAATGCTGGAGTACTGATTTGGTGTCTTTGGTCTTCCTTAAGTTCCCTTTGTTTGAATCTCCTTACATTTCTGTGACATGTAGATATAGGTAGGTGGTTCTCAGATTCACCAAACTGGCATGCTTCCTGTGTGGTCTGGGCCACCTGCCCTTCGAAAGAGCAGTTGTACAGGGTATTGGTTCTTGAGCCAGTGCCATTGCTTCAGGCTCAGATGGACACTGGGACAACAATACCTTTTACCAGCTGAGGCTGGTTAAGCAACCTTGGCCATTTGGGGATAGGGCAAGCTTAGTGCTTGTGACCTCCTAGTTGAACGTACGGTAATGCATTATACATAGAGCTGCCTTTTATGATGATTTGGGATCTCAGGACTTTTCCTCTGGAACAGCATTCTGGCACCTCTCAGCTGGCCCCGGAGGCTGCCTCTTTTCTCCCAGGTGGTCTCAGGAGGAGTGACCAATCTCTCCAGGGCTAGATCATGATGGGGGCGGGGGTTCTTCTCCCAAATGCCTGATCACCACTCTCATGGCATGGAGAGATCACACGTGGGCGGTGGAGATTGTGGGCAAAGGAGCAGCCACAGAGAGATCATGCAGGTTGGGGCAGGGCTGGATTTAGGTTTGATGAGGCCCTAAGCTATTGAAGGTAAAGGTACCCCTGACCATTAGGTCCAGTCGCAGACGACTCTGGAGTTTGGCGCTCATCTCGCTCTATAGGCCGCGGGAGCTGGCATTTGTCCACAGACAGCTTCTGGGTCATGTGGCCAACATGTCTAAGCTGCTTCTAGCGAACCAGAGCAGTGCACGGAAATGCTGTTTATCTTCCCGCTGGAGTGGTACCTATTTATCTACTTGCACTTTGACGTGCTTTCGAACTGCTAGGTAGGCAGGAGCTCAAACAGAGCAACAGGAGCGATGCCATCACTGCCTGGGTGTCCGCCTGTCAAGCGTGCCAAGAGTCGAGGCCTGCACCACCGGCAGCTAAGGGACACACCTGGGAGACGCCAAAGACACCCTGGTCAAGGGTGCACATCGATCTGGCTGGCCCCTTTCACGGCCGGACCTTTATGGTAGTGGTGGACGCCTATTCCAAATGGCTGGAGGTCGCCCTGATGCCCTCCACCACTACCGAAGCCGTCATCCGGGTGCTGCGAGGCCTGTTTGCAACGCATGGGTGTCCTGATGTCCTTGTCTCTGACAACGGACCGCAGTTCACGTCAGGCACGTTTGAGCGGTATCTTTTGGGACTGGGCATCTGCCATGCCCTAGCAGCACCCTTTCATCCATCCAGCAACGGGCAAGCGGAAAGAATGGTGCGCTCGGCAAAAGAGGCACTGGCACGCCTGGACCGGGGAGACTGGCATGAGTGGGTCGCCGAATACTTGTTCGTGCAACACATGACCCCTCATGCGGCCACAGGGCGGAGTCCTGCTGAACTGCTTATGGGCCGCCGCCTCAGGTCACCGCTCAACCGGCTGCACCCGGACTTTGCCGTGGCTGAACCCCCAGGCTGTGCCAACGCGCCACGGTCATTTGTCCCAGGAAGCCAGGTCTTTGCCCGGAACTATGTGGGGGACATTCCTTGGGTGCCAGCCACAGTAGTGGGAGTCACTGGACCTCGCTCGTACCAGGTGGCACTCGAAGACGGATGCTTGTGGCGACGGCACATAGACCAGCTTAGGCGCAGGGTTGGGGACTTGGACACTACCGTGGTGCCCCCAACTGCGCTTGCGGCTCAAGAAGAGACACGTACAGATGGCGAGGCCCCACCTACACCTCCCTCGCAAACTGCCAGCGTGGAGCCGAACCAAGCCGCTTCAGAGGGTCTGCCAGACTTACCACAGACTCAGACCACTCCACTTGCGGAGGCTCCACCCACAGCAGCGGATCCAGGGGAGTTGGTTCCAACGCCACCTAGGGTCGCACCACAGCCTCAGCAAGAACTGTGTGGCCCTCTGGACTTGGCTACCAGTCCCCGGCGGTCTGGCAGAGTTTCCAAGCGCCCAACTTCTTTAAAGGACTATGTTGTTGGACATGTATCACTGTTGGTCTAAGTATGGGAAATGTAACCGATATGCTTTTGTGCCTAATTGAACCATTACGCGTAGTGCTGTATATAAGGAAACCATTACGATTGTAACTAACGCCTTATCTCGGTGGGGAGGGGTGTTATGTAGTGAAGTTTCACCCTGGGCCAGCAGGGGGATACTGTATATAGTTTTCACTCAGGTCTGTAGATATTTTTCACTCAGGTCCACGTCAGTTATTTTAGGCGGGAAACGCTGGGCTGTTGTTGCTACAATGTTGACAGCCGGCTGCCTATAAAAGCAGGCCGGCTGAGCTGTTTGCAGTCAGTTCTATTCCAGCTTACAAAATAAAGAGCTACTTGGAGAAATCGCTGTGTCATCTACTATGTCAACCCACAACTTAACACCTTCCATTTTAAACTTTGTCTTTGAAAACCACTTCATGATATAAAAAGAAATGCAGTTAGTTTAGGTACAACAGGGGATAAAAAGTCAATTTTTCATTGTAGACTCATTGCATTCATGTTGCCAGTAGCTCCCTATTTTTAATGCTGCTGGGATTTTTTTATAATAGTTCTTGTAATATGTCATTTTAAAATGTGAAAAAAATCATAAATTTTCAGTTCATAACTGCAGTTCAAGTTTTTTTAGTATTGCTTTAAAACAACCCCATGTTCTGTCTGTGAACATACAAAGTTAATCCTCATTAAGTTCCAATGTAAGCAGTGAAAGAAGTTAAATACAAAGTGCAACTGACTTTCTCTGGAATAGGTTCATTGTATGAAATAAGCCATACTATGAAGCAAATGGGACGCGGGTGGCACTATGGGTTAAACCACTGAGCCTAGGGCTTGCCGATCAGAAGGTCGGCGGTTCGAATCCCCGTGACGGGGTGAGCTCCTGTTGCTTGGTCCCAGCTCCTGCCAACCTAGCAGTTTGAAAGCACCTCAAAGTGCAAGTAGATAAATAGGTACCGCTCCGGCATGAAGGTAAACGGCGTTTCCGTGCGCTGCTCTGGTTCACCAGAAGCGGCTTAGTCATGCTGGCTCCCTCGGCCAATAAAGCAAGATGAGCGCTGCAACCCCAGAGTCGGCCACGACTGGACCTAATGGTCAGGGGTCCCTTTACCTTTTTATGAAGCAAATGCTGTTGTATCACCACTATGTATCACCGTCTCAATAACACTGACCTCATCTAATACATCATCAAGCATGGCCCTCTTGATAGTTGTATCATGTAAGTGCCATAGAATTGCAGAGTTGAACCTGAGGGTCATAGACCAACCCCCTGCAATTTAGGAATCTCAGCTAAAGCATCCATGTCATATGGTCACCCAACCTCTGCTTTAAAATCTCCAAAGAAGGAGAGTCCTTCTGAGGGAGACCGTTCCACTGTGGAACAGCTCTTATTTTGGACACAATGCTTCTGTTGATGTAACCCAGAATAGTTTTTTTTGGGTGCTGCATCACAAGGTTGACTCATATGAAGCTTGTGGCAGGGGCGAAGGAAGGCTCTTTGGCACCCGGTGTGATGTGTTGAGGGGCGGACGAACCACCCACAGGGGAGGGGCAAACCGCCTGGCGGCGCATGCACAGCGCCACTACGTACCAGCAGTGGGGCGAGCTGCAGGTGGGGAGATCCTCCTCGCGTTGCGGCATTGGCGGCAGGTGAGCTGCGCAGGGGGGCATAATCCACCACGTGCTATGGCATCAGGATGGGCGATTCCCCACATGCTGTGGCGTCGGTGCAGGTTTCTCACCCCCCCTCAAGGATGGCACCCGGGGTGGACCGCCCCCGCCCCCTTCTTCTGCCACTGGCTTGTGGTTGACCAAGACCCCAAGATCCTTTTCACATATACTACTGGCAAGCCAGGTGTCCTCCATCTTATACTGGTGCAGCTGGTTATTCCTGCCTAAGTGCAGAACCTTTCATTTGTCCCTATTGAACTTCATTTTGTTAATTTGGGCCCAGTTCTCCAGTATGAATCTTGATTCTGGTCTTCTGCAACATTAGCTACCCCTCCTAGTTTGGTGTCATCTGTAAATTTGATAAGCATCTCCTCAATTCCTTCATCTAAGTTGTTTATGAAGATGTTGAACAACAACAGGCCCAGGACAGAACCCTGCGGCACCCCACTTGTCACTTTTTTTCCAGGATGAGGAGGATTAATGAGTACTCTTTGGGTTTGGTTAGTCAACCAGTTACAAATCCACCCCACAGTTACCTTGTTTGCTCACATTTTACCAGCGTCCTCACAAAAGTATCATGGGAGAGTTTGTCAAAAGCCTTACTGAAGTCAAAATACACTGTGTTCACAGCATTCCGCTGATCCACCAAGCTTGTAATAGCATCAGAAAGAAAAATGAGATTTGCCTGGCTTGACTTGTTTTCAAGAAACCCATGCTGGGTCTTAGTAATCACAGCATCCTTTTCTAAATGCTTACAAACTGACTGTTTTATAAGGTGGGGGACAGTAGTACATGTGAAAAGGATCTAGGGGTCTTGGTGGACCACAAGCTTAACGTGTTAACTGTGTGATGCAGCAGCAAAAATAAAATAAAATAAAAATAAAGTAAAATCTAATGCTATTTTAGACTTAATCAACAGAAGTCTAGTGTCCAGATCAAGGGAAGTAATAGTGCCGCTCTATTCTGCCTTAGTCAGACGACACCTGGAATACTGTGTTCAATTCTGGGCACCACAATTTAAGAAGAATGTTGACAAGCTGGAACATGTGCAGAGGAGGGCAACCAGGATGATCAAAGGTCTGGAAACCAAGCCTTATGAGGAACAGTTGAAGGTGCTGGGTATGTTTAGTCTGAAAAAGAGGAGACTTGACAGGAATTATGAGAGCCAGCTTCAAGAGATGTCACATGGAAGAGGGAATGAGCTTGTTTTCTCTTGCTCTGGAGGGTAGGACTCAAACCAATGGCTTCAAGTTATAAGAAAGGAGATTCCAACTAAACCTCAGGAAAAGCATTCTGACAGTGAGAGCTGTTTGACAGTGGAATGGTCTCCCTCAAGAGTCCACAGTCTGTGATTCTATGATTCTGTGACAGATTCGAATGAACAGCTTACAGCCATTACGAAATGAAGGAGTTGAGCATTCAATGAACTCATTTTGTTGGCCTGCAAAAATTAACTGCAAAAATTAAGTTTAACCATTGAGCATGGAGATTCTTCCTGTTTGGAAATAAACCGTAAATTTCCTCTTTATTCCTGGTGCGTGCTCACTGACAGTAAGAGCTGTTCGACAGTGGAATTTGCTGCCAAGGAGTGTGGTGGAGTCTCCTTCTTTGGAGGTCTTTAAGCAGAGGCTTGACAACCATATGTCAGGAGTGCTCTGATGGTGTTTCCTGCTTGGCAGGGGGTTGGACTCGATGGCCCTTGTGGTCTCTTCCAACTCTATGATTCTATGATTCTATGATTCAAAAGTGAATTTTTCTACCTCTACAAGAGAGGGAGCACTAAGAATCTCCAGTGAGTGAGCAAGCAACATGGAGGACACGGGAGGAATGCAGGTAGTCTAAAACTCAATTTCATCTAACTGGCTCTGGCACCAGACCAAATGTTCAACATGAATTAACCTATCCAACCTGTGAGGGATTTTTCTACAGCTGGAGATCAGTTGGTTTCTCTCTTATTTCTGCTTATAGCTCTCTACAGTATCATTCCATAAACTGAGCTGTTGGCAGGGGTCATGCCTGATTAGTTCACAGCAAAATGAAACTTTAATGTGTCTCTTGAAAAATGGGCTCCAAATGTTCATTTGTGGTTGGCAGTCACAAATGTCAAGATTTGAGAGCTCTTCTTAGTTAATCACCGACTCTCATTTCCTTGGCTGTTCGTTCTGTGACTTTGGGTTGATGATTCATTCCAGGTGTCTTTTGTGTTGCTGCTTTGGTTTCCAGCTGTATTATTCCAGCCAGGATCTGAGCAAAACACAATTTGCTTGACTGCAATATCTCTGCATATTGTAAAGAATGAACACGTTTAGGGCTTTTGTGCTAACACAGAAAGCATCATAACACTGACTCCCAAGTGGCCATTAAGGGTGGGAGTCTAATTTCCTTTCCCGTTATAGTTTCCCACCATCTGTCCTGAAACTCTGTTGAAGGCCTTGAATTATTTTATTTTGTTGTTAAAGAGAAATACATGTCATATTGCTCTTCCCAAGGAGCACAGCATCACTGTGGAGGTTTGCATCTGAATTGCAGGTTTTAAGTGTCTTAATGCTGACCTTGGCCCTGCATGTGTGTGTATGCTGGATAGGGGGAAACAATGGAGTGGATCTGGCCAAGCTTGCTCTGCATACTTTCCCCTTTTGCCACATATCTTAGGTGAATCAACCACCACCCCATGCGGTATACTGTATCAGTATACTGATACTGAGGTCTCATGCAATATACTACGTTAAAAGAATTACAAAAAAAGCTCCCTGGGCACAGAACCCAATAAGTGAGAAATTCCTGCAGGGCAGGCCGACCCTTCCACAAAACAACTGTGGGTGGTGATGCCAGGCCCTAAGAGTAACTGACTACCAGAGATGTACTGTTGCCCTGCTGATCTTGCCCAGGGTGACCTTGAGGTGAAGAATGAAATCAAGGAGGCATCCAGAGAAGGAAGTGACTTTGGTTACATGTGACTTTGGTTACATGTCCATTCCAGCCATGAGAAAAGGTGGAATTTCTGAGACCCCAAAGGACTGTGCCCTAGATGAGGCGAGATGAGGCGAGGAACCTTTGGCAGCCTGTAAGCTGCATACCTTTCTGAGCAAACTTTCAAGGGCCACATTCCAGTGGTAGGTGAGGCCAGGGGCAAAAGTGAGTGGAGCAATGAATATAAATTTTACCTTCATACATTCCTAGGGCGGAGGACACATGGAGTTCACATTTGAGGATGAAGTCAATCTGCTATGTTAGCAGCACTGAAGTAACCTCTCTGGGGCACAAGCCTGGGCAGTGTGGATGGAGATCCTGGGCTGCCCGGATGACAAGACCCTCTTGACCTTGTTCCTGTGACCACAGAAAGCAGAGGAAGATGTTTGGCACCAGCTTGGTTGCAGGAGTTGCTGGAAGGAGGTCTTAGGCATGGGTAGACAAACTAAGGCCCGGGGGCTGGATCTGGCCCAATCACCTTCTAAATCTGGCTCGCAGATGGTCCGGGAATCAGCATGTTTTTACATGAGTAGAATGTGTCCTTTTATTTAAAATGCATCTCTGGGTTATTCGTTCATCCCCCTCCCAAAAAAATATAGCTCAGCCCCCCACAAGGTCTGAGGGACAGTGGACCGGCCCCCTGCTGAAAAAGTTTGCTGACCCCTGGTCTTAAGGACTGCACTCTGGATTTGTGTAGAGTTTACTCCTTAGCCACTTCTCTCTTCTCTCGAATATGTCCCACAAGGCAGTGGAGGTTTAGGATCAGAGTTTACTTCTCCCGGATGGGCTCCCTTCCCACGTTGATGAGCCCCATCTACTCCTCACTTCCCTCCACAGCTTGCACAATAACTGCCTTCTTGACCATTGGATCTACTCTTGGTCTCATCTACTCAATCCGCTGGAGCCTGTCTTCACACACAGGGTGAGTGAGAGTTTAAGACCTATCAGCTACCCTCACCTGGTTTAGTCAGCCCGTTGAAATAAAGCCTGGTTTTGCTCCTGGCTTAAAGCTGTTGAACCCAAGTCATATTGTCAGCTTTGAGCTGCTGTGAGTGTATATGCCCTTTTAATCTCCACAATTCCACAAGAGCCCTATTGTTAATATTGCAAGTGTCCTTGGTAAAATGTGACTAGTAAATTGTGTTTTAACTACAGGAAGAGTAGAATAAAGAATTGAAACCTAACCAAACAGATTTCCAACAGAATGTTTTTCTCTTAAGCAGAATATTTACAATCACTGCAGGTGTGGGCCAGGAAATAAAGCATATGTATTGTGACAATAAAATACCACCACTGGGTCTTCAAATACATTGTTCAGGATCCTTAAAACTGTGTTTACCCTAAACTCTGTTGACAGGATCTTCAGTAGACTATGTCAAATACCTCTTCCTACTGCTATAAATTTTCTTCTGCTCACAGCTGTGTTTGTCTGCAAGGAGTAATGAATAGAACAGATGTGCTTGTGACAATGAAGATTAACAATAATTATCATGTTGAAAAAAAATATTTTGACTTTCAATGACATTGCTCTAAATGTATTTGGGATGAGGTGAGATCATTTATATTTGGAGTTCCAATATTCTCTCCAAAAAGGACATGTGACTTCCCTCCTGCCGAGAAAGAATGGTTCTTAAAAAAAGAAAATAATCTTGGTAAATTTTGCTAAATTAAACTTTATTGAGTAGTTGCAGCGCAGGATAAGGATGAGCAGATCAGTCCTATTCTGCTGGTCTACTGAATTCCAACATGCTTCTTGTTGTTTCACAAACAGAAGATCATGTTTTCGTGACAGCTAAATTAGATAATTCTAAAGAATTGGAACATTCTACAGAATTCTTGAAGTTCTGTGACATGCCTTTCTCTCTCTGCTAACATCTGTCTCTCACTCATTTTGTTGTTAAGCCTTCCTTGCCTTGCTGGCATTTTGGAGAACCTCTGGCATTTAGGGGTTGTGAGAGGAGCAGAGGAGGTGAGGAAAGCAAAAAGTCCATTGTAAAGCAAAAAGTCACTGTGCTAGCAGAACTTTTAGTTGGTTAGCACCTGTGAATAGCAAAGCTCTGTGTTAGAACTTAGTTTTTCTTCAGGACTTTTGTCAGGATTGCAGCTGGGGAAGAAAATGTTAAACCTCCCCACCCCACAAACTATGGTTCTGATGAAAATTCATCCCCATGTGGTGTAGTGGTTAAGAGCGGTAGTCTTGTAATCTGGGGAACTGGGTTCACGTCTCCGCTCCTCCACATGCAGCTGCTGGGTGACCTTGGGCCAGTCACACTTCTCTGAAGTCTCTCAGCCCCACTCACCTCACAGAGTGTTTGTTGTGGGGGAGGAAGGGAAAGGAGAATGTTAGCTGCTTTGAGACTCCTTAAAGGGAGTGAAAGGCGGATATCAAATCCAAACTCTTCTTCTTCTTCATGCCTGCTATTACTTAAGAAAAAAAGATGTGATTAATACATTTCAGTAAATCTCTTTTTGATACTGCCTTCTATGCATAGTAAGTTCATGTCCAGAGAAGATGAGCTGGTCTTTCTATATTGAATAGTTGTCTTGCAATTACCGGTACTCTCTTGTTTAAGCCTCATGTGTGAAAACTTTTCCAATCTGGATACAGTTGCCTGCCATTTCCTTGGAAGTTGGGGTTGTGTTAGCTGCTGTATTATGATGTTCATCCACAGTGAGAGAACTTTTACTGAGATGAATGACGCTTGGCTAATGCAGGCTAGCAATAATGATTTAACTGCACTTAAACCCAAGATGTTTCCAGAAAGGCTTTTATTTCTCCTCTGGGAGTCTCTCTTAAAAATCCAGTACACATTACTTAGCACTGTGACTTTACTGCTGGTATTAGAAGCATAGCGGATGAATAGTGTCATTTTATGTGTTTGTCATGATCAAACTATGTAATGGTCAGGCTATTAGCATAGATGTAACAATGATTTTAATAGAAAATTATGTTAACTTCAAATGTTAATTTATATTGATAAGCAAAAAGCGTAATTGGTTTTTAACAAGCCAGATACACCTCCCAGGTATTTAAAGTAAAATAAAAAATTAAACAAGATGGGAGTTACTAAATTGCTGGGGAAAATAGCATTTTATTTTATTTTTTAGGAGCAGTTGCCGCCTTTCTGCCCTTTCAAAAGCTCATGGACATCTTAGATTAATAAATAGACTTTTGTGCTGTTTACTGCCATCAGACATGTGTCATGATTCCCCCTCTAGAGCAAATCAAACAAAACAAAACAATTGAAACAGCTCAACACAATGGACACTTCAAGTGGTTCCCCCAAATTCAGCTGAAAATGCAACTTATACTGGCTTCTTCAGGCTCACTGTATTATTCAACCCCCTAAATAGAAACCCTCACAACAACACAAATACAACAGGTGTTGTCTCAAGCACACCTGATGCAAGTAATCAAGGGCTTCATCAGTTGTACCAGGTGAGCTGGAACACCTGAAATACCTGAACTAGCTAGGGGTTTGCAGAGTGTCAAATTTGGCTGCATGTTAGAAATATGGCTAAGTCAAGAGAATGGTCCAAGAAGGTAAGAGATCATCGCCCTTCACAAACAAGGAGCAGGATACAAAAAGATAACAAAGGCACTGCATGTTCCTAGAGACATTGTTGGAAGCATAGTTCGCAAGTTCAGAGTTAATGAACAGTGGTTACACTACTTGGACAGGGCAGAAAAAGTAAGCTATTTGGGGCAGCAACAAGAATTCTGAGAAGGCAGGCTGGGGAAAATCCTTGGGTGACTGCAAAAGAGCTGCAGCAAGACTTGGTGGCAGCAGGCACTGAGGTTTCAGTGAGCACAGTAAGGTGTGTACTAAATGCAGAAGATTTCCATGCCAGAACTCCAAGATGTTCACCACTATTGACCCCAAAGCACAAGCAAACTCAGCTCTGAAATGCTCACCTGTGTCCTTGGTTTAAGAACAGTCCTGTTTAAGAACGATTTGGTTTATGAACTCTGCAAAACCAGAAGTAGTGTACTGGTTTGTGAAATTTACCTCGGTTTAAGAACGGAATCCAAAACGGTGGAAGGGCACTGGCAGTGGGAGGCCTCATTAGGGAAAGCGCACCTCATTTTAAGAATGGCTTTGGTTTAAGAACGGACTTCCAGAATGGATTAAGTTCGTAAACTGAGGTACCACTGTAAATAAGCCACAGAAGTTCTGGGATTCTGTTTTGTGCAGCGATGAAACAAAATTGGAACTTTTTGGCCCCATGGAACAGCGCTATGTCAGAAATAAGAAGAATGAAGCATATGCTGAAAAGAAAACTGTGCCTACAGTGAAACATGGTGGGGGCTCAGTGATGCTCTGGGGCTGCTTTGCATCCTCTGGCACTGAAAACTTGAAGCGTTTGGAAGGCAGGATGGATTCCTAGGAGGAAATGTCATGCTGTCTGTGAGGAAGCTGAAGCTTGGGCGTCATTGGACCTTCCAACAGGACAATGATCCCAAATTCCACCAAGGCTTGGTTGCAGAAGAAGTCCTGGAAGGCTCTACAGGAAGGCCATCACAGTTACCCGACTTGAACCCCATAGAAAATCTATGGTGGGGTTTGAAGAAGGCGGTTGCAGCATGCAAACCCAACATCTGGAGGCCATCGCTCATGAGGAATGGGCTCAGATTCCTCAGGAACACTGCTGGAAGCTGGCTGTGCATCTCACTTGCAGCAAGTCATAGCAGCAAAAGGCAGCTCTAAAGGTAAAGGGACCCCTGACCGTTAGGTCCAGTCGTGGCTGACTCTGGGGTTGCGGCGCTCATCTCGCTTTTTTGGCCAAGGGAGCCGGAGTACAGCTTCCGGGTCATGTGGCCAGCATGACTAAGCCGCTTCTGGTGGACCAGAGCAGTGCATGGAAACGCCATTTACCTTCCCGCCGGAGTGGTACCTATTTATCTATTTGTACTTTGATGTGCTTTCGAACTGCTAGGTTGGCAGGAGCAGGGACCGAGCAACGGGAGCTCACCCCGTCACGGGGATTCAAACAGCGACCTTCCGATCGGCAAGTCCTAGGCTCTGTGGTTTAACTCACAGCGCCACCTAAAGGCTGCTCTACTAAGTACTAAAGATGCTTGCCATGAAGGGGTTGAATAATAGTGAGACCGGAGAAACCAGTATAATTTGCAATGTCAGTTGAATTTGGGGAAACCACTTGCAACATTTGTTGAGCTATTTCAATTGGTTTTGTTTGATTTTCTCATTGCAAACAGCTGAAAGTCTGTAAAGTTTGAAAATAATCCTGATTTGCAATGGGGTTGGAATAATTTCAAATGAAGCTGTATAATACAAGAGGATCCTCACTTAAGATGTGGAGGAGCTGAGCCTTTCCAGATTGTGATGCCTACAATTGCTATGCACAATGTGTTTGAGTGCTGGATCATCAGCTCCCCAAAAGAGCTGGGGGTGGGGTTAATTAGAGGAGCACTCACTCAATGGTAAAGCCCCTCCTAATTTGTTGTTTTAATAGTATTTATAATAATGCATGGAGCTGGGAATGTGTGACCTGAAGATTGAGCTAAAGATAAACTGTTTTGAAGAACTGTACTGTAGAAATTGAGTGGTTTGGGAAAACGAGAGACCGCTTTTTTTGGCTCAGTGTAACATAATGAGATGCACAAGACATACTCATGAGGATCCCAGGGAAGCAACAGTCTTGCATTTGATTTGTGAGAAACTTTTTATTTACTTCTTTACTAATTTTCATTCTGCTCTTCAACCAAGAAGGCTAAAGAACAAATAATTAAATTGCATGTGATCTTCAAATAGCCCTTGTAAGAAAGTGACTATGATGATCATTTGTCTCACTGCCATTGCCTTTTCTTGCTCACAGGGCAGCTGCTACTCATGTCCCTCTGTGAAGAAGCAGGAAGCAGGGGTGGAGATGACCAGAGTTCTTTTTCTTCCCACAGTGATTTCTGTGTGTGGGATAATTGAAATACCACACCACCCCCAAACATGAATCATCTATCCTTTAAATTAATTTTGTATGTAATTAGGCTGAGCAATCATTTATCTAAAAGTTGCATAAAATACAGGGTGCCTTTCATGATATTTGACCTGGAGAGAGGCAAAACAATTGTGCCTTCTACAGACTCACATATCTGGATTAATTATTTTTAAATTGATGTGTAATTCTTAAAACCTCTAAATAATCTGAACAATTTTATTTTCAGACCAATGCATCCAAGAATAACTGAAAAGGTTTAAAGTATTTGGGGCCTTTAACCTTGTTCAACACAGTGGTACCTCGGTTTAAGAACAGTCCTGTTTAAGAACGATTTGGTTTATGAACTCTGCAAAACCGGAAGTAGTGTTTGTGAACTTTACCTCAGTCTAAGAACAGAATCCGAACGCTGGAAGGGCACCAGCACCGGGAGGCCTCATTAGGGAAAGCGCGCCTCGGTTTAAGAACGGTTTCAGTTAAGAACGGACTTCCGGAACGGATTAAGTTCGTAAACCGAGGTACCACTGTATTGTTATTCCCATAGTATGGGTGGGGATGGGCGTGCTACCCCCGCCTGCCCACCCTAGAGAGTCCACGGAGCAGGCAGGGCTCTGAGAGTCAGCAGTCTTGCCAACCAGCTGCTGGGCAGGAAACCGTTGCAAGGGGAGACTCTGATCTCTTCCAAATCTCTCTTCTGAACCGCTGCTAGGCAGAAGTGTCCTCTTTTGTGAAAGGACAAAACCTGTGCAGCCTCAGATTTTGAATCTGGTTGGGAAGTTAGACAAGTTGCACCCATTTATGATTCACCATCCAGGTGGGGATAGAAACATAAGAAACCCTTTCCCATGTTTGTATCACCCCAGCTGGCATGGAAGCCACGTGTTGAGGATACAAATCACAATACCAGTCCAAAATATTTCCCTATAACAACTCAGCCACTCAACCTTCTCATCCATTTCCTCCAGCTGCCTATGTTTAAATATGTTTTAGATTAGATGTGGGTGATAGATAGTTGGTTCCTACTCTGTTCCTCTTTCACTACATTCTCATATTTTGCCATCTCCTTTGGAAGATTCATGGCCTCCAAACTCAGCTTTCTTGTCAGCACCACTGACAAATATTTAATCCAAAATGCAGGTTCTCCAAGTCATTTGTCCAGAGCAATGCCTATTTGTGTGGCTACTGTCATTCCCTATGGGAAAGAAGGAATTTCTTGAGGAAATATGCCTCCATCAGTAGTCATTCCTGCATCCGCCTGGCTTTTCATTCCTCTGCCCATTGCTCCTTTCCTTGTCTACCCATCCCAGCTCTTGACCAGCCTTGCACAGCCCTCTGGCTTCTTACTTCCTGCCACACTCCTTTTCTCCCAACAGATAAAAGTTCTCCTGTCCTTCATACTTGCGTGAGCTTTTTCTACACACACCTTTTGTTTCTGTATTCCCAGCCCATCTTTTCCTTTGGCCTCTTCCTTTTTCCTCTATACTTCCTCAGTTTTCTGTTTTCTTTGTCCACTGCATTTTCTGCTGCATTTTCTCAACTTCCTTGAGTCTCTGCCTCACACAGACGTGGTCATTAATGAATATTCTATTGATAATTTCCATTCCTTCCACAGTTAGGGTTTTGCAAGGAGTCCATGACATCACAGCTGCTCAGGAGCTTTATCACCACAAAAACTCTTCACACAGTTCAACATAGAATTCTACCATAGCTTGTGTTGAAAAGCATTCATTTTTTGTTTTCCTGAATTATTCTGGGTGTCTTTCAGCATTTTCTACTATATATACAGTTTGGAAGTTTCCAACATATATTTGCATATATTATTTATTTTCTCTTTATACTGTGGCAGGGTATCATAGGGCTACCATTATTATTTTTTCAGCAAGTCATGTCCTCATGCTGTAGTTGCATAGGTGTCTCTGCCAAATGATACAACACATGTGAATAATCCAAGGCTTGCTCACTATCAAAAATATTGAAAAGCATTAAAAATAATTAATTGAGGTTCTGCCCCCCCCCAGCAGAAGCCTGCCCGCTGCCCCACGATGTCCTCTTTTTGTGGGAGCATTTCCTTTCAGTATTGTTATTAGAATGTTTTCAGTTGCTTAGATAGCTTCCATTTGATTATTGCAATGGGTTGCTTTGAAGTCATTTCTGTACGAGGTAAATTTTTAGCTCCCCAGTTTTCTCCCACCTATCCCTTATTTTGCCTGACCAAAGGTGGCAACCCAAAGGTGGCATATCCACATGGAAGTGTAACAGAGATTAGCATAATTCAAGGACAGAGCTGGGTGTGGAGTCCTCCCAGCATAGATAATATTTGTCCAGCTCCAAATTGTTGCTGCACTTATGTGGCAAGAAAATTGCTGGAAAGAAACAGATCCCTTGTCAAGAATCTGTTAGACTGGAGTGAAAGAAGGGAAAGAGCTGTCAGAAGAATTTTTTGTATGTATTCGTCAAACTTATTGTCATGTTCTTTTCTCTTCAGGTATTACAACAACTTTACCCTATGTACAGAAGACAAGGCTGCAACAGCAAAGTGCTTTTGGCCTAACCCCATTGCTGAGGGCTTCATCATTGGAATCCATAAACAATTCTTTTCAAACTGTACTTCAAAAAAAGTGCATTGGGAAGATCCACCAGATAAAATTTTGATTACCCTGATTTTCATTCCAGTTCTCTTGACAATTGCCATGATTGGGCTAGTGGTATGGTGCAGTAAGAGAAATGATATTTTAGTGTAGCTAAACCTTCATCACCATTCTTTATTATTTTTATTTTAGCTTTGTTTTTAGAATGACTGATGGCAAAATAATAATAATTTATACATATTTACAGAGTTCTAAGCTGTGTCAAGCAATAAAAGAAATATTTATGCAGCCACACATGCCTACAATCTGCAGCCATTACTGGTACTTCTCCAGCAGTACAGAAATTGTTTTGACAATGAACAAAATGGCTGACAATCATATTTCTGTAACGGAAGCCATATGGAAAGAACTGAAAATATAATTTGAACCTGCTACTTATAATGGAACGTTGGGTCTTTGTTCAGTATGTAAAAAAATAAATAAATTGTATTTACTACAGGGTTTGTTTTGGAATTTAAAAGCAAATACTGTATTTAAGGCTTTGAAGCATAAATTTTTACAGCCCTCTGTGACCAAAGAACTGTTAACATGAGTGTTGCTGAAGAACCTTATTTCATCACTCTTCTGTTTTCCAAAACACATAAACGTGAAAAGGAGCAGCAAATAATAATAATAATAATAATAATAATAATAATAATAATAATATCCCACCCATCTGGCTGGGTTTCCCCAGCGACTCTGGGCGGCTTCCAGCAAAATATTTAAAAATACAATAATTCATCAAGTATTAAAAACTTTCCCAAACAGCGCTGCCTTCAGGTGTCTTCTAACAGTCAGATAGTTGTTTATTTCCTTGACATCTGGTGGGAGGGCATTCCACAGGGTGGGTGCCACCACCGAGAAGGCCCTCTGCCTGGTTCCCTGTAACTTCGCTTCTCACAGTGAGGGCACCGCCAGAAGACCCTCGGAGCTGGACCTCAGTGTCCAGGTTGAACAAGGGGGGTGGAGACTCTTTTTCGGGTATAGTGGGCCGAGGCCGTTTAGGGCTTTAAAGGTCAGCACTTGGCCACTCCCAGTCCACAGTCTAGCTACTGCATTCTGGATTAGTTGTAGTTTTCAGGTCACCTTCAAAGGGAACCCCATGTAGAGCGCATTCAAGTCCAAGCGACAGATAACTAGAGCATGCACCATTCTGGCAAGACTGTCCACAGGTAGGGAGGGTCAGCCTGCTTACCAGATGGAGCTAGTAGACAGCCCCGCTGGACACAGATTTGACCTGCACCTCCATGGACACCTGTGAGTCTAAAATGACTCCATGGACAGCTGTGAGTCTAAAATGACTCCCAGGCTGTGCGCCTGCTCCTTCAGGGGCAGTTACCCCATGCAGGATCAGGGCGTCCCCCACACCCACCCGCCCCCTATCGGGGGCTTCTGTACAGTACTTCTGCCTTAAAGAATGGCATCGGGAGCTGGAGTGTACAGAATGAACTTTTGGAAAGATGCAGGTTTCTTTTTTACGTAGCTGGAAGAAGAATGAGAGAAACTGGGCTGACTATGAATTTGTTAAAAGTGGCTCCTCTCTTTTAATTACCATTTTTCTTGTTAATTTTAGGACCGTTTCTACCTTTGTAGAACTTTGGGTCTTTTGTGTTTGTAATATGCTTTAAATAGACAATTCTAAGAAAAATAAATAAAATACAGCCACTATGTTAGTAGTATATGTGCCTTTCAGAATTTGTAAACTGGGATATCCTTTATGTGTCTTGCTTTTGGAAAGGAACTTTCCAGACAGATTTGCACATACAGGATGGGAAGCAAATTTCCATCAACAAACATACTATGTGGGAAACTGGATGTCAATATGAAATGACAAATATATATATATATATATATATATATATATATATATCACAACTTTGAGTCTCAGATTTGCCACATTTTACGTGCCCTACAAGCTAAATATTCCATTTTAAGAGCTAACATTTTCCAGTCATAAACAGCTTTGTTTTCAATCCTCACACAAATAAAGCTAGAACTGCTTACTATTTGTCTGTTGACTGTTATCTAGTTTCCATCTGTTGCTCATGATATATATGAGATGCATGTCTGTCATATGTTGGCATGAAAATGTTCTTTGTGTTACTGCTGTATTTGTATAAAATTCATTATGTGTTGCAGCTTGGCCTGTTCTGTTCAGAAAGGCTTGCTAATGTAAAATGTAACAACAGCAATTTTTTTGCACATCTTTTTGTATAAGGGCAGAGAAACCGAGGCAGAAAATCTGATCAAATCTATAAGATCATCTATAAGATGATATTTATTTTAATAGTTTTGTATCCAGCAACCAACTCAGAATCAAAGCTTCTGCTTTCACAAGATCAGCAAAAAATAGGAACATATATAATTTATTTCATGGAATGCTGGGAACAGTGGATTGGGTATTTCCTCTCACATGACCTCAGGCAGGCGCAAAGACTTGTGGGAGGCAGACACTTCCTCAGTTTTTTCTCCTGTCTGACTCAGCAGTATGTTTCTCCTGCGTCTCCTGCTTCTTCAGATGATACTTCAATTTTTGATCTCATTCTGTTGTTGCTTTATTTCCCCAGTCTTCCTTAGTTTTAGCAACTTAGATTCTTTGAATCTTGCTATCTATCTATAGAAAATCGTCCCTCCCTGCCCCTGTTTGTTTCCCTTGCAACCTTAGTTCATCTTGGTTTTAGTTTATTTAGTTTACTTTCTTGCAGAGCTTCCTTGTATACTGCTCTCCTACAGTGTCGCTGAATATGCTTGTTTTTCACATGCTGTTTCTCCGTTTTGCTGCACGCCATTTTATTGATCGGATTTAAATATAAGCGGGGGGAAATCCTACCTGAGGCTTTTCGCAATCATGGCTCATTTTCAGTTGCTGCTGGCTCCATAGCACAGCCTCATTTCTTTGGTGATTTCTACAGTCTTCAGACATTATTTTCTGTATCATTTAAGACTGCTGTCCGTGATATGGCAGAAGGAGCTGCGGTTATTATTCCTCCCGGTTCATAATCGCAGCGACGGAGTGAGCAGGCACTGGTAGACTGCTTCTGAACCTCCTAGTTAAGGAGTGATTCATTTGTTTATTACTATTTACGCTCATTATTATGTGACTTGCAGTCTATTTCTTCCTAGCCCGCTTGTGATGGCATTGGAGAGACATTGGAGTTTGTGCCTTTTCCCCATAGTCCACTGTGGTGGCATTGGAAGTGAATGCTACTGCCCTGTGTGGCTGCATTCAGAACAATTTCATTAATTTCCATTCTCTGTTGATTTATTATATGGAGCCTATACAAGGAGCCCCTGAACCTCTTCCCAAAAAGGCTTAACCAAAAGCTTAAGCACGTCTTACCCTCTAAGGGAATAGGACGCAATAAAGCTGCTGCTTCTGTCACCCCACCCCCAAATATTTTTTTTTTATATATATATATAAATTTTTATTAAGAGGTTTTTTTAAAAATACAATAGAAAGAAAAAACAGCATAAGCAAAAAAACAGACAGAAAAGAAAAACAAACATAAAATTTGGCATCATGTAATAACCAACTTTTCTTCATTTTTGGACTTCCTCACATTTCCCGCTCCTGCATTCCACATTAATAAAACTTTAGCCAGCAATTTATCACCTTATTTCCATTCTTATTATACACATTTTCAATATTTTGTCCCTAACTTTGAATATTTTATCTAGATCTTAAATACCTAATTTTAACATAATATTTATTCAAAATTTATTATTCTCATGCAATTCACTCATTCTCGTAGTCTTTTCAACTAGCTTTATGGTGCCCTGTTATTTTCAAATCTCTCATCCTTCTTAACACTCATAGTTTACAGTATTTTTGTAAATAGTCCTTGAATTTCTTCCAATCCTCCTCCACTGCTTCTTCTCCCAGGTCTCGGATTCTGCCAGTCATTTCTGCCAGCTCCATGTAGTCCATCAGTTGCATCTGCCATTCTTCCAGCGTGGGCAAATCTTGAGTTTTCCAATATTTAGCTACAAGTATCCTTGCTGCTGTTGTTGCATACATAAAAAATGTTCGATCATTCTTTAACACCCTCTGGCCAACAATGCCCAAAAGGAAGGCCTCTGGTTTCTTAGGGAAGGTATACTTAAATACCTTTTTCAACTCGTTATATATCATTTCCCAGAAGGCCTTAACCCTAGGGCAAGTCCACCAGAGGTGAAAGAACGTTCCTTCAGTTTGCTTACATTTCCAACACTTATTGTCTGACAGGTGATATATTTTTGCTAGCTTGACTGGGGTCATGTACCACCTGTATATCATTTTCATAATGTTTTCTTTCAAGGCATTACATGCCGTAAACTTCATACCAGTGGTCCATAACTTTTCCCAGTCAGCAAACATGATGTTATACCCAATGTCCTGTGCCCACTTTATCATAGCTGATTTAACCGTTTCATCCTGTGTATTCCACCTCAGCAACAAGTTATACATTCTTGAAAGTACCTTAGTCTTAGGTTCTAACAGTTCTGTTTCCAGTTTCGATTTTTCCACCTGGAATCCTAACTTTTTATCCAATTTAAAAGCCTCTTTAATCTGAGCATAATGTAACCAATCTCGCACTTTGTCTTTTAGTTTCTCCATACTCTGCAATCTCCATTTGTCTCCATCTCTTTCTAATATTTCCCAGTATTTCGGCCATTTGACCTCCATATTGGGTCTTTTCACAGCTTTAGCTTCCATAGGTGAAAGCCACCTTGGGGTCTTGTTTTCTAATAAGTCTTTATATTTTGTCCAGACATTAAACACTGCTTTCCTTACAATATGGTTCTTGAAATTCTTGTGAATCTTAACCTTGTCATACCACAGATATGCATGCCAACCAAAAGCGTTGTTAAATCTTTCCAAGTCTAACACATCAGTGTTTTCAGCCAGCCAGCCAGTGTTTTCAGCCAGCAAAAAGCTGCTGATTCATAATACAACCTTAAGTCTGGCAGGGCAAACCCCCCTCTTTCTTTAGCATCAGTTAATATTTTAAACTTAATTCTGGGCTTTTTGCCCTGCCAGACAGATTTAGAGATATCTTTCTGCCACCTCCCGAAACATTCCATTTTATCCACAATCTGTAAAGTCTGAAAAAGAAATAGCATCCTTGGCAATACATTCATTTTTATAGCAGCAATTCGGCCCAACAAGGAAAGTTTCAGTCTTGACCAACTTTCTAAATCTCTCTTAATTTCTGACCAGCACTTTTCATAATTGTCCTTAAATAAGCTCAGATTTTTTGCTGTTATGTTCACCCCTAGATATTTTACTTTTTTAACCACGTTTAACTCTGTCTCCTTCTGAAACCTTTCTGACTCTGAAACTGTCAAATTTTTCTCCAATACCTTAGTTTTTTGCTTATTTAATTTAAAACCCGCCACCCGACCAAAATCTTGAATTAATTGTAATGCCCTTTTCGTACTAGATTCTGGCTCCTGTAGGGTCAGAACTAGGTCATCTGCGAAAGCCTTAAGTTTGTATTGTTTCGCTCCGACCTGAATTCCTTCCACCAACCGGTCCCCTCTAATCATATTCAAGAGCACCTCCAGGACCGAAATAAATAACAGTGGGGAAATAGGGCAACCTTGTCGTGTTCCTTTTTCAATTTTAAACTCTTCTGTCACCACATTGTTAACTATCAGTTTAGCCTTTTGTTCTGAGTATATTGCATCTATCCCATTTTCAAATCCCCGTCCCACTCCCATCCCTTCCAGGTTTTTCTTCATAAACTTCCAAGAAATGTTGTTGTCAGGGACTCAGCGGGAGCGCAGGGAGGAGAGGAGATGGAAAGCGAGGGGGAGCAATCCGAGGGCAGCGTAGGAGAATATGACAGCAGCTCGATAGATTCCATGAGCCTCTCCAGCGAATCGGAAGATTCACAGAAGGGGGCGCCGATGGGCAGGACAAGGGGCGACCCAAGGGGGACACCCCAGAAGCAAGGGGCCAGCGGGGACTCCCAGAGCAGCAGTTGCAAATCAGGACCAGCTTCCCCACCAGAACGTAGTGGGGGGGAGGAGTTCCAGGTGTCAGAGCCCACACATGCACCACCAGCGAGAGAAGATGAGTCAGGGTGGACCACGCCTCCATCAGAGAGCGAGTTAACGGTTAAGAGGAAAGTTGCAGGCTGGGCGCGCGCGCCAAGTTCAAAGGTACAGGCGAGCGGCACAGAAGGTAGCCCGGATAGGGAACCAGGTCCTAAAGCCCGCCGGAAGGAGGGGCAAGAATCGTCAGGGTCAGCGTCAGAGGAGTCCAGGAAGGATGAGACCCTAGCGGGCAGGAGGGCCCAGAGGAGAAAGGAATTTAGGAAGAGGTGGAGCAAAGCGAGAGTCTTAAACTGGTGTGGAGGGGGAGGAGACTCAGACAGGACTTCGCCGGTCTAAGGTCGGGACGTAGAGCTGCACGCTGCGGCTTTAAAATGGAGACTGAATCTCAATAAAGACTTTTGTACATAACTACAGCCTAGCGTTGGTCCTCTGTGAGCTGGGACCTGGAGGCAGCTCTGACAGTTGTCAAAGGCCTTCTCCGCATCTATAAATATTAACACTGCTCTAGTATTAATATTGGTTTGCAAAAGTTCCAAAATGTCAATAATGTTCCTTGTGTTAGCAGACAAATGTCTTCCTGGTCTTTATGAATCACTTCACTTAAAACCTTTTTAAATCTGTTTGCTAAAATGTCTGCAAAAATTTTGGGGCGGTAATTCTTAAGTTGTGTCTTTTCCAATTCTGATTTAGGTATCAATGTGATGAATGCTTCTTTCCACGTTTCCGGTGCTTTCTTCCCCTCCATAATCTCATTGCAAACCTCCATTAGTGGATGTATCAAGTAGTCTTTCAGTACCTTATAATATTTGGAGGTTAGCCCATCTGGTCCTGGGGACTTGCCCAATTGCATATTCTGAATGGCAACTTCAATCTCTTGTCGTGTTATTTTACAGTTCAGGATTGATCTATTTTCTTGAGACAACCTTGGCAATCCATTTTTTATCAAAAATTGTTCTATCTCAGCCTCATTTTGCGGCCCTTGGGTGTATAATTGTTTAAAGTATCTCTGGAAGCACTTCCTTATCTCCACAGGGTTCTGAATGTTTCTTCCTTCAGTCTCTAGGTTGGTGATCGTGTTTAGTTTTTGTCTCTTTTTCAACTGCCATGCTAGCAGTTTTCCACATTTATTTGCCGAGTCGAATGATTTTTGTTTCATTAGCTTAACTTTCCACTCCACCTCCTGATTTATCAATTTGGAGTATTGTGCTTGGTAAAATTTAATTTCTTTCAAAATCTCCTTTGACTTCGGTTTCGATCTTAGCTTCTTCTCACATTCTTTAATTTTCTCCAAAATCTTATCTTTTTTCTCATTTTGTGATCTTTTCTTTACAGCGTTCTGTTGTACCAGAAACCCTCTCATAACCGCCTTACTTGCATCCCAGATGATTCTTTTTTCCACCGTGGTGTTCAGATTTATCTCAAAGTAGTCCTTCAGAACTTTTTGGGCCTTTTTGGTAATCTCCTGATCTCTAAACAGATTGTCATTCATCTTCCATCTAAAGGAGCCGGTTGGGATTAGTCTCATGTCCATCTTTACAGCGTTATGGTCGGAGCAGGTCTTTGGGCAGATTTCCACCTTTCTCGTCTTAGGTGCCAGACCTCTAGTTATCCATATTTGGTCGATTCTTGTCCATGTCAGTTGGGCTTCAGAAAAGAATGTTCCCTCTCTCCCCAGGGGGTTCTTTGTCCTCCAGATGTCAATCAAGTCCATATTGTCAGTCAGTTCAAAAAAAGTTTTAGGTAGTCTGCCGTCTTTTGTCACATTTTGGCTTTGAGACTTATCCATGTTGGTTGACGCCACCCCATTCATATCGCGCATCATGATGATGTTATCATAGTCCAGATAGTCCAGCATTATCTCATGCAGCTTCTTGTAAAATTCCGATTTCCCCTCGTTTGGTGCATAAATTCCTAATATCAAAAACTTTTCTCCCTGATTTTGTATCTCAATTGCCAAAATTCTTCCTTGCTCATCTTTAAATAAAAATTTTGGTGAAAGGCTCTCCTTTGCATATATCACCACCCCCAAATATTTTGACTGCAGTTTTATTGCAATCTAATGAGCCTGCAGACTCCAGTTCATAAGAATCAGTCTCTCTGATTCTGCTCTTCCACCCTATGAGACTGGAAGGCAGGTTATAGAAGATATGTCCGATTCTGAACCAGAATTTTTAGGATTCACGGATGACCAAGAAATCCAGGGTGCACAATAGTCTTTAACATCAAACTCTCAGACCAGGCAGGCTTCCTCAGCTTTCCAGCCACTCCAATTGAACAGGTGATTCATTAACAGGTGACATACAACCTAAAAAATCTACCTTTGTGGTTAAAAGGTGACCTCTCAACTTATGGCTAAATCTCCGGGGGGGGGGGGGTGCTCTTCTCCCAATCCATTTACTTATATGAGGAAGGATTTATCTAATGCTGAGTATGTAGCACCTTCTTCCGAAACATCTTTCTAGAGTGGATTGATAGTTCTGTCCAAGAGGAATCTATTTCCAGTAGATTGTTCCAGGAAGCTAATGCTCCTATTTTAAATTGCAATGCATTGGGAATGGGCCCAAAATCTACCACAATTCCCGATCCTGCCTCTGAGAGTCCAGTTTCTTTGTTCATTGATAACCACACAAAATATAACTATATGCTACTTCCTTCAGTGCTAAAAACAGTAGTCAAATCAGAGTTGGATTCCCCTATGCAGTCCAAAAGAATTTATCTCTAGCAGATAAACTATATGACCTGGATCCTGACTTCATATCATATATTAAGACACCTACAGTAGACAGTCCTGTTTTCACTCTTGTTCCTAAAGAGGGAGACGCCCAATTGAAGGATGTAACCGATAGGAAGTTGGAATTTGCACTTCATAAAATCCATGATGCAGCTGCCCTATCTATAAGGGCATCTTGTGCAGCAACTTTCTCTGCACACGCATGCATTGTGTGGCTCAAGGACCTTTTGCACTCCCTTCCCCCAGATGCCATTCGTCAATGCCAAACTCTTTCTAAACTTTTACAAGCACAAATCTTTATGGCAGGTGCAACTATGGATGCTATGCAATTTACAATTAGAGCTAAGTCCTCTCAAATAGTGGCACGCCGCACACGTTGGCTTAAGAACTGGCATGGGCATGCAGAAGCTGTGTCCAAAGTAAACCTCTCTACTGTGTCCTTTGCTGGGGGTCAGTTGTTTGGGGAAGCTGCTCTCAAAGATGTCTTGATTGAGTCTAAGGATAAACGCAAAATCTTAGTATCTCAAAAGGATGATAGGCATATGTCCAGATGCTACTTTCCTTATTCACAAGCTCAATCCTTTCATTCCTTTAGAAACCAAAATAGGCAAGGGATTTTAGATTTAAGTCATTCAGGCAGAGGCCCCAAGACCACCATGGCTTCCAGCGCCCTCCTTCCTCCAATTCCAAATTCAACAAGCAGAGAACCCAGTGATGGGGTTTCTTCCCAAGTAGGGGGTCGTCTATCCCACTTTCCATTTGGCAAAGTTCTATAAACGATCATTGGGTGTTAAAAGTTATAGACCTCATCTCAGTTCCTCCATCATATTTCATACCTTCTCTCTTACCAAATAACAAAACTCACTTACAAGCAGTTTGAAAATGCGTAAGTCAGCTCCTGGGAATGGCAGCAATTGTGCCAGTTCCAGTCAACCAATGCTTCCAAGGCCAAAAAAAAGGACACAAAAAATGGCAGCCAGTTCTTGATCTGAAGTTCCTAAAGTGTTGCTTACAAAAAATTCAAAATGGAGTCCTTAACCCCCATCAGGGAGGCTCTTCACGTCAGCGACTCTCTCTCATCCATCAATCTTCAAGAAGCATACCTCCATGTTCAAATGCATCAAATCACCAAAAGTATCTATGGTTTGCCATAGGCAAGCATCATTTTCAGTTCCGAGCTCTCCTGTGTGGTCTAGCCTCTTCGTCCTGAGTTTTCTTTAAGATAATGATCTACAGGGCATTCATATTTGGTTGTACCTAGTTGGCCTGTTCTAGGGACGCGGGTGGCGCTGTGGGTAAAAGCATCAGCGCCTAGGGCTTGCCAATCGAAAGGTCGGCAGTTCGAATCCCCGCGGCAGGGTGCGCTCCCACTGCTCGGTCCCAGCGCCTGCCAACCTAGCAGTTCGAAAGCACCCCCGGGTGCAAGTAGATAAATAGGGACCGCTTACTGGCGGGAAGGTAAACGGTGTTTCCGTGTGCTGCGCTGGCTCGCCAGATGCAGCTTGTCATGCTGGCCACGTGACCCGGAAGTGTCTCTGGACAGCGCTGGCCCCCGGCCTCTTGAGTGAGATGGGCGCACAACCCTAGAGTCTGTCAAGACTGGCCCGTACGGGCAGGGGTACCTTTACCTTTACCTTTAGTCGGCTTGCTCCTCCAGGCGACATCCCCTCAACAGGCTCATCTCCATTTGCAGATCACCCTCAAGACATTACAATCTCACGGCTTCTTGATCAACTACAAAAAAGTTGCTTGGCTCCATCACAAAGGATCATTCACCTAGGCACCCTACTAGATACACTTCAAGGTCTTGTGGCTTTTTCACTAGAGTGGATCAGCACAATCTCCACAGTGGTAGCTTCAATCTTAAAGACAAAAAAGATGACGGCCAAATGACTACCAACAATTCTGGGACTCTTCATGTCAGCTTCTCAGATTACACGTTGGGCGAAACACCATGCAAGAACCCTACAGTGGTTTTGACTTCCACATCACAATCGCCCCAGGTCTTTGCTCTTATCTCCTCAACTCAAACTGTCCATGCTGTGGTGGGTGGAAACCTCCAATCTTCAGAAAGGCACTCCATTCAGAAATCCGGGCAGCGCTCAAATAATCACAGACACCAGTTTTCAAGGATGGGGCGCCCATTGTCAAGCTCTCTACACTCAAGGTCTGTGGTCGAGCTTGAAGGCCACTTACTCCATCAGTTGGCTAGACTGCAGCCAGACTGGCAATTGTTTGTTTCTCCTCTTGTCTCCAACTCCATCACATCCTCCTTCAAACAGGCAACTCAACAACAAAAGCTCGTTAAGGAGACACCCATTTGGAATCTCTCCAAAAAGAGACTCTTCAGTTGTGCCGAGTGTCACCTCCTCAGCCTCATGGCAGAACATTTCACCAGTGATGGCAAGCAGTTTGGTTGAGCAGATCCCTCAAAGGGAATGGAAAGTTAACGAACAGGTGCTTCATCAAATTCAACACTGCTGGGGTCCTCTACAAGTTGATCTCTTTGCTCACAAGCTAAACCGTCAGCTACCCCGTGGTTTCAGCAGGTTCCAAGACAACCAAGCAGAAGCCTGGAATGCCCTAATAACGCCACAGCCAAAGGAATTATTGTATGCCTTCCCTCCTCAAGCCATCATTCTGAGAGTCCTCCAAAAGATCAGGTTGGGAAAAGCTCAGGTGGTTCTTGTTGCATTGTTCTGGCCCTCAGTTCTTGGCTGTCAGAGATTCAGGCTCTTTCAGTGGCACCACCATTTCATCCTCCTGTATAATTCAGTTTACTTTGCCAGGAACCATTGACTCATCCGAACCCACAATGGTTGAAGCTGACTGCATGGCGTTTGAGCGCCATAGTCTGAAATCTCATGGTCTGGATGAGAATGTTATCTCCACTATTATTGCTTTCAGACATCCATCCACAAGACGTATTTATCAATCCAGTAGACTGAAGAGGCGCAGAGGGCGTTCGAGAGACTCAAGGCAATGTTTGCCTCAGAAGAGTACCTAGCACATCCAGATCCACACCGACCTATGATAGTTGAGACCGATGCTTCCAACATGGCACTGGGGGCAGTTCTACTGCAAGAGGATGAGAACGGGGACCTGAGACTGCGTCTTCCACTCTCACAAGCTGAGTCCATCAGAGCAGAAATACATCATTTGGGAGAAGGAATTGCTTGTTATCTGGGACTCTCTGGAAATGTGGTGGTGGAAGTGCGAATTTAGAACACTGGCGGACAACTTGGCGTCTTAACCAGAGGCAAATAATTCTTCGCCAGATTCAACTCAGAACCAAAGAGCAGATGCTCTTTCTCGTTAACCAGAATATCAGGAAGTGCCTGCCTGCCACAAGTCTTTGCTCATGCCTGTGGTCATGTGAGAGGAAATACCCAATCCACTGTCCCCAGCATCCCTGTTTCATAAATCTACACCTCAGGTAAGCCAATCATTCTTTCTAGTTGCTGCATGCCCTGCGTACTTCCCTATGATTACTTGGTTAAAATGGTGGGAGCCTGGTGGGAGTATGTACCACAAAGTTTTTCCAACACTATTGATAATGCAGTTCAGCATTAAAAAAAACACAAATGAAATTATTCTATGATTTGAATGTACTTCACTTAATGCATAGTTAAATGCACCAACTTTGATGACTTTAAAAGGGAATTAGAAACATGCTATGATAAGGCTCTCAATGGCTATGTGTGACAATGGCTCCATGCTACCTCCAGGACCACAAGCAACATGCCTCTGAATGGCCATCAATGGGGAGCAACAGCAGGAATGCGCACTCATGTCCTGCTTGTGGGTTGGCCACTGTGGGAAACAAGATGGGCACTGGATTTATTCAGAAGAGCTCTTATTTTGTTGTTAATACTTCTAAAAAGTGCTGAATGCCTTGATTATAATTTATCATTTAGAATCTCTTTGCTTAGTGACCAAAATGGAAACCAGGCACAAATGGATGAGGCATATGAGAGAGATGTTTAAAGAGAAGTTGTTTAGGGTTCTGGAAGGGAAGAAGCTGTGTACATCTTTTCTTTCAGGATTTCCCCATCCCATTATAATCTTGCCCATTGTTTGAGCCTTTGTCATTGTGGAGCTTCTCCACCCCTGGACACTGAGGTCCAGCCTTCTGGTGGTTCCCTCACTGCGAGAAGTGAGTTTACAGGGAACCTGGCAGAGGGCCTTCTTGGTGGTGGTGCCTGCCCTGTGGAACACCCATCTGAAGGCATGGGAGTTTTTAATGTTTAATGCTGTATTGTGTTTTAATATTCGGTTGGGAGCTGCCCAGAGTGGCTGGGGAAACCCAGCCAGATGGGTGGGGTATAAATAAATTATTATTATTATTATTATTATTATTATTATTATTATTATTATTATTTAGATCCTGCTGGCCCACATTCTTAACACAGGCATTCCTTCTTCTGGATTCACCCACAACAGGGAAACTAGAGAGAAATGTCATGATTAAATCTGATATTTGCAATTCTAGTGTTTCACTTTTACCTGCAAGATAAAAAATAGTTAAATTGGCATCAACTGGCTGGCAAGGCCTTGGGGATGAGGCAGCTTTACAATCATCCATTATTTTAGCTCTCATGGACTTTCTGACATCTTTATCCTCAGGCAGCACTGCGTTAATTTCAAAGCAATTTTTGGAAGGGTAGCTTCAGGAACACTAAAGCTGTGAAACCAACCATGTAGTAGAATCTGCCCTCATTTATCTGGTGACTCAGAGGAACTCATAACATGGGCAGTATACATAAATACAGAGCTAATCAGTGGAAATAGTGTTGGGCGGGGGGGGGGGTAGTTTTCCAAGATTCCAGTTTTAACGACTGGAAATACTTATTTGATGCTTTTGAATTATGGTGCTGGAGGAGACTCTTGAGAGTCCCATGGACTGCAAGAAGATCAAACCTCTCCATTCTGAAGGAAATCAGCCCTGAGTGCTCACTGGAAGGACAGATTGTGAAGCTGAGGCTCCAGTACTTTGGCCACCTCATGAGAAGAGAAGACTCCCTGGAGAAGACCCTGATGTTGGGAAAGATGGAGGGCACAAGGAGAAGGGGGCGACAGAGGACAAGATGGTTGGATAGTGTTCTCGAAGCTACCAGCATGAGTCTGACCAAGCTGCGGGGGGCAGTGGAGGACAGGAGTGCCTGGCGTTCTCTGGTCCATGGGGTCACGAAGAGTCGGACACGACTAAACGACTAAACAACAACAACAATAAATTGAACCCCAGCCTAAAGGGGAGGGCCTCGGTTTTAAAGCAAAAACATCACTGCAACCTTCAACCTTAGCTAGTATGAACTAGCTAAGAGTTATCTCTCAGCAGCTCTCCTCAATCTTTCATCTCCCACTGAACCTCTGACTGATTTGCCTCCCACTGACTTACTCCTGGGGTTGCAAATGCAGCAGGTGTCAGTATACCCCCAGTGCATCCTTTGAAAGGTCTCAGTAATGCTTCCCCTCAAAAATTCACATTCCATGGGAGATTGCTTGCTCTTCCTGCTCTGTTCCTTTTTTGCACACCCCTTAAACATGCCTACATGTCACTGGATGCCTGGACTGGACTCCCAGCCACCCTTCTGAGCAGAGGAGAGGTTTAAAGAACTTGTCTGAAAGTGAGTGTGGCAGTGGCTGATTTGGGTGTCTTTTATCTCCATTGATGGGGAGGATCTTATGGGATCTTGGCCCTGCCAAGATTTTGAACCCTTCTCAGACCTCCAAATCCATGGTCTACTCTTTGCCTTGCCCCCCACAATAACATCAGTACATTTCCCGTTGCTGAGAGGCTTCTGTCCACCTTCTCTGCTTAGCTAGTCATAAAAATCACATGCAGTGGATCCCTCCCCAAGCAACTCTGTTGCCTAGAAAGTTATAAGCAGCGATGGCTGGGTGATTCCAATCCTGTCAGAAAACTTAAGCTCTGAACTTGGTGGTGGTGGTCCTTGCATAGCCCCAAGACATCCTGTGGAAATTTGCTCTTTTGAGCCCTTCCCTGCCTCCCTCTCATATTGTGTGTGCATGCATCATAGGCACCAACTCCTAGGGGCTGAGGCACTTTGTGTTGGAAAAATGCCCTGGGGTGCCCCTGCAGCCCCCGAACTCCGAATGTCCTCCAGTACGTACAGCTCTGGAAAAGGCATTCCCCTTCTTCTCCAGTGAGCTTCAGCGACATATACCAACTAATATATGCACACTAATCTTCTGGCGTAACAGCAAGAAGAATGAGACATCGTAGAGCTAATCTACGTATTTACACACTACAGACAAAGGAATCATTGCGTCCTTTCTCTCCAGCTACACACAGTACACAGTACACAGTTCTCTCCAGTACACACAGCGGAAGAGATAAGACTGTCTTCCTTTCCCACACTCTTCCCAGTGAATTAAACCAATCACATCTGCAGCAAACCCCCCCCCCCATTTTTTTTAAGGAGGCCACCCCCCGCTTCCATTGTTCAGAGGTCGGAGGAGGGCAATTGCAGAGCCAGCACAGCTGTTTAAAAGTTTAAAAAGCAGGGAGACAATATACAGCCTTGTACTCCTTTCCCAATTTTGAACCAATCAGTTGTTCCATATCCAGTTCTATCTGTAGCTTCTTGTCCCACATAGAGGTTTCTCAGGAGGCAGATGAGGTGATCAGGCACTCCCATTTCTTTAAGAACTTGCCATAGTTTGCTGTGGTCGACACAGTCAAAGGCTTTTGCGTAGTTGGAGCATTCTTTGGCACTGTCCTTCTTTGGGATTGGGATGTAGACTGATCTTTTTCCAATCCTCTGGCCACTGCTGAGTTTTCCAAACTTGCTGGCATATTGAGTGTAGCACCTTAACAGCATCATCAGTTAAAATGTCATTACTTCCACTGGCCTTGTTATTAGCAGTGCTTTCTGAGGTCCATTTGACTTCACTCTCCAGGATATCTGGCTCAAGGTCAGCAACCACACTACCTGGGGTATACGAGCCATCCATATCTTTCTGGTATAATTCCTCTGTGTATTCTTGCCACCTCTTCTTGATGTCTTCTGCTTCTGTTAGGTCCTTACCACTTTTGTCCTTTATTATGGTAATCTTTGCACAAAATGTTCCTTTCATATCTCCAATTTTCTTGAACAGATCTCTGGTTCTTCCCATTCTGTTGTTTTCCTCTATTTCTTTGCATTGCTTGTTTAAGAAGGCCCTCTTGTATCTCCTTTGGAAGATTCTTTGGAAATCTGCATTCAATTTCCTGTATCTTTCACTTGCATTTTGCTTGTCTTCTCTCCCCTGCTATTTGTAAGCCTCGTTGGACAGCCACTTTGCTTTCTTGCATTTCCTTTTCATTGCTGCCTCCTGTTACGAGCCTCCATACTTCAGGCATTCTTCAGGCACTCTATCCACCAAACCTAAATCCTTAAAACTGTTCCTCACTTCTGTGTATTCATAAGGGATTTGATTTAGATTGTATCTTACTGGCCCAGTGGTGCTAAGGGGCAAATCTGATTTTTTTTAATGTTGATGGTATTTTTTTGTTGCTCTTGAGGGAAAGGGGGGTGGTTACCTGTTTTACTGCAAGCATAATACTTTTATATACACTGCGTTTCACGCAATGTATCCACACTGAACTTTTTTTTTCAATTTTCCCAAAATTAAATTTTTCCCCAGAAAAACCCCGGGAAAAACATTTTTTTTCTCATGGCTTCCAAATTTCTGGAAATTTTACATCTCTAGCTATCACTAATGCCCTCTGACGTTAATGGGGAAGTGTTATGCCTATTGATGTGGTTGCTCGAGAGCGAACAGGCAAGATCCCTCACTGGTCTTTTCAAAGGCTTTATTATTGGTGCAAAAACATTTACAATGCAGAACGCCACTGTCAGAGCTGCCTCCAGGTCCCAGCTCACAGAGGACCAACGCTAGGCTGTAGTTATGTACAAAAAGAAGCTTGTGTCCTAGCTTCTTCTTAGCTAAGGATCTGGCCGGCACTGCCTGGGCCGCTAACCAGACCCAGTCCCCTACCCGTATGTCCTCCCCCACTCTTCTGTGTTTGTCTGCTTGCATCTTGTATACGTGTTTTGCTAGGTCTAACTGTCTACGGAGCTGTTCATGGACTTCCTGTAACTCCTCTGCCAATGCCTCTGCTCCCTGTGGCTCCCCCTCCCCCTCTTTCTCTAAGCCCGGGAAGGTCCTGGGATGTCGCCCGTGGTTGGCAAAAAACAGTGTCACCCCCGTGGACACGTGTTGTGTGTTGTTGTAGGCAAACTCGGCCAGGGGCAGATAGTCCACCCAGGTCGAGGGCTGCTGGTTCGCGTAGCATCTCAGGTACTGCTGCATGACGGCGTTGACCCTCTCCGCTTGTCCGTTGGTCTGCGGGTGTCTTGCCGACGCTAGGTTGACCTTGACGTTCAGGATCCCCATCAGCTTCCGCCAGAAACTCGAGATGAACTGGCGCCCCCTGTCGGACAGGATAGACCGTGGCAGGCCGTGTACCTTGAACACGTGGTCTATGAACAGCTTGGCTGTCTGTTCCGCTGTGGCCACCTTCGCGCAAGGAATGAAGTGCGCCATCTTGGTGAACATGTCGACTACCACGAGTACTGCTGTTTTGCCCCTCGAGCTGGGCAGGTCAGTTACAAAGTCCAAGGCTACCCTCTCCCACGGTTCGGACGGGGTCTGTAGCGGTTCTAACAGTCCCGCCGGCGGTCTGTGTACTGGCTTGGCCCTTTGGCAGGTGTCGCACCTCGTGACGTAATCCGCGACTTCTCCCCGCATCTTGGGCCACCAAAAGTCTCTGGCTACTAATTCCACCGTCTTTTCCTTGCCGAAATGTCCGGCGCTGGGTGCATCGTGTAGCTATTGCAGTACTGTCGCGCGGAGTTCATCTCCCGGTACGTAGATGGCCCCCTTGCGGAGGAGCAGTCCGTCGCGTATCTGGAACTCGTCGTCCTTTGCCGTGCCGCTGCGCACCTCCTCCATCTTGGAGCGCGCGAAGGAATCTGTTCGCAGCTCGCGCCGTATCGCTTCCAGGTCTACTGTGGCAGAAGCGCATGCCCACGCCTTGGGTGCGAAAATGTGTTTGGCCGCTACCGGTGCTGCTTCCTCCAGATACTGTGGCTTCCTGGATAGCGCATCAGCCATGATGTTGTTGTCTCCGGGGATATATTCTATCCTGAAGTCGAAATCCGCAAAGAACTCCACCCAGCGGATGTGTCTCTGGTTCAGGAACCGCGCCGTGCGCCAGTACTCCAGGTTCTTATGGTCCGTGCGAACTTGCACCGTGTGTTTGGCTCTGATGAGGAAGTGCCGCCACGCCTTGAATGCTGCATGAATGGCCAGCAACTCTCTGTCCCAGATGGTGTAGTTCTGCTCCGACTTGCTGAGTTTCCTGGAGTAGAAAGCACACGGCCTCCAATCCCCTTGCGGGTCTCGCTGCAACAGGACTGCCCCCACGGCTCTGTCGGAGGCATCCGTCTCCACCCTCATGGGCTTGCTGGGGTTCACATGCAGCAGTTGTTCCTCGGAAGCGAAAAGACGCTTGAGTTTCTGAAAGGACTGCTCCGCCTGCTCCGTCCAGATGAACTTCTTCTTCTTGGAGCTGAGGGTGTCCGTGATGGCCGCCGTCTGCATAGCGAAACCCTTGATGAACTTGCGATAAAAGTTAGCAAAGCCGACAAACCTCTGGACCTCCTTCCGATTGCGCGGGCTCTTCCAGTCCAGTACTGATCGTACCTTGGCGCTGTCCATGGCGATTCCCTTGTCGGACAGCTTGTAGCCCAGGAAATCCACCTCCGTCATGTCGAACTGGCATTTCTCCAGTTTGGCGTAAAGCCTGTGCTCCCGTAGTCTTTGCAGGACTTCCTTGACATCTCTCTCGTGAGCCTCCTGCGATTCCGAGAAGATCAGAATGTCGTCCAGGAAGCAGACGCACTTCTTGTAGAGGAGCCCCGCTAACACGTGCTGCATGAAGGCTTGGAAGCAGTGGGAGCCATTTTGTAAACCGAAGGGCATAACCCTATACTCATAGGTGCCCAAGGGCGTGAACATGGCCGTCTTCCACTCGTCGCCCTCCCGCATGCGTATAAGATTGTACACCCCTCGTAGATCCAGCTTGGTGAAGATGCGTCCCTTCCTCACCGTCGCGAGCAAGTCGTCGATCTTGGGCATCGGGAAAGCCGTGGGCTTGGTTTTCGAATTTAAAATTCTGAAATCAACTACCAGCCTCTTCTGGGGCGTGTCTTTTTTCTTCACAAAGAACACAGGACTGCCCCCCACTGCTTTGGATTCTCGGATGAATCCCCGCTTCAAATTGTGATCTATGAACTCCCTGAGCTCTTGCAGTTCGTCTTCAGACATGGAGTACAGTTTTCCGGTCGGCAGCGTTGCCCCCGGCAGGAGGTCAATCTTGCAGTCGTAGGGTCTGTGGGGAGGCAGCTTGTCCGCTTCCTTCTCGCAGAAGACCTCCAAAAACGCCTTGTACTTGTCGGGTACCGCTTGCAGCATGCCCAGTTGTAGCTGTGGGTCATCCTCTTGCCCCTCGTCCTCCTGGTTAGTCATGATGCAATGTTCTGCGCAGTAGGAGGAGCAGAAGGTCAATTTATGCTGGTACCATGCCAATGCCGGGCTGTGCCTGTCCAACCAGCTCATGCCCAACACTATGGGCGTGTCTGACAGTTGGGTGACGTTGAAGCTGATGACTTCGCGGTGATTTCCAATGCGCATCACCATTGGCGGCGTTTGCTGTACCACCTGTCCCCCCAGCACTTCTCTTCCATCGACTGTCACTACTTTCAGGGGCATCGTGGCAGGCAGGAGCGCTATGCTATGTTGCTTGATGAAATCCACTCCTATAAAGTCTGCATTGCTACCAGAGTCAATGGTAATAGGCACTTCCATGGTGAGCCCATTGGGAAGCTGGAGTGTTGCGGTGAGTTGCACCACTGGTTTGGGCGGGAGGGGGTCTGTGGGCTGTAAGATTCCTGGGGACTGCTTCACTGATTCGTCTGGCTGGGCCCCAGCGGCTCTGCTTCCAGCCAGACTTCGTCGTTTCCCTGCTGGGGTTCCCCCTGCTGAGCTGCTTCTGTTACTTTTGCTGAGGCTGCATTGTGCTTGCGGAGCCTCTGGGGGCACTCTTTTGCCATATGCTGAGCACTTTCGCAGATGTAACACTTCCTGTTCCCTCTAGGAGGCTTCACCTTGGCTGCTCCTGGTGTGAGGGCTCTGGTCGCTGACTGAGCCTTGGCACCACCTATCTCCATCGGCTCCTCTCCCCCTCCCAGTGGAGGCGTGGATTGAGCGCGCGCTGAGTCTCTGGGAAAGAAAGGAGGTGCCCTTGCTGGCGTGCGTCCCCAACGCCCTTCATCCTTGCTCCAGGGACGTTCTTCTAGCCGCACACCAATTGTCAACGCCTTCTGGACCACTTCTTGAGTGCTCCGTGGCCTCTCCCCCCTTGCGATTTCGTCTTTCACAGCCCCGTTGAGCCCCTCCCAGAACAGGTCCCTGACGGACGCTGAGTCTTTTTCCCATCCCAGCGCGTTGACCAATGCAAAAAAGCGGGAATGATATTGCCTTACAGTGGCTCTGCCTTGTTTCAAACCGTGAATCTCTTTTCTAGCGACATCCACATCTATCTCCGATAAAAAACAATCGTCCATTGCCTTAATGAAGGCTTTTGCGTTTTGGAGGGCTGGATCATTATCTCTCCACAGATTGCGCAACCACGCTTTAGCTTCTCCATGGAGATGCGTTAGTATGAAGCCTACTTTCTCCTGCTCATCTCTAAAGTCCTTCTCCAGCAACTTTAGCGCAAAAACTATGTCTGCTCTGAAGTTAGGATATTGCTGCAGACTCCCATCGAAATGCGACACCAGGCTCCCCCCTCTCTTCCCGAGCCCGATCCCTTCTGATTTGGCTGCCAGTGGCCCCTGTTTAGTCAACATTTCCAACCTGTTTTGCAGATCCTTGCAGACAGCATCTGATTCCTCTTCTCTCCTCCTTGCCGCTCGTATTTCTGCGTTAAGTTGTACCACGGCATCTTGCAAAGCTGCCAGTCGTTCTTCTGTAGTCATCTTGTGCTGCTTTTGTGAGCTCGCGAAGCACCAATCTTCGCCCCTCGCTGCGTCCTCTCACGTTGCGAGGTTCTTTGAAATTAGAGACGGGACTTACTGTCAGAGCTGCCTCCAGGTCCCAGCTCACAGAGGACCAACGCTAGGCTGTAGTTATGTACAAAAGTCTTTATTGAGATTCAGTCTCCATTTTAAAGCCGCAGCGTGCAGCTCTACGTCCCGACCTTAGACCGGCGAAGTCCCGTCTGAGTCTCCTCCCCCTCCACACCAGTTTAAGACTCTTGCTTTGCTCCACCTCTTCCTAAGTTCCTTTCTCCTCTGGGCCCTCCTGCCCGCTAGGGTCTCATCCTTCCTGGACTCCTCTGACGCTGACCCTGACGATTCTTGCCCCTCCTTCCGGCGGGCTTTAGGACCTGGTTCCCTATCCGGGCTACCTTCTGTGCCGCTCTCCTGTACCTTTGAACTTGGCGCGCGCGCCCAGCCTGCAACTTTCCTCTTAACCGTTAACTCGCTCTCCGATGGAGGCGTGGTCAACCCTGACTCATCTTCTCTCGCTGGTGGTGCATATGTGGGCTCTGACACCTGGGACTCCTCCCCCCCACTACGCTCTGGTGGGGAAGCTGGTCCTGATTTCCAACTGCTGCTCTGGGAGTCCCCGCTGGCCCCTTGCTTCTGGGGTGTCCCCCTTGGGTCGCCCCTTGCCCTGCCCATCGGCGCCCCCTTCTGTGAATCTTCCGATTCGCTGGAGAGGCTCATGGAATCTATCGGGCTGCTGTCATATTCTCCTACGCTGCCCTCGGATTGCTCCCCCTCGCTTTCCATCTCCTCTCCTCCCTGCGCTCCCGCTGAGTCCCTGACAGCCTCTATTCCATGTCTGGCTCAGTCATTAGCACTACTCCCCAGCAGAGTAGTGTCTTGACCCCAGCCGACGCCTCTCTGCACAAAAGCCTACTGCGCAGGGAAGGCTTAGGTAAAGGGGGACCTCCCTTCCTCCCCGCTTTGCTCAGGCCTTGGCTCTTTCTTGCATCCTCCGAGCCCTGCAGCTCTTCCTCATTAGAGGCGGGGCTTCCTTCCTTCGCTGAGGAAGTGCTGCTTAGAGAAGATTTTACTGAGCCTGAGAAACAAGCAAAAGCCACCTTGCCAAATGTTAACTACAAAACAAGGAGACAAAGAGTGAGGGAACAGCAAATAAATGTCAGAAGTGCACCTGATGCCTTAGATCATGGGTAGGCAAACTAAGGCCCGGGGGCTGGATGTGGCCCAATTGCCTTCTCAATCTGGCCCACGGACGGTCTGGGAATCAGTGTGTTTTTACATGAGTAGAATGCATCTCTGGGTTATTTGTGGGGCATAGGAATTCGTTCATTCCCCCCCACAAAAAATATAGTTTGGCCCCCCACAAGGTGTGAGGGACAGTGGACTGAAAAAGTTTGCTAACCCATGCCTTAGATGCACTTTCTTCAAGAGATAAGTTTAGGATAAAATCCTTTATTCCTATTTTAGATGCACTTGAAGCCAATTTAAAAAGAAGTACTGTTGTACCATTGTTTTCAATTCTTGGTAATCTGACAGCATCTAAGCAAGAAATTCAGCAAGGTGTGAAAGCATACCCAGAAGATATTGACCTGAAACTTATTGATGAACTTTTGCACCTGTACTTGAGACAAAGCCCATAGAAGCACTCTCTGTCTCATACAGACCTTTATCAAATACAGTAATATACAAGGAAAAAATTCAGATGGCCTTTCCTAATGTGGAAGCAATCTTGCGGTTATTTCTTAGCTTTATGGCCACTAACTGCTTGGGAGAGAGGAGTTTTTCAAGACTCAAAAGAATTAAAAATGAATTAAGGGCTATTTTGTACATTGAAAGTGACAAACTTAGACAAATTTTGATGAAGTTTTGGATGATTTTGCTATGAGGAAGGCTAGGAAAAAACATTTTTAGTCTTACTGTATTTGATGGTTGTAGTTTACTTCTTAATATGTATTTTAAAACTGACTGTTTCATGACAACATAAAGTAGATTCTAAAAGTGCCACATTGTCAGGTAATCATGATCATATTATTTACACTTCCCAGGCAATATAATTTGTAAACTCAAGGGTTGTTTTTTTTAAGAATAACATTACAACTTCATTTTCCTAAAAATTAATGCTTATTCCACAAAAGGTTTACAAAGTTCAGGTATTGCAAAAAGTTTTTCAGTGTTAATTTTAGCATTTATGCATTTTTTAAAAAATCACTATGGTATTTAACAGTAACATCTTAATGTCCTTTAGAGGAGAAATTGTGAATTGCAGAATTTAAATACCCATCATCATTCTTGGCTTCAATCAATTTTGTTTATAACACTCCTCCATTTTCTTCTAGTCATGAGGGTGGGGGAGTGGGAGGGGCCGAGGGCCTCTCTTCATCTAAATCTGGCGCTGCTTGCAATGTAGCATACATGATGTCAGGACATTGTGCAATGTGCATGTGACATTCCCCGCAATAACACCATTCAATATTTCTTGGCTGTAGTTTCTTGTGCAAGAAAAAAAATGAGATTAATAAAATTGCTGGGGACGAATTTATGAGAATCATTACTGCTAGTGGCATGAGAAAAACAATTATACATTTAAATGGTGATACTGAGCTATGCAAAATTGAATGTATTTTTCAAAATGTTTTTTTTAAAAAGCATTTTCACAGCGTTTTTTTCTTTTTCTTGATTTTTTTTATTTTCAATGCAGAATCATAACAAAAATTACAAACATTGAATCCAAAATAATACTATACAAACAAACAAAAACCGGAACATACAAAACAAAACAGAAAAGAAAAGGGGAAAAAAACAAAGGAAACAAAACAAAACTAAACAAAACGAAAAAGCACACATCTACAGAAAAAACACCATATCATTACGTACATAAACACAAATTGACTTCCTTCCTTTGTTCTAAGACCTCAAAAAATTTACTCTTACTGTATTGTTGTGTCTAATTAGATTACTTCCACCTTTGTACTTTTTTTTACACCATTTTTATTTTTCTTTAACCCTGTAAAGCATCATTCATTACATACCAATATACTTACTCCAGAACAATGTTTTTTCATATACTCTTTAGCACAACCCCATTCTTTTAATAATTTCTGGTCCGATTGTCCCCTTATATAAGCTGTGAGTCTTGCCAGATTTATGTATTCACAAAATTTAATTTGCCAATCTTTCACTGATGGAATTTTTCTGCCTTTCCAGTTTTTAGCTATAAGCATCCTGGCAGCTGTTGTTGCATAAAGGAATACTTTCCTTTGATTTTCGGGGATATCATTTGTAATTAAACCTAAAAGGAATGCCTCCGGTTTTTTACTGAAAGATATTTTAAACATCTTTTTGAGTTCTTCATAGATTTCATTCCAGAATTGTTTAATAGGTCAGCATTCCCACCACATGTGAAACATTGTTCCTATTTCTTTTTTACATCTCCAACAGATATTCGATTTTAATTTGTAAATTTTAGCCAATTTTACTGGAGTTAAGTACCGTTGGTACACCATTTTCATAAAATTTTCTCTTATTGTATAACATGCCGTGAACTTAATATCATATTTCCATAATTTCTCCCATTGGTCCAGCCGAATTACATATCCTATATCACATGCCCATTTAATCATAACTTCTTTTACTTCTTCATCCTTTAATTCCCATTCTAATAATAAATTATACATTTTGGATATTTTTTTTTTTAGTTTTGTAATAGTACTTTTTGTAATTTTGATTCTTCTTTTTCAAATCCTATTACTTTATCCTGGTTGAATATTTGGGCAATTTGGTGATATTGTAACCAGTATTGGGTCACCTCATTGTATGGTCTTAGTTTTAATTGGCCCTGTTCTTCCTTTAGGAGCTGCTGGTATGTTGCCATTCTTCCTATAGTATTTTTCTTTTTAACTGATATTACTTCTAGTGGTGAGACCCACAATGGGATTTTTGATTCTAACAACCTTCTATGTCTCACTCAGACCTTGTATAATGCATTTCTAATTACGTGGCTTAGAAATTCTTTATGGACTGCCACTTTGTTATAAATTAGATAGGCATGCCAACCATATCTGTTGTTCCATCCCTCCAAATCCAAAATGTCACTGTTATCCAATTTGATCCAATCCTTGATCCAAGTAAAGCATGCCGCATCATAATATAGTCTCAGGTCTGGGAGTCCAAAACCTCCCCGCTCTTTTACGTCGGTTAATAATTTATGTTTGATCAGTGGCTTTTTGCCTTGCCATATAAACTTTGTTAGGTCCGTTTTCCATTTTTTAAAACAATCATCTTTACCTATTATGGGAATCATTTGAAAAAGGAACGGAAGTTTTGGTAAGATATTCATTTTAATAGCCGAAATTCTACCCCAGAGTGTTAATTTCAATCTTGTCCAAGTTTCCATTTCTCTTTTTGTTTCTTCCCAAATTTTTTTTATAATTATCTTCAAACAAATTTATATTTTTCATTGTTATTTGTATTCCTAAATATTTCAATTTTTTTTTACAATTTGTAATCCAAATTTTTCTACCAGTTCCTTTTTCTCTTGATCTCCCATGTTTTTTACCATTAGTTTTGTTTTTTCTTTATTCAAAGCAAAACCTGATACCCTTCCAAAGCTTCCCATTTTTTCTAGAGCCTTTGCTATGCTTTCCTTTGGATTTTCCACCATTAAGACTAAATCATCTGCAAATGCCCTTATTTTGTATATTTTCTCTCCTAGGGATATTCCATTTATTTCTTGATCCAATCTGATTTCTTGATTTAATATTTCCAAAACCAAAATGAATAATAAAGGTGAAAGTGGACACCCTTGTCTGGTGCCCTTCTGTATTTTAAAATAATCAGTCGTGTCATTATTTATTATTATATTTGCTTCTTGTTGTTCATAAATTGCTTTTAGCTCTCTTGTAATTTGGTCTCCCATGTCCATCTGGTCTAATAATATTTTTAGAAATTTCCATGATACTTTGTCAAACGCCTTTTCCACGTCCACAAAAACAAAGGCTACCTTCTTACTTGGTTTCATGTCTAAATACTCGATCATATCAATCACTGTTCTTATATTGTCACTCATTTTCCTGCCCGGCAAGAACCCTGCCTTCTCTTTATTTATACAATCCTGCAAAACTGTCTTTAATCTTGTTGCCAATATTTGTGCATAGATCTTGTAATCATTATTTAGTAATGATATTGGTCTATCATTGGTTATAAACTCTTTATTTCGTCCTTGTTTTGGGATTACTACTATGTGTGCCTGTTTCCAGGTGTTGGAAATCTTCCCATCTTCTAGTATTCTATTTAAGAGTGTCTTCATAGGTGATAATAATGGTTCCTCTAATTTTTTGTAATGTATTGCGGTAAGACCATCTGGGCCTGGGGATTTTCCCAGTTTCATCTTAATTATCGCTTGATGAAGCTCTGTCGTGGTTATTGGGGAGTTTAGCTCTTGAGTCTTTTCTTTCTTAATTTTAGGTATATCCTTTCCACATAAATACTCTGTCAGGGAACTGCCATCAGAGCCAAGGGTGGTGGTAAGGCTCCCCAATGACGCTGGAGAGGGAACCAGCAAGGAGAGAGGGAGAGCTTCCACTGGGGAAGGAAATAGACGTGACGCCAGGGAGGAAGGGGAGGCTGAGGGAGCTTTGGAGGGAAGGCTCAGGGACTGTTCCAGTGAGACCAGCAGGGAGAGCACAGGACCTCCCCTTGGGACGCCCACTCTGCGCAGAAAGCTTTCGCGCAGGGAAGCTAGGCGGCGACTTGGTGTCAAAGAACTTTTATGTTGGAGGAAATTCAGGAAGCGCCCACTGACGGATTCTGCAGTGATTGAGACAGTCACGGAGTACTGACTGTCTAGTCAGGGGAAAGTTTTAACCAAACTACTCAGCTTGGAGCAGTTTGCGCCTTACGCACAAGCAACCCCAAACCCCCTTACAGCAATCCGTCAGTTCTTGACGTTGCTTGTGCACAGGGATAATCATGAGTCTGACCGGAGGAGCAGGCGCAGGAGAGGGAGCCAGGGGAGAACCAACTCTGGAGGAGAGAAACAGAGATTTGGAACAGCAGCTGGCTTTACTATCGGCGCGGCTAGACGAAAGGCGGACTCAGGATGCCCAGGGGAAACCCACCCCTATTGCAAGGAAGGTACCGGGACTGGTGCATAAGTTTGGGGGCAATCCGAGAGACTATAATGCTTTTAAGACGGAGGTGCGGTACGCAGTATGATGACTTTGTGGACGATGGAGCAAGGGTGGCATATGTGATAGGGCATCTTCAAGACGGTGCTAGGGATTGGGTCAGACCTTTAATGGCATCGGAAAATGCTGCCTTAAAAGACCTGAGGAAGTTTTTTAACGCCATGGACCACATGTTTTCGAGCGAAGTGGAGCAAAGCGTGGCGCGCAGAGAACTGATGGGGTGCAAACAAGGGAACCAATCAGTCAGCGAGTACTGGTCGCGGTTTTCGATGCTAGTCCACAAACTTGGGTGGGAACTGGGTTCGGAACCAATTCAGATGCTGTTTGAGGAAGGCTTAGCCCCTTCGGTTAAGGACGAACTTTCCCGCTCGCCCCGCCCGCAATCGATGGATCAGCTGACTAAAATGGCGCTTGCAGTTGGAATACGCCAAGAGGCGCGCGCTCTAGAGAGGCAGGAAGGGAGAGCAGAGCGTTGGCATGACAACCGCATTCCTGAAATGCCGGAGCAACCTTCCCAGCCAGCGGAGCCAATGGAGATCGGAGGCGCGCGCTCGCGGGGTTTCAAACTCCGGCGAGGTGCGCAAAAAGGAGGGGAAAGCGACCAGGAAGTGTTTTCTCTGCCAACAGCCAGGACATTTTGCCAGGGTCTGCCCTCAGAGAAAAGCATGGCAAGGGATGGTGGGGGCAGCTGGCAGTGAGGAGCAGGGAAACGAGAGCGCTTGGCTGCCGATCAGTGGGCACAGTAGCCAGGCAAACAACCAGTAAGAGTGCCCAAACCAGACCCCCCCCCCGGGCAGCCATAGCCATTGAGGTGGTGCTAGAGCTCCCCAATGGACATCCAATTAAGGTGCAGGCACTGCTGGATTCAGGCAGCTCTTGCAATTTCTTTAGCAAGGACTTTGCACTAGAGCACCAACTCCAGTTGCTGCCTTTAGAGCGCCCCCTGCAAGTAATGACCATTGATGGGAGAGAACTCCTGGGGGGAGAAGTGACCCACCAGACTCCTCCCATGAAGATGAGGGTCACCAGACACACTGAGACAATTGCCTTTCACGTAGCCACACTAGCCGGACCACCAATCATACTGGGGATGAGCTGGCTGGCGCTGCATGATCCGGTAGTGGCATGGCACCAGCGGACAGTAGCCTTTGGGTCAGCTCACTGCTTAGAACACTGCCACGGGGGGGGGGGGAGACCCCGAGGATGGCCTTAGCCAGGGTGGCAGGGATGGAGGCAGAGGAAAAGACGAGGGTGCCGCCGCAATACGCTGATTTGGAAGAAGTCTTCAGTGAGAAGGAGGCGGATAGACTGCCCCCCCCATAGGTCCTTTGACTGTCAAATCAACCTAATTCCAGGGGCTCAGCTGCCAGTGGGTAAGCTGTACGCCATGTCGGACAGAGAAATGCAGGAGTTGCGGAAATTTATTGACAAGAACCTGAGGAGGGGTTTCATAAGAGAATCGAGGGCGGTGGGGGACAGTCCAGTATTCTTTGTGGACAAGAGAGACTCCAAAGAGCTCAGACTAATTTGTGATTATAGGGCATTAAACTTGATATCGGAGCCGGTGACCTTCCCGATGCCCAGAATTGATGACATTTTGACCAGGGTAAGGAAGGGAAAGATTTTTACCAAGTTGGGCCTTCGAGGGGCGTACAATTTGATTAGGATAAAGGAAGGGGATGAATGGAAGACCACCATGTTTTACCCTATGTTGTTATCAGTTCATCTCAAATATTTAATTTTTTTTTTTTAAAAAAAAAGTTAAAGTGAAATTCGGGTCGTGCCACCGCGGCGAAGGCGGAGACCCTTTAGAAATCCCAGGCGGATGAAGCCTGGGAACGTGGGATTCGGCTGACACCAGGAGCGCCCCCCCCTACCCGCAGGGAAACCCCTCTTCGGGGGTTCCGAAGTGACGTGGGGTGAGCGGCACGGTGTTTTGAATCGACCGCTATTTTTACGGAGTGAAGCCGCGTAGCCGTTGCTGGAGAGCGCTGACTTTTTCTTGTGGACAATTGGATTTCAAACAACAACCCGTGAGTAGAACAGAAATTGGATTTTCAAAGTATTTTTAAATTGGCACCGACCGGGGAAGGTCTAAACAGGAAGTCCACCTCCCCTTTCTGTAAATAAACTGAAGCAAAGAACCTGTTAACTAAGGTCGTGGAGAGTCTTATGTAAAGGATTTAAATTCCACTGATTGAAACTACCATCAATATTTTTTTTTGGAAGCAGGGGAGCCTGCAGGAGAAGGCTAAATTTCGGGAATTGAAGCGCCACTAAACCCGGGAGTGGTCTGCGAGAGCCCGCTGATGGTGAATAGATAAATCTGACAGCTGTCAAGTTAGCTGTCAAGATACAAAAGAAGGACTTTGTTTCTACTGTCCGTTTCTGTTATAACCTTACATTTAAAAAGAAGGAAGGAACTGTTACAATTTAACGTATGGGACCTTTGGGACTGTGCTGGAAGGAGTGAAAAGGAACTTGAATCCCTCTAGAGGGAGCTTTGGGATATTGTCGTAAGGACACAGCTGGAAAATTCCCTGAGAAACTAGTTTTTGACCTTGGATTGTTTAAGGATGGCGGTCAGGAAGGAAGTTGAGTGTGAATTGAACAGGACTTTTTATCTGTTGGGAAAGCTGCAAGACCAGATAAATGTTATGGCTACTAATGTTGCAATCTTGGGAACAAAAGTGGGCATTAGTAAAGAAGCTGACAAGAACTCGCCGTTACCCTACAGAGGCAAATGGTGGACTACAACTTGAGGCCTTACATGATGGCAACTAGGAGAAGCAAATTTTTGGAGATGGAAGCCTGGCTTGGTTTGGGAAATGAAAGATGGAGAGATCACCCTATGTGGAGATCAAATGACCTTTGGGATACAAATCTGAGCCAGGTGGAGGATGGAGCTTTCGGGGCCTCTGGATTTGAAAGGAGTGTGAAACAAGATTTGGAATATCCTATAGGCCCTACCTTTAACTATGGAAGTTTGGCAGGAATGAATATGATTACTGTTGGGTTGGAGCATCCCCGAGATTTGGTTTTTAATACCCTTAAACTTAAGATCTCCGGGTTGATGGTTTTCTGAGATTGTTGGAAATAAGATTAAATAAAGTAAAAGTGGATGGTTAATTGGTGAAAGAAAGAATGGAAAATTAGAGTATATTAAGATAAGATATAAGGATAAAAATAAGATGAAGGATTTGCTGAAATATCCATATGAATTAGAATACAAAGAGGGGAGGTGTGAGGAGGTCAAGGAGATAAGTTAAGAAAGGGAGTTATAATAAGGTTTAACTTGTTCTTTTGATTTCTCTTTTGGATTGTAATTCTTTTTCTTTTTTTAGCTGTTTTTGCTTTTGCTATTTTGCTATTTTTATTTTTTCTCTCTTTTATCTTGGATAATGTTTTGTTTTTGTATACTGTGTTCTTTTATGTAATCTTTTAAAAGTTGAATAAATATTATTGAAAAACAAAAAACAAAAAAACAAAGAGCAGGCAAATCCCCTCCCCTCCAGGCAAGCAGAGGGGAAAGCAGAGCGTACTTCCTTCTAATTCCTCTCTGTCTAGGGCAGGGGTCTGCAACCTTTAAGACAAAAAGAGCCACTTGGACCCGTTTCCGAAGAAAAAACAACAACTGGGAGCCGCAAAACAAGCCAAATGTAAATAACCACACATTCTTCCCCTTCCCCCATTCTGTCTCTTTTCCCTGAGTCTATTTCAGATAGCAAAGAGGGGTATGGTACCTCTCATATCCATTTTTTGCAAAGCACCATGTGCATAGAGGGCATTATACAAATTAATGCATAGAAAAGTGTCTGTCCCTCCCTGCAGTTCAACTCCCTCTCTTTTTACTAACAGCACATATCCATTCCTTCTGCTGGTGCAACTTTCTCATCATTTCTACATAGCAGCATTTATAAACCAGTGCCAGAGAAACTGGGTGAAAGGAAGGTGAGAGGGAAGAGATATGAATATTTATGTGTGTATATGTATACATACATACACCTACACAATTACAGGTTTGAAGCCAACTTAAAATAAAAAGAGCTGGTAAGCAAAGTAATTTGTGGTGCTTTCCATGGGATCCGGGGACATGTCAGCTAATACTCTTCCCTTTCTTCTTCATTTGCTTGTCTCTGCAGGAAATCTCAAGGGGGAAGGGGGAAGGGCAGGAATTGCATAGGCACGAGAGAAGGGGGGAAATCCCGCAGGCAGGATTTTGGTGCCTAACAGCCCCCCCTCCCTCTGCAATTGCTCTCGTGCTCCCCCGCCTCTCTCTGAGGCCGAGATGCTGCATCACGGCACCTGCTGGCTACCTCTGGACCCCCTCCTTGTCACTCACGTAATTCACCCCTTCCTCCTTGACAGGGAGGGCGGGCCCATTTTGTGGTTCACCTCAGGTGCTCTCCCTCAACTCGGCGGCCACTCAGAAGCAAGGCACGGAAAAGGATCCCGAAGCACCACCGCCACCCCTCACACACACAAAAACCTCGCCCCGCCATTTCCCTCCCCTCGAGCGCACGCGCTCTCTCTCCCTTGCCTCAGGTGCCTCGCGCGCGGGGCTGAGGAGAGCATGGCCTGGGTGGGCAGCTCTCGACGTTCACACGGCGCGCGGGGCCTGAGGGTGGGCGGCGAAAGGGAGCATGCCCTGGCGCGCCTTCCTGCCACCGCCCTCCTCCTCTTCTTCATCGCTCCCTGCACCATGAGGGAAGAGGCTGCTCAGCTGCTTCCTCACCGCCCTCCAGACGAGACGTCCCCCTCGCTGCCGCCGCCGCCGCCCGTCCCACCCCGGGGGAAACTATGAGCCATGAAGCCGCCTAGCAGAGCTTCCCTCTGGCGGCAGAAGCAGCAGCAGCAGCAGCCCTTCTCCGGCCGCCACCGCCTCCTCCTCCATTCCAGCAGCCGCCGCTTCTCGAGCTCCGCTGCCACCGCCGCCTTGCTTTGCCCGGCTCGGCTGCCCAGCTCCATTCCCCTCCTCTTTCTGGTGCTTCTGCTTTTCTGCTCAGGGTCCCCAAGGATCTGCGGAGCCGCAACAAAGCTGTAAAAGAGCCGCATGCGGCTCCGGAGCCGCGGGTTGCCGACCCCTGGTCTAGGGACTCGCAGGCAGTGGAAAACATGCAGGAGAGAGAGGGGGGGCTGGCTTGGGTGGGGGGGGACTTTTGCCTTCCTTCCCCCCCTTTAAACCCCTCTCCTGAATTCTTAGCCAGCTGCTTCTCCGCACACCCCTCTCGTGCTCCTTGTTCCTTCTATGTTTTTCCTTCCCTCCCCACTTAAAACATGGTTACAAAGCACGGATCCACATGGATCCTCAGGATCTTTGCATTGGGTCACCCCAAATTCACCATCAGATCACATAGCAATGATCTGATGCAAAAACAGGGCTGCAATGGTGCAAAAACGTGGTTACAAAGCAGGGATCCACATGGATCCTCAGGATCTTTGCATTGGGTCACCCCAGATTCACCATCAGATCACATAGCATGTCCATGGCCACAGCATGAAGCACAAAAATGATACATCCACTGTTTCATTCAGATTTTTTCCCCCTTGTTTTCCTGCTCTAAAAACTATGTGCGTGTTATGGTCAGGTGCGTGTTATTGAGCGAAAAATACGGTATATAGCTGGCCAACCTCATGTGTGGGAAATTAGTTGTATTTACATACATTTATTTATTCATTTATTAAACCATTTACATAGTGCTATATAATAAAAATACATCACAGGAGTTTACAACGTAATGTTGCTGGCATAAACCAGACCATAAAATCATAAGTTAAATTTATCTAGTTTGCATTTTCCAAAACCAAACATGAACTGAAACACAGCTGTCCTTTAAACTTTGCACCTGCTGGATTTTCTAAGCAGTTTTGCAGCCAAGCAATGTGTACAAGGTGTACAATGTGAAATTGTGTGAAAAAATTTTTTTGATGACAATAACGTACAAAGATGCATTATACTAGGGAGCTTCTGCTTTGCAAAAATGGCTGTGTTAGGCAAACTTGTGTACAAACATGTTAAAAGAAGTTTGCACTAAAACACTGTTGAGAGTGTTTTTTAATTTAAAAATTGGAAACATGTGGAAATATGAAGAAATAGAGGGAACACAGGGGAACACAGGGAAATAGAGGGGGCTGGGTTGTCTCTTACAACCCAAATCTGCATCAAGGACCCAGTGGGTCAGAGAAGAAAGAATAGAGGCAAAAACCAGTCAAAGCAAGGCAGATCTTTTATTTTTCTGTTGCAGCAGAGACCCCCTTGCAAGGAGGTGAGAAGTATCCAGAACAAAGGTGTGTGAAAACTTTTAAAGACTTTAGAAATTACCAAATTACCAAAGACTACATAATATATATGGGATTATTAAGAAAGTCAATGTGGCTTTGGGACTGCTCTGTGTAATCTTATAAAGTTCTCCCCACTCCCCTGGAATATTTCCTAATTTTTGAAGGGTGAGGTGTGCAGTGAGCTGCAATTTGTGCACCTTAAAACTTGTATAACAGTACCCCGCCCTTCTACTCAATAATAAATCTGGCATGTTCAGCAAACATCTGAAGAGTACTTATCGGAATCACACATACCCTTCAGCATTTATTATTTAAATCAATGTTCATAGATATAACTATCAGATATATTAACATCACTTCATCTTACTCATTGGATTCCCATAGCAGGAGCATTTAGTAGAACATAACATTTAATTCCCAGGATCAGTGACTGCTCTTCAGGGAGAAATTCTGAAATAAAAAAGTAAAAAGTAAACATTTTCAGCTTCATTGGAGATGAAGCTCAGTGGCATTCACAGCTGGGTCAGTGTCCCTGGAAGCAGAGATTTTTTAAATCCCCATTCCTCACTTCTATGCGGTGACCTTCTAGATTGTTGAGTGGTTCATTGTAAGGAGGTTGGCACCATTTACGGTAGTTCTTCAGCAGAAAACATTTTTAGCGCACACACATACATGGACATACATTTCCTGCAAAGGAGTAGCTAAGGAGTAAGCGATGCTTTAGAAATAAACATGGGAAAGAATGAATAATGAAGGGGAAAATGGTTCTCCTGCTTTTGCTGAGCTGTTCTGCAGGCTGAAATTGCTTTCCTTGGAATCTAAATTGTTCCAGGAGTTGTTGACACATAGGGGACAAAAGGATGGTGTTATGAGCAATGAAATTACGCCCCCCCAAACACACAGCAGGTCCAAAATGCCCCAAAATTCTACCCAGCAGCTGCACTTTAACTTCAGCATGCACAGAGCTACTTTCATTTTTTCAGTGTCCATCTTTTTCCTCTCTTGAAAGCTGTGGTGACGCGATGCAAAGGAAGGCAGGGCTGTTTAGCCTCTTGGGTGACTGTATTCTGAGACAAGCAATTCAGCATTTAACAGATTTGCTAAACTTGCTTTGAAGGGACAGGATACCCAAATCCTGTCTGTGAAATCACCCCAGGCCTCAAAACTGTTCGTGAATCCCCCCCCCCCCATCCAGGCCTCGCCTCAAACATTAAAACTGCATTTCCTCTAAGACAAATAGAACAATGTTTTTTTTCATTTCTCAGGCTAATTGGCCTTGTTAACCAGATTGCAACATCTCTGGACATGCTGAACAACTCTCACCACCACCACCCCTTTCCTGGGAAGGGCGCCAAGAGTCCAATAGTCCCAAGACAGTTTTCTGTTCATGCTCAGAGGAACTCATGGGCAGGACTCTTCAAGAAGGAGGAGAAAAGGGGAGGGAACTGGAAAGGGGTATATATGTTTGTGCACATGACTGTGAACTCGTGCATGCTTTTTGTGAGTTATAACAAGTTCATGGATGGTAGAAATAAAGCTTTTTCTCCGAAACTATTCCTTGAGTGTCTGTTGACTCCCACTTCCCTTTCCTGGGCGCAATATTTTTCCCACCCGAGGGCAAAGCCTCATAAGGCTACAGCTTTATTGTTAAGTGAGAAGTAAAAGTATTTGTATTTTTAAGAAGGATGTAAGGAATCTGAGGATCTAAACCTGACTTTGCCTTTATTCTCGTTAATGCAGCTGAAAATGATTCCAATATATATTGCCCATTGTTCCTTTGAACAAATGAATATAATGTTACATATTTATCTTGCTGAAGTTAATCTTCCACAGTGTAAACGAAATCTCAGGACCTCTGGGTTGAAAGTACTCTTTTTTCCCTTTTTTAAAAAAATATTTATTCAAATTTTAAAGGTTACAAAAATAATCAAAAAAGGAAAGAAAACAGTAGATAAAAGCAAATCACATCCCAAAAAAATTAAAAGAGTGAAAACAGAAAAAAAGAAAAAAAAGTTAAAAATACATACAGACAAAAAGTCAAAAAGAAAAAAGAACAAGTCAAACCTTTACATATTTTTCTTTCTTTAACTTATTTCCTTGACTCCTCCCCTTCCTCACACCTCCCCTCTTTATATTCTAGTTCAGATAGATGTTTCAGCAAATCCTTCATCTTGCTTTTATCCTAATAATTTATCTTGATATCCTGTAATTTTTCATTCTCTCTTTCACCAATTATCCATCCATTTTTACTTTATTTAATCTTATTTCTCATTAAAAATGATATATTTGAACTTATTCTCTTAAGACGTTTCCCCTAGGGTTATAAAAATTTCATTCCACGATTTTTCCATTTTCCATTAAATTTTATTTTTTTTTAAATCTCAATATATACATTTTAAATTCCCAATTTTCTTCCACCGTCTCCCCTCCCCGGTCTCGGCCCCTACCAACAGTTCCATCAACCTCCAACAGTCCATCAACCTGGAGATTTAAATCCGAGGCTCTTAACTCTTCTTCATGTCCCATCTGCCGATCTTCTTGATAATCTTTGGTATTAAAAAACAGTTCTTGGAGGGGCTCCAACCCAACGATAATCATATTCCTTCTTAGCAAATCTGCCAGATTTCCATAATTAAAGGTAGGGCCCATAAAGTATTCCAAGCCTTGCTTCACACTTCTTCCAAGTCCAAAGGCCCTAAATACTCCAATCTCCTCCTGGCTCAAATTCATATCCCAAAAGTCATTTGATCCCCACATAAGGTGATCTCTCGACCTTTCATTTTCCAAATCAAGCCAGGCTCCCATCTCCAAAACCTGGCTTCTCTTTTTTCAGTAATGTAACTGAAGGTACTTTCTATCACCTTTGGTGGACATGCCCGAGGATCAAGGCCTTCTGGGAAATGATCTATAATGAAATGAAGAAGGTACTTAAATGTACCTTTCATAAGAAACCAGAGGCTTTTCTCCTGGGCATGGTCGGCCAGTTAGTGCCAAAGAGAGATAGGACTTTTTTTATGTACGCTACCACAGCAGCAAGGGTACTTATAGCAAAGTATTGGAAGACACAAGAACTACCCACTCTGGAAGAATGGCAGACGAAGGTGATCGACTACATGGGACTGGCCGAGATGACTGGCAGAATCCGCGACCAAGGAAAAGAGACGGTGGAGGAAGCTTGGAAGAAATTTTAAGTGTATCTTAAGAATGACTATAAAATTAATGAGTGCTAAAATGTTGAGGTTAGAGGAAAAAGAGGATTACAGCTGTAAATGATTAGGTAAGAGAGAAGGGAGAAAAAAGAGTAACTAGTCTAATCAAATGAGGATTTGCTGAAAGAAATTTGGAAATAGGGATGCAGAAAGGAGAGGTATGGGGAAGTCGGAGAAGTAAGGTTTATGAAAAGAAGGTTTTGAAATTATATTTGTGTGTGTTTATGTGTTTGTTTGTCTTTGTATAATGTATTGTAATGTGTTTAATTTGTGTTGAAAAATTAATAAAAATATTTTAAAAAAACCAAAAAAAAACCTGGCTTCTCTTAATTACAGTCATATAAGGCCTCAACGTATAATCCTCCATTTGCCTCTGTAGGGTTAAGGCTCTCCCTTGCTTCACTTTCACAACAACTCTCTCCTTCTCTGGTTCTTCAGTGTGTTCCATTGAAAAGGATTCCTGTGCCGGATTCTTGTCAACTTCTTTGCTGATGCCCACTTTTGCTCCCAAAATATCAACGCCATAGCATCTATCTGTTCATGCAGCTTTCCTCAGTACAAACGCTACTTCCTTCTCAACAGACATCCTTAAAGTGTTCAAGGTCAAAACTGGTTTCTCAGGGCCTTTATTTTTAAAACCAATTTCTCAGCTGCATTCTTGTAACAATGTCCCAAAACTCCCTCTAGAGGGAAACAGTCTCCATTTATCAATCCTTCCAGCACAGTCCCAAAAGTAACTTAATAACAATTCGAATTACCTTTCCTTCTTTTTAAGCGCAGAAGTGGACAATGGAAACAAAGTCTATCTTTTGTATCTTGACAGCTAGCTGTCAAATTTATCTATTCACCGTCGATGGGCTCCTCGCGGACCGCTCCCAGGTTTAGAGACGTGGCGCTTCAATTCCTAAATTTTCACCTTCTCCTGCAGGGTTCCGTTTCCAAAGGAGGTATTAATATTTTCAATCAGTGGAGTTTTAATCCTTTACGTAGGACTTTCCAAGACCTTAGTTAACAAGTTCTTTGCTTCAATCTATTTACAAAAAGAGAAGGTGGACTTCCTGTTTAGACCTTCCCCGTTCAATGCCAAATTAAATTATTTTAAAAGTCCGATTTCCCGTTCTACTCACGGGTTGTTGTTTAAAATCCAATTGTCCACAGGAAAAAGTCAGCGCTCTCCGGCAACGGCTGTGCGGCTTCACTCCGTAAAAATAGCGGTCGATTCAAAACACCGCGCCACTCGCCCCACGTTGCTTCGGATCCCAAAAAAAGGGGTTTCCCTGCGAGTAGGCTCCTGGTGTCAGCCGAATCCCACGTTCCCAGGCTTCCTCCGCCTGGGATTTTTCAGGGGTCTCCGCCTTCGCTGCGGCGGCAAGACCCGAATTTCACGGAGCAGGTTCCTCTCAGTCAGAGGAATTCCGCCATTGCCGATGGCGCTAACCCAGAAGTCTGGGTTGAAAGTACTCTTAGACCTCTTCTTTCTTTTTTTTTATATAAATATTTATTGAAATTTTTTAAATACAAAATGCAAAAATGATAAATATAACATGAATCATAACACATTTTTCAAAACTTCTTTGGACTCCCTCACGTCTCCCACTCCCACTTACATCATTATAACCTTTTTCCAGCAATTTATCATCTTGTTTACATTCTTAAATCTCGTTCAATTAATTTAATCTAATAATTCTCCAAAAATTTTATATTTTCCTCAATCTCACTTATCGTCAAATTCAAATCTAATTCAATGGTAGGCAGTTATTTATGATCTAGCATCCTTCTTAGCCTTCTGCCAAATTACAATACTTTTGTAAATAAATCTTGAATTTCTTCCAGTCTTCTTCAACCCTCTCTTCTCCCAGGTCTCGAATTCTACCAGTCATCTCGGCCAGTTGCATATAGTCCATCAGCTGCATCTGCCACTCTTCCAGTGTGGGTAGATCTTGAGTTTTCCAACTCTTAGCGATAAGTATCCTTGCTGCCGTTGTTGCATACATAAAAAATGTTCGGTCCTTCTTTAACACCTTCTGGCCGACAATGCCCAGAAGGAAGGCCTCTGGTTTCTTAGTGAAGGTATACTTAAATACCTTTTTCAACTCATTATATATCATTTCCCAGAAGGCCTTCACTCTAGGGCAAGTCCACCAGAGGTGAAAGAATGTTCCTTCATGTTCTTTACATTTCCAACATTTATTATCAGACAAATGGTATATTTTGGCAAGTTTAACTGGGGTCATGTACCATCTATATATCATTTTCATTACATTTTCCTTCAAAGCATTACATGCATTGAAGTTCAGCCCTGTGGTCCACAACCTTTCCCAGTCCTCAAACAAGATATTATGCCCAATATCCTGAGCCCACTTTATCATAACCGATTTAACCATTTCGTCTTGTGTATTCCATTTCAACAGCAAGTTATACATTCTTGATAGTACCTTATTTTTTGGTTCTAACAATTCTGTTTCCAACTTCGATTTCTCCACCTGGAACCCTACCTTTTTGTCATTTTTAAAAACTTCTTTAATCTGAGCGTAATGTAACCAGTCTCGCACTTTATCCTTCATTTTCTCCAAACTCTGCAATTTCCAATTGTCTCCTTCTTTTTCTAATATTTCCCAATATTTTGGCCATTTGGCCTCCATATTGGGTCTTTTTCGGGCCTTAGCTTCCAGAGGTGAAAGCCACCTCGGGGTTTTGTTTTCCAATAAGTCTTTGTATTTTGTCCAGACATTAAAAACTGCTTTCCTGACAATATGGTTCTTAAAGACCTTATTGATCTTACTTAGACCTCTTCTTTCAAGCCTTGAGAAACCAAGTAAATAGCTTCCAATATTTACACATGTTTATTTAGCTAAAATTGCATTTCCTGCACTTGTTTTAAATCAAAACAATACTATGCAGCTGTATTTTCTGAGATATTATATTGTATTTTTAGACCAAATAAACAGATTGAGGACATGAGAGAATAAAGAACTAGAATAAAGAAGACATTTGTTCAACATTCAGCAAAGAACAAAAGAAAATAAAAATCTGAAGTAAATCTGATTGGCAAACTAGAGCATGAAAATGTGCTCATGGTGGAGATTACTGTGAAACGGCCAATTAAAAAAGCAAGAGAAACAAAGAAATCATGTTTTGTGCACATGAGAAAATACTCAGTCATCAATCATGTGTGAACAAGCATTGTAGATATGACAGAAGCAAGAAATTCCAGAAAAGGCTTCTGTCAGAGCTTGCAGTAAGTGGGGATTTGTGGTCGGAAATTTAGAAGAGTCAGAGCAACAGCTTTCTTTCACGTAAGAGTGAAGAGAAGCCATATAAATGTTAAACTGTAGCAAGAGTTTTTGTGATCAAGCAAGCATTAATCAATCATAAGAAAAAGAGCATGGAGTATAAACTGTATAAATGCAGAAATACCTTTAGCCAGAGCAGCAGCAGCCTTGCTTCACATCAAAGAATTCAAATGTTTCAGAAAGGTGCAAAGAGCTTTAATCAGAATATACTTAGCCATAAGCTTCACCAGTTGTGTGGCCAGAGATCCTTTTAGAGTCTTCCAAGTTCCTTCTCCCATGTTTCTCTTCCTGTGCCAGATCACCATGGAAACTGCCACTATGGTGTAACCAACCACACACCACACACTCACCTCCCTTACTAGCTCTGCATGGAACATCTTGAGCACGACATGCTGCATCAGGCAGTGGAGGGGGAGATGAAAGGACTGGATGGGAAATGGGCAGAAGAAGCCATGGCAGCCGAGTCTTTTTCCACAGTGGATAATTTAAAGGATGCCATAGTTGCAGCATGGGACGCAGGTGGCGCTGTGGGTTAAAGCCTCAGCGCCTAGGGCTTGCCGATCGAAAGGTCGGCGGTTCGAATCCCTGCGGCGGGGTGCGCTCCCGCTGCTCGGTCCCAGCGCCTGCCAACCTAGCAGTTCGAAAGCACCTCCGGGTGCAAGTAGATAAATAGGGACCGCTTACCAGCGGGAAGGTAAACGGCGTTTCCGTGTGCGGCTCTGGCTCTGGCTCTGGCTCTGGCCAGAGCAGCGATGTCACGCTGGCCACGTGACCCGGAAGTGTCTCCGGACAGTGCTGGCCCCTGGCCTCTTAAGTGAGATGGGCGCACAACCCCAGAGTCTGTCAAGACTGGCCCGTACAGGCAGGGGTACCTTTACCTTTTACCTTTTTATAGTTGCAGCAGTTAGTAATGCATAATAACCAATGGCCTCAAGCAGGAATGAATCAAATCAATTCACTGGAGCCCAGGTGAGCATTGTAATGTGGATTGGGCTGCACATTCATAGGCATATTCTGGATCTCTCTTATGGGATCTACGTAAGGAACCTGGCAAATCTATTTCCTTCCCATTATGTTTCTCCCTTTCCAAACTTTTTTCTGTGGCATTTCAGTATTCTGGTATTGTGGACTTATTATGTGGCAGAATTGACTATGATATTATATTCAATTCTGCCACATATTAAGTGTTAGAAACTGACATATAAAAGCCAGGAGCCAAAGAACACCTTAAACCTAGGTTATGGTTGCCACAACCTAGGCACATTTTTTACAAGATTACAAAGCAAATGAACACAATATGGGGGATCTAGCTGAAGACAGAATAAATGCTTTTCACAAAAGGCAATACAAAGAAGCAATCAAGTGGAAAAGCAGTCTAGAAGAGATGTGACTGCAGTTTCATTCCAGCAGAAGTAAACACCAAACCTCTTTTACTCAATTAGAGGGGGTAGTTTGCCCAAACCCATATCTTTATAAATTTGTGAACAACTTTGTGTAAAGAATTTATTTGGTTCTTTTTGTAATTTGTGGTATTTGGAGCATTGTAACCAGCCATAGCAAAAGAAGTCAATACAGAGAGCACAATGGGGCTTAAATTTAGGCATGTAGTAACACCCAGTGAACTTCATGGCTGAGTGGGGATTTGAACCTTGAACCCGGGTCTCCCAGGTCCTAGTCCTGCAGACACTCTAACCACACTGACTCTCACTGGGGTGAACTTTTTTTTTTCCAGTTTGCAAAGTCACGGCTTCTGCGACAGGCGGAGCTGCCAGTGAGGGACATTGTCTCACTTTGTCCATTCATCCCCACATAACATGATTATTTTCAAAGTTCTAATGTTTTTATTTCTGTAAAGAAAAGCACCTCTCTGTACATGGTACATGGCACTCATGCAAATCTTTAAAAAAGTAGGGTGATACTCCATCACTTTTAAAAAAATTCTGGCAGTAGGATACCAAAATTGCACACAGTATCCCAAGTGCAGCTGCACCATAGACTTACATAAGGCCATTCAGATATTTCCAGTTCTGTTTTCAATCCTTTTCCTAATCCCAAAAATACAATTCCCCCTTTTTTCCATTGCCACAACTCGGGTCAACATCTATCGACCTTGATCTTAAGATTCTTAATCAGTCACCCTCAGCTCAGCCCACAGTAGCATATACTGTATGTAATGTGAGGATATTTTGCCCCAGCACGCATCACTTTACACTTGTTAACACTGAATCAGATTTATCATTTTTATTTATTTTTATTTTTAAAATAATTTTTATTAACCGACCAATCAAATCAAATCACATCACATAAATTCCAAATTACAAAGCCGAATTTTAAATTTTTGTTGGGGGTACCCATATTTCAAGTTCCGAAGGGGATCCAAACATCTTCTTACTGCTGCTTTAATGTCCACAAATCTGTCCAAATAATGTTCACAATTCTATTCAGTCCTTTCTTGCTGTTTTCCACATCTCATCTTGTTATTTTCATATATTTTTCCTTTCTCTTTGTGACCTCTTCTGATAGTCTCCATAAGCGGGTCAAAACAAATTGTAATCCTGTGTGGATTTTTCTGTTCGTCCAAGAGCCATATCCAGATGGATTCTGTATATCATCACTTCCATAGATAAAAGCACTCTTACCATCATTAATCTTCACAAATCTGTCGCCTTTCTTAGTCCTCTGAGGAGGTTCGCCAGCAGTATGAAAACAAATCCATTCCTCCTCCCAGTCGTAAATCTTTCGACAGAACTTGCCAACATGGAGACTCTATTTTTTACTGCGTCATCCCAAAAGCTCTTGTTCTTTTCTCGATCTCCATAAAACATGCTTTTGGTTAGAATTCATTTCCACACAGTTTTAAATAATCCAGCTTAGGTCGTTTAAGTGACGGTTCTGACTTGTGAGGGGGGATTATTGATTAATCACATAGAAGAAAGAAAAAAAGTCCCCCCATCCAGTCCCACTGCCGACATACCGAGCCTTTGAAGCCTTTGAAGTATCTTCTCATGATATATTCCTGTTGATCCGACCCGTCGCTCTTCTTTCACAGAGATCCCTTCAGTTAGCAGTCTTTACTTCCCATTCTTCACTTGAAATATGTGCATTTGCTTCTTTCTAATTGTTAATTTCAATTTGCTGCAGCTTGTGCGCAATCAGAGACTGCGTCCAGGAGAGCCGGAGTCCACACAAGGGCATTCTGCCTAGTGCCCTCACCTCCTTCTTTCGAGTCCGGGGGTGATTTATGGGCATAGCAGGCAAGGGCAGTGTTCCCCATTTCCTTGGGGCAACAAGGGAGGCTGTATACTCCCATAACAGCCTCTTAATTACCTTGTGTGGGCTGGAGAGATGTTATTGTCAGCCATCTTCCAATGCGCCCCTAGTGCCCCTCTGTAATGGTTGTAAGGGGGTTACTTGTGCATAAGTTGCCTTCAGTTTTAGTTACATTGCCTGGCCAACCATGCTTTGGCTGACACACTCCGTGACTGGTCAGTCACTTGCAGAATCCGTCAGTGGGCGTTTCTTGAACCTCTTCCAGCATAAGAGCTGTTTGAAGCCAAGTCTCCTCCTACTTTCCCTGCGCAGAACTCGTCTGCGCAAGTAAGGGGAAGGCAGGGGCGTGTCAGCGCTCTCTCCACTAGTCTCTGGTGAAGGGTCTTGGAGACCTGTCTCCAATTCCTCCATCTCCCTCTCTTCTCTACTGGTGTTACGCTGAATTCCTTCCCCCCTGCTGGTCCCCTCTCCGGCATCGCTCTGGAGCCCTGCCTCCGCCTCTCGCTCTGATGTCAGTTCCCTGACATCCGCCTCCCTCCCAGGACCCCCTCCACCCCTGGCCCGACCCTGTGATGTAACCTTGTCCCCCTCTTCAGCCAACGATGCAGGGAACCCCCGAAAGGAGCTGCTGTCGTCGTCCGAGGACTCAAACCCCGCTTCCCACCCGCTCCGATTTCTTCGCGCGGGACGGGCTTCCCAGTCTGATTCCTCCTCTCCTGGCGCTTCTCCTTCCTCTTCGGAAGCTGGAAAACCCGCAAAATCCTCATCATCAGTGGTGGCAAATTGCTCCTCCCAGAATCTCTCCAGGGGTTTGGGCTTCCTCGGATACCTGTTGTGGAACTCTTCCACCAGATATCCATCATCTATCTCCCCCGCGGGAACCCACGTGTTTTCAGACTCGGGTTCTCCCTCCCACGCTATCAGGTACTCCACCTGCCGCCCCCGCCATCGCGAATCCAGAATCTCCATCACCTGGTGGTGGTGTTCCCTCTCCTCCACTTGTGGGTGTGTGAGCCCTTCCCCTATTTCCCCCCGGACCCTCCGCCCCCCGTACGGTGAGAGCAGTGACCTATGAAATACCGGGTGGATTTTCATGCTGTCTGGCAACTTGAGCCGGAATGCCACCGGGTTCACTTGGTGTGTCACCTCAAAGGGCCCCAGCCGTTTTGGCCGTAGTTTCTTACACCCTCCCTTGAAGGGTAGGCCTTGGGTGGATAACCACACACGGTCCCCACCCTTATAGTCTCCCCTTCCCGGCGACGTTTGTCTGCTTGCCTCTTGTACACTTCCTTGGCCCTTTCCAGGTTCATCTTAAGCTGCTGGTGCAGGGCTTCCATTTCTTCCAATAACTGCTCTGCTGCGGGTACGCTCCACCCTTCCTCCCCCCTCCCGGGAAAGGCTCTGGGGTGACACCCATAATTAGCCATGAACGGGCTCATCCCCGTGGACACATGCTCAGCATTATTATACGCAAACTCCACCAGTGCTAGCTTCTCTACCCAATCGTTCTGTCTCTCGTTGACGTAGCAGCGTAGGTATTGCTGTAAAATGCTATTCGCCCTCTCTGCTTGCCCGTTGGTCTCCGGGTGTCTCGCCGTCGAGAATCCCACCTCCACCTGCAATAAGTTCATGAGCCTCCTCCAGAACCTCGAGGTAAATTGTTTCCCTCGGTCTGAGATAACCCTCGAAGGAGTCCCATGCAACCTGAAGATGTGATCCACAAACAACCGGGCAGTTTCCTCTGCCGTTACTGCATGTGAGCATGCTATAAAATGGCACATTTTGGTTAGTAGATCTACTACTACCATGACTGCTGTCTTCCCTCTGGATTTGGGTAAATCTGTCATGAAATCGATAGACACCACCTCCCATGGTCTTCGCGGTGTGGGTAATGGTTCCAGTAGCCCTGCCGGGGCAGCCCTCTCCCCCTTGGCCCATTGGCAGCGGTCACAACCACGTACATACTCTCGTACATCTTCCCTCACCCTTGGCCACCAGAACTGTCTAGTAACCAGTAACATAGTTTTGTGTTGCCCAAAGTGCCCCGCTGTTGGGTTGTCGTGAAGCTGTTTGAGCACCCTTTCCCGCAAGGCCTCCCCGGGCACATACATTGCTCCCTTGTAGTACAGCAGTCCTTCCCTTTCCTCAAAGCCCCCCTGGTCTCCCCTCGCTTCCCTGAGTTCTCTGATTCTGGTTTGGGCAAATTCGTCCTGGCGAATCAGCTTGGTCAGTTCTCGTTTCTTTTTTTTTATAAATAATTTTTATTGAAGTTTCACAATTTTTTATCAGAACAAACAGAACATAACAATAAAAGACATACAACATGTATAATTTCAACTCTTAATTTCATATACCTTTCTTTCCCGACTTCCTCTTCCTTTCTGCATTCTCATGTCTAATTAATTAATTAACAAATCCCTCCCTTACTTTCAACTTAATTATAATAACACTCATTTTCTTTAACATAACCATTGCCGCTGTTAACCCCTATTTTTCTCATCCAACATCAATCTAACATTCACTGATTTTTGAATATTTCTTTAGATAGTCTTTAAATTTTTTCCAGTCCTCTTCCGCCGTTGCTCTTCCCTGGTCTCGGATTCTGCTCGTCATCTCTGCCAAACCCATCTAGTCAATCACTTTCATCTGCCATTCTTCCACGGTGGGTAGATCTTGTGTCTTCCAGTACTTTGCGATGAGTATTCTTGCTGCTGTTGTAGCATACATAAAAAATGTTCTATCCTTCTTTAACACCAAATGGCCGACTATACCCAGGAGAAAGGCCTCTGGTTTCTTAGGGAAAGTGTACTTAAGTACCTTTTTCAGTTCATTATAGATCATTTCCCAGAAACCCTTAATCCTTGGGCACGTCCACCAAAGGTGAAAGAATGTTCCTTCAGTTTCTTTGCATTTCCAACATTTATTCTCGGGCAAATGATAGATTTTTGCAAGTTTGACTGGGGTCATGTACCACCTATAAATCATTTTCATAATATTTTCTCTCAAGGCATTACATGCCGTAAATTTCATCCCGGTGGTCCATAACTTTTCCCAGTCAGCAAACATAATGTCATGACCAATATCCTGCGCCCACTTAATCATAGAAGATTTAACCATTTCATCTTGTGTATTCCATTTCAACAGCAAGTTATACATTCTTGACAGATTCTTAGTACTGGGCTCTAACAGTTCAGTTTCTAATTTTGATTTTTCCACCTGGAAGCTGACTTTCCTGTCTAATTTAAAGACTTCCATTATCTGATAATAATGAAGCCAGTCTCTCACTTTCCCTTTTAACTTCTAAAAACTTTGCAATTTCAATCTGTCCCCCTCTTGCGGTCAGTTCTCGTTTCCCAACCAACGCTCCCCCCCACACCCATCGTTCCTCTGGGAACACGTGTCTTACTTCCGGCGGTCCTTCTTCTTCCGTGTACTCCGGCTTCCGGGACAGTGCGTCTGCCCTCATGTTCTCTTCTCCCGGCACGTACTTGATCTCAAAGAAGAACTTGGAGAACTCCTGTGCCCATCGAATCTGTCTCTGGTTGAGCACTCGAGCCGTTCTCCAATATTCCAAGTTCTTGTGATCCGTGCACACCTGAATCTTGTGCTGAGCCCCTATTAGTAGATGTCTCCACTGCCGAAAGGCTGCGTAAATTGCTAGCAGTTTGCGATCATACACGTGTAGTTTTGTTCCAATTTGCTCAGTTTCCGCGAGTAGAAGGCGCACGATCTCCAGGAGTGTTGGCTCCCTCCCGGCTGCAGCAACACCGCTCCTACCGCCCAGTCTGATGCGTCTGTCTCCAGCCTCATCAGCTTCTGCAGATCCACGTGCAGGAGCTGTTCCTCCAAGGCGAACGCCTTCTTTAGCCTTTCGAAGGATCTTTGGGCACTTTCAGTCCAGACGAACTTCTTTTTGCTACTGAGACAATCCGTGATGGGTGCGGTCAAGTGGGCGAAGTTCTTGATGAACTTCCGGTAGAAGTTGCTGAACCCGAGGAACCTCTGCACATCCTTCCGGGTTTTGGGGGTCTTCCATTCTAGCACCGCCTGCACCTTGCTGGGGTCCATGGCTAGGCCCCTGTCCGATAACTTGTATCCCAGAAATTCCACTTCTCTGGCGTGAAACTGGCACTTCTCCAGTTGACCCACAACTGATGCCTCTGCAGCCTCTTCAGCACTTCCCTGACATCCTGGACATGCTGTTTTTCATTGTCCAAATAGATCAGGACGTCGTCCAGAAATGCTACGCAGTTTTTGTACAGCAGGGGTCCCAGCACATGGTGCATGAAGCTTTGAAAACAGGCTGAGCCCGACTGTAATCCAAATGGCATGACTAGGTACTCAAAGGCCCCTAGGGGGGTAAACATGGTGGTTTTCCATTCGTCCCCCTCCCTCATTCTAATCAAATTGTATGCTCCCCGCAGGTCCAGCTTGGTAAAGATCTTCCCCTTCCTTACCCGAGTTAGAATATCATCAATTCTGGGCATTGGGAAGGTCACGGGTTCCGATATGAGGTTCAATTTTCTATAGTCCACGACCAGCCTGGGCTGATCCGTGTTCTTTTTGTCCACAAAGAACACAGGGCTGCCCCCCACTGCCTTAGATTCCCTTATGAACCCCCTTTTTAGGTTCTTGTCAATAAAGTTCCGCAACTCCTGCATCTCCCGGTCCGACATGGCATACAGCTTACCCACTGGCAGCTGCGCCCCAGGGAGTAGGTTGATTTGACAGTCAAAGGGCCTATGTGGTGGCAGCCTGTCCGCCTCCCTCTCGCTGAAGACCTCCTGTAAGTCCGCGTACTGTGGCGGCACCTCTGCTCTCGGCTTCAGTGTCGTTGCTGCCACTCTGGCCAACCTCCCCCTGGGCTCCCCCCCCCAGACAGTGTTCCAAACAGTGCGCTGACCCGAAGGTGACTGTCCGTTGATGCCAAGCCACCACTGGATCATGTAGCACTAGCCAGCTCATGCCCAGTATTATCGGGGGTCCCGCCAGTGTGGCCACATGAAAGGCAATGGTTTCTGTATATCTGGAAACCCTCATACTCATTGGTGGGGTTTGATGTGTCACCTCCCCTCCCAGCAGCTCCCTGCCATCTATCGTGGTGACCTGGAGGGGAAAATCAAGTGGCAGCAGGTGGAGTTGGTGCTCTAGTGCGAACTCATTGCTAAAAAAAATTGCAAGAGCTGCCTGAGTCCAGCATTGCCTTCACCTTGACTGGGTGTCCATTTGGGAGTTCTAGCACCACCTCTATCGCTATAGACGCTTTGGGTGGGTCTGGTTGGGGCACTTCCATTAGTTGCTCACCTGGCTGCTGCGCCCCCCTGTGGGCAGCCAAGCGTTGGCGTTTCCCTGCACCTTGTCCTCCGCCCCCTCCTCCTCGCTGCCAGCGGTCCCCACCATCCCTTGCCAAGCCTTTCTTTGTGGACAGACCCTGGCAAAGTGTCCTGGCCGTTGGCAGAGGAAACACTTCCTGGTGCTTTTGGCCACCTTTCCCTCCCTTTTGAATCCTTGGTTGGCGCTCGAAACCTCTCGCGCGCGCGCTCCATCAATTTCCATTGGCTCAACGTCCCTGGAAGGCTGCCTTGGCATCTCAGGAATGTGGTAGTCAGGGCAACGTTCTCCTCTCCCTTCCCGCCTTTCCAAAGCACGCGCTTCCTGCCAAGCTCCTATCGCAAGCGCAGCTTTTGTCAGTTCGTCCATAGATTGCGGGCAGGGCACGCAGGAGAGCTCGTCCTTCACGGTTGGGGACAACCCCTCCTCAAACAGCATCCGTATGGGCGGGTCATCTAGATCCCATTCGAGCCAGTGTATTAGCATCGCAAAGCGGGACCAGTAGTCTCTAACGGATAGATCCCCCTGCTTGCATCTCATCAGCTTCCGCTGGGTTACACTCTGCCCAATTTGGCTTGAATACATTGTGTCCATTGCCTGGAAGAACTTCCGGACGTCCCTCATGGCAGCATTCTGCATGGCCATTAGGGGCCTGACCCATTCACGCACGCCATCCTGAAGGTGCCCCACGATATACGCCACCCTCTCTGCATCGTCAGCAAAGTCATCGTGCTGCAGCTCCAAAGCGTACTCTATTTCTGTTCGGAACCCATTATAGTCCTAGGGCTTCCCCCAAAACTTGTGTACCAGTCCCGGCACCTTCTTTGCCACTGGGGTGGGTCTAACCTGTGCATCCTGGGTTCGCCTCTCATCCAGCCGCGCCGTCAGCAGAGCTACATGCTGTTCCAGCTCCCGGTTCCTCTTCACCAGGTCCTGCACACCCGCAGCTTGCTCCGCTGCACCGGCGCCTCCAGTCTGGCTCATGGTCCCCCTGCCTGTGCACAAGTAATTTCAGAGACTGACGGATTGCTGTAATGGTTGTAAGGGGGTTACTTGTGCGTAAGTTGCCTTCAGTTACATTGCCTTCAGTTACATTAGTTACATTGCCTGGCCAACCATGCTTTGGCTGACAGCTCACACTCCGTGACTGGTCAGTCACTTGCAGAATCCGTCAGTGGGCGTTTCTTGAACCTCTTCCAGCATAAGAGCTATTTGACGCCAAGTCTCCTCCTACTTTCCCTGCGTGGAACTCGTCTGCGCAAGTAAGGGGAAGGCAGGGGCGTGTCAGCGCTCTCTCCACTAGTCTCTGGTGAAGGGTCTTGGAGACCTGTCTCCAATTCCTCCATCTCCCTCTCTTCTCTACTGGTGTTACGCTGAATTCCTTCCCCCCTGCTAGTCCCCTCTCCGGCATCGCTCTGGAGCCCTGCCTCCGCCTCTCGCTCTGATGTCAGTTCCCTGACACCCCCGAATCAGATTTATCAAGAAAGAAAGATAAGAAAGGGAGACAGGAGGAGGGAGAAATTGGAGAAGAAACAGAGGAGGAAGAGGGTGCGGTGGGAGGAGAAGAAGCAGAAGAGGAGGACTACACTAAGAACGGAAGCCCCAAAATACAAAGTTAAAAATTTTGAGTGAATAAAGAGATTAAATCGCTAGGAATGTCTTTAAACTTTTTGACTTGGAATGTAAACGGTTTGAATGAAAAATCAAAAAGGAATAAACTAGAAAAAATTGTAAGGAATAAAAACTATGATGTGATTTGCTGGCAAGAAACACACATTGCCAAAAAACACAAACATATATTGATAAATAAAAAGTTGGGAGTAGAATTTATTAATTCGGATGTAGAAAAAAAAAGAGGGCTAGTAATTTATGCTAAAGAGAAATGGGAACCAGTATTGATTTGTAAAGACGCCAAAGGTAGAATTTTGGGAGTTCAAATTAACCATCAAGGGGAAAAATTTAATGTGGTAACGGTCTATGCACCCAATACAAAGAAAGCAGAATTCTTTAAAAAACTGGAGCAAATGTTACTAGAATTAGAGAACCACAAATTAATTCTGCTTGGAGACTTGAATGGAGTGCCATCGCCAGAATTAGACAGAAATGGGAAAAAGAGGAAATCAAACCAAGGGAAACTCCCTAAATCATTTAATAACCTTCAAGAAAATCTGGATTTAATCGACGCCTGGAGGCATAAAAACCCAATAACAAAACAATTCACGTATTTCTCAGAACCACACCAAAGTTGGGGCAGAATCGATCAGATATGGGTTTCAAGTGAGTTATCAAGAAGAATAATGAAATGTGAAATACAACCCAGAACCCTTTCTGACCACAACCCAATAGTGTTGGAAATAAAATGCAAATCATCAGGCCCATATAGATGGAGATTGAATGAATATTTACTTGAAAATGAGGAGATAATTGAAAAGGCTAAGACTACCCTTAAAGAATACTTTGATATGAACCTGAATAAAGAAACAAAAATTAACGTGGTTTGGGACGCCAGTAAGGCGGTCCTAAGAGGATTTTTTATTCAGCAAAAAAATTAAGAGAATCAAAGAAGGAAGAAATAGTTAAACAATTGGGGGAATGTGAGAAAAAACTAATAGCGAACCCTAGAGACGAAAGGACCAAACAAATTTCTAAAACGCTGCAGACGCAATACTCGATATTAATAAGTCAAGAAGTAGAATGGAGAATTAGATCAATGAAGCAAAAGTATTTTGAGCATGCGAATAAAACGGGACGGCTATTGGCATGGCAACTTAGAAAAAGGAAAAAACAGAATGTGATTAATAAAATTAAATTAGAAGAACAAATAACTGAGGACCCCAGTAAAATAGAGGAAAGGTTCCTTCAATTTTACGAAAATTTATATAAAAAGAAAGAGGAAGACACGGAAGAAATAGATAAGTATTTGGAAAGGAATAGTGGAGAACAGATGACGGATGAGGAGAAAACCTACCTAAACAAACTAATAACGGTTGATGAGATCAAGGAAATGATTAAGAGGATGAAACCTGGGAAAGCACCAGGCCCTGACGGGTTATCCCAAAAGTATTACAAAATCTTAGAAGAACATCTGGCCCCGGTCCTTTGTAAAGTGATGAACAATATTTTACTAGGAGGCTCGGTGCCCGACCCTTGGAAAGAGGCACACATCATGTTAATCCCCAAATTAGAATTGGATAAGGTGGACATAAGAAATTATAGGCCGATATCATTACTTAATAATGATTACAAATTATTCGCAGGAATAATGGCTGTCAGAGCTGCCTCCAGGTCCCAGCTCACAGAGGACCAACGCTAGGCTGTAGTTATGTACAAAAGTCTTTATTGAGATTCAGTCTCCATTTTAAAGCCGCAGCGTGCAGCTCTACGTCCCGACCTTAGACCGGCGAAGTCCCGTCTGAGTCTCCTCCCCCTCCACACCAGTTTAAGACTCTCGCTTTGCTCCACCTCTTCCTAAGTTCCTTTCTCCTCTGGGCCCTCCTGCCCGCTAGGGTCTCATCCTTCCTGGACTCCTCTGAGGCTGACCCTGACGATTCTTGCCCCTCCTTCCGGCGGGCTTTAGGACCTGGTTCCCTATCCGGGCTACCTTCTGTGCCGCTCGCCTGTACCTTTGAACTTGGCGCGCGCGCCCAGCCTGCAACTTTCCTCTTAACCGTTAACTCGCTCTCCGATGGAGGCGTGGTCAACCCTGACTCATCTTCTCTCGCTGGTGGTGCATATGTGGGCTCTGACACCTGGGACTCCTCCCCCCCACTACGCTCTGGTGGGGAAGCTGGTCCTGATTTCCAACTGCTGCTCTGGGAGTCCCCGCTGGCCCCTTGCTTCTGGGGTGTCCCCCTTGGGTCGCCCCTTGCCCTGCCCATCGGCGCCCCCTTCTGTGAATCTTCCGATTCGCTGGAGAGGCTCATGGAATCTATCGGGCTGCTGTCATATTCTCCTACGCTGCCCTCGGATTGCTCCCCCTCGCTTTCCATCTCCTCTCCTCCCTGCGCTCCCGCTGAGTCCCTGACATCCATCCCCCCCTCGAAGCCCCCCTTCCCCCCTCCCCCTCTTCTGGCGTGGGTTCCGGGTGCTCCAATGCTGTGGGGGTGCATGCCGGATACCGGTCTTCCCCCCTGGCATGCTGCCAGTCTGTGACGGTTACATCGACGTCGCTCTCCTCCGCTTCCATCTCGTTGCCGGTGTGCTCGAACCCAGGATCCTCCCCCAACCCGTCCATGCCCCCTTGTTCCCCCATTTCCTCTGGGTAGTCTGCGTGCCAGGGCCCTCTGAGCAGTCTCCTGCGCCACTCCTCCTCGGGTTGAGTGTCCCACCAATAAGAGCGTTCCACACCCAAGTCTGAGACCGACCCCTCCGGCGAGGTAGTCTCTGGAACCGTCTCCTCAGCCGAGGAGAACCCCTGAAACGTACTGGCTGAGAGTGTGGGGGTGAAAAGATATTCGTCAAAATAATCCTCCGGCATGGGCCTGTGTGGGAAGAGTGCGTGGAACTCGTCTTTGAGGTAGTGCTCCTCCACCGCATAGTACGGCACCCAGCTGTTGGCGCTGGCCGGGGCACCTTCCCTTGCGATGAGATATTCGACTCCCTCTTCCCCCCATCTCGAGTCCAAAATCTCCGTCACCTCGTTGAGTGGCCCCGCCCTCGGCGACCCCCCTGTCATGGGTGCATCTCTAAGCGGACTGGGAGCTGTCCCTGGCTCCTGAAACCTGCGAGGTGCCTTGTAGGGCGTGAGCACCGATCTATGAAAGACTGGGTGCATTCTGGAACCCTCCGGTAGTGTCAAACGGAAAGCCACTGGGTTGATCTGTGCCTCGACTAGGTTAGGGCCCAACTGCTTGTGTCCTAGCTTCTTCTTAGCTAAGGATCTGGCCGGCACTGCCTGGGCCGCTAACCAGACCCAGTCCCCTACCCGTATGTCCTCCCCCACTCTTCTGTGTTTGTCTGCTTGCATCTTGTATACGTGTTTTGCTAGGTCTAACTGTCTACGGAGCTGTTCATGGACCTCCTGTAACTCCTCTGCCAATGCCTCTGCTCCCTGTGGCTCCCCCTCCCCCTTTTTCTCTAAGCCCGGGAAGGTCCTGGGATGTCGCCCGTGGTTGGCAAAAAACGGTGTCACCCCCGTGGACACGTGTTGTGTGTTGTTGTAGGCAAACTCGGCCAGGGGCAGATAGTCCACCCAGGTCGAGGGCTGCTGGTTCGCGTAGCATCTCAGGTACTGCTGCATGACGGCGTTGACCCTCTCCGCTTGTCCGTTGGTCTGCGGGTGTCTTGCCGACGCTAGGTTGACCTTGACGTTCAGGATCCCCATCAGCTTCTGCCAGAAACTCGAGATGAACTGGCGCCCCCGGTCGGACAGGATAGACCGTGGCAGGCCGTGTACCTTGAACACGTGGTCTATGAACAGCTTGGCTGTCTGTTCCGCTGTGGCCACCTTCGCGCAAGGAATGAAGTGCGCCATCTTGGTGAACATGTCGACTACCACGAGTACTGCTGTTTTGCCCCTCGAGCTGGGCAGGTCAGTGACAAAGTCCAAGGCTACCCTCTCCCACGGTTCGGACGGGGTCTGTAGCGGTTCTAACAGTCCCGCCGGCGGTCTGTGTACTGGCTTGGCCCTTTGGCAGGTGTCGCACCTCGTGACGTAATCCGTGACTTCTCCCCGCATCTTGGGCCACCAAAAGTCTCTGGCTACTAATTCCACCGTCTTTTCCTTGCCGAAATGTCCGGCGCTGGGTGCGTCGTGTAGCTGTTGCAGTACTGTCGCGCGGAGTTCATCTCCCGGTACGTAGATGGCCCCCTTGCGGAGGAGCAGTCCGTCGCGTATCTGGAACTCGTCGTCCTTCGCCGTGCCGCTGCGCACCTCCTCCATCTTGGAGCGCGCGAAGGAATCTGTTCGCAGCTCGCGCCGTATCGCTTCCAGGTCTACTGTGGCAGAAGCGCATGCCCACGCCTTGCGTGCGAAAATGTGTTTGGCCGCTACCGGTGCTGCTTCCTCCAGATACTGCGGCTTCCTGGATAGCGCATCAGCCATGATGTTGTTGTCTCTGGGGATATATTCTATCCTGAAGTCGAAATCCGCAAAGAACTCCGCCCAGCGGATGTGTCTCTGGTTCAGGAACCGCGCCGTGCGCCAGTACTCCAGGTTCTTATGGTCCGTGCGAACTTGCACCGTGTGTTTGGCTCCGATGAGGAAGTGCCGCCACGCCTTGAATGCTGCATGAATGGCCAGCAACTCTCTGTCCCAGATGGTGTAGTTCTGCTCCGACTTGCTGAGTTTCCTGGAGTAGAAAGCACACGGCCTCCAATCCCCTTGCGGGTCTTTCTGCAACAGGACTGCCCCCACGGCTCTGTCGGAGGCATCCGTCTCCACCCTCATGGGCTTGCTGGGGTTCACATGCAGCAGTTGTTCCTCGGAAGCGAAAAGACGCTTGAGTTTCTGAAAGGACTGCTCTGCCTGCTCCGTCCAGATGAACTTCTTCTTGGAGCTGAGGGTGTCTGTGATGGCCGCCGTCTGCATAGCGAAACCCTTGATGAACTTGCGATAAAAGTTAGCAAAGCCGACAAACCTCTGGACCTCCTTCCGATTGCGCGGGCTCTTCCAGTCCAGTACTGATCGTACCTTGGCGCTGTCCATGGCGATTCCCTTGTCGGACAGCTTGTAGCCAAGGAAATCCACCTCCGTCATGTCGAACTGGCATTTCTCCAGTTTGGTGTAAAGCCTGTGCTCCCGTAGTCTTTGCAGGACTTCCTTGACATCTCTCTCGTGAGCCTCCTGCGATTCCGAGAAGATCAGAATGTCATCCAGGAAGCAGACGCACTTCTTGTAGAGGAGCCCTGCTAACACGTGATGCATGAAGGCTTGGAAGCAGTGGGAGCCATTTTGTAAACCGAAGGGCATAACCCTATACTCATAGGTGCCCAAGGGCGTGAACATGGCCGTCTTCCACTCGTCGCCCTCCCGCATGCGTATAAGATTGTACGCCCCTCGTAGATCCAGCTTGGTGAAGATGCGTCCCTTCCTCACCGTCGCGAGCAAGTCGTCGATCTTGGGCATCGGGAAAGCCGTGGGCTTGGTTTTCGAATTTAAAATTCTGAAATCAACTACTAGCCTCTTCTGGGGCGTGTCTTTTTTCTTCACAAAGAACACAGGACTGCCCCCCACTGCTTTGGATTCTCGGATGAATCCCCGCTTCAAATTGTGATCTATGAACTCCCTGAGCTCTTGCAGTTCATCTTCAGACATGGAGTACAGTTTTCCGGTCGGCAGCGTTGCCCCCGGCAGGAGGTCAATCTTGCAGTCGTAGGGTCTGTGGGGAGGCAGCTTGTCCGCTTCCTTCTCGCAGAAGACCTCCAAAAACGCCTTGTACTTGTCGGGTACCGCTTGCAGCATGCCCAGTTGTAGCTGTGGGTCATCCTCTTGCCCCTCGTCCTCCTGGTTAGTCATGATGCAATGTTCTGCGCAGTAGGAGGAGCAGAAGGTCAATTTACGCTGGTACCATGCCAATGCCGGGCTGTGCCTGTCCAACCAGCTCATGCCCAACACTATGGGCGTGTCTGACAGTTGGGTGACGTTGAAGCTGATGACTTCGCGGTGATTTCCAATGCGCATCACCATTGGCGGCGTTTGCTGTACCACCTGTCCCCCCAGCAATTCTCTTCCATCGACTGTCACTACTTTCAGGGGCATCGTGGCAGGCAGGAGCGCTATGCTATGTTGCTTGATGAAATCCACTCCTATAAAGTCTGCATTGCTACCAGAGTCAATGGTAATAGGCACTTCCATGGTGAGCCCATTGGGAAGCTGGAGTGTTGCGGTGAGCTGCACCACTGGTTTGGGCGGGAGGGGGTCTGTGGGCTGTAAGATTCCTGGGGACTGCTTCACTGATTCGTCTGGCTGGGCCCCAGCGGCTCTGCTTCCAGCCAGACTTCGTCGTTTCCCTGCTGCGGTTCCCTCTGCTGAGCTGCTTCTGTTACTTTTGCTGAGGCTGCATTGTGCTTGCGGAGCCTCTGGGGGCACTCTTTTGCCATATGCTGAGCACTTTCGCAGATGTAACACTTCCTGTTCCCTCTAGGAGGCTTCACCTTGGCTGCTCCTGGTGTGAGGGCTCTGGTCGCTGACTGAGCCTTGGCACCACCTATCTCCATCGGCTCCTCTCCCCCTCCCAGTGGAGGCGTGGATTGAGCGCGCGCTGAGTCTCTGGGAAAGAAAGGAGGTGCCCTTGCTGGCGTGCGTCCCCAACGCCCTTCATCCTTGCTCCAGGGACGTTCTTCTAGCCGCACACCAATCGTCAACGCCTTCTGGACCACTTCTTGAGTGCTCCGTGGCCTCTCCCCCCTTGCGATTTCGTCTTTCACAGCCCCGTTGAGCCCCTCCCAGAACAGGTCCCTGACGGACGCTGAGTCTTTTTCCCGTCCCAGCGTCCCGTTGACCAATGCAAAAAAGCGGGAATGATATTGCCTTACAGTGGCTCTGCCTTGTTTCAAACCGTGAATCTCTTTTCTAGCGACATCCACATCTATCTCCGATAAAAAACAATCGTCCATCGCCTTAATGAAGGCTTTTGCGTTTTGGAGGGCTGGATCATTATCTCTCCACAGATTGCGCAACCACGCTTTAGCTTCTCCATGGAGATGCGTTAGTATGAAGCCTACTTTCTCCTGCTCATCTCTAAAGTCCTTCTCCAGCAACTTTAGCGCAAAAACTATGTCTGCCCTGAAGTTAGGATATTGCTGCAGACTCCCATCGAAATGCGACACCAGGCTCCCCCCTCTCTTCCCGAGCCCGATCCCTTCTGATTTGGCTGCCGGTGGCCCCTGTTTAGTCAACATTTCCAACCTGTTTTGCAGATCCTTGCGGACAGCATCTGATTCCTCTTCTCTCCTCCTTGCCGCTCGTATTTCTGCGTTAAGTTGTACCACGGCATCTTGCAAAGCTGCCAGTCGTTCTTCTGTAGTCATCTTGTGCTGCTTTTGTGAGCTCGCGAAGCACCAATCTTCGCCCCTCGCTGCGTCCTCTCACGTTGCGAGGTTCTTTGAAATTGGAGACAGGACTTACTGTCAGAGCTGCCTCCAGGTCCCAGCTCACAGAGGACCAACGCTAGGCTGTAGTTATGTACAAAAGTCTTTATTGAGATTCAGTCTCCATCTTAAAGCCGCAGCGTGCAGCTCTACGTCCCGACCTTAGACCGGCGAAGTCCCGTCTGAGTCTCCTCCCCCTCCACACCAGTTTAAGACTCTCGCTTTGCTCCACCTCTTCCTAAGTTCCTTTCTCCTCTGGGCCCTCCTGCCCGCTAGGGTCTCATCCTTCCTGGACTCCTCTGACGCTGACCCTGACGATTCTTGCCCCTCCTTCCGGCGGGCTTTAGGACCTGGTTCCCTATCCGGGCTACCTTCTGTGCCGCTCGCCTGTACCTTTGAACTTGGCGCGCGCGCCCAGCCTGCAACTTTCCTCTTAACCGTTAACTCGCTCTCCGATGGAGGCGTGGTCAACCCTGACTCATCTTCTCTCGCTGGTGGTGCATATGTGGGCTCTGACACCTGGGACTCCTCCCCCCCACTACGCTCTGGTGGGGAAGCTGGTCCTGATTTCCAACTGCTGCTCTGGGAGTCCCCGATGGCCCCTTGCTTCTGGGGTGTCCCCCTTGGGTCGCCCCTTGCCCTGCCCATCGGCGCCCCCTTCTGTGAATCTTCTGATTCGCTGGAGAGGCTCATGGAATCTATCGGGCTGCTGTCATATTCTCCTACGCTGCCCTCGGATTGCTCCCCCTCGCTTTCCATCTCCTCTCCTCCCTGCGCTCCCGCTGAGTCCCTGACAATGGCAAACAGGCTTAAAAAATACCTATCGAAATCTATCCACAAAGATCAAGCAGGATTTCTCCCTAACAGGTACTTAAAGGATAACGTAAGACACATAATAAACATCATTGAATACCTGGATCTTAAGATTGATATCCCCGCAGCTCTAATTTTCATTGATGCTGAAAAGGCATTTGATAACGTGTCATGGAGGTTTCTACTAAAAGGCATGGAGAGGGTTGGTATAGAGGGGCCCTTCCTGGAAGGTATAAGGGCGATATATGCAGAACAAAGGGCCAAATTGATTATCAATAATAACTTAACTAGCTCATTTGAGATCTCGAAAGGTACAAGACAGGGTTGCCCTCTATCCCCCCTACTATTCATTATGGTATTGGAAGTGATTACAAACAAGATCAGGGAAACCTCCGAAATAAAGGGAATCAGATTAGGGGACAAAGAATATAAACTAAAAGCTTACGCCGACGATTTGGTGATACCACTAGGGGATCCAGTAGTGAGTATTGACAAAGTTATAGAGTCGTTAGAGGAGTTTGGAAATCTGTCCGGCTTTAGACTAAATAAAGTTAAAACTAAAATGCTGACAAAGAACTTAACTGAAGAGCAAAGAAGTCAGTTAGAGTTGAAAACGGGAATTAAGGTGGTGAAAAACGTGAAATATCTGCGCATTTGGATCTCCACGAAAAATATAAATTTAGTAGAAGATAACTACACAAAGACCTGGAAAGAGATTAAAAAAGACCTGGACACCTGGGGCAGGCTAAGACTGTCTTGGTCGGGTAGAATGGCCGCAGTTAAAATGAGTATTCTCCCAAAGCTGCTATTTTTATTCCAGAACATTCCGGTGATTAGGGACACGACATCATTCAAAGACTGGCAGAGAACCCTGTCCAGATTCATTTGGCAGGGTAAGAGAGCAAGAATTAAATTTAAATTACTCACAGATCGTAGTGACAGGGGAGGATTTGCCGTCCCTAATCTGAAACTGTATTATGAGGCCGCGTGTTTGTGCTGGATCAATGTTATGTACTGAGTCAAATAGGATCCAAACTGCAGCAGTCTGATTGGCCCTAGAACAATAGGATCCAAAAGGCAGCAGCCTGATTGGTCCTAGAACAATAGGATTCAGAATGCAGCAGTCTGATTGGTCCTAGAACAATGCAGCAGTATGATTGGTTGGCAGGAACTACCCAATCATGCTCCAGATAGAAGTGAATCCACAACCTGATTGGCTTACAGTAGAATTCCGGAATTAGCCAATCATGTTCAGCCCATTGTGTAAATAATGTATATAAAGCAGATACCTTGAGGGGACTTTCATTCATTCCTCCTCACCACTATGAGCTGAATAAAGAGCATGAAATCACTTTGCGACTCTGAGTATATTTCACTGGCGACGAAGGTGGGATCCCACTGAGCTGACTGCCACACACAGCACCGCAGCACCGCCACCTGCCGCACCGCTGCCTCGCACCGTGTATCCAGGCTTCAGCTCCGGGACACAAGGAACTCAGAATGGCAACCGACAGCAGCTTCTCACCGTTCAACCCAGCATCCGGAGACTGGGAAGCGTACGCCTCCCGTTTCACCTTCCTCCTAGAAGCCAAAGGGGTCACCGATGAAGAAGACGCCAAGAAGAGGGCAATATTCTTCAGCGTTTGCGGAGAGGAGACATTTGAAATTGCCCGGGCTCTCCTTGCGCCTGAAGACGTTGCTACTGTTCCATACAAAACAATAATGGAACAGCTGAAGGGGCACTTTTCGCCACAGCCCTCAGTGGTGGCTCGTCGAAATGCCTTCTATGCAAAGCGGCAAGCCCCTGGGGAAACCATAACTGGGTTTGTGACCTCTCTCCGCCAAGCCGCCCGGTTCTGCAACTTCTCAGAGCTGGAGAACATGCTTCGTGACCGCCTCGTCGGTGGCCTGAGGGATGAGAAGCTGCAACGACGCCTCTACGCTAAGAAGGACCTAACGTTCCAGGTCGCTCTGGAGGAGGCCCTGGCAACGGAAGCTGCCGAGAGGTCGACGCAAGAGGCACGGCCGAGCCAGCCATCCCAACCGAGGGTCCACCATGAAGACCTCACGACGACTCAGGATCCAACAGGGAGGAGGTGCACCGAGTACAGCAGCGCACTCAAGCAGCCCACATACCACAGCTGCCTCGACGAGAAGGAGGGAACTGCGCAAGTTGCGGAGAAAGTCACGAGAGGAGGACCTGCCGTTTCCGCAACGCAGAGTGCAGGCAGTGCAGAAAATCGGGACACATCGCCCGGGTGTGTCGGGCTCGGCCCACCCGACGCCAGGCATCAGATGACCAATCCAAGAGCCCCAGGTCCCGGGGCCCAACGCACCAAGGCAACTCGACGGAGCTCACGGACTTCCAGGTATACCAGTTGCCCCACCCCAACGTAGAGAAAATTTATGTTGACGTACAGATAGAGGGGGCCCCATGCCGCATGGAGCTTGACATGGGTTCAACTCTATCCATAATCTCGGCAAGGACCTTAAGGAAACTGTGTCCTACTGGGGGTCCCAAACTCAGGCCGGCCCCATTCACCCTCCGGGACTTCCAGAAACGTAAGGTCCCCACAATGGGGGTGGGGACCTTCAGGGTGCAATACCGAGGGCGGACGCGGCAACTGGAATTGCTGGTGGTCAAGGGCCCCTACATTAGCTTACTGGGATTGGCATGGTTTGGACCACTGGGGCTAGCCGTCACCGGGGTGAACCACACTAGCTTACAAGTGGACGTGGACGCCATATGCAAGGAATTTCCGGGGGTTTTTGATGGGAAATTGGGACAGTATACGGGCCCCCCAATTGCTCTACAGCTTGACCCCGCAGTACGACCGGTCAGGCTCAAGGCCCGCCGGGTCCCGTTTGCCCTGAAACCCCGTATAGACGAGGAATTGGACCGGCTTGTGGAGCAAGGAGTGCTGGAGCCGGTGCCTAATGCCCCCTGGGAAACCCCAATTGTCACACCCGTCAAGCCTAATGGTTCAGTCCGCATCTGCGCAGACTACAAATGTACCATAAACAAGGCCCTTACGGCCCATGCATACCCAGTGCCAGTGGTCAGCCATGTTCTTGCCACCCTGGCTGGGTCGAAAATTTTTGGCAAGCTGGACTTGGCCCAAGCATATCAACAGCTGCCAGTAGATGAGGCCACAGCAGAGGCACAGACGATTGTGACGCACAGAGGAGCATTCAGGGTAAAGCGGCTGCAATTCGGTATCAGCGTGGCACCAGGCATATTCCAGAATCTAATGGACTCTCTACTTAAAGGGATTCCTGGCGTCACCCCCTTCTTCGATGATGTGTTGATTGCCGGGCCCACACCAGAGGAGTTTGAGGACCGCCTCCGCACCGTTCTGCACCGTTTCCAGACGGCGGGTCTCAAGGTGAAGCGGGAAAAATGTCTACTAGGAGTGCCTCGGGTGGACTTTCTTGGATTTATGGTGGACGCAGAAGGGGTCCACCCGACTGGGGACAAGGTACGGGCCATTTGTGATGCCCCAGCGCCCAAGAACAAGACTGAACTTCAGGCCTTCTTGGGACTATTGAACTTTTACCATTCCTTCCTTCCCCACAAGGCGGCGGTAGCGGAGCCCCTACACAGACTCCTGGACAAGCGGGCCCCTTGGGTGTGGGGCCAGCGCCAGGAGGCCGCATTCCAGGCAGTCAAGGACTTGCTTGTCTCAAACTCGGTCTTGGCACACTTCGACGAGAGGCTGCCGGTGGTGCTAGCATGCGACGCCTCGCCCTATGGAATTGGCGCTGTCCTGGGACACCAACTCCCGGATGGAAGAGAGGTACCAGTGGCATACTTTTCCCAGACACTCAACGCAACCGAGCGGAACTACTCGCAAATCGACAAGGAGGGTCTGGCAATCGTGAAGGGAGTAAAAAAATTCCATGATTTCTTGTACGGGCGGCCCTTCACCGTGGTGACTGACCACAAGCCGTTGCTTGGCTTGTTTGCCCCTGAAAAGCAGACCCCCCAAGTGCTGTCTCCTCGCGTCCTCAGGTGGTCAATTTTCCTTGCCAGCTACCAGTATGCACTGATTCACCGTCCGGGGAAGGCGATGGGCCATGCGGACGCCCTCAGCAGGCTACCACTACCGGAAACAGGCCCCGACCCAGCACCTGCACAAGAGGTTATGAGCCTGGAGCTGCTTCCTGACCGCCCCATTCAGGCACAAGAAGTTGCACACCATTCCAAGAAAGATAGGGTCATCTCCCGGGTCCTGGACTGGGTGTGGAGGGGATGGCCCAGCAGCAGCCCCGGGCCAGAATTCGCCGGCTACACAACCCGCAAACATGAACTGTCAGCCCACAAGGGGTGCCTGTTATGGGGAAGCAGGGTCGTTCCCCAGCCCCTCCGCAAAAGGGTCCTCACAGCCCTACACGAGACACACCCAGGGGTAGTAAGAATGAAGGCCCTTGCCAGGAGTTATGTGTGGTGGCCGGGGATCGACGGAGAGATAGAGGCCTGGGTCAAACACTGCCAGGCCTGCCAAGAATCCCGCCCAGAGCCCCCAAGGGCCCCAGTCCAGTCCTGGGAGTCCGCCCGAGCACCATGGTCACGCCTGCATGTGGACTTCGCTGGCCCCTTTCAGGGGAAAACATTCTTCATAGTGGTGGACTCCTACACCAAATGGCTGGAAGTCGCACTGGTACCGTCCACTTCTACGTCCGCAGCCATCCGGGTACTACGCAGGCTGTTTGCAACCCACGGGCTCCCTGACACTCTCGTCTCAGACAACGGGACTGCATTTACGTCAGGAGAATTCCAAACCTTCACAACGCAGAACGCCATCCGCCACATCCGTTCGGCGCCATTCCACCCTGCCACCAATGGCCAAGCAGAACGCATGGTGCGGACCACCAAGGAAACCCTTCGCCGCATGACGCAAGGGGATTGGGAGTACCGCCTTGCCGCATTCCTTCTAGCACAGCACAGCACCCCCAGCTCAACGACTGGCAGGAGCCCCGCTGAACTACTAATGGGTCGGCGCCTTGCAATCAGATTGGACCGCCTTCACCCCGATAGAGCTCAGGATGAGGTAGTGGTGGGGGAAGGCAGGAACCCTCGGACCTTCGAGGCCCAGGACCCAGTGTACGCAAAGAATTTTGGAGCAGGCCCTGCATGGGTACCCGCCACAGTCACCAGGGTCACTGGCCCCGTGTCGTACGAGGTGCTAACAGATGGGGGGCAATGCTGGCGCCGCCACTGCGACCAGATACGCCGACGATTCCCGGGAGAAAACCAGGAGGAGGAGGACAGGTCAGAGGAGTCCCAAGGGAACAGTGGGGCAGTGAGGCCCATAGAGCAGCAGGGGCCAGCAGGAGAGGCAGAATCAGTAAATACAGAGAGGACCCGTGAGGCCGAAAGGACACCGGAACCAGAACCACGACTGAGCGAGCCGGTTGCGCCAGACCAAACAGCCCCATCACAGCCAGCATCCTTGGAACATGAGCCAGAACCTGAACCCCGGACCAGGGAACACCCCAGGCCGCAACGCACACGTAGGCCGCCAGCATACCTAGAGGACTATGAATGCGACCTCCCGGGCAGGACTGGAACTTAGAGGGGAGGGGTGTTATGTACTGAGTCAAATAGGATCCAAACTGCAGCAGTCTGATTGGCCCTAGAACAATAGGATCCAAAAGGCAGCAGCCTGATTGGTCCTAGAACAATAGGATTCAGAATGCAGCAGTCTGATTGGTCCTAGAACAATGCAGCAGTATGATTGGTTGGCAGGAACTACCCAATCATGCTCCAGATAGAAGTGAATCCACAACCTGATTGGCTTACAGTAGAATTCCGGAATTAGCCAATCATGTTCAGCCCATTGTGTAAATAATGTATATAAAGCAGATACCTTGAGGGGACTTTCATTCATTCCTCCTCATCACTATGAGCTGAATAAAGTGCATGAAATCACTTTGCGACTCTGAGTATATTTCAATCAAGGATTGGATTGTTTTGAAAAATGTAGATCTGCTGGATTTGGAGGGGTTTGACGCCAGATTTGGCTGGCACGCGTACCTATGGCAGGATAAGGAGAGGGCCCACAAAGGATTCTCCAACCACATAATCAGAGGTGCGCTACTTGAGGTTTGGAATAGAAATAAGAAACTTCTAGAAAAAGACACCCCATGGTGGCTATCGCCAGTCGACATTTTGACAATTAAAAAATCTAATATGGAAGGTCAAAGATGGACCTATGAGGATCTATTGGTAAAATCAGACAAAGGGTGGAAGCTTAGACCCTATGAAGAATTGAAGGATAAATTAACAACATGGTTGCAATTTTACCAAATCAATTCCCTATGGAATGAGCATAAAAAAACAGGGATGAGCGAAAGAAAGTCCAGATTTCAGGTGGAAATAATAGAAGGAAACTCCAAACTCCTATCTAAAATGTATAGTCAATTATTAGATTGGGATATGAAGGATGAGGAGGTAAAGGAGGTAATGACCAAATGGGCCATAGATCTTGGGTACAATCTGGACTTCGCCAGATGGGAAAAACTCTGGAATAAGGATATGAAATTCACAGCATGTGTTGACCTTCGAGAGAACCTACAAAAAATGATGTACAGGTGGTACCTTACCCCTGTGAAACTAGGAAAAATGTACAAGACGGGGGACAAGACTTGCTGGAAATGTAAGGTGAAAGAAGGAGACTTCCATCATATGTGGTGGGCCTGTGAAAAAGTAAAAAGGTTTTGGGGGCTTATTTATGACGAATTAAAAAAAAATTTGAGATACACCTTCCCCAAAAAGCCGGAAGCCTTCCTTTTAGGGATGGTTGGGAAGGAGATTAGGCAAGAGGACCAAACCATGTTCCAATACGCAACGGTAGCCGCCAGGATATTGCTAGCGAAAAACTGGAAAACCGCTAATATTCCAACCATCAGAGACTGGCAATCCAAATTATTTGAGTATATAGAGCTAGCAAGGATGACACAGAAGATCAGGCATCAGAAAAATGGAAAATTTATTAATGACTGGAGTAAATTCCTTACATATATGGAAACAAATTTAGGACACATTAAAATCACAGTAGGCGATATATAAAGTCTGAGAGGTGTAAACAAAGGAGATAAAAAACACCCCGCAGGAAGATAGCGTGGGATTACAACTCAAGCCGTTTCTGAAGGGAAGTCAATCAGTGTTAGGGGATGGGTGGGTGGGGTTTTTTTTCCCCCCTCTTCTTTTTCTTTTTTGTATTTGTTGGAGGGTTTGCACCTGTGTCTTCGTTACATTTTGTCTGTTTTTTGTATGTATTGTAATATTGCTGCTAGGAATCTGTTTCGAAAATGTAAAACCAATAAAAAAAAATTAAAAAAAAAAAAGATTTATCATTTTTAATGCTCATTCACCCAGTTTGGAAATATCCCTTTGGAGCGCCTCACTGTCTCTTAGTTAAAAACTACCCTGAACAATTTTGTGTCATCAGCAAAGTATGCTAATTCATCTCCAGGAAGGGCTAGAAAGATGTTGTGTGACAAAGACACATGAGAGCAGAAGCAGCAAAGCAGGCTGGGAAGTGCTGGGACTGCACAATCATTTGGGCCTACTAAAGTTATTCAGACCTAACTGCTAACTGTTGAGTCACTCTGGCATGTGACTTAGCAGCCAGTTTCTCTTTTGTGCTCTCTGTAAGATGTCAGTCAGAGTCAGTCTGCCTCAGCTGTGAACAGAGTCAGTATGTAATCTCAGTCAAACTGTTTGGAACCATGTTGTTTATGGAGAAGTTTATTTTAACTCAGTAAAGCTCTTATTTTTAAAACTCTGGATTCTTAATTTACGCTGCACGTCAAAAGATGCCCTGTCTCACTCACTATTACAAATGGGCAGGACAAGAACTAAGAAGAACAAGAGCAGAATGGTTTTCTTATCTATTTCAATATATATGTATTTTACTTACAGAATATGCCATAAGCTGTGCAAAACCAAACTTCAGAATGGGCAGGTACACAGGAAGAGAACCTCGCCCCCTAAAAAAAGCCTCCTTTTTGTCACAGCAGAATCCAAATAAACGAGGCAAACCTTTCTTCTTCCAAACAAGACAGCAAAAATATAATTAGAAGAAGAAATGTAAGGCAAAGCAAGAAAAGAGGCACTGCTTTACTGCTATGGCCATTTCACTTCTGAGAAGCAACATTGCCGTTAGAAACCACTTAAATCAGCCAGCACAGGAAAAACCCTTTTAACCATTCACTGCTTTTGTTTGCAAACCAGATCTCTGTGAAAGAGATTTCCCTTTCTGCTCCCGGAGCCCTCCACAGCAAGAGAGAGCTCCTTTGCAGTTGCAAACTATTTCTATGTAAATCATACAACCACTGCACATCAAAAGGCTTCCTGTGGAGCAGGATTCAGTCTGGGAGAGATCTCTGTCACAACTGTACGACTGGAAATCTCAACTTGGTCAGTAGGGGGAGCTCCTGAGTCGCAATAAGCCACTGGCGGTGGGTCAGTTTCAACACTGCATATATCAGAAGATAAGATGATAAGATAAGATTATAAGATAAGTAGTGGCCCTCCCAGCAGATGTCAAAGAGATAAACAACTACCTAACATTTAGAAGACATCTGAAGGGAAGGGAAGTTTTTAGTGTGTGGCATTCTAATGTATTTTTAATCTTTGTTGGATTCTTTATTGGGGAAACCCAGCCAGATGGGCAGGGGACAAATAATAAAATTATTATTATTATTATTATTATTATTATTATTATTATTATTATTTTGTGGGTACAATATTGCCTTGAAACAGCTATTCAATGATGAATACAACCATTTAGAACTGGGAAATAAAAATGATTTACAGACTTGATAGCAAGCAGCATGTCAGATTTTAAGATATGAACTAACCCTTTCCTAAATTCAGTGATGTGCAGTTAAGTCCCTTTCACATTGGTGGATTTTGTTTCAAAGAGGATAGGATAGGAGGCTTTGGAGGGTGAGACACATGATCAAGAAAATCACACAATTTTTAAAAGAATGTAACAGTGTATATATCATGTGGGGGAGATCATAGTGTTACAAAGATTGGGTGTCACTCTTTTCCACCCTCTGCTGACAGGTAGCAAAATTCCAGGGGGGTTCCAGGTGCTCACCTGGGGGCTGTGTTCCTTTGAGAAGCAAGACATGGCGGAAACGGTCGTAGCTTTTTAAAAAATGATTTATTCACATATTTACACCTGAATGCATGGAGGAAGTCCAGCTCTTACAACATCGCCATCTCAAGAGGGGCTTGTTCCCCACAGCAGTGCAGCACTGGAGCCTGCCTTCATTCAGTCAGCCTGCCCAAAATGGTTCTGCCCTTTTCTCGGCTATTCCAAGCTATTCCAAAGGCCTCAAACTCTTCCTGTGACATCACCCTCAGATACCCTGGCAACCTTCCAAATCCCCAGTCTCTGTTCACACCTCAGATGGTTCTCTTGACCAATACAGGCCAATGACCCTGTATTGTTTCTTCATGGCCCTACCTTGGCCATGTCCTTTTTGCACAGGCCAGGCCAAGAATATCTCTGCAGCTTGCATCTTCCCTTCATAACCCAATTGGTCATAATCTTACCATTTATTAATTTCTACAGAGGGTTCCCTCAAACTATGAATATTTTTTAATGCTCCTATGCAGAGAAAAACAACCTGCATAAAGAAAACTGGCACATCAGGGCAAAATCTTCTGGCCTAAATCTCTCACATATTCCAGTTTTTATGGATCTTATAGCAGCTTCCTTCCCAGAGCAAATGCCACCAGCTCTTTTACTCATGACTGCAGGGTGAGGTGGAACAGGTTGATCTCAACTCTGCCCCCTGCTGCAGCCCTAATCTGGATCCGGCTATTTAAAAAATATATGTAATGGTTAGTTGCCACCCCCCCCCGACACACCCCAGTAAGCATCATTGTAATAAAATCACTTGGCTTTATCCCTCTATTTGTAGAGTTCATTCTGTTCCACGTCGCATAACAGTCAGGAAAGAACAACCCATTTGGGTCTCATTTATGAGATTGCTTTTCTAATAGTACTGTACATATTGGCTGAAATAGATTCAAGTAATTGCAAAGGGTGGTATACTGGGCATCTGGGAGTCTGGTGCGCCTTTGGCTGCAAGTCTCAGAGCAGTGTCTGCCGTGCAGAGTTTCAGCTCTCTGGGTCCAGATGAGTAGACTATTGCAAAAAGAATATTGACTGAATCTGATAGAGCAGAGGTTACCAGTATGGACACATAATCATCAATAAAAGAGCTGTCTTTCTCCCTGTTTTTCTGAATGTGAGTACTACTATACCAGTGAATCAGTAACATACTAACAGAGAAATCAGCCACACAAAAATTCAATTCTATGGGAAGAAAGAGAGAATGTTGAATGATAGGGTACCTGGTGGGAAGGATTCCTTGCATCCATAACTCTAGTTCAGCTACATACTTGTCTTCTTTCTTGGGGAATGGGCTATTTTGTACCAATTCCTATTGCCTTCTCCTTCATTTATTATTATTGCCTTTTCCTTCCTTGCATATTTATGCAGAACTTCTATAGGGATGAAATCTTAGTATCGTAGCTGAGTGGGATGAAGATTTATTTGGTTAGCTTTGAATCTTGTTTATATTTCTGTAAAAGGGAGATTCCTGACCACCTGGTTCTTTTGCTACCAGCTCAAAAACATTTCCCTCAAAATATAAAATCTTTCTCTATAATAAAAACATAAGAATGCTATTGTGCAGCTCCCACAGGAAGATTTGAAGTGGCTTGTCACAATCCTGCATTTGCATTAAGTCAGGGTGGCATAGGGAGCTAAAATGAAGGCACCTTGTAGAGCATCAGTGGTTGTGGCACGTGAGTGTGAAGGGAGTCACACTGAGGCCTCCAGACTTCCTTTTCTGCTGCATTTCTTTAAAGCTCCATGCTTTAAAACTCCATGCCTGAGTGCTTTTGCTTATTCATTCCCCATGAAAACTCGTTCTTTACTGTTAAATAGGAGCAAATGGCAATCCACAGAAAACCTGTGGGCATTAAAGAGTGGGTTTTCCTGGGGAAAGCAGTGGGGAAACAAACAAACAAACAAAGCAGTGGGGAAACAAACAAACAAACAAACAAACAAAAACTGCGGCATATAGAGACCTTCAGGCCAGGCCATCCTAATCTCGTACCATGAGCCGCCTTATATTTGTCTTGCAAAAACACATTCCAAGTGTGTCTACATAAGAAAGGGAGACTTGCCTTGCTCCATGCCCTAAACCCCCTCAGGTTTAGGTTTATTTTCTGAAAAATAAGTCATGTCAGACTAACCTGATCTCGTTTTTTGACAGAATTACAAGCCTGGTAGATGAAAGGAACGCAGTGGATGTAGCCTACCTTGATTTCAGCAAGGCATTTGACAAGGTGCCCCATGATATTCTTGTAAAGAAGCTGGTAAAATGCAGACTTGACTATGCTACCACTCAGTGGATTTGTAACTGGTTGACTGACCGAACCCAAAGGGTGCTCATCAATGGTTCCTCTTCATCCTGGAGAAGAGTGACTAGTGGGGTGCCACAGGGTTCTGTCTTGGGCCCGGTCTTATTCAACATCTTTATCAACGACTTGGATGATGGACTCAAGGGCATCCTGATCAAATTTGCAGAAGACACCAAACTGGGAAGGGTGGCTAACACCCCAGAGGACAGGATCACACTTCAAAACGACCTTGACAGATTAGAGAACTGGGCCAAAACAAACAAGATGAATTTTAACAGGGAGAAATGTAAAGTATTGCACTTGGGCAAAAAAAATGAGAGGCACAAATACAAGATGGGTGACAACTGGCTTGAGAGCAGTACATGTGAAAAGGATCTAGGAGTCTTGGTTGACCATAAACTTGACATGAGCCAACAGTGTGACGCGGCAGCTAAAAAAGCCAATGCAATTCTGGGCTGCATCAATAGGAGTATAGCATCTGGATCAAGGGAAGTAATAGTGCCACTGTATTCTGCTCTGGTCAGACCTCTCCTGGAGTACTGTGTCCAGTTTTGGGCACCACAGTTCAAGAAGGACACTGACAAACTGGAACGTGTCCAGAGGAGGGCAACCAAAATGGTCAAAGGCCTGGAAATGATGCCTTATGAGGAACGGCTATGGGAGCTGGGCATGTTTAGCCTGGAGAAGAGGAGGTTAAGGGGTGATATGATAGCCATGTTCGAATATATAAAAGGATGTCACATAGAGGAGGGAGAAAGGTTGTTTTCTGCTGCTCCAGAGAAGCGGACACGGAGCAATGGTTCCAAACTACAAGAAAGAAGATTCCACCTAAACATTAGGAAGAACTTCCTGACAGTAAGAGCTGTTCGACAGTGGAATTTGCTGCCAAGGAGTGTGGTGGAGTCTCCTTCTTTGGAGGTCTTTAAGCAGAGGCTTGACAACCATATGTCAGGAGTGCTCTGATGGTGTTTCCTGCTTGGCAGGGGGTTGGACTCGATGGCCCTTGTGGTCTCTTCCAACTCTATGATTCTATGATTCTAGGTAAACCCATATAAGGAAAGGAATGTAAAAGGATCATGTGCTGATCAGACAGAGCCCATTGAACTCATGCTTGATGTATATGTAAGTAAGGAAAGGCCATAAAGGTAAAGGTACCCCTGCCCGTACGGGCCAGTCTTGACAGACTCTGGGGTTGTGCGCCCATCTCACTTAAGAGGCCAGGGGCCAGCGCTGTCCGGAGACACTTCCGGGTCACGTGGCCAGCGTGACATCGCTGCTCTGGTGAGCCAGAGCCGCACACGGAAACGCCGTTTACCTTCCCGCTGGTAAGCGGTCCCTATTTATCTACTTGCACCCGGAGGTGCTTTCGAACTGCTAGGTTGGCAGGCGCTGGGACCGAGCAGCGGGAGCGCACCCCGCCGCAGGGATTCGAACCGCCGACCTTTCGATCGGCAAGCCCTAGGCGCTGAGGCTTTAACCCACAGCGCCACCTGCGTCCCACAGGAAAGGCCATATATGGTATTATTAGTAAGGCGTAGTTTAGGATTGGAAGGATTTTGCTGCCTTAAGAGATAAGAAATATTAAAGAGCCCCTCCCTTTGGAGGGGGCTCAGGCTTTGGAAATCATTCCTCTGAGTCAGTTTGCTGACCGGCAAAGCAATAAACCTTTTGTTTCCTCATTGCTGCGTAGCGATCTTTCCTTCAGCCTAACACTATTTTGCAACATAGGGAGTGGGGCCCAGGCTCAGTCCAGTGATTGCTTTTAAATGTTTTTAAATAGTTTTAATTTGTAGTGTTTTAGATTTTGGTTTATTGTTTGGTTTTTGCTGTGTTGGGGTAGGAATAATGTTTAGTTAGAGTTGGGGGGGTTGTTTACTTTTTAATATAATTTAATATAATATAATATTTTTAATATAATATAATATAATATAATATAATATAATATAATATAATAATTTAATATAATTCTCCTCTGAGTGACCCCACTGTTTCTTTGTTCTTCCTTTTGCTACAAACATACCCATAAAAGCCTTTTTTGTTGCTTTTAACCTCTCTAGCAAGCCTGAGTTCATTCTGTGCTTTAGCTTTTCTGACTTTGTGTCTACACGTGCTGGCTGTTTGTTTGAATTCCTCTTTGGTGGTTTCCCCCCCTTTCCATTTTTTGTACACATCCTTTTTTAATCTTAACTCAGTTAAAAGTTCTTTAGATAGCCACCCTGGCTTCTTTAGGCACCTTCCATGTTTCCGTCTCATTGGTATTGCCTGAAGTTGTGCTTTTACTATCTCCCTCTTAACAAACTCCCAACCATCATGAACTCCCTTTCCTTTTAGTATTACTGTCCATGGGGTCTCACCCAGCACTTCCCTAAGTTTTATGAAGTCGGCTTTTTTAAGTCAAGAAATTGAGTCCTAGTATGCTTGGCTGCTCCTTTCCGCTGTATAGTAAACTTCAGAAGAGCATGATCACTCGCGCCTAATGATCCTTCCACTTTTACCCCACTAACCAGGTCATCAACATTGGTTAGGACCAGATCTAAAATGGCTGTTCCTTTTGTTGCTTCTCCCACTTTCTGGACAACGAAGTTGTCTGCAAGGCCAGTGAGGAATCTGTTTGACCTTATGCTCTTGGCTGAGTTTGACATCCAGCAAATATCCGGGTAATTGAAGTCCCCCATTACTACTATCTCCCTTCCTTTTGCATGCTTGGCCATCTGTTCCAGGAAGGCATCATCTATGTCCTCCGTTTGGCTTGGGGATCTATACTAAACTCCCACAATGAGGTCACTGTTATTCTTCTCTCCCTTAATTTTGACCCAAATGCTCTCACTTTGGCTTTGAGGTTCTAAATCTTGGATCGCTTCACAGGTATACACATCCCTGACATATAACGCCACTCCTCCTCCTTTCTTGTCTGGTCTGTTTCTCTGAAATAGATTGTATCCCTCCATTATTACATTCCAATCGTGGGACTTATCCCACCAGGTTTCAGTGATGCCTGTTATGTCATATTTAGTTTGCTGTACCAAGAGCTCAAGCTCATCTTGTTTATTTCCCATGCTTTGCGTATTAGTGTACAGACATTGAAGTCCATTAATCATTCCCCCGTGTCTCTTATTTAAGGATTTTTTCCTCCCACCACTAGGTCTGCGTGCTGTTTGCTCCATTTGGTCTATGACATTTGGATGATCATTTTCATCAATTGATAGACTCCTACCTTCAGGAGCACTGTCTCCCTCCCCCACATTGGTCAGTTTAAAGCCCTCCTGATGAGGTTTCTGAGATTTTTGGCAAAAACATTCCTCCCAACCATTGTGAGGTGCAGCCCATCGCTTGCCAGAAGTCCATCTTCAAGAAACTGCAGTCCATGATCTAAGAATCCAAACCGTTCCTGTTTACACCATTTGCAAAGCCAGCTGTTCACTTCCACTATTTTTCCCTCTCTCCCTGGGCCACGTCGTTCAACTGGGAGGACAGATGAGATGACAATTTGTGCATTTAATTGCTTCAATTTCCTGCCCAGAGCCTCATAGTCTCTTTTGATCTTCTGGAGGCTATTGCTTGCAGTGTCATTGGTTCCCACATGAACCAAGAGGAAGGGGTATTTGTCAGGGGGTTTTATGATTCCTTGCAGTCGTTCAGTTACATCTTGGATCTTAGCCCCGGGGAGACAGCACACTTCCCGAGACATCTTGTCAGGCCCACAGATCACTGCTTCTGTTCCCCTCAGTAGGGAATCCCCTATCACCACTACACGCCTCCTCTTAGGTTTGGTCGGGGTTCTTCCGTGAGATGTCCGTTCCAAGGTCTCCTGCACATTCCCTGAGGACTGACTTTGCTGCACGTCTTCATATACCTGATTGACTGTAATGAGGGAGAGATCCTCAAATGGAGTCTGCTCTTCGTCTTCCATGCTAGGGGAGAGGACCTTAAAGCGATTGTGTATTTCTAAACAATCAGAGCGAACCCTGGGCCTCCTACTTCTTTGAGTCACGTTTCTCCATATATCTGGCTCCTTCTCAGGGGAGTCCCCTGTCTCCTCCTTGGTGGAGACGGTGTGCTCTGTTGCTTCCAAGAAGAGCTCCAGCTCTCTAATTCTTTGGAGCATAGCTACACATTCCTCCAGTTGCTGGACTTTGTCTTTTAAGAGGGCAATCAACATGCAATTGCTGCAGGTAAAGCTGCCTGCAACCTTTGGCAAGATGGCTCTCCATCTTGAGAACGTGTCGTTGGGGGTGGCTACAGCGGTCCTCCATCATAAGAAGCGTGCAGACAGGACAAATAACTGCCCCCCGAAAGAACCCTAGGTCTCCCCCAACAAACGTTTGAGACTAGCTCCCCTAAATCAAAAAGATGGATCAAACCGTGCATCGCTAGGCGCATGCCGCTGCCCTGCAAACTCTGATAAGCTCCTCCCACAGCTAATCACCTGCCTCAACAGAAACCCTGCCCCCTCTGACCTTTGCACAGGGAGAGCAGCTAATCAGCCACAAAGAAACACACGAGAAAACCCTTTTTGCTCCTTCTTCAGCTGCTGCCCTGCAAGCTCTGATAAGCTCCTCCCACAGCTAATCATGCCTCAACAGAAACCCTGCCCCCTCTGACCTTTGCACAGGGAGAGCAGCTAATCAGCCACAAAGAAACACACACACGAGAAAGCCCTTTTTGCTCCTTCTTCAGCTGCTGCCCTGCAAGCTCTGAAGGGGATACATCACAGGTTGACGGTTGCTTTTTCTCCTCAGGAGAATGGCGTTGCGGAGCGTAGGAACAGAACGCTTCAAGAGGCAGCTGAAACGCTACTCTTTGACGCTGGTTTGCCTCAGCGCTTTTGGGCCAAAGCTTGGAAAGCTGCCAGCTTCACTTTGAACAGGTCCTATAGCTCTGTTGTAGGGGACACGCCATATTTTCTGCTGCACGGTAAGTAGCCCAAGGTGCATTTCTTCCGTGTGTTTGGTTGCGAAGCTTGGGTGCTTGTGCCAAAGGTCCAACGCAAGAAAGGTGACCCGAGGTCCCAGAAAATGATCTTTTGTGGGTACAAGCCTGGGACAAAAGGGTGGAGGTTTGCCTATCCAGAAGGCAATCAGTCCAGGATTCTAGTCAGCAGGAGTGCTGAGTTCTGTGAGCAGAGTGGGTGGACACAGATCCATGGGAATCCTGACGTTTTCTCAGAATGACTGTCTGATTCTGCTGAGGAGGGATAGAAGCTGAACCTGTTGCTGAGGATCAGGTCTCTGACCAGGGTCAGGAACAGGGAAGGGCATCTCCGCAAGCTGTTAAAAGAGAGCCCAAAAGCAAGCCTTCGTCTCCCGTTAGTCAAGTGCAGAAGGCAATAAGACAGAGGGAGAGTCTTCTGATGACAAGGACACGCTAGCTGGCCCCAGTGGGTCAGAGGGAGCACCTGAGACGTTCCACGCACACTACAAAGGGGTTACCACCTGAGAGGTTTGAGGTCACCAGCATGTGGGTTTGTTTAGCGCAGTGCGAACCACAGAGTTTTGAGGAGGTTCAACAGTTGCCTGAAGCAGAAGCCAGGAAATGGCAAGAGGCAATGGGAAAGGAGTTGAACTCAATGAAGTCCTTAGGTGTGTTCTCCACCACGAAGCTGCCAGCGGGCAAGCAGGCTGTGAGCTGTCGTTGGGTTTACAGGATTAAGCCCACAGTGTCTGGAGAACCACAGTACAAGGCTAGCCAGAGGGTTCACGCAGCGGAAGAGGCTGCGTTACACCGAAGTGCATGCTCCTACTTCCCGGAGTGAGACTTTGCGCGTGCTTTTAGTAGTAGCTGCTCAAAGAGGGCACCAAGTGCACCACTTTGATGTGGATGTGGCTTATTTGAACTCAGATCTGAACTCAGATCTGTACATGCTACCTCCTCCAGGGTTTGAGGGCAATGAGCCAGGTGTTGTGTGGAAGCTACACAAGTCAATTTATGGTTTGAAGCAGTTGGTCAGAAATTGGAACATGTGTCTGAATGAAGCGCTGGAAAGTTTGGGTTTCTGGAGGAGTCTTGCAGACAGTTGCCTGTACCTGAAGGGGTCAGGAGAGACACAGGAGGCAATTATGGTGTTCGTAAACGATCTTCTGTACATGGCATAGACAGGTAGACAGGTACAAGGTTTTGCCAAAGAGCTTGGTAAGCAGTTTAAGCTCAAAAACCTTGGTCCCGTTCAGGTTTATCTGGCAGTTAGGATAGACAGGTCTGAGAATGGAAGTTTTTGCTCATTCAGAAAGGCAAGATTGAGCAGTTCCGGATGTCTTGACTGTCTGACTCAGAACGCCCATGGAGACAAGCTACATGAAGGACAGCCAGCTTGGGGAGCGTTCTGAGTTCCAAAACCCTGAGGTGTTTCAGTCAGTGCTAGGGAGTCTGTTGTATCTCTCTCAGTGGAGCAGACCGGACATAGCGTTAGCTGTGAATCTGCTCAATAGGGAGGCTACAAAGCCCAGTGTAAATGCCTGGCAAGGCATCAAGAGAGTGTTGAGGTATTTGCAGGATACCAATGATTTTTGCCTCATGTTGTCAGCTGAAGGTGACGCATGACTTACGTGCTGGAGTGACAGCGATTGGGCATCTCTTGGAGACAGGAAGTCTGTGTCTTGGCTGTTGGTAAAGTTCGGGGAATCCCTGGTTGGGTGGAAGACCCGGAAGCAAAGTCTTATTGCACTTTCTTCCACTGAAGCCAAGTTCAGTGCGTTGCACTTCTTGTGCAGGGAACTGGACTTCTACCGGTGCTTGATCCAAGAGATCTGTGGGGATTGTTGCTTACCCATCACTGTTTGGGTAGACAATCAACCTTGTCTTAGGTTGGCAGAATCTGGACAGTTTAAGTCCAGAACCATGCATTTGGACATACGTTTCCAGAATGTGTGACATACGTTTCCAGAATGTGTGTCACGCTTTGCCGTGCGTTTGTGGGGAGGGCTCTTCCCCCTGCTAGCCCATTCTCCATCTTGGGCTTGGGGACGGGCCCATACTCCACCTCAGCGGGAAGGACTCCAAGGAGGCCCGGGACACTGCTGCTGCCGCTTTGCCGGTGAGTCTTGGGGAGGACCGCTCCTCCTGCAAGCCCATTCTCCACCTTGGGCCTGGGGGCGGGCCCCAGACTCCACCTCAGCATATAAGGCTCCACGGAGGCCTCGGAACATTGCTGCTGCCGCTTTGCCGTGCGTTTGTGGGGAGGGCTCTTCCCCCTGCTAGCCTATTCTCCATCTTGGGCTTGGGGACGGGCCCATACTCCACCTCAGCATGAAGGACTCCAAGGAGGCCCGGGACACTGCTGCTGCCGCTTTGCCGGTGAGTCTTGGGGAGGACCGCTCCCCCTGCAAGCCCATTCTCCAAGGAGGCCTCGGAACATTGCTGCTGCCGCTTTGCCGTGTGTTTGTGGGGAGGGCTCTTCCCCCTGCTAGCCCATTCTCCATCTTGGGCTTGGGGACGGGCCCATACTCCACCTCAGCGGGAAGGACTCCAAGGAGGCCCGGGACACTGCTGCTGCCGCTTTGCCGGTGAGTCTTGGGGAGGACCGCTCCCCCTGCAAGCCCATTCTCCACCTTGGGCCTGGGGGCGGGCCCCAGACTCCACCTCAGCATATAAGGCTCCACGGAGGCCTCGGAACATTGCTGCTGCCGCTTTGCCGTGCGTTTGTGGGGAGGGCTCTTCCCCCTGCTAGCCCATTCTCCATCTTGGGCTTGGGGATGGGCCCATACTCCACCTCAGCGGGAAGGACTCCAAGGAGGCCCGGGACACTGCTGCTGCCGCTTTGCCGGTGAGTCTTGGGGAGGACCGCTCCCCCTGCAAGCCCATTCTCCACCTTGGGCCTGGGGGCGGGCCCCAGACTCCACCTCAGCATATAAGGCTCCACGGAGGCCTCGGAACATTGCTGCTGCCGCTTTGCCGTGCGTTTGTGGGGAGGGCTCTTCCCCCTGCTAGCCCATTCTCCATCTTGGGCTTGGGGACGGGCCCATACTCCACCTCAGCGGGAAGGACTCCAAGGAGGCCCGGGACACTGCTGCTGCCGCTTTGCCGGTGAGTCTTGGGGAGGACCGCTCCCCCTGCAAGCCCATTCTCCACCTTGGGCCTGGGGGCGGGCCCCAGACTCCACCTCAGCATATAAGGCTCCACGGAGGCCTCGGAACATTGCTGCTGCCGCTTTGCCGTGCGTTTGTGGGGAGGGCTCTTCCCCCTGCTAGCCCATTCTCCATCTTGGGCTTGGGGACGGGCCCATACTCCACCTCAGCGTGAAGGACTCCAAGGAGGCCCGGGACACTGCTGCTGCCGCTTTGCCGGTGAGTCTTGGGGAGGACCGCTCCCCCTGCAAGCCCATTCTCCACCTTGGGCCTGGGGGCGGGCCCCAGATTCCACCTCAGCATATAAGGCTCCACGGAGGCCTCGGAACATTGCTGCTGCCGCTTTGCCGTGCGTTTGTGGGGAGGGCTCTTCCCCCTGCTAGCCCATTCTCCATCTTGGGCTTGGGGACGGGCCCATACTCCACCTCAGCGTGAAGGACTCCAAGGAGGCCCGGGACACTGCTGCTGCCGCTTTGCCGGTGAGTCTTGGGGAGGACCGCTCCCCCTGCAAGCCCATTCTCCACCTTGGGCCTGGGGGCGGGCCCCAGACTCCACCTCAGCATATAAGGCTCCACGGAGGCCTCAGAACATCGCTGCTGCCGCTTTGCCGTGCGTTTGTGGGGAGGGCTCTTCCCCCTGCTAGCCCATTCTCCATCTTGGGCTTGGGGACGGGCCCATACTCCACCTCAGCGTGAAGGACTCCAAGGAGGCCCGGGACACTGCTGCTGCCGCTTTGCCGGTGAGTCTTGGGGAGGACCGCTCCCCCTGCAAGCCCATTCTCCACCTTGGGCCTGGGGGCGGGCCCCAGACTCCACCTCAGCATATAAGGCTCCACGGAGGCCTCGGAACATCGCTGCTGCCACTCTGCCGTGCGTTTGTGGGGAGGGCTCTTCCCCCTGCAGGCCCACTCTCCACCAGGCCAGGGGGCGGGGCCCACGCTCACCACCGACGCAGCCTCAGGGACACTGGTGCTGCTGCAGCGGTTGTTGGAAGTGTTTTTATATGTTTTAAACTGTTTTTATTTTTTTTGCTTTGTTGTACCACCATAAGCGGTGGTTTTTATCCATGTACTTTTATTTTGTTTTGATTTATTGTGGGTTGGGGTGGGGTGGTTGGGGGGTGGGGTGGGGATTGGTTTTGTTTTCATGTAATTGTTTTTGTTTGTTTGCTTTTATATTCTGTAAATGGAGGCAAGTATGAGGCTTGGGATTCCTACTGTGGAGGGGCGAGGGAGGTATGGCGGTGGGGGCAGATGTCATAGGCGAAGGGGATCGAGATACGGATATGCTCGTACCCCTTCCAATCTGCGCCCCATCCCGAGAGACGAGGGTAGGGTGAGCAAGGATTACTCACCTCCGTCACTGGTGTTGTGCAATGCCAGGTCTATAGGCAACAAAACCGCCACCCTGCGAGATTTCTTCACCTCGCAGGGGGTTGACCTGGCATGTGTGACTGAGACCTGGGTGCGCGAAGGGGATACTGTTACCCTACGAGAGATGGCGCCCCCGGGTTTCTCCGTCCTTCACCAGTCGCGGACTGTGGGCCGGGGGGGGAGGGGTGGCGTTATTAATCCGGGAAGATTGTTCTTTCAGGGCTCTACCATCGCCATCGATCCCCGGCATTGAATGTGTTGGCCTAGTGTGGGGCTCCGAGGTGAGCTTGGCTGTCTGGCTGGTGTACCGGCCACCTAGCGCACCAGCAGCCACCCTGTCAGGCCTGCTGGAGGCGGTGGCCGGCTGGGCCTTGGAGTTCCCTAACCTATTGGTATTGGGGGACTTCAACATCCATGCTGATGCCACTCCCTCCTCACAGGCTCTGGACCTGGTGTCTTCCATGGCGACACTAGGGCTCTCCCAGTTTGTTTCGGGCCCCACACATCAAGCAGGCCACACGCTGGATTTGATCTTTGGCGTCGGTATAGATGTGATCATGTTTCCTTCGATGAAGGTGCCATGGTCTGATCACTATGCTCTGAAAGCCAGGATTGACGTTCCACCCCCACCCTGCTTGGGTGGCGAGCCAATTTGGGCTCGCCCGCAGAGGCTGATGGACCCTGATAGATTCCGTCAAGCCTTGCGGGACCTTTCTCCCCCTGGCGACTCATTGACTGAGCTTGTTGAGGCCTGGAATACCCAGCTCCTGGCAGCCATCAATGAGATCGCACCTAAGCGCCCTCTGCGACCCCGCAGAAACCGGGCTCCCTGGTTTACCGAGGAGCTCCGGAAAATGAAGCAGGACCTCAGACAGCTAGAGCGAGTATGGCGGGGTGCCCGTGACGGAGCCTCAAGAACATCTTATAGGGTTTTTATGAAAACCTATGAGATGGCAGTGAAGGCCGCTAAAAAGTCCTACTTCTCGGCCTCCATTGCATCCGCTAGCTCTCGCCCGGCACAATTATTTAGTATAATTCGGTCTTTAACGTCCCTCGAAGGACAGCCAAATTTAAATAACAATTTGACACATAGCTGTGAGGCATTTGCGAGCTTTTTTGCGGAGAAGGTCTTGTTGCTCCGCCATGACCTCCCTGCCAATTTGGATACAATAAAGGAACTGGAGGCCCCTCGACTGTCCTCGGGTTCAGTATTGGACCACTTTGACTGGATATCCCCAGCTGATGTAGACAGATTCCTCCGAGCTGGAAAGCCCACCACCTGTCCTCTCGACCCGTGCCCGTCCTGGCTGATTAGAGCGTGTCCAGAAGAGGTGTGGGCCCCCCTGGGGGATATCATCAATCTGTCCCTTGGCACCGGGACATTCCCAGGGGAACTGAAGGAGGCAGTGGTGCGCCCGCTCTTAAAGAAAACATCATTAGATCCCTTAGATCTATCCAATTACCGCCCGGTTTCGAATCTTCCATTCCTGGGTAAGGTGATTGAGAGAGCGGTTGCTGAACAGCTTGGTAGGTTTCTGGATGAAACATCAGCTCTGGATCCATTCCAGTCCGGCTTCCGCGCTGGTCATGGGACCGAGACGGCTCTGGTCGCCCTAACAGATGATCTCCGCAGGCAGCTGGATCGAGGCGGGTCGGGGCTGCTGATTCTTCTAGACCTGTCAGCAGCCTTCGACATGGTCGATCACGAACTCCTGGACCACCGCCTTGCCGACGTGGGGATCCAGGGCACAGTCTTTCAATGGCTGCGCTCGTTTCTCTCTGGTCGGGGACAGAGGGTGGCGCTTGGGGGGGAATTGTCATCCCGCCACTCCTTGGTGTGTGGTGTGCCTCAGGGTGCAATACTCTCCCCGATGCTTTTTAACATCTTTATGCGCCCCCTCGCCCAGCTTGTCCGGAGTTTTGGGCTGGGCTGCCATCAGTATGCTGATGACACCCAACTCTATTTGTTGATGGACGGCCACCCGGACTCGGCCCCAGACACACTGATCAGATGCTTGGAGGCTGTGGCTGGATGGTTACGTGGGAGCCGGCTGAAGTTAAATCCTTCGAAGACAGAGGTCCTCTGGCTGGGACGGGACGACATGGGACTGAGGGGGCAACTCCCATCTCTTGCGGGGGTGCAATTAGTGCCAGCACCGTCCGTTAAGAGTTTGGGTGTAATCTTCGATACCTCCCTCTCCATGGAGGCGCAGATTGCAGCTACAACAAAGGCGGCATTTTTTCATCTCCGCCAAGCTAAGCAGTTGGCTCCTTACCTCTCTCGCCCTGACCTAGCCACTGTGATCCACGCGACGGTCACCTCCAGACTGGATTATTGTAACTCGCTCTACGTGGGGCTGCCCTTGAGACTGACCCAGAAACTCCAGCGGGTGCAGAATGCCGCAGCGAGACTCCTTACGGGGTCCTCGCTTAGAGATCACATTCATCCGGTGCTATACCAGCTGCACTGGCTCCCGGTGGAGTACAGGATCAGGTTTAAGGTGCTGGTTTTAACCTTCAAAGCCCTATACGGCCTAGGGCCCTCGTACCTACGGGACCGCCTCTCCTGGTATGCCCCACAGAGGAACTTACGATCTTCAAATAAAAACACCTTGAGGGTCCCAGGCCTCAGAGAGGTTAGGCTGGCCTCAACTAGAGCCAGGGCTTTTTCGGCTGCGGCTCCAACCTGGTGGAACGCTCTGTCACAAGAGACAAGGGCCCTGCAGGACTTGACATCTTTCCGCAGGGCCTGCAAGACAGAGCTGTTCCACCTGGCATTTGGTCAGGGCGCAGCCTGACCCCCTCCTCTGGCAATCTTTACAAAGCTTTAGTTTATGGTTGCCATCAATTTTGATTTTAATTCATTTTTATAATGTTTTATAATGTCACACTGTTTTAATGTTGTTAGCCGCCCTGAGCCCGGCTTCGGCTGGGGAGGGCGGGATATAAATAAAATTTATTATTATTATTATTAAGAGTGTCCAGGCAGGTTGGATATGGCTCAAGTATTGTTCGAGCCGGGAGAACCTAGCTGATGGGTTTACTAAACCCTTGACCTTCCAGCGACATGGGGAGTTCTGTGAAGGGTTGTGTTTGAGGTGAGTTGTACTTACAGTTTCCCTCAGGATGTGAGACGAGAGGGGGTGTGAGGAGAATCAGAACTTACAGGGTTAAACAGTTCTGTGTGACGTCTCACATTCTGAGGCATGGTTATGTCACATATGGGAATCTTTCTTTGTGTGTGAGTTACTTTCGTTTTTGGCTGAGAGCCGTGAGGATGTCCGCTCTCTCGCCCGGACTGATTTATGATGTTTTTCTTCTCATTAAAGACTGTTAGAGATTAGCAAGAAGCCTGCGTACAGTCTGATTTATTATCCACACACAAGGCACCTTTTTTCTGCTGCTGCGGTACTCTGCTAAGAGCTGGAGAGCTCGAGATTTCTTTTGGCACAGATGTCTATCGGCACAGGGGGAAGCGTGCTGGACGCCATTATATTCCAGCAACCCTTCCCCTCTGCAGGGAGGTAGGACCAATTCAGATGGTCTGCTCCTGCCACTTAATGTGTCCAAAAGGTTTCTAGAGACTGGTAGATTCCCTGGTGGCCCATTGGAATATGGAGTTAACCAGGGCTATTGACTTTCTGGCTCTGAAGCGTCCTTTCCGACTGCATGGAGCCTGGACAGCCCCATGGTTTTCCCTGAAGCTGAGAGCGAGGAAACAATCGCTGAGACGGCTAGAGCGCTGGTGGCAGAAAACTCATTCTGAATGGACCAGACACGGGTTAGAGCTCAACGTCAAGCCTACCAACTGGCAATAGCGACGGTGAAGAGGACTTTCTTCACCACCTCTACTGCATCTGCAGATAGCAGCAGGGGACCCTTTCAGGTGGTTCACAATTTAACAGAACCATCTTTGCCATCAAGGCCTTGTAAAGACCCCAAGATCTCCTGCAACGATTTTCAAAGTTTTTTGCAGATAAAGTCGCTCAGATTCAGGAGGAGGTAGACACCACTGTGGGAGCAGGGCCGGGGTGGGAGAGTGCTAGAGTCCTGTCTAGTCGAGGTGCATGGAATCAAGTCCAATCTGTTACCTCTGAAGATGTGGACAGGCTGCTTGGACAAGTGAAACCAACCACCTGTCTCCTTGACCCTTGCCCATCCTGGCTAATAAAAGCGAGCCATTATATTCCAGCAACCCTTCCCCTCTGCAGGGAGGAGGACCAATTCGGATGGTCTGCTCCTGCCACTTAATGTATCCAAATGGTTTCTAGAGACTGGTAGATTCCCTGGTGGCCCGTGGCTCTGCGGGGTGGTGAATACTTCCCTCTGTGAGGGAGCCTTCCCAGACCCGCTGAAAGAGGTCATTAAACCGCTTCTTTTAAAAAATCTTTAGACCCAGCCAATATGGCCCAGTCTCAAGACAATTGAATGGGTGGTTGCAGAACATCTCCAAGTACGCCTGGAGGATGTGGACCATTTGGATCTCTTCCAATCGGGATTCAGGCCTCATCATGGGACTGAAACTGCCTTGGTCGCTCTGGTCAGTGATGTCTGGCGAGCTAGGGACAAAGGTGAAAGCTGTTTCCTAGTTCTGCTGGATCTCTCCAGCAGACACCATCAACCTTTGCCTTTGATGACCATAACATCCTTCTGGACCACCTAGAGGAGCTGAGAGCTGGGCACTCACACAGGACCTTCACCGCCTTCACTGGTTCCGATTTGAAAGAGAGGTAGAGCTGGGTGTCATCTGCATACTCATGAACACCCAGCTCAAACCCACTAGTGATCTCTCCCAGCGGCTTCATATAGATGTTAAAAGGCATGGGGGAGAGGATAGAAGCCTGAGGCCCAGGGGTCTGAACACTCATCCCCCCCCCACTTTCTGGACACAACCCAGGAGGAAATAACCAGGGGTTCCTCTCCTTCCTCCTGGAGAAGCTCAACAACTTTGGGCCATCTCCCCTTTTTTTAAAAACGGAGTCCCCAAAATGGGGGGGGGGGGTCATACAGAAAAGTATGGTAAACTGCTCCATTTCTCACTGCTCCTGGCTACATACTGGGGTGGCGGGAGCCACGCTGCGTTGCCAGCGGCCTTTCCCCTTCCTTGCTCTCTCTCTTCCTGGCCTTGGGGATAGGGGACAATGCAGGGTGCTTTGCTGCACTCCTGGCACTGTTTGCCCAGTGCTCCTTGCTGCATACTGTAAGGTTGTGAATATAAGCCGCACTTTAATTTTTCATAGTCTGAATTTTGGGGGAAAGTGAGGCTTATATTCAGGAGAATACAGTCTTTGCATCTTCAGTCTGCATGGAGGGAGTCCAGCTCTTACAGCAGAGCTATTTCAAGAGCGCTTTGTAACACACAGCAGTGCATCCTGGGAGTCCAAGGCATCTCTCTCAGAAGAAGTGTTTGGATATGATATCCCGCTTTATTACTACCCGAAGGAGTCTCAAAGCAGCTAACCCCTCCTGCCCCACAACAAACACTCTGTAAGGTGAGTGGAGCTGAAAGACTTCAGAGAAGTGTGTAGCCCAAGGTCACCCAGCAGCTGCACATGGAGGAGTGGAGACGCGAACCGGATTCCCCAGATTACGAATCTACCGCTCTTAACCACTACACCACACTGGCTCTCAGCCAGCAAGCAGCCAGACTGCCCGAGATGGATCCGCTTCTTTCCTCTTCCTTCTTCCCCCCCAGAACCCCTTGCTAAAGTCTCTGTTTTCCTGTCACCTCACACCAAGTTATGCGGGCCACCTTCCAAATCCCCAGTCTCTGTTCACACCTCTGAGCAGGAGGGAAGAAATTCTCAACAAAATCATCATCATCATCATTTATTACTTATACCCCCCCCCCCGCCCATTTGGCTGGTTATCCCCAGCCACTCTGGGTGGCTTCCAACAGAACACTAAAAACAGAATAAAACTTCAAACATTAAAAACTTCCTTAACCAGCGCTATCTTCAGGTGTCTTCTAAAAGTCAGATAGTTGTTTATTTCCTTGACATCTGATGGGAGGGTGTTTCACAGGGCGGGTGCCACTAGTGAGAAGGCCCTCTGCCTGGTTCCCTGCAACTTCGCTTCTCGCTGGACCTCAGTGTCCGGGCTGAATGATGGGGGTGGAGAAGCTCCTTCAGGTATATTGGACCGAGGCCACTTAGGGCTTTAAAGGTCAGCACCAACTGACCTTGTGCTCAGAAACATACTGGGAGACAATGTAGAGACTGGTGTTATATGGTCCCGGTGGCCAGTCCCAGTCCCAGTCCCAGTCTAGCTGTCACATTCTGGATTAATTGTAGTTTCCGGGTCACGTTCAAGAAGCACATTGCAGTAGTCCAAGTGGGAGATAACTAGATCTCTACCTCTCTTTCACATTGGAACCAGTGAAAGCAGTGAAGGTCCCATGTGAGTGTCTGGAGGCAGTTGGAGGATGCCGCTGCACGTGGGAAACAATCTAGGGAGTGTTTCCCATGTGCAGCAGCATCAGGAGAAGTTGTACTCCCACCAGCTGGTTGGCTGGCGGGTGTGCCACTTCTCCCCCGCCCCCCAATGCCACTACTTGTGAATTGGACGACCCCAGTTTTTTACATGATTTTTTAGTCAGAAAACCTTGTCTAATACATGGAAAAATACGGTATATGTGGGTATTTTTTCTTATTTCCTTTCTCCCCCTCCAATTTTAAAGGTGTGGCTTATATTCGGGTGCAGCTCATATTCAGGCCAGGTGGGTGAATAAACCCTACTTCTTAAAGTCTCCACTGTGGCTGAATCCTCCCAAGGAACACAAACCCTTGGTGAACCCTGGAACCCTCCAGCAGAGAGTGGGGGTGGCATCCAGCCTCCAAGGAATGCATCACCTGCTGCTGCCACCACAGTAGCAGCAACACCTGAAGCTCCTCCTCAGAAGCCCCCCCCCCATGCTGCCTCTACAACATCCTCTTGGTGAATAGTTCCTGATGTAGATCTTCACTCACCCCTTCTTCCTTGGTGGGGGCAGGCACCAATTTTTCATTCAACTCAGGTGCCAAAATGTCTTAGGCCACCCCTGTTTGTTCTCTATGCAGTTGTAGAAGTTCATAATTTCTTAAATTATAGTTTAATAAAGTGCCCCACCATGTGTCTTGCATCTTTATTTCTGGTCTCCTAACGTATTGTTACAGGCCACCCCAATCTCTGCTGAGCAGTGCAAGATTCCAGGGGTTTTGACACAGCAGAGACTGTAGTGTCTGTAAGATATATAATTTTATTACATACACACACACACACACACACACACACACACACACACACACACACATACAGTGTACACATACAGTGGTACCTCGGGTTAAGTACTTAATTCGTTCCGGAGGTCCGTTCTTAACCTGAAACTGTTCTTAACCTGAAGCACCACTTTAGCTAATGGGGCCTCCCGCTGCTGCCGCGCCACTGGAGCACGATTTCTGTTCTCATCCTGAAGCAAAGTTCTATTTCTGGGTTAGCGGAGTCTGTAACCTGAAGCATATGTAACCTGAAGCATATGTAACCCAAGGTACCACTGTATACACACACACACAATGTTCCGTTGCACCAGAAGCTGTTTAGTCATGATGGCCACATGACCTAGAAAGCTGTCTGTGAACAAACACCAGCTCCCTTGGCCTGGAACAAGATGAGCACCACACCCCATAGTCGAATTTGACTGGACTGGACCAGGAGTCCCTTACCTTTTACCTTATACACCTGAGCCTTGATGGAGTGCAGAACATTGCACCCCAAGTGTCTCTAGTTGCTTCTCCCACAGCTTCTTGGATCCAGAGCAGAAGCCAGACATGCTCCTTGGTCTCTCCCAACCAATCTTCTCTTTCCAAAAACTTCCTGCAGAAGTACACTTTTTCCCCTATGATGACATCAGGCCCCCTGTAACCTTGGCAACCTTCCCATCCCAACTCTTTTGTCTTTCAGGCAGTCTATGCATTGTCAATTGCTCTTAATTACCTGGTACTCTGCTCTCTTTGTTTCTTAATGGCACTTCTATCAGCTGATAGAACAGGAAATCCGGTATAGCCTGTATGTTGGCATCCCTTTATACTCCAAATATTAGCTAAATTATAAAATTGACTAAACTTAAGAATTTAGGAGGCTCTGCCCCCCAAATCACAACTTCATCTTTCATTCCATTCTGGTTCAGTAAATGGCTGGGAGACAGCATGTGGGGACAAGTTGTGTATAACTGATTGTTTTATCCTCCAGCTAAGGCAATAAAATTTAATTGTTTGGTTGTTTCCAGCGAGAAAGTGGAAAATCCATTTATTTAATAATACAAACGTTCTGCTTATCAAGCTAACAAAATTATAAAGTTGACTGGGCAAGGCTAGCCTGTGAAATGGCTTTGAACTGTTTTCCCTCTTAAGGAAATTGTCATTTCACTGAGCACTAATGAAAGTCCTTGTTATGCAGAGCAGTAATAAGTGGCGTATGATTGAAGCTGCCAAGCTGTATGTGAATTGTAAAGTTATTGTAAATTGCAGCTATTGTAAAAAGATGGCACAAAGACCAGTAACTTGAAGAAGGCACAGTAATCCTAACAAGTGGGGATTAGCAGGAGAATTATGAAGCAGACTCAGAAACTCAAGATGTTTTCAAGATGATAAAGCAGTATGTTAAATTCAGACTATGCATAAAGCAGTTCATTCCAGATCTTGACATTTATCCCAGATCACCATCTTTTTCAGATAAATGTCAAGATCTGGAATGAACTGCTTTATGCAAGAGGATAAATTGAATTAAAACAGACACATCAATGTAGTCTGACATTGCCCCAAGAGAGAGAGATGGTTTGAATCAGCTGTTGAAGTTACAGTGCTGATAAACATGAAGAGGTTCCAGCATCCAACACTGGTCTGCACATTTGCCATACTAAGTGAGGGTTCTGTTCCCTGTTGATTCCTCTCAGACAATTTTGGGGGCCAGGAGACAGAGAGCTGACCTTCCCCACTCATGGCAAAGTGTAGCATGCCCTTCTGTGTATGGATTTGGCAGTGTAGAGGATACCCACCCAGGGGCGTAGCAATGGGGGTGGAGGGGGTGCGCTCCGCACTGGATGCCATCCTGAAGGGGGTGACATTTGGCACGCCCCCCTGCGACTCCCCCAAACCCAGCAAGCGGCAAAGTGGTGAATGGCAAAGCTGCTGCTGTGGCTCTTCCTCTTCCCCCAGCTTGCTGTAGGCTTGGGAGTTGCGGGGCGGGGGGGATGTCACCCCACTTCAGCCTGAAGCTCTCCCCAGGGAAGTTATACAACTTTAGGTGCCAGGCAAAAATGTTCCTTTTTAACCAGGCCTTTGGTTGATCCAATTTACATCCTATGCCCTTTAAAAATGTGGTGGGGGGGGCTATTGGGTTGTTTCTATTTTTATTAGGTATTTTGTAGTTTTATATCTTGGTTTTATTCTGTGAACCATCCTGAGATCCATGGGTATAAGGCGGTATATAAATCAAATGTATGTATGTATGTATGTATGTATGTTACCTAGTGGATCCCACAAAAAACATCACCACTGATCCTAAGGCCTGCTGGTCAGCCCACAGCCTGGTCTGGCAAGACCCAGCCCAGGAAAGAGGTTCTTGCCCACCAGCCAACATAGCAAGTGAGAGGATTTTCTTCTATGCTGGGTGACATAGCAGCTTGGACTCTGAGCTGGTGAGTAGTCTTCCTTCCTGCTGCCAGGATATCCTGCCCTGTCTACTCTTCTACCTGTCTAAAACGCCTGTCTCTTAGCTGCTAACTTGCAGGTGCCTGACTTGCAGCTGCCTGCCTAAGACGCTAGTGCCTGCCTCTTTGCCCTCCTCCAATGTGGTGCCGGCCTAACCAGCAGCAGGAGACACACACTTCCCTCTGAGCTCTTCTGCAACTATTAGGGTCAGGCTGCAAGGTGAAGGGAGAACAGCATAGAAAACATACAGAGTAAATAAAGAATGTAGGCACCTGGTGGCAGAGGCGCCATCTTGTGCCCAAGATTAAGGAGCCCCTGTGTGCATTGCGTGCTTGTGATGTCATGCACTTACAACATCACATTGCCAGGAAGAGACCAAACGCAGATCCTGGAGCGGCTTCAATGGCCGGCAGCACCTCCTCTCTTGCACACAGGAGCCCACATTCCCTTGGCTTGGCCTCTTCCACCCCCTCAGGGGGCCACAGATACTGAAGGGTCCAAAGACACTTCAGAGTTGGCAAGCCTGCTCAGTGGCAAAACAGACATGCTCCAATCTCTGGGCACTAGGTTTTGTTCGCTGGCTTGTTTTAATCTAAAGTAGCCTCAAGCAGGGAGTCAGTTTCAATTACAGCAAAGGTACTGCTGGGGTTCCTCATTTTCCCTGTGCCATTTTCACTATTTAAAGCCTGGGCAAATGCCTAAAGTACATCATGGGACAGAATAAACACTCCCTGTGTGACTCTAATTGTGACTCCCCTGAATCACATCCGTTTTCGAGAAACAGAGACAGAAGTTTTAAATGGAATACATTTCAGAAAGTGAGCCAAGATAGAGCAGAGGGGAATGGGTACAGTGGTGGAGCTAGGTGTTCCGGCATCTGGAGCGGCATACATGCCATGCCCCCGGGGTGATCCGCCCAAGGGGCGGGGCAATCCATCCACGGGATGATTGGTGCAGCTACACAATCCTTCCTGGGGGTCGATCTTGGCACAGGGGGGAGCCACTGCAGATAAGACCTGTCCTCATAATGCCACCTTCCGGACCTCTTGAGGAGGAGGCACACAAATAAGGGCTCTCAAAAGATGATCTTAGGATCTGGCTAGGTTCATATGGAAAGAGGCAGTCCTTGAGGGATTGCGGTCCTGAGCCATTTAAGGTTTTCTCAAATTATTTTTTCCCAGCGGGTCTGTTTTTAAGTCTTTTATTTTCAATGCAGTTACCAGTCCTTTATAAAGTCCTCCGGTAGTTTACTCTTCTAATTTCTGATTTGGTTTGTTTATTTTTGCTCTATCTGGTATATCTAGTCACGCTTCCTTAGAACACCTTGTGAGATTATTAACAGAGGTTTTCTGCGTGGGGAATACGGCCCCCTTCTCTGTTGTCTGTTCGGTTCTGTAGTTCCCTTCACAAACTGTGTTCTTCCCGCCTCCCCTTTCCTCCACTGAACAGGCAGAGGTTTTTCGATTGTTCTCTTTCAGTTTTATATTACAGGGGAGGCATTTGCTTTTAACAGTCTCCTTTTTATCACCCGCCGTGCCAGGGAGTTGGGGCGTTTGTACCAGAGAATGGTTTCGCCTCTTTGCGCAAAGGTCTTCCCAACAACTTTTATGGCAGTTTTCTTTGTTCTATAATATTGGGAAACCTTTTTGCGCTGCCTTTGGCTTCAGCCCTCAGGTTCCGCCCCTGAGGTCGAGGTGACTTACGCCTAGTCCCTCGTTTCTCTCTGTCTGGTACCAGAGATTGCAGGAGCGCAGATCTCCACCTGTCTCTCTGGCGTGCTGCTCCAGAAGTCCTGTTTAAGGCTTTATAGGTCAAAACCAGCACTTTGTTGTTGTTGTTGTTTTTAAAATATTTTTTATTGATTTTCTTTTCTCATAACAATTGTTCAATATCATCATTTAACATCCATTTTCTAGTCCCCCCCCCCCTCCCTGTTGACTTCCCCCAACTTCCATTTCTGGCTTGTTACACCAAATGTCACATTCTGCTGTTCATACAATCTGTTATCACTAATTATATTTCTTGTTCTCTGTAAATAAAGTTGTAAATCCTGCCAACAATTTTTTTCATGTCCATGTTTTTTGTTTGTTTGTTTCTGCAAGTATATTGTAAAGAGATCCCATTCTTTTCCAAAGTCACTATTGTCCTTTTCACGCAGTTTGTCTGTTAACTTTGCCAGTTCTGCATACTTCATCAATTTTTCTTGCCATTGTTCTTTAGATGGTATTTCTCCAGTCTTCCAATGTTGTGCAATTAGAATTCTTGTTACCATAGTAGCATAAATGAATAATGTCTGATTTTTCTTCAGCAATTCTTGTCCTAGAATACCTAACAAAAAGTCTTCTGGTTTTTTCACAAAGGTTATTTTGAACATTTTTTTTCAATTCATTATACAGTGGTACCTCTGGTTATGTACTTAATTCGTTCTGGAGTTCCGTTCTTAACCTGAAGCACCACTTTAGCTAATGAGGCCTCCCACTGCTGCTGCACTGCCGCCGTGCGATTTCTCTTCTCATCCTGAAGCAAAGTTCTTAACCCGAGGTAATATTTCTGAGTTAGAGGAGTCTGTATTTTTTAAAATAATGCTACACTCCCACCACATGTGATAAAATGTACCTTCCCCTTCTTTACATCTCCTTTGTACATTTTGGCCAGTTTTAATGGTGTAATGGACCACCAGTACATCATTTTCATATAGTTCTTTTTCAACAATATGCAATCGTAAATTTGTAAGTTCATTTTCCAGAGCCTTATCCAATCCTCAAATTGTATGTTGTGACCTATGTTTTGTGCCCACTTAATCATTGCTGCTTTAACTTTCTCATCTTTAGTTTCCCATTCCAACAGAATATTATACGCCTTTAACAATTTAGAATTATCATCTATGATATCCTTTTGGAATTTGGAAACTGTGAAAGGGAATCCTCTCTTATTATCTTCCTTGAAGATTTCATTTAATTGCCTATAATGCAACCAACTCTGAAGGTGTTTCTTTATCTCATCATAATCTTTCCATTTCCACTTTCCTTCTTGTTCTACTAATAAATCTCTATATGTTGGCCATATTTCTTTCATTGTTAATGTTTTAAGTGATAATGCTTCAATAGGTGACAAACCAGCACTTTGAATTGGACCTGGAAACTAATTGGTAGCCAGTGCAGTGTAATATGCTCAAACCATCTTGCTCCGGTGAGCAACCTGGCCACTGGATTCTGCACTAGCTGAAGTTTCCAAACTGTCTTCAGAGGAAGCTCTACATATAACATATTAATCTAACCTTGAGGTTACCAGAGCATAGACAACAGTAGTTAGGTTATCCCTGTCCAGATAGGGGCGTAGTTGGGCCATCAGCCGAAGCTGAGGGAAGGCACTCCGGGCCACTGAGGCCACCTGAGCCTCAAGCGACAGCAAAGGATCCAGGAGTATCCCCAAGACTGCTCCTTCGGGGGAAGTGTAACACCATCAAGAGCAGGCGACCTCCCACCCATCTGGTCTAGGGAACCACCCACTAATAGTGCCTCAGTCTTATCTGGATTGAGCTTCAGTCTGTTGGCTGTCATCCAGTCCATTACTTAGGCAAGACACTGGTCCAGCACTTCCACTGCCTCACCTACAGATGTAAAGGAGAAATATAGCTGAGTGTCATCAGCATACTGCTGACAACATACTCTGAACTTCTGGATAACCCCACCCAGCAGTTTCATGTAGATGTTAAACAACGTGGGGGATTGTATTGAGCCCTGCCGGACCCCTGCATTCCTGAAATATACTTGGAGTCCTGCAGTGATTTCATGCTCTTTATTGCAGCTTGTAAAACAGTGATTGAATCCCCCCCCCCCAAACCTCAGGCCTTTATATACATTATTTACACAATGAGTCCCGTCTGATTGGCTGATTCTGCTTCCCTCCTGGAGCCTGATTGGTCTTCTCCTGTGGGCTAATCAGTTGTTGCATTCTACAATCCTACCAGCCTTATTAACTTCCTCCTGGAGCTTGATTGGTCTTCTCCTGCAAGCCAATCAGTTGTTGCATTCTAGGATCCTACCTGCCTATTGTTCTAGGATCCAAGCTTAATACATAACAATTCCCCAAGGAAACCCTGTGGGAACAACCATCCAAGTAGGACTGGAACCACTGCAAAATTCAGAGTGTCGCTCCAGAAGGATACCATGGTTGATGATACTGAAAGCAGCCGAGAGGTTGAGAACAATTAATAGGGACACATTTCCCTTCTCTCTTTCTCAACAGAGGTCATCATACAGGGCGACCAAACCAGGCCTAAACGTCAACTGAAATGGATCTAGAAAATCAGTTTCTTCCAAAAGCACCTGGATCTGGTCCACAACCACTTGCTCCAGAACCTTGCCCAGGAAAGGGAGATTAGCAACTGACTGCTAGTTAGTTAGGTTTTCTGAATCCAGAGAAGGTTTTTTAAGGAGTGGTTTTACCACTGCCACCTTCAAACAGGCAGGGACCACCCCCTCTCGTAAAGAGGCATTGATTACCTCCCTGGCCCAGCCAGCTGTTCCCTCCCTGCTGGTTTTTATCAGCAAAGAGGGGCAAGGGTCCAGAGTGCAAGTGGTCACCTTGACTGATCCAAGCACCTTGTCCACATCCTCGAGCCTTACCAACTGAAACTCATCCCACACAACAGGACTAGACTGTGTGCTCTGCTATAACAGCAGAGTCAAGTCTTGGTGGATGCAAGCAATTTTATCCTCAAAATGCTTTGCAAACATGTTGCAGCAAGCTGCCGGTTCTAGCCTGTAAAAGGCCCTGTACAACCTGGAAAACCTCTGCTGGACGACATGATGAGGATTCAAGGTAGGCAGCAAAGTATGCTTTCTTTGCTGCCTTCACTGCCACTAGGTAGGCTTGATAATGAGCCCTTGCCAGTGTTTGGCTGCATTCATTTGGATCTTTCCTCCACTTGCGTTCAAGCCATCTCCCATGATCATTCACCAGGGGTCGAAAAACCTTTTCATTATTTTTTTTTTAGAATAATATTTATTCAGATTTTCAAAATACAAAAACATTTAGAGCATAAATCAACAAAAACAGAAAAAAGGCAAAAGAAAAAAGAAAAAAAGAGAAAAAAGTAAACAAGATTCAAAATAGCTTCATTTCATTATCTTGTGTCTTAGGCTTCCTCATACCTCCCTTTTTTGTATTCCAATTTAATCATTGTTTCAGCAAATTCTTCCCATATTTATATAAAAAAAAGAAAGAATAATTTATCGTAATGTCAGAGCTGCCTCCAGGTCCCAGCTCACAGAGGACCAACGCTAGGCTGTAGTTATGTACAAAAGTCTTTATTGAGGTTCAGTTTCCATTTTAAAGCCGCAGCGCGCAGCTCTACGTCTCGACCTTAGACCGGCGAAGTCCCGTCTGAATCTCCGCCCCCTCCACACCAGTTTAAGACTCTCGCTTTGCTCCACCTCTTCCTAAGTTCCTTTCTCCTCTGGGCCCTCCTGCCCGCTAGGGTTTCATCCTTCCTGGACTCCTCTGACGCTGACCCTGATGATTCTTCCCCCTCCTCCCGGCGGGCTTTAGGACCTGGTTCCCTATCCGGGCTACCTTCTGTGTCGCTCGCCTGTACATTTGAACTTGGCACGCGCGCCCAGCCTGCAACTTTCCTCTTGACCGTTCCCTCGCTCTCCGATGGAGGCGTGGTCCACCCTGACTCATCTTCTCTCGCTGGTGGTGCATATGTGGGCTCTGATACCTGGGACTCCTCCCCCCCACTACGCTCTGGTGGGGAAGCTGGTCCTGATTTCCAACTGCTGCTCTGGGAGTCCCCGCTGGCCCCTTGCTTCTGGGGTGTCCCCCTTGGGTCTCCCCTTGCCCTGCCCATCGGCGCCCCCTTCTGTGAATCTTCCGATTCGCTGGAGAGGCTCATGGAATCTATCGGGCTGCTGTCATCTTCTCCTACGCTGCCCTCGGATTGCTCCCCCTCGCTCTCCATCTCCTCTCCTCCCTGCGCTCCCGCTGAGTCCCTGACACTTAACAATCTATTTCAAATTTATCAATATTACCTTTAACTTTATCTTTACTTTCAAAACCATATACCTTTAAATTTAGACTTTAAATTATATTTATACTTATTATCTTCAAATCTTTCTACTAAAGCCAATTATTTCCTTTCCGCCACAGTCTATTATTTCACAAATGTTACTCAGAAATAGCCAGATATATAAAAGAAAGTTCAATTCTAGTTTTGTCCATCGTCCCTTTCTTCCTGGTTTCGGGTTACGTCCGTCCTTTCTTCCCTTTAATCTTAATTTTCAGTTCGGTGTTCTAATGTCTGAGGCACTCAAGTCACTTCCATGCCACCTCTGCAGATTTTCTTGCTCCTGGTTATGATACACACTTTCTTGTCCCTTGTTGAAGTCTTTCGTACTTTCTTCCCCTTCTCCTTGGGGAGTGGATCCCTGGGAAGTTCCATACAGTCATAGTCTCCATTTTCATTTATCAGGTTGTTCCATTCCCCCCAGTTCCACTCCCCATTGTAAAATTTATAATCCAAACAGTAGTTGCTCCAAAAATACTTGTTCTCTTGTTTCACAGTCCCACTAGAGCTAAGAGTCACCTTAACTCCAGAAGTTTGCAGACACCCTTTGGATTCAACGGCGTTAGGTCTCTCATTTTGCGACTTTTGAGATATAATAGCAGTCTCTTCCATCTCCCACTGCCCTTGAGTTTGCTTTAAGTCAGTTTCCTGGGTCAATTGTAAGGTTTCACTCTCTTCTTCTCCTGTCAATCCATACTTTCTAGCTACAGCAGACATGGCATCCAGTTTCTCATCTACCAAGTTCATATCTTCCTGCAGCTGCTGCAGCATAGCATCCACTTTAAGAAGGGCAGCAAGAAAAACTTCCTTCCTGCTCATTTTTAGTCAAGGTCAGATATCTGGTCTCACGCTGATTTCCACGGCTGTTATGTCTCTGTGAGCTGCAACAAAGAAACTAACAAACTCCCTCTAGAGGGCAAAACTTCTATTAACCTCCATCTTTAAAAAGGTAAAGGTACCCCTGCCCGTACGGGCCAGTCTTGACAGACTCTGGGGTTGTGCGCCCATCTCACTTAAGAGGCCAGGGGCCAGCGCTGTCCGGAGACACTTCCGGGTCATGTGGCCAGCGTGACATCGCTGCTCTGGCGAGCCAGAGCCACACACGGAAACGCCGTTTACCTTCCCGCTGGTAAGCGGTCCCTATTTATCTACTTGCACCCGGAGGTGCTTTCGAACTGCTAGGTTGGCAGGCGCTGGGACCGAGCAGCGGGAGCGCACCCCGCCGCAGGGATTCGAACCGCCGACCTTTCGATCGGCAAGTCCTAGGCGCTGAGGCTTTAACCCACAGCGCCACCTGCGTCCCTACATCTTTAAAATGTATCAAACAAAGGAGAATTTACTTTCAATTTTCCAATACTTTGTTTCCTTCCAACAAGCACAAGCAGAAAGCGACATTAAAGTCTATTTGTTTCTCTTTTATTTCTATCTGTCCAAGTCCGTTTCCTTCAAAGAATCTGTCCTGACGTCCCGTCCCCAGGTTGGGGGCAATGGAAATTTATTCCTTTACTTTCTATCTGCAGGATTATGTAGTCAAAATTCTTTTACCCCTTTCCTCCTGCCGTCAAGGGGGTTTTAATGGTCATAAGTGCCGGAAATTTCAATCTTTGAATCAAATTCAAGGCTAATTAGTTTGTACGATCTTTGCTTCAGTCTGTTTACAAAAACGGGAGGCAGACTTCCTTTTTATACCTTCCCGCTTCATATCTAATTCAAAAGATTTTTTTTTCTTAATCCAATCCAATCCATCCAAAAACTCACGGGTACTTGTTTAGAGTCCAAATGTCATCAGGAAAAAGCCGGCGCTCTCAGTCGATGGCTATGCGGCTTCCCTCCGTGAAAGTAGCAGTCGGTTCGATTGCACCACGCTGCTCACCCCACTTCACTCTGGACCCCCAAAAAAGGGTTTCCCGGCGAGTAGGGGAGGCACTCTCGGTGCTCCGCCGAACCCCACGTCCCCAGGCTCCTCCGCCTGGGGTTTCTAGCAGGTCCCCACTTTCGCTGCGGTGGGAAGACCCAATTTTCACAGAGCCTGTTCCTCCAGTCGGAGGAACTCCGCCATTCGACGATGGCGCCAACCCGGAAGTCCCGAAAAACCTTTTCAGCAGGGGGCCAGTCCACTGTCCCTCAGACATTCCTTCAGGGTGAGGGCAGCGGCAGCGCTGGCGCTGGCCGGCCTCTCCTGTCCAGACCCCACCGAGTGGCAGCGGTGGCCTCTGGTGCAGCCAGGACCGCCAGGAGGCAGGAAGGAAGAGCGGCCAGGGTGCCTGGCAGGATCTGCCTCTGTGTGTCAGCGGCAGCTCAATGAATGAGGGGCCGCATCGGAGCTTGCTGTGCTGAGGTAGGCTCCGGTGCAGCTTTTCATCCGTTGAGCCACTGCGTGTCAGCGGCCGCTCAGCGAGTGAAGGACCGCATCTGGGCTTGCCTCAGCACAGAATGGAAACTGATTGGTCAGTCCCCACGCTGTGCTGAGGTGGGCATGACTTTTCATTTGTTGAGCAGCTGTGCAGCTGCCACCCACCCATTAGCCAGGGCCTTGCAGGAGATTGGTCGTCACTGGAGTCCACCTTTGCTCACACTTTAAGTGGGAGGGAGGGAGGAGGCGCCACCGCGGTGCATGAGAGGGAGGGGGAAATGGCGGTGCAGGAAAAAATGGCAGCCGAAAAGAAATAATAATTAAAAAAGACCAGAACCCCACGGCCCACACAGATCTGGAGGCAATTGGGCTGGATCCAGCCCACGGGCCTTAGTTTGCTAACCCCTGTCTCACACTCTTTGCTGCGCCACCCTGCCCATGAAGCAGGGTGAGGCAGCTGCCTTGGGAAGTGGATCTGGACCCCCTGGGATGGGTGCCTTCTCCTTCTCATCCTCCACCCCCACCCTCCTTCTCTCCACCCCCAACTAGGCGCAGACCTCCATTCCATCATTCTTGTTCAAGCTGGTATGAAAATAAACCCCTCATATAGTATAGGAAGATTTAAGCAAAAGCACACTGATCTATTTTCTCTGAGTATACCATGCACATACGGACATCCTCTACAAGCATTATTCAGAACATTATTCAGAATATTTTTCAGAACACTTTTTTACTCCTCTGCAGGAAGGGAACTCAATGCATCCTTTGGAGCCCATCCATCCACTCTAATTCCTGGATTGTCCACACTATTTGTTTGGTGTTGTCAGGGACTCAGCGGGAGCGCAGGGAGGAGAGGAGATGGAAAGCGAGGGGGAGCAATCCGAGGGCAGCGTAGGAGAATATGACAGCAGCCCGATAGATTCCATGAGCCTCTCCAGCGAATCGGAAGATTCACAGAAGGGGGCGCCGATGGGCAGGGCAAGGGGCGACCCAAGGGGGACACCCCAGAAGCAAGGGGCCAGCGGGGACTCCCAGAGCAGCAGTTGCAAATCAGGACCAGCTTCCCCACCAGAGCGTAGTGGGGGGGAGGAGTCCCAGGTGTCAGAGCCCACATATGCACCACCAGCGAGAGAAGATGAGTCAGGGTGGACCACGCCTCCATCGGAGAGCGAGTTAACGGTTAAGAGGAAAGTTGCAGGCTGGGCGCGCGCGCCAAGTTCAAAGGTACAGGCAAGCGGCACAGAAGGTAGCCCGGATAGGGAACCAGGTCCTAAAGCCCGCCGGAAGGAGGGGCAAGAATCGTCAGGGTCAGCGTCAGAGGAGTCCAGGAAGGATGAGACCCTAGCGGGCAGGAGGGCCCAGAGGAGAAAGGAATTTAGGAAGAGGTGGAGCAAAGCGAGAGTCTTAAACTGGTGTGGAGGGGGAGGAGACTCAGACAGGACTTCGCCGGTCTAAGGTCGGGACGTAGAGCTGCACGCTGCGGCTTTGAAATGGAGACTGAATCTCAATAAAGACTTTTGTACATAACTACAGCCTAGCGTTGGTCCTCTGTGAGCTGGGACCTGGAGGCAGCTCTGACAGTAAGTCCTATCTCAAATTTCAAAGAACCTCGCAACGTGAGAGGACGCAGCGAGGGGCGAAGATTGGTGCTTCGCGAGCTCACAAAAGCAGCACAAGATGACTACAGAAGAACGACTGGCAGCTTTGCAAGAAGCTGTGGTACAACTTAACGCAGAAATACGAGCGGCAAGGAGGAGAGAAGAGGAATCAGATGCTGTCTGCAAGGATCTGCAAAACAGGTTGGAAATGTTGACTAAACAGGGGCCACCGGCAGCCAAATCAGAAGGGATCGGGCTCGGGAAGAGAGGGGGGAGCCTGGTGTCGCATTTCGATGGGAGTCTGCAGCAATATCCTAACTTCAGAGCAGACGTAGTTTTTGCGCTAAAGTTGCTGGAGAAGGACTTTAGAGATGAGCAGGAGAAAGTAGGCTTCATACTAACGCATCTCCATGGAGAAGCTAAAGCGTGGTTGCGCAATCTGTGGAGAGATAATGATCCAGCCCTCCAAAACGCAAAAGCCTTCATTAAGGCGATGGACGATTGTTTTTTATCGGAAATAGATGTAGATGTCGCTAGAAAAGAGATTCACGGTCTGAAACAAGGCAGAGCCACTGTAAGGCAATATCATTCCCGCTTTTTTGCATTGGTCAACGCGCTGGGATGGGAAAAGGACTCAGCGTCCGTCAGGGACCTGTTCTGGGAGGGGCTGAACGGGGCTGTGAAAGACGAAATCGCAAGGGGGGAGAGGCCACGGAGCACTCAAGAAGTGGTCCAGAAGGCGTTGACGATTGGTGTGCGGCTGGAAGAACGTCCCTGGAGCAAAGATGAAGGGCGTTGGGGACGCACGCCAGCAAGGGCACCTCCTTTCTTCCCCAGAGACTCAGCGCGCGCTCAATCCACGCCTCCACTGGGAGGGGGAGAGGAGCCGATGGAGATAGGTGGTGCCAAGGCTCAGTCAGCGACCAGAGCCCTCACACCAGGAGCAGCCAAGGTGAAGCCTCCTAGAGGGAACAGGAAGTGTTACATCTGCGAAAGTGCTCAGCATATGGCAAAAGAGTGCCCCCAGAGGCTCCACAAGCACAATGCAGCCTCAGCAAAAGTAACAGAAGCAGCTCAGCAGAGGGAACCGCAGCAGGGAAACGACGAAGTCTGGCTGGAAGCAGAGCCGCTGGGGCCCAGCCAGACGAATCAGTGAAGCAGTCCCCAGGAATCTTACAGCCCACAGACCCCCTCCCGCCCAAACCAGTGGTGCAGCTCACCGCAACACTCCAGCTTCCCATGGAAGTGCCTATTACCATTGACTCTGGTAGCAATGCAGACTTTATGGGGGTGGATTTCATCAAGCAACATAGCATAGCGCTCCTGCCTGCCACGATGCCCCTGAAAGTAGTGACAGTCGATGGAAGAGAATTGCTGGGGGGACAGGTGGTACAGCAAACGCCGCCAATGGTGATGCGCATTGGAAATCACCGCGAAGTCATCAGCTTCAACGTCACACAACTGTCAGACACGCCCATAGTGTTGGGCATGAGCTGGTTGGACAGGCACAGCCCGGCATTGGCATGGTACCAGCGTAAATTGACCTTCTGCTCCTCCTACTGCGCAGAACATTGCATCATGACTAACCAGGAGGACGAGGGGCAAGAGGATGACCCACAGCTACAACTGGGCATGCTGCAAGCTGTACCCGACAAGTACAAGGCGTTTTTGGAGGTCTTCTGCGAGAAGGAAGCGGACAAGCTGCCTCCCCACAGACCCTATGACTGCAAGATTGACCTCCTGCCGGGGGCAACGCTGCCGACCGGAGAACTGTACTCCATGTCTGAAGACGAACTGCAAGAGCTCAGGGAGTTCATAGATCACAATTTGAAGCGGGGATTCATCCGAGAATCCAAAGCAGTGGGGGGCAGTCCTGTTTTCTTTGTGAAGAAAAAAGACACGCCCCAAAAGAGGCTTGTAGTTGATTTCAGAATTTTAAATTCGAAAACCAAGCCCACGGCTTTCCCGATGCCCAAGATCGACGACTTGCTCGCGACGGTGAGGAAGGGACGCATCTTCACCAAGCTGGATCTACGAGGGGCGTACAATCTTATACGCATGCAGGAGGGCGACGAGTGGAAGACGGCCATGTTCACGCCCTTGGGCACCTATGAGTATAGGGTTATGCCCTTCGGTTTACAAAATGGCTCCCACTGCTTCCAAGCCTTCATGCATCACGTGTTAGCGGGGCTCCTCTACAAGAAGTGCGTCTGCTTCCTGGACGACATTCTGATCTTCTCGGAATCGCAGGAGGCTCACGAGAGAGATGTCAAGGAAGTCCTGCAAAGACTACGGGAGCACAGGCTTTACGCCAAGCTGGAGAAATGCCAGTTCGACATGACGGAGGTGGATTTCCTGGGCTACAAGCTGTCCGACAAGGGAATCGCCATGGACAGCGCCAAGGTACGATCAGTACTGGACTGGAAGAGCCCGCGCAATCGGAAGGAGGTCCAGAGGTTTGTCGGCTTTGCTAACTTTTATCGCAAGTTCATCAAGGGTTTCGCTATGCAGACGGCGGCCATCACGGACACCCTCAGCTCCAAGAAGAAGAAGTTCATCTGGACGGACCAGGCGGAGCAGTCCTTTCAGAAACTCAAGCGTCTTTTCGCTTCCGAGGAACAACTGCTGCATGTGAACCCCAGCAAGCCCATGAGGGTGGAGACGGATGCCTCCGACAGAGCCGTGGGGGCAGTCCTGTTGCAGCGAGACCCGCAAGGGGATTGGAGGCCGTGTGCTTTCTACTCCAGGAAGCTCAGCAAGTCGGAGCAGAACTACACCATCTGGGACAGAGAGTTGCTGGCCATTCATGCAGCATTCAAGGCGTGGCGGCACTTCCTCATCGGAGCCAAACACACGGTGCAAGTTCGCACGGACCATAAGAACCTGGAGTACTGGCGCACGGCGCGGTTCCTGAACCAGAGACACATCCGCTGGGCGGAGTTCTTTGCGGATTTCGACTTCAGGATAGAATATATCCCCGGAGACAACAACATCATGGCTGATGCGCTATCCAGGAAGCCGCAGTATCTGGAGGAAGCAGCACCGGTAGCGGCTAAACACATTTTCGCACCCAAGGCGTGGGCATGCGCTTCTGCCACAATAGACCTGGAAGCGATACGGCACGAGCTGCGAACAGATTCCTTCGCGCGCTCCAAGATGGAGGAGGTGCGCAGCGGCACGGCAAAGGACGACGAGTTCCAGATACGCGACGGACTGCTCCTCCGCAAGGGGGCCATCTACGTACCGGGAGATGAACTCCGCGCGACAGTACTGCAACAGCTACACGACGCACCCAGCGCCGGACATTTCGGCAAGGAAAAGACGGTGGAATTAGTAGCCAGAGACTTTTGGTGGCCCAAGATGCGGGGAGAAGTCGCGGAATACGTCACGAGGTGCGACACCTGCCAAAGGGCCAAGCCAGTCCACAGACCGCCGGCGGGACTGTTAGAACCGCTACCGACCCCGTCCGAACCGTGGGAGAGGGTAGCCTTGGACTTTGTCACTGACCTGCCCAGCTCGAGGGGCAAAACAGCAGTACTCGTGGTAGTCGACATGTTCACCAAGATGGCGCACTTCATTCCTTGCGCGAAGGTGGCCACAGCGGAACAGACGGCCAAGCTGTTCATAGACCACGTGTTCAAGGTACACGGCCTGCCACGGTCTATCCTGTCTGACAGGGGGCGCCAGTTCATCTCGAGTTTCTGGCGGAAGCTGATGGGAATCCTGAACGTCAAGGTCAACCTAGCGTCGGCAAGACACCCGCAGACCAACGGACAAGCGGAGAGGGTCAACGCCGTCATGCAGCAGTACCTGAGATGTTACGCCAACCAGCAGCCCTCGACCTGGGTGGACTATCTGCCCCTGGCCGAGTTTGCCTACAACAACACACAACACGTGTCCACGGGGGTGACACCGTTTTTCGCCAACAACGGGTGACATCCCAGGACCTTCCCGGGCTTAGAGAAAGAGGGGGAGGGGGAGCCACAGGGAGCAGAGGCATTGGCAGAGGAGTTACAGGAGGTCCATGAACAGCTCCGTAGACAGTTAGACCTAGCAAAACACGTATACAAGATGCAAGCAGACAAACACAGAAGAGTGGGGGAGGACATACGGGTAGGGGACTGGGTCTGGTTAGCGGCCCAGGCAGTGCCGGCCAGATCCTTAGCTAAGAAGAAGCTAGGACACAAGCAGTTGGGCCCTTACCTAGTCGAGGCACAGATCAACCCAGTGGCTTTCCGTTTGACACTACCGGAGGGTTCCAGAATGCACCCGGTCTTTCATAGATCGGTGCTAACGCCCTACAAGGCACCTCACAGGTTTCAGGAGCCAGGAACAGCTCCCAGTCCGCTTAGAGATGCACCCATGACAGGGGGGTCGCCGAGGGCGGGGCCACTCAACGAGGTGACGGAGATTTTGGACTCGAGATGGGGGGAAGAGGGAGTCGAATATCTCCTCGCAAGGGAAGGTACCCCGGCCAGTGCCAACAGCTGGGTGCCGTACTATGCGGTGGAGGAGCACTACCTCAAAGACGAGTTCCACGCACTCTTCCCACACAGGCCCATGCCGGAGGATTATTTTGACGAATATCTTTTCACCCCCACACTCTCAGCCAGTACGTTTCAGGGGTTCTCCTCGGTTGAGGAGACGGTTCCAGAGACTACCTCGCCGGAGGGGTCGGTCTCAGACTTGGGTGCGGAGCGCTCTTATTGGTGGGACACTCAACCCGAGGAGGAGTGGCGCAGGAGACTGCTCAGAGGGCCCTGGCACGCAGACTACCCAGAGGAAATGGGGGAACAAGGGGGCATGGACGGGTTGGGGGAGGATCCTGGTTTCGAGCACGCCGGCAACGAGATGGAAGCGGAGGAGAGCGACGTCGATGTACCCGTCACGGACTGGCAGCATGCCAGGGGGGAAGACCGGTATCCGGCATGCACCCCCACAGCATTGGAGCACCCGGAACCCACGCCAGAAGAGGGGGAGGGGGGAAGGGGGGCTTCGACGGGGGGATGGATGTCAGGGACTCAGCGGGAGCGCAGGGAGGAGAGGAGATGGAAAGCGAGGGGGAGCAATCCGAGGGCAGCGTAGGAGAATATGACAGCAGCCCGATAGATTCCATGAGCCTCTCCAGCGAATCGGAAGATTCACAGAAGGGGGCGCCGATGGGCAGGGCAAGGGGCGACCCAAGGGGGACACCCCAGAAGCAAGGGGCCAGCGGGGACTCCCAGAGCAGCAGTTGGAAATCAGGACCAGCTTCCCCACCAGAGCGTAGTGGGGGGGAGGAGTCCCAGGTGTCAGAGCCCACATATGCACCACCAGCAAGAGAAGATGAGTCAGGGTGGACCACGCCTCCATCGGAGAGCGAGTTAACGGTTAAGAGGAAAGTTGCAAGCTGGGCGCGCGCGCCAAGTTCAAAGGTACAGGCGAGCGGCACAGAAGGTAGCCCGGATAGGGAACCAGGTCCTAAAGCCCGCCGGAAGGAGGGGCAAGAATCGTCAGGGTCAGCGTCAGAGGAGTCCAGGAAGGATGAGACCCTAGCGGGCAGGAGGGCCCAGAGGAGAAAGGAATTTAGGAAGAGGTGGAGCAAAGCGAGAGTCTTAAACTGGTGTGGAGGGGGAGGAGACTCAGACAGGACTTCGCCGGTCTAAGGTCGGGACGTAGAGCTGCACGCTGCGGCTTTGAAATGGAGACTGAATCTCAATAAAGACTTTTGTACATAACTACAGCCTAGCGTTGGTCCTCTGTGAGCTGGGACCTGGAGGCAGCTCTGACAGGTGTATATGTACACATGCACACATTTTTAATTTTGAGCCTTCAGAGATGTTCATTTTTCTTATTTGGCTCTGTGGAATTAATCTGAGGAATTTTGATTACAAAATAAACCAAGCACAAAGTGTACCTGGAAAGACATTAGATGCTTAGTCACAGAGGAAAGCAAAGTGTAGAACAGTTATAGGATGTTCTGTGATTTGGAAACAATACTGTAGGCTATTCCTTGAACCCCTGCCAGCATTATCTTGATCAGGAATACAGAATGGGATGTGGAAATAATTCTTTTTTGTACAGCAAATAATTTATTGGGCAAAACATAAGTTCAAGTTTGGATTGATAGTGTAATTATGGGGTATAACAGTATTTTAACTCTAGCTTTTTCACATCTTCTGCCTATAGAAGAAATGCAGATTGCATTTCATGTATTCAGATATGAGTGAATGCTCAGGTGTTCAATCTTTAGAGGAAATGCATATTGGTAGCATGCCGTGTGTATACAGTCGTACCTTGGTAGCAAGCCATGTGTATACAGTCATACCTTGGCTCCCAAACACCGCAAAACTGGAAATGAGTGTTCCAGTTTGCAAGTGTTCTTTGGAAACCAAACATCTGACGTGACCTCCACAGCTTCCTGTAGCCAATTGGAAGCTGTGCCTTTGTTTCCAAATGTTTTGGAAGCCAAAGGGACTTCCGGAATGGATTATGTTCAACTTCTGAGCTACCACTGTATATGCAGTCATTTTGCTGAAGTTCAGCAGATCTGGGTCTGCTCAGTTCTTGGATGGGATACTACCTGAGAAACCCATCTAAGCACTTGGGTTCCATCAAGGAAGGAAGGTGGATGGATATAAATTACTAAATAAATATAGTGCTATGAATTTCTGGATGCTAGACACTGTGTTTAGCATGGTAAGTTACAGGCCAAACCAATCTTCCTGTGTCTGTACTAGCCTGAATGGCTGATTTGCTAAGCAAACAAAGACAGGATGATGATCCATCATGGACGCCATCAGCAAGACAAAGATGCAGATGCAGCGGGGTGGAGCCCCATCTGGGATGAGACAGAGTTGCAGGAGGGAGGGACAGAATTAGAGTGGGTAATGTAAGACAGGGGTTGGCAAACTAAGCACTGGGGGCTGGATGCGGCCCCCAGGCTCATAAATTCGGCCCGCGGACCCTGCTGCCCGCTCAGTCAGTCCTGCGCACTGCGGATGCTTCGCTGTGCAGGGACTTACTTCTGCAATGCTGGCACGGTTTCTGGAAGGGCGGCAACACTGGCGCTGCTTCGGATTGACTGCAGGATGTTCCTGCAACCAATCCAAAGCCTTGCTGAGGTAAACCCGGCGTGGCCATGGATGGAGAGGTTGGCAGGCGGTGGGTCTGGGCCATGCCATAGGCATTGTGGCGGGCATGTTGCGGGGCTTCAGCTGCAGCCTGGCGTGCCTGGCACCCAGCTCGACACTGCTGCTGATGGCGTGCTTGGCGGCTGCGCTGGAGGGCGAGGTGCATGCCTCCTGGCCGGCGCTCTGCATGTGGCCTGCCCACTGACTGGCTTCGGACGACGGGCCGCAGTGTGTGGTGCACGCCACCTGAGAGCTCTGGGGGTATGGGCCGATGGAGCAGCTGTGGGTGGCGCCAAGACACGCTCCTGAGTGTATGCAGAGTGTGTTCCTCCTCCAGGTCTGGAGGCAGCTGTGGGACTGGCTTGCAAGGTATTTATATTTTTCAAAATATAGTCCGGCCCCCCCACAAGGTCTGAGAGACAGTTGACCAGCCCCCTGATCAAAACGTTTGCTGACCCCTGATGCAAGCTGAGGGAAAGTTAGGCTTTTTTGCAAGGAGATTTGTGAGCTGGAGAAAGGGGGGTCATGGCACCATGGGGGCTGGCAGCTTGGATCCAGTTTTGCAGCTATGAGTGCAGTGCTTTGAACCCCTCACAGGTTGTATAGTGTGTATGTGTAAATAAACCACGTATCATAAAGACAGCACAATCTCTGCTGTACTTAATTTCCAAAGGAAACAAAAACCCTGGGTGAGCACCTGGACTCTCTCACTGTTGTGGAAATTGGAGTGGTGTGTAACAATATAAATAATGTGTGAAGTGGTTGGTCTCTCTACAAAAACTTGCAAATTATTCACAAGGGTGTGAATGTCTAGCACAAAGATCAACAACCGGAGGCCCATGCCTCTCTGAAAGGTACCACTTAGCACTTTAATTGCCAGTCCAGCCTTAGGCGAGGAAAGTGGAGCGCTCCTCCTCTAAATGGATCTCATATGAAATTAGGTGATAGGGCTAGGCTCTAGGTTTGGAACTGGAATTCAGCAGGCTTCATGTGGCAGCCCTGTGGCAGTTTTGTTATAATACCATGCTGATCATGTTAAGAAGAAGGACCGCATCTGTGAAGGACCGCATCTGGGCTTGCCTCAGCACAGAATGGAAACTGATTGGTCAGTCCCCACGCTGTGCTGAGGTGGGCATGACTTTTCATTTGTTGAGCAGCTGTGCAGCTGCCACCCACCCATTAGCCAGGGCCTTGCAGGAGATTGGTCGTCACTGGAGTCCACCTTTGCTCACACTTTAAGTGGGAGGGAGGGAGGAGGCGCCACCGCGGTGCATGAGAGGGAGGGGGAAATGGCGGTGCAGGAAAAAATGGCAGCCGAAAAGAAATAATAATTAAAAAAGACCAGAACCCCACGGCCCACACAGATCTGGAGGCAATTGGGCTGGATCCAGCCCACGGGCCTTAGTTTGCTAACCCCTGTCTCACACTCTTTGCTGCGCCACCCTGCCCATGAAGCAGGGTGAGGCAGCTGCCTTGGGAAGTGGATCTGGACCCCCTGGGATGGGTGCCTTCTCCTTCTCATCCTCCACCCCCACCCTCCTTCTCTCCACCCCCAACTAGGCGCAGACCTCCATTCCATCATTCTTGTTCAAGCTGGTATGAAAATAAACCCCTCATATAGTATAGGAAGATTTAAGCAAAAGCACACTGATCTATTTTCTCTGAGTATACCATGCACATACGGACATCCTCTACAAGCATTATTCAGAACATTATTCAGAATATTTTTCAGAACACTTTTTTACTCCTCTGCAGGAAGGGAACTCAATGCATCCTTTGGAGCCCATCCATCCACTCTAATTCCTGGATTGTCCACACTATTTGTTTGGTGTTGTCAGGGACTCAGCGGGAGCGCAGGGAGGAGAGGAGATGGAAAGCGAGGGGGAGCAATCCGAGGGCAGCGTAGGAGAATATGACAGCAGCCCGATAGATTCCATGAGCCTCTCCAGCGAATCGGAAGATTCACAGAAGGGGGCGCCGATGGGCAGGGCAAGGGGCGACCCAAGGGGGACACCCCAGAAGCAAGGGGCCAGCGGGGACTCCCAGAGCAGCAGTTGCAAATCAGGACCAGCTTCCCCACCAGAGCGTAGTGGGGGGGAGGAGTCCCAGGTGTCAGAGCCCACATATGCACCACCAGCGAGAGAAGATGAGTCAGGGTGGACCACGCCTCCATCGGAGAGCGAGTTAACGGTTAAGAGGAAAGTTGCAGGCTGGGCGCGCGCGCCAAGTTCAAAGGTACAGGCAAGCGGCACAGAAGGTAGCCCGGATAGGGAACCAGGTCCTAAAGCCCGCCGGAAGGAGGGGCAAGAATCGTCAGGGTCAGCGTCAGAGGAGTCCAGGAAGGATGAGACCCTAGCGGGCAGGAGGGCCCAGAGGAGAAAGGAATTTAGGAAGAGGTGGAGCAAAGCGAGAGTCTTAAACTGGTGTGGAGGGGGAGGAGACTCAGACAGGACTTCGCCGGTCTAAGGTCGGGACGTAGAGCTGCACGCTGCGGCTTTGAAATGGAGACTGAATCTCAATAAAGACTTTTGTACATAACTACAGCCTAGCGTTGGTCCTCTGTGAGCTGGGACCTGGAGGCAGCTCTGACAGTAAGTCCTATCTCAAATTTCAAAGAACCTCGCAACGTGAGAGGACGCAGCGAGGGGCGAAGATTGGTGCTTCGCGAGCTCACAAAAGCAGCACAAGATGACTACAGAAGAACGACTGGCAGCTTTGCAAGAAGCTGTGGTACAACTTAACGCAGAAATACGAGCGGCAAGGAGGAGAGAAGAGGAATCAGATGCTGTCTGCAAGGATCTGCAAAACAGGTTGGAAATGTTGACTAAACAGGGGCCACCGGCAGCCAAATCAGAAGGGATCGGGCTCGGGAAGAGAGGGGGGAGCCTGGTGTCGCATTTCGATGGGAGTCTGCAGCAATATCCTAACTTCAGAGCAGACGTAGTTTTTGCGCTAAAGTTGCTGGAGAAGGACTTTAGAGATGAGCAGGAGAAAGTAGGCTTCATACTAACGCATCTCCATGGAGAAGCTAAAGCGTGGTTGCGCAATCTGTGGAGAGATAATGATCCAGCCCTCCAAAACGCAAAAGCCTTCATTAAGGCGATGGACGATTGTTTTTTATCGGAAATAGATGTAGATGTCGCTAGAAAAGAGATTCACGGTCTGAAACAAGGCAGAGCCACTGTAAGGCAATATCATTCCCGCTTTTTTGCATTGGTCAACGCGCTGGGATGGGAAAAGGACTCAGCGTCCGTCAGGGACCTGTTCTGGGAGGGGCTGAACGGGGCTGTGAAAGACGAAATCGCAAGGGGGGAGAGGCCACGGAGCACTCAAGAAGTGGTCCAGAAGGCGTTGACGATTGGTGTGCGGCTGGAAGAACGTCCCTGGAGCAAAGATGAAGGGCGTTGGGGACGCACGCCAGCAAGGGCACCTCCTTTCTTCCCCAGAGACTCAGCGCGCGCTCAATCCACGCCTCCACTGGGAGGGGGAGAGGAGCCGATGGAGATAGGTGGTGCCAAGGCTCAGTCAGCGACCAGAGCCCTCACACCAGGAGCAGCCAAGGTGAAGCCTCCTAGAGGGAACAGGAAGTGTTACATCTGCGAAAGTGCTCAGCATATGGCAAAAGAGTGCCCCCAGAGGCTCCACAAGCACAATGCAGCCTCAGCAAAAGTAACAGAAGCAGCTCAGCAGAGGGAACCGCAGCAGGGAAACGACGAAGTCTGGCTGGAAGCAGAGCCGCTGGGGCCCAGCCAGACGAATCAGTGAAGCAGTCCCCAGGAATCTTACAGCCCACAGACCCCCTCCCGCCCAAACCAGTGGTGCAGCTCACCGCAACACTCCAGCTTCCCATGGAAGTGCCTATTACCATTGACTCTGGTAGCAATGCAGACTTTATGGGGGTGGATTTCATCAAGCAACATAGCATAGCGCTCCTGCCTGCCACGATGCCCCTGAAAGTAGTGACAGTCGATGGAAGAGAATTGCTGGGGGGACAGGTGGTACAGCAAACGCCGCCAATGGTGATGCGCATTGGAAATCACCGCGAAGTCATCAGCTTCAACGTCACACAACTGTCAGACACGCCCATAGTGTTGGGCATGAGCTGGTTGGACAGGCACAGCCCGGCATTGGCATGGTACCAGCGTAAATTGACCTTCTGCTCCTCCTACTGCGCAGAACATTGCATCATGACTAACCAGGAGGACGAGGGGCAAGAGGATGACCCACAGCTACAACTGGGCATGCTGCAAGCTGTACCCGACAAGTACAAGGCGTTTTTGGAGGTCTTCTGCGAGAAGGAAGCGGACAAGCTGCCTCCCCACAGACCCTATGACTGCAAGATTGACCTCCTGCCGGGGGCAACGCTGCCGACCGGAGAACTGTACTCCATGTCTGAAGACGAACTGCAAGAGCTCAGGGAGTTCATAGATCACAATTTGAAGCGGGGATTCATCCGAGAATCCAAAGCAGTGGGGGGCAGTCCTGTTTTCTTTGTGAAGAAAAAAGACACGCCCCAAAAGAGGCTTGTAGTTGATTTCAGAATTTTAAATTCGAAAACCAAGCCCACGGCTTTCCCGATGCCCAAGATCGACGACTTGCTCGCGACGGTGAGGAAGGGACGCATCTTCACCAAGCTGGATCTACGAGGGGCGTACAATCTTATACGCATGCAGGAGGGCGACGAGTGGAAGACGGCCATGTTCACGCCCTTGGGCACCTATGAGTATAGGGTTATGCCCTTCGGTTTACAAAATGGCTCCCACTGCTTCCAAGCCTTCATGCATCACGTGTTAGCGGGGCTCCTCTACAAGAAGTGCGTCTGCTTCCTGGACGACATTCTGATCTTCTCGGAATCGCAGGAGGCTCACGAGAGAGATGTCAAGGAAGTCCTGCAAAGACTACGGGAGCACAGGCTTTACGCCAAGCTGGAGAAATGCCAGTTCGACATGACGGAGGTGGATTTCCTGGGCTACAAGCTGTCCGACAAGGGAATCGCCATGGACAGCGCCAAGGTACGATCAGTACTGGACTGGAAGAGCCCGCGCAATCGGAAGGAGGTCCAGAGGTTTGTCGGCTTTGCTAACTTTTATCGCAAGTTCATCAAGGGTTTCGCTATGCAGACGGCGGCCATCACGGACACCCTCAGCTCCAAGAAGAAGAAGTTCATCTGGACGGACCAGGCGGAGCAGTCCTTTCAGAAACTCAAGCGTCTTTTCGCTTCCGAGGAACAACTGCTGCATGTGAACCCCAGCAAGCCCATGAGGGTGGAGACGGATGCCTCCGACAGAGCCGTGGGGGCAGTCCTGTTGCAGCGAGACCCGCAAGGGGATTGGAGGCCGTGTGCTTTCTACTCCAGGAAGCTCAGCAAGTCGGAGCAGAACTACACCATCTGGGACAGAGAGTTGCTGGCCATTCATGCAGCATTCAAGGCGTGGCGGCACTTCCTCATCGGAGCCAAACACACGGTGCAAGTTCGCACGGACCATAAGAACCTGGAGTACTGGCGCACGGCGCGGTTCCTGAACCAGAGACACATCCGCTGGGCGGAGTTCTTTGCGGATTTCGACTTCAGGATAGAATATATCCCCGGAGACAACAACATCATGGCTGATGCGCTATCCAGGAAGCCGCAGTATCTGGAGGAAGCAGCACCGGTAGCGGCTAAACACATTTTCGCACCCAAGGCGTGGGCATGCGCTTCTGCCACAATAGACCTGGAAGCGATACGGCACGAGCTGCGAACAGATTCCTTCGCGCGCTCCAAGATGGAGGAGGTGCGCAGCGGCACGGCAAAGGACGACGAGTTCCAGATACGCGACGGACTGCTCCTCCGCAAGGGGGCCATCTACGTACCGGGAGATGAACTCCGCGCGACAGTACTGCAACAGCTACACGACGCACCCAGCGCCGGACATTTCGGCAAGGAAAAGACGGTGGAATTAGTAGCCAGAGACTTTTGGTGGCCCAAGATGCGGGGAGAAGTCGCGGAATACGTCACGAGGTGCGACACCTGCCAAAGGGCCAAGCCAGTCCACAGACCGCCGGCGGGACTGTTAGAACCGCTACCGACCCCGTCCGAACCGTGGGAGAGGGTAGCCTTGGACTTTGTCACTGACCTGCCCAGCTCGAGGGGCAAAACAGCAGTACTCGTGGTAGTCGACATGTTCACCAAGATGGCGCACTTCATTCCTTGCGCGAAGGTGGCCACAGCGGAACAGACGGCCAAGCTGTTCATAGACCACGTGTTCAAGGTACACGGCCTGCCACGGTCTATCCTGTCTGACAGGGGGCGCCAGTTCATCTCGAGTTTCTGGCGGAAGCTGATGGGGATCCTGAACGTCAAGGTCAACCTAGCGTCGGCAAGACACCCGCAGACCAACGGACAAGCGGAGAGGGTCAACGCCGTCATGCAGCAGTACCTGAGATGTTACGCCAACCAGCAGCCCTCGACCTGGGTGGACTATCTGCCCCTGGCCGAGTTTGCCTACAACAACACACAACACGTGTCCACGGGGGTGACACCGTTTTTCGCCAACAACGGGTGACATCCCAGGACCTTCCCGGGCTTAGAGAAAGAGGGGGAGGGGGAGCCACAGGGAGCAGAGGCATTGGCAGAGGAGTTACAGGAGGTCCATGAACAGCTCCGTAGACAGTTAGACCTAGCAAAACACGTATACAAGATGCAAGCAGACAAACACAGAAGAGTGGGGGAGGACATACGGGTAGGGGACTGGGTCTGGTTAGCGGCCCAGGCAGTGCCGGCCAGATCCTTAGCTAAGAAGAAGCTAGGACACAAGCAGTTGGGCCCTTACCTAGTCGAGGCACAGATCAACCCAGTGGCTTTCCGTTTGACACTACCGGAGGGTTCCAGAATGCACCCGGTCTTTCATAGATCGGTGCTAACGCCCTACAAGGCACCTCACAGGTTTCAGGAGCCAGGAACAGCTCCCAGTCCGCTTAGAGATGCACCCATGACAGGGGGGTCGCCGAGGGCGGGGCCACTCAACGAGGTGACGGAGATTTTGGACTCGAGATGGGGGGAAGAGGGAGTCGAATATCTCCTCGCAAGGGAAGGTACCCCGGCCAGTGCCAACAGCTGGGTGCCGTACTATGCGGTGGAGGAGCACTACCTCAAAGACGAGTTCCACGCACTCTTCCCACACAGGCCCATGCCGGAGGATTATTTTGACGAATATCTTTTCACCCCCACACTCTCAGCCAGTACGTTTCAGGGGTTCTCCTCGGTTGAGGAGACGGTTCCAGAGACTACCTCGCCGGAGGGGTCGGTCTCAGACTTGGGTGCGGAGCGCTCTTATTGGTGGGACACTCAACCCGAGGAGGAGTGGCGCAGGAGACTGCTCAGAGGGCCCTGGCACGCAGACTACCCAGAGGAAATGGGGGAACAAGGGGGCATGGACGGGTTGGGGGAGGATCCTGGTTTCGAGCACGCCGGCAACGAGATGGAAGCGGAGGAGAGCGACGTCGATGTACCCGTCACGGACTGGCAGCATGCCAGGGGGGAAGACCGGTATCCGGCATGCACCCCCACAGCATTGGAGCACCCGGAACCCACGCCAGAAGAGGGGGAGGGGGGAAGGGGGGCTTCGACGGGGGGATGGATGTCAGGGACTCAGCGGGAGCGCAGGGAGGAGAGGAGATGGAAAGCGAGGGGGAGCAATCCGAGGGCAGCGTAGGAGAATATGACAGCAGCCCGATAGATTCCATGAGCCTCTCCAGCGAATCGGAAGATTCACAGAAGGGGGCGCCGATGGGCAGGGCAAGGGGCGACCCAAGGGGGACACCCCAGAAGCAAGGGGCCAGCGGGGACTCCCAGAGCAGCAGTTGGAAATCAGGACCAGCTTCCCCACCAGAGCGTAGTGGGGGGGAGGAGTCCCAGGTGTCAGAGCCCACATATGCACCACCAGCAAGAGAAGATGAGTCAGGGTGGACCACGCCTCCATCGGAGAGCGAGTTAACGGTTAAGAGGAAAGTTGCAAGCTGGGCGCGCGCGCCAAGTTCAAAGGTACAGGCGAGCGGCACAGAAGGTAGCCCGGATAGGGAACCAGGTCCTAAAGCCCGCCGGAAGGAGGGGCAAGAATCGTCAGGGTCAGCGTCAGAGGAGTCCAGGAAGGATGAGACCCTAGCGGGCAGGAGGGCCCAGAGGAGAAAGGAATTTAGGAAGAGGTGGAGCAAAGCGAGAGTCTTAAACTGGTGTGGAGGGGGAGGAGACTCAGACAGGACTTCGCCGGTCTAAGGTCGGGACGTAGAGCTGCACGCTGCGGCTTTGAAATGGAGACTGAATCTCAATAAAGACTTTTGTACATAACTACAGCCTAGCGTTGGTCCTCTGTGAGCTGGGACCTGGAGGCAGCTCTGACAGGTGTATATGTACACATGCACACATTTTTAATTTTGAGCCTTCAGAGATGTTCATTTTTCTTATTTGGCTCTGTGGAATTAATCTGAGGAATTTTGATTACAAAATAAACCAAGCACAAAGTGTACCTGGAAAGACATTAGATGCTTAGTCACAGAGGAAAGCAAAGTGTAGAACAGTTATAGGATGTTCTGTGATTTGGAAACAATACTGTAGGCTATTCCTTGAACCCCTGCCAGCATTATCTTGATCAGGAATACAGAATGGGATGTGGAAATAATTCTTTTTTGTACAGCAAATAATTTATTGGGCAAAACATAAGTTCAAGTTTGGATTGATAGTGTAATTATGGGGTATAACAGTATTTTAACTCTAGCTTTTTCACATCTTCTGCCTATAGAAGAAATGCAGATTGCATTTCATGTATTCAGATATGAGTGAATGCTCAGGTGTTCAATCTTTAGAGGAAATGCATATTGGTAGCATGCCGTGTGTATACAGTCGTACCTTGGTAGCAAGCCATGTGTATACAGTCATACCTTGGCTCCCAAACACCGCAAAACTGGAAATGAGTGTTCCAGTTTGCAAGTGTTCTTTGGAAACCAAACATCTGACGTGACCTCCACAGCTTCCTGTAGCCAATTGGAAGCTGTGCCTTTGTTTCCAAATGTTTTGGAAGCCAAAGGGACTTCCGGAATGGATTATGTTCAACTTCTGAGCTACCACTGTATATGCAGTCATTTTGCTGAAGTTCAGCAGATCTGGGTCTGCTCAGTTCTTGGATGGGATACTACCTGAGAAACCCATCTAAGCACTTGGGTTCCATCAAGGAAGGAAGGTGGATGGATATAAATTACTAAATAAATATAGTGCTATGAATTTCTGGATGCTAGACACTGTGTTTAGCATGGTAAGTTACAGGCCAAACCAATCTTCCTGTGTCTGTACTAGCCTGAATGGCTGATTTGCTAAGCAAACAAAGACAGGATGATGATCCATCATGGACGCCATCAGCAAGACAAAGATGCAGATGCAGCGGGGTGGAGCCCCATCTGGGATGAGACAGAGTTGCAGGAGGGAGGGACAGAATTAGAGTGGGTAATGTAAGACAGGGGTTGGCAAACTAAGCACTGGGGGCTGGATGCGGCCCCCAGGCTCATAAATTCGGCCCGCGGACCCTGCTGCCCGCTCAGTCAGTCCTGCGCACTGCGGATGCTTCGCTGTGCAGGGACTTACTTCTGCAATGCTGGCACGGTTTCTGGAAGGGCGGCAACACTGGCGCTGCTTCGGATTGACTGCAGGATGTTCCTGCAACCAATCCAAAGCCTTGCTGAGGTAAACCCGGCGTGGCCATGGATGGAGAGGTTGGCAGGCGGTGGGTCTGGGCCATGCCATAGGCATTGTGGCGGGCATGTTGCGGGGCTTCAGCTGCAGCCTGGCGTGCCTGGCACCCAGCTCGACACTGCTGCTGATGGCGTGCTTGGCGGCTGCGCTGGAGGGCGAGGTGCATGCCTCCTGGCCGGCGCTCTGCATGTGGCCTGCCCACTGACTGGCTTCGGACGACGGGCCGCAGTGTGTGGTGCACGCCACCTGAGAGCTCTGGGGGTATGGGCCGATGGAGCAGCTGTGGGTGGCGCCAAGACACGCTCCTGAGTGTATGCAGAGTGTGTTCCTCCTCCAGGTCTGGAGGCAGCTGTGGGACTGGCTTGCAAGGTATTTATATTTTTCAAAATATAGTCCGGCCCCCCCACAAGGTCTGAGAGACAGTTGACCAGCCCCCTGATCAAAACGTTTGCTGACCCCTGATGCAAGCTGAGGGAAAGTTAGGCTTTTTTGCAAGGAGATTTGTGAGCTGGAGAAAGGGGGGTCATGGCACCATGGGGGCTGGCAGCTTGGATCCAGTTTTGCAGCTATGAGTGCAGTGCTTTGAACCCCTCACAGGTTGTATAGTGTGTATGTGTAAATAAACCACGTATCATAAAGACAGCACAATCTCTGCTGTACTTAATTTCCAAAGGAAACAAAAACCCTGGGTGAGCACCTGGACTCTCTCACTGTTGTGGAAATTGGAGTGGTGTGTAACAATATAAATAATGTGTGAAGTGGTTGGTCTCTCTACAAAAACTTGCAAATTATTCACAAGGGTGTGAATGTCTAGCACAAAGATCAACAACCGGAGGCCCATGCCTCTCTGAAAGGTACCACTTAGCACTTTAATTGCCAGTCCAGCCTTAGGCGAGGAAAGTGGAGCGCTCCTCCTCTAAATGGATCTCATATGAAATTAGGTGATAGGGCTAGGCTCTAGGTTTGGAACTGGAATTCAGCAGGCTTCATGTGGCAGCCCTGTGGCAGTTTTGTTATAATACCATGCTGATCATGTTAAGAAGAAGAAAAAGTTTTCAGTTGAGGAAATGTAACTGGCTGACTGACCGAACCCAAAGGGTGCTCATCAATGGTTCCTCTTCATCCTGGAGAAGAGTGACTAGTGGGGTGCCACAGGGTTCTGTCTTGGGCCCGGTCTTATTCAACATCTTTATCAACGACTTGGATGATGGACTCAAGGGCATCCTGATCAAATTTGCAGAAGACACCAAACTGGGAGGGGTGGCTAACACCCCAGAGGACAGGATCACACTTCAAAACGACCTTGACAGATTAGAGAACTGGGCCAAAACAAACAAGATGAATTTTAACAGGGAGAAATGTAAAGTATTGCACTTGGGCAAAAAAAATGAGAGGCACAAATACAAGATGGGTGACACCTGGCTTGAGAGCAGTACATGTGAAAAGGATCTAGGAGTCTTGGTTGACCACAAACTTGACATGAGCCAACAGTGTGACGCGGCAGCTAAAAAAGCCAATGCAATTCTGGGCTGCATCAATAGGAGTATAGCATCTAGATCAAGGGAAGTAATAAAAAGGTAAAGGTACCCCTGCCCGTACGGGCCAGTCTTGACAGACTCTGGGGTTGTGCGCCCATCTCACTTAAGAGGCCAGGGGCCAGCGCTGTCCGGAGACACTTCCGGGTCACGTGGCCAGCGTGACATCGCTGCTCTGGCGAGCCAGAGCCGCACACGGAAACGCCGTTTACCTTCCCACTGGTAAGCGGTCCCTATTTATCTACTTGCACCCGGAGGTGCTTTCGAACTGCTAGGTTGGCAGGTGCTGGGACCGAGCAGCGGGAGCGCACCCCGCCGCAGGGATTCGAACCGCCGACCTTTCGATCGGCAAGTCCTAGGCGCTGAGGCTTTAACCCACAGCGCCACCTGCGTCCCAGGGAAGTAATAGTGCCACTGTATTCTGCTCTGGTCAGACCTCACCTGGAGTACTGTGTCCAGTTCTGGGCACCACAGTTCAAGAAGGACACTGACAAACTGGAACGTGTCCAGAGGAGGGCAACCAAAATGGTCAAAGGCCTGGAAACGATGCCTTATGAGGAACGGCTAAGGGAGCTGGGCATGTTTAGCCTGGAGAAGAGGAGGTTAAGGGGTGATATAATAGCCATGTTCAAATATATAAAAGGATGTCTGTCAGGGACTCAGCGGGAGCGCAGGGAGGAGAGGAGATGGAGAGCGAGGGGGAGCAATCCGAGGGCAGCGTAGGAGAAGATGACAGCAGCCCGATAGATTCCATGAGCCTCTCCAGCGAATCGGAAGATTCACAGAAGGGGGCGCCGATGGGCAGGGCAAGGGGGGACCCAAGGGGGACACCCCAGAAGCAAGGGGCCAGCGGGGACTCCCAGAGCAGCAGTTGGAAATCAGGACCAGCTTCCCCACCAGAGCGTAGTGGGGGGGAGGAGTCCCAGGTATCAGAGCCCACATATGCACCACCAGCGAGAGAAGATGAGTCAGGGTTGGCCACGCCTCCATCGGAGAGCGAGGGAACGGTCAAGAGGAAAGTTGCAGGCTGGGCGCGCGTGCCAAGTTCAAATGTACAGGCGAGCGGCACAGAAGGTAGCCCGAATAGGGAACCAGGTCCTAAAGCCCGCCGGAAGGAGGGGGAAGAATCATCAGGGTCAGCGTCAGAGGAGTCCAGAAAGGATGAAACCCTAGCGGGCAGGAGGGCCCAGAGGAGAAAGGAACTTAGGAAGAGGTGGAGCAAAGCGAGAGTGTTAAACTGGTGTGGAAGGGGCGGAGACTCAGACGGGACTTCGCCGGTCTAAGGTCGAGACGTAGAGCTGCGCGCTGCGGCTTTAAAATGGAAACTGAACCTCAATAAAGACTTTTGTACATAACTACAGCCTAGCGTTGGTCCTCTGTGAGCTGGGACCTGGAGGCAGCTCTGACAATGTCACATAGAGGAGGGAGAAAGGTTGTTTTCTGCTGCTCCAGAGAAGCGGACACGGAGCAATGGATCCAGACTACAAGAAAGAAGATTCCACCTAAACATTAGGAAGAACTTCCTGACAGTAAGAGCTGTTTGACAGTGGAATTTGCTGCCAAGGAGTGTGGTGGAGTATCCTTCTTTGGAGGTCTTTAAGCAGAGGCTTGACAACCATATGTCAGGAGTGCTCTGATGGTGTTTCCTGCTTGGCAGGGGGTTGGACTCGATGGCCCTTGTGGTCTCTTCCAACTCTATGACTCTATGATTCTATTCTATGATTCTATGAAATGTACCGCACAGTTGGTAATATATTACCAAAAATAATATTAAATGTTGCTTAGGTCATAAATAGCTTCTCTCCACCTGGCTTATAAAGGACTACTGCTGCTGCCACTGCCGCCCTGCCTTGCCTCTCTCCATCTGGTTGGGGGTGGGGCCTGACAGGCTTCACAAGGACTGCGGCTGCTACTGAGCAGAAAGGGTTCCTCTTTTTAATAGTTTTTAAGTTATATTTTATCTGCGACGTTTTAAATGGTGGGCTTTTTGTGCTTTTTCTTGGGGGTGGGATGGGTGTTGGGTTGGGGATTGCTTTAATTTTAGGGATTGAAGTTGAATCCTGACAAAACAGAAGTACTGTTTTGGGGGGACAGGGGGCGGGCGGGTGTGGAGGACTCCCTGGTCCTGAATGGGTGAATGGGTCTTGAAGGACCAGGTGTGCTGCCTGGGAGTAATTTTGGACTCACAGCTATCCATGGAGGCACAGGTCAATTCTGTGTCCAGGGCAGCTGTCTACTAATAATAAAAACAATTTACAACTATACTAAAATTAAAGTGTAGTGGTTAAGAGCAGTGGACTTGTAATCTGGTGAACCAGGTTCAATTCCCTGTTCCTCCACATGCAGCTGCTGGATGACCTTGGGCTAGTCACACTTCTCTGAAGTCTCTCAGCCTCACTCACCTCAGAGTGTTTGTTGTAGGGGAGGAAGGGAAAGGAGATTGTTAGCCACTCTGAGACTCCTTAGGTAAAGGTAAAGGTACCCCTGACCATTAGGTCCAGTTGTGACCGACTCTGGAGTTGTGCGCTCATCTCACTCTATAGGCCAAGGGAGCCAGCGTTTGTCTGCAGACAGCTTCCAGGTCATGTGGCCAGCATGACAAAGCCGCTTCTGGCGAACCAGAGCAGTGCACGGAAACGCCGTTTACCTTTCCGCCGGAGCGGTCCCTATTTATCTACTTGCACTTTGATGTGCTTTCAAACTGCTAGGTTGGCAGGACTCCTTAGGGTAGTGATAAAGCAGGATATCAAATTCAAATTCTTCTTCATCTGGTACACAAGCTGAGGCCCTACCTGCCCGCAGCCTATCTTGCCAGAGTGGTGTATGCTCTAGTTATCTCCCACTTGGACTAATGCAACACGCTCTACGTGGGGCTACCTGGAAGGTGACCCGGAAACTACAACTAATTCAGAATGCGGCAGCCACTGGGAGTGGCTGTGGAGACCATATAAAAACCAGTCCTGAAAGACCTACATTGGCTGACAGTACGTTTCCAAGCACGAAAGTGTTGGTACTGACTTTTAAAGCCCTAAACAGCTTCAGTCCAGTATACCAGGAGTGTCTCCAACCCCATTGTTCAGCCTGGACACTGAGCTGCAGCGCTGAGGGTACCCTCACTGTGAAAAGTGAGGTTACAGGGAACCAGCCACCCACCCTGTGGAACGCCCTCAAGGAAATAAACAACTATCTGACTTTTAGAAGGCAGCCCTGTTTAGGGAAGTTCTTAATTTGTTGGAAGCTGCCCAGAGTGGCTGGGGAAACCCAGCCAGATGGGTGGGGTATAAATAATAAATTATTGTTATTGTTTGGTTAGCTTTTCTAAGAAGGCTGTTTCCCTACTTTATACCAGTGTTCCATGTTTATTCCTAACAGGTCAACCCTGCTATGGCTATGATGTTTCTGGCTGCTGAGAGTAGGTGGGTTATAGTGTGAATGGGCATTGTTATCTTGGAAGATGTTCAGTAGGGCCAGTTCTGCGGTGATTTCTAATACCTGTTTAGTTATTTTGCTTATTTCTTGTATGACTGCTGTCCAAAAGAGTTGGGTTGTGGGGCATTCCCGCCACATGCGGAGGTATGTGCCTGTGGAGGTTCAGCCTCTCCATTTTCAGCACCAGTTTTCGTGGTACCAAGAGTTTAAGTTTATGAGTGAGTTCTTTTCTTTTCACTGATATCAATTTAAAGGGAGGTTTAGACCACATTCTAGTCTATTGGGTGGGGTTAATTTCATAGCCTATATCGGGGGGCCGCTAGGGGCGCCTTAGAAGATGGCGGATATTAACATCTATCCAGCTCGCACGAGGTAATTAGAGGCTGATTATGGGGAGTAAATCAGTCTTCCTCATCTCTCCAGGGGGGAAAGATGCAGTTTTCACCCGCTGTTGCCATAAATCATCCCTGAGTTCAGAAGAAGGAGGGGGAGAGGCACTGGGTGCACAACCCTCGGAACTCCTCCAGGTGCAAAACTAGTGCAAAACTAGTTGCGTTACTTAAAAGGAAAAAAAAATGGTGAAAGATAACGCACATGCTTCAAGAGAGGCAGGAGGTTTTTATCTGCTAACAATTTTACCGCTGAAATGAAGAAGACTGAGAAGGAAGATTACATCGAAGTACTACAGACATGGTATGTGGAATAGAATGCAACGGAACTGAAGGGGGGGAATGACTTTTTATTTATTTTGCTCTATGTGATTAACTAATAACCCTCCCTCTTAGAAGATCCATCACAGTAATTAATTGGCAAATGGGACTAAAAATGAGCTGTGTGGGAATAATATGAACTTAAAGGTTTTACTCTGTGAAGGATTTGGAAAGAAGAAGGGCTCTCTCTGTGATGCAGTAAGAATGGAGATTTGATACGAGACCTGTCTTGCAGGTTTGGTCATGGGGAGGGTGAGCCGAAGATTTATTATTTTCGATGAGATTGCGAACTGGAAGGGGCAGCCCTCTTGGAAAAAGACTAATTTACGATGCAACAGGTCGGGAAAGTTAAAGAGCGAGCTTTTAGACTGTATTTCATCAGAAAGACAAAATGGTGATTGCTTGCTCGAACGGACATAGCTGGACTATTGGATGAGAGTGATTTACGAGGGAGCAGTACAAAGCCCACACAGAAACACAAATAAGACTGTTTTTTTCAACCCACTTGCGGAGCAACTCAGAGGTGAATGAAAAGGAAAATGAGTAACGACAAGGATTGAGAAGAGGGACTGGAAATATCATTCTTAATATGAAAGCAGAACAAATATTCAAGGATTGGACTCCTGCCGATCAAGAAGCATGGGTACCCCCCACAAAAATTTATAATTTGAAAAATAATTTGGCTTACATGATTTGTATTGTTATAATTTGGATTAATTGGTTTGATGTGTTTAAATTGGTAATATGAAACTTAATAAAAATTATTTTAAAAATAAAACATTTCATAGCCTAGATCTTCCTCCTATTGTTTTTTGATTGTGTCAAGGGGGTTTGTGGGGCTTTGGAGCAGTGTTTTGTATACAGTGGTATGTTGGTTCTCAAATTAATCCGTTCCGGAAGTCTGTTCCAAAACCAAAGTGTTCCAAAACCAAGTCGCACTTTCCCATAGAAAGTAATGCAAAACGGAGACTTCCGGGACGCCGCGGTCACAGAAAGGAGTGCGAGGCTGCCCTCCAGGGGAGTCTCGAACAACACGGAGGTCTAGAGGGGTCACGAAGGGTCCGTGAACCCTGAAACCCCAGGAGGATTATTCTGGGGGACAGAATACCCAGCGACGCTGCTCGTGCCTGCCTGTGTTGTCGGCGTTTAACAGGGCTGGAGCTGCAGCATGAAGGGGAAGTAACAGACTCCATGTTGTGAAGCCTCAGGCTCCGTGTGAAAAGCGGCGGACCTCCAACAACAGTTAAAAAGCTGGGAAATAGCCACCAAGGATTGTACGGAAAAATAACGGAAAAACAGCGAAAAGTAACTGAGTTGATGTTAAAGAAAATTTAATTAAAGAACCCAGCGGAAAAAGAAATACGTGGGCGAAAGGAGAAGGAATCCACTACTAGCGGTAAGAGTAAAATGGAGTATAGCGGAAGACTGGGAGAGAGAAAATAAGAAAGTAAGAAAGTAGCCGCTAAGTGGGTGTTGAGGAAAGACCTCAGACACAAAGTATAAGGAGTCCGAAGCAAAGTAATATCGAAAATATCTTAATGGACTAGAGAGAAGGGAAAGGAACTTTTCTGTTTCATTGGGTCGGAGACTGTCACAGCAGCGACCGGTTCGGGGTTTATGGACGGCTTTTCCATATTCAATTTCTCTACCTGCCGCATTTGAAAGGGGACTGATTTAAACAGTACGTAAAGTTGTTTTTTCCTATCCTCCTCATTTATTATGCTTGAACAAAGGGCAGAGACTGGCATACATTCAGCCCAGTAAAGGGTTGGGAAAATTTGAAGCGACAACAGGAGGAATAGAGAAGTGAAGAAGCCTCTGAGGAGGCTGGGGAGTAAAAGCGAATGGTTTGGGGTTTTCGCTTCGCCATTTTGCTCCTCCCGTTTCTGTCTTTTTTCCTCCCATCTTAAAGAGATATATCCTAATGTTTAAACAGAAGATGGAGGCTATGTTCTAGATTGAACCACAGCTATAGCAGAAAGAGACTGGGAACTTTTGGAAAGAGAGGGGAACTTAAACACGACAGTGTGCCAGGATTTAACACTATATACAAAGCCTCTTGTCTTGAAGAACGTCTCCTCGCTTCGCCCAGCTCCACCTGCTTGTGCTCGCTCTCGGACTGAGACTCACCTCATACTTCCTCCAAGGTTCCAGAGAATTAAATACGTGTTTTTACCTATCCACCCCTAAAACTTTGACGCCTATTCTCTCTTTGCATCTCCCTCTTTTATACCCCCTTAATTTTCCTACAGGCAGGTCTCCTGACCTTTTTTAAATTATTTTTGAGATGTTGGCTTTGTCACCCGCATCCCTTTTTCTCTCTTCTTGCCCTTCTTTATTGGCCTTGATACATCTACTGGTGGGACTACGGACTACACGAGATCAGCAGACGGGTATCGTGTGGAGGGAGACTGCTGAGAAACCATATGGAAGGTCAATTACAATGGGAGGAATTGAGGAAGTCAGCAATTCTTCTTAGTGATTACCAGAGGGGGAAGAACATTTAATAATTAGCTAATACAAGTTGATATACAAAATGAAAAAGGGGGGAATGCCAGCGGAAAGGAGGCCATCTAGACAAGAAGAGGGGAAGGAGGGGAAAGAAATTAAAGATTATGACAGTTTGATGGCCGAAATAAGGAAAGAATTTAAAAATAATGAACAACATATTGAGAGAAAGCTATTGGAAGTACAGGACACATTGGATAAGAAATTGGAGGGGGTGGTGGGTGAATTGACAGGAAAAGTTAAAGATTTATCGGTAAGAGCCAAGGTACTTGAGGACTGAATGAAAAGGGTGCAAAAAGATACGAAAGACAGCAAGAAGGACGTCGACAGGATTAAAATAGAAGTTAAGGAGATAGGAAAGGTACAGGAAGAACTGCTGGACAGCATGGCTGTGACTCAGATGAGACAAAATCAATTAAACCTGAAATTCAGAGGAATCCCAGAGAACCCAAATGAGAACATAAGATCTAAAATGGTTAAAGAGTTAGCAATTTGGTTAGATAGGAAGGAAGAAGAGATAAGTTACTCTTTAGTAAATATTTTTCGGATAAAAACAAAATCGGCCAAAGCTAAGGTGGGAAAATTGCCAGGAGATGTATTAGCCATGTTTAACTCGTTGGATATAAGAAATGAAATACTGAAACAGAATTACAGCAAAAGGTTATGTATTGAAGGAAACTCAATTATATTCAAAGAGATCCCTTCGAGATTTATTCATAGGAGAGATGTATATAAAAAATTAACCAATCAGCTGAAGAAAAACGGGATCCTATATAGATGGGAATTCCCGGAAGGTATTTCATTTTATTTTAAGGAAAAAAGATTCAAACTGTCCAGCCCTTCAGAACTTGAAAAATTTGCAAGAAGATACGAGAAGGAACTCGGAAAGATGGCGGGGTGGGAGGAGGTGGGGGAGCGGCAGGGGGAGGGGTGAAGAAGAAGAAAGAGAAACAAACCTGTCAGAGCTGCCTCTAGGTCCCAGCTCACAGAGGACCAACACCAGACTGTTATGTACAAAAGTCTTTATTGAGGTTTAGTTTCCATTTCAAAGCCGCAGCACACAGCTCTACGTCTTAAAGCCTAGACCGACGAAGTCCCATCTGAGTCTCCGCCCCTTCCACACCAGTTTAAGACTCTCGCCTTGTCGTCCAGGAAGCAGACGCACTTCTTGTAGAGGAGCCCCGCTAACACGTGATGCATGAAGGCTTGGAAGCAGTGGGAGCCATTTTGTAAACCGAAGGGCATAACCCTATACTCATAGGTGCCCAAGGGCGTAAACATGGCCGTCTTCCACTCGTCGCCCTCCCGCATGCGTATAAGATTGTACGCCCCTCGTAGATCCAACTTGGTGAAGATGCGTCCCTTCCTCACCGTCGCGAGCAAGTCGTCGATCTTGGGCATCGGGAAAGCCGTGGGCTTGGTTTTCAAGTTTAAGATTCTGAAATCAACTACAAGCCTCTTTTGGGGCGTGTCTTTTTTCTTCACGAAGAACACAGGACTGCCCCCCACTGCTTTGGATTCCCGGATGAATCCCCTCTTCAAGTTGTGATCTATGAACTCCCTGAGCTCCTGCAGTTCGTCCTCAGACATGGAATACAGTTTTCCGGTCAGCAGCGTTGCCCCCGGCAGGAGGTCAATCTTGCAGTCGTAGGGTCTGTGGGGAGGCAGCTTGTCCGCTTCCTTCTCGCAGAAGACCTCCAAAAACGCCTTGTACTTGTCAGGTACCGCTTGCAGCATGCCCAGTTGTAGCTGTGGGTCATCCTCTTGCCCCTCGTCCTCCTGGTTAGTTATGATGCAATGTTCCGCGCAGTAGGAGGAGCAGAAGGTCAATTTACGCTGGTACCATGCCAATGCCGGGCTGTGCCTGTCCAACCAGCTCATACCCAACACTATGGGCATGTCTGACAGTTGGGTGACATTGAAGCTGATGACTTCGCGGTGATTTCCAATTCGCATCACCATTGGCGGCGTTTGCTGTACCACCTGTCCCCCTAGCAATTCTCTTCCATCGACTGTCACTACTTTCAGGGGCATCGTGGCAGGCAGGAGCGCTATGCTATGTTGCTTGATGAAATCCACTCCTATAAAGTCTGCATTGCTCCCAGAGTCAATGGTAATAGGGACTTCCATGGTGAGCCCATTGGGAAGCTGGAGTGCTGCGGTGAGCTGCACCACTGGTTTGGGCGGGAGGGGGTCTGTGGGCTGCAAGATTCCTAGGGACTGCTTCACTGACTCGTCTGGCTGGGCCCCAGTGGCTCTGCTTCCAGCCAGACTTCGTCGTTTCCCTGCTGTGGTTCTCTATGCTGAACTGCTTCTGTTACTGTTGCTGAGGCTGCAGTGTGCTTGTGGAGCCTCTGGGGCACTCTTTTGCCATGTGCTGAGCACTGTCGCAGATGTGACACTTCCTGTTCCCTCTAGGAGGCTTCACTTTGGCTGCTCCCGGTGTTAGGGCTCTGGTTGCTGACTGAGCCTTGGCACCACCTATCTCCATCGGCTCCTCTCCCCCTCCCAGTGGAGGCGTGGATTGAGCGCGCACTGAGTCTCTGGGAAAGAAAGGAGGTGCTCTTGCTGGTGTGCGTCCCCAACGCCCTTCGTCTTTGCTCCAGGGACGTTCTTCCAGCCGCACACCAATTGTTAGCGCTCTCTGGACAACTTCTTGCGTGCTCTGGGGCCTCTCCCCCCTTGCGATTTCGTCTTTCACAGCCCCGTTTAGCCCCTCCCTGACGGCCGCTGAATCTTTTTCCCATGCAAAAAAGCGGGAGTGATATTGCCTCACAGTGGCTCTGCCTTGTTTCAAACCATGAATCTCTTTTCTAGCGACATCTACATCAATCGCTGATAAAAAACAATCATCCATTGCCTTAATGAAGGCTTTCGCGTTTTGGAGGGCTGGATCATTATCTCTCCACAGATTGCGCAACCACGCTTTAGCTTCTCCATGGAGATGCGTTAGTATGAAGCCTACTTTCTCCTGCTCATCTCTAAAGTCCTTCTCCAGTAACTTTAGCGCAAAAACCACGTCTGCTCTGAAGTTAGGATATTGCTGCAGACTCCCATGGAAATGAGACACAAGGCTGCCTCCTCTTTTTCCCTGCCCAATCCCCTCTTGTCTGGCTCCCGGTAGCCCCTGTTTAGTCAATATTTCCAACCTGACTTGCAGATCTTTGCAGACATCAGCCGCTTCCTCTTCTCTCCGCCTGGATGCTAGTATTTCTGCGTTAAGTTGTGTCACTGCGTTTTGCAGGGTTGCTATTCATTCTTCGGTAGTCATCTTGTGCTGCTTCCGTGAGCTCGCGAAGTACCAATCTTCGCCCCTCGCTGCGTCCCCTCACGTTGCGAGGTTTTTAAGTGAGACGGGACTTACTGTCAGAGCTGCCTCTAGGTCCCAGCTCACAGAGGACCAACGCCAGACTGTCGTTATGTACAAAAGTCTTTATTGAGGTTTAGTTTCCATTTCAAAGCCGCAGCGCGCAGCTCTACGTCTTAAAGCCTAGACCGACGAAGTCCCGTCTGAGTCTCCGCCCCTTCCACACCAGTTTAAGACTCTCGCCTTGCTCCACCTCTTCCTAAGTTCCTTTCTCCTCTGGGCCCTCCTGCCCGCTCATATATTGCTCATATATTATATTAAAAAAGAACCTTTATTTAATTTGCCTACAAGAGACTCATGTAATAAAAAAGCACAAGAGAATTCTGAGTAATAAGAGATTAGGGCTGGATTTTGTGGCTTCTGATAAGGTTAAGAAAAGAGGTGTGGTACTATATATAAAGGAAAAATTTGACCCTCAACTATTGTATAAAGATGAACAAGGGAGACTGATAGTAGTACAGATGGTTTCAAGGAGAAAAAATAATCATTGCTGGAATATATGCACCTAATGATAAAAAGTCGGCTTTCTTCTCTGAATTAGGCAATAAGTTATTGGAGTGGATGTATCAAAAAATGATATTGATGGGCGACTTTAATGGTGTGGTATCACCAAATTTGGGTAAGTCAACAAAAAAGCAAGAGACGAAGGAAGGCAAACTACCACGCTCATTTTTTGATTTGGTTAATAATATGGGATTAATTGATGCTTGGAGATTTAAAAATCCCACTACAAAACAGTATACCTTCTTCTCAAATCCAAATCAGAGTTGGGGGAGAATAGATAATATTTGGATTTCGAAGGAATTGACACAGAGTTTAACCAAGTCTGAAATTCTTGTGCAAACTATATCTGACCATAATCCGGTATTTATAGAGATAAAAGGTAAAGATGTTAGAGCAGGTAGATGGAGAATGAATGAATTCCTATTCAATGACCAGAGGATAGTAAGTAAGGCTAAGGAAACAATTGAAGAGTATTTTAAATGGAACTTAAACGGGGAAACAGCTATAGAGACGGTTTGGGATGCAGGAAAGGCATTTTCTGATTCAGAAAAACAGTCACTTAAGAAAAGAAAAAGAGAAAAAGAAAGAGCAGATCTTAACACAGATTATGGAAAACGAAAGAAAATTAATTATCAATCCTGGTGAGGAGACTGTAAAACAAAATATAAAGATACTACAAGCCAAATTTTCTACGATAATTAATCAGGAGCTTGAATGGAAAATTAAAATGATGAAACAGAAGAATTTTGAATCAGCCAATAAGATAGGGAAATATTTGGCGTGGCAAATAAGAGAAAGGAGGAAACAAAACATGATCTGTAAGATAAGGGATGGAGAAAGGATAGTGGAAGAACCAAAAGAAATAAAAAGGATATTTCAGAAGTACTATAAGGACTTATATAAAAGAGGAAAGGAAACAGATTATGAAATAGACTGCTTTCTGCAAGAACATCATTTGCAACAGATTGTAAAGGAAGAAAAAGAGCTATTAGATCAGATGATTACACTAGAGGAGATAAAGAAGGCCATAAAAAAGATGAAAACTGGAAAAGCGCCGGGGCCGGATGGCCTACCGGCCAAATACTACAAAACATTAAGCGATCAATTATCTCCAACTTTACGTGAAGTGATGAATAATATTTTAAAAGAGGGAAGGATTCCGAACACTTGGAAAGAAGCATATATTACATTAATCCCTAAAAAAAGATGTAGATGCCCTAGGGGTGAAGAATTATAGACCAATTTCGTTATTAAATAACGATTACAAACTGTTTGCGGACGTAATGGCAGAAAGATTTAAAAAGGTATTAAACAACAGAATTCATAAAGACCAAACGGGCTTCCTTCCAGGGAGACAACTGAGGGATAACATAAGAAATGTGATAGACATCACTGAATATTTAGATACTAGAATAGATAAACAGGCGGCCTTGGTATTTATAGATGCCGAAAAGGCATTTGATAATGTCTTATGGTGTTTTCTGATGAAAAGTTTGAAAATGATGGGGTTGGGAGAAAGATTTAGAAAAGGTATAGAAGCTATTTATCATGAACAAAAGGCAAAACTTGTAATAAATAATACCACATCAGAATTTTTGATATATTTAAAGGGACTAGACAAGGTTGCCCCTTGTCTCCTTTACTATTCATAACAGTACTGGAAGTACTTACTAAGAGACTGAGGGAAACAACAGAGGTTAAAAGAGTCAAGGTAGGAATGAAGGAAGATAAAATCAAAGCTTTTGCGGATGATATTGTACTAACATTAGAAGATCCAAAACACAGTGTAAAAGAAGCCTTACAAAAATTTGAAGAGTTTGGTGCCGTGTCAGGTCTCAAGGTTAATAAGAACAAAACCAAAATGCTGGTCAAAAACCTAACTAAAGAAGAAACGGTAGATCTAGAACAAAGGGCGGGAATTATGACAGTTAAGAAGGTGAAATACCTCTGAGTGTGGATTACGGCAAAGAATATTAATTTATATAAGGATAACTATGAGGTCACCTGGAGGAATATCAAGAAAGATTTGGAAATCTGGGGGAGAATGAGATTATCCTTTTTGGGGAGGATAGCGGATGTTAAAATGAATGTCCTGCCTAGAATGTTGTTTTTATTTCAAACTATTCCTGTACTTAAAGGTTTAAGGCAATGTAAAGAGTGGCAAAGAGCCTTGGCGAGATATATCTGGCAGGGAAAAAGACCGCGAATAAAAATGAAACTATTGGTAGATAGAAAGGAAAGAGGGGGTTTCTCCCTGCCGGATTTGAGCTTATACTATGAATCGGCATGTTTATTGTGGCTAAAAGACTGGATAAGATTGGAAAATAGAGACATATTGGATCTGGAGGGCTTTGATAACAGGTACGGGTGGCACTCGTACCTGTGGTACGAAAAGGTGAAGGTACACAGGGGTTTCCTAAATCATATTTTTAGAGGACCAATATTCCAAGTATGGGAAAGAAACAAAAATCTTTTGGAAAGGAAGACTCCCTGGTGGATTTCACCAATAGAGGTGTTAACTATCAGAAAAAGTAATATGGAAGAGAAGAATGCCACCTACGAAGAACTTACAAGGAAAACAGATCAAGGCATTAAACTTAGACCATATGAAGAGATAAAAAACTTATTCACTGGTTGGCTGCAATACCACCAGGTGAATGATCTGTTAAAAGAAGATAAAAAGAAATTAGGATTTGAAGATACAAAATCTAAGTTCAATGTGGAGGTTGTTGAAGGCAAGAATAAAATACTGTCTAGGATATGTGATATGTTATTGGAGTGGTACACAAAAGGCGAGGAGGTGAAGGAGGTAATTGTTACTATAAAGAAGCAATGCAGAAGCAAGAAGCAGCAGCTAAGCCGGCTGCTGGAGGCTGGAAAGCCAGACAGGATGTTTGTGACTGTTACCATGGCAATAAAGGGGCAGTCCATTCTCCGTATTGAGCACAGGATGTGAGCTCAGTGTGTGACATATGACCTGTACAGGATGTACAAGGGTGGAGTTATGATTCTCTCTGTTGTTTGTGAAGAGTGTGCAGACATCTTTATCTGTATGGCTGCTAAAGACAGGAATAAAAGCATGTAAATACGTTTCTGTCTGAGTCTGATTCCCCTCCCTGGGGAGCAGGGAGGAGGGAGAAGCAGTGGTGTGTTTTTCTCTCAGTCTGGGAAAAATCGCCGACACAGACCTCGCCATGTTTACCTGCCGGGAGTCGCAGGAGGGAGGTCAAAGGAATTCAGCCGGTGCCTGGAGAGCTAGGCACATTCCTCTGACCGAGGCAGAATTCCAACATTGGTAGCAGAGGATGGTTTCTACAATCCATCGACCTCTGCAAAAAATAGTAGCAGAGCTGCTGTTTTCATCTCTCTCCATGGAAGCCTGAAGTGAGGGGCTGATCCTCTGCAGGAAGGAAGCTGACAGCCAAGCCACGGAGCCCAAGGTATGAGATTTTCGGGCTTAGAAGTGTGAATGCAGATTGATTCATTTTCTGCTTCACAGGAGCAGCGTTTGGGAAAACAGCTCCAAGTGAGAGAGGCTTGCATTCCAGGAATTCTTGTGGTTTCCTGTACAAGAAAAGGAATGCACTGTTGCTAAGCAACGCTCGTCACTGACGTGGAAAGCTACCAGAAGAGAGCTGGACAGTCAGGCTATGCCTCAGAGAGGCAAAAACAAAGTTTTGTTTTGACTAGGCTCTCACGAACTCTTGCAAGCAGCCAGCGTTCAGAGCTGCCAGGTGCTCAAGAGTGTAAACAAACCAGCTTTTGGATTTTAGAGGCTTGTCTTTGAGAATTAAAGGCAAAGGACTCAAAATGGATGCCAAGAAGGGGGGAGCCCTGCCTTCTCCACCCCTCCTGACCAATGACAATTATGCATCTTGGTCTATTAAGATGAAGGCCCTGCTGCAGAATCAGAGACTGTTTGGGGTGATTGAGAACCCCATCCCTGCAGCACCAACGCGTGCTTGGGAGTCACAGGATGTGAAGGCCAGAACGGCTATAATTCTGTGTGTGTCAGACTCTCAGCTTATCCATATACAGGATTTACAGCACGCGAAAGACGTTTGGGACACGCTGAGAAGGACACATCAGAGAGATGCAGGTTCTTCAGCGCTGCTGTATTTTGAAAAGCTGACCAACCTGAGGCTTGCGCCTGATGGAGATGTTCAAGCGCACCTGACGGAAATGAAATATCTGCGCCAACAGATGGTGGAACGCAATTTCCGTCTGCAGGAGGAAGTGTTTTGCTTCATGGTGATAAACAGCCTGAATCGGACTTACAAAACCGTTGCCAGTCAGCTGGGGTTCCTCCCAGCGCAAGATTTGACTTCGGAGAGGGTCTTTGCCGTGGTTCTGAACGAACAGGACAGACTTGCTGCACTGCAGGTCAAGGACAGGGGGAGGGAAGAACGGAGTTCTAACACCCCCACTGCTGTAGCTACTGGAGAAAACTCTGTAGCTTTGAACATTGTCCAATGTTACAATTGTGGACAGACTGGGCATCTTCAGCGGAGCTGTAAGAAGCCACGTCAGCACAAGGGAAGCTACACGAAGTCTGAGGCACCAGGCAAAAGTCATACCAAGTCACAGGCGAAGCCTGCAAAGGCTTTGATGTCGAAAGGAACCACGCCAGAAGTGGAGAACGCTTTTGTCATTGACACGGGGTGTACATTTCACATGACAGCACGCAAGGATCTATTTTCATCGTTTAAGAAGCAAAGCTTCGTTGTACAACAGGCCAACGGTCAGGAGCTGAAAGCCACCGGAATTGGAACTGTGTATCTTGAAAGTCTGAAGTTGACTATAAACAATGTTTATTTGGTTCCAGAGTTGAAGTACAATCTGCTCAGCGTATCGCAGATTGCTAAGAAAGGACTAAAACTGTCATATGATGATGAGACCTGCGAAATCTACAAAGATGGAGAGCTGTATCTTTCTGCCAAAGAGAAAGATGGACTGTATTTGTTGATGTCAGAGCTGCCCCTAGGTCCCAGCTCACAGAGGACCAACGCCAGGCTGTCGTTATGTACAAAAGTCTTTATTGAGGTTCAGTTTCCATTTCAAAGCCACAGCGCGTAGCTCTACGTCTTAAACCCTAGACCGGCGAAGTCCCGTCTGAATCTCCTCCCCTCTGACACCAGTTTAAGATCCTAGCCCTGCTCCACCTTTTCCGCTGCTCTCTTCTCCTCTGGGTCCTCCTGCCCGCTGGGGCATTCCCCTTTCTGGACTCCTCTGACGCTGAGTCGCTTAGCTCCTCCCCCTGCCTCCCAATCCTCATTCTCTGCTGTCCCACGCTCCTGTACATTTGAACTTGCCTCTCGCGCCAACCCAGTGACCTTCCTCCTGACCGTTACACTACTTCTGTCACTGCTTCCCTCTTCCGGGATACTGGCCGGATCTGACCTCCCCTCCGTTGTCTGACTCTCCGATGGAGGCATGGTCAGCCCTGACTCCTCTCCTCTCCCTGCTGGGGGAGACGCTACTCCCGATACCTGTGACTCTTCCCCCCCACTATGCTCTGGTGGGGAAGCTGGTCCTGATTTCCAACTGCTGCTCTGGGAGTCCCCGCTGGCCCCTTGCTTCTGGGGTGTCCCCCTTGGGAACCCCCTTGCCCTGGCCACCCGCGCCCCCTTCTGTGAATCTTCCGATTCGCTGGAGAGGCTCATGGAATCTCTCGGGCCACTGTCATCTTCTCCTACGCTGCCCTCAGATTCTTCCCCTTCGCTCTCCATCTCCCCTCTTCCCTGTGCTTCTGCTCCTGAACCCCTGACAGTTGACTTTTGATCAAAGTGATTACATGAATTGTAATTCTAACATGATCTCTTTTGCAGGTGTAGCCAAGAACACCAAGCAGGTCACCTCGAGGGTCGACAGGGCATTTCAGCGGGTGTATGCTGATGTGATTGGTCCTCTAGCACCTTCTAGAGGCAATGCAAAATATTACCTAATATGTGTTGATTCTTTCACAGGTTTTGTCTGGATCTATCTTTTGGAGAGACCAAAAGACGCCTTAGAAAGGTTTAAAGAGTTTTGTGACAAGGTTAAAAATATGCATGATGCTGACATAGATTGTCTTTGCACAGATGAGAAGCCAATTTTTCTCTTACAGGATTTCCAGAGGTTCCTGAAGAAGAAAGGGATAATACACAAAATTGCGACTTCCGAAGAAGCTTGGAAGAGATGTGTTTGTGTTAGGGTGAACAAAGAATTGCAAAAGGGAATGGAGGCGCAAGTTCACATCTGCCACATGAGTACTGAGCTGAATCGCTATTGTCGTATTGTTATACGTGGTTGAGAAAGTTTTCCAAAGAGTTGGGAGTTCTCCTTTTGAGAAACTGTTCCACAGAAAACCTTCTGTTGACCATTTCAAGGTTTTTGGGTCTCATGTGAGGACAGAAGCTCCGGGTGGAGTAAAGAATGCCAGAGGCATTTTTGTGGGTTATGAAAAGGGTCTCTACAGAGTAATTTTGTCTGAATCTGGTCAGGTGATTCTCACAAAATTCCTAGAGAGTGCTCCTGAACAGGAGAGAGTGATTGTTCACACATTTCCCACAGGGGATGATGATGATTCTGATGATGATTCTGATGTTGATTTTATTGAATTCAGTAGTACTGATGATGACAGCTGTCAGGGGCTCAGGAGCAGAGGCACCAGGAAGAGAGGAGATGGAGAGCGAAGGGGAAGAATCCGAGGGGAGCGTAGGAGAAGATGACAGTGGCCCGAGGGATTCCATGAGCCTCTCCAGTGAATCGGAAGATTCACAGAAGGGGGCGCCAGTGGCCAGGGGAAGGGGGTTCCCAAGGGGAACGCCCCAGGAGCAAGGGGGCAGCAGGGACTCCCAGAGCAGCAGTTGGAAATCAGGACCAGCTTCCCCACCAGAGCGTAGTGGGGGGGAGGAGTCCCAGGTGTCAGAGCCCACATATGCACCACCAGCAAGAGAAGATGAGTCAGGGTGGACCACGCCTCCATCGGAGAGCGAGTTAACGGTTAAGAGGAAAGTTGCAAGCTGGGCGCGCGCGCCAAGTTCAAAGGTACAGGCGAGCGGCACAGAAGGTAGCCCGGATAGGGAACCAGGTCCTAAAGCCCGCCGGAAGGAGGGGCAAGAATCGTCAGGGTCAGCGTCAGAGGAGTCCAGGAAGGATGAGACCCTAGCGGGCAGGAGGGCCCAGAGGAGAAAGGAATTTAGGAAGAGGTGGAGCAAAGCGAGAGTCTTAAACTGGTGTGGAGGGGGAGGAGACTCAGACAGGACTTCGCCGGTCTAAGGTCGGGACGTAGAGCTGCACGCTGCGGCTTTGAAATGGAGACTGAATCTCAATAAAGACTTTTGTACATAACTACAGCCTAGCGTTGGTCCTCTGTGAGCTGGGACCTGGAGGCAGCTCTGACAGGTGTATATGTACACATGCACACATTTTTAATTTTGAGCCTTCAGAGATGTTCATTTTTCTTATTTGGCTCTGTGGAATTAATCTGAGGAATTTTGATTACAAAATAAACCAAGCACAAAGTGTACCTGGAAAGACATTAGATGCTTAGTCACAGAGGAAAGCAAAGTGTAGAACAGTTATAGGATGTTCTGTGATTTGGAAACAATACTGTAGGCTATTCCTTGAACCCCTGCCAGCATTATCTTGATCAGGAATACAGAATGGGATGTGGAAATAATTCTTTTTTGTACAGCAAATAATAAATACAGCAAATAAATTTATTGGGCAAAACATAAGTTCAAGTTTGGATTGATAGTGTAATTATGGGGTATAACAGTATTTTAACTCTAGCTTTTTCACATCTTCTGCCTATAGAAGAAATGCAGATTGCATTTCATGTATTCAGATATGAGTGAATGCTCAGGTGTTCAATCTTTAGAGGAAATGCATATTGGTAGCATGCCGTGTGTATACAGTCGTACCTTGGTAGCAAGCCATGTGTATACAGTCATACCTTGGCTCCCAAACACCGCAAAACTGGAAATGAGTGTTCCAGTTTGCAAGTGTTCTTTGGAAACCAAACATCTGACGTGACCTCCACAGCTTCCTGTAGCCAATTGGAAGCTGTGCCTTTGTTTCCAAATGTTTTGGAAGCCAAAGGGACTTCCGGAATGGATTATGTTCAACTTCTGAGCTACCACTGTATATGCAGTCATTTTGCTGAAGTTCAGCAGATCTGGGTCTGCTCAGTTCTTGGATGGGATACTACCTGAGAAACCCATCTAAGCACTTGGGTTCCATCAAGGAAGGAAGGTGGATGGATATAAATTACTAAATAAATATAGTGCTATGAATTTCTGGATGCTAGACACTGTGTTTAGCATGGTAAGTTACAGGCCAAACCAATCTTCCTGTGTCTGTACTAGCCTGAATGGCTGATTTGCTAAGCAAACAAAGACAGGATGATGATCCATCATGGACGCCATCAGCAAGACAAAGATGCAGATGCAGCGGGGTGGAGCCCCATCTGGGATGAGACAGAGTTGCAGGAGGGAGGGACAGAATTAGAGTGGGTAATGTAAGACAGGGGTTGGCAAACTAAGCACTGGGGGCTGGATGCGGCCCCCAGGCTCATAAATTCGGCCCGCGGACCCTGCTGCCCGCTCAGTCAGTCCTGCGCACTGCGGATGCTTCGCTGTGCAGGGACTTACTTCTGCAATGCTGGCACGGTTTCTGGAAGGGCGGCAACACTGGCGCTGCTTCGGATTGACTGCAGGATGTTCCTGCAACCAATCCAAAGCCTTGCTGAGGTAAACCCGGCGTGGCCATGGATGGAGAGGTTGGCAGGCGGTGGGTCTGGGCCATGCCATAGGCATTGTGGCGGGCATGTTGCGGGGCTTCAGCTGCAGCCTGGCGTGCCTGGCACCCAGCTCGACACTGCTGCTGATGGCGTGCTTGGCGGCTGCGCTGGAGGGCGAGGTGCATGCCTCCTGGCCGGCGCTCTGCATGTGGCCTGCCCACTGACTGGCTTCGGACGACGGGCCGCAGTGTGTGGTGCACGCCACCTGAGAGCTCTGGGGGTATGGGCCGATGGAGCAGCTGTGGGTGGCGCCAAGACACGCTCCTGAGTGTATGCAGAGTGTGTTCCTCCTCCAGGTCTGGAGGCAGCTGTGGGACTGGCTTGCAAGGTATTTATATTTTTCAAAATATAGTCCGGCCCCCCCACAAGGTCTGAGAGACAGTTGACCAGCCCCCTGATCAAAACGTTTGCTGACCCCTGATGCAAGCTGAGGGAAAGTTAGGCTTTTTTGCAAGGAGATTTGTGAGCTGGAGAAAGGGGGGTCATGGCACCATGGGGGCTGGCAGCTTGGATCCAGTTTTGCAGCTATGAGTGCAGTGCTTTGAACCCCTCACAGGTTGTATAGTGTGTATGTGTAAATAAACCACGTATCATAAAGACAGCACAATCTCTGCTGTACTTAATTTCCAAAGGAAACAAAAACCCTGGGTGAGCACCTGGACTCTCTCACTGTTGTGGAAATTGGAGTGGTGTGTAACAATATAAATAATGTGTGAAGTGGTTGGTCTCTCTACAAAAACTTGCAAATTATTCACAAGGGTGTGAATGTCTAGCACAAAGATCAACAACCGGAGGCCCATGCCTCTCTGAAAGGTACCACTTAGCACTTTAATTGCCAGTCCAGCCTTAGGCGAGGAAAGTGGAGCGCTCCTCCTCTAAATGGATCTCATATGAAATTAGGTGATAGGGCTAGGCTCTAGGTTTGGAACTGGAATTCAGCAGGCTTCATGTGGCAGCCCTGTGGCAGTTTTGTTATAATACCATGCTGATCATGTTAAGAAGAAGAAAAAGTTTTCAGTTGAGGAAATGTAACTGGCTGACTGACCGAACCCAAAGGGTGCTCATCAATGGTTCCTCTTCATCCTGGAGAAGAGTGACTAGTGGGGTGCCACAGGGTTCTGTCTTGGGCCCGGTCTTATTCAACATCTTTATCAACGACTTGGATGATGGACTCAAGGGCATCCTGATCAAATTTGCAGAAGACACCAAACTGGGAGGGGTGGCTAACACCCCAGAGGACAGGATCACACTTCAAAACGACCTTGACAGATTAGAGAACTGGGCCAAAACAAACAAGATGAATTTTAACAGGGAGAAATGTAAAGTATTGCACTTGGGCAAAAAAAATGAGAGGCACAAATACAAGATGGGTGACACCTGGCTTGAGAGCAGTACATGTGAAAAGGATCTAGGAGTCTTGGTTGACCACAAACTTGACATGAGCCAACAGTGTGACGCGGCAGCTAAAAAAGCCAATGCAATTCTGGGCTGCATCAATAGGAGTATAGCATCTAGATCAAGGGAAGTAATAAAAAGGTAAAGGTACCCCTGCCCGTACGGGCCAGTCTTGACAGACTCTGGGGTTGTGCGCCCATCTCACTTAAGAGGCCAGGGGCCAGCGCTGTCCGGAGACACTTCCGGGTCACGTGGCCAGCGTGACATCGCTGCTCTGGCGAGCCAGAGCCGCACACGGAAACGCCGTTTACCTTCCCACTGGTAAGCGGTCCCTATTTATCTACTTGCACCCGGAGGTGCTTTCGAACTGCTAGGTTGGCAGGTGCTGGGACCGAGCAGCGGGAGCGCACCCCGCCGCAGGGATTCGAACCGCCGACCTTTCGATCGGCAAGTCCTAGGCGCTGAGGCTTTAACCCACAGCGCCACCTGCGTCCCAGGGAAGTAATAGTGCCACTGTATTCTGCTCTGGTCAGACCTCACCTGGAGTACTGTGTCCAGTTCTGGGCACCACAGTTCAAGAAGGACACTGACAAACTGGAACGTGTCCAGAGGAGGGCAACCAAAATGGTCAAAGGCCTGGAAACGATGCCTTATGAGGAACGGCTAAGGGAGCTGGGCATGTTTAGCCTGGAGAAGAGGAGGTTAAGGGGTGATATAATAGCCATGTTCAAATATATAAAAGGATGTCTGTCAGGGACTCAGCGGGAGCGCAGGGAGGAGAGGAGATGGAGAGCGAGGGGGAGCAATCCGAGGGCAGCGTAGGAGAAGATGACAGCAGCCCGATAGATTCCATGAGCCTCTCCAGCGAATCGGAAGATTCACAGAAGGGGGCGCCGATGGGCAGGGCAAGGGGGGACCCAAGGGGGACACCCCAGAAGCAAGGGGCCAGCGGGGACTCCCAGAGCAGCAGTTGGAAATCAGGACCAGCTTCCCCACCAGAGCGTAGTGGGGGGGAGGAGTCCCAGGTATCAGAGCCCACATATGCACCACCAGCGAGAGAAGATGAGTCAGGGTTGGCCACGCCTCCATCGGAGAGCGAGGGAACGGTCAAGAGGAAAGTTGCAGGCTGGGCGCGCGTGCCAAGTTCAAATGTACAGGCGAGCGGCACAGAAGGTAGCCCGAATAGGGAACCAGGTCCTAAAGCCCGCCGGAAGGAGGGGGAAGAATCATCAGGGTCAGCGTCAGAGGAGTCCAGAAAGGATGAAACCCTAGCGGGCAGGAGGGCCCAGAGGAGAAAGGAACTTAGGAAGAGGTGGAGCAAAGCGAGAGTGTTAAACTGGTGTGGAAGGGGCGGAGACTCAGACGGGACTTCGCCGGTCTAAGGTCGAGACGTAGAGCTGCGCGCTGCGGCTTTAAAATGGAAACTGAACCTCAATAAAGACTTTTGTACATAACTACAGCCTAGCGTTGGTCCTCTGTGAGCTGGGACCTGGAGGCAGCTCTGACAATGTCACATAGAGGAGGGAGAAAGGTTGTTTTCTGCTGCTCCAGAGAAGCGGACACGGAGCAATGGATCCAGACTACAAGAAAGAAGATTCCACCTAAACATTAGGAAGAACTTCCTGACAGTAAGAGCTGTTTGACAGTGGAATTTGCTGCCAAGGAGTGTGGTGGAGTATCCTTCTTTGGAGGTCTTTAAGCAGAGGCTTGACAACCATATGTCAGGAGTGCTCTGATGGTGTTTCCTGCTTGGCAGGGGGTTGGACTCGATGGCCCTTGTGGTCTCTTCCAACTCTATGACTCTATGATTCTATTCTATGATTCTATGAAATGTACCGCACAGTTGGTAATATATTACCAAAAATAATATTAAATGTTGCTTAGGTCATAAATAGCTTCTCTCCACCTGGCTTATAAAGGACTACTGCTGCTGCCACTGCCGCCCTGCCTTGCCTCTCTCCATCTGGTTGGGGGTGGGGCCTGACAGGCTTCACAAGGACTGCGGCTGCTACTGAGCAGAAAGGGTTCCTCTTTTTAATAGTTTTTAAGTTATATTTTATCTGCGACGTTTTAAATGGTGGGCTTTTTGTGCTTTTTCTTGGGGGTGGGATGGGTGTTGGGTTGGGGATTGCTTTAATTTTAGGGATTGAAGTTGAATCCTGACAAAACAGAAGTACTGTTTTGGGGGGACAGGGGGCGGGCGGGTGTGGAGGACTCCCTGGTCCTGAATGGGTGAATGGGTCTTGAAGGACCAGGTGTGCTGCCTGGGAGTAATTTTGGACTCACAGCTATCCATGGAGGCACAGGTCAATTCTGTGTCCAGGGCAGCTGTCTACTAATAATAAAAACAATTTACAACTATACTAAAATTAAAGTGTAGTGGTTAAGAGCAGTGGACTTGTAATCTGGTGAACCAGGTTCAATTCCCTGTTCCTCCACATGCAGCTGCTGGATGACCTTGGGCTAGTCACACTTCTCTGAAGTCTCTCAGCCTCACTCACCTCAGAGTGTTTGTTGTAGGGGAGGAAGGGAAAGGAGATTGTTAGCCACTCTGAGACTCCTTAGGTAAAGGTAAAGGTACCCCTGACCATTAGGTCCAGTTGTGACCGACTCTGGAGTTGTGCGCTCATCTCACTCTATAGGCCAAGGGAGCCAGCGTTTGTCTGCAGACAGCTTCCAGGTCATGTGGCCAGCATGACAAAGCCGCTTCTGGCGAACCAGAGCAGTGCACGGAAACGCCGTTTACCTTTCCGCCGGAGCGGTCCCTATTTATCTACTTGCACTTTGATGTGCTTTCAAACTGCTAGGTTGGCAGGACTCCTTAGGGTAGTGATAAAGCAGGATATCAAATTCAAATTCTTCTTCATCTGGTACACAAGCTGAGGCCCTACCTGCCCGCAGCCTATCTTGCCAGAGTGGTGTATGCTCTAGTTATCTCCCACTTGGACTAATGCAACACGCTCTACGTGGGGCTACCTGGAAGGTGACCCGGAAACTACAACTAATTCAGAATGCGGCAGCCACTGGGAGTGGCTGTGGAGACCATATAAAAACCAGTCCTGAAAGACCTACATTGGCTGACAGTACGTTTCCAAGCACGAAAGTGTTGGTACTGACTTTTAAAGCCCTAAACAGCTTCAGTCCAGTATACCAGGAGTGTCTCCAACCCCATTGTTCAGCCTGGACACTGAGCTGCAGCGCTGAGGGTACCCTCACTGTGAAAAGTGAGGTTACAGGGAACCAGCCACCCACCCTGTGGAACGCCCTCAAGGAAATAAACAACTATCTGACTTTTAGAAGGCAGCCCTGTTTAGGGAAGTTCTTAATTTGTTGGAAGCTGCCCAGAGTGGCTGGGGAAACCCAGCCAGATGGGTGGGGTATAAATAATAAATTATTGTTATTGTTTGGTTAGCTTTTCTAAGAAGGCTGTTTCCCTACTTTATACCAGTGTTCCATGTTTATTCCTAACAGGTCAACCCTGCTATGGCTATGATGTTTCTGGCTGCTGAGAGTAGGTGGGTTATAGTGTGAATGGGCATTGTTATCTTGGAAGATGTTCAGTAGGGCCAGTTCTGCGGTGATTTCTAATACCTGTTTAGTTATTTTGCTTATTTCTTGTATGACTGCTGTCCAAAAGAGTTGGGTTGTGGGGCATTCCCGCCACATGCGGAGGTATGTGCCTGTGGAGGTTCAGCCTCTCCATTTTCAGCACCAGTTTTCGTGGTACCAAGAGTTTAAGTTTATGAGTGAGTTCTTTTCTTTTCACTGATATCAATTTAAAGGGAGGTTTAGACCACATTCTAGTCTATTGGGTGGGGTTAATTTCATAGCCTATATCGGGGGGCCGCTAGGGGCGCCTTAGAAGATGGCGGATATTAACATCTATCCAGCTCGCACGAGGTAATTAGAGGCTGATTATGGGGAGTAAATCAGTCTTCCTCATCTCTCCAGGGGGGAAAGATGCAGTTTTCACCCGCTGTTGCCATAAATCATCCCTGAGTTCAGAAGAAGGAGGGGGAGAGGCACTGGGTGCACAACCCTCGGAACTCCTCCAGGTGCAAAACTAGTGCAAAACTAGTTGCGTTACTTAAAAGGAAAAAAAAATGGTGAAAGATAACGCACATGCTTCAAGAGAGGCAGGAGGTTTTTATCTGCTAACAATTTTACCGCTGAAATGAAGAAGACTGAGAAGGAAGATTACATCGAAGTACTACAGACATGGTATGTGGAATAGAATGCAACGGAACTGAAGGGGGGGAATGACTTTTTATTTATTTTGCTCTATGTGATTAACTAATAACCCTCCCTCTTAGAAGATCCATCACAGTAATTAATTGGCAAATGGGACTAAAAATGAGCTGTGTGGGAATAATATGAACTTAAAGGTTTTACTCTGTGAAGGATTTGGAAAGAAGAAGGGCTCTCTCTGTGATGCAGTAAGAATGGAGATTTGATACGAGACCTGTCTTGCAGGTTTGGTCATGGGGAGGGTGAGCCGAAGATTTATTATTTTCGATGAGATTGCGAACTGGAAGGGGCAGCCCTCTTGGAAAAAGACTAATTTACGATGCAACAGGTCGGGAAAGTTAAAGAGCGAGCTTTTAGACTGTATTTCATCAGAAAGACAAAATGGTGATTGCTTGCTCGAACGGACATAGCTGGACTATTGGATGAGAGTGATTTACGAGGGAGCAGTACAAAGCCCACACAGAAACACAAATAAGACTGTTTTTTTCAACCCACTTGCGGAGCAACTCAGAGGTGAATGAAAAGGAAAATGAGTAACGACAAGGATTGAGAAGAGGGACTGGAAATATCATTCTTAATATGAAAGCAGAACAAATATTCAAGGATTGGACTCCTGCCGATCAAGAAGCATGGGTACCCCCCACAAAAATTTATAATTTGAAAAATAATTTGGCTTACATGATTTGTATTGTTATAATTTGGATTAATTGGTTTGATGTGTTTAAATTGGTAATATGAAACTTAATAAAAATTATTTTAAAAATAAAACATTTCATAGCCTAGATCTTCCTCCTATTGTTTTTTGATTGTGTCAAGGGGGTTTGTGGGGCTTTGGAGCAGTGTTTTGTATACAGTGGTATGTTGGTTCTCAAATTAATCCGTTCCGGAAGTCTGTTCCAAAACCAAAGTGTTCCAAAACCAAGTCGCACTTTCCCATAGAAAGTAATGCAAAACGGAGACTTCCGGGACGCCGCGGTCACAGAAAGGAGTGCGAGGCTGCCCTCCAGGGGAGTCTCGAACAACACGGAGGTCTAGAGGGGTCACGAAGGGTCCGTGAACCCTGAAACCCCAGGAGGATTATTCTGGGGGACAGAATACCCAGCGACGCTGCTCGTGCCTGCCTGTGTTGTCGGCGTTTAACAGGGCTGGAGCTGCAGCATGAAGGGGAAGTAACAGACTCCATGTTGTGAAGCCTCAGGCTCCGTGTGAAAAGCGGCGGACCTCCAACAACAGTTAAAAAGCTGGGAAATAGCCACCAAGGATTGTACGGAAAAATAACGGAAAAACAGCGAAAAGTAACTGAGTTGATGTTAAAGAAAATTTAATTAAAGAACCCAGCGGAAAAAGAAATACGTGGGCGAAAGGAGAAGGAATCCACTACTAGCGGTAAGAGTAAAATGGAGTATAGCGGAAGACTGGGAGAGAGAAAATAAGAAAGTAAGAAAGTAGCCGCTAAGTGGGTGTTGAGGAAAGACCTCAGACACAAAGTATAAGGAGTCCGAAGCAAAGTAATATCGAAAATATCTTAATGGACTAGAGAGAAGGGAAAGGAACTTTTCTGTTTCATTGGGTCGGAGACTGTCACAGCAGCGACCGGTTCGGGGTTTATGGACGGCTTTTCCATATTCAATTTCTCTACCTGCCGCATTTGAAAGGGGACTGATTTAAACAGTACGTAAAGTTGTTTTTTCCTATCCTCCTCATTTATTATGCTTGAACAAAGGGCAGAGACTGGCATACATTCAGCCCAGTAAAGGGTTGGGAAAATTTGAAGCGACAACAGGAGGAATAGAGAAGTGAAGAAGCCTCTGAGGAGGCTGGGGAGTAAAAGCGAATGGTTTGGGGTTTTCGCTTCGCCATTTTGCTCCTCCCGTTTCTGTCTTTTTTCCTCCCATCTTAAAGAGATATATCCTAATGTTTAAACAGAAGATGGAGGCTATGTTCTAGATTGAACCACAGCTATAGCAGAAAGAGACTGGGAACTTTTGGAAAGAGAGGGGAACTTAAACACGACAGTGTGCCAGGATTTAACACTATATACAAAGCCTCTTGTCTTGAAGAACGTCTCCTCGCTTCGCCCAGCTCCACCTGCTTGTGCTCGCTCTCGGACTGAGACTCACCTCATACTTCCTCCAAGGTTCCAGAGAATTAAATACGTGTTTTTACCTATCCACCCCTAAAACTTTGACGCCTATTCTCTCTTTGCATCTCCCTCTTTTATACCCCCTTAATTTTCCTACAGGCAGGTCTCCTGACCTTTTTTAAATTATTTTTGAGATGTTGGCTTTGTCACCCGCATCCCTTTTTCTCTCTTCTTGCCCTTCTTTATTGGCCTTGATACATCTACTGGTGGGACTACGGACTACACGAGATCAGCAGACGGGTATCGTGTGGAGGGAGACTGCTGAGAAACCATATGGAAGGTCAATTACAATGGGAGGAATTGAGGAAGTCAGCAATTCTTCTTAGTGATTACCAGAGGGGGAAGAACATTTAATAATTAGCTAATACAAGTTGATATACAAAATGAAAAAGGGGGGAATGCCAGCGGAAAGGAGGCCATCTAGACAAGAAGAGGGGAAGGAGGGGAAAGAAATTAAAGATTATGACAGTTTGATGGCCGAAATAAGGAAAGAATTTAAAAATAATGAACAACATATTGAGAGAAAGCTATTGGAAGTACAGGACACATTGGATAAGAAATTGGAGGGGGTGGTGGGTGAATTGACAGGAAAAGTTAAAGATTTATCGGTAAGAGCCAAGGTACTTGAGGACTGAATGAAAAGGGTGCAAAAAGATACGAAAGACAGCAAGAAGGACGTCGACAGGATTAAAATAGAAGTTAAGGAGATAGGAAAGGTACAGGAAGAACTGCTGGACAGCATGGCTGTGACTCAGATGAGACAAAATCAATTAAACCTGAAATTCAGAGGAATCCCAGAGAACCCAAATGAGAACATAAGATCTAAAATGGTTAAAGAGTTAGCAATTTGGTTAGATAGGAAGGAAGAAGAGATAAGTTACTCTTTAGTAAATATTTTTCGGATAAAAACAAAATCGGCCAAAGCTAAGGTGGGAAAATTGCCAGGAGATGTATTAGCCATGTTTAACTCGTTGGATATAAGAAATGAAATACTGAAACAGAATTACAGCAAAAGGTTATGTATTGAAGGAAACTCAATTATATTCAAAGAGATCCCTTCGAGATTTATTCATAGGAGAGATGTATATAAAAAATTAACCAATCAGCTGAAGAAAAACTGGATCCTATATAGATGGGAATTCCCGGAAGGTATTTCATTTTATTTTAAGGAAAAAAGATTCAAACTGTCCAGCCCTTCAGAACTTGAAAAATTTGCAAGAAGATACGAGAAGGAACTCGGAAAGATGGCGGGGTGGGAGGAGGTGGGGGAGCGGCAGGGGGAGGGGTGAAGAAGAAGAAAGAGAAACAAACCTGTCAGAGCTGCCTCTAGGTCCCAGCTCACAGAGGACCAACACCAGACTGTTATGTACAAAAGTCTTTATTGAGGTTTAGTTTCCATTTCAAAGCCGCAGCACACAGCTCTACGTCTTAAAGCCTAGACCGACGAAGTCCCATCTGAGTCTCCGCCCCTTCCACACCAGTTTAAGACTCTCGCCTTGTCGTCCAGGAAGCAGACGCACTTCTTGTAGAGGAGCCCCGCTAACACGTGATGCATGAAGGCTTGGAAGCAGTGGGAGCCATTTTGTAAACCGAAGGGCATAACCCTATACTCATAGGTGCCCAAGGGCGTAAACATGGCCGTCTTCCACTCGTCGCCCTCCCGCATGCGTATAAGATTGTACGCCCCTCGTAGATCCAACTTGGTGAAGATGCGTCCCTTCCTCACCGTCGCGAGCAAGTCGTCGATCTTGGGCATCGGGAAAGCCGTGGGCTTGGTTTTCAAGTTTAAGATTCTGAAATCAACTACAAGCCTCTTTTGGGGCGTGTCTTTTTTCTTCACGAAGAACACAGGACTGCCCCCCACTGCTTTGGATTCCCGGATGAATCCCCTCTTCAAGTTGTGATCTATGAACTCCCTGAGCTCCTGCAGTTCGTCCTCAGACATGGAATACAGTTTTCCGGTCAGCAGCGTTGCCCCCGGCAGGAGGTCAATCTTGCAGTCGTAGGGTCTGTGGGGAGGCAGCTTGTCCGCTTCCTTCTCGCAGAAGACCTCCAAAAACGCCTTGTACTTGTCAGGTACCGCTTGCAGCATGCCCAGTTGTAGCTGTGGGTCATCCTCTTGCCCCTCGTCCTCCTGGTTAGTTATGATGCAATGTTCCGCGCAGTAGGAGGAGCAGAAGGTCAATTTACGCTGGTACCATGCCAATGCCGGGCTGTGCCTGTCCAACCAGCTCATACCCAACACTATGGGCATGTCTGACAGTTGGGTGACATTGAAGCTGATGACTTCGCGGTGATTTCCAATTCGCATCACCATTGGCGGCGTTTGCTGTACCACCTGTCCCCCTAGCAATTCTCTTCCATCGACTGTCACTACTTTCAGGGGCATCGTGGCAGGCAGGAGCGCTATGCTATGTTGCTTGATGAAATCCACTCCTATAAAGTCTGCATTGCTCCCAGAGTCAATGGTAATAGGGACTTCCATGGTGAGCCCATTGGGAAGCTGGAGTGCTGCGGTGAGCTGCACCACTGGTTTGGGCGGGAGGGGGTCTGTGGGCTGCAAGATTCCTAGGGACTGCTTCACTGACTCGTCTGGCTGGGCCCCAGTGGCTCTGCTTCCAGCCAGACTTCGTCGTTTCCCTGCTGTGGTTCTCTATGCTGAACTGCTTCTGTTACTGTTGCTGAGGCTGCAGTGTGCTTGTGGAGCCTCTGGGGCACTCTTTTGCCATGTGCTGAGCACTGTCGCAGATGTGACACTTCCTGTTCCCTCTAGGAGGCTTCACTTTGGCTGCTCCCGGTGTTAGGGCTCTGGTTGCTGACTGAGCCTTGGCACCACCTATCTCCATCGGCTCCTCTCCCCCTCCCAGTGGAGGCGTGGATTGAGCGCGCACTGAGTCTCTGGGAAAGAAAGGAGGTGCTCTTGCTGGTGTGCGTCCCCAACGCCCTTCGTCTTTGCTCCAGGGACGTTCTTCCAGCCGCACACCAATTGTTAGCGCTCTCTGGACAACTTCTTGCGTGCTCTGGGGCCTCTCCCCCCTTGCGATTTCGTCTTTCACAGCCCCGTTTAGCCCCTCCCTGACGGCCGCTGAATCTTTTTCCCATGCAAAAAAGCGGGAGTGATATTGCCTCACAGTGGCTCTGCCTTGTTTCAAACCATGAATCTCTTTTCTAGCGACATCTACATCAATCGCTGATAAAAAACAATCATCCATTGCCTTAATGAAGGCTTTCGCGTTTTGGAGGGCTGGATCATTATCTCTCCACAGATTGCGCAACCACGCTTTAGCTTCTCCATGGAGATGCGTTAGTATGAAGCCTACTTTCTCCTGCTCATCTCTAAAGTCCTTCTCCAGTAACTTTAGCGCAAAAACCACGTCTGCTCTGAAGTTAGGATATTGCTGCAGACTCCCATGGAAATGAGACACAAGGCTGCCTCCTCTTTTTCCCTGCCCAATCCCCTCTTGTCTGGCTCCCGGTAGCCCCTGTTTAGTCAATATTTCCAACCTGACTTGCAGATCTTTGCAGACATCAGCCGCTTCCTCTTCTCTCCGCCTGGATGCTAGTATTTCTGCGTTAAGTTGTGTCACTGCGTTTTGCAGGGTTGCTATTCATTCTTCGGTAGTCATCTTGTGCTGCTTCCGTGAGCTCGCGAAGTACCAATCTTCGCCCCTCGCTGCGTCCCCTCACGTTGCGAGGTTTTTAAGTGAGACGGGACTTACTGTCAGAGCTGCCTCTAGGTCCCAGCTCACAGAGGACCAAGGCCAGACTGTCGTTATGTACAAAAGTCTTTATTGAGGTTTAGTTTCCATTTCAAAGCCGCAGCGCGCAGCTCTACGTCTTAAAGCCTAGACCGACGAAGTCCCGTCTGAGTCTCCGCCCCTTCCACACCAGTTTAAGACTCTCGCCTTGCTCCACCTCTTCCTAAGTTCCTTTCTCCTCTGGGCCCTCCTGCCCGCTCATATATTGCTCATATATTATATTAAAAAAGAACCTTTATTTAATTTGCCTACAAGAGACTCATGTAATAAAAAAGCACAAGAGAATTCTGAGTAATAAGAGATTAGGGCTGGATTTTGTGGCTTCTGATAAGGTTAAGAAAAGAGGTGTGGTACTATATATAAAGGAAAAATTTGACCCTCAACTATTGTATAAAGATGAACAAGGGAGACTGATAGTAGTACAGATGGTTTCAAGGAGAAAAAATAATCATTGCTGGAATATATGCACCTAATGATAAAAAGTCGGCTTTCTTCTCTGAATTAGGCAATAAGTTATTGGAGTGGATGTATCAAAAAATGATATTGATGGGCGACTTTAATGGTGTGGTATCACCAAATTTGGGTAAGTCAACAAAAAAGCAAGAGACGAAGGAAGGCAAACTACCACGCTCATTTTTTGATTTGGTTAATAATATGGGATTAATTGATGCTTGGAGATTTAAAAATCCCACTACAAAACAGTATACCTTCTTCTCAAATCCAAATCAGAGTTGGGGGAGAATAGATAATATTTGGATTTCGAAGGAATTGACACAGAGTTTAACCAAGTCTGAAATTCTTGTGCAAACTATATCTGACCATAATCCGGTATTTATAGAGATAAAAGGTAAAGATGTTAGAGCAGGTAGATGGAGAATGAATGAATTCCTATTCAATGACCAGAGGATAGTAAGTAAGGCTAAGGAAACAATTGAAGAGTATTTTAAATGGAACTTAAACGGGGAAACAGCTATAGAGACGGTTTGGGATGCAGGAAAGGCATTTTCTGATTCAGAAAAACAGTCACTTAAGAAAAGAAAAAGAGAAAAAGAAAGAGCAGATCTTAACACAGATTATGGAAAACGAAAGAAAATTAATTATCAATCCTGGTGAGGAGACTGTAAAACAAAATATAAAGATACTACAAGCCAAATTTTCTACGATAATTAATCAGGAGCTTGAATGGAAAATTAAAATGATGAAACAGAAGAATTTTGAATCAGCCAATAAGATAGGGAAATATTTGGCGTGGCAAATAAGAGAAAGGAGGAAACAAAACATGATCTGTAAGATAAGGGATGGAGAAAGGATAGTGGAAGAACCAAAAGAAATAAAAAGGATATTTCAGAAGTACTATAAGGACTTATATAAAAGAGGAAAGGAAACAGATTATGAAATAGACTGCTTTCTGCAAGAACATCATTTGCAACAGATTGTAAAGGAAGAAAAAGAGCTATTAGATCAGATGATTACACTAGAGGAGATAAAGAAGGCCATAAAAAAGATGAAAACTGGAAAAGCGCCGGGGCCGGATGGCCTACCGGCCAAATACTACAAAACATTAAGCGATCAATTATCTCCAACTTTACGTGAAGTGATGAATAATATTTTAAAAGAGGGAAGGATTCCGAACACTTGGAAAGAAGCATATATTACATTAATCCCTAAAAAAAGATGTAGATGCCCTAGGGGTGAAGAATTATAGACCAATTTCGTTATTAAATAACGATTACAAACTGTTTGCGGACGTAATGGCAGAAAGATTTAAAAAGGTATTAAACAACAGAATTCATAAAGACCAAACGGGCTTCCTTCCAGGGAGACAACTGAGGGATAACATAAGAAATGTGATAGACATCACTGAATATTTAGATACTAGAATAGATAAACAGGCGGCCTTGGTATTTATAGATGCCGAAAAGGCATTTGATAATGTCTTATGGTGTTTTCTGATGAAAAGTTTGAAAATGATGGGGTTGGGAGAAAGATTTAGAAAAGGTATAGAAGCTATTTATCATGAACAAAAGGCAAAACTTGTAATAAATAATACCACATCAGAATTTTTGATATATTTAAAGGGACTAGACAAGGTTGCCCCTTGTCTCCTTTACTATTCATAACAGTACTGGAAGTACTTACTAAGAGACTGAGGGAAACAACAGAGGTTAAAAGAGTCAAGGTAGGAATGAAGGAAGATAAAATCAAAGCTTTTGCGGATGATATTGTACTAACATTAGAAGATCCAAAACACAGTGTAAAAGAAGCCTTACAAAAATTTGAAGAGTTTGGTGCCGTGTCAGGTCTCAAGGTTAATAAGAACAAAACCAAAATGCTGGTCAAAAACCTAACTAAAGAAGAAACGGTAGATCTAGAACAAAGGGCGGGAATTATGACAGTTAAGAAGGTGAAATACCTCTGAGTGTGGATTACGGCAAAGAATATTAATTTATATAAGGATAACTATGAGGTCACCTGGAGGAATATCAAGAAAGATTTGGAAATCTGGGGGAGAATGAGATTATCCTTTTTGGGGAGGATAGCGGATGTTAAAATGAATGTCCTGCCTAGAATGTTGTTTTTATTTCAAACTATTCCTGTACTTAAAGGTTTAAGGCAATGTAAAGAGTGGCAAAGAGCCTTGGCGAGATATATCTGGCAGGGAAAAAGACCGCGAATAAAAATGAAACTATTGGTAGATAGAAAGGAAAGAGGGGGTTTCTCCCTGCTGGATTTGAGCTTATACTATGAATCGGCATGTTTATTGTGGCTAAAAGACTGGATAAGATTGGAAAATAGAGACATATTGGATCTGGAGGGCTTTGATAACAGGTACGGGTGGCACTCGTACCTGTGGTACGAAAAGGTGAAGGTACACAGGGGTTTCCTAAATCATATTTTTAGAGGACCAATATTCCAAGTATGGGAAAGAAACAAAAATCTTTTGGAAAGGAAGACTCCCTGGTGGATTTCACCAATAGAGGTGTTAACTATCAGAAAAAGTAATATGGAAGAGAAGAATGCCACCTACGAAGAACTTACAAGGAAAACAGATCAAGGCATTAAACTTAGACCATATGAAGAGATAAAAAACTTATTCACTGGTTGGCTGCAATACCACCAGGTGAATGATCTGTTAAAAGAAGATAAAAAGAAATTAGGATTTGAAGATACAAAATCTAAGTTCAATGTGGAGGTTGTTGAAGGCAAGAATAAAATACTGTCTAGGATATGTGATATGTTATTGGAGTGGTACACAAAAGGCGAGGAGGTGAAGGAGGTAATTGTTACTATAAAGAAGCAATGCAGAAGCAAGAAGCAGCAGCTAAGCCGGCTGCTGGAGGCTGGAAAGCCAGACAGGATGTTTGTGACTGTTACCATGGCAATAAAGGGGCAGTCCATTCTCCGTATTGAGCACAGGATGTGAGCTCAGTGTGTGACATATGACCTGTACAGGATGTACAAGGGTGGAGTTATGATTCTCTCTGTTGTTTGTGAAGAGTGTGCAGACATCTTTATCTGTATGGCTGCTAAAGACAGGAATAAAAGCATGTAAATACGTTTCTGTCTGAGTCTGATTCCCCTCCCTGGGGAGCAGGGAGGAGGGAGAAGCAGTGGTGTGTTTTTCTCTCAGTCTGGGAAAAATCGCCGACACAGACCTCGCCATGTTTACCTGCCGGGAGTCGCAGGAGGGAGGTCAAAGGAATTCAGCCGGTGCCTGGAGAGCTAGGCACATTCCTCTGACCGAGGCAGAATTCCAACATTGGTAGCAGAGGATGGTTTCTACAATCCATCGACCTCTGCAAAAAATAGTAGCAGAGCTGCTGTTTTCATCTCTCTCCATGGAAGCCTGAAGTGAGGGGCTGATCCTCTGCAGGAAGGAAGCTGACAGCCAAGCCACGGAGCCCAAGGTATGAGATTTTCGGGCTTAGAAGTGTGAATGCAGATTGATTCATTTTCTGCTTCACAGGAGCAGCGTTTGGGAAAACAGCTCCAAGTGAGAGAGGCTTGCATTCCAGGAATTCTTGTGGTTTCCTGTACAAGAAAAGGAATGCACTGTTGCTAAGCAACGCTCGTCACTGACGTGGAAAGCTACCAGAAGAGAGCTGGACAGTCAGGCTATGCCTCAGAGAGGCAAAAACAAAGTTTTGTTTTGACTAGGCTCTCACGAACTCTTGCAAGCAGCCAGCGTTCAGAGCTGCCAGGTGCTCAAGAGTGTAAACAAACCAGCTTTTGGATTTTAGAGGCTTGTCTTTGAGAATTAAAGGCAAAGGACTCAAAATGGATGCCAAGAAGGGGGGAGCCCTGCCTTCTCCACCCCTCCTGACCAATGACAATTATGCATCTTGGTCTATTAAGATGAAGGCCCTGCTGCAGAATCAGAGACTGTTTGGGGTGATTGAGAACCCCATCCCTGCAGCACCAACGCGTGCTTGGGAGTCACAGGATGTGAAGGCCAGAACGGCTATAATTCTGTGTGTGTCAGACTCTCAGCTTATCCATATACAGGATTTACAGCACGCGAAAGACGTTTGGGACACGCTGAGAAGGACACATCAGAGAGATGCAGGTTCTTCAGCGCTGCTGTATTTTGAAAAGCTGACCAACCTGAGGCTTGCGCCTGATGGAGATGTTCAAGCGCACCTGACGGAAATGAAATATCTGCGCCAACAGATGGTGGAACGCAATTTCCGTCTGCAGGAGGAAGTGTTTTGCTTCATGGTGATAAACAGCCTGAATCGGACTTACAAAACCGTTGCCAGTCAGCTGGGGTTCCTCCCAGCGCAAGATTTGACTTCGGAGAGGGTCTTTGCCGTGGTTCTGAACGAACAGGACAGACTTGCTGCACTGCAGGTCAAGGACAGGGGGAGGGAAGAACGGAGTTCTAACACCCCCACTGCTGTAGCTACTGGAGAAAACTCTGTAGCTTTGAACATTGTCCAATGTTACAATTGTGGACAGACTGGGCATCTTCAGCGGAGCTGTAAGAAGCCACGTCAGCACAAGGGAAGCTACACGAAGTCTGAGGCACCAGGCAAAAGTCATACCAAGTCACAGGCGAAGCCTGCAAAGGCTTTGATGTCGAAAGGAACCACGCCAGAAGTGGAGAACGCTTTTGTCATTGACACGGGGTGTACATTTCACATGACAGCACGCAAGGATCTATTTTCATCGTTTAAGAAGCAAAGCTTCGTTGTACAACAGGCCAACGGTCAGGAGCTGAAAGCCACCGGAATTGGAACTGTGTATCTTGAAAGTCTGAAGTTGACTATAAACAATGTTTATTTGGTTCCAGAGTTGAAGTACAATCTGCTCAGCGTATCGCAGATTGCTAAGAAAGGACTAAAACTGTCATATGATGATGAGACCTGCGAAATCTACAAAGATGGAGAGCTGTATCTTTCTGCCAAAGAGAAAGATGGACTGTATTTGTTGATGTCAGAGCTGCCCCTAGGTCCCAGCTCACAGAGGACCAACGCCAGGCTGTCGTTATGTACAAAAGTCTTTATTGAGGTTCAGTTTCCATTTCAAAGCCACAGCGCGTAGCTCTACGTCTTAAACCCTAGACCGGCGAAGTCCCGTCTGAATCTCCTCCCCTCTGACACCAGTTTAAGATCCTAGCCCTGCTCCACCTTTTCCGCTGCTCTCTTCTCCTCTGGGTCCTCCTGCCCGCTGGGGCATTCCCCTTTCTGGACTCCTCTGACGCTGAGTCGCTTAGCTCCTCCCCCTGCCTCCCAATCCTCATTCTCTGCTGTCCCACGCTCCTGTACATTTGAACTTGCCTCTCGCGCCAACCCAGTGACCTTCCTCCTGACCGTTACACTACTTCTGTCACTGCTTCCCTCTTCCGGGATACTGGCCGGATCTGACCTCCCCTCCGTTGTCTGACTCTCCGATGGAGGCATGGTCAGCCCTGACTCCTCTCCTCTCCCTGCTGGGGGAGACGCTACTCCCGATACCTGTGACTCTTCCCCCCCACTATGCTCTGGTGGGGAAGCTGGTCCTGATTTCCAACTGCTGCTCTGGGAGTCCCCGCTGGCCCCTTGCTTCTGGGGTGTCCCCCTTGGGAACCCCCTTGCCCTGGCCACCCGCGCCCCCTTCTGTGAATCTTCCGATTCGCTGGAGAGGCTCATGGAATCTCTCGGGCCACTGTCATCTTCTCCTACGCTGCCCTCAGATTCTTCCCCTTCGCTCTCCATCTCCCCTCTTCCCTGTGCTTCTGCTCCTGAACCCCTGACAGTTGACTTTTGATCAAAGTGATTACATGAATTGTAATTCTAACATGATCTCTTTTGCAGGTGTAGCCAAGAACACCAAGCAGGTCACCTCGAGGGTCGACAGGGCATTTCAGCGGGTGTATGCTGATGTGATTGGTCCTCTAGCACCTTCTAGAGGCAATGCAAAATATTACCTAATATGTGTTGATTCTTTCACAGGTTTTGTCTGGATCTATCTTTTGGAGAGACCAAAAGACGCCTTAGAAAGGTTTAAAGAGTTTTGTGACAAGGTTAAAAATATGCATGATGCTGACATAGATTGTCTTTGCACAGATGAGAAGCCAATTTTTCTCTTACAGGATTTCCAGAGGTTCCTGAAGAAGAAAGGGATAATACACAAAATTGCGACTTCCGAAGAAGCTTGGAAGAGATGTGTTTGTGTTAGGGTGAACAAAGAATTGCAAAAGGGAATGGAGGCGCAAGTTCACATCTGCCACATGAGTACTGAGCTGAATCGCTATTGTCGTATTGTTATACGTGGTTGAGAAAGTTTTCCAAAGAGTTGGGAGTTCTCCTTTTGAGAAACTGTTCCACAGAAAACCTTCTGTTGACCATTTCAAGGTTTTTGGGTCTCATGTGAGGACAGAAGCTCCGGGTGGAGTAAAGAATGCCAGAGGCATTTTTGTGGGTTATGAAAAGGGTCTCTACAGAGTAATTTTGTCTGAATCTGGTCAGGTGATTCTCACAAAATTCCTAGAGAGTGCTCCTGAACAGGAGAGAGTGATTGTTCACACATTTCCCACAGGGGATGATGATGATTCTGATGATGATTCTGATGTTGATTTTATTGAATTCAGTAGTACTGATGATGACAGCTGTCAGGGGCTCAGGAGCAGAGGCACCAGGAAGAGAGGAGATGGAGAGCGAAGGGGAAGAATCCGAGGGGAGCGTAGGAGAAGATGACAGTGGCCCGAGGGATTCCATGAGCCTCTCCAGTGAATCGGAAGATTCACAGAAGGGGGCGCCAGTGGCCAGGGGAAGGGGGTTCCCAAGGGGAACGCCCCAGGAGCAAGGGGGCAGCAGGGACTCCCAGAGCAGCAGTTGGAAATCAGGACCAGCTTCCCCACCAGAGCATAGTGGGGGGGAAGAGTCCCAGGTATCGGGGCCAGTGGATTCCCCACCAGGGAGAGAAGATAAGGCAGGGCTGGCCACGCCTCCATCGGAGAGTCAGACAACGGAGGGGAGGTCAGATCCGGCCAGTATCCCGGAAGAGGGAAGCAGTGACAGAAGTAGTGTAACGGTCAGGAGGAAGGTCACTGGGTTGGCGCGAGAGGCAAGTTCAAATGTACAGGAGCGCGGGACAGCAGAGAATGAGGATTGGGAACCGGGTCCTAAAGCCCACCGGAGGCAGGGGGAGGAGCTAAGCGACTCAGCGTCAGAAGAGTCTAGAAAGGGGAATGCCCCAGCGGGCAGGAGGACCCAGAGGAGGAGAGAGCAGCGGAAAAGGTGGAGCAGGGCTAGGATCTTAAACTGGTGTCAGAGGGGAGGAGATTCAGACGGGACTTCGCCGGTCTAGGGTTTAAGACGTAGAGCTGCACGCTGCGGCTTTGAAATGGAAACTGAACCTCAATAAAGACTTTTGTACATAACGACAGCCTGGCGTTGGTCCTCTGTGAGCTGGGACCTAGGGGCAGCTCTGACAGTAAGTCCCATCTCCCCAAAAACCTCGCAACGTGAGTGGACGCAGCGAGGGGCGAAGCTTGGTGCTTTGCGAGCTCACGAAGACAGGACAGGATGAGTACCGAAGAAAGAATGGCAGCCTTGGAAGAAGCAGTGACAAGGCTTAACATGGAAATAGCAGCATCCAGGAAGAGAGAGGACGAAGCAGCCGCTGCCTGCCGGGATCTGCAAACCAGGTTGGAAATGTTGACCAAACAGGGGCTACCCCGTGCCACACCAGAGGGGATTGGTCTTGGAAAGAGGGGAGGCAGCCTCGTGTCTCATTTCGATGGGAGCCTGCAGCAGTATCCTAACTTCAGAGCAGACGTACTTTTTGCGCTCAAGTTACTGCAGAAGGACTTTAGAGATGAGGAGGAGAAAGTGGGCTTCATACTAACTCATCTCCATGGAGAAGCTAAAGCGTGGCTGCGCAATCTGTGGCGAGATAATGACCCAGCCCTCCGAAATGCGGATGCCTTTATTAAGGCGATGGACGCTTGTTTTTTATCAGCAGTAGATGTAGATGTCGCCAGAAGGGAGATACATGGACTGAAACAAGGCAAAGCCACTGTAAGACAATATCACTCACGCTTTTTTGCATTGGTCAACGCGCTGGGATGGGAAAAAGACTCAGCTGCCGTCCGGGACCTGTTCTGGGAGGGGCTGAACGGGGCTGTGAAAGACGAAATTGCAAGGGGGGAGAGACCCCAGAGCACTAAAGAAGTGGTCCAGAAAGCGCTGGCGATTGGAGTGAGGCTGGAAGAACGTCCTTGGAGCAAAGACGAAGGGCGTTGGGGACGCACGCCAGCTAGATCACCTCCTTTCTTTCCCAGAGAAACAGCGCGCACTCAGTCCACGCCTCCAATGGGAGGGGGAGAAGAGCCGATGGAGATAGTTGGTGCCAGGGCTCAGTCAGCAGCCAGAGCCCTGACACCAGGAGCAGTCAAGACGAAGGCTCCTAGAGGGAACAGGAAGTGTTACGTCTGCGACAGTGCTCAGCACATGGCGAAAGAGTGTCCCCAGAGGCTCCACAAGCACACTGCAGCCTCAGCAACAGTAAAGGGAACAGTTCAGCAGGAGGAACCACTGCAGGGAAACGACGGAGTCTGGCTGGAGGCAGAGGCACTGGGGCCCAGTCAGACGAGTCAGTGAAGAAGTCCCCAGAGATCTTACAGCCCACAGACCCTCTCCCGCCCAAACCAGTGGTGCAACTCACTGTATCGCTCCAACTATCCAATGGACTCACCATGGAAGTTCCTATCACCATTGACTCTGGTAGCAATGCAGACTTTGTAGGAGTGGACTTTATCAAGCAACATCGCATAGCACTCCTGCCGGCCACGATGCCCCTGAACGTTGTCACGGTCGATGGCAGAGAGCTACTGGGAGGACAGGTGATGCAGCAGACACCGCCAATGGTCATGCAAATTGGAAATCACCGCGAAGTCATCAGCTTCAACGTCACCCACCTGTCGGACACGCCCATAGTATTGGGCATGAGTTTGCTGCACAGGCACAGCCCGGCATTAGCATGGTACCAGCGTCAATTGACCTTCTGCTCCTCCTACTGCGCAGAACACTGCATCCTCGCTAACCAGGAAGATGAGGGGCAAGAGGATGGACCCCCAGCTACACTTAGGCATGTTGCAAGCGGCACCCGACAAGTACAAAGAGTTTTTGGAGGTCTTCTGCGAGAAGGAAGTGGACAAGCTACCTCCCCACAGGCCCTATGACTGCAAGATTGACCTCCTGCCGGGGTCGACGCTGCCAACGGGGAAACTGTATTCCATGTCTGAAGATGAACTGCATGAACTCAGGGAGTTCATAGACCACAACTTGAAGCGGGGATTCATCCGAGAATCCAAGGCAGTGGGGGGCAGTCCTGTGTTCTTCGTGAAGAAAAAAGACACGCCCCAAAAGAGGCTTGTAGCTGATTACAGAATTTTAAATTCGAAAACCAAGCCCACGGCGTTCCCGATGCCCAAGATCGACGACCTGCTCGCAACGGTGAGGAAGGGATGCATCTTCACCAAGTTGGATCTTTGAGGGGCGTACAACCTCATACGTGTGCGGGAGGGTGATGAGTGGAAGACAGCCATGTTTACGCCTTTGGGCACCTATGAATACATTTGGTTTACAAAATGGCTCCCATTGTTTTCAAGCCTTCATGCACCACGTGTTAGTGGGACTCCTCTACAAGAAGTGCGTCTGCTTCCTGGACGACATTCTGATTTTTTCGGAATCGCAGGAGGCTCACAAGAGGGACATCAAGGAGGTCCTGCAGAGACTACGGGAGCACAGACTTTACGCCAAACTGGAGAAGTGCCAGTTCGACATGACGGAGGTGGATTTCCTGGGCTACAAGCTGTCCGACAAGGGACTCGCCATGGACAGCACCAAGGTCCACTCGGTGCTGGAATGGAGGAGCCCGCGCAATCAGAAGGAGGTCCAGAAGTTTGTCGGCTTTGCCAACTTTTATCGCAAGTTTATCAAGGGGTTCGCTATGCAGACGGCGGCCAAGAAGAAGAAGTTCATCTGGACAGAGCAGGCGGAGCAGTCCTTTCAGAAACTCAAGCGTCTCTTCGCGTCCGAAGAACAGCTGCTACATGTGAACCCCAGCAGACCCCTGAGGGTTGAAACGGATGCCTCAGACAGAGCCGTGGGGGCAGTCCTGTTGCAGCAAGATCCGCAAGGGGACTGGAGGCCGTGCGCTTTCTACTCCAGGAAACTCAGCAAGTCGGAGCAGAACTACACCATCTGGGACAGGGAGTTGCTGGCCATTCATGCAGCCTTCAAGGCGTGGCGGCACTTCCTCATCGGAGCCGAACACACAGTGCAGGTTCGCACGGACCATAAGAACCTGGAGTATTGGCGCACGGCGCGGTTCCTGAACCAGAGACACATCCGCTGGGCGGAGTTCTTTGCGGATTTCGACTTCAGGATAGAATATATCCCCGGAGACAACAACATCATGGCTGATGCGCTATCCAGGAAGCCGCAGTATCTGGAGGAAGCAGCACCGGTAGCGGCCAAACACATTTTCGCACCCAAGGCGTGGGCATGCGCTTCGGCCACCGTAGACCTGGAAGCAATACGGCGCAAGCTGCGAACAGATTCCTTCGCACGATCCAAGATGGAGGAGGTGCGCAGCGGCACGGCGAAGGACGACGAGTTCCAGATACGCGACGGACTGCTCCTCCGCAAGGGGGCCATCTACGTGCCGGGAGATGAACTCCGCGCGACAGTACTGCAACAGCTACACGACGCACCCAGCGCCGGACATTTCGGCAAGGACAAGACGGTGGAATTAGTAGCCAGAGACTTTTGGTGGCCCAAGATGCGGGGAGAAGTCGCGGATTACGTCACGAGGTGCGACACATGCCAAAGGGCCAAGCCAGTCCACAGACCGCCGGCGGGACTGTTAGAACCGCTACAGACCCCGTCCGAACCGTGGGAGAGGGTGGCCTTGGACTTTGTCACTGACCTGCCCAGCTTGAGGGGCAAAACAGCAGTACTCGTGGTAGTCGACATGTTCACCAAGATGGCGCACTTCATTCCTTGCGCGAAGGTGGCCACAGCGGAACAGACAGCCAAGCTGTTCATAGACCACGTGTTCAAGGTGCACAGCCTGCCACGGTCTATCCTGTCCGACCGGGGGCGCCAGTTCATCTCGAGTTTCTGGCAGAAGCTGATGGGAATCCTGAACGTCAAGGTCAGCCTAGCGTCGGCAAGACACCCGCAGACCAACGGACAAGCGGAGAGGGTCAACGCCATCATGCAGCAGTACCTGAGATGCTACGCCAACCAGCAGCCCTCGACCTGGGTGGACTACCTGCCCCTGGCCGAGTTTGCCTACAACAACACACAACACGTGTCCACGGGGGTGACACCGTTTTTCGCCAACAACGGGTGACATCCCAGGACCTTCCCGGGCTTAGAGAAAGAGGGGGAGGGGGAGCCGCAGGGAGCAGAGGCATTGGCAGAGGAGTTACAGGAGGTCCATGAACAGCTCCGTAGGCAGTTAGACCTAGCAAAATACGTATACAAGTTGCAAGCAGACAAACACAGAAGAGTGGGGGAGGACATACGGGTAGGGGACTGGGTCTGGTTAGCGGCCCAGGCAGTGCCGGCCAGATCCTTAGCTAAGAAGAAGCTAGGACACAAGCAGCTAGGCCCTTACCTAGTCGAGGCACAGATCAACCCAGTGGCCTTCCGTTTGACACTACCGGAGGGTTCCAGAATGCACCCGGTCTTTCATAGATCGGTGCTAACGCCCTACAAGGCACCTCACAGGTTTCAGGAGCCAGGGACAGCTCCCAGTCCGCTTAGAGACGCACCCATGACAGGGGGGTCGCCGAGGGCGGAGCCACTCAATGAGGTAACGGAGATTTTGGACTCAAGATGGGGGGAAGAGGGGGTCGAATATCTCATCGCAAGGGAAGGTGCCCCGGCCAGCGCCAACAGCTGGGTGCCGTACTATGCGGTGGAGGAGCACTACCTCAAAGACGAGTTCCACGCACTCTTCCCACACAGGCCCATGCCGGAGGATTATTTTGACGAATATCTTTTCACCCCCACACTCTCAGCCAGTACGTTTCAGGGGTTCTCCTCGGCTGAGGAGACGGCTCCAGAGACTACCTCGCCGGAGGGGTCGGTCTCAGACTTGGGTGCGGAACGCTCTTATTGGTGGGACACTCAACCCGAGGAGGAGTGGCGCAGGAGACTGCTCAGAGGGCCCTGGCACGCAGACTCCCCAGAGGAAATGGGGGAACAAGGGGGCATGGACGGGTTGGGGGAGGACCCTGGGTTCGAGCACACCGGCAACGAGATGGAAGCAGAGGAGAGCGACGTCGATGTACCCGTCACGGACTGGCAGCATGCCAGGGGGGAAGAACTGTATCCGGCATGCACCCCCACAGCATTGGAGCACCCGGAACCCACGCCAGAAGAGGGGGAGGGGGGAAGGGGGGGCTTCGAGGGGGGGATGGATGTCAGGGACTCAGCGGGAGCGCAGGGAGGAGAGGAGATGGAGAGCGAGGGGGAGCAATCCGAGGGCAGCGTAGGAGAAGATGACAGCAGCCCGATAGATTCCATGAGCCTCTCCAGCGAATCGGAAGATTCACAGAAGGGGGCGCCGATGGGCAGGGCAAGGGGCGACCCAAGGGGGACACCCCAGAAGCAAGGGGCCAGCGGGGACTCCCAGAGCAGCAGTTGGAAATCAGGACCAGCTTCCCCACCAGAGCGTAGTGGGGGGGAGGAGTCCCAGGTGTCAGAGCCCACATATGCACCACCAGCGAGAGAAGATGAGTCAGGGTTGGCCACGCCTCCATCGAGGGAACGGTCAAGAGGAGGGAACGGTCAAGAGGAAAGTTGCAGGCTGGGCGCGCGCGCCAAGTTCAAATGTACAGGCGAGCGGCACAGAAGGTAGCCCGGATAGGGAACCAGGTCCTAAAGCCCGCCGGAAGGAGGGGGAAGAATCATCAGGGTCAGCGTCAGAGGAGTCCAGAAAGGATGAAACCCTAGCGGGCAGGAGGGCCCAGAGGAGAAAGGAACTTAGGAAGAGGTGGAGCAAAGCGAGAGTCTTAAACTGGTGTGGAAGGGGCGGAGACTCAGACGGGACTTCGCCGGTCTAAGGTCGAGACGTAGAGCTGCGCGCTGCGGCTTTAAAATGGAAACTGAACCTCAATAAAGACTTTTGTACATAACTACAGCCTAGCGTTGGTCCTCTGTGAGCTGGGACCTGGAGGCAGCTCTGACAGCAGCGTTCAGGTTCCAAATTGTTCAGGAACTAAGCTGTTTAAAACTGAGGTACCACTGTATTGCGGATACCATCCCCTTGCCATGTCCCATTATGGTTAGAAGATTTTCTATGAGGATCAAGGGCCGAGTTGCTGTTGATTTTAGTACTCTGTGTGCTGTTTCCAGGATGTCTACTTCGAGTTTCAGGTTTGAAATCGTGGATTTTAGACAATGAGATCTGCTGCGTTTTTGCCCTCTGCTTTCTTGGGGAAGTTGTGGAACCATACGTTGCACCTTCTATTGTGATCTTCAAGGTCTGCTAGTTTGATTCTCACTTCCATGCTTTCTCTTTCTTGATGGCTTTCCATGTCAGCTATTTTATTTTTCATATATGAGTTTTGCTCTCGGAGTTGTTCTTTTTCTCTTACTTGAATCTGGTTTTCCTTTTCTAGAGTGGAGGTGGTGCCAGTGAGGGTTTCCACTTTGGAGGTCAGGTCACTGATTATTGTCTTCAGGGGAGTCACTGTGTTCTTCAATAGTTCTGCTAGTCTCAGTTCCATTTCCTTCAGGTCTTGTTTTGTTGTTGGGCGGTTGTCATCATGGGTCTTTGCATGTTGCGATCTCTTTGTTGTTCATTGTCTCCCTTGATGATACCATCTTGATTGTCTTGGTGGTATTGGTTTGGGATGTGCGCTGTATTCTTTTATAGTAGGGGATGTTGTGGTTCGGTATTTAGGTTGTGCTGGTTCTTGTGTGTTGTGGAATTATAGGGTTGTATAGGCATTGTTGATTAGTGTCTTTCTTGTCGGGGTTAAGCAGCCATTCTTGTCTTGTCTGGACTGTGATTTAGTGACTTCTCTTGGGTCACCGTGTTTGCCTCAGCCGTGTTGGTGGACTGACAGACAGACAGGTGACACAAAGGACTAACAGGCAAACATGTAAGAGACAGATGGGACCAAAGGGAGGGGTGATGGGGGCTTGCACACTCACCTGCATACACATTCATACACAGAGATGAGGAGGTGGGGTCAAGTTAAGGGTGGGAGCTGGAATTGGGAGTTCGCAGATACTTAGCTTAACTTAAAAGATAAAAAATTAAAGGCTAACGGAATTATATTTTAAAATCAAAAGTGGTGGTGGTGATTCAAGTTATGGTGTGAGATAAAAGACAAGATGGAAAAGAACAGGGAAAGCGAAAGAAAAGAAAAGAGAAAAGAGAAAGAAAAGAGTAAGAGATAGACTCCCCTTTGATTGTGGTGGTGGCGGTGATGCCGGCGGGGGGACTAACCAGGCAGCTCAGTTGGTGATGGCAGTCCCTAGGAGTTTGGTGCAGCCATGGCGCTCGCCATCTTGCCTTGCCACAAGGCCCGTTGTTATATCATCCTGCCTTTTTCTCTGACAGGGACTCAAGACAGCTTACAGCTAAAATTTTATTTCATTCCATTTATCTGTGGCAGGTGTTGTACACAATCCCGTTCCCTCACACATTTTTTCATTACAACAATCCTGTGAGGTAGGTCAGGCTGATAGGTTGTAATTTGCTACAAGTGGCAGATTTATATGTGACATACACGTGTGCGGCGAGATAAAATGCGGGAGAAGCTTCCTGATGTAGAAGAGAATGTCTCTCTTTTCATCAGATAAATGTCCCACAGCTAAAAGTTGTAGTCACCAGGAATACAGGCTAGAACCATGGTTCCCAATGTGGAGCACATGCCCCACAGGGTGGCAATTTGATTTTTAAGGGGAGGCAATTCAAGAATGAGTTCTTAACTGTGAATTCCTTCACGTGGGAGCTACTGGGCTAGAGCCTTCTTGGTTAGCAGCACCCCAAGTTAAGGAAATCCTTCTTTGATTATTTTTAGCTGGTCACTTAAATCATGCTTATTCTGTAAGACTTTTAATGTATTTTGATCCCGCCATTGGGATTTAAACCTGTTTTAAACTGTATTGTATTCAGTTTATTCTTGTTAACGGCATTACGGGCTTTTCAGAGTGGGGTGGTACAAAAATGTTTAAATAAATGAAAGATTTATGTGATCTGAAGAGAAACCAGAGTTTGAAAAAGAGGCATGAATACAGCAATTGGCATTTTCAGTGTAATGGTCCATATGGAAAAATTTGTTATACGAGCTGAACAGGTATTTCAAGACACTCTCAGATACGTCTGTCATGGCAGAATTAAGTGCAGTTATAAACCCCTGAATAAAAGCTTCCATATGTAGAAATCACAATACTGGCAGTCAAAAGCCCACAGTAGGGCAACCAGTACCTTTTATTAGTTGCTAATACTTACCACCAGCTGGATGAGGCTGCACCAGCAGATCCAAAAGATGGTGGGGTGTTGGGGGCGATATGGCAGTGGAGACGCATGACATGGTTGGAATCCCTTGCTCCCTCAGACCTCAGTTCCGTCTGGTGATGACCTAATGCTATAATAGCAAAAGGAAAGGTGAAGCTTTATTATGTATTTTATTACAATTGCATTCTGCCCTACTTTCATCACAGACACCATGGGAGCAAACTTTTGGCTCCATCCAGGCACCGACCAGACCCAGACCTGCTTAGTTTCAGCAAGGTGGGGGCCTCAAGTGTAGCGAACCCCAAATTACTGCCCCCACATTCTGCTTCACCCAACAGCCATGAAGGAGGATAAATCAGTTAATTCACCAATAAGTTCCACTGTGGGAACAATCTACCAAGCAGCCCTCAATTCATTTCATCAAGGAAAAGAAAAGAAATGAATGGAAAGAGAGAAGGCTGGTGGGTTTCTGTGAACTGCTAGGGTTGTGAACAGATGAGGATGCTTTAACATCCTCTTCTCTTTAAAAAAAATAAATATTGTCCAAAGGAGAAGAGTTTATATTTTAGGAGAAAAATAAACCCTTAGAGCCAGTCCCCAGATTATATTTCTCCGGTGTACAATCCAATATCTTTAGATACATGTATATCCATCAACATGTAAAATTTTAGGCAACAAACCTCTTCCCCCCCAAAAAAAAATTGGTGCATCATGTTGTGAACACCCATCAGGGAGTCATGATTGGAGATTGCTCTTCCCTGTTTTAGTTACATCCAGTGAAACACCAAATTTTGCCTCTGTGTGAGGCATAACATAACATTCATAACATCCTGTGGTTAGGTCAACGGCACATTCTAGGAATATGTTCTGCCCCATGTCACTGCTCACTGCCTTCAGAGCTTGTTTCTGTCATCATGGCTGACATCCAAGGCAGCTGTGCAGCACCAGTGAGTTGTTGGCATTGAACGATGACACCATGTTACCCTTTGGTTTAGAAGAGCATCTTTCTTCATGAGCACTCAGTATGAAAGGATTTGTCTCAGGTGCCAGGATGCAGAAGTAACAAGCATTCTTTGACATTTAGAGGAACTTTTTTATGTACTCTCTTTTAGTCTGATCTTGAGATAGAATGGCAAGGGACCAAATCAATTATACATGGCATCACTTCACTTTAGAAGCCAGCTGAAGGGTTATGAGTGAAGGTTTCCAATATAAAACAGCATGAAGCCTTGGAAATAGATAGGTAATGCTTATGTTGTTGTGATATGACAGATGGAAAAGACTAAGAAATACAGCACATATGTTTTACATAAGCAATATACCAGATATATGTCGGGGGAAGCAGCCGGTGTGAGCACCCACCCTGCACTCACCCCTGCCCCATTGGGGGTAGCAGGCAGTGTCGGAGGGAAGTAGGCAGGGCATGCCCACCCACCCTGCACCCATCACTGCCAGTTTTTATATTGGATCGCCTTCGTCACGTAGACATGCCAGCCCTAGGACAACTGTAATGGTTCTAAGGGGGTTGCTCGTGCGTAAGTTGCCGCCACTCCTGACTAGGTTGCCTGGTTGAACCCTTTCTCTCAGGACAGCCTTGCACTCATGGCTGTCTCAGTCGCTGGCAGAATCTGTCAGTGGGCATTTCTTAAACTTCTTCCAGCAAAGAAGTTCTTTGACGCCCAGTCTCCTCCTACTCTCCCTGCGCGGAAGTCTTCTGCGCAGGGAGGGTGTGGGCAGCGGAGTACCCGTGCTCTCCCCACTGGTCTCCGGTGAAGAGTCCTGGAGCCTTCTCTCCGATTCCCCCATCTGCCCCCCTTCACCCCTGGTGTTACGCTGATTTCCTTCCCCAGCAGATGGGCTGCCTCTCTCCCTGCTGGGACCCTCTCCAGCATCGCTCTGGAGCCTTCCCTCCACCTCTGGCTCCGATGGCAGTTCCCTGACAACAACCTAAGTAGGTGTCACCAGGAGAACTTCCATTATGACCTGAAGCACCTTGGGCAGAGAATCATTGGTGCAGCGGGGAGGTCGGTACACCAAAAGGAATCCTATTACCCACTCAGAAAACTGGGTCTTCCCAATGCCTTACAACTGGTGTAAGCTAATGGGTGCCACCATTTTGATTCTTAAGAGTTAGAAAAAATAGAGGTAAAAAAATTGAGGGGGGGGAGAGGAAGAAATGTATTAAAAATTAAGGAAAATGAAATATAATAACAATGATGATTTTAAAAATGATATATACATTATATACATTATATATAAGAATTTTAAAAATGGTTTTTGGTGGGTCTCTGCACGCTTCCCTCGAGCTGGTCTCCAGAGAGGTTGGGTTTGGCTCTCCCGGTTCATGCCTACCTCTCCTCCCTTATGGCTGCAGCAGTGGCCACCGTGACAGCTGAGTCTGGCGGGTGCTCAGCTGGGGGGGGGGGGCTCCATTGTGTTGTCCGCTGGGTTCCCTCCAAGCTTCGCTGGATTCCAGTCCCGTTGCAGCCGAGGTCATCTGTGATGGTTTTTTCTCCTTTTTTATTTCTAGGATTTTGCCATGTATCTGGACCAGCAGATGCCCTGACAGCCCATTGGCCCAGAGGTCTCTCTGCATTTCCTCCATTCCTGTTGTTGGACAGAGTGGTGATGTAGATCAATCAAGATGGAAAGTACTCAAATAGTTTTGGTGGAGCCATAGTGGACAAAGTACCCTTGGTTTTCAGAACTGATCCAGCTTGCAGAATCTCCTCCATACCATCTTCCACTTCTATGGAATCTTTTCCATCAGTGTCCATTGACACTTCCAGATCCAGATTGGCTTGGATCCGGACCAGAGCCAGTTGCTAAAGCTTCCTTCTAATGTCCTAGAAATAATACTAGCAGCATGAAGACCCTCAACCCTTCACCAAGGGACCAGGTCTGTTTTCAGCTGGTGGTGCATAAGCCACAGGTTGAATCATATGTCAGCCAGGATGCCAGATATGCTGTCCTTTCTACAAAAGGTTTGAACATACCTTTAAAAAGCTGGTCACAGCACTTTCTTTTGTTCTTCAGTTTCCTTCTCCAGAGTCCATTGAGTTTAAACTCAATGATTAAGTATTTTCTCCATGGGGCAACAGCTCTCCGTTCTCCAGGGATCCATCATTTCCCCACCTGCCACCTTCCTGCTGCTCTCGCTGCTTGTCAAAGGCCTCCAACTGAACCCCTAAGTTCGGTGTCTCTCTGACTTCTTTCTCTTAAAGTTTTTGGTGATCATCCCTTCTGCACACAGAGTTTCCAAGCCTCTAATACTTGGGAAATTCTCACATCCACAGGTGAAGAAACAGTTAGAATAATAGAATTGTAGATTTGGAAGCTTCCTGGTGAAGTGAGAATCTTGACCTTAGCCATTAAGGGAGATTAAGGTGCTCAGTGCAAGACAGCAAATGGTGGGGCCCACCCCTCAAGAGATAAAGTAGAGAGTTGAGGAGCAATGATGTGACCTAGAAAAATGCAGCAAGTGAGAGAAGGAGCTATGCCAGATCTCTGCTTGAATCCAAGGTTGTAGCAATCGGAGAAAAAAGGACTCTTGGGGGGCGTTAATGCTCATAGGCTCAGGTTGTATATATGTGTAAATAAACCATATATCCCTGGGACGCAGGTGGCGCTGTGGGTTAAAGCCTCAGCGCCTAGGGCTTGCCGATCGAAAGGTCGGCGGTTCGAATCCCTGCGGCGGGGTGCGCTCCCGCTGCTCGGTCCCAGCGCCTGCCAACCTAGCAGTTCGAAAGCACCTCCGGGTGCAAGTAGATAAATAGGGACCGCTTACCAGCGGGAAGGTAAACGGCGTTTCCGTGTGCGGCTCTGGCTCGCCAGATGCAGCTTTGTCACGCTGGCCACGTGACCCGGAAGTGTCTCCGGACAGTGCTGGCCCCTGGCCTCTTAAGTGAGATGGGCGCACAACCCCAGAGTCTGTCAAGACTGGCCCGTACGGGCAGGGGTACCTTTACCTTTAAACCATATATCCTAAAGACACCACAGCCTCCACTGTGCCTCATTCCAAAAGGAAACACAAACCCTGGGTAAATGCCTGGAAATCCTGCAATCTTCCACTGCTCAGAGATGGGGGTGGAATGAAAGAATAATATATCAGCCCCACTCTGTATTAAGGATTCCTTGGCAGAAGGATGGAACATAAATGTAATAAATAAATCAAAAGGCTCCTTGCTGCTTTTCCTAATACATGAACCCCTGTCCCTTAAAAAAAAATCACATTGGTTAATATTTTTAGGATCACATTAGTGTTGTTTTTAATAACCTATTGCTTTAATAGTCAGCCAAGACATTTAATTCCCCCACCCGCAATGCTTCTTTGTTGAGACAAATGGTGCTTTTCCTGAGCTATTTGGATTAGGTAAGTGCTTCAATAATTGTTTTCAAATAAAGCCTTTAAAAGCTGTCCTTTGAAAACATTATTTAGCACTATAATTTCTTCTTCAAATGTCCCTTAAGATGAGAAATGTTCTTTCACATTAACAATGATCAAGGCTTTCACAGAAGGTCAGCTCCAAACACAAGGGTAGCAGGATTAATTAATCTTGTTGCAGTTCTTGACAAATAAATTTGACTGTGTAAAACTAGCATTTGCTGTTAAAGCCAAATATAAATTTGGAACAAATTAACTAGGTTTCTGATATGAGGCAGGATGGAGACTTCCAGGTTAGCGCCACCGACTAATGGCGGATTCCCTCCGAGCTCTGGAGGGATCGGCTCCGTGGGATCGGGTCTTGCCGCTGCGGCAAAGCGGGGACCCTTAAAAATCACAGACGCGGAAGCCTGTGAGCGTGGGGACTCGGCGGGCACCTTTTGTGCCCCCCAAGCTGCGAAGGAGCCTTTTTAAAGGCTCTGGAACGGTACGGGGTGAGCGGTGCGGTGCTGAGAGTTGACTGCTTCTCCTGTGGAGTGAAGCCGCACAGCTGTGGTTGGAGAGCGCTGACTTCTTCTTGTGAACAATTGGACTCTAAAGTAACAACCCGTGAGTAATACGGAAATTGGAACTTTAAAGAAAAATTCCTTTTTATGAATTAGGCACGATCGGGGAAGGTCCAAACAGGAAGTCAGCCTTCCCTCTTTGTAAACAATCTAAAGCAAAGGACCGGCTAACTAAGGTCGAGAGAATCTTTTTTTTTCTTTTTTCTTTTTGTAAAAGACTTTAATTTCACGGTTTGGCATTATATGAAATTTTACTGGAAGCAGGGGAGCCTGCAGACAAAGAATTAATTTTGGGAGCTGAAGTGCCACACCCCCCCCCCCCGGACCTGGGAGTGTTCCGCAAGAGAGCCTGTTGAGGTACTGAAGAGTTTGACAGCTGTTAAGTTAGCTGTCAAGACGGAAAAAGAGAAATTTGTTTCTGTTGCTCTTGCTGGCTATATTTGTTACAATTTGTTGAAAATAAGGAAGGGCTGATACAAACTAATTGGATTTTTGGACTTGAGCTGAAAGGAACATTAAGGAGCTAACATCCCTCTAGAGGGAGTTTTGGGATATTACAAGAATGGCTGGAGGAGGGAAAATTCAGGCTGAGCTGAACAGAGCATTTGTTCTCTTGGGAAAGTTACAAGGCCAAATTGATGTTTTGGCTACAAGTGTTACAACTCTGGACTTAACAGTAAACACCATCATTGACTTTGATAAGGATTTGGAAAAGGAAGCCTATTCAATTGGACAAACAGAGAAACTTGAGAGCTTTGAGAATTTGGAGAAGGAGATATATGTTGTCCTGAAAGAAAAGGAAGGAGGAGCTGTAATTTTGCAGACGCCAAAGGAGAGCTGCAACTTGAGGCCTGACATGATGGCAACAAAGGAAAATAAAAATGTGATGTGGAAAGTCTGGCCTGAATTGGAGAGTGAAAAATGGAGAGATCTCATTATGTGGAGATCTGAAGACCTAAGGATTATAAATTTGATTAAGGTGGAGGTTGGAGCTGTGGGGACAATCGGACTTGAAAGGAGTATGAAACAAGATTTGGACTACCCCATAGGCTTCACCTTTAAGTATGGAGGACTGACCCGAAGAAAAATGGATCTTGTTGGGCCGGAGCTTCTCCGAGATTTGCTGTTCAACATTAAGGACTATCAAAAAGACCGGCAGAGAGGAAGTGAGAGAGAATTAAGAGCCTCAGATGTTAGAGCTCCAGGCTGATTGCATATTGAGACTGATAGACATTTGTTGGGGACGGAAACCTGGAAGGGGGTATGGGTGGAATAGAAATTGGGAATTTAAAGGGTATATAATTACAATTTGTTTTCTTTTTTATTTTATTATTTGTATGAAAATTGGGAAATTCGTGGAAGGGAATTGTGGTCGATCTTAGAAAATGCTTTAAGAATAGAATCATAGAATCATAGAGTTGGAAGAGACCACAAGGGCCATCGAGTCCAACCCCCTGCCAAGCAGGAAACACCATCAGAGCACTCCTGGCATATGGTTGTCAAGCCTCTGCTTAAAGACCTCCAAAGAAGGAGACTCCACCACACTCCTTGGCAGCAAATTCCACTGTCGAACAGCTCTTACTGTCAGGAAGTTTTTCCTAATGTTTAGGTGGAATCTTCTTTCTTGTAGTTTGGAACCATTGCTCCATGTCCGCTTCTCTGGAGCAGCAGAAAACAACCTTTCTCCCTCCTCTATGTGACATCCTTTTATATATTTGAACATGGCTATCATATCACCCCTTAACCTCCTCTTCTCCAGGCTAAACATGCCCAGCTCCCTTAGCCGTTCCAAATAAGGCATCATTTCCAGGCCTTTGACCATTTTGGTTGCCCTCCTCTGGACACGTTCCAGTTTGTCAGTGTCCTTCTTGAATTGTGGTGCCCAGAACTGGACACAGTACTCCAGGTGAGGTCTGAGCAGAGCAGAATACAGTGGCGCTATTACTTCCCTTGATCTAGATGCTATACTCCTATTGATGGAGCCCAGAATTGCATTGGCTTTTTTAGCTGCCGCGTCACACTGTTGGCTCATGTCAAGTTTGTGGTCAACCAAGACTCCTAGATCCTTTTCACATGTACTGCTCTCAAGCCAGGTGTCACCCATCTTGTATTTGTGCCTCTCATTTTTTTGCCCAAGTGCAATACTTTACATTTCTCCCTGTTAAAATTCATCTTGTTTGTTTTGGCCCAGTTCTCTAATCTGTCAAGGTCATTTTGAAGTGTGATCCTGTCCCCTGGGGTGTTAGCCACCCCTCGCAGTTTGGTGTCATCTGCAAATTTGATCAGGATGCCCTTGAGTCCATCATCCAAGTCATTGATAAAGATGTTGAATAAGACTGGGCCCAAGACAGAACCCTGTGGCACCCCACTAGTCACTCTTCTCCTGGATGAAGAGGAACCATTGATGAGCACCCTTTGGGTTCGGTCAGTCAGCCAGTTACAAATCCACTGAGTGGTAGCATAGTCAAGTCCGCATTTTACCAGCTTCTTTACAAGAATATCATGGGGCACCTTGTCAAATGCCTTGCTGAAATCAAGGTAGGCTACATCCACTGCATTCCCTTCATCTACCAGGCTTGTAATTCTGTCAAAAAACGAGATCAGGTTAGTCTGACATGACTTGTTTTTCAGAAATCCATGCTGACTATTGATGATCACAGTATTCCTTTCTAGGTGCTCACAGACTGTTTGCTTAATGATCTGCTCCAGAATCTTCCCTGGTATTGATGTCAGACTGACTGGGTGGTAATTACTTGGGTCCTCTCTTTTCCCCTTTTTGAAAATAGGGACAACATTTGCCCTCCTCCAGTCTGCCGGGACTTCGCCTGTTCTCCAGGAATTCTCAAAGATGACTGCCAGTGGTTCTGAGATCACATCTGCCAGTTCTTTTAATACTCTTGGATGCAGTTCATCTGGCCCTGGAGACTTGAATACATCTAAACGAGCCAAGTATTCTTGTACTATCTCCTTAGTTATTCTGGGCTGTGTTTCCTCTGCTGAATCATTTGCTCCAAATTCTTCAGGTTGGGCATTGTTTTCTTTATCGGAGAAGACTGAGGCAAAGAAGGCATTGAGGAGTTCAGCCCTTTCTGTGTCCCCTGTTTGCATTTCACCTTCTCCTCTGAGTGACCCCACTGTTTCTTTGTTCTTCCTTTTGCTACGAACATACCCATAAAAGCCTTTTTTGTTGCTTTTAACCTCTCTAGCAAGCCTGAGTTCATTCTGTGCTTTAGCTTTTCTGACTTTGTGTATACACGTGCTGGCTATTTGTTTGAATTCCTCTTTGGTGGTGTCAGAGCTGCCTCTAGGTCCCAGCTCACAGAGGACCAACGCCAGACTATCGTTATGTACAAAAGGTTTAGTTTCCATTTCAAAGCCGCAGCGCGCAGCTCTACGTCTTAAAGCCTAGACCGGCGAAGTCCCGTCTGAGTCTCCGCCCCTTCCACACCAGTTTAAGACTCTCGCCTTGCTCCACCTCTTCCTAAGTTCCTTTCTCCTCTGGGCCCTCCTGCCCGCTAGGGTTTCATCCTTTCTGGACTCCTCTGACGCTGACCCTGATGATTCTTCCCCCTCCTTCCGGCGGGCTTTAGGACCTGGTTCCCTATCCGGGCTACCTTCTGTGCCGCTCGCCTGTACCTTTGAACTTGGCGCGCGCGCCCAGCCGGCAACCTTCCTCTTGACCGTTCCCTCGCTCTCCGATGGAGGCGTGGCCAACCCTGCCTCATCTTCTCTCGCTGGTGGTGAATATGTTGGCTCTGATACCTGGGACTCCTCCCCCCCACTACGCTCTGGTGGGGAAGCTGGTCCTGATTTCCAACTGCTGCTCTGGGAGTCCCCACTGGCCCCTTGCTTCTGGGGTGTCCCCCTTGGGTCCCCCCTTGCCCTGGCCATAGGCGCCCCTTTCTGTGAATCTTCCGATTCGCTGGAGAGGCTCATGGAATCTCTCGGGCTGCTGTCATCTTCTCCTACGCTGCCCTCGGATTGCTCCCCCTCGCTCTCCATCTCCTCCCCTCCCTGCGCTCCCGCTGAGTCCCTGACAGGTGGTTTTCCCCCTTTTCCATTTTTTGTACACATCCTTTTTAAATCTTAACTCAGTTAAAAGTTCTTTAGATATCCACCCTGGCTTCTTTAGGCACCTTCCATGTTTCCGTCTCATTGGTATTGCCTGAAGTTGTGCTTTTATTATCTCCCTCTTAACAAACTCCCAGCCATCATGAACTCCCTTTCCTTTTAGTATTACTGTACATGGTATCTCACCCAGCACTTCCCTAAGTTTTATGAAGTCGCCTTTCTTAAAGTCAAGAAATTGAGTCCTAGTATTCTTCACTGCTCCTTTCCGCTGTATAGTAAACTTCAGAAGAGCATGATCACTCGCGCCTTCCACTTCTACCCCACTAACCAGGTCATCAACATCGGTTAGGACCAGATCTAAAATGGCTGTTCCTCTTGTTGCTTCTCCCACTTTCTGGGCAACGAAGTTGTCTGCAAGGCCAGTGAGGAATCTGCTTGACCTTATGCTCTTGGCTGAGTTTGACATCCAGCAAATATCCAGGTAATTGAAGTCCCCCATTACTACTCCCTTCCTTTTGCATGCTTGGCCATCTGTTCCAGGAAGGCATCATCCATGTCCTCCGTTTGGCTTAGGGATCTATAGCAAACTCCCACAATGAGGTCACTGTTATTCTTCTCTCCCTTAATTTTGACCCAAATGCTCTCACTTTGGCTTTGAGGTTCTAAATCTAGGATCTCTTCACAGGTATACACATCCCTGACATATAACGCCACTCCCCCTCCTTTCTTGTCTGGTCTGTTTCTCTGAAATAGATTGTATCCCTCCATTGTTACATTCCAGTTGTGGGACTTATCCCACCAGGTTTCAGTGATGCCTATTATGTCATATTTAGTTTGCTGTACCAAGAGCTCAAGCTCATCTTGTTTATTACCCATGCTTTGCGCATTAGTGTACAGACATTGAAGTCCATTAATCATTCCCCCGTGTCTCTTATTTAAGGATTTTTCCTCCCACCACTAGGTCTGCGTGCTGTTTGCTCCATTTGGTCTATGACATTTGGATGATCATCTTCATCAATTGATAGACTCCTACCTTCAGGAGCACTGTCTCCCTCCCCCACATTAGTCAGTTTAAAGCCCTCCTGATGAGGTTTCTGAGATTTTTGGCAAAAACATTCCTCCCAACTGTTGTGAGGTGCAGCCCATCGCTTGCCAGAAGTCCATCTTCAAGAAACTGCAGTCCATGATCTAAGAATCCAAACCGTTCCTGTTTACACCATTTGCGAAGCCAGCTGTTCACTTCCACTATTTTTCCCTCTCTCCCTGGGCCACGTCGTTCAACTGGGAGGACAGATGAGATGACAATTTGTGCATTTAATTGCTTCAATTTCCTGCCCAGAGCCTCATAGTCTCTTTTGATCTTCTGGAGGCTATTGCTTGCAGTGTCATTGGTTCCCACAGGGGTATTTGTCAGGGGGTTTTATGATTCCTTGCAGTCGTTCAGTTACATCTTGGATCTTAGCCCTGGGGAGACAGCACACTTCCCGATATATCTTGTCAGGCCCACAGATCACTGTATAAGTTTGATGTATAAGTTTGGATGAGAACTAAGATGAGACAAAGTAAAATTGGTTTTTAAAGTGAATTAAATTAGGTGAGGACTTGCTGAGTTAACAACTTGAATTGGAATACAGAGAAGGGAGGGGTGAGGAGGTCTGAGAAATAAGATAAAAGAAAAGTAAGCAATTGAAATTCTATGTGTTTTTAATTGTTTTTTAAGTTTTGTATTTTTGTATTTTTTGCCTTTTTTGTTTTTGTTTTTTGTATTTTGTATTAATTTGGAAATGCTAATAAATATTCATTAAAAAAAAATTTCATTTGTGAAATCCAGATTATTCTGATCCTTTTGGCTTTCCTACTTAAAGGAACAGCTTGTCCCCAAGTACCAACAATACATCCCTACTGATCTCCAAAGTTAAGTGATGCTTGTCTCTAAAAAAAAATCCCCAGATACACTTTTTTCGTGCAGATAGATTTTTTTAAGTAGATGTGTGCATAACTGAAATTAGCACCAATACAATACAATACAGTACAGTACAGTACAGTACAATACAATACAATACAATAGGCTTTTCTATTTTTGGACACCAACCTTTGCAACTGTTCTCAAAAAATACTACTACAATGGGTTTATAATTGCCTCCCTGTCTCCACATGGGAGATTTTTGAAATGAGAAGACCAAAAATAGTAACAGTTCCTGTAGTGTGATTTGGGTAATTAAAGGGTAGTATGAAACAATTAGTCCTCATTTGTGCTCCTTATGATCATTCACAGAAAACTTGTGACAGATAGGTAGCCGTGTTGGTCTGCCATAGTCAAAACAAAATAAAAAAATTCCTTCCAGTAGCACCTTAAACACCAACTAACTAAGTTAGTTCTAGGTATGAGCTTTCATGTGCATTCGTAGCTGAAGAAGTGTGCATGCACACGAAAGCTCATACCTAGAACTAACTTAGTTGGTCTTTAAGGTGCTACTGGAAGGAATTTTTTTATTTTGTTTTGAGAAAACTTGTGAACATTCTGAAGTGGCTCAATATAGTACTGCTATTGTACTATAGCAGTTCGAAAAACAGTTTAGTAATGTTGGTGACATGACCCAGAAAGCTGACTGTGGACAAACGCCGGCTCCCTTGGCCTGAAAGCAAGATGAGCGCTGCACCTCTGTGCTGCCAAATGCAGCAGGTCTTTCCAAGAATATCAGGACAAAAGGAATGAGGAGGTGGAAGGGGAACCAAAACAGTTTTATTAACAAACAAACATACATACAAAAGCACAACACAAAACATACCCGACAGGGGGCACCCAATCTCCCCTTCAGCTGCCCGGAGCCAGCTGTAGAGCAGCAGGAGAAAGACCCCTGACCGTCGGTCTCCTAGCAGCAGGTCCTTTCTGCTCACCGGGCCCCTCCCACCTATGGATTTTATAGCCTGCCCTGATGTAATCAAGTGCACCTGACGTTGTTGTTGTTGTTTAGTCATGTCCGACTCTTCGTGACCCCATGGACCAGAGCACGCCAGGCACTCCTGTCTTCCACTGCCTCCCGCAGTTTGGTCAAACTCAAGAACATTGTCCAACCATCTCATCCTCTGTCGTCCCCTTCTCCTTATGCCCTTCATCTTTCCCAACATCAGGGTCTTTTCCACCTCTCTTCTCATGAGGTGGCCAAAGTATTGGAGCCTCAGCTTCATGATCTGTCCTTCCAGTGAACACTCAGGGCTGATTTCCTCAAGAATGGATAGGTTTGATCTTCTTGCAGTCCATGGGACTCTCAAGAGTCTCCTCCAACACCTTAATTCAAAAGCATCAATTCTTCAGCGATCAGCCTTCTTTATGGTCCAGCTCTCACTTTCATACATCACTACTGTGAAAACCATAGCTTTTACTATATGGACCTTTGTTGGCAAGGTGATGTCTCTGCTTTTTAAGATGCTGTCTAGGTTTGGCATTGCTTTTCTCCTAAGAGGCAGGCGTCTTTTAATTTTGTGACTTCTGTCACCATCTGAGGTGATCGTGGAGCCCAAGAAAATAAAATCTTTCACTGCCTCCATTTCCCCTTCTATTTGCCAGGGGGTGATGGGCCCAGTAGCCATGATCTTTGTTTTTTTGATGTTGAGCTTCAGACCATATTTTGCAATCTCCTCTTTCAACCTCATTAAAAGATTCTTTAATTCCTCCTCACTTTCTGCCATCAAGGTTGTGTCATCTGCATATCTGAGGTTGTTGATATTTCTTCCGGCAATCTTAATTCTGGCTTGGGATTCATCCAGCCCAGCCTTTCGCATGATGAATTCTGCATATAAGTTAAATAAGCAGGGAGACAATATACAGCCTTGTCGTAGTCCTTTCCCAATTTTGAACCAATCAGTTGATTCGTATCCAGTTCTAACTGTAACTTCTTGTCCCACATAGAGATTCTTCAGAAGATAAATGAGGTGATCAGGCACTCCCATTTCTTTAAGAACTTGCCATAGTTTGCTGTAGTTGACACAGTCAAAGGCTTTTCTATAGTCAATGAAGGAGAAGTATATGTCTTTCTGGAACTCTCTAGCTTTCTCCATAATCCAGCGCATGTTAGCAATTTGGTCTCTGGTTCCTCTGCCCTTTCGAAATGCAGCTTGCACTTCTGGGAGTTCTTGGTCCACATACTGTTTGAGCCTGCCTTGTAGAACTTTAAGCATAACCTTGCTAGGGTGTGAAATGAGTGCAATTGTGCGGTAGTTGGAGCATTATTTGGTGCTTTGGAATTGGGATGTAGACTGATCTTCTCCAATTCTCTGGCCACTGCTGGGTTTTCCAAATTTGCTGGCATATTGAATGTAGCACCTTAACAGCATCATCTTTTAAAATTTTAAATAGTTCAGCTAGAATATCATCACTTCCACTGGCCTTGTTATTAGCAGTGCTTTCCAAGGCCCATTTGACTCTCCAGGATGTCTGGCTCAAGGTCAGCAACCACACTACCTGGGGTGTACGAGACATCCATATCTTTCTGGTATAATTCCTCTGTGTATTCTTGCCACCTCTTCTTGATGTCATCTGCTTCTGTTAGGTCCTTACCACTTTTGTCCTTTATTATGGTAATCTTTGTACGAAATGTTCCTTTCATTTCTCCAATTTTCTTGAACAGATCTCTGGTGTCAGGGAGAGGCAAACGGGAAAAGATTCAAGAACAGAAACCAGCACTTATAGAGAGCCTAAAGAGATCATTAGCAGCCTGTCATCTCACAGCGAGTCTGACACAGGGAGGGAGGAGGATGAGCCGGGAACAAGTCATTCTGTACACAGAGGAAGTCAGGGGCGGGGTTTCTGCAGACTTGCATGCTGGGTAAAGAAAAGGGGGGGTAAGTAGATGCGGAAACTGTGCCCTAAGGGTCGGACTTAAATTGAAACGCTGAAGATGTACTTTTGAACTTTGTCAAATAGATTGGAACTGGCCGTGAGCCCAGAGTTTTATCTATGCCAGCTTGACAGCATAAAGCCTCTGACATCTGTTAGACAGCCACTTTGCTTTCTTGCATTTTCTTTTAATTGGGATGGTTTTTATTGCTGCCTCCTGTATAATGTTACGAGCCTCCATCCATAGTTCTTCAGGCACTCTGTACACCAAATGTAAATCCTTAAACCGGTTCCTCACTTCCACTGTGTATTCATAAGGGATTTGATTTAGATTATATCTTACCGGCCCAGAGGTTTTTCCTACTTTAAGATTGAATTTTGCTATAAGAAGCTGATGCTCCACAGTCAGCTCCAGGTCTCAACTGTTTTGCTTTCTTTAGGCTTTATGACACTTTGCTTTGCTATTTGTGGGTGAATGAACACCGAAAGAGCAATCCAAGCTTATTCGTCCTGTCAGGGACTCAGCGGGACCGCAGGGAGGGGAGGCGATGGAGAGCGAGGGGGAGCAATCCGAGGGCAGCGTAGGAGAAGATGACAGCAGCCCGAGAGATTCCATGAGCCTCTCCAGCGAATTGGAAGATTCACAGAAAGGGGCACCTATGGCCAGGGCAAGGGGGGACCCAAGGGGGACACCCCAGAAGCAAGGGGCCAGCGGGGACTCCCAGAGCAGCAGTTGGAAATCAGGACCAGCTTCCCCACCAGAGCGTAGTGGGGGGGGAGGAGTCCCAGGTATCAGAGCCAACTTATTCACCACCAGCGAGAGAAGATGAGGCAGGGTTGGCCACGCCTCCATCGGAGAGCGAGGGAACGGTCAAGAGGAAGGTTGCCGGCTGGGCGCGCGCGCCAAGTTCAAATGTACAGGCGAGCGGCACAGAAGGTAGCCCGGATAGGGAACCAGGTCCTAAAGCCCGCCGGAAGGAGGGGGAAGAATCAGGGGGGTCAGCGTCAGAGGAGTCCAGAAAGGACGAAACCCTAGCGGGCAGAAGGGCCCAGAGGAGAAAGGAACTTAGGAAGAGGTGGAGCAAGGCGAGAGTCTTAAACTGGTGTGGAAGGGGCGGAGACTCAGACGGGACTTCGTCCGTCTAGGCTTTAAGACGTAGAGCTGTGCGCTGCGGCTTTGAAATGGAAACTAAACCTCAATAAAGACTTTTGTACATAACGACAGTATGGCGTTGGTCCTCTGTGAGCTGGGACCTAGAGGCAGCTCTGACAGTAAGTCCCGTCTCATTTAAAAACCTCGCAACGTGAGGGGACGCAGCGAGGGGCGAAGATTGGTACTTCACGAGCTCACGGAAGCAGCACAAGATGACTACCGAAGAACGAATAGCAACCCTGCAAAACGCAGTGACACAACTTAACGCAGAAATACTAGCATCCAGGCGGACAGAAGAGGAAGCGGCTGATGTCTGCAAAGATCTGCAAGTCAGGTTGGAAATGTTGACTAAACAGGGGCTACCGGGAGCCAGACAAGAGGGGATTGGGCTGGGAAAAAGAGGAGGCAGCCTTGTGTCTCATTTCGATGGGAGTCTGCAGCACTATCCTAACTTCAGAGCAGACGTGGTTTTTGCGCTAAAGTTACTGGAGAAGGACTTTAGAGATGAGCAGGAGAAAGTAGGCTTCATACTAACGCATCTCCATGGAGAAGCTAAAGCGTGGTTGCGCAATCTGTGGAGAGATAATGATCCAGCCCTCCAAAACGCGAAAGCCTTCATTAAGGCAATGGATGATTGTTTTTTATCAGCGATTGATGTAGATGTCGCTAGAAAAGAGATTCATGGTTTGAAACAAGGCAGAGCCACTGTGAGGCAATATCACTCCCGCTTTTTTGCATTGGTCAATGCGCTGGGATGGGAAAAAGATTCAGCGGCCGTCAGGGACCTGTTCTGGGAGGGGCTAAACGGGGCTGTGAAAGACGAAATCGCAAGGAGGGAGAGACCCCAGAGCACGCAAGAAGTTGTCCAGAGAGCGCTAACAATTGGTGTGCGGCTGGAAGAACGTCCCTGGAGCAAAGACGAAGGGCGTTGGGGACGCACACCAGCAAGAGCACCTCCTTTCTTTCCCAGAGACTCAGTGCGCGCTCAATCCACGCCTCCACTGGGAGGGGGAGAGGAGCCGATGGAGATAGGGGGTGCCAAGGCTCAGTCAGCAACCAGAGCCCTAACACCGGGAGCAGCCAAAGTGAAGCCTCCTAGAGGGAACAGGAAGTGTTACATCTGCGACAGTGCTCAGCATATGGCAAAAGAGTGCCCCCAGAGGCTCCACAAGCACACTGCAGCCTCAGCAACAGTAACAGAAGCAGTTCAGCAGAGAGAACCACAGCAGGGAAACGACGAAGTCTGGCTGGAAGCAGAGCCACTGGGGCCCAGCCAGACGAGTCAGTGAAGCAGTCCCCAGGAATCTTGCAGCCCACAGACCCCCACCCGCCCAAACCAGTGGTGCAGCTCACCGCAGCACTCCAGCTTCCCAATGGGCTCACCATGGAAGTCCCTATTACCATTGACTCTGGTAGCAATGCAGACTTTATAGGAGTGGATTTCATCAAGCAACATAGCATAGCGCTCCTGCCTGCCACGATGCCCCTGAAAGTAGTGACAGTCGATGGAAGAGAATTGCTGGGGGGACAGGTGATACAGCAAACGCCGCCAATGGTGATGCGAATTGGAAATCACTGCGAAGTCATCAGCTTCAATGTCACCCAACTGTCAGACACGCCCATAGTGTTGGGCATGAGCTGGTTGGACAGGCACAGCCCGGCATTGGCATGGTACCAGCGTAAATTGACCTTCTGCTCCTCCTACTGCGCGGAACATTGCATCATAACTAACCAGGAGGACGAGGGGCAAGAGGATGACCCACAGCTACAACTGGGCATGCTGCAAGCGGTACCCGACAAGTACAAGGCGTTTTTGGAGGTCTTCTGCGAGAAGGAAGCGGACAAGCTGCCTCCCCACAGACCCTATGACTGCAAGATTGACCTCCTGCCGGGGGCAACGCTGCCGACCGGAAAACTGTATTCCATGTCTGAGGACGAACTGCAGGAGCTCAGGGAGTTCATAGATCACAACTTGAAGAGGGGATTCATCCGGGAATCCAAAGCAGTGGGGGGCAGTCCTGTGTTCTTCGTGAAGAAAAAAGACACGCCCCAAAAGAGGCTTGTAGTTGATTTCAGAATCTTAAACTCGAAAAGCAAGCCCACGGCTTTCCCGATGCCCAAGATCGACGACTTGCTCGCGACGGTGAGGAAGGGACGCATCTTCACCAAGCTGGATCTACGAGGGGCATACAATCTTATACGCATGCGGGAGGGCGACGAGTGGAAGACGGCCATGTTTACGCCCTTGGGCACCTATGAGTATAGGGTTATACCGTTCGGTTTACAAAATGGCTCCCACTGCTTCCAAGCCTTCATGCATCACGTGTTAGCGGGGCTCCTCTACAAGAAGTGCGTCTGCTTCCTGGACGACATTCTGATCTTCTCGGAATCGCAGGAGGCTCACGAGAGAGATGTCAAGGAAGTTCTGCAAAGACTACGGGAGCACAGGCTTTACGCCAAACTGGAGAAGTGCCAGTTCGACATGACGGAGGTGGTTTTCCTGCGCTACAAGCTGTCCGACAAGGGAATCGCCATGGACAGCGCCAAGGTACGATCGGTACTGGACTGGAAAAGCCCACGCAATCGGAAGGAGGTCCAGAAGTTTGTTGGCTTTGCTAACTTTTATCGCAAGTTCATCAAGGGTTTCGCTATGCAGATGGCGGCCATCACGGACACCCTCAGCTCCAAGAAGAAGAAGTTCATCTGGACGGAGCAGGCGGAGCAGTCCTTTCAAAAACTCAAGCGTCTCTTCGCTTCCGAAGAACTGCTACATGTGAACCACAGCAGACCCATGAGGGTGGAGACGGATGCCTCCAACAGAGCCGTGGGGGCAGTCCTGTTGCAGCAAGACCCGCAAGGGGATTGGAGGCCGTGTGCGTTCTACTCCAGGAAACGCAGCAAGTCGGAGCAGAACTACACCATCTGGGACAGAGAGTTGCTGGCCATTCATGCAGCCTTCAAGGCGTGGCGGCACTTCCTCATCGGAGCCAAACACACGGTGCAAGTTCGCACGGACCATAAGAACCTGGAATACTGGCGCACGGCGCGGTTCCTGAACCAGAGGCACATCCGATGGGCGGAGTTCTTTGCGGATTTCGACTTCAGGATAGAATATATCCCCGGAGACAACAACATCATGGCTGATGCGCTATCCAGGAAGCCGCAGTATCTGAAGGAAGCAGCACCGGTAGCGGCCAAACACATTTTCGCACCTAAGGCGTGGGCATGCGCTTCGGCCACCGTGGACTTGGAAGCAATACAGCGCGAGCTGCGAACAGATTCCTTCGCACGATCCAAGATAGAGGAGGTGCGCAGCGGCACAGCGAAGGACGACGAGTTCCAGATACGCGACGGACTGCTCCTCCGCAAGGGGGCCATCTACGTACCGGGAGATGAACTCCGCGCGACAGTACTGCAACAGCTACACGACGCACCCAGCGCCGGACATTTTGGCAAGGAGAAGACGGTGGAATTAGTAGCCAGAGACTTTTGGTGGCCCAAGATGCGGGGAGAAGTCGCGGATTACGTCACGAGGTGCGACACATGCCAAAGGGCCAAGCCAGTACACAGACCGCCAGCGGGACTGTTAGAACCGCTACAGACCCCGTCCGAACCGTGGGAGAGGGTGGCCTTGGACTTTGTCACTGATCTGCCCAGCTCAAGGGGCAAAACAGCAGTACTCGTGGTAGTCGACAAGTTCACCAAGATGGCGCACTTCATTCCTTGCGCAAAGGTGGCCACAGCGGAACAGATAGCCAAGCTTTTCATGGACCACGTGTTCAAGGTGCACGGCCTGCCATGGTCTATCCTGTCCGACCGGGGGCGCCAGTTCATCTCGAGTTTCTGGCAGAAGCTGATGGGGATCCTGAACGTCAAGGTCAACCTAGCGTCGGCAAGACACCCGCAGACCAACAGACAAGCGGAGAGGGTCAACGCCATCATGCAGCAGTACCTGAGATGCTACGCTAACCAGCAGCCCTCGACCTGGGTGGACTACCTACCGCTGGCCGAGTTTGCCTACAACAACACAAAACACGTGTCCATGGGGGTGACACCGTTTTTCGCCAACAATGGGCGACATCCCAGGACCTTCCCGGGCTTAGAGAAAGCGGGGGAGGGGGAGCCGCAGGGAGCAGAGGCATTGGCAGAGGAGTTACAGGAGGACCATGAACAGCTCCGATGGCAATTAGAGCTAGCAAAACACGTATACAAGATGCAGGCAGACAAACACAGAAGAGTTGGGGAGGACATACGGGTAGGGGACTGGGTCTGGTTAGCAGCCCAGGCAGTGCCGGCCAGATCCTTAGCTAAGAAGAAGCTAGGACACAAGCAGCTAGGCCCTTACCTAGTTGAGGCACAGATCAACCCAGTGGCCTTCCGGTTGACACTACCGGAGGGTTCCAGAATGCACCCGGTATTTCATAGATCGGTGCTCACGCCCTACAAGGCACCTCACAGATTTCAGGCACCAGGGACAGCTCCTAGGCCGCTTAGAGACGCACCCACGACAGGGAGGTCGCCGAGGGCGGAGATTTTCGACTCAAGATGGGGGGAAGAGGGGGTTGAATATCTCCTCGCAAGGGAAGGTACCCCGGCCAGCGCCAACAGCTGGGTGCCGTACTATGCGGTGGAGGAGCACTACCTCAAAGACGAGTTCCACGCACTCTTCCCACACAGGCCCATGCCGGAGGATTATTTTGACGAATATCTTTTCACCCCCACACTCTCAGCCAGCACATTTCAGGGGTTCTCCTCAGCTGAGGAAACGGCGCCAGAGACTACCTCGCCGGAGGGGTCGATCTCAGACTTTGGTACGGAACGCTCTTATTGGTGGGACACTCAACCCGAGGAGGAGTGGCGCAGGGAACTGCTAAGAGGGCCCTGGCACGCAGACGCCCCAAAGGAGATGGGGGGACAGGAGGGCATGGACGGGTTGGGGGAGGACCCTGGGTTCGAGCACACCAGCAAAGAGATGGAAGCGGAGGAGATCGACGTCGATGTACCCGTCACGGACTGGCAGCATGCCAGGGGGGAAGAACTGTATCCGGCATGCACCCCCACAGCATTTTAGCACCCGGAACCCATGCCGGAAGAGGGGGAGGGGGGAAGGGGGGGCTTCGAGGGAGGGATGGATGTCAGGGACTCAGCGGGAGCGCAGGGAGGGGAGGAGATGGAGAGCGAGGGGGAGCAATCCGAGGGCAGCGTAGGAGAAGATCACAGCAGCCCGAGAAATTCCATGAGCCTCTCCAGCGAATCGGAAGATTCACTGAAAGGGGCGCCTATGGCCAGGGCAAGGGGGGACCCAAGGGGGACACCCCAGAAGCAAGGGGCCAGCGGGGACTCCCAGAGCAGCAGTTGGAAATCAGGACCAGCTTCCCCACCAGAGCGTAGTGGGGGGGAGGAGTCCCAGGTATCAGAGCCAACATATTCACCACCAGCGATAGAAGATGAGGCAGGGTTGGCCACGCCTCCATCGGAGAGCGAGGGAACGGTCAAGAGGAAGGTTGCCGGCTGGGCGCGCGCGCCAAGTTCAAAGGTACAGGCGAGCGGCACAGAAGGTAGCCCGGATAGGGAACCAGGTCCTAAAGCCCGCCGGAAGGAGGGGGAAGAATCATCAGGGTCAGCGTCAGAGGAGTCCAAAAAGGACGAAACCCTAGCGGGCAGGAGGGCCCAGAGGAGAAAGGAACTTAGGAAGAGGTGGAGCAAGGTGAGAGTCTTAAACTGGTGTGGAAGGGGCGGAGACTCAGACGGGACTTCGTCGGTCTAGGCTTTAAGACGTAGAGCTGCGCGCTGCGGCTTTGAAATGGAAACTAAACCTCAATAAAGACTTTTGTACATAACGACAGTCTGGCGTTGGTCCTCTGTGAGCTGGGACCTAGAGGCAGCTCTGACACGTCCCCTTTCTATTGAGATCGAACCAAAACACCTATGCTTGATTTGGGCTGATAGCGAGCATTTCATTCTGCGATATTTGGTTGAATGTGCATTGTAACCCCCAAAACACCAATTTGAAATAAGCCCAACCAGAGCGTTATCATCTTCTTTTTATGTAGATTAAAGCCAAAAATCCTTTTTTCTTCGGTTGGGGGTGATTTAGGTGCACACCCAAAAAACATGCAAATTGAAATAAGCCCACTGGAAGCTTATTCGTCTTCTTTCTACGCATAAGGACGCGAAAAGACCGTCTTTTGTAACTTTGATCTCATTGGATACACATTGGGATTTCTGGGGAAAGGTGCATTTACACCAAAGAACACAACTTTGAGATAAGCGAAATCCAAGATTCTTCTTTCTATGTAGATGGAACACCAATTTGAAATAAGCCCAATCAAAGCGTTATCATCTTCTTTTTATGTAGATGGAACCCAAAAACCGTTTTTGCTTTGGTTGGGGGTGATTCTGGGGCATGCGAATTGAAATAAGCCCAATCAAAGCTTATTTGTCTTCTTTCTAGACATATGGGATCACTTTGGTATTTCTGGGAAAATGTGCATTAACACCAAAGAACACGACTTTGAAATAAGCGAAATTCAAGATTCTACTTTCTCTGCAGATGGAACCCAAAACAACATTTTTTACTTTGTTTAGGCTTTGCTATTTGGGGGTGAATGAACACCCAAAGAACAATCCAAGCTTATTCGTCCTCTTTCTATTGAGATCGAACCTATGCTTGATTTGGGCTGATAGCAAACATTTCACTGCAATTTTTGGTTGAATGTGCATTCTAACCCCAAAAACATCTATTTGAAATAAGCCCAATCAGAGCGTTATTGTCAGAGCTGCCTCCAGGTCCCAGCTCACAGAGGACCAACGCTAGGCTGTAGTTATGTACAAAAGTCTTTATTGAGGTTTAGTTTCCATTTTAAAGCCGCAGCGTGCAGCTCTACGTCTCGACCTTAGACCGGCGAAGTCCCGTCTGAGTCTCCTCCCCTTCCACACCAGTTTAAGACTCTCACCTTGCTCCACCTCTTCCTAAGTTCCTCTTCCTAAGTTCCTTTCTCCTCTGGGCCCTCCTGCCCGCTAGGGTCTCATCTTTCCTGGACTCCTCTGACGCTGACCCTGACGATTCTTGCCCCTCCTTCCGGCGGGCTTTAGGACCTGGTTCCCTATCCGGGCTACCTTCTGTGCCGCTCGCCTGTACCTTTGAACTTGGCGCGCGCGCCCAGCCTGCAACTTTCCTCTTGACCGTTAACTCGCTCTCCGATGGAGGCGTGGTCAACCCTGACTCATCTTCTCTCGCTGGTGGTGCATATGTGGGCTCTGACACCTGGAACTCCTCCCCCCCACTGCGCTCTGGTGGGGAAGCTGGTCCTGATTTCCAACTGCTGCTCTGGGAGTCCCCACTGGCCCCTTGCTTCTGGGGTGTCCCCTTTGGGTCGCCCCTTGCCCTGCCCATCGGCGCCCCCTTCTGTGAATCTTCCGATTCGCTGGAGAGGCTCATGGAATCTCTCGGGCTGCTGTCATATTCTCCTACGCTGCCCTCGGATTGCTCCCCCTCGCTCTCCATCTCTTCTCCTCCCTGCGTTCCCGCTGAGTCCCTGACATCCATCCCCCCCTCGAAGCCCCCCCTTCCCCCCTCCCTCTCTTCTGGCGTGGGTTCCGGGTGCTCCAATGCTGGGGGGGTGCATGCCGGATACCGGTCTTTCCCCCTGGCATGCTGCCAGTCCGTGACGGGTACATCGACGTCGCTCTCCTCCGCTTCCATCTCGTTGCCGGCGTGCTCGAACCCAGGATCCACCCCCAACCCGTCCATGCCCCCTTGTTCCCCCATTTCCTCTGGGGAGTCTGCGTGCCAGGGCCCTCTGAGCAGTCCCCTGCGCCACTCCTCCTCGGGTTGAGTGTCCCACCAATAAGAGCGTTCCGCACCCAAGTCTGAGACCGACCCCTCCGGCGAGGTAGTCTCTGGAACCGTCTCCTCAGCCGAGGAGAACCCCTGAAACGTACTGGCTGAGAGTGTGGGGGTGAAAAGATATTTGTCAAAATAATCCTCCGGCATGGGCCTGTGTGGGAAGAGTGCGTGGAACTCGTCTTTGAGGTAGTGCTCCTCCACCGCATAGTACGGCACCCAGCTGTTGGCGCTGGCCGGGGCACCTTCCCTTGCGATGAGATATTCGACCCCCTCTTCCCCCCATCTCGAGTCCAAAATCTCCGTCACCTCGTTGAGTGGCCCCGCCCTCGGCGACCCCCCTGTCCTGGGTGCGTCACTAAGCGGACTGGGAGCCGTCCCTGGCTCCTGAAACCTGTGAGGTGCCTTGTAGGGCGTTAGCACCGATCTATGAAATACCGGGTGCATTCTGGAACCCTCCGGTAGTGTCAAACGGAAAGCCACTGTGTTGATCTGTGCCTCGACTAGGTAAGGGCCCAGCTGCTTGTGTCCTAGCTTCTTCTTAGCTAAGGATCTGGCCGGCACTGCCTGGGCCGCTAACCAGACCCAGTCCCCTACCCGTATGTCCTCCCCCACTCTTCTGTGTTTGTCTGCTTGCACCTTGTATGCGTGTTTTGCTAGATCTACCTGTCTACGGAGCTGTTCATGGACCTCCTGTAACTCCTCTGCCAATGCCTCTGCTCCCTGCGGCTCCCCCTCCCCCTCTTTCTCTAAGCCCGGGAAGGTCCTGGGATGTCCCCCATTGTTGGCGAAAAACGGTGTCACCCCCGTGGACACGTGTTGTGTGTTGTTGTAGGCAAACTCGGCCAGGGGCAGGTAGTCCACCCAGGTCGAGGGCTGCTGGTTAGCGTAGCATCTCAGGTACTGCTGCATGATGGCGTTGACCCTCTCCGCTTGTCCGTTGGTCTGCGGGTGTCTTGCCGACGCTAGGTTGACCTTGACGTTCAGGATTCCCATCAGCTTCCGCCAGAAACTCGAGATGAACTGGCGCCCCCGGTCGGACAGGATAGACCGTGGCAGGCCGTGCACCTTGAACACGTGGTCTATGAACAGCTTGGCTGTCTGTTCCGCTGTGGCCACCTTCGCGCAAGGAATGAAGTGCGCCATCTTGGTGAACATGTCGACTACCACGACTACTGCTGTTTTGCCCCTCGAGCTGGGCAGGTCAGTGACAAAGTCCAAGGCCACCCTCTCCCACGGTTCGGACGGGGTCTGTAGCGGTTCTAACAGTCCCGCTGGCGGTCTGTGTACTGGCTTGGCCCTTTGGCATGTGTCGCACCTCGTGACGTAATCCGCGACTTCTCCCCGCATCTTGGGCCACCAAAAGTCTCTGGCTACTAATTCCACCGTCTTCTCCTTGCCAAAATGTCCGGCGCTGGGTGCGTCGTGTAGCTGTTGCAGTACTGTCGCGCGGAGTTCATCTCCCGGTACGTAGATGGCCCCCTTGCGGAGGAGCAGTCCGTCGCGTATCTGGAACTCGTCGTCCTTCGCCATGCCGCTGCGCACCTCCTCCATCTTGGATCGCGCGAAGGAATCTGTTCGCAGCTCGCGTCGTATCGCTTCCAGGTCTACGGTGGCCGAAGCGCATGCCCACGCCTTGGGTGCGAAAATGTGTTTGGCCGCTACCGGTGCTGCTTCCTCCAGATACTGCGGCTTCCTGGATAGCGCATTAGCCATGATGTTGTTGTCTCCGGGGATATATTCTATCCTGAAGTCGAAATCCGCAAAGAACTCCGCCCAGCGGATGTGTCTCTGGTTCAGGAACCGCGCAGTGCGCCAGTACTCCAGGTTCTTATGGTCCGTGCGAACTTGCACCGTGTGTTTGGCTCCGATGAGGAAGTGCCGCCACGCCTTGAATGCTGCATGAATGGCCAGCAACTCTCTGTCCCAGATGGTGTAGTTCTGCTCCGACTTGCTGAGTTTCCTGGAGTAGAAAGCGCACGGCCTCCAGTCCCCTTGCGGGTCTTGCTGCAACAGGACTGCCCCCACGGCTCTGTCGGAGGCATCCGTCTCCACCCTCATGGGTTTGCTGGGGTTCACATGCAGCAGTTGTCCCTCGGAAGCGAAAAGACGCTTGAGTTTCTGAAAAGACTGCTCCGCCTGCTCCGTCCAGATGAACTTCTTCTTCTTGGAGCTGAGGGTGTCCGTGATGGCCGCCGTCTGCATAGCAAAACCCTTGATGAACTTGCGATAAAAGTTAGCAAAGCCGACAAACCTCTGGACCTCCTTCCGATTGCGCGGGCTCCTCCATTCCAGCACCGAGTGGACCTTGGTGCTGTCCATGGCTAGTCCCTTGTCGGACAGCTTGTAGCCCAGGAAATCCACCTCCGTCATGTCGAACTGGCATTTCTCCAGTTTGGCGTAAAGCCTGTGCTCCCGTAGTCTTTGCAGGACTTCCTTGACATCTCTCTCGTGAGCCTCCTGCGATTCCGAGAAGATCAGAATGTCGTCCAGGAAGCAGACGCACTTCTTGTAGAGGAGCCCCGCTAACACGTGATGCATGAAGGCTTGGAAGCAGTGGGAGCCATTTTGTAAACCGAAGGGCATAACCCTATACTCATAGGTGCCCAAGGGCGTGAACATGGCCGTCTTCCACTCGTCGCCCTCCCGCATGCGTATAAGATTGTACGCCCCTCGTAGATCCAGCTTGGTGAAGACGCGTCCCTTCCTCACCGTTGCGAGCAAGTCGTCGATCTTGGGCATCGGGAAAGCCGTGGAATCTGCTCCGCCTGCTCCGTCCAGATGAACTTCTTCTTCTTGGAGCTGAGGGTGTCCGTGATGGCCGCCGTCTGCATAGCGAAACCCTTGATGAACTTGCGATAAAAGTTAGCAAAGCCAACAAACCTCTGGACCTCCTTCCGATTGCGCGGGCTTTTCCAGTCCAGTACTGATCGTACCTTGGTGCTGTGGGCTTGGTTTTCGAGTTTAAGATTCTGAAATCAACTACCAGCCTCTTTTGGGGCGTGTCTTTTTTCTTCACAAAGAACACAGGACTGCCCCCCACTGCTTTGGATTCTCGGATGAATCCCCGCTTCAAATTGTGATCTATGAACTCCCTGAGCTCTTGCAGTTCGTCTTCAGACATGGAATACAGTTTTCCGGTCGGCAGCGTTGCCCCCGGCAGGAGGTCAATCTTGCAGTCGTAGGGTCTGTGGGGAGGCAGCTTGTCCGCTTCCTTCTCGCAGAAGACCTCCAAAAACGCCTTGTACTTGTCGGGTACCGCTTGCAGCATGCCCAGTTGTAACTGTGGGTCATCCTCTTGCCCCTCGTCCTCCTGGTTAGTCATGATGCAATGTTCTGCGCAGTAGGAGGAGCAGAAGGTCAATTTACGCTGGTACCATGCCAATGCCGGGCTGTGCCTGTCCAACCAGCTCATGCCCAACACTATGGGCGTGTCTGACAGTTGTGTGACGTTGAAGCTGATGACTTCGCGGTGATTCCCAATTCGCATCACCATAGGTGGTGTTTGGTGTACCACCTGTCCTCCCAGTAGCTCTCTTCCATCAACCGTGACAACGTTCAGGGGCATCGTGGCTGGTAGGAGCGCTATGCGATGTTGTTTGATGAAATCCCCTCCTATAAAGTCTGCATTACTACCAGAGTCAATGGTAATAGGGACTTCCATGGTGAGTCCATTGGGTAGCTGGAGTGATGCAGTGAGTTGCACCACTGGTTTGGGCGGGAGGGGGTCTGTGGGCTGTAAAATCCCTGGGGGCTGCTTCACTGACTCGCCTGGCTGGGCCCCAGTGGCTCTGCCTCCAACAAGGCTTGGTCGTTTCCCTGTAGCTGTTCCCCCTGCTGAACTGCTCCCCTTACTGTTGCTGAGGCTGCAGTGTGCTTGTGGAGCCTCTGGGGACACTCTTTGGCCATGTGCTGTGCACTGTCGCAGATGTAACACTTCCTGCTCCCTCTAGGAGGCTTCGCCTTGACTGCTCCCGGTGTTGGGGCTCTGGTGGCTGTCTGAGCCCTGGCACCACCTATCTCCATCGGCTCTTCTCACCCTCCCAGTGGAGGTGTGGACTGGGCGCGCGCTGTCTCTCTGGGTAAGAAAGGAGGTGATCTGGCTGGTGTGCGTCCCCAACGCCCTTCATCCTTGCTCCACGGGCGGTCTTCCAGACGCACCCCAATCGCCAGCGCTCTTTGGACGACTTCCGTGGTGCTCTTGGGCCTCTCCCCCTTCGCAATTTCATCTTTCACCGCCCCATTCAGCCCTTCCCAGAACAGGTCTCGGACAGCAGCTGAGTCCTTTTCCCATCCCAGCGCATTAACCAACGCAAAAAAGCGGGAGTGATATTGTCTCACAGTGGCTTTGCCCTGTTTCAGTCCATGCATTCCCCTCCTGGCAACGTCTACATCCACTGCAGCTTGAAAACAAGCGTCCATAGCCTTAATAAAGGCATCTGAATTTTGGAGGGCGGGATCATTGTCGTGCCAAAGATTGCGCAGCCACGCTTTAGCTTCTCCATGCAGATGAGTTATTATGAACCCCACTTTCTCCTCCTCATCTCTAAAGTCTTTCTGAAGCAACTTGAGCGCGAACACTACGTCTGCTCTGAAGTTAGGATACTGCTGCAGGCTCCCATCGAAATGAGACACGAGGCTGCCCCCCCTCTTTCCGAGGCCAATCCCCTCCGGCTTGGCACCTGGCAGCCCCTCCTTTCTCAAAATTTCCAACCTGGTTTGCAGATCCTGGCAGAACGCGGCTGATTCCTCCTCTCTCTTTCTGGATGCTGCTACTTCCATGGAAAGCCTCGTGACTGCTTCTTGCAGGGCTGTCATTCTCTTCTCTGTAGCCATCCTTCCCGATCTTCGTGAGCTCGCAAAACACCAAGTCTTGCCCCTCGCTGCATCAACTCACGCTGCGAAGGTGTTTTTTTTGGGACGGAACTTACTGTCAGAGCTGCCCAAGGTCCCAGCTCACAGAGGACCAACGCCAGGTCGTGGTTATATACAAAAGTCTTTATTGAAGTTCAGTTTCCATTCCAAAGCCGTAGCGCGCAGCTCTACGTCTTAAACCCTAGACCGCCGAAGTTCCATCTGAATCTCCTCCCCCCTGACACCAGTTTAAGATTCTAGCCCTGCTCCACCTCTTCCTCTGCTCTCTTCTCCTCTGGGTCCTCCTGTCCGCTGGGGCATTCCCCTTTCTGGACTCTTCTGACGCTGAGTCCCCTGACTCCTCCCCCTGCCTCCGGCGGGCTTTAGGACCCGGTTCCCAATCCTCGTTCTCTGCTGCCCTGCGCGCCTGTACTTTTGAACTTGGCTCTCGCGCCAACCCAGTGACCTTCCTCCTGACCGTTACACTGCTTCTGTCACTGCTTCCCTCTTCCGGGATGCTAGCTGGACCTGACCTCCCCTCCGTTGCCTGACTCTCCGATGAAGGCGTGGTCAGCCCTGACTCCTCTTCTCTCCCAGCTGGGGGAGACGCTGGTCCCGATACCTGGGACTCTTCCCCCCCACTATGCTCAGGTGGGGAAGCTGGTCCTGATCTCCAACTGCTGCTCTGGGAGTCCCCGCTGGCCCCTTGCTTCTGGAGTGTCCCCCTTGGGACCCCCCTTGCCCTGGCCACCGGCGCCCCCTTCTGTGAATCTTCCAATTCGCTGGAGAGGCTCATGGAATCTCTTGGGCCACTGTCATCTTCTCCTACGCTGCCCTCAGATTCTTCCCCTTCGCTCTCCATCTCCCCTCTTCCCTGTGCTTCTGCTCCTGAGCCCCTGACAACACCCGTCTGTCCCCATTTGAATTAATGTTTGGTAGGCCAGTACCTTACGTACGGATGATATCCCCAATCTCGAGTTATGATATGGACGTTGAAAATTATGTACAGTCACTCTCCCGAGTTTTCTCCTTTCTTAACAGGTGGACCCAGGCTCGAACCCCTTGTGTCTTGGTCGAGCCACTGCATCCCTATGAACCAGGTGATGAGGTGTGGATAAAAGATTGGGCCCAGACCCCGTTGAAGCCGTGTTGGAAGGGACCCTATACCGTTTTGCTATCCACTCCTACAGCTGTTAAAGTCACCGGTATCACCCCTTGGGTCCACCATACTCGTGTGAAGAAGGCAGTATCAAACTGATACGACTGATCTACACCAGCCCCTTCGACTCACCGTTTCGCTACGCCCACCAGACAACTGCCCTGCTGGTGCCACCCCCAGGAAGCTGGCATCCCTGCGCATGGCAGAAGAATACTACATGGACTAAAAGAGGACATTTTCTTCTCTTTCCATTTCTTTTCTTTCCCTCTTTGTTACCACAGTGGATTTGTAACTGGCTGACTGACCGAACCCAAAGGGTGCTCATCAATGGTTCCTCTTCATCCTGGAGAAGAGTGACTAGTGGGGTGCCACAGGGTTCTGTCTTGGGCCCAGACTTATTCAACATCTTTATCAACGACTTGGATGATGGACTCAAGGACATCCTGATCAAATTTGCAGATGACACCAAACTGGGAGGGGTGGTGTCAGGGCTGCCTCTAGGTCCCAGCTCACAGAGGACCAACGCTAGGCTGTCGTTATGTACAAAAGTCTTTATTGAAGATTAGTTTCCATTTCCAAGCCGTAGCGCGCAGCTCTACGTCTTAACGCCTAGACCGGCGAAGTCCCGTCCTGTCCCCCCATCTCCTTTGGGGAGTCTGCACGCCAGGGCCCTCTTAGCAGTTCCCTGCGCCACTCCTCCTCGTGTTGAGTGTCCCACCAATAAGAGCGTTCCGTACCAAAGCCTGAGATCGACCCCTCCAGCGAGGTAGTCTCTGGCGCTGTTTCCTCAGCTGAGGAGAACCCCTGAAACGTACTGGCTGAGAGTGTGGGGGTGAAAAGATATTCGTCAAAATAATCCTCCGGCATGGGCCTGTGTGGGAAGAGCGCGTGGAACTCGTCTTTGAGGTAGTGCTCCTCCACCGCATAGTACGGCACCCAGCTGTTGGCGCTGGCCGGGGTACCTTCCCTTGCGAGGAGATATTCAACCCCCTCTTCCCCCCATCTTGAGTCGAAAATCTCCGTGACCTCGTTGAGTGGCCCCGCCCTCGGCGACCCCCCTGTCGTGGGTGCGTCTCTAAGCGGACTAGGAGCTGTCCCTGGCGCCTGAAATCTGTGAGGTGCCTTGTAGGGCGTGAGCACCGATCTATGAAAGACCGGGTGCATTCTGGAACCCTCCGGTAGTGTCAAACGGAAGGCCACTGGGTTGATCTGTGCCTCGACTTGGTACGGGCCTAGCTGCTTGTGTCCTAGCTTCTTCTTAGCTAAGGGCCTGGCCGGCACTGCCTGGGCTGCTAACCAGACCCAGTCCCCTACCCGTATGTCCTCCCCAACTCTTCTGTGTCTGTCTGCCTGCATCTTGTATACGTGTTTTGCTAGCTCTAACTGCCTTCGGAGCTGTTCATGGACCTCCTGTAACTCCTCTGCCAATGCCTCTGCTCCCTGCGGCTCCCCCTCCCCCTCCTTCTCTAAGCCCGGGAAGGTCCTGGGATGTCGCCCATTGTTGGCGAAAAACGGTGTCACCCCCGTGGACACGTGTTTTGTGTTGTTGTAGGCAAACTCGGCCAGCGGTAGGTAGTCCACCCAGGTCGAGGGCTGCTGGTTAGCGTAGCATCTCAGGTACTGCTGCATGATGGCGTTGACCCACTCCGCTTGTCCGTTGGTCTGCGGGTGTCTTGCCGACGCTAGGTTGACCTTGACGTTCAGGATCCCCATCAGCTTCTGCCAGAAACTCGAGATGAACTGGCGCCCCCGGTCGGACAGGATAGACCGTGGCAGGCCGTGCACCTTGAACACATGGTCTATGAACAGCTTGGCTGTCTGTTCCGCTGTGGCCACCTTCGCGCAAGGAATGAAGTGCGCCATCTTGGTGAACATGTCGACTACCACGAGTACTGCTGTTTTGCCCCTCGAGCTGGGCAGATCAGTGACAAAGTCCAAGGCCACCCTCTCCCACGGTTCGGACGGGGTCTGTAGCGGTTCCAACAGTCCCGCCGGCGGTCTGTGTACTGGCTTGGCCCTTTGGCATGTGTTGCACCTCGTGACGTAATCCGCGACTTCTCCCCGCATCTTGGGCCACCAAAAGTCTCTGGCTACTAATTCCACCGTCTTGTCCTTGCCGAAATGTCCGGCGCTGGGTGCGTCGTGTAGCTGTTGCAGTACTGTCGCGCGGAGTTCATCTCCCGGTACGTAGATGGCCCCCTTGCGGAGAAGCAGTCCGTCGCGTATCTGGAACTCGTCGTCCTTCGCCGTGCTGCTGCGCACCTCCTCCATCTTGGATCGCGCGAAGGAATCTGTTCGCAGCTCGCGTCGTATCGCTCCAGGTCTACGGTGTCTGAAGCGCATGCCCACGCCTTGGGTGCGAAAATGTGTTTGGCCGCTACCGGTGCTGCTTCCTCCAGATACTGCGGCTTCCTGGATAGCGCATCAGCCATGATGTTGTTGTCTGCGGGGATATATTCTATCCTGAAGTCGAAATCCGCAAAGAACTCCGCCCATCGGATGTGCCTATAGTTCAGGAACCGCGCCATGCGCCAGTATTCCAGGTTCTTGTGGTCCGTGCGAACTTGCACCGTGTGTTTGGCCCCGATGAGGAAGTGCCGCCACGCCTTGAAGGCTGCATGAATGGCCAGCAACTCTCTGTCCCAGATGGTGTAGTTCTGCTCCGACTTGCTGAGTTTCCTGGAGTAGAAAGCGCACGGCCTCCAATCCCCTTGCGGGTCTTGCTGCAACAGGACTGCCCCCACGGCTCTGTCGGAGGCATCCGTCTACACCCTCATGGGTCTGCTGGGGTTCACATGTAGCAGTTGTTCTTCGGAAGCGAAGAGACGCTTGAGTTTTTGAAAGGACTGCTCCTCCTGCTCCGTCCAGATGAACTTCTTCTTCTTGGAGCTGAGGGTGTCCGTGATGGCCGCCGTCTGCATAGCGAAACCCTTGATAAACTTGCGATAAAAGTTAGCAAAGCCGACAAACTTCTGGACCTCCTTCCGATTTCGCGGGCTTTTCCAGTCCAGTACCGATCGTACCTTGGCGCTGTCCATGGCGATTCCCTTGTTGGACAGCTGGTAGCCCAGGAAATCCACCTCCGTCATGTCGAACTGGCACTTCTCCAGTTTGGCGTAAAGCCTGTTGTCAGGGACTCAGCGGGAGCGGAGGGAGGGGAGGAGATGGAGAGCGAGGGGGAGCAATCCGAGGGCAGCGTAGGAGAAGATGACAGCAGCCCGAGAGATTCCATGAGCCTCTCCAGCGAATCGGAAGATTCACAGAAAGGGGCACCTATGGCCAGGGCAAGGGGGGACCCAAGGGGGAAACCCCAGAAGCAAGGGGCCAGCGGGGACTCCCAGAGCAGCAGTTGGAAATCAGGACCAGTTTCCCCACCAGAGCGTAGTGGGGGGGAGGAGTCCCAGGTATCAGAGCCCACAAATTCACCACCAGCGAGAGAAGATGAGGCAGGGTTGGCCACGCCTCCATCGGAGAGCGAGGGAACGGTCAAGAGGAAGGTTGCCGGCTGGGCGCGCGCGCCAAGTTCAAATGTACAGGCGAGCGGCACAGAAGGTAGCCCGGATAGGGAACCAGGTCCTAAAGCCCGCCGGAAGGAGGGGGAAGAATCAGGGGGGTCAGCGTCAGAGGAGTCCAGAAAGGATGAAACCCTAGCGGGCAGGAGGGCCCAGAGGAGAAAGGAACTTAGGAAGAGGTGGAGCAAGGCGAGAGTCTTAAACTGGTGTGGAAGGGGCGGAGACTCAGACGGGACTTCGCCGGTCTAGGCTTTAAGACGTAGATCTGCGCGCTGCGGCTTTGAAATGGAAACTAAACCTCAATAAAGACTTTTGTACAAAACGACAGTCTGGCGTTGGTCCTCTGTGAGCTGGGACCTAGAGGCAGCTCTGACAGGCACAAATACAAGATGGGTGACACCTGGCTTGAGAGCAGTACATGTGAAAAGGATCTAGGAGTCTTGGTTGACCACAAACTTGACATGAGCCAACAGTGTGACGCGGCAGCTAAAAAAGCCAATGCAATTCTGGGCTGCATCAATAGGAGTATTGCATCTAGATCAAGGGAAGTAATAGTGCCACTGTATTCTGCTCTGGTGAGACCTCACCTGGAGTACTGTGTCCAGTTCTGGGCACCACAGTTCAAGAAGGACACTGACAAACTGGAACGTGTCCAGAGGAGGGCAACCAAAATGGTCAAAGGCCTGGAAACGATGCCTTATGAAGAACGGCTAAGGGAGCTGGGCATGTTTAGCCTGGAGAAGAGGAGATTAAGGGGTGATATGATAGCCATGTTCAAATATATAAAAGGATGTCACATAGAGGAGGGAGAAAGGTTGTTTTCTGCTGCTCCAGAGAAGCGGACACGGAGCAATGATTCCAAACTACAAGAAAATAGATTCCACCTAAACATTAGGAAGAACTTCCTGACAGTAAGAGCTGTTCGACAGTGGAATTTGCTGCCAAGGAGTGTGGTGGAGTCTCCTTCTTTGGAGGTCTTTAAGCAGAGGCTTGACAACCATATGTCAGGAGTGCTCTGATGGTGTTTCCTGCTTGGCAGGGGGTTGGACTCGATGGCCCTTGTGGTCTCTTCCAACTATGATTCTATGATTCTTGAATATATAGAGAGGGGAGGTACCTCAGGTATTAGAAGATAGGTATATAAAAGGTAAAGGTAAAGGTACCCCTGCCCGTACGGGCCAGTCTTGACAGACTCTGGGGTTGTGCGCCCATCTCACTCAAGAGGCCGGGGGCCAGCGCTGTCCGGAGACACTTCCGGGTCACGTGGCCAGCGTGACAAAGCTGCATCTGGCGAGCCAGAGCCGCACACGGAAACGCCGTTTACCTTCCCGCTGGTAAGCGGTCCCTATTTATCTACTTGCACCCAGAGGTGCTTTTGAACTGCTAGGTTGGCAGGCGCTGGGACCGAGCAGCGGGAGCGCACACCACCGCAGGGATTTGAACCGCCGACCTTTCGATCGGCAAGTCCTAGGCGCTGAGGCTTTAACCCACAGCGCCACCTGCGTCTCGATGGACTCGATGGCCCTTGTGGTCTCTTCCAACTATGATTCTATGATTCTTGAATATATAGAGAGGGGAGGTACCTCAGGTATTAGAAGATAGGTATATCCCTGCACCCAAATGATGCAGATAGGGCTGCGGGGGACCCGGGTTTTGGCTGGGATGGTATTCTTCTTACTTCTGGCCATCGGCACGCCCACACCACTTAAGGTTACTGTCAGAGCTGCCTCCAGGTCCCAGCTCACAGAGGACCAACGCTAGGCTGTAGTTATGTACAAAAGTCTTTATTGAGATTCAGTCTCCATTTCAAAGCCACAGCGTGCAGCTCTACGTCCCGACCTTAGACCGGCGAAGTCCTGTCTGAGTCTCCTCCCCCTCCACACCAGTTTAAGACTCTCGCTTTGCTCCACCTCTTCCTAAATTCCTTTCTCCTCTGGGCCCTCCTGCCCGCTAGGGTCTCATCCTTCCTGGACTCCTCTGACGCTGACCCTGACGATTCTTGCCCCTCCTTCCGGCGGGCTTTAGGACCTGGTTCCCTATCCGGGCTACCTTCTGTGCCGCTCGCCTGTACCTTTGAACTTGGCGCGCGCGCCCAGCCTGCAACTTTCCTCTTAACCGTTAACTCGCTCTCCGATGGAGGCGTGGTCCACCCTGACTCATCTTCTCTCGCTGGTGGTGCATATGTGGGCTCTGACACCTGGGACTCCTCCCCCCCACTACGCTCTGGTGGGGAAGCTGGTCCTGATTTGCAACTGCTGCTCTGGGAGTCCCCGCTGGCCCCTTGCTTCTGGGGTGTCCCCCTTGGGTCGCCCCTTGCCCTGCCCATCGGCGCCCCCTTCTGTGAATCTTCCGATTCGCTGGAGAGGCTCATGGAATCTATCGGGCTGCTGTCATATTCTCCTACGCTGCCCTCGGATTGCTCCCCCTCGCTTTCCATCTCCTCTCCTCCCTGCGCTCCCGCTGAGTCCCTGACAGTTACCAAGCAACTAATAAAAGAGTGGGGTGCCCACAATACGCACAATAAACGGCTGCAAATGGCAGAAATGGTAGCCTATTCTGCAAACCAAACCAATTGCACTGTCTGCACTCTGGGACCTACAGATGCTTTGGGAGGAATACCCCTCCTCCCTGTGCCTTGGAATGAGTCCTCAGTTATGGCCCCGATTTTGGGGTTCCGCCCCCTAGGAAACAACTCCTCTCTATGGAATCATTCTATCCCCTTCTGGGTTCACCGAGTTACTGGATGGCTCTGTGTGAACCAGTCCAAGAGTGGCAGTAGCAATCTGACATATGTGGGGACCTCCCGTTGTAATCGCACCTTCCCAGCCCAGCCCATCACAGTTGACTCTGATGCACCAGGAGCTCGCTGTAATCTGACTAACTGCCTTACACACTTGGCAAGGGCTTCAGAAGGAGGACGTAGTGCCTCCACTCAAGGACATGATGTCTATTGGGTATGTGGAAAACAGGCTTATCGTTTCCTCCCAAAGGGGTGGTATGGAGTGTGCTTCCCAGCATCCTTAATTCCTCCCATGTGGATTTATGAGCCAGTCGCCGCTGCACCCCATCGGGAAAAGAACACTTTGAAATAAGCGAAATTCAAGATTCTTCTTTCTCTGCAGATGGAACCCAAAACAACATTTTTTACTTTGTTTAGGCTTTGCTATTTGGGGGTGAATGAACACCGAAAGAACAATCCAAGCTTATTTGTCCTGTTTCTATTGCGATCGAACCAAAAGACCTATGCTTGATTTGGGCTAATAACAAACATTTCACTGTGCGATTTTTGGTTGAATGTGCATTCTAACCCCAAACACACCAATTTGAAATAAGCCCAATCAGAGCGTAATCATCTTCTTGAACCCAAAATAACCTTTTTGCTTTCTTTAGGCCTATGACACTTCGCTTTGCTATTTGTGAGTGAATGAACACCGAAAGAGCAATGCAAGCTTATTCGTCCTCTTTCTATAGAGATTGAACCAAAACACCTATGCTTGATTTGGGCTTATAGTTCAACAACAACAAAAACAAGTTTATTGAATTTGTGAGGTCCATGCCTTTACACAAAATACCATAAAACATTATTAAAAAGATAAACAATAAAATTATAAAATAAGCTAAAATTCATGCCATGCTATCCCAGCAAAGGAAACTACCCAAAAAAACCCCACCATTCAGGAAAGAAGATACAGCAACAGGTTAGGAGAGCAATGGGAGGGACCTCACCATTTCATCCAGGAACCATACCCTAGTTTTCATAGCCTTCACCACAAAGACCGCTACCACGTGAGAAATCCGTGGATCAGCGTCCACCAGTAAAAACTTTACTTGGTCCTCAGAGTTGACTATTGATTTGGGAATAGTTTGTAACATCACATCCCTGAAGGCCGAATAGATGGGACAATACAACATGTAATGTGTGAGATCCTCTTTGGTTCTCATATGACAAGGACATATACGCTGCTCTACTGGGATTTTTGCATATCTGCCTGACAGATAGGCCGTGGGAATGGTTTGAAAACGGGCCATGGTGAAAGCTCTCCGAAGGGTGGGATTGGTGATATTCGCCAAGTAATTGGCGCAGGTTTTGACTGTTTTCAGTCGGGGAAACCAGTGGGAGGACCCTGGGTTCTGTATTTTTGTGATGTCTAACAGGGCGTCTCTCTCCAGGATCCATTCCCGAACTTTCTCCGGGCTCCACAGTTTGAGAGTATTAAACTCCGGTAGGGTGTATCTAACCAAGATCTCAGATAGGTTTTGACGCCAAGTGGTGTTCTTTTGAAGAGATACAAAGGCTTGTTTGGCCAATAAGGTGTTTGAAGTATTTGCAAGGTTGATGTAAAATCGTAGGAATCTTAAGTGGGCCCTGGCAGACACAGAGGGTAATCCAACCTCCACCCTCAAGAAAGCTGCCGGGGTTCCTTGAGGAAAGCCTAGAATCCTCTTGAGATAATAATTTTGCAAAATTTCAAGCCGTTCCAACAGTCTCTGGTTCCACCCCCAGAGTTCTATCCCATATAACATCTGGGGAATAGCTTTCTGTCAGGGACTCAGCAGGAGCGCAGGGAGGAGAGGAGATGGAGAGCGAGGGGGAGCAATCTGAGGGCAGCGTAGGAGAATATGACAGCAGCCTGATAGATTCCATGAGCCTCTCCAGCGAATTGGAAGATTCACAGAAGGGGGCGCCGATGGGCAGGGCAAGGGGCGACCCAAGGGGGACACCCCAGAAGCAAGGGGCCAGCGGGGACTCCCAGAGCAGCAGTTGCAAATCAGGACCAGCTTCCCCACCAGAGCGTAGTGGGGGGGAGGAGTCCCAGGTGTCAGAGCCCACATATGCACCACCAGCGAGAGAAGATGAGTCAGGGTTGACCACGCCTCCATCGGAGAGCGAGCTAACGGTCAAGAGGAAAGTTGCAGGCTGGGCGCGCGCGCCAAGTTCAAAGGTACAGGCGAGCGGCACAGAAGGTAGCCCGGATAGGGAACCAGGTCCTAAAGCCCACCGGAAGGAGGGGCAAGAATCGTCAGGGTCAGCGTCAGAGGAGTCCAGGAAGGATGAGACCCTAGCGGGCAGGAGGGCCCAGAGGAGAAAGGAACTTAGGAAGAGGTGGAGCAAGGCGAGGGTCTTAAACTGGTGTGGAAGGGGAGGAGACTCAGACGGGATTTCGCCGGTCTAAGGTCGAGACGTAGAGCTGCACGCTGCGGCTTTAAAATGGAAACTGAATCTCAATAAAGACTTTTGTACATAACTACAGCCTAGCGTTGGTCCTCTGTGAGCTGGGACCTGGAGGCAGCTCTGACACTTTCCCATCAAAAGCTCTTAATGCCGGGATCACCAATTGTCCTCCCTGAGTATGGAAGAAACTAAGCAGGACACCAATTGTTCTTCGTGTTAGGATGGTTACAGCCTTAAAGTGGGCTAGCCAACTAGATGTAGCCTGGAAAGTAACACCCAGATATTTAAAAAAAGGGCACTGTTCAATCACATGTTCGTCTAAAGACCATCTAAAAGTGTGGCGAGCTCTAGTGAACACCACAATTTTTGTTTTGTCATAGTTTATCTTTAGTGAGTTATGGATCACTGCCTTGCCGTCAGAGCTGCCTCCAGGTCCCAGCTCACAGAGGCCCCAGCGGCTCTGCTTCCAGCCAGACTTCGTCGTTTCCCTGCTGCGGTTCCCTCTGCTGAGCAGCTTCTGTTACTTTTGCTGAGGCTGCATTGTGCTTGCGGAGCATCTGGGGGCACTCTTTTGCCATATGCTGAGCACTTTCGCAGATGTAACACTTCCTGTTCCCTCTAGGAGGCTTCACCTTGGCTGCTCCTGGTGTGAGGACTCTGGTTGCTGACTGAGCCTTGGCACCACCTATCTCCATCGGCTCCTCTCCCCCTCCCAGTGGAGGCGTGGATTGAGCGCGCGCTGAGTCTCTGGGAAAGAAAGGTGCCCTTGCTGGCGTGTGTCCCCAACACCCTTCATCTTTGCTCCAGGGACGTTCTTCTAGCCGCACACCAATCGTCAGCGCCTTCTGGACCACTTCTTGAGTGCTCCGTGGTCTCTCCCCCCCTTGCGATTTCGTCTTTCACAGCTCCGTACAGCCCCTCCCAGAACAGGTCCCTGACGGACGCTGAGTCTTTTTCCCATCCCAGCGCGTTGACCAATGCAAAAAAGCGGGAATGATATTGCCTTACAGTGGCTCTGCCTTGTTTCAAACCGTGAATCTCTTTCTAGCGACATCCACATCTATCTCCGATAAAAAACAATCGTCCATTGCCTTAATGAAGGCTTTTGCGTTTTGGAGGGCTGGATCATTATCTCTCCACAGATCTCTCCTTCCAGATACTGCGGCTTCCATTTTAAAGCGCAGCGCGCAGCTCTACGTCTCGACCTTAGACCGGCGAAGTCCCGTCTGAGTCTCCGCCCCTTCCACACCAGTTTAACACTCTCGCTTTGCTCCACCTCTTCCTAAGTTCCTTTCTCCTCTGGGCCCTCCTGCCCGCTAGGGTTTCATCCTTTCTGGACTCCTCTGACGCTGACCCTGATGATTCTTCCCCCTCCTTCCGGCGGGCTTTAGGACCTGGTTCCCTATCCGGGCTACCTTCTGTGCCACTCGCCTGTACATTTGAACTTGGCGCGCGCGCCCAGCCTGCAACTTTCCTCTTGACCGTTCCCTCGCTCTCCGATGGAGGCGTGGCCAACCCTGACTCATCTTCTCTCGCTGGTGGTTCATATGTGGGCTCTGATACCTGGGACTCCTCCCCCCCCTACGCTATGGTGGGGAAGCTGGTCCTGATTTCCAACTGATGCTCTGGGAGTCCCCGCTGGCTCCTTGCTTCTGGGGTGTCCCCCTTGGGTCCCCCTTGCCCTGCCCATCGGCGCCCCCTTCTGTGAATCTTCCGATTTGCTGGAGAGGCTCATGGAATCTATCTGGCTGCTGTCATCTTCTCCTACGCTGCCCTCGGATTGCTCCCCCTCGCTCTCCATCTCCTCTCCTCCCTGCGCTCCCGCTGAGTCCCTGACAGTACCTATGCTTGATTAAGGCTGTTAAGAAACATTTCACTCTGAGATTTTTGAGTGAATGTGCATTCTAACCCCAAGAACACCAATTTGCAACAAAACCAATCAGAGCTTTATCTTCTTTCTTTTTAAGTGGATGGAACCCAAAACACCGTTTTGCTTTGGTTGGAGGTTATTCTGGTGCACACCCAAAAAAACACCATGCGAATTGAAATAAAGCTTATTCGTCGTCTTTCTACGCATATGGGAGCGAAAAGACGGTTTTGTGTTATATTGGCCTCATTACACACTTTGCGATTTCTGGGTTAATGTGCATTAACACCACGGAACACAACTTGAAATAAGCTAAATCCAACGCAAAACAACCTGTTTGGGGACGTTTAGGCTCATTACACTTCGCTTTGCTATTTGTGCGTGGAAAGAGCATGGAAAGAACAATGCAAACTTTTTCGTCCGCTTTCTATTGAGATAGAACCAAAACACCTATGCTTGATTAGGGCTGTTAAGAAACATTTCACTCTGAGATTTTTGAGTGAATGTGCATTCTAACCCAAAAAACACTAATTTGCAACAAAACCAATTAGAGCTTTATCTCTCTTTTTAAGTGGATGGAACCCAAAACACCGTTTTGCTTTGGTTGGAGGTTATTCTGGTGCACACCCAAAAAAACCCATGCGAATTGAAATAAAGGTTATTCGTCTTTCTACGCATATGGGAGCGAAAAGACGGTTTTGTGTTATATTGGCCTCATTACACTTTGCGATTTCTGGGTTAATGTGCATTAACACCACGGAACACAACTTGAAATAAGCTAAATCCAAGATTCTTCTTTCTATGTAGCTGGAACACAAAACAACCTGTTTGGGGGGGTTTAGGCTCATTACACTTCGCTTTGCTAATTGTGGGTGGAAAGAGCATGGGAAGAACAATGCAAACTTTTTCGTCCGCTTTCTATTGAGATAGAACCAAAACACCTATGCTTGATTAGGGCTGTTAAGAAACATTTCACTCTGAGATTTTTGAGTGAATGTGCATTCTAACCTCAAAAACACCAATTTGCAGCAAAACCAATCAGAGCTTTATCGTCTTTCTTTTTAAGTGGATGGAACCCAAAACACCGTTTTGCTTTGGTTGGAGGTGATTCTGGTGCACACCCATAAAACACCATGCGAAGTGAAATAAAGGTTATTCGTCGTCTTTCTACGCATATGGGAGCGAAAAGACGGTTTTGTTGGCCTCATTACACTTTGCGATTTCTGGGTTAATGTGCATTAACACCACGGAACACAACTTGAAATAAGCTAAAGCCAAGATTCTTCTTTCTATGTAGCTGGAACGCAAAACAACCTGTTTGGGGAGGTTAGGCTCATTACACGTCGCTTTGCTATTTGTCGGTGGAAAGAACAATGCAAACTTTTTCGTCCGCTTTCTATTGGGAACCAAAACACCTATGCTGGATTAGGGCTGTTAAGAAACATTTCACTGAGATTTTTGAGTGAATGTGCATTCTAACCCCAAAAACACCAATTTGCAACAAAACCAATCAGAGTTTTATCTTCCTTCTTTTTAAGTGGATGGAACCCAAAACACCGTTTTGCTTTGGTTGGATTCTGGTGCACACCCATAAAACACCATGCGAATTGAAATAAAGCTTATTCGTCGTCTTTCTACGCATATGGGAGCGAAAAGACGGTTTTGTGTTATATTGGCCTCATTACACACACTTTGCGATTTCTGGGTTAATGTGCATTAACACCACGGAACACAACTTGAAATAAGCTAAATCCAAGATTCTTCTTTCTATGTAGCTGGAACGCAAAACAACCTGTTTGGGGTTTAGGCTCATTACACCGCTTTGCTATTTGTGGGTGGAAAGCATGGGAAGAACAATGCAAACTTTTTCGTCCGCTTTCTATTGGGAACCAAAACACCTATGCTTGATTAGGGCTGTGAAGAAACATTTCACTCTGAGATTTTTGAGTGAATGTGCATTCTAACCCCAAAAACATTAATTGGCAACAAAACCAATCAGAGCTTTATCTTTCTTTTTTAGTGGATGGAACCCAAAACACCGTTTTGCTTTGGTTGGAGGTTATTCTGGTGCACACCCAAAAAAACACCATGCGAATTGAAATAAAGCTTATTCGTCGTCTTTCTACGCATATGGGAGCGAAAAGACGGTTTTGTGTTATATTGGCCTCATTACACACACTTTGCGATTTCTGGGTTAATGTGCATTAACACCACGGAACACAACTTGAAATAAGCTAAATCCAACGCCAAACAACCTGTTTGGGGACGTTTAGGCTCATTACACTTCGCTTTGTGCGTGGAAAGAGCATGGAAAGAACAATGCAAACTTTTTCGTCCGCTTTCTATTGGGAACCAAAACATCTATGCTTGATTAGGGCTGTTAAGAAACATTTCACTCTGAGATTTTTGAGTGAATGTGCATTCTAACCCCAAAAACATTAATTGGCAACAAAACCAATCAGAGCTTTATCTCTCTTTTTAAGTGGATGGAACCGAAAACACCTTTTTGCTTTGGTTGGAGGTTATTCTGGTGCACACCCAAAAAAACCCATGCGAATTGAAATAAAGCTTATTCGTCGTCTTTCTACGCATATGGGAGCGAAAAGACGGTTTTGTGTTATATTGGCCTCATTACACACTGCGATTTCTGGGTTAATGTGCATTAACACCACGAAACACAACTTGAAATAAGCTAAATCCAACGCAAAACAACCTGTTCGGGGCCGCTTATTCGTCTTCTTTCTACGCATATGGGAAAGAAAAGACGGTTTTGTGCTATATTGGCCTCATTACACACACTTTGCGATTTCTGGGTTAATGTGCATTACCACGGAACACAACTTGAAATAAGCTAAATCCAAGATTCTTCTTTCTATGTAGCTGGAACGCAAAACAACCTGTTTGGGGTTTAGGCTCATTACACTTCGCTTTGCTATTTGTGGGTGCAAAGCATGGGAAGAACAATGCAAACTTTTTCGTCCGCTTTCTATTGAGATGGAACCAAAACACCTATTGTCAGAGCTGCCTCCAGGTCCCAGCTCACAGAGGACCAACGCTAGGCTGTAGTTATGTACAAAAGTCTTTATTGAGATTCAGTCTCCATTTTAAAGCCGCAGCGTGCAGCTCTACGTCCCGACCTTAGACCGGCGAAGTCCTGTCTGAGTCTCCTCCCCCTCCACACCAGTTTAAGACTCTCGCTTTGCTCCACCTCTTCCTAAATTCCTTTCTCCTCTGGGCCCTCCTGCCCGCTAGGGTCTCATCCTTCCTGGACTCCTCTGACGCTGACCCTGACGATTCTTGCCCCTCCTTCCGGCGGGCTTTAGGACCTGGTTCCCTATCCGGGCTACCTTCTGTGCCGCTTGCCTGTACCTTTGAACTTGGCGCGCGCGCCCAGCCTGCAACTTTCCTCTTAACCGTTAACTCGCTCTCCGATGGAGGCGTGGTCCACCCTGACTCATCTTCTCTCGCTGGTGGTGCATATGTGGGCTCTGACACCTGGGACTCCTCCCCCCCACTACGCTCTGGTGGGGAAGCTGGTCCTGACTTCCAACTGCTGCTCTGGGAGTCCCCGCTGGCCCCTTGCTTCTGGGGTGTCCCCCTTGGGTCGCCCCTTGCCCTGCCCATCGGCGCCCCCTTCTGTGAATCTTCCGATTCGCTGGAGAGGCTCATGGAATCTATCGGGCTGCTGTCATATTCTCCTACGCTGCCCTCGGATTGCTCCCCCTCGCTTTCCATCTCCTCTCCTCCCTGCGCTCCCGCTGAGTCCCTGACATCCATCCCCCCGTCGAAGCCCCCCTTCCCCCCTCCCCCTCTTCTGGCGTAGGTTCCGGGTGCTCCAATGCTATGGGGGTGCATGCCGGATACCGGTCTTCCCCCCTGGCATGCTGCCAGTCCGTGACGGGTACATCGACGTCGCTCTCCTCCGCTTCCATCTCGTTGCCGGCGTGCTCGAAACCAGGATCCTCCCCCAACCCGTCCATGCCCCCTTGTTCCCCCATTTCCTCTGGGTAGTCTGCGTGCCAGGGCCCTCTGAGCAGTCTCCTGCGCCACTCCTCCTCGGGTTGAGTGTCCCACCAATAAGAGCGCTCCGCACCCAAGTCTGAGACCGACCCCTCCGGCGAGGTAGTCTCTGGAACCGTCTCCTCAGCCGAGGAGAACCCCTGAAACGTACTGGCTGAGAGTGTGGGGGTGAAAAGATATTCATCAAAATAATCCTCCGGCATGGGCCTGTGTGGGAAGAGTGCGTGGAACTCGTCTTTGAGGTAGTGCTCCTCCACCGCATAGTACGGCACCCAGCTGTTGGCGCTGGCTGGGGCACCTTCCCTTGCGATGAGATATTCGACTCCCTCTTCCCCCCATCTCGAGTCCAAAATCTCCGTCACTTCGTTGAGTGGCCCCGCCCTCGGCGACCCCCCTGTCATGGGTGCATCTCTAAGCGGACTGGGAGCTGTTCCTGGCTCCTGAAACCTGTGAGGTTGCTTGTAGGGCGTTAGCACCGATCTATGAAAGACCGGGTGCATTCTGGAACCCTCCGGTAGTGTCAAACGGAAAGCCACTGGGTTGATCTGTGCCTCGACTAGGTAAGGGCCCAACTGCTTGTGTCCTAGCTTCTTCTTAGCTAAGGATCTGGCCGGCACTGCCTGGGCCGCTAACCAGACCCAGTCCCCTACCCGTATGTCCTCCCCCACTCTTCTGTGTTTGTCTGCTTGCATCTTGTATACGTGTTTTGCTAGGTCTAACTGTCTACGGAGCTGTTCATGGACCTCCTGTAACTCCTCTGCCAATGCCTCTGCTCCCTGTGGCTCCCCCTCCCCCTCTTTCTCTAAGCCCGGGAAGGTCCTGGGATGTCGCCCGTGGTTGGCAAAAAACGGTGTCACCCCCGTGGACACGTGTTGTGTGTTGTTGTAGGCAAACTCGGCCAGGGGCAGATAGTCCACCCAGGTCGAGGGCTGCTGGTTGGCGTAACATCTCAGGTACTGCTGCATGACGGCGTTGACCCTCTCCGCTTGTCCGTTGGTCTGCGGGTGTCTTGCCGACGCTAGGTTGACCTTGACGTTCAGGATCCCCATCAGCTTCCGCCAGAAACTCGAGATGAACTGGCGCCCCCTGTCGGACAGGATAGACCGTGGCAGGCCGTGTACCTTGAACACGTGGTCTATGAACAGCTTGGCTGTCTGTTCCGCTGTGGCCACCTTCGCGCAAGGAATGAAGTGCGCCATCTTGGTGAACATGTCGACTACCACGAGTACTGCCGTTTTGCCCCTAGAGCTGGGCAGGTCAGTGACAAAGTCCAAGGCTACCCTCTCCCACGGTTCGGACGGGGTCTGCAGCGGTTCTAACAGTCCCGCCGGCGGTCTGTGTACTGGCTTGGCCCTTTGGCATGTGTCGCACCTCGTGACGTATTCCGCGACTTCTCCCCGCATCTTGGGCCACCAAAAGTCTCTGGCTACTAATTCCACCGTCTTTTCCTTGCCGAAATGTCCGGCGCTGGGTGCGTCGTGTAGCTGTTGCAGTACTGTCGCGCGGAGTTCATCTCCCGGTACGTAGATGGCCCCCTTGCGGAGGAGCAGTCCGTCGCGTATCTGGAACTCGTCGTCCTTTGCCGTGCCGCTGTGCACCTCCTCCATCTTGGAGCGCGCGAAGGAATCTGTTCGCAGCTCGCGCCGTATCGCTTCCAGGTCTACTGTGGCAGAAGCGCATGCCCACGCCTTGGGTGCGAAAATGTGTTTGGCCGCTACCGGTGCTGCTTCCTCCAGATACTGCGGCTTCCTGGATAGCGCATCAGCCATGACGTTGTTGTCTCCGGGGATATATTCTATCCTGAAGTCGAAATCCGCAAAGAACTCCGCCCAGCGGATGTGTCTCTGGTTCAGGAACCGCGCCGTGCGCCAGTACTCCAGGTTCTTATGGTCCGTGCGAACTTGCACCGTGTGTTTGGCTCCGATGAGGAAGTGCCGCCACGCCTTGAATGCTGCATGAATGGCCAGCAACTCTCTGTCCCAGATGGTGTAGTTCTGCTCCGACTTGCTGAGTTTCCTGGAGTAGAAAGCACACGGCCTCCAATCCCCTTGCGGGTCTCGCTGCAACAGGACTGCCCCCACGGCTCTGTCGGAGGCATCCGTCTCCACCCTCATGGGCTTGCTGGGGTTCACATGCAGCAGTTGTTCCTCGGAAGCGAAAAGACGCTTGAGTTTCTGAAAGGACTGCTCCGCCTGCTCCGTCCAGATGAACTTCTTCTTCTTGGAGCTGAGGGTGTCCGTGATGGCCGCCGTCTGCATAGCGAAACCCTTGATGAACTTGCGATAAAAGTTAGCAAAGCCGACAAACCACTGGACCTCCTTCCGATTGCGCGGGCTTTTCCAGTCCAGTACTGATCGTACCTTGGCGCTGTCCATGGCGATTCCCTTGGCGGATAGCTTGTAGCCCAGGAAATCCACCTCCGTCATGTCGAACTGGCATTTCTCCAGTTTGGCGTAAAGCCTGTGCTCCCGTAGTCTTTGCAGGACTTCCTTGACATCTCTCTCGTGAGCCTCCTGCGATTCCGAGAAGATCAGAATGTCGTCCAGGAAGCAGACGCACTTCTTGTAGAGGAGCCCCGCTAACACGTGATGCATGAAGGCTTGGAAGCAGTGGGAGCCATTTTGTAAACCGAAGGGCATAACCCTATACTCATAGGTGCCCAAGGGCGTGAACATGGCCGTCTTCCACTCGTCGCCCTCCCGCATGCGTATAAGATTGTACGCCCCTCGTAGATCCAGCTTGGTGAAGATGCGTCCCTTCCTCACCGTCGCGAGCAAGTCGTCGATCTTGGGCATCGGGAAAGCCGTGGGCTTGGTTTTCGAATTTAAAATTCTGAAATCAACTACAAGCCTCTTCTGGGGCGTGTCTTTTTTCTTCACAAAGAACACAGGACTGCCCCCCACTGCTTTGGATTCTCGGATGAATCCCCGCTTCAAATTGTGATCTATGAACTCCCTGAGCTCTTGCAGTTCGTCTTCAGACATGGAGTACAGTTTTCCGGTCGGCAGCGTTGCCCCCGGCAGGAGGTCAATCTTGCAGTCGTAGGGTCTGTGGGGAGGCAGCTTGTCCGCTTCCTTCTCGCAGAAGACCTCCAAAAACGCCTTGTACTTGTCGGGTACAGCTTGCAGCATGCCCAGTTGTAGCTGTGGGTCATCCTCTTGCCCCTCGTCCTCCTGGTTAGTCATGATGCAATGTTCTGCGCTGTAGGAGGAGCAGAAGGTCAATTTACGCTGGTACCATGCCAATGCCGGGCTGTGCCTGTCCAACCAGCTCATGCCCAACACTATGGGCGTGTCTGACAGTTGGGTGACGTTGAAGCTGATGACTTCGCGGTGATTTCCAATGCGCATCACCATTGGCGGCGTTTGCTGTACCACCTGTCCCCCCAGCAATTCTCTTCCATCGACTGTCACTACTTTCAGGGGCATCGTGGCAGGCAGGAGCGCTATGCTATGTTGCTTGATGAAATCCACCCCCATAAAGTCTGCATTGCTACCAGAGTCAATGGTAATAGGCACTTCCATGGTGAGTCCATTGGGAAGCTGGAGTGTTGCGGTGAGCTGCACCACTGGTTTGGGCGGGAGGGGGTCTGTGGGCTGTAAGATTCCTGGGGACTGCTTCACTGATTCGTCTGGCTGGGCCCCAGCGGCTCTGCTTCCAGCCAGACTTCGTCGTTTCCCTGCTGCGGTTCCCTCTGCTGAGCTGCTTCTGTTACTTTTGCTGAGGCTGCATTGTGCTTGTGGAGCCTCTGGGGGCACTCTTTTGCCATATGCTGAGCACTTTCGCAGATGTAACACTTCCTGTTCCCTCTAGGAGGCTTCACCTTGGCTGCTCCTGGTGTGAGGGCTCTGGTCGCTGACTGAGCCTTGGCACCACCTATCTCCATCGGCTCCTCTCCCCCTCCCAGTGGAGGCGTGGATTGAGCGCGCGCTGAGTCTCTGGGAAAGAAAGGAGGTGCCCTTGCTGGCGTGCGTCCCCAACGCCCTTCATCTTTGCTCCAGGGATGTTCTTCCAGCCGCACACCAATCGTCAGCGCCTTCTGGACCACTTCTTGAGTGCTCCGTGGCCTCTCCCCCCTTGCGATTTCGTCTTTCACAGCCCCGTTGAGCCCCTCCCAGAACAGGTCCCTGACGGACGCTGAGTCCTTTTCCCATCCCAGCGCGTTGACCAATGCAAAAAAGGCGGAATGATATTGCCTTACAGTGGCTCTGCCTTGTTTCAGACCGTGAATCTCTTTTCTAGCGACATCGACATCTATCTCCGATAAAAAACAATCGTCCATCGCCTTAATGAAGGCTTTTGCGTTTTGGAGGGCTGGATCATTATCTCTCCACAGATTGCGCAACCACGCTTTAGCTTCTCCATGGAGATGCGTTAGTATGAAGCCTACTTTCTCCTGCTCATCTCTAAAGTCCTTCTCCAGCAACTTTAGCGCAAAAACTACGTCTGCTCTGAAGCTAGGATATTGCTGCAGACTCCCATCGAAATGCGACACCAGGCTCCCCCCTCTCTTCCCGAGCCCGATCCCTTCTGATTTGGCTGCCGGTGGCCCCTGTTTAGTCAACATTTCCAACCTGTTTTGCAGATCCTTGCAGACAGCATCTGATTCCTCTTCTCTCCTCCTTGCCGCTCGTATTTCTGCGTTAAGTTGTACCACGGCTTCTTGCAAAGCTGCCAGTCGTTCTTCTGTAGTCATCTTGTGCTGCTTTTGTGAGCTCGCGAAGCACCAATCTTCGCCCCTCGCTGCGTCCTCTCACGTTGCGAGGTTCTTTGAAATTTGAGACAGGACTTACTGTCAGAGCTGCCTCCAGGTCCCAGCTCACAGAGGACCAACGCTAGGCTGTAGTTATGTACAAAAGTCTTTATTGAGATTCAGTCTCCATTTTAAAGCCGCAGCGTGCAGCTCTACGTCCCGACCTTAGACCGGCGAAGTCCTGTCTGAGTCTCCTCCCCCTCCACACCAGTTTAAGACTCTCGCTTTGCTCCACCTCTTCCTAAATTCCTTTCTCCTCTGGGCCCTCCTGCCCGCTAGGGTCTCATCCTTCCTGGACTCCTCTGACGCTGACCCTGACGATTCTTGCCCCTCCTTCCGGCGGGCTTTAGGACCTGGTTCCCTATCCGGGCTACCTTCTGTGCCGCTTGCCTGTACCTTTGAACTTGGCGCGCGCGCCCAGCCTGCAACTTTCCTCTTAACCGTTAACTCGCTCTCCGATGGAGGCGTGGTCCACCCTGACTCATCTTCTCTCGCTGGTGGTGCATATGTGGGCTCTGACACCTGGGACTCCTCCCCCCCACTACGCTCTGGTGGGGAAGCTGGTCCTGACTTCCAACTGCTGCTCTGGGAGTCCCCGCTGGCCCCTTGCTTCTGGGGTGTCCCCCTTGGGTCGCCCCTTGCCCTGCCCATCGGCGCCCCCTTCTGTGAATCTTCCGATTCGCTGGAGAGGCTCATGGAATCTATCGGGCTGCTGTCATATTCTCCTACGCTGCCCTCGGATTGCTCCCCCTCGCTTTCCATCTCCTCTCCTCCCTGCGCTCCCGCTGAGTCCCTGACACCTATGCTTGATTAAGGCTGTTAAAAAACATTTCACTCTGAGATTTTTGAGTGAATGTGCATTCTAACCCCAAAAACACTAATTTGCAACAAAACCAATCAGAGCTTTATCGTCTTTCTTTTTAAGTGGATGGAACCCAAAACACCGTTTTGCGTTGGTTGGAGGTTATTCTGGTGCACACCCAAAAAACACCATGCGAATTGAAATAAAGCTTATTCGTCGTCTTTCTACGCATATGGGAGCGAAAAGACGGTTTTGTGTTATATTGGCCTCATTACACACACTTTGCGATTTCTGGGTTAATGTGCATTAACACCACGGAACACAACTTGAAATAAGCTAAATCCAACGCAAAACAACCTGTTTGGGGACGTTTAGGCTCATTACACTTCGCTTTGCTATTTGTGGGTGGAAAGAGCATGGAAAGAACAATGCAAACTTTTTCGCTCTCTATTGAGATGGAACCAAAACAGCTATGCTTGATTAGGGCTGTGAAGAAACATTTCACTCTGAGATTTTTGAGTGAATGTGCATTCTAACCCCAAAAACACCAATTTGCAACAAAACCAATCAGAGTTTTATCTTCTTTCTTTTTAAGTGGATGGAACCCAAAACACCGTTTTGCTTTGGTTGGAGGTGATTCTGGTGCACACCCATTAAAACACCATGCGAATTGAAATAAAGCTTATTCGTCGTCTTTCTACGCATATGGGAGCGAAAAGACGGTTTTGTTGGCCTCATTACACTTTGCGATTTCTGGGTTAATGTGCATTAACACCACGGAACACAACTTGAAATAAGCTAAAGCCAAGATTCTTCTTTCTATGTAGCTGGAACGCAAAACAACCTGTTTGGGGAGGTTAGGCTCATTACACGTCGCTTTGCTATTTGTCGGTGGAAAGAACAATGCAAACTTTTTCGTCCGCTTTCTATTGGGAACCAAAACACCTATGCTGGATTAGGGCTGTTAAGAAACATTTCACTGAGATTTTTGAGTGAATGTGCATTCTAACCCCAAAAACACCAATTTGCAACAAAACCAATCAGAGTTTTATCTTCTTTCTTTTTAAGTGGATGGAACCCAAAACACCGTTTTGCTTTGGTTGGAGGTGATTCTGGTGCACACCCATAAAACACCATGCGAATTGAAATAAAGCTTATTCGTCGTCTTTCTACGCATATGGGAGCGAAAAGACGGTTTTGTGTTATATTGGCCTCATTACACACACTTTGCGATTTCTGGGTTAATGTGCATTAACACCACGGAACACAACTTGAAATAAGCTAAATCCAACGCAAAACAACCTGTTTGGGGACGTTTAGGCTCATTACACTTCGCTTTGCTATTTGTGCGTGGAAAGAGCATGGAAAGAACAATGCAAACTTTTTCGTCCGCTTTCTATTGAGATGGAACCAAAACACCTAAGCTTGATTAGGGCTGTTAAGAAACATTTCACTCTGAGATTTTTGAGTGAATGTGCATTCTAACCTCAAAAACACCAATTTACAGCAAAACCAATCAGAGCTTTATCGTCTTTCTTTTTAAGTGGATGGAACCCAAAACACCGTTTTGCTTTGGTTGGAGGTGATTCTGGTGCACACCCATAAAACACCATGCGAAGTGAAATAAAGCTTATTCGTCGTCTTTCTACGCATATGGGAGCGAAAAGACGGTTTTGTTGGTGTCAGGGACTCAGCGGGAGCGCAGGGAGGAGAGGAGATGGAAAGCGAGGGGGAGCAATCCGAGGGCAGCGTAGGAGAATATGACAGCAGCCCGATAGATTCCATGAGCCTCTCCAGCGAATCGGAAGATTCACAGAAGGGGGCGCCGATGGGCAGGGCAAGGGGCGACCCAAGGGGGACACCCCAGAAGCAAGGGGCCAGCGGGGACTCCCAGAGCACCAGTTGCAAATCAGGACCAGCTTCCCCACCAGAGCGTAGTGGGGGGGAGGAGTCCCAGGTGTCAGAGCCCACATATGCACCACCAGCGAGAGAAGATGAGTCAGGGTGGACCACGCCTCCATCGGAGAGCGAGTTAACGGTTAAGAGGAAAGTTGCAGGCTGGGCGCGCGCGCCAAGTTCAAAGGTACAGGCGAGCGGCACAGAAGGTAGCCCGGATAGGGAACCAGGTCCTAAAGCCCGCCGGAAGGAGGGGCAAGAATCGTCAGGGTCAGCGTCAGAGGAGTCGAGGAAGGAAGAGACCCTAGCGGGCAGGAGGGCCCAGAGGAGAAAGGAATTTAGGAAGAGGTGGAGCAAAGCGAGAGTCTTAAACTGGTGTGGAGGGGGAGGAGACTCAGACAGGACTTCGCCGGTCTAAGCTCGGGACGTAGAGCTGCACGCTGCGGCTTTGAAATGGAGACTGAATCTCAATAAAGACTTTTGTACATAACTACAGCCTAGCGTTGGTCCTCTGTGAGCTGGGACCTGGAGGCAGCTCTGACAGTAAGTCCTGTCTCAAATTTCAAAGAACCTCGCAACGTGAGAGGACGCAGCGAGGGGCGAAGATTGGTGCTTCGCGAGCTCACAAAAGCAGCACAAGATGACTACAGAAGAACGACTGGCAGCTTTGCAAGAAGCCGTGGTACAACTTAACGCAGAAATACGAGCGGCAAGGAGGAGAGAAGAGGAATCAGATGCTGTCTGCAAGGATCTGCAAAACAGGTTGGAAATGTTGACTAAACAGGGGCCACCGGCAGCCAAATCAGAAGGGATCGGGCTCGGGAAGAGAGGGGGGAGCCTGGTGTCGCATTTCGATGGGAGTCTGCAGCAATATCCTAACTTCAGAGCAGACGTAGTTTTTGCGCTAAAGTTGCTGGAGAAGGACTTTAGAGATGAGCAGGAGAAAGTAGGCTTTATACTAACGCATCTCCATGGAGAAGCTAAAGCGTGGTTGCGCAATCTGTGGAGAGATAATGATCCAGCCCTCCAAAACGCAAAAGCCTTCATTAAGGCGATGGACGATTGTTTTTTATCGGAGATAGATGTCGATGTCGCTAGAAAAGAGATTCACGGTCTGAAACAAGGCAGAGCCACTGTAAGGCAATATCATTCCCGCTTTTTTGCATTGGTCAACGCGCTGGGATGGGAAAAAGATTCAGCTGCCGTCAGGGACCTGTTCTGGGAGGGGCTGAACGGGGCTGTGAAAGACGAAATCGCAAGGGGGGAGAGGCCACGGAGCACTCAAGAAGTGGTGCAGAAGGCGTTGACGATTGGTGTGCGGCTGGAAGAACGTCCCTGGAGCAAAGATGAAGGGCGTTGGGGACGCACGCCAGCAAGGGCACCTTTCTTTCCCAGAGACTCAGCGCGCGCTCAATCCACGCCTCCACTGGGAGGGGGAGAGGAGCCGATGGAGATAGGTGGTGCCAAGGCTCAGTCAGCGACCAGAGCCCTCACACCAGGAGCAGCCAAGGTGAAGCCTCCTAGAGGGAACAGGAAGTGTTACATCTGCGAAAGTGCTCAGCATATGGCAAAAGAGTGCCCCCAGAGGCTCCACAAGCACAATGCAGCCTCAGCAAAAGTAACAGAAGCAGCTCAGCAGAGGGAACCGCAGCAGGGAAACGACGAAGTCTGGCTGGAAGCAGAGCCGCTGGGGCCCAGCCAGACGAATCAGTGAAGCAGTCCCCAGGAATCTTACAGCCCACAGACCCCCTCCCGCCCAAACCAGTGGTGCAGCTCACCGCAACACTCCAGCTTCCCAATGGGCTCACCATGGAAGTGCCTATTACCATTGACTCTGGTAGCAATGCAGACTTTATGGGGGTGGATTTCATCAAGCAACATAGCATAGCGCTCCTGCCTGCCACGATGCCCCTGAAAGTAGTGACAGTCGATGGAAGAGAATTGCTGGGGGGACAGGTGGTACAGCAAACGCCGCCAATGGTGATGCGCATTGGAAATCACCGCGAAGTCATCAGCTTCAACGTCACCCAACTGTCAGACACGCCCATAGTGTTGGGCATGAGCTGGTTGGACAGGCACAGCCCGGCATTGGCATGGTACCAGCATAAATTGACCTTCTGCTCCTCCTACTGCGCAGAACATTGCATCATGACTAACCAGGAGGACGAGGGGCAAGAGGATGACCCACAGCTACAACTGGGCATGCTGCAAGCTGTACCCGACAAGTACAAGGCGTTTTTGGAGGTCTTCTGCGAGAAGGAAGCGGACAAGCTGCCTCCCCACAGACCCTACGACTGCAAGATTGACCTCCTGCCGGGGGCAACGCTGCCGACCGGAAAACTGTACTCCATGTCTGAAGACGAACTGCAAGAGCTCAGGGAGTTCATAGATCACAATTTGAAGCGGGGATTCATCCGAGAATCCAAAGCAGTGGGGGGCAGTCCTGTTTTCTTTGTGAAGAAAAAAGACACGCCCCAGAAGAGGCTTGTAGTTGATTTCAGAATTTTAAATTCGAAAACCAAGCCCACGGCTTTCCCGATGCCCAAGATCGACGACTTGCTCGCGACGGTGAGGAAGGGACGCATCTTCACCAAGCTGGATCTACGAGGGGCGTACAATCTTATACGCATGCGGGAGGGCGACGAGTGGAAGACGGCCATGTTCACGCCCTTGGGCACCTATGAGTATAGGGTTATGCCTTTCGGTTTACAAAATGGCTCCCACTGCTTCCAAGCCTTCATGCATCACGTGTTAGCGGGGCTCCTATACAAGAAGTGCGTCTGCTTCCTGGACGACATTCTGATCTTCTCGGAATCGCAGGAGGCTCACGAGAGAGATGTCAAGGAAGTCCTGCAAAGACTACGGGAGCACAGGCTTTACGCCAAACTGGAGAAATGCCAGTTCGACATGACGGAGGTGGATTTCCTGGGCTACAAGCTGTCCGACAAGGGAATCGCCATGGACAGCGCCAAGGTACGATCAGTACTGGACTGGAAGAGCCCGCGCAATCGGAAGGAGGTCCAGAGGTTTGTCGGCTTTGCTAACTTTTATCGCAAGTTCATCAAGGGTTTCGCTATGCAGACGGCGGCCATCACGGACACCCTCAGCTCCAAGAAGAAGAAGTTCATCTGGACGGACCAGGCGGAGCAGTCCTTTCAGAAACTCAAGCGTCTTTTCGCTTCCGAGGAACAACTGCTGCATGTGAACCCCAGCAAGCCCATGAGGGTGGAGACGGATGCCTCCGACAGAGCCGTGGGGGCAGTCCTGTTGCAGCGAGACCCGCAAGGGGATTGGAGGCCGTGCGCTTTCTACTCCAGGAAGCTCAGCAAGTCGGAGCAGAACTACACCATCTGGGACAGAGAGTTGCTGGCCATTCATGCAGCATTCAAGGCGTGGCGGCACTTCCTCATCGGAGCCAAACACACGGTGCAAGTTCGCACGGACCATAAGAACCTGGAGTACTGGCGCACGGCGCGGTTCCTGAACCAGAGACACATCCGCTGGGCGGAGTTCTTTGCGGATTTCGACTTCAGGATAGAATATATCCCCGGAGACAACAACGTCATGGCTGATGCGCTATCCAGGAAGCCGCAGTATCTGGAGGAAGCAGCACCGGTAGCGGCCAAACACATTTTCGCACCCAAGGCGTGGGCATGCGCTTCTGCCACAATAGACCTGGAAGCGATACGGCGCGAGCTGCGAACAGATTCCTTCGCGCGCTCCAAGATGGAGGAGGTGCGCAGCGGCACGGCAAAGGACGACGAGTTCCAGATACGCGACGGACTGCTCCTCCGCAAGGGGGCCATCTACGTACCGGGAGATGAACTCCGCGCGACAGTACTGCAACAGCTACACGACGCACCCAGCGCCGGACATTTCGGCAGGGAAAAGACGGTGGAATTAGTAGCCAGAGACTTTTGGTGGCCCAAGATGCGGGGAGAAGTCGCGGAATACGTCACGAGGTGCGACACCTGCCAAAGGGCCAAGCCAGTACACAGACCGCCGGCGGGACTGTTAGAACCGCTACAGACCCCGTCCGAACCGTGGGAGAGGGTAGCCTTGGACTTTGTCACTGACCTGCCCAGCTCGAGGGGCAAAACAGCAGTACTTGTGGTAGTCGACATGTTCACCAAGATGGCGCACTTCATTCCTTGCGCGAAGGTGGCCAGGGCGGAACAGACAGCCAAGCTGTTCATAGACCACGTGTTCAAGGTACACGGCCTGCCACGGTCTATCCTGTCTGACAGGGAGCGCCAGTTCATCTCGAGTTTCTGGCGGAAGCTGATGGGGATCCTGAACGTCAAGGTCAACCTAGCGTCGGCAAGACACCCGCAGACCAACGGACAAGCGGAGAGGGTCAACGCCGTCATGCAGCAGTACCTGAGATGTTACGCCAACCAGCAGCCCTCGACCTGGGTGGACTATCTGCCCCTGGCCGAGTTTGCATACAACAACACACAACACGTGTCCACGGGGGTGACACCGTTTTTTGCCAACCACGGGCGACATCCCAGGACCTTCCCGGGCTTAGAGAAAGAGGGGGAGGGGGAGCCACAGGGAGCAGAGGCATTGGCAGAGGAGTTACAGGAGGTCCATGAACAGCTCCGTAGACAGTTAGACCTAGCAAAACACGTATACAAGATGCAAGCAGACAAACACAGAAGAGTGGGGGAGGACATACGGGTAGGGGACTGGGTCTGGTTAGCGGCCCAGGCAGTGCCGGCCAGGTCCTTAGCTAAGAAGAAGCTAGGACACAAGCAGTTGGGCCCTTACCTAGTCGAGGCACAGATCAACCCAGTGGCTTTCCGTTTGACACTACCGGAGGGTTCCAGAATGCACCCGGTCTTTCATAGATCGGTGCTAACGCCCTACAAGGCACCTCACAGGTTTCAGGAGCCAGGAACAGCTCCCAGTCCGCTTAGAGATGCACCCATGACAGGGGGGTCGCCGAGGGCGGGGCCACTCAACGAGGTGACGGAGATTTTGGACTCGAGATGGGGGGAAGAGGGAGTCGAATATCTCATCGCAAGGGAAGGTGCCCCGGCCAGCGCCAACAGCTGGGTGCCGTACTATGCGGTGGAGGAGCACTACCTCAAAGACGAGTTCCACGCACTCTTCCCACACAGGCCCATGCCGGAGGATTATTTTGACGAATATCTTTTCACCCCCACACTCTCAGCCAGTACGTTTCAGGGGTTCTCCTCGGTTGAGGAGACGGTTCCAGAGACTACCTCGCCGGAGGGGTCGGTCTCAGACTTGGGTGCGGAGCGCTCTTATTGGTGGGACACTCAACCCGAGGAGGAGTGGCGCAGGCGACTGCTCAGAGGGCCCTGGCACGCAGACTACCCAGAGGAAATGGGGGAACAAGGGGGCATGGACGGGTTGGGGGAGGATCCTGGTTTCGAGCACGCCGACAACGAGATGGAAGCGGAGGAGAGCGACGTCGATGTACCCGTCACGGACTGGCAGCATGCCAGGGGGGAAGACCGGTATCCGGCATGCACCCCCACAGCATTGGAGCACCCGGAACCCACGCCAGAGGAGGGGGAGGGGGGAAGGGGGGGCTTCGAGGGGGGGATGGATGTCAGGGACTCAGCGGGAGCGCAGGGAGGAGAGGAGATGGAAAGCGAGGGGGAGCAATCCGAGGGCAGCGTAGGAGAATATGACAGCAGCCCGATAGATTCCATGAGCCTCTCCAGCGAATCGGAAGATTCACAGAAGGGGGCGCCGATGGGCAGGGCAAGGGGCGACCCAAGGGGGACACCCCAGAAGCAAGGGGCCAGCGGGGACTCCCAGAGCACCAGTTGCAAATCAGGACCAGCTTCCCCACCAGAGCGTAGTGGGGGGGAGGAGTCCCAGGTGTCAGAGCCCACATATGCACCACCAGCGAGAGAAGATGAGTCAGGGTGGACCACGCCTCCATCGGAGAGCGAGTTAACGGTTAAGAGGAAAGTTGCAGGCTGGGCGCGCGCGCCAAGTTCAAAGGTACAGGCGAGCGGCACAGAAGGTAGCCCGGATAGGGAACCAGGTCCTAAAGCCCGCCGGAAGGAGGGGCAAGAATCGTCAGGGTCAGCGTCAGAGGAGTCGAGGAAGGATGAGACCCTAGCGGGCAGGAGGGCCCAGAGGAGAAAGGAATTTAGGAAGAGGTGGAGCAAAGCGAGAGTCTTAAACTGGTGTGGAGGGGGAGGAGACTCAGACAGGACTTCGCCGGTCTAAGCTCGGGACGTAGAGCTGCACGCTGCGGCTTTGAAATGGAGACTGAATCTCAATAAAGACTTTTGTACATAACTACAGCCTAGCGTTGGTCCTCTGTGAGCTGGGACCTGGAGGCAGCTCTGACAGCGGCCATCACGGACACCCTCAGCTCCAAGAAGAAGAAGTTCATCTGGACGGAGCAGGCGGAGCAGTCCTTTCAGAAACTCAAGCGTCTTTTCGCTTCCGAGGAACAACTGCTGCATGTGAACCCCAGCAAACCCATGAGGGTGGAGACGGATGCCTCCGACAGAGCCGTGGGGGCAGACCTGTTGCAGCAAGACCCGCAAGGGGATTGGAGGCCGTGTGCTTTCTACTCCAGGAAACTCAGCAAGTCGGAGCAGAACTACACCATCTGGGACAGAGAGTTGCTGGCCATTCATGCAGCATTCAAGGCGTGGCGGCACTTCCTCATCGGAGCCAAACACACGGTGCAAGTTCGCACGGACCATAAGAACCTGGAGTACTGGCGCACGGCGCGGTTCCTGAACCAGAGACACATCCGCTGGGCGGAGTTCTTTGCGGATTTCGACTTCAGGATAGAATATATCCCCGGAGACAACAACATCATGGCTGATGCGCTATCCAGGAAGCCGCAGTATCTGGAGGAAGCAGCACCGGTAGCGGCCAAACACATTTTCGCACCCAAGGCGTGGGCATGCGCTTCAGCCACCGTAGACCTGGAAGCGATACGGCGCGAGCTGCGAACAGATTCCTTCGCACGATCCAAGATGGAGGAGGTGCGCAGCGGCACGGCGAAGGACGACAAGTTCCAGATACGCGACGGACTGCTCCTCCGCAAGGGGGCCATCTACGTGCTGGGAGATGAACTCCGCGCGACAGTACTGCAACAGCTACACGATGCACCCAGCGCCGGACATTTCGGTAAGGAAAAGACGGTGGAATTAGTAGCCAGAGACTTTTGGTGGCCCAAGATGCGGGGAGAAGTCGCGGATTACGTCACGAGGTGCGACACATGCCAAAGGGCCAAGCCAGTACACAGACCGCCGGCGGGACTGTTAGAACCGCTACAGACCCCGTCCGAACCGTGGGAGAAGGTGGCCTTGGACTTTGTCACTGACCTGCCCAGCTCGAGGGGCAAAACAGCAGTACTCGTGGTAGTCGACATGTTCACCAAGATGGCGCACTTCATTCCTTGCGCGAAGGTGGCCACAGCGGAACAGACAGCCAAGCTGTTCATAGACCACGTGTTCAAGGTGCATGGCCTGCCACGGTCTATCCTGTCCGACCAGGGGCGCCAGTTCATCTCGAGTTTCTGGCAGAAACTGATGGGGACCCTGAACATCAAGGTCAACCTAGCGTCGGCAAGACACCTGCAGACCAACGGACAAGCAGAGAGGGTCAACGCCATCATGCAGCAGTACCTGAGATGCTACGCCAACCAGCAGCCCTCGACCTGGGTGGACTACCTGCCCCTGGCCGAGTTTGCCTACAACAACACACAACACGTGTCCACGGGGGTGACACCGTTTTTCGCCAACCACGGGCGACATCCCAGGACCTTCCCGGGCTTAGAGAAAGAGGGGGAGGGGGAGCCGCAGGGAGCAGAGGCATTGGCAGAGGAGTTACAGGAGGTCCATGAACAGCTCCGAAGGCAGTTAGAGCTAGCAAGGCGAGAGTGGTAAACTGGTGTGGAAGGGGAGGAGACTCAGACGGGACTTCGCCGGTCTAAGGTCGAGACGTAGAGCTGCACGCTGCGGCTTTAAAATGGAAACTGAACCTCAATAAAGACTTTTGTACATAACTGCAGCCTAGCATTGGTCCTCTGTGAGCTGGGACCTGGAGGCAGCTCTGACAACTGCGTTTTGCAGGGTTGCTATTCGTTCTTCGGTAGTCATCTTGTGCTGCTTCCGTGAGCTCGCGAAGTACCAATCTTCGCCCCTCGCTGCGTCCCCTCACGTTCCGAGGTTTTTAAGTGAGACGGGACTTACTGTCAGAGCTGCCTCTAGGTGCCAGCTCACAGAGGACCAACGCCAGGCTGTTGTTATGTACAAAAGTCTTTGTTGAGGTTTAGTTTCCATTTCAAAGCCGCAGCGCGCAGCTCTACGTCTTAAAGCCTAGACCGGCGAAGTCCCGTCTGAGTCTCCGCCCCTTCCACACCAGTTTAAGACTCTCGCTTTGCTCCACCTCTTCCTAAGTTCCTTTCTCCTCTGGGCCCTCCTGCCCGCTAGGGTTTCATTCTTTCTGGACTCCTCTGACGCTGACCCTGATGATTCTTCCCCCTCCTTCCGGCGGGCTTTAGGACCTGGTTCCCTATCCGGGCTACCTTCTGTGCCACTCGCCTGTACATTAGAACTTGGCGCGCGCGCCCAGCCGGCAACTTTCCTCTTGACCGTTACCTCGCTCTCCGATGGAGGCGTGGCCAACCCTGACTCATCTTCTCTCGCTGGTGGTGAATATGTGGGCTCTGATACCTGGGACTCCTCCCCCCCACTACGCTCTGGTGGGGAAGCTGGTCCTGATTTCCAACTGCTGCTCTGGGAGTCCCCGCTGGCCCCTTGCTTCTGGGGTGTCCCCCTTGGGTCCCCCATTGTCCTGGCCATCGGCGCCCCCTTCTGTGAATCTTCCGATTCGCTGGAGAGGCTCATGGAATCTCTCGGGCTGCTGTCATCTTCTCCTACGCTGCCCTCGGATTGCTCCCCCTCGCTCTCCATCTCCTCCCCTCCCTGCGCTCCTGCTGAGTCCCTGACAGTAGGAGAAGAGGACAGTGGACCGAGGGATTCCATGAGCCTCTCCAGTGAAACGGAAGATTCACAGAAGGGGGCGCCAGTGGCCAGGGGTAGGGGGTTCCCAAGGGGAATGTCCCAGGAGCAAGGGGGCAGCAGGGACTCCCAGAGCAGTAGCTGGAAATCAGGACCAGCTTCCCCACCAGAGCAGAGTGGGGGGGAAGAGTCCCAAGGATCAGGGCCAGTGCATTCCCCACCAGGGAGAGAAGATAAGGCAGGGCTGACCACGCCTCCATCAGAAAGTCAGACAACAGAGGAGAGGTCAGATCCGGCCAGTGTCCCGGAAGAGGGAAGCAGTGACCGAAGTACTGTAATGGTTAGGAGAAAGGTCACTGGGCTGGCACGAGAGGCAGGTTCAAATGTACAGGAGCGCGGGACAGCAGAGAATGAGGATTGGGAACCGGGTCCTAAAGCCCGCAGGAGGCAGGGGGAGGAGCTAAGCGACTCAGCGTCGGAAGAGTCCAGAAAGGGCAATGCCCCAGCGGGCAGGAGGACCCAGAGGAGGAGAGAGCAGCGTAAAAGGTGGAGCAGGACTAGGATCTTAAACTGGTGTCATAGGGGAGGAGACTCAGACGGGACTTCGCCGATCTAGGGTTTAAGATATAGGGCTGCACGCTGTGGCTTTGAAATGGAAACTGAACTTCAATAAAGACTTTTGTACATTACTACAGCCTAGCGTTGGTCCTCTGTGAGCTGGGACCTAGAGGCAGCTCTGACACTACCGGAGGGATCCAGAATGCACCCGGTCTTTCATAGATCGGTGCTCATGCCCTACAAGGCACCTCACAGGTTTCAGGCACCAGGGACAGCTCCTAGCCCGCTCAGAGACTCACCCACGAAAGGGGGGTCGCCGAGGGCGGAGCCGCTCAATGAGGTCACGGAGATTTTGGACTCAAGATGGGGGGAAGATGGGGTTGAATATCTCCTCGCCAGGGAAGGTACCCCGGCCAGCGCCAACAGCTGGGTACCGTACTATGCAGTGGAGGAGCACTACCTCAAAGACGAGTTCCACGCACTTTTCCCACACAGGCCCATGCCGGCGGATTATTTCGAAGAATATCTTTTCACACCCACACTTTCAGCCAGCACGTTCTGGGGGTTCTCTTCAGAGGAGGACACGGCGCCGGAGACTAGCTCCCCAGAGGGGTCCCTCTCAGGGTTTGGCACAGGTGGCTCTTATTGGTGGGAAGATCAACATGAGGTGGGGTGGTGCAGAGAACTGCCGAGCGGGCCCGCGCACGCAGCGTCACCCCAGGCGACAGGGGGAGAGGGGGTCATGGACGTGTTGGGGGAGGATCCGGGGTTCGAACACACCGGCAGAGAGATGGAAGCTGAGGAGATCGACGTCGACGAGCCCGTTGAGGACTGGCCGGATGTGGAAGCACGCCACGGGGGAAGAACTGTATCCTGCACTCACCCCCACAACACTGGAGCACCCAGAACCCACGCCAGAAGAGGGGGAAGGGGGAAGGGGGGGCTTTGAGGGGGGATGGATGTCAGGGGCTCAGGAGCAGAGGCACAGGGAAGAGAGGAGATGGAGAGCGAAGGGGAAGAATCCGAGGGGAGCGTAGGAGAAGAGGACAGTGGACCGAGGGATTCCATGAGCCTCTCCAGCGAATCGGAAGATTCACAGAAGGGGGCGCCAGTGGCCAGAGATAGGGGGTTCCCAAGGCGAACGCTCCAGGAGCAAGGGGGCAGCAGGGATTCCCAGAGCAGTAGTTGGAAATCAGGACCAGCTTCCCCACCAGAGCAGAGTGGGGGGGAAGAGTCCCAAGGATCGGGGCCAGTGCATTCCCCACCAGGGAGAGAAGATGAGGCAGGGCTGACCACGCCTCCATCAGAAAGTCGGACAACGGAGGGGAGGTCAGATCTGGCCAGTATCCCGGAAGAGGGAAGTAGTGACAGAAGTAGTGTAACGGTTAGGAAAAAGGTCACTGGGTTGGTGCAAGAGGCAAGTTCAAATGTACAGGAGCGCGGGACAGCAGAGAATGAGGATTGGGAACCGGGTCCTAAAGCCCGCAGGAGGCAGGGGGAGGAGCTAAGCGACTCAGCGTCGGAAGAGTACAGAAAGGGCAATGCCCCAGCGGGCAGGAGGACCCAGAAGAGGAGAGCAGCGGAAAAGGTGGAGCAGGGCTAGGATCTTAAACTGGTGTCATAGGGGAGGAGACTCAGACGGGACTTCGCCGATCTAGGGTTTAAGATGTAGGGCTGCGCGCTGCGGCTTTGAAATGGAAATAGAACTTCAATAAAGACTTTTGTACATTACGACAGCCTAGCGTTGGTCCTCTGTGAGCTGGGACTTAGAGGCAGCTCTGACAACGGTTTTATGGTATTTTGGCCGCATTACACACACTTTGCGATTTCTGGGTTAATGTGCATTAACACCTAATAACTCGACTTGAAAAAAGCGAAATCCAAGATTCTTCTTTCTATGTAGCTGGAAAGCAAAACCTGTTTGGGGAGGTTTAGGCTCATTACACTTCGCTTTCTATTTGTGGGTGGAAAGAACATGGAAAGAACAATGCAAACTTTTTCGCTTTCTATTGCGATGGAACCAAAACATCTATGCTTGATTAGGGCTGTTAAGAAACATTTCACTTTGAGATTTTTGAGTGAATGTGCATTCTAACCCCGAAAACACCAATTTGCAACAAAACCATTCAGAGCTTTATCGTCTTTCTTTTTAAGTGGATGGAACCCAAAACACCTTTTTGCTTTGGTTAGAGGTGATTCTTGTGCACACCCATAAAACACCATGCGAATGGAAACAAAGCATTCGTCATCTTACTACGGATATGGAAGCAAAAAGACGGTTTTATGATATTTTGGCCTCAACAGCCCTAATCAAGCATAGGTATTGTGGTTCCATCACAATAGAAAGCGGACGAAAAGGTTTGGATTGTTCTTTCCATGTTCTTTCCACCCACAAATAGAAAGTGAAGTGTAATGAGCCTAAACAAACCCAAACAGGTTGTTTTGTGTTCCAGCTACATAAAAAGAAGAATCTTGGATTTAGCTTATTTCAAGTTGTGTTCCTTGGTGTTAATGCACATTAACCCAGAAATCGCAAAGTGTGTAATGAGGCCAAAATAACATATAACCGTCTTTTTGCCTCCATATGCGTAGAAAGAAGACGAATGAGCTTTGATTGGGCTTATTTCAATTCGCATGGTGTTTTTTGGGTGTGCAGCAGAATCACCCCAACAAAAGCAAAAAGGTGTTTTGGGTTCCCTCCACTTAAAAGAAAGACGATAAAGTTCTGATTGGTTTTGTTGCACATTGTTGTTTTTGGGGCACATTCACTCAAAAATCTCAGAGTGAAATGTTTCTTAACAGCCCTAATCAAGCATAGGTGTTTTGGTTCCAACTCAATATAAAGCAGACGAAAAAGTTTGCATTGTTCTTTCCACGCACAAACAGCAAAACGTAATGAGGCCAAAATACCATAAAACCGTCTTTTCACTTCCATATGCGTAGAAAGACGAAGAATAAGCTTTATTTCAATTCGCATAGTTTTTTATGGGTGTGCACCAGAATCACCTCCAACCAAAGCAAAAAGGTGTTTTGGGTTTCCATCCACTTAAAAAGAAAGACGATAAAGCTCTGATTGGTTTTGTTGCGAATTGGTGTTTTCGGGGTTAGAATGCACATTCACCCAAAAGTCTCAGAGTGAAATGTTTCTTAACAGCCCTAATCAAGCATAGGTGTTTTGGTTCCATCTCAATAGAAAGCAGACGAAAAAGTTTGCATTGTTCTTTCCATGTTCTTTCCACCCACAAATAGAAAGCGAAGTGTAATGAGCCTAAACAAACCCAAACAGGTTGTTTTGCGTTCCAGCTACATAGAAAGAAGAATCTTGGATTTCGCTTATTACGTGTTCCTTGGTGTCAATGCACATTAACCCAGAAATCGCAAAGTGTGTGTAATGAGGCCAAAATAACATATAACCGTCTTTTTGCTTTCATATACGTAGAAAGAAGACGAATGAGCTTTGATTGGGCCTCCAAAACGCAAAAGCCTTCATTAAGGCAATGGACGATTGTTTTTTATCGGAGATAGATGTGGATGTCGCTAGAAAAGAGATTCACGGTTTGAAACAAGGCAGAGCCACTGTAAGGCAATATCATTCCCGCTTTTTTGCATTGGTCAACGCGCTGGGATGGGAAAAAGACTCAGCGTCCGTCAGGGACCTGTTCTGGGAGGGGCTGAACGGGGCTGTGAAAGACGAAATCGCAAGGGGGGAGAGACCACGGAGCACTCAAGAAGTGGTCCAGAAGGCGCTGACGATTGGTGTGCGGCTAGAAGAATGTCCCTGGAGCAAAGATGAAGGGCGTTGGGGACTCTCGCCAGCAAGGGCACCTCCTTTCTTCCCCAGAGACTCAGCGCGCGCTCAATCCACACCTCCACTGGGAGGGGGAGAGGAGCCGATGGAGATAGGTGGTGCCAAGGCTCAGTCAGCGACCAGAGCCCTCACACCAGGAGCAGCCAAGGTGAAGCCTCCTAGAGGGAACAGGAAGTGTTACATCTGCGAAAGTGCTCAGCATATGGCAAAAGAGTGCCCCCAGAGGCTCCGCAAGCACAATGCAGCCTCAGCAAAAGTAACAGAAGTAGCTCAGCAGAGGGAACCGCAGCAGGGAAACGACGAAGTCTGGCTGGAAGCAGAGCCGCTGGGGCCCAGCCAGACGAATCAGTGAAGCAGTCCCCAGGAATCTTACAGCCCACAGACCCCCTCCCGCCCAAACCAGTGGAGCAGCTCACCGCAACACTCCAGCTTCCCAATGGGCTCACCATGGAAGTGCCTATTACCATTGACTCTGGTAGCAATGCAGACTTTATAGGAGTGGATTTCATCAAGCAACATAGCATAGCGCTCCTGCCTGCCACGATGCCCCTGAAAGTAGTGACAGTCGACGGAAGAGAATTGCTGGGGGGACAGGTGGTACAGCAAACGCCGCCAATGGTGATGCGAATTGGAAATCACCGCGAAGTCATCAGCTTCAACGTTACCCACCTGTCAGACACGCCCATAGTGTTGGGCATGAGCTGGTTGGACAGGCACAGCCCGGCATTGGCATGGTACCACCGTAAATTGACCTTCTGCTCCTCCTACTGCGCAGAACATTGCATCATGACTAACCAGGAGGACGAGGGGCAAGAGGATGACCCACAGCTACAACTGGGCATGCTGCAAGCGGTACCCGACAAGTACAAGGCGTTTTTGGAGGTCTTCTGCGAGAAGGAAGCGGACAAGCTGCCTCCCCACAGACCCTACGACTGCAAGATTGACCTCCTGCCGGGGGCAACGCTGCCGACCGGAAAACTGTACTCCATGTCTGAAGACGAACTGCAAGAGCTCAGGGAGTTGATAGATCACAATTTGAAGCGGGGATTCATCCGAGAATCCAAAGCAGTGGGGGGCAGTCCTGTTTTCTTTGTGAAGAAAAAAGACACGCCCCAAAAGAGGCTGGTAGTTGATTTCAGAATTTTAAACTCGAAAACCAAGCCCACGGCTTTCCCGATGCCCAAGATCGACGACTTGCTCGCGACGGTGAGGAAGGGACGCATCTTCACCAAGCTGGATCTACGAGGGGCGTACAATCTTATACGCATGCGGGAGGGTGACGAGTGGAAGACGGCCATGTTCACGCCCTTGGGCACCTATGAGTATAGGGTTATGCCCTTCGGTTTACAAAATGGCTCCCACTGCTTCCAAGCCTTCATGCATCACGTGTTAGCGGGGCTCCTCTACAAGAAGTGCGTCTGCTTCCTGGACGACATTCTGATCTTCTCGGAATCGCAGGAGGCTCACGAGAGAGATGTCAAGGAAGTCCTGCAAAGACTACGGGAGCACAGGCTTTACGCCAAACTGGAGAAATGCCAGTTCGACATGACGGAGGTGGATTTCCTGGGCTACAAGCTGTCCGACAAGGGAATCGCCATGGACAGCGCCAAGGTACAATCAGTACTGGACTGGAAGAGCCCGCGCAATCGGAAGGAGGTCCAGAGGTTTGTCGGCTTTGCTAACTTTTATCGCAAGTTCATCAAGGGTTTCGCTATGCAGACGGCGGCCATCACGGACACCCTCAGCTCCAAGAAGAAGAAGTTAATCTGGACGGAGCAGGCGGGGCAGTCCTTTCAGAAACTCAAGCGTCTTTTCGCTTCCGAGGAACAACTGCTGCATGTGAACCCCAGCAAACCCATGAGGGTGGAGACGGATGCCTCCGACAGAGCCGTGGGGGCAGTCCTGTTGCAGCAAGACCCGCAAGGGGATTGGAGGCCGTGTGCTTTCTACTCCAGCAAACTCAGCAAGTCGGAGCAGAACTACACCATCTGGGACAGAGAGTTGCTGGCCATTCATGCAGCATTCAAGGCATGGCGGCACTTCCTCATCGGAGCCAAACACACGGTGCAAGTTCGCACGGACCATAAGAACCTGGAGTACTGGCGCACGGCTCTGGTTGCTGACTGAGCCTTGGCACCACCTATCTCCATCGGCTCATCTCCCCCTCCCAGTGGAGGCGTGGACTGAGCGCGCTCTGAGTCCCTGGGAAAGAAAGGAGGTGCTCTTGCTGGTGTGCGTCCCCAACGCCCTTCGTCTTTGCTCCAGGGACGTTCTTCCAGACGCCCACCAATCGTTAGCGCTCTCTGGACCACTTCTTGAGTGCTCTGGGGTCTCTCCCCCCTTGCGATTTCGTCTTTCACAGCCCCGTTCAGCCCCTCCCAGAACAGGTCCCTGACGGACGCTGAGTCTTTTTCCCATCCCAGCGCGTTGACCAATGCAAAAAAGCGGGAATGATATTGCCTTACAGTGGCTCTGCCTTGTTTCAAACCGTGAATCTCTTTTCTAGCGACATCCACATCTATCTCCGATAAAAAACAATCGTCCATTGCCTTAATGAAGGCTTTTGCTTTTTGGAGGGCTGGATCATTATCTCTCCACAGATTGCGCAACCACGCTTTAGCTTCTCCATGGAGATGCGTTAGTATGAAGCCTACTTTCTCCTGCTCATCTCTAAAGTCCTTCTCCAGCAACTTTAGCGCAAAAACTACGTCTGCTCTGAAGTTAGGATATTGCTGCAGACTCCCATCGAAATGCGACACCAGGCTCCCCCCTCTCTTCCCGAGCCCGATCCCTTCTGATTTGGCTCCCGGTGGCCCCTGTTTAGTCAACATTTCCAACCTGTTTTGCAGATCCTTGCAGACAGCATTTGATTCCTCTTCTCTCCTCCTTGCCGCTCGTATTTCTGCGTTAAGTTGTACCACGGCATCTTGCAAAGCTGCCAGTCGTTCTTCTGTAGTCATCTTGTGCTGCTTTTGTGAGCTCGCGAAGCACCAATCTTTGCCCCTCGCTGCGTCCTCTCACGTTGCGAGGTTCTTTGAATGGGGACGGGACTTACTGTCAGAGCTGCCTCCAGGTCCCAGCTCACAGAGGACCAACGCCAGGCTGTCGTTATGTACAAAAGTCTTTATTGAGGTTTAGTTTCCATTTCAAAGCCGCAGCGTGCAGCTCTACGTCTCGACCTTAGACCGGCGAAGTCCCGTCTGAGTCTCCTCCCCTTCCACACCAGTTTACGACTCTCGCCTTGCTCCACCTCTTCCTAAGTTCCTTTCTCCTCTGGGCCCTCCTGCCCGCTAGGGTCTCATCCTTCCTGGACTCCTCTGACGCTGACCCTGACGATTCTTGCCCCTCCTTCCGGCGGGCTTTAGGACCTGTTTCCCTATCCGGGCTACCTTCTGTGCCGCTCGCCTGTACATTTGAACTTGGCACGCGCGCCCAGCCTGCAACTTTCCTCTTGACCGTTAACTCGCTCTCCGATGGAGGCGTGGTCAACCCTGACTCATCTTCTCTCGCTGGTGGTGCATATGTGGGCTCTGACACCTGGGACTCCTCCCCCCCACTGCGCTCTGGTGGGGAAGCTGGTCCTGATTTCCAACTGCTGCTCTGGGAGTCCCCGCTGGCCCCTTGCTTCTGGGGTGTCCCCCTTGGCTCGCCCCTTGCCCTGCCCATCGGCGCCCCCTTCTGTGAATCTTCCGATTCGCTGGAGAGGCTCATGGAATCTATCGGGCTGCTGTCATATTCTCCTATGCTGCCCTCGGATTGCTCCCCCTCGCTTTCCATCTCCTCTCCTCCCTGCGCTCCCGCTGAGTCCCTGACAGCGGGCTTTTCCAGTCCAGTACCGAGCGTACCTTGGCGCTGTCCATGGCGAGTCCCTTGTCGGACAGCTTGTAGCCCAGGAAATCCACCTCCGTCATGTCGAACTGGCACTTCTCCAGTTTGGCATAAAGTCTGTGCTCCCGTAGTCTCTGCAGGACTTCCTTGACATCTCTCTCGTGAGCCTCCTGCGATTCCGAGAAGTTCAGAATGTCGTCCAGGATGCAGACGCACTTCTTGTAGAGGAGCCCCGCTAACACGTGATGCATGAAGGCTTGGAAGCAGTGGGAGCCATTTTGTAATCCGAATGGCATAACCCTATATTCATAGGTGCCCAAGGTCATAAACATGGCCGTCTTCCACTCGTCGCCCTCCCGCATGCGTATAAGATTGTACGCCCCTCGTAGATCCAACTTGGTGAAGATGCGTCCCTTCCTCACCGTCGTGAGCAAGTCGTCGATCTTGGGCATCGGGAAAGCCGTGGGCTTGGTTTTCGAGTTTAAAATTCTGTAATCAACTATCAACCTCCGTTGGGGCGTGTCTTTTTTCTTCACGAAGAACACAGGACTGCCCCCCACTGCTTTGGATTCCCGGATGAATCCCCGCTTCAAGTTGTGATCTATGAACTCCCTGAGCTCTTGCAGTTCGTCTTCAGACATGGAATACAGTTTTCCAGTCGGCAGCGTCGCCCCCGGCAGGAGGTCAATCTTGCAGTCGTAGGGTCTGTGGGGGGGCAGTTTGTCTGCCTCCTTCTCGCAGAAGACCTCCAAAAACCCTCTGTACTTGTCGGGTACCGCTTGCAGCACGCCCAAGTGTAACTGCAGTCCATCTTCTTGCCCCTCATCTTCCTGGGTAGGCAGTATGCAGTTTGCTGCGCAGTAGGTCAATTGGCGCTGGTACCATGCTAATGCCGGACTGTGCCTGTCCAACCAACTCATGCCCAACACTATGGGGGTGTCCGACAGTTGGGTGACATTGAAGCTGATGACTTCGCGGTGATTTCCAATTTGCATCACCATTGGCGGCGTTTGCTGTACCACTTGTCCTCCCAGTAGCTCTCTGCCATCGACCGTGACAACGTGCAGGGGCATCGTGGCCGGCAGGAGTGCTACGCTATGTTGCTTGACAAAGTCCACTCCTACAAAGTCCGCATTACTACCAGAATCAATGGTGATAGGAACTTCCATGGTAAGTCCATTGGGTAGCTGGAGTGACACAGTGAGTTGCACCACCGGTTTGGGCGGGAGGGGGTCTGTGGGCTATAAGATCTCTGGGGACTTCACTTCCGGGTTGGCGCCATCGCCGAATGGCGGACTCCCTCTGAGCTCCGGAGGGAGCCTGCTCGGCAGACTGGGTTCTACCGCGTCGGCGTCGCGGGGACCCTCAAAAACCATGGGCGCTGAAACCCATGGGCATGGTGACTCGGCGGGCACCGTTTGCGCCCCCGACTCACGAAAGAGCCTTTTTAAAGGCTACGGAGTGGGTGCCGGGGGGTGTGTGTGGTGCTAGGAGTCCTCCGCTTCCCCTGCCGAGCGAAGCCGCATGCCATTTGGCGGAGAGCGCTGATTTCTTCTATTGAAAATTCGGATTAAAAGAACAATCCGTGAGTAATTGGAAACTGGACTTAAAAAGGGAAAAGATTTTAAATTTTAAATTCGGAGCGAGTGGGGGAGGTGCAGAAAGGAAGTCAGCCTCCCCCCTGTCGTAGAGGAGTTAAAGCAAAAGATTTAACAACTAAGATCGAGTGCTACCTAAGTTTGATAAAGTTATTAATTTCATGATGGAAAATTATAAGACTGGGCTGGAGGAGAAAAGTAGAACCTGAGCTAAAATGCAATCCCCCTCCGGGAACCGGGAGCGGACCGTGAGAGTGCCGGGAGAGGAGAAACAGAGGCTTTGACAGCTGTCAAAGGAGCTGTCAAAGCTGAAGAATAAAAAAAAAGAGAACTTTGTTACGAGGACTTTGCCGGTTACATTTGTTACAAATTAGGTATAAATTGTTTAAAACAAGGAATAACAAGCTATTTTGACTGTTGGGTGTGATCTGGAAGGAAACTGAGTTATTATAATCCCTCTAGAGGGGCTGTGGGACATTACAAGCATTGCTGGTATGGAATTTGAATTGGACTTTTTATCTCCTGGGAAACTGCAGAAATGGAACACTATTTTGTCTACAGAGGTCTCTACACTAAAGGAGACAATAGACTTATCTATTGAAGAATGGAAGGGACTTGACGTAAAGTTTTGTTTCTGAATAACAAAGCCTCTGTAGGGGATTTAGAAGCTTTTGGAATTGGAACATTTTTGCAGGAGAGCAGGAAAAGAAATTGGAGAAAAGTGAGGAGAGAGAATAATAAGAATAATATGAACAACAAGAATTAGATAAAGCTGGAAGTGGGAACATTTGGGACATCCAGATTTGAAAGGTCTAAAGAAACAAAATTGGAGTTTTTACTCTTAAATATAGAGATCTGGATGGAAGAAATGGTCCTTTTTTGAGATAAAGTCTTTCCAAGATTGGACGTTCGAAACTAAAGATGATCTAAAAGACGGCAAAGACTATTAAAAAGACAGCAAAGTGGACTTGGCAAGGATCTCGGCCTAGATGTGGGATCTCCAGGACGACAACAGGCATTGATGGACATTGGGGAACGCAATTGGAAATGGGGGGAGGGAAATTTGGAATCCAAAGGGTGTTAAATTATACTTTATTCTTTTTTCTATTTTCTTTTAATTTAATTTGTTCTGCATATTTAAAAGGGGAACTCGTGGAAGGGAGTGAGGTCGATTTTTAGGGGAGGGAAAAACATTTTTAACATTGGGTTAATTGTAATAAGTTTAAAATTTGGGATAAGAACTTGTTGAATTTATTTGAAGGAATTGGAATACAAGAGGGGGTGGGGAGGGGAAGTCATGGAAGGATGTTGTCAGAGCTGCCTCCAGGTCCCCAGCTCACAGAGGACCAACGCTAGGCTGTAGTTATGTACAAAAGTCTTTATTGAGGTTCAGTTTCCATTTTAAAGCCGCAGCGTGCAGCTCTACGTCCCGACCTTAGACCGGCGAAGTCCCGTCTGAGTCTCCTCCCCTTCCACACCAGTTTAAGACTCTCGCTTTGCTCCACCTCTTTCTAAGTTCCTTTCTCCTCTGGGCCCTCCTGCCCGCTAGGGTCTCATCCTTCCTGGACTCCTCTGACGCTGACCCTGACGATTCTTGCCCCTCCTTCCGGCGGGCTTTAGGACCTGGTTCCCTATCCGGGCTACCTTCTGTGCCGCTCGCCTGTACCTTTGAACTTGGCGCGCGCGCCCAGCCTGCAACTTTCCTCTTGACCGTTAACTCGCTTTCCGATGGAGGCGTGGTCAACCCTGACTCATGTTCTCTCGCTGGTGGTGCATATGTGGGCTCTGACACCTGGGACTCCTCCCCCCCACTACGCTCTGGTGGGGAAGCTGGTCCTGATTTCCAACTGCTGCTCTGGGAGTCCCCGCTGGCCCCTTGCTTCTGGGGTGTCCCCCTTGGCTCGCCCCTTGCCCTGCCCATCGGCGCCCCCTTCTGTGAATCTTCCGATTCGCTGGAGAGGCTCATGGAATCTATCGGGCTGCTGTCATATTCTCCTACGCTGCCCTCAGATTGCTCCCCCTCGCTCTCCATCTCCTCTCCTCCCTGCGCTCCGAGTCCCTGACATCCATCCCCCACGAAGCCCCCCCTTCCCCCCTCCCCCTCTTCTGGCGTGGGTTCCGGGTGCTCCAATGCTGTGGGGGTGCATGCCGGATACAGGTCTTCCCCCCTGGCATGCTGCCAGTCCGTGACGGGTACATCGACGTCGCTCTCCTCCGCTTCCATCTCGTTGCCGGCGTGCTCGAACCCAGGATCCTCCCCCAACCCGTCCATGCCCCCTTGTTCCCCCATTTCCTCTGGGGAGTCTGCGTGCCAGGGCCCTCTGAGCAGTCTCCTGCGCCACTCCTCCTCGGGTTGAGTGTCCCACCAATAAGAGCGTTCCACACCCAAGTCTGAGACCGACCCCTCCGGCGAGGTAGTCTCTGGAACCGTCTCCTCAGCCGAGGAGAACCCCTGAAACGTACTGGCTGAGAGTGTGGGGGTGAAAAGATATTCGTCAAAATAATCCTCCGGCATGGGCCTGTGTGGGAAGAGTGCGTGGAACTCGTCTTTGAGGTAGTGCTCCTCCACCGCATAGTACGGCACCCAGCTGTTGGCGCTGGCCGGGGCACCTTCCCTTGCGATGAGATATTCGACTCCCTCTTCCCCCCATCTCGAGTCCAAAATCTCCGTCACCTCGTTGAGTGGCCCCGCCCTCGGCGACCCCCCTGTCATGGGTGCGTCTCTAAGCGGACTGGGAGCTGTCCCTGGCTCCTGAAACCTGTGAGGTGCCTTGTAGGGTGTTAGCACCGATCTATGAAAGACCGGGTGCATTCTGGAACCCTCCGGTAGTGTCAAACGGAAAGCCACTGGGTTGATCTGTGCCTCGACTAGGTAAGGGCCCAGCTGCTTGTGTCCTAGCTTCTTCTTAGCTAAGGATCTGGCCGGCACTGCCTGGACCGCTAACCAGACCCAGTCCCCTACCCGTATGTCCTCCCCCACTCTTCTGTGTTTGTCTGCTTGCATCTTGTATACGTGTTTTGCTAGGTCTAACAGTCTACGGAGCTGTTCATGGACCTCCTGTAACTCCTCTGCCAATGCCTCTGCTCCCTGTCGCTCCCCCTCCCCCTCTTTCTCTAAGCCCGGGAAGGTCCTGGGATGTCGCCCGTGGTTGGCGAAAAACGGTGTCACCCCCGTGGACACGTGTTGTGTGTTGTTGTAGGCAAACTTGGCCAGGGGCAGGTAGTCCACCCAGGTCGAGGGCTGCTGGTTGGCGTAACATCTCAGGTACTGCTGCATGACGGCGTTGACCCTCTCCGCTTGTCCATTGGTCTGCGGGTGTCTTGCCGACGCTAGGTTGACCTTGACGTTCAGGATGCCCATCAGTTTCCGCCAGAAACTCGAGATGAACTGGCGCCCCCTGTCGGACAGGATAGACTGTGGCAGGCCGTGCACCTTGAACACGTGGTCTATGAACAGCTTGGCTGTCTGTTCCGCTGTGGCCACCTTCGCGCAAGGAATGAAGTGCGCCATCTTGGTGAACATGTCGACTACCACGAGTACTGCTGTTTTGCCCCTCGAGCTGGGCAGGTCAGTGACAAAGTCCAAGGCTACCCTCTCCCACGGTTCGGACGGGGTCTGTAGCGGTTCTAACAGTCCCGCCGGCGGTCTGTGTACTGGCTTGGCCCTTTGGCATGTGTCGCACCTCGTGACGTAATCCGCGACTTCTCCCCGCATCTTGGGCCACCAAAAGTCTCTGGCTACTAATTCCACCGTCTTTTCCTTGCCGAAATGTCCGGCGCTGGGTGCGTCGTGTAGCTGTTGCAGTACTGTCGCGCGGAGTTCATCTCCCGGTACGTAGATGGCCCCCTAGCGGAGGAGCAGTCCGTCGCGTATCTGGAACTCGTCGTCCTTTGCCGTGCCGCTGCGCACCTCCTTCATCTTGGATCGCGCGAAGGAATCTGTTCGCAGCTCACGCCGTATCGCTTCCAGGTCTACGGTGGCTGAAGCGCATGCCCACGCCTTGGGTGCGAAAATGTGTTTGGCCGCTACCGGTGCTGCTTCCTCCAGATACTGCGGCTTCCTGGATAGCGCATCAGCCATGATGTTGTTGTCTCCGGGGATATATTCTATCCTGAAGTCGAAATCCGCAAAGAACTCCGCCCAGCGGATGTGTCTCTGGTTCAGGAACCGCGCCGTGCGCCAGTACTCCAGGTTCTTATGGTCCGTGCGAACTTGCACCGTGTGTTTGGCTCCGATGAGGAAGTGCCGCCACGCCTTGAATGCTGCATGAATGGCCAGCAACTCTCTGTCCCAGATGGTGTAGTTCTGCTCCGACTTGCTGAGTTCCCTGGAGTAGAAAGCACACGGCCTCCAATCCCCTTGCGGGTCTTGCTGCAACAGGACTGCCCCCACGGCTCTGTCGGAGGCATCCGTCTCCACCCTCATGGGCTTGCTGGGGTTCACATGCAGCAGTTGTTCCTCGGAAGCAAAAAGACGCTTGAGTTTCTGAAAGGACTGCTCCGCCTGCTCTGTCCAGATGAACTTCTTCTTCTTGGAGCTGAGGGTGTCCGTGATGCCCGCTGTCTGCATAGCGAAACCCTTGATGAACTTGCGATAAAAGTTAGCAAAGCCGACAAACCTCTGGACCTCCTTCCGATTGCGCGGGCTCTTCCAGTCCAGTACTGATCGTACCTTGGCGCTGTCCATGGCGATTCCCTTGTCGGACAGCTTGTAGCCCAGGAAATCCACCTCCGTCATGTCAAACTGGCATTTCTCCAGCTTGGCGTAAAGCCTGTGCTCCCGTAGTCTTTGCAGGACTTCCTTGACATCTCTCTCGTGAGCCTCCTGCGATTCCGAGAAGATCAGAATGTCGTCCAGGAAGCAGACGCACTTCTTGTAGAGGAGCCCCGCTAACACGTGATGCATGAAGGCTTGGAAGCAGTGGGAGCCATTTTGTAAACCGAAGGGCATAACCCTATACTCATAGGTGCCCAAGGGCGTGAACATGGCCGTCTTCCACTCGTCGCCCTCCCGCATGCGTATAAGATTGTACGCCCCTCGTAGATCCAACTTGGTGAAGATGCGTCCCTTCCTCACCGTCGCGAGCAAGTCGTCGATCTTGGGCATCGGGAAAGCCGTGGGCTTGATTTTCGAGTTTAAAATTCTGAAATCAACTACTAGCCTCTTCTGGGGCGTGTCTTTTTTCTTCACAAAGAACACAGGACTGCCCCCCACTGCTTTGGATTCTCGGATGAAGCCCCGCTTCAAATTGTGATCTATGAACTCCCTGAGCTCTTGCAGTTCGTCTTCAGACATGGAGTACAGTTTTCCGGTCGGCAGCGTTGCCCCCGGCAGGAGGTCAATCTTGCAGTCATAGGGTCTGTGGGGAGGCAGCTTGTCCGCTTCCTTCTCGCAGAAGACCTCCAAAAACGCCTTGTACTTGTCGGGTACCGCTTGCAGCATGCCCAGTTGTAGCTGTGGGTCATCCTCTTGCCCCTCGTCCTCCTGGTTAGTCATGATGCAATGTTCTGCGCAGTAGGAGGAGCAGAAGGTCAATTTACGCTGGTACCATGCCAATGCCGGGCTGTGCCTGTCCAACCAGCTCATGCCCAACACTATGGGCGTGTCTGACAGTTGGGTGACGTTGAAGCTGATGACTTCGCGGTGATTTCCAATTCGCATCACCATTGGCGGCGTTTGCTGTACCACCTGTCCCCCCAGCAATTCTCTTCCATCGACTGTCACTACTTTCAGGGGCATCGCGGCAGGCAGGAGCGCTATGCTATGTTGCTTGATGAAATCCACTCCTATAAAGTCTGCATTGCTACCAGAGTCAATGGTAATAGGCACTTCCATGGTGAGCCCATTGGGAAGCTGGAGTGTTGCAGTGAGCTGCACCACTGGTTTGGGCGGGAGGGGGTCTGTGGGCTGTAAGATTCCTGGGGACTGCTTCACTGACTCGTCTGGCTGGGCCCCAGCGGCTCTGCTTCCAGCCAGACTTCGTCGTTTCCCTGCTGCGGTTCCCTCTGCTGAGCTGCTTCTGTTACTTTTGCTGAGGCTGCATTGTGCTTGTGGAGCCTCTGGGGGCACTCTTTTGCCATATGCTGAGCACTTTCGCAGATGTAACACTTCCTGTTCCCTCTAGGAGGCTTCACCTTGGCTGCTCCTGGTGTGAGGGCTCTGGTTGCTGACTGAGCCTTGGCACCACCTATCTCCATCGGCTCTTCTCCCCCTCCCAGTGGAGGCGTGGATTGAGCGCGCGCTGAGTCTCTGGGAAAGAAAGGAGGTGCCCTTGCTGGCGTGCGTCCCCAACGCCCTTCATCTTTGCTCCAGGGACGTTCTTCTAGCCGCACACCAATCGTCAGCGCCTTCTGGATCACTTCTTGAGTGCTCCGTGGTCTCTCCCCCCTTGCGATTTCGTCTTTCACAGCCCCGTTCAGCCCCTCCCAGAAGAGGTCCCTGACGGACGCTGAGTCTTTTTCCCATCCCAGCGCGTTGACCAATGCAAAAAAGCTGGAATGATATTGCCTTACAGTGGCTCTGCCTTGTTTCAAACCGTGAATCTCTTTTCTAGCGACATCCACATCTATCTCCGATAAAAAACAATCATCCATTGCCTTAATGAAGGCTTTTGCGTTTTGGAGGGCTGGATCATTATCTCTCCACAGATTGCGCAACCACGCTTTAGCTTCTCCATGGAGATGCGTTAGTATGAAGCCTACTTTCTCCTGCTCATCTCTAAAGTCCTTCTCCAGCAACTTTAGCGCAAAAACTATGTCTGCTCTGAAGTTAGGATATTGCTGCAGACTCCCATCGAAATGCGACACCAGGCTCCCCCCTCTCTTCCCGAGCCTGATCCCTTCCGATTTGGCTCCCGGTGGCCCCTGTTTAGTCAACATTTGCAACCTGGTTTGCAGATCCTTGCAGACAGCATCTGATTCCTCTTCTCTCCTCCTTGCAGCTCGTATTTCTGCGTTAAGTTGTACCACGGCATCTTGCAAAGCTGCCAGTCGTTCTTCAGTAGTCATCTTGTGCTGCTTTTGTGAGCTCGCGAAGCACCAATCTTCGCCCCTCGCTGCGTCCTCTCACGTTGCGAGGTTCTTTGAGTAGAGACGGGACTTACTGTCAGAGCTGCCTCCAGGTCCCAGCTCACAGAGGACCAACGCTAGGCTGTAGTTATGTACAAAAGTCTTTATTGAGATTCAGTTTCCATTTTAAAGCCGCAGCGTGCAGCTCTACGTCTCGACCTTAGACCGGCGGAGTCCCGTCTGAGTCTCCTCCCCTTCCACACCAGTTTAAGACCCTCGCCTTGCTCCACCTCTTCCTAAGTTCCTTTCTCCTCTGGGCCCTCCTGCCCGCTAGGGTCTCATCCTTCCTGGACTCCTCTGACGCTGACCCTGATGATTCTTCCCCCTCCTTCCGGCGGGCTTTAGGACCTGGTTTCCTATCCGGGCTACCTTCTGTGCCGCTCGCCTGTAACTTTGAACTTGGCGCGCGCGCCCAGCCTGCAACTTTCCTCTTGACCGTTCCCTCGCTCTCCGATGGAGGCGTGGTCAACCCTGACTCATCTTCTCTCGCTGGTGGTGCATATGTGGGCTCTGACACCTGGGACTCCTCCCCCCCACTACGCTCTGGTGGGGAAGCTGGTCCTGATTTGCAACTGCTGCTCTGGGAGTCCCCGCTGGCCCCTTGCTTCTGGGGTGTCCCCCTTGGGTCGCCCCTTGCCCTGCCCATCGGCGCCCCCTTCTGTGAATCTTCTGATTCGCTGGAGAGGCTCATGGAATCTATCGGGCTGCTGTCATCTTCTCCTACGCTGCCCTCAGATTGCTCCCCCTCGCTCTCCATCTCCTCTCCTCCCTGCGCTCCCGCTGAGTCCCTGACAACACCTATGCTTGATTAGGGCTGTTAAGAAACATTTCACTGTGAGATTTTTGAGTGAATGTGCATTCTTACCCCAAAAACACCAATTTGCAACAAAACCAATCAGAGCTTTATCTTCTTTCTTTTTAAGTGGATGGAACCCAAAACACCTTTTTGCTTTGGTTGGAGGTGATTCTGGTGCACACCCATAAAACACCATGCGAATTGAAATAAAGCATATTCGTCGTTGTCAGAGCTGCCCAAGGTCCCAGCTCACAAAGGACCAACGCCAGTTCTTGCTATATACAAAAGTCTTTATTAAGGTTCAGTTTCCATTTCAAAGCCGCGGCGTGCAGCTCTACGTCTCAACGCTAGACCGCTGAAGCTCCGTCTGAATCTCCACCCCCCAGACACCAGTTTAAGACTCTAGCCTTGCTCCACCTCCTCCTCTGCTCTTTCCTCCTCTGGGTCCGCCTGTCCGCTGGGGTGTTGCCCTTTCTGGACTCTTCTGATGCTGAGTCCCCAAATTCTTCCCCCTGCCTCCTGCGTGCTTTAGGACCTGGCTCCCAATCCGTGCTTCCTGCTGTCCCGCGCGCCTGTACATTTGAACTTGGCGCGCGCGCCCAGCCAGCAACCTTTCTCCTGACCGTTACACTGCTCCTGTCACTGCTTCCCCCCTCGGGGGGGCTAGCTGGACCTGACTTCCCCTCCGTTCCCTCACTCTGCGATGGAGGCGTGGCCAGCTCTGACTCATCTTCTCTCCCTACTGGAGGAGACGCTGGCCCTGATTCATGGGACTCTTCCCCCCCACTCCGCTCTGGTGGGGGAACTGGTCCTGATTTCCCGCTGCTGCTTTGGGAGTCCCCGCTGGCCCCTTGCTTCTGGTGTGTCCCCCCTGGGACCCCCCTTGCCCCGGCCATCGGTGCCCCCCTCTGGGAATCCTCTGAATTGCTGGAGAAGCTCATGGAATCTCTCGGGCCACTGTCATACTCTCCTACGCTGCCCTCGGATTGTTCCCCTTCGCTCTCCTCCTCCTCTCTCCCCTGTGCCTCTGCTCCTGAACCCCTGACAGTCGTCTTTCTACGCATATGGAAGCAAAAAGACGGTGTCAGGGCTGCCCAAGGTCCCAGCTCACAGAGGACCAACGCCAGGTCGTCATTATATACAAAAGTCTTTATTGAAGTTCAGTTTCCATTCCAAAGCCGTAGCGCGCAGCTCTACGTCTTAAACCCTAGACCGCCGAAGTTCCGTCTGAATCTCCTCCCCATGACACCAGTTTAAGATCCTAGCCCGGCTCCACCTCTTCCTCTGCTCTCTTCTCCTCTGGGTCCTCCTGTCCGCTGGGGCATTCCCCTTTCTGGACTCTTCTGACGCTGAGTCCCCTGACTCCTCCCCCTGCCTCCGGTGGGCTTTAGGACCCGGTTCCCAATCCTCATTCTCTGCTGCCCTGCGCGCCTGTACTTTTGAACTTGGATCTCGCGCCAACCCAGTGACCTTCCTCCTGACCGTTACACTGCTTCTGTCACTGCTACCCTCTTCCGGGATGCTAGCTGGACCTGACTTCCCCTCCGTTGCCTGACTCTCCGATGGAGGCGTGGTCAGCCCTGACTCCTCTTCTCTCCCTGCTGGGGGAGACGCTACCCCCGATACCTGGGACTCTTCCCCCCCAACTATGCTCAGGTGGGGAAGGTGGTCCTGATCTCCAACTGCTGCTCTGGGAGTCCCCGCTGGCCCCTTGCTTTTGGAGCATCCCCCTTGGGACCCCCCTTGCCCTGGCCACCGGTGCCCCCTTCTGTGAATCTTCCGATTCGCTGAAGAGGCTCATGGAATCTCTCGGGCCACTGTCATCTTCTCCTACACTCCCCTCAGATTCTTCCCCTTCGCTCTCCATCTCCTTTCCTCCCTGTGTCTCTGCTCCTGAGCCCCTGACAGACGGTGTCAGGGTTTCAGGAGCAGAGGCACAGGGAGGAGAGGAGATGGAGTGCGAGGGGGAGGGGGAGGAATCCGAGGGGAGCGTGGGAGAAGAGGACAGTGAACCGAGGGATTCCATGAGCCTCTCCAGCGAATCGGAAGATTCACAGAAGGGGGGGCCAGTGGCCAGAGGTAGGGGGTTCCCAAGGGGAACGTCCCAGGAGCAAGGGGACAGCAGGGACTCCCAGAGCAGTAGTTGGAAATCAGGACCAGCTTCCCCACCAGAGCAGAGTGGGGGGGAAGAGTCCCAAGGATCAGGGCCAGTGCATTCCCCACCAGGGAGAGAAGATAAGGCAGGGCTGACCACACCTCCATCAGAGAGTCAGACAACGGAGGGGAGGTCAGATCCGGCCAGTGTCCCGGAAGAGGGAAGCAGTGACAGAAGTAGTGTAACGGTCAGGAGGAAGGTCACTGGGTTGGCGCGAGAGGCAAGTTCAAATGTACAGGAGCGCGGGACAGCAGAGAATGAGGATTGGGAACCGGGTCCTAAAGCCCGCCGGAGGGAGGGAGAGGAGCTAAGCGACTCAGCGTCGGAAGAGTCCAGAAAGGGCAATGCCCCAGCGGGCAGAAGGACCCAGAGGAGGAGAGAGCAGCGTAAAAGGTAGAGCCGGGCTAGGATCTTAAACTGGTGTCATGGGGAGGAGACTCAGACGGTACTTCGCCGGTCTAGGCTTAAAGACGTAGAGCTGCGCGCTACGGCTTTAAAATGGAAATTGAACCTCAATAAAGACGTTTGTATATAACTACAGCCTAGCAGGTGGCGCTGTGGGTTAAAGCCTCAGCGCCTAGGGCTTGACGATCGAAAGGTCGGCGGTTCGAATCCCTGCGGCGGGGTGCGCTCCCGCTGCTCGGTCCCAGCGCCTGCCAACCTAGCAGTTCGAAAGCACCTCCGGGTGCAAGTAGATAAATAGGGACCGCTTACTGGCGGGAAGGTAAACGGCGTTTCCGTGTGCTGCGCTGGCTCGCCAGATGCAGCTGTGTCACGCTGGCCACGTGACCCGGAAGTGTCTCTGGACAGCCCTGGCCCCTGGCCTCTTAAGTGAGATGGGCGCACAACCCCAGAGTCTGTCAAGACTGGCCCCTACGGGCAGGGGTACCTTTACCTTTACCTTACAGCCTAGCGTTGGTCCTCTGTGAGCTGGGACCTAGAGGCAGCTCTGACAGTAAGTACCGTCTCTCTAAAAACCTCGCAACGTGAGGGGACGCAGCGAGGGGCGAAGATTGGTACTTCGCGAGCTCACGAAAGCAGCACAAGATGACTACCGAAGAACAACTGGCAGCCCAGCAAAACGCAGTGACACAAGTTAACGCAGAAATACTAGCGGCCAGGTGGAGAGAAGAGGAATCAGATGCTGTCTGCAAGGATCTGCAAGCTAGGTTGGAAATGTTGACTAAACAGGGGCTACCGGGAGCCAGACCAGAGGGGATCGGGCTCGGAAAGAGAGGAGGGAGCCTTGTGTCTCATTTCGATGGGAGTCTGCAGCAATATCCTAACTTCAGAGCAGACGCGGTTTTTGCGCTAAAGTTACTGGAGAAGGACTTTAGAGATGAGCAGGAGAAAGTAGGTGTCAGGGACTCAGCGGGAGCGCAGGGAGGGGAGGAGATGGAGAGCGAGGGGGAGCAATCTGAGGGCAGCATAGGAGAAGATGACAGCAGCCTGAGAGATTCCATGAGCCTCTCCAGCGAATCGGAAGATTCACAGAAGGGGGCGCCGATGGCCAGGGCAAGGGGGGACCCAAGGGGGACACCCCAGAAGCAGGGGGCCAGCGGGGACTCCCAGAGCAGCAGTTGGAAATCAGGACCAGCTTCCCCACCAGAGCGTAGTGGGGGGGAGGAGTCCCAGGTATCAGAGCCCACATATTCACCACCAGCGAGAGAAGATGACTCAGGGTTGGCCACGCCTCCATCGGAGAGCGAGGGAATGGTCAAGAGGAAAGTTGCCGGCTGGGCGCGCGTGCCAAGTTCAAATGTACAGGCGAGCGGCACAGATGGTAGCCCGGATAGGGAACCAGGTCCTAAAGCCCGCCGGAAGGAGGGGGAAGAATCAGGGGGTTCAGCGTCAGAGGAGTCCAGAAAGGATGAAACCCTAGCGGGCAGGAGGGCCCAGAGGAGAAAGGAACTTAGGAAGAGGTGGAGCAAAGCGAGAGTCTTAAACTGGTGTGGAAGGGGCGGAGACTCAGACGGGACTTCGCCGGTCTAGGCTTTAAGACGTAGAGCTGCGCGCTGCGGCTTTGAAATGGAAACTAAACCTCAATAAAGACTTTTGTACATAACGACAGCCTGGCGTTGGTCCTCTGTGAGCTGGGACCTAGAGGTAGCTCTGACAGTAAGACCCGTCTCCCTTAAAAACCTCGCAACGTGAGGGGACGCAGCGAGGGGCGAAGATTGGTACTTCGCGAGCTCACGGAAGCAGCACAAGATGACTACCGAAGAACGAATAGCAACCCTGCAAAACGCAGTGACACAACTCAACGCAGAAATACTAGCTCCGCAAGGGGGCCATCTATGTACCGGGAGATGAACTCCGCGCGACAGTACTGCAACAGCTACATGACACACCCAGCGCCGGACATTTCGGTAAGGAAAAGACGGTGGAATTAGTAGCCAGAGACTTTTGGTGGCCCAAGATGCGGGGAGAAGTCGCGGATTACGTCACGAGGTGCGACACATGCCAAAGGGCCAAGCCAGTACACAGAACGCCGGCGGGACTGTTAGAACCGCTACAGACCCCGTCCGAACCGTGGGAGAGGGTGGCCTTGGACTTTGTCACTGACCTGCCCAGCTCGAGGGGCAAAACAGCAGTACTCGTGGTAGTCGACATGTTCACCAAGATGGCGCACTTCATTCCTTGCGAGAAGGTGGCCACAGCGGAACAGACAGCCAAGCTGTTCATAGACCACGTGTTCAAGGTACACGGCCTGCCACGGTCTATCCTGTCCAACCGGGGGCGCCAGTTCATCTCGAGTTTCTGGCGGAAGCTGATGGGAATCCTGAACGTCAAGGTCAACCTAGCGTCGGCAAGACACCCGCAGACCAACGGACAAGCGGAGAGGGTCAACGCCATAATGCAGCAGTACCTGAGATGCTACGCCAACCAGCAGCCCTCGACCTGGGTGGACTACCTGCCCCTGGCCGAGTTTGCCTACAACATCACGCAACACGTGTCCACGGGGGTGACACCGTTTTTCGCCAACAACGGGCGACATCCCAGGACCTTCCCGGGCTTAGAGAAAGAGGGGGATGGGGAGCCGTAGGGAGCAGAGGCATTGGCAGAGGAGTTACAGGAGGTCCATGAACAGCTCCGTAGACAGTTAGACCTAGCAAAACACGCATACAAGGTGCAAGCAGACAAACACAGAAGAGTGGGGGAGGACATACGGGTAGGGGACTGGGTCTGGTTAGCGGCCCAGGCAGTGCCGGCCAGATCCTTAGCTAAGAAGAAGCTCGGACACAAGCAGCTGGGCCCTTACCTAGTCGAGGCACAGATCAACCCAGTGGCTTTCCGTTTGACACTACCGGAGGGTTCCAGAATGCACCCGGTCTTTCATAGATCGGTGCTAACGCCCTACAAGGCACCTCACAGGTTTCAGGAGCCAGGGAAGGCTCCCAGTCCGCTTAGAGACGCACCCATGACAGGGGGGTCGCCGAGGGCGGGGCCACTCAACGAGGTGACGGAGATTTTGGACTCGAGATGGGGGGAAGAGGGGGTCGAATATCTCATCGCAAGGGAAGGTGCCCCAGCCAGCGCCAACAGCTGGGTGCCGTACTATGCGGTGGAGGAGCACTACCTCAAAGACGAGTTCCACGCACTCTTCCCACACAGGCCCATGCCGGAGGATTATTTTGACGAATATCTTTTCACCCCCACACTCTCAGCCAGTACGTTTCAGGGGTTCTCCTCGGCTGAGGAGACGGTTCCAGAGACTACCTCGCCGGAGGGGTCGGTCTCAGACTTGGGTGCGGAATGCTCTTATTGGTGGGACACTCAACCCGAGGAGGAGTGGCGCAGGAGACTGCTCAGAGGGCCCTGGAACACAGACTCCCCAGAGGAAATGGGGGAACAAGGGGGCATGGACGGGTTGGGGGAGGATCCTGGGTTCGAGCACGCCGGCAACGAGATGGAAGCGGAGGAGAGCGACGTCGATGTACCCATCACGGACTGGCAGCATGCCAGGGGGGAAGACTGGTATCCGGCATGCACCCCCACAGCATTGGAGCACCCGGAACTCACGCCAGAAGAGGGGGAGGGGGAAGGGGGGGCTTCGAGGGGGGGATGGATGTCAGGGACTCAGCGGGAGCGCAGGGAGGGGAGGAGATGGAGAGCGAGGGGGAGCAATCCGAGGGCAGCGTAGGAGATGACAGCAGCCCGAGAGATTCCATGAGCCTCTCCAGCGAATCGGAAGATTCACAGAAGGGGGCGCCGATGGGCAGGGCAAGGGGGGACCCAAGGGGGGGACCCCAGAAGCAAGGGGCCAGCGGGGACTCCCAGAGCAGCAGTTGGAAATCAGGACCAGCTTCCCCACCAGAGCGTAGTGGGGGGGAGGAGTCCCAGGTATCAGAGCCCACATATGCACCACCAGCGAGAGAAGATGAGTCAGGGTTGGCCACGCCTCCATCGGAGAGCGAGGGAATGGTCAAGAGGAAAGTTGCAGGCTGGGCGCGCGCGCCAAGTTCAAATGTACAGGCGAGCGGCACAGAAGGTAGCCCGGATAGGGAACCAGGTCCTAAAGCCTGCCGGAAGGAGGGGGAACAATCAGGGGGGTAGGCGTCAGAGGAGTCCAGAAAGGATGAAACCCTAGCGGGCAGGAGTCCAGAAAGGATGAAACCCTAGCGGGCAGGAGGGCCCAGAGGAGAAAGGAACTTAGGAAGAGGTGGAGCAAAGCGAGAGTCTTAAACTGGTGTGGAAGGGGCGGAGACTCAGACGGGACTTCGCCAGTCTAGGCTTTAAGATGTAGAGCTGCGCGCTGCGGCTTTAAAATGGAAACTGAACCTCAATAAAGACTTTTGTACATAACTACAGCCTAGCGTTGGTCCTCTGTGAGCTGGGACCTGGAGGCAGCTCTGACAACTGCGTTTTGCAGGGTTGCTATTCGTTCTTCGGTAGTCATCTTGTGCTGCTTCCGTGAGCGCGCGAAGTACCAATCTTCGCCCCTCGCTGCGTCCCCTCACGTTGCGAGGTTTTTAAGTGAGACGGGACTTACTGTCAGAGCTGCCTCTAGGTGCCAGCTCACAGAGGACCAACGCCAGGCTGTCGTTATGTACAAAAGTCTTTATTGAGGTTTAGTTTCCATTTCAAAGCCGCAGCGCGCAGCTCTACGTCTTAAAGCCTAGAACCCAAGGGAACCCAAAACACCTTTTTGCTTTCGATGGGGTGATTCTGCTGCACACCCAAAAAACACCATGCGAATTGAAATACGCACAATCAAAGCTTATTCGTCTTCTTTCTACGCATATTGAGGCGAAAAGACGGTTATATGTTATTTTGGCCTCATTACACACACTTTGCGATTTCTGGGTTAATGTGCATTAAGACCAAGGAACACAACTTGAAATAAGCTAAATCCAAGATTCTTCTTTTTATGTAGCTGGAACACAAAACAACCTGTTTGGGTTTGTTTAGCTCATTACACTTCGCTTTCTATTTGTGGGTGGAAAGAACATGGAAAGAACAATCCAAACCTTTTCGTCCGCTTTCTATTGAGATGGAACCACAATACCTATGCTTGATTAGGGCTGTTGAGGCCAAAATATCATAAAACCGTCTTTTTGCTTCCATATGCGTAGTAAGATGACGAATGAGCTTTGATTGGGCTTATTTCAATTCGCATGGTGTTTTTTGGGTGTGCACCAGAATAACCTCCAACCAATGCAAAACGGTTTTTTGGGTTCCATCCACTTAAAAAGAAAGAAGATATAGCTCTGATTGGTTTTGTTGCACATTGGTGTTTTTGGGGTTAGAATGCACATTCACTCAAAAATCTCAGAGTGAAATGTTTCTTCACAGCCCTAATCAAGCATAGGTGTTTTGGTTCCATCTCAATAGAAAGCAGACGAAAAAGTTTGCATTGTTCTTTCCATGTTCTTTCCCCCAAAAAATAGCAAAGCGAAGTGTAATGAGCCTAAACAAACCCAAACAGGTTGTTTTGCACATTAACCCAGAAATCGCAAAGTGAGGCCAAAATAACATATAACCGTCTTTTCGCTTCCATATGCGTAGAAAGAAGACGAATGAGCTTTGATTGGGCTTATCTGAATTCGCATGGTGTTTTATGGGTGTGCACCAGAATCACCTCCAACCAAAGCAAAAAGGGGTTTTGGGTTCCATCCACTTAAAAAGAAAGAAGATAAAGCTCTGATTGGTTTTGTTGCAAATTGGTGTTCTTGGGGTTAGAATGTACATTCACTCAAAAATCTCAGAGTGAAATGTTTCTTAACAGCCTTTAATCAAGCATAGATGTTTTGGTTCCATCGCAATAGAAAGCGAAAAAGTTTGCATTGGTCTTTCCATGTTCTTTCCACCCACAAATAGAAAGCGAAGTGTAATGAGCCTAAACAAACCCAAACAGCTTGTTTTGCGTTCCAGCTACATAGAAAGAAGAATCTTGGATTTCGCTTATTTCGTGTTCCTTGGTGTCAATGCACATTAACCCAGAAATCGCAAAGTGTGTGTAATGAGGCCAAAATAACATATAACCGTCTTTTTGCTTTCATATACGTAGAAAGAAGACGAAAGAAGACGAATTGGGCTCATTTCAATTCGCATGGTGTTTTTTGGGTGTGCACCAGAATAACCTCCAACCAATGCAAAACGGTTTTTTGGGTTCCATCCACTTAAAAAGAAAGAAGATATAGCTCTGATTGGTTTTGTTGCAAATTGGTGTTTTTGGGGTTAGAATGCACATTCACTCAAAAATCTCAGTGTGAAATGTTTCTTAACAGCCCTAATCAAGCATAGATGTTTTGGTTCCATCGCAATAGAAAGCGAAAAAGTTTGGATTGTTCGTTCCATGTTCTTTCCACCCACAAATAGAAAGCGAAGTGTAATGAGCCTAAACAAACACAAACAGGTTGTTTTGCGTTCCAGCTACATAGAAAGAAGAATCTTGGATTTGGCTTATTTCAAGTTGTGTTCCTTGGTGTTAATGCACATTAACCCAGAAATCGCAAAGTGTGTAATGAGGCCAAAATAACATATAACCGTCTTTTCGCTTCCATATGCGTAGAAAGAAGACGAATAAGCTTTGATTGGGCTTATTTCAATTCGCATGGTGTTTTTTGGGTGTGCACCAGAATAACCTCCAACCAATGCAAAACGGTTTTTTGGGTTCCATCCACTTAAAAAGAAAGAAGATATAGCTCTGATTGGTTTTGTTGCACATTGGTGTTTTTGGGGTTAGAATGCACATTCACTCAAAAATCTCAGAGTGAAATGTTTCTTCACAGCCCTAAGCAAGCATAGGTGTTTTGGTTCCATCTCAATAGAAAGCAGACGAAAAAGTTTGCATTGTTCTTTCCATGTTCTTTCCACCCACAAATAGCAAAGCGAAGTGTAATGAGCCTAAACAAACCCAAACAGGTTGTTTTGCACATTAACCCAGAAATCGCAAAGTGTGCGTAATGAGGCCAAAATAACATATAACCGTCTTTATGCTTTCATATACGTAGAAAGAAGACGAATGTGCTTTGATTTGGCTTATCTCAATTCGCATGGTGTTTTATGGGTGTGCACCAGAATCACCTCCAACCAAAGCAAAAAGGTGTTTTGGGTTCCATCCACTTAAAAAGAAAGAAGATATAGCTCTGATTGGTTTTGTTGCACATTGGTGTTTTTGGGGTTAGAATGCACATTCACTCAAAAATCTCAGTGAAATGTTTCTTAACAGCCCTAATCAAGCATAGGTGTTTTGGTTCCATCTCAATAGAAAGCAGACGAAAAAGTTTGCATTGTTCTTTCCATGTTCTTTCCACCCACAAATAGCAAAGCGAAGTGTAATGAGCCTAAACAAACCCAAACAGGTTGTTTTGCACATTAACCCAGAAATCGCAAAGTGCGCGTAATGAGGCCAAAATAACATATAACCGTCTTTTTGCTTTCATATACGTAGAAAGAAGACGAATGAGCTTTGATTGGGCTCATTTCAATTTGCATGGTGTTTTTTGGGTGTGCACCAGAATAACCTCCAACCAATGCAAAACGGTTTTTTGGGTTCCATCCACTTAAAAAGAAGGAAGATATAGCTCTGATTGGTTTTGTTGCAAATTGGTGTTTTTGGGGTTAGAATGCACATTCACTCAAAAATCTCAAAGTGAAATGTTTCTTAACAGCCTTAATCAAGCATAGATGTTTTGGTTCCATCGCAATAGAAAGCGAAAAAGTTTGCATTGGTCTTTCCATGTTCTTTCCACTCACAAATAGAAAGCGAAGTGTAATGAGCCTAAACAAACCCAAACAGGTTGTTTTGCGTTCCAGCTACATAGAAAGAAGAATCTTGGATTTCGCTTATTTCGTGTTCCTTGATGTTAATGCACATTAACCCAAAAATCGCAAAGTGTGTGTAATGAGGCCAAAATAACATAAAACCGTCTTTTCGCTTCCATATGCGTAGAAAGACGAAGAATAAGCTTTATTTCAATTCGCATAGTGTTTTATGGGTGTGCACCAGAATCACCTCCAACCAAAGCAAAAAGGTGTTTTGGGTTCCATCCACTTAAAAAGAAAGACGATAAAGCTCTGATTGGTTTCGTTGCGAATTGGTGTTTTCGGGGTTAGAATGCACATTCACCCAAAAATCTCAGAGTGAAATGTTTCTTAACAGCCGTAATCAAGCATAGGTGTTTTGGTTCCATCTCAATAGAAAGCAGACGAAAAAGTTTGGATTGTTCTTTCCATGTTCTTTCCACCCACAAATAGACAGCGAAGTGTAATTAGCCTAAACAAACCCAAACAGGTTGTTTTGCGTTCCAGCTACATAGAAAGAAGAATCTTGGATTTCGCTTATTACAAGTTGTGTTCCTTGGTGTTAATGCACATTAACCCAGAAATCGCAAAGTGTGTAATGAGGCCAAAATAACATATAACCGTCTTTTCGCTTCCATATGCGTAGAAAGAAGACGAATGAGCTTTGATTGGGCTTATTTCAATTCGCAGGGTTTTTTTTTTTGTCTGTGCACCAGAATAACCTCCAACCAATGCAAAACGGTTTTTTGGGTTCCATCCACTTAAAAAGAAAGAAGATATAGCTCTGATTGGTTTTGTTGCACATTGGTGTTTTTGGGGTTAGAATGCACATTCACTCAAAAATCTCAGTGTGAAATGTTTCTTAACAGCCCTAATCAAGCATAGATGTTTTGGTTCCATCGCAATAGAAAGCGAAAAAGTTTGGATTGTTCGTTCCATGTTCTTTCCACCCACAAATAGAAAGCGAAGTGTAATGAGCCTAAACAAACACAGGTTGTTTTGCGTTCCAGCTACATAGAAAGAAGAATCTTGGATTTGGCTTATTTCAAGTTGTGTTCCTTGGTGTTAATGCACATTAACCCAGAAATCGCAAAGTGTGTAATGAGGCCAAAATAACATATAACCGTCTTTTCGATTCCATATGCGTAGAAAGAAGACGAATGAGCTTTGATTGGGCTTATTTCAATTCGCATGGTGTTTTTTGGGTGTGCACCAGAATAACCTCCAACCAATGCAAAACGGTTTTTTGGGTTCCATCCACTTAAAAAGAAAGAAGATATAGCTCTGATTGGTTTTGTTGCACATTGGTGTTTTTGGGGTTAGAATGCACATTCACTCAAAAATCTCAGAGTGAAATGTTTCTTCACAGCCCTAAGCAAGCATAGGTGTTTTGGTTCCATCTCAATAGAAAGCAGACGAAAAAGTTTGCATTGTTCTTTCCATGTTCTTTCCACCCACAAATAGCAAAGCGAAGTGTAATGAGCCTAAACAAACCCAAACAGGTTGTTTTGCACTTTAACCCAGAAATCGCAAAGTGTGCGTAATGAGGCCAAAATAACATATAACCGTCTTTATGCTTTCATATACGTAGAAAGAAGACGAATGTGCTTTGATTTGGCTTATCTCAATTCGCATGGTGTTTTATGGGTGTGCACCAGAATCACCTCCAACCAAAGCAAAAAGGTGTTTTGGGTTCCATCCACTTAAAAAGAAAGAAGATATAGCTCTGATTGGTTTTGTTGCACATTGGTGTTTTTGGGGTTAGAATGCACATTCACTCAAAAATCTCAGTGAAATGTTTCTTAACAGCCCTAATCAAGCATAGGTGTTTTGGTTCCATCTCAATAGAAAGCAGACGAAAAAGTTTGCATTGTTCTTTCCATGTTCTTTCCACCCACAAATAGCAAAGCGAAGTGTAATGAGCCTAAACAAACCCAAACAGGTTGTTTTGCACATTAACCCAGAAATCGCAAAGTGCGCGTAATGAGGCCAAAATAACATATAACCGTCTTTTTGCTTTCATATACGTAGAAAGAAGACGAATGAGCTTTGATTGGGCTCATTTCAATTCGCATGGTGTTTTTTGGGTGTGCACCAGAATAACCTCCAACCAATGCAAAACGGTTTTTTGGGTTCCATCCACTTAAAAAGAAGGAAGATATAGCTCTGATTGGTTTTGTTGCAAATTGGTGTTTTTGGGGTTAGAATGCACATTCACTCAAAAATCTCAAAGTGAAATGTTTCTTAACAGCCTTAATCAAGCATAGATGTTTTGGTTCCATCGCAATAGAAAGCGAAAAAGTTTGCATTGGTCTTTCCATGTTCTTTCCACTCACAAATAGAAAGCGAAGTGTAATGAGCCTAAACAAACCGAAACAGGTTGTTTTGCGTTCCAGCTACATAGAAAGAAGAATCTTGGATTTCGCTTATTTCGTGTTCCTTGATGTTAATGCACATTAACCCAAAAATCGCAAAGTGTGTGTAATGAGGCCAAAATAACATAAAACCGTCTTTTCGCTTCCATATGCGTAGAAAGACGAAGAATAAGCTTTATTTCAATTCGCATAGTGTTTTATGGGTGTGCACCAGAATCACCTCCAACCAAAGCAAAAAGGTGTTTTGGGTTCCATCCACTTAAAAAGAAAGACGATAAAGCTCTGATTGGTTTCGTTGCGAATTGGTGTTTTCGGGGTTAGAATGCACATTCACCCAAAAATCTCAGAGTGAAATGTTTCTTAACAGCCGTAATCAAGCATAGGTGTTTTGGTTCCATCTCAATAGAAAGCAGACGAAAAAGTTTGGATTGTTCTTTCCATGTTCTTTCCACCCACAAATAGAAAGCGAAGTGTAATTAGCCTAAACAAACCCAAACAGGTTGTTTTGCGTTCCAGCTACATAGAAAGAAGAATCTTGGATTTCGCTTATTACAAGTTGTGTTCCTTGGTGTCAATGCACATTAACCCAGAAATCGCAAAGTGTGTGTAATGAGGCCAAAATAACATATAACCGTCTTTTTGCTTTCATATACGTAGAAAGAAGACGAAAGAAGACGAATTGGGCTCATTTCAATTCGCATGGTGTTTTTTGGGTGTGCACCAGAATAACCTCCACCCAATGCAAAACGGTTTTTTGGGTTCCATCCACTTAAAAAGAAAGAAGATATAGCTCTGATTGGTTTTGTTGCAAATTGGTGTTTTTGGGGTTAGAATGCACATTCACTCAAAAATCTCAGAGTGAAATGTTTCTTCACAGCCCTAAGCAAGCATAGGTGTTTTGGTTCCATCTCAATAGAAAGCAGACGAAAAAGTTTGCATTGTTCTTTCCATGTTCTTTCCACCCACAAATAGCAAAGCGAAGTGTAATGAGCCTAAACAAACCCAAACAGGTTGTTTTGCACTTTAACCCAGAAATCGCAAAGTGTGCGTAATGAGGCCAAAATAACATATAACCGTCTTTATGCTTTCATATACGTAGAAAGAAGACGAATGTGCTTTGATTTGGCTTATCTCAATTCGCATGGTGTTTTATGGGTGTGCACCAGAATCACCTCCAACCAAAGCAAAAAGGTGTTTTGGGTTCCATCCACTTAAAAAGAAAGAAGATATAGCTCTGATTGGTTTTGTTGCACATTGGTGTTTTTGGGGTTAGAATGCACATTCACTGAAAAATCTCAGTGAAATGTTTCTTAACAGCCCTAATCAAGCATAGGTGTTTTGGTTCCATCTCAATAGAAAGCAGACGAAAAAGTTTGCATTGTTCTTTCCATGTTCTTTCCACCCACAAATAGCAAAGCGAAGTGTAATGAGCCTAAACAAACCCAAACAGGTTGTTTTGCACATTAACCCAGAAATCGCAAAGTGCGCGTAATGAGGCCAAAATAACATATAACCGTCTTTTTGCTTTCATATACGTAGAAAGAAGACGAATGAGCTTTGATTGGGCTCATTTCAATTCGCATGGTGTTTTTTGGGTGTGCACCAGAATAACCTCCAACCAATGCAAAACGGTTTTTTGGGTTCCATCCACTTAAAAAGAAGGAAGATATAGCTCTGATTGGTTTTGTTGCAAATTGGTGTTTTTGGGGTTAGAATGCACATTCACTCAAAAATCTCAAAGTGAAATGTTTCTTAACAGCCTTAATCAAGCACAGATGTTTTGGTTCCATCGCAATAGAAAGCGAAAAAGTTTGCATTGGTCTTTCCATGTTCTTTCCACTCACAAATAGAAAGCGAAGTGTAATGAGCCTAAACAAACCGAAACAGGTTGTTTTGCGTTCCAGCTACATAGAAAGAAGAATCTTGGATTTCGCTTATTTCGTGTTCCTTGATGTTAATGCACATTAACCCAAAAATCGCAAAGTGTGTGTAATGAGGCCAAAATAACATAAAACCGTCTTTTCGCTTCCATATGCGTAGAAAGACGAAGAATAAGCTTTATTTCAATTCGCATAGTGTTTTATGGGTGTGCACCAGAATCACCTCCAACCAAAGCAAAAAGGTGTTTTGGGTTCCATCCACTTAAAAAGAAAGACGATAAAGCTCTGATTGGTTTCGTTGCGAATTGGTGTTTTCGGGGTTAGAATGCACATTCACCCAAAAATCTCAGAGTGAAATGTTTCTTAACAGCCGTAATCAAGCATAGGTGTTTTGGTTCCATCTCAATAGAAAGCAGACGAAAAAGTTTGGATTGTTCTTTCCATGTTCTTTCCACCCACAAATAGAAAGCGAAGTGTAATTAGCCTAAACAAACCCAAACAGGTTGTTTTGCGTTCCAGCTACATAGAAAGAAGAATCTTGGATTTCGCTTATTACAAGTTGTGTTCCTTGGTGTCAATGCACATTAACCCAGAAATCGCAAAGTGTGTGTAATGAGGCCAAAATAACATATAACCGTCTTTTTGCTTTCATATACGTAGAAAGAAGACGAAAGAAGACGAATTGGGCTCATTTCAATTCGCATGGTGTTTTTTGGGTGTGCACCAGAATAACCTCCACCCAATGCAAAACGGTTTTTTGGGTTCCATCCACTTAAAAAGAAAGAAGATATAGCTCTGATTGGTTTTGTTGCAAATTGGTGTTTTTGGGGTTAGAATGCACATTCACTCAAAAATCTCAAAGTGAAATGTTTCTTAACAGCCCTTATCAAGCATAGATGTTTTGGTTCCATCGCAATAGAAAGCGAAAAAGTTTGGATTGTTCGTTCCATGTTCTTTCCACCCACAAATAGAAAGCGAAGTGTAATGAGCCTAAACAAACACAAACAGGTTGTTTTGCGTTCCAGCTACATAGAAAGAAGAATCTTGGATTTGGCTTATTTCAAGTTGTGTTCCTTGGTGTTAATGCACATTAACCCAGAAATCGCAAAGTGTGTAATGAGGCCAAAATAACATATAACCGTCTTTTCGCTTCCATATGCGTAGAAAGAAGACGAATGAGCTTTGATTGGACTTATTTCAATTCGCATGGTGTTTTTTGGGTGTGCACCAGAATAACCTCCAACCAATGCAAAACGGTTTTTTGGGTTCCATCCACTTAAAAAGAAAGAAGATATAGCTCTGATTGGTTTTGTTGCACATTGGTGTTTTTGGGGTTAGAATGCACATTCACTCAAAAATCTCAGAGTGAAATGTTTCTTCACAGCCCTAATCAAGCATAGGTGTTTTGGTTCCATCTCAATAGAAAGCAGACGAAAAAGTTTGCATTGTTCTTTCCATGTTCTTTCCACCCACAAATAGCAAAGCGAAGTGTAATGAGCCTAAACAAACCCAAACAGGTTGTTTTGCACATTAACCCAGAAATCGCAAAGTGTGCGTAATGAGGCCAAAATAACATATAACCGTCTTTATGCTTTCATATACGTAGAAAGAAGACGAATGTGCTTTGATTTGGCTTATCTCAATTCGCATGGTGTTTTATGGGTGTGCACCAGAATCACCTCCAACCAAAGCAAAAAGGTGTTTTGGGCTCCATCCACTTAAAAAGAAAGAAGATATAGCTCTGATTGGTTTTGTTGCACATTGGTGTTTTTGGGGTTAGAATGCACATTCACTCAAAAATCTCAGTGAAATGTTTCTTAACAGCCCTAATCAAGCATAGGTGTTTTGGTTCCATCTCAATAGAAAGCAGACGAAAAAGTTTGCATTGTTCTTTCCATGTTCTTTCCACCCACAAATAGCAAAGCGAAGTGTAATGAGCCTAAACAAACCCAAACAGGTTGTTTTGCACATTAACCCAGAAATCGCAAAGTGCGCGTAATGAGGCCAAAATAACATATAACCGTCTTTTTGCTTTCATATACGTAGAAAGAAGACGAATGAGCTTTGATTGGGCTTATCTGGTGTTCTTGGGGTTAGAATGTACATTCACTCAAAAATCTCAGAGTGAAATGTTTCTTAACAGCCGTAATCAAGCATAGGTGTTTTTGTTCCATCTCAATAGAAGACGAAAAAGTTTGCATTGTTCTTTCCATGTTCTTTCCACCCACAAATAGCAAAGCGAAGTGTACTGAGCCTAAACAAACCCAAAACAGGTTGTTTTGCGTTCCAGCTAGATAGAAGGATGAATCTTGGATTTCGCTTACTTCAAGTTGTGTTCCTTGGTGTTAATGCACTAACCCAGAAATCGCAAAGTGTGTAATGAGGCCAAAACAACATAAAACCGTCTTTTCGCTTCCATATACGTAAAAAGAAGACGAATGAGCTTTGATTGGGCTCATTTCAATTCGCATGGTGTTTTTTGGGTGTGCACCAGAATAACCTCCAACCAATGCAAAACGGTTTTTTGGGTTCCATCCACTTAAAAAGAAAGAAGATATAGTTCTGATTGGTTTTGTTGCAAATTGGTGTTTTTGGGGTTAGAATGCACATTCACTCAAAAATCTCAAAGTGAAATGTTTCTTAACAGCCTTAATCAAGCATAGATGTTTTGGTTCCATCGCAATAGAAAGCGAAAAAGTTTGCATTGGTCTTTCCATGTTCTTTCCACCCACAAATAGAAAGCGAAGTGTAATGAGCCTAAACAAACCCAAACAGGTTGTTTTGCGTTCCAGCTACATAGAAAGAAGAATCTTGGATTTCGCTTATTTCGTGTTCCTTGATGTTAATGCACATTAACCCAAAAATCGCAAAGTGTCTGTAATGAGGCCAAAATAACATAAAACCGTCTTTTCGCTTCCATATGCGTAGAAAGACGAAGAATAAGCTTTATTTCAATTCGCATAGTGTTTTATGGGTGTGCACCAGAATCACCTCCAACCAAAGCAAAAAGGTGTTTTGGGTTCCATCCACTTAAAAAGAAAGACGATATAGCTCTGATTGGTTTCGTTGCGAATTGGTGTTTTCGGGGTTAGAATGCACATTCACCCAAAAATCTCAGAGTGAAATGTTTCTTAACAGCCGTAATCAAGCATAGGTGTTTTGGTTCCATCTCAATAGAAAGCAGACGAAAAGGTTTGGATTGTTCTTTCCATGTTCTTTCCACCCACAAATAGAAAGCGAAGTGTAATTAGCCTAAACAAACCCAAACAGGTTGTTTTGCGTTCCAGCTACATAGAAAGAAGAATCTTGGATTTCGCTTATTACAAGTTGTGTTCCTTGGTGTCAATGCACATTAACCCAGAAATCGCAAAGTGTGTGTAATGAGGCCAAAATAACATATAACCGTCTTTTTGCTTTCATATACGTAGAAAGAAGACGAAAGAAGACGAATTGGGCTCATTTCAATTCGCATGGTGTTTTTTGGGTGTGCACCAGAATAACCTCCACCCAATGCAAAACGGTTTTTTGGGTTCCATCCACTTAAAAAGAAAGACGATAAAGCTCTGATTGGTTTTGTTGCAAATTGGTGTTTTTGGGGTTAGAATGCACATTCACTCAAAAATCTCAGTGTGAAATGTTTCTTAACAGCCGTAATCAAGCATAGGTGTTTTGGTTCCATCTCAATAGAAAGCAGACGAAAAAGTTTGCATTGTTCTTTCCATGTTCTTTCCACCCACAAATAGCAAAGCGAAGTGTAATGAGCCTAAACAAACCCAAACAGGTTGTTTTGCACATTAACCCAGAAATCGCAAAGTGCGCGTAATGAGGCCAAAATAACATATAACCGTCTTTTTGCTTTCATATACGTAGAAAGAAGACGAATGAGCTTTGATTGGGCTTATCTGGTGTTCTTGGGGTTAGAATGTACATTCACTCAAAAATCTCAGAGTGAAATGTTTCTTAACAGCCGTAATCAAGCATAGGTGTTTTTGTTCCATCTCAATAGAAAGCAGACGAAAAAGTTTGCATTGTTCTTTCCGTTCTTTCCACCCACAAATAGCAAAGCGGTGTACTGAGCCTAAACAAACCCAAAACAGGTTGTTTTGCGTTCCAGCTAGATAGAAGGATGAATCTTGGATTTCGCTTACTTCAAGTTGTGTTCCTTGGTGTTAATGCACTAACCCAGAAATCGCAAAGTGTGTAATGAGGCCAAAACAACATAAAATCGTCTTTTCGCTTCCATATACGTAAAAAGAAGACGAATGAGCTTTGATTGGGCTCATTTCAATTCGCATGGTGTTTTTTGGGTGTGCACCAGAATAACCTCCAACCAATGCAAAACGGTTTTTTGGGTTCCATCCACTTAAAAAGAAAGAAGATATAGCTCTGATTGGTTTTGTTGCAAATTGGTGTTTTTGGGGTTAGAATGCACATTCACTCAAAAATCTCAAAGTGAAATGTTTCTTAACAGCCTTAATCAAGCATAGATGTTTTGGTTCCATCGCAATAGAAAGCGAAAAAGTTTGCATTGGTCTTTCCATGTTCTTTCCACCCACAAATAGAAAGCGAAGTGTAATGAGCCTAAACAAACCCAAACAGGTTGTTTTGCGTTCCAGCTACATAGAAAGAAGAATCTTGGATTTCGCTTATTTCGTGTTCCTTGATGTTAATGCACATTAACCCAAAAATCGCAAAGTGTGTGTAATGAGGCCAAAATAACATAAAACCGTATTTTCGCTTCCATATGCGTAGAAAGACGAAGAATAAGCTTTATTTCAATTCGCATAGTGTTTTATGGGTGTGCACCAGAATCACCTCCAACCAAAGCAAAAAGGTGTTTTGGGTTCCATCCACTTAAAAAGAAAGACGATATAGCTCTGATTGGTTTCGTTGCGAATTGGTGTTTTCGGGGTTAGAATGCACATTCACCCAAAAATCTCAGAGTGAAATGTTTCTTAACAGCCGTAATCAAGCATAGGTGTTTTGGTTCCATCTCAATAGAAAGCAGACGAAAAAGTTTGGATTGTTCTTTCCATGTTCTTTCCACCCACAAATAGAAAGCGAAGTGTAATTAGCCTAAACAAACCCAAACAGGTTGTTTTGCGTTCCAGCTACATAGAAAGAAGAATCTTGGATTTCGCTTATTACAAGTTGTGTTCCTTGGTGTCAATGCACATTAACCCAGAAATCGCAAAGTGTGTGTAATGAGGCCAAAATAACATATAACCGTCTTTTTGCTTTCATATACGTAGAAAGAAGACGAAAGAAGACGAATTGGGCTCATTTCAATTCGCATGGTGTTTTTTGGGTGTGCACCAGTATAACCTCCAACCAATGCAAAACGGTTTTTTGGGTTCCATCCACTTAAAAAGAAAGAAGATATAGCTCTGATTGGTTTTGTTGCAAATTGGTGTTTTTGGGGTTAGAATGCACATTCACCCAAAAATCTCAGAGTGAAATGTTTCTTAACAGCCGTAATGAAGCATAGGTGTTTTGGTTCCATCTCAATAGAAAGCAGACGAAAAAGTTTGGATTGTTCTTTCCATGTTCTTTCCACCCACAAATAGAAAGCGAAGTGTAATTAGCCTAAACAAACCCAAACAGGTTGTTTTGCGTTCCAGCTACATAGAAAGAAGAATCTTGGATTTCGCTTATTACAAGTTGTGTTCCTTGGTGTCAATGCACATTAACCCAGAAATCGCAAAGTGTGTGTAATGAGGCCAAAATAACATATAACCGTCTTTTTGCTTTCATATACGTAGAAAGAAGACGAAAGAAGACGAATTGGGCTCATTTCAATTCGCATGGTGTTTTTTGGGTGTGCACCAGAATAACCTCCACCCAATGCAAAACGGTTTTTTGGGTTCCATCCACTTAAAAAGAAAGAAGATATAGCTCTGATTGGTTTTGTTGCAAATTGGTGTTTTTGGGGTTAGAATGCACATTCACTCAAAAATCTCAAAGTGAAATGTTTCTTAACAGCCCTTATCAAGCATAGATGTTTTGGTTCCATCGCAATAGAAAGCGAAAAAGTTTGGATTGTTCGTTCCATGTTCTTTCCACCCACAAATAGAAAGCGAAGTGTAATGAGCCTAAACAAACACAAACAGGTTGTTTTGCGTTCCAGCTACATAGAAAGAAGAATCTTGGATTTGGCTTATTTCAAGTTGTGTTCCTTGGTGTTAATGCACATTAACCCAGAAATCGCAAAGTGTGTAATGAGGCCAAAATAACATATAACCGTCTTTTCGCTTCCATATGCGTAGAAAGAAGACGAATGAGCTTTGATTGGACTTATTTCAATTCGCATGGTGTTTTTTGGGTGTGCACCAGAATAACCTCCAACCAATGCAAAACGGTTTTTTGGGTTCCATCCACTTAAAAAGAAAGAAGATATAGCTCTGATTGGTTTTGTTGCACATTGGTGTTTTTGGGGTTAGAATGCACATTCACTCAAAAATCTCAGAGTGAAATGTTTCTTCACAGCCCTAATCAAGCATAGGTGTTTTGGTTCCATCTCAATAGAAAGCAGACGAAAAAGTTTGCATTGTTCTTTCCATGTTCTTTCCACCCACAAATAGCAAAGCGAAGTGTAATGAGCCTAAACAAACCCAAACAGGTTGTTTTGCACATTAACCCAGAAATCGCAAAGTGTGCGTAATGAGGCCAAAATAACATATAACCGTCTTTATGCTTTCATATACGTAGAAAGAAGACGAATGTGCTTTGATTTGGCTTATCTCAATTCGCATGGTGTTTTATGGGTGTGCACCAGAATCACCTCCAACCAAAGCAAAAAGGTGTTTTGGGCTCCATCCACTTAAAAAGAAAGAAGATATAGCTCTGATTGGTTTTGTTGCACATTGGTGTTTTTGGGGTTAGAATGCACATTCACTCAAAAATCTCAGTGAAATGTTTCTTAACAGCCCTAATCAAGCATAGGTGTTTTGGTTCCATCTCAATAGAAAGCAGACGAAAAAGTTTGCATTGTTCTTTCCATGTTCTTTCCACCCACAAATAGCAAAGCGAAGTGTAATGAGCCTAAACAAACCCAAACAGGTTGTTTTGCACATTAACCCAGAAATCGCAAAGTGCGCGTAATGAGGCCAAAATAACATATAACCGTCTTTTTGCTTTCATATACGTAGAAAGAAGACGAATGAGCTTTGATTGGGCTTATCTGGTGTTCTTGGGGTTAGAATGTACATTCACTCAAAAATCTCAGAGTGAAATGTTTCTTAACAGCCGTAATCAAGCATAGGTGTTTTTGTTCCATCTCAATAGAAGACGAAAAAGTTTGCATTGTTCTTTCCATGTTCTTTCCACCCACAAATAGCAAAGCGAAGTGTACTGAGCCTAAACAAACCCAAAACAGGTTGTTTTGCGTTCCAGCTAGATAGAAGGATGAATCTTGGATTTCGCTTACTTCAAGTTGTGTTCCTTGGTGTTAATGCACTAACCCAGAAATCGCAAAGTGTGTAATGAGGCCAAAACAACATAAAACCGTCTTTTCGCTTCCATATACGTAAAAAGAAGACGAATGAGCTTTGATTGGGCTCATTTCAATTCGCATGGTGTTTTTTGGGTGTGCACCAGAATAACCTCCAACCAATGCAAAACGGTTTTTTGGGTTCCATCCACTTAAAAAGAAAGAAGATATAGTTCTGATTGGTTTTGTTGCAAATTGGTGTTTTTGGGGTTAGAATGCACATTCACTCAAAAATCTCAAAGTGAAATGTTTCTTAACAGCCTTAATCAAGCATAGATGTTTTGGTTCCATCGCAATAGAAAGCGAAAAAGTTTGCATTGGTCTTTCCATGTTCTTTCCACCCACAAATAGAAAGCGAAGTGTAATGAGCCTAAACAAACCCAAACAGGTTGTTTTGCGTTCCAGCTACATAGAAAGAAGAATCTTGGATTTCGCTTATTTCGTGTTCCTTGATGTTAATGCACATTAACCCAAAAATCGCAAAGTGTCTGTAATGAGGCCAAAATAACATAAAACCGTCTTTTCGCTTCCATATGCGTAGAAAGACGAAGAATAAGCTTTATTTCAATTCGCATAGTGTTTTATGGGTGTGCACCAGAATCACCTCCAACCAAAGCAAAAAGGTGTTTTGGGTTCCATCCACTTAAAAAGAAAGACGATATAGCTCTGATTGGTTTCGTTGCGAATTGGTGTTTTCGGGGTTAGAATGCACATTCACCCAAAAATCTCAGAGTGAAATGTTTCTTAACAGCCGTAATCAAGCATAGGTGTTTTGGTTCCATCTCAATAGAAAGCAGACGAAAAGGTTTGGATTGTTCTTTCCATGTTCTTTCCACCCACAAATAGAAAGCGAAGTGTAATTAGCCTAAACAAACCCAAACAGGTTGTTTTGCGTTCCAGCTACATAGAAAGAAGAATCTTGGATTTCGCTTATTACAAGTTGTGTTCCTTGGTGTCAATGCACATTAACCCAGAAATCGCAAAGTGTGTGTAATGAGGCCAAAATAACATATAACCGTCTTTTTGCTTTCATATACGTAGAAAGAAGACGAAAGAAGACGAATTGGGCTCATTTCAATTCGCATGGTGTTTTTTGGGTGTGCACCAGTATAACCTCCAACCAATGCAAAACGGTTTTTTGGGTTCCATCCACTTAAAAAGAAAGAAGATATAGCTCTGATTGGTTTTGTTGCAAATTGGTGTTTTTGGGGTTAGAATGCACATTCACCCAAAAATCTCAGAGTGAAATGTTTCTTAACAGCCGTAATCAAGCATAGGTGTTTTGGTTCCATCTCAATAGAAAGCAGACGAAAAAGTTTGGATTGTTCTTTCCATGTTCTTTCCACCCACAAATAGAAAGCGAAGTGTAATTAGCCTAAACAAACCCAAACAGGTTGTTTTGCGTTCCAGCTACATAGAAAGAAGAATCTTGGATTTCGCTTTTTACAAGTTGTGTTCCTTGGTGTCAATGCACATTAACCCAGAAATCGCAAAGTGTGTGTAATGAGGCCAAAATAACATATAACCGTCTTTTTGCTTTCATATACGTAGAAAGAAGACGAAAGAAGACGAATTGGGCTCATTTCAATTCGCATGGTGTTTTTTGGGTGTGCACCAGAATAACCTCCAACCAATGCAAAACGGTTTTTTGGGTTCCATCCACTTAAAAAGAAAGAAGATATAGCTCTGATTGGTTTTGTTGCACATTGGTGTTTTTGGGGTTAGAATGCACATTCACTCAAAAATCTCAGTGTGAAATGTTTCTTCACAGCCCTAAGCAAGCATAGGTGTTTTGGTTCCATCTCAATAGAAAGCAGACGAAAAAGTTTGCATTGTTCTTTCCATGTTCTTTCCACCCACAAATAGCAAAGCGAAGTGTAATGAGCCTAAACAAACCCAAACAGGTTGTTTTGCACATTAACCCAGAAATCGCAAAGTGTGCGTAATGAGGCCAAAATAACATATAACCGTCTTTATGCTTTCATATACGTAGAAAGAAGACGAATGTGCTTTGATTTGGCTTATCTCAATTCGCATGGTGTTTTATGGGTGTGCACCAGAATCACCTCCAACCAAAGCAAAAAGGTGTTTTGGGTTCCATCCACTTAAAAAGAAAGAAGATATAGCTCTGATTGGTTTTGTTGCACATTGGTGTTTTTGGGGTTAGAATGCACATTCACTCAAAAATCTCAGTGAAATGTTTCTTAACAGCCCTAATCAAGCATAGGTGTTTTGGTTCCATCTCAATAGAAAGCAGACGAAAAAGTTTGCATTGTTCTTTCCATGTTCTTTCCACCCACAAATAGCAAAGCGAAGTGTAATGAGCCTAAACAAACCCAAACAGGTTGTTTTGCACATTAACCCAGAAATCGCAAAGTGCGCGTAATGAGGCCAAAATAACATATAACCGTCTTTTTGCTTTCATATACGTAGAAAGAAGACGAATGAGCTTTGATTGGGCTCATTTCAATTCGCATGGTGTTTTTTGGGTGTGCACCAGAATAACCTCCAACCAATGCAAAACGGTTTTTTGGGTTCCATCCACTTAAAAAGAAGGAAGATATAGCTCTGATTGGTTTTGTTGCAAATTGGTGTTTTTGGGGTTAGAATGCACATTCACTCAAAAATCTCAAAGTGAAATGTTTCTTAACAGCCTTAATCAAGCATAGATGTTTTGGTTCCATCGCAATAGAAAGCGAAAAAGTTTGCATTGGTCTTTCCATGTTCTTTCCACTCACAAATAGAAAGCGAAGTGTAATGAGCCTAAACAAACCCAAACAGGTTGTTTTGCGTTCCAGCTACATAGAAAGAAGAATCTTGGATTTCGCTTATTTCGTGTTCCTTGATGTTAATGCACATTAACCCAAAAATCGCAAAGTGTGTGTAATGAGGCCAAAATAACATAAAACCGTCTTTTCGCTTCCATATGCGTAGAAAGACGAAGAATAAGCTTTATTTCAATTCGCATAGTGTTTTATGGGTGTGCACCAGAATCACCTCCAACCAAAGCAAAAAGGTGTTTTGGGTTCCATCCACTTAAAAAGAAAGACGATAAAGCTCTGATTGGTTTCGTTGCGAATTGGTGTTTTCGGGGTTAGAATGCACATTCACCCAAAAATCTCAGAGTGAAATGTTTCTTAACAGCCGTAATCAAGCATAGGTGTTTTGGTTCCATCTCAATAGAAAACAGACGAAAAAGTTTGGATTGTTCTTTCCATGTTCTTTCCACCCACAAATAGAAAGCGAAGTGTAATTAGCCTAAACAAACCCAAACAGGTTGTTTTGCGTTCCAGCTACATAGAAAGAAGAATCTTGGATTTCGCTTATTACAAGTTGTGTTCCTTGGTGTCAATGCACATTAACCCAGAAATCGCAAAGTGTGTGTAATGAGGCCAAAATAACATATAACCGTCTTTTTGCTTTCATATACGTAGAAAGAAGACGAAAGAAGACGAATTGGGCTCATTTCAATTCGCATGGTGTTTTTTGGGTGTGCACCAGAATAACCTCCACCCAATGCAAAACGGTTTTTTGGGTTCCATCCACTTAAAAAGAAAGAAGATATAGCTCTGATTGGTTTTGTTGCAAATTGGTGTTTTTGGGGTTAGAATGCACATTCACTCAAAAATCTCAGTGAAATGTTTCTTAACAGCCCTAATCAAGCATAGGTGTTTTGGTTCCATCTCAATAGAAAGCAGACGAAAAAGTTTGCATTGTTCTTTCCATGTTCTTTCCACCCACAAATAGCAAAGCGAAGTGTAATGAGCCTAAACAAACCCAAACAGGTTGTTTTGCACATTAACCCAGAAATCGCAAAGTGTGCGTAATGAGGCCAAAATAACATATAACGGTCTTTTTGCTTTCATATACGTAGAAAGAAGACGAATGAGCTTTGATTGGGCTCATTTCAATTCGCATGGTGTTTTTTGGGTGTGCACCAGAATAACCTCCAACCAATGCAAAACGGTTTTTTGGGTTCCATCCACTTAAAAAGAAAGAAGATATAGCTCTCATTGGTTTTGTTGCAAATTGGTGTTTTTGGGGTTAGAATGCACATTCACTCAAAAATCTCAAAGTGAAATGTTTCTTAACAGCCTTAATCAAGCATAGATGTTTTGGTTCCATCGCAATAGAAAGCGAAAAAGTTTGCATTGGTCTTTCCATGTTCTTTCCACCCACAAATAGAAAGCGAAGTGTAATGAGCCTAAACAAACCCAAACAGGTTGTTTTGCGTTCCAGCTACATAGAAAGAAGAATCTTGGATTTCGCTTATTTCGTGTTCCTTGATGTTAATGCACATTAACCCAAAAATCGCAAAGTGTGTGTAATGAGGCCAAAATAACATAAAACCGTATTTTCGCTTCCATATGCGTAGAAAGACGAAGAATAAGCTTTATTTCAATTCGCAGTGTTTTATGGGTGTGCACCAGAATCACCTCCAACCAAAGCAAAAAGGTGTTTTGGGTTCCATCCACTTAAAAAGAAAGACGATAAAGCTCTGATTGGTTTCGTTGCGAATTGTTGTTTTCGGGGTTAGAATGCACATTCACCCAAAAATCTCAGAGTGAAATGTTTCTTAACAGCCGTAATCAAGCATAGGTGTTTTGGTTCCATCTCAATAGAAAGCAGACGAAAAAGTTTGCATTGTTCTTTCCATGTTCTTTCCACCCACAAATAGCAAAGCGAAGTGTAATGAGCCTAAACAAACCCAAACAGGTTGTTTTGCACATTAACCCAGAAATCGCAAAGTGCGCGTAATGAGGCCAAAATAACATATAACCGTCTTTTTGCTTTCATATACGTAGAAAGAAGACGAATGAGCTTTGATTGGGCTTATCTGGTGTTCTTGGGGTTAGAATGTACATTCACTCAAAAATCTCAGAGTGAAATGTTTCTTAACAGCCGTAATCAAGCATAGGTGTTTTTGTTCCATCTCAATAGAAGACGAAAAAGTTTGCATTGTTCTTTCCATGTTCTTTCCACCCACAAATAGCAAAGCGAAGTGTACTGAGCCTAAACAAACCCAAAACAGGTTGTTTTGCGTTCCAGCTAGATAGAAGGATGAATCTTGGATTTCGCTTACTTCAAGTTGTGTTCCTTGGTGTTAATGCACTAACCCAGAAATCGCAAAGTGTGTAATGAGGCCAAAACAACATAAAACCGTCTTTTCGCTTCCATATACGTAAAAAGAAGACGAATGAGCTTTGATTGGGCTCATTTCAATTCGCATGGTGTTTTTTGGGTGTGCACCAGAATAACCTCCAACCAATGCAAAACGGTTTTTTGGGTTCCATCCACTTAAAAAGAAAGAAGATATAGTTCTGATTGGTTTTGTTGCAAATTGGTGTTTTTGGGGTTAGAATGCACATTCACTCAAAAATCTCAAAGTGAAATGTTTCTTAACAGCCTTAATCAAGCATAGATGTTTTGGTTCCATCGCAATAGAAAGCGAAAAAGTTTGCATTGGTCTTTCCATGTTCTTTCCACCCACAAATAGAAAGCGAAGTGTAATGAGCCTAAACAAACCCAAACAGGTTGTTTTGCGTTCCAGCTACATAGAAAGAAGAATCTTGGATTTCGCTTATTTCGTGTTCCTTGATGTTAATGCACATTAACCCAAAAATCGCAAAGTGTCTGTAATGAGGCCAAAATAACATAAAACCGTCTTTTCGCTTCCATATGCGTAGAAAGACGAAGAATAAGCTTTATTTCAATTCGCATAGTGTTTTATGGGTGTGCACCAGAATCACCTCCAACCAAAGCAAAAAGGTGTTTTGGGTTCCATCCACTTAAAAAGAAAGACGATATAGCTCTGATTGGTTTCGTTGCGAATTGGTGTTTTCGGGGTTAGAATGCACATTCACCCAAAAATCTCAGAGTGAAATGTTTCTTAACAGCCGTAATCAAGCATAGGTGTTTTGGTTCCATCTCAATAGAAAGCAGACGAAAAGGTTTGGATTGTTCTTTCCATGTTCTTTCCACCCACAAATAGAAAGCGAAGTGTAATTAGCCTAAACAAACCCAAACAGGTTGTTTTGCGTTCCAGCTACATAGAAAGAAGAATCTTGGATTTCGCTTATTACAAGTTGTGTTCCTTGGTGTCAATGCACATTAACCCAGAAATCGCAAAGTGTGTGTAATGAGGCCAAAATAACATATAACCGTCTTTTTGCTTTCATATACGTAGAAAGAAGACGAAAGAAGACGAATTGGGCTCATTTCAATTCGCATGGTGTTTTTTGGGTGTGCACCAGTATAACCTCCAACCAATGCAAAACGGTTTTTTGGGTTCCATCCACTTAAAAAGAAAGAAGATATAGCTCTGATTGGTTTTGTTGCAAATTGGTGTTTTTGGGGTTAGAATGCACATTCACCCAAAAATCTCAGAGTGAAATGTTTCTTAACAGCCGTAATGAAGCATAGGTGTTTTGGTTCCATCTCAATAGAAAGCAGACGAAAAAGTTTGGATTGTTCTTTCCATGTTCTTTCCACCCACAAATAGAAAGCGAAGTGTAATTAGCCTAAACAAACCCAAACAGGTTGTTTTGCGTTCCAGCTACATAGAAAGAAGAATCTTGGATTTCGCTTATTACAAGTTGTGTTCCTTGGTGTCAATGCACATTAACCCAGAAATCGCAAAGTGTGTGTAATGAGGCCAAAATAACATATAACCGTCTTTATGCTTTCATATACGTAGAAAGAAGACGAATGTGCTTTGATTTGGCTTATCTCAATTCGCATGGTGTTTTATGGGTGTGCACCAGAATCACCTCCAACCAAAGCAAAAAGGTGTTTTGGGTTCCATCCACTTAAAAAGAAAGAAGATATAGCTCTGATTGGTTTTGTTGCACATTGGTGTTTTTGGGGTTAGAATGCACATTCACTCAAAAATCTCAGTGAAATGTTTCTTAACAGCCCTAATCAAGCATAGGTGTTTTGGTTCCATCTCAATAGAAAGCAGACGAAAAAGTTTGCATTGTTCTTTCCATGTTCTTTCCACCCACAAATAGCAAAGCGAAGTGTAATGAGCCTAAACAAACCCAAACAGGTTGTTTTGCACATTAACCCAGAAATCGCAAAGTGCGCGTAATGAGGCCAAAATAACATATAACCGTCTTTTTGCTTTCATATACGTAGAAAGAAGACGAATGAGCTTTGATTGGGCTCATTTCAATTCGCATGGTGTTTTTTGGGTGTGCACCAGAATAACCTCCAACCAATGCAAAACGGTTTTTTGGGTTCCATCCACTTAAAAAGAAGGAAGATATAGCTCTGATTGGTTTTGTTGCAAATTGGTGTTTTTGGGGTTAGAATGCACATTCACTCAAAAATCTCAAAGTGAAATGTTTCTTAACAGCCTTAATCAAGCATAGATGTTTTGGTTCCATCGCAATAGAAAGCGAAAAAGTTTGCATTGGTCTTTCCATGTTCTTTCCACTCACAAATAGAAAGCGAAGTGTAATGAGCCTAAACAAACCCAAACAGGTTGTTTTGCGTTCCAGCTACATAGAAAGAAGAATCTTGGATTTCGCTTATTTCGTGTTCCTTGATGTTAATGCACATTAACCCAAAAATCGCAAAGTGTGTGTAATGAGGCCAAAATAACATAAAACCGTCTTTTCGCTTCCATATGCGTAGAAAGACGAAGAATAAGCTTTATTTCAATTCGCATAGTGTTTTATGGGTGTGCACCAGAATCACCTCCAACCAAAGCAAAAAGGTGTTTTGGGTTCCATCCACTTAAAAAGAAAGACGATAAAGCTCTGATTGGTTTCGTTGCGAATTGGTGTTTTCGGGGTTAGAATGCACATTCACCCAAAAATCTCAGAGTGAAATGTTTCTTAACAGCCGTAATCAAGCATAGGTGTTTTGGTTCCATCTCAATAGAAAGCAGACGAAAAAGTTTGGATTGTTCTTTCCATGTTCTTTCCACCCACAAATAGAAAGCGAAGTGTAATTAGCCTAAACAAACCCAAACAGGTTGTTTTGCGTTCCAGCTACATAGAAAGAAGAATCTTGGATTTCGCTTATTACAAGTTGTGTTCCTTGGTGTCAATGCACATTAACCCAGAAATCGCAAAGTGTGTGTAATGAGGCCAAAATAACATATAACCGTCTTTTTGCTTTCATATACGTAGAAAGAAGACGAAAGAAGACGAATTGGGCTCATTTCAATTCGCATGGTGTTTTTTGGGTGTGCACCAGAATAACCTCCACCCAATGCAAAACGGTTTTTTGGGTTCCATCCACTTAAAAAGAAAGAAGATATAGCTCTGATTGGTTTTGTTGCAAATTGGTGTTTTTGGGGTTAGAATGCACATTCACTCAAAAATCTCAGTGAAATGTTTCTTAACAGCCCTAATCAAGCATAGGTGTTTTGGTTCCATCTCAATAGAAAGCAGACGAAAAAGTTTGCATTGTTCTTTCCATGTTCTTTCCACCCACAAATAGCAAAGCGAAGTGTAATGAGCCTAAACAAACCCAAACAGGTTGTTTTGCACATTAACCCAGAAATCGCAAAGTGTGCGTAATGAGGCCAAAATAACATATAACGGTCTTTTTGCTTTCATATACGTAGAAAGAAGACGAATGAGCTTTGATTGGGCTCATTTCAATTCGCATGGTGTTTTTTGGGTGTGCACCAGAATAACCTCCAACCAATGCAAAACGGTTTTTTGGGTTCCATCCACTTAAAAAGAAAGAAGATATAGCTCTCATTGGTTTTGTTGCAAATTGGTGTTTTTGGGGTTAGAATGCACATTCACTCAAAAATCTCAAAGTGAAATGTTTCTTAACAGCCTTAATCAAGCATAGATGTTTTGGTTCCATCGCAATAGAAAGCGAAAAAGTTTGCATTGGTCTTTCCATGTTCTTTCCACCCACAAATAGAAAGCGAAGTGTAATGAGCCTAAACAAACCCAAACAGGTTGTTTTGCGTTCCAGCTACATAGAAAGAAGAATCTTGGATTTCGCTTATTTCGTGTTCCTTGATGTTAATGCACATTAACCCAAAAATCGCAAAGTGTGTGTAATGAGGCCAAAATAACATAAAACCGTATTTTCGCTTCCATATGCGTAGAAAGACGAAGAATAAGCTTTATTTCAATTCGCAGTGGTTTATGGGTGTGCACCAGAATCACCTCCAACCAAAGCAAAAAGGTGTTTTGGGTTCCATCCACTTAAAAAGAAAGACGATAAAGCTCTGATTGGTTTCGTTGCGAATTGTTGTTTTCGGGGTTAGAATGCACATTCACCCAAAAATCTCAGAGTGAAATGTTTCTTAACAGCCGTAATCAAGCATAGGTGTTTTGGTTCCATCTCAATAGAAAGCAGACGAAAAAGTTTGCATTGTTCTTTCCATGTTCTTTCCACCCACAAATAGCAAAGCGAAGTGTAATGAGCCTAAACAAACCCAAACAGGTTGTTTTGCACATTAACCCAGAAATCGCAAAGTGCGCGTAATGAGGCCAAAATAACATATAACCGTCTTTTTGCTTTCATATACGTAGAAAGAAGACGAATGAGCTTTGATTGGGCTTATCTGGTGTTCTTGGGGTTAGAATGTACATTCACTCAAAAATCTCAGAGTGAAATGTTTCTTAACAGCCGTAATCAAGCATAGGTGTTTTTGTTCCATCTCAATAGAAGACGAAAAAGTTTGCATTGTTCTTTCCATGTTCTTTCCACCCACAAATAGCAAAGCGAAGTGTACTGAGCCTAAACAAACCCAAAACAGGTTGTTTTGCGTTCCAGCTAGATAGAAGGATGAATCTTGGATTTCGCTTACTTCAAGTTGTGTTCCTTGGTGTTAATGCACTAACCCAGAAATCGCAAAGTGTGTAATGAGGCCAAAACAACATAAAACCGTCTTTTCGCTTCCATATACGTAAAAAGAAGACGAATGAGCTTTGATTGGGCTCATTTCAATTCGCATGGTGTTTTTTGGGTGTGCACCAGAATAACCTCCAACCAATGCAAAACGGTTTTTTGGGTTCCATCCACTTAAAAAGAAAGAAGATATAGTTCTGATTGGTTTTGTTGCAAATTGGTGTTTTTGGGGTTAGAATGCACATTCACTCAAAAATCTCAAAGTGAAATGTTTCTTAACAGCCTTAATCAAGCATAGATGTTTTGGTTCCATCGCAATAGAAAGCGAAAAAGTTTGCATTGGTCTTTCCATGTTCTTTCCACCCACAAATAGAAAGCGAAGTGTAATGAGCCTAAACAAACCCAAACAGGTTGTTTTGCGTTCCAGCTACATAGAAAGAAGAATCTTGGATTTCGCTTATTTCGTGTTCCTTGATGTTAATGCACATTAACCCAAAAATCGCAAAGTGTCTGTAATGAGGCCAAAATAACATAAAACCGTCTTTTCGCTTCCATATGCGTAGAAAGACGAAGAATAAGCTTTATTTCAATTCGCATAGTGTTTTATGGGTGTGCACCAGAATCACCTCCAACCAAAGCAAAAAGGTGTTTTGGGTTCCATCCACTTAAAAAGAAAGACGATATAGCTCTGATTGGTTTCGTTGCGAATTGGTGTTTTCGGGGTTAGAATGCACATTCACCCAAAAATCTCAGAGTGAAATGTTTCTTAACAGCCGTAATCAAGCATAGGTGTTTTGGTTCCATCTCAATAGAAAGCAGACGAAAAGGTTTGGATTGTTCTTTCCATGTTCTTTCCACCCACAAATAGAAAGCGAAGTGTAATTAGCCTAAACAAACCCAAACAGGTTGTTTTGCGTTCCAGCTACATAGAAAGAAGAATCTTGGATTTCGCTTATTACAAGTTGTGTTCCTTGGTGTCAATGCACATTAACCCAGAAATCGCAAAGTGTGTGTAATGAGGCCAAAATAACATATAACCGTCTTTTTGCTTTCATATACGTAGAAAGAAGACGAAAGAAGACGAATTGGGCTCATTTCAATTCGCATGGTGTTTTTTGGGTGTGCACCAGTATAACCTCCAACCAATGCAAAACGGTTTTTTGGGTTCCATCCACTTAAAAAGAAAGAAGATATAGCTCTGATTGGTTTTGTTGCAAATTGGTGTTTTTGGGGTTAGAATGCACATTCACCCAAAAATCTCAGAGTGAAATGTTTCTTAACAGCCGTAATGAAGCATAGGTGTTTTGGTTCCATCTCAATAGAAAGCAGACGAAAAAGTTTGGATTGTTCTTTCCATGTTCTTTCCACCCACAAATAGAAAGCGAAGTGTAATTAGCCTAAACAAACCCAAACAGGTTGTTTTGCGTTCCAGCTACATAGAAAGAAGAATCTTGGATTTCGCTTATTACAAGTTGTGTTCCTTGGTGTCAATGCACATTAACCCAGAAATCGCAAAGTGTGTGTAATGAGGCCAAAATAACATATAACCGTCTTTTTGCTTTCATATACGTAGAAAGAAGACGAAAGAAGACGAATTGGGCTCATTTCAATTCGCATGGTGTTTTTTGGGTGTGCACCAGAATAACCTCCAACCAATGCAAAACGGTTTTTTGGGTTCTATCCACTTAAAAAGAAAGAAGATATAGCTCTGATTGGTTTTGTTGCACATTGGTGTTTTTGGGGTTAGAATGCACATTCACTCAAAAATCTCAGTGTGAAATGTTTCTTCACAGCCCTAAGCAAGCATAGGTGTTTTGGTTCCATCTCAATAGAAAGCAGACGAAAAAGTTTGCATTGTTCTTTCCATGTTCTTTCCACCCACAAATAGCAAAGCGAAGTGTAATGAGCCTAAACAAACCCAAACAGGTTGTTTTGCACATTAACCCAGAAATCGCAAAGTGTGCGTAATGAGGCCAAAATAACATATAACCGTCTTTATGCTTTCATATACGTAGAAAGAAGACGAATGTGCTTTGATTTGGCTTATCTCAATTCGCATGGTGTTTTATGGGTGTGCACCAGAATCACCTCCAACCAAAGCAAAAAGGTGTTTTGGGTTCCATCCACTTAAAAAGAAAGAAGATATAGCTCTGATTGGTTTTGTTGCACATTGGTGTTTTTGGGGTTAGAATGCACATTCACTCAAAAATCTCAGTGAAATGTTTCTTAACAGCCCTAATCAAGCATAGGTGTTTTGGTTCCATCTCAATAGAAAGCAGACGAAAAAGTTTGCATTGTTCTTTCCATGTTCTTTCCACCCACAAATAGCAAAGCGAAGTGTAATGAGCCTAAACAAACCCAAACAGGTTGTTTTGCACATTAACCCAGAAATCGCAAAGTGCGCGTAATGAGGCCAAAATAACATATAACCGTCTTTTTGCTTTCATATACGTAGAAAGAAGACGAATGAGCTTTGATTGGGCTCATTTCAATTCGCATGGTGTTTTTTGGGTGTGCACCAGAATAACCTCCAACCAATGCAAAACGGTTTTTTGGGTTCCATCCACTTAAAAAGAAGGAAGATATAGCTCTGATTGGTTTTGTTGCAAATTGGTGTTTTTGGGGTTAGAATGCACATTCACTCAAAAATCTCAAAGTGAAATGTTTCTTAACAGCCTTAATCAAGCATAGATGTTTTGGTTCCATCGCAATAGAAAGCGAAAAAGTTTGCATTGGTCTTTCCATGTTCTTTCCACTCACAAATAGAAAGCGAAGTGTAATGAGCCTAAACAAACCCAAACAGGTTGTTTTGCGTTCCAGCTACATAGAAAGAAGAATCTTGGATTTCGCTTATTTCGTGTTCCTTGATGTTAATGCACATTAACCCAAAAATCGCAAAGTGTGTGTAATGAGGCCAAAATAACATAAAACCGTCTTTTCGCTTCCATATGCGTAGAAAGACGAAGAATAAGCTTTATTTCAATTCGCATAGTGTTTTATGGGTGTGCACCAGAATCACCTCCAACCAAAGCAAAAAGGTGTTTTGGGTTCCATCCACTTAAAAAGAAAGACGATAAAGCTCTGATTGGTTTCGTTGCGAATTGGTGTTTTCGGGGTTAGAATGCACATTCACCCAAAAATCTCAGAGTGAAATGTTTCTTAACAGCCGTAATCAAGCATAGGTGTTTTGGTTCCATCTCAATAGAAAACAGACGAAAAAGTTTGGATTGTTCTTTCCATGTTCTTTCCACCCACAAATAGAAAGCGAAGTGTAATTAGCCTAAACAAACCCAAACAGGTTGTTTTGCGTTCCAGCTACATAGAAAGAAGAATCTTGGATTTCGCTTATTACAAGTTGTGTTCCTTGGTGTCAATGCACATTAACCCAGAAATCGCAAAGTGTGTGTAATGAGGCCAAAATAACATATAACCGTCTTTTTGCTTTCATATACGTAGAAAGAAGACGAAAGAAGACGAATTGGGCTCATTTCAATTCGCATGGTGTTTTTTGGGTGTGCACCAGAATAACCTCCACCCAATGCAAAACGGTTTTTTGGGTTCCATCCACTTAAAAAGAAAGAAGATATAGCTCTGATTGGTTTTGTTGCAAATTGGTGTTTTTGGGGTTAGAATGCACATTCACTCAAAAATCTCAGTGAAATGTTTCTTAACAGCCCTAATCAAGCATAGGTGTTTTGGTTCCATCTCAATAGAAAGCAGACGAAAAAGTTTGCATTGTTCTTTCCATGTTCTTTCCACCCACAAATAGCAAAGCGAAGTGTAATGAGCCTAAACAAACCCAAACAGGTTGTTTTGCACATTAACCCAGAAATCGCAAAGTGTGCGTAATGAGGCCAAAATAACATATAACGGTCTTTTTGCTTTCATATACGTAGAAAGAAGACGAATGAGCTTTGATTGGGCTCATTTCAATTCGCATGGTGTTTTTTGGGTGTGCACCAGAATAACCTCCAACCAATGCAAAACGGTTTTTTGGGTTCCATCCACTTAAAAAGAAAGAAGATATAGCTCTCATTGGTTTTGTTGCAAATTGGTGTTTTTGGGGTTAGAATGCACATTCACTCAAAAATCTCAAAGTGAAATGTTTCTTAACAGCCTTAATCAAGCATAGATGTTTTGGTTCCATCGCAATAGAAAGCGAAAAAGTTTGCATTGGTCTTTCCATGTTCTTTCCACCCACAAATAGAAAGCGAAGTGTAATGAGCCTAAACAAACCCAAACAGGTTGTTTTGCGTTCCAGCTACATAGAAAGAAGAATCTTGGATTTCGCTTATTTCGTGTTCCTTGATGTTAATGCACATTAACCCAAAAATCGCAAAGTGTGTGTAATGAGGCCAAAATAACATAAAACCGTATTTTCGCTTCCATATGCGTAGAAAGACGAAGAATAAGCTTTATTTCAATTCGCAGTGTTTTATGGGTGTGCACCAGAATCACCTCCAACCAAAGCAAAAAGGTGTTTTGGGTTCCATCCACTTAAAAAGAAAGACGATAAAGCTCTGATTGGTTTCGTTGCGAATTGTTGTTTTCGGGGTTAGAATGCACATTCACCCAAAAATCTCAGAGTGAAATGTTTCTTAACAGCCGTAATCAAGCATAGGTGTTTTGGTTCCATCTCAATAGAAAGCAGACGAAAAAGTTTGGATTGTTCTTTCCATGTTCTTTCCACCCACAAATAGAAAGCGAAGTGTAATTAGCCTAAACAAACCCAAACAGGTTGTTTTGCGTTCCAGCTACATAGAAAGAAGAATCTTGGATTTCGCTTATTACAAGTTGTGTTCCTTGGTGTCAATGCACATTAACCCAGAAATCGCAAAGTGTGTGTAATGAGGCCAAAATAACATATAACCGTCTTTTTGCTTTCATATACGTAGAAAGAAGACGAAAGAAGACGAATTGGGCTCATTTCAATTCGCATGGTTTTTTTTGGGTGTGCACCAGAATAACCTCCACCCAATGCAAAACGGTTTTTTGGGTTCCATCCACTTAAAAAGAAAGACGATAAAGCTCTGATTGGTTTTGTTGCAAATTGGTGTTTTTGGGGTTAGAATGCACATTCACTCAAAAATCTCAGTGTGAAATGTTTCTTAACAGCCCTAATCAAGCATAGGTGTTTTGGTTCCATCTCAATAGAAAGCAGACGAAAAAGTTTGCATTGTTCTTTCCATGTTCTTTCCACCCACAAATAGCAAAGCGAAGTGTAATGAGCCTAAACAAACCCAAACAGGTTGTTTTGCACATTAACCCAGAAATCGCAAAGTGTGCGTAATGAGGCCAAAATAACATATAACCGTCTTTTTGCTTTCATATACGTAGAAAGAAGACGAATGAGCTTTGATTGGGCTCATTTCAATTCGCATGGTGTTTTTTGGGTGTGCACCAGAATAACCTCCAACCAATGCAAAACGGTTTTTTGGGTTCCATCCACTTAAAAAGAAAGAAGATATAGCTCTGATTGGTTTTGTTGCAAATTGGTGTTTTTGGGGTTAGAATGCACATTCACTCAAAAATCTCAAAGTGAAATGTTTCTTAACAGCCTTAATCAAGCATAGATGTTTTGGTTCCATCGCAATAGAAAGCGAAAAAGTTTGCATTGGTCTTTCCATGTTCTTTCCACCCACAAATAGAAAGCGAAGTGTAATGAGCCTAAACAAACCCAAACAGGTTGTTTTGCGTTCCAGCTACATAGAAAGAAGAATCTTGGATTTCGCTTATTTCGTGTTCCTTGATGTTAATGCACATTAACCCAAAAATCCCAAAGTGTGTGTAATGAGGCCAAAATAACATAAAACCGTATTTTCGCTTCCATATGCGTAGAAAGACGAAGAATAAGCTTTATTTCAATTCGCAGTGTTTTATGGGTGTGCACCAGAATCACCTCCAACCAAAGCAAAAAGGTGTTTTGGGTTCCATCCACTTAAAAAGAAAGACGATAAAGCTCTGATTGGTTTCGTTGCGAATTGTTGTTTTCGGGGTTAGAATGCACATTCACCCAAAAATCTCAGAGTGAAATGTTTCTTAACAGCCGTAATCAAGCATAGGTGTTTTGGTTCCATCTCAATAGAAAGCAGACGAAAAAGTTTGGATTGTTCTTTCCATGTTCTTTCCACCCACAAATAGAAAGCGAAGTGTAATTAGCCTAAACAAACCCAAACAGGTTGTTTTGCGTTCCAGCTACATAGAAAGAAGAATCTTGGATTTCGCTTATTACAAGTTGTGTTCCTTGGTGTCAATGCACATTAACCCAGAAATCGCAAAGTGTGTGTAATGAGGCCAAAATAACATATAACCGTCTTTTTGCTTTCATATACGTAGAAAGAAGACGAAAGAAGACGAATTGGGCTCATTTCAATTCGCATGGTTTTTTTTGGGTGTGCACCAGAATAACCTCCACCCAATGCAAAACGGTTTTTTGGGTTCCATCCACTTAAAAAGAAAGACGATAAAGCTCTGATTGGTTTTGTTGCAAATTGGTGTTTTTGGGGTTAGAATGCACATTCACTCAAAAATCTCAGTGTGAAATGTTTCTTAACAGCCCTAATCAAGCATAGGTGTTTTGGTTCCATCTCAATAGAAAGCAGACGAAAAAGTTTGCATTGTTCTTTCCATGTTCTTTCCACCCACAAATAGCAAAGCGAAGTGTAATGAGCCTAAACAAACCCAAACAGGTTGTTTTGCACATTAACCCAGAAATCGCAAAGTGCGCGTAATGAGGCCAAAATAACATATAACCGTCTTTTTGCTTTCATATACGTAGAAAGAAGACGAATGAGCTTTGATTGGGCTTATCTGGTGTTCTTGGGGTTAGAATGTACATTCACTCAAAAATCTCAGAGTGAAATGTTTCTTAACAGCCGTAATCAAGCATAGGTGTTTTTGTTCCATCTCAATAGAAAGCAGACGAAAAAGTTTGCATTGTTCTTTCCATGTTCTTTCCACCCACAAATAGCAAAGCGGTGTACTGAGCCTAAACAAACCCAAAACAGGTTGTTTTGCGTTCCAGCTAGATAGAAGGATGAATCTTGGATTTCGCTTACTTCAAGTTGTGTTCCTTGGTGTTAATGCACTAACCCAGAAATCGCAAAGTTTGTAATGAGGCCAAAACAACATAAAACCGTCTTTTCGCTTCCATATACGTAAAAAGAAGACGAATGAGCTTTGATTGGGCTCATTTCAATTCGCATGGTGTTTTTTGGGTGTGCACCAGAATAACCTCCAACCAATGCAAAACGGTTTTTTGGGTTCCATCCACTTAAAAAGAAAGAAGATATAGCTCTGATTGGTTTTGTTGCAAATTGGTGTTTTTGGGGTTAGAATGCACATTCACTCAAAAATCTCAAAGTGAAATGTTTCTTAACAGCCTTAATCAAGCATAGATGTTTTGGTTCCATCGCAATAGAAAGCGAAAAAGTTTGCATTGGTCTTTCCATGTTCTTTCCACCCACAAATAGAAAGCGAAGTGTAATGAGCCTAAACAAACCCAAACAGGTTGTTTTGCGTTCCAGCTACATAGAAAGAAGAATCTTGGATTTCGCTTATTTCGTGTTCCTTGATGTTAATGCACATTAACCCAAAAATCGCAAAGTGTGTGTAATGAGGCCAAAATAACATAAAACCGTATTTTCGCTTCCATATGCGTAGAAAGACGAAGAATAAGCTTTATTTCAATTCGCATAGTGTTTTATGGGTGTGCACCAGAATCACCTCCAACCAAAGCAAAAAGGTGTTTTGGGTTCCATCCACTTAAAAAGAAAGACGATAAAGCTCTGATTGGTTTCGTTGCGAATTGGTGTTTTCGGGGTTAGAATGCACATTCACCCAAAAATCTCAGAGTGAAATGTTTCTTAACAGCCGTAATCAAGCATAGGTGTTTTGGTTCCATCTCAATAGAAAGCAGACGAAAAAGTTTGGATTGTTCTTTCCATGTTCTTTCCACCCACAAATAGAAAGCGAAGTGTAATTAGCCTAAACAAACCCAAACAGGTTGTTTTGCGTTCCAGCTACATAGAAAGAAGAATCTTGGATTTCGCTTATTACAAGTTGTGTTCCTTGGTGTCAATGCACATTAACCCAGAAATCGCAAAGTGTGTGTAATGAGGCCAAAATAACATATAACCGTCTTTTTGCTTTCATATACGTAGAAAGAAGACGAAAGAAGACGAATTGGGCTCATTTCAATTCGCATGGTGTTTTTTGGGTGTGCACCAGAATAACCTCCACCCAATGCAAAACGGTTTTTTGGGTTCCATCCACTTAATGGATGTCTGTAATGAGGCCAAAATAACATAAAACCGTCTTTTCGCTTCCATATGCGTAGAAAGACGAAGAATAAGCTTTATTTCAATTCGCATAGTGTTTTATGGGTGTGCACCAGAATCACCTCCAACCAAAGCAAAAAGGTGTTTTGGGTTCCATCCACTTAAAAAGAAAGACGATATAGCTCTGATTGGTTTCGTTGCGAATTGGTGTTTTCGGGGTTAGAATGCACATTCACCCAAAAATCTCAGAGTGAAATGTTTCTTAACAGCCGTAATCAAGCATAGGTGTTTTGGTTCCATCTCAATAGAAAGCAGACGAAAAAGTTTGGATTGTTCTTTCCATGTTCTTTCCACCCACAAATAGAAAGCGAAGTGTAATTAGCCTAAACAAACCCAAACAGGTTGTTTTGCGTTCCAGCTACATAGAAAGAAGAATCTTGGATTTCGCTTATTACAAGTTGTGTTCCTTGGTGTCAATGCACATTAACCCAGAAATCGCAAAGTGTGTGTAATGAGGCCAAAATAACATATAACCGTCTTTTTGCTTTCATATACGTAGAAAGAAGACGAAAGAAGACGAATTGGGCTCATTTCAATTCGCATGGTGTTTTTTGGGTGTGCACCAGTATAACCTCCAACCAATGCAAAACGGTTTTTTGGGTTCCATCCACTTAAAAAGAAAGAAGATATAGCTCTGATTGGTTTTGTTGCAAATTGGTGTTTTTGGGGTTAGAATGCACATTCACCCAAAAATCTCAGAGTGAAATGTTTCTTAACAGCCGTAATGAAGCATAGGTGTTTTGGTTCCATCTCAATAGAAAGCAGACGAAAAAGTTTGGATTGTTCTTTCCATGTTCTTTCCACCCACAAATAGAAAGCGAAGTGTAATTAGCCTAAACAAACCCAAACAGGTTGTTTTGCGTTCCAGCTACATAGAAAGAAGAATCTTGGATTTCGCTTATTACAAGTTGTGTTCCTTGGTGTCAATGCACATTAACCCAGAAATCGCAAAGTGTGTGTAATGAGGCCAAAATAACATATAACCGTCCTTTTTCTTTCATATACGTAGAAAGAAGACGAAAGAAGACGAATTGGGCTCATTTCAATTCGCATGGTGTTTTTTGGGTGTGCACCAGAATAACCTCCACCCAATGCAAAACGGTTTTTTGGGTTCCATCCACTTAATGGATGTCTGTAATGAGGCCAAAATAACATAAAACCGTCTTTTCGCTTCCATATGCGTAGAAAGACGAAGAATAAGCTTTATTTCAATTCGCATAGTGTTTTATGGGTGTGCACCAGAATCACCTCCAACCAAAGCAAAAAGGTGTTTTGGGTTCCATCCACTTAAAAAGAAAGACGATATAGCTCTGATTGGTTTCGTTGCGAATTGGTGTTTTCGGGGTTAGAATGCACATTCACCCAAAAATCTCAGAGTGAAATGTTTCTTAACAGCCGTAATCAAGATTAGGTGTTTTGGTTCCATCTCAATAGAAAGCAGACGAAAAAGTTTGGATTGTTCTTTCCATGTTCTTTCCACCCACAAATAGAAAGCGAAGTGTAATTAGCCTAAACAAACCCAAACAGGTTGTTTTGCGTTCCAGCTACATAGAAAGAAGAATCTTGGATTTCGCTTATTACAAGTTGTGTTCCTTGGTGTCAATGCACATTAACCCAGAAATCGCAAAGTGTGTGTAATGAGGCCAAAATAACATATAACCGTCTTTTTGCTTTCATATACGTAGAAAGAAGACGAAAGAAGACGAATTGGGCTCATTTCAATTCGCATGGTGTTTTTTGGGTGTGCACCAGTATAACCTCCAACCAATGCAAAACGGTTTTTTGGGTTCCATCCACTTAAAAAGAAAGAAGATATAGCTCTGATTGGTTTTGTTGCAAATTGGTGTTTTTGGGGTTAGAATGCACATTCACCCAAAAATCTCAGAGTGAAATGTTTCTTAACAGCCGTAATGAAGCATAGGTGTTTTGGTTCCATCTCAATAGAAAGCAGACGAAAAAGTTTGGATTGTTCTTTCCATGTTCTTTCCACCCACAAATAGAAAGCGAAGTGTAATTAGCCTAAACAAACCCAAACAGGTTGTTTTGCGTTCCAGCTACATAGAAAGAAGAATCTTGGATTTCGCTTATTACAAGTTGTGTTCCTTGGTGTCAATGCACATTAACCCAGAAATCGCAAAGTGTGTGTAATGAGGCCAAAATAACATATAACCGTCCTTTTTCTTTCATATACGTAGAAAGAAGACGAAAGAAGACGAATTGGGCTCATTTCAATTCGCATGGTGTTTTTTGGGTGTGCACCAGAATAACCTCCAACCAATGCAAAACGGTTTTTTGGGTTCCATCCACTTAAAAAGAAAGAAGATATAGCTCTGATTGGTTTTGTTGCACATTGGTGTTTTTGGGGTTAGAATGCACATTCACTCAAAAATCTCAGTGTGAAATGTTTCTTCACAGCCCTAAGCAAGCATAGGTGTTTTGGTTCCATCTCAATAGAAAGCAGACGAAAAAGTTTGCATTGTTCTTTCCATGTTCTTTTCACCCACAAATAGCAAAGCGAAGTGTAATGAGCCTAAACAAACCCAAACAGGTTGTTTTGCACATTAACCCAGAAATCGCAAAGTGCGCGTAATGAGGCCAAAATAACATATAACCGTCTTTTTGCTTTCATATACGTAGAAAGAAGACGAATGAGCTTTGATTGGGCTTATCTGGTGTTCTTGGGGTTAGAATGTACATTCACTCAAAAATCTCAGAGTGAAATGTTTCTTAACAGCCGTAATCAAGCATAGGTGTTTTTGTTCCATCTCAATAGAAGACGAAAAAGTTTGCATTGTTCTTTCCATGTTCTTTCCACCCACAAATAGCAAAGCGAAGTGTACTGAGCCTAAACAAACCCAAAACAGGTTGTTTTGCGTTCCAGCTAGATAGAAGGATGAATCTTGGATTTCGCTTACTTCAAGTTGTGTTCCTTGGTGTTAATGCACTAACCCAGAAATCGCAAAGTGTGTAATGAGGCCAAAACAACATAAAACCGTCTTTTCGCTTCCATATACGTAAAAAGAAGACGAATGAGCTTTGATTGGGCTCATTTCAATTCGCATGGTGTTTTTTGGGTGTGCACCAGAATAACCTCCAACCAATGCAAAACGGTTTTTTGGGTTCCATCCACTTAAAAAGAAAGAAGATATAGCTCTGATTGGTTTTGTTGCAAATTGGTGTTTTTGGGGTTAGAATGCACATTCACTCAAAAATCTCAAAGTGAAATGTTTCTTAACAGCCTTAATCAAGCATAGATGTTTTGGTTCCATCGCAATAGAAAGCGAAAAAGTTTGCATTGGTCTTTCCATGTTCTTTCCACCCACAAATAGAAAGCGAAGTGTAATGAGCCTAAACAAACCCAAACAGGTTGTTTTGCGTTCCAGCTACATAGAAAGAAGAATCTTGGATTTCGCTTATTTCGTGTTCCTTGATGTTAATGCACATTAACCCAAAAATCGCAAAGTGTGTGTAATGAGGCCAAAATAACATAAAACCGTATTTTCGCTTCCATATGCGTAGAAAGACGAAGAATAAGCTTTATTTCAATTCGCATAGTGTTTTATGGGTGTGCACCAGAATCACCTCCAACCAAAGCAAAAAGGTGTTTTGGGTTCCATCCACTTAAAAAGAAAGACGATAAAGCTCTGATTGGTTTCGTTGCGAATTGGTGTTTTCGGGGTTAGAATGCACATTCACCCAAAAATCTCAGAGTGAAATGTTTCTTAACAGCCGTAATCAAGCATAGGTGTTTTGGTTCCATCTCAATAGAAAGCAGACGAAAAAGTTTGGATTGTTCTTTCCATGTTCTTTCCACCCACAAATAGAAAGCGAAGTGTAATTAGCCTAAACAAACCCAAACAGGTTGTTTTGCGTTCCAGCTACATAGAAAGAAGAATCTTGGATTTCGCTTATTACAAGTTGTGTTCCTTGGTGTCAATGCACATTAACCCAGAAATCGCAAAGTGTGTGTAATGAGGCCAAAATAACATATAACCGTCTTTTTGCTTTCATATACGTAGAAAGAAGACGAAAGAAGACGAATTGGGCTCATTTCAATTCGCATGGTGTTTTTTGGGTGTGCACCAGAATAACCTCCACCCAATGCAAAACGGTTTTTTGGGTTCCATCCACTTAATGGATGTCTGTAATGAGGCCAAAATAACATAAAACCGTCTTTTCGCTTCCATATGCGTAGAAAGACGAAGAATAAGCTTTATTTCAATTCGCATAGTGTTTTATGGGTGTGCACCAGAATCACCTCCAACCAAAGCAAAAAGGTGTTTTGGGTTCCATCCACTTAAAAAGAAAGACGATATAGCTCTGATTGGTTTCGTTGCGAATTGGTGTTTTCGGGGTTAGAATGCACATTCACCCAAAAATCTCAGAGTGAAATGTTTCTTAACAGCCGTAATCAAGCATAGGTGTTTTGGTTCCATCTCAATAGAAAGCAGACGAAAAAGTTTGGATTGTTCTTTCCATGTTCTTTCCACCCACAAATAGAAAGCGAAGTGTAATTAGCCTAAACAAACCCAAAGGTTGTTTTGCGTTCCAGCTACATAGAAAGAAGAATCTTGGATTTCGCTTATTACAAGTTGTGTTCCTTGGTGTCAATGCACATTAACCCAGAAATCGCAAAGTGTGTGTAATGAGGCCAAAATAACATATAACCGTCTTTTTGCTTTCATATACGTAGAAAGAAGACGAAAGAAGACGAATTGGGCTCATTTCAATTCGCATGGTGTTTTTTGGGTGTGCACCAGTATAACCTCCAACCAATGCAAAACGGTTTTTTGGGTTCCATCCACTTAAAAAGAAAGAAGATATAGCTCTGATTGGTTTTGTTGCAAATTGGTGTTTTTGGGGTTAGAATGCACATTCACCCAAAAATCTCAGAGTGAAATGTTTCTTAACAGCCGTAATGAAGCATAGGTGTTTTGGTTCCATCTCAATAGAAAGCAGACGAAAAAGTTTGGATTGTTCTTTCCATGTTCTTTCCACCCACAAATAGAAAGCGAAGTGTAATTAGCCTAAACAAACCCAAACAGGTTGTTTTGCGTTCCAGCTACATAGAAAGAAGAATCTTGGATTTCGCTTATTACAAGTTGTGTTCCTTGGTGTCAATGCACATTAACCCAGAAATCGCAAAGTGTGTGTAATGAGGCCAAAATAACATATAACCGTCCTTTTTCTTTCATATACGTAGAAAGAAGACGAAAGAAGACGAATTGGGCTCATTTCAATTCGCATGGTGTTTTTTGGGTGTGCACCAGAATAACCTCCAACCAATGCAAAACGGTTTTTTGGGTTCCATCCACTTAAAAAGAAAGAAGATATAGCTCTGATTGGTTTTGTTGCACATTGGTGTTTTTGGGGTTAGAATGCACATTCACTCAAAAATCTCAGTGTGAAATGTTTCTTCACAGCCCTAAGCAAGCATAGGTGTTTTGGTTCCATCTCAATAGAAAGCAGACGAAAAAGTTTGCATTGTTCTTTCCATGTTCTTTTCACCCACAAATAGCAAAGCGAAGTGTAATGAGCCTAAACAAACCCAAACAGGTTGTTTTGCACATTAACCCAGAAATCGCAAAGTGTGCGTAATGAGGCCAAAATAACATATAACCGTCTTTATGCTTTCATATACGTAGAAAGAAGACGAATGTGCTTTGATTTGGCTTATCTCAATTCGCATGGTGTTTTATGGGTGTGCACCAGAATCACCTCCAACCAAAGCAAAAAGGTGTTTTGGGTTCCATCCACTTAAAAAGAAAGAAGATATAGCTCTGATTGGTTTTGTTGCACATTGGTGTTTTTGGGGTTAGAATGCACATTCACTCAAAAATCTCAGTGAAATGTTTCTTAACAGCCCTAATCAAGCATAGGTGTTTTGGTTCCATCTCAATAGAAAGCAGACGAAAAAGTTTGCATTGTTCTTTCCATGTTCTTTCCACCCACAAATAGCAAAGCGAAGTGTAATGAGCCTAAACAAACCCAAACAGGTTGTTTTGCACATTAACCCAGAAATCGCAAAGTGCGCGTAATGAGGCCAAAATAACATATAACCGTCTTTTTGCTTTCATATACGTAGAAAGAAGACGAATGAGCTTTGATTGGGCTCATTTCAATTCGCATGGTGTTTTTTGGGTGTGCACCAGAATAACCTCCAACCAATGCAAAACGGTTTTTTGGGTTCCATCCACTTAAAAAGAAGGAAGATATAGCTCTGATTGGTTTTGTTGCAAATTGGTGTTTTTGGGGTTAGAATGCACATTCACTCAAAAATCTCAAAGTGAAATGTTTCTTAACAGCCTTAATCAAGCATAGATGTTTTGGTTCCATCGCAATAGAAAGCGAAAAAGTTTGCATTGGTCTTTCCATGTTCTTTCCACCCACAAATAGAAAGCGAAGTGTAATGAGCCTAAACAAACCCAAACAGGTTGTTTTGCGTTCCAGCTACATAGAAAGAAGAATCTTGGATTTCGCTTATTTCGTGTTCCTTGATGTTAATGCACATTAACCCAAAAATCGCAAAGTGTGTGTAATGAGGCCAAAATAACATAAAACCGTATTTTCGCTTCCATATGCGTAGAAAGACGAAGAATAAGCTTTATTTCAATTCGCAGTGTTTTATGGGTGTGCACCAGAATCACCTCCAACCAAAGCAAAAAGGTGTTTTGGGTTCCATCCACTTAAAAAGAAAGACGATAAAGCTCTGATTGGTTTCGTTGCGAATTGTTGTTTTCGGGGTTAGAATGCACATTCACCCAAAAATCTCAGAGTGAAATGTTTCTTAACAGCCGTAATCAAGCATAGGTGTTTTGGTTCCATCTCAATAGAAAGCAGACGAAAAAGTTTGGATTGTTCTTTCCATGTTCTTTCCACCCACAAATAGAAAGCGAAGTGTAATTAGCCTAAACAAACCCAAACAGGTTGTTTTGCGTTCCAGCTACATAGAAAGAAGAATCTTGGATTTCGCTTATTACAAGTTGTGTTCCTTGGTGTCAATGCACATTAACCCAGAAATCGCAAAGTGTGTGTAATGAGGCCAAAATAACATATAACCGTCTTTTTGCTTTCATATACGTAGAAAGAAGACGAAAGAAGACGAATTGGGCTCATTTCAATTCGCATGGTTTTTTTTGGGTGTGCACCAGAATAACTTCCACCCAATGCAAAACGGTTTTTTGGGTTCCATCCACTTAAAAAGAAAGACGATAAAGCTCTGATTGGTTTTGTTGCAAATTGGTGTTTTTGGGGTTAGAATGCACATTCACTCAAAAATCTCAGTGTGAAATGTTTCTTAACAGCCCTAATCAAGCATAGGTGTTTTGGTTCCATCTCAATAGAAAGCAGACGAAAAAGTTTGCATTGTTCTTTCCATGTTCTTTCCACCCACAAATAGCAAAGCGAAGTGTAATGAGCCTAAACAAACCCAAACAGGTTGTTTTGCACATTAACCCAGAAATCGCAAAGTGCGCGTAATGAGGCCAAAATAACATATAACCGTCTTTTTGCTTTCATATACGTAGAAAGAAGACGAATGAGCTTTGATTGGGCTTATCTGGTGTTCTTGGGGTTAGAATGTACATTCACTCAAAAATCTCAGAGTGAAATGTTTCTTAACAGCCGTAATCAAGCATAGGTGTTTTTGTTCCATCTCAATAGAAAGCAGACGAAAAAGTTTGCATTGTTCTTTCCATGTTCTTTCCACCCACAAATAGCAAAGCGGTGTACTGAGCCTAAACAAACCCAAAACAGGTTGTTTTGCGTTCCAGCTAGATATAGAAGGATGAATCTTGGATTTCGCTTACTTCAAGTTGTGTTCCTTGGTGTTAATGCACTAACCCAGAAATCGCAAAGTGTGTAATGAGGCCAAAACAACATAAAATCGTCTTTTCGCTTCCATATACGTAAAAAGAAGACGAATGAGCTTTGATTGGGCTCATTTCAATTCGCATGGTGTTTTTTGGGTGTGCACCAGAATAACCTCCAACCAATGCAAAACGGTTTTTTGGGTTCCATCCACTTAAAAAGAAAGAAGATATAGCTCTGATTGGTTTTGTTGCAAATTGGTGTTTTTGGGGTTAGAATGCACATTCACTCAAAAATCTCAAAGTGAAATGTTTCTTAACAGCCTTAATCAAGCATAGATGTTTTGGTTCCATCGCAATAGAAAGCGAAAAAGTTTGCATTGGTCTTTCCATGTTCTTTCCACCCACAAATAGAAAGCGAAGTGTAATGAGCCTAAACAAACCCAAACAGGTTGTTTTGCGTTCCAGCTACATAGAAAGAAGAATCTTGGATTTCGCTTATTTCGTGTTCCTTGATGTTAATGCACATTAACCCAAAAATCGCAGTGTGTGTAATGATGCCAAAATAACATAAAACCGTATTTTCGCTTCCATATGCGTAGAAAGACGAAGAATAAGCTTTATTTCAATTCGCATAGTGTTTTATGGGTGTGCACCAGAATCACCTCCAACCAAAGCAAAAAGGTGTTTTGGGTTCCATCCACTTAAAAAGAAAGACGATAAAGCTCTGATTGGTTTCGTTGCGAATTGGTGTTTTCGGGGTTAGAATGCACATTCACCCAAAAATCTCAGAGTGAAATGTTTCTTAACAGCCGTAATCAAGCATAGGTGTTTTGGTTCCATCTCAATAGAAAGCAGACGAAAAAGTTTGCATTGTTCTTTCCATGTTCTTTCCACCCACAAATAGCAAAGCGGTGTACTGAGCCTAAACAAACCCAAAACAGGTTGTTTTGCGTTCCAGCTAGATATAGAAGGATGAATCTTGGATTTCGCTTACTTCAAGTTGTGTTCCTTGGTGTTAATGCACTAACCCAGAAATCGCAAAGTGTGTAATGAGGCCAAAACAACATAAAATCGTCTTTTCGCTTCCATATACGTAAAAAGAAGACGAATGAGCTTTGATTGGGCTCATTTCAATTCGCATGGTGTTTTTTGGGTGTGCACCAGAATAACCTCCAACCAATGCAAAACGGTTTTTTGGGTTCCATCCACTTAAAAAGAAAGAAGATATAGCTCTGATTGGTTTTGTTGCAAATTGGTGTTTTTGGGGTTAGAATGCACATTCACTCAAAAATCTCAAAGTGAAATGTTTCTTAACAGCCTTAATCAAGCATAGATGTTTTGGTTCCATCGCAATAGAAAGCGAAAAAGTTTGCATTGGTCTTTCCATGTTCTTTCCACCCACAAATAGAAAGCGAAGTGTAATGAGCCTAAACAAACCCAAACAGGTTGTTTTGCGTTCCAGCTACATAGAAAGAAGAATCTTGGATTTCGCTTATTTCGTGTTCCTTGATGTTAATGCACATTAACCCAAAAATCGCAAAGTGTGTGTAATGAGGCCAAAATAACATAAAACCGTATTTTCGCTTCCATATGCGTAGAAAGACGAAGAATAAGCTTTATTTCAATTCGCATAGTGTTTTATGGGTGTGCACCAGAATCACCTCCAACCAAAGCAAAAAGGTGTTTTGGGTTCCATCCACTTAAAAAGAAAGACGATAAAGCTCTGATTGGTTTCGTTGCGAATTGGTGTTTTCGGGGTTAGAATGCACATTCACCCAAAAATCTCAGAGTGAAATGTTTCTTAACAGCCGTAATCAAGCATAGGTGTTTTGGTTCCATCTCAATAGAAAGCAGACGAAAAAGTTTGGATTGTTCTTTCCATGTTCTTTCCACCCACAAATAGAAAGCGAAGTGTAATTAGCCTAAACAAACCCAAACAGGTTGTTTTGCGTTCCAGCTACATAGAAAGAAGAATCTTGGATTTCGCTTATTACAAGTTGTGTTCCTTGGTGTCAATGCACATTAACCCAGAAATCGCAAAGTGTGTGTAATGAGGCCAAAATAACATATAACCGTCTTTTTGCTTTCATATACGTAGAAAGAAGACGAAAGAAGACGAATTGGGCTCATTTCAATTCGCATGGTGTTTTTTGGGTGTGCACCAGAATAACCTCCACCCAATGCAAAACGGTTTTTTGGGTTCCATCCACTTAAAAAGAAAGAAGATATAGCTCTGATTGGTTTTGTTGCAAATTGGTGTTTTTGGAGTTAGAATGCACATTCACCCAAAAATCTCAGTGTGAAATGTTTCTTAACAGCCGTAATCAAGCATAGGTGTTTTGGTTCCATCTCAATAGAAAGCAGACGAAAAAGTTTGCATTGTTCTTTCCATGTTCTTTCCACCCACAAATAGCAAAGCGAAGTGTAATGAGCCTAAACAAACCCAAACAGGTTGTTTTGCACATTAACCCAGAAATCGCAAAGTGCGCGTAATGAGGCCAAAATAACATATAACCGTCTTTTTGCTTTCATATACGTAGAAAGAAGACGAATGAGCTTTGATTGGGCTTATCTGGTGTTCTTGGGGTTAGAATGTACATTCACTCAAAAATCTCAGAGTGAAATGTTTCTTAACAGCCGTAATCAAGCATAGGTGTTTTTGTTCCATCTCAATAGAAGACGAAAAAGTTTGCATTGTTCTTTCCATGTTCTTTCCACCCACAAATAGCAAAGCGAAGTGTACTGAGCCTAAACAAACCCAAAACAGGTTGTTTTGCGTTCCAGCTAGATAGAAGGATGAATCTTGGATTTCGCTTACTTCAAGTTGTGTTCCTTGGTGTTAATGCACTAACCCAGAAATCGCAAAGTGTGTAATGAGGCCAAAACAACATAAAACCGCCTTTTCGCTTCCATATACGTAAAAAGAAGACGAATGAGCTTTGATTGGGCTCATTTCAATTCGCATGGTGTTTTTTGGGTGTGCACCAGAATAACCTCCAACCAATGCAAAACGGTTTTTTGGGTTCCATCCACTTAAAAAGAAAGAAGATATAGCTCTGATTGGTTTTGTTGCAAATTGGTGTTTTTGGGGTTAGAATGCACATTCACTCAAAAATCTCAAAGTGAAATGTTTCTTAACAGCCTTAATCAAGCATAGATGTTTTGGTTCCATCGCAATAGAAAGCGAAAAAGTTTGCATTGGTCTTTCCATGTTCTTTCCACCCACAAATAGAAAGCGAAGTGTAATGAGCCTAAACAAACCCAAACAGGTTGTTTTGCGTTCCAGCTACATAGAAAGAAGAATCTTGGATTTCGCTTATTTCGTGTTCCTTGATGTTAATGCACATTAACCCAAAAATCGCAAAGTGTGTGTAATGAGGCCAAAATAACATAAAACCGTATTTTCGCTTCCATATGCGTAGAAAGACGAAGAATAAGCTTTATTTCAATTCGCATAGTGTTTTATGGGTGTGCACCAGAATCACCTCCAACCAAAGCAAAAAGGTGTTTTGGGTTCCATCCACTTAAAAAGAAAGACGATAAAGCTCTGATTGGTTTCGTTGCGAATTGGTGTTTTCGGGGTTAGAATGCACATTCACCCAAAAATCTCAGAGTGAAATGTTTCTTAACAGCCGTAATCAAGCATAGGTGTTTTGGTTCCATCTCAATAGAAAGCAGACGAAAAAGTTTGGATTGTTCTTTCCATGTTCTTTCCACCCACAAATAGAAAGCGAAGTGTAATTAGCCTAAACAAACCCAAACAGGTTGTTTTGCGTTCCAGCTACATAGAAAGAAGAATCTTGGATTTCGCTTATTACAAGTTGTGTTCCTTGGTGTCAATGCACATTAACCCAGAAATCGCAAAGTGTGTGTAATGAGGCCAAAATAACATATAACCGTCTTTTTGCTTTCATATACGTAGAAAGAAGACGAAAGAAGACGAATTGGGCTCATTTCAATTCGCATGGTGTTTTTTGGGTGTGCACCAGAATAACCTCCACCCAATGCAAAACGGTTTTTTGGGTTCCATCCACTTAATGGATGTCTGTAATGAGGCCAAAATAACATAAAACCGTCTTTTCGCTTCCATATGCGTAGAAAGACGAAGAATAAGCTTTATTTCAATTCGCATAGTGTTTTATGGGTGTGCACCAGAATCACCTCCAACCAAAGCAAAAAGGTGTTTTGGGTTCCATCCACTTAAAAAGAAAGACGATATAGCTCTGATTGGTTTCGTTGCGAATTGGTGTTTTCGGGGTTAGAATGCACATTCACCCAAAAATCTCAGAGTGAAATGTTTCTTAACAGCCGTAATCAAGCATAGGTGTTTTGGTTCCATCTCAATAGAAAGCAGACGAAAAAGTTTGGATTGTTCTTTCCATGTTCTTTCCACCCACAAATAGAAAGCGAAGTGTAATTAGCCTAAACAAACCCAAACAGGTTGTTTTGCGTTCCAGCTACATAGAAAGAAGAATCTTGGATTTCGCTTATTACAAGTTGTGTTCCTTGGTGTCAATGCACATTAACCCAGAAATCGCAAAGTGTGTGTAATGAGGCCAAAATAACATATAACCGTCTTTTTGCTTTCATATACGTAGAAAGAAGACGAAAGAAGACGAATTGGGCTCATTTCAATTCGCATGGTGTTTTTTGGGTGTGCACCAGTATAACCTCCAACCAATGCAAAACGGTTTTTTGGGTTCCATCCACTTAAAAAGAAAGAAGATATAGCTCTGATTGGTTTTGTTGCAAATTGGTGTTTTTGGGGTTAGAATGCACATTCACCCAAAAATCTCAGAGTGAAATGTTTCTTAACAGCCGTAATGAAGCATAGGTGTTTTGGTTCCATCTCAATAGAAAGCAGACGAAAAAGTTTGGATTGTTCTTTCCATGTTCTTTCCACCCACAAATAGAAAGCGAAGTGTAATTAGCCTAAACAAACCCAAACAGGTTGTTTTGCGTTCCAGCTACATAGAAAGAAGAATCTTGGATTTCGCTTATTACAAGTTGTGTTCCTTGGTGTCAATGCACATTAACCCAGAAATCGCAAAGTGTGTGTAATGAGGCCAAAATAACATATAACCGTCCTTTTTCTTTCATATACGTAGAAAGAAGACGAAAGAAGACGAATTGGGCTCATTTCAATTCGCATGGTGTTTTTTGGGTGTGCACCAGAATAACCTCCAACCAATGCAAAACGGTTTTTTGGGTTCCATCCACTTAAAAAGAAAGAAGATATAGCTCTGATTGGTTTTGTTGCACATTGGTGTTTTTGGGGTTAGAATGCACATTCACTCAAAAATCTCAGTGTGAAATGTTTCTTCACAGCCCTAAGCAAGCATAGGTGTTTTGGTTCCATCTCAATAGAAAGCAGACGAAAAAGTTTGCATTGTTCTTTCCATGTTCTTTTCACCCACAAATAGCAAAGCGAAGTGTAATGAGCCTAAACAAACCCAAACAGGTTGTTTTGCACATTAACCCAGAAATCGCAAAGTGTGCGTAATGAGGCCAAAATAACATATAACCGTCTTTATGCTTTCATATACGTAGAAAGAAGACGAATGTGCTTTGATTTGGCTTATCTCAATTCGCATGGTGTTTTATGGGTGTGCACCAGAATCACCTCCAACCAAAGCAAAAAGGTGTTTTGGGTTCCATCCACTTAAAAAGAAAGAAGATATAGCTCTGATTGGTTTTGTTGCACATTGGTGTTTTTGGGGTTAGAATGCACATTCACTCAAAAATCTCAGTGAAATGTTTCTTAACAGCCCTAATCAAGCATAGGTGTTTTGGTTCCATCTCAATAGAAAGCAGACGAAAAAGTTTGCATTGTTCTTTCCATGTTCTTTCCACCCACAAATAGCAAAGCGAAGTGTAATGAGCCTAAACAAACCCAAACAGGTTGTTTTGCACATTAACCCAGAAATCGCAAAGTGCGCGTAATGAGGCCAAAATAACATATAACCGTCTTTTTGCTTTCATATACGTAGAAAGAAGACGAATGAGCTTTGATTGGGCTCATTTCAATTCGCATGGTGTTTTTTGGGTGTGCACCAGAATAACCTCCAACCAATGCAAAACGGTTTTTTGGGTTCCATCCACTTAAAAAGAAGGAAGATATAGCTCTGATTGGTTTTGTTGCACATTGGTGTTTTTGGGGTTAGAATGCACATTCACTCAAAAATCTCAAAGTGAAATGTTTCTTAACAGCCTTAATCAAGCATAGATGTTTTGGTTCCATCGCAATAGAAAGCGAAAAAGTTTGCATTGGTCTTTCCATGTTCTTTCCACCCACAAATAGAAAGCGAAGTGTAATGAGCCTAAACAAACCCAAACAGGTTGTTTTGCGTTCCAGCTACATAGAAAGAAGAATCTTGGATTTCGCTTATTTCGTGTTCCTTGATGTTAATGCACATTAACCCAAAAATCGCAAAGTGTGTGTAATGAGGCCAAAATAACATAAAACCGTATTTTCGCTTCCATATGCGTAGAAAGACGAAGAATAAGCTTTATTTCAATTCGCAGTGTTTTATGGGTGTGCACCAGAATCACCTCCAACCAAAGCAAAAAGGTGTTTTGGGTTCCATCCACTTAAAAAGAAAGACGATAAAGCTCTGATTGGTTTCGTTGCGAATTGTTGTTTTCGGGGTTAGAATGCACATTCACCCAAAAATCTCAGAGTGAAATGTTTCTTAACAGCCGTAATCAAGCATAGGTGTTTTGGTTCCATCTCAATAGAAAGCAGACGAAAAAGTTTGGATTGTTCTTTCCATGTTCTTTCCACCCACAAATAGAAAGCGAAGTGTAATTAGCCTAAACAAACCCAAACAGGTTGTTTTGCGTTCCAGCTACATAGAAAGAAGAATCTTGGATTTCGCTTATTACAAGTTGTGTTCCTTGGTGTCAATGCACATTAACCCAGAAATCGCAAAGTGTGTGTAATGAGGCCAAAATAACATATAACCGTCTTTTTGCTTTCATATACGTAGAAAGAAGACGAAAGAAGACGAATTGGGCTCATTTCAATTCGCATGGGTTTTTTTGGGTGTGCACCAGAATAACCTCCACCCAATGCAAAACGGTTTTTTGGGTTCCATCCACTTAAAAAGAAAGACGATAAAGCTCTGATTGGTTTTGTTGCAAATTGGTGTTTTTGGGGTTAGAATGCACATTCACTCAAAAATCTCAGTGTGAAATGTTTCTTAACAGCCCTAATCAAGCATAGGTGTTTTGGTTCCATCTCAATAGAAAGCAGACGAAAAAGTTTGCATTGTTCTTTCCATGTTCTTTCCACCCACAAATAGCAAAGCGAAGTGTAATGAGCCTAAACAAACCCAAACAGGTTGTTTTGCACATTAACCCAGAAATCGCAAAGTGCGCGTAATGAGGCCAAAATAACATATAACCGTCTTTTTGCTTTCATATACGTAGAAAGAAGACGAATGAGCTTTGATTGGGCTTATCTGGTGTTCTTGGGGTTAGAATGTACATTCACTCAAAAATCTCAGAGTGAAATGTTTCTTAACAGCCGTAATCAAGCATAGGTGTTTTTGTTCCATCTCAATAGAAAGCAGACGAAAAAGTTTGCATTGTTCTTTCCATGTTCTTTCCACCCACAAATAGCAAAGCGGTGTACTGAGCCTAAACAAACCCAAAACAGGTTGTTTTGCGTTCCAGCTAGATATAGAAGGATGAATCTTGGATTTCGCTTACTTCAAGTTGTGTTCCTTGGTGTTAATGCACTAACCCAGAAATCGCAAAGTGTGTAATGAGGCCAAAACAACATAAAATCGTCTTTTCGCTTCCATATACGTAAAAAGAAGACGAATGAGCTTTGATTGGGCTCATTTCAATTCGCATGGTGTTTTTTGGGTGTGCACCAGAATAACCTCCAACCAATGCAAAACGGTTTTTTGGGTTCCATCCACTTAAAAAGAAAGAAGATATAGCTCTGATTGGTTTTGTTGCAAATTGGTGTTTTTGGGGTTAGAATGCACATTCACTCAAAAATCTCAAAGTGAAATGTTTCTTAACAGCCTTAATCAAGCATAGATGTTTTGGTTCCATCGCAATAGAAAGCGAAAAAGTTTGCATTGGTCTTTCCATGTTCTTTCCACCCACAAATAGAAAGCGAAGTGTAATGAGCCTAAACAAACCCAAACAGGTTGTTTTGCGTTCCAGCTACATAGAAAGAAGAATCTTGGATTTCGCTTATTTCGTGTTCCTTGATGTTAATGCACATTAACCCAAAAATCGCAAAGTGTGTGTAATGAGGCCAAAATAACATAAAACCGTATTTTCGCTTCCATATGCGTAGAAAGACGAAGAATAAGCTTTATTTCAATTCGCATAGTGTTTTATGGGTGTGCACCAGAATCACCTCCAACCAAAGCAAAAAGGTGTTTTGGGTTCCATCCACTTAAAAAGAAAGACGATAAAGCTCTGATTGGTTTCGTTGCGAATTGGTGTTTTCGGGGTTAGAATGCACATTCACCCAAAAATCTCAGAGTGAAATGTTTCTTAACAGCCGTAATCAAGCATAGGTGTTTTGGTTCCATCTCAATAGAAAGCAGACGAAAAAGTTTGCATTGTTCTTTCCATGTTCTTTCCACCCACAAATAGAAAGCGAAGTGTAATTAGCCTAAACAAACCCAAACAGGTTGTTTTGCGTTCCAGCTACATAGAAAGAAGAATCTTGGATTTCGCTTATTACAAGTTGTGTTCCTTGGTGTCAATGCACATTAACCCAGAAATCGCAAAGTGTGTGTAATGAGGCCAAAATAACATATAACCGTCTTTTTGCTTTCATATACGTAGAAAGAAGACGAAAGAAGACGAATTGGGCTCATTTCAATTCGCATGGTGTTTTTTGGGTGTGCACCAGAATAACCTCCACCCAATGCAAAACGGTTTTTTGGGTTCCATCCACTTAAAAAGAAAGAAGATATAGCTCTGATTGGTTTTGTTGCAAATTGGTGTTTTTGGGGTTAGAATGCACATTCACCCAAAAATCTCAGAGTGAAATGTTTCTTAACAGCCGTAATGAAGCATAGGTGTTTTGGTTCCATCTCAATAGAAAGCAGACGAAAAAGTTTGGATTGTTCTTTCCATGTTCTTTCCACCCACAAATAGAAAGCGAAGTGTAATTAGCCTAAACAAACCCAAACAGGTTGTTTTGCGTTCCAGCTACATAGAAAGAAGAATCTTGGATTTCGCTTATTACAAGTTGTGTTCCTTGGTGTCAATGCACATTAACCCAGAAATCGCAAAGTGTGTGTAATGAGGCCAAAATAACATATAACCGTCTTTTTGCTTTCATATACGTAGAAAGAAGACGAAAGAAGACGAATTGGGCTCATTTCAATTCGCATGGTGTTTTTTGGGTGTGCACCAGAATAACCTCCAACCAATGCAAAACGGTTTTTTGGGTTCCATCCACTTAAAAAGAAAGAAGATATAGCTCTGATTGGTTTTGTTGCACATTGGTGTTTTTGGGGTTAGAATGCACATTCACTCAAAAATCTCAGTGTGAAATGTTTCTTCACAGCCCTAAGCAAGCATAGGTGTTTTGGTTCCATCTCAATAGAAAGCAGACGAAAAAGTTTGCATTGTTCTTTCCATGTTCTTTCCACCCACAAATAGCAAAGCGAAGTGTAATGAGCCTAAACAAACCCAAACAGGTTGTTTTGCACATTAACCCAGAAATCGCAAAGTGTGCGTAATGAGGCCAAAATAACATATAACCGTCTTTATGCTTTCATATACGTAGAAAGAAGACGAATGTGCTTTGATTTGGCTTATCTCAATTCGCATGGTGTTTTATGGGTGTGCACCAGAATCACCTCCAACCAAAGCAAAAAGGTGTTTTGGGTTCCATCCACTTAAAAAGAAAGAAGATATAGCTCTGATTGGTTTTGTTGCACATTGGTGTTTTTGGGGTTAGAATGCACATTCACTCAAAAATCTCAGTGAAATGTTTCTTAACAGCCCTAATCAAGCATAGGTGTTTTCGTTCCATCTCAATAGAAAGCAGACGAAAAAGTTTGCATTGTTCTTTCCATGTTCTTTCCACCCACAAATAGCAAAGCGAAGTGTAATGAGCCTAAACAAACCCAAACAGGTTGTTTTGCACATTAACCCAGAAATCGCAAAGTGCGCGTAATGAGGCCAAAATAACATATAACCGTCTTTTTGCTTTCATATACGTAGAAAGAAGACGAATGAGCTTTGATTGGGCTCATTTCAATTCGCATGGTGTTTTTTGGGTGTGCACCAGAATAACCTCCAACCAATGCAAAACGGTTTTTTGGGTTCCATCCACTTAAAAAGAAGGAAGATATAGCTCTGATTGGTTTTGTTGCAAATTGGTGTTTTTGGGGTTAGAATGCACATTCACTCAAAAATCTCAAAGTGAAATGTTTCTTAACAGCCTTAATCAAGCATAGATGTTTTGGTTCCATCGCAATAGAAAGCGAAAAAGTTTGGATTGTTCTTTCCATGTTCTTTCCACCCACAAATAGAAAGCGAAGTGTAATGAGCCTAAACAAACCCAAACAGGTTGTTTTGCGTTCCAGCTACATAGAAAGAAGAATCTTGGATTTCGCTTATTTCGTGTTCCTTGATGTTAATGCACATTAACCCAAAAATCGCAAAGTGTGTGTAATGAGGCCAAAATAACATAAAACCGTATTTTCGCTTCCATATGCGTAGAAAGACGAAGAATAAGCTTTATTTCAATTCGCAGTGTTTTATGGGTGTGCACCAGAATCACCTCCAACCAAAGCAAAAAGGTGTTTTGGGTTCCATCCACTTAAAAAGAAAGACGATAAAGCTCTGATTGGTTTCGTTGCGAATTGTTGTTTTCGGGGTTAGAATGCACATTCACCCAAAAATCTCAGAGTGAAATGTTTCTTAACAGCCGTAATCAAGCATAGGTGTTTTGGTTCCATCTCAATAGAAAGCAGACGAAAAAGTTTGGATTGTTCTTTCCATGTTCTTTCCACCCACAAATAGAAAGCGAAGTGTAATTAGCCTAAACAAACCCAAACAGGTTGTTTTGCGTTCCAGCTACATAGAAAGAAGAATCTTGGATTTCGCTTATTACAAGTTGTGTTCCTTGGTGTCAATGCACATTAACCCAGAAATCGCAAAGTGTGTGTAATGAGGCCAAAATAACATATAACCGTCTTTTTGCTTTCATATACGTAGAAAGAAGACGAAAGAAGACGAATTGGGCTCATTTCAATTCGCATGGGTTTTTTTGGGTGTGCACCAGAATAACCTCCACCCAATGCAAAACGGTTTTTTGGGTTCCATCCACTTAAAAAGAAAGACGATAAAGCTCTGATTGGTTTTGTTGCAAATTGGTGTTTTTGGGGTTAGAATGCACATTCACTCAAAAATCTCAGTGTGAAATGTTTCTTAACAGCCCTAATCAAGCATAGGTGTTTTGGTTCCATCTCAATAGAAAGCAGACGAAAAAGTTTGCATTGTTCTTTCCATGTTCTTTCCACCCACAAATAGCAAAGCGAAGTGTAATGAGCCTAAACAAACCCAAACAGGTTGTTTTGCACATTAACCCAGAAATCGCAAAGTGCGCGTAATGAGGCCAAAATAACATATAACCGTCTTTTTGCTTTCATATACGTAGAAAGAAGACGAATGAGCTTTGATTGGGCTTATCTGGTGTTCTTGGGGTTAGAATGTACATTCACTCAAAAATCTCAGAGTGAAATGTTTCTTAACAGCCGTAATCAAGCATAGGTGTTTTTGTTCCATCTCAATAGAAAGCAGACGAAAAAGTTTGCATTGTTCTTTCCATGTTCTTTCCACCCACAAATAGCAAAGCGGTGTACTGAGCCTAAACAAACCCAAAACAGGTTGTTTTGCGTTCCAGCTAGATATAGAAGGATGAATCTTGGATTTCGCTTACTTCAAGTTGTGTTCCTTGGTGTTAATGCACTAACCCAGAAATCGCAAAGTGTGTAATGAGGCCAAAACAACATAAAATCGTCTTTTCGCTTCCATATACGTAAAAAGAAGACGAATGAGCTTTGATTGGGCTCATTTCAATTCGCATGGTGTTTTTTGGGTGTGCACCAGAATAACCTCCAACCAATGCAAAACGGTTTTTTGGGTTCCATCCACTTAAAAAGAAGGAAGATATAGCTCTGATTGGTTTTGTTGCAAATTGGTGTTTTTGGGGTTAGAATGCACATTCACTCAAAAATCTCAAAGTGAAATGTTTCTTAACAGCCTTAATCAAGCATAGATGTTTTGGTTCCATCGCAATAGAAAGCGAAAAAGTTTGCATTGGTCTTTCCATGTTCTTTCCACCCACAAATAGAAAGCGAAGTGTAATGAGCCTAAACAAACCCAAACAGGTTGTTTTGCGTTCCAGCTACATAGAAAGAAGAATCTTGGATTTCGCTTATTTCGTGTTCCTTGATGTTAATGCACATTAACCCAAAAATCGCAAAGTGTGTGTAATGAGGCCAAAATAACATAAAACCGTATTTTCGCTTCCATATGCGTAGAAAGACGAAGAATAAGCTTTATTTCAATTCGCAGTGTTTTATGGGTGTGCACCAGAATCACCTCCAACCAAAGCAAAAAGGTGTTTTGGGTTCCATCCACTTAAAAAGAAAGACGATAAAGCTCTGATTGGTTTCGTTGCGAATTGTTGTTTTCGGGGTTAGAATGCACATTCACCCAAAAATCTCAGAGTGAAATGTTTCTTAACAGCCGTAATCAAGCATAGGTGTTTTGGTTCCATCTCAATAGAAAGCAGACGAAAAAGTTTGGATTGTTCTTTCCATGTTCTTTCCACCCACAAATAGAAAGCGAAGTGTAATTAGCCTAAACAAACCCAAACAGGTTGTTTTGCGTTCCAGCTACATAGAAAGAAGAATCTTGGATTTCGCTTATTACAAGTTGTGTTCCTTGGTGTCAATGCACATTAACCCAGAAATCGCAAAGTGTGTGTAATGAGGCCAAAATAACATATAACCGTCTTTTTGCTTTCATATACGTAGAAAGAAGACGAAAGAAGACGAATTGGGCTCATTTCAATTCGCATGGGTTTTTTTGGGTGTGCACCAGAATAACCTCCACCCAATGCAAAACGGTTTTTTGGGTTCCATCCACTTAAAAAGAAAGACGATAAAGCTCTGATTGGTTTTGTTGCAAATTGGTGTTTTTGGGGTTAGAATGCACATTCACTCAAAAATCTCAGTGTGAAATGTTTCTTAACAGCCCTAATCAAGCATAGGTGTTTTGGTTCCATCTCAATAGAAAGCAGACGAAAAAGTTTGCATTGTTCTTTCCATGTTCTTTCCACCCACAAATAGCAAAGCGAAGTGTAATGAGCCTAAACAAACCCAAACAGGTTGTTTTGCACATTAACCCAGAAATCGCAAAGTGCGCGTAATGAGGCCAAAATAACATATAACCGTCTTTTTGCTTTCATATACGTAGAAAGAAGACGAATGAGCTTTGATTGGGCTTATCTGGTGTTCTTGGGGTTAGAATGTACATTCACTCAAAAATCTCAGAGTGAAATGTTTCTTAACAGCCGTAATCAAGCATAGGTGTTTTTGTTCCATCTCAATAGAAAGCAGACGAAAAAGTTTGCATTGTTCTTTCCATGTTCTTTCCACCCACAAATAGCAAAGCGGTGTACTGAGCCTAAACAAACCCAAAACAGGTTGTTTTGCGTTCCAGCTAGATATAGAAGGATGAATCTTGGATTTCGCTTACTTCAAGTTGTGTTCCTTGGTGTTAATGCACTAACCCAGAAATCGCAAAGTGTGTAATGAGGCCAAAACAACATAAAATCGTCTTTTCGCTTCCATATACGTAAAAAGAAGACGAATGAGCTTTGATTGGGCTCATTTCAATTCGCATGGTGTTTTTTGGGTGTGCACCAGAATAACCTCCAACCAATGCAAAACGGTTTTTTGGGTTCCATCCACTTAAAAAGAAAGAAGATATAGCTCTGATTGGTTTTGTTGCAAATTGGTGTTTTTGGGGTTAGAATGCACATTCACTCAAAAATCTCAAAGTGAAATGTTTCTTAACAGCCTTAATCAAGCATAGATGTTTTGGTTCCATCGCAATAGAAAGCGAAAAAGTTTGCATTGGTCTTTCCATGTTCTTTCCACCCACAAATAGAAAGCGAAGTGTAATGAGCCTAAACAAACCCAAACAGGTTGTTTTGCGTTCCAGCTACATAGAAAGAAGAATCTTGGATTTCGCTTATTTCGTGTTCCTTGATGTTAATGCACATTAACCCAAAAATCGCAGTGTGTGTAATGAGGCCAAAATAACATAAAACCGTATTTTCGCTTCCATATGCGTAGAAAGACGAAGAATAAGCTTTATTTCAATTCGCATAGTGTTTTATGGGTGTGCACCAGAATCACCTCCAACCAAAGCAAAAAGGTGTTTTGGGTTCCATCCACTTAAAAAGAAAGACGATAAAGCTCTGATTGGTTTCGTTGCGAATTGGTGTTTTCGGGGTTAGAATGCACATTCACCCAAAAATCTCAGAGTGAAATGTTTCTTAACAGCCGTAATCAAGCATAGGTGTTTTGGTTCCATCTCAATAGAAAGCAGACGAAAAAATTTGGATTGTTCTTTCCATGTTCTTTCCACCCACAAATAGAAAGCGAAGTGTAATTAGCCTAAACAAACCCAAACAGGTTGTTTTGCGTTCCAGCTACATAGAAAGAAGAATCTTGGATTTCGCTTATTACAAGTTGTGTTCCTTGGTGTCAATGCACATTAACCCAGAAATCGCAAAGTGTGTGTAATGAGGCCAAAATAACATATAACCGTCTTTTTGCTTTCATATACGTAGAAAGAAGACGAAAGAAGACGAATTGGGCTCATTTCAATTCGCATGGTGTTTTTTGGGTGTGCACCAGAATAACCTCCACCCAATGCAAAACGGTTTTTTGGGTTCCATCCACTTAAAAAGAAAGAAGATATAGCTCTGATTGGTTTTGTTGCAAATTGGTGTTTTTGGGGTTAGAATGCACATTCACCCAAAAATCTCAGAGTGAAATGTTTCTTAACAGCCGTAATGAAGCATAGGTGTTTTGGTTCCATCTCAATAGAAAGCAGACGAAAAAGTTTGGATTGTTCTTTCCATGTTCTTTCCACCCACAAATAGAAAGCGAAGTGTAATTAGCCTAAACAAACCCAAACAGGTTGTTTTGCGTTCCAGCTACATAGAAAGAAGAATCTTGGATTTCGCTTATTACAAGTTGTGTTCCTTGGTGTCAATGCACATTAACCCAGAAATCGCAAAGTGTGTGTAATGAGGCCAAAATAACATATAACCGTCTTTTTGCTTTCATATACGTAGAAAGAAGACGAAAGAAGACGAATTGGGCTCATTTCAATTCGCATGGTGTTTTTTGGGTGTGCACCAGAATAACCTCCAACCAATGCAAAACGGTTTTTTGGGTTCCATCCACTTAAAAAGAAAGAAGATATAGCTCTGATTGGTTTTGTTGCACATTGGTGTTTTTGGGGTTAGAATGCACATTCACTCAAAAATCTCAGTGTGAAATGTTTCTTCACAGCCCTAAGCAAGCATAGGTGTTTTGGTTCCATCTCAATAGAAAGCAGACGAAAAAGTTTGCATTGTTCTTTCCATGTTCTTTCCACCCACAAATAGCAAAGCGAAGTGTAATGAGCCTAAACAAACCCAAACAGGTTGTTTTGCACATTAACCCAGAAATCGCAAAGTGTGCGTAATGAGGCCAAAATAACATATAACCGTCTTTATGCTTTCATATACGTAGAAAGAAGACGAATGTGCTTTGATTTGGCTTATCTCAATTCGCATGGTGTTTTATGGGTGTGCACCAGAATCACCTCCAACCAAAGCAAAAAGGTGTTTTGGGTTCCATCCACTTAAAAAGAAAGAAGATATAGCTCTGATTGGTTTTGTTGCACATTGGTGTTTTTGGGGTTAGAATGCACATTCACTCAAAAATCTCAGTGAAATGTTTCTTAACAGCCCTAATCAAGCATAGGTGTTTTGGTTCCATCTCAATAGAAAGCAGACGAAAAAGTTTGCATTGTTCTTTCCATGTTCTTTCCACCCACAAATAGCAAAGCGAAGTGTAATGAGCCTAAACAAACCCAAACAGGTTGTTTTGCACATTAACCCAGAAATCGCAAAGTGCGCGTAATGAGGCCAAAATAACATATAACCGTCTTTTTGCTTTCATATACGTAGAAAGAAGACGAATGAGCTTTGATTGGGCTCATTTCAATTCGCATGGTGTTTTTTGGGTGTGCACCAGAATAACCTCCAACCAATGCAAAACGGTTTTTTGGGTTCCATCCACTTAAAAAGAAGGAAGATATAGCTCTGATTGGTTTTGTTGCAAATTGGTGTTTTTGGGGTTAGAATGCACATTCACTCAAAAATCTCAAAGTGAAATGTTTCTTAACAGCCTTAATCAAGCATAGATGTTTTGGTTCCATCGCAATAGAAAGCGAAAAAGTTTGCATTGGTCTTTCCATGTTCTTTCCACCCACAAATAGAAAGCGAAGTGTAATGAGCCTAAACAAACCCAAACAGGTTGTTTTGCGTTCCAGCTACATAGAAAGAAGAATCTTGGATTTCGCTTATTTCGTGTTCCTTGATGTTAATGCACATTAACCCAAAAATCGCAAAGTGTGTGTAATGAGGCCAAAATAACATAAAACCGTATTTTCGCTTCCATATGCGTAGAAAGACGAAGAATAAGCTTTATTTCAATTCGCAGTGTTTTATGGGTGTGCACCAGAATCACCTCCAACCAAAGCAAAAAGGTGTTTTGGGTTCCATCCACTTAAAAAGAAAGACGATAAAGCTCTGATTGGTTTCGTTGCGAATTGTTGTTTTCGGGGTTAGAATGCACATTCACCCAAAAATCTCAGAGTGAAATGTTTCTTAACAGCCGTAATCAAGCATAGGTGTTTTGGTTCCATCTCAATAGAAAGCAGACGAAAAAGTTTGGATTGTTCTTTCCATGTTCTTTCCACCCACAAATAGAAAGCGAAGTGTAATTAGCCTAAACAAACCCAAACAGGTTGTTTTGCGTTCCAGCTACATAGAAAGAAGAATCTTGGATTTCGCTTATTACAAGTTGTGTTCCTTGGTGTCAATGCACATTAACCCAGAAATCGCAAAGTGTGTGTAATGAGGCCAAAATAACATATAACCGTCTTTTTGCTTTCATATACGTAGAAAGAAGACGAAAGAAGACGAATTGGGCTCATTTCAATTCGCATGGGTTTTTTTGGGTGTGCACCAGAATAACCTCCACCCAATGCAAAACGGTTTTTTGGGTTCCATCCACTTAAAAAGAAAGACGATAAAGCTCTGATTGGTTTTGTTGCAAATTGGTGTTTTTGGGGTTAGAATGCACATTCACTCAAAAATCTCAGTGTGAAATGTTTCTTAACAGCCGTAATCAAGCATAGGTGTTTTGGTTCCATCTCAATAGAAAGCAGACGAAAAAGTTTGCATTGTTCTTTCCATGTTCTTTCCACCCACAAATAGCAAAGCGAAGTGTAATGAGCCTAAACAAACCCAAACAGGTTGTTTTGCACATTAACCCAGAAATCGCAAAGTGCGCGTAATGAGGCCAAAATAACATATAACCGTCTTTTTGCTTTCATATACGTAGAGAGAGGACGAATGAGCTTTGATTGGGCTTATCTGGTGTTCTTGGGGTTAGAATGTACATTCACTCAAAAATCTCAGAGTGAAATGTTTCTTAACAGCCGTAATCAAGCATAGGTGTTTTTGTTCCATCTCAATAGAAAGCAGACGAAAAAGTTTGCATTGTTCTTTCCATGTTCTTTCCACCCACAAATAGCAAAGCGGTGTACTGAGCCTAAACAAACCCAAAACAGGTTGTTTTGCGTTCCAGCTAGATAGAAGGATGAATCTTGGATTTCGCTTACTTCAAGTTGTGTTCCTTGGTGTTAATGCACTAACCCAGAAATCGCAAAGTGTGTAATGAGGCCAAAACAACATAAAATCGTCTTTTCGCTTCCATATACGTAAAAAGAAGACGAATGAGCTTTGATTGGGCTCATTTCAATTCGCATGGTGTTTTTTGGGTGTGCACCAGAATAACCTCCAACCAATGCAAAACGGTTTTTTGGGTTCCATCCACTTAAAAAGAAAGAAGATATAGCTCTGATTGGTTTTGTTGCAAATTGGTGTTTTTGGGGTTAGAATGCACATTCACTCAAAAATCTCAAAGTGAAATGTTTCTTAACAGCCTTAATCAAGCATAGATGTTTTGGTTCCATCGCAATAGAAAGCGAAAAAGTTTGCATTGGTCTTTCCATGTTCTTTCCACCCACAAATAGAAAGCGAAGTGTAATGAGCCTAAACAAACCCAAACAGGTTGTTTTGCGTTCCAGCTACATAGAAAGAAGAATCTTGGATTTCGCTTATTTCGTGTTCCTTGATGTTAATGCACATTAACCCAAAAATCGCAGTGTGTAATGAGGCCAAAATAACATAAAACCGTATTTTCGCTTCCATATGCGTAGAAAGACGAAGAATAAGCTTTATTTCAATTCGCATAGTGTTTTATGGGTGTGCACCAGAATCACCTCCAACCAAAGCAAAAAGGTGTTTTGGGTTCCATCCACTTAAAAAGAAAGACGATAAAGCTCTGATTGGTTTCGTTGCGAATTGGTGTTTTCGGGGTTAGAATGCACATTCACCCAAAAATCTCAGAGTGAAATGTTTCTTAACAGCCGTAATCAAGCATAGGTGTTTTGGTTCCATCTCAATAGAAAGCAGACGAAAAAGTTTGGATTGTTCTTTCCATGTTCTTTCCACCCACAAATAGAAAGCGAAGTGTAATTAGCCTAAACAAACCCAAACAGGTTGTTTTGCGTTCCAGCTACATAGAAAGAAGAATCTTGGATTTCGCTTATTACAAGTTGTGTTCCTTGGTGTCAATGCACATTAACCCAGAAATCGCAAAGTGTGTGTAATGAGGCCAAAATAACATATAACCGTCTTTTTGCTTTCATATACGTAGAAAGAAGACGAAAGAAGACGAATTGGGCTCATTTCAATTCGCATGGTTTTTTTTGGGTGTGCACCAGAATAACCTCCACCCAATGCAAAACGGTTTTTTGGGTTCCATCCACTTAAAAAGAAAGACGATAAAGCTCTGATTGGTTTTGTTGCAAATTGGTGTTTTTGGGGTTAGAATGCACATTCACTCAAAAATCTCAGTGTGAAATGTTTCTTAACAGCCGTAATCAAGCATAGGTGTTTTGGTTCCATCTCAATAGAAAGCAGACGAAAAAGTTTGCATTGTTCTTTCCATGTTCTTTCCACCCACAAATAGCAAAGCGAAGTGTAATGAGCCTAAACAAACCCAAACAGGTTGTTTTGCACATTAACCCAGAAATCGCAAAGTGCGCGTAATGAGGCCAAAATAACATATAACCGTCTTTTTGCTTTCATATACGTAGAAAGAAGACGAATGAGCTTTGATTGGGCTTATCTGGTGTTCTTGGGGTTAGAATGTACATTCACTCAAAAATCTCAGAGTGAAATGTTTCTTAACAGCCGTAATCAAGCATAGGTGTTTTTGTTCCATCTCAATAGAAGACGAAAAAGTTTGCATTGTTCTTTCCATGTTCTTTCCACCCACAAATAGCAAAGCGAAGTGTACTGAGCCTAAACAAACCCAAAACAGGTTGTTTTGCGTTCCAGCTAGATAGAAGGATGAATCTTGGATTTCGCTTACTTCAAGTTGTGTTCCTTGGTGTTAATGCACTAACCCAGAAATCGCAAAGTGTGTAATGAGGCCAAAACAACATAAAACCGTCTTTTCGCTTCCATATACGTAAAAAGAAGACGAATGAGCTTTGATTGGGCTCATTTCAATTCGCATGGTGTTTTTTGGGTGTGCACCAGAATAACCTCCAACCAATGCAAAACGGTTTTTTGGGTTCCATCCACTTAAAAAGAAAGAAGATATAGTTCTGATTGGTTTTGTTGCAAATTGGTGTTTTTGGGGTTAGAATGCACATTCACTCAAAAATCTCAAAGTGAAATGTTTCTTAACAGCCTTACTCAAGCATAGATGTTTTGGTTCCATCGCAATAGAAAGCGAAAAAGTTTGCATTGGTCTTTCCATGTTCTTTCCACCCACAAATAGAAAGCGAAGTGTAATGAGCCTAAACAAACCCAAACAGGTTGTTTTGCGTTCCAGCTACATAGAAAGAAGAATCTTGGATTTCGCTTATTTCGTGTTCCTTGATGTTAATGCACATTAACCCAAAAATCGCAAAGTGTCTGTAATGAGGCCAAAATAACATAAAACCGTCTTTTCGCTTCCATATGCGTAGAAAGACGAAGAATAAGCTTTATTTCAATTCGCATAGTGTTTTATGGGTGTGCACCAGAATCACCTCCAACCAAAGCAAAAAGGTGTTTTGGGTTCCATCCACTTAAAAAGAAAGACGATATAGCTCTGATTGGTTTCGTTGCGAATTGGTGTTTTCGGGGTTAGAATGCACATTCACCCAAAAATCTCAGAGTGAAATGTTTCTTAACAGCCGTAATCAAGCATAGGTGTTTTGGTTCCATCTCAATAGAAAGCAGACGAAAAAGTTTGGATTGTTCTTTCCATGTTCTTTCCACCCACAAATAGAAAGCGAAGTGTAATTAGCCTAAACAAACCCAAACAGGTTGTTTTGCGTTCCAGCTACATAGAAAGAAGAATCTTGGATTTCGCTTATTACAAGTTGTGTTCCTTGGTGTCAATGCACATTAACCCAGAAATCGCAAAGTGTGTGTAATGAGGCCAAAATAACATATAACCGTCTTTTTGCTTTCATATACGTAGAAAGAAGACGAAAGAAGACGAATTGGGCTCATTTCAATTCGCATGGTGTTTTTTGGGTGTGCACCAGTATAACCTCCAACCAATGCAAAACGGTTTTTTGGGTTCCATCCACTTAAAAAGAAAGAAGATATAGCTCTGATTGGTTTTGTTGCAAATTGGTGTTTTTGGGGTTAGAATGCACATTCACCCAAAAATCTCAGAGTGAAATGTTTCTTAACAGCCGTAATGAAGCATAGGTGTTTTGGTTCCATCTCAATAGAAAGCAGACGAAAAAGTTTGGATTGTTCTTTCCATGTTCTTTCCACCCACAAATAGAAAGCTAAGTGTAATTAGCCTAAACAAACCCAAACAGGTTGTTTTGCGTTCCAGCTACATAGAAAGAAGAATCTTGGATTTCGCTTATTACAAGTTGTGTTCCTTGGTGTCAATGCACATTAACCCAGAAATCGCAAAGTGTGTGTAATGAGGCCAAAATAACATATAACCGTCCTTTTTCTTTCATATACGTAGAAAGAAGACGAAAGAAGACGAATTGGGCTCATTTCAATTCGCATGGTGTTTTTTGGGTGTGCACCAGAATAACCTCCAACCAATGCAAAACGGTGTTTTGGGTTCCATCCACTTAAAAAGAAAGAAGATATAGCTCTGATTGGTTTTGTTGCACATTGGTGTTTTTGGGGTTAGAATGCACATTCACTCAAAAATCTCAGTGAAATGTTTCTTAACAGCCCTAATCAAGCATAGGTGTTTTGGTTCCATCTCAATAGAAAGCAGACGAAAAAGTTTGCATTGTTCTTTCCATGTTCTTTCCACCCACAAATAGCAAAGCGAAGTGTAATGAGCCTAAACAAACCCAAACAGGTTGTTTTGCACATTAACCCAGAAATCGCAAAGTGCGCGTAATGAGGCCAAAATAACATATAACCGTCTTTTTGCTTTCATATACGTAGAAAGAAGACGAATGAGCTTTGATTGGGCTCATTTCAATTCGCATGGTGTTTTTTGGGTGTGCACCAGAATAACCTCCAACCAATGCAAAACGGTTTTTTGGGTTCCATCCACTTAAAAAGAAGGAAGATATAGCTCTGATTGGTTTTGTTGCAAATTGGTGTTTTTGGGGTTAGAATGCACATTCACTCAAAAATCTCAAAGTGAAATGTTTCTTAACAGCCTTAATCAAGCATAGATGTTTTGGTTCCATCGCAATAGAAAGCGAAAAAGTTTGCATTGGTCTTTCCATGTTCTTTCCACCCACAAATAGAAAGCGAAGTGTAATGAGCCTAAACAAACCCAAACAGGTTGTTTTGCGTTCCAGCTACATAGAAAGAAGAATCTTGGATTTCGCTTATTTCGTGTTCCTTGATGTTAATGCACATTAACCCAAAAATCGCAAAGTGTGTGTAATGAGGCCAAAATAACATAAAACCGTATTTTCGCTTCCATATGCGTAGAAAGACGAAGAATAAGCTTTATTTCAATTCGCAGTGTTTTATGGGTGTGCACCAGAATCACCTCCAACCAAAGCAAAAAGGTGTTTTGGGTTCCATCCACTTAAAAAGAAAGACGATAAAGCTCTGATTGGTTTCGTTGCGAATTGTTGTTTTCGGGGTTAGAATGCACATTCACCCAAAAATCTCAGAGTGAAATGTTTCTTAACAGCCGTAATCAAGCATAGGTGTTTTGGTTCCATCTCAATAGAAAGCAGACGAAAAAGTTTGGATTGTTCTTTCCATGTTCTTTCCACCCACAAATAGAAAGCGAAGTGTAATTAGCCTAAACAAACCCAAACAGGTTGTTTTGCGTTCCAGCTACATAGAAAGAAGAATCTTGGATTTCGCTTATTACAAGTTGTGTTCCTTGGTGTCAATGCACATTAACCCAGAAATCGCAAAGTGTGTGTAATGAGGCCAAAATAACATATAACCGTCTTTTTGCTTTCATATACGTAGAAAGAAGACGAAAGAAGACGAATTGGGCTCATTTCAATTCGCATGGTTTTTTTTGGGTGTGCACCAGAATAACCTCCACCCAATGCAAAACGGTTTTTTGGGTTCCATCCACTTAAAAAGAAAGACGTTAAAGCTCTGATTGGTTTTGTTGCAAATTGGTGTTTTTGGGGTTAGAATGCACATTCACTCAAAAATCTCAGTGTGAAATGTTTCTTAACAGCCCTAATCAAGCATAGGTGTTTTGGTTCCATCTCAATAGAAAGCAGACGAAAAAGTTTGCATTGTTCTTTCCATGTTCTTTCCACCCACAAATAGCAAAGCGAAGTGTAATGAGCCTAAACAAACCCAAACAGGTTGTTTTGCACATTAACCCAGAAATCGCAAAGTGCGCGTAATGAGGCCAAAATAACATATAACCGTCTTTTTGCTTTCATATACGTAGAAAGAAGACGAATGAGCTTTGATTGGGCTTATCTGGTGTTCTTGGGGTTAGAATGTACATTCACTCAAAAATCTCAGAGTGAAATGTTTCTTAACAGCCGTAATCAAGCATAGGTGTTTTTGTTCCATCTCAATAGAAAGCAGACGAAAAAGTTTGCATTGTTCTTTCCATGTTCTTTCCACCCACAAATAGCAAAGCGGTGTACTGAGCCTAAACAAACCCAAAACAGGTTGTTTTGCGTTCCAGCTAGATATAGAAGGATGAATCTTGGATTTCGCTTACTTCAAGTTGTGTTCCTTGGTGTTAATGCACTAACCCAGAAATCGCAAAGTGTGTAATGAGGCCAAAACAACATAAAATCGTCTTTTCGCTTCCATATACGTAAAAAGAAGACGAATGAGCTTTGATTGGGCTCATTTCAATTCGCATGGTGTTTTTTGGGTGTGCACCAGAATAACCTCCAACCAATGCAAAACGGTTTTTTGGGTTCCATCCACTTAAAAAGAAAGAAGATATAGCTCTGATTGGTTTTGTTGCAAATTGGTGTTTTTGGGGTTAGAATGCACATTCACTCAAAAATCTCAAAGTGAAATGTTTCTTAACAGCCTTAATCAAGCATAGATGTTTTGGTTCCATCGCAATAGAAAGCGAAAAAGTTTGCATTGGTCTTTCCATGTTCTTTCCACCCACAAATAGAAAGCGAAGTGTAATGAGCCTAAACAAACCCAAACAGGTTGTTTTGCGTTCCAGCTACATAGAAAGAAGAATCTTGGATTTCGCTTATTTCGTGTTCCTTGATGTTAATGCACATTAACCCAAAAATCGCAGTGTGTGTAATGAGGCCAAAATAACATAAAACCGTATTTTCGCTTCCATATGCGTAGAAAGACGAAGAATAAGCTTTATTTCAATTCGCATAGTGTTTTATGGGTGTGCACCAGAATCACCTCCAACCAAAGCAAAAAGGTGTTTTGGGTTCCATCCACTTAAAAAGAAAGACGATAAAGCTCTGATTGGTTTCGTTGCGAATTGGTGTTTTCGGGGTTAGAATGCACATTCACCCAAAAATCTCAGAGTGAAATGTTTCTTAACAGCCGTAATCAAGCATAGGTGTTTTGGTTCCATCTCAATAGAAAGCAGACGAAAAAGTTTGGATTGTTCTTTCCATGTTCTTTCCACCCACAAATAGAAAGCGAAGTGTAATTAGCCTAAACAAACCCAAAGGTTGTTTTGCGTTCCAGCTACATAGAAAGAAGAATCTTGGATTTCGCTTATTACAAGTTGTGTTCCTTGGTGTCAATGCACATTAACCCAGAAATCGCAAAGTGTGTGTAATGAGGCCAAAATAACATATAACCGTCTTTTTGCTTTCATATACGTAGAAAGAAGACGAAAGAAGACGAATTGGGCTCATTTCAATTCGCATGGTGTTTTTTGGGTGTGCACCAGAATAACCTCCACCCAATGCAAAACGGTTTTTTGGGTTCCATCCACTTAAAAAGAAAGAAGATATAGCTCTGATTGGTTTCGTTGCGAATTGGTGTTTTTGGGGTTAGAATGCACATTCACCCAAAAATCTCAGAGTGAAATGTTTCTTAACAGCCGTAATGAAGCATAGGTGTTTTGGTTCCATCTCAATAGAAAGCAGACGAAAAAGTTTGGATTGTTCTTTCCATGTTCTTTCCACCCACAAATAGAAAGCGAAGTGTAATTAGCCTAAACAAACCCAAACAGGTTGTTTTGCGTTCCAGCTACATAGAAAGAAGAATCTTGGATTTCGCTTATTACACAAGTTGTGTTCCTTGGTGTCAATGCACATTAACCCAGAAATCGCAAAGTGTGTGTAATGAGGCCAAAATAACATATAACCGTCTTTTTGCTTTCATATACGTAGAAAGAAGACGAAAGAAGACGAATTGGGCTCATTTCAATTCGCATGGTGTTTTTTGGGTGTGCACCAGAATAACCTCCACCCAATGCAAAACGGTTTTTTGGGTTCCATCCACTTAAAAAGAAAGAAGATATAGCTCTGATTGGTTTTGTTGCAAATTGGTGTTTTTGGGGTTAGAATGCACATTCACTCAAAAATCTCAGTGTGAAATGTTTCTTAACAGCCGTAATCAAGCATAGGTGTTTTGGTTCCATCTCAATAGAAAGCAGACGAAAAAGTTTGCATTGTTCTTTCCATGTTCTTTCCACCCACAAATAGCAAAGCGAAGTGTAATGAGCCTAAACAAACCCAAACAGGTTGTTTTGCACATTAACCCAGAAATCGCAAAGTGCGCGTAATGAGGCCAAAATAACATATAACCGTCTTTTTGCTTTCATATACGTAGAAAGAAGACGAATGAGCTTTGATTGGGCTTATCTGGTGTTCTTGGGGTTAGAATGTACATTCACTCAAAAATTTCAGAGTGAAATGTTTCTTAACAGCCGTAATCAAGCATAAGTGTTTTTGTTCCATCTCAATAGAAAGCAGACGAAAAAGTTTGCATTGTTCTTTCCATGTTCTTTCCACCCACAAATAGCAAAGCGGTGTACTGAGCCTAAACAAACCCAAAACAGGTTGTTTTGCGTTCCAGCTAGATAGAAGGATGAATCTTGGATTTCGCTTACTTCAAGTTGTGTTCCTTGGTGTTAATGCACTAACCCAGAAATCGCAAAGTGTGTAATGAGGCCAAAACAACATAAAATCGTCTTTTCGCTTCCATATACGTAAAAAGAAGACGAATGAGCTTTGATTGGGCTCATTTCAATTCGCATGGTGTTTTTTGGGTGTGCACCAGAATAACCTCCAACCAATGCAAAACGGTTTTTTGGGTTCCATCCACTTAAAAAGAAAGAAGATATAGCTCTGATTGGTTTTGTTGCAAATTGGTGTTTTTGGGGTTAGAATGCACATTCACTCAAAAATCTCAAAGTGAAATGTTTCTTAACAGCCTTAATCAAGCATAGATGTTTTGGTTCCATCGCAATAGAAAGCGAAAAAGTTTGCATTGGTCTTTCCATGTTCTTTCCACCCACAAATAGAAAGCGAAGTGTAATGAGCCTAAACAAACCCAAACAGGTTGTTTTGCGTTCCAGCTACATAGAAAGAAGAATCTTGGATTTCGCTTATTTCGTGTTCCTTGATGTTAATGCACATTAACCCAAAAATCGCAAAGTGTGTGTAATGAGGCCAAAATAACATAAAACCGTATTTTCGCTTCCATATGCGTAGAAAGACGAAGAATAAGCTTTATTTCAATTCGCATAGTGTTTTATGGGTGTGCACCAGAATCACCTCCAACCAAAGCAAAAAGGTGTTTTGGGTTCCATCCACTTAAAAAGAAAGACGATAAAGCTCTGATTGGTTTCGTTGCGAATTGTTGTTTTCGGGGTTAGAATGCACATTCACCCAAAAATCTCAGAGTGAAATGTTTCTTAACAGCCGTAATCAAGCATAGGTGTTTTGGTTCCATCTCAATAGAAAGCAGACGAAAAAGTTTGGATTGTTCTTTCCATGTTCTTTCCACCCACAAATAGAAAGCGAAGTGTAATTAGCCTAAACAAACCCAAACAGGTTGTTTTGCGTTCCAGCTACATAGAAAGAAGAATCTTGGATTTCGCTTATTACAAGTTGTGTTCCTTGGTGTCAATGCACATTAACCCAGAAATCGCAAAGTGTGTGTAATGAGGCCAAAATAACATATAACCGTCTTTTTGCTTTCATATACGTAGAAAGAAGACGAAAGAAGACGAATTGGGCTCATTTCAATTCGCATGGTTTTTTTTGGGTGTGCACCAGAATAACCTCCACCCAATGCAAAACGGTTTTTTGGGTTCCATCCACTTAAAAAGAAAGACGATAAAGCTCTGATTGGTTTTGTTGCAAATTGGTGTTTTTGGGGTTAGAATGCACATTCACTCAAAAATCTCAGTGTGAAATGTTTCTTAACAGCCGTAATCAAGCATAGGTGTTTTGGTTCCATCTCAATAGAAAGCAGACGAAAAAGTTTGCATTGTTCTTTCCATGTTCTTTCCACCCACAAATAGCAAAGCGAAGTGTAATGAGCCTAAACAAACCCAAACAGGTTGTTTTGCACATTAACCCAGAAATCGCAAAGTGCGCGTAATGAGGCCAAAATAACATATAACCGTCTTTTTGCTTTCATATACGTAGAAAGAAGACGAATGAGCTTTGATTGGGCTTATCTGGTGTTCTTGGGGTTAGAATGTACATTCACTCAAAAATCTCAGAGTGAAATGTTTCTTAACAGCCGTAATCAAGCATAGGTGTTTTTGTTCCATCTCAATAGAAAGCAGACGAAAAAGTTTGCATTGTTCTTTCCGTTCTTTCCACCCACAAATAGCAAAGCGGTGTACTGAGCCTAAACAAACCCAAAACAGGTTGTTTTGCGTTCCAGCTAGATAGAAGGATGAATCTTGGATTTCGCTTACTTCAAGTTGTGTTCCTTGGTGTTAATGCACTAACCCAGAAATCGCAAAGTGTGTAATGAGGCCAAAACAACATAAAATCGTCTTTTCGCTTCCATATACGTAAAAAGAAGACGAATGAGCTTTGATTGGGCTCATTTCAATTCGCATGGTGTTTTTTGGGTGTGCACCAGAATAACCTCCAACCAATGCAAAACGGTTTTTTGGGTTCCATCCACTTAAAAAGAAAGAAGATATAGCTCTGATTGGTTTTGTTGCAAATTGGTGTTTTTGGGGTTAGAATGCACATTCACTCAAAAATCTCAAAGTGAAATGTTTCTTAACAGCCTTAATCAAGCATAGATGTTTTGGTTCCATCGCAATAGAAAGCGAAAAAGTTTGCATTGGTCTTTCCATGTTCTTTCCACCCACAAATAGAAAGCGAAGTGTAATGAGCCTAAACAAACCCAAACAGGTTGTTTTGCGTTCCAGCTACATAGAAAGAAGAATCTTGGATTTCGCTTATTTCGTGTTCCTTGATGTTAATGCACATTAACCCAAAAATCGCAAAGTGTGTGTAATGAGGCCAAAATAACATAAAACCGTATTTTCGCTTCCATATGCGTAGAAAGACGAAGAATAAGCTTTATTTCAATTCGCATAGTGTTTTATGGGTGTGCACCAGAATCACCTCCAACCAAAGCAAAAAGGTGTTTTGGGTTCCATCCACTTAAAAAGAAAGACGATATAGCTCTGATTGGTTTCGTTGCGAATTGGTGTTTTCGGGGTTAGAATGCACATTCACCCAAAAATCTCAGAGTGAAATGTTTCTTAACAGCCGTAATCAAGCATAGGTGTTTTGGTTCCATCTCAATAGAAAGCAGACGAAAAAGTTTGGATTGTTCTTTCCATGTTCTTTCCACCCACAAATAGAAAGCGAAGTGTAATTAGCCTAAACAAACCCAAACAGGTTGTTTTGCGTTCCAGCTACATAGAAAGAAGAATCTTGGATTTCGCTTATTACAAGTTGTGTTCCTTGGTGTCAATGCACATTAACCCAGAAATCGCAAAGTGTGTGTAATGAGGCCAAAATAACATATAACCGTCTTTTTGCTTTCATATACGTAGAAAGAAGACGAAAGAAGACGAATTGGGCTCATTTCAATTCGCATGGTGTTTTTTGGGTGTGCACCAGTATAACCTCCAACCAATGCAAAACGGTTTTTTGGGTTCCATCCACTTAAAAAGAAAGAAGATATAGCTCTGATTGGTTTTGTTGCAAATTGGTGTTTTTGGGGTTAGAATGCACATTCACCCAAAAATCTCAGAGTGAAATGTTTCTTAACAGCCGTAATGAAGCATAGGTGTTTTGGTTCCATCTCAATAGAAAGCAGACGAAAAAGTTTGGATTGTTCTTTCCATGTTCTTTCCACCCACAAATAGAAAGCGAAGTGTAATTAGCCTAAACAAACCCAAACAGGTTGTTTTGCGTTCCAGCTACATAGAAAGAAGAATCTTGGATTTCGCTTATTACAAGTTGTGTTCCTTGGTGTCAATGCACATTAACCCAGAAATCGCAAAGTGTGTGTAATGAGGCCAAAATAACATATAACCGTCTTTTTGCTTTCATATACGTAGAAAGAAGACGAAAGAAGACGAATTGGGCTCATTTCAATTCGCATGGTGTTTTTTGGGTGTGCACCAGAATAACCTCCAACCAATGCAAAACGGTTTTTTGGGTTCCATCCACTTAAAAAGAAAGAAGATATAGCTCTGATTGGTTTTGTTGCAAATTGGTGTTTTTGGGGTTAGAATGCACATTCACTCAAAAATCTCAAAGTGAAATGTTTCTTAACAGCCCTAATCAAGCATAGATGTTTTGGTTCCATCGCAATAGAAAGCGAAAAAGTTTGGATTGTTCGTTCCATGTTCTTTCCACCCACAAATAGAAAGCGAAGTGTAATGAGCCTAAACAAACACAAACAGGTTGTTTTGCGTTCCAGCTACATAGAAAGAAGAATCTTGGATTTGGCTTATTTCAAGTTGTGTTCCTTGGTGTTAATGCACATTAACCCAGAAATCGCAAAGTGTGTAATGAGGCCAAAATAACATATAACCGTCTTTTCGCTTCCATATGCGTAGAAAGAAGACGAATGAGCTTTGATTGGACTTATTTCAATTCGCATGGTGTTTTTTGGGTGTGCACCAGAATAACCTCCAACCAATGCAAAACGGTTTATTGGGTTCCATCCACTTAAAAAGAAAGAAGATATAGCTCTGATTGGTTTTGTTGCACATTGGTGTTTTTGGGGTTAGAATGCACATTCACTCAAAAATCTCAGAGTGAAATGTTTCTTCACAGCCCTAATCAAGCATAGGTGTTTTAGTTCCATCTCAATAGAAAGCAGACGAAAAAGTTTGCATTGTTCTTTCCATGTTCTTTCCACCCACAAATAGCAAAGCGAAGTGTAATGAGCCTAAACAAACCCAAACAGGTTGTTTTGCACATTAACCCAGAAATCGCAAAGTGTGCGTAATGAGGCCAAAATAACATATAACCGTCTTTATGCTTTCATATACGTAGAAAGAAGACGAATGTGCTTTGATTTGGCTTATCTCAATTCGCATGGTGTTTTATGGGTGTGCACCAGAATCACCTCCAACCAAAGCAAAAAGGTGTTTTGGGCTCCATCCACTTAAAAAGAAAGAAGATATAGCTCTGATTGGTTTTGTTGCACATTGGTGTTTTTGGGGTTAGAATGCACATTCACTCAAAAATCTCAGTGAAATGTTTCTTAACAGCCCTAATCAAGCATAGGTGTTTTGGTTCCATCTCAATAGAAAGCAGACGAAAAAGTTTGCATTGTTCTTTCCATGTTCTTTCCACCCACAAATAGCAAAGCGAAGTGTAATGAGCCTAAACAAACCCAAACAGGTTGTTTTGCACATTAACCCAGAAATCGCAAAGTGTGCGTAATGAGGCCAAAATAACATATAACCGTCTTTTTGCTTTCATATACGTAGAAAGAAGACGAATGAGCTTTGATTGGGCTCATTTCAATTCGCATGGTGTTTTTTGGGTGTGCACCAGAATAACCTCCAACCAATGCAAAACGGTTTTTTGGGTTCCATCCACTTAAAAAGAAAGAAGATATAGCTCTCATTGGTTTTGTTGCAAATTGGTGTTTTTGGGGTTAGAATGCACATTCACTCAAAAATCTCAAAGTGAAATGTTTCTTAACAGCCTTAATCAAGCATAGATGTTTTGGTTCCATCGCAATAGAAAGCGAAAAAGTTTGCATTGGTCTTTCCATGTTCTTTCCACCCACAAATAGAAAGCGAAGTGTAATGAGCCTAAACAAACCCAAACAGGTTGTTTTGCGTTCCAGCTACATAGAAAGAAGAATCTTGGATTTCGCTTATTTCGTGTTCCTTGATGTTAATGCACATTAACCCAAAAATCGCAAAGTGTGTGTAATGAGGCCAAAATAACATAAAACCGTATTTTTGCTTTCATATACGTAGAAAGAAGACGAAAGAAGACGAATTGGGCTCATTTCAATTCGCATGGTGTTTTTTGGGTGTGCACCAGAATAACCTCCAACCAATGCAAAACGGTTTTTTGGGTTCCATCCACTTAAAAAGAAAGAAGATATAGCTCTCATTGGTTTTGTTGCAAATTGGTGTTTTTGGGGTTAGAATGCACATTCACTCAAAAATCTCAGTGTGAAATGTTTCTTAACAGCCCTAATCAAGCATAGATGTTTTGGTTCCATCGCAATAGAAAGCGAAAAAGTTTGGATTGTTCGTTCCATGTTCTTTCCACCCACAAATAGAAAGCGAAGTGTAATGAGCCTAAACAAACACAAACAGGTTGTTTTGCGTTCCAGCTACATAGAAAGAAGAATCTTGGATTTGGCTTATTACAAGTTGTGTATGAGGCCAAAATAACATATAACCGTCTTTTTGCTTTCATATACGTAGAAAGAAGACGAATGATCTTTGATTGGGCTTATCTCAATTCGCATTCACTCAATTCGCATTCACTCAAAAATCTCAGAGTGAAATGAATCTTGGATTTCGATTATTTCAAGTTGTGTTCCTTGGTGTTAATGGACATTAACCAAGAAATCGCAAAGTGTGTGTAATGAGGCCAAAATAACATAAAACCATTGTCAGAGCTGCCCAAGGTCCCAGCTCACAGAGGACCAACGCCAGGTCGTGGTTATATACAAAAGTCTTTATTGAAGTTCAGTTTCCATTCCAAAGCCGTAGCGCGCAGCTCTACGTCTTAAACCCTAGACCGCCGAAGCTCCGTCTGATTTTCCTCCCCCTAGACACCAGTTTAAGACTCTAGCCTTACTCCACCTCTTCCATTGTTCTTTCCTCCTCTGGGTCCGACTGCCCGCCGGGGTGTTGCCCTTTCTGGACTCTTCTGATGCTGAAGAGTCCCCGGATTCTTCCCCCTCCTTCCGGCGTGCTTTAGGACCTGGCTCCCAATCCGAGCTTCCTGCTGTCCCGCGCGCCTGTACATTTGAACTTGGAGCGCGCACCCACCCGGCCACCTTCCTCCTGACCGTTACACTGCTCCTGTCACTGCTTCCCCCTTTGGGGGGCTAGCTGGAACTGACTTCCCCAACGTTCCCTCACTCAGCGATAGGGGCGTGGTGAGCTCTGACTCATGCGACTCTTCCCCCCCGCTACGCTCTGGTGGGGAAACTGGTCCCGATCTCCAGCTGCTGCTTTGGGAGTCGCTGCTGGACCCTAGCTTCTGGTGCGTCCCTCCCGGGACCCCCCTTGCCCTGGCCATCGGAGCCCCCTTCTGTGAATCTTCCGATTCACTGGAGAGGCTCATGGAATCTCTCGGGCCACTGTCATCTTCTATTTCGCTGCCCTCAGATTCTTCCCCTTCGCTCTCCATCTCCCCTCTTCCCTGTGCTTCTGCTCCTGAGCCCCTGACATCCATCCCCCCCTGGAAGCCCCCCCTTCCCCCCTCTCCCTCTTCTGGTGTGGGTTCCGGGTGCTCCAGTGTTGTGGGGGTGAGTGCAGGATACAGTTCATCTCCCCTGGAGTGCAGCCAGCCGGCTGGCTCCTGCCAGTCCGTGACGGGCTCGTCGACGTCAATCTCCTCTGCTTCCATTTCTCTGCAGGTGTGCTCGAACCCAGGATCCTCCCCCAACACGTCCATGGCCCCCTCTCCCCCTGTTGCCTCGGGTGACGTTGCGTGCAAGGGCCCTCCCGGCAGTTCCCTGCTCCACCCCACTTCCGGTTGACCAATAAGAGCGGTCTGTGCCAAACCCTGAGATTGATCCCTCTGGGGAGGTAGTCTCTGGCGCCGTTTCCTCAGCTGGTGAGAACCCCTGCAACGTGCTGGCTGAGAGTGTGGGTGTGAAAAGATATTGTCAGTGGTTCAGGAGCAGAGGCACAGGGAAGAGAGGAGATGGAGAGCGAAGGGGAAGAATCCGAGGGGAGCGTAGGAGAAGAGGACAGTGGACCGAGGGATTCCATGAGCCTCTCCAGCGAATCGGAAGATTCACAGAAGGGGGCGCCAGTGGCCAGGGGTAGGGGGTTCCCAAGGGGAACGTCCCAGGAGCAAAGGGGCAGCAGGGACTCCCAGAGCAGTAGTTGGAAATCAGGACCAGCTTCCCCACCAGAGCAGAGTGGGGGGGAAGAGTCCCAAGGATCGGGGCCAGTGCATTCCCCACCAGGGAGAGAAGATAAGGCAGGGATGACCACACCTCCATCGGAGAGTCAGACAACGGAGGGGAGGTCAGATCCGGCCAGTATCCCGGAAGAGGGAAGCAGTGACAGAAGTACTGTAACGGTCAGGAGGAAGGTCACTGGGTTGGCGCGAGAGGCAAGTTCAAATGTACAGGAGCGCGGGACAGCAGAGAATGAGGATTGGGAACCGGGTCCTAAAGCCCGCCGGAGGGAGGGAGAGGAGCTAAGCGACTCAGCGTCGGAAGAGTCCAGAAAGGGCAATGCCCCAGCGGGCAGGAGGACCCAGAGGAGGAGAGAGCAGCGTAAAAGGTGGAGCAGGGCTAGGATCTTAAACTGGTGTCATAGGGGAGGAGACTCAGAAAGTACTTCGCCGGTCTAGGGTGTAAGACGTAGAGCTGCGCGCTGCGGCTTTGAAATGGAAACTGAACCTCAATAAAGACTTTTGTACATAACGACAGCCTAGCGTTGGTCCTCTGTGAGGTGGGACCTAGAGGCAGCTCTGACAGTTCTTTTTTTAATATATGAAATATTTTCCTCCTTTTTTCCGGAATGTTACAGCCATTTATATTCCAGCTCAGAAGTTGCAGAGACATCCTGACCAACGGACAAGCGGAGAGGGTCAACGCCATCATGCAGCAGTACCTGAGATGCTACGCGAATCAACAGCCCTCGACCTGGGTGGACTACCTACCGCTGTCCGAGGTTGCCTACAACAACACGAAGCACGTGTCCACGGGGGTGACACCGTTCTTCGCCAATAATGGGCGGCATCCCAGAACCTTCCCGGGATTAGAGAGAGTGGGGGAAGGGGAGCCACAGGGAGCAGAGGCCTTGGCAGCGGAGCTACAGGAGGTCCACGAGCAACTCCGATGGCAGTTGGAGCTAGCAAAACATGCCTACAAAGTGCAGGCAGACAAAAACAGAAGAGTTGGGGAGGACATCCAGGTGGGGGACTGGGTCTGGTTAGCAGCCCAGGCAGTGCCGGCCAGATCGTTAGCTAAGAAGAAGCTCGGACACAAGCAGCTAGGGCCTTACCAAGTCGAGGCACAGATCAATCCAGTAGCCTTCCGGTTGACACTCCCGGAGGGCTCCAGAATGCACCCGGTCTTTCATAGATCAGTGCTCACACCCTACAAGGCACCCCACAGGTTTCAGGCGCCAGGGACCGCACCAGGCCCGCTCAGCGAGGCGCCCACGAAGGGGGGGTCACCGAGAGCAGAGCCACTCAACGAGGTCACAGAGATTTTAGACTCGAGATGGGGGGAAGAGGGGGTTGAATATCTCCTCGCCAGGGAAGGTACCCCGGCCAGCACCAACAGGTGGGTACCGTACTATGCCGTGGAGGAGCACTACCTCAAAGACGAGTTTCATTTACTCTTCCCACACAGACCCATGCCGGCAGATTATTTCGATGAATAGGGATAGGGAACCAGGTCCTAAAGCCCGCCGGAAGGAGGGGGAAGAATCAGGGGGGTCAGCGTCAGAGGAGTCCAGAAAGGATGAAACCCTAGCGGGCAGGAGGGCCCAGAGGAGAAAGGAACTTAGGAAGAGGTGGAGCAAAGCGAGAGTGTTAAACTGGTGTGGAAGGGGCGGAGACTCAGACGGGACTTCGCCGGTCTAGGCTTTAAGACGTAGAGCTGCGCGCTGCGGCTTTGAAATGGAAACTAAACCTCAATAAAGACTTTTGTACATAACGACAGCCTGGCGTTGGTCCTCTGTGAGCTGGGACCTAGAGGCAGCTCTGACAGTAAGTCCCGTCTCACTTAAAAACCTCGCAACGTGAGGGGACGCAGCGAGGGGCGAAGATTGGTACTTCGCGAGCTCACGGAAGCAGCACAAGATGACTACCAAAGAACGAATAGCAACCCTGCAAAACGCAGTGACACAACTCAACGCAGAAATACTATCGTCCAGGCGGAGAGAAGAGGAAGCGGCTGATGTCTGCAAAGATCTGCAAGTCAGGTTGGAAATGTTGACTAAACAGGGGCTACCAGGAGCCAGACCAGAGGGGATCGGGCTGGGAAAGAGAGGAGGGAGCCTTGTGTCTCATTTCGGTGGGAGTCTGCAGCAATATCCTAACTTCAGAGCAGACGTGGTTTTTGCGCTAAAGTTACTGGAGAAGGACTTTAGAGATGAGCAGGAGAAAGTAGGCTTCATACTAACGCATCTCCATGGAGAAGCTAAAGCGTGGTTGCGCAATCTGTGGAGAGATAATGATCCAGCCCTCCAAAACGCGAAAGCCTTCATTAAGGCAATGGATGCTTGTATTTTATCAGCGATAGATGTGGATGTCGCTAGAAGAGAGAATCATGGTTTGAAACAAGGCAGAGCCACTGTGAGGCAATATCACTCACGCTTTGTTGCATTGGTCAACGCGCTGGGATGGGAAAAAGATTCAGCGGCCGTCAGGGACCTGTTCTGGGAGGGGCTAAACGGGGCTGTGAAAGACGAAATCGCAAGGGGGGAGAGACCCCAGAGCACTCAAGAAGTGGTCCAGAGAGCGCTAACGATTGGTGTGCGTCTGGAAGAACGTCGCTGGAGCAAAGACGAAGGGCGTTGGGGACGCACACCAGCAAGAGCACCTCCTTTCGTTCCCAGAGACTCAGCGCGCGCTCAATCCACGCCTCCACTGGGAGGGGGAGAGGAGCCGATGGAGATAGGTGGTGCCAAGGCTCAGTCAGCACCAGAGCCCTAGCACCGGGAGCAGCCAAAGTGAAGCCTCCTAGAGGGAACAGGAAGTGTTACATCTGCGACAGTGCTCAGCATATGGCAAAAGAGTGCCCCCAGAGGCTCCACAAGCACACTGCAGCCTCAGCAAAAGTAGCAGAAGCAGTTCAGCAGAGAGAACCACAGCAGGGTAACGACGAAGTCTGGCTGGAAGCAGAGCCACTGGGGCCCAGCCAGACGAGTCAGTGAAGCAGTCCCCAGGAATCTTACAGCCCACAGACCCCCTACCGCCCAAACCAGTGGTGCAGCTCACCGCAGCACTCCAGCTTCCCAATGGGCTCACCATGGAAGTCCCTATTACTATTGACTCTGGTAGCAATGCAGACTTTATAGGAGTGGATTTCATCAAGCAACATAGCATAGCGCTCCTGCCTGCCACGATGCCCCTAAAAGTAGTGACAGTCGATGGAAGAGAATTGCTGGGGGGACAGGTGGTACAGCAAACGCCGCCAATGGTGATGCGAATTGGAAATCACCGCGAAGTCATCAGCTTCAATGTCACCCAAATGTCAGACACGCCCATAGTGTTGGGCATGAGCTGGTTGGACAGGCACAGCCCGGCATTGGCATGGTACCAGCGTAAATTGACCTTCTGCATCATGACTAACCAGGAGGACGAGTGGCAAGAGGATGACCCACAGCTACAACTGGGCATGCTGCAAGCGGTACCCGACAAGTACAAGGCGTTTTTGGAGGTCTTCTGCGAGAAGGAAGCGGACAAGCTGCCTCCCCACAGACCCTACGACTGCAAGATTGACCTCCTGCCGGGGGCAACGCTGCCGACGGGAAAACTGTATTCCATGTCTGAAGACGAACTGCAAGAGCTCAGGGAGTTCATAGATCACAATTTGAAGTGGGGATTCATCCGAGAATCCAAAGCAGTGGGGGCAGTCCTGTGTTCTTTGTGAAGAAAAAAGACACGCCCCAAAAGAGGCTTGTAGTTGATTTCAGAATCTTAAACTCGAAAACCAAGCCCACGGCTTTCCCGATGCCCAAGATCGACGACTTGCTCGCGACGGTGAGGAAGGGACGCATCTTCACCAAGTTGGATCTACGAGGGGCGTACAATCTTATACGCATGCGGGAGGGCGACGAGTGGAAGACGGCCATGTTCACGCCCTTGGGCACCTATGAGTATAGGGTTATGCCCTTCGGTTTACAAAATGGCTCCCACTGCTTCCAAGCCTTCATGCATCACGTGTTAGCGGGGCTCCTCTACAAGAAGTGCGTCTGCTTCCTGGACGACATTCTGATCTTCTCGGAATCGCAGGAGGCTCACGAGAGAGATGTCAAGGAAGTCCTGCAAAGACTACGGGAGCACAGGCTTTACGCCAAACTGGAGAAGTGCCAGTTTGACATGACGGAGGTGGATTTCCTGGGCTACAAGCTGTCCGACAAGGGAATCGCCATGGACAGCGCCAAGGTACGATCAGTACTGGACTGGAAAAGCCCGCGCAATCGGAACAAGGGTTTCTGTCAGGGACTCAGCGGGAGCGCAGGGAGGAGAGGAGATGGAGAGCGAGGGGGAGCAATCTGAGGGCAGCGTAGGAGAAGATGACAGCAGCCCGATAGATTTCATGAGCCTCTCCAGCGAATCGGAAGATTCACAGAAGGGGGCGCCGATGGGCAGGGCAAGGGGCGACCCAAGGGGGACACCCCAGAAGCAAGGGGCCAGCGGGGACTCCCAGAGCAGCAGTTGGAAATCAGGACCAGCTTCCCCACCAGAGCGTAGTGGGGGGGAGGAGTCCCAGGTGTCAGAGCCCACATATGCACCACCAGCGAGAGAAGATGAGTCAGGGTTGACCACGCCTCCATCGGAGAGCGAGTTAACGGTCAAGAGGAAAGTTGCAGGCTGGGCGCGCGCGCCAAGTTCAAATGTACAGGCGAGCGGCACAGAAGGTAGCCCGGATAGGGAACCAGGTCCTAAAGCCCGCCGGAAGGAGGGGCAAGAATCGTCAGGGTCAGCGTCAGAGGAGTCCAGGAAGGATGAGACCCTAGCGGGCAGGAGGGCCCAGAGGAGAAAGGAACTTAGGAAGAGGTGGAGCAAGGCAAGGGTCTTAAACTGGTGTGGAAGGGGAGGAGACTCAGACGGGACTTCGCCGGTCTAAGGTCGAGACGTAGAGCTGCACGCTGCGGCTTTAAAATGGAAACTGAATCTCAATAAAGACTTTTGTACATAATTACAGCCTAGCGTTGGTCCTCTGTGAGCTGGGACCTGGAGGCAGCTCTGACAGCAGATGTTTTGGCAAGTAGACTTAAAAAAGTATTAAATGAAGTAATTCATAAAGACCAGGCAGGCTTTCTCCCAGGTAGACACTTGTTTGCTAACACAAGGAATATCATTGACATTTTGGAACTTTTGCAAACAGACATAAATACAAAAGCAGTGTTCATTTTTATAGATGCGGAGAAGGCCTTTGACAATATCTCTTGGAAATTTATGAAGGGAAATTTAAAAGAAATGGGAGTGGGACGGGGTTTTGAGAATGGGATTGATGCAGTATATTCAGAACAAAAAGCTAAATTGATAGTTAACAATGTGGTTACAGAAGAGTTTAAAATTGAAAAAGGAACACGACAAGGCTGCCCTATTTCCCCTTTGCTATTTATTTCGGTTCTGGAGGTGCTCTTGAATATGATCAGAGGGGACCGGTTGGTGGAGGGAATCCAGGTCGGAGCGAAACAATATAAACTTAAAGCTTTTGCAGATGACCTAGTTTTGACTCTGCAGGAGCCAGAATCTAGTACGAAAAGAGTGTTACAATTGATTCAAGACTTTGGTCGGGTGGCGGGATTTAAATTAAACAAACAGAAAACTAAGGTGTTGGGAAAAAATCTGACAGATACAGAGTCGGAACGGTTTCAGAGAGAAACAGAATTAACTGTGGTTAAAAAAGTAAAGTACCTAGGGGTTAATATAACAGCAAAGAATCTGAGTCTATTTAAGGATAATTACGAAAAATGCTGGTCTGAAATTAAGAGAGACTTGGATAGTTGGACAAAATTGAAGCTTTCCTTGTTAGGCCGAATTGCTGCTGTTAAGATGAATGTTGTTTTTGTAAGAAGGATGTTGTTTTTGTTTCAAACATTGCAGATTGTGGACAAGACGGAGTGCTTCCGGAAGTGGCAGAGAGATATATCTAAATTTGTCTGGCAGGGCAAAAAGCCCAGAATTAAGTTTAAGATATTAACTGATGCGAAAGAAAGAGGGGGCTTTGCCCTGCCAGACCTAAAGTTGTACTATGAGGCCGCAGCTTTCTGCTGGCTAAAAGACTGGCTACTTCTCGAGGACACTGATGTTCTGGACTTGGAAGGTTTTAACAATGCTTTTGGATGGCATGACAAGGTTAGGATCAATAAGGCCTTTAAGAATCATATTGTCAGAAAAGCAGTGTTTAATGTCTGGACAAAATATAAAGACTTATTGGAGAATAAAACTCCAAGGTGGCTTTCACCGCTGGAAGCTAAGGCCCGAAAAAACCCCAATATGGAGGTCAAATGGCCAAAATATTGGGAAATACTAGAAAAAGATGGAGACAATTGAAAATTGCAGAGTTTGGAGAAAATGAAGGATAAAGTGCGAGACTGGTTACACTACGCTCAGATTAAAGAAGTTTTTAAAAATGACAAAAAGTTAGGGTTCCAGGTGGAGAAATCAAAATTGGAAACAGAACTGTTAGAACCTAAGACTAAGGTACTTTCAAGAATGTATAACTTGCTGTTAAAATGGAACACACAAGACGAAATGGTTAAATCGGCTATGATAAAATGGGCACAGGATATTGGGTACAACATTATGTTTGAGGACTGGGAAAGGTTGTGGACCACTGGGTTGAACTTCACTGCATGTAATGCTTTGAAGGAAAATGTAATGAAAATGATATATAGATGGTACATGACCCCAGTCAAGCTTGCAAAGATATACCATGTGTCTGATAATAAATGTTGGAAGTGTAAAGAAGCCGAAGGAACATTCTTTCACCTCTGGTGGACTTGCCCTAGAGTGAAGGCTTTCTGGGAAATGATTTATAATGAACTGAAAAAGGTATTTAAGTATACTTTCCCTAAGAAACCAGAGGCCTTCCTCCTGGGTATTGTCGGCCAGAGGGTGTTAAGGAAGGACCAAACATTTTTTATGTATGCAACAACGGCAGCAAGGATACTCATCGCTAAACACTGGAAAACCCAAGATCTACCCACACTGGAAGAGTGGCAGATGCAGCTGATGGACTATATGCAACTGGCTGAGATGACTGGTAGAATCTGAGACCTGGGAGAGGAGAGGGTTGAGGAGGACTGGAGGAAATTCAAGATTTATTTACAAAAATATTGTAATTTGGTTGAATGTTAAGAAGGATGCTAGATCATAAATAACTGCCTACCACTGAATTAGATCTGATTTTGACGATAAGTGAGATTAAGGAAAATATAATTTTTTTGGAGAATTGTTAGATTTTATTTAAATGAGTGGAGATAAGATTGTAAACAAGTGGGTAATTTGCTTGGAAATTTTTTTTTTTGTAACGATGTAAGTGGGAGCGGGAGATGCGAGGAAGTCCAAAGAAGTGATGAAACTATGCTATGATATAAGTAATGTTGTTTATTATTTATGCATTTGTTTTCAAAAAAAATTAATAAATATGTAATAAAAAAAAGATTCACAGAAGGGGGCGCCAGTGGCCAGGGCAAGGGGATTCCCAAGGGGGACACTCCAGGAGCAGGGGGCCAGCAGGGACTCCCAGAGTAGCAGTTGGAAATCAGGACCAGCTTCCCCACCAGAGCATAGTGGGGGGGAAGAGTCCCAGGTATCGAGGGCAGAGGATTCCACACCAGGGAGTGAAGATAAGTCAGGGCTGGCCACGCCTCCGTCAGAGAGTCAGACAACGGAGGGGAGGTCAGATCCAGGCAGTATCCCGGAAGAGGGAAGCAGTGACAGAAGCAGTGTGACGGTCAGGAGGAAGGTCACTGGGTTGGCGCGAGAGGCAAGTTCAAATGTACAGGAGCGCGGGACAGCAGAGAATGAGGATTGGGAACCGGGTCCTAAAGCCCGCCGGAGACAGGGGGAGGAGTCAGCCCACTCAGCGTCGGAAGAGTCCAGAAAGGGGAAAGCCCCGGCGGGCAGGAGGACCCAGAGGAGGAGAGAACAACGGAAAAGGTGGAGCAGGGCTAGGATCTTAAACTGGTGTCAGAGGGGAGGAGATTCAGACGGGACTTCGCCGGTCTAGGGTTTAAGACGTAGGGCTGCGCGCTGCGGCTTTGGAATGGAAGTTGAACTTCAATAAAGACTTTTGTACACAACGACGATCGGGCGTTGGTCCTCTGTGAGCTGGGACCTAGGGGCAGCTCGGACAGATGCCCATCAGCTTCTGCCAGAAGCTCGAGATGAACTGGCGCCCCCGGTCGGACAGGATAGACCGCGGTAGTCTGTGCACCTTGAACACGTGGTCTATGAACAGCTTGGCGGTCTGCTCCGCTGTGGCCACCTTCGCGCAAGGAATGAAGTGGGCCATCTTGGTGAACAAGTCTACTACCACGGGCACTGCTGTTTTGCCCCTTGAGCTGGGCAGATCAGTGACAAAATCCAGTGCCACCCTCTCCCACGGTTCGAGCGGGGTATGTAGCGGTTCCAACAGTCCCGCCGGCGGTCTGTGCACTGGCTTGGCCCTTTGGCAAGTGTTGCACCTAGTGACGTAATCCGCGACTTCTCCCCGCATCTTGGGCCACCGAAAGTCTCTGGCTACTAATTCTACCGTCTTGTCCGCGCCGAAATGTCCGGCGCTGGGTGTGTCGTGCAACTGTTGTAGTACTCTCACGCGGAGGTCGTCTCCCGGTACGTAGATGGCCCCTTTGCGGAGGAGTAGGCCGTCGCGTATCTGGAACTCGTCGTCCTTCGCTGTGCCGCTTCGCACTTCCTCCATCTTGGATCGTGCGAAGGAATCTGTTTGCAGCGCACGACGTACCGCTTCCAGGTCCATGGTGGTCGAAGCGCATGCCCACGCTCTAGGTGCGAAAATGTGTTTGGCCGCCACCGGTGCCGCTTCCTCGAGATACTGCGGCTTCCTGGATAGCGCATCAGCCATGATGTTGTTGTCTCCCGGGATATACTCTATCCTGAAGTCGAAATCCGCAAAGAACTCCGCCCAGCGGATGTGTCTCTGGTTCAGGAACCGCGCCGTGTGCCAGTACTCCAGGTTCTTATGGTCCGTGCGAACCTGCACTGTGTGTTTGGCTCTGATGAGGAAGTGCCGCCACGCCTTGAAGGCTGCATGGATGGCTAGCAACTCCCTGTCCCAGATGGTGTAGTTCTGCTCCGACTTGCTGAGTTTCCTGGAGTAGAAAGCGCACGGCCTCCAGTCCCCTTGCGGATCTTGCTGCAACAGGACCGCCCCCACGGCTCTGTCTGAGGCATCTGTTTCAACCCTCATGGGTTTGCTGGGGTTCACATGTAGCAGCTGTTCTTCGGACGCGAAGAGACGCTTGAGGTTTTGAAAGGACTGCTCCGCCTGCTCTGTCCAGATAAACTTCTTCTTCTTGGAGCTGAGGGTGTCCGTGATGGCCGCCGTCTGCATAGCGAACCCCTTGATAAACTTGCGATAAAAGTTGGCAAAGCCGACAAACTTCTGGACCTCCTTCCGATTGCGCGGGCTCTTCCAGTCCAACACTGAGCGGACCTTGGCACTGTCCATGGCCAGTCCCTTGTCGGACAGTTTGTAGCCCAGGAAATCCACCTCCGTCATGTCGAACTGGCACTTCTCCAGCTTGGCGTAAAGCCTGTGCTCCCGCAGTCTCTGCAGAACCTCCTTGACGTCCCTCTCGTGAGCCTCCTGCGATTCCGAGAAGATCAGGATGTCGTCCAGGAAGCAGACGCACTTCTTGTAGAGGAGCCCCGCTAACACGTGATACATGAAGGCTTGGAAGCAGTGGGAGCCATTTTGTAAACCAAATGGCATAACTCTATATTCGTAGGTGCCTAGGGGCGTAAACATGGCCGTCTTCCACTCATCGCCCTCCCGCATGCGTATAAGATTGTACGCCCCTCGTAGATCCAGCTTGGTGAAGATGCGTCCCTTCCTCACCGTCGCGAGCAGGTCGTCAGTTTTGGGCATGGGGAATGCCGTGGGCTTTGTCCTCGAATTTATGACCCTATAATCAACTACAAGCCTCTTTTGGGGCGTGTCTTTTTTCTTCAGGAAGAACACAGGACTGCCCCCCACTGCTTTGGATTCTTGGATGAATCACCGCTTCAAGTTGTGATCTATGAACTCACTGAGCTCTTGCAGTTCGTCCTCAGACATGCAATACAGTTTTCCAGTCGGCAGCGTCGCCCCCGGCAGGAGGTCAATTTTGCAGTCGTACGGTCTGTGGGGGGGCAGCTTGTCCGCTTCCTTCTCGCAGAAGACCTCCAAAAACCCTTTGTACTTGTCGGGTACTGCTTGCAGCATGCTTGTAGCTGCGACCCAACCTCTTGCCCCTCATCCTCCTGGCTAGTCAGGATGCAGTGTTCTGCGCAGTAGGATGAGCAGAAGGTCAATGGACACTGGTACCATGCTAATGCCGGGCTGTGCCTGTGCAGCCAACTCATGCCCAATACTATGGGTGTGTCTGACAGGTGAGTGACGTTGAAGCTGATGACTTCGCGGTGATTTCCAATCTGCATCACCATTGGCGGCGTTTGCTGTACCACCTGTCCTCCCAGTAGCTCTCTGCCATCAACCGTGACAACGTGCAGGGGCATCGTGGCTGGTAGGAGTGCTATGCGATGTTGCTTGATGAAGTCCACTCCTACAAAGTCTGCATTACTACCAGAATCAATAGTGATAGGAACTTCCATGGTTAGTCCATTGGGTAGCTGGATCGATGCAGTGAGTTGCACCACTGGTTTGGGCGGGAGGGGGTCTGTGGGCCGTAAGATCCCTGGGGACTGCTTCACTGACTCGTCTGACTGGGCCCCAGTGCGTCTGTCTCCAGCCAGACTCTGTCGTTTCCCTGCAGTGGTTCCCCCTGCTGCACTGCTTCCTTTACTGTTGCTGAGGCTGCAGTGTGCTTGTGGATCCTCTGGGGACACTCTTTCACCATATGCTGAGCACTGTCGCAGATGTAACACTTCCTGTTCCCTCTAGGAGCCTTTGCTTTGACTGCTCCCGGTGTTGGGGCTCTGGTGGCTGTCTGAGCCCTGGCACCACCTATCTCCATCGGCTCCTCTCCCCCTCCCAGTGGAGGCGTGGACTGGGCGCGCGCTGTCTCTCTGGGAAAGAAAGGAGGTGATCTAGCTGGCGTGCGTCCCCAACGCCCTTCATCCTTGCTCCAAGGACGTTCTTCCAGCCTCACTCCAATCGCCAGCGCTCTCTGGACGACTTCCTCAGTGCTCTGGGGTCTCTCCCCCCTCGCAATTTCATCTTTCACAGCCCCATTCAGCCCCTCCCAGAACAGGTCCCTGACGGCGGCTGAGTTCTTTTCCCATCCCAGCGCGTTGACCAATGCAAAAAAGCGGGAGTGATATTGCTGTACAGTGGCTTTGCCTTGTTTCAGTCCATGGATCTCCCTTCTGGCCACATCCACATCCACAGCCGATAGAAAACAAGCACCCATCACTTTAATAAAGGAATCCGCATTTTGGAGGGCTGGGTCATTATCGCGCCACAGATTGCGCAGCCATGCCTTTGCTTCCCCATGGAGATGAGTTAGTATGAAGCCCACTTTCTCCTGCTCATCTCTAAAGTCCTTTTGCAGCAACTTGAGCGCAAAAACCAGGTCTGCTCTGAAACTAGGATACTGCTGTAGGCTCCCGTCAAAATGGGACACGAGGCTGCCCCCCCTCTTACCGAGACCAATTCCCTCCGGTCTGGCACCCGGCAACCCCTGTTTGATCAGCATTTCCAACCTGGTCTGCAGATCCTGGCAGGCGGCGGCTGCTTCATCCTCCCTCTTTCTGGATGCTGCTATTTCCATGTTGAGCCTTGTGACTGCTTCTTGCAAGGCTGCCATTCTTTCATTCGTACTCATCCTTCCCGATCTTCGTGAGCTCGCAAAGCACCAAGCTTCGCCCTTCGCCGCTTCAACTCACGCTGCGAAGGTTTATGGGGACAGGACTTACTGTCAGAGCTGCCCCTAGGTCCCAGCTCACAGAGGACCAACGCCCAATCGTCGTTATGTACAAAAGTCTTTATTGAAGTTCAACTTCCATTCCAAAGCCGCAGCGCGCAGCCCTACGTCTTAAACCCTAGACTGGCGAAGTCCCGTCTGAATCTCCTCCCCTCTGACACCAGTTTAAGATCCTAGCCCTGCTCCACCTTTTCCGTTGTTCTCTCCTCCTCTGGGTCCTCCTGCCCGCCGGGGCTTTCCCCTTTCTGGACTCTTCCGATGCTGAGTGGGCTGACTCCTCCCCCTGTCTCCGGCGGGCTTTAGGACCCGGTTCCCAATCCTCATTCTCTGCTGTCCCGCACTCCTGTACATTTGAACTTGCCTCTCGCGCCAACCCAGTGACCTTCCTCCTGACCGTCACACTGCTTCTGTCACTGCTTCCCTGCTGGCCCCTTGCTCCTGGAGTGTCCCCCTTGGGAATCCCCTTGCCCTGGCCACTGGCGCCCCGGCGGACAGGAGGACCCAGAGGAGGAGAGAACAACGGAAAAGGTGGAGCAGGGCTAGTATCTTAAACTGGTGTCAGAGGGGAGGAGATTCAGACGGGACTTCGCCGGTCTAGGGTTTAAGACGTAGGGCTGCGCGCTGCGGCTTTGGAATGGAAGTTGAACTTCAATAAAGACTTTTGTACATAACGACGATTGGGCGTTGGTCCTCTGTGAGCTGGGATCTAGGGGCAGCTCTGACACCATGCGAATTGAAAGAAGTCCATTCAAAGCTTATTCGTCTTCTTTCTATGCATATGGAAGCAAAAAGACGCGGTTTTGTTATTTTGGTCTAATTACATAAACTTTGCGATTTCGGGGTAAATGTGCATTTTCACCAAAGAACACAACTTGAAATAAGCGAAAGCCAAGATTCTTCTTTCTATGTAGTTGGAACCCAAAACAACCTGTTTTGGCTTATTACATTTCCCTTTGCTATTTGTGGGTGAATGAAAAATTAAAGCTTATTTGTCCTCTTTCTATTGAGATGGAACCAACACACCTGTGCTTGAATTGGGCTGATAACAAACCTTTGCGATTTCTGGGTGAATGTGGATGCTAACCCCAAAAACAACAATTGGAAATAAGCCCCATCAGAGCTTTATCATCTTCTTTTTATGTAGATGGAACCCAAAACTCCTTTTTGCTTTGGTTGAGGGCGATTCTGGTGCACACCCAACAACACCATGCGAATTGAAAGAAGCCCAATCAAAGCTTATTCGTCGCCTTTCTACGCATATGGAAGCAAAAAGACGCTGTTTTGTTATTTTGGTCTAATTACATAAACTTTGCTGTCAGGGACTCAGCGGGAGTGCAGGGAGGAGAGGAGATGGAGAGCGAGGGGGAGCAATCCGAGGGCAGCGTAGGAGAAGATGACAGCAGCCCGAGAGATTCCATGAGCCTCTCCAGCGAATCGGAAGATTCACAGAAGGGGGCGCCGATGGGCAGGGCAAGGGGGACCCAAGGGGGACACCCCAGAAGCAAGGGGCCAGCGGGGACTCCCAGAGCAGCAGTTGGAAATCAGGACCAGCTTCCCCACCAGAGCGTAGTGGGGGGGAGGAGTCCCAGGTATCAGAGCCCACATATGCACCACCAGCGAGAGAAGATGAGTCAGGGTTGGCCACGCCTCCATCGGAGAGCGAGGGAACGGTCAAGAGGAAAGTTGCAGGCTGGGCGCGCGCGCCAAGTTCAAATGTACAGGCGAGCGGCACAGAAGGTAGCCCGGATAGGGAACCAGGTCCTAAAGCCCGCCGGAAGGAGGGGGAAGAATCAGGGGGGTCAGCGTCAGAGGAGTCCAGAAAGGATGAAACCCTAGCGGGCAGGAGGGCCCAGAGGAGAAAGGAACTTAGGAAGAGGTGGAGCAAAGCGAGAGTGTTAAACTGGTGTGGAAGGGGCAGAGACTCAGACGGGACTTCGCCGGTCTAAGGTCGAGACGTAGAGCTGCGCGCTGCGGCTTTAAAATGGAAACTGAACCTCAATAAAGACTTTTGTACATAACTACAGCCTAGCGTTGGTCCTCTGTGAGCTGGGACCTGGAGGCAGCTCTGACAGTTAGTCCCGTCTCCTTCAAAGAACCTCGCAACGTGAGAGGACGCAGCGAGGGGCGAAGATTGGTGCTTCGCGAGCTCACAAAAGCAGCACAAGATGACTACAGAAGAACGACTGGCAGCTTTGCAAGACGCCGTGGCACAACTTAACGCAGAAATACTAGCGGCAAGGAGGAGAGAAGAGGAATCAGATGCTGTCTGCAAGGATCTGCAAAACAGGTTGGAAATGTTGACTAAACAGGGGCCACCGGGAGCCAAAGCAGAGGGGATTGGGCTCGGGAAGAGAGGAGGGAGCCTTGTGTCGCATTTCGATGGGAGTCTGCAGCAATATCCTAACTTCAGAGCAGACGTAGTTTTTGCGCTAAAGTTGCTGGAGAAGGACTTTAGAGATGAGCAGGAGAAAGTAGGCTTCATACTAACGCATCTCCATGGAGAAGCTAAAGCGTGGTTGCGCAATCTGTGGAGAGATAATGATCCAGCCCTCCAAAACGCAAAAGCCTTCATTAAGGCAATGGACGATTGTTTTTTATTGGAGATAGATGTGGATGTCGCTAGAAAAGAGATTCACGGTTTGAAACAAGGCAGAGCCACTGTAAGGCAATATCATTCCCGCTTTTTTGCATTGGTCAACGCGCTGGGATGGGAAAAAGACTCAGCGTCCGTCAGGGACCTGTTCTGGGAGGGGCTCAACGGGGCTGTGAAAGACGAAATCGCAAGGGGGGAGAGACCACGGAGCACTCAAGAAGTGGTCCAGAAGGCGCTGACGATTGGTGTGCGGCTCGAAGAACGTCCCTGGAGCAAAGATGAAGGGCGTTGGGGACGCATGCCAGCAAGGGCACCTCCTTTCTTTCCCAGAGACTCAGCGCGCGCTCAATCCACGCCTCCACTGGGAGGGGGAGAGGAGCCGATGGAGATAGGTGGTGCCAAGGCTCAGTCAGCAACCAGAGCCCTAAGCGCCAGGAGCAGCCAAAGTGAAGCCTCCTAGAGGGAACAGGAAGTGTTACATCTGCGAAAGTGCTCAGCATATGGCAAAAGAGTGCCCCCAGTGGCTCCACAAGCACAATGCAGCCTCAGCAAAAGTAACAGAAGCAGTTCAGCAGAGAGAACCACAGCAGGGAAACGACGAAGTCTGGCTGGAAGCAGAGCCGCTGGGGCCCAGCCAGACGAATCAGTGAAGCAGTCCCCAGGAATCTTACAGCCCACAGACCCCCTCCCGCCCAAACCAGTGGTGCAGCTCACCGCAACACTCCAGCTTCCCAATGGGCTCACCATGGAAGTCCCTATTACCATTGACTCTGGTAGCAATGCAGACTTTATAGGAGTGGATTTCATCAAGCAACATAGCATAGCGCTCCTGCCTGCCACGATGCCCCTGAAAGTAGTGACAGTCGATGGAAGAGAATTGCTGGGGGGACAGGTGGTACAGCAAACGCCGCCAATGGTGATGCGAATTGGAAATCACCGCGAAGTCATCAGCTTCAATGTCACCCAACTGTCAGACACGCCCATAGTGTTGGGCATGAGCTGGTTGGACAGGCACAGCCCGGCATTGGCATGGTACCAGCGTAAATTGACCTTCTGCTCCTCCTACTGCGCAGAACATTGCATCATGACTAACCAGGAGGACGAGGGGCAAGAGGATGACCCACAGCTACAACTGGGCATGCTGCAAGCTGTACCCGACAAGTACAAGGCGTTTTTGGAGGTCTTCTGCGAGAAGGAAGTGGACAAGCTGCCTCCCCACAGACCCTACGACTGCAAGATTGACCTCCTGTCCCGCGCTCCTGTACATTTGAACTTGCCTCTTGCGCCAACCCAGTGACCTTCCTCCTGACCGTTACACTACTTCTGTCACTGCTTCCCTCTTCCGGGATACTGGCCGGATCTGACCTCCCCTCCGTTGTCTGACTCTCCGATGGAGGTGTGGTCAGCCCTGCCTTATCTTCTCTCCCTGGTGGGGAATGCACTGGCCCCGATCCTTGGGACTCTTCCCCCCCACTCTGCTCTGGTGGGGAAGCTGGTCCTGATTTCCAACTACTGCTCTGGGAGTCCCTGCTGCCCCCTTGCTCCTGGGGCGTTCCCCTTGGGAACCCCCTACCCCTGGCCACTGGCGCCCCCTTCTGTGAATCTTCCGATTCGCTGGAGAGGCTCATGGAATCCCTCGGTCCACTGTTCTCTTCTCCTACGCTCCCCTCGGATTCTTCCCCTTCGCTCTCCATCTCCTCTCTTCCCTGTGCCTCTGCTCCTGAACCCCTGACAGGAAGGTTTACAGCCTCAAAATAAAATAGGAAGAAAACCTCTTCTTCTGTTTACACCTCCCTTCTCCAGCCAAGCCAGTTGCTTTTTTCCATTTGCTCTTGACCTTTTAACCTTAGGAAAATATGGCTCAAGTTTAATGGGAGGCACATGGTTTTATTTTACCATTTACCAACTCTTAATTTATGTTTTTCTCTGCTGTCAGGGGCTCAGGAGCAGAGGCACAGGGAAGAGAGGAGATGGAGAGCGGATGAGAGAGATGACAGCTTTGATTGGGCTTCTTTCAATTCGCATGGTGTTTTTTGCGTGTGCACCAGAATCGCCCCCAACCAAAGAAAAAAAGAGTTTCGGGTTCAATCTACATAAAAAGATGATAAAGCTCTGTTTGGGCTTATTTCCAATTGTTGTTTTTGGGGTTAGAATGCACATTCACCCAGAAATCGCAGATTGAAAGGTTTGTTATCAGCCCAATTCAAGCACAGGTGTTTTGGTTCCAGCTCAACAGAAAGAGGACTATTAAGCTTTGATTTTTCTTTCGGTTTTCATTCACCCACAAATAGCAACGTGAAGTGTAAAATGCCATAACAAAGCAAAACAGGTTGTTTTGGGTTCCATCTACATAGAAAGAGGAATCTTGGATGTCGCTTATTTCAAGTCGTGTTCTTTGGTGAAAATGCACATTGACCCAGAAATCGCAAATGTCAGAGCTGCCTCCAGGTCCCAGCTCACAGAGGACCAACGCTAGGCTGTAGTTATGTACAAAAGTCTTTATTGAGGTTCAGTTTCCATTTTAAAGCTGCAGCGCGCAGCTCTACGTCTCGACCTTAGACCGGCGAAGTCCCGTCTGAGTCTCCGCCCCTTCCACACCAGTTTAACACTCTCGCTTTGCTCCACCTCTTCCTAAGTTCCTTTCTCCTCTGGGCCCTCCTGCCCGCTAGGGTTTCATCCTTTCTGGACTCCTCTGACGCTGACCCCCCTGATTCTTCCCCCTCCTTCCGGCGGGCTTTAGGACCTGGTTCCCTATCCGGGCTGCCGCTCGCCTGTACATTTGAACTTGGCGCGCGCGCCCAGCCTGCAACTTTCCTCTTGACCGTTCCCTCGCTCTCCGATGGAGGCGTGGCCAACCCTGACTCATCTTCTCTCGCTGGTGGTGCATATGTGGGCTCTGATACCTGGGACTCCTCCCCCCCACTACGCTCTGGTGGGGAAGCTGGTCCCTTTTCACTTCAATCCAACATTTTTCATAATTATCCTTAAATAAGTTCACATTCTTAGCAGTCATGTTAACCCCTAAATATTTCACTTTCTTAACCAATGTTAGTCCTGTCTGCTCCTGAAACTTCAATCTCTCATTCACAGTTAAGTTTTTCTCTAAAACCTTAGTTTTCATCTTGTTCAACTTAAAACCTGCTACCTGTCTGAATTCTTGAATCATTTCCAGTACTCTTTTAGTACTAGATTCTGGCTCCTGTAAAGTCAATACTAAATCATCAGCAAATGCTTTCAGTTTGTACTGTTTAGTACTGTTTAGATCCCAGTTGTATACCTTTAACCTCTTGGTCCTTTCTAATCATATTTACCAAAACCTCAAGGACCGATATAAAGAGCAATGGAGAAATTGGGCAGCCTTGTCGTGTCCCTTTCTCAATCCTAAACTCTTCTGTCACTACATTGTTCACAATTAATTTTGCCTTTTGTTCTGAATAAATTGCACCTATACCATTTTCAAAACCTTGACCTACCCCTATCCCCTGTAGATTCTTCTTCATAAAACTCCAATAAATGTTGTCAAAGGCCTTCTCTGCGTCCACAAAAATCAAAACTGCCTTAGTATTGATATTCACTTGTAATTTTTCTAGAATATTAATTATATTCCTCGTATTATCAGACAAATGTCTGCCCGGGAGAAAGCCCGCTTGGTCTTTATGAATTTCTTCTACTAACACCTTTTTTAATCTTTTAGCCAAAATATCTGCAAAAAAATTGTAATCCAAATTAAGCAGCAATATGGGGCGGTAATTCTTAAGCTGTGTCTTTTCAGTCTCTGTTTTCGGTATAAGGGTAATATAAGCTTCCTTCCACGACTCTGGTGCCCTTTTCCCCTCCAATATTTCATTACAGACTTCCTTCAATGGTTGTATTAACCATTCTTTCAAAGGTCTGTAATAGAATCATAGAATCATAGAATCATAGAATGGCTTTGGATGGCCAGGAGGTGGGAAAGATGCTCTTGCGCTCAGATCCTGCCTGTGGGTTTCGCTCAGGGGCATTTGGTCAGCCACGGTGAGAACAGGATGCTAGACTGGATGGGCCCCTTTCTCTTTTATATATATAAATTTTTATTAGTTTTTTAACGTCATTTTCAACAGTAATTAAACATACTTTTACATCTTCTTCAATTTTTTTGACTTCCATCAGTCCTGCCTGAAAATTTTCCAATCTAATCTCTTAGTATGAATTTCTTATTTTCCCTATTGCATTTCAAACTCATAACCAATATCTCTATCTTTTTCTACTTTGTAACACTTTGTATATTTCTCCTTACAAAACTTCTTGTAGTCCTACTAGCGTAATTTGTTGATTACAGTTGCTCTTCAAATAATTCATATACTTCTTCCAATCTTCTGTAAATCTCTGGTCCCGCAGGTTTCGAATCCTTCCTGTCATTTTGTCCAGTTCTGCATAGTCCATTCTGCCATTCTTCTTTCGTCGGAATTTATTCTTGCTTCCATTTCTGGGCTAACAATACTCTTGCCGCTGTTGTTGCATATAAGAACAGTTTGACGCCTTGTCGATTAATGCCTTGGACTATAATATAAAGTAAAAATGCTTCTGGTGTTTTTAAGAATGGATGGGCCCCTTTCTCATGCTCCCATGTTCTTCTTGGTAGTGGTGCCCGCCCTGTGGAACCGCCCTCCCTTCAGATGTGAAGGAAATAAGCAGCTATCTTATCTTTAAAAGACATCTGAAGGCATCCCTGTTTAGGGAAGTTTTTAATATTCAATACTGTATTGTTTTTAACACTTGATTGGAAGCCGCCCAGTGTGGCTGGGGAAATTATTATTATTATTATTATTATTATTATTATTATTATTATTATTATTATTTGCAGGATGGCATCCTACAGAACCACCACCTCTGGCTTCTGATCAAGGCCCTCTTCCGCTTCTGCTCCTCCAGCCAGTACCGGAAGCTGCAGTGGCAGCTGGAAGAGGATGCAAAGTGGCCGCCCACCAGCCAGAAGGACTTTGCAGAAGAGCCCAAGAGTGGCACTTACGTCAACCCTGTCTATGATGAGGCAGGAGAGAACTAGCTGGGGAGGCTGCAGGCTGGCCCAGGAGGACTTGTCAAAAAGGACTTTTTGTGTGCGGAGAGACTGATGGAAACCCACGGGAGATCGTGCTCCTAGGAAGCCCCTCTGATGGTGCGCACAGAGCCTGCCTTTGCTCATCCAGCTCAAGGAGGTTTGCCGGGGGGCATTTTGCTGTTGGCTCTGCCTGAGTGGGGAAATCTAGGGCTTGATCCCTGTGCCCATGCAAGAGATCTCAGCCTCTTCCATGGGGATCCAGGCTGCTCCAGCGGAAGGGACATCACTGCCTCCGCGTCGACTCCGGACGTCCATCGACCTCCCGTAGATACAGTATCAGCAATTAGCGACATGAGCTCCAGAAAATATCTTTCCACATTCCAGAACTGATGCACGCTCTATCAGCAGATAATGTACAGCGAAAGTTGCACTAAGGAGAGTATCATATAGAAAGTTTATTCAGCGTTGGTCAGAACAAAGAAAAACATGACTGACTGTTACCGTGTTCTGGCGCAGAGAGAGAGAGACAGACAACAGCTCTATCTAAACACAAACATCCTGTGAACAGGAAATACGCAGACTCTGTGACTCACATAGCCTGCTCCCTTTTAAGGTGGAACAGAAATATCCTAACAGGAACACCGTCTGCCATGTGGAAAACAAAGACAACTCTGTCTTTTTGCTTTCCAAAAGAGAATAAAGTGGGTTTTTTTTTCTTTTATGATCGTTGCCAGCCATTTATTTGGGGTTCTGCTACTTGCAAAAATGTGCCGCAGAGTTGGTGCATCTGTGTGTATATGGAGGGCAGGACAAGATTTGGGGGGTTTGGGGAGGAGAGGGAAGACTTCACGGGCATTAAGATGAACATCATTGAGTTGTCGGGTTGGAAGGGATCCCAAGGGTTATCTAGTTCAACCCCCTGCAAGGCAGGAATCTCAGCGACAGAATCCCTGAGAGATGGCCATCCAATCTCTGCTTAAAAGCTTCCAAGGAAGGAGAGTCCTTCATCTCCCAAGGTCATTCGCTCCGCTGTCAAACAGCAATCACTGTCAGAAGCCTATTCTTGATGTTGGGTCGGAATCGCCCTTTTTGTAACTTGAAGCCCTGGGTTCAGGTCCTGCCTTCTGGGGCAGCAGAAAACCTTCCAAGAGGCAGTCCTTGAAGTGTTTGAAGACACTGGCTCTCGTCCTGCCTCCCAGACTGCTTTTCTCCAGGCTTATCCTGACCCTACTCCCTCGACCATTCCTAATAAGGCTTCAGTAATTCTCTCTCAAACAGCCAGAAAGTTGGTGATTAACATGCTCATCCTCTGTGTAGAAATTCAAGGGTCTCAAATATAGAATAGGTAAAGGTAAAGGGACCCCTGACCGTTAGGTCCAGTCGTAGCTGACTCTGGGGTTGCGGCGCTCATCTCGCTTTACTGGCCGTGGGAGCCGGCGTACAGCTTCCGGGTCATGTGGCCAGCATGACTAAGCCGCTTCTGGCGAACCAGAGCAGCACGCGGAAACGGCGTTTACCTTCCCGTCGGAGCGGTACCTATTTATCTACTTGCACTTTGACATGCTTTTGAACTGCTAGGTTGGCAGGAGCAGGGAGCTCACCCTGTCGCGGGGATTCAAACCGCTGACCTTCCGATCAGCAAGCCCTAGACTCTGTGGTTTAATCCACAGCGCCACCCGCATTGATAATTGCACAAGGCAAACACACATTGTCAGGGGCTCAGGAGCAGAGGCACAGGGAAGAGAGGAGATGGAGAGCGAAGGGGAAGAATCCGAGGGGAGCGTAGGAGAAGAGGACAGTGGACCGAGGGATTCCATGAGCCTCTCCAGCGAATCGGAAGATTCACAGAAGGGGGCGCCAGTGGCCAGGGGTAGGGGGGTCCCAAGGGGGACACCCCAGAAGCAAGGGGCCAGCGGGGACTCCCAGAGCAGCAGTTGGAAATCAGGACCAGCTTCCCCACCAGAGCATAGTGGGGGGGAAGAGTCACAGGTATCGGGAGTAGCGTCTCCCCCAGCAGGGAGAGGAGAGGAGTCAGGGCTGACCACGCCTCCATCGGAGAGTCAGACAACGGAGGGGAGGTCAGATCCGGCCAGTATCCCAGAAGAGGGAAGCAGTGACAGAAGTAGTGTAACGGTCAGGAGGAAGGTCACTGGGTTGGCGCGAGAGGCAAGTTCAAATGTACAGGAGCGTGGGACAGCAGAGAATGAGGATTGGGAACCGGGTCCTAAAGCCCGCCGGAGGCAGGGGGAGGAGCTGAGCGACTCAGCATTAGAGGAGTCCAGAAAGGGGAATGCCCCAGCGGGCAGGAGGACCCAGAGGAGAAGAGAGCAGTGGAAAAGGTGGAGCAGGGCTAGGATCTTAAACTGGTGTCAGAGGGGAGGAGATTCAGACGGGACTTCGCCGATCTAGGGTTTAAGATGTAGGGCTGCTCGCTGCGGCTTTGAAATGGAAATTGAACTTCAATAAAGACTTTTGTACATTACGACAGCCTAGCGTTGGTCCTCTGTGAGCTGGGACCTAGACGCAGCTCTGACACACATACATATGTGTGTCAGATGTGTGGGCATGCGCTTCGGCCACCGTAGACCTGGAAGCAATACGGCGCGAGCTGCGAACAGATTCCTTCGCACGATCCAAGATGGAGGAGGTGCGCAGCGGCACGGCGAAGGACGACGAGTTCCAGATACGCGATGGACTGCTCCTCCGCAAGGGGGCCATCTACGTGCCGGGAGATGAACTCCGCGCGACAGTACTGCAACAGCTACACGACGCACCCAGCGCCGGACATTTTGGCAAGGACAAAACGGTGGAATTAGTAGCCAGAGACTTTTGGTGGCCTAAGATGCGGGGAGAAGTCGCGGATTACGTCACGAGGTGCGACACATGCCAAAGGGCCAAGCCAGTACACAGTCCCCTGTTGGAACCCTACAAGGCACCTCACAGGTTTCAGGAGCCAGGGACAGCTCCCAGTCCGCTTAGAGACGCACCCATGACAGGGGGGTTGCCGAGGGCGGAGCCACTCAATGAGGTAACGGAGATTTTGGACTCGAGATGGGGGGAAGAGGGGGTCGAATATCTCATCGCAAGGGAAGGTGCCCCGGCGAGCGCCAACAGCTGGGTGCCGTACTATGCGGTGGAGGAGCACTACCTCAAAGACGAGTTCCACGCACTCTTCCCACACAGGCCCATGCCGGAGGATTATTTTGACGAATATCTTTTCACCCCCACACTCTCAGCCAGCACGTTTCAGGGGTTCTCCTCGGCTGAGGAGACGGCTCCAGAGACTACCTTGCCGGAGGGGTCAATCTCAGACTTGGGTGCGGAACGCTCTTATTGGTGGGACACTCAACCCGAGGAGGAGTGGCGCAGGAGACTGCTCAGAGGGCCCTGGCACGCAGACTCCCCAGAGGAAATGGGGGAACAAGGGGGCATGGACGGGTTGGGGGACGACCCTGGGTTCGAGCACACCGGCAACGAGATGGAAGCGGAGGAGAGCGACGTCGATGTACCCGTCACGGGCTGGCAGCATGTCAGGGGGGAAGAACTGTATCCGGCATGCACCCCCACAGCATTGGAGCACCCGGAACCCACGCCAGAAGAGGGGGAGTGGGGAAGGGGGGGCTTCGAGGGGGGGATGGATGTCAGGGACTCAGCGGGAGCGCAGGGAGGAGAGGAGATGGAGAGCGAGGGGGAGCAATCCGAGGGCAGCATAGGAGAAGATGACAGCAGCCCGATAGATTCCATGAGCCTCTCCAGCGAATCGGAAGATTCACAGAAGGGGGCGCCGATGGGCAGGGCAAGGGGGGACCCAAGGGGGACACCCCAGAAGCAAGGGGCCTGCGGGGACTCCCAGAGCAGTAGTTGGAAATCAGGACCAGCTTCCCCACCAGAGCGTAGTGGGGGGGAGGAGTCCCAGGTGTCAGAGCCCACATATGCACCACCAGCGAGAGAAGATGAGTCAGGGTTGGCCACGCCTCCATCGGAGAGTGAGGGAACGGTCAAAGAGGAAAGTTGCAGGCTGGGCGCGCGCGCCAAGTTCAAATGTACAGGCGAGCAGCACAGAAGGTAGCCCGGATAGGGAACCAGGTCCTAAAGCCCGCCGGAAGGAGGGGGAAGAATCATCAGGGTCAGCGTCAGAGGAGTCCAGGAAGGATGAAACCCTAGCGGGCAGGAGGGCCCAGAGGAGAAAGGAACTTAGGAAGAGGTGGAGCAAAGCGAGAGTGTTAAACTGGTGTGGAAGGGGCGGAGACTCAGACGGGACTTCGCCGGTCTAAGGTCGAGACATAGAGCTGCGCGCTGCGGCTTTAAAATGGAAACTGAACCTCAATAAAGACTTTTGTACATAACTACAGCCTAGCGTTGGTCCTCTGTGAGCTGGGACCTGGAGGCAGCTCTGACAAGTACGCTGAACTCGTAAGGAGGATTTGAGCTATGAGCAACGTAAGTAATTGGATTATAATACTGGGGTTATGATTTGACAAACAGAAGACGGGGCAAGGGGCCAGCGGGGACTCCCAAGGGGCCAGCGGGGGCCAGCAAGGGGCCAGCGGGGACTCCCAGAGCAGCAGTTGGAAATCAGGACCAGCTTCCCCACCAGAGCGTAGTGTGGGGGAGGAGTCCCAGGTATCAGAGCCCACATATGCACCACCAGCGAGAGAAGATGAGTCAGGGTTGACCACGCCTCCATCGGAGAGCGAGTTAACGGTCAAGAGGAAAGTTGCAGGCTGGGCGCGCGCGCCAAGTTCAAAGGTACAGGCGAGCGGCACAGAAGGTAGCCCGGATAGGGAACCAGGTCCTAAAGCCCGCCGGAAGGAGGGGCAAGAATCGTCAGGGTCAGCGTCAGAGGAGTCCAGGAAGGATGAGACCCTAGCGGGCAGGAGGGCCCAGAGGAGAAAGGAACTTAGGAAGAGGTGGAGCAAGGCGAGGGTCTTAAACTGGTGTGGAAGGGGAGGAGACTCAGACGGGACTTCGCCGGTCTAAGGTCGAGACGTAGAGCTGCACGCTGCGGCTTTAAAATGGAAACTGAATCTCAATAAAGACTTTTGTACATAACTACAGCCTAGCGTTGGTCCTCTGTGAGCTGGGACCTGGAGGCAGCTCTGACACTTACGCACAGCAACCCAGGTCATGTGGGCGGGGAGGGGGGGTTGCAGTGATTTTTAGAAAGTCATTAGTTTGCACCAGGCGTCCTATTGGGAAGACCCAGTTTTCCGAGTGCATGTTCTGGAAGTTGGGCAATAGGGGCAGTACAGGATTCCTTTTGGTATACCGACCTCCCCGCTGCACCAAGGATTCCCTGCCCGAGCTGCTTCAGGTCGTGGTGGATGTTCTCCTGGAGACACCCAGCTTGGTTGTCCTAGGGGATTTTAACATCCATGCCGACACGACCTTACAAGGGGCCGCTCGGGACTTCGTGGAAATCATGGCCTCCATGGGGCTGTCCCTGAATAAGTCTGGCCCAACCCATAGCCGCGGACATGCCTTGGACCTGGTGTTTACCTCTATGGATGTTGGTGATCTGACACTAACTAAAAGCGAAACGAAAGAAGTGCCATGGTCAGATCACTTCCTGGTGCAACTGGACTTCTCTGCGACCCATCCCCTCTGCAGGGAGGTGGGACCGATTCGGATGGTCCGCCCCCGCCACTTAATGGATCCAAATGGTTTGCAGAGAGTGGTAGGGGATGCTTTATCCCATGTTGATGGCCTTTCAGCCGATTCCCTGGTGGCCCGCTGGAATGCGGAGTTAACCAGGGCTATTGACTGTTTGGCTCCGAAGCGCCCTCTCCGATTGCATGGAGCCCGGACAGCCCCGTGGTTTTCCACGGATCTGAGGGCAATGAAACAATCGTTGAGACGGCTAGAGCGCCAGTGGCGGATAACTCATTCCGAATCTGACCGGACACAGGTTAGAGCTCAACGTCGAGCCTACCAAGTGGCGATAGCGACGGCGAAGAAGAATTTCTTCACCGCCTCTATTGCATCTGCAGAAAACAGCAGCAGGAGACTTTTTCAGGTGGTTCACAATTTAGCGGAACCACCTGCAACATCGGGGCCCAGTACGGGCCACATGTTCTCCTGCAATGATTTTGCAAAGTTTTTTGCAGATAAAATCGCTCAGATTCGGGAAGAAGTAGACTCCACCGTGGGAGCAGGACCGGGGCGGGAGTGTGCTAGAGTTCTGTCTGGTCAAGTTAAGTGGGATCAATTCCAATCTGTTACCTCCGAGGATGTGGACAGGCTGCTTGGACGAGTGAAACCAACCACCTGTCTCCTGGATCCTTGCCCATCCTGGCTTATAAAAGCTAGCCGGGAAGGACTGGGCGATGGGCTTCGTGGGGTGGTGAATGCTTCCCTCCGTGAGGGAGCCTTCCCAGACCCGCTGAAAGAGGTGGTTATTAAACCGCTTCTTAAAAAACCATCTTTAGATGCGGCCATGATGGCCAACTATCGTCCAGTCTCAAATCTTCCATTCTTGGGCAAGGTGATTGAGCGAGCGGTTGCCGAACAACTCCAGGCACGCCTGGAAGAAGCGGACCATTTGGATCCCTTCCAGTCGGGATTCAGGCCTCATCATGGGACTGAAACTGCCTTGGTCGCACTGGTTGATCTCCGGCGGGCTAGGGACAAAGGTGAGAGCTGTTTCCTAGTTCTGCTGGATCTCTCAGCAGCGTTTGATACCATCGACCATAACATCCTTCTGGACCGTCTTGAGGGGCTGGGAGCTGGGGGCACTGTCATACAGTGGTTCCGCTCCTTCCTCCTGGGCCGTGTTCAGAAAGTGGTGGTGGGGAATGAGTGTTCAGACCCCTGGGCTCTCACTTGTGGGGTGCCTCAGGGTTCTGTCCTCTCCCCCATGCTTTTCAACATTTACATGCAGCCGCTGGGAGAGATCATCAGGAGGTTTGGGCTGGGTGTTCATCAGTATGCGGATGATACCCAGCTCTACCTCTCTTTTAAATCAGAACCAGTGAGGGCGGTGAAGGTCCTGGGTGAGTGTCTGGAGGCGGTTGGAGGATGGATGGCGGCTAACAGATTGAGGTTGAATCCTGACAAGACAGAAGTACTGTTTTTGGGGGACAGGAGGCGGGCAGGTGTGGAGGATTCCCTGGTCCTGAATGGGGTAACTGTGCCCCTGAAGGACCAGGTGCGCAGCCTGGGAGTCATTTTGGACTCACAGCTGTCCATGGAAGCACAGGTCAAATCTGTGTCCAGGGCAGCTGTTTACCAGCTCCATCTGGTATGTAGGCTGAGACCCTATCTGTCTGCGGACTGTCTCGCCAGAGTGGTGCATGCTCTGGTTATCTCCCGCTTGGACTACTGCAATGCACTCTACGTGGGGCTACCTTTGAAGGTGACTCGGAAACTACAACTAATCCAGAATGCGGCAGCTAGACTGGTGACTGGGAGCGGCCGCCAAGACCATATAACACCGGTCTTGAAAGACCTACATTGGCTCCCAGTATTTTTCTGAGCACAATTCAAAGTGTTGAACCTTTAAAGCCCTAAACGGCCTCGGTCCAGTATACCTGAAGGAGCGTCTCCACCTCCATCATTCTGCCCGGACGCTGAGGTCCAGCGCCGAGGGCCTTCTGGCGGTTCCCTCATTGCGAGAAGCAAAGCTACAGGGAACCAGGCAGAGGGCCTTCTCGGTAGTGGCCCCCGCCCTGTGGAACGCCCTTCCAGCAGATGTCAAAGCGATAAACAACTATCTGACATTCAGAAGACATCTTAAGGCAGCCCTGTTCAGGGAAGTTTTTAACGTGTGATATTTTACTGTATTTTTGGTTTTTATGGAAGCCGCCCAGAGTGGCTGGGGAGGCCCAGCCAGATGGGCGGGGTATAAATAATAAATTATTATTATTATTATTATTACCTGTCTGAATTCTTGAATCAGTTCCAGTACTCTTTTAGTACTAGATTCTGGCTCCTGTAAGTCAATACAATCAGCAAATGCTTTCAATTTGTACTGTTTAGTACTCTTTAGATCCCAGTTGTATACCTTTAACCTCTTGGTCCTTTCTAATCATATTTACCAAAACCTCAAGGACCGATATAAAGAGCAATGGAGAAATTGGGCAGCCTTGTCATGTCCCATTCTCAATCCTAAACTCTTCTGTCACTACATTGTTCACAATTAATTTTGCCTTTTGTTCTGAATAAATCGCACCTATACCATTTTCAAAAGGGACACAGGTGGCGCTGTGGGTTAAAGCCTCAGCGCCTAGGACTTGCCGATCGAAAGGTCGGCGGTTCGAATCCCTGCGGCGGGGTGCGCTCCCGCTGCTCGGTCCCAGCGCCTGCCAACCTAGCAGTTCGAAAGCACCTCCGGGTGCAAATAGATAAATAGGGACCGCTTACCAGCGGGAAGGTAAACGGCGTTTCCGTGTGCGGCTCTGGCTCGCCAGATGCAGCTTTGTCACGCTGGCCACGTGACCCGGAAGTGTCTCCGGACAGCGCTGGCCCCTGGCCTCTTGAGTGAGATGGGCGCACAACCCCAGAGTCTGTCAAGACTGGCCCGTACGGACAGGGGTACCTTTACCTTTACCTTTTATACCATTTTCAAAACCTTGACCTACCCCTATCCCCTGTAGATTCTTCTTCATAAAACTCCAATAAATGTTGTCAAAGGCCTTCTCTGCGTCCACAAAAATCAAAACTGCCTTAGTATTGATATTCACTTGTAATTTTTCTAGAATATTAATTATATTCCTCGTATTATCAAACAAATGTTTGCCCGGGAGAAAGCCCGCTTGGTCTTTATGAATTTCTTCTACTAACACCTTTTTTAATCTTTTAGCCAAAATATCTGCAAAAAAATTGTAATCCACATTAAGCAGCAATATGGGACAGTAATTCTTAAGCTGTGTCTTTTCAGTCTCTGTTTTCGGTATAAGTGTAATATAAGCTTCCTTCCACAACTCTGGTGCCCTTTTCCCCTCCAATATTTCATTACAGACTTCCTTCAATGGTTGTATTAACCATTCTTTCAAAGGTCTGTAATATCTTGAAGTCAAACCATCCAGTCCTGGAGATTTACCTAATTGCATGTTCTGGATGGCCCCTTCCACTTCCTGATCTGTTATTTTGTAATTCAACATTAGCTGGCTTTCCTGAGAGATTTTATGTAGTCCATTTATTTTCAAAAATCGATCAATATCCATTTCTTTCTGCTTCTCCTGTGTATAAAGTTTTTAAAAATACCTCTGAAAGCACTTCCTAATCTCCACTGGGTTCTGTATATTCTTTCCTTCCACTTCCAAATTAGCAATAGTATTAAGTTTTTGTCTTTTTTTCATTTGCCAGGCCAACAATATTCCACACTTATTTGCCGATTCAAATGTCTTTTGCCTCATCTGTTTAATCTTCCATTCTATTTCCTGATTCATCAGCTTCGTATATTGTACTTGGTATAACTTTATCTCTTTCAGGATCTCCTGTGACTTTGGTTTTGCTCTCAGTTTCTTCTCTCCTTCCTTTATTTTCTCCAGGATTTTATCCTTTTTTTCATTTTGAGTTCTCTTCTTAACTGCATTCTCTTGTATTAAAAATCCTCTCATAACCGCTTTACTTGCGTCCCAAATTATTCTTTTTTTCCCACTGTAGTAGTCATATTTTTCTCAAAATAGTCTCTCAGAGTTTTTTGGGCCTTCTTGGTCACTTCTTCATTCTTGAACAATGTATCGTTCATCCTCCATCTAAAGGAACCAATTGGCGTCAATTTAATTTCCATCTTCACAGCATTATGGTCAGAACAAGTTTTGGGGCAAATCTCCACTTTGCTAGTCTTCGGAACCAGTCCTCTAGTTATCCAAATTTGGTCAATTCTTGTCCATGTCATTTTAGCCTCAGAGAAGAAAGTTCCCTCTCTTCCCAGAGGACTCTTCATTCTCCAAATGTCAACTAAGTCCATATTTTCAGTCATGTCAAAAAAGGTTTTTGGTAGTCTACCATCTTTAGTGACTACCTGTCTCTGTGCCTTGTCCATATTTGTAGACACCACTCCATTCATATCTCCCATCAAAATCATATTATAGTCCATATAATCCATCAGAGTCTCATGTAACTTCTTAAAGAACTCCGATTTTCCTTCATTTGGTGCATAGATGCCTACTATCAAGAATTGCTCTCCTTGTGATTGAATTTCAATTGCAACAAATCTTCCTTGGTCATCTTTGAATATAAATTTCGGTGATAGGCTCTCCTTTGCATAAAGGACCACTCCTCTTTTTTTAACTTTATCTGATGAGATAAATTCATGGCCCAATCTTTTATTACTCAATATCTTCCTGTGTAGCCTTATCACATGTGTTTCTTGTAAACAGTTCAAGTCCAATTGTTCTTTTTTCAATAAATGAGACTCTCCGCCTTTTTTCTGGGGAGTTCAGTCCATTTACATTCCAGCTCAAAACTTGCAACACCATGATGTAATTACACTGATATTCCTCCAACTGCGCCCAATGCTTGCTCTTCTGTTGGTGGTGTTGGTGACACGTTCACTGGGGAATCCAATCCAAAGGGTAATGCTGATATATCCAATCTTCCTCTATTTGGTGATCCGATGTTCTTTGCTCTAGTCCTCTATCTGGTGATCTTCTATCCGATGCTCGTGGCTCTTTTCCAAGTTCCTTCTGCAGATCTTCTTCGTATTTATACAAAAACTTTACTTTATCTTCTACTGATCTTATTTTTATTTTCCTTCCTTTGAAACTGAAAGATAGACCTTGGGGAAACTCCCACCTAAAGATGATTTTATTCCTTCTCAGCAGGGCAACCAAGTCTCTGTAGTTAGGCCTAAGATCCAAGAGATATTTCGGGATGTCTTAAAAAATTTCCACTCTTGACTGTTGTACTTCTAAGTTCTTCTGGTAGTGCCAACCCAATATTCTGTCTCTCTCTTCTTTGATTTGGAGGGTAATCAAGCAATCTCTTATTCTATTCTTCTCTTTTTTCCCTCCTCTTCCAAGTCTGAAGGCCTTCACAATTCTAAACTCTTCTCGGCCCAAGTCCAAGTCCCAAAAGTTGGCAAATTCCTGCGTGAGAAAGTCTATCAAACTTTCCTTCTCCAATTCAGGTAAAGCTCTGATCAAACTTTCCTTCTCCAATTCAGGTAAAGCTCTGATCCTCAGATTCGTCTGTTTTTCTTTAAGTTCAATCATAACAAGCTTCAACTTATGGTCATCAAGTTGCCTCTGTAGGGCTGGGACTCTCTCTCTCTCCAGTTGTGTTACTTTACATTCCACAGCAACAGCTTTTTCCCTGGCTTCCTCCGCAGTCTGCTGTATCAAAGTAGATTCCTGTATCAATTTCTGAATGGTTTCTGTATTGGTATTCACCTTTTGACCCAGATTATTTATACTAAATCAATTTTAGTGGTTGCCACATCCACTTTCTTGTTAAGCTGTTACAATGAATCATTTATCTTGCTTAATGCAACCGCTAAGGTCTCTTCTGTTGACATTCCTCTTGATTTTGAGTATGCTGGTACAGTAGCCGAAGAGGCAGGGGGGCCTGATGTTGAGGCTCTCCTGGGTTGCTGCAAAGTCTTCCCAGACCTTAATGTTTTTTCAGGAATTGACTGGTCTGTTTTTTCCTTTCCATTTGTCATAACACTTAAAAGATTCAAGGTTAGTCCCAGAGTCGCACAGTTTTTTATCTTGCAGCTGGAAATTCCCCCAGCCCAGCACTTGTAACAGTTTTAAAAGCTTCCTCTAGGGGGAAACAGTTTCTATTTATATTAATCCGTAATGTCCCCTTTTAAACACAGTTCAAACAATGAAGTTAGTTTCAATTTTCAGTTACTTTTACTCCTTTTTAAGAGCAGACGGAGACAGTGGAAACAATGAATTTCTCTTATTTAGCTAGCTGTCCATGAACGTTCTAATCACTGTCAATGAACGTCAGTCCTGCTACCAGCCCGTTTCCAGGGTCGGAGCAGTGGTATTTTAACTCTCTTCGCTCTCTCCTGCAGACATGCTCTGTCCAAAACTCCCTCCCCCCTTCTCCGGCCTCCAAGGGGGGTTTAATGTTTTTTACCAATGGAAATTTAGTCCTTTACGATAGGCTTTCGAAGACTTCAGCTTGCAGCCTTGTTGCTTCAGTCTAGTTACAAAAGGGGAAGGTGGACTTCCTGTGTTGAACCTCCCCGTTTCGATACCAAATTAGATGTTTAAAAATTCAATTCTCCTGCTTCAGCTCTACTCATGGGTAGTTGCTTTAAAGTCAAATTGTCCACAAGAAAAAAGTCAGCGCTCTCCGGCAACAGCATAGCGGCTTCGCTCCGTGGAAGAAGCAGTCGATTCAAAGCACCGTGCCGCTCACCCAACGTCGCTCCGGATACCTGAAACCGGGTTTCCCCGCGGATAGGGGAGGTGCAAAGGGTGCCCACCGAATCCCACGTTCACAGGCTTCACCCGCCTGTGATTTTTAATGGGTCTCCAGATTCCCAGTCAGAAGGGGCTGCGGCAGCAGCGCAGGTCATCGAGGCTTTGACAGCCAGAAGGGGCAGCAGCAGCAGTGCAGGCCGTCGAGGCTTTGACAGCCAGAAGGGGCAGCGGCAGCAGCGCAGGTCGTCGACCCTTTGTCAGCCAGAAGAGGCATAGGCAGCAGCACAGTTCATTAAGGCTTTGACAGCCAGAAGAGGCAGAGGCAGCAGCGCATATCGTCGAGGCTTGACAGCCAGAAGGGGCAGTAGTGGCAGCGCAGATCGTTGAGGCTTTGACAGCTAGAAGGGGCTGTGGCAGCAGCGCAGGTCATCAAGGACATGACAGCCAGAAAAGGAAGAGGCAGCAGCGCAGGTCGTCGAGGCTTTGACAGCCAGAAGCGGCAGAGGCAGCAGCACAGGTTGTCGAGGCTTTGACAGCAAGAAGAGGCAGAGGCAGCAGCGCAGATCGTCGAGGCTTTCACAGCCAGAAGAGGCAGAGGCAGCAGCGCAGGTCATTGAGGCTTTGACCGCCAGAAGGAGCTGTGGAAGCAGCACAGGCCATCGAGGATTTAACAGCCACAAGGGGCAGAGACATCAGCGAAGGTTGTCGAGTCTTTGACAGCCAGAAGAGGCAGAGGCAGCAGCGCAGGTCGTTGTGGCTTTGACAGCCAGAAGAGGCAGAGGCAGTAGAACAGTTCCTCAAGGCTTTGACAGTCAGAAAAGGCAGAGGCAGCAGCGCAGGTCATCGAGGCTTTGACCGCCAGAAGGGCCTGCAGCAACAGCGCAGGTTCATCGAGGCTTTGACAGCCAGAAGAGGCAGAGGCAGCAGCGCAGGTCATTGAGGCTTTGACAGCCAGACGGGGCTGCGGCAGCAGCGCAGGTCATTGAGGCTTTGACAGCCAGAAGGGGCCACGGCAGCAGCACAGTTCATTAAGGCTTTGACAGCCAGAAGAGGCAGAGGCAGCAGCACAGGTTGTCGAGGCTTTGACAGCCAGAAGAGGCAGAGGCAGCAGAGCAGGTCATCGAGGCTTTGACCGCCAGAAGGGCCTGCAGCAACAGCGCAGGTCACTGAGGCTTTGACAGCCAGAAGGGGCTGCGGCAGCAGCACAAGTCATTGAGGCCTTGACAGCCAGAAGGGGCCGCGGCAGCAGCGCAGGTCATCGAGGCTTTGACAGCTAGAAGAGGCAGAGGCAGCAGCGCATATCGTTGAGGCTTTAACAGCCACAAGGGGCAGAGACATCAGCGCAGGTTGTCGAGTCTTTGACAACCAGAAGCGGCAGAGGCAGCAGCACAAGTCTTCGAGGCTTTGACAGCCAGAAGAGGCAGAGGCAGCAGCGCAGATTGTGACTTCTTTTTATGTGTTGTTTTGTTTTCTTTTTTTGTTTAACTCGGTGTTTTTTTCCTATTTTATTCATGTAACCTTTAAAATCTTAATAAAATTTATTTTAAAAAGAGAGAGAGAGAGACATCAGCGCAGGTCATCGAGTCTTTGACAGCCAGAAGAGGCAGAGGCAGCAGCGCAGGTCATCGAGGCTTTGACAGTCAGAAGAAGAGGCAGCAGCACAGGTTGTCGAGGCTTTGACAGCCAGAAGGGGCAGAGGCGGCAGCACAGGTTGTTGAGGCTTTGACAGCAAGAAGAGGTGGAGGCAGCAGTGCAGGTCGTCGAGGCTTTGACAGCCAGAAGAGGTGGAGGCAGCAGCGCAGGTCGTTGAGGCTTTGACAGCCAGAAGGGGCAGCAGCAGCAGCGCAGGTCGTCGAGTCTTTGACAGCCAGAAGGGGCAGCAGCAGCAGCGCAGGTCATCGAGGCTTTGACAGCCAGAAGAGGCGGAGGCAGCAGTGCAGGTCATCGAGGCTTTGACAGCCAGAAGAGGCAGAGGCAGCAGCGCAGGTCATCGAGGCTTTGACAGCCAGAAGGGGCAGCAGCAGCAGCGCAGGTTGTTGAGGCTGTGACAGCCAGAAGAGGCGGAGGCAGCAGCGCAGGTCATTGAGGCTTTGACAGCCAGAAAAGGAAGAGGCAGCAGCACAGGTTGTCGAGGCTTTGACAGCCAGAAGGGGCAGAGACAGCAGCACAGGTTGTCGAGGCTTTGGCAGCAAGAAGGGGCTGCGGCAGCAGTTCAGGTCGTCGAGGCTTTGACAGCCAGAAGAGGTGGAGGCAGCAGTGCAGGTCATTGAAGCTTCGACAGCCAGAAGGGGCAGCAGCAGCAGCGCAGGTCGTCGAGTCTTTGACAGCCAGAAGGGGCAGCAGCAGCAGCGCAGGTCATCGAGGCTTTGACAGCCAGAAGAGGCAGAGGCAGCAGCGTAGATCGTTGAGGCTTTGACAGCCAGAAGGGGCAGCAGCAGCAGCGCAGGTTGTTGAGGCTTTGACAGCCAGAAGAGGCGGAGGCAGCAGCGCAGGTCGTTGAGGCTTTGACTGGCAGAAGGGGCAGCGGCAGCAGCGCAGATCGTTGAGGCTTTGACAGCCAGAAGGGGCTGCGGCATCAGTGCAGTTCGTCGAGGCTTTGACAGCCAGAAGAGGCGGAGACAGCAGCGCAGGTCGTTGAGGCTTTGACAGCCAGAATGGGCAGCAGCAGCAGCGCAGGTCGTCAAGGCTTTGACAGCCAGAAGAGGAAGAGGCAGCAGCAAAGGTCATCGAGTCTCTGACTTCCAGAAGAAGCAGAGGCAGCAGCACAGGTTGTCGAGACTTTGACAGCCAGAAGGGGCAGCGGCGGCAGCACAGGATGAAGAGGCTTTGACAGCCAGAAGGGGCAGCGGCAGCAGCGCAGATCGTTGAGGCTTTGACAGCCAGAAGGTGCAGCAGCAGCAGTGCAGGTCATCGAGGCTTTGACAGCCAGAAGAGGCGGAGGCAGCAGTGCAGGTCATCGAGGCTTTGACAGCCAGAAGAGGCAGAGGCAGCAGCGCAGGTCGTTGAGGCTTCGACAGCCAGAAGGAGCAGCAGCAGCAGCGCAGGTCGTCGAGTCTTTGACAGCCAGAAGGGGCAGCAGCAGCAGCGCAGGTCATCGAGGCTTTGACAGCCAGAAGAGGCGGAGGCAGCAGTGCAGGTCATCGAGGCTTTGACAGCCAGAAGAGGCAGAGGCAGCAGCGTAGATCGTTGAGGCTTTGACAGCCAGAAGGGGCAGCAGCAGCAGCGCAGGTTGTTGAGGCTTTGACAGCCAGAAGAGGTGGAGGTAGCAGCGCAGGTCGTTGAGGCTTCGACAGCCAGAAGCGGCAACAGCAGCAGCGCAGGTCGTCGAGTCTTTGACAGCCAGAAGGGGCAGCAGCAGCAGCGCAGGTCATCGAGGCTTTGACAGCCAGAAGAGGCGGAGGCAGCAGTGCAGGTCATCGAGGCTTTGACAGCCAGAAGAGGCAGAGGCAGCAGCGTAGATCGTTGAGGCTTTGACAGCCAGAAGGGGCAGCAGCAGCAGCGCAGGTTGTTGAGGCTTTGACAGCCAGAAGAGGCGGAGGCAGCAGTGCAGGTCATCGAGGCTTTGACAGCCAGAAGAGGCGGAGGCAGCAGTGCAGGTCATCGAGGCTTTGACAGCCAGAAGAGGCAGAGGCAGCAGCGTAGATCGTTGAGGCTTTGACAGCCAGAAGGGGCAGCAGCAGCAGCGCAGGTTGTTGAGGCTTTGACAGCCAGAAGAGGTGGAGGTAGCAGCGCAGGTCGTTGAGGCTTCGACAGCCAGAAGCGGCAACAGCAGCAGCGCAGGTCGTCGAGTCTTTGACAGCCAGAAGGGGCAGCAGCAGCAGCGCAGGTCATCGAGGCTTTGACAGCCAGAAGAGGCGGAGGCAGCAGTGCAGGTCATCGAGGCTTTGACAGCCAGAAGAGGCAGAGGCAGCAGCGTAGATCGTTGAGGCTTTGACAGCCAGAAGGGGCAGCAGCAGCAGCGCAGGTTGTTGAGGCTTTGACAGCCAGAAGAGGCGGAGGCAGCAGCGCAGGTCGTTGAGGCTTTGACTGGCAGAAGGGGCAGCGGCAGCAGCGCAGATCGTTGAGGCTTTGACAGCCAGAAGGGGCTGCGGCAGCAGTGCAGTTCGTCGAGGCTTTGACAGCCAGAAGAGGCGGAGACAGCAGCGCAGGTCGTTGAGGCTTTGACAGCCAGAATGGGCAGCAGCAGCAGCGCAGGTCGTCAAGGCTTTGACAGCCAGAAGAGGAAGAGGCAGCAGCGCAGGTCATCGAGGCTTTGACAGCCAGAAGAGGCGGAGGCAGCAGTGCAGGTCATCGAGGCTTTGACAGCCAGAAGAGGCAGAGGCAGCAGCGCATATCGTTGAGGCTTTGACAGCCAGAAGAGGCTGTGGCAGCAGCGCAGATCGTTGAGGCTTTGACAGCCAGAAGGGGCTGCGGCAGCAGCGCAGGTCATTGAGGCTTTTACAAGAAGAAAAGGAAGAGGCATCAGCGCAGGTCGTCGAGGCTTTGACAGCCAGAAAAGGAAAAGGCAGCAGTGCAGGTCGTCGAGGCTTTGACAGCCAGAAGAGGCAGAGGCAGCAGCGCAGATCGTCGAGGCTTTGACAGCCAGAAGCAGCAGAGGTAGAAGCACAGATCGTCGAGGCTTTGACAGCCAGAAGGGGCAGCGGCAGAAGGTCGTCGAGGCTTTTGACAGCCAGAAGCGTTAGCAGCGCAGGTTGTCAAGGGTTCGACAGCCAGAAGAGGCGGAGGCAGAAGTGCAGGTCATCGAGGCTTTGACAGCCAGAAGAGGCAGAGACAGCAGCGTAGATCGTTGAGGCTTTGACAGCCAGAACGGGCAGCAGCAGCAGCACAGGTCGTCAAGGATTTGACAGCCAGGAGAGGCAGAGGCAGCAGCGCATATCGTTGAGACTTTGACAGCCAGGAGGGTCTGTGGCAGCAGCGCAGATCGTTGAGGCTTTGACAGCCAGAAGAAGCAGAGGCAGCAGCGATGATCGTTGAGGCTTTGACAGCCAGAAGCGACAGAGGCAGCAGCTCAGGTCGTCGAGTCTTTGACAGCCAGAAGCATCAGTGTCAGGAGCGCACGTCGTCAAGGCTTTGACAGCCAGAAGAGGCAGAGGCAGCAGCTAATGTCATTGAGGCTTTGACATCCAGAAGGGGCTGCGGCAGCAGAGCAGGTCGTTGAGGCTTTGACAGCCAGACGGAGCAGAGGCAGCAGCAAAGGTCATCGAGTTTCTGACTTCCAGAAGAAGCAGAGGCAGCAGCACAGGTTGTCGAGGCTTTGACAGCCAGAAGGGGCAGCGGCGGCAGCACAGGATGACGAGGCTTTGACAGCAAGAAGGGGCTGCGGCAGCAGTGCAGGTCGTCGAGGCTTTGACAGCCAGAAGAGGCAGAGGCAGCAGCGCAGGTGGTTGAGACTTTGACAGCCAGAATGGGCAGCAGCAGCAGCGCAGGTTGTCGAGTCTTTGACAGCCAGAAGGGGCAGCAGCAGCAGCACAGGTTGTCGAGTCTTTGACAGCCAGAAGAGGCGGAGGCAGCAGTGCAGGTCATCGAGGCTTTGACAGCCAGAAGAGGCGGAGGCAGCAGTGCAGGTCTTCAAGGCTTTGACAGCCAGAAGAGGCAGAGGCAGCAGCGCAGGTGGTTGAGGCTTTGACAGCCAGAATGGGCAGCAGCAGCAGCACAGGTTGTCGAGTCTTTGACAGCCAGAAGGGGCAGCAGCAGCAGCGCAGGTCATCGAGGCTTTGACAGCCAGAAGAGGCGGAGGCAGCAGTGCAGGTCATCGAGGCTTTGACAGCCAGAAGAGGCAGAGGCAGCAGCGCAGATCATTGAGGCTTTGACAGCCAGAAGAGGCTGTGGCAGTAGCGCAGATCGTCGAGGCTTTGACAGCCAGAAGCGGCAGAGGCAGCAGTGCCGATCGTCGAGGCTTTGACAGCCAGAAGCGTCAGCAGCGCAGGTTGTCAAGGCTTTGACAGCCAGAAGAGGCAGAGGCAGCAGCGTAGATCGTTGAGGCTTTGACAGCCAGAAGGGGCAGCGGCAGCAGCACAGGTCGTCAAGGCTTTGACAGCCAGGGGAGGCAGAGGCAGCAGCGCATATCGTTGAGGATTTGACAGCCAGGAGGGTCTGTGGCAGCAGCGCAGATCGTTGAGGCTTTGACAGCCAGAAAAGGGCAGCGGCAGCAGGTCGTCAAGGCTTTGACAGCCAGAAGAGGCAGAGGCAGCAGCGCAGGTGGTTGAGACTTTGACAACCAGAATGGGCAGCAGCAGCAGCGCAGGTTGTTGAGTCTTTGACAGCCAGAAGGGGCAGCAGCAGCAGCGCAGGTCATCGAGTATTTGACAGCCAGAAGAGGCGGAGGCAGCAGTGCAGGTCATCGAGGCTTTGACAGCCAGAAGAGGCGGAGGCAGCAGTGCAGGTCATCAAGGCTTTGACAGCCAGAAGAGGCAGAGGCAGCAGCGCAGGTGGTTGAGGCTTTGAAAGCCAGAATGGGCAGCAGCAGCAGCACAGGTTGTCGAGTCTTTGACAGCCAGAAGGGGCAGCAGCAGCAGCGCAGGTCATCGAGGCTTTGACAGCCAGAAGAGGCGGAGGCAGCAGAGCAGGTCATCGAGGCTTTGACAGCAAGAAGAGGCAGAGGCAGCAGCGCAGATCATTGAGGCTTTGACAGCCAGAAGAGGCAGCAGCAGCAGCGCACGTCATCGAGGCTTTGACAGCCAGAAGAGGCGGAGGCAGCAGTGCAGGTCATCGAGGCTTTGACAGCCAGAAGAGGCGGAGGAAGCAGTGCAGGTCATCAAGGCTTTGACAGCCAGAAGAGGCAGAGGCAGCAGCGCAGATCGTCGAGGCTTTGACAGCCAGAATGGGCAGCAGCAGCAGCACAGGTTGTCGAGTCTTTGACAGCCAGAAGGGGCAGCGGCAGCAGCACAGGTCGTCAAGGCTTTGACAGCCAGGGGAGGCAGAGGCAGCAGCGCATATCGTTGAGGATTTGACAGCCAGGAGGGTCTGTGGCAGCAGCGCAGATCGTTGAGGCTTTGACAGCCAGAAAAGGAAGAGGCAGCAGCGCAGGTTGTCGAGGCTTTGACAGCCAGAAGAGGCAGAGGCAGCAGCGCAGATCGTTGAGGCTTTGACAGCCAGAAGGGGCAGCAGCAGCGCAGTTTGTTGAGGCTTTGACAGCCAGAAGAGGCGGAGGCAGCAGCGCAGGTCGTTGAGGCTTTGACTGGCAGAGGGGGCAGCGGCAGCAGCGCAGATCGTCGAGGCTTTGACAGCCAGAAGGGGCAGCGGCAGCAGCGCAGATCGTTGAGGCTTTGACAGCCAGAAGGGGCAGCGGCAGCAGCGCAGGTCGTTGAGGCTTTGACAGCCAGAAGGGGCAGCGGCAGCAGCAAAGGTCATCGAGTCTCTGACTTCCAGAAAGGGCAGCGGCAGCAGGTCGTCAAGGCTTTGACAGCCAGAAGAGGCAGAGGCAGCAGCGCAGATCGTCGAGGCTTTGACAGCCAGAAGCGGCAGAGGCAGCAGCGCAGATCGTTGAGGCTTTGACAGCCAGAAGCGTCAGCAGCGCAGGTTGTCAAGGCTTTGACAGCCAGAAGAGGCAGAGGCAGCAGCGTAGATCGTTGAGGCTTTGACAGCCAGAAGGGGCAGCGGCAGCAGCACAGGTCATCAAGGCTTTGACAGCCAGGGGAGGCAGAGGCAGCAGCGCATATCGTTGAGGATTTGACAGCCAGGAGGGTCTGTGGCAGCAGCGCAGATCGTTGAGTCTTTGACAGCCAGAAAAGGAAGAGGCAGCAGCGCAGGTCGTCGAGGCTTTGACAGCCAGAAGAGGCAGAGGCAGCAGCGCAGATCGTTGAGGCTTTGACAGCCAGAAGGGGCAGCAGCAGCAGCGCAGTTTGTTGAGGCTTTGACAGCCAGAAGAGGCGGAGGCAGCAGCGCAGGTCGTTGAGGCTTTGACTGGCAGAAGGGGCAGCGGCAGCAGCGCAGATCGTTGAGGCTTTGACAGCCAGAAGGGGCAGCGGCAGCAGCGCAGATCGTTGAGGCTTTGACAGCCAGAAGGGGCAGCGGCAGCAGCGCAGGTCGTTGAGGCTTTGACAGCCAGAAGGGGCAGCGGCAGCAGCAAAGGTCATCGAGTCTCTGACTTCCAGAAAGGGCAGCGGCAGCAGGTCGTCAAGGCTTTGACAGCCAGAAGAGGCAGAGGCAGCAGCGCAGGTGTTTGAGACTTTGACAGCCAGAATGGGCAGCAGCAGCAGCGCAGGTTGTTGAGTCTTTGACAGCCAGAAGGGGCAGCAGCAGCGCAGGTCATCGAGGCTTTGACAGCCAGAAGAGGCGGAGGCAGCAGTGCAGGTCATCGAGGCTTTGACAGCCAGAAGAGGCGGAGGCAGCAGTGCAGGTCATCAAGGCTTTGACAGCCAGAAGAGGCAGAGGCAGCAGCGCAGGTGGTTGAGGCTTTGACAGCCAGAATGGGCAGCAGCAGCAGCACAGGTTGTCGAGTCTTTGACAGCCAGAAGGGGCAGCAGCAGCAGCGCAGGTCATCGAGGCTTTGACAGCCAGAAGAGGCAGCAGCAGCAGCGCAGGTCATCGAGGCTTTGACAGCCAGAAGAGGCGGAGGCAGCAGTGCAGGTCATCGAGGCTTTGACAGCCAGAAGAGGCGGAGGCAGAAGTGCAGGTCATCAAGGCTTTGACAGCCAGAAGAGGCAGAGGCAGCAGCGCAGGTGGTTGAGGCTTTGACAGCCAGAATGGGCAGCAGCAGCAGCACAGGTTGTCGAGAAAAGGAAGAGGCAGCAGTTCAGGTCGTCGAGGCTTTGACAGCCAGAAGAGGCAGAGGCAGCAGCACAATTGTTGAGGCTTTGACAGCCAGAAGAGGCAGAGGCAGCAGCGCAGATCGTTGAGGATTTGACAGCCAGAAGCGGCAGAGGCAGCAGTGCAGATCGTCGAGGCTTTGACAGCCAGAAGCGTCAGCAGCGCAGGTTGTCAAGGCTTTGACAGCCAGAAGAGGCAGAGGCAGCAGCGTAGATCGTTGAGGCTTTGACAGCCAGAAGGGGCAGCGGCAGCAGCACAGGTCGTCAAGGCTTTGACAGCCAGGGGAGGCAGAGGCAGCAGCGCATATCGTTGAGGATTTGACAGCCAGGAGGGTCTGTGGCAGCAGCGCAGATCGTTGAGGCTTTGACAGCCAGAAAAGGAAGAGGCAGCAGCGCAGGTCGTCGAGGCTTTGACAGCCAGAAGAGGCAGAGGCAGCAGCGCATATCGTTGAGGCTTTGACAGCCAGAAGGGGCAGCAGCAGCAGCGCAGTTTGTTGAGGCTTTGACAGCCAGAAGAGGCGGAGGCAGCAGCGCAGGTCGTTGAGGCTTTGACTGGCAGAAGGGGCAGCGGCAGCAGCGCAGATCATCGAGGCTTTGATAGCCAGAAGGGGCAGCAGCAGCAGCGCAGTTTGTTGAGGCTTTGACAGCCAGAAGAGGCGGAGGCAGCAGTGCAGGTCATCAAGGCTTTGACAGCCAGAAGAGGCAGAGGCAGCAGCGCAGGTGGTTGAGGCTTTGACAGCCAGAATGGGCAGCAGCAGCAGCACAGGTTGTCGAGTCTTTGACAGCCAGAAGGGGCAGCAGCAGCAGCGCAGGTCATCAAGGCTTTGACAGCCAGAAGAGGCGGAGGCAGCAGTGCAGGTCATCGAGGCTTTGACAGCCAGAAAGGGCAGCGGCAGCAGTGCAGATCGTTGAGGCTTTGACAGGCAGAAGGGGCAGCGGCAGCAGCGCAGGTCGTTGAGGCTTTGACAGCCAGTAGGGGCAGCGGTAGCAGCAAAGGTCATCGAGTCTCTGACTTCCAGAAAGGGCAGCGGCAGCAGGTCGTCAAGGCTTTGACAGCCAGAGGAGGCAGAGGCAGCAGCGCAGATCGTTGAGGCTTTGACAGCCAGAAGGGGCAGCGGCAGCAGCGCAGGTTGTTGAGGCTTTGACAGCCAGAAGAGGCGGAAGCAGCAGTCGTTGAGGCTTTGACTGGCAGAAGGGACAGCGGCAGCAGCGCAGATCGTCGAGGCTTTGACAGCCATAAGCAGCAGAGGTAGCAGCGCAGATCGTCGAGGCTTTGACAGCCAGAAGGGGCTGCGGCAGCAGGTCGTCGAGGTTTTGACAGCCAGAAGCGTTAGCAGCGCAGGTTGTCAAGGGTTTGACAGCCAGAAGAGGCGTAGGCAGAAGTGCAGGTCATCGAGGCTTTGACAGCCAGAAGAGGCAGAGACAGCAGCGCATATCGTTGCGGCTTTGACAGCCAGAAGGGGCAGAGGCAGCAGCGCAGATCGTCGAGGCTTTGACAGCCAGAAGCAGCAGAGGTAGCAGCGCAGATCGTCGAGGCTTTGACAGCCAGAAGGGGCAGCGGCAGCAGGTCGTCGAGGCTTTGACAGCCAGAAGCGTTAGCAGCGCAGGTTGTCAAGGCTTCGACAGCCAGAAGAGGCGGAGGCAGCAGCGCAGATCGTCGAGGCTTTGACAGCCAGAAGCAGCAGAGGTAGCAGCGCAGATCGTCAAGGCTTTGACAGCCAGAAGGGGCAGCGGCAGCAGGTCGTCGAGGCTTTGACAGCCAGAAGCGTTAGCAGCGCAGGTTGTCAAGGCTTCGACAGCCAGAAGAGGCGGAGGCAGAAGTGCAGGTCATCGAGGCTTTGACAGCCAGAAGAGGCAGAGGCAGCACCGTAGATCGTTGAGGCTTTGACAGCCAGAAGAGGCAGAGGCAGCAGCAATGATCGTTGAGGCTTTGACAGCCAGAAGCGACAGAGGCAGCAGCACAGGTCGTCGAGTCTTTCACAGCCAGAAGGGGCAGCGGCAGCAGCGCAGGTCGTCGAGGCCTTGACAGCCAGAAGCATCAGTGTCAGCAGCGCAGGTTGTCAAGGTTTTGACAGCCAGAAGAGGCAGAGGCAGCAGCAAAGGTCACTGAGGCTTTGACATCCAGAAGGGGCTGCGGCAGCAGAGCAGGTCGTTGAGGCTTTGACAGCCAGACGGGGCAGCGGCAGCAGCAAAGGTCGTCGAGTCTCTGACTTCCAGAAGACGCAGAGGCAGCAGTGCAGGTCATCGAGGCTTTGACAGCCAGAAGAGGCAGAGGCAGCAGCGCAGATCGTTGAGGCTTTGACAGCCAGAAGGGGCAGCGGCAGCAGAGCAGGTTGTCGAGGCTTTGACAGCCAGAAGAGGCAGAGGCAACAGCGCATATCGTTGAGGCTTTGACAGCCAGAAGAGGCTGTGGCAGCAGCGCAGATCGTTGAGGCTTTAACAGCCAGAAGGGGCTGCGGCAGCAGCGCAGGTCATCGAGGCTTTGACAACAAGAAAAGGAAGAGGCAGCAGCGCAGCTCGTCGAGGCTTTGACAGCCAGAAAAGGAAGAGGCAGCAGTGCAGGTCGTCGAGGCTTTGACAGCCAGAAGAGGCAGAGGCAGCAGCACAGATTGTTGAGGCTTTGACAACCAGAAGAGGCAGAGGCAGCAGCGCAGATCGTCGAGGCTTTGACAGCCAGAAGCGGCAGAGGCAGCAGCGCAGATCGTCGAGGCTTTGATAGCCAGAAGCGTCAGCAGCGCAGGTTGTTAAGGCTTTGACAGCCAGGAGAGGCAGAGGCAGCAGCGCAGATCGTCGAGGCTTTGATAGCCAGAAGAGGCAGAGGCAGCAGCGTAGATCGTTGAGGCGTTTACAGCCAGAAGAGGCAGAGGCAGCAGCGTAGATCGTTGAGGCTTTGACAGCCAGAAGGGGCAGCGGCAGCAGCACAGGTCATCAAGGCTTTGACAGCCAGGAGAGGCACAGGCAGCAGCGCAGATCGTCGAGGCTTTGACAGCCAGAAGCTGCAGAGGCAGCAGCGCAGATCGTCGAGGCTTTGACAGCCAGAAGCGTCAGCAGCGCAGGTTGTTAAGGCTTTGACAGCCAGAAGAGGCGGAGGCAGCAGCGCAGATTGTCGAGGCTTTGACAGCCAGAAGCAGCAGATGTAGCAGCGCAGATCGTCGAGGCTTTGACAGCCAGAAGGGGCAGCGGCAGCAGGTCGTCGAGGCTTTGACAGCCAGAAGCGTTAGCAGCGCAGGTTGTCAAGGCTTCGACAGCCAGAAGAGGCGGAGGCAGAAGTGCAGGTCATCGAGGCTTTGACAGCCAGAAGAGGCAGAGGCAGCACCGTAGATCGTTGAGGCTTTGACAGCCAGAAGAGGCAGAGACAGCAGCAATGATCGTTGAGGCTTTGACAGCCAGAAGCGACAGAGGCAGCAGCACAGGTCGTCGAGTCTTTCACAGCCAGAAGGGGCAGCGGCAGCAGCGCAGGTCGTCGAGGCCTTGACAGCCAGAAGCATCAGTGTCAGCAGCGCAGGTTGTCAAGGTTTTGACAGCCAGAAGAGGCAGAGGCAGCAGCAAAGGTCACTGAGGCTTTGACATCCAGAAGGGGCTGCGGCAGCAGAGCAGGTCGTTGAGGCTTTGACAGCCAGACGGGGCAGCGGCAGCAGCAAAGGTCGTCGAGTCTCTGACTTCCAGAAGACGCAGAGGCAGCAGTGCAGGTCATCGAGGCTTTGACAGCCAGAAGAGGCAGAGGCAGCAGCGCAGATCGTTGAGGCTTTGACAGCCAGAAGGGGCAGCGGCAGCAGAGCAGGTTGTCGAGGCTTTGACAGCCAGAAGAGGCAGAGGCAACAGCGCATATCGTTGAGGCTTTGACAGCCAGAAGAGGCTGTGGCAGCAGCGCAGATCGTTGAGGCTTTAACAGCCAGAAGGGGCTGCGGCAGCAGCGCAGGTCATCGAGGCTTTGACAACAAGAAAAGGAAGAGGCAGCAGCGCAGCTCGTCGAGGCTTTGACAGCCAGAAAAGGAAGAGGCAGCAGTGCAGGTCGTCGAGGCTTTGACAGCCAGAAGAGGCAGAGGCAGCAGCACAGATTGTTGAGGCTTTGACAGCCAGAAGAGGCAGAGGCAGCAGCGCAGATCGTTGAGGCTTTGACAGCCAGAAGCGGCAGAGGCAGCAGCGTAGATCGTTGAGGCTTTGACAGCCAGAAGGGGCAGCGGCAGCAGCACAGGTCGTCAAGGCTTTGACAGCCAGGAGAGGCACAGGCAGCAGCGCAGATCGTCGAGGCTTTGACAGCCAGAAGCTGCAGAGGCAGCAGCGCAGATCGTCGAGGCTTTGACAGCCAGAAGCGTCAGCAGCGCAGGTTGTTAAGGCTTTGACAGCCAGAAGAGGCGGAGGCAGCAGTGCAGGTCATTGAGGCTTTGACAGCCAGAAGAGGCAGAGGCAGCAGCGTAGATCGTTGAGGCTTTGACAGCCAGAAGGGGCAGCGGCAGCAGCACAGGTCGTCGAGGCTTTGACAGCCAGGAGAGGCAGAGGCAGCAGCGCATACTGTTGACGATTTGACAGCCAGGAGGGTCTGTGGCAGCAGCGCAGATCGTTGAGGCTTTGACAGCCAGAAAAGGAAGAGGCAGCAGCGATGATCGTTGAGGCTTTGACAGCCAGAAGCGACAGAGGCAGCAGCACAAGTCGTCGAGGCTTTGACAGCCAGAAGGGGCAGCGGCAACAGCGCAGATCGTCGAGGCCTTGACAGCCAGAAGCATCAGTGTCAGCAGCGCAGGTCGTCAAGACTTTGACAGCCAGAAGAGGCGGAGGCAGCAGTGCAGGTTGTCGAGGCTTTGACAGCCAGAAGAGGCCGAGGCAGCAGCACCGGTCGTCGAGGCTTTGACAGCTAGCAGGGGCAGCGGCAGCAGGTCGTCGAGGCTTTTACAGCCAGAAGCGTCAGCAGTGCAGGTTGTCAAGGCTTTGACAGCCAGAAGAGGCGGAGGCAGCAGTGCAGGTCATCAAGGCTTTGACAGCCAGAAGAGGCCGAGGCAGCAGCACCGGTCGTCGAGGCTTTGACAGCCAGAAGAGGCAGAGGCAACAGCGCATATCGTTGAGGCTTTGACAGCCAGAAGAGGCTGTGGCAGCAGCGCAGATCGTTGAGGCTTTAACAGCCAGAAGGGGCAGCGGCAGCAGCACAGGTCATCGAGGCTTTGACAGCCAGAAAAGGAAGAGGCAGCAGCGCAGATGGTCAAGGCTTTGACAGCCAGAAGGGGCAGCGGCAGCAGCGCAGATCATTGGGGCTTTGACAGCCAGAAGGGGCAGCGGCTACAGCGCAGGTCGTCAAGTCTTTGACAGCCAGAAAAGGAAGAGGCAGCAGTGCAGATCTTCGAGGCTTTGACAGCCAGAAGCGCTGCGGCCGCAGCGCAGATCTTCGAGGCTTTGACAGCCAGAAAAGGAAGAGGCAGCAGCGCAGGTCGTCGAGGCTTTGACCGCCAGACAGGGCAGCGGCAGCTGCGTAGGTCATCGAGGCTTTGACCGTCAGAATGTGCTGCAGCAGCAGTGCAGGTCGTCGAGGCTTTGACAGCCAGACAGGGCAGCGGCAGCAGCACAAGTGGTCTCACTGGCAGAGCCTAAGTGACACCAGATAAAGTTGAGCAATGGACTCAATCCTGATATTCACCTGAGATGGTGGTGCTTTGTTTTGACCCCCAGTCTTGTTGTGACCTATGGAAGGTATAGAGCTGCTGCCCCCCCCTTAATTAGACAAATATCTTGTATTTCATAAGCATATATTTTCATTGTTTTACAGTTTTAGTGTGAGCTCAGCTTCTAAAAAGCACCTCTTGAACGGGTTATTTTGGGATTGATTCAGGTTGGCCCCCAAAGCAGCTCACTTCAGTTCAATGGTCTCCAGCAAGAAGCATCCAGCCACGCATGAGCCCTCCTGCCCCTTCTTATCCAAACGTGGCTGCAGCAGAAGCTAGCCTGGTGCTTCCATTTGGAACTATGGAGTTCTCTGCTGGTTTCTGGTGTGCCTGGACCCCGCCTTCCAACCTCTAGGGCTGGGCATGGCCCTCCCAATCTAATTCACCTCTGCTCTCACAGTCAGGTACATTTTGGTGGGAAAGGGAAGGAAAGAGTATGAGCTGGTTGGAATCATGCTGAACCAAACACATCCTAAGCTGGGTCTGAACTGCAGGAGGGTTTGGACTTGGCTCATAAAGAGCATGAGATGACGCTTGAAACTGGAGAAATCTCTTCAGTTCAAAGACTTAGTGGCCTCAATAAATATATGAAAAAAGCTTATTTGGACGAGCAAAGAATTGTTGTTGTTGTTGTTGTTGTTGTTGTTGTTGTTGTTGTTGTTGTTGTTGTTGTTGTTATGTCTCCCCACCCTGATACATAGCGGAACAAAGAGAAAAAAATATATATAATAAACCAGCAGACATACAAAAATCAATCTTTAAAGCAGGCAAAAATAAATACATATGAACTTATACCAGCTTTAAGGTGTTTCCAATAGTACATATAAAAATGTAATTTTAAGAAAAATCTTAGCCTTCCAAAGGTGAAGACTTGCTCATCCATTAACGGAATACCTGTATGATTGCTGCCTGCAGTAACTTGCGCGCTAGGTCACGGAAGTGTCTGTATCAGAGTCGGACATCCCCTAAGTTGGAGCAAAGCCACTGTAAGTGCATCTTTTATTATGTATACATTCATCTTCTATCAAAAAAACACTGTCCATATATATTAGACATGATAGCAGTGAAGTTGTACAATTAAATAAAAAATGTGTAAATACTAAAGAATATTTGACAGTTAAATTGTGAGGAATAAAGAAACCATTAGAAACATTAGAACAGGCATTCCCTGTTTCCAGTTCCTACCTCCAAGTAAAACGCCATGCCAATGGCTCTCTTCTTGTTGTTCGGACAGCACATATATTCCCGTGCCAATCGGGCAATCCTCTTGTACTCTTCTGTTGAGGAGGTGAACAAGGTCCTGAAACATAAGAGTAAGAGACAAAGAATTCACAAGTCTGAAGCTGGCAGGAAGAACCACCCAGCGTTCCTGCACAACAACCACCACCACCAGGTTACTTGAACGCTGAGCAGAGCCTCCCGCCTGCATTCGCTCCCTAAGACGCACACACATTTCCCCTTACTTTTTAGGAGGGGGAAAGTGTGTCTTATAGAGTGAACAATATGGTACATTTTCTGAAATAAATAAGAAGTTTATCCCCATTTCCCCAGAAAGCAGCCCTTGCTCTTCATGCCTCACCTGCCAGTCCTTTTCACCTTCTTACCTTGCCAGAAGACGAATGCCTTTGAAAAAGCTTTCTGGACTTGACAGCATATCCCAGCAGCTTTGCAACCCCAAAACCTCAAATTCGTCAAGGTATTCAACACGCCCAATCAGTTGTTTCAGGGCCTGCACAGCGGTCCTGAGTCAAGTGAAGGAATTAAGAATATTATATTTTTAAAATTTGTATACTGCCCTTCACCCGTAGATCTCCGGGCAGTTCACAACATAAAAATGCAAGTTAAAAAGCACAAAATACAGAATAAAAACAAGAACCAAAGCAAACCAATAACTCCTCTCCCTCCAACAAACGCAGTTGAAAGGGCATAGGAGATTAATCAGCCAATGGCGTGATTGAAGAGGACCATTTTTTGCCTGGCATCTAAAGGCACCAGGCAAGCCTCCCTGGGGAGAGCAACCCACTAATGGGGAGCCACCACAGAAAAGGCCCCTTCTTGTGTGGAGGAGGCACGTGAAGAGGGGCTTCCGATGATGAGCACAAGGTCTGGGTAGGTTCATCTGGGGAGTTTTAGGTCCTTGACATCTTGCAGTCCAACCCCAACCATCACCCCCTGCAGCCTCCCCCATGTTTCCAGCACAAGCGGCAACCTTTTGGCTGTGATGGAGACTTAAGGTTTCATGACACGTGAGTCCCACCACACCCAAATCAGCCCATCGTGCGGGAGAGTCTCCAACATCCTCTCCCATCCTAGTGTCCTTCAGATGTTTTGGGCTACAATAACTCCCATCTTCAGCCCAGTTGTGCTGGCTGGGGCTGGTGGGAGTTGTGGTCCAAAGCGACTGAAGAGCACAGGGGTTGGGGAAGCCTGGGTCTCCTAGCTATCTAACCTAAGCAGAACCTCCATGTCCAAATGAAGCCTATCTCTTGGGGGAGAGCTGAGCCATCACCACTATGGGTCAGAGAGAGAAGGGAGGCCCCCCCCCCAAATGCATTAGCAGGTCCCTTACATCAGTGGATCGAGATGCGAAGAGGGCTCCGGGATTAGACTTGCCGCCCTCGAACCTCTTCTTCTCGCCTCATGGACAAAACAGATCTGAGTGCTAAGTGCAAACAGCAGGTGGTGGAACTTGCTCTTCAGGATACCTGCAGCCTCAGGGAACGACAGGATATGACACAGAGCGTTGGTAGCCTGGAGGGACAAGGACAGGAGAACGGCATTCAGCAGAGGTCATCGTCAGATCAAGATCTCAGACTCAGACGCGACTCAGAGCCCCGGTCCATCTCCCTCAGTGTTGTCTACACTGACTAGCAGTGGCTGTCCAGGGTTTCAGGCGAGGGACTCCCCGACATGGAGATGCTGGGGCCCTTCTGCATACAAAGCAGGTGCTCACAGGATGGACCACTTATTAAGATGCACCCCCCTCCCAGCAAGAAGCCCCCAGCCCCATCCAGCACCCATTCAAAACAATCCAGGAGAGAAAAACTGAGTGGTTTCGTACCGCCATTGGCATTTGAGAAGTGCTGCGTCGCCTGGAAGTGACTTCCGCTTTGGGGTCTCCATCCTGCAGCCTTTTCAGGAGGGGTCTCAGCAGCTTGACGCTGGAATACTGATCAGCGACCAAGGCCTTCCAGATCACTGTGGCACTTCTGCAATTTTTCAAAACAGAATTTTTCCTTTTTCCTTTTCTTAAAAAAAGTCAGGCCTTTGATATTTTCTTTATATTGCACATACATTAGCAAAGAAAGAAACCACAACTCGGAGCACAATTTTTTGCAAGTACGAAATTCAATATAAATAAATATAAATTAAGAAACCCCTTAAATCTACCCCTCCCCATTTTCACATCACAAAAACTTACTCATCACACTCCATTGAACAGTCCAACAGGCTGTCTACGACCGGCTGCATGCGCTTGGTGGCTAGGCTGACAATAGCCGAAAGTGTCACTTCCTTAGTGCGGGTGTCGGAGATCTGGTGGAGATGGTTGTAAATCTCCTTCACAACCATAGGCAGCTGGAAGAAGATAAAAGAAGACCAGGATGAGAAAGTGTGGTGAACTGTTTCTATTTTGCTTAATGTATGTAGGGTTTGGTGTCAGCGTTACTCATGCCGGTTCTCTGCCGTTCACTTGTGTTCCTTTGGTGGTGAAAGAGGTTGGGCTTGGCCTAGGGTGTGGTTGTTTGTTTGTGATTGGCTGTGGTGACCTTTGTTTTGAATCAATTCCAGTACCCTTTTGGTACTAGATTCTGGCTCCTGCAAAGTCAATACTAAATTGTCAGCAAATGCTTTCAGTTTGTACTGTTTAGCACCCACTTGTATGCCTTCAACCAATTAGTCCTTTCTGATCATATTTAACAAAACCTCCAGGACCGATATAAAAAGCAATGGAGAGATTGGGCAACCTTGTCGTGTTCCTTTCTCAATCTTAAACTCTTCTGTCACTGCATTGTTCACAATTAATTTTGCCTTTTGTTCTGAATAAATTGCACCTATACCATTTTCAAAACCTAGACCTACCCCCATCCCCTGTAGATTCTTCTTCATAAAACTCCAAGAAATGTTGTCAAAGGCCTTCTCTGCATCCACAAAAATCAAAACTGCCTTAGTATTGATATTCACTTGTAATTTTTCTAGAATATAAATTATATTCCTCGTATTATCAGACAAATGTCTGCCCGGGAGAAAGCCCGCTTGGTCTTTATGAATTTCTTCTACTAACACCCTTTTTAATCTTTTAGCCAAAATATCTGCAAAAATTTTGTAATCTTCCATTCTATTTCCTGGTTCATCAATTTCATATATTGTACTTGATATAACTTTATCTCTTTCAGGATCTCCTGTGATTTTGGTTTTGCTCTCAGCTTCTTCTCTCCTTGCTTTATTTTTTCCAAGATTTTATCCTTTTTTTCATTTTGGGTTCTCTTCTTAATTGCATTCTGTTGTATCAGGAATCCTCTCATAACTGCCTTACTTGCATTCCAGATTACTCTTTTTTCCACTGTTGTGTTCATATTTATCTCAAAGTAGTTTCTCAGAGTTTTTTGGGCCGCCTTCATCACTTCTTCATTCCTAAACAAAGTATCATTCATCCTCCATCTGAAGGAACCAATTGGCGTCAATTTCATTTCCATCTTCACTGCATTATGATCAGAACAAGTCTTGGGGCAAATCTCCACTTTGCTGGTCTTTGGAGCCAGTCCTCTAGTTACCCAGATTTGGTCAATTCTTGTCCATGTCATTTTAGCCTCGGGGAAGAAAGTTCCCTCTCTTCCCAGAGGATTCTTTATTATTCTCCAAATATCAACTAAGTCCATATTTTCAGTCATGTCAAAAAAAGGTTTTTGGTAGTCTACCATCTTTGGTGACTACCTGTCTCTGAGCCTTATCCATATTTGTAGACACCACTCCATTCATGTCTCCCATCAAGATCATATTGTAATCCATATAGTGCATCAGAGTCTCATGTAGTTTCTTAAAAAATTCCGATTTTCCTTCATTTGGTGCATAGATGCCTACTATCAAGAATTGCTCTCCTTGTGATTGAATTTCAATTGCAACAAATCTTCCTTGGTCATCTTTGAATATAAATTTCGGTGATAGGCTTTCTTTTGCATAAAGAACTACTCCTCTTTTTTTAACTTTATCTGATGAGATAAATTCATGACCCTAATCTTTTGTTGCTCAATATCTTCCTGTGTAGCCTTATCACATGTGTTTCTTGTAGACAAATCAAATCCAATTGTTCTTTTTTTAATAAATGAAAGACTCTCCGCCTCTTTTCCGGGGAGTTCAGTCCATTCACATTCCAGCTCAACACTTGCAACGCCATAGTGTAATTACTCTGCTTTTCCTCCAACTGCTTGCTCTTCTTCTGTTGGTAATGTTGACGGCAGGTTCACTGGGGGAGTCCAATCCAAAAGATAATGCTGCTATCTCCACTATTCCTTTATTTGGTGATCTTCTATCCAATGCTCTTTGCTCAAGTCCTCTATCTGGTGATTTCCTGTTTGGTGCTCTTGGCTCTTTTCCAACTTCCTTCTGCAGGTCTTCTGCAGGTTGACGACTCTTAACGACTGCAATAGGTCTTACAGGAAAAAGCAGGAAAGAGACTGGAAAGAGAAGCTGCTGAATTGCAACTTATTACCAAACTTAAAACCATGGAGAGACCTGGTCTGAACAAAGACATTGGATTCTTATCTCATTATACATGACAAAGCCATTTTTCACCTTCTCACCCCTTGCTTTTTCCTGTAAGACCTATTGCAGTCATTAAGAGTCGTCAACAGGCTCATCACAGCTATCTGCCAATCACCCATTCCCACCACCCTTCTGAGTAATACCCCTCCCCACCTTCTCACTATATAGAAGGGTCTGGTGACTTCTGTTTCAGTGTATTTGAAGAAGTGTGCATGCACACAAAAGCTCATACCTAGAACTAACTTAGTTGGTCTTTAAGGTGCTACTGGAAGGAATTTTTTGTTTTGACTATGGCAGACCAACATGGCTACCTATCTGTAACTCCCCCACAACAAACACTCTGCGAGGTGAGTGGGGCTGAGAGACTTCAAAGAAGTGTAACTGGCCCAAGGTCACCCAGCAGCTGCATGTGGAGGAGCGGAGACGCGAACCCGGTTCCCCAGATTACAAGTCTACCGCTCTTAACCACTACACCACACTGGCTCTTCTTACTTCCCACACAATGCCTTCTTACTTCCCAGAAACATGCTAATTCTAAGTCCGAAGAGAATGGTTGATGTAGAGGAAACCTGCTCCCCCTGCCTCCGTTTTCAGCCTTACGTCCTCCATTTCCATGCCGCATTCCTCAAGGAAGGACCTCAGGAGCTTTCCTGCAGCCTGAGAGACGGCTCTGTCTTCCACTGTCAGGTTGTCAATCGCCTTCAACACGACTTCGTTGATCTGGCTGGGCGTGAGGTGCTCCCCAAAAGCCTGGCACAAAGAAGAAAGAAGAGGGAGTTTTCTTCTGCTCCACACTCTGACCACGTTTCAGTAGTCCAAGGGTGCCTTCACAAACCAAGTGAAAGACATCTCCACTCTGCCTAGAGAGGATTGAACTAAGTGACCCCCACGTCCCTTCCAACTCTACAATTTGGTGATTCTATTTATGTGTTTATTTAAGTAGCTGAAAGATTTTACAACAAACAAAACTAAAAGTCAGGTGACGCCTTGCTATTTTCGATCCACATCTTAAATTGGTTATGACATTGGAACATGAAGAGGTTCAATCTAAAATCAGACTAGAAAATTTAAAAAAAAAAAATTCTTCCAGGAACAGAGAGGGTGAATAATAGTGGCTATCCGTTATATAACCAATGCCAAACAGACTGGGTGGGAACCTGCCGGCTGTGTGTTTAGTTCTTAATATACAACAAAAACACCCACCACAAGGTTGGCATAGTCCATTGGCTTGGCAGTGCCTTGTGAAAGATGCATCGAATGAGTCAACTTTTCCTATTCTTTTTCCGCCCTGAGGAGCCCAAGGTGGCAATGCATGGTTCTCTCTCCTCCCCGTTTTAGTCTCATGAGGTAGGTTAGACTGAGAGACTGTGACTGACTCGTGAGTGGGGATCTGAACCCTAGGTCTCCCAGCACCTGGTAGAATTTCAATAAGTAGAATTCTGCATGCAGTTTAGGCTACCGGGCACTTGTCTTTGAGCAATTTATTCTAATACAATGCATTTCTGAATGTTATTTACACTAATAGCTCACGCATGGATTTTTTTACACACTGTTTGGCATTGCGAAATTCAAGGACACGTGAATTTCAAAGGCAGGTTGTGTTTCAGTCCTCCTGTTGTTTCTGAAAGCCTTGATTTGATAGCTTTGGCTTCCAGTGTGAACTGCTCTGAATCTCTCCCTCATCCCTAGAAGGCGTGGGCTGCCTGAGGGCAGGCTGAAGTTGGTGGGGCAGGGCCCCATTGGCCCGAGTGAGCAAATCTTTGCTAACTGGGAGTGGCTGCGGTCTTAGCAATAAAGAGTACAAAAGGCCACCCCTACCTTGGCCACTTTTGCGATGTTGTAGTGGAAGAGGGAGGGCCCAGGGATGAAGAAGTCTTCTCGGACCCATCTGACCATGTTGCCTTTCTTATTTTTATTCCTCCTCTTCTCCAGTTCCTTACCTAAGCAGGGTCGGGTTTTGGAATATGCATGCAAAAGAACCCAGCATTAGTGCTCCCTGCTCAAAACCTCCAGTTTTCCCGCTGGGACCAACAAAAACAATTATTGGTTTCACCTCAAAAATTATAATTCAGAATTGGAAAAAAGGTTCAGAAAGGGGCAACCAAAAGGACTGGGGTGCTTGTGGAGCAAATGCTGGTTGCAGCATTTGGGGGGCGGTTCCGTTTAGAAAAACGGCGAGGAAGAGGAGACACAATGTATGGCTTGGAGAAAGTGGAGAGAGAAAGCTTTCTCTCTTGCCCTCATAACATGAGAACAACTGGACCTCCAATGAAACTGAAGTTTCAGGATGGTCCTTCTTCTTGCAATGCACAGCTAAACTCTGGAACTCCCTGCCACAGGAGGCACTGATGGCCACGGACCAAGATGGCTTTCAAAGAAGATGAGGCAAATTCATGGAAGAGAAGGCTACCCATGGCTATTAGCCAGGATGGCTATGCTCTGCCTCCATGGTCAGAGGCAGCAAAGTACAGGAGTAGAAAGAGCTTGAATTCTGCTTGCTGGATTCCCACAAGCATCTGATCAACCCCTGTGGGAACAGGATGCTGGACTGGGCTGGGCCACTGGTCAGGTCCAGAAGGCTTTTCTGATGAACATCAGCAGTGAATTCCTCCCCCAAGACTGCCCTCTCATCTCTGGCCAACGGGGTGTTGGCGTTAGGCCAGTGCTAGCACAATTCTGGCCCTCCTGAACTCCCTGATCAACCCCAGCAGCAGCCAGCATGGGCAACACTCAGGGATGATGGGAGTTGGAGCAGCCTCTGGAGGGCTACAGATCTCCCACCCTGCGGCTTACAAGAAACAAGCCATTTCCCAGCATCCCCCTCACCCATTTTGGCTATCATGATGTAATGGAGATGGTACAAGGCCTCCGCTGACTGCAGGCCAATCTCCTTCACGTTGTCTGCGAGGTGAAGGGACAAGAGCGCCACCAGCTGTCCAAGAAGGGGGAAATCCTGGGATACCTAAGAAGTGGAGAGAGAGAGATGCACAGTCAGCCCTCGTCCCACAGAGCCCAGCAAGAGAAAACCGTCTGGCATGCTTTCAGAAGAAGAAGAAGAAGAGTTTGGATTTGATTTATTTATTTTTAATGGATTTTTATTAAGATTTTAAAGGTTAGAAAAAAAAGATAAACAAATATTAATTTAAACAAAAAAAATAAAAAACAGACAATTAAAAAAAAAAATCAAACCTTTACATAACTTTCTTTCCTTTACTTATTTCCTTGACTTCCTCACACCTCCCTTTTTTGTATTCTAGTTCAATTAGATATTTCAGCAAATCCTTTCCATCTTTGTTTTTATCCTAATAATTTATCTTAATATACTATAATTTTACATTCTCTTCTTTCACCAATTAACAATCCATTTTTACTTAGACCTTTATATCATTTCTGCTAAAACCACATAACTTCATTCCAACATCCTTCTAACATTCCTTAATTTTACAATGTTTCTGTAGATAAACTTTAAATTTCTTCCAATCTTCTTCCACCAACTCTTCTCCTTGGTCTCGGATTCTGCCAGTCATTTCTGCCAGTTCCATATAGTCCATCACCTTCATCTGCCATTCTTCCCGGGTGGGTAGACCTTGTGTCTTCCAATATTTTGCAATGAGTATTCTTGCTGCTGTTGTGGCATACATAAAGAAAGTTCTATCCTTCTTTGACACCAATTGGCCGACCATGCCCAGGAGAAAGGCCTCTGGTTTCTTCTGAAAGGTATACTTAAATACCTTTTCATTTCATTATAATCTCCCAGAAAGTCTTAATCCTTGGGCATGTCCACCAAAGGTGAAAAAATGTACCCTCAGTCTCTTTACATTTCCAACATTTATTATCGGGCAAATGATAAATTTTTGCAAGCTTGACTGGTGTCATGTACCACCTGTAAATCATTTTCATTAAGTTTTCTCTTAGGGCATTACATGCCGTGAATTTCATGCCTGTGGTCCATAACTGTTCCCAGTCAGCCATCATAACGTTATGTCCAACATCTTGTGCCCATTTAATCATAGCAGATTTCACCATTTCATCCTGAGTATTCCATTTCAACAGCAAGTTATACATTCTTGACAAATTCTTAGTTTTAGGATCTAACAGTTCTGTTTCCAATCTTTCCACCAGAAAGCCAATTTTCTTATCCAAATTGTAAGCCTCCATTATTTGGTAATAATGAAGCCAGTCTCGTACTTTGTTTTTTAGTTTTTCAAAACTTCTTCAGTTTTAATCTGTCCCCTTCTTGTTCCAAAATTTCCCAATATTTCGGCCAATTGGCCTCCATATTGAGCTTTTTCTGAGCCTTTGCTTCCATTGGTGACAACCACCTTGGAGTTTTGTTTTCAAGCAAATCCTTATATCTTATCCAGACATTAAACAGTGCTTTCCTGACAATATGGTTTTTAAACGCTTTATGTGCTTTGACCTTGTCATACCACAGATATGCATGCCACCCAAATACATTATTAAAACCTTCTAGGTCCAAAATGTCTATGTTTTCAAGAAGCAGCCATTCTCTCAGCCAACAAAATGCGGCTGATTCATAATAAAGCTTAAGGTCTGGCAGGGCAAATCCACCTCTTTCTTTAGCATCAGTTAGTATCTTAAATTTCTTGCCCTGCCAGACAAATCTAGAGATATCTTTCTGCCACTTCTTGAAACAATCCATTTTGTCCAAAATTTGCAGTGTTTGAAACAAAAACACCATCCTTGGCAATACATTCATTTTTATCGCAGCAATTCGGCCTAGCAATGATAACTTCAAATTTGTCCATATTTCTAGATCCTTTTTCACTTCCGTCCAACATTTTTCATAATTATCTTTAAATAAATTCACATTCTTAGCAGTCATGTTAACCCCTGAGTATTTCACTTTCTTAACCAATGTTAATCCTGTCTCCTTCTGAAACTTCTCTCTCTCAATCACTGTTAGATTTTTCTCTAAAACCTTAGTTTTCAACTTATTCAACTTAAATCCTGCGAGCGGTTGCCGAACAACTCCAGGCACGCCTGGAAGAAGCGGACCATTTGGATCCCTTCCAGTCGGGATTCAGGCCTCATCATGGGACTGAAACTGCCTTGGTCGCACTGGTTGATCTCCGGCGGGCTAGGGACAAAGGTGAGAGCTGTTTCCTAGTTCTGCTGGATCTCTCAGCGGCGTTTGATACCATCGACCATAACATCCTTCTGGACCGTCTTGAGGGGCTGGGAGCTGGGGGCACTGTCATACAGTGGTTCCGCTCCTTCCTCCTGGGCCGTGTTCAGAAAGTGGTGGTGGGGAATGAGTGTTCAGACCCCTGGGCTCTCACTTGTGGGGTGCCTCAGGGTTCTGTCCTCTCCCCCATGCTTTTCAACATTTACATGCAGCCGCTGGGAGAGATCATCAGGAGGTTTGGGCTGGGTGTTCATCAGTATGCGGATGATACCCAGCTCTACCTCTCTTTTAAATCAGAACCAGTGAGGGCGGTGAAGGTCCTGGGTGAGTGTCTGGAGGCGGTTGGAGGATGGATGGCGGCTAACAGATTGAGGTTGAATCCTGACAAGACAGAAGTACTGTTTTTGGGGGACAGGAGGCGGGCAGGTGTGGAGGATTCCCTGGTCCTGAATGGGGTAACTGTGCCCCTGAAGGACCAGGTGCGCAGCCTGGGAGTCATTTTGGACTCACAGCTGTCCATGGAGGCACAGGTTAAATCTGTGTCCAGGGCAGCTGTGTACCAGCTCCATCTGGTACGCAGGCTGAGACCCTATCTGCCTGCGGACTGCCTCGCCAGAGTGGTGCATGCTCTGGTTATCTCCCGCTTGGACTACTGCAATGCACTCTACGTGGGGCTACCTCTGAAGGTGACTCGGAAACTACAACTAATCCAGAATGCGGCAGCTAGACTGGTGACTGGGAGCGGCCGCCAAGACCATATAACACCGGTCTTGAAAGACCTAAATTGGCTCCCAGTATGTTTCCGAGCACAATTCAAAGTGTTGGTGCTGACCTTTAAAGCCCTAAACGGCCTTGGTCCAGTATACCTGAAGGAGCGTCTCCACCCCCATCATTCTGCCCGGACGCTGAGGTCCAGCGCCGAGGGCCTTCTGGCGGTTCCCTCATTGCGAGAAGCAAAGCTACAGGGAACCAGGCAGAGGGCCTTCTCGGTAGTGGCCCCCGCTCTGTGGAACGCCCTTCCAGCAGATGTCAAAGTGATAAACAACTACCTGACATTCAGAAGACATCTTAAGGCAGCCCTGTTCAGGGAAGTTTTTAACGTGTGATATTTTACTGTATTTTTGGTTTTTATGGAAGCCGCCCAGAGTGGCTGGGGAGGCCCAGCCAGATGGGCGGGGTATAAATAATAAATTATTATTATTATTATTATTATTATTATTATTAACCTGACCAAAGTCTTGAATCAATTCCAATACTCTTTTGGTACTAGATTCTGGCTCCTGTAGTGTCAATACCAAATCATCAGCAAATGCTTTCAATTTGTACTGTTTAGCTCCGACTTGTATACCTTTAACCAATTGGTCCTTTGTAATCATATTAAGCAGAACCTCCAGGACCGATATAAAAAGCAATGGAGAGATTGGGCAACCTTGTTGTGTTCCTTTCTCAATCTTAAACTCCTCTGTGACTACATTGTTTACAATTAATTTAGCTTTTTGTTCTGAATAGATTGCACCTATACCGTTTTCAAAACCTTGACCTACCCCCATTCCCTGTAAATTTTTCTTCATGAAACTCCAAGAAATATTGTCAAAGGCTTTCTCCGCGTCCACAAATATCAAAACTGCTTTGGTGTTAATATTCACTTGTAATTTTTCTAAAATGTGAATTATATTCCTCGTATTGTCAGACAAGTGTCTCCCTGGTAGAAAGCCCGCTTGATCTTTATGGATTTCTTCTACTAGTACCTTTTTTAGTCTTTTAGCCATAATATCAGCAAAAATTTTGTAATCCACATTGAGCAAAGATATGGGGCGGTAGTTCTTAAGCTGTGTCTTCTCAGACTCTGTTTTCGGTATAAGTGTAATATAAGCTTCCTTCCACGACTCTGGTGCCTTTTTCCCTTCCAGTATTTCATTGCAAACTTCCTTTAAAGGCTGTACTAGCCATTCTTTCAAGGATCTATAATATCTTGAAGTGAAACCATCCAGCCCTGGGGATTTGCCCAATTGCATGTTCTGAATGGCTCCTTCTAACTCCTGGTCTGTTATTTTATAATTCAACATTAGCTTATTTTCTTGAGAGATTTTTTGTAATCCATTTATTTTCAAAAATCGATCAATGTCCATTTCTTTCTGAGTCTCCTGTGTATATAGATGTTTAAAATACCTCTGAAAGCACTTCCTGATCTCCACTGGATTCTGTATATTCTTTCCCTCCACTTCCAAATTAGTAATAGTATTAAGTTTTTGTCTTTTTTTCATTTGCCAAGCCAGCAGTTTCCCACATTTATTTGCCGATTCAAATGTCTTCTGTCTCATCTGTTTGATCTTCCATTCTATTTCCTGATTCATCAATTTCATTTTGCATAAAGTACTACTCCTCTTTTCTTAACTTTGTCTGATGAAATAAATTCATGTCCCAATCTTTTATTGCTCAATATCTTCCTGTGTAGCCTTATCACATGTGTTTCTTGTAGACAAATCAAATCCAATTGTTCTTTTTTTAATAAATGAAAGACTCTTGCCTTTTTTCCGGGGAGTTGAGTCCATTCACATTCCAGCTTAATACTTGCAGTGCCATGATGTAGTTACTCTGCTTCTCCTCCAACAGCACTTAGTACTTTATCTATTTCTGTCAGTGGTGTTGATTTCCCTCTTTTTGGTGAACTTCTGTCCAAAACTCCTGGCTCTTTTCCAAGTTCTTTCTGCAGATCTTCTCCATGGTTTCCCAAAAACTTATCTTTTTCCTCCACTGATCTTATCTTTATCTTTCTTCCTTTAAAGCTAAAGAATAGGCCTTGGGGAAATTCCCACCTGAAGATGATTTTGTTCCTTCTCAACAGGGCAACCAAATCTCCAAAGTTGGACCTAAGATCCAAAAGATGTTGTCAGGGACCTGACATTGGAGCGTGAGGTGGAGGCTGGGCTCCAAAGCGATGCAGGAGAGGGGACCAGCAGGGGGGAAGGAATTCAACGTAACACCAGTAGAGAAGGGAGGGAGATGGAGGATTCAGAGAGAGGTCTCCAGGACCCTTCATCTGAGACCAGTGGAGAGAGCACGGGCACGCCTCTGCCCACTCCTTCCTTGCGCAGAAGAGTCCCACGCAGGGAGAGTAGGCGGAGACTTGGCGTCAAACAGCTCTTATGCTGGAAGAGGTTCAAGAAACGCCCACTGACGGATTCTGCAAGCGACTGAACGGCCACAGAGTGAGGGCTTTCAGCCAAAAGCATGGTTAGCCAGGCAATCTAGCCAAAAGTGACGGCGACTTACGCACAAGTAACCCCTTATAACCATTACAGATGTTTCGGTATATCTTTAAAGATTTCCACTCTTGACTGCAGAATTGTCAAAGAATTCTGAAAGTGCAGACCCAAAATTTTATCTCTCTCTTCTTTAGATCGGAGAGTAATCAGACAGTCCCTTATTTTATTCTTGTTTCCTCCTCTTCCAAGTCTGAAGGCCCTCACGATTTTGAATTCTTCTTGTTTCAAATCCAACTTCCAGAACTCTGCAAATTCCTGTGTCAGAAATTCTATCAAACTGCCCTTCTCTAATTCAGGTACAGCTCTAATCCTTAAATTCATCTGTTTTTCCTTAAGTTCAGTCATAGAAAGTGTCAATTTATGGTCCTCAATTTGCCTCTGTAGATCTGGGACTTTCTCTGTTTCCAATTGTGTTATCTTAAATTCCACAGCAGCAGCTTTTTCCTTAGCTTCATCTGCAGTCTGTCGGATCAAAGTAGATTCCTGCAACAATTTCTGAATAGATTCTGTATTAGTGTTCACCTTTTGTCCCAAGCTATTTAAGCTTTCTGTATTTAAGTCAATTTTAGTGGTTGCTGCGTCTACCTTCACTTTTGCCTCGTCCGCTGTCATCTTTGTCTCTTCAACCATCTTATTTGTCTCTTCGACCCTCTTATTAAGTTGCTCCAAAGATTCATTAATCTTGGCCAGTGCAATCGCTAAAACATCTTCTGATGACATTCCACTAGGCTTAGATTGTGTTGGTACAGTCGCAGATGGGGTAGGGAGACCAACGGCTGATGGTCTTCACTGCCAAATCTTTCCAGACCTTGTTGTTTTGTCTGGGAATGACGAGTCTACTTTTTCTTTCCCATGTGCCATAACACTTAAACAATAGAAGAGCCAAGGTCAATCCCAGCTACACAGTTTCTCTTTGCAAGTGGAAAATTCCCCTAGTATCAATTTCAGAAACTTCCGCTAGGTGGAAACAGTTGCAATAGTCCAAAATGACACCTTTTAAACTCAAATAAAAAAAATAAACAGTTCCAATTTTTTGTTACTTTCCAGTTACTTTCCCTCCTTTTTAGGAGCAGAAGAGGACAACTAACCACAATGTATCTCTCTTGCTGAGCTAGCTGTCAGCAAGTCGTCTATTCACAGTTAATACGCAGTTCAAAGCACAACAGTCTTTGTCTATTGGCAGCCCGTTCCCAAGTTTTGAGCGGTGGATTTTAACTTCTTTCCCTCTCTCTTGCAGGTATATACAGTCCAAAACTCCCCCCTCCTTCCCCTGCTTCCTAGGGGGGGGGGTTGATACTTTTTGTGTTAGGAAATTAATCCTTTCCAGTCGGATTTCCAAAACTTTAGCTTGTAGTCTCTTTGCTTTGATCTATTTACAAAAGCGGAAGGCGGACTTCCTGTTTAAACCTCCCCGCATCGGTGGGAAATTAAGTCTTTTTCATCCTTTTATACTTCCAATTTTTCCTATTCACGGGTAGTTGCTTTTGAGGTCGAATTGTCACAGGAAGAAGTCAGTGCTCTCCGGTAACGGCTGTGCGGCTTCGCTCCAAGGAAAAAGCAGTTGATTCACAGCACCGCGCCGCTCACCCTGCTTCGCTCCGGAACCGTAATCGGTATTCCCTGCGAATTGGGGGGGCCCAAAAGGTGCCCGCCGAATCCCACACTCACAGGCTTCTCCCGCCTGTGATTTTTGAAGGGTCTCCACTTCACCATAGCGGTACAGACCCGATTTCCTCGAGGCAGATCCCTCCTAGTCAGAAGGATTCCACCATTACCGATGGCGCTAACCCGAAAGTCCCCAAGAGTTTGGATTTGATATCCCGCCTTTCTCTCCCTTTAAGGAGTCTCAAAGCGGCTAACATTCTCCTTTCCCTTCCTCCCCCACAACAAACACTTTGTGAGGTGAGTGGGGCTGAGAGACTTCAAAGAAGTGTGACTGGCCCAAGGTCACCCAGCAGCTGCATGTGGAGGAGCGGAGATGTGAACCTGGTTCCCCAGATTAGGAGACTACCACTCTTAACCACTACACCACACTGGCTCTCAGTCGGCAAAGGTGGCTGAGAAGGCTCTGGTGTTCCCACAGCTAACAGATGAGAACTATAGTTTATGGTCTTTTCGGGTGGAGGCGCTTTTGACCTCTAGAGAAGTATGGACCTATGTAACTGATGACCCTCCTGACCCTGTAACTAATGCTTGGTCGAAAGGAGATGCAAAAGCCAGGGCAATAATTAATTTGGCAGTCAGTGACCAGCAAGTAGTCTATATAAGAAATAAGAAAACTGCCAAAGAAATGTGGGACAGTCTTGCAGCAGTGCATATTAGAAAAGAGTCAGTGTCTGCATTGACGTTTTTCAAGCAGCTGTACCGGACCAAGTTGCAGCCTGGTAGTGATTTGGCAGCACACTTGAGACGTCTGGAGGCAATACACTGCGAATTAATTCGAAGGGACATGGAGATACCTTATATTCAGTATGTTTTTATCATTCTTTCTTCCCTTAATGAGGACTTTGATGGTGTAGCTAGCCAGATATCTGCTGTTCCACCAGCACAATTAATCGTGGAAGGGGTAACGGCATGGTTAGCGGACTTCCGGGTTAGCGCCATCGGCAATGGCAGCATTCCTCTGACTGAGAGGAACCCGCTCCGTGGAATTCGGGTCGTACCGCCACGGCGAAGGCGGAGACCCTTTAGAAATCCCAGGTGGATGAAGCCTGGGAACGTGGGATTCGGTTGACACCAGGAGCGCCCCCCTACCCACAGGGAAACCCCTTTTCGGGAGTTCCGAAGTGACGTGGGGTGAGCGGTGCGGTGTTTTGAATCGACCGCTATTTTTACGGAGTGAAGCCGCGTAGCCGTTGCTGGAGAGCGCTGACTTTTTCTTGTGGACAAATGGATTTTAAACAGCAACCCGTGAGTAGAACGGAAATTGGAATTCTAAAGTATTTAAAGTTTTTTTTTTTTAAAAAAAATGGTACCGATCAGGGAAGGTCCAAACAGGAAGTCCGCCTCCCCTTTCTGTAAATAAACTGAAGCAAAGAACCAGTTAACTAAGGTCGTGGAGAGTTTTGTGTAAAGGACCTAAATTCCATTGATTGAAACTATCATCAATATCTTTTTTGGAAGCAGGGGAACCTGCAGGAGAAGGTTAAAATCCGTGAAATTGAAGTGCCACATCCCCAGACCCGGGAGTGGTCTGTGTGAGCCCGTTGACAGTGATTTGACAGCTGTCAAGTTAGCTGTTAGGATACAAAAGAAGGACTTTGTTTCTACTGCCTGTTTTTGTTACAACTTTATGTTTAAAAGGAAGAAAGGAACTGTTATAATTCAATGTATGGGACCTTTGGGTCGGTGCTGGAAGGAGTGAAAAAGAATTTGAATCCCTCTAGAGGGAGCTTTGGGTTATTGTCGTAAGGATGCAGCTAAAGATAAAAGCCTTGAGAAACTAGTTTTTGACCTTGGACTATTTAAGTATGGCTGTTAGGAAGGAAATCGAGTGTGAACTGAACAGGACATTTTATCTCTTGGGAAAGCTGCAAGACCAGATAAATGTTATGGCTACTAACGTGGTAATCTTGGAAGCAAAAGTAGGTTTTGGCAAAGAAGTGGACAAGAACCAAGCACAGGAACCTCTTTCAACTGAACAAATTGAAAAATTTGAAAAGGAGAATCTTGTTGTGAGCAAAGTGAGGAAAGGGGGACCCGTAACCCTACAGAAGCAAATAGTGGATTACTACTTGAGGCCCTACATGATGACAACTAGGAGAAGTAAATATTTGGAGATGGAAGCCTGGTTTGGCCTGGAAGATGAAAGATGGAGAGATCACCCTATGTGGAGATCAAATGACCTTTGGAATATAAATCCGAGCCAGGTGGAGATTGGAAGATTGGAGCTTTGGGGGCCTTTGGATTTGAAAAGAGTGTGAAACAAGATTTGGAATACTTTATAGGCCCTACTTTTAACTATGGAAGTTTGGCAGGAAGTAATATGATGACTGTTGGGTTGGGGCTTCCCCAAGATCTGATTTTCAACATTAAAGACTATCAAAAAGACTGGCAGAGCGGACAGGAGAGAGACTTAAGAGCCTCGGATTTAAGATCTCCGGGCTGATGGTTTTCCGAGATTAATGGAACTATTGAGGGGCCGAAACCGGGGAGGGGATTTGGTGAAAGAAAATTGGGAATCTAAAGTATATATAATATAATTATTATTTTTTAATGAGAGATGGGAAAATCGCGGAATTGAATTTTTTCTTTGACCTTAGGGGAAATGTCTTAAGTACAGATATATAAGTTTTAATGGGAAATAAGATTAAACAAAGTTAAAGTGGATGATAACTTGGTGAAGGAAAGAATGGAAAATTACAGTATATTAAGATAAGATATGAGGATAAAATTAAGATCAAGGATGTGTTGAAATATTTATATGAATTAAAATATAAAGAGGGGAAGTATAGTATGTTAAGATAAACTATTAGGATAAAAACAAGGTTGGAAGGATTTGCTAGAATATCTAACAGAATTAGAATACAAAAATGGGAGGCATGAGGAAGTCAAGGAAATAAGTGATTGCAACTAAGCGAGTTAAAGGTTTGATTTGCTTTTTTACTTTTTTACTTTTTACCTTTGTTTTTTATCTTTCTTTTTTCTGTATTTTGATATATGTATTGTTTTTTTTATTCTTATTTTCTTTTTTGACTGTATTTTTTCTTATTTTTTTGTAACCTTTAAAATCTTAATAAAAATTTATTAAAAAATAAATAACGGCACGATTAATGGGCGAGTTGGATAGAAGGGAGGCTTGTGCCATAAGCACTCCTATTTCCAGAAACAATGAGGAACGCCATATGCAAACTTGTGTTGATACGACTGCATTTAAAGCTGCAAAGCGTTGTTGGTTCTGCAATAAGCAGGGACATTTTGCAAAGGACTGCAGATCCAAAAGAAAGCAAAGTACTCCCAAGTCTGTTTCTGTTCGTCAGTCACAGTCATCAGCCCAGCAGCCGACATTGTACCGTAAAGACAGAAACGAGCCGCGAGCTTTTCATGCTCGGACTACAGATCGTAAAAGAATTAAAGGTGCCAAGTGGAAGTCTTTTTTTGTGGACTCAGGAGCATCTCAGCACATTTGCAACAATCGAAGCTTGTTTATTTCTTTCGAAGAGGAAATTGGTAATGTACATTTAGCCAATTCACAAGTCTTGCAGTCGCTTGGCAGGGGTACTATTAAACTTGACTCTTTAAATATTACGATAGCGAACTGCATTTACTGCCCGTCAGTGGACAATTTATTGTCAGTAAGAAGTTTTGCTCGTCAAGGCATAACTGTGCGTTTCTTAAAGTCAGTGTGTGAGTTTTTCAATGGGAACAAACGTCTATTGTATGCCCGGGACTCTGATTATATAGACTGTATTTTCACACCTACTCCCAATCGCCTATAAATTGCAGAGCAGCACAGTCAAGCCAGTGGTTGAGGAGTGTAAGGCCACATTCCGGGTGTGTCCATGAAGCACACAGAATTCTGGGACACCTGAATTTTGCTGATGTAATTAAGACAAAGAATATTGTTAATGGCCTAAACTTAAAACCATGTAAATTCTTTATGCAATGTCTATCCTGTTGCAAGAATAAGATTAAGGTTGCACGCAAGGGTAGGTACTCAGATAGGAAAATAACTGAGCCATTTGAGCATGTACATTGTGATTTAGTTGGGCCACTCCCACCATCATTAGGAGGTTCTAAGTACTGGCTTACCCTGATAGACCAGTATAGTAGATATTGTTGGACTTATGCAATAGCTGAGAAGTCCCAAGCATTTGAGAAGTACAGAGCTTTTTGCAACTGGGTAAAAATGCATTTTGACAAACCAATTAAGTATCTGTTTTCTGACCGGGGCAGGGAATTTTTTTCTGAGGCACAGGGGCCTACTCACGAGTTATCTTGCCCCCGAAGTCCCTGGCAAAATGGGCTTGTTGAAGTTGTGCAGCATGACCTGCAGGCAGGGGTTAAAACTTATCTGTACGATGCTAATCTGCCCAAAGTCTTTTGGGCTGAAGCGCTCAATGCCTTTTGTTACGTTAGAAATCGCAGTTATCATTCTGGTTTAGATGTCACCCCCTATGAGAAGCTGTTTAAAAAATGCCCTAATCTGAAATACCTACACATTTGGGATTCAGATGTAATTATGCATTATCCCGCTAAGCAGAAATTGGGTGAGTGCAGTGTTCTGAGAAAATTAATGGGCTACCAGAAGGGGGCATACAGAATTTACATACCAGCAACTGGCAAATTTCATATTACCAGAAGCATGATACAAACTGTAAATTGGAATGGCGTTGCTGTTTTCCAAGATACTAACGGTATAAATGATACTGAGGAAGAAGAGGAAGAAGCAGCAGCAGCAGGAGGAAATGGTGCTTCTGAATTAATGGAACAAGACAAAAAGCCTGTTGAATCTGATAATTTGTTTGATGATTTAAAGTCACAGGCACCCGAGGGGAGGTTAGATTCTCTTGAGTTTTCTGACCGTGATCTTAGCCTACAGGCACCTCTTCAGTCTGACAATGATGATTTACAACCTGAAACTAGTAGTTTACTTAGTCCCATTAAGTCTGAGGAGTCTGACTCTCCTTCCGGACTGAGACGTTCAGATAGAAAGAGACAGAAGCCACAACGTTTTGCAGATGAACTTTTAAATACTGTGTATGCCAATAAGGCGGTTTTTGAGCCAAAAAGCTACAATGATGTTCAGAATTTACCTAAGCACCAAGTAAATTGGTATAAAGCTATCAACTCTGAGATAGCTTCTTTAAAAGAGCATAACACCTGGTCTCTTGTACCACAAACCCCAGATATGAGACTTATTGATTCAAAATGGGTTTAAGAAAATGCAAATGGGAAGGAAACGCCTATGGTATGTGGTTTCACCTTTACAGGTGAAGATAAGCCATTTCCTAACAAAACTTTGTATCGTTCTGCTATAGGCAAGCTAAATTTCATTCAAAGAATCTCAAGACCAGATATAACTTATGCTTTTCACTTTCTGGCAAAATTTGTGGAAAAGCCCACTACGCAATGTTTCTCTGCTCTTAAGAGAGTGGTAATGTACCTTAAACATACCAAACATTATAGGTTGCAGTTTACATCATGTATTGACAAAGGTTTTGAAATTTTCTGCGATGCATCTCATGCAGTGGAACAAAATAATTGCAGGGGTGTGTCTGGTATGGTGTTTTGTTATAAAGGTTGTCCATTTGAATGGAAGTCCCAGACACAAACCATTATTTGTCTCTCCACAACAGAGAGTGAATTATGTGCATGCGTTCAGGCCACTCGTGATGTGGAATGGTATCTGCAAGTATTTGCAGACCTACTGTCAGGGACTCAGCGGGAGCGCAGGGAGGAGAGGAGATGGAGAGCGAGGGGGAGCAATCCGAGGGCAGCGTAGGAGAAGATGACAGCAGCCCGATAGATTCCATGAGCCTCTCCAGCGAATCGGAAGATTCACAGAAGGGGGCGCCGATGGGCAGGGCAAGGGGCGACCCAAGGGGGGCACTCCAGAAGCAAGGGGCCTGCGGGGACTCCCAGAGCAGCAGTTGGAAATCAGGACCAGCTTCCCCACCAGAGCGTAGTGGGGGGGAGGAGTCCCAGGTGTCAGAGCCCACATATGCACCACCAGCGAGAGAAGATGAGTCAGGGTTGACCACGCCTCCATCGGAGAGCGAGTTAACGGTCAAGAGGAAAGTTGCAGGCTGGGCGCGCGCGCCAAGTTCAAATGTACAGGCGAGCGGCACAGAAGGTAGCCCGGATAGGGAACCAGGTCCTAAAGCACGCCGGAAGGAGGGGCAAGAATCGTCAGGGTCAGCGTCAGAGGAGTCCAGGAAGGATGAGACCCTAGCGGGCAGGAGGGCCCAGAGGAGAAAGGAACTTAGGAAGAGGTGGAGCAAGGCTAGAGTCTTAAACTGGTGTGGAAGGGGAGGAGACTCAGACGGGACTTCGCCGGTCTAAGGTCGAGACGTAGAGCTGCACGCTGCGGCTTTAAAATGGAAACTGAACCTCAATAAAGACTTTTGTACATAACTCCAGCCTAGCGTTGGTCCTCTGTGAGCTGGGACCTGGAGGCAGCTCTGACAGTAAGTCCCGTCACCTTCAAAGAACCTCGCAACGTGAGAGGACGCAGCGAGGGGCGAAGATTGGTGCTTCGCGAGCTCACAAAAGCAACACAAGATGACTACAGAAGAACGACTGACAGCTTTGCAAGACGCCGTGGGACAACTTAACGCAGAAATACGAGCGGCAAGGAGGAGAGAAGAGGAATCAGATGCTGTCTGCAAGGATCTGCAAACCAGGTTGGAAATGTTGACTAAACAGGGGCCACCGGGAGCCAAATCAGAAGGGATCGGGATCGGGAAGAGAGGGGGCAGCCTGGTGTCGCATTTCGATGGGAGTCTGCAGCAATATCCTAACTTCAGAGCAGACGTAGTTTTTGCGCTAAAGTTGCTGGAGAAGGACTTTAGAGATGAGCAGGAGAAAGTAGGCTTCATACTAACGCATCTCCATGGAGAAGCTAAAGCGTGGTTGCGCAATCTGTGGAGAGATAATGATCCAGCCCTCCAAAACGCAAAAGCCTTCATTAAGGCAATGGACGATTGTTTTTTATCGCAGATAGATGTGGATGTCGCTAGAAAAGAGATTCACGGTTTGAAACAAGGCAGAGCCACTGTAAGGCAATATCATTCCCGCTTTTTTGCATTGGTCAACGCGCTGGGATGGGAAAAAGACTCAGCGTCCGTCAGGGACCTGTTCTGGGAGGGGCTCAACGGGGCTGTGAAAGACGAAATCGCAAGGGGGGAGAGACCACGGAGCACTCAAGAAGTGGTCCAGAAAGCGCTGACGATTGGGGTGCGGCTAGAAGAACGTCCCTGGAGCAAGGACGAAGGGCGTTGGGGACGCATGCCAGCAAGAGCACCTCCTTTCTTTCCCAGAGACTCAGCGTGCGCTCAATCCACGCCTCCACTGGGAGGGGGAGAGGAGCCGATGGAGATAGGTGGTGCCAAGGCTCAGTCAACAGCCAGAGCCCTCACACCGGGAGCAGTCAAAACGAAGGCTCCTAGAGGGAACAGGAAGTGTTACATCTGCGGAAGTGCTCAGCATATGGCAAAAGAGTGCCCCCAGAGGCTCCGCAAGCACAATGCAGCCTCAGCAAAAGTAACAGAAGCAGCTCAGCAGAGGGAACCGCAGCAGGGAAACGACGAAGTCTGGCTGGAAGCAGAGCCGCTGGGGCCCAGCCAGACGACTCAGTGAAGCAGTCCCCAGGAATCTTACAGCCCACAGACCCCCTCCCGCCCAAACCAGTGGTGCAGCTCACCGCAACACTCCAGCTTCCCAATGGGCTCACCATGGAAGTGCCTATTACCATTGACTCTGGTAGCAATGCAGACATTATGGGGGTGGATTTCATCAAGCAACATAGCATAGCGCTCCTGCCTGCCACGATGCCCCTGAAAGTAGTGACAGTCGATGGAAGAGAATTGCTGGGGGGACAGGTGGTACAGCAAACGCCGCCAATGGTGATGCGCATTGGAAATCACCGCGAAGTCATCAGCTTCAACGTCACCCAACTGTCAGACACGCCCATAGTGTTGGGCATGAGCTGGTTGGACAGGCACAGCCCGGCATTGGCATGGTACCAGCGTAAATTGACCTTCTGCTCCTCCTACTGCTCAGAACATTGCATCATGACTAACCAGGAGGACGAGGGGCAAGAGGATGACCCACAGCTACAACTGGGCATGCTGCAAGCTGTACCCGACAAGTACAAGGCGTTTTTGGAGGTCTTCTGCGAGAAGGAAGCGGACAAGCTGCCTCCCCACAGACCCTACGACTGCAAGATTGACCTCCTGCCGGGGGCAACGCTGCCGACCGGAAAACTGTACTCCATGTCTGAAGACGAACTGCAAGAGCTCAGGGAGTTCATAGATCACAATTTGAAGCGGGGATTCATCCGAGAATCCAAAGCAGTGGGGGGCAGTCCTGTTTTCTTTGTGAAGAAAAAAGACACGCCCCAGAAGAGGCTTGTAGTTGATTTCAGAATTTTAAATTCGAAAACCAAGCCCACGGCTTTCCCGATGCCCAAGATCGACGACTTGCTCGCGACGGTGAGAAAGGGACGCATCTTCACCAAGCTGGATCTACGAGGGGCGTACAATCTTATACGCATGCGGGAGGGCGATGAGTGGAAGATGGCCATGTTCACGCCCTTGGGCACCTATGAGTATAGGGTTATGCCTTTCGGTTTACAAAATGGCTCCCACTGCTTCCAAGCCTTCATGCATCACGTGTTAGCGGGGCTCCTATACAAGAAGTGCGTCTGCTTCCTGGACGACATTCTGATCTTCTCGGAATCGCAGGAGGCTCACGAGGGAGATGTCAAGGAAGTCCTGCAAAGACTACGGGAGCACAGGCTTTACGCCAAGCTGGAGAAATGCCAGTTCGACATGACGGAGGTGGATTTCCTGGGCTACAAGCTATCCGACAAGGGAATCGCCATGGACAGCGCCAAGGTACGATCAGTACTGGACTGGAAGAGCCCACGCAATCGGAAGGAGGTCCAGAGGTTTGTCGGCTTTGCTAACTTTTATCGCAAGTTCATCAAGGGTTTCGCTATGCAGACGGCGGCCATCACGGACACCCTCAGCTCCAAGAAGAAGAAGTTCATCTGGACGGACCAGGCGGAGCAGTCCTTTCAGAAACTCAAGCGTCTTTTCGCTTCCGAGGAACAACTGCTGCATGTGAACCCCAGCAAGCCCATGAGGGTGGAGACGGATGCCTCCGACAGAGCCGTGGGGGCAGTCCTGTTGCAGCGAGACCCGCAAGGGGATTGGAGGCCGTGTGCTTTCTACTCCAGGAAGCTCAGCAAGTCGGAGCAGAACTACACCATCTGGGACAGAGAGTTGCTGGCCATTCATGCAGCATTCAAGGCGTGGCGGCACTTCCTCATCGGAGCCAAACACACGGTGCAAGTTCGCACGGACCATAAGAACCTGGAGTACTGGCGCACGGCGCGGTTCCTGAACCAGAGACACATCCGCTGGGCGGAGTTCTTTGCGGATTTCGACTTCAGGATAGAATATATCGTCGGAGACAACAACGTCATGGCTGATGCGCTATCCAGGAAGCCGCAGTATCTGGAGGAAGCAGCACTGGTAGCGGCTAAACACATTTTCGCACCCAAGGCGTGGGCATGCGCTTCTGCCACAATAGACCTGGAAGCGATACGGCGCGAGCTGCGAACAGATTCCTTCGCGCGCTCCAAGATGGAGGAGGTGCGCAGCGGCACGGCAAAGGACGACGAGTTCCAGATACGCGACGGACTGCTCCTCCGCAAGGGGGCCATCGACGTACCGGGAGATGAACTCCGCGCGACAGTACTGCAACAGCTACACGACGCACCCAGCGCCGGACATTTCGGCAAGGAAAAGACGGTGGAATTAGTAGCCAGAGACTTTTGGTGGCCCAAGATGCGGGGAGAAGTCGCGGAATTCGTCACGAGGTGCGACACCTGCCAAAGGGCCAAGCCAGTCCACAGACCGCCGGCGGGACTGTTAGAACCGCTACCGACCCCGTCCGAACCGTGGGAGAGGGTAGCCTTGGACTTTGTCACTGACCTGCCCAGCTCGAGGGGCAAAACAGCAGTACTCGTGGTAGTCGACATGTTCACCAAGATGGCGCACTTCATTCCTTGCGCGAAGGTGGCCACAGCGGAACAGACGGCCAAGCTGTTCATAGACCACGTGTTCAAGGTACACGGCCTGCCACGGTCTATCCTGTCTGACAGGGGGCGCCAGTTCATCTCGAGTTTCTGGCGGAAGCTGATGGGGATCCTGAACGTCAAGGTCAACCTAGCGTCGGCAAGACACCCGCAGACCAACGGACAAGCGGAGAGGGTCAACGCCGTCATGCAGCAGTACCTGAGATGTTACGCCAACCAGCAGCCCTCGACCTGGGTGGACTATCTGCCCCTGGCCGAGTTTGCCTACAACAACACACAACACGTGTCCACGGGGGTGACACCGTTTTTTGCCAACCACGGGCGACATCCCAGGACCTTCCCGGGCTTAGAGAAAGAGGGGGAGGGGGAGCCACAGGGAGCAGAGGCATTGGCAGAGGAGTTACAGGAGGTCCATGAACAGCTCCGTAGACAGTTAGACCTAGCAAAACACGTATACAAGATGCAAGCAGACAAACACAGAAGAGTGGGGGAGGACATACGGGTAGGGGACTGGGTCTGGTTAGCGGCTCAGGCAGTGCTGGCCAGATCCTTAGCTAAGAAGAAGCTAGGACACAAGCAGTTGGGCCCTTACCTAGTCGAGGCACAGATCAACCCAGTGGCTTTCCGTTTGACACTACCGGAGGGTTCCAGAATGCACCCGGTCTTTCATAGATCGGTGCTAACGCCCTACAAGGCACCTCACAGGTTTCAGGAGCCAGGAACAGCTCCCAGTCCGCTTAGAGATGCACCCATGACAGGGTGGTCGCCGAGGGCGGGGCCACTCAATGAGGTGACGGAGATTTTGGACTCGAGATGGGGGGAAGAGGGAGTCGAATATCTCATCGCAAGGGAAGGTGCCCCGGCCAGCGCCAACAGCTGGGTGCCGTACTATGCGGTGGAGGAGCACTACCTCAAAGACGAGTTCCACGCACTCTTCCCACACAGGCCCATGCCGGAGGATTATTTTGACGAATATCTTTTCACCCCCACACTTTCAGCCAGTACGTTTCAGGGGTTCTCCTCGGTTGAGGAGACGGTTCCAGAGACTACCTCGCCGGAGGGGTCGGTCTCAGACTTGGGTGCGGAGCGCTCTTATTGGTGGGACACTCAACCCGAGGAGGAGTGGCGCAGGAGACTGCTCAGAGGGCCCTGGCACGCAGACTACCCAGAGGAAATGGGGGAACAAGGGGGCATGGACGGGTTGGGGGAGGATCCTGGTTTCGAGCACGCCGGCAACGAGATGGAAGCGGAGGAGAGCGACGTCGATGTACCCGTCACGGACTGGCAGCATGCCAGGGGGGAAGACCGGTATCCGGCATGCACCCCCACAGCATTGGAGCACCCGGAACCCACGCCAGAAGAGGGGGAGTGGGGAAGGGGGGGCTTCGAGGGGGGGATGGATGTCAGGGACTCAGCGGGAGCGCAGGGAGGAGAGGAGATGGAAAGCGAGGGGGAGCAATCCGAGGGCAGCGTAGGAGAATATGACAGCAGCCCGATAGATTCCATGAGCCTCTCCAGCGAATCGGAAGATTCACAGAAGGGGGCGCCGATGGGCAGGGCAAGGGGCGACCCAAGGGGGACACCCCAGAAGCAAGGGGCCAGCGGGGACTCCCAGAGCAGCAGTTGCAAATCAGGACCAGCTTCCCCACCAGAGCGTAGTGGGGGGGAGGAGTCCCAGGTGTCAGAGCCCACATATGCACCACCAGCGAGAGAAGATGAGTCAGGGTGGACCACGCCTCCATCGGAGAGCGAGTTAACGGTTAAGAGGAAAGTTGCAGGCTGGGCGCGCGCGCCAAGTTCAAAGGTACAGGCGAGCGGCACAGAAGGTAGCCCGGATAGGGAACCAGGTCCTAAAGCCCGCTGGAAGGAGGGGCAAGAATCGTCAGGGTCAGCGTCAGAGGTGTCCAGGAAGGATGAGACCCTAGCGGGCAGGAGGGCCCAGAGGAGAAAGGAATTTAGGAAGAGGTGGAGCAAAGCGAGAGTCTTAAACTGGTGTGGAGGGGGAGGAGACTCAGACAGGACTTCGCCGGTCTAAGGTCGGGACGTAGAGCTGCACGCTGTGGCTTTAAAATGGAGACTGAATCTCAATAAAGACTTTTGTACATAACTACAGCCTAGCGTTGGTCCTCTGTGAGCTGGGACCTGGAGGCAGCTCTGACAGTTATTAAAATCTTGTTTAAGTTATTTTTGAGTCCCTTTTTATGCATTGTCTCCCCAGCAAGCTCTCTGCAGTGCTACTATACTGCAAAAAGCTAACACTGGCACCTCTCAGGTGGGCACTATTGCCGTTATAAGAGAACAAGGGTGGTGAGTTCATGGTGAGTCCTGGCACCTCTTTTTCTAGAAAAATAGCACTGGCTGGCACCTTCCCCTGGAATGGCCATGCCATACAGCTTTCATCTAGTTCACACCTGAACTTTCCAACGCAATACGATTTGAAATTGCAGCGTTAAGCCTTGGTCACTCACATCAAAGTCCAAATGCTCGGAGACATATTTCATGAGTACGTTGGTGGTCTTGACTGCTCTTTGCCTCTCACTGATTTTTGTGGAGTCAATCCAGCCATTTGTGTGCTGCGGGAGAGAAATCATCGTCATCACATGGAAGGACAACCCTTAATCCAGGTTTGCAAATTCACAAAGCTTCATAGAGGGGACAAATTGCAAAAGGGGGTTGTTTTGTAAAGGAGAAAGTTTGCTGCAATTTGTTTATTATTATTATTATTATTAATAATAATAATAATAATAATAATAATAATACCCCACCTTTTTCCCAGACAGGGACTCGAGGCAGCTTAGTAGAATTAGATATTAATTGGCTCTTGGGTTGCTTTTGTTTTATTATGCATTTTCTGTTCTGATTTTGTATTTTTATGTTGTGAACTGTCCTGCAATCTGTCATTGGTGTGTTTGTGTGTGTGATAATTACAACAATACAACATACACCTCACCACAGCCATAGCAATGGAATGCAGGAAGCATCCTTAGACCAAGCCCAGCCATTGATCCACAGGTAATGAGGACTGGCAGTTGGCCCTTTGGCCTTTCAGACAGAGAGCCTTTTCACAGCCCCACCTGGAGATGCTGAGGACTGAACCGGGGACCTTGGGCATGCAAGACAGATGCTCTGCCCCGAGCCACGGCCCTTCCCCATAGGCCATCAGCAGAGGACATATCTTGTGTGCCTTGCACAAGCATTGCTAGCAGAACAGAGGCCCACTTGACCATCAGCACCCACAACCAGTGAGTTGGCCACAGATGCCCCCCGTGCAATCATTTCAAGAGGGTCTGTCCTCCGGCATGGGAGCTGCTGCTTCCCCCTGCTCTGACGCCTTGGGGACTCCCTTACCACTAATATCTTCTGCAGCGTCTCCAGAGAGGGGGCCTCCGACAGCAAGCTGGTGAGCATGTTGAGCCAGATGTAGATCGTCTCTTGATAACAGTCCTGGAAGGAGAGAAGCAAAAGCAGTTAGAAGCTGAAGACCCCCATGGAAATCCCATATGCTCTGGAGCCTTCTAGTCCAAATTCGTAACAAAGCTTATGCAGGGGTTCAAGCAAGGCACACAGAGTCATAAACATCAAACGTTTCTTGATGTATGTAAGGTTACAGGTCATGCAATATAAAGATATAGGACTCCACACTGGGCTCAACTTCCTTGGGGTGTTCCAAGGCAGAGGGCCTTCTTGGTGGTGGGGCCCACCCCGTGGAACACCCTCCTATCAGATGTCAGAGAGATACATCATTATACTTCCATCTGAAGACATCTGAAGGCAGCCCTGCATAGGGAAGTTTTAAATATTTGATGTCTGGTTGTGTTTTAATTTGTTGGAAGCCACCCAGAGTGGCTAGAGTAACCCAATCAGATGGGCAGCATATAAACAAACAAGCAAACAAATAAAATTAAATGCAGCGTAGGAGGGAGGCATGAGAGTCACAAAATGCAGGCATGCAGGAATCATTCGTGGATGCATTCTAGCCAAAGGTGAAATGCAATAAATATGGAAACAGGATTAAAATCAAAAATATACACCCCAAGTCTCTGGCTGTTACATCATTGTGATGGGTCAAGTGTCTCGGGCAGCATTCTTTGCAGCTTAAACGGCTCAGACTCTTTGCCCTCAAATCCTTTAACCTGGCAACCCCATTTTCCTCCAGAAGCAGAAGGTCCAGTCACCTGGCTCTGTGTTGCCGGCACGGAGCTCCCGGCTTTGACCTTCGTAACCTGCAATGATGGCAATTGGAAGACTTTCCTGATGGTTTTTTGTAGCAGCTGAGACCGGAGCAGGGGGTCCATGCATGGTCTCAAGGCACTGAAAAGAGAAAGAAGGGGAGAGGAAAGGATCAGCACCCACCAGTCCATAAACCTGGTGAAGAAATATGTACTGTGTCTGGCCGTACTTACGTCATGCGAATGATCGTTTCCATTGCGGGGTGTAAGATGCTGAGTGATGCCATTGGCTCCTCTTTGATGACCTCCTGTGGTGGGGAAGCACACAGCATGTCAGGGAACTGGAGGCGCCATCCCTGCCACCACACCAAGGCCTGAGTTGTGCTCTCTATCCAGCCCACTTGACAACTTCTTTGCAATTGGCAAGTGGGTCCTCCTAGGGGAGGAGAGTGGGCTTCCTGGATCTGGGAATAAGATCCCTTTTTCTCCTGGGCAGAGCTGTACCGCATAAGAACAGCATAAGATCAGCCTTCTGGACCAGGCCAAGGGCCCATCTAGTCCAGCATCCTCACAGCATTCTCACAGTGGCCAACCAGACATCTGTGAGAAACCAGGGAGCAGACCATGAGCCCAAGAGCCCTCTCCCCGCCTGTGGCTTCCAGCAACTATATTCAGAAACATTGGTTCCTTCCTCTGTGGAGGTAGAACATAGCAATCATGGCTGGGAGCCATCGACAGCCCTCTCCTCCTGGGAGAACCTAGCCTCTTTTACTTAGACACTGGTGACATCCTGCTGAGGTTGCCACAATGTAGGGCTGCCTTTCAAGTGGGTTTGGAAACTTGAGTTGGAGCAGAACGTGACTACCCAGAAATGGTTTGAGGCCAGATGATCAGAACATGCAACCCAGAGCTAGACCTACACAGCTATTTTTAAGAAAAAACGCTCTGAAAAGAAACCCCAGGAGATTCCCCCTCTTTTTTTCTTTTTACTCACTGTGATGCAGAAGGTGAGCTCGTCTTTCTGGGGGAAGGTGACATATCCCACATTCGATTGCACAAGCGCCTTGGTTGTTAGAGTTGCTGCCTTCATAAAGCTCTTCTTCAAAGCCTCATTCTGAAAGGAGAAGGGATTTTATAAAATTGAGTTTGAATCAAAATCACAAGGAAACATAAAGCCACACCTACCCTAATCCTAATTCTAATCCTTACCTGTCAGGGACTCAGTGGGAGCGCAGGGAAGGGAGGAGATGGAGAGCGAGGGGGAGCAATCCGAGGGCAGCGTAGGAGAAGATGACAGCAGCCCGAGAGATTCCATGAGCCTCTCCAGCGAATCGGAAGATTCACAGAAGGGGGCGCCGATGACCAGGGCAAGGGGGGACCCAAGGGGGACACCCCAGAAGCAAGGGGCCAGCGGGGACTCCCAGAGCAGGAGTTGGAAATCAGGACCAGCTTCCCCACCAGAGCGTAGTGGGGGGGAGGAGTCCCAGGTATCAGAGCCCACATATTCACCACCAGCGAGAGAAGATGAGTCAGGGTTGGCCACGCCTCCATCGGAGAGCGAGGGAACGGTCAAGAGGAAAGTTGCCGGCTGGGCGCGCGGGCCAAGTTCAAATGTACAGGCGAGCGGCACAGAAGGTAGCCCGGATAGGGAACCAGGTCCTAAAGCCCGCTGGAAGGAGGGGGAAGAATCAGGGGGGTCAGCGTCAGAGGAGTCCAGAAAGGATGAAATCTTTGCGCGAAGGTGGCCACAGCGGAACAGACAGCCAAGCTGTTCATAGACCACGTGTTCAAGGTGCACGGCCTGCCACGGTCTATCCTGTCCGACCGGGGGCGCCAGTTCATCTCGAGTTTCTGGCAGAAGCTGATGGGGATCCTGAACGTCAAGGTCAACCTAGCGTCGGCAAGACACCCACAGACCAACGGACAAGCGGAGAGGGTCAACGCCATCATGCAGCAGTACCTTAGATGCTACGCTAACCAGCAGCCCTCGACCTGGGTGGACTACCTACCGCTGGCCGAGTTTGCCTACAACAACACACAACACGTGTCCACGGGGGTGACACCGTTTTTCGCCAACAATGGGCGACATCCCAGGACCTTCCCGGGCTTAGAGAAAGCGGGGGAGGGGGAGCCGCAGGGAGCAGAGGCATTGGCAGAGGAGTTACAGGAGGTCCATGAACAGCTCCGAAGGCAGTTAGAGCTAGCAAAACACGTATACAAGATGCAGGCAGACAAAAACAGAAGCGTTGGGGAGGACATACGGGTAGGGGACTGGGTCTGGTTAGCAGCCCAGGCAGTGCCGGCCAGATCCTTAGCTAAGAAGAAGCTAGGACACAAGCAGCTAGGCCTTACCTAGTCGAGGCACAGATCAACCCAGTGGCCTTCCGTTTGACACTACCGGAGGGTTCCAGAATGCACCCGGTCTTTCATAGATCGGTGCTCACACCCTACAAGGCACCTCACAGGTTTCAGGCGCCAGGGACAGCTCCTAGTCCGCTTAGAGACGCACCCATGACAGGGGGGTCGCCGAGGGCGGGGCCACTCAACGAGGTAACGGAGATTTTGGACTCAAGATGGGGGGAAGAGGGGGTTGAATATCTCCTCGCAAGGGAAGGTGCCCCGGCCAGCGCCAACAGCTGGGTGCCGTACTATGCGGTGGAGGAGCACTACCTCAAAGACGAGTTCCACGCACTCTTCCCACACAGGCCCATGCCGGAGGATTATTTTGACGAATATCTTTTCACCCCCACACTCTCAGCCAGCACGTTTCAGGGGTTCTCCTCAGCTGAGGAAACGGCGCCAGAGACTACCTCGCCGGAGGGGTTGATCTCAGACTTTGGTACGGAACTCTCTTATTGGTGGGACACTCAACCCGAGGAGGAGTGGCGCAGGGAACTGCTAAGAGGGCCCTGGCACGCAGACTCCCCAAAGGAAATGGGGGGACAGGAGGGCATGGACGGGTTGGGGGAGGACCCTGGGTTCGAGCACACCGGCAAAGAGATGGAAGCGGAGGAGATCGACGTCGATGTACCCGTCACGGACTGGCAGCATGCAAGGGGGGAAGAACTGTATCCGGCATGCACCCCCACAGCATTGGAGCACCCGCAACCCACGCCAGAAGAGGGGGAGGGGGGAAGGGGGGCTTCGAGGGGGGGATGGATGTCAGGGACTCAGCGGGAGCGCAGGGAGGGGAGGAGATGGAGAGCGAGGGGGAGCAATCCGAGGGCAGCGTAGGAGAAGATGACAGCAGCCCGAGAGATTCCATGAGCCTCTCCAGCGAATCGGAAGATTCACAGAAGGGGGCGCCGATGGCCAGGGCAAGGGGGGACCCAAGGGGGACACCCCAGAGGCAAGGGGCCAGCGGGGACTCCCAGAGCAGCAGTTGGAAATCAGGACCAGCTTCCCCACCAGAGCGTAGTGGGGGGGAGGAGTCCCAGGTATCAGAGCCCACATATTCACCACCAGCGAGAGAAGATGAGTCAGGGTTGGCCACGCCTCCATCGGAGAGCGAGGGAACGGTCAAGAGGAAAGTTGCCGGCTGGGCGCGCACGCCAAGTTCAAATGTACAGGCGAGCGGCACAGAAGGTAGCCCGGATAGGGAACCAGGTCCTAAAGCCCGCCGGAAGGAGGGGGAAGAATCAGGGGGGTCAGCGTCAGAGGAGTCCAGAAAGGATGAAACCCTAGCGGGCAGGAGGGCCCAGAGGAGAAAGGAACTTAGGAAGAGGTGGAGCAAAGCGAGAGTCTTAAACTGGTGAGGAAGGGGCGGAGACTCAGACGGGACTTCGCCGGTCTAGGCTTTAAGACCTGGAGCTGCGCGCTGCGGCTTTGAAATGGAAACTAAACCTCAATAAAGACTTTTGTACATAACGACAGCCTGGCGTTGGTCCTCTGTGAGCTGGGACCTAGAGGCAGCTCTGACATTACCCTAACACTAACCCAATCCAAAAACAAAAAATTCCTACCAGTAGCACCTTAAAGACCAACTAAGTTAGTTCTAGGTATGAGCTTTCGTGTGCATGCACACTTCTTCAGATACCAATCCAAAAATTAACCCTCACCCAGAAGTGGTCTTGTTAGATAGTTAAATTCATGTTAAATTGCTGTTTTAGGGTTTCTTTAAAAAAAGTCTGGAACAGATTAATCCATTTTGCATTACTTTCTATGGGAAAGCATGCCTTGGTTTGGAACGCTTTGGTTTCAGAATGGATGAAGTTTGAGAACCAAGGTACCACTGTAATGCCCCATCTGGTCCTAAGTGTGGAGTCAGTATACACCCCAGTCTACAACCCTTCGGTGGATGAAGCCAAAAACCCTTCCCTAGGGCACAGTCTGAAGGCGTGTGGTGCAAGGACCTTGATGGAGCTCAGGTGGTCTGCTCAGTGCCTGGATGGTGACCATGGGGGAAATGGTTGCACACCTCCTGGAGACGTATGACAGGAGAAAGGCAGAATATACCTGTCAGGGACTCAGCGGGAGCGCAGGGAGGAGAGGAGATGGAGAGCGAGGGGGAGCAATCCGAGGGCAGCGTAGGAGAAGATGACAGCAGCCCGATAGATTCCATGAGCCTCTCCATATTTTTTCGAGTATAAGACACCCCCTATTTTGGGGGACTCCAAATTAAGAAAAGGGGGGAAGGATTGCCCAGAGTTGCTGAGCTTTTCGGGGGTAGGATTACCCACTGTTGTTCAGCTATTTGGGGGAGGGGATTCCAAAAATTGCTCACCCGCTGAACCTATGCAGCCACTCACACATGTCGCAAAACCCACCTATTGTCTGTCCCTCGCCGGCAGAAACCGCCAATCGCCTTCCCAATTTCCGCAGCGACAGCCAATCAACACCACCCCTTGCCGCAGCCACCAATAACGCACACAATAGCTGTTGACTATCTCCGGCTTGCAGCGGCAACCAAACCCACGTCCCCCCTATGCACTCTCTGTGTATAAGATGACCCTCATTTTTAAACATCATTTTTTAATAATAATAATAAAAAACCCTCGTCTTATACACGGAAAAGTATGGTATAGCTGAGAGAACAAACAACAGGAGTCCGTGTGATAATCAGAGCCATACCTTCCTGCTGTTCTGGAATTGGAAGAGGAGCTCCTCTGTGATGAGGTCTATAAAAAGGGGGAGGTCATCCTGCCGTGCCCCGGATGCCATTTGACCACAGCAAAGGATGACGGTGATACTGGCATTCGTCTCGCTAGTATTCTGGAGGGAAAGGATGGGGAAAGTGAGTTTGGGAACCTTAAGTGCAATTGGAGACAAATCACCATTTAGTTGGGACCTTTTAGCAGCTGGGAAAATATTAGTAGTCAGTAAGTTGTTGTGCGAAAGGTGGAGGGCACAAGGAGAAGGGGACAACAGAGGACGAGATGGCTGGACAGCGTTCTTGAAGCTACCAGCATGAGTTTGACCAAGCTGCGGGAGGCAGTGGAAGACAGGAGTGCCTGGCGTGCTCTGGTCCAGGGGGTCACAAAGAGTCGGACACGACTAAACGACTAAGCAACAACAACAAGTTGTTGTGCAGACTTACAAATTTTGTATTTTTTTTCCTCCAGGAAACTCAAACTGCTGGCAAGCCAGGGCTCCCCCACCCTATATATGTGCATCGGGTTCTTCCTGCCTAAATGTAGAGCCTGACATTTGACCCTATTGAATTTCATTTTGTTAGTTTGGGCCCAGTTCTCCAATCTGTTAAGGTTATCTTGAATCCCGATTCTGTCTTCTGTGGCATTGGTTACCCTTCCCAGTTTGGTGTCATCTGCAAATTTGATGAGCATCCCCTCAATTCCTTCATCCAAGTCTTTTATTTTAAAAAAACGTGGAACAACAACGGGCCAGGACAGAACCCTGTGACACCCCACTGGTCACTTTTTCCCCAGGATGATGAGGAACCATGAAGGTGTTCTCTTTGGGTTCGGTCAGTCAACCAGGGAGAAAGTGCAGGACAGTGTAGGGTAGACTGACCACTGGTGCTCTTTTCCATGGGAGCTGCTTTTTAAAAATTAAAATGAACCAGGTGGATCTGCTCATCTTCTCCATAGTGAGGGTTGGGAAATTTCCTTGGTCATTTACCAACTCACAGCAAAAATCCAGAGGTACCACACTCCTGGGTTTCATTTCTCTTGGATGGCAGAGCACAAGAGAGTTCAGGGCTGCGTTCAGATGTAACAATAAACATAGGCATCAACATAGGTTGGCCTCTAGCTCCCATCAGCCTCAGCCAGCATGGCCAGAGGTCAGGAGGGATGGGAGTTGCAGTCTGTAGCATCTGAAGGGCACCATTTTGGTTACCTCTGTGATAAACTATGGTTTATTATTGTGTGAATGAGCCTTGGACTCATCGGCTCCTGCTCCCTTCTCCTCTAGCACAGTTGCAAAACGGAGACCGGAAGCTTGAGGGAAGTTAACTGAAAGTGGAAGGAAAAGGATCTGATCTCCTTCCAGCTGGGTTGGAGAATTGGAGAGTCGGGGGCACATGACCCCAAGGCCCCCTCAGGTTATGGAACTGTTAGATCCGCACGCAGTTACTATGCCTTGTGAGATAAAATGGCGCCCAGTACACTTCTGCTGCGCCGATGGACGTCTGTGCCGATAGAAAACTTGAGCTCCCTTAGCTCTCTTAGCAAAGTCCTTAGCAGAGTTTTGCAGCGGCAGAAACTGTTGCCTTGTGTGTGGATAATAAATCAGACTGAATGCAGGCTTCTTGCTAAACTCCAACAGTCTTTTAATGAGTAGAAAAACATCATAAATCAGCCCGGCGAAAGAGCAGACATCCTTTCGCCTCTCAGCCAAAAACGAAAGGAAACTCACACACAAAGAAAGATTCCCTTATGTGAACATAACCACGCCTCAGAATGTGAGACGTCACACAGAACTGTTTAACCCTGTAAGTTCTGATTCTCCTCACATGCCTTTGTAATAATTTGCTTAATTGACAAATATATGGAGGTGAACACAGAGAGCGACACTCAACTATGCTTTGCTTCAAGTAGACCTGTCGAAATGAATGGGCCTAACTTAGTCATCTTCAATAAATTCAGTGGGTCTACTCTAGAACATAGTTGAATGGGGCCAGCAGGCACACCCGTAAGGCAGAAGAACCCTTGCACGAGAGCAAATTTGGCAGGGGATGCAGCTGAAACCTCTCCCCTCTTTCTCTCTGCCTCTCCCAGCCTGCCGCCTGCCTTCTCTCTTGGGTTCTGCTCCCTCCCCTCAGTTGGAGAGGTGTCCCCTCTTCCAAACTCTAAGAGGTTCTTCATTCAAAGCTTTCTGACAGCAGAACACTCTCCCTTGGGAGGTTGTGGACTCTCCTTCGTTGGAGGTTGGATGGCCATCTCTCAGGGATGCTTAAGATTCCTGCATTGGAGGGGGTTGGACTAGATGACCCTTGGGGGTCCCCATTAGCTTCCACTATTGAAGAAATGCCAACCAACCATCTGACAACCAACCTAAAAACAGGGGTCAGTGTACTTTGAGGGGTGACCAATGGTTTCTAACGAATCTGTTTGACTGACTGACTGAGCCAAGGGATCAGATCAGATCTAGGATCTGGAGCCACAGAGACAGGACTGCTGGAGCCCACTTCAGAAGGATGACTGAGACATACCCACAGAGGAAGCTGTCTGGCTTCCATACTGAGAGCAGATCCAATTGCCTTTTTGGAATGGTAAGGATCCCATCCCTTGAAAAAGAGCATGTTTGGAAATGGGGCAGGATTCGGGGCTACGCTCCTTCCTCACTTCACACCCTTACCTCAGGGGCTACGCTCCTTCCTCACTTCACACCCTTACCTCAGACGTCTCAGTATTCCTTGCAATGGCTGCGTGGCCGAAGTCCCGCACTGCCATCAGCACCTGTGAAATATGGGTGCTTGAAGCCACACCAATAGCCTCAGAAATTCCCTAGGGAGAATGAGGCACGTCAAACATGTCGTTTTCTTGATTGCAATTAGTGATAATAATAATAATAAATTTTATTTATATCCCACCCTCCCCAGCCAAAGCTGGGCTCAGGGCAGCTAACAACAATTAAATAGTACAACATTCTAAAAACATTTCATTATAAAAATTAAATAAAATCAATTAAAATGAAACTGATGGCAACCATTAAGCTAAGCTGATCATGAGGGATGGAGGATAAATGTGATTCTGTAAGCAGATTCCTGCGAAATGTGGGGAACCAAATTTAAGAATTTAAGAATGGAGAAATGAGACACTTAGAGAACCAATTTGAAGAGATCCTTTCATCCCGGATAATAATAGGGGTGGTTTGAAGAACGATATTTTTGTGAATTCTGATGTGAACTGACCAGACCACACCTCCCAGACTCGTGCAGCTTGCAACGCAAGGATGCCTTGCATTCTGACATTTTCAAATCTTGTGATACAGTTCTTGGCTTCATTAAACACTCAACTACATTAAAATGCACCATTTATTCCCTGGAAGTATTTGTAATCCACCCCTCACCCAAAGGCGCCAGAGCAGGAATATGCACCATCTAAACCAGGGTGCTCCAATTTCTCATACCAAGTGGGCCACAAGAGTAGTTCAGCACAGAACCTGTGGGCCGCACACTGACTTGTCGTGTGGGAGAGGGGAGCAAGGCCACAATTTGACACACACGCCCCGGCCCGCATGCTGCCTTCCCAAAGGTAGGCAGGTGAGGCGCTGGGTTTTGGGAAGGAGGCACGAGGCTCTGGTGGGACCTAGAGCCTTCCCACCTTCTTGCCAAAGGTGGGAAAGAGCTAACTGAGGACTCTAGGACCCTGACAGATCACACCTGCCTCCTTCCCCAAGCCCAGCACCTCCTTACCCAGCTTTGGGAAGGCAGTGCAAGGCCTACAGGTGTGTAGGGGTGCCTCCAAGCTTGCTGAGGGCTGCCAAGAAAGGCATTGAGGGCCACTTGCTGGCTGCTCTGATCTAACCCAAAACTAAACAAATCTGCCCAGATATGTTGAATGCTGAAAAGCAGTTGCTCCTGTAAGAGGCTTTGAGGGGGTGAGTGGGTGGGCACAAAATCCTTGGAGGGAGGAAGGTCATGAGCAGAGACCAATCCGGAAATCAGGACAGAGGGCTGGTGGGGTAATGTCAGGGACTGGCTGGATGAGTAAGAGTGGGGGACCCTGGATTGTGGTGGTGGGACACTGGGGAGCAGCCTGGGGAGGCGCTTGAATCAGGAGGGTTCAGAAGGAGGAGGCTCTTCCAGGACAGTCTCCGTGTGAGCGCAGTCCCAGTCCCACTGGCTCTCCTCCCCCCTGACATCCCACACATTCACTCACCTCTCTGTCTGCTTCCTCTTCGAGAGGCAACCTCAGGAGTAAGTGCAGGTACTGGTGGACTGTCTCTGCGCTCCTGGAATCCCGCAGCTTGAGTCCATAGTATCTATAGAGGGCGTTCTAAGGGTTGGGGAAGGTTTGGGTGAGTCACAGGGAGGAGACCCCACCAGCTACATCAACTGCTTTTGGAAAACCAAAGAATTTCAATTTTACCGTCTGAAAATGTCGGGTAATACTAAATAATAACAATAGATTGCAAGTACTAGGCAATTGTTTTAATGATTTGTATGCAATTTTACACATCTTCTGAATTCCCAAGTCATGTTACAACTCTTTAAAGGTAAAGGTAAAGGGACCCCTGACAATTAAGTCCAGTCGCAAACGACTCTGGGCTTAAAGCTCATCTCGCTTTAAGGCCGAGGGAGCCGGCATTTGTCTGCTTCCACAGACAGTTTTTCCAGGTCATGTGGCCAGCATGACTAAGCCGCTTCTGGCGAAACCAGAGCAGCACACAGAAATGCCGTTTACCTTCCAGCCGGAGCAGTACTGGCTTCAGCTGGGGAGGGTGGGATATAAATAAATTATTATTATTATTATTATTATTATTATTATTATTTACTTGCACTATGTGCTTTTGAACTGCTAGGTGGGCAGGAGCTGGGGCCGAACAACGGGAGCTCACCCCATCGCAGGGATTCGAACCGCCGACCTTCCGATCGGCAAGCCCAAGCGGCACAGTGGTTTAACCCACAGCACCACCCGCGTCCCTATTACAACTCTTTAGTACTCCTCATTTGGGGAATTTGAAAGTTGACAAGTTCAGCATGTCCTAATTGCTCTGCCTCCACTGTTGGAGGCAGGAATGCTTCTGAATACCAGTTGCTGGAAACCACAGGAAGGGGAGAGTGCTCTGTGTTCGAATTCTGCTTTCCAGTTTCCCATGGGCATCTGGTTGGCCACTGTGAGATAAGGATGCTGGTCTAACCCAGCAGCCTCGTCTTTCATTCTCATGACACACTTTTGTCCTAGATACGCTGACCCTAGGCTCTTCCCGCTTTTTTAGAGGACTAATACCTGCACCTGCCGCCTCTTACAGGTGTCCCCAGCCTCCCTCCACAGTAATGTGGTTGGCTGTCACCGGTTTAAAAGGGAAGCCTGTCCAATAGTGGTGGAGTGGTGTAGATGAGTGTGGAGTCTTCTTTTGCCTCATGGCGCAGGTACTCTGTCTGATTAGATGAACTGCTTTTGTAGATATTTGTATATATATTTAGCTCACAATAATAAATACTGCACTAAAGAACCTAGGACTCTGAGCTTTCTGCTAAAAGCGCCGCGAGGAATTCGTGACAGGGTTATGGGCCCAGCACACTTCTGCTGCGCATGAATACAGGTGGCTGTTATCTAGCCGTGGGTGCTGGAGGGGAGCTGCAGCAATGGAGCAGTCCAGAGCTGGCGTGCTGCTGGAGAAGCTGACGGCCATGAACTACAGCATCTGGTCAGTCCGCATGCAACACTTTCTCAAGCGTGAGGGCCTGTGGAAAGTGGTGGAAGATCCACCGCAGCCCCCTGAGGAGGATGAAAAGGATGAGAAAACCTTGGCTATGATCATCCTTGGAATGGACGACAGCCAGCTAGTCTACGTAGCTGATAAGGTGACAGCAAGTGAGGCGTGGGATGCGCTCAAGCTGTCCATGTGCGAGAGACATCTGGCTTGCTGATAACACTGACCAGGAGAACGTACCGGTGTCGGAAGACACCGGGGGACTCCCCGGTGAACCACCTAAAATTCCTTTGGACTTGCTGTGGACTTGATCACGCAAGTACCTTCTGCTATCCGGAGAGCAGAATAAACTCTTTCTTCTTTGAATCAACCTTGGTGTCATTTGGCTTCCTTCCTCCTGTCCCGGAGCAACGCAGACCCAGTCAGTGAACTCCAATAAGGCTACAGATCCAATACTCTCTGTGGAAGTGCTGGGTCAGAATGACGCAGCAGTAATGTGATTGGCTGTCACCGGTTTAAAAGGGAAGCCTGTCCAATAGTGGTGGAGTGGTGTAGATGAGTGTGGAGTCTTCTTTTGCCTCAAGGTGGAGGTACTCTGTCTGATTAGATGAACTGCTTCTGTAGATATTTGTATATATATTGAGCTCACAATAATAAATACTGCACTAAAGAACCTGGGACTCTGAGCATTCCGCTAAAAGTGTTGCGAGGAATTCGCGACAAGGACTTACCTTGTTGTGTCCAGGCTTGGATGTCTTCTGCTGGGAATAAAATGAAGAAAAGTGTCATGTTTCTTGTCTAGAGAACAGTTGCCATCTATCTGCCACTTGTCTTCTCTAAAAAAAACCCACATGCCTAGAAATAGACTTCTTGCAAAAATCATTTGGAGTAAAATCTATTGCAATCAATTCTTCTTCTTTTTTAAAGTAACACTCCAAAGAAGATTCAATAAATCCTCTGGACTGGGAGACACACCATTCATTTAAAGCACTTTGTTTCTTGCCATGAACAAACAGAATCTAGGCATTGTGGCTATTACTATTATTTATTAAATTTCTGTACTGCCCTTCATCCGAAGATCACTGGGCGGTTTACAATATAAAAACTCAAAAATACATACCATAATAACAAACAGACAATACCACTCCCAGTATGATTATTTATTAAATTTTCTGTTGCAGAAAGTATTTGCTTGCCTGCTCTGCCAAATGCCCAGGCCTGGCAAATTAACTGCTCTTGAGAGCGAAGAGGAAATATTGGCCATATCAGGCACAATACAGTCACAAAAACTTTTACTGCACAATATCGGATTCTCAAACGTTCCCAGATATCGGGAACGATCAGTTGCAAAAGTTAAAGAAAAAAACATGCAACATTTCCTGGGGTCCAAGTCATCCCACCAAATCAAGTTCATGGATTGGTTCTTCTTCCGGTCTACAGATGCTGCACTGATCGCCTTCTCTGCTTCCCCAAATTTGCCTGGTCCTCTTTTCAAGCCCCACCAGGAGAAAGTCGTCTCTTGCATCTGCAAATAGGACCTTCCTCCAAGCTGGGCTCCCAATAGTTCAGGCCGAGGCAAACACGGCCCTCCAGCTGTTTGGGGACTCCAATGCCCATCACCCCTGACCTGCTGGTCCTGTTAGCTAGGGATGATGGGAGCTGTAGTCCCAAAACAGCTGGAGGGCTGGGTTTGCCTTTGCCTGTGATAGTTCATGGCAGTTCCCCTTCTACATGCTCCCACCAGCCCCAGGCAGCATATGGTCCAGAACATTTAGAGGGCACCAGGTTGGGGAATCCTGGTTCACGCTGCGCAACATCAGACCAGGGTGGCTAAAAATCAATGACCCCCTTTTTTAAAAATGGATTTCTTTGATTTAAATCACATTTTTAAAAAAATTAATTTGGATTTCTAAAATAAAATGCTTCTCCTCTCCTTCCTCCGCTGAGGAAGTGCTGCTTCCCACGATCTTTGGGGGCTCTCTGAAATCCACCCGGCTTTTCCCCTCTCGCCCCTGAGCCGATGGCAGTTCTTAACCCGAGGTACTATTTCTGGGTTAGCGGAGTCTGTAACCTGAAGCGTATGTAACCTGAAGAGTCTGTACGCAGTTAACTTATTATACCCCACAATAATTTCATAATTATGTGTCAATGCATTCCTAACAGTATAACCAAATCAGTAGTAAAAACTACTCTGGAAATTTATTATTCCCAAAATGAAACCTTCATCTGATTGTAAATATTAAGATTATACAAGCAAGAATGTAAAAATATGCTTTAAATAGATTTGATTTCAATCAAATCCACCCTGCATCACACACACCTGGGGAGGTGGCTGGAGGTGTTGGAGGATGGTCTCCAAAATCTCCCTTTCATCCATCATCTCCAAAGCTTCTCTGACGGTTCTTCCTCCCAGCATTTTCTTACCCACCAACAAGTACTCTAAGTTTTCATCAGAGAGTTCTTCAGAAAAAAAGAGAGAGAGAGAGGTGAGTAAATGAGGTGGATGAGAGGGAAAGGTACCGTGTTTTTCCATGTATAACACGCCCCCATGTATAAGACGCCCCCTATTTCTGGGCACTCAAAATTTAGAAAACGGGGGCAGATTGCCAAGACTTGTTAAGCTTTTTTGGGGAGGGGTTGCCCAGAGTGGTTGAGCTTTTTTGGTGGGGAGGGAGCCATTAATCAAATTGCACAATTGCAGGCAGGCATCAGCCACCAAGTCACCTATCGTCTGCCAGTTGACAACAGCCCTTTCCACAGCAAAGAAATCATAGCTGGGAATCTCTTCCTGGCGGCTACAATCAAGCGCCCGTCCCCCCTCAGCACTCCCCCTGTAGAAGAGGAGCCCCAATTTGACACTTGATTTGGGGGGTAAAAAACCTCGTCTTATACATGAGAAAAGACGGCAAGTTCTTTCTCAGGGGGCTTCTCGCCTGTTGCAATGAGCGGGTGCATGCCATATCTGAAAAGGGAACATAGAACTGTAGCGTCTGAAGGGACCTGCGGGGGTCACCTAGTCCAACCCCCAACAATGCAGAACAGGGGCAGCCACCCGGAAGTCCCACGCCTCTTAACAAGGAGGGGTGGGGTGGGGTGGGGGACTTCCACCCAGACATCAAGGAAACCAAGAGAGACCCTGACCTTGTATCATCATCATAATAATTTATTATTTATACTCCGCCCATCTGGCTGAGTTTCCCCAGCCACTCTGGGCGCCTCCCAATCAAGTATTAAAAACAATACAGTGTTAAATGTTAAAAACTTCCCTAAACAGGGCTGCCTTCAGATGTCTTTTAAAGATAGGGTAGCTACTTATTTCCTTCACATCTGAAGGGAGGGTATTCCACAGGGTGGGCGCCACTACCGAGAAGGCCCTCTGTCTGGTTCCCTGTAACCTTACTTCTCGCAATGAGGGAACCGCCCGAAGGCCCTCAGTGCTGGATCTCAGTGTCCTGGCTGAATGATGGGGGTGGAGAGGCTCCTTCAGGTATACTGGACCGAGGACGTTTAGGGCTTTAACACTTTGAATTGTGCTCGGAAACGTACTGGGAGCCAATGCACATCTCTCAGAACCAGTGTTATTTGGTCCCGGCGGCCGCTCCCAGTCACCAGTCTAGCTGCCACATTCTGGATTAATTGCAGTTTCTGGGTCACCGTCAAACGTAGCCCCACGTAGAGTGCGTTGCAGTAGTCCAAGCGGGAGATAACTAGAGCATGCACCACTCTGGTGAGACAGTCTGCAGGCAGGGAGGGTCTCATCCTGCATACCAGGTGGAGTTGGTAGACAGCTGCTATGGATACAGAAGTAACCTGTGCCTCCATGGACAGCTGTGAGTCCAAAGTGACTCCCAGGCTGCGCAGGGGCACAGTTACCCCATTCAGGACCAGGGAATCCCCCACACCCGCCAGCCCCCTGTCCCCCAAAAACAGGACTTCAGTCTTGTCAGGATTCAACCTCAATCTGTTAGCCACCATCCATCCTCCAACCGCCTCCAGGCACTCACACAGGACCTTCACCGCCTTCACTGGTTCTGATTTAAAGGCGAGGTAAAGCTGGGTGTCATCTGCATACTGATGAACACCCAGCCCAAACCCCCTGATGATCTCTCCCAGTGGCTTCATATAGATATTAAAAAGCATGGGGGAGAGGACGGAACCCTGAGGCACCCCACACGTGAGAGCCCAGGGGTCTGAACACTCATTCCCCAACACCACTTTCTGGGCACGGCCCAGGAGAAAGGAGCGGAAGCACCGTATAACAGTGCTCCCAGCTCCCAGCCCCTCTAGACGGTCCAGAAGGATGTTATGGTCGATGGTGTCAAAGCCCGCCGGAGATCATCAACCAGTGCGACCAAGGCAGTTTCAGTCCCATGGTGAGGCCTGAATCCTGATTGGAAGGGATCCAAATGGTCCGTATCCTCCAGGCATGCTTGGAGATGTTCGGCAACCACCCGCTTAACCACCTTGCCCAAGAATGGTAAATTTGAGACTGGGCGATAGTTGGCCAAATTGGCTGGGTCTAAAAAAGTTTTTTTAAGAAGCGGTTTAATGACCGTCTCTTTCAGTGGGTCTGGGAAGGCTGCCTCACAGAGAGAAGCATTCACTACCCCGCAGAGCCCATCGCCCAGCCTTTCCCGGCTCGTTTTTATCAGCCAGGATGGGCAAGGATCAAGGAGACAGGTGGTTGGTTTCACTTGTCCAAGCAGCCTGTCCACATCCTCGGAGGTAACAGATTGGAATTGATCCCATGTAACAGGACTAGACAGAACTAGACAGTGCTACTCTCCCGCCCTGTCCTTGCTCCCACGGTGGAGTCTACCTCCTTCTGAATCTGAGCAACTTTATCTGCAAAAAAACTTTGCAAAAGCACTGCAGGAGATCTTGGGGTCCCTACCAGGCCCTGGTGGTGCAAGTGGTTCTGATAGATTGTGAACCACCTGAAAAAGTCTCCCGCTGCTGTTTTCTGCATTGCCACTTGGTAGGCTCGACGTTGAGCTCTAGCCCGTGTCCAGTCTGATTCAGAGTGAGTTTTCCGCCACCGGCACTCTAGCCATCTCAACGATTCGCCCTCAGCTCTGGGGAAAACCACGGGGCTGTCCAGGCTCCATGCAATCAGAGAGGGCGCTTCGGAGCCAGACAGTCAATAGCCCTGGTTAACTCCGCATTCCAACGGGCCACCAGGGAATCAGCCGAGAGGCCACCAACTTGGGATAAAACATCCCCTACCGCTCTCTGGAAACCAGTTGGATCCATTAAGTAGCAGGGGCAGACCATCCGAATCGGTCCCACCTCCCTGCAGAGGGGAAGGGTCGCGGAGAAGTCCAGTTGCACCAGGAAGTGATCTGACCATGGCACTTCTTTTGTTTCGCTTTTAGTTAGTGTCAGATCACCAACATCCGTAGAGGTAAACACCAGGTCTAAGACCAAGGGGAACCCAAGCGGGATCTGGTTCTGCCTACTCACCTGGGAACGCTGGCCCAGAGTCCTCAAGGCTCTTCTTTTTTGAGGGCCGCTGCTGGCTTGGGTCTTGCTTCACCAGCCCTGGCAAGACTAGGGGTCTGGCCTCTGCCGGTCTGGCCTCTGCCGCTGATGGGGTAGGCTTTGCCAATGCCGGAAGTAGGGCAGGGGCCTCGTCCTCATATGAGGGGTAGATCTTTTGATTTCTCCTCCTGCCCTCTGTGGCTGATGTTGAAGGCTTTGCCAATGCTGGCAGTAGGGCAGGGGCCTCCTCCTCGTATGAGGGGTAGATCTTGTTCTTCTTTTTTCTTTTTAGAAAAAAAGCCATGCTGCAAGATGCAAAAAGATTAGGAATTATTGGGAAATGATATATAATGAATTGAAAAAACTGTTTAAAAAGACTTTTGTTAAGAAACCAGAAGCATTCCTTCTAGGAATTTTAGACCAAGATGTAAAAAAAGAAAATTGGAAATTATTTATGTATGCAACAACAGCGGCAAGAATTTAATTAGCACAAACTTGGAAGACAGAAGAAATACCAATGAAAGAACAATGGCAAGGGAAACTTATGGAATATGCAGAACCGGCAAAACTAACAGAAAAATTACATGAAAAGGACAACAAAGACTTTAAAAGAGAATGGGAACCATTTACAACATATATGAAGAGGCAACATAAAGAAATGGACTCATTGGCAGTGAACAATCACAACTGTCTACAACAAAAAATAAGACTATATGTATTGAGGAAATTTTGGGGAAACATCAAATACGCAAGGTGAACAATAGGGAAATAAAACAAAATGTGAGTACGAGGGAAGTCCAGGGGAGGAGGGTCGAAATATGAAAAATTGTTAAAGATATATTGTTAGAAGTAGAATCCATGGAAAAATCAATAAAAAATTATTTTAAAAAAATAAATAGAATCTCTGGATAACAAGTGTCATTTTTAGGTAATCTATTAAGACTGGAATATGATATTCCAGTTCTGATTGCTGGAAATTTAGCAATTGGGAAATAGGCGCTGTGGGTTAAAGCCTCAGCGCCTAGGGCTTGCCGATCGAAAGGTCGGCGGTTCGAATCCCTGCGGCGGGGTGCGCTCCCGCTGCTCGGTCCCAGCGCCTGCCAACCTAGCAGTTCGAAAGCACCTCCGGGTGCAAGTAGATAAATAGGGACCGCTTACCAGCGGGAAGGTAAACGGCGTTTCCGTGTGCGGCTCTGGCTCGCCAGAGCAGCGATGTCACGCTGGCCACGTGACCCGGAAGTGTCTCCGGACAGCGCTGGCCCCTGGCCTCTTAAGTGAGATGGGCGCACAACCCCAGAGTCTGTCAAGACTGGCCCGTACGGGCAGGGGTACCTTTACCTTTACCTTTATCCTGGATATTGACAGAATCTGGGAATGATTCAAAGTATTTGGTATTGTATTTTTATTTGTAAACATTGAAATGAGGAAGTCTTTTTACTCAGAGTGAGAAGGATGACCAAATATTTGACAGACCTGGAAATAGCAAGCGATCCAAGGGGGGAGGAAGTGGATACCGCGGAAGAATATTGTAAAATTTGTGGAGGAAAATGATCTGACATGATCTACTATTCCAGCCTGGTTATCTCTTCCTAATTCTGGGTGCTGTGTTTTATTATCTCTTGTGAAAAGGTATTTTAATGTACGGTCAGTAAAAGCCTGGATGTAAGGCCTGCCTTTTGTGTGAACAGTTTTGTTTTCGTTTTCTCATTATGGGTGGATCCCAAGACAGACTAGGTCTGGCTGAAGGTCTGCCCTGAAACCTTGCTGGAAGGATCTCCCCTTGGTGGGCCACTTTGCAGGAGTCGACTCCTGCAGGCGGCTTGTCTTGTGTGCGGGTGGAGGCGCGCTGCCTGCAGAAGTGGACCCTGGGACTAGCTACCTGGAAAACCTCTGTGCCTGAGGACGCCACAACTCCTGTAGCCTCTTCAGGCTTTGCCCTCGGATGGGAAGAGCATTGCACCCGGGAGAGGGAAAGGGGAGTCAAACAGGCACTCAAGGGATAATTTCAGAGAAAGAGCTTTATTTCTATCATCCGGGCTTGGTAGAAGGAGCTAGTGTGATAACTTCACAAACAAGCACAAGTTCACAGCCATTTGCACAGAGCATATATTCCCCTCCAGTTCCCTCCCCCTTCTCCCCCTCCTCAGGAGTCCTGCCTCATGAGTTTCCCTGAGCATGAACAGAAAGCTCCTGTCCTGGGACTCTTGGGACTCTTAGCGCCCTTCCCAGGAAAGAGGGATGAGAAGCCAAGAGGGTTGAGAAGCCTTGCGTTCAGCGTGTCCAAGATGTGTTGCAACTGGATGAGATAAGACTCAATTCCCAGACCTGCTTATTCCTGGCATTGACAGAGCCTATTCATTAGCTTTTTGAAGGCTTCTTGTACTGATAAAAAATAACCTTTTGCTTATGCAGCAGCATCTTGTGAGAAAGCAGAGAAGAGCAGAGAAAAGCTGTTGTAGACGAGAGAAAGGGGAAATTTGGTTTTGAGGCCTGGGATGACTTTGGGCCTAGGGGGGTCACCTGTCCTCACCTCCTTCACTCCCTGGCTTCTCTCCCCCCCCCCCCGGAGAAAGGGGAAGGCATGGACAACAGACAGTCGCTTCAGGACACCGCACCCCATCAGCTTCAAGCAGTACCTGTTCCACCTCCAAATAATCATTTGGGCTTCTGTGTATATTCCCAGGTTGTACTTTCAGTTAGTTGGAAGGGGGGGGCGGTTCTCCAGCAGATGCAGGAGTGAAACGCTATCCCTTTTGTTGTGTTGAAAACAACAACTCATCAGTGGGAGCCTCAGCTTCTGATCCTAAGGATGAGGCTAATGCTTCTGGTCCTATCCCTGAAGTTCTTTTATAGGTACTGAAGATTGACTGGATATTCTGTTTATTGGTTTGGTAATGCTGTGTGTCATTTAAAATGTGGTTGAACAACTCACACCGCTCATGTGATGTCTCTGGGAAGTCAGCCCAAATCACAGCCTGTACCGCATCCCAGACAAAAAGGGTACGTGAGCCTTAAAAACCCTTTTGGATCTCTATCCCAACAGAACAGCTGCATTATTTCTCTGGGAAGGTTTTAGTTTAGGTTTTAGGATCCCAGTTGCTCCCCCCCTATTCAGGTGATGCCCAAAGTGGCGCGCAAGAAAATACTTAAAGAAATTAAGGCAGGGAGGGCAGCCGGCCCCTTTTCTGTCCCTCCCATAGAGGGTTTGCATATCTCCCCATTAGGCATCGTCCCCAAAAAGGCACCCAGTGAGTTTCACATGATTCACAACCTATTCTACCCAAAGGGAGGGTCCGTCAATGATGCGATACCTCAGGAACTTTGCTCTGTGAGGTATGCCTCATTTGACCAAGCAGTTAAACTTATTCGCAAATTTGGAAAAGGCGCGTTGCTGGCGAAATGTGATATAGAGTCTGCTTTCTGACTCCTGCCAGTCCACCCGGAAGACTTCCGGTGGCTGGGTTTTAAATCTGACGGGGCATACTTTGTAGACACAGGACGCGGGTGGCGCTGTGGGTAAAACCTCAACGCCTAGGACTTGCCGATCGTATGGTCGGCGGTTCGAATCCCCGCGGTGGCGTGAGCTCCTGTCGTTCGGTCCCAGCTCCTGCCCACCTAGCAGTTCGAAAGCACTCTTAAGTGCAAGTAGATAAATAGGTTCTACTTTATAGCGGGAAGGTAAACAGCGTTTCCGTGTGCTGTGTTGGTGCTGGCTCGCCAAAGCAGCTTCATCACGCAGGCCACATGACCCGGAAGTGTCTCCAGAGAGCGCTGGCCCCCGGCCTCTTAAGCGAGATGGGCGCGCAACCCCAGAGTTGGACGTGACTGGCCCGTATGGGCAGGGGTGCCTTTACCTTTACTTACTTTGTAGACAAAGCAATGCCTATGGGTTGCTCAGTGGCCTGTGCAGCCTTTGAGGCATTTAGTACCTTTTTGGACTGGGCGCTTCGTTTTAGAATAGGCTCTGAGGGTGTGTCGCGCTACTTGGACGACTTTATTCTCGTAGCTGATAGTAGGCATAAGTGCTCGGCCCTTCTAGAAGCCTTCACATCTTTAGCAGGACAGCTGGGAGTACCTTTGGCTGCAGATAAAATGGAGGGCCCAGCTACAACTATGGTTTACCTAGGCATTGAGTTGGACACAGTCGCCCAAACTTCAAAACTTCCTATTGAAAAAATGGTTGCGCTTAGGGACCTCATTCAGCAACTTCTCCCTCTAAGAAAAGTTACGCTCAGGGACTTCTGGGTTAGCGCCATCGTCTAATGGTGGATTCCTTCCGAGCTCCGGAGGGAACCGGCTCCGCCAGGATTGGGTCTTGTCCGCGGCAGCCACGCGGGGACCCTTAAAAATCACAAGCGTGGATGCCTGTGAGCGTGGTGACTCGGCGGGCACCATTTGCGCCCCCCAATCTGCGAAGGAGCCTTTTTAAAGGCTCCGGAACAGGGACAGGGTGCGGCGCGGTGCTGTGAGTAGACTGCTCCTTCTGCGGAGTGAAGCCGCAAGCCATTGTCGGAGAGCGCTGACTTTTTCCTTGGAACAATTGGACTCTAAAGTAACAACCCGTGAGTAGTACGGAAATTGGAATTTAAAGAAAATTTTGTTGAATCAGGAACGAGCGGGGAAGGGTTAAAAAGGAAGTCCGCCCCCCCCCTTTGTAAATAACCTAAAGCAAAGGACCTGCTAACTAAGGTCGAGAGAATCTTTTCTTTCTTTTTTCTAAAAGACTTTAACTTTCACGTTCTGACATTATAAGAAATGTTACTGGAGGATAAAAGATTAACTTTGGGAGCTGAAGTTCCACCCCCCCCCCCGGACCCGGGAGCGTCCCGCGAGAGAGCCTGTTGATGAAGTATTGAAGAGTTTGACAGCTGTCAAGTTAGCTGTCAGAAGGAAAAAGAGAACTTTGTTTCTGTTGTTTCTGCTGGTTATATTTGTTACAATTTGTTGAAAATAAGGAAGGGCTGATACAAACTAACTTGATTTTTGGATTTGAGCTGAAAGGAACATTAAGGAACCAAAATCCCCCTAGAGGGGGTTTAGGGACATTAAAAGAATGGCTGGAGGAGGGAAAATCGAGGCTGAATTGGATAGAACATTTGTTCTCTTGGGAAAGTTACAAGGCCAAATCGATGTTTTGGCTATAAACGTCACAACTTTGGACTTAACAGTAAATAACATTGTTGAATCTGATAAGGATTTGAAGCAGGAAGCCCATTCAATTGAACAAATAGAGAAACTTGAGAGCCATGAGAATATGGAGGAGACATATGTTGCCCCTGAAGAAAAGGTAGGAGCAGCTGTAATTTTGCAGATGTTAAAGGAGAGCTGCAATTTGAGGCCTGACATGATGGCAACAAAGGAAAATAAAAACCTGATGTGGAAAGTCTGGCCTGAATTGGAGAGCGGAAAACTGAGAGATCTCCTTGTGTGGAGATCTGAAGACCGAAGGATTATAAATTTGATTAAGATGGAAGTTGAAGCTTTGGGGACATTTGGATTTGAAAGGAGTATGAAACAAGATTTGGAGTACCCCATAGACTTTACTTTTAAGTATGGGGATCTGGCTGGAAGAAACATGGATCCTGTTGGGCCGGAGCCTCTCCGAGATTTGGGGTTTAACATTAAGGACTATCAAAAAGACCAGCAGAGAGGAATTGAAAGAGATTTAAGAGCCTCGGATGTGAGATCTCCAGGCTAAACAGTATATTGAGACTGATGAACCCTTGTTGGGGACTGAAACCGGGAAAGGGGTGGGTGGAGTTAGGGAATCCAAAGGGTATATAATTATAACTTGCTCAGGTGGCGCTGTGGGTTAAAGCCTCAGCGCCTAGGGCTTGCCGATCGAAAGGTCGGCGGTTCGAATCCCTGCGGCGGGGTGCGCTCCCGCTGCTCGGTCCCAGCGCCTGCCAACCTAGCAGTTCGAAAGCACCCCCGGGTGCAAGTAGATAAATAGGGACCGCTTACCAGCGGGAAGGTAAACGGCGTTTCCGTGTGTGGCTCTGGCTCCCCAGATGCAGCTTTGTCACGCTGGCCACGTGACCCGGAAGTGTCTCTGGACAGCGCTGGCCCCTGGCCTCTTGAGTGAGATGGGCGCACAACCCCAGAGTCTGTCAAGACTGGCCCGTACGGGCAGGGGTACCTTTACCTTTACCTTTACCTTTACTGTTTTTATTTTGTTTTGCTATCTGTATGGAAATTGGGAAAGTCATGGAAGGGAAATTTTGGTCGACTTTAGGAAAAATGTTTAAGAATGAGTAATGATGTATAAGTATTGAGGTTTAAGTTTGGATAAGTTAAAATTGGTTTCTAAAATGGTCTAAATTAAATGAAAATAAGGTTTGCAAAAATAAATTTAGGAAATGGAAGGAGGAAAAGTAAAATAGCAACATGCTAAAATTAAATTATTAAGTTAAAGTTGAGAAATAAGTAATAAGGACTTGCTGAGTTAATAATTTAAATTAGAATACAAGAAGGGGAGGTGTAAGGAGGTCTGAGAAACAAGTTAAATGAAAATATGTAACTGAAATTTTATGTGTTTTTAATTGTTTTTTTAAGAATTGGATTTTTGTATTTTTGTTATTTTTGTCTACTTTTGTTTTTGTGTGGTTTTTTGAAAATGCCAATAAATATTCATTAAAAAAAAGAAAAGAAAAGTTACGCTCAGGCAGATTCAGCCGTTGTTAGGCCATTTGAACTTTGCTTGCCGGGTGGTTTCCCCAGGCCACCCATTTTGCAGCTGCCTCGCGAGGTTGTCAGCAGGCTTGCGGTCACCCCATCACAGGGTTCGCCTATCTAAAGAGGTAAAATCCGATCTGGAAGTCTGGCTGAAGTTCTTGGAAAGGTATAATGGTGAAGAAGCAACCGTTGGAACGCAAAGGCAACGCGGCCAGTACCAAATGCAAAGGGGTAGCGACAAAGACGTGTCCTTTTAAGCCTCCCTCCTTTTGCTCCACCAAGCCCCCCCCAAAAAAAACGTTAAAGGTGCCCCACCACCCTGCGAATGCGGCTAGAAATAAGAACCCCCAGTCAAACCTGATCTGTCGGGCGAGCTGTGCGCTTCCAAGTAAAAGGACTAAACGGCGATGGGCTGGCGCTGAACGTGCAAACCGCGTTCCGCAAAGCTCCGCTGCAGAGAAGCCACCCAGAGAGAACAGAACACCCGGTCGATGGGGTTTTCCAGCGCAGTTTCAGCCCTGCTGTTTCGGAGCTAAATGGCTCTGGCTGCCGAAGCGGCTGCCTGGAACACGGGTGGGCTTGAGGCAGGCAATCTGATGGGAGGCACAACACCGATGCGCGGGTAAATCCAAGTGAAAATCGATCACCGAAGGAATTGAGATACACAGCCTAAAGAAAAGGTAAGCAAGAGACAAAACAACATTAATACAAACCAAAGTGGGATGGCTGGCCAGGTGAAAAGAGGGTGAGCCCCGGCCGCGCCGGCCCTAAATAGGGCAGGCTACGCCCCCCAGCCACCCAACTGGCTGGCTGGGTTGACGACGCAGCTGGGATTCCCTCAGTCTCACGGGGGCTGGAACCACCCCCCGCGCACATGGAGTGGGGGCATGAAGCCCACAACCCCAACTCCTCGCCAGGTTCGGAAGTGGCTTTGTTGTGTTGAAAACAACAACTCTCATTTGTGGGAGCCTCAGCTGAAGGTTGACTGGATATTCTGTTTATTGGTTTGGTAATGCTGTATGTCATTTAGAATGCAGTTGAACAACTCACACCGCTCATGGGATGGTGTGATAGGCGCACATACATAGATCAGCACAGGAAGACCGACCTGAAGCCATTTTGTTTTGTTTTTTTTTAAATATATTTATTTGTTTTTACAGAAAAAGAAGAAACATCAGAAAAATACAGAACAGCAAAAACAATCACAGATACACATCAATAAAAAATAAAAAAATAAAAATAAAAACTCCAATTTTTTAATTCATGTTTACAAAACTTTCTTTCTTGACTTCCTCACGCCTCCCTTTTTTGTGTTCCTCTTTGTCCAATCAAATACAGCAAATCCTTACCATCTTTAAAAACTCATTTCTAATTATTAAAATCACTTCTATTATGTCTCCGATCTTTCCTCCTTATGTTTAAACACCTTTAGCATATTGTTTACTTTTGACATAATATAACTTTAGTCTTTCACCCTATTTCTATTGCATTTTTGCATACTTTTTAACACTGTATCACTAATGCCATATTATTTTTATGTCCAACATCATTTTAGCATTCATAAACTTTGCAGTGTTTCTGCAGGTAGTTCTTTAACTTCTTCCAGTCCTCTTCCACCGCTTCTTCTCCCAGGTCTCGGATTCTGCCAGTCATTTCTGCCACTTCTGCCAGTCTATTACTTGCATCTGCCATTCTTCCAAGGTGGGCAAATCTTGTGTCTTCCAATACTTTGCGATAAGTATTCTTGCTGCTGTTGTCGCATACATAAAAAACGTTCTATCTGTCTTTAACACCAATTGGCCGACTATACCCAAGAGAAAGGCCTCTGGTTTCTTGAGGAAGGTATATTTAAATACCTTTTTCAGTTCATTATATATCATCTCCCAGAAAGCCTTAATCTTTGGGCACGTCCACCAAAGGTGAAAGAAAATACCCTCAGTTTCTTTACATTTCCAACATTTGTTATCAGGCAGGTGATAAATTTTAGCAAGCTTGACTGGGGTCATGTACCACCTATAGATCATTTTCATAATATTCTCTCTTAGGGCATTACATGCCGTAAATTTCATACCGGTGGTCCACAACTTTTCCCAGTCAGCAAACAAAATGTTATGACCTATGTCCTGTGCCCATTTAATCATGGCTGTTTAACTGTTTCATCCTGAGTGTTCCATTTCAACAGCAAGTTATACATTCTTGAAAGGATCTTAGTTTTAGGTTCTAACAGTTCTGTCTCCAGTTTCGATTTTTCCACCTGGAAGCCCAATTTTTTATCCAAATTATAGGCCTCTCTTATTTGATAATAATGAAGCCAATCTCGCACTTTGTCTTTTAATTTCTCAAAACTCTGCAAATTCATTTTATCTCCTTCCTGTTCTAATATCTCCCAATACTTCAGCCATTTGGCCTCCATATTGAGTCTTTTCAGAGCCTTTGCTTCCATGGGTGACAACCACCTTGGGGTCTTATTTTCCAATAAATCTTTGTACCTAATCCAGACATTAAACAATGCTTTCCTGACAATATGGTGTTTGAAGTTTTTGTGCACTTTAACCTTGTCGTACCACAAATATGCATGCCATCCAAAAGCATTATTAAAGCCTTCCAAATCCAAAATGTCAGTGTTCTCAAGAAGCAGCCAATCTTTCAACCAGCAGAATGCTGCTGATTCATAATAAAGTTTAAAGTCCGGCAGGGCAAACCCCCCTCTTTCCTTCGCATCAGTTAATATTTTAAATTTTATTCTGGGCTTTCTGCCCTGCCAGACAAATCTAGAGATTTCTCTCTGCCACTTCTTGAAGCAATCCATCTTGCCCACAATCTGTAAAGTTTGAAACAAAAATAACATTTTTGGCAATACATTCATCTTTATAACTGCAATTCGACCCAACAAGGAAAGCTTCAAATTAGACCATATTTCTAAATCTTTTTTAACTGGACCTGAAGCCATTTTGATTCCTAAACTGAGCAAATGTTTTCTCTGCAAGGTCAAATTGGAAAAGCCTCCCCATTGTCTTTTCCTTCACAAATCCTGTCTTAAGGTATGTCTGTGTTTGAATAGGGTGAGCCTGTGACCTGGCTCAGGAACTATTTATCATTACAAAAGACTGGCCAGGCTCCCCAGGCAATCCAATCAAGTAACCTGCCAGACAGGAGATAAACAAGGACAAAAACAACATTAAATTTCTGTTTAGGCCGCCTTTTCTGTGATGTAGGTGTGATGTATCTGAGGGGTGGCCTTAGGTTACACCCCTTCTATGATGTATGTATGATGTTCCAGGGGGTGGTCTTGGTCTACAGGGTGGCAATTTCAAGAGTCCATGTAAGGCCTTGCGCACCATTGTTCTGGGTTCCTCGTCACTCCTGCGGGTGAGGGGAGCACCCTGTTGCAACAGATCAATAAAGATCAAGCTTACTAGCTGCCTTGCTTCTCAATATTCTCTAGTTGGCCTCTGTTATCTTCTCCTACCAATAAGGAACCCATGTAAGGACTCTATATGGGTTCTTGGATACCCCATAAGGAAAAAGGGCAATTTTTATTTACAACAGAGGCTCTCTGGGAAGTCAGCCCAAATCACAGCCTGCACCGCATCCCAGAGAAAAAGGGAACGTGAGCCTAAAACGTACAGGGGAGGGAACCAAGCAAGCTGTTAAGGGCCAATTCTCATTTACTGCACCCTCATGGTAAGACCTTGGGAAAATTCCACCTTTTCCCAGACATGAGCTATATAGATCATGGTTATTCCTCTTGTGAAATCAGGGAGACTTTAATTAGTAAGGAATTCCATGAGTAGTAATGATACCACCACAAATAGCTCTGTCTCCAATTTCTACATTTTACCCTGGCCAACCCCTGAAAGAACTGAATGGTTCTGGCTTTGGAACAAAATTCTGCCTAAAAGGTCCTTCCTGGGGTTTTTTTATGATGTTAGCCGCTCTGAGCCCGGCCTCAGCCGGGGAGGGCAGGATACAAATAAAAAATTCTCATTCTTATTCTTATTAAAAGGGAACACAAATGTCAAGTTAAAACTAAATATACCACACTGACTTTGGGGAGAAAAAGAAAACACACTCACTCTCTATGGGGGTCGCTGTGTACCAGCGTTGCTAAGGGCAAGCCCCTGGAGACATGAGGTCACAGCACTATGACAACATGATGGAATGATGATGTCAGTGGAAAGGAGACCTCTTGCTCATCTCTTTTTCTATTTACATTATATTTGCTGATTTATGATCCGGCAAACCTTCATCAAAGATGAACTAAGAACTTTTTAATGGATTGAATATTTTTAAAATTAATTCTCCATTAGTAACATTCCAATGATAACAAATCAAATCAATTCTTGCCACATCATAATACAAACAATAAAGCCAATTATACATTCCAAACTAAAAATTTTGGGGAGGCCTTTCCATGTTCTCGCTGTCGGGAGAAAGTTTCTTTCACTTGTTCCTGCGTTCTTCTCTCTTGTTTCCCCCCAGATTCAGCTAGGTAGACCAACTACCTACCTCTAAGGGGCTACGGTACAATTTTTTAATTTTTTGGAAAGGATTCTTTTAAATACTTTTTAGGACTTTTTTTTAAAGACTTGATTCTTTTAAAGGGATTTTTGGAAGAGTTTTTTTAATATATCCCCCCCCCTCCCCATTTCATAATTCTGATCTTCCAGTCATTTTAAAATATCCTTCCTTCCAGAACACTCTCCTGTTTCTTAGTCCAAATTCTAATAATTTTTGAAGAGCTGAGTCCAGGGTGTCGTACATTGTCCTGGGCAAAGGTGGTTGGCATTGCAGGGTAAATATTAGGCTCAAGTGGCATCGCAAATTTTGCACACAGTGATCTCTAGGATAAGCCAGGCATGTGTTGCACTGGGACCTATAGCACTGTGTTTAGAGGTCAACTACAGTTCCCATGATTCTCGGGGGGAAGGAGTCATGTGCTGTAATGTTATGGCATGTCCACAGCCATTAACAATAACCAAAGTGAATAGTTTCTGATTAATTTCTGATGAAATGTCTTGTCTCAATTATATTTTTAGAGTTTATCATTGCAATGGTGAGCTAGATACTGCAGCTTTTGGTTGTGGTGACCTGCTATTCGATATAATTAGTTAAAGATGTTTCTATATGTAACAACAGCAGCTAGGATTCTATATGCGCAGAAATGGAAGGAAAAAGAAGTTCCAAAGAAGGGATAAGTGAGATAACGGACTATGCAGAACTGGCAAAATTAGCAGTTTTGTGGGCAAATAGGCCTTTTTCGGATTATAGTACTGTCAGGGACTCAGCGGGAGCGCAGGGAGGAGAGGAGATGGAGAGCGAGGGGGAGCAATCCGAGGGCAGCGTAGGAGAAGATGACAGCAGCCCGATAGATTCCATGAGCCTCTCCAGCGAATCGGAAGATTCACAGAAGGGGGCGCCGATGGGCAGGGCAAGGGGCGACCCAAGGGGGACACCCCAGAAGCAAGGGGCCTGCGGGGACTCCCAGAGCAGCAGTTGGAAATCAGGACCAGCTTCCCCACCAGAACGTAGTGGGGGGGAGGAGTCCCAGGTGTCAGAGCCCACATATGCACCACCAGCGAGAGAAGATGAGTCAGGGTTGGCCACGCCTCCATCGGAGAGCGAGGGAACGGTCAAGAGGAAAGTTGCAGGCTGGGCGCGCGCGCCAAGTTCAAATGTACAGGCGAGCGGCACAGAAGGTAGCCCGGATAGGGAACCAGGTCCTAAAGCCCGCCGGAAGGAGGGGGAAGAATCATCAGGGTCAGCGTCAGAGGAGTCCAGCAAGGATGAAACCCTAGCGGGCAGGAGGTCCCAGAGGAGAAAGGAACTTAGGAAGAGGTGGAGCAAAGCGAGAGTCTTAAACTGGTGTGGAAGGGGCGGAGACTCAGACGGGACTTCGCCGGTCTAAGGTCGAGACGTAGAGCTGCGCGCTGCGGCTTTAAAATGGAAACTGAACCTCAATAAAGACTTGTACATAACTACAGCCTAGCGTTGGTCCTCTGTGAGCTGGGACCTGGAGGCAGCTCTGACAGTAAGTCCCGTCTCCTTCAAAGAACCTCGCAACGTGAGAGGACGCAGCGAGGGGCGAAGATTGGTGCTTCGCGAGCTCACAAAAGCAGCACAAGATGACTACAGAAGAACGACTGGCAGCTTTGCAAGACGCCGTGGTACAACTTAACGCAGAAATACCAGCGGCAAGGAGGAGAGAAGAGGAATCAGATGCTGTCTGCAAGGATCTGCAAACCAGGTTGGAAATGTTGACTAAACAGGGGCCACCGGGAGCCAAATCAGAGGGGATTGGGCTCGGGAAGAGAGGAGGGAGCCTTGTGTCGCATTTCGATGGGAGTCTGCAGCAATATCCTAACTTCAGAGCAGACGTAGTTTTTGCGCTAAAGTCGCTGGAGAAGGACTTTAGAGATGAGCAGGAGAAAGTAGGCTTCATACTAACGCATCTCCATGGAGAAGCTAAAGCGTGGTTGCGCAATCTGTGGAGAGATAATGATCCAGCCCTCCAAAACGCAAAAGCCTTCATTAAGGCAATGGACGATTGTTTTTTATCGCAGATAGATGTGGATGTCGCTAGAAAAGAGATTCACGGTTTGAAACAAGGCAGAGCCACTGTAAGGCAATATCATTCCCGCTTTTTTGCATTGGTCAACGCGCTGGGATGGGAAAAAGACTCAGCGTCCGTCAGGGACCTGTTCTGGGAGGGGCTCAACGGGGCTGTGAAAGACGAAATCGCAAGGGGGGAGAGACCACGGAGCACTCAAGAAGTGGTCCAGAAAGCGCTGACGATTGGGGTGCGGCTAGAAGAACGTCCCTGGAGCAAGGACGAAGGGCGTTGGGGACGCACGCCAGCAAGAGCACCTCCTTTCTTTCCCAGAGACTCAGCGCGCGCTCAATCCACGCCTCCACTGGGAGGGGGAGAGGAGCCGATGGAGATAGGTGGTGCCAAGGCTCAGTCAACAGCCAGAGCCCTCACACCGGGAGCAGTCAAAACGAAGGCTCCTAGAGGGAACAGGAAGTGTTACATCTGCGAAAGTGCTCAGCATATGGCAAAAGAGTGCCCCCAGAGGCTCCGCAAGCACAATGCAGCCTCAGCAAAAGTAACAGAAGCAGTTCAGCAGAGGGAACCACAGCAGGGAAACGACGAAGTCTGGCTGGAAGCAGAGCCGCTGGGGCCCAGCCAGACGAATCAGTGAAGCAGTCCCCAGGAATCTTACAGCCCACAGACCCCCTCCCGCCCAAACCAGTGGTGCAGCTCACCGCAACACTCCAGCTTCCCAATGGGCTCACCATGGAAGTGCCTATTACCATTGACTCTGGTAGCAATGCAGACTTTATAGGAGTGGATTTCATCAAGCAACATAGCATAGCGCTCCTGCCTGCCACGATGCCCCTGAAAGTAGTGACAGTCGATGGAAGAGAATTGCTGGGGGGACAGGTGGTACAGCAAACGCCGCCAATGGTGATGCGAATTGGAAATCACCGCGAAGTCATCAGCTTCAACGTCACCCAACTGTCAGACACGCCCATAGTGTTGGGCATGAGCTGGTTGGACAGGCACAGCCCGGCATTGGCATGGTACCAGCGTAAATTGACCTTCTGCTCCTCCTACTGCGCAGAACATTGCATCATGACTAACCAGGAGGACGAGGGGCAAGAGGATGACCCACAGCTACAACTGGGCATGCTGCAAGCGGTACCCGACAAGTACAAGGCATTTTTGGAGGTCTTCTACGAGAAGGAAGCGGACAAGCTGCCTCCCCACAGACCCTACGACTGCAAGATTGACCTCCTGCCGGGGGCAACGCTGCCGACCGGAAAACTGTACTCCATGTCTGAAGACGAACTGCAAGAGCTCAGGGAGTTCATAGATCACAATTTGAAGCGGGGATTCATCCGAGAATCCAAAGCAGTGGGGGGCAGTCCTGTGTTCTTTGTGAAGAAAAAAGACACGCCCCAAAAGAGGCTGGTAGTTGATTTCAGAATTTTAAACTCGAAAACCAAGCCCACGGCTTTCCCGATGCCCAAGATCGACGACTTGCTCGCGACGGTGAGGAAGGGACGCATCTTCACCAAGTTGGATCTACGAGGGGCGTACAATCTTATACGCATGCGGGAGGGCGACGAGTGGAAGACGGCCATGTTCACGCCCTTGGGCACCGATGAGTATAGGGTTATGCCCTTCGGTTTACAAAATGGCTCCCACTGCTTCCAAGCCTTCATGCATCACGTGTTAGCGGGGCTCCTCTACAAGAAGTGCGTCTGCTTCCTGGACAACATTCTGATCTTCTCAGAATCGCAGGAGGCTCACGAGAGAGATGTCAAGGAAGTCCTGCAAAGACTACGGGAGCACAGGCTTTACGCCAAACTGGAGAAATGCCAGTTCGACATGACGGAGGTGGATTTCCTGGGCTACTAGCTGTCCGACAAGGGAATCGCCATGGACAGCGCCAAGGTACGATCAGTACTGGACTGGAAAAGCCCGCGCAATTGGAAGGAGGTCCAGAGGTTTGTCGGCTTTGCTAACTTTTATCGCAAGTTCATCAAGGGCTTCGCTATGCAGATGGCGGCCATCACGGACACCCTCAGCTCCAAGAAGAAGACGTTCATCTGGACGGAGCAGGCGGAGCAGTCCTTTCAGAAACTCAAGCGTCTTTTCGCTTCCGAGGAACAACTGCTGCATGTGAACCCCAGCAGACCCATGAGGGTGGAGACGGATGCCTCCGACAGAGCCGTGGGGGCAGTCCTGTTGCAGCAAGACCCGCAAGGGGATTGGAGGCCATGTGCTTTCTACTCCAGGAAACTCAGCAAGTCGGACCAGAACTACACCATCTGGGACAGAGAGTTGCTGGCCATTCATGCAGCATTCAAGGCGTGGCGGCACTTCCTCATCGGAGCCAAACACACGGTGCAAGTTCGCACGGACCATAAGAACCTGGAGTACTGGCGCACGGCGCGGTTCCTGAACCAGAGACACATCCGCTGGGCGGAGTTCTTTGCGGATTTCGACTTCAGGATAGAATATATCCCCGGAGACAACAACATCATGGCTAATGCGCTATCCAGGAAGCCGCAGTATCTGGAGGAAGCAGCACCGGTAGCGGCCAAACACATTTTCGCACCCAAGGCGTGGGCATGCGCTTCTGCCACCGTAGACCTGGAAGCAATACGGCGCGAGCTACGAACAGATTCCTTCGCACGATCCAAGATGGAGGAGGTGCGCAGCGGCACGGCGAAGGACGACGAGTTCCAGATACACGACGGACTGCTCCTCCGCAAGGGGGCCATCTACGTGCCAGGAGATGAACTCCGCGCGACAGTACTGCAACAGCTACACGACGCACCCAGCACCGGACATTTTGGCAAGGACAAGACGGTGGAATTAGTAGCCAGAGACTTTTGGTGGCCCAAGATGCGGGGAGAAGTCGCGGATTACGTCACGAGGTGCGACACATGCCAAAGGGCCAAGCCAGTCCACAGACCGCCGGCGGGACTGTTAGAACCGCTACAGACCCCGTCCGAACCGTGGGAGAGGGTGGCCTTGGACTTTGTCACTGACCTGCCCAGCTCGAGGGGCAAAACAGCAGTACTCGTGGTAGTCGACATGTTCACCAAGATGGCGCACTTCATTCCTTGCGCGAAGGTGGCCACAGCGGAACAGACAGCCAAGCTGTTCATAGACCACGTGTTCAAGGTGCACGGCCTGCCACGGTCTATCCAGTCCGACCGGGGGCGCCAGTTCATCTCGAGTTTCTGGCAGAAGCTGATGGGGATCCTGAACGTCAAGGTCAACCTAGCGTCGGCAAGACACCCGCAGACCAACGGACAAGCGGAGAGGGTCAACGCCATCATGCAGCAGTACCTGAGATGCTACGCCAACCAGCAGCCCTCGACCTGGGTGGACTACCTGCCCCTGGCCGAGTTTGCCTACAACAACACACAACACGTGTCCACGGGGGTGACACCGTTTTTCGCCAACAACGGGCGACATCCCAGGACCTTCCCGGGCTTAGAGAAAGAGGGGGAGGGGGAGCCGCGGGGAGCAGAGGCATTGGCAGAGGAGTTACAGGAGGTCCATGAACAGCTCCGTAGGCAGTTAGACCTAGCAAAACACGTATACAAGATGCAAGCAGACAAACACAGAAGAGTGGGGGAGGACATACGGGTAGGGGACTGGGTCTGGTTAGCGGCCCAGGCAGTGCCGGCCAGATCCTTAGCTAAGAAGAAGCTAGGACACAAGCAGCTAGGGCCTTACCTAGTCGAGGCACAGAACAACCCAGTGGACTTCCGTTTGACACTACCGGAGGGTTCCAGAATGCACCCGGTCTTTCATAGATCGGTGCTAACGCCCTACAAGGCACCTCACAGGTTTCAGGAGCCAGGGACAGCTCCCAGTCCGCTTAGAGACGCAACCATGACAGGGGGGTCGCCGAGGGCGGAGCCACTCAATGAGGTGACGGAGATTTTGGACTCGAGATGGGGGGAAGAGGGGGTCGAATATCTCATCGCAAGGGAAGGTGCCCCGGCCAGCGCCAACAGCTGGGTGCCGTACTATGCGGTGGAGGAGCACTACCTCAAAGACGAGTTCCACGCACTCTTCCCACACAGGCCCATGCCGGAGGATTATTTTGACGAATATCTTTTCACCCCCACACTTTCAGCCAGTACGTTTCAGGGGTTCTCCTCGGCTGAGGAGACGGTTCCAGAGACTACCTTGCCGGAGGGGTCGATCTCAGACTTGGGTGCGGAACGCTCTTATTGGTGGGACACTCAACCCGAGGAGGAGTGGCGCAGAAGACTGCTCAGAGGGCCCTGGCACGCAGACTCCCCAGAGGAAATGGGGGAACAAGGGGGCATGGACGGGTTGGGGGAGGACCCTGGGTTCGAGCACACCGGCAACGAGATGGAAGCGGAGGAGAGCGACGTCGATGTACCCGTCACGGACTGGCAGCATGCCAGGGGGGAAGAACTGTTTCCGGCATGCACCCCCACAGCATTGGAGCACCCGGAACCCACGCCAGAAGAGGGGGAGTGGGGAAGGGGGGCTTCGAGGGGGGGATGGATGTCAGGGACTCAGCGGGAGCGCAGGGAGGAGAGGAGATGGAGAGCGAGGGGGAGCAATCCGAGGGCAGCATAGGAGAAGATGACAGCAGCCCGATAGATTCCATGAGCCTCTCCAGCGAATTGGAAGATTCACAGAAGGGGGCGCCGATGGGCAGGGCAAGGGGGGACCCAAGGGGGAACACCCCAGAAGCAAGGGGCCTGCGGGGACTCCCAGAGCAGTAGTTGGAAATCAGGACCAGCTTCCCCACCAGAGCGTAGTGGGGGGGAGGAGTCCCAGGTGTCAGAGCCCACATATGCACCACCAGCGAGAGAAGATGAGTCAGGGTTGGCCACGCCTCCATCGGAGAGTGAGGGAACGGTCAAGAGGAAAGTTGCAGGCTGGGCGCGCGCGCCAAGTTCAAATGTACAGGTGAGCAGCACAGAAGGGAGCCCGGATAGGGAACCAGGTCCTAAAGCCCGCCGGAAGGAGGGGGAAGAATCATCAGGGTCAGCGTCAGAGGAGTCCAGGAAGGATGAAACCCTAGCGGGCAGGAGGGCCCAGAGGAGAAAGGAACTTAGGAAGAGGTGGAGCAAAGCGAGAGTGTTAAACTGGTGTGGAAGGGGCGGAGACTCAGACGGGACTTCGCCGGTCTAAGGTCGAGACGCTGCGGCTTTAAAATGGAAACTGAACCTCAATAAAGACTTTTGTACATAACTACAGCCTAGCGTTGGTCCTCTGTGAGCTGGGACCTGGAGACAGCTCTGACAAGTACGCTGAACTCGTAAGGAGGATTTGAGCTATGAGCAACGTAAGTAATTGGATTATAATACTGGGGTTATGATTTGACAAACAGAAGACGGGGTGCAGCAGGAGAGAAACAACAACTCCATGGAAAACAGGGTGGGAAGTTGACGAAAATTAAGAGAAAAGTCAAAATTGTGTTTTGACTGTATATGATTTTTAAAATATTGAAACAATAAAATATAATTGTAAAAAAAGAAGAAGTTGTAACCATTTTTAAGCTTCTGGGTAGGCAGCCTCAGAATGGCTTGCAAATGTACTTTGAAGAAGCCAGCTTTGGCAGAGGCCACTGTGACTTCAATGCCAGCCCATAATAGGCCTTATGGTAGATGGAAGCTGGGCTCTCTCCTGGCACCTCGGAATTCAAAGAGGTCAGCTCAAGCCCTGCTGTTTCCTAGCTCAGGGCGCCATATCACCAAAGTCTACCCCTGGGGGTTTTTTCATAGAATCATAGAATCATAGTGTTGTGACGTGGGGTTTGTGATTTCAGCTCTCTTGACATAATATGCTGGAGACAGTTCTCTAGTAACACTTCTTTATTAAAGCAACAAGACTAAGACCTGAGGAGGGGAGAGCTACATTTATAGGGACAGGGAACTAGCTAGAAAGGATACATTTTGGAGGGAACAATATCAGGCAATCACAGTCCTGCCTTTTGGAGGCAACCAATAAGACAGAGGATCCAAATACAGCAGCTTAAATGAACCAATAGTAGCTGTACCCTCTGGAACCAAAAGGCAGTTACTTTAAAGGTAAAGGTAAAGGTACCCCTGCCCGTACGGGCCAGTCTTGACAGACTCTGGGGTTGTGCGCCCATCTCACTTAAGAGGCCAGGGGCCAGCGCTGTCCGGAGACACTTCCGGGTCACGTGGCCAGCGTGACATCGCTGCTCTGGCGAGCCAAAGCCGCACACGGAAACGCCGTTTACCTTCCCGCTGGTAAGCGGTCCCTATTTATCTACTTGCACCCGGAGGTGCTTTCGAACTGCTAGGTTGGCAGGCGCTGGGACCGAGCAGCGGGAGCGCACCCCGCCGCAGGGATCTGAACCGCCGACCTTTCGATCGGCAAGTCCTAGGCGCTGAGGCTTTAACCCACAGCGCCACCTGCGTCCCATACAGTTACTTTACCCTAATGCAATTACAGACAATAATAATACAGATATAAAATCCTTTGACTCAATACACAACACCCCTCCCCCCCTAGTGAGCACAGCAGACGTAATCTCTAAGGTACTGTGGGGTCCTACAACTTCTACTTGATCTCCTGACAACACGTGTTGCCGGTTCTGGATTGGGTATCACCTGTGGTAGGGGGGCTGCTATAGGGGTTTTGTCAGGAACAGATGGAGTCCCAGACATCTCAGGGTCCCCTACCTGTACCTCGTCATCCTGAGGACTAGCAGACCCTGGTTCATTTGCTGAAGCCCCTGGTGATTGCACCTCTGGGCCATTTTCACTCTGGTCTTGCAGCTCTGTGTCGTTAGCCAGGGATGAATTATCAGACTCTTCCCTGCTGAGCGCCCGGCGCCTCAGCTGATCTATATGTCTCTTCCAAACTTGCCCATTTTCCAAGGTCACATAATAGGACACAGGTCCACTAGCCCGGGTGACCACACCAGCCACCCACCGTGAACCTCGTGAATAGTTCCTCACCCAGACCAGATCTTCAGGGGCGAAATACCTTGTTGTGTCAGTCTCAGCCTGGGGGTTTGCTCTTGAATTACGGTTTGGCATTTTATCCGGGTGGACATAATCCAGCACCGTTCCCAATCTTCTACCCAAGAGCAGCTCAGCTGGCGACTTGCCCGTCGCAGTACACGGCGTCGCATGCTGCAAAAATAACATTCGCGCGATGCGAGCTGACCAGTTACCCTCCATTAAGCGCGCAATGGATTCTTTGGGCCTGCCCATTGGAGGATGGGTGGAAGGGCGCGGATGTGACCCCTCTTATGAAGTTATCAGCCAAGAATGCCCTGAATTCTTGGGATACAAAAGCTGCCCCATTATCTGATACAATGGTCTCAGGTAACCCGTGGGTTGCAAACAGCTGCCTCAACACCTTGATTACGGCAGCTGATGCCATGCTAGGGACCATCGCCACTTCTAACCATTTGGAATATGCATCGACGATAACCAAAAAGACCTTCCCCTGGAATGGCCCAGCAAAATCTAAGTGCAGCCGGCTCCAGGGAGATCTGGACTGCTCCCACCAGTGAACTGGTGCTCTGGCCACTTCTGGCCGCACCTCTTGGCATGCCTTGCATGTTCGTACCCATTGTTCTATGTTCTGGTCCATTCCAGGCCACCACACATAACATCGGGCTAGCGACTTCATCCTGACCATTCCCGGGTGTCCCATGTGAAGCGTCTCAAGAACCCTGTTTCTCAGTGGTGCTGGGATGATCACCCTATCTCCCCACAGGAGACAACCCTTATGCATGGATAACTCGTGCTGCCTTGTCGCATAAGGCCTGAATTTGTCTTCATGCGGACCACCTGGCCACCCCCTCCCCACCCAAGTGAGCACACGGGAGAGAACAGCATCTTTCCTCGTTTTCTCAGCAATATCAGTAGCCGTTACAGGAGCCCCCGGAAGTGTTTCCAGCATCATTATGTGCTCCGCTGGAGCAGGATCCTCATTGCTCCCGCCAGGAAGGGGGCAATCGACTCAGCGCATCAGCGTGGCACAACCGTTTCCCCAGCACATGGGTCAAGGTGTACTGGAACCCGTTCAGGAATATAGACCAACACAACATTCTGGGGGAGAGAATTTGTGGCGTTTGTTTGTTCGGGTTAAACAACCCCAACAGTGGTTTGTGGTCCGTTTCAATGGAGAAATGACGACCGTACACATAATCATGGAACTTTTTGATTCCTGCCACAATTGCAAGCGCCTCTTTGTCAATTTGAGCATAGTTGCGCTCCGTGGGCGACAACGTACGGGAATAGAAAGAGATGGGCTTTTCCGACCCATCCAGTTCCCTATGACTCAGCACCGCCCCCAGGCCGTATTGAGAGGCATCACATGCCAGGACCAGCGGCTTCGATTCATCATAATGAGCCAGGACGCTCTTGCTACTCAGCATTCCTCGCAAGGAGTCAAAAGCCTTCTGCTGCTCCTGCCCCCATCGCCACACATTCTTTTTCTGCAACAGTCTATGTAATGGTTCAGCTACCGAAGCTTTCTGGGGTAAGAACGAATGATAAAAGTTAATAAGTCCCAGGAATGACTGCAACTCCGTCTTGTTCTGTGGTCGTGGTGCCTCGATGATGGCCTTAACCTTAGCATCTGTGGGGTGGAGGCCTGATGCATCAATTTTAAACCCCAAGAATTCCACAGTTGGCACCCCAAAACTGCATTTTTCCTTTTTTAGTTGCAACCCCGCCTCCTTGAACTTGAGCAACACTGCACGGACACGCGCAACCAGTTCCTGTGGGTCTTTTCCAGCAATCAAAACATCATCAAAAAATGGCAAGACCCCCAGCAGACCTCTTAACAGGCGTTCCATGAGCCCTTGAAAAATCCCTGGGGCCACACAAACTCCAAATTGTAATCTGTTAACTCTGAACGCCCCTTTATGTGTGACAATAGTCTGTGCTTCCGCTGATTGTGGGGTTACTGGCAGCTGTTGGTAAGCTTGTGCCAGGTCAATTTTGGCGAACACCTTGCCCCCAGCCAGTTTAGCCAACAGATGTGATACGACTGGAATGGGGTATGAGTTTCCCCTGAGTGCCTTATTGATAGTACATTTGTAATCAGCACAGATCCTGACTTCCCCATTTGCTTTAAGGGGCGTGACGATTGGAGTCTCCCACTTAGCGGAGTCCACGGGTGAGAGAACTCCCTGCTTGACCAATTTATCCAGCTCTGCTTCGATCTTGGGTTGCAGTGCAAATGGCACTCGCCTTGGTTTGAGTCGGATTGGGGCCACCCCAGGGTCCAATTCGAAGTCAACTGGGGGCCCTTTATAACAACCCAGTTTTCCATTAAAGAGACCAGCAAATTCTTTGCATAATGCCTCGCTCATCTCAGGGCAGGTTTGGATTGAATTAAGCCCTGATATACTCAGTCCCAGGGCGGGGAACCAGTCAGTGCCCAGGAGACTGGGGCGACTGCCCTTCACAATCACCAGTTTGAGTACCGCCTGTTTGTCCCGGAACTGTACTCTCACGGCACACATTCCCATGACATGGATGAGGCCCGCTGAGTATGACTGCAAAGTTGCCGGGAAGGGCTCCAGAGGGGGCAACTTACCCCTGGAGAAGAATGTCCTCGCGGTCTGGTCCGACACGATAGTGAATCCAGATCCGGAGTCCACCTCCACGTCGCACAGCTGACCCTCAATCTTCACCTTGACCTGTGCCTTGCCTTGCGCTGGAAACTGCACGACCCTCCCATTGATCTCCGTTACGTAGTGGCATTCCTTTAGAACATGGTTTGCTATGGGCGATCTGCGATGCTCCAGTCTAGGTGCTCCAGTCGCTCCCAACGCCGCCGATCTACAGACCCTGGCGATGTGACCTGTCTTTCCGCACATAGCATCCCGGAAACGACAACTCTTCCGCTCATGGTTTCCGCCACAACCAGGGCACCTGCCTCGGTGATCTTTGCGCACTGTGCAGGCCTGACGCACTGACTCGACCCCACGGACTGGGCTCTGGCTCGGAGTAGCCTCTAGCTCGTCCATGGCATACGCAACTTCTATCTGTGGCTTAGGGGCCCTGCGACTGGCATCAAGCTCCTCTCTTTCATAATTCTCCGTGGCGGTGGCCTCCTTCAAGGCTGAAGCAAGGGTAACCTCTTCTTTAGCCACAATGCGTCTTCTGGCTTTCTTGCTGCTCAGACCACCGATAAACCGATCCAGGAGAGTCTCTTCCAGATCTTGGAAGTCGCAGTGCTGAGCGAGCTTCCGCAGTTCAGCTAGAAATGCAGATACAGACTCCCCAGCACGCTGCTGCCTCTTATGAAACTCCATCCGCCAGGCCATCTTGGTCTCAGTAGGCGCTAAATGGCTTGTTAGGCAGGCAAGAATATCTTTGAGAGATGTCTCACTTAGCTTCGCTGGGGCAAGCAATGCCTTGGCCAGAGTGAAGATCTCAGGCCCACAGTAGCTCAGGAATGTGGCCCTTCTTTTGCTGGCATTGGTGATCCCTTGAGCCACTGCGAAGAACTCGAAGCGTTCGACGTAGTCTTCCCACGTGTGGGGCCCTGATGGCTGGAAGGGCTCCAATACCCTTGGACTTTCCATTGTCCTGTGGGCAGGGTCGTCTACTCAGCTGGCCAGTGAGTCTTGTTCTTAGCTACAATCCGGACTCTGAGGCAGGGCTGCGTTTAACCGCTCCTCAGCATTCCGGATCCCATCCTCGTCGCCAGTTGTTGTGACGTGGGGTTTGTGATTTCAGCTCTCTTGACATAATATGCTGGAGACAGTTCTCTAGTAACACTTCTTTATTAAAGCAACAAGACTAAGACCTGAGGAGGGGAGAGCTACATTTATAGGGACAGGGAACTAGCTAGAAAGGATACATTTTGGAGGGAACAATATCAGGCAATCACAGTCCTGCCTTTTGGAGGAAACCAATAAGACAGAGGATCCAAATACAGCAGCTTAAATGAACCAATAGTAGCTGTACCCTCTGGAACCAAAAGGCAGTTACTTTACCCTAATGCAATTACAGACAATAATAATACAGATATAAAATCCTTTGACTCAATACACAACACATAGAATCATAGAATCATAGAGTTGGAAGAGACCACAAGGGCCATCGAGTCCAACCCCCTGCCAAGCAGGAAATACCATCAGAGCACTCCTGACATATGGTTGTCAAGCCTCTGCTTAAAGACCTCCAAAGAAGGAGACTCCACCACACTCCTTGGCAGCAAATTCCACTGTCGAACAGCTCTTACTGTCAGGAAGTTCTTCCTAATGTTTAGGCGGAATCTTTTTTCTTGTAGTTTGGAACCATTGCTCCGTGTCCGCTTCTCTGGAGCAGCAGAAAACAACCTTTCTCCCTCCTCTATGTGACATCCTTTTATATATTTGAACATGGCTATCATATCACCCCTTAACCTCCTCTTCTCCAGGCTAAACATGCCCAGCTCCCTTAGCCGTTCCTCATAAGGCATCGTTTCCAGGCCTTTGACCATTTTGGTTGCCCTCCTCTGGACACGTTCCAGTTTGTCTGTGTCCTTCTTGAACTGTGGTGCCCAGAACTGGACACAGTACTCCAGGTGAGGTCTGACCAGAGCAGAATACAGTGGCACTATTACTTCCCTTGATCTAGATGCTATACTCCTATTGATGCAGCCCAGAATTGCATTGGCTGTTTTAGCTGCCGCGTCACACTGTTGGCTCATGTCAAGTTTGTGGTCAACCAAGACTCCTAGATCCTTTTCACATGTACTGCTCTCAAGCCAGGTGTCACCCATCTTGTATTTGTGTCTCTCATTTTTTTTGCCCAAGTGCAATACTTTACATTTCTCCCTGTTAAAATTCATCTTGTTTCTTTTGGCCCAGTTCTCTCTCTCTTTTTTTTTAATAAATATTTTATTAAATTTTCAAAATACATAATAAAAAGAGAAAAATATAACCAACCATTCAATATAACTTTTCTTCTATAACTAACTGGACTTCCTCGCGTCTCCTTACCCTGCGTTATTTATAATCAGAATGTCAGCAAATTATTACCTTATTTCATACCTTATTTTGTACTTTCCAGATATTATACTTCTAAATTTAGACTAATTTTTTTCAATTGCTCATACCTTAAAATTAAACCAAATATTGCCTTAAATTTTGACCTTTTCTTACTTATAACTTAATTTTCTATTTTACAAAGCCTATTTGCTGGAGCTGGTAATTTTGGCCCAGTTCTCTAATCTGTCAAGGTCGTTTTGAAGTGTGATCCTGTCCTCTGGGGTGTTAGCCACCCCTCCCAGTTTGGTGTCATCTGCAAATTTGATCAGGATGCCCTTGAGTCCATCATCCAAGTCGTTGATAACGATGTTGAATAAGACCGGGCCCAAGACAGAACCCTGTGGCACCCCACTAGTCATTCTTCTCCAGGATGAAGAGGAACCATTGATGAGCACCCTTTGGGTTCGGTCAGTCAGCCAGTTTTGTGGGGGGGGGTATTTTGTTGAGTGCTCTCTTGTTGCCACACCTGCTCCTTGCATTTGCTCCTGACCTGAGCACAAGGAGACCCTTTTGTTTCTGGCGGACCACCTGATACAAGCGTTTCCTCACATGTGCAAGCAAACAAATACCTCTGCGCATGTGAAATGCTTTGTTCTGCCTCCATGCTTCTGAATCCCAGTTTCTGGAAACCTCAGGAGCAGAGAGGGCTCATGCGCTCGGGTGCTGCTTGCTGGTTTCCCACGGCCATCCGGTTGGTCACTGTGAGAACAGGAGGCTGGACTAGATGGGTCATTGGCCTGACCCAGCACAGCCTTTTCTTCTGTTCTGTTTCTTCTGTTCTTAAGCAACCATAAGGCCTGATTGAAGTGGAAGAAGGTTGCGCTCCATAGACAGAGGGGCATGGAGCTGAGCATGGCTGTGAGGCGAAAGGCTGGGGCAAGGTTTTGGAAAATGCTCCATTCAGTTCTGCCAAGCTTCACCTGGAAACCCAAATCCCCTCTATCGTAGGGCAGCAGTATTCTGAGGGCATCTTCCATGGGCCATGGGCCTGATCCAGCAGCCTCTTCTTGTGTTCTTAATGTAGAACGGTAGCAGAGGAGGGGAATCAGGGTTTCCAGGTGAAGCTGACCTTCTGATCGGCAAGTCCTAGGCTCTGTGGTTTAACCCACAGTGCCACCCGCGTCCCTTTGTAGCAATATAGCAAGTGGGAAAATGAAGAAGGGAGAATCAACAAAAGATCCACGAAAATGTCAATGAATATCAAGCAATACTCATTGGTTAAAATCATGATGCCTGTTTAAGCAAACCAACAAAGCTTTCCAAAGATCTCTGAAGGAAGGGAGGGCTGCTCCTTGACAATATCCGCCCTCCCTTCCCCACAAGTGGGCAGGGTTTGCGGCACCGAGCAAGGCTCACCTGGGCGGGTGCCACCCACCTGCTTGAGCTGGCCTTTGACCTGCCCTCGGCCAGGGAGGACAATGGACGGCTGGCCAGGGGCGGGCCTAAGGCCAAAAGAAAAGAGGCTGACTCCTGGGCTCAAGCCTCTTTTGCTGTTCTTACGCAAAGCCTTATCTGCTTGCAGTGTTAGTCCCCAGGAATATTCCGGGCACTTGTTCCGTATCGGGCCTGCCACTTCAGTGGCGATACAGGGTTGGGACCCCGCACACATCAAGACACTGGGGCACTGGTGCTCAACAGCCTACAAAAGTCACATTCGTCCCGGCTCCTCCTCCTTATCACTTGCAATTTAATTGTCTTACAGGTTTGCCCACCATGAAGATCTGGGTTATAGGCCACAGCATTGTCCATTGGGCAGCGGATTATGCACAGTCTCAAAATCGTGGCCATAACCTTAATATCCATCCCAAGGTATGCTTTTGTTGGATGGCACAGCGGGGCATGCTTTGGCGGAGCTTGATGCCCATGCTGCGTAGTGCCGCAGCGACCCATGGCCCTCCAAGGGTCTTGATTATACATGTGGGGGAGAACGATCTAGTGGAGCAAAAAGGCAGATTTAAAAAGCCTGCATGCCTTGTACCCATCAATGACCATCGGCTGGTCCAATCTCCTACCCCGTCTTCACTGGAGGGGGGCTTCCAATCCCTCTCGCCTCAGTTATGCAGTGAGTAAAATTAGCAGGGCCATGTGCAACACCATGCGCCAAATTGGTGGGTTCTCTATCCCACATCCCACCATCACAGCAGATAGAGTTGACCTATTCCGGGGGGACGGGGTGCACCTGACCCCACTGGGCAATGACTTCTGGCTCCACGACTTGTGACGAGCCCTTGGGGACTGGATAGATTGCGGGGTTTAATTGGTCCTCGGTTGTGGGACTTGGCTGCGAGGCCCCTTAGGGCCTCGAGTGGCGGTTCTAGGCCTTGGCAAGGTAGCCTTTAGTCTAACATCAAGTTGGGGGGGATGCAGTCATGCTTGCAGGGCCCATTGAAGGGCAAAACCGGGAGTCCCTGGCCCTAGAGCGGCGGCATGTAGGTCAAACTCACCAGACGAGGTCAGTGGAAGGGCATGCTGTGTAAGTTTGCGCTTTGCAGTCCCCTCTCACTGGGCCTCAACTGCCTGCATATCCTCAGCCAGGTGGGTGGAGAGGGTTGCCTGCCAAGGCCTGTGCCAAGTTCCCCACTTCTGAAGCTCAATCAAGTTGTGGCCAATTTGAACCCATACTCTGGTTGTTGGGGACTTCAGAATACAGACCAGAATGGAAAAATCCAGGCAGCAATATTTCTTTAAAAAAGTCTTTTATTCAGTTTGAATTTTGTCAGACAAAATACAAAAAGGGGTGCATTCAGGAAGAAATGAGAGAATGCCCACGAACACCAGGGGCAGACAGTTTTTATACCCTTAGGCAAAGCAAAATTTCAGCCCCTTGACCCACCCCTTAAACATTCCCCTTTATGCATATTCATTAAAAGCTCAACCAGTGAAAATTGGTTTTTGCCTCGTTCAGTTCCAAGCTGCATTATACACTAGGTGGCGCTGCGAGCTTAAAAACTATTTGACCTAATTGCTGTTTCCAGGAAATGCTCTGGCCCCCTGTTTATCAGGAAAGGGGACTGTGGTTTTAACTAGTTCAGGCCTAGGTCTGCATTTAGAATCCTGCGGTGGGCAGACATCCTGGGCAAACAGACAGTTTCTCAGAAACAGCTCAACTACTAGCAAAATCCCCTGACCGCATCCTCTTGCAAACTCACTGTGTTGCAAAAATATTGTTTTTGCAAGCAGGGGAGAGAGAGAAATGTCTTTTTAGCTTTTAGTTTGCTCTCTAAGATGGCTTTCAGCTTATAAAATGGCTCCAGCCTGGCTCTCCAAAGTGGACCCCTGGTCTTCACTCCTTCATTCCCCCCTTTCCATCATGAAAATGCTGACCGGTTCCGGTTCATCATTTTCGATTGATGGACCTATAGGTCATAGAGAGCCAGGATATGGGTACGTGCTGAGACATTGACCAGTGCTCGTTTGTGAATGGTGGAACGGTTAAGTGGCAGTGGAAGAAGTGGTAGTCCACTCGTGGCATCTGTTGGGGCCAAGATGCATACCAGACATTCTGACTTATTGGCCGAATGGGCTACCATTTCAGCCATTTGTAACCACCTATTGTAGGGGTTAGACGGGGAAAAATTGGCATGGGAGGCCAGGGGACTCTTTCCCGCTTTGGCCAATACACAGGTAGGTTCTCCAATTCTCCAACCAGATATGATATTGTTCATGCCAGCAAGAATACAGGAGCATCCAAAGAAGTAGAGCAGTACATACCACTCCTACCCACCAACCCCAATATTTCCATAGTTCCTCCCACCAATACTCGGGGCCATTCCTAATATTCTTTTACCGCTGAAGGGCCCACTGATATTCGTATTCTATAAACGCTTGGGCCTCTGGTGTTATTTTCCACCTTATTTCGGAAGCTCCTACCACTTGGATCAACTTCCCAAAGCAGCCTCAGCCCCCTCTGGGCTTGGTACTCTTTCTGGGCATCCTCTAGGCCCCTCTGGGCTTTCTGGGCGTCCCACAGCCCCTTCTGGGCTTCCAGGTCCCTCTGGTCTGGCTTCTACTGCGGCCTAACATGCCGTCTTCAGTCCCTGCCACGCAACCCAGGGCTTCTCTAGAGCATCAGCCACGTCTGCTTCACAAGCCTCCACTGCGCCTGTAAACTTCTTAATGGGCTGGGCAAAGCCTGTTTCAGCCTGTGTACTTTCCCATAGCTGCTTTTCTGCCAGCCAGTAGTACATGCGTTTTGACCAGGCTTCCCAATTGGCTCCATGCAGCCTTTCACAGGGGTAACTCTCATGGCCTTGCTGTTGCTGAGCAGGCATCTTCCTCCCCCTTGGCCGCGGGTCTCTGAATGGCTACGGCGGACCCCTCGGGTCCCTGGGCTGTGAGCCATTGCCGTGCCTAACACTGCTGCCTTTTCTTTCCTCCACTGCTTTTTCTCCCTCTTCTCAGCCTCTCCTCTTTGTTCAAACACCTTCTGGGCGATGGCCATGATCTGAGATCTGGACATGCCCTGGAACCCAGGCTGTTTTGGATTTTGGTTCTAATGTCCTTTGCACATTGTCCTATGAAGGAGGCATTTACCATTAACTCATGTGCAGGGAGTTCAGGGTCAAAGGGGGTCCAAATTCTGTATGCCTCCATCAGGCGTTCCAAGAAATCGCCCGGAGATTCATCAGACCTCTGCACGACGGCAGTCACCCTAGACAGGTCAGTGGGCTTCCTAGCTGCCCTGCGAACTCCATGCAAAAGGAGTTCGCGATAGGTACTTAGAGCATTGCGATTGTCCACATTATTTGGGTCCCATTGTGGGTTGGTTAAGGGATACCGATTAGGCCAATCTGCCTCCTGAACCTGCTGGTCTTTCAGGTGTTCTAAAGCCTGTGTATTAATTCTCCTCGTTTCCTCTGAGGTAAAGAGAGTGTTCAACAATTGTTGACAGTCTGCCCAGGTAGGCTCATGCGCTGCAAATATAGAGGACAGCAAGTCCACAATTGCCTGGGGCTTCTCAGCAAACGCAGGGGTGTGGGTCTTCCAATTCATCAAATCGGTGGTGGTGAAGGGGACATATTGGAGGGTGAACGGAGGCGCAGGGAGCGGCTTGTCCCAAACTACACGAAGGGGGGGGGGTCAGGACTTCTGTTCTTGCCTCTGTGGTGGAGCTGGACCGCTTTAGGTGCTCCCCCAATGCTTTGGCTCGAGCATTGCGATAAGCTTCTGCAGCTTCTCGATACATAGGGGTAGTCGTCCTGTATTTGGCCATCTGTTCTCTCAATTCTTTAACTTTGGGGTATATTTCCTCCAGGGTCTGGTCGCTGGGCTCTGCCTTGTCTACTTCTGGGGTGTCTGGCAGCCCCCCCTTTCCTATTGCTTCGGCTCCTGGGGCCACATAGTGGGGCAACGGTGGAGCATTGGGGACATGGGGCTGTCCCTGTCCTCCCAAGGGGGCCACCACGGCACTGGGAACAGACATTTTCCTGCCTGTGTTCCTTTAATTTCAGTCCTAAGGGCCATAATTTTGCATTGATCAGTCTTATATTTCTTCAGCCAGGGGGGTGGGGGGGTTTCTCTATTATCACGTGAACCTCTAGAACTTCATCCATGCTCACAAACTCATCCAAGTTAAATGGACAAAGCTCTTCTTCCTCCTTCTGTTTTGTGCAGTTTTTTTTTTTTTTAAACTTCTAGTAGTTCTCCCAGCAGACACCTGCCACTGGCTGCTCACACCCTGTGTCAGCTTCAGGTGTCCGGCTTGTTTCTTCATCTCTTCCTTCATCCTTTTCTGTGGCAACTAACTTGTCAACTGTGGTGGCCACAGAGATGCAGGTCTTCTCTTGAGGCTCCTCTGTCTGAGCCTCAAACTAGGGGTCTGTTACAGTGTTCTCTGAGACACACTTGAGCTCTGAGCCATCCAGCTGGTGCCTGGTTAAGGGCACCAATTAAATTGCCCTCCCTGTCTCAACTGTAACTGCTATAGGTCTGAAAGCATTTCGTAATTCCTAGGCATAGACCACCTCTCACTGGTCATCAGAGAAGCTAGGGGGCTGCTGGTGGTTTCCCTGATGTGTTCCAAACTGCCGCTGGTCACAGAGGTACCCAGCTCTTCCCTAGCTAACTTCTGGGATTTAGGTTGCCCTCCCTGGTCAAGCTGTAGCTACTATAGGGATCAAAACTGTTGGAGGTCTGCGAGGCTCATGTGCTTCCCAGTTCAGTGATGGGCTTTGGAGAAACTAGGAGGCTTGCCTTGCTACCAAAGCCACAACTCAGGAGAGAGTCCTCCAGCTTTGCCTAGCTGAACTCTTGCCTTCATTGAGGTCCAGAGATCTGAAAGGTTTGTATGCATTCTAGTGCAATATACCAACTTGAATAACCTAAGGGATCTCTCGAGCGATCCCCTTCATCATTCCCAGAGTTGCATCTGAGTCTGAAACTCTTCCCTAAGTAGGTATTCAGCCTCAAAAGATACTCCTTGCTGCCCTGCCCCAACTAGGGCCGCTATGGTTCTGAAAGATTTGATGCCTGCTGACTGAGGAGTAGGCATCCGAAAACCTTGGGGGGTGGTGGTTATTCCTTTGAGGTCTCCTCTCTCTGATTGTAAGTAATTTGGGCCAAATCAAAAGCATTCAAAAAGACTACATTGGCTTCCTTCAGACCCCATTTTTCTTCAGATACTCCGCTCCTAACCGGGTTTCAAAATTCCTTCCACTCTCCACACACTTCAGGTTGTGACCTAGGTGAGGTCGCCCTACTAGGAAATCCACAACCCTGCACTCGCTTGGCCAAAGGGACGCTAAACCCTGACCGCTCATTCACAATTCATGCACTGGAGTATCTGACATACAACATACAAAACACAAACACCAACACCAATTCCCTCTGCCCCATTTCCTTCTTCCTTCTTTTAAATCCTTAAGCGTGGGTGGGTATCAGGGGCCAATCCTTCCCTTACTGCCACCAAGCACGCTGGACATGTGATCAGGATGTCCCTTCCCCTTAATTACAAGGGGGTTTGCCTTCCTCTGTCCTCAGGGCCCTTTGCCATGTACTCACCCCAGCCGGCTGGTTCCTCCTGCCCTGTCCTGTCAACCTCGGTCCTTCAATCCGTTGTCTCCTCTCACAGGATCCAGCAGAAGGGTCAAATTGGCTTCGCCCTCCTCCGAAGAAAAGCCTCGGTGGCGCCAGGAGCAAGCGGCCGGTTGCCCCTTCCCCTGTGCCCTGTCTAGAAAAGGACAAGGGAGCTGCCTTCTGGTCTTTTTGAGGACTTAAGGTCCCTATCCGAGTCACGGCACCAGAAATGTTGGGGACTTGAGAATACAGACCAGAATGGAAAAATCCAGGCAGCAATATTTCTTTAAAAAAGTCTTTTATTCAGTTTGAATTTTGTCAGACAAAATACAAAAAGGGGTGCATTCAGGAAGAAATGAGAGAATGCCCATGAACACCAGGGGCAGACAGTTTTTATACCCTTAGGCAAAGCAAAATTTCAGCCCCTTGACCCACCCCTTAAACATTCCCCTTTATGCATATTCATTAAAAGCTCAACCAGTGAAAATTGGTTTTTGCCTCGTTCAGTTCCAAGCTGCATTATACACTAGGTGGCGCTGCGAGCTTAAAAACTATTTGACCTAATTGCTGTTTCCAGGAAATGCTCTGGCCCCCTGTTTATCAGGAAAGGGGACTGTGGTTTTAACTAGTTCAGGCCTAGGTCTGCATTTAGAATCCTGCGGTGGGCAGACATCCTGGGCAAACAGACAGTTTCTCAGAAACAGCTCAACTACTAGCAAAATCCCCTGACCGCATCCTCTTGCAAACTCACTGTGTTGCAAAAATATTGTTTTTGCAAGCAGGGGAGAGAGAGAAATGTCTTTTTAGCTTTTAGTTTGCTCTCTAAGATGGCTTTCAGCTTATAAAATGGCTCCAGCCTGGCTCTCCAAAGTGGACCCCTGGTCTTCACTCCTTCATGGTCTCTTGTCTTATCATTTGGGAAAAGGGGTAGGCACCACAAACAGGGTTTAGCGTGTGTGCCCGCAAACGTCTAGTAGCAGGGAGTTCCACAGGGCTTGGCTTGTCACACTAAAGGGTACATCCCTAGTGAAGACTAGATGAAACTCAGGGGTGCTGGGAACCACCAGAGATTCTCTGTGAGGGAGGTGGAATCATTTGGGTCCTAGTCATTGAGGGCTTTTCTTTGCTTCTAAGAGCCTTCTTCCCCTGGGGGTTCCCCAGCTTGGGCCTCCCCCCAATTCTCTGCATCCAGACAGTCCATGACACCCCTGTCCTGAGACCAAGCTTCTGGTCAGCAGAAGCAGGAAGGCCTAGAAGGCCTGGCAAGGCCTGCACAAATCTTTCCAGCCTAACTGTTAGCAGTCAAATGCTGCGTCCCTGAGACATGGGACTCCTCCCTGTGATAGGAATTTTGAGGTCTTAGATATATGTTAAATGTTCATAAGTGTACCAACCAAGCATGTACATAGATCAGCACAGGAAGACTGACCTGGAACCATTTTGATTCCCTAACTGACCAAATGTTTTCTCTGCAAGGTCAAAGGAAAATGGAAAAGCCTCCCCATTGTCTTTTCCTTCACAAATCCTGTCTTTATGGGTATGTCTCTGTTTGAATAGGGTGAGCCTGTGACCAGCCCAGGAACTAAGTATTTATCATTACGAAAGACTGGCCGGGCTCCCCAAGCAATCCAATCAAGTAACCTGCCAGAGAGGAGATAAACAAGGACAGGAGAAAAACAACATTCAAATTTCTGTTTTAAACATCCCTTGAAATAGTCGCCACGTGCTCTGTGGGCCTGAGGGTGTCTCAGCCAGGAGAAGTCTGTGGAATTGGGCTACTGCTGCTGCTGCTGTGTAAACTAAGGCAGAGTGGCTCCAGGACTGCAGTTAATCTGTAAGGAGCCACTCTGAGCACTCTGTGTATGCTCTTTGGCTGTGCTGTTTAGGAGCAAGTTTATTTTCTCAAGTCAAGTCTCACCGCTGCATGACAACCACTGCACGGCAGTTTCCATCAGCTGCCAATCTCCCAGAGATCTGGGGGAAGATGGAATTGAAGCACGAGTTTCTTAGCCAGTCAAAATGACCAAGGATTTGAGGGAAAGCTGCCCTTGATTAGTTGCAACGAGTCTCTAATCTCAAGAGACTGAAGCGATGTATGCACTTCAGGCCAGACCTTGGACCCATTTCGAAAGGCAAGCCCCTCATGACGTAGGAGCAATGAAAACTGCTGCTCTGACATCATTTATGACACAGGATGGAATTCTACAACGCTGCTTTCTTATCTTCAAAGGGTCTTCCATTCTCCGGAGTTGGCCAGTTTTCTCGCTTCCTGGGTGAATGTGACCTAGGTCGCAAGGATTTCCTAAAGAGCAGTCACTTACTGTTCTCTTCTTTCAGTGTTGGGGTCTCCCTATTAGCTTTGGGGGTACATTCTGTCCTTTTGGTCTCTTCTGAGCAATCTTAAATCTTACAAGCTTCTTTTAAAGGCATTTTTTCTTTTGTTGCCCTGTGTCTTCCTTGAGCTATTTTAACTCCCCTTCATTAGCAAGCTCTTGCCTTCCAAGGTAATATCTGCCTCCTATCTCCTGACAAGGTTCCAGCTGCTAGTTTGCTGTTGTTGTTGTTTGTGTCCGCCTCTTTGTGACCCCCTGGACCAGAGCACGCCAGGCACTCCTGTCTTCCACTGCCTCCCTCATGCTGGTAGCTTCCAGAACACTGTCCCACCATCTCGTCCTCTGGCGTCCCCTTCTCCTTGTGCCCTCCATCTTCCCCAACATCAGGGTCTTTTCCAGGGAGTCTTCTCTTCTCAGGAGGTGGCCAAAGTATTGAAGCCTCAACTTCACGATCTGTCCTTAGTCTTCCTAAAATAGTACTCATTATAAGCAGTTTTCCAAGACTTTTCTATATTTATAGATAATATTGGGGTACACAACAGCCTTCTGTTCAGAGAGACTCTCTACTCAGCTTTTAGGGTGTCCATGTAAATAGTACTCTTTGAGGACAGTCTCTTATATGGATTTTGATCACCTTTTAAAATCATTAAACTGTACTGTTTTGCTTTCATAAAATTCCATTGTACGCATTCCCTGTACAATTTGCCCCTTGGGAGACCAGAGTTCGACCATGGGGTGGGGGGTCAGTCAATGCCTGTCAGCCTGGTCTACCTCACAGGGCTGTTGTGGGGATTGAATGAGGAGGGAGAGAACCACCTTGGGCTCTTTGGAGGAAAAGGTGGGATAAAAATGCAATAAAAAAGTAGCCCTAGAGCATTTTTGTCCATTACCTTGATATCCCACCTTTGCTCTGAGGAGCCCAAGATGGGGCACGTCATTAATTTCTCCCACATTTTGTCATCACAACGACCCTGCAGGAAGGTTAGGCTGGGAGGAAATAACTGGCTGCGGAGATTCTCAAGCCCGGAAGGAAGCTAGGCTGATAGCAGAGAGCCACTTTAGGAGGGGGTCCTACTGCAAGACGCCCCACTGCCCCCACAAAACAGGAAAGGGTTGCTAAGGGAAAACCAGAAGGAAAAGTCTGGGGGGGAAAGGAGGTGGGGGAAGAATGCGCGCCAGAGAGAAACTGCGGCTCATTTGCATCAACTATTTATTGTGACTTGCAAATTCATCCAATGTTAGCAAGAGCTAATAGAAAGTGTCAGGGAGCTAGCAGTGCCTTTTACCAGCTTTGTCAGGTTCGCTAGCTGCAGTAGGGCCATTCCTGGACGACAGATTGCCCCATTCCCCACTCCCTATAGGTCTTCAGCCCCTCTTATTTCTCTGAGTCCCCGTCATGGAATAGGGCAGAACTACTGTTCCTCGCATAGGGGACGCAGGTGGCACTGTGGGTAAAACCTCAGCGCCGGACTTGCCAATCGCATGTGTCAGAGCCCACATATGCACCACCAACGAGAGAAGATGAGTCAGGGTTGACCACGCCTCCATCGGAGAGCGAGTTAACGGTTAAGAGGAAAGTTGCAGGCTGGGCGCGCGCGCCAAGTTCAAAGGTACAGGCGAGCGGCACAGAAGGTAGCCCGGATAGGGAACCAGGTCCTAAAGCCCGCCGGAAGGAGGGGCAAGAATCGTCAGGGTCAGCGTCAGAGGAGTCCAGGAAGGATGAGACCCTAGCGGGCAGGAGGGCCCAGAGGAGAAAGGAACTTAGGAAGAGGTGGAGCAAAGCGAGAGTCTTAAACTGGTGTGGAGGGGGAGGAGACTCAGACGGGACTTCGCCGGTCTAAGGTCGGGATTTTAAAGCCGCAGCGTGCAGCTCTACGTCCCGACCTTAGACCGGCGAAGTCCTTTTACCTTTACCTTTACCTTTACCTTTACCTTTACCTTTACCTTTACCTTTACCTTTACCTTTACTGTTCCTTGCACCATAGTTGTGCTGGCTGAGACTGATGGGCTTTGGACGGATAGTCCAAAACATCTGGAGGGCACCAGGTTGACAAAGGCTGTTCTCTATCATGGCCTGTGATGAAGTCTTCCTGAAGCAAGCTATGCCTGGCTTTCATCTTTTATTATTATTATTATTATTATTATTATTATTATTATTAAAATTTGCATACTGCTCTTCATCCACAAATCTCAGGGTGGTTTACCACCTAAAACTGCAATATAAAAAACACAAAATGCATAATAAAAATAAGAAGAAAAACAAGCATCCCCCCACCCAACATATTTAGAAAGATATCAGGAACATTTTCGCCTGACGCCTACAGATAAGTCGCGAAGGTGCCAGGCGAGCCTCCCTGGAGAGAGCCTTCCACAAACAGGGAGCCACTGCAGAAAAGGCCTGTTCTTGTGTAGCCACCCTCCTCTCGGGGAGGAGGCACCCGAAGAAGGGCCTCAGAGGATGAATTTCCCTTGGAAACGCCTTTATCCTTTGTAGAAAGCACCGAGGCCCAGTTCGTCATCCCTAGGCCCCCTTGAAAGGTGGGGTGGTCTGTTCTTCTCATCCTGCGGTCTCTCTTCTCTCTTCCAGTTGTCACCCTGCATTCTGAGATCTGGTTTCTGGACCGAGCTCTCTACTGGCATTTCCTCACCACAACCTTCACCGCTTACTGTGGGCTCCTGATCACCCACCTGGGGCTGCTGCATTGCCAGTATGCCTTCACCAGCTACGGCATCAGCCTCCAGGCTAAAGTGAGAGAACGACAGACGGCCCGTCCCTTTTCCTAGGCTCTGCCACTCCTGCTCATTCTGTCTTCACAAAAGCCCTGCGAGGGAGGTCAGGCTGAGAGTGAGTGACTGGCCAGATGTCACCCAGTGAGCTTCATGGCCAGACGGGAATTTGAACCCCGGCCTCCCGGGCCCTAGACCGACATTCTGATCCACTGTTTCTTCCCAGCTGTTGTCTGGACCCAAGTTTGAGAAACACTGCTCTTACCACTATGCCACACCACCTCTACACTGACTGGCTGCTGCTCTCCAGGGCTTCAGGTGGCATGGTGGGGGTCTCTCCCAGCCTCCCTTGCAGATACCAGTGAGGATTTGCCTGCAACATAAATGCTCTTGCCTCTGAACTTGAACACTGACTCCAGGATTTGGGCCCTGGATCTGTAGCACCCTGCTTGTGGTTAACGCTTAGCTGGAATGAAATATTCAACGCAGCAATAGAGAAATTAAAATAATAATTTATTTGTCGGACAAATAAATATGAGGCACAGTGGTATATGGTTACCAAGCTCTGGCCTGGCCTCCTGCCGTTATGGCCAGCACTTATATTTCCTTAACCCAGCCCCCTTGCTCCTCCTGTGGCTGCCTCTGTCCAATCAGCCTGGTTGAAATTCCTGTTGGCTGTTTGCTAGAACCAATCACAAAAGATACACTCATTTCCTTTTTGCCTTTTATGGGAAACAAAAAGCTATATATTCTTCTATCTATAAATGACAAATAAGTCATTTATCTTACATTTGTCTCAACAAGGAACCTTAATTACCAGCTCACCCCTTGCCCTCCTTGCCCTATTGCCCTCCAAAACAGATGGATATTAGTTTTAAATTTTTATCTTAAACATATGTCAAGGATCTTGAGTTCACATCAACATTGAAAGATCTCCTTCTTTTGGAGGTCTTTAAACAAAGGCCTGACAACCATATATGTGCTCTAATGATGTTTCCGGCTTGGCAGGGGGGCTGGGCTGATGGCTGACTTAATTTCAGGATAGTTACAACTCTTACAACTATATGAAATAAGAATCCAACATTTCTTAAATCCTTTGCATAATTACATTTAAGCCAATATATTTCATACTGTCAGAGCTGCCTCTAGGTCCCAGCTCACAGAGGACCAACGCTAGGCTGTCGTAATGTACAAAAGTCTTTATTGAAGTTCAATTTCCATTTCAAAGCCGCAGCGCGCAGCCCTACATCTTAAACCCTAGATTGGCGAAGTCCCGTCTGAGTCTCCTCCCCTCTGACACCAGTTTAAGATCCTAGCCCTGCTCCACCTTTTCCGCTGCTCTCTCCTCTTCTGGGTCCTCCTGCCCGCTGGGGCATTGCCTTTTCTGGACTCTTCCAACGCTGAGTCGCTTAGCTCCTCCCCCTGCCTCCTGCGGGCTTTAGGACCCGGTTCCCAATCCTCATTCTCTGCTGTCCCGCGCTCCTGTACATTTGAACTTGCCTCTCGCGCCAACCCAGTGACCTTTCTCCTAACCGTTACACTACTTCGGTCACTGCTTCCCTCTTCCGGGATACTGGCCGGATCTGACCTCCCCTCCATTGTCCGACTTTCTGATGGAGGCGTGGTCAGCCCTGCCTCATCTTCTCTCCCTGGTGGGGAATGCACTGGCGCCGATCCTTGGGACTCTTCCCCCCCACTCTGCTCTGGTGGGGAAGCTGGTCCTGATTTCCAACTACTGCTCTGGGAGTCCCTGCTGCCCCCTTGCTCCTGGGGCATTCCCCTTGGGAACCCCCTACCCCTGGCCACTGGCGCCCCCTTCTGTGAATCTTCCGATTCACTGGAGAGGCTCATGGAATCCCTCGGTCCACTGTCCTCTTCTCCTACGCTCCCCTCGGATTCTTCCCCTTCGCTCTCCATCTCCTCTCTTCCCTGTGCCTCTGCTCCTGAACCCCTGACAGGAAGGTTTACAGCCTCAAAATAAAATAGGAAGAAAACCTCTTCTTCTGTTTACACCTCCCTTCTCCAGCCAAGCCAGTTGCTTTTTTCCATTTGCTCTTGACCTTTTAACCTTAGGAAAATATGGCTCAAGTTTAATGGGAGGCACATGGTTTTATTTTACTATTTACCAACTCTTAATTTATGTTTTTCTCTGCTGTCAGGGGCTCAGGAGCAGAGGCACAGGGAAGAGAGGAGATGGAGAGCGGATGAGAGAGATGACAGCTTTGATTGGGCTTCTTTCAATTCGCATGGTGTTTTTTGCGTGTGCACCAGAATCGCCCCCAACCAAAGAAAAAAAGAGTTTCGGGTTCAATCTACATAAAAAGATGATAAAGCTCTGATTGGGCTTATTTCCAATTGTTGTTTTTGGGGTTAGAATGCACATTCACCCAGAAATCGCAGATTGAAAGGTTTGTTATCAGCCCAATTCAAGCACAGGTGTTTTGGTTCCAGCTCAATAGAAAGAGGACTATTAAGCTTTGATTTTTCTTTCGGTTTTCATTCACCCACAAATAGCAACGCGAAGTGTAAAATGCCATAACAAAGCAAAACAGGTTGTTTTGGGTTCCATCTACATAGAAAGAGGAATCTTGGATGTCGCTTATTTCAAGTCGTGTTCTTTGGTGAAAATGCACATTGACCCAGAAATCGCAAATGTCAGAGCTGCCTCCAGGTCCCAGCTCACAGAGGACCAACGCTAGGCTGTAGTTATGTACAAAAGTCTTTATTGAGGTTCAGTTTCCATTTTAAAGCCGCAGCGCGCAGCTCTACGTCTCGACCTTAGACCGGCGAAGTCCCGTCTGAGTCTCCGCCCCTTCCACACCAGTTTAACACTCTCGCTTTGCTCCACCTCTTCCTAAGTTCCTTTCTCCTCTGGGCCCTCCTGCCCGCTAGGGTTTCATCCTTTCTGGACTCCTCTGACGCTGACCCTGACGATTCTTGCCCCTCATTCCGGCGGGCTTTAGGACCTGGTTCCCTATCCGGGCTACCTTCTGTGCCGCTCGCCTGTACATTTGAACTTGGCGCGCGCGCCCAGCCTGCAACTTTCCTCTTGACCGTTCCCTCGCTCTCCGATGGAGGCGTGGCCAACCCTGACTCATCTTCTCTCGCTGGTGGTGCATATGTGGGCTCTGATACCTGGGACTCCTCCCCCCCCACTACGCTCTGGTGGGGAAGCTGGTCCTGATTTCCAACTGCTGCTCTGGGAGTCCCCGCAGGCCCCTTGCTTCTGGGGTGTTCCCCCTTGGGTCCCCCCTTGCCCTGCCCATCGGCGCCCCCTTCTGTGAATCTTCTGATTCGCTGGAGAGGCTCATGGAATCTATCGGGCTGCTGTCATCTTCTCCTACGCTGCCCTCGGATTGCTCCCCCTCGCTCTCCATCTCCTCTCCTCCCTGCGCTCCCGCTGAGTCCCTGACATCCATCCCCCCTCGAAGCCCCCCTTCCCCCCTCCCCCTCTTCTGGCATGGGTTCCGGGTGCTCCAATGCTGTGGGGGTGCATGCCGGATACAGTTCTTCCCCCCTGGCATGCTGCCAGTCCGTGACGGGTACATCGACGTCGCTCTCCTCCGCTTCCATCTCGTTGCCGGTGTGCTCGAACCCAGGGTCGTCCCCCAACCCATCCATGCCCCCTTGTTCCCCCATTTCCTCTGGGGAGTCTGCATGCCAGGGCCCTCTGAGCAGTCTCCTGCGCCACTCCTCCTCGGGTTGAGTGTCCCACCAATAAGAGCGTTCCGCACCCAAGTCTGAGATCGACCCCTCCGGCAAGGTAGTCTCTGGAGCCGTCTCCTCAGCCGAGGAGAACCCCTGAAACGTACTGGCTGAGAGTGTGGGGGTGAAAAGATATTCGTCAAAATAATCCTCCGGCATGGGCCTGTGTGGGAAGAGTGCGTGGAACTCGTCTTTGAGGTAGTGCTCCTCCACCGCATAGTACGGCACCCAGCTGTTGGCGCTGGCCGGGGCACCTTCCCTTGCGATGAGATATTCGACCCCCTCTTCCCCCCATCTTGAGTCCAAAATCTCCGTTACCTCATTGAGTGGCTCCGCCCTCGGCGACCCCCCTGTCATGGTTGCGTCTCTAAGCGGACTGGGAGCTGTCCCTGGCTCCTGAAACCTGTGAGGTGCCTTGTAGGGTTCCAACAGGGGACTGTGTACTGGCTTGGCCCTTTGGCATGTGTCGCACCTCGTGACGTAATCCGCGACTTCTCCCCGCATCTTGGGCCACCAAAAGTCTCTGGCTACTAATTCCACCATTTTGTCCTTGCCGAAATGTCCGGCGCTGGGTGCGTCGTGTAGCTGTTGCAGTACTGTCGCACGGAGTTCATCTCCCGGCACGTAGATGGCCCCCTTGCGGAGGAGCAGTCCGTCGCGTATCTGGAACTCGTCGTCCTTCGCCGTGCCGCTGCGCACCTCCTCCATCTTGGATCGTGCGAAGGAATCTGTTCGCAGCTTGCGCCGTATTGCTTCCAGGTCTACGGTGGCCGAAGCGCATGCCCACGCTTTGGGTGCGAAAATGTGTTTGGCCGCTACCGGTGCTGCTTCCTCCAGATACTGCGGCTTCCTGGATAGCGCATCAGCCATGATGTTGTTGTCTCCGGGGATATATTCTATCCTGAAGTCAAAATCCGCAAAGAACTCCGCCCAGCGGATGTGTCTCTGGTTCAGGAACCGCGCCGTGCGCCAGTACTCCAGGTTCTTATGGTCCGTGCGAACTTGCACCGTGTGTTTGGCTCCGATGAGGAAGTGCCGCCACGCCTTGAAGGCTGCATGAATGGCCAGCAACTCTCTGTCCCAGATGGTGTAGTTCTGGTCCGACTTGCTGAGTTTCCTGGAGTAGAAAGCACACGGCCTCCAATCCCCTTGCGGGTCTTGCTGCAATAGGACTGCCCCCACGGCTCTGTCGGAGGCATCCGTCTCCACCCTCATGGGTCTGCTGGGGTTCACATGCAGCAGTTGTTCCTCGGAAGCGAAAAGACGCTTGAGTTTCTGAAAGGACTGCTCCGCCTGCTCCGTCCAGATGAACTTCTTCTTCTTGGAGCTGAGGGTGTCCGTGATGGCCGCCGTCTGCATAGCGAAGCCCTTGATGAACTTGCGATAAAAGTTAGCAAAGCCGACAAACCTCTGGACCTCCTTCCGATTGCGCGGGCTCTTCCAGTCCAGTACTGATCGTACCTTGGCGCTGTCCATGGCGATTCCCTTGTCGGACAGCTTGTAGCCCAGGAAATCCACCTCCGTCATGTCGAACTGGCACTTCTCCAGTTTGGCGTAAAGCCTGTGCTCCCGTAGTCTTTGCAAGACTTCCCTGACATCTCTCTCGTGAGCCTCCTGCGATTCCGAGAAGATCAGAATGTTGTCCAGGAAGCAGATGCACTTCTTGTAGAGGAGCCCCGCTAACACGTGATGCATGAAGGCTTGGAAGCAGTGGGAGCCATTTTGTAAACCGAAGGGCATAACCCTATACTCATCGGTGCCCAAGGGCGTGAACATGGCCGTCTTCCACTCGTCGCCCTCCCGCATGCGTATAAGATTGTACGCCCCTCGTAGATCCAACTTGGTGAAGATGCGTCCCTTCCTCACCGTCGCGAGCAAGTCGTCGATCTTGGGCATCGGGAAAGCCGTGGGCTTGGTTTTCGAGTTTAAAATTCTGAAATCAACTACCAGCCTCTTTTGGGGCGTGTCTTTTTTCTTCACAAAGAACACAGGACTGCCCCCCACTGCTTTGGATTCTCGGATGAATCCCCGCTTCAAATTGTGATCTATGAACTCCCTGAGCTCTTGCAGTTCGTCTTCAGACATGGAATACAGTTTTCCCGTCGGCAGCGTTGCCCCCGGCAGGAGGTCAATCTTGCAGTCGTAGGGTCTGTGGGGAGGCAGCTTGTCTGCTTCCTTCTCGTAGAAGACCTCCAAAAACGCCTTGTACTTGTCGGGTACCGCTTGCAGCATGCCCAGTTGTAGCTGTGGGTCATCCTCTTGCCCCTCGTCCTCCTGGTTAGTCATGATGCAATGTTCTGCGCAGTAGGAGGAGCAGAAGGTCAATTTACGCTGGTAGCATGCCAATGCCGGGCTGTGCCTGTCCAACCAGCTCATGCCCAACACTATGGGCGTGTCTGGGTGACATTGAAGCTGATGACTTCGCGGTGATTTCCAATTCGCATCACCATTGGCGGCGTTTGCTGTACCACCTGTCCCCCCAGCAATTCTCTTCCATCGACTGTCACTACTTTCAGGGGCATCGTGGCAGGCAGGAGCGCTATGCTATGTTGCTTGATGAAATCCACTCCTATAAAGTCTGCATTGCTACCAGAGTCAATGGTAATAGGGACTTCCATGGTGAGCCCATTGGGAAGCTGGAGTGTTGCGGTGAGCTGCACCACTGGTTTGGGCGGGAGGGAGTCTGTGGGCTGTAAGATTCCTGGGGACTGCTTCACTGATTCGTCTGGCTGGGCCCCAGCGGCTCTGCTTCCAGCCAGACTTCGTCGTTTCCCTGCTGTGGTTCCCTCTGCTGAACTGCTTCTGTTACTTTTGCTGAGGCTGCATTGTGCTTGCGGAGCCTCTGGGGGCACTCTTTTGCCATATGCTGAGCACTTTCGCAGATGTAACACTTCCTGTTCCCTCTAGGAGCCTTCGTTTTGACTGCTCCCGGTGTGAGGGCTCTGGCTGCTGACTGAGCCTTGGCACCACCTATCTCCATCGGCTCCTCTCCCCCTCCCAGTGGAGGCGTGGATTGAGCGCGCGCTGAGTCTCTGGGAAAGAAAGGAGGTGCTCTTGCTGGCGTGCGTCCCCAACGCCCTTCGTCCTTGCTCCAGGGACGTTCTTCTAGCCGCACCCCAATCGTCAGCGCTTTCTGGACCACTTCTTGAGTGCTCCGTGGTCTCTCCCCCCTTGCGATTTCGTCTTTCACAGCCCCGTTGAGCCCCTCCCAGAACAGGTCCCTGACGGACGCTGAGTCTTTTTCCCATCCCAGCGCATTGACCAATGCAAAAAAGCGGGAATGATATTGCCTTACAGTGGCTCTGCCTTGTTTCAAACCGTGAATCTCTTTTCTAGCGACATCCACATCTATCTGCGATAAAAAACAATCGTCCATTGCCTTAATGAAGGCTTTTGCGTTTTGGAGGGCTGGATCATTATCTCTCCACAGATTGCGCAACCACGCTTTAGCTTCTCCATGGAGATGCGTTAGTATGAAGCCTACTTTCTCCTGCTCATCTCTAAAGTCCTTCTCCAGCAACTTTAGCGCAAAAACTACGTCTGCTCTGAAGTTAGGATATTGCTGCAGACTCCCATCGAAATGCGACACAAGGCTCCCTCCTCTCTTCCCGAGCCCAATCCCCTCTGATTTGGCTCCCGGTGGCCCCTGTTTAGTCAACATTTCCAACCTGGTTTGCAGATCCTTGCAGACAGCATCTGATTCCTCTTCTCTCCTCCTTGCCGCTGGTATTTCTGCGTTAAGTTGTACCACGGCGTCTTGCAAAGCTGCCAGTCGTTCTTCTGTAGTCATCTTGTGCTGCTTTTGTGAGCTCGCGAAGCACCAATCTTCGCCCCTCGCTGCGTCCTCTCACGTTGCGAGGTTCTTTGAAGGAGACGGGACTTACTGTCAGAGCTGCCTCCAGGTCCCAGCTCACAGAGGACCAACGCTAGGCTGTAGTTATGTACAAGTCTTTATTGAGGTTCAGTTTCCATTTTAAAGCCGCAGCGCGCAGCTCTACGTCTCGACCTTAGACCGGCGAAGTCCCGTCTGAGTCTCCGCCCCTTCCACACCAGTTTAAGACTCTCGCTTTGCTCCACCTCTTCCTAAGTTCCTTTCTCCTCTGGGACCTCCTGCCCGCTAGGGTTTCATCCTTGCTGGACTCCTCTGACGCTGACCCTGATGATTCTTCCCCCTCCTTCCGGCGGGCTTTAGGACCTGGTTCCCTATCCGGGCTACCTTCTGTGCCGCTCGCCTGTACATTTGAACTTGGCGCGCGCGCCCAGCCTGCAACTTTCCTCTTGACCGTTCCCTCGCTCTCCGATGGAGGCGTGGCCAGCCCTGACTCATCTTCTCTCGCTGGTGGTGCATATGTGGGCTCTGACACCTGGGACTCCTCCCCCCCACTACGCTCTGGTGGGGAAGCTGGTCCTGATTTCCAACTGCTGCTCTGGGAGTCCCCGCAGGCCCCTTGCTTCTGGGGTGTCCCCCTTGGGTCGCCCCTTGCCCTGCCCATCGGCGCCCCCTTCTGTGAATCTTCCGATTCGCTGGAGAGGCTCATGGAATCTATCGGGCTGCTGTCATCTTCTCCTACGCTGCCCTCGGATTGCTCCCCCTCGCTCTCCATCTCCTCTCCTCCCTGCGCTCCCGCTGAGTCCCTGACAGTACTATAATCCGAAAAAGGCCTATTTGCCCACAAAACTGCTAATTTTGCCAGTTCTGCATAGTCCGTTATCTCACTTATCCCTTCTTTGGAACTTCTTTTTCCTTCCATTTCTGCGCATATAGAATCCTAGCTGCTGTTGTTACATATAGAAACATCTTTAACTAATTATATCGAATAGCAGGTCACCACAACCAAAAGCTGCAGTATCTAGCTCACCATTGCAATGATAAACTCTAAAAATATAATTGAGACAAGACATTTCATCAGAAATTAATCAGAAACTATTCACTTTGGTTATTGTTAATGGCTGTGGACATGCCATAACATTACAGCACATGACTCCTTCCCCCCGAGAATCATGGGAACTGTAGTTGACCTCTAAACACAGTGCTATAGGTCCCAGTGCAACACATGCCTGGCTTATCCTAGAGATCACTGTGTGCAAAATTTGCGATGCCACTTGAGCCTAATATTTACCCTGCAATGCCAACCACCTTTGCCCAGGACAATGTACGACACCCTGGACTCAGCTCTTCAAAAATTATTAGAATTTGGACTAAGAAACAGGAGAGTGTTCTGGAAGGAAGGATATTTTAAAATGACTGGAAGATCAGAATTATGAAATGGGGAGGGGGGGGGATATATTAAAAAAACTCTTCCAAAAATCCCTTTAAAAGAATCAAGTCTTTAAAAAAAAGTCCTAAAAAGTATTTAAAAGAATCCTTTCCAAAAAATTAAAAAATTGTACCGTAGCCCCTTAGAGGTAGGTAGTTGGTCTACCTAGCTGAATCTGGGGGGAAACAAGAGAGAAGAACGCAGGAACAAGTGAAAGAAACTTTCTCCCGACAGCGAGAACATGGAAAGGCCTCCCCAAAATTTTTAGTTTGGAATGTATAATTGGCTTTATTGTTTGTATTATGATGTGGCAAGAATTGATTTGATTTGTTATCATTGGAATGTTACTAATGGAGAATTAATTTTAAAAATATTCAATCCATTAAAAAGTTCTTAGTTCATCTTTGATGAAGGTTTGCCGGATCATAAATCAGCAAATATAATGTAAATAGAAAAAGAGATGAGCAAGAGGTCTCCTTTCCACTGACATCATCATTCCATCATGTTGTCATAGTGCTGTGACCTCATGTCTCCAGGGGCTTGCCCTTAGCAACGCTGGTACACAGCGACCCCCATAGAGAGTGAGTGTGTTTTCTTTTTCTCCCCAAAGTCAGTGTGGTATATTTAGTTTTAACTTGACATTTGTGTTCCCTTTTAATAAGAATAAGAATGAGAATTTTTTATTTGTATCCTGCCCTCCCCGGCTGAGGCCGGGCTCAGAGCGGCTAACATCATAAAAAAACCCCAGGAAGGACCTTTTAGGCAGAATTTTGTTCCAAAGCCAGAACCATTCAGTTCTTTCAGGGGTTGGCCAGGGTAAAATGTAGAAATTGGAGACAGAGCTATTTGTGGTGGTATCATTACTACTCATGGAATTCCTTACTAATTAAAGTCTCCCTGATTTCACAAGAGGAATAACCATGATCTATATAGCTCATGTCTGGGAAAAGGTGGAATTTTCCCAAGGTCTTACCATGAGGGTGCAGTAAATGAGAATTGGCCCTTAACAGCTTGCTTGGTTCCCTCCCCTGTACGTTTTAGGCTCACGTTCCCTTTTTCTCTGGGATGCGGTGCAGGCTGTGATTTGGGCTGACTTCCCAGAGAGCCTCTGTTGTAAATAAAAATTGCCCTTTTTCCTTATGGGGTATCCAAGAACCCATATAGAGTCCTTACATGGGTTCCTTATTGGTAGGAGAAGATAACAGAGGCCAACTAGAGAATATTGAGAAGCAAGGCAGCTAGTAAGCTTGATCTTTATTGATCTGTTGCAACAGGGTGCTCCCCTCACCCGCAGGAGTGACGAGGAACCCAGAACAATGGTGCGCAAGGCCTTACATGGACTCTTGAAATTGCCACCCTGTAGACCAAGACCACCCCCTGGAACATCATACATACATCATAGAAGGGGTGTAACCTAAGGCCACCCCTCAGATACATCACACCTACATCACAGAAAAGGCGGCCTAAACAGAAATTTAATGTTGTTTTTGTCCTTGTTTATCTCCTGTCTGGCAGGTTACTTGATTGGATTGCCTGGGGAGCCTGGCCAGTCTTTTGTAATGATAAATAGTTCCTGAGCCAGGTCACAGGCTCACCCTATTCAAACACAGACATACCTTAAGACAGGATTTGTGAAGGAAAAGACAATGGGGAGGCTTTTCCAATTTGACCTTGCAGAGAAAACATTTGCTCAGTTTAGGAATCAAAATGGCTTCAGGTCCAGTTAAAAAAGATTTAGAAATATGGTCTAATTTGAAGCTTTCCTTGTTGGGTCGAATTGCAGTTATAAAGATGAATGTATTGCCAAAAATGTTATTTTTGTTTCAAACTTTACAGATTGTGGGCAAGATGGATTGCTTCAAGAAGTGGCAGAGAGAAATCTCTAGATTTGTCTGGCAGGGCAGAAAGCCCAGAATAAAATTTAAAATATTAACTGATGCGAAGGAAAGAGGGGGGTTTGCCCTGCCGGACTTTAAACTTTATTATGAATCAGCAGCATTCTGCTGGTTGAAAGATTGGCTGCTTCTTGAGAACACTGACATTTTGGATTTGGAAGGCTTTAATAATGCTTTTGGATGGCATGCATATTTGTGGTACGACAAGGTTAAAGTGCACAAAAACTTCAAACACCATATTGTCAGGAAAGCATTGTTTAATGTCTGGATTAGGTACAAAGATTTATTGGAAAATAAGACCCCAAGGTGGTTGTCACCCATGGAAGCAAAGGCTCTGAAAAGACTCAATATGGAGGCCAAATGGCTGAAGTATTGGGAGATATTAGAACAGGAAGGAGATAAAATGAATTTGCAGAGTTTTGAGAAATTAAAAGACAAAGTGCGAGATTGGCTTCATTATTATCAAATAAGAGAGGCCTATAATTTGGATAAAAAATTGGGCTTCCAGGTGGAAAAATCGAAACTGGAGACAGAACTGTTAGAACCTAAAACTAAGATCCTTTCAAGAATGTATAACTTGCTGTTGAAATGGAACACTCAGGATGAAACAGTTAAACAGCCATGATTAAATGGGCACAGGACATAGGTCATAACATTTTGTTTGCTGACTGGGAAAAGTTGTGGACCACCGGTATGAAATTTACGGCATGTAATGCCCTAAGAGAGAATATTATGAAAATGATCTATAGGTGGTACATGACCCCAGTCAAGCTTGCTAAAATTTATCACCTGCCTGATAACAAATGTTGGAAATGTAAAGAAACTGAGGGTATTTTCTTTCACCTTTGGTGGACGTGCCCAAAGATTAAGGCTTTCTGGGAGATGATATATAATGAACTGAAAAAGGTATTTAAATATACCTTCCTCAAGAAACCAGAGGCCTTTCTCTTGGGTATAGTCGGCCAATTGGTGTTAAAGACAGATAGAACGTTTTTTATGTATGCGACAACAGCAGCAAGAATACTTATCGCAAAGTATTGGAAGACACAAGATTTGCCCACCTTGGAAGAATGGCAGATGCAAGTAATAGACTGGCAGAAGTGGCAGAAATGACTGGCAGAATCCGAGACCTGGGAGAAGAAGCGGTGGAAGAGGACTGGAAGAAGTTAAAGAACTACCTGCAGAAACACTGCAAAGTTTATGAATGCTAAAATGATGTTGGACATAAAAATAATATGGCATTAGTGATACAGTGTTAAAAAGTATGCAAAAATGCAATAGAAATAGGGTGAAAGACTAAAGTTATATTATGTCAAAAGTAAACAATATGCTAAAGGTGTTTAAACATAAGGAGGAAAGATCGGAGACATAATAGAAGTGATTTTAATAATTAGAAATGAGTTTTTAAAGATGGTAAGGATTTGCTGTATTTGATTGGACAAAGAGGAACACAAAAAAGGGAGGCGTGAGGAAGTCAAGAAAGAAAGTTTTGTAAACATGAATTAAAAAATTGGAGTTTTTATTTTTATTTTTTTATTTTTTATTGATGTGTATCTGTGATTGTTTTTGCTGTTCTGTATTTTTCTGATGTTTCTTCTTTTTCTGTAAAAACAAATAAATATATTTAAAAAAAAACAAAACAAAATGGCTTCAGGTCGGTCTTCCTGTGCTGATCTATGTATGTGCGCCTATCACACCATCCCATGAGCGGTGTGAGTTGTTCAACTGCATTCTAAATGACATACAGCATTACCAAACCAATAAACAGAATATCCAGTCAACCTTCAGCTGAGGCTCCCACAAATGAGAGTTGTTGTTTTCAACACAACAAAGCCACTTCCGAACCTGGCGAGGAGTTGGGGTTGTGGGCTTCATGCCCCCACTCCATGTGCGCGGGGGGTGGTTCCAGCCCCCGTGAGACTGAGGGAATCCCAGCTGCGTCGTCAACCCAGCCAGCCAGTTGGGTGGCTGGGGGGCGTAGCCTGCCCTATTTAGGGCCGGCGCGGCCGGGGCTCACCCTCTTTTCACCTGGCCAGCCATCCCACTTTGGTTTGTATTAATGTTGTTTTGTCTCTTGCTTACCTTTTCTTTAGGCTGTGTATCTCAATTCCTTCGGTGATCGATTTTCACTTGGATTTACCCGCGCATCGGTGTTGTGCCTCCCATCAGATTGCCTGCCTCAAGCCCACCCGTGTTCCAGGCAGCCGCTTCGGCAGCCAGAGCCATTTAGCTCCGAAACAGCAGGGCTGAAACTGCGCTGGAAAACCCCATCGACCGGGTGTTCTGTTCTCTCTGGGTGGCTTCTCTGCAGCGGAGCTTTGCGGAACGCGGTTTGCACGTTCAGCGCCAGCCCATCGCCGTTTAGTCCTTTTACTTGGAAGCGCACAGCTCGCCCGACAGATCAGGTTTGACTGGGGGTTCTTATTTCTAGCCGCATTCGCAGGGTGGTGGGGCACCTTTAACGTTTTTTTTGGGGGGGGCTTGGTGGAGCAAAAGGAGGGAGGCTTAAAAGGACACGTCTTTGTCGCTACCCCTTTGCATTTGGTACTGGCCGCGTTGCCTTTGCGTTCCAACGGTTGCTTCTTCACCATTATACCTTTCCAAGAACTTCAGCCAGACTTCCAGATCGGATTTTACCTCTTTAGATAGGCGAACCCTGTGATGGGGTGACCGCAAGCCTGCTGACAACCTCGCGAGGCAGCTGCAAAATGGGTGGCCTGGGGAAACCACCCGGCAAGCAAAGTTCAAATGGCCTAACAACGGCTGAATCTGCCTGAGCGTAACTTTTCTTTTCTTTTTTTTAATGAATATTTATTGGCATTTTCAAAAAACCACACAAAAACAAAAGTAGACAAAAATAACAAAAATACAAAAATCCAATTCTTAAAAAAACAATTAAAAACACATAAAATTTCAGTTACATATTTTCATTTAACTTGTTTCTCAGACCTCCTTACACCTCCCCTTCTTGTATTCTAATTTAAATTATTAACTCAGCAAGTCCTTATTACTTATTTCTCAACTTTAACTTAATAATTTAATTTTAGCATGTTGCTATTTTACTTTTCCTCCTTCCATTTCCTAAATTTATTTTTGCAAACCTTATTTTCATTTAATTTAGACCATTTTAGAAACCAATTTTAACTTATCCAAACTTAAACCTCAATACTTATACATCATTACTCATTCTTAAACATTTTTCCTAAAGTCGACCAAAATTTCCCTTCCATGACTTTCCCAATTTCCATACAGATAGCAAAACAAAATAAAAACAGTAAAGGTAAAGGTAAAGGTAAAGGTACCCCTGCCCGTACGGGCCAGTCTTGACAGACTCTGGGGTTGTGCGCCCATCTCACTCAAGAGGCCAGGGGCCAGCGCTGTCCAGAGACACTTCCGGGTCACGTGGCCAGCGTGACAAAGCTGCATCTGGGGAGCCAGAGCCACACACGGAAACGCCGTTTACCTTCCCGCTGGTAAGCGGTCCCTATTTATCTACTTGCACCCGGGGGTGCTTTCGAACTGCTAGGTTGGCAGGCGCTGGGACCGAGCAGCGGGAGCGCACCCCGCCGCAGGGATTCGAACCGCCGACCTTTCGATCGGCAAGCCCTAGGCGCTGAGGCTTTAACCCACAGCGCCACCTGAGCAAGTTATAATTATATACCCTTTGGATTCCCTAACTCCACCCACCCCTTTCCCGGTTTCAGTCCCCAACAAGGGTTCATCAGTCTCAATATACTGTTTAGCCTGGAGATCTCACATCCGAGGCTCTTAAATCTCTTTCAATTCCTCTCTGCTGGTCTTTTTGATAGTCCTTAATGTTAAACCCCAAATCTCGGAGAGGCTCCGGCCCAACAGGATCCATGTTTCTTCCAGCCAGATCCCCATACTTAAAAGTAAAGTCTATGGGGTACTCCAAATCTTGTTTCATACTCCTTTCAAATCCAAATGTCCCCAAAGCTTCAACTTCCATCTTAATCAAATTTATAATCCTTCGGTCTTCAGATCTCCACACAAGGAGATCTCTCAGTTTTCCGCTCTCCAATTCAGGCCAGACTTTCCACATCAGGTTTTTATTTTCCTTTGTTGCCATCATGTCAGGCCTCAAATTGCAGCTCTCCTTTAACATCTGCAAAATTACAGCTGCTCCTACCTTTTCTTCAGGGGCAACATATGTCTCCTCCATATTCTCATGGCTCTCAAGTTTCTCTATTTGTTCAATTGAATGGGCTTCCTGCTTCAAATCCTTATCAGATTCAACAATGTTATTTACTGTTAAGTCCAAAGTTGTGACGTTTATAGCCAAAACATCGATTTGGCCTTGTAACTTTCCCAAGAGAACAAATGTTCTATCCAATTCAGCCTCGATTTTCCCTCCTCCAGCCATTCTTTTAATGTCCCTAAACCCCCTCTAGGGGGATTTTGGTTCCTTAATGTTCCTTTCAGCTCAAATCCAAAAATCAAGTTAGTTTGTATCAGCCCTTCCTTATTTTCAACAAATTGTAACAAATATAACCAGCAGAAACAACAGAAACAAAGTTCTCTTTTTCCTTCTGACAGCTAACTTGACAGCTGTCAAACTCTTCAATACTTCATCAACAGGCTCTCTCGCGGGACGCTCCCGGGTCCGGGGGGGGGGGTGGAACTTCAGCTCCCAAAGTTAATCTTTTATCCTCCAGTAACATTTCTTATAATGTCAGAACGTGAAAGTTAAAGTCTTTTAGAAAAAAGAAAGAAAAGATTCTCTCGACCTTAGTTAGCAGGTCCTTTGCTTTAGGTTATTTACAAAGGGGGAGTTTACAGCTGTTATGCTAACTGGTGTGTACGTGCCACCAGATGCCAATGCCAACTTGGCTCTGGGATGCCTGCAGAGCCTTATCAGCAGCCAGCAAGACAAGCATCCTGAAGCTGTGCACATCATTGCGGGAGACTTCAATCATGTTGAACTTAAAACAGTGCTCCCAACGCTCTATCAGCATGTGAAATGTCCCACAAGGGGGGACAAGACACTGGATAAAGTTTATTCGAATGTAAATCACGGCTATAGGGCCTTACAGCTGCCACATTTGGGCCAGTCCGACCATATGTCTCTGTTCCTGGTACCAGCATATATCCCACTCAGGAAACGGGCTCCCACAATATCAAGGACTGTTAAAATCTGGCCTGAAGGCGCTATCCACCAGCTGCAGGACTGTTTTGAGAGAACCAATTGGGATATTTTCGATCGTTCAGACCTGGAGGAGCACACGGCGGCAGTTCTGTGCTATATCAATCACTGCACAGACACTGTCACAGTAAATAAATCCATCCGGTTTTATCCCAATCAGAAACCCTGGATGAATAGAGAGGTCCAGTGCCTGTTGCGGGAAAGGAATAGGGCTTTCAGGTCGGGCGAGGTGCAGCTTTACAGTGTGGCAAGAGCAAACTTGAAGAGGGGTATTCGACGGGCAAAACTGGTCTATAGGCAGAGGATTGAGGATAATTTAAGGAGTAACAACACAAGACAGATGTGGCAGGGGATTCAGCATATTACCAACTACAAACCTAACCTTGGTGCTGTCGATGGTGACCCTTTGCTGGCGGAGGAGCTTAACTTTTTCTTTGCTCGCTTCGAGAAGGAGCCACCTGAGACGCCGGTATTACAGCCACCAGCCCATAGGGGCCCCTCATTCACTGTAGAGGAGCATGAGGTGAGACAGGTATTGAGGATGGTGAATCCGAGGAAGGCTGCTGGACCTGATGGCATCACGGGAAAGGTGTTGAAGGGCTGTGCGGATCAGCTGGCGAAGGTCTTTACTAAGATCTTCAACAAGTCCTTACACCAGTCTATTGTCCCACCCTGCCTGAAGTCGTCAACTATTGTTCCTCTGCCTAAAAAATCTACAATCAGTAGTTTGAACGACTACAGACCAGTTGCACTGACTCCAATCATCATGAAGTGTTTTGAGAAACTGGTGCGCCGTCATATAATTTCCTGTCTTCCATCAACTTTTGACAACTACCAGTTTGCATACAGGGCAAATAGATCCACGGAAGACGCTATCACTATCACTCTCCATGCTGCTCTGTCCCATCTGGAGCAGCCGGGGAGTTATGTGAGGCTGCTGTTTGTGGATTTTAGCTCTGCTTTTAACACTATCCTCCCCCATAGACTGGTGTCCAAGCTAGAGGCGATTGGACTCTCCAACTCCACCTGTCTCTGGGTTTTGGATTTTTTGTCAGAACGTTCTCAGAGGGTTAGAGTGGGGTCACATATGTCCACAGCCCTTAGCCTTAACACCGGCTCACCACAGGGTTGTGTGTTGAGTCCCCTGCTCTATACTCTCTATACGTATGATTGTACAGCCATCTATCCCAGCAACAAAATCATCAAGTTTGCTGATGACACTACGGTGGTGGGGCTCATTTCAGGAGGGGATGAGTCCGCCTATCGGGACGAGGTGGAGCGGCTTTGTGTTTGGTGTGGAGAGAACAATCTGGCTCTTAATACGGCTAAGACCAAGGAATTGGTGGTGGATTACAGGAAAAAAAAGGCGGACATTCAGCCCTTGTATATCAAAGGGGAACGGGTGGAGAGGGTGGCGGAATTCAGGTTTTTGGGAGTGACTATCGATCAGGGCATGACTTGGAGCGCAAATACCACTGCTCTGGTGAAGAAGGCCCAGCAGAGAATTTATTTCCTCAGACTTTTAAAGAAGAACAATCTGAGTGAGAGACTGCTGGTGTCCTTCTACCGAGGCTCCATAGAGAGCATTCTCACATACTGTATTTGTGCCTGGTTCTCCAGTTGTACAGCTAGGAAGAGGAAGGTGCTCCAGAAGGTCATAACCACAGCCCAAAGGATTATTGGTCATCCTCTCCCATCTTTGGAAGAACTGTACGGTTCCCGTTGTCTTAGGAAAGCAAACAACATCCTGCAGGATGCATCTCACCCGGGATACAGTCTGTTTGCACTACTGCCTTCTGGCAGGAGATATAGAAACATCAAGTCAAGGACAAATAGACTGAAAAATAGTTTCTATCCAAGAGCTGTGGCCTTTTTAAATGCTGTAACTCGATAGTGTGACCTGGGAGTTTGATGGGTGTGGGTGTGGGTGTGGCTGGAATGTGGTTTGTTTGGTTGTTGTTGTTGTTTTGCTTTTGTTGTTTTTAAGGGATGGCATCCAATTTCGTTGCACTTGTGCAATGTTGCACTTGTGTAATGACAATAAAGAATCTATCTATCTATCAAATTTAACCCTTCCCCGCTCGTTCCTGATTCAACAAAATTTTCTTTAAATTCCAATTTCCGTACTACTCACGGGTTGTTACTTTAGAGTCCAATTGTTCCAAGGAAAAAGTCAGCGCTCTCCGACAATGGCTTGCGGCTTCACTCCGCAGAAGGAGCAGTCTACTCACAGCACCGCGCCGCACCCTGTCCCTGTTCCGGAGCCTTTAAAAAGGCTCCTTCGCAGATTGGGGGGCGCAAATGGTGCCCGCCGAGTCACCACGCTCACAGGCATCCACGCTTGTGATTTTTAAGGGTCCCCGCGTGGCTGCCGCGGACAAGACCCAATCCTGGCGGAGCCGGTTCCCTCCGGAGCTCGGAAGGAATCCACCATTAGACGATGGCGCTAACCCAGAAGTCCCTGAGCGTAACTTTTCTTAGAGGGAGAAGTTGCTGAATGAGGTCCCTAAGCGCAACCATTTTTTCAATAGGAAGTTTTGAAGTTTGGGCGACTGTGTCCAACTCAATGCCTAGGTAAACCATAGTTGTAGCTGGGCCCTCCATTTTATCTGCAGCCAAAGGTACTCCCAGCTGTCCTGCTAAAGATGTGAAGGCTTCTAGAAGGGCCGAGCACTTATGCCTACTATCAGCTACGAGAATAAAGTCGTCCAAGTAGCGCGACACACCCTCAGAGCCTATTCTAAAACGAAGCGCCCAGTCCAAAAAGGTACTAAATGCCTCAAAGGCTGCACAGGCCACTGAGCAACCCATAGGCATTGCTTTGTCTACAAAGTAAGTAAAGGTAAAGGCACCCCTGCCCATACGGGCCAGTCACGTCCAACTCTGGGGTTGCGCGCCCATCTCGCTTAAGAGGCCGGGGGCCAGCGCTCTCTGGAGACACTTCCGGGTCATGTGGCCTGCGTGATGAAGCTGCTTTGGCGAGCCAGCACCAACACAGCACACGGAAACGCTGTTTACCTTCCCGCTATAAAGTAGAACCTATTTATCTACTTGCACTTAAGAGTGCTTTCGAACTGCTAGGTGGGCAGGAGCTGGGACCGAACGACAGGAGCTCACGCCACCGCGGGGATTCGAACCGCCGACCATACGATCGGCAAGTCCTAGGCGTTGAGGTTTTACCCACAGCGCCACCCGCGTCCTGTGTCTACAAAGTATGCCCCGTCAGATTTAAAACCCAGCCACCGGAAGTCTTCCGGGTGGACTGGCAGGAGTCAGAAAGCAGACTCTATATCACATTTCGCCAGCAACGCGCCTTTTCCAAATTTGCGAATAAGTTTAACTGCTTGGTCAAATGAGGCATACCTCACAGAGCAAAGTTCCTGAGGTATCGCATCATTGACGGACCCTCCCTTTGGGTAGAATAGGTTGTGAATCATGTGAAACTCACTGGGTGCCTTTTTGGGGACGATGCCTAATGGGGAGATATGCAAACCCTCTATGGGAGGGACAGAAAAGGGGCCGGCTGCCCTCCCTGCCTTAATTTCTTTAAGTATTTTCTTGCGCGCCACTTTGGGCATCACCTGAATAGGGGGGGAGCAACTGGGATCCTAAAACCTAAACTAAAACCTTCCCAGAGAAATAATGCAGCTGTTCTGTTGGGATAGAGATCCAAAAGGGTTTTTAAGGCTCACGTACCCTTTTTGTCTGGGATGCGGTACAGGCTGTGATTTGGGCTGACTTCCCAGAGACATCACATGAGCGGTGTGAGTTGTTCAACCACATTTTAAATGACACACAGCATTACCAAACCAATAAACAGAATATCCAGTCAATCTTCAGTACCTATAAAAGAACTTCAGGGATAGGACCAGAAGCATTAGCCTCATCCTTAGGATCAGAAGCTGAGGCTCCCACTGATGAGTTGTTGTTTTCAACACAACAAAAGGGATAGCGTTTCACTCCTGCATCTGCTGGAGAACCGCCCCCCCCTTCCAACTAACTGAAAGTACAACCTGGGAATATACACAGAAGCCCAAATGATTATTTGGAGGTGGAACAGGTACTGCTTGAAGCTGATGGGGTGCGGTGTCCTGAAGCGACTGTCTGTTGTCCATGCCTTCCCCTTTCTCCGGGGGGGGGGGGAGAGAAGCCAGGGAGTGAAGGAGGTGAGGACAGGTGACCCCCCTAGGCCCAAAGTCATCCCAGGCCTCAAAACCAAATTTCCCCTTTCTCTCGTCTACAACAGCTTTTCTCTGCTCTTCTCTGCTTTCTCACAAGATGCTGCTGCATAAGCAAAAGGTTATTTTTTATCAGTACAAGAAGCCTTCAAAAAGCTAATGAATAGGCTCTGTCAATGCCAGGAATAAGCAGGTCTGGGAATTGAGTCTTATCTCATCCAGTTGCAACACATCTTGGACACGCTGAACGCAAGGCTTCTCAACCCTCTTGGCTTCTCATCCCTCTTTCCTGGGAAGGGCGCTAAGAGTCCCAAGAGTCCCAGGACAGGAGCTTTCTGTTCATGCTCAGGGAAACTCATGAGGCAGGACTCCTGAGGAGGGGGAGAAGGGGGAGGGAACTGGAGGGGAATATATGCTCTGTGCAAATGGCTGTGAACTTGTGCTTGTTTGTGAAGTTATCACACTAGCTCCTTCTACCAAGCCCGGATGATAGAAATAAAGCTCTTTCTCTGAAATTATCCCTTGAGTGCCTGTTTGACTCCCCTTTCCCTCTCCCGGGTGCAATGCTCTTCCCATCCGAGGGCAAAGCCTGAAGAGGCTACAGGAGTTGTGGCGTCCTCAGGCACAGAGGTTTTCCAGGTAGCTAGTCCCAGGGTCCACTTCTGCAGGCAGCGCGCCTCCACCCGCACACAAGACAAGCCGCCTGCAGGAGTCGACTCCTGCAAAGTGGCCCACCAAGGGGAGATCCTTCCAGCAAGGTTTCAGGGCAGACCTTCAGCCAGACCTAGTCTGTCTTGGGATCCACCCATAATGAGAAAACGAAAACAAAACTGTTCACACAAAAGGCAGGCCTTACATCCAGGCTTTTACTGACCGTACATTAAAATACCTTTTCACAAGAGATAATAAAACACAGCACCCAGAATTAGGAAGAGATAACCAGGCTGGAATAGTAGATCATGTCAGATCATTTTCCTCCACAAATTTTACAATATTCTTCCGCGGTATCCACTTCCTCCCCCCTTGGATCGCTTGCTATTTCCAGGTCTGTCAAATATTTGGTCATCCTTCTCACTCTGAGTAAAAAGACTTCCTCATTTCAATGTTTACAAATAAAAATACAATACCAAATACTTTGAATCATTCCCAGATTCTGTCAATATCCAGGATAATATTTCCCAATTGCTAAATTTCCAGCAATCAGAACTGGAATATCATATTCCAGTCTTAATAGATTACCTAAAAATGACACTTGTTATCCAGAGATTCTATTTATTTTTTTAAAATAATTTTTTATTGATTTTTCCATGGATTCTACTTCTAACAATATATCTTTAACAATTTTTCATATTTCGACCCTCCTCCCCTGGACTTCCCTCGTACTCACATTTTGTTTTATTTCCCTATTGTTCACCTTGCGTATTTGATGTTTCCCCAAAATTTCCTCAATACATATAGTCTTATTTTTTGTTGTAGACAGTTGTGATTGTTCACTGCCAATGAGTCCATTTCTTTATGTTGCCTCTTCATATATGTTGTAAATGGTTCCCATTCTCTTTTAAAGTCTTTGTTGTCCTTTTCATGTAATTTTTCTGTTAGTTTTGCCGGTTCTGCATATTCCATAAGTTTCCCTTGCCATTGTTCTTTCATTGGTATTTCTTCTGTCTTCCAAGTTTGTGCTAATTAAATTCTTGCCGCTGTTGTTGCATACATAAATAATTTCCAATTTTCTTTTTTTACATCTTGGTCTAAAATTCCTAGAAGGAATGCTTCTGGTTTCTTAACAAAAGTCTTTTTAAACAGTTTTTTCAATTCATTATATATCATTTCCCAATAATTCCTAATCTTTTTGCATCTTGCAGCATGGCTTTTTTTCTAAAAAGAAAAAAGAAGAACAAGATCTACCCCTCATACGAGGAGGAGGCCCCTGCCCTACTGCCAGCATTGGCAAAGCCTTCAACATCAGCCACAGAGGGCAGGAGGAGAAATCAAAAGATCTACCCCTCATATGAGGACGAGGCCCCTGCCCTACTTCCGGCATTGGCAAAGCCTACCCCATCAGCGGCAGAGGCCAGACCGGCAGAGGCCAGACCCCTAGTCTTGCCAGGGCTGGTGAAGCAAGACCCAAGCCAGCAGCGGCCCTCAAAAAAGAAGAGCCTTGAGGACTCTGGGCCAGCGTTCCCAGGTGAGTAGGCACTTCCTGGTGCAACTGGACTTCTCCGCGACCCTTCCCCTCTGCAGGGAGGTGGGACCGATTCGGATGGTCTGCCCCTGCTACTTAATGGATCCAACTGGTTTCCAGAGAGCGGTAGGGGATGTTTTATCCCAAGTTGGTGGCCTCTCGGCTGATTCCCTGGTGGCCCGTTGGAATGCGGAGTTAACCAGGGCTATTGACTGTCTGGCTCCGAAGCGCCCTCTCTGATTGCATGGAGCCTGGACAGCCCCGTGGTTTTCCCCAGAGCTGAGGGCGAATCGTTGAGATGGCTAGAGTGCCGGTGGCGGAAAACTCACTCTGAATCAGACTGGACACGGGCTAGAGCTCAACGTCGAGCCTACCAAGTGGCAATGCAGAAAACAGCAGCGGGAGACTTTTTCAGGTGGTTCACAATCTATCAGAACCACTTGCACCACCAGGGCCTGGTAGGGACCCCAAGATCTCCTGCAGTGCTTTTGCAAAGTTTTTTTGCAGATAAAGTTGCTCAGATTCAGAAGGAGGTAGACTCCACCGTGGGAGCAAGGACAGGGCGGGAGAGTAGCACTGTCTAGTTCTGTCTAGTCCTGTTACATGGGATCAATTCCAATCTGTTACCTCCGAGGATGTGGACAGGCTGCTTGGACAAGTGAAACCAACCACCTGTCTCCTTGATCCTTGCCCATCCTGGCTGATAAAAACGAGCCGGGAAAGGCTGGGCGATGGGCTCTGCGGGGTAGTGAATGCTTCTCTCTGTGAGGCAGCCTTCCCAGACCCACTGAAAGAGACGGTCATTAAACCGCTTCTTAAAAAAACTTTTTTAGACCCAGCCAATTTGGCCAACTATCGCCCAGTCTCAAATTTACCATTCTTGGGCAAGGTGGTTAAGCGGGTGGTTGCCGAACATCTCCAAGCATGCCTGGAGGATACGGACCATTTGGATCCCTTCCAATCAGGATTCAGGCCTCACCATGGGACTGAAACTGCCTTGGTCGCACTGGTTGATGATCTCCGGCGGGCTTTGACACCATCGACCATAACATCCTTCTGGACCGTCTAGAGGGGCTGGGAGCTGGGAGCACTGTTATACGGTGCTTCCGCTCCTTTCTCCTGGGCCGTGCCCAGAAAGTGGTGTTGGGGAATGAGTGTTCAGACCCCTGGGCTCTCACGTGTGGGGTGCCTCAGGGTTCCGTCCTCTCCCCCATGCTTTTTAATATCTATATGAAGCCACTGGGAGAGATCATCAGGGGGTTTGGGCTGGGTGTTCATCAGTATGCAGATGACACCCAGCTTTACCTCGCCTTTAAATCAGAACCAGTGAAGGCGGTGAAGGTCCTGTGTGAGTGCCTGGAGGCGGTTGGAGGATGGATGGTGGCTAACAGATTGAGGTTGAATCCTGACAAGACTGAAGTCCTGTTTTTGGGGGACAGGGGGCTGGCGGGTGTGGGGGATTCCCTGGTCCTGAATGGGGTAACTGTGCCCCTGCGCAGCCTGGGAGTCACTTTGGACTCACAGCTGTCCATGGAGGCACAGGTTACTTCTGTATCCATAGCAGCTGTCTACCAACTCCACCTGGTATGCAGGATGAGACCCTCCCTGCCTGCAGACTGTCTCACCAGAGTGGTGCATGCTCTAGTTATCTCCCGCTTGGACTACTGCAACGCACTCTACGTGGGGCTACGTTTGACGGTGACCCAGAAACTGCAATTAATCCAGAATGTGGCAGCTAGACTGGTGACTGGGAGCGGCCGCCGGGACCAAATAACACTGGTTCTGAGAGATGTGCATTGGCTCCCAGTACGTTTCCGAGCACAATTCAAAGTGTTAAAGCCCTAAACGTCCTCGGTCCAGTATACCTGAAGGAGCCTCTCCACCCCCATCATTCAGCCAGGACACTGAGATCCAGCACCGAGGGCCTTCGGGCGGTTCCCTCATTGCGAGAAGTAAGGTTACAGGGAACCAGACAGAGGGCCTTCTCGGTAGTGGCGCCCACCCTGTGGAATACCCTCCCTTCAGATGTGAAGGAAATAAGTAGCTACCCTATCTTTAAAAGACATCTGAAGGCAGCCCTGTTTAGGGAAGTTTTTAACATTTAACACTGTATTGTTTTTAATACTTGATTGGGAGCCGCCCAGAGTGGCTGGGGAAACTCAGCCAGATGGGCGGAGTATAAATAATAAATTATTATGATGATGATACAAGGTCAGGGTCTCTCTTGGTTTCCTTGATGTCTGGGTGGAAGTCCCCCACCCCACCCCACCCCTCCTTGTTAAGAGGCGTGGGACTTCCGGGTGGCTGCCCCTGTTCTGCATTGTTGGGGGTTGGACTAGGTGACCCCCGCAGGTCCCTTCAGACGCTACAGTTCTATGATCCCTGTTCAGATATGGCATGCACCCGCTCATTGCAACAGGCGAGAAGCCCCCTGAGAAAGAACTTGCCGTCTTTTCTCATGTATAAGACGAGGTTTTTTACCCCCCAAATCAAGTGTCAAATTGGGGCTCCTCTTCTACAGGGGGAGTGCTGAGGGGGGACGGGCGCTTGATTGTAGCCGCCAGGAAGAGATTCCCAGCTATGATTTCTTTGCTGTGGAAAGGGCTGTTGTCAACTGGCAGACGATAGGTGACTTGGTGGCTGATGCCTGCCTGCAATTGTGCAATTTGATTAATGGCTCCCTCCCCACCAAAAAAGCTCAACCACTCTGGGCAACCCCTCCCCAAAAAAGCTTAACAAGTCTTGGCAATCTGCCCCCGTTTTCTAAATTTTGAGTGCCCAGAAATAGGGGGCGTCTTATACATGGGGGCGTGTTATACATGGAAAAACACGGTACCTTTCCCTCTCATCCACCTCATTTACTCACCTCTCTCTCTCTTTTTTTTTCTGAAGAACTCTCTGATGAAAACTTAGAGTACTTGTTGGTGGGTAAGAAAATGCTGGGAGGAAGAACCGTCAGAGAAGCTTTGGAGATGATGGATGAAAGGGAGATTTTGGAGACCATCCTCCAACACCTCCAGCCACCTCCCCAGGTGTGTGTGATGCAGGGTGGATTTGATTGAAATCAAATCTATTTAAAGCATATTTTTACATTCTTGCTTGTATAATCTTAATATTTACAATCAGATGAAGGTTTCATTTTGGGAATAATAAATTTCCAGAGTAGTTTTTACTACTGATTTGGTTATACTGTTAGGAATGCATTGACACATAATTATGAAATTATTGTGGGGTATAATAAGTTAACTGCGTACAGACTCTTCAGGTTACATACGCTTCAGGTTACAGACTCCGCTAACCCAGAAATAGTACCTCGGGTTAAGAACTGCCATCGGCTCAGGGGCGAGAGGGGAAAAGCCGGGTGGATTTCAGAGAGCCCCCAAAGATCGTGGGAAGCAGCACTTCCTCAGCGGAGGAAGGAGAGGAGAAGCATTTTATTTTAGAAATCCAAATTAATTTTTTTAAAAATGTGATTTAAATCAAAGAAATCCATTTTTAAAAAGGGGGGTCATTGATTTTTAGCCACCCTGGTCTGATGTTGCGCAGCGTGAACCAGGATTCCCCAACCTGGTGCCCTCTAAATGTTCTGGACCATATGCTGCCTGGGGCTGGTGGGAGCATGTAGAAGGGGAACTGCCATGAACTATCACAGGCAAAGGCAAACCCAGCCCTCCAGCTGTTTTGGGACTACAGCTCCCATCATCCCTAGCTAACAGGACCAGCAGGTCAGGGGTGATGGGCATTGGAGTCCCCAAACAGCTGGAGGGCCGTGTTTGCCTCGGCCTGAACTATTGGGAGCCCAGCTTGGAGGAAGGTCCTATTTGCAGATGCAAGAGACGACTTTCTCCTGGTGGGGCTTGAAAAGAGGACCAGGCAAATTTGGGGAAGCAGAGAAGGCGATCAGTGCAGCATCTGTAGACCGGAAGAAGAACCAATCCATGAACTTGATTTGGTGGGATGACTTGGACCCCAGGAAATGTTGCATGTTTTTTTCTTTAACTTTTGCAACTGATCGTTCCCGATATCTGGGAACGTTTGAGAATCCGATATTGTGCAGTAAAAGTTTTTGTGACTGTATTGTGCCTGATATGGCCAATATTTCCTCTTCGCTCTCAAGAGCAGTTAATTTGCCAGGCCTGGGCATTTGGCAGAGCAGGCAAGCAAATACTTTCTGCAACAGAAAATTTAATAAATAATCATACTGGGAGTGGTATTGTCTGTTTGTTATTATGGTATGTATTTTTGAGTTTTTATATTGTAAACCGCCCAGTGATCTTCGGATGAAGGGCAGTACAGAAATTTAATAAATAATAGTAATAGCCACAATGCCTAGATTCTGTTTGTTCATGGCAAGAAACAAAGTGCTTTAAATGAATGGTGTGTCTCCCAGTCCAGAGGATTTATTGAATCTTCTTTGGAGTGTTACTTTAAAAAAGAAGAAGAATTGATTGCAATAGATTTTACTCCAAATGATTTTTGCAAGAAGTCTATTTCTAGGCATGTGGGTTTTTTTTAGAGAAGACAAGTGGCAGATAGATGGCAACTGTTCTCTAGACAAGAAACATGACACTTTTCTTCATTTTATTCCCAGCAGAAGACATCCAAGCCTGGACACAACAAGGTAAGTCCTTGTCGCGAATTCCTCGCAACACTTTTAGCGGAATGCTCAGAGTCCCAGGTTCTTTAGTGCAGTATTTATTATTGTGAGCTCAATATATATACAAATATCTACAGAAGCAGTTCATCTAATCAGACAGAGTACCTCCACCTTGAGGCAAAAGAAGACTCCACACTCATCTACACCACTCCACCACTATTGGACAGGCTTCCCTTTTAAACCGGTGACAGCCAATCACATTACTGCTGCGTCATTCTGACCCAGCACTTCCACAGAGAGTATTGGATCTGTAGCCTTATTGGAGTTCACTGACTGGGTCTGCGTTGCTCCGGGACAGGAGGAAGGAAGCCAAATGACACCAAGGTTGATTCAAAGAAGAAAGAGTTTATTCTGCTCTCCGGATAGCAGAAGGTACTTGCGTGATCAAGTCCACAGCAAGTCCAAAGGAATTTTAGGTGGTTCACCGGGGAGTCCCCCGGTGTCTTCCGACACCGGTACGTTCTCCTGGTCAGTGTTATCAGCAAGCCAGATGTCTCTCGCACATGGACAGCTTGAGCGCATCCCACGCCTCACTTGCTGTCACCTTATCAGCTACGTAGACTAGCTGGCTGTCGTCCATTCCAAGGATGATCATAGCCAAGGTTTTCTCATCCTTTTCATCCTCCTCAGGGGGCTGCGGTGGATCTTCCACCACTTTCCACAGGCCCTCACGCTTGAGAAAGTGTTGCATGCGGACTGACCAGATGCTGTAGTTCATGGCCGTCAGCTTCTCCAGCAGCACGCCAGCTCTGGACTGCTCCATTGCTGCAGCTCCCCTCCAGCACCCACGGCTAGATAACAGCCACCTGTATTCATGCGCAGCAGAAGTGTGCTGGGCCCATAACCCTGTCACGAATTCCTCGCGGCGCTTTTAGCAGAAAGCTCAGAGTCCTAGGTTCTTTAGTGCAGTATTTATTATTGTGAGCTAAATATATATACAAATATCTACAAAAGCAGTTCATCTAATCAGACAGAGTACCTGCGCCATGAGGCAAAAGAAGACTCCACACTCATCTACACCACTCCACCACTATTGGACAGGCTTCCCTTTTAAACCGGTGACAGCCAACCACATTACTGTGGAGGGAGGCTGGGGACACCTGTAAGAGGCTGCAGGTGCAGGTATTAGTCCTCTAAAAAAGCGGGAAGAGCCTAGGGTCAGCGTATCTAGGACAAAAGTGTGTCATGAGAATGAAAGACGAGGCTGCTGGGTTAGACCAGCATCCTTATCTCACAGTGGCCAACCAGATGCCCATGGGAAACTGGAAAGCAGAATTCGAACACAGAGCACTCTCCCCTTCCTGTGGTTTCCAGCAACTGGTATTCAGAAGCATTCCTGCCTCCAACAGTGGAGGCAGAGCAATTAGGACATGCTGAACTTGTCAACTTTCAAATTCCCCAAATGAGGAGTACTAAAGAGTTGTAATAGGGACGCGGGTGGTGCTGTGGGTTAAACCACTGTGCCGCTTGGGCTTGCCGATCGGAAGGTCGGCGGTTCGAATCCCTGCGATGGGGTGAGCTCCCGTTGTTCGGCCCCAGCTCCTGCCCACCTAGCAGTTCAAAAGCACATAGTGCAAGTAAATAATAATAATAATAATAATAATAATAATAATAATTTATTTATATCCCACCCTCCCCAGCTGAAGCCAGTACTGCTCCGGCTGGAAGGTAAACGGCATTTCTGTGTGCTGCTCTGGTTTCGCCAGAAGCGGCTTAGTCATGCTGGCCACATGACCTGGAAAAACTGTCTGTGGAAGCAGACAAATGCCGGCTCCCTCGGCCTTAAAGCGAGATGAGCTTTAAGCCCAGAGTCGTTTGCGACTGGACTTAATTGTCAGGGGTCCCTTTACCTTTACCTTTAAAGAGTTGTAACATGACTTGGGAATTCAGAAGATATGTAAAATTGCATACAAATCATTAAAACAATTGCCTAGTACTTGCAATCTATTATTATTATTTAGTATTACCTGACATTTTCAGACGGTAAAATTGAAATTCTTTGGTTTTCCAAAAGCAGTTGATGTAGCTGGTGGGGTCTCCTCCCTGTGACTCACCCAAACCTTCCCCAACCCTTAGAACGCCCTCTATAGATACTATGGACTCAAGCTGCGGGATTCCAGGAGCGCAGAGACAGTCCACCAGTACCTGCACTTACTCCTGAGGTTGCCTCTCGAAGAGGAAGCAGACAGAGAGGTGAGTGAATGTGTGGGATGTCAGGGGGGAGGAGAGCCAGTGGGACTGGGACTGCGCTCACACGGAGACTGTCCTGGAAGAGCCTCCTCCTTCTGAACCCTCCTGATTCAAGCGCCTCCCCAGGCTGCTCCCCAGTGTCCCACCACCACAATCCAGGGTCCCCCACTCTTACTCATCCAGCCAGTCCCTGACATTACCCCACCAGCCCTCTGTCCTGATTTCCGGATTGGTCTCTGCTCATGACCTTCCTCCCTCCAAGGATTTTGTGCCCACCCACTCACCCCCTCAAAGCCTCTTACAGGAGCAACTGCTTTTCAGCATTCAACATATCTGGGCAGATTTGTTTAGTTTTGGGTTAGATCAGAGCAGCCAGCAAGTGGCCCTCAATGCCTTTCTTGGCAGCCCTCAGCAAGCTTGGAGGCACCCCTACACACCTGTAGGCCTTGCACTGCCTTCCCAAAGCTGGGTAAGGAGGTGCTGGGCTTGGGGAAGGAGGCAGGTGTGATCTGTCAGGGTCCTAGAGTCCTCAGTTAGCTCTTTCCCACCTTTGGCAAGAAGGTGGGAAGGCTCTAGGTCCCGCCAGAGCCTCGTGCCTCCTTCCCAAAACCCAGCGCCTCACCTGCCTACCTTTGGGAAGGCAGCATGCGGGCCGGGGCGTGTGTGTCAAATTGTGGCCTTGCTCCCCTCTCCCACACGACAAGTCAGTGTGCGGCCCACAGGTTCTGTGCTGAACTACTCTTGTGGCCCACTTGGTATGAGAAATTGGAGCACCCTGGTTTAGATGGTGCATATTCCTGCTCTGGCGCCTTTGGGTGAGGGGTGGATTACAAATACTTCCAGGGAATAAATGGTGCATTTTAATGTAGTTGAGTGTTTAATGAAGCCAAGAACTGTATCACAAGATTTGAAAATGTCAGAATGCAAGGCATCCTTGCGTTGCAAGCTGCACGAGTCTGGGAGGTGTGGTCTGGTCAGTTCACATCAGAATTCACAAAAATATCGTTCTTCAAACCACCCCTATTATTATCCGGGATGAAAGGATCTCTTCAAATTGGTTCTCTAAGTGTCTCATTTCTCCATTCTTAAATTCTTAAATTTGGTTCCCCACATTTCGCAGGAATCTGCTTACAGAATCACATTTATCCTCCATCCCTCATGATCAGCTTAGCTTAATGGTTGCCATCAGTTTCATTTTAATTGATTTTATTTAATTTTTATAATGAAATGTTTTTAGAATGTTGTACTATTTAATTGTTGTTAGCTGCCCTGAGCCCAGCTTTGGCTGGGGAGGGTGGGATATAAATAAAATTTATTATTATTATTATCACTAATTGCAATCAAGAAAACGACATGTTTGACGTGCCTCATTCTCCCTAGGGAATTTCTGAGGCTATTGGTGTGGCTTCAAGCACCCATATTTCACAGGTGCTGATGGCAGTGCAGGACTTCGGCCACGCAGCCATTGCAAGGAATACTGAGACGTCTGAGGTAAGGGTGTGAAGTGAGGAAGGAGCGTAGCCCCTGAGGTAAGGGTGTGAAGTGAGGAAGGAGCGTAGCCCCGAATCCTGCCCCATTTCCAAACATGCTCTTTTTCAAGGGATGGGATCCTTACCATTCCAAAAAGGCAATTGGATCTGCTCTCAGTATGGAAGCCAGACAGCTTCCTCTGTGGGTATGTCTCAGTCATCCTTCTGAAGTGGGCTCCAGCAGTCCTGTCTCTGTGGCTCCAGATCCTAGATCTGATCTGATCCCTTGGCTCAGTCAGTCAGTCAAACAGATTCGTTAGAAACCATTGGTCACCCCTCAAAGTACACTGACCCCTGTTTTTAGGTTGGTTGTCAGATGGTTGGTTGGCATTTCTTCAATAGTGGAAGCTAATGGGGACCCCCAAGGGTCATCTAGTCCAACCCCCTCCAATGCAGGAATCTTAAGCATCCCTGAGAGATGGCCATCCAACCTCCAACGAAGGAGAGTCCACAACCTCCCAAGGGAGAGTGTTCTGCTGTCAGAAAGCTTTGAATGAAGAACCTCTTAGAGTTTGGAAGAGGGGACACCTCTCCAACTGAGGGGAGGGAGCAGAACCCAAGAGAGAAGGCAGGCGGCAGGCTGGGAGAGGCAGAGAGAAAGAGGGGAGAGGTTTCAGCTGCATCCCCTGCCAAATTTGCTCTCGTGCAAGGGTTCTTCTGCCTTACGGGAGTGCCTGCTGGCCCCATTCAACTATGTTCTAGAGTAGACCCACTGAATTTAATGAAGATGACTAAGTTAGGCCCATTCATTTCGACAGGTCTACTTGAAGCAAAGCATAGTTGAGTGTCGCTCTCTGTGTTCACCTCCATATATTTGTCAATTAAGCAAATTATTACAAAGGCATGTGAGGAGAATCAGAACTTACAGGGTTAAACAGTTCTGTGTGACGTCTCACATTCTGAGGCGTGGTTATGTTCACATACGGGAATCTTTCTTTGTGTGTGAGTTTCCTTTCGTTTTTGGCTGAGAGGCGAAAGGATGTCTGCTCTTTCGCCGGGCTGATTTATGATGTTTTTCTACTCATTAAAAGACTGTTGGAGTTTAGCAAGAAGCCTGCATTCAGTCTGATTTATTATCCACACACAAGGCAACAGTTTCTGCCGCTGCAAAACTCTGCTAAGGACTTTGCTAAGAGAGCTAAGGGAGCTCAAGTTTTCTATCGGCACAGACGTCCATCGGCGCAGCAGAAGTGTACTGGGCGCCATTTTATCTCACAAGGCATAGTAACTGCGTGCGGATCTAACAGTTCCATAACCTGAGGGGGCCTTGGGGTCATGTGCCCCCGACTCTCCAATTCTCCAACCCAGCTGGAAGGAGATCAGATCCTTTTCCTTCCACTTTCAGTTAACTTCCCTCAAGCTTCCGGTCTCCGTTTTGCAACTGTGCTAGAGGAGAAGGGAGCAGGAGCCGATGAGTCCAAGGCTCATTCACACAATAATAAACCATAGTTTATCACAGAGGTAACCAAAATGGTGCCCTTCAGATGCTACAGACTGCAACTCCCATCCCTCCTGACCTCTGGCCATGCTGGCTGAGGCTGATGGGAGCTAGAGGCCAACCTATGTTGATGCCTATGTTTATTGTTACATCTGAACGCAGCCCTGAACTCTCTTGTGCTCTGCCATCCAAGAGAAATGAAACCCAGGAGTGTGGTACCTCTGGATTTTTGCTGTGAGTTGGTAAATGACCAAGGAAATTTCCCAACCCTCACTATGGAGAAGATGAGCAGATCCACCTGGTTCATTTTAATTTTTAAAAAGCAGCTCCCATGGAAAAGAGCACCAGTGGTCAGTCTACCCTACACTGTCCTGCACTTTCTCCCTGGTTGACTGACCGAACCCAAAGAGAACACCTTCATGGTTCCTCATCATCCTGGGGAAAAAGTAACCAGTGGGGTGTCACAGGGTTCTGTCCTGGCCCGTTGTTGTTCCACGTTTTTTTAAAATAAAAGACTTGGATGAAGGAATTGAGGGGATGCTCATCAAATTTGCAGATGACACCAAACTGGGAAGGGTAACCAATGCCACAGAAGACAGAATCGGGATTCAAGATAACCTTAACAGATTGGAGAACTGGGCCCAAACTAACAAAATGAAATTCAATAGGGTCAAATGTCAGGCTCTACATTTAGGCAGGAAGAACCCGATGCACATATATAGGGTGGGGGAGCCCTGGCTTGCCAGCAGTTTGAGTTTCCTGGAGGAAAAAAAATACAAAATTTGTAAGTCTGCACAACAACTTGTTGTTGTTGCTTAGTCGTTTAGTCGTGTCCGACTCTTTGTGACCCCCTGGACCAGAGCACGCCAGGCACTCCTGTCTTCCACTGCCTCACGCAGCTTGGTCAAACTCATGCTGGTAGCTTCAAGAACGCTGTCCAGCCATCTCGTCCTCTGTTGTCCCCTTCTCCTTGTGCCCTCCACCTTTCGCACAACAACTTACTGACTACTAATATTTTCCCAGCTGCTAAAACGTCCCAACTAAATGGTGATTTGTCTCCAATTGCACTTAAGGTTCCCAAACTCACTTTCCCCATCCTTTCCCTCCAGAATACTAGCGAGACGAATGCCAGTATCACCGTCATCCTTAGCTGTGGTCAAATGGCATCCGGGGCACGGCAGGATGACCTCCCCCTTTTTATAGACCTCATCACAGAGGAGCTCCTCTTCCAATTCCAGAACAGCAGGAAGGTATGGCTCTGATTATCACACGGACTCCTGTTGTTTGTTCTCTCAGCTATACCATACTTTTCCGTGTATAAGACGAGGTTTTTTATTATTATTATTAAAAAATGATGTTTAAAAATGAGGGTCATCTTATACACAGAGAGTGCATAGGGGGGACGTGGGTTTGGTTGCCGCTGCAAGCCGGAGATAGTCAACAGCTATTGTTGCGTTATTGGTGGCTGCGGCAAGGGGTGGTGTTGATTGGCTGTCGCTGCGGAAATTGGGAAGGCGATTGGCGGTTTCTGCCGGCGAGGGACAGACAATAGGTGGGTTTTGCGACATGTGTGAGTGGCTGCATAGGTTCAGCGGGTGAGCAATTTTTGGAATCCCCTCCCCCAAATAGCTGAACAACTGTGGGTAATCCTACCCCCGAAAAGCTCAGCAACTCTGGGCAATCCTTCCCCCCTTTTCTTAATTTGGAGTCCCCCAAAATAGGGGGTGTCTTATACTCGAAAAAATATGGAGAGGCTCATGGAATCTATCGGGCTGCTGTCATCTTCTCCTACGCTGCCCTCGGATTGCTCCCCCTCGCTCTCCATCTCCTCTCCTCCCTGCGCTCCCGCTGAGTCCCTGACAGGTATATTCTGCCTTTCTCCTGTCATACGTCTCCAGGAGGTGTGCAACCATTTCCCCCATGGTCACCATCCAGGCACTGAGCAGACCACCTGAGCTCCATCAAGGTCCTTGCACCACACGCCTTCAGACTGTGCCCTAGGGAAGGGTTTTTGGCTTCATCCACGAAAGGGTTGTAGACTGGGGTGTATACTGACTCCACACTTAGGACCAGATGGGGCATTACAGTGGTACCTTGGTTCTCAAACTTAATCCATTCTGAAACCAAAGCGTTCCAAACCAAGGCATGCTTTCCCATAGAAAGTAATGCAAAATGGATTAATCTGTTCCAGACTTTTTTTAAAGAAACCCTAAAACAGCAATTTAACATGAATTTAACTATCTAACAAGACCACTTCTGGGTTAGGGTTAATTTTTGGATTGGTATCTGAAGAAGTGTGCATGCACACGAAAGCTCATACCTAGAACTAACTTAGTTGGTCTTTAAGGTGCTACTGGTAGGAATTTTTTGTTTTTGGATTGGGTTAGTGTTAGGGTAATGTCAGAGCTGCCTCTAGGTCCCAGCTCACAGAGGACCAACGCCAGGCTGTCGTTATGTACAAAAGTCTTTATTGAGGTTTAGTTTCCATTTCAAAGCCGCAGCGCGCAGCTCCAGGTCTTAAAGCCTAGACCGGCGAAGTCCCGTCTGAGTCTCCGCCCCTTCCTCACCAGTTTAAGACTCTCGCTTTGCTCCACCTCTTCCTAAGTTCCTTTCTCCTCTGGGCCCTCCTGCCCGCTAGGGTTTAATCCTTTCTGGACTCCTCTGACGCTGACCCGCCTGATTCTTCCCCCTCCTTCCGGCGGGCTTTAGGACCTGGTTCCCTATCCGGGCTACCTTCTGTGCCGCTCGCCTGTACATTTGAACTTGGCGTGCGCGCCCAGCCGGCAACTTTCCTCTTGACCGTTCCCTCGCTCTCCGATGGAGGCGTGGCCAACCCTGACTCATCTTCTCTCGCTGGTGGTGAATATGTGGGCTCTGATACCTGGGACTCCTCCCCCCCACTACGCTCTGGTGGGGAAGCTGGTCCTGATTTCCAACTGCTGCTCTGGGAGTCCCCGCTGGCCCCTTGCTTCTGGGGTGTCCCCCTTGGGTCCCCCCTTGCCCTGGCCATCGGCGCCCCCTTCTGTGAATCTTCCGATTCGCTGGAGAGGCTCATGGAATCTCTCGGGCTGCTGTCATCTTCTCCTACGCTGCCCTCGGATTGCTCCCCCTCGCTCTCCATCTCCTCCCCTCCCTGCGCTCCCGCTCAGTCCCTGACATCCATCCCCCCCTCGAAGCCCCCCTTCCCCCTCCCCCTCTTCTGGCGTGGGTTCCGGGTGCTCCAATGCTGTGGTGGTGCATGCCGGATACAGTTCTTCCCCCCTTGCATGCTGCCAGTCCGTGACGGGTACATCGACGTCAATCTCCTCCGCTTCCATCTCTTTGCCGGTGTGCTCGAACCCAGGGTCCTCCCCCAACCCGTCCATGCCCTCCTGTCCCCCCATTTCCTTTGGGGAGTCTGCGTGCCAGGGCCCTCTTAGCAGTTCCCTGCGCCACTCCTCCTCGGGTTGAGTGTCCCACCAATAAGAGAGTTCCGTACCAAAGTCTGAGATCGACCCCTCCGGCGAGGTAGTCTCTGGCGCCGTTTCCTCAGCTGAGGAGAACCCCTGAAACGTGCTGGCTGAGAGTGTGGGGGTGAAAAGATATTCGTCAAAATAATCCTCCGGCATGGGCCTGTGTGGGAAGAGTGCGTGGAACTCGTCTTTGAGGTAGTGCTCCTCCACCGCATAGTACGGCACCCAGCTGTTGGCGCTGGCCGGGGCACCTTCCCTTGCGAGGAGATATTCAACCCCCTCTTCCCCCCATCTTGAGTCCAAAATCTCCGTTACCTCGTTGAGTGGCCCCGCCCTCGGCGACCCCCCTGTCATGGGTGCGTCTCTAAGCGGACTAGGAACTGTCCCTGGCACCTGAAACCTGTGAGGTGCCTTGTAGGGCGTGAGCACCGATCTATGAAAGACCGGGTGCATTCTGGAACCCTCCGGTAGTGTCAAACGGAAGGCCACTGGGTTGATCTGTGCCTCGACTAGGTAAGGCCTAGCTGCTTGTGTCCTAGCTTCTTCTTAGCTAAGGATCTGGCCGGCACTGCCTGGGCTGCTAACCAGACCCAGTCCCCTACCCGTATGTCCTCCCCAACGCTTCTGTTTTTGTCTGCCTGCATCTTGTATACGTGTTTTGCTAGCTCTAACTGCCTTCGGAGCTGTTCATGGACCTCCTGTAACTCCTCTGCCAATGCCTCTGCTCCCTGCGGCTCCCCCTCCCCCGCTTTCTCTAAGCCCGGGAAGGTCCTGGGATGTCGCCCATTGTTGGCGAAAAACGGTGTCACCCCCGTGGACACGTGTTGTGTGTTGTTGTAGGCAAACTCGGCCAGCGGTAGGTAGTCCACCCAGGTCGAGGGCTGCTGGTTAGCGTAGCATCTAAGGTACTGCTGCATGATGGCGTTGACCCTCTCCGCTTGTCCGTTGGTCTGCGGGTGTCTTGCCGACGCTAGGTTGACCTTGACGTTCAGGATCCCCATCAGCTTCTGCCAGAAACTCGAGATGAACTGGCGCCCCAGGTCGGACAGGATAGACCGTGGCAGGCCGTGCACCTTGAACACGTGGTCTATGAACAGCTTGGCTGTCTGTTCCGCTGTGGCCACCTTCGCGCAAAGATTTCATCCTTTCTGGACTCCTCTGACGCTGACCCCCCTGATTCTTCCCCCTCCTTCCAGCGGGCTTTAGGACCTGGTTCCCTATCCGGGCTACCTTCTGTGCCGCTCGCCTGTACATTTGAACTTGGCCCGCGCGCCCAGCCGGAAACTTTCCTCTTGACCGTTCCCTCGCTCTCCGATGGAGGCGTGGCCAACCCTGACTCATCTTCTCTCGCTGGTGGTGAATATGTGGGCTCTGATACCTGGGACTCCTCCCCCCCACTACGCTCTGTTGGGGAAGCTGGTCCTGATTTCCAACTGCTGCTCTGGGAGTCCCTGCTGGCCCCTTGCTTCTGGGGTGTCCCCCTTGGGTCCCCCCTTGCCCTGGCCATCGGCGCCCCCTTCTGTGAATCTTCCGATTCGCTGGAGAGGCTCATGGAATCTCTCGGGCTGGTGTCATCTTCTCCTACGCTGCCCTCGGATTGCTCCCCCTCGCTCTCCATCTCCTCCCTTCCCTGCGCTCCCGCTGAGTCCCTGACAGGTAAGGATTAGAATTAGGATTAGGGTAGGTGTGGCTTTATGTTTCCTTGTGATTTTGATTCAAACTCAATTTTATAAAATCCCTTCTCCTTTCAGAATGAGGCTTTGAAGAAGAGCTTTATGAAGGCAGCAACTCTAACAACCAAGGCACTTGTGCAATCGAATGTGGGATATGTCACCTTCCCCCACAAAGACGAGCTCACCTTCTGCATCACAGTGAGTAAAAAGAAAAAAAGAGGGGGAATCTCCTGGGGTTTCTTTTCAGAGCGTTTTTTCTTAAAAATAGCTGTGTAGGTCTAGCTCTGGGTTGCATGTTCTGATCATCTGGCCTCAAACCATTTCTGGGTAGTCACGTTCTGCTCCAACTCAAGTTTCCAAACCCACTTGAAAGGCAGCCCTACATTGTGGCAACCTCAGCAGGATGTCACCAGTGTCTAAGTAAAAGAGGCTAGGTTCTCCCAGGAGGAGAGGGCTGTCGATGGCTCCCAGCCATGATTGCTATGTTCTACCTCCACAGAGGAAGGAACCAATGTTTCTGAATATAGTTGCTGGAAGCCACAGGCGGGGAGAGGGCTCTTGGGCTCATGGTCTGCTCCCTGGTTTCTCACAGATGTCTGGTTGGCCACTGTGAGAATGCTGTGAGGATGCTGGACTAGATGGGCCCTTGGCCTGGTCCAGAAGGCTGATCTTATGCTGTTCTTATGCGGTACAGCTCTGCCCAGGAGAAAAAGGGATCTTATTCCCAGATCCAGGAAGCCCACTCTCCTCCCCTAGGAGGACCCACTTGCCAATTGCAAAGAAGTTGTCAAGTGGGCTGGATAGAGAGCACAACTCAGGCCTTGGTGTGGTGGCAGGGATGGCGCCTCCAGTTCCCTGACATGCTGTGTGCTTCCCCACCACAGGAGGTCATCAAAGAGGAGCCAATGGCATCACTCAGCATCTTACACCCCGCAATGGAAACGATCATTCGCATGACGTAAGTACGGCCAGACACAGTACATATTTCTTCACCAGGTTTATGGACTGGTGGGTGCTGATCCTTTCCTCTCCCCTTCTTTCTCTTTTCAGTGCCTTGAGACCATGCATGGACCCCCTGCTCCGGTCTCAGCTGCTACAAAAAACCATCAGGAAAGTCTTCCAATTGCCATCATTGCAGGTTACGAAGGTCAAAGCCGGGAGCTCCGTGCCGGCAACACAGAGCCAGGTGACTGGACCTTCTGCTTCTGGAGGAAAATGGGGTTGCCAGGTTAAAGGATTTGAGGGCAAAGAGTCTGAGCCGTTTAAGCTGCAAAGAATGCTGCCCGAGACACTTGACCCATCACAATGATGTAACAGCCAGAGACTTGGGGTGTATATTTTTGATTTTAATCCTGTTTCCATATTTATTGCATTTCACCTTTGGCTAGAATGCATCCACGAATGATTCCTGCATGCCTGCATTTTGTGACTCTCATGCCTCCCTCCTACGCTGCATTTAATTTTATTTGTTTGCTTGTTTGTTTATATGCTGCCCATCTGATTGGGTTACTCTAGCCACTCTGGGTGGCTTCCAACAAATTAAAACACAACCAGACATCAAATATTTAAAACTTCCCTATGCAGGGCTGCCTTCAGATGTCTTCAGATGGAAGTATAATGATGTATCTCTCTGACATCTGATAGGAGGGTGTTCCACGGGGTGGGCCCCACCACCAAGAAGGCCCTCTGCCTTGGAACACCCCAAGGAAGTTGAGCCCAGTGTGGAGTCCTATATCTTTATATTGCATGACCTGTAACCTTACATACATCAAGAAACGTTTGATGTTTATGACTCTGTGTGCCTTGCTTGAACCCCTGCATAAGCTTTGTTACGAATTTGGACTAGAAGGCTCCAGAGCATATGGGATTTCCATGGGGGTCTTCAGCTTCTAACTGCTTTTGCTTCTCTCCTTCCAGGACTGTTATCAAGAGACGATCTACATCTGGCTCAACATGCTCACCAGCTTGCTGTCGGAGGCCCCCTCTCTGGAGACGCTGCAGAAGATATTAGTGGTAAGGGAGTCCCCAAGGCGTCAGAGCAGGGGGAAGCAGCAGCTCCCATGCCGGAGGACAGACCCTCTTGAAATGATTGCACGGGGGGCATCTGTGGCCAACTCACTGGTTGTGGGTGCTGATGGTCAAGTGGGCCTCTGTTCTGCTAGCAATGCTTGTGCAAGGCACACAAGATATGTCCTCTGCTGATGGCCTATGGGGAAGGGCCGTGGCTCGGGGCAGAGCATCTGTCTTGCATGCCCAAGGTCCCCGGTTCAGTCCTCAGCATCTCCAGGTGGGGCTGTGAAAAGGCTCTCTGTCTGAAAGGCCAAAGGGCCAACTGCCAGTCCTCATTACCTGTGGATCAATGGCTGGGCTTGGTCTAAGGATGCTTCCTGCATTCCATTGCTATGGCTGTGGTGAGGTGTATGTTGTATTGTTGTAATTATCACACACACAAACACACCAATGACAGATTGCAGGACAGTTCACAACATAAAAATACAAAATCAGAACAGAAAATGCATAATAAAACAAAAGCAACCCAAGAGCCAATTAATATCTAATTCTACTAAGCTGCCTCGAGTCCCTGTCTGGGAAAAAGGTGGGGTATTATTATTATTATTATTATTATTATTATTATTATTAATAATAATAATAAACAAATTGCAGCAAACTTTCTCCTTTACAAAACAACCCCCTTTTGCAATTTGTCCCCTCTATGAAGCTTTGTGAATTTGCAAACCTGGATTAAGGGTTGTCCTTCCATGTGATGACGATGATTTCTCTCCCGCAGCACACAAATGGCTGGATTGACTCCACAAAAATCAGTGAGAGGCAAAGAGCAGTCAAGACCACCAACGTACTCATGAAATATGTCTCCGAGCATTTGGACTTTGATGTGAGTGACCAAGGCTTAACGCTGCAATTTCAAATCGTATTGCGTTGGAAAGTTCAGGTGTGAACTAGATGAAAGCTGTATGGCATGGCCATTCCAGGGGAAGGTGCCAGCCAGTGCTATTTTTCTAGAAAAAGAGGTGCCAGGACTCACCATGAACTCACCACCCTTGTTCTCTTATAACGGCAATAGTGCCCACCTGAGAGGTGCCAGTGTTAGCTTTTTGCAGTATAGTAGCACTGCAGAGAGCTTGCTGGGGAGACAATGCATAAAAAGGGACTCAAAAATAACTTAAACAAGATTTTAATAACAAAAACAAAAACTCCTTATACACTAAATACACCAACAACAAACCAGACCCAACCACCAACCCATCCCCCAGGGTAATGGGAAAGCTAGGTGCTGCTCCTTATATACTATACCCAAATGCTGACACAGTTTAATCAATACAACTCAGCACCTGCTATGTTTCACAGCTGTAAAGCTGGGTCTCGTTATTTTGCTCTGGCCCCTTAAAGACATACACAACTGGTGGAACAATGATGAACCTTTACATTTAAAGAAACCATTCAACATTTCCCCTGCAGTTCATCATTGTGGAACAAAAACATAAAGCATATTTTGTATATGTCTTTCATGTGTAACCTTTGGAAGTGCTTTAGTAAAAATGTCTGCAATTTGATTGTCACCTGGAACATATTGCAATACAATCATTTCATCAGCAATTAGTTTCTTTACTAACTGTAAACGTAACCTTAAGACTCTAGTGCGCTGCGTATTGGTCTCTGAAAACAGGATAGCGAGTTCGCTCTGGGAATCAAGGTAAACTCTTACTAGTAGTGTTACTTTCATCTGTAGGTGTCAGAGCTGCCTCCAGGTCCCAGCTCACAGAGGACCAACGCTAGGCTGGAGTTATGTACAAAAGTCTTTATTGAGGTTCAGTTTCCATTTTAAAGCCGCAGCGTGCAGCTCTACGTCTCGACCTTAGACCGGCGAAGTCCCGTCTGAGTCTCCTCGCTTCCACACCAGTTTAAGACTCTAGCCTTGCTCCACCTCTTCCTAAGTTCCTTTCTCCTCTGGGCCCTCCTGCCCGCTAGGGTTTCATCCTTCCTGGACTCCTCTGACGCTGACCCTGACGATTCTTGCCCCTCCTTCCGGCGTGCTTTAGGACCTGGTTCCCTATCCGGGCTACCTTCTGTGCCGCTCGCCTGTACATTTGAACTTGGCCCGCGCGCCCAGCCTGTAACTTTCCTCTTGACCGTTAACTCGCTCTCCGATGGAGGCGTGGTCAACCCTGACTCATCTTCTCTCGCTGGTGGTGCATATGTGGGCTCTGACACCTGGGACTCCTCCCCCCCACTACGCTCTGGTGGGGAAGCTGGTCCTGATTTCCAACTGCTGCTCTGGGAGTCCCCGCTGGCCCCTTGCTTCTGGGGTGCCCCCCTTGGGTCGCCCCTTGCCCTGCCCATCGGCGCCCCCTTCTGTGAATCTTCCGATTCGCTGGAGAGGCTCATGGAATCTATCGGGCTGCTGTCATATTCTCCTACGCTGCGCTCGGATTGCTCCCCCTCGCTCTCCATCTCCTCTCCTCCCTGTGCTCCCGCTGAGTCCCTGACATCCATCCCCCCCTCAAAGCCCCCCCTTCCCCCCTCCCCCTCTTCTGGCGTGGGTTCCGGGTGCTCCAATGCTGTGGGGGTGCATGCCGGATACAGTTATTCCCCCCTGGCATGCTGCCAGTCCGTGACGGGTACATCGACGTCGCTCTCCTCCGCTTCCATCTCGTTGCCGGTGTGCTCGAACCCAGGGTCCTCCCCCAACCCGTCCATGCCCCCATTTCCTCTGGGGAGTCTGCGTGCCAGGGCCCTCTGAGCAGTCTCCTGCGCCACTCCTCCTCGGGTTGAGTGTCCCACCAATAAGAGCGATCCGCACCCAAGTCTGAGATCGACCCCTCCGGCGAGGTAGTCTCTGGAGCCATCTCCTCAGCCAAGGAGAACCCCTGAAACGTACTGGCTGAGAGTGTGGGGGTGAAAAGATATTCGTCAAAATAATCCTCCGGCATGGGTCTGTGTGGGAAGAGTGCGTAGAACTCGTCTTTGAGGTAGTGCTCCTCCACCGCATAGTACGGCACCCAGCTGTTGGCGCTGGCCGGGGCACCTTCCCTTGCGATGAGATATTCGACCCCCTCTTCCCCCCATCTCGAGTCCAAAATCTCCGTCACCAGACCCAGTCCCCTACCCGTATGTCCTCCCCCACTCTTCTGTGTTTGTCTGCTTGCATCTTGTATACGTGTTTTGCTAGGTCTAACTGCCTACGGAGCTGTTCATGGACCTCCTGTAACTCCTCTGCCAATGCCTCTGCTCCCTGCGGCTCCCCCTCCCCCTCTTTCTCTAAGCCCGGGAAGGTTCTGGGATGTCGCCCGTTGTTGGCGAAAAACGGTGTCACCCCCGTGGACACATGTTGTGTGTTGTTGTAGGCAAACTCGGCCAGGGGCAGGTAGTCCACCCAGGTCGAGGGCTGCTGGTTGGCGTAGCATCTAAGGTACTGCTGCATGATGGCGTTGACCCTCTCCGCTTGTCCGTTGGTCTGCGGGTGTCTTGCCGACGCTAGGTTGACCTTGATGTTCAGGATCCCCATCAGCTTCTGCCAGAAACTCGAGATGAACTGGCGCCCCCGGTCGGACAGGATAGACCGTGGCAGGCCGTGCACCTTGAACACGTGGTCTATGAACAGCTTGGCTGTCTGTTCCGCTGTGGCCACCTTTGCGCAAGGAATGAAGTGCGCCATCTTGGTGAACATGTCGACTACCACGAGTACTGCTGTTTTGCCCCTCGAGCTGGGCAGGTCAGTGACAAAGTCCAAGGCCACCCTCTCCCACGGTTCGGACGGGGTCTGTAGCGGTTCTAACAGTCCCGCCGGCGGTCTGTGTACTGGCTTGGCCCTTTGGCATGTGTCGCACCTCGTGACGTAATCCGCGACTTCTCCCCGCATCTTGGGCCACCAAAAGTCTCTGGCTACTAATTCCACCGTCTTGTCCTTGCCGAAATGTCCGGTGCTGGGTGCGTCGTGTAGCTGTTGCAGTACTGTCGCGCGGAGTTCATCTCCCGGCACGTAGATGGCCCCCTTGCGGAGGAGCAGTCCGTCGCGTATCTGGAACTCGTCGTCCTTCGCCGTGCCGCTGTGCACCTCCTCCATCTTGTATCGTGCGAAGGAATCTGTTCGCAGCTTGCGCCGTATTGCTTCCAGGTCTACAGTGGCTGAAGCGCATGCCCACGCCTTGGGTGCGAAAATGTGTTTGGCCGCTACCGGCGCTGCTTCCTCCAGATACTGCGGCTTCCTGGATAGCGCATCAGCCATGACGTTGTTGTCTCCGGGGATATATTCTATCCTGAAGTCGAAATCCGCAAAGAACTCCGCCCAGCGGATGTGTCACTGGTTCAGGAACCGTGCCGTGCGCCAGTACTCCAGGTTCTTATGGTCCGTGCGAACTTGCACCGTGTCTTTGGCTCCGATGAGGAAGTGCCGCCACGCCTTGAAGGCTGCATGAATGGCCAGCAACTCTCTGTCCCAGATGGTGTAGTTCTGCTCCGACTTGCTGAGTTTCCTGGAGTAGAAAGCACATGGCCTCCAATCCCCTTGCGGGTCTTGCTGCAATAGGACTGCCCCCACGGCTCTGTCGGAGGCATCCGTCTCCACCCTCATGGGTCTGCTGGGGTTCACATGCAGCAGTTGTTCCTCGGAAGCGAAAAGACGCTTGAGTTTCTGAAAGGACTGCTCCGCCTGCTCCGTCCAGATGAACTTCTTCTTCTTGGAGCTGAGGGTGTCTGTGATGGCCGCCGTCTGCATAGCGAAACCCTTGATGAACTTGCGATAAAAGTTAGCAAAGCCGACAAACCTCTGGACCTCCTTCCAATTGCGCGGGCTTTTCCAGTCCAGTACTGATCGTACCTTGGCGCTGTCCATGGCGATTCCCTTGTCGGACAGCTTGTAGCCCAGGAAATCCACCTCCGTCATGTCGAACTGGCATTTCTCCAGTTTGGCGTAAAGCCTGTGCTCCCGTAGTCTTTGCAGGACTTCCTTGACATCTCTCTCGTGAGCCTCCTGCGATTCCGAGAAGATCAGAATGTCGTCCAGGAAGCAGACGCACTTCTTGTAGAGGAGCCCCGCTAACACCTGATGCATGAAGGCTTGGAAGCAGTGGGAGCCATTTTGTAAACCGAAAGGCATAACCCTATACTCATAGGTGCCCAAGGGCGTGAACATGGCCGTCTTCCACTCGTCGCCCTCCCGCATGCGTATAAGATTGTACGCCCCTCGTAGATCCAATTTGGTGAAGATGCGTCCCTTCCTCACCGTCGCGAGCAAGTCGTCGATCTTGGGCATCGGGAAAGCCGTGGGCTTGGTTTTCGAGTTTAAGATTCTGAAATCAACTACTAGCCTCTTTTGGGGCGTGTCTTTTTTCTTCACAAAGAACACAGGACTGCCCCCCACTGCTTTGGATTCTCGGATGAATCCCCTCTTCAAATTGTGATCTATGAACTCCCTGAGCTCTTGCAGTTCGTCTTCAGACATGGAGTACAGTTTTCCGGTCGGCAGCGTTGCCCCCGGCAGGAGGTCAATCTTGCAGTCGTAGGGTCTGTGGGGAGGCAGCTTGTCCGCTTCCTTCTCGCAGAAGACCTCCAAAAATGCCTTGTACTTGTCGGGTACCGCTTGCAGCATACCCAGTTGTAGCTGTGGGTCATCCTCTTGCCCCTCGTCCTCCTGGGTAGTCATGATGCAATGTTCTGCGCAGTAGGAGGAGCAGAAGGTCAATTTACGCTGGTACCATGCCAATGCCGGGCTGTGCCTGTCCAACCAGCTCATGCCCAACACTATGGGCGTGTCTGACAGTTGGGTGACGTTGAAGCTGATGACTTCGCGGTGATTTCCAATTCGCATCACCATTGGCGGCGTTTGCTGTACCACCTGTCCCCCCAGCAATTCTCTTCCATCGACTGTCACTACTTTCAGGGGCATCGTGGCAGGCAGGAGCGCTATGCTATGTTGCTTGATGAAATCCACTCCTATAAAGTCTGCATTGCTACCAGAGTCAATGGTAATAGGGACTTCCATGGTGAGCCCATTGGGAAGCTGGAGTGTTGCGGTGAGCTGCACCACTGGTTTGGGCGGGAGGGGGTCTGTGGGCTGTAAGATTCCTGGGGACTGCTTCACTGATTCGTCTGGCTGGGCCCCAGCGGCTCTGCTTCCAGCCAGACTTCGTCGTTTCCCTGCTGCGGTTCCCTCTGCTGAGCTGCTTCTGTTACTTTTGCTGAGGCTGCATTGTGCTTGCGGAGCCTCTGGGGGCACTCTTTTGCCATATGCTGAGCACTTCCGCAGATGTAACACTTCCTGTTCCCTCTAGGAGCCTTCGTTTTGACTGCTCCCGGTGTGAGGGCTCTGGCTGTTGACTGAGCCTTGGCACCACCTATCTCCATCGGCTCCTCTCCCCCTCCCAGTGGAGGCGTGGATTGAGCGCGCGCTGAGTCTCTGGGAAAGAAAGGAGGTGCTCTTGCTGGCATGCGTCCCCAACGCCCTTCGTCCTTGCTCCAGGGACGTTCTTCTAGCCGCACCCCAATCGTCAGCGCTTTCTGGACCACTTCTTGAGTGCTCCGTGGTCTCTCCCCCCTTGCGATTTCGTCTTTCACAGCCCCGTTGAGCCCCTCCCAGAACAGGTCCCTGACGGACGCTGAGTCTTTTTCCCATCCCAGCGCGTTGACCAATGCAAAAAAGCGGGAATGATATTGCCTTACAGTGGCTCTGCCTTGTTTCAAACCGTGAATCTCTTTTCTAGCGACATCCACATCTATCTGCGATAAAAAACAATCGTCCATTGCCTTAATGAAGGCTTTTGCGTTTTGGAGGGCTGGATCATTATCTCTCCACAGATTGCGCAACCACGCTTTAGCTTCTCCATGGAGATGCGTTAGTATAAAGCCTACTTTCTCCTGCTCATCTCTAAAGTCCTTCTCCAGCAACTTTAGCGCAAAAACTACGTCTGCTCTGAAGTTAGGATATTGCTGCAGACTCCCATCGAAATGCGACACCAGGCTGCCCCCTCTCTTCCCGATCCCGATCCCTTCTGATTTGGCTCCCGGTGGCCCCTGTTTAGTCAACATTTCCAACCTGGTTTGCAGATCCTTGCAGACAGCATCTGATTCCTCTTCTCTCCTCCTTGCCGCTCGTATTTCTGCGTTAAGTTGTCCCACGGCGTCTTGCAAAGCTGTCAGTCGTTCTTCTGTAGTCATCTTGTGTTGCTTTTGTGAGCTCGCGAAGCACCAATCTTCGCCCCTCGCTGCGTCCTCTCACGTTGCGAGGTTCTTTGAAGGTGACGGGACTTACTGTCAGAGCTGCCTCCAGGTCCCAGCTCACAGAGGACCAACGCTAGGCTGGAGTTATGTACAAAAGTCTTTATTGAGGTTCAGTTTCCATTTTAAAGCCGCAGCGTGCAGCTCTACGTCTCGACCTTAGACCGGCGAAGTCCCGTCTGAGTCTCCTCCCCTTCCACACCAGTTTAAGACTCTAGCCTTGCTCCACCTCTTCCTAAGTTCCTTTCTCCTCTGGGCCCTCCTGCCCGCTAGGGTCTCATCCTTCCTGGACTCCTCTGACGCTGACCCTGACGATTCTTGCCCCTCCTTCCGGCGTGCTTTAGGACCTGGTTCCCTATCCGGGCTACCTTCTGTGCCGCTCGCCTGTACATTTGAACTTGGCGCACGCGCCCAGCCTGCAACTTTCCTCTTGACCGTTAACTCGCTCTCCGATGGAGGCGTGGTCAACCCTGACTCATCTTCTCTCGCTGGTGGTGCATATGTGGGCTCTGACACCTGGGACTCCTCCCCCCCACTACGCTCTGGTGGGGAAGCTGGTCCTGATTTCCAACTGCTGCTCTGGGAGTCCCCGCAGGCCCCTTGCTTCTGGAGTGCCCCCCTTGGGTCGCCCCTTGCCCTGCCCATCGGCGCCCCCTTCTGTGAATCTTCCGATTCGCTGGAGAGGCTCATGGAATCTATCGGGCTGCTGTCATCTTCTCCTACGCTGCCCTCGGATTGCTCCCCCTCGCTCTCCATCTCCTCTCCTCCCTGCGCTCCCGCTGAGTCCCTGACAGTAGGTCTGCAAATACTTGCAGATACCATTCCACATCACGAGTGGCCTGAACGCATGCACATAATTCACTCTCTGTTGTGGAGAGACAAATAATGGTTTGTGTCTGGGACTTCCATTCAAATGGACAACCTTTATAACAAAACACCATACCAGACACACCCCTGCAATTATTTTGTTCCACTGCATGAGATGCATCGCAGAAAATTTCAAAACCTTTGTCAATACATGATGTAAACTGCAACCTATAATGTTTGGTATGTTTAAGGTACATTACCACTCTCTTAAGAGCAGAGAAACATTGCGTAGTGGGCTTTTCCACAAATTTTGCCAGAAAGTGAAAAGCATAAGTTATATCTGGTCTTGAGATTCTTTGAATGAAATTTAGCTTGCCTATAGCAGAACGATACAAAGTTTTGTTAGGAAATGGCTTATCTTCACCTGTAAAGGTGAAACCACATACCATAGGCGTTTCCTTCCCATTTGCATTTTCTTAAACCCATTTTGAATCAATAAGTCTCATATCTGGGGTTTGTGGTACAAGAGACCAGGTGTTATGCTCTTTTAAAGAAGCTATCTCAGAGTTGATAGCTTTATACCAATTTACTTGGTGCTTAGGTAAATTCTGAACATCATTGTAGCTTTTTGGCTCAAAAACCGCCTTATTGGCATACACAGTATTTAAAAGTTCATCTGCAAAACGTTGTGGCTTCTGTCTCTTTCTATCTGAACGTCTCAGTCCGGAAGGAGAGTCAGACTCCTCAGACTTAATGGGACTAAGTAAACTACTAGTTTCAGGTTGTAAATCATCATTGTCAGACTGAAGAGGTGCCTGTAGGCTAAGATCACGGTCAGAAAACTCAAGAGAATCTAACCTCCCCTCGGGTGCCTGTGACTTTAAATCATCAAACAAATTATCAGATTCAACAGGCTTTTTGTCTTGTTCCATTAATTCAGAAGCACCATTTCCTCCTGCTGCTGCTGCTTCTTCCTCTTCTTCCTCAGTATCATTTATACCGTTAGTATCTTGGAAAACAGCAACGCCATTCCAATTTACAGTTTGTATCATGCTTCTGGTAATATGAAATTTGCCAGTTGCTGGTATGTAAATTCTGTATGCCCCCTTCTGGTAGCCCATTAATTTTCTCAGAACACTGCACTCACCCAATTTCTGCTTAGCGGGATAATGCATAATTACATCTGAATCCCAAATGTGTAGGTATTTCAGATTAGGGCATTTTTTAAACAGCTTCTCATAGGGGGTGACATCTAAACCAGAATGATAACTGCGATTTCTAACGTAACAAAAGGCATTGAGCGCTTCAGCCCAAAAGACTTTGGGCAGATTAGCATCGTACAGATAAGTTTTAACCCCTGCCTGCAGGTCATGCTGCACAACTTCAACAAGCCCATTTTGCCAGGGACTTCGGGGGCAAGATAACTCGTGAGTAGGCCCCTGTGCCTCAGAAAAAAATTCCCTGCCCTGGTCAGAAAACAGATACTTAATTGGTTTGTCAAAATGCATTTTTACCCAGTTGCAAAAAGCTCTGTACTTCTCAAATGCTTGGGACTTCTCAGCTATTGCATAAGTCCAACAATATCTACTATACTGGTCTATCAGGGTAAGCCAGTACTTAGAACCTCCTAATGATGGTGGGAGTGGCCCAACTAAATCACAATGTACATGCTCAAATGGCTCAGTTATTTTCCTATCTGAGTACCTACCCTTGCGTGCAACCTTAATCTTATTCTTGCAACAGGATAGACATTGCATAAAGAATTTACATGGTTTTAAGTTTAGGCCATTAACAATATTCTTTGTCTTAATTACATCAGCAAAATTCAGGTGTCCCAGAATTCTGTGTGCTTCATGGACACACCCGGAATGTGGCCTTACACTCCTCAACCACTGGCTTGACTGTGCTGCTCTGCAATTTATAGGCGATTGGGAGTAGGTGTGAAAATACAGTCTATATAATCAGAGTCCCGGGCATACAATAGACGTTTGTTCCCATTGAAAAACTCACACATTGACTTTAAGAAACGCACAGTTATGCCTTGACGAGCAAAACTTCTTACTGACAATAAATTGTCCACTGACGGGCAGTAAATGCAGTTCGCTATCGTAATGTTTAAAGAGTCAAGTTTAATAGTACCCCTGCCAAGCGACTGCAAGACTTGTGAATTGGCTAAATGTACATTACCAATTTCCTCTTCGAAAGAAATAAACAAGCTTCGATTGTTGCAAATGTGCTGAGATGCTCCTGAGTCCACAAAAAAAGACTTCCACTTGGCACCTTTAATTCTTTTACGATCTGTAGTCCGAGCATGAAAAGCTCGCGGCTCGTTTCTGTCTTTACGGTACAATGTCGGCTGCTGGGCTGATGACTGTGACTGACGAACAGAAACAGACTTGGGAGTACTTTGCTTTCTTTTGGATCTGCAGTCCTTTGCAAAATGTCCCTGCTTATTGCAGAACCAACAACGCTTTGCAGCTTTAAATGCAGTCGTATCAACACAAGTTTGCATATGGCGTTCCTCATTGTTTCTGGAAATAGGAGTGCTTATGGCACAAGCCTCCCTTCTATCCAACTCGCCCATTAATCGTGCCGTTATTTATTTTTTAATAAATTTTTATTAAGATTTTAAAGGTTACAAAAAAATAAGAAAAAATACAGTCAAAAAAGAAAATAAGAATAAAAAAAACAATACATATATCAAAATACAGAAAAAAGAAAGATAAAAAACAAAGGTAAAAAGAAAAAAAGTAAAAAAGCAAATCAAACCTTTAACTCGCTTAGTTGCAATCACTTATTTCCTTGACTTCCTCATGCCTCCCATTTTTGTATTCTAATTCTGTTAGATATTCTAGCAAATCCTTCCAACCTTGTTTTTATCCTAATAGTTTATCTTAACATACTATACTTCCCCTCTTTATATTTTAATTCATATAAATATTTCAACACATCCTTGATCTTAATTTTATCCTCATATCTTATCTTAATATACTGTAATTTTCCATTCTTTCCTTCACCAAGTTATCATCCACTTTAACTTTGTTTAATCTTATTTCCCATTAAAACTTATATATCTGTACTTAAGACATTTCCCCTAAGGTCAAAGAAAAAATTCAATTCCGCGATTTTCCCATCTCTCATTAAAAAAAAAAAAATTATATTATATATACTTTAGATTCCCAATTTTCTTTCACCAAATCCCCTCCCCGGTTTCGGCCCCTCAATAGTTCCATTAATCTCGGAAAACCATCAGCCCGGAGATCTTAAATCCGAGGCTCTTAAGTCTCTCTCCTGTCCGCTCTGCCAGTCTTTTTGATAGTCTTTAATGTTGAAAATCAGATCTTGGGGAAGCCCCAACCCAACAGTCATCATATTACTTCCTGCCAAACTTCCATAGTTAAAAGTAGGGCCTATAAAGTATTCCAAATCTTGTTTCACACTCTTTTCAAATCCAAAGGCCCCCAAAGCTCCAATCTTCCAATCTCCACCTGGCTCGGATTTATATTCCAAAGGTCATTTGATCTCCACATAGGGTGATCTCTCCATCTTTCATCTTCCAGGCCAAACCAGGCTTCCATCTCCAAATATTTACTTCTCCTAGTTGTCATCATGTAGGGCCTCAAGTAGTAATCCACTATTTGCTTCTGTAGGGTTACGGGTCCCCCTTTCCTCACTTTGCTCACAACAAGATTCTCCTTTTCAAATTTTTCAATTTGTTCAGTTGAAAGAGGTTCCTGTGCTTGGTTCTTGTCCACTTCTTTGCCAAAACCTACTTTTGCTTCCAAGATTACCACGTTAGTAGCCATAACATTTATCTGGTCTTGCAGCTTTCCCAAGAGATAAAATGTCCTGTTCAGTTCACACTCGATTTCCTTCCTAACAGCCATACTTAAATAGTCCAAGGTCAAAAACTAGTTTCTCAAGGCTTTTATCTTTAGCTGCATCCTTACGACAATAACCCAAAGCTCCCTCTAGAGGGATTCAAATTCTTTTTCACTCCTTCCAGCACCGACCCAAAGGTCCCATACATTGAATTATAACAGTTCCTTTCTTCCTTTTAAACATAAAGTTGTAACAAAAACAGGCAGTAGAAACAAAGTCCTTCTTTTGTATCCTAACAGCTAACTTGACAGCTGTCAAATCACTGTCAACGGGCTCACACAGACCACTCCCGGGTCTGGGGATGTGGCACTTCAATTTCACGGATTTTAACCTTCTCCTGCAGGTTCCCCTGCTTCCAAAAAAGATATTGATGATAGTTTCAATCAATGGAATTTAGGTCCTTTACACAAAACTCTCCACGACCTTAGTTAACTGGTTCTTTGCTTCAGTTTATTTACAGAAAGGGGAGGCGGACTTCCTGTTTGGACCTTCCCTGATCGGTACCATTTTTTTTTAAAAAAAAACTTTAAATACTTTAGAATTCCAATTTCCGTTCTACTCACGGGTTGCTGTTTAAAATCCATTTGTCCACAAGAAAAAGTCAGCGCTCTCCAGCAACGGCTACGCGGCTTCACTCCGTAAAAATAGCGGTCGATTCAAAACACCGCACCGCTCACCCCACGTCACTTCGGAACCCCCGAAAAGGGGTTTCCCTGTGGGTAGGGGGGCGCTCCTGGTGTCAACCGAATCCCACGTTCCCAGGCTTCATCCACCTGGGATTTCTAAAGGGTCTCCGCCTTCGCCGCGGCGGTACGACCCGAATTCCACGGAGCGGGTTCCTCTCAGTCAGAGGAATGCTGCCATTGCCGATGGCGCTAACCCGGAAGTCCGCTAATCATGCCGTTACCCCTTCCACGATTAATTGTGCTGGTGGAACAGCAGATATCTGGCTAGCTACACCATCAAAGTCCTCATTAAGGGAAGAAAGAATGATAAAAACATACTGAATATAAGGTATCTCCATGTCCCTTCGAATTAATTCGCAGTGTATTGCCTCCAGACGTCTCAAGTGTGCTGCCAAATCACTACCAGGCTGCAACTTGGTCTGGTACAGCTGCTTGAAAAACGTCAATGCAGACACTGACTCTTTTCTAATATGCACTGCTGCAAGACTGTCCCACATTTCTTTGGCAGTTTTCTTATTTCTTATATAGACTACTTGCTGGTCACTGACTGCCAAATTAATTATTGCCCTGGCTTTTGCATCTCCTTTCGACCAAGCATTAGTTACAGGGTCAGGAGGGTCATCAGTTACATAGGTCCATACTTCTCTAGAGGTCAAAAGCGCCTCCACCCGAAAAGACCATAAACTATAGTTCTCATCTGTTAGCTGTGGGAACACCAGAGCCTTCTCAGCCACCTTTGCCGACTGAGAGCCAGTGTGGTGTAGTGGTTAAGAGTGGTAGTCTCCTAATCTGGGGAACCAGGTTCACATCTCCGCTCCTCCACATGCAGCTGCTGGGTGACCTTGGGCCAGTCACACTTCTTTGAAGTCTCTCAGCCCCACTCACCTCACAAAGTGTTTGTTGTGGGGGAGGAAGGGAAAGGAGAATGTTAGCCGCTTTGAGACTCCTTAAAGGGAGAGAAAGGCGGGATATCAAATCCAAACTCTTGGGGACTTTCGGGTTAGCGCCATCGGTAATGGTGGAATCCTTCTGACTAGGAGGGATCTGCCTCGAGGAAATCGGGTCTGTACCGCTATGGTGAAGTGGAGACCCTTCAAAAATCACAGGCGGGAGAAGCCTGTGAGTGTGGGATTCGGCGGGCACCTTTTGGGCCCCCCCAATTCGCAGGGAATACCGATTACGGTTCCGGAGCGAAGCAGGGTGAGCGGCGCGGTGCTGTGAATCAACTGCTTTTTCCTTGAAGCGAAGCCGCACAGCCGTTACCGGAGAGCACTGACTTCTTCCTGTGACAATTCGACCTCAAAAGCAACTACCCGTGAATAGGAAAAATTGGAAGTATAAAAGGATGAAAAAGACTTAATTTCCCACCGATGCGGGGAGGTTTAAACAGGAAGTCCGCCTTCCGCTTTTGTAAATAGATCAAAGCAAAGAGACTACAAGCTAAAGTTTTGGAAATCCGACTGGAAAGGATTAATTTCCTAACACAAAAAGTATCAACCCCCCCCCCCAGGAAGCAGGGGAAGGAGGGGGGAGTTTTGGACTGTATATACCTGCAAGAGAGAGGGAAAGAAGTTAAAATCCACCGCTCAAAACTTGGGAACGGGCTGCCAATAGACAAAGACTGTTGTGCTTTGAACTGCGTATTAACTGTGAATAGACGACTTGCTGACAGCTAGCTCAGCAAGAGAGATACATTGTGGTTAGTTGTCCTCTTCTGCTCCTAAAAAGGAGGGAAAGTAACTGGAAAGTAACAAAAAATTGGAACTGTTTATTTTTTTTATTTGAGTTTAAAAGGTGTCATTTTGGACTATTGCAACTGTTTCCACCTAGCGGAAGTTTCTGAAATTGATACTAGGGGAATTTTCCACTTGCAAAGAGAAACTGTGTAGCTGGGATTGACCTTGGCTCTTCTATTGTTTAAGTGTTATGGCACATGGGAAAGAAAAAGTAGACTCGTCATTCCCAGACAAAACAACAAGGTCTGGAAAGATTTGGCAGTGAAGACCATCAGCCGTTGGTCTCCCTACCCCATCTGCGACTGTACCAACACAATCTAAGCCTAGTGGAATGTCATCAGAAGATGTTTTAGCGATTGCACTGGCCAAGATTAATGAATCTTTGGAGCAACTTAATAAGAGGGTCGAAGAGACAAATAAGATGGTTGAAGAGACAAAGATGACAGCGGACGAGGCAAAAGTGAAGGTAGACGCAGCAACCACTAAAATTGACTTAAATACAGAAAGCTTAAATAGCTTGGGACAAAAGGTGAACACTAATACAGAATCTATTCAGAAATTGTTGCAGGAATCTACTTTGATCCGACAGACTGCAGATGAAGCTAAGGAAAAAGCTGCTGCTGTGGAATTTAAGATAACACAATTGGAAACAGAGAAAGTCCCAGATCTACAGAGGCAAATTGAGGACCATAAATTGACACTTTCTATGACTGAACTTAAGGAAAAACAGATGAATTTAAGGATTAGAGCTGTACCTGAATTAGAGAAAGGCAGTTTGATAGAATTTCTGACACAGGAATTTGCAGAGTTCTGGAAGTTGGATTTGAAACAAGAAGAATTCAAAATCGTGAGGGCCTTCAGACTTGGAAGAGGAGGAAACAAGAATAAAATAAGGGACTGTCTGATTACTCTCCGATCTAAAGAAGAGAGAGATAAAATTTTGGGTCTGCACTTTCAGAATTCTTTGACAATTCTGCAGTCAAGAGTGGAAATCTTTAAAGATATACCGAAACATCTGTAATGGTTATAAGGGGTTACTTGTGCGTAAGTCGCCGTCACTTTTGGCTAGATTGCCTGGCTAACCATGCTTTTGGCTGAAAGCCCTCACTCTGTGGCCGTTCAGTCGCTTGCAGAATCCATCAGTGGGCGTTTCTTGAACCTCTTCCAGCATAAGAGCTGTTTGACGCCAAGTCTCCGCCTACTCTCCCTGCGTGGGACTCTTCTGCGCAAGGAAGGAGTGGGCAGAGGCGTGCCCGTGCTCTCTCCACTGGTCTCAGATGAAGGGTCCTGGAGACCTCTCTCTGAATCCTCCATCTCCCTCCCTTCTCTACTGGTGTTACGTTGAATTCCTTCCCCCCTGCTGGTCCCCTCTCCTGCATCGCTTTGGAGCCCAGCCTCCACCTCACGCTCCAATGTCAGGTCCCTGACAACATCTTTTGGATCTTAGGTCCAACTTTGGAGATTTGGTTGCCCTGTTGAGAAGGAACAAAATCATCTTCAGGTGGGAATTTCCCCAAGGCCTATTCTTTAGCTTTAAAGGAAGAAAGATAAAGATAAGATCAGTGGAGGAAAAAGATAAGTTTTTGGGAAACCATGGAGAAGATCTGCAGAAAGAACTTGGAAAAGAGCCAGGAGTTTTGGACAGAAGTTCACCAAAAAGAGGGAAATCAACACCACTGACAGAAATAGATAAAGTACTAAGTGCTGTTGGAGGAGAAGCAGAGTAACTACATCATGGCACTGCAAGTATTAAGCTGGAATGTGAATGGACTCAACTCCCCGGAAAAAAGGCAAGAGTCTTTCATTTATTAAAAAAAGAACAATTGGATTTGATTTGTCTACAAGAAACACATGTGATAAGGCTACACAGGAAGATATTGAGCAATAAAAGATTGGGACATGAATTTATTTCATCAGACAAAGTTAAGAAAAGAGGAGTAGTACTTTATGCAAAATGAAATTGATGAATCAGGAAATAGAATGGAAGATCAAACAGATGAGACAGAAGACATTTGAATCGGCAAATAAATGTGGGAAACTGCTGGCTTGGCAAATGAAAAAAAGACAAAAACTTAATACTATTACTAATTTGGAAGTGGAGGGAAAGAATATACAGAATCCAGTGGAGATCAGGAAGTGCTTTCAGAGGTATTTTAAACATCTATATACACAGGAGACTCAGAAAGAAATGGACATTGATCGATTTTTGAAAATAAATGGATTACAAAAAATCTCTCAAGAAAATAAGCTAATGTTGAATTATAAAATAACAGACCAGGAGGTAGAAGGAGCCATTCAGAACATGCAATTGGGCAAATCCCCAGGGCTGGATGGTTTCACTTCAAGATATTATAGATCCTTGAAAGAATGGCTAGTACAGCCTTTAAAGGAAGTTTGCAATGAAATACTGGAAGGGAAAAAGGCACCAGAGTCGTGGAAGGAAGCTTATATTACACTTATACCGAAAACAGAGTCTGAGAAGACACAGCTTAAGAACTACCGCCCCATATCTTTGCTCAATGTGGATTACAAAATTTTTGCTGATATTATGGCTAAAAGACTAAAAAAGGTACTAGTAGAAGAAATCCATAAAGATCAAGCGGGCTTTCTACCGGGGAGACACTTGTCTGACAATACGAGGAATATAATTAACATTTTAGAAAAATTACAAGTGAATATTAACACCAAAGCAGTTTTGATATTTGTGGACGCGGAGAAAGCCTTTGACAATATTTCTTGGAGTTTCATGAAGAAAAATTTACAGGGAATGGGGGTAGGTCAAGGTTTTGAAAACGGTATAGGTGCAATCTATTCAGAACAAAAAGCTAAATTAATTGTAAACAATGTAGTCACAGAGGAGTTTAAGATTGAGAAAGGAACACAACAAGGTTGCCCAATCTCTCCATTGCTTTTTATATCGGTCCTGGAGGTTCTGCTTAATATGATTACAAAGGACCAATTGGTTAAAGGTATACAAGTCGGAGCTAAACAGTACAAATTGAAAGCATTTGCTGATGATTTGGTATTGACACTACAGGAGCCAGAATCTAGTACCAAAAGAGTATTGGAATTGATTCAAGACTTTGGTCAGGTTAATAATAATAATAATAATAATAATAATAATAATAATTTATTATTTATACCCCGCCCATCTGGCTGGGCCTCCCCAGCCACTCTGGGCGGCTTCCATAAAAACCAAAAATACAGTAAAATATCACACGTTAAAAACTTCCCTGAACAGGGCTGCCTTAAGATGTCTTCTGAATGTCAGGTAGTTGTTTATCACTTTGACATCTGCTGGAAGGGCGTTCCACAGAGCGGGGGCCACTACCGAGAAGGCCCTCTGCCTGGTTCCCTGTAGCTTTGCTTCTCGCAATGAGGGAACCGCCAGAAGGCCCTCGGCGCTGGACCTCAGCGTCCGGGCAGAATGATGGGGGTGGAGATGCTCCTTCAGGTATACTGGACCGAGGCCGTTTAGGGCTTTAAAGGTCAGCACCAACACTTTGAATTGTGCTCGGAAACATACTGGGAGCCAATTTAGGTCTTTCAAGACCGGTGTTATATGGTCTTGGCAGCCGCTCCCAGTCACCAGTCTAGCTGCCGCATTCTGGATTAGTTGTAGTTTCCGAGTCACCTTCAGAGGTAGCCCCACGTAGAGTGCATTGCAGTAGTCCAAGCGGGAGATAACCAGAGCATGCACCACTCTGGCGAGGCAGTCCGCAGGCAGATAGGGTCTCAGCCTGCGTACCAGATGGAGCTGGTACACAGCTGCCCTGGACACAGATTTAACCTGTGCCTCCATGGACAGCTGTGAGTCCAAAATGACTCCCAGGCTGCGCACCTGGTCCTTCAGGGGCACAGTTACCCCATTCAGGACCAGGGAATCCTCCACACCTGCCCGCCTCCTGTCCCCCCAAAACAGTACTTCTGTCTTGTCAGGATTCAACCTCAATCTGTTAGCCGCCATCCATCCTCCAACCGCCTCCAGACACTCACCCAGGACCTTCACCGCCCTCACTGGTTCTGATTTAAAAGAGAGGTAGAGCTGGGTATCATCCGCATACTGATGAACACCCAGCCCAAACCTCCTGATGATCTCTCCCAGCGGCTGCATGTAAATGTTGAAAAGCATGGGGGAGAGGACAGAACCCTGAGGCACCCCACAAGTGAGAGCCCAGGGGTCTGAACACTCATTCCCCACCACCACTTTCTGAACACGGCCCAGGAGGAAGGAGCGGAACCACTGTATGACAGTGCCCCCAGCTCCCAGCCCCTCAAGACGGTCCAGAAGGATGTTATGGTCGATGGTATCAAACGCCGCTGAGAGATCCAGCAGAACTAGGAAACAGCTCTCACCTTTGTCCCTAGCCCGCCGGAGATCAACCAGTGCGACCAAGGCAGTTTCAGTCCCATGATGAGGCCTGAATCCCGACTGGAAGGGATCCAAATGGTCCGCTTCTTCCAGGCGTGCCTGGAGTTGTTCGGCAACCGCTCGCAGGATTTAAGTTGAATAAGTTGAAAACTAAGGTTTTAGAGAAAAATCTAACAGTGATTGAGAGAGAGAAGTTTCAGAAGGAGACAGGATTAACATTGGTTAAGAAAGTGAAATACTCAGGGGTTAACATGACTGCTAAGAATGTGAATTTATTTAAAGATAATTATGAAAAATGTTGGACGGAAGTGAAAAAGGATCTAGAAATATGGACAAATTTGAAGTTATCATTGCTAGGCCGAATTGCTGCGATAAAAATGAATGTATTGCCAAGGATGGTGTTTTTGTTTCAAACACTGCAAATTTTGGACAAAATGGATTGTTTCAAGAAGTGGCAGAAAGATATCTCTAGATTTGTCTGGCAGGGCAAGAAATTTAAGATACTAACTGATGCTAAAGAAAGAGGTGGATTTGCCCTGCCAGACCTTAAGCTTTATTATGAATCAGCCGCATTTTGTTGGCTGAGAGAATGGCTGCTTCTTGAAAACATAGACATTTTGGACCTAGAAGGTTTTAATAATGTATTTGGGTGGCATGCATATCTGTGGTATGACAAGGTCAAAGCACATAAAGCGTTTAAAAACCATATTGTCAGGAAAGCACTGTTTAATGTCTGGATAAGATATAAGGATTTGCTTGAAAACAAAACTCCAAGGTGGTTGTCACCAATGGAAGCAAAGGCTCAGAAAAAGCTCAATATGGAGGCCAATTGGCCGAAATATTGGGAAATTTTGGAACAAGAAGGGGACAGATTAAAACTGAAGAAGTTTTGAAAAACTAAAAAACAAAGTACGAGACTGGCTTCATTATTACCAAATAATGGAGGCTTACAATTTGGATAAGAAAATTGGCTTTCTGGTGGAAAGATCAAAATTGGAAACAGAACTGTTAGATCCTAAAACTAAGAATTTGTCAAGAATGTATAACTTGCTGTTGAAATGGAATACTCAGGATGAAATGGTGAAATCTGCTATGATTAAATGGGCACAAGATGTTGGACATAACGTTATGATGGCTGACTGGGAACAGTTATGGACCACAGGCATGAAATTCACGGCATGTAATGCCCTAAGAGAAAACTTAATGAAAATGATTTACAGGTGGTACATGACACCAGTCAAGCTTGCAAAAATTTATCATTTGCCCGATAATAAATGTTGGAAATGTAAAGAGACTGAGGGTACATTTTTTCACCTTTGGTGGACATGCCCAAGGATTAAGACTTTCTGGGAGATTATCTATAATGAAATGAAAAGGTATTTAAGTATACCTTTCAGAAGAAACCAGAGGCCTTTCTCCTGGGCATGGTCGGCCAATTGGTGTCAAAGAAGGATAGAACTTTCTTTATGTATGCCACAACAGCAGCAAGAATACTCATTGCAAAATATTGGAAGACACAAGGTCTACCCACCCGGGAAGAATGGCAGATGAAGGTGATGGACTATATGGAACTGGCAGAAATGACTGGCAGAATCCGAGACCAAGGAGAAGAGTTGGTGGAAGAAGATTGGAAGAAATTTAAAGTTTATCTACAGAAACATTGTAAAATTAAGGAATGTTAGAAGGATGTTGGAATGAAGTTATGTGGTTTTAGCAGAAATGATATAAAGGTCTAAGTAAAAATGGATTGTTAATTGGTGAAAGAAGAGAATGTAAAATTATAGTATATTAAGATAAATTATTAGGATAAAAACAAAGATGGAAAGGATTTGCTGAAATATCTAATTGAACTAGAATACAAAAAAGGGAGGTGTGAGGAAGTCAAGGAAATAAGTAAAGGAAAGAAAGTTATGTAAAGGTTTGATTTGTTTTTTTTAATTGTCTGTTTTTTATTTTTTTTGTTTAAATTAATATTTGTTTATCTTTTTTTTCTAACCTTTAAAATCTTAATAAAAATCCATTAAAAAATAAATAAATCAAATCCAAACTCTTCTTCTTCTTCTTCTGAAAGCATGCCAGACGGTTTTCTCTTGCTGGGCTCTGTGGGACGAGGGCTGACTGTGCATCTCTCTCTCTCCACTTCTTAGGTATCCCAGGATTTCCCCCTTCTTGGACAGCTGGTGGCGCTCTTGTCCCTTCACCTCGCAGACAACGTGAAGGAGATTGGCCTGCAGTCAGCGGAGGCCTTGTACCATCTCCATTACATCATGATAGCCAAAATGGGTGAGGGGGATGCTGGGAAATGGCTTGTTTCTTGTAAGCCGCAGGGTGGGAGATCTGTAGCCCTCCAGAGGCTGCTCCAACTCCCATCATCCCTGAGTGTTGCCCATGCTGGCTGCTGCTGGGGTTGATCAGGGAGTTCAGGAGGGCCAGAATTGTGCTAGCACTGGCCTAACGCCAACACCCCGTTGGCCAGAGATGAGAGGGCAGTCTTGGGGGAGGAATTCACTGCTGATGTTCATCAGAAAAGCCTTCTGGACCTGACCAGTGGCCCAGCCCAGTCCAGCATCCTGTTCCCACAGGGGTTGATCAGATGCTTGTGGGAATCCAGCAAGCAGAATTCAAGCTCTTTCTACTCCTGTACTTTGCTGCCTCTGACCATGGAGGCAGAGCATAGCCATCCTGGCTAATAGCCATGGGTAGCCTTCTCTTCCATGAATTTGCCTCATCTTCTTTGAAAGCCATCTTGGTCCGTGGCCATCAGTGCCTCCTGTGGCAGGGAGTTCCAGAGTTTAGCTGTGCATTGCAAGAAGAAGGACCATCCTGAAACTTCAGTTTCATTGGAGGTCCAGTTGTTCTCATGTTATGAGGGCAAGAGAGAAAGCTTTCTCTCTCCACTTTCTCCAAGCCATACATTGTGTCTCCTCTTCCTCGCCGTTTTTCTAAATGGAACCGCCCCCCAAATGCTGCAACCAGCATTTGCTCCACAAGCACCCCAGTCCTTTTGGTTGCCCCCTTCTGAACCTTTTTTCCAATTCTGAATTATAATTTTTGAGGTGAAACCAATAATTGTTTTTGTTGGTCCCAGCAGGAAAACTGGAGGTTTTGAGCAGGGAGCACTAATGCTGGGTTCTTTTGCATGCATATTCCAAAACCCGACCCTGCTTAGGTAAGGAACTGGAGAAGAGGAGGAATAAAAATAAGAAAGGCAACATGGTCAGATGGGTCCGAGAAGACTTCTTCATCCCTGGGCCCTCCCTCTTCCACTACAACATCGCAAAAGTGGCCAAGGTAGGGGTGGCCTTTTGTACTCTTTATTGCTAAGACCGCAGCCACTCCCAGTTAGCAAAGATTTGCTCACTCGGGCCAATGGGGCCCTGCCCCACCAACTTCAGCCTGCCCTCAGGCAGCCCACGCCTTCTAGGGATGAGGGAGAGATTCAGAGCAGTTCACACTGGAAGCCAAAGCTATCAAATCAAGGCTTTCAGAAACAACAGGAGGACTGAAACACAACCTGCCTTTGAAATTCACGTGTCCTTGAATTTCGCAATGCCAAACAGTGTGTAAAAAAATCCATGCGTGAGCTATTAGTGTAAATAACATTCAGAAATGCATTGTATTAGAATAAATTGCTCAAAGACAAGTGCCCGGTAGCCTAAACTGCATGCAGAATTCTACTTATTGAAATTCTACCAGGTGCTGGGAGACCTAGGGTTCAGATCCCCACTCACGAGTCAGTCACAGTCTCTCAGTCTAACCTACCTCATGAGACTAAAACGGGGAGGAGAGAGAACCATGCATTGCCACCTTGGGCTCCTCAGGGCGGAAAAAGAATAGGAAAAGTTGACTCATTCGATGCATCTTTCACAAGGCACTGCCAAGCCAATGGACTATGCCAACCTTGTGGTGGGTGTTTTTGTTGTATATTAAGAACTAAACACACAGCCGGCAGGTTCCCACCCAGTCTGTTTGGCATTGGTTATATAACGGATAGCCACTATTATTCACCCTCTCTGTTCCTGGAAGAATTTTTTTTTTTTTTAAATTTTCTAGTCTGATTTTAGATTGAACCTCTTCATGTTCCAATGTCATAACCAATTTAAGATGTGGATCGAAAATAGCAAGGCGTCACCTGACTTTTAGTTTTGTTTGTTGTAAAATCTTTCAGCTACTTAAATAAACACATAAATAGAATCACCAAATTGTAGAGTTGGAAGGGACGTGGGGGTCACTTAGTTCAACCCTCTCAAGGCAGAGTGGAGATGTCTTTCACTTGGTTTGTGAAGGCACCCTTGGACTACTGAAACGTGGTCAGAGTGTGGAGCAGAAGAAAACTCCCTCTTCTTTCTTCTTTGTGCCAGGCTTTTGGGGAGCACCTCACGCCCAGCCAGATCAACGAAGTCGTGTTGAAGGCGATTGACAACCTGACAGTGGAAGACAGAGCCGCCTCTCAGGCTGCAGGAAAGCTCCTGAGGTCCTTCCTTGAGGAATGCGGCATGGAAATGGAGGACGTAAGGCTGAAAACGGAGGCAGGGGGAGCAGGTTTCCTCTACATCAACCATTCTCTTCGGACTTAGAATTAGCATGTTTCTGGGAAGTAAGAAGGCATTGTGTGGGAAGTAAGAAGAGCCAGTGTGGTGTAGTGGTTAAGAGCGGTAGACTTGTAATCTGGGGAACCAGGTTCGCGTCTCCGCTCCTCCACATGCAGCTGCTGGGTGACCTTGGGCCAGTTACACTTCTTTGAAGTCTCTCAGCCCCACTCACCTCGCAGAGTGTTTGTTGTGGGGGAGTTACAGATAGGTAGCCGTGTTGGTCTGCCATAGTCAAAACAAAAAATTCCTTCCAGTAGCACCTTAAAGACCAACTAAGTTAGTTCTAGGTATGAGCTTTTGTGTGCATGCACACTTCTTCAAATACACTGAAACAGAAGTCACCAGACCCTTCTATATAGTGAGAAGGTGGGGAGGGGTATTACTCAGAAGGGTGGTGGGAATGGGTGATTGGCAGATAGCTGTGATGAGCCTGTTGACGACTCTTAATGACTGCAATAGGTCTTACAGGAAAAAGCAAGGGGTGAGAAGGTGAAAAATGGCTTTGTCATGTATAATGAGATAAGAATCCAATGTCTTTGTTCAGACCAGGTCTCTCCATGGTTTTAAGTTTGGTAATAAGTTGCAATTCAGCAGCTTCTCTTTCCAGTCTCTTTCCTGCTTTTTCCTGTAAGACCTATTGCAGTCGTTAAGAGTCGTCAACCTGCAGAAGACCTGCAGAAGGAAGTTGGAAAAGAGCCAAGAGCACCAAACAGGAAATCACCAGATAGAGGACTTGAGCAAAGAGCATTGGATAGAAGATCACCAAATAAAGGAATAGTGGAGATAGCAGCATTATCTTTTGGATTGGACTCCCCCAGTGAACCTGCCGTCAACATTACCAACAGAAGAAGAGCAAGCAGTTGGAGGAAAAGCAGAGTAATTACACTATGGCGTTGCAAGTGTTGAGCTGGAATGTGAATGGACTGAACTCCCCGGAAAAGAGGCGGAGAGTCTTTCATTTATTAAAAAAAGAACAATTGGATTTGATTTGTCTACAAGAAACACATGTGATAAGGCTACACAGGAAGATATTGAGCAACAAAAGATTAGGGTCATGAATTTATCTCATCAGATAAAGTTAAAAAAAGAGGAGTAGTTCTTTATGCAAAAGAAAGCCTATCACCGAAATTTATATTCAAAGATGACCAAGGAAGATTTGTTGCAATTGAAATTCAATCACAAGGAGAGCAATTCTTGATAGTAGGCATCTATGCACCAAATGAAGGAAAATCGGAATTTTTTAAGAAACTACATGAGACTCTGATGCACTATATGGATTACAATATGATCTTGATGGGAGACATGAATGGAGTGGTGTCTACAAATATGGATAAGGCTCAGAGACAGGTAGTCACCAAAGATGGTAGACTACCAAAAACCTTTTTTTGACATGACTGAAAATATGGACTTAGTTGATATTTGGAGAATAATAAAGAATCCTCTGGGAAGAGAGGGAACTTTCTTCCCCGAGGCTAAAATGACATGGACAAGAATTGACCAAATCTGGGTAACTAGAGGACTGGCTCCAAAGACCAGCAAAGTGGAGATTTGCCCCAAGACTTGTTCTGATCATAATGCAGTGAAGATGGAAATGAAATTGACGCCAATTGGTTCCTTCAGATGGAGGATGAATGATACTTTGTTTAGGAATGAAGAAGTGATGAAGGCGGCCCAAAAAACTCTGAGAAACTACTTTGAGATAAATATGAACACAACAGTGGAAAAAAGAGTAATCTGGAATGCAAGTAAGGCAGTTATGAGAGGATTCCTGATACAACAGAATGCAATTAAGAAGAGAACCCAAAATGAAAAAAAGGATAAAATCTTGGAAAAAATAAAGCAAGGAGAGAAGAAGCTGAGAGCAAAACCAAAATCACAGGAGATCCTGAAAGAGATAAAGTTATATCAAGTACAATATATGAAATTGATGAACCAGGAAATAGAATGGAAGATTACAAAATTTTTGCAGATATTTTGGCTAAAAGATTAAAAAGGGTGTTAGTAGAAGAAATTCATAAAGACCAAGCGGGCTTTCTCCCGGGCAGACATTTGTCTGATAATACGAGGAATATAATTTATATTCTAGAAAAATTACAAGTGAATATCAATACTAAGGCAGTTTTGATTTTTGTGGATGCAGAGAAGGCCTTTGAAAACATTTCTTGGAGTTTTATGAAGAAGAATCTACAGGGGATGGGGGTAGGTCTAGGTTTTGAAAATGGTATAGGTGCAATTTATTCAGAACAAAAGGCAAAATTAATTGTGAACAATGCAGTGACAGAAGAGTTTAAGATTGAGAAAGGAACACGACAAGGTTGCCCAATCTCTCCATTGCTTTTTATATCGGTCCTGGAGGTTTTGTTAAATATGATCAGAAAGGACTAATTGGTTGAAGGCATACAAGTGGGTGCTAAACAGTACAAACTGAAAGCATTTGCTGACGATTTAGTATTGACTTTGCAGGAGCCAGAATCTAGTACCAAAAGGGTACTGGAATTGATTCAAAACAAAGGTCACCACAGCCAATCACAAACAAACAACCACACCCTAGGCCAAGCCCAACCTCTCTCACCACCAAAGGAACACAAGTGAACGGCAGAGAACCGGCATGAGTAACGCTGACACCAAACCCTACATACATTAAGCAAAATAGAAACAGTTCACCACACTTTCTCATCCTGGTCTTCTTTTATCTTCTTCCAGCTGCCTATGGTTGTGAAGGAGATTTACAACCATCTCCACCAGATCCCCGACACCCGCACTAAGGAAGTGACACTTTCGGCTATTGTCAGCCTAGCTACCAAGCGCATGCAGCCGGTCGTAGACAGCCTGTTGGACTGTTCAATGGAGTGTGATGAGTAAGTTTTTGTGATGTGAAAATGGGGAGGGGTAGATTTAAGGGGGTTCTTAATTTATATTTATTTATATTGAATTTCGTACTTGCAAAAAATTGTGCTCCGAGTTGTGGTTTCTTTCTTTGCTAATGTATGTGCAATATAAAGAAAATATCAAAGGCCTGACTTTTTTTAAGAAAAGGAAAAAGGAAAAATTCTGTTTTGAAAAATTGCAGAAGTGCCACGGTGATCTGGAAGGCCTTGGTCGCTGATCAGTATTCCAGCGTCAAGCTGCTGAGACCCCTCCTGAAAAGGCTGCAGGATGGAGACCCCAAAGCGGAAGTCACTTCCAGGCGACGCAGCACTTCTCAAATGCCAATGGCGGTACGAAACCACTCAGTTTTTCTCTCCTGGATTGTTTTGAATGGGTGCTGGATGGGGCTGGGGGCTTCTTGCTGGGAGGGGGGTGCATCTTAATAAGTGGTCCATCCTGTGAGCACCTGCTTTGTATGCAGAAGGGCCCCAGCATCTCCATGTCGGGGAGTCCCTCGCCTGAAACCCTGGACAGCCACTGCTAGTCAGTGTAGACAACACTGAGGGAGATGGACCGGGGCTCTGAGTCGCGTCTGAGTCTGAGATCTTGATCTGACGATGACCTCTGCTGAATGCCGTTCTCCTGTCCTTGTCCCTCCAGGCTACCAACGCTCTGTGTCATATCCTGTCGTTCCCTGAGGCTGCAGGTATCCTGAAGAGCAAGTTCCACCACCTGCTGTTTGCACTTAGCACTCAGATCTGTTTTGTCCATGAGGCGAGAAGAAGAGGTTCGAGGGCGGCAAGTCTAATCCCGGAGCCCTCTTCGCATCTCGATCCACTGATGTAAGGGACCTGCTAATGCATTTGGGGGGGGGGCCTCCCTTCTCTCTCTGACCCATAGTGGTGATGGCTCAGCTCTCCCCCAAGAGATAGGCTTCATTTGGACATGGAGGTTCTGCTTAGGTTAGATAGCTAGGAGACCCAGGCTTCCCCAACCCCTGTGCTCTTCAGTCGCTTTGGACCACAACTCCCACCAGCCCCAGCCAGCACAACTGGGCTGAAGATGGGAGTTATTGTAGCCCAAAACATCTGAAGGACACTAGGATGGGAGAGGATGTTGGAGACTCTCCCGCACGATGGGCTGATTTGGGTGTGGTGGGACTCACGTGTCATGAAACCTTAAGTCTCCATCACAGCCAAAAGGTTGCCGCTTGTGCTGGAAACATGGGGGAGGCTGCAGGGGGTGATGGTTGGGGTTGGACTGCAAGATGTCAAGGACCTAAAACTCCCCAGATGAACCTACCCAGACCTTGTGCTCATCATCGGAAGCCCCTCTTCACGTGCCTCCTCCACACAAGAAGGGGCCTTTTCTGTGGTGGCTCCCCATTAGTGGGTTGCTCTCCCCAGGGAGGCTTGCCTGGTGCCTTTAGATGCCAGGCAAAAAATGGTCCTCTTCAATCACGCCATTGGCTGATTAATCTCCTATGCCCTTTCAACTGCGTTTGTTGGAGGGAGAGGAGTTATTGGTTTGCTTTGGTTCTTGTTTTTATTCTGTATTTTGTGCTTTTTAACTTGCATTTTTATGTTGTGAACTGCCCGGAGATCTACGGGTGAAGGGCAGTATACAAATTTTAAAAATATAATATTCTTAATTCCTTCACTTGACTCAGGACCGCTGTGCAGGCCCTGAAACAACTGATTGGGCGTGTTGAATACCTTGACGAATTTGAGGTTTTGGGGTTGCAAAGCTGCTGGGATATGCTGTCAAGTCCAGAAAGCTTTTTCAAAGGCATTCGTCTTCTGGCAAGGTAAGAAGGTGAAAAGGACTGGCAGGTGAGGCATGAAGAGCAAGGCCTGCTTTCTGGGGAAATGGGGATAAACTTCTTATTTATTTCAGAAAATGTACCATATTGTTCACTCTATAAGACACACTTTCCCCCTCCTAAAAAGTAAGGGGAAATGTGTGTGCGTCTTAGGGAGCGAATGCAGGCGGGAGGCTCTGCTCAGCGTTCAAGTAACCTGGTGGTGGTGGTTGTTGTGCAGGAACGCTGGGTGGTTCTTCCTGCCAGCTTCAGACTTGTGAATTCTTTGTCTCTTACTCTTATGTTTCAGGACCTTGTTCACCTCCTCAACAGAAGAGTACAAGAGGATTGCCCGATTGGCACGGGAATATATGTGCTGTCCGAACAACAAGAAGAGAGCCATTGGCATGGCGTTTTACTTGGAGGTAGGAACTGGAAACAGGGAATGCCTGTTCTAATGTTTCTAATGGTTTCTTTATTCCTCACAATTTAACTGTCAAATGTTCTTTAGTATTTACACATTTTTTATTTAATTGTACAACTTCACTGCTATCATGTCTAATATATATGGACAGTGTTTTTTTGATAGAAGATGAATGTATACATAATAAAAGATGCACTTACAGTGGCTTTGCTCCAACTTAGGGGATGTCCGACTCTGATACAGACACTTCCGTGACCTAGCGCGCAAGTTACTGCAGGCAGCAATCATACAGGTATTCCGTTAATGGATGAGCAAGTCTTCACCTTTGGAAGGCTAAGATTTTTCTTAAAATTACATTTTTATATGTACTATTGGAAACACCTTAAAGCTGGTATAAGTTCATATGTATTTATTTTTGCCTGCTTTAAAGATTGATTTTTGTATGTCTGCTGGTTTATTATATATATTTTTTTCTCTTTGTTCCGCTATGTATCAGGGTGGGGAGACATAACAACAACAACAACAACAACAACAACAACAACAACAATTCTTTGCTCGTCCAAATAAGCTTTTTTCATATATTTATTGAGGCCACTAAGTCTTTGAACTGAAGAGATTTCTCCAGTTTCAAGCGTCATCTCATGCTCTTTATGAGCCAAGTCCAAACCCTCCTGCAGTTCAGACCCAGCTTAGGATGTGTTTGGTTCAGCATGATTCCAACCAGCTCATACTCTTTCCTTCCCTTTCCCACCAAAATGTACCTGACTGTGAGAGCAGAGGTGAATTAGATTGGGAGGGCCATGCCCAGCCCTAGAGGTTGGAAGGCGGGGTCCAGGCACACCAGAAACCAGCAGAGAACTCCATAGTTCCAAATGGAAGCACCAGGCTAGCTTCTGCTGCAGCCACGTTTGGATAAGAAGGGGCAGGAGGGCTCATGCGTGGCTGGATGCTTCTTGCTGGAGACCATTGAACTGAAGTGAGCTGCTTTGGGGGCCAACCTGAATCAATCCCAAAATAACCCGTTCAAGAGGTGCTTTTTAGAAGCTGAGCTCACACTAAAACTGTAAAACCATGAAAATATATGCTTATGAAATACAAGATATTTGTCTGATTAAGGGGGGGGGGGCAGCAGCTCTATACCTTCCATGGGTCACAACAAGACTGGGGGTCAAAAGAAAGCACCACCATCTCAGGTGAATATCAGGATTGAGTCCATTGCTCAACTTTATCTGGTGTCACTTAGGCTCTGCCAGTGAGACCACTTGTGCTGCTGCCGCTGCCCTGTCTGGCTGTCAAAGCCTCGACGACCTGCACTGCTGCTGCAGCACATTCTGACGGTCAAAGCCTCGATGACCTGCGCAGCTGCCACTGCACTGTCTGGCGGTCAAAGCCTCGACGACCTGCGCTGCTGCCTCTTCCTTTTCTGGCTGTCAAAGCCTCGAAGATCTGAGCTGCGGCCGCAGCCCCTTCTGGCTGTCAAAGCCTCGAAGATCTGCGCTGCTGCCTCTGCCTCTTCTGGCTGTCAAAGCCTCGAAGACCTGCACTGCTGCCTCTTCCTTTTCTGGCTGTCAAAGACTTGACGACCTGCGCTGTAGCCGCTGCCCCTTCTGGCTGTCAAAGCCCCAATGATCTGCGCTGCTGCCGCTGCCCCTTCTGGCTGTCAAAGCCTTGACGATCTGCGCTGCTGCCTCTTCCTTTTCTGGCTGTCAAAGCCTCGATGACCTGTGCTGCTGCCGCTGCCCATTCTGGCTGTCAAAGCCTCGACGATCTGCGCTGCTGCCTCTGCCTCTTCTGGCTGTCAAAGCCTCGACGACCTGTGCTGCTGCCGCTGCCCCTTCTGGCTGTCAAAGCCTCAATGATCTGCACTGCTGCCTCTGCCTCTTCTGGCTGTCAAAGCCTCGATGACCTGCACTGCTGCCTCTTCCTTTTCTGGCTGTCAAAGACTTGACGACCTGCGCTGTAGCCGCTGCCCCTTCTGGCTGTCAAAGCCCCAATGATCTGCGCTGCTGCCGCTGCCCATTCTGGCTGTCAAAGCCTCGACGATCTGCGCTGCTGCCTCTGCCTCTTCTGGCTGTCAAAGCCTCAACGACCTGTGCTGCTGCCGCTGCCCCTTCTGGCTGTCAAAGCCTCAATGATCTGCACTGCTGCCTCTGCCTCTTCTGGCTGTCAAAGCCTCGATGACCTGCACTGCTGCCTCCGCCTCTTCTGGCTGTCAAAGCCTTGACAACCTGCACTGCTGACGCTTCTGGCTGTAAAAGCCTCGACGACCTGCTGCCGCTGCCCCTGCTAGCTGTCAAAGCCTCGACGACCGGTGCTGCTGCCTCGGCCTCTTCTGGCTGTCAAAGCCTCGACAACCTGCACTGCTGCCTCCGCCTCTTCTGGCTGTCAAAGTCTTGACGACCTGCGCTGCTGACACTGATGCTTCTGGCTGTCAAGGCCTCGACGATCTGCGCTGTTGCCGCTGCCCCTTCTGGCTGTCAAAGCCTCGACGACTTGTGCTGCTGCCTCTGTCGCTTCTGGCTGTCAAAGCCTCAACGATCATCGCTGCTGCCTCTGCCTCTTCTGGCTGTCAAAGCCTCGACGACCTGCACTGCTGCCTCTTCCTTTTCTGGCTGTCAAAGCCTCAACGATCTGCGCTGCTGCCACAGACCCTCCTGGCTGTCAAATCGTCAACAGTATGCGCTGCTGCCTCTGCCTCTCCTGGCTGTCAAAGCCTCAATGACCTGCACTGCTGCCTCCGCTCTTCTGGCTGTCAAATCCTTAACAACCTGTGCTACTGACTCTTCTGGCTCTCAAAGCCTTGACGATCTGCGCTGCTGCCTCTGCAGCTTCTGGCTGTCAAAGCCTCGATGATCTGCACTGCTGCCTCTGCCTCTCCTGGCTGTCAAAGCCTTGACGAGCTGTGCTGCTGCCGCTGCCACTTCTGGCTGTCAAAGCCTCAACGATCTACGCTGCTGCCTCTGCCTCTTCTGGCTGTCAAAGCCTCAACGATCTACGCTGCTGCCTCTGCCTCTTCTGGCTGTCAAAGCCTCGACGATCTGCGCTGCTGCCTCTGCCTCTCCTGGCTGTCAAAGCCTTAACAACCTGCGCTGCTGACGCTTCTGGCTATCAAAGCCTCGACGATCTGCGCTGCTGCCTCTGCCGCTTCTGGCTGTCAAAGCCTCGACGATCTGCGCTGCTGCCTCTGCCTCTTCTGGCTGTCAAAGCCTCAACAATCTGTGCTGCTGCCTCTGCCTCTTCTGGCTGTCAAAGCCTCGACGAGCTGCACTGCTGCCTCTTCCTTTTCTGGCTGTCAAAGCCTCGACGAGCTGCGCTGCTGCCTCTTCCTTTTCTTGTTGTCAAAGCCTCGATGACCTGCGCTGCTGCCGCAGCCCCTTCTGGCTGTTAAAGCCTCAACGATCTGCGCTGCTGCCACAGCCTCTTCTGGCTGTCAAAGCCTCAACGATATGCGCTGCTGCCTCTGCCTCTTCTGGCTGTCAAAGCCTCGACAACCTGCTATGCTGCCGCTGCCCCTTCTGGCTGTCAAAGCCTCAACGATCTGCGCTGCTGCCTCTGCCTCTTCTGGCTGTCAAAGCCTCGATGACCTGCACTGCTGCCTCTGCGTCTTCTGGAAGTCAGAGACTCGACGACCTTTGCTGCTGCCGCTGCCCCGTCTGGCTGTCAAAGCCTCAACGACCTGCTCTGCTGCCGCAGCCCCTTCTGGATGTCAAAGCCTCAGTAATCTTTGCTGCTGCCTCTGCCTCTTCTGGCTGTCAAAACCTTGACGACCTGCGCTGCTGACACTGATGCTTCTGGCTGTCAAGGCCTCGACGACCTGCGCTGCTGCCGCTGCCCCTTCTGGCTGTGAAAGACTCGACGACCTGTGCTGCTGCCTCTGTCGCTTCTGGCTGTCAAAGCCTCAACGATCATTGCTGCTGCCTCTGCCTCTTCTGGCTGTCAAAGCCTCAACGATCTACGGTGCTGCCTGCCTCTTCTGGCTGTCAAAGCCTCGATGACCTGCACTTCTGCCTCCGCCTCTTCTGGCTGTCGAAGCCTTGACAACCTGCGCTGCTAACGCTTCTGGCTGTCAAAGCCTCGACGACCTGCTGCCGCTGCCCCTTCTGGCTGTCAAAGCCTCGACGATCTGCGCTGCTACCTCTGCTGCTTCTGGCTGTCAAAGCCTCGACGATCTGCGCTGCTGCCTCTGCCTCTTCTGGCTGTCATAGCCTCGACGACCTGCACTGCTGCCTTTTCCTTTTCTGGCTGTCAAAGCCTCGACGACCTGCCCTGATGCCTCTTCCTTTTCTTGTTGTCAAAGCCTCGATGACCTGCGCTGCTGCCGCAGCCCCTTCTGGCTGTCAAAGCCGCAACGATATGCGCTGCTGTCTCTGCCTCTTCTGGCTGTCAAAGCCTCGATGACCTGCACTTCTGCCTCCGCCTCTTCTGGCTGTCAAACCCTTGACAACCTGCGCTGCTAACGCTTCTGGCTGTCAAAGCCTCGACGACCTGCTGCCGCGGCCCCTTCTGGCTGTCAAAGCCTCGACGATCTGCGCTGCTACCTCTGCTGCTTATGGCTGTCAAAGCCTCGACGATCTGCGCTGCTGCCGCTGCCCCTTCTGCCAGTCAAAGCCTCAACGACTGCTGCTTCCGCCTCTTCTGGCTGTCAAAGCCTCAACAACCTGCGCTGCTGCCGCTGCCCCTTCTGGCTGTCAAAGCCTCAACGATCTGCGCTGCGGCCTCTGCCTCTTCTGGCTGTCAAAGCCTTGACGACCTGCTGCCGCTGCCCTTTCTGGAAGTCAGAGACTCGATGACCTTTGCTGCTGCCGCTGCCCCTTCTGGCTGTCAAAGCCTCAACGACCTGCGCTGCTGCCGCTGCCCCTTCTCGCTGTCAAAGCCTCAACGATCTGCGCTGCTGCCGCTGCCCCTTCTGGCTGTCAAAGCCTCGACGATCTGCGCTGCTGCCGCTGCCCCTTCTGCCAGTCAAAGCCTCAACGACCTGCGTTGCTGCTGCTGCCCCTTCTGGCTGTCAAAGCCTCAACGATCTGCGCTGCTGCCTCTGCCTCTTCTGGCTGTCAAAGCCTCGACGACCTGCGCTGCTGCCTCTTCCTTTTCTGGCTGTCAAAGCCTCAACCACCAGCGCTGCTGCCGCTGCCCCTTCTGGCTGTCAAAGCCTCAACGATCTGCGCTGCTGCCGCTGCCCCTTCTGGCTGTCAAAGCCTCAACGATCTGCGCTGCTGCCGCTGCCGCTGCCCCTTCTGCCAGTCAAAGCCTCAACAAACTGCGCTGCTGCTGCTGCCCCTTCTGGCTGTCAAAGCCTCAACGATCTGCGCTGCTGCCTCTGCCTCTTCTGGCTGTCAAAGCCTCGACGACCTGCGCTGCTGCCTCTTCCTTTTCTGGCTGTCAAAGCCTCAAGGATCTGCGCTGCTGCCACAGACCCTCCTGGCTGTCAAATCCTCAACGATATGCGCTGCTGCCTCTGCCTCCCCTGGCTGTCAAAGCCTTGACGACCTGTGCTGCTGCTGCTGCCCCTTCTGGCTGTCAAAGCCTCAACGATCTACGCTGCTGCCTCTGCCTCTTCTGGCTGTCAAAGCCTTGACAACCTGCGCTGCTGACGCTTCTGGCTGTCAAAGCCTCGACGATCTGCACTGCTGCCTCTGCCGCTTCTGGCTGTCAAAGCCTCAACGATCTGCGCTGCTGCCTCTGCCTCTTCTGGCTGTCAAAGCCTCAACAATTGTGCTGCTGCCTCTGCCTCTTCTGGCTGTCAAAGCCTCGACGACCTGCACTGCTGCCTCTTCCTTTTCTGGCTGTTAAAGCCTCGACGACCTGCGCTGCTGCCTCTTCCTTTTCTTGTTGTCAAAGCCTCGATGACCTGCGCTGCTGCCGCAGCCCCTTCTGGCTGTCAAAGCCTCAACGATCTGCGCTACTGCCACAGCCTCTTCTGGCTGTCAAAGCCTCAATGATCTGCGCTCCTGCCTCTGCCTCTTCTGGCTGTCAAAGCCTCGATGACCTGCACTGCTGCCTCCGCCTCTTCTGGCTGTCAAAGCCTCGATGACCTGCGCTGCTGCTGCTGCCCCTTCTGGCTGTCCAAGCCTCGACAACCTGTGCTGCTGCTGCTGCCCATTCTGGCTGTCAAAGCCTCAACCACCTGCGCTGCTGCCTCTGCCTCTTCTGGCTGTCAAAGCCTTGGTGACCTGCACTGCTGCCTCCGCCTCTTCTGGCTGTCAAAGCCTCGATGACCTGCACTGCTGCCTCCGCCTCTTCTGGCTGTCAAAGCCTCGATGACCTGCGCCGCTGCTGCTGCCTCTTCTGGCTGTCAAAGCCTCAATGATCTGCGCTGCTGCCTCTGCCTCTTCTGGCTGTCAAAGCCTCGATGACCTGCACTGCTGCCTCCGCCTCTTCTGGCTGTCAAAGCCTCGATGACCTGCGCTGCTGCTGCTGCCCCTTCTGGCTGTCAAAGACTCGACAACCTGTGCTGCTGCTGCTGCCCATTCTGGCTGTCAAAGCCTCAACCACCTGCGCTGCTGCCTCTGCCTCTTCTGGCTGTCAAAGCCTTGATGACCTGCACTGCTGCCTCCGCCTCTTCTGGCTGTCAAAGCCTCGATGACCTGCACTGCTGCCTCCGCCTCTTCTGGCTGTCAAAGCCTCGATGACCTGCGCTGCTGCTGCTGCCCATTCTGGCTGTCAAAGTCTCAACCACCTGCGCTGCTGCCTCTGCCTCTTCTGGCTGTCAAAGCCTTGACAACCTGCTGCCGCTGCCCTTTCTGGAAGTCAGAGACTCGATGACCTTTGCTGCTGCCGCTGCCCCTTCTGGCTGTCAAAGCCTCAACGACCTGCGCTGCTGCCGCTGCCCCTTCTGGCTGTCAAAGCCTCAACGATCTGCGCTGCTGCCGCTGCCCCTTCTGGCTGTCAAAGCCTCGACGATCTGCGCTGCTGCCGCTGCCCCTTCTGCCAGTCAAAGCCTCAACGACCTGCGCTGCTGCCTCTGCCTCTTCTGGCTGTCAAAGCCTCAACGACCTGCGCTGCTGCCTCTTCCTTTTCTGGCTGTCAAAGCCTCAACGATCTGCGCTGCTGCCACAGACCCTCCTGGCTGTCAAATCCTCAACGATATGCGCTGCTGCCTCTGCCTCCCCTGGCTGTCAAAGCCTTGACGACCCGCGCTGCTGCCGCTGCCCCTTCTGGCTGTCAAAGCCTCAACGATCTACGCTGCTGCCTCTGCCTCTTCTGGCTGTCAAAGCCTTGACAACCTGCGCTGCTGACGCTTCTGGCTGTCAAAGCCTCGACGATCTGCGCTGCTGCCTCTGCCGCTTCTGGCTGTCAAAGCCTTGACGATCTGCGCTGCTGCCTCTGCCTCTTCTGGCTGTCAAAGCCTCAACAATTGTGCTGCTGCCTCTGCCTCTTCTGGCTGTCAAAGCCTCGACGACCTGCACTGCTGCCTCTTCCTTTTCTGGCTGTCAAAGCCTCGACGACCTGCGCTGCTGCCTCTTCCTTTTCTTGTTGTCAAAGCCTCGATGACCTGCGCTGCTGCCGCAGCCCCTTCTGGCTCTCAAAGCCTCAACAATCTGCGCTACTGCCACAGCCTCTTCTGGCTGTCAAAGCGTCAATGATCTGCGCTGCTGCCTCTGCCTCTTCTGGCTGTCAAAGCCTCGATGACCTGCACTGCTGCCTTCGCCTCTTCTGGCTGTCAAAGCCTCGATGACCTGCGCTGCTGCTGCTGCCCCTTCTGGCTGTCAAAGACTTGACAACCTGTGCTGCTGCTGCTTCCCATTCTGGCTGTCAAAGCCTCAACCACCTGCGCTGCTGCCTCTGCCTCTTCTGGCTGTCAAAGCCTTGATGACCTGCACTGCTGCCTCCGCCTCTTCTGGCTGTCAATGCCTCGATGACCTGCACTGCTGCCTCCGCCTCTTCTGGCTGTCAAAGCCTTGATGACCTGCGCTGCTGCTGCTGCCCCTTCTGGCTGTCAAAGACTCGACAACCTGCGCTGCTGCTGCTGCCCATTCTGGCTGTCAAAGTCTCAACCACCTGCGCTGCTGCCTCTGCCTCTTCTGGCTGTCAAAGCCTCGACGACCTGTGCTGCTGCTGCTGCCCCTTCTGGCTATCAAAGCCTCAACGATCTACGCTGCTGTCTCTGCCTCTTCTGGCTGTCAAAGCCTCGATGACCTGCACTTCTGCCTCCGCCTCTTCTGGCTGTCGAACCCTTGACAACCTGCGCTGCTAACGCTTCTGGCTGTCAAAGCCTCAACGACCTTCTGCCGCTGCCCCTTCTGGCTGTCAAAGCCTCGACGATCTGTGCTGCTACCTCTGCTGCTTCTGGCTGTCAAAGCCTCGACGATCTGCGCTGCTGCCTCTGCCTCTTCTGGCTGTCAAAGCCTCGACGACCTACACTGCTGCCTTTTCCTTTTCTGGCTGTCAAAGCCTCGACGACCTGCGCTGATGCCTCTTCCTTTTCTTGTTGTCAAAGCCTCAATGACCTGCGCTGCTGCCGCAGCCCCTTCTGGCTGCCAAAGCCTCAACGATCTACGCTGCTGCCTCTGCCTCTTCTGGCTGTCAAAGCCTTGACAACCTGCGCTGCTGACGCTTCTGGCTGTCAAAGCCTCAACGATGTGCGCTGCTGCCTCTGCCGCTTCTGGCTGTCAAAGCCTCGACGATCTGCGCTGCTGCCTCTGCCTCTTCTGGCTGTCAAAGCCTCAACAATTGTGCTGCTGCCTCTGCCTCTTCTGGCTGTCAAAGCCTCGACGACCTGCACTGCTGCCTCTTCCTTTTCTGGCTGTCAAAGCCTCGATGACCTGCGCTGCTGCCTCTTCCTTTTCTTGTTGTCAAAGCCTCGATGACCTGCGCTGCTGCCGCAGCCCCTTCTGGCTGTCAAAGCCTCAACAATCTGCGCTACTGCCACAGCCTCTTCTGGCTGTCAAAGCCTCAATGATCTGCGCTGCTGCCTCTGCCTCTTCTGGCTGTCAAAGCCTCGATGACCTGCACTGCTGCCTCCGCCTCTTCTGGCTGTCAAAGCCTCGATGACCTGCGCTGCTGCTGCTGCCCCTTCTGGCTGTCAAAGACTCGACAACCTGTGCTGCTGCTGCTGCCCATTCTGGCTGTCAAAGCCTCAACCACCTGCGCTGCTGCCTCTGCCTCTCCTGGCTGTCAAAGCCTTGATGACCTGCACTGCTGCCTCCGCCTCTTCTGGCTGTCAAAGCCTCGACGACCTGCACTGCTGCCTTTTCCTTTTCTGGCTGTCAAAGCCTCGACGACCTGCGCTGATGCCTCTTCCTTTTCTTGTTGTCAAAGCCTCAATGACCTGCGCTGCTGCCGCAGCCCCTTCTGGCTGTCAAAGCCTCAACGATCTACGCTGCTGCCTCTGCCTCTTCTGGCTGTCAAAGCCTTGACAACCTGCGCTGCTGACGCTTCTGGCTGTCAAAGCCTCGACGATCTGCGCTGCTGCCTCTGCCGCTTCTGGCTGTCAAAGCCTCGACGATCTGCGCTGCTGCCTCTGCCTCTTCTGGCTGTCAAAGCCTCAACAATTGTGCTGCTGCCTCTGCCTCTTCTGGCTGTCAAAGCCTCGACGACCTGCACTGCTGCCTCTTCCTTTTCTGGCTGTCAAAGCCTCGACGACCTGCGCTGCTGCCTCTTCCTCTTCTGGCTGTCAAAGCCTCGATGACCTGCGCTGCTGCCGCAGCCCCTTCTGGCTGTCAAAGCCTCAACAATCTGCGCTACTGCCACAGCCTCTTCTGGCTGTCAAAGCCTCAATGATCTGCGCTGCTGCCTCTGCCTCTTCTGGCTGTCAAAGCTTCGATGACCTGCACTGCTGCCTCCGCCTCTTCTGGCTGTCAAAGCCTCCATGACCTGCGCTGCTGCTGCTGCCCCTTCTGGCTGTCAAAGACTCGACAACCTGTGCTGCTGCTGCTGCCCATTCTGGCTGTCAAAGCCTCGACGACCTGCACTGCTGCCTCTGCCTCTTCTGGCTGTCAAAGCCTTGATGACCTGCACTGCTGCCTCCGCCTCTTCTGGCTGTCAAAGCCTCGGTGACCTGCACTGCTGCCTCCGCCTCTTCTGGCTGTCAAAGCCTCGATGACCTGCGCTGCTGCTGCTGCCCCTTCTGGCTGTCAAAGACTCGACAACCTGCGCTGCTGCTGCTGCCCATTCTGGCTGTCAAAGTCTCAACCACCTGCGCTGCTGCCTCTGCCTCTTCTGGCTGTCAAAGCCTCGACGACCTGCACTGCTGCCGCAGCCCCTTCTTGCTGTCAAAGCCTCATCATCCTGTGCTGCCGCCGCTGCCCCTTCTGGCTGTCAAAGCCTCGACAACCTGTGCTGCTGCCTCTGCTTCTTCTGGAAGTCAGAGACTCGATGACCTTTGCTGCTGCCGCTGCTCCATCTGGCTGTCAAAGCCTCAACGACCTGCTCTGCTGCCGCAGCCCCTTCTGGATGTCAAAGCCTCAATGACATTTGCTGCTGCCTCTGCCTCTTCTGGCTGTCAAAGCCTTGACGACCTGCGCTGCTGACACTGATGCTTCTGGCTGTCAAAGACTCGACGACCTGAGCTGCTGCCTCTTCCTTTTCTGGCTGTCAAAGCCTCAACGATCTGCGCTGCTGCCACAGACCCTCCTGGCTGTCAAAGTCTCAACGATATGCGCTGCTGCCTCTGCCTCTCCTGGCTGTCAAATCCTTGACAACCTGCGCTGCTAACGCTTCTGGCTGTCAAAGCCTCGACGACCTTCTGCCGCTGCCCCTTCTGGCTGTCAAAGCCTCGACGATCTGTGCTGCTACCTCTGCTGTTTCTGGCTGTCAAAGCCTCGACTATCTGCGCTGCTGCCTCTGCCTCTTCTGGCTGTCAAAGCCTCGACGACCTGCACTGCTGCCTTTTCCTTTTCTGGCTGTCAAAGCCTCGACGACCTGCGCTGATGCCTCTTCCTTTTCTTGTTGTCAAAGCCTCAATGACCTGCGCTGCTGCTGCAGCCCCTTCTGGCTGTCAAAGCCTCAACGATCTGCGCTGCTGCCACAGCCTCTTCTGGCTGTCAAAGCCTCAACGATATGCGCTGCTGCCTCTGCCTCTTCTGGCTGTCAAAGCCTTGATGACCTGCGCTGCTGCCTCTTCCTCTTCTGGCTGTCAAAGCCTTGACGACCTGCGCTGCTGCTGCTGCCCATTCTGGCTGTCAAAGCCTCAACGACCTGCGCTGCTGCCTCCGCCTCTTCTGGCTGTCAAAGCCTCGACGAACTGCACTGCTGCTGCAGCCCCTTCTGGCTGTCAAAGCCTCAACGATCTGCGCTGCTGCCGCTGCCCCTTCTGCCAGTCACAGCCTCAACGACCTGCGCTGCTGCCTCCGCCTCTTCTGGCTGTCAAAGCCTCAACAACCTGCGCTGCTGCTGCTGCCCCTTCTGGCTGTCAAAGCCTCAACGATCTGCGCTGCTGCCTCTGCCTCTTCTGGCTGTCAAAGCCTCGACGACATGCACTGCTGCCGCAGCCCCTTCTTGCTGCCAAAGCCTCGACAACCTGTGCTGCTGTCTCTGCCCCTTCTGGCTGTCAAAGCCTCAACAACCTGCGCTGCTGCTGCTGCCCCTTCTGGCTGTCAAAGCCTCAACGATCTGCGCTGCTGCCTCTGCCTCTTCTGGCTGTCAAAGCCTCGATGACCTGCACTGCTGCCTCTGCCTCTTCTGGCTGTCAAAGCCTCGATGACCTGCGCTGCTGCTGCTGCCCCTTCTGGCTGTCAAAGACTCGACGACCTGCGCTGCTGCTGCTGCCCCTTCTGGCTGTCAAAGCCTCAACGATTTGCGCTGCTGCCTCTGCCTCTTCTGGCTGTCAAAGCCTCGATGACCTGCACTGCTGCCTCTGCCTCTTCTGGCTGTCAAAGCCTCGATGACCTGCGCTGCTGCTGCTGCCCCTTCTGGCTGTCAAAGACTCGACGACCTGCGCTGCTGCTGCTGCCCCTTCTGGCTGTCAAAGCCTCAACGACCTGCGCTGCTGCCTCCACCTCTTCTGGCTGTCAAAGCCTCGACGACCTGCACTGCTGCCTCCACCTCTTCTTGCTGTCAAAGCCTCAACAACCTGTGCTGCCGCCTCTGCCCCTTCTGGCTGTCAAAGCCTCGACAACCTGTGCAGCTGCCTCTTCTTCTGACTGTCAAAGCCTCGATGACCTGCGCTGCTGCCTCTGCCTCTTCTGGCTGTCAAAGACTCGATGACCTGCGCTGATGTCTCTCTCTCTCTCTTTTTAAAATAAATTTTATTAAGATTTTAAAGGTTACATGAATAAAATAGGAAAAAAACACCGAGTTAAACAAAAAAGAAAACAAAACAACATATAAAAACAAGTCACAATCTGCGCTGCTGCCTCTGCCTCTTCTGGCTGTCAAAGCCTCGAAGACTTGTGCTGCTGCCTCTGCCGCTTCTGGTTGTCAAAGCCTCGATGTCCTGCGCTTCTTCCGCTGCCCCTTCTGGCTGTTAAAGCCTCAACGATATGCGCTGCTGCCTCTGCCTCTTCTAGCTGTCAAAGCCTCGATGACCTGCGCTGCTGCCGCGGCCCCTTCTGGATGTCAAGGCCTCAATGACTTGTGCTGCTGCCGCAGCCCCTTCTGGCTGTCAAAGCCTCAATGACCTGCGCTGTTGCTGCAGGCCCTTCTGGCGGTCAAAGCCTCGATGACCTGCTCTGCTGCCTCTGCCTCTTCTGGCTGTCAAAGCCTCGATAACCTGTGCTGCTGCCTCTGCCTCTTCTGGCTGTCAAAGCCTTAATGAACTGTGCTGCTGCCGTGGCCCCTTCTGGCTGTCAAAGCCTCAATGACCTGCGCTGCTGCCGCAGCCCCGTCTGGCTGTCAAAGCCTCAATAACCTGCGCTGCTGCCTCTGCCTCTTCTGGCTGTCAAAGCCTCGATGAACCTGCGCTGTTGCTGCAGGCCCTTCTGGCGGTCAAAGCCTCGATGACCTGCGCTGCTGCCTCTGCCTTTTCTGACTGTCAAAGCCTTGAGGAACTGTTCTACTGCCTCTGCCTCTTCTGGCTGTCAAAGCCACAACGACCTGCGCTGCTGCCTCTGCCTCTTCTGGCTGTCAAAGACTCGACAACCTGCGCTGATGTCTCTGCCCCTTGTGGCTGTTAAATCCTCGATGGCCTGTGCTGCTTCCACAGCTCCTTCTGGCGGTCAAAGCCTCAATGACCTGCGCTGCTGCCTCTGCCTCTTCTGGCTGTGAAAGCCTCGACGATCTGCGCTGCTGCCTCTGCCTCTTCTTGCTGTCAAAGCCTCGACAACCTGTGCTGCTGCCTCTGCCGCTTCTGGCTGTCAAAGCCTCGACGACCTGCGCTGCTGCCTCTTCCTTTTCTGGCTGTCATGGCCTTGATGACCTGCGCTGCTGCCACAGCCCCTTCTAGCTGTCAAAGCCTCAACGATCTGCGCTGCCACTGCTGCCCCTTCTGGCTGTCAAGCCTCAACGATGTGCGCTGCTGCCTCTGCCTCTTCTGGCTGTCAAAGCCTTAATGAACTGTGCTGCTGCCTATGCCTCTTCTGGCTGTCAAAGGGTCGATGACCTGCGCTGCTGCCGCTGCCCCTTCTGGCTGTCAAAGCCTCGACGGCCTGCACTGCTGCTGCTGCCCCTTCTGGCTGTCAAAGCCTCGATGACCTGCGCTGCTGCCGCAGCCCCTTCTGACTGGGAATCTGGAGACCCATTAAAAATCACAGGCGGGTGAAGCCTGTGAACGTGGGATTCGGTGGGCACCCTTTGCACCTCCCCTATCCGCGGGGAAACCCGGTTTCAGGTATCCGGAGCGACGTTGGGTGAGCGGCACGGTGCTTTGAATCGACTGCTTCTTCCACGGAGCGAAGCACCTATGCTGTTGCCGGAGAGCGCTGACTTTTTTCTTGTGGACAATTTGACTTTAAAGCAACTACCCATGAGTAGAGCTGAAGCAGGAGAATTGAATTTTTAAACGTCTAATTTGGTATCGAAACGGGGAGGTTCAACACAGGAAGTCCACCTTCCCCTTTTGTAACTAGACTGAAGCAACAAGGCTGCAAGCTGAAGTCTTCGAAAGCCTATCGTAAAGGACTAAATTTCCATTGGTAAAAAACATTAAACCCCCCTTGGAGGCCGGAGAAGGGGGGAGGGAGTTTTGGACGGAGCATGTCTGCAGGAGAGAGCGAAGAGAGTTAAAATACCACTGCTCCGACCCTGGAAACGGGCTGGTAGCAGGACTGACGTTCATTGACAGTGATTAGAACGTTCATGGACAGCTAGCTAAATAAGAGAAATTCATTGTTTCCACTGTCTCCGTCTGCTCTTAAAAAGGAGTAAAAGTAACTGAAAATTGAAACTAACTTCATTGTTTGAACTGTGTTTAAAAGGGGACATTACGGATTAATATAAATAGAAACTGTTTCCCCCTAGAGGAAGCTTTTAAAACTGTTACAAGTGCTGGGCTGGGGGAATTTCCAGCTGCAAGATAAAAAACTGTGCGACTCTGGGACTAACCTTGAATCTTTTAAGTGTTATGGCAAATGGAAAGGAAAAAACAGACCAGTCAATTCCTGAAAAAACATTAAGGTCTGGGAAGACTTTGCAGCAACCCAGGAGAGCCTCAACATCAGGCCCCCCTGCCTCTTCGGCTACTGTACCAGCATACTCAAAATCAAGAGGAATGTCAACAGAAGAGGCCTTAGCGGTTGCATTAAGCAAGATAAATGATTCATTGTAACAGCTTAACAAGAAAGTGGATGTGGCAACCACTAAAATTGATTTAGTATAAATAATCTGGGTCAAAAGGTGAATACCAATACAGAAACCATTCAGAAATTGATACAGGAATCTACTTTGATACAGCAGACTGCGGAGGAAGCCAGGGAAAAAGCTGTTGCTGTGGAATGTAAAGTAACACAACTGGAGAGAGAGAGAGTCCCAGCCCTACAGAGGCAACTTGATGACCATAAGTTGAAGCTTGTTATGATTGAACTTAAAGAAAAACAGACGAATCTGAGGATCAGAGCTTTACCTGAATTGGAGAAGGAAAGTTTGATCAGAGCTTTACCTGAATTGGAGAAGGAAAGTTTGATAGACTTTCTCACGCAGGAATTTGCCAACTTTTGGGACTTGGACTTGGGCCGAGAAGAGTTTAGAATTGTGAAGGCCTTCAGACTTGGAAGAGGAGGGAAAAAAGAGAAGAATAGAATAAGAGATTGCTTGATTACCCTCCAAATCAAAGAAGAGAGAGACAGAATATTGGGTTGGCACTACCAGAAGAACTTAGAAGTACAACAGTCAAGAGTGGAAATTTTTTAAGACATCCCGAAATATCTCTTGGATCTTAGGCCTAACTACAGAGACTTGGTTGCCCTGCTGAGAAGGAATAAAATCATCTTTAGGTGGGAGTTTCCCCAAGGTCTATCTTTCAGTTTCAAAGGAAGGAAAATAAAAATAAGATCAGTAGAAGATAAAGTAAAGTTTTTGTATAAATACGAAGAAGATCTGCAGAAGGAACTTGGAAAAGAGCCACGAGCATCGGATAGAAGATCACCAGATAGAGGACTAGAGCAAAGAGCATCGGATCACCAAATAGAGGAAGATTGGATATATCAGCATTACCCTTTGGATTGGATTCCCCAGTGAACGTGTCACCAACACCACCAACAGAAGAGCAAGCATTGGGCGCAGTTGGAGGAATATCAGTATAATTACATCATGGTGTTGCAAGTTTTGAGCTGGAATGTAAAGGACTGAACTCCCCAGAAAAAAGGCGGAGAGTCTCATTTATTGAAAAAAGAACAATTGGACTTGAACTGTTTACAAGAAACACATGTGATAAGGCTACACAGGAAGATATTGAGTAATAAAAGATTGGGCCATGAATTTATCTCATCAGATAAAGTTAAAAAAAGAGGAGTGGTCCTTTATGCAAAGGAGAGCCTATCACCGAAATTTATATTCAAAGATGACCAAGGAAGATTTGTTGCAATTGAAATTCAATCACAAGGAGAGCAATTCTTGATAGTAGGCATCTATGCACCAAATGAAGGAAAATCGGAGTTCTTTAAGAAGTTACATGAGACTCTGATGGATTATATGGACTATAATATGATTTTGATGGGAGATATGAATGGAGTGGTGTCTACAAATATGGACAAGGCACAGAGACAGGTAGTCACTAAAGATGGTAGACTACCAAAAACCTTTTTTGACATGACTGAAAATATGGACTTAGTTGACATTTGGAGAATGAAGAGTCCTCTGGGAAGAGAGGGAACTTTCTTCTCTGAGGCTAAAATGACATGGACAAGAATTGACCAAATTTGGATAACTAGAGGACTGATTCCGAAGACTAGCAAAGTGGAGATTTGCCCCAAAACTTGTTCTGACCATAATGCTGTGAAGATGGAAATTAAATTGACGCCAATTGGTTCCTTTAGATGGAGGATGAACGATACATTGTTCAGGAATGAAGAAGTGACCAAGAAGGCCCAAAAAACTCTGAGAGACTATTTTGAGAAAAATATGACTACTACAGTGGAAAAAAAAAGAATAATTTGGGACGCAAGTAAAGCGGTTATGAGAGGATTTTTAATACAAGAGAATGCAGTTAAGAAGAGAACTCAAAATGAAAAAAAGGATAAAATCCTGGAGAAAATAAAGGAAGGAGAGAAGAAACTGAGAGCAAAACCAAAGTCACAGGAGATCCTGAAAGAGATAAAGTTATACCAAGTACAATATACGAAGCTGATGAATCAGGAAATAGAATGGAAGATTAAACAGATGAGGCAAAAGACATTTGAATCGGCAAATAAGTGTGGAATATTGTTGGCCTGGCAAATGAAAAAAAGACAAAAACTTAATACTATTGCTAATTTGGAAGTGGAAGGAAAGAATATACAGAACCCAGTGGAGATTAGGAAGTGCTTTCAGAGGTATTTTTAAAAACTTTATACACAGGAGAAGCAGAAAGAAATGGATATTGATCGATTTTTGAAAATAAATGGACTACATAAAATCTCTCAGGAAAGCCAGCTAATGTTGAATTACAAAATAACAGATCAGGAAGTGGAAGGGGCCATCCAGAACATGCAATTAGGTAAATCTCCAGGACTGGATGGTTTGACTTCAAGATATTACAGACCTTTGAAAGAATGGTTAATACAACCATTGAAGGAAGTCTGTAATGAAATATTGGAGGGGAAAAGGGCACCAGAGTTGTGGAAGGAAGCTTATATTACACTTATACCGAAAACAGAGACTGAAAAGACACAGCTTAAGAATTACCGTCCCATATTGCTGCTTAATGTGGATTACAATTTTTTTGCAGATATTTTGGCTAAAAGATTAAAAAAGGTGTTAGTAGAAGAAATTCATAAAGACCAAGCGGGCTTTCTCCCGGGCAAACATTTGTTTGATAATACGAGGAATATAATTAATATTCTAGAAAAATTACAAGTGAATATCAATACTAAGGCAGTTTTGATTTTTGTGGACGCAGAGAAGGCCTTTGACAACATTTATTGGAGTTTTATGAAGAAGAATCTACAGGGGATAGGGGTAGGTCAAGGTTTTGAAAATGGTATAAAAGGTAAAGGTAAAGGTACCCCTGCCCGTACGGGCCAGTCTTGACAGACTCTGGGGTTGTGTGCCCATCTCACTCAAGAGGCCAGGGGCCAGCGCTGTCCGGAGACACTTCCGGGTCACGTGGCCAGCGTGACAAAGCTGCATCTGGCGAGCCAGAGCTGCACACGGAAACGCCGTTTACCTTCCCGCTGGTAAGCGGTCCCTATTTATCTATTTGCACCCGGAGGTGCTTTCGAACTGCTAGGTTGGCAGGCGCTGGGACCGAGCAGCGGGAGCGCACCCCGCCGCAGGGATTCGAACCGCCGACCTTTCGATCGGCAAGTCCTAGGCGCTGAGGCTTTAACCCACAGCGCCACCTGTGTCCCTTTTGAAAATGGTATAGGTGCGATTTATTCAGAACAAAAGGCAAAATTAATTGTGAACAATGTAGTGACAGAAGAGTTTAGGATTGAGAATGGGACACGACAAGGCTGCCCAATTTCTCCATTGCTCTTTATATCGGTCCTTGAGGTTTTGGTAAATATGATTAGAAAGGACCAAGAGGTTAAAGGTATACAACTGGGATCTAAAGAGTACTAAACAGTACAAATTGAAAGCATTTGCTGATGATTTAGTATTGACTTACAGGAGCCAGAATCTAGTACTAAAAGAGTACTGGAACTGATTCAAGAATTCAGACAGGTAGTAATAATAATAATAATAATAATTTATTATTTATACCCCGCCCCTCTGGCTGGGCCTCCCCAGCCACTCTGGGCGGCTTCCATAAAAACCAAAAATACAGTAAAATATCACACGTTAAAAACTTCCCTGAACAGGGCTGCCTTAAGATGTCTTCTGAATGTCAGATAGTTGTTTATCGCTTTGACATCTGCTGGAAGGGCGTTCCACAGGGCGGGGGCCACTACCGAGAAGGCCCTCTGCCTGGTTCCCTGTAGCTTTGCTTCTCGCAATGAGGGAACCGCCAGAAGACCCTCGGCGCTGGACCTCAGCGTCCGGGCAGAATGATGGAGGTGGAGACGCTCCTTCAGGTATACTGGACCGAGGCCGTTTAGGGCTTTAAAGGTCAGCACCAACACTTTGAATTGTGCTCAGAAAAATACTGGGAGCCAATGTTGGTCTTTCAAGTCCGGTGTTATATGGTCTTGGCGGCCGCTCCCAGTCACCAGTCTAGCTGCCGCATTCTGGATTAGTTGTAGTTTCCGAGTCACCTTCAAAGGTAGCCCCACGTAGAGTGCATTGCAGTAGTCCAAGCGGGAGATAACCAGAGCATGCACCACTCTGGCGAGACAGTCCGCAGGCAGATAGGGTCTCAGCCTACGTACCAGATGGAGCTGGTAAACAGCTGCCCTGGACACAGATTTGACCTGTGCTTCCATGGACAGCTGTGAGTCCAAAATGACTCCCAGGCTGCGCACCTGGTCCTTCAGGGGCACAGTTACCCCATTCAGGACCAGGGAATCCTCCACACCTGCCCGCCTCCTGTCCCCCCAAAACAGTACTTCTGTCTTGTCAGGATTCAACCTCAATCTGTTAGCCGCCATCCATCCTCCAACCGCCTCCAGACACTCACCCAGGACCTTCACCGCCCTCACTGGTTCTGATTTAAAAGAGAGGTAGAGCTGGGTATCATCTGCATACTGATGAACACCCAGCCCAAACCTCCTGATGATCTCTTCCAGCGGCTGCATGTAAATGTTGAAAAGCATGGGGGAGAGGACAGAACCCTGAGGCACCCCACAAGTGAGAGCCCAGGGGTCTGAACACTCATTCCCCACCACCACTTTCTGAACACGGCCCAGGAGGAAGGAGCGGAACCACTGTATGACAGTGCCCCCAGCTCCCAGCCCCTCAAGACGGTCCAGAAGGATGTTATGGTCGATGGTATCAAACGCTGCTGAGAGATCCAGCAGAACTAGGAAACAGCTCTCACCTTTGTCCCTAGCCCGCCGGAGATCAACCAGTGCGACCAAGGCAGTTTCAGTCCCATGATGAGGCCTGAATCCCGACTGGAAGGGATCCAAATGGTCCGCTTCTTCCAGGCGTGCCTGGAGTTGTTCGGCAACCGCTCGCTCAATCACCTTGCCCAAGAATGGAAGATTTGAGACTGGACGATAGTTGGCCATCATGGCCGCATCTAAAGATGGTTTTTTAAGAAGCGGTTTAATAACCGCCTCTTTCAGCGGGTCTGGGAAGGCTCCCTCACGGAGGGAAGCATTCACCACCCCACGAAGCCCATCGCCCAGTCCTTCCCGGCTAGCTTTTATAAGCCAGGATGGGCAAGGATCCAGGAGACAGGTGGTTGGTTTCACTCGTCCAAGCAGCCTGTCCACATCCTCGGAGGTAACAGATTGGAATTGATCCCACTTAACTTGACCAGACAGAACTCTAGCACACTCCCGCCCCAGTCCTGCTCCCACGGTGGAGTCTACTTCTTCCCGAATCTGAGCGATTTTATCTGCAAAAAACTTTGCAAAATCATTGCAGGAGAACATGTGGCCCGTACTGGGCCCCGATGTTGCAGGTGGTTCCGCTAAATTGTGAACCACCTGAAAAAGTCTCCTGCTGCTGTTTTCTGCAGATGCAATAGAGGCGGTGAAGAAATTCTTCTTCGCCGTCGCTATCGCCACTTGGTAGGCTCGACGTTGAGCTCTAACCTGTGTCCGGTCAGATTCGGAATGAGTTATCCGCCACCGGCGCTCTAGCCGTCTCAACGATTGTTTCATTGCCCTCAGATCCGTGGAAAACCACGGGGCTGTCCGGGCTCCATGCAATCGGAGAGGGCGCTTCGGAGCCAAACAGTCAATAGCCCTGGTTAACTCCGCATTCCAGCGGGCCACCAGGGAATTGGCTGAAAGGCCATCAACATGGGATAAAGCATCCCCTACCACTCTCTGCAAACCATTTGGATCCATTAAGTGGCGGGGGCGGACCATCCGAATCGGTCCCACCTCCCTGCAGAGGGGGTGGGTCGCAGAGAAGTCCAGTTGCACCAGGAAGTGATCTGACCATGGCACTTCTTTCGTTTCGCTTTTAGTTAGTGTCAGATCACCAACATCCATAGAGGTAAACACCAGGTCCAAGGCATGTCCGCGGCTATGGGTTGGGCCAGACTTATTCAGGGACAGCCCCATGGAGGCCATGCTTTCCACGAAGTCCCGAGCGGCCCCTTGTAAGGTCGTGTCGGCATGGATGTTAAAATCCCCTAGGACAACCAAGCTGGGTGTCTCCAGGAGAACATCCGCCACGACCTGAAGCAGCTCGGGCAGGGAATCCTTGGTGCAGCGGGGAGGTCGGTATACCAAAAGGAATCCTGTACTGCCCCTATTGCCCAACTTCCAGAACATGCACTCGGAAAACTGGGTCTTCCCAATAGGACGCCTGGTGCAAACTAATGACTTTCTAAAAATCACTGCAACCCCCCCTCCCCGCCCACATGACCTGGGTTGCTGTGCGTAAGTGTCAGAGCTGCCTCCAGGTCCCAGCTCACAGAGGACCAACGCTAGGCTGTAGTTATGTACAAAAGTCTTTATTGAGATTCAGTTTCCATTTTAAAGCCGCAGCGTGCAGCTCTACGTCTCGACCTTAGACCGGCGAAGTCCCGTCTGAGTCTCCTCCCCTTCCACACCAGTTTAAGACCCTCGCCTTGCTCCACCTCTTCCTAAGTTCCTTTCTCCTCTGGGCCCTCCTGCCCGCTAGGGTCTCATCCTTCCTGGACTCCTCTGACGCTGACCCTGACGATTCTTGCCCCTCCTTCCGGCGGGCTTTAGGACCTGGTTCCCTATCCGGGCTACCTTCTGTGCCGCTCGCCTGTACCTTTGAACTTGGCGCGCGCGCCCAGCCTGCAACTTTCCTCTTGACCGTTAACTCGCTTTCCGATGGAGGCGTGGTCAACCCTGACTCATCTTCTCTCGCTGGTGGTGCATATGTGGGCTCTGACACCTGGGACTCCTCCCCCCCACTACGCTCTGGTGGGGAAGCTGGTCCTGATTTCCAACTGCTGCTCTGGGAGTCCCCGCTGGCCCCTTGCTTCTGGGGTGTCCCCCTTGGGTCGCCCCTTGCCCTGCCCATCGGCGCCCCCTTCTGTGAATCTTCCGATTCGCTGGAGAGGCTCATGGAATCGATCGGGCTGCTGTCATATTCTCCTACGCTGCCCTCGGATTGCTCCCCCTCACTCTCCATCTCCTCTCCTCCCTGCTCTCCCGCTGAGTCCCTGACAGTAAGAGAAACCTGGTGGACAAGCAGCGGCAAGGACAGGCCCATCTGCTTCATCCAACCAAGTCTCTGTTACACATGCCAGGTCAAGTCCTCCATCCATGATCAAGTCATGGATGGCAGTGGTCTTATGAATCATTGACCTGGCATTGCACAGCAGCACCTTCAGTTCATGTGGGTATCCCTTGCTGATTCTAGTATCCATCCGGTCAGGACCAGACCCGGAGGCAGGAATAGTCCTCAGATAACGACTAAACCTGCCCCCTCTGTAATGACATGGTCTAGTCTTAGCGTAACTCCTCCTCCTACCCATGATCACTGAGATCGGTTGTCCCAGTGCACCCCCCCCTGTGGAACATGCCCCAGCCATTTTGTGGGCTGGGGCCCACTCCCCGGCAGCCCTGACCCCTCCCCCTAAAAACAAAATAACACCTTAAACAAACAAACAAAACCAATAAAACAATATAACAACAAAAATGTAAAAATTACAAAAACATCAAAATAAAAAAAATAATAATTCCCCAAACCCAACCAAACATCCATCCCTCCCCCACCCCCCACATACAAAAAATCCAAAAGAAAATTTTTAAAAACATTTTAAAACCACTCTGTGCCCCTCTTGCAGTAACAACTGTCCTAGTGAGGCCTGTCAGGCTCCGCCCTGGGCCAGGTGGTAAGTGGCAGGAAGGAGCAGGACCCTCAGGCACTCACTCAGGGGAGTCCTCCTGGGCAGCAAGCAGCAAGCAGCACGCAGTCCTTATGAGGCTTCAGGCCCCGCCCCAGGCCAGATGGTAAGTGGCAAGAGCAGGGCCCTCAAGCACTCACTCAGGGGAGTCCTCCTGGGCAGCAAGCAGCAAGCAGCAAGGTAGCAGGTTTTAAGTTGAACAAGATGAAAACTAAGGTTTTAGAGAAAAACTTAACTGTGAATGAGAGAGAGAAGTTTCAGGAGGAGACAGGACTAACATTGGTTAAGAAAGTGAAATATTTAGGGGTTAACATGACTGCTAAGAATGTGAACTTATTTAAGGATAATTATGAAAAATGTTGGATTGAAGTGAAAAGGGACTTGGAAATATGGTCAAATTTGAAGTTATCATTGTTAGGCCGAATTGCTGTGATAAAAATGAATGTATTGCCAAGTTGTTTTTGTTTCAAACATTGCAAATTCTGGACAAGATGGATTGTTTCAAGAAGTGGCAGAAAGATATTTCTAGATTTGTCTGGCAGGGCAAGAAGCCTAGAAGAAAATTTAAGATATTAACTGATGCTAAAGAAAGAGGTGGATTTGCCCTGCCCAGTGGCGTAGCGTGGGGGGTGCAGGGGGGGCCGGCCGCACCGGGCGCAACATCTGGGGGTTAGAGAAATCCATGGGTTAGGGGGCGCAAATCCACGGGCTAGGGGGCGCAAATCCATGGGTTAGGGGGCGCAAATTACTTGCCTTGCCCCGGGTGCTGATAACCCACGCTACGCCACTGGCCCTGCCAGACCTTAAACTTTACTATGAATCAGCTGCTTTTTGCTGGCTGAGAGAATGGCTGCTTCTTGAAAACACTGACGTGCTGGATCTAGAAGGTTTCAATAATGCATTTGGTTGGCATGCATATTTGTGGTATGATAAGGTAAAAGCACATAAAGCGTTTAAAAACCATATTGTTAGAAAAGCACTGTTCAATGATTGGATAAGATATAAGGATTTGTTAGAAAAGAAAACCCCAAGATGGTTGTCACCAATGGAAGCAAAGGCACAGAAAAAACTCAATATGGAGGACAAATGGCCGAAATATTGGGAAATTTTGGAACAAGATGGTGACAGAATAAAATTGCAGAGCTTTGAAAAATTGAAAAATAAAGTGCGAGATTGGCTCCATTATTACCAAATAATGGAGGCATAAAATTTGGACAAAAAAGTTGGCTTCCAGGTGGAAAAATCAAAATTGGAAACAGAATTATTAGATCCAAAAACTAAGCATTTGTCAAGAATGTATGACTTGTTGCTGAAATGGAACACTCAGAAGGAAATGGTGAAATCTGCTATGATTAAATGGGCACAAGATGTTGGACATAACATAATGATGGCCGACTAGGAACAGTTATGGACCACAGGTATGAAATTTACGACATGTAATGCCCTAAGAGAGAATTTAATGAAAATGATTTACAGGTGGTACATGACACCAGTCAAGCTTGCAAAAAATTATCATTTACCCGACAATAAATGTTGGAAATGTAATGAGACTGAAGGTACATTCTATCACCTTTGGTGGACATGCCCAAGGATTAAGACATTCTGGGAAATGATTTATAATGAAATGAAAAAGGTATTCAAATATACCTTCCTGAAGAAACCAGAGGCCTTTCTCCTGGGCATGGTCGGCCAATTGGTGCCAAAGAAGGATAGAACATTTTTAATGTATGCAACAACAGCAGCAAGAATACTCATCGCAAAGTATTGGAAGACACAAGATTTACCCACCCGGGAAGAATGGCAGATGAAGTTGATGGACTACATGGAATTGGTGGAAATGACTGGCAGAATCCGAGACCAGGGAGAAGAGTCGGTGGAAGAAGACTGGAAAAAGTTTAAAGACTATTTACAGAAATACTGTAAAATTAACGAATGTTAGGAAAATGTTGGAATGAAGTTATATGGCTTTAGTAGAAATGTTATAAGGAACTAAGTACAAATAGATTATTAGTGTATTAAAGGGAAAAATAAGGTTAGAATATGTTAAGATAATTACAGGACAGAAAACAGAGGAAGATGGAAAGGAATTGCTGAAACAATTAACAGAAGTGGAATACAAAAAGGGAGGTGCGAGGAGGTCGCGTAAATAAGTGAATGAAAGATAAGATACTGAATTTATTTGATGTGTTTTAAATTGTGTTTGTTTGTTTTGTTAGTTTAGTGTGTTAGTGTTATGTAGTGTTTTTGTATTGTATTGTATTGTTTTTCTGTTTTGTAGTGTTTAAATTGTTGGAAAAGTAATAAATATTATTTTTTTAAAAAATGAAGAAAGTAGGAAAAACCACTGGGCCGGTAAGATACAATCTAAATCAAATCCCTTATGAATACACAGTGGAAGTGAGGAACAGGTTTAAGGATTTAGATTTGCTGGACAGAGTGCCTGAAGGCTCGCAACATTATACAGGAGGCAGCAACGAAAAACATCCCAATGAAAAGGAAATGTAAGAAAGCAAAGTGGCTGTCCAACAAGGCCTTACAAATCGTGGGGGAGAGAAGGCAAGCAAAATGTGAGGGAGATAGTGAAAGATACAGGAAATTGAATGCAGATTTCCAAAAAATAGCAAAGAGAGACAAAAAGGCCTTCTTAAATGAGCAATGCAAAGAAATAGAGGAAAACAACAGAATGGGAAGAACCAGAGATTTGTTCAAGAAAATTGGAGATATGAAAGTAACATTTCGTCCAAAGATTACCATAATAAAGGACAAAAGTGGTAAGGATGCTAGAAAGGTTATGCTTAAAATTCTACAAGGAAGACTCCCAGAAGTGCAGGCTGGATTTAGAAGAGGTAGAGGAACCAAAGACCCAGTTTCAAACATGCGCTGGATTATGAAGAAAGCTAGAGAGTTCCAGAAAGACATTATCAGGGACTCAGCGGGAGCGCAGGGAGGAGAGGAGATGGAAAGCGAGGGGGAGCAATCCGAGGGCAGCGTAGGAGAATATGACAGCAGCCCGATAGATTCCATGAGCCTCTCCAGCGAATCGGAAGATTCACAGAAGGGGGCGCCGATGGGCAGGGCAAGGGGCGACCCAAGGGGGACACCCCAGAAGCAAGGGGCCAGCGGGGACTCCCAGAGCACCAGTTGCAAATCAGGACCAGCTTCCCCACCAGAGCGTAGTGGGGGGGAGGAGTCCCAGGTGTCAGAGCCCACATATGCACCACCAGCGAGAGAAGATGAGTCAGGGTGGACCACGCCTCCATCGGAGAGCGAGTTAACGGTTAAGAGGAAAGTTGCAGGCTGGGCGCGCGCGCCAAGTTCAAAGGTACAGGCGAGCGGCACAGAAGGTAGCCCGGATAGGGAACCAGGTCCTAAAGCCCGCCGGAAGGAGGGACAAGAATCGTCAGGGTCAGCGTCAGAGGAGTCGAGGAAGGATGAGACCCTAGCGGGCAGGAGGGCCCAGAGGAGAAAGGAATTTAGGAAGAGGTGGAGCAAAGCGAGAGTCTTAAACTGGTGTGGAGGGGGAGGAGACTCAGACAGGACTTCGCCGGTCTAAGCTCGGGACGTAGAGCTGCACGCTGCGGCTTTGAAATGGAGACTGAATCTCCATAAAGACTTTTGTACATAACTACAGCCTAGCGTTGGTCCTCTGTGAGCTGGGACCTGGAGGCAGCTCTGACAGTAAGTCCTGTCTCAGATTTCAAAGAACCTCGCAACGTGAGAGGACGCAGCGAGGGGCGAAGATTGGTGCTTCGCGAGCTCACAAAAGCAGCACAAGATGACTACAGAAGAACGACTGGCAGCTTTGCAAGAAGCCGTGGTACAACTTAACGCAGAAATACGAGCGGCAAGGAGGAGAGAAGAGGAATCAGATGCTGTCTGCAGGGATCTGCAAAACAGGTTGGAAATGTTGACTAAACAAGGGCCACCGGCAGCCAAATCAGAAGGGATCGGGCTCGGGAAGAGAGGGGGGAGCCTGGTGTCGCATTTCGATGGGAGTCTGCAGCAATATCCTAACTTCAGAGCAGACGTAGTTTTTGCGCTAAAGTTGCTGGAGAAGGACTTTAGAGATGAGCAGGAGAAAGTAGGCTTCATACTAACGCATCTCCATGGAGAAGCTAAAGCGTGGTTGCGCAATCTGTGGAGAGATAATGATCCAGCCCTCCAAAACGCAAAAGCCTTCATTAAGGCGATGGACGATTGTTTTTTATCGGAGATAGATGTCGATGTCGCTAGAAAAGAGATTCACGGTCTGAAACAAGGCAGAGCCACTGTAAGGCAATATCATTCCCGCTTTTTTGCATTGGTCAACGCGCTGGGATGGGAAAAAGACTCAGCGTCCGTCAGGGACCTGTTCTGGGAGGGGCTGAACGGGGCTGTGAAAGACGAAATCGCAAGGGGGGAGAGGCCACGGAGCACTCAAGAAGTGGTCCAGAAGGCGTTGACGATTGGTGTGCGGCTGGAAGAACGTCCCTGGAGCAAAGATGAAGGGCGTTGGGGACGCACGGCAGCAAGGGCACCTCCTTTCTTTCCCGGAGACTCAGCGCGCGCTCAATCCACGCCTCCACTGGGAGGGGGAGAGGAGCCGATGGAGATAGGTGGTGCCAAGGCTCAGTCAGCGACCAGAGCCCTCACACCAGGAGCAGCCAAGGTGAAGCCTCCTAGAGGGAACAGGAAGTGTTACATCTGCGAAAGTGCTCAGCATATGGCAAAAGAGTGCCCCCAGAGGCTCCACAAGCACAATGCAGCCTCAGCAAAAGTAACAGAAGCAGCTCAGCAGAGGGAACCGCAGCAGGGAAACGACGAAGTCTGGCTGGAAGCAGAGCCGCTGGGGCCCAGCCAGACGAATCAGTGAAGCAGTCCCCAGGAATCTTACAGCCCACAGACCCCCTCCCGCCCAAACCAGTGGTGCAGCTCACCGCAACACTCCAGCTTCCCAATGGGCTCACCATGGAAGTGCCTATTACCATTGACTCTGGTAGCAATGCAGACTTTATGGGGGTGGATTTCATCAAGCAACATACCATAGCGCTCCTGCCTGCCACGATGCCCCTGAAAGTAGTGACAGTCGATGGAAGAGAATTGCTGGGGGGACAGGTGGTACAGCAAACGCCGCCAATGGTGATGCGCATTGGAAATCACCGCGAAGTCATCAGCTTCAACGTCACCCAACTGTCAGACACGCCCATAGTGTTGGGCATGAGCTGGTTGGACAGGCACAGCCCGGCATTGGCATGGTACCAGCGTAAATTGACCTTCTGCTCCTCCTACTGCGCAGAACATTGCATCATGACTAACCAGGAGGACGAGGGGCAAGAGGATGACCCACAGCTACAACTGGGCATGCTGCAAGCTGTACCCGACAAGTACAAGGCGTTTTTGGAGGTCTTCTGCGAGAAGGAAGCGGACAAGCTGCCTCCCCACAGACCCTACGACTGCAAGATTGACCTCCTGCCGGGGGCAACGCTGCCGACCGGAAAACTGTACTCCATGTCTGAAGACGAACTGCAAGAGCTCAGGGAGTTCATAGATCACAATTTGAAGCGGGGATTCATCCGAGAATCCAAAGCAGTGGGGGGCAGTCCTGTTTTCTTTGTGAAGAAAAAAGACACGCCCCAGAAGAGGCTTGTAGTTGATTTCAGAATTTTAAATTCGAAAACCAAGCCCACAGCTTTCCCGATGCCCAAGATCGACGACTTGCTCGCGACGGTGAGAAAGGGACGCATCTTCACCAAGCTGGATCTACGAGGGGCGTACAATCTTATACGCATGCGGGAGGGCGACGAGTGGAAGACGGCCATGTTCACGCCCTTGGGCACCTATGAGTATAGGGTTATGCCTTTCGGTTTACAAAATGGCTCCCACTGCTTCCAAGCCTTCATGCATCACGTGTTAGCGGGGCTCCTATACAAGAAGTGCGTCTGCTTCCTGGACGACATTCTGATCTTCTCGGAATCGCAGGAGGCTCACGAGAGAGATGTCAAGGAAGTCCTGCAAAGACTACGGGAGCACAGGCTTTACGCCAAGCTGGAGAAATGCCAGTTCGACATGACGGAGGTGGATTTCCTGGGCTACAAGCTGTCCGACAAGGGAATCGCCATGGACAGCGCCAAGGTACGATCAGTACTGGACTGGAAGAGCCCGCGCAATCGGAAGGAGGTCCAGAGGTTTGTCGGCTTTGCTAACTTTTATCGCAAGTTCATCAAGGGTTTCGCTATGCAGACGGCGGCCATCACGGACACCCTCAGCTCCAAGAAGAAGAAGTTCATCTGGACGGACCAGGCGGAGCAGTCCTTTCAGAAACTCAAGCGTCTTTTCGCTTCCGAGGAACAACTGCTGCATGTGAACCCCAGCAAGCCCATGAGGGTGGAGACGGATGCCTCCGACAGAGCCGTGGGGGCAGTCCTGTTGCAGCGAGACCCTCAAGGGGATTGGAGGCCGTGTGCTTTCTACTCCAGGAAGCTCAGCAAGTCGGAGCAGAACTACACCATCTGGGACAGAGAGTTGCTGGCCATTCATGCAGCATTCAAGGCGTGGCGGCACTTCCTCATCGGAGCCAAACACACGGTGCAAGTTCGCACGGACCATAAGAACCTGGAGTACTGGCGTACGGCGCAGTTCCTGAACCAGAGACACATCCGCTGGGCGGAGTTCTTTGCGGATTTTGACTTCAGGATAGAATATATCCCCGGAGACAACAACGTCATGGCTGATGCGCTATCCAGGAAGCCGCAGTATCTGGAGGAAGCAGCACCGGTAGCGGCCAAACACATTTTCGCACCCGAGGCGTGGGCATGCGCTTCTGCCACAATAGACCTGGAAGCGATACGGCGCGAGCTGCGAACAGATTCCTTCGCGCGATCCAAGATGGAGGAGGTGCGCAGCGGCACGGCAAAGGACGACGAGTTCCAGATACGCGACGGACTGCTCCTCCGCAAGGGGGCCATCTACGTACCGGGAGATGAACTCCGCGCGACAGTACTGCAACAGCTACACGACGCACCCAGCGCCGGACATTTCGGCAGGGAAAAGACAGTGGAATTAGTAGCCAGAGACTTTTGGTGGCCCAAGATGCGGGGAGAAGTCGCGGAATACGTCACGAGGTGCGACACCTGCCAAAGGGCCAAGCCAGTACACAGACCGCCGGCGGGACTGTTAGAACCGCTACAGACCCCGTCCGAACCGTGGGAGAGGGTAGCCTTGGACTTTGTCACTGACCTGCCCAGCTCGAGGGGCAAAACAGCAGTACTTGTGGTAGTCGACATGTTCACCAAGATGGCGCACTTCATTCCTTGCGCGAAGGTGGCCACAGCGGAACAGACAGCCAAGCTGTTCATAGACCACGTGTTCAAGGTACACGGCCTGCCACGGTCTATCCTGTCTGACAGGGGGCGCCAGTTCATCTCGAGTTTCTGGCGGAAGCTGATGGGGATCCTGAACGTCAAGGTCAACCTAGCGTCGGCAAGACACCCGCAGACCAACGGACAAGCGGAGAGGGTCAACGCCGTCATGCAGCAGTACCTGAGATGTTACGCCAACCAGCAGCCCTCGACCTGGGTGAACTATCTGCCCCTGGCCGAGTTTGCCTACAACAACACACAACACGTGTCCACGGGGGTGACACCGTTTTTTGCCAACCACGGGCGACATCCCAGGACCTTCCCGGGCTTAGAGAAAGAGGGGGAGGGGGAGCCACAGGGAGCAGAGGCATTGGCAGAGGAGTTACAGGAGGTCCATGAACAGCTCCGTAGACAGTTAGACCTAGCAAAACACGTATACAAGATGCAAGCAGACAAACACAGAAGAGTGGGGGAGGACATACGGGTAGGGGACTGGGTCTGGTTAGCGGCCCAGGCAGTGCCGGCCAGGTCCTTAGCTAAGAAGAAGCTAGGACACAAGCAGTTGGGTCCTTACCTAGTCGAGGCACAGATCAACCCAGTGGCTTTCCGTTTGACACTACCGGAGGGTTCCAGAATGCACCCGGTCTTTCATAGATCGGTGCTAACGCCCTACAAGGCACCTCACAGGTTTCAGGAGCCAGGAACAGCTCCCAGTCCGCTTAGAGATGCACCCATGACAGGGGGGTCGCCGAGGGCGGGGCCACTCAACGAGGTGACGGAGATTTTGGACTCGAGATGGGGGGAAGAGGGAGTCGAATATCTCATCGCAAGGGAAGGTGCCCCGGCCAGCGCCAACAGCTGGGTGCCGTACTATGCGGTGGAGGAGCACTACCTCAAAGACGAGTTCCACGCACTCTTCCCACACAGGCCCATGCCGGAGGATTATTTTGACGAATATCTTTTCACCCCCACACTCTCAGCCAGTACGTTTCAGGGGTTCTCCTCGGTTGAGGAAACGGTTCCAGAGACTACCTCGCCGGAGGGGTCGGTCTCAGACTTGGGTGCGGAGCGTTCTTATTGGTGGGACACTCAACCCGAGGAGGAGTGGCGCAGGAGACTGCTCAGAGGGCCCTGGCACGCAGACTACCCAGAGGAAATGGGGGAACAAGGGGGCATGGACGGGTTGGGGGAGGATCCTGGTTTCGAGCACGCCGGCAACGAGATGGAAGCGGAGGAGAGCGACGTCGATGTACCCGTCACGGACTGGCAGCATGCCAGGGGGGAAGACCGGTATCCGGCATGCACCCCCACAGCATTGGAGCACCCGGAACCCACGCCAGAGGAGGGGGAGGGGGGAAGGGGGGGCTTCGAGGGGGGGATGGATGTCAGGGACTCAGCGGGAGCGCAGGGAGGAGAGGAGATGGAAAGCGAGGGGGAGCAATCCGAGGGCAGCGTAGGAGAATATGACAGCAGCCCGATAGATTCCATGAGCCTCTCCAGCGAATCGGAAGATTCACAGAAGGGGGCGCCGATGGGCAGGGCAAGGGGCGACCCAAGGGGGACACCCCAGAAGCAAGGGGCCAGCGGGGACTCCCAGAGCACCAGTTGCAAATCAGGACCAGCTTCCCCACCAGAGCGTAGTGGGGGGGAGGAGTCCCAGGTGTCAGAGCCCACATATGCACCACCAGCGAGAGAAGATGAGTCAGGGTGGACCACGCCTCCATCGGAGAGCGAGTTAACGGTTAAGAGGAAAGTTGCAGGCTGGGCGCGCGCGCCAAGTTCAAAGGTACAGGCGAGCGGCACAGAAGGTAGCCCGGATAGGGAACCAGGTCCTAAAGCCCGCCGGAAGGAGGGGCAAGAATCGTCAGGGTCAGCGTCAGAGGAGTCCAGGAAGGATGAGACCCTAGCGGGCAGGAGGGCCCAGAGGAGAAAGGAATTTAGGAAGAGGTGGAGCAAAGCGAGAGTCTTAAACTGGTGTGGAGGGGGAGGAGACTCAGACAGGACTTCGCCGGTCTAAGGTCGGGACGTAGAGCTGCACGCTGCGGCTTTGAAATGGAGACTGAATCTCAATAAAGACTTTTGTACATAACTACAGCCTAGCGTTGGTCCTCTGTGAGCTGGGACCTGGAGGCAGCTCTGACACCATTAGTCTTCAAAGCAGGGGTTGCGAACCTTTGGCTTGTGAGCCAAATTTCAGCCAGCACAGGTCTCAATTTGACATGTAAGGCTCTTTTTTCCAAACCACAAACCTGTCCTATAATATGCGACATCAGGTGTGCGGCACAGGCAGCAGCACAGGTCGTTGAGGCTTTGACAGCTAGTAGGGGCAGCGGCGGCAGCGCAGGTCATCGAGATTTTAACAGACAGAAGAGGCAGAGGCAACAGTGCAGGTCATCGAGGCTCTGACAGCCAGAAGAGGCAGAGGCAGCAGCGCAGGACGTTGAGGCTTTGACAGCAAGAAGAGGCAGAGGCATCAGGGCAGGTCGTCAAGGCTTTGAGAGCCAGAAGAGGCAGAGGCAGCAGTGCAGGTCACCGAGGCTTTGACAGCCAGAAGAGGCAGAGGTAGCAGCACAGCTTGTTGAGGCTTTGAAAGCCAGAAGGGACTGTGGCAGCAGCGCAGGTCTTCGAGGCTTTGACAGCCAGAAGAGGCAGAGGCAGCAGCGCAGGTCGTTGAGGGTTTGACAGCCAGAAGGGGCAGAGGCAGCAGCGCAGGTTGTCGTGTCTTTGACAGCCAGAAGAGGCAGAGGAAGCAGCACAGGTCGTCAAGGCTTTGACAGCCAGAAGAGGCAGAGGCATCAGGGTAGGTCGTCAAGGCTTTGACAGCCAAAAGAGGCAGAGGCAGCAGTGCAGGTCACCGAGGCTTTGACAGCCAGAAGAGGCAGAGGTAGCAGCACAGCTTGTCGAGGGTTTGAAAGCCAGAAGGGACTGCGGCAACAGCGCAGGTCTTCGAGGCTTTGACAGCCAGAAGAGGCAGAGGCAGCAGCGCAGGTCGTTGAGGGTTTGACAGCCCGAAGAGGCAGAGGCAGCAGCGCAGGTTGTCGAGTCTTTGACATCCAGAAGAAGCAGAGGAAGCAGCACAGGTCGTCGAGGCTTTGACAGCCAGAAGAGGCAGAGGCAGAAGCACAGGTTGTTGAGTCTTTGACAGCCAGAAAAGGCAGCGGAAGAAGCGCAGGTCATTGAGGCTTTGACAGACATAAGGGGCGGCGGCAGCAGCGCACGTCGTTGAGGCATGGACAGCCAGAAGGGGCTGCGGCAGCAGCACAGGTCATTGAGACTTTGACAGCCAGAAGGGGGAGAGGCAGCAGGGCAGGCCGTCGAGGCTTTGACAGCCAGAAGAGGCAGAGGCAGCAGCGCACGTCATCGAGGCTTTGACAGCCAGACGGGTCTGCGGCAGCAGCGCAGGTCATCAAGGCTTTGACAGGCAGAAGGGGCTGCGGCAGTAGCGCAGATCGTTGAGGCTATGACAGCAAGAAGGGGCAGAGGCAGCAGCGGAGGTTGTCGAGTCTTTGACAGCCAGAAAAGGCAGCGGAAGAAGCGCCGGACATCGAGGCTTTGACAGCCAGAAGGGCAGAGGCAGCAGCACAGGTTGTCGAGTCTTTGACAGCCAGAAAAGGCAGCGGAAGAAGCGCCGGACATCGAGCCTTTGACAGCCAGAAGGGCAGAGGCAGCAGCACAGGTCGTCGAATCTTTGACAGCCAGAAGGGGCAGAGGCAGCAGCGCAGGCCATCTGTGGCTTTGACAGCCAGAAGAGGCAGAGGCAGCAGCGCAGGTCGTCGAGGCTTTGACAGCCAGACGGGGCAGCGGCAGCAGCACTGGTCGTCGAGGCTTTGACAGCCAGAAGATGCAGAGGCAGCAGCGCAGGTCGTCAAGTCTTTTACAGCCAGAAGAGGCAGAGGCAGCAGCACAGGTCGTTTAGATTTTGACAGCCACAAGGGGCTGCGGCAGCAGCGCAGGTCGACGAGGCTTTGACAGCCAGACGGGGCAGCAGCAGCAGCACAGGTCATTGAGGCTTTGACAGCCAGAAGAGGCAGAGGCAGCAGTGCAGGTCATCGAGGCTTTGACAGGCAGAAGAGGCAAAAGCAGCAGCACAGGTTATTGAAACTTTGACAGCCAGAAGAGGCAGAGGCAGCAGCACAGGTCGTTGAGGCTTTGACAGCCATACAGGGCAACAGCAGCTGCACAGATTGTTGAGTCTTTGACAGCCAGAAGATGCAGAGGAAGTAGCGCAGTTTGTCGTGTCTTTGACAGCCAGAAGAGGCAGAGGCAGCATCGCAGGTCGTTGAGGCTTTAACAGTCAGAAGAGGCAGAGGCAGCCGCGCAGGTTGTCGAGTCTTTGACAGCCAGGAGAGGCAGAGGCAGCAGCGCAGGTCATCGAGGCTTTGACAGACAGAAGGGGCAGAGGCAGCAGCGCAGTTCATCGAGGCTTTGACAGCCAGAAGCAGCTGCGGCAGCAGCGCAGGGCGTTTAGGCTTTGACAGCCAGAAGGGGCTGCGGCAGCAGCACAGGTCATCGAGGCTCTTAAAGCCAGAAGAAGCAGAGGCAGCAGCACAGGTCGTTGAGGCTTTGACAGCCAGAAGAGGCAGAGGCAGCAGTGCAGGTCACCGAGGCTTTGACAGCCAGAAGAGGCAGAGGCAGCAGCGCAGGCCGTCGAGGCTTTGACAGCCGGAAGAGGCAGAGGCAGCAGCGCACATCATCGAGGCTTTGACAGCCAGAAGGGGCTGCGGCCGCAGTGCAGGTCATCAAGGCTTTGACAGCCAGAAGGGGCTGCGGCAGCAGCACAGGTCATCGAGGCTCTTAAAGCCAGAAGAAGCAGAGGCAGCAGCACAGGTCGTTGAGGCTTTGACAGCCAGAAGAGGCAGAGGCAGCAGTGCAGGTCACCGAGGCTTTGACAGCCAGAAGAGGCAGAGGCAGCAGCGCAGGTCGTCGAGGCTTTGACAGCCAAAAGGGGCTGTGGCAGCAGCAAAGGTCATTCAGGCTTTTGAAGCCAGAAGAAGCACAGGCAGCAGCACAGGTTGTCGAGTCTTTGACAGTCAGAAGAGGCAGCTGCAGCAGCACAGGTCCTTGAGGCTTTGACAGCCAGAAGAGGCAGAGGCAGCAGCGCAGGTTACCGAGGCTTTGACAGCCAGAAGAGGCAGAGGCAGCAGCGCAGGTCATCGAGGCTTTGACAGTCAGAAGGGGCTGCGGCAGCAGCACAGGTCCTTGAGGCTTTGACAGCCAGAAGAGGCAGAGGAAGTAGCGCAGGTTGTCGTGTCTTTGACAGCCAGAAGAGGCAGAGGCAGCATCGCAGGTCGTTGAGTATTTGACAGCCAGAATAGGCAGAGGCAGCAGTGCAGGTCATTGAGCCTTTGATAGCTAGAAGGGGTTGCGGCAGCAGCGCAGGTCATCGAGGCTTTGACAGCCAGAAGGCGCTGCGGCAGCATCACAGGTCATTGAGGCTTTGACAGCTGGAAGAGGCAGTGGCACCAGCGCAGGTTGTTGAATCTTTGACAGCTAAAAGTGGCAGAGGCAACAGCAGAGGTCTCCGAGGCTTTGACAGCCAGAAGAGGCAGAGGCAGCAGCACAGGTCATCGAGTCTTTGACAGCCAGATGGAGCTGTGGCAGCCGCGCAGGTCATTGAGGCTTTGACAGCCAGAAGAGGCAGAGGCAGCACCGCAGGTCGTTAAGGCTTTGACAGCCAGAAGAGGCAGAGGCAGCAGCACAGGTTGTCGAGGCTTTGACAGCCAGAAGAGGCATCGTCAGTAACACAGGACGTTGTGGCTTTGACAGCTAGAAGAGGCAGAGGCACCGGCGCAGGTTGTCGAGGCTTTGACAGCCAGAAGAGGCATCGGCAGTAACACAGGACATTGAGGCTTTGACAGCTAGAAGAGGCAGAGGCACCAGTGCAGGTTGTCGAATCTTTGACTGCCAAAAGAGGCAGAGGCAGCAGCACAGGTTGTCGAGTCTTTGACAGCCAGAAGAGGCAGAGGCAGCAGCGCAGGTCATCGAGGCTTTGACACCCAGAAGAAGCAGAGGCAGCTGCGCAGGTCGTCGAGGCTTTGACATCCAGAAGAGGCAGAGGCAGCAGCGCAGGTCATCGAGGCTTTGACACCCAGAAGAAGCAGAGGCAGCTGCGCAGGTCTTCGAAGCTTTGACAGCCAGACGGGGCAGCGGCAGCAGCACAGGTCATCAAGTATTCGACAGCCAGAAGAGGCAGAGGCAGCAGCGCAGGTCATTGAGGCTTTGACAGCAAGAAGGGGCTGTGGCAGAAGCACTGGTGGTCGCGGCTTTGACAGCCAAAAGTGGCAGTCGCAGCAGCGCAGGTTGTCGAGGCTTTGACAGCCAGAAGAGGCTGCAGCAGCAGCACAGGTCATGCAGGCTTTTAAATCCAGAAGAAGCAGAGGCAGCAGCACCGGTTGTCGAGTCTTTGACAGCCAGAAGGGGCTGTGGCAGAGGCAGCATCACAGGTCGGCGAGGGATTGACAGCCAGAAGGGGCAGTCGCAGCAGTGCAGGTTGTCGAGTCTTTGACAGCCAGAAGTGGCAGAGGCAGCTGCGCAGGTCATCGAGGCTTTGACATCCAGAAGAGGCAGAGGCAGCAGCGCAGGTCATCGAGGCTTTGACACCCAGAAGAAGCAGAGGCAGCTGCGCAGGTCTTCGAAGCTTTGACAGCCAGAAGAAGCAGAGGCAGCAGCACAGGTTGTCGAGTCTTTGACAGCCAGAGGAGGCAGAGGCAGCAGCGCAGGTCATCGAGGCTTTGACACCCAGAAGAAGCAGAGGCAGCTGCGCAGGTCATCGAGGCTTTGACATCCAGAAGAGGCAGAGGCAGCAGCGCAGGTCATCGAGGCTTTGACACCCAGAAGAAGCAGAGGCAGCTGCGCAGGTCTTCGAAGCTTTGACAGCCAGAAGAAGCAGAGGCAGCAGCACAGGTTGTCGAGTCTTTGACAGCCAGAGGAGGCAGAGGCAGCAGCGCAGGTCATCGAGGCTTTGACACCCAGAAGAAGCAGAGGCAGCTGCGCAGGTCGTCGAGGCTTTGACATCCAGAAGAGGCAGAGGCAGCTGCACAGGTTGTCGAGTCTTTGACAGCCAGAGGAGGCAGAGGCAGCAGCGCAGGTCATCGAGGCTTTGACGCCCAGAAGAAGCAGAGGCAGCTGCGCAGGTCGTCGAGGCTTTGACATCCAGAAGAGGCAGAGGCAGCTGCGCAGGTCTTCGAAGCTTTGACAGCCAGAAGAGGCAAGAGGCAGCAGCACAGGTCATTGAGGCTTTGACAGCCAGAAGAGGCAGAGGCAGCAGCACAGGTTGTTGAGGTTTGATAGCTAGACGGGGCAGTGGCAGCAGCAAATGTCGTTGAGGCTTTGACAGCCAGAAGGGGCAGTCGCAGCAGCACAGCTCGTTGAGGGTTTGACAGCCAGAAGGGACCGAGGCAGAAGCGCAGGTTGTTGAGTCTTTGAGAGCCAGAAGGGGCTGCGGCAGCAGCGCAGGTCATCGAGGCTTTGACAGCCAGAAGAGGTAGAGGCAGCAGCGCAGGTCATCGAGGCTTTGACACCCAGAAGAAGCAGAGGCAGCTGCGCAGGTCGTTGAGGCTTTCACAGCCAGCAGACGCAGAGGCAGCAGCACAGGTCGTCGAGGCTTTGACAGCCAGAAGTGGCAGTCGCAGCAGCGCAGCTTGTCAAGTCTTTGACAAGCAGAAGAGGCAGAGGCAGCAGCACAGGTCGTCGAGGCTTTGACAGCCAGAAGAAGCAGAGGCAGCAGCACAGGTTGTCAAGTTTTTGACAGCCAGAAGAGGCAGATGCAGCAGCGCAGGTCATCGAGGCTTTGACACCCAGAAGAAGCAGAGGCAGCTGCGCAGGTCGTCGAGGCTTTGACAGCCAGAAGAGGCCAGAGGCAGCAGCACAGGTCGTCGAGGCTTTGACAGCCAGAAGTGGCAGTCGCAGCAGCGCAGTTTGTCGAGTCTTTGACAAGCAGAAGAGGCAGAGGCAGCAGCACAGGTCATTGAGGCTTTGACAGCCAGAAGAGGCTGCGGTAGCAGCACATGTCTTTGAGGCTTTGACAGCCAGAATTGGCTGCGGCAACAGCACAGGTTGTCAATTCTTTGACAGCCAGAAGAGGCAGAGACAGCAGCAAAGGTCGTGGCGGCTTTGACAGCCAGAAGGGGCTGCCGCAGGAGCGCATGTCGTGGCGGCTTTGATAGCCAGATGAGGCGGAGGCAGCAGTACAGGTCGTTGAGGCTTTGACAGCCAGACGGGACAGCGGCAGCAGCACAGGTCACCGAGGCTTTGACAGCCAGAAGGGGCTGCGGGAGCAGTGCACGTTGTCGCGGTTTTGACAGCCAGAAGAGGCGGAGGGAGCATCGCAGGTCATCGAGGCTTTGACAGCTAGAAGAGGCAGAGGTAGCAGCGCAGGTCATCAAGGCTTTGACAGCCAGACGGGTCAGTGGCAGCAGCACAGGTCGTCGAATCTTTGACAGCTAGAAGGGGCTGCGGCGGCAGCGCTGGTCGTTGAGAGTTTGACAGCCAGACGGGGCAGCGGCAGCGCCGCAAGTCATCGAGGCTTTGACAGCCAGAAGGGGCAGAGGCAGCAGCGCAGGTCATCGAGACTTTGACAGCCAGAAGAGGCAGAGGCAGCAGCGCAGGTCATCGAGGCTTTGACAGCCAGAAGGGGCAGAGGCAGCAGCGCAGGTCATCGAGACTTTGACAGCCAGAAGAGGCAGAGGCAGCAGCGCAGGTCATCGAGGCTTTGACAGCCAGAAGGGGCTGTGGCAGCAGAACAGGTCATCGAGGCTTTTACAGCCAGAAGAAGCAGAGGCAGCAGCACAGGTTTTCGACGCTTTGACAGCCAGAAGGGGCAGTCGCAGCAGCGCAGGTCGTTGAGTCTTTGACAGCTAGAAGAAGCAGAGGCAGCAGCACAGGTCGTTGAGGCTTTGACAGCCAGAAGGGGCTGTGGCAGCAGTGCAGGTCATTGAGGCTTTGACAGCCAGAAGAAGCAGAGGCAGCAGCACAGGTTTTCGATGCTTTGACAGCCAGAAGAGGCAGAGACAGCAGCAAAGGTCGTGGCGGCTTTGACAGCCAGAAGGGGCTGCGGCAGGAGCGCTTGTCGTGGCGGCTTTGACAGCCAGATGAGGCGGAGGCAGCAGTGCAGGTCGTTGAGGCTTTGACAGCCAAACGGGACAGCGGCAGCAGCACAGGTCACCGAGGCTTTGACAGTCAGAAGGGGCTGCGGCAGCAGCACAGTTTGTCGCGTCTTTGACAGCCAGAAGGGGCTGCGGAAGAGGCAGCAGCACAGGTCGTCGAGGGTTTGACAGCCAGAAGGGGCGGAGGGAGCATCGCAGGTCACTGAGGCTTTGACAGCTAGAAGAGGCAGAGGCAGCAGCGCAGGTCATCGTGGCTTTGACAGCCAGAAGAGGCAGAGGCAGAGCGCAGATCGTCGAGACTTTAAACTTTTCCAGTCTTCTTCCACCGACTCTTCTCCCTGGTCTCGGATTCTGCCAGTCATTTTCGCCAATTCCATATAGTCCATCAAGTTCATCTGCCATTCTTCCCGGGTGGGTAAATCTTGTGTCTTCCAATACTTTGCGCTGAGTATTCTTGCTGCTTTTGTTGCATACATAAAAAATGTTCTATCCTTCTTTGGCACCAATTGGCCGACCATGCCCAGGAGAAAGGCCTCTGGTTTCTTCAGGAAGGTATATTTGAATACCTTTTTCATTTCATTATAAATCATTTCCCAGAATGTCTTAATCCTTGGGCATGTCTACCAAAGGTGATAGAATGTACCTTCAGTCTCATTACATTTCCGACATTTATTGTCGGGTAAATGATAATTTTTTGCAAGCTTGACTGGTGTCATGTACCACCTGTAAATCATTTTCATTAAATTGTCTCTTAGGGCATTACATGTCGTAAATTTCATACCTGTGGTCCATAACTGTTCCCAGTCAGCTATCATTATGTTATGTCCAACATCTTGTTGGACATAACATAATGAAAATGATAATCATAGCAGATTTCACCATTTCATCCTGAGTGTTCCATTTCAGCAACAAATTATACATTCTTGACAAATGCTTAGTTTTTGGATCTAATAATTCTGTTTCCAATTTTGATTTTTCCACCTGGAAGCCAACTTTTTTGTCCAAATTTTATGCCTCCATTATTTGGTAATAATGGAGCCAATCTCGCACTTTATTTTTCAATTTTTCAAAGCTCTGCAATTTTATTCTGTCACCATCTTGTTCCAAAATTTCCCAATATTTCGGCCATTTGTCCTCCATATTGAGTTTTTTCTGTGCCTTCGCTTCCATTGGTGACAACCATCTTGGGGTTTTCTTTTCTAACAAATCCTTATATCTTATCCAATCGTTGAACAGTGCTTTTCTAACAATATGGTTTTTAAACGCTTTATGTGCTTTTACCTTATCATACCACAAATATGCATGCCAACCAAATGCCTTATTGAAACCTTCTAGATCCAGCACGTCAGTGTTTTCAAGAAGCAGCCATTCTCTCAGCCAGCAAAAAGCAGCTGATTCATAGTAAAGTTTAAGGTCTGGCAGGGCAAATCCACCTCTTTCTTTAGCATCAGTTAATATCTTAGATTTTATTCTAGGCTTCTTGCCCTGCCAGACAAATCTAGAAATATCTTTCTGCCACTTCTTGAAACAATCCATCTTGTTCAGAATTTGCAATGTTTGAAACAAAAACAACTTGGCAATACATTCATTTTTATCACATCAATTCGTCCGAACAATGATAACTTCAAATTTGACCATATTTCTAAGTCCCTTTTCACTTCAATCCAACATTTTTCATAATTATCCTTAAATAAGTTCACATTCTTAGCAGTCATGTTAACCCCTAAATATTTCACTTTCTTAACCAATGTTAGTCCTGTCTGCTCCTGAAACTTCAATCTCTCATTCACAGTTAAGTTTTTCTCTAAAACCTTAGTTTTCATCTTGTTCAACTTAAAACCTGCTACCTGTCTGAATTCTTGAATCATTTCCAGTACTCTTTTAGTACTAGATTCTGGCTCCTGTAAAGTCAATACTAAATCATCAGCAAATGCTTTCAGTTTGTACTGTTTAGTACTGTTTAGATCCCAGTTGTATACCTTTAACCTCTTGGTCCTTTCTAATCATATTTACCAAAACCTCAAGGACCGATATAAAGAGCAATGGAGAAATTGGGCAGCCTTGTCGTGTCCCTTTCTCAATCCTAAACTCTTCTGTCACTACATTGTTCACAATTAATTTTGCCTTTTGTTCTGAATAAATTGTACCTATACCATTTTCAAAACCTTGACCTACCCCTATCCCCTGTAGATTCTTCTTCATAAAACTCCAATAAATGTTGTCAAAGGCCTTCTCTGCGTCCACAAAAATCAAAACTGCCTTAGTATTGATATTCACTTGTAATTTTTCTAGAATATTAATTATATTCCTCGTATTATCAGACAAATGTCTGCCCGGGAGAAAGCCCGCTTGGTCTTTATGAATTTCTTCTACTAACACCTTTTTTAATCTTTTAGCCAAAATATCTGCAAAAAAATTGTAATCCAAATTAAGCAGCAATATGGGGCGGTAATTCTTAAGCTGTGTCTTTTCAGTCTCTGTTTTCGGTATAAGGGTAATATAAGCTTCCTTCCACGACTCTGGTGCCCTTTTCCCCTCCAATATTTCATTACAGACTTCCTTCAATGGTTGTATTAACCATTCTTTCAAAGGTCTGTAATAGAATCATAGAATCATAGAATCATAGAATGGCTTTGGAAGGCCAGGAGGTGGGAAAGATGCTCTTGCGCTCGGATCCTGCCTGTGGGTTTCGCTCAGGGGCATTTGGTCAGCCACGGTGAGAACAGGATGCTAGACTGGATGGGCCCCTTTCTCTTTTATATATATAAATTTTTATTAGTTTTTTAACGTCATTTTCAACAGTAATTAAACATACTTTTACATCTTCTTCAATTTTTTTGACTTCCATCAGTCCTGCCTGAAAATTTTCCAATCTAATCTCAGTATGAATTTCTTATTTTCCCTATTGCATTTCAAACTCATAACCAATATCTCTATCTTTTTCTACTTTGTAACACTTTGTATATTTCTCCTTACAAAACTTCTTGTAGTCCTACTAGCGTAATTTGTTGATTACAGTTGCTCTTCAAATAATTCATATACTTCTTCCAATCTTCTGTAAATCTCTGGTCCCGCAGGTTTCGAATCCTTCCTGTCATTTTGTCCAGTTCTGCATAGCCCATTCTGCCATTCTTCTTTCGTCGGAATTTATTCTTGCTTCCATTTCTGGGCTAACAATACTCTTGCCGCTGTTGTTGCATATAAGAACAGTTTGACGCCTTGTCGATTAATGCCTTGGACTATAATATAAAGTAAAAATGCTTCTGGTGTTTTTAAGAATGGATGGGCCCCTTTCTCATGCTCCCATGTTCTTCTTGGTAGTGGTGCCCGCCCTGTGGAACCGCCCTCCCTTCAGATGTGAAGGAAATAAGCAGCTATCTTATCTTTAAAAGACATCTGAAGGCATCCCTGTTTAGGGAAGTTTTTAATATTCAATACTGTATTGTTTTTAACACTTGATTGGAAGCCGCCCAGTGTGGCTGGGGAAATTATTATTATTATTATTATTATTATTATTATTATTATTATTATTTGCAGGATGGCATCCTACAGAACCACCACCTCTGGCTTCTGATCAAGGCCCTCTTCCGCTTCTGCTCCTCCAGCCAGTACCGGAAGCTGCAGTGGCAGCTGGAGGAGGATGCAAAGTGGCTGCCCACCAGCCAGAAGGACTTTGCAGAAGAGCCCAAGAGTGGCACTTACGTCAACCCTGTCTATGATGAGGCGGGAGAGAACTAGCTGGGGAGGCTGCAGGCTGGCCCAGGAGGACTTGTCAAAAAGGACTTTTTGTGTGCGGAGAGACTGATGGAAACCCACGGGAGATCGTGCTCCTAGGAAGCCCCTCTGATGGTGCGCACAGAGCCTGCCTTTGCTCATCCAGCTCAAGGAGGTTTGCCAGGGGGCATTTTGCTGTTGGCTCTGCCTGAGTGGGGAAATCTAGGGCTTGATCCCTGTGCCCATGCAAGAGATCTCAGCCTCTTCCATGGGGATCCAGGCTGCTCCAGCGGAAGGGACATCACTGCCTCCGCGTCGACTCCGGACGTCCATCGACCTCCCGTAGATACAGTATCAGCAATTAGCGACATGAGCTCCAGAAAATATCTTTCCACATTCCAGAACTGATGCACGCTCTATCAGCAGATAATGTACAGCGAAAGTTGCACTAAGGAGAGTATCATATAGAAAGTTTATTCAGCGTTGGTCAGAACAAAGAAAAACATGACTGACTGTTACCGTGTTCTGGCGCAGAGAGAGAGAGACAGACAACAGCTCTATCTAAACACAAACATCCTGTGAACAGGAAATACGCAGACTCTGTGACTCACATAGCCTGCTCCCTTTTAAGGTGGAACGGAAATATCCTAACAGGAACACCGTCTGCCATGTGGAAAACAAAGACAACTCTGTCTTTTTGCTTTCCAAAAGAGAATAAAGTGGGTTTTTTTTTCTTTTATGATCGTTGCCAGCCATTTATTTGGGGTTCTGCAACTTGCAAAAATGTGCCGCAGAGTTGGTGCATCTGTGTGTATATGGAGGGCAGGACAAGATTTGGGGGGTTTGGGGAGGAGAGGGAAGACTTCACGGGCATTAAGATGAACATCATTGAGTTGTCGGGTTGGAAGGGATCCCAAGGGTTATCTAGTTCAACCCCCTGCAAGGCAGGAATCTCAGCGACAGAATCCCTGAGAGATGGCCATCCAACCTCTGCTTAAAAGCTTCCAAGGAAGGAGAGTCCTTCATCTCCCAAGGTCATTCGCTCCGCTGTCAAACAGCAATCACTGTCAGAAGCCTATTCTTGATGTTGGGTCGGAATCGCCCTTTTTGTAACTTGAAGCCCTGGGTTCAGGTCCTGCCTTCTGGGGCAGCAGAAAACCTTCCAAGAGGCAGTCCTTGAAGTGTTTGAAGACACTGGCTCTCGTCCTGCCTCCCAGACTGCTTTTCTCCAGGCTTATCCTGACCCTACTCCCTCGACCATTCCTAATAAGGCTTCAGTAATTCTCTCTCAAACAGCCAGAAAGTTGGTGATTAACATGCTCATCCTCTGTGTAGAAATTCAAGGGTCTCAAATATAGAATAGGTAAAGGTAAAGGGACCCCTGACCGTTAGGTCCAGTCGTAGCTGACTCTGGGGTTGCGGCGCTCATCTCGCTTTACTGGCCATGGGAGCCGGCGTACAGCTTCCGGGTCATGTGGCCAGCATGACTAAGCCGCTTCTGGCGAACCAGAGCAGCACGCGGAAATGGCGTTTACCTTCCCGCCGGAGCGGTACCTATTTATCTACTTGCACTTTGACATGCTTTTGAACTGCTAGGTTGGCAGGAGCAGGGAGCTCACCCTGTCGCGGGGATTCAAACCGCTGACCTTCCGATCAGCAAGCCCTAGACTCTGTGGTTTAATCCACAGCGCCACCCGCATTGATAATTGCACAAGGCAAACACACATTGTCAGGGGCTCAGGAGCAGAGGCACAGGGAAGAGAGGAGATGGAGAGCGAAGGGGAAGAATCCGAGGGGAGCGTAGGAGAAGAGGACAGTGGACCGAGGGATTCCATGAGCCTCTCCAGCGAATCGGAAGATTCACAGAAGGGGGCGCCAGTGGCCAGGGGTAGGGGGGTCCCAAGGGGGACACCCCAGAAGCAAGGGGCCAGCGGGGACTCCCAGAGCAGCAGTTGGAAATCAGGACCAGCTTCCCCACCAGAGCATAGTGGGGGGGAAGAGTCACAGGTATCGGGAGTAGCGTCTCCCCCAGCAGGGAGAGGAGAGGAGTCAGGGCTGACCACGCCTCCATCGGAGAGTCAGACAACGGAGGGGAGGTCAGATCCGGCCAGTATCCCGGAAGAGGGAAGCAGTGACAGAAGTAGTGTAACGGTCAGGAGGAAGGTCACTGGGTTGGCGCGAGAGGCAAGTTCAAATGTACAGGAGCGTGGGACAGCAGAGAATGAGGATTGGGAACCGGGTCCTAAAGCCCGCCGGAGGCAGGGGGAGGAGCTGAGCAACTCAGCGTCAGAGGAGTCCAGAAAGGGGAATGCCCCAGCGGGCAGGAGGACCCAGAGGAGAAGAGAGCAGCGGAAAAGGTGGAGCAGGGCTAGGATCTTAAACTGGTGTCAGAGGGGAGGAGACTCAGACGGGACTTCGCCGATCTAGGGTTTAAGATGTAGGGCTGCTCGCTGCGGCTTTGAAATGGAAATTGAACTTCAATAAAGACTTTTGTACATTACGACAGCCTAGCGTTGGTCCTCTGTGAGCTGGGACCTAGACGCAGCTCTGACACACATACATATGTGTCAGGGACTCAGCGGGAGCGCAGGGAGGAGAGGAGATGGAGAGCGAGGGGGAGCAATCTGAGGGCAGCGTAGGAGAATATGACAGCAGCCCGATAGATTCCATGAGCCTCTCCAGCGAATCGGAAGATTCACAGAAGGGGGTGCCGATGGGCAGGGCAAGGGGCGACCCAAGGGGGACACCCCAGAAGCAAGGGGCCAGCGGGGACTCCCAGAGCAGCAGTTGGAAATCAGGACCAGCTTCCCCACCAGAGCGTAGTGGGGGGGAGGAGTCCCAGGTGTCAGAGCCCACATATGCACCACCAGCGAGAGAAGATGAGTCAGGGTTGACCACGCCTCCATCGGAAAGCGAGTTAACGGTCAAGAGGAAAGTTGCAGGCTGGGCGCGCGCGCCAAGTTCAAAGGTACAGGCGAGCAGCACAGAAGGTAGCCCGGATAGGGAACCAGGTCCTAAAGCCCGCCGGAAGGAGGGGCAAGAATCGTCAGGGTCAGCGTCAGAGGAGTCCAGGAAGGATGAGACCCTAGCGGGCAGGAGGGCCCAGAGGAGAAAGGAACTTAGGAAGAGGTGGAGCAAGGCGAGGGTCTTAAACTGGTGTGGAAGGGGAGGAGACTCAGACGGGACTTCGCCGGTCTAAGGTCGAGACGTAGAGCTGCACGCTGCGGCTTTAAAATGGAAACTGAATCTCAATAAAGACTTTTGTACATAACTACAGCCTAGCGTTGGTCCTCTGTGAGCTGGGACCTGGAGGCAGCTCTGACAGTAAGTCCCGTCTCAACTCAAAGAACCTCGCAACGTGAGAGGACGCAGCGAGGGGCGAAGATTGGTGCTTCGCGAGCTCACAAAAGCAGCACAAGATGACTACAGAAGAACGACTGGCAGCTTTGCAAAATGCCGTGGTACAACTTAACGCAGAAATACGAGCGGCAAAGAGGAGAGAAGAGGAATCAGATGCTGTCTGCAAGGATCTGCAAACCAGGTTGGAAATGTTGACTAAACAGGGGCCACCGGGAGCCAAATCGGAAGGGATCGGGCTCGGGAAGAGAGGGGGGAGCCTGGTGTCGCATTTCGATGGGAGTCTGCAGCAATATCCTAACTTCAGAGCTGACATAGTTTTTGCGCTAAAGTTGCTGGAGAAGGACTTTAGAGATGAGCAGGAGAAAGTAGGCTTCATACTAACGCATCTCCATGGAGAAGCTAAAGCGTGGTTGCGCAATCTGTGGAGAGATAATGATCCAGCCCTCCAAAACGCAAAAGCCTTCATTAAGGCAATGGACGATTGTTTTTTATCGGAGATAGATGTGGATGTCGCTAGAAAAGAGATTCACGGTTTGAAACAAGGCAGAGCCACTGTAAGGCAATATCATTCCAGCTTTTTTGCATTGGTCAACGCGCTGGGATGGGAAAAAGACTCAGCGTCCGTCAGGGACCTCTTCTGGGAGGGGCTAAACGGGGCTGTGAAAGACGAAATCGCAAGGGGGGAGAGACCACGGAGCACTCAAGAAGTGATCCAGAAGGCGCTGACGATTGGTGTGCGGCTAGAAGAACGTCCCTGGAGCAAAGACGAAGGGCGTTGGGGACGCACGCCAGCAAGGGCACCTCCTTTCTTTCCCAGAGATTCAGCGCGCGCTCAATCCACGCCTCCACTGGGAGGGGGAGAGGAGCCGATGGAGATAGGTGGTGCCAAGGCTCAGTCAGCGACCAGAGCCCTCACACCAGGAGCAGCCAAGGTGAAGCCTCCTAGAGGGAACAGGAAGTGTTACATCTGCGAAAGTGCTCAGCATATGGCAAAAGAGTGCCCCCAGAGACTCCACAAGCACAATGCAGCCTCAGCAAAAGTAACAGAAGCAGCTCAGCAGAGGGAACCGCAGCAGGGAAACGACGAAGTCTGGCTGGAAGCAGAGCCGCTGGGGCCCAGCCAGACGAGTCAGTGAAGCAGTCCCCAGGAATCTTACAGCCCACAGACCCCCTCCCGCCCAAACCAGTGGTGCAGCTCACCGCAACACTCCAGCTTCCCAATGGGCTCACCATGGAAGTCCCTATTACCATTGACTCTGGTAGCAATGCAGACTTTATAGGAGTGGATTTCATCAAGCAACATAGCATAGCGCTCCTGCCTGCCACGATGCCCCTGAAAGTAGTGACAGTCGATGGAAGAGAATTGCTGGGGGGACAGGTGGTACAGCAAACGCCGCCAATGGTGATGCGAATTGGAAATCACCGCGAAGTCATCAGCTTCAATGTCACCCAACTGTCAGACACGCCCATAGTGTTGGGCATGAGCTGGTTGGACAGGCACAGCCCGGCATTGGCATGGTACCAGCGTAAATTGACCTTCTGCTCCTCCTACTGCGCAGAACATTGCATCATGACTAACCAGGAGGACGAGGGGCAAGAGGATGACCCACAGCTACAACTGGGCATGCTGCAAGCGGTACCCGACAAGTACAAGGCGTTTTTGGAGGTCTTCTGCGAGAAGGAAGCGGACAAGCTGCCTCCCCACAGACCCTACGACTGCAAGATTGACCTCCTGCCGGGGGCAACGCTGCCAACCGGAAAACTGTACTCCATGTCTGAAGACGAACTGCAAGAGCTCAGGGAGTTCATAGATCACAATTTGAAGCGGGGCTTCATCCGAGAATCCAAAGCAGTGGGGGGCAGTCCTGTGTTCTTTGTGAAGAAAAAAGACACGCCCCAGAAGAGGCTAGTAGTTGATTTCAGAATTTTAAACTTGAAAACCAAGCCCACGGCTTTCCCGATGCCCAAGATCGACGACTTGCTCGCGACGGTGAGGAAGGGACGCATCTTCACCAAGTTGGATCTACGAGGGGCGTACAATCTTATACGCATGCGGGAGGGCGACGAGTGGAAGACGGCCATGTTCACGCCCTTGGGCACCTATGAGTATAGGGTTATGCCCTTCGGTTTACAAAATGGCTCCCACTGCTTCCAAGCCTTCATGCATCACGTGTTAGCGGGGCTCCTCTACAAGAAGTGCGTCTGCTTCCTGGACGACATTCTGATCTTCTCGGAATCGCAGGAGGCTCACGAGAGAGATGTCAAGGAAGTCCTGCAAAGACTACGGGAGCACAGGCTTTACGCCAAGCTGGAGAAATGCCAGTTCGACATGACGGAGGTGGATTTCCTGGGCTACAAGCTGTCCGACAAGGGAATCGCCATGGACAGCGCCAAGGTACGATCAGTACTGGACTGGAAGAGCCCGCGCAATCGGAAGGAGGTCCAGAGGTTTGTCGGCTTTGCTAACTTTTATCGCAAGTTCATCAAGGGTTTCGCTATGCAGACGGCGGCCATCACGGACACCCTCAGCTCCAAGAAGAAGAAGTTCATCTGGACGGAGCAGGCGGAGCAGTCCTTTCAGAAACTCAAGCGTCTTTTCGCTTCCGAGGAACAACTGCTGCATGTGAACCCCAGCAAACCCATGAGGGTGGAGACGGATGCCTCCGACAGAGCCGTGGGGGCAGTCCTGTTGCAGCAAGACCCGCAAGGGGATTGGAGGCCGTGTGCTTTCTACTCCAGGAAACTCAGCAAGTCGGAGCAGAACTACACCATCTGGGACAGAGAGTTGCTGGCCATTCATGCAGCATTCAAGGCGTGGCGGCACTTCCTCATCGGAGCCAAACACACGGTGCAAGTTCGCACGGACCATAAGAACCTGGAGTACTGGCGCACGGCGCGGTTCCTGAACCAGAGACACATCCGCTGGGCAGAGTTCTTTGCGGATTTCGACTTCAGGATAGAATATATCCCCGGAGACAACAACATCATGGCTGATGCGCTATCCAGGAAGCCGCAGTATCTGGAGGAAGCAGCACCGGTAGCGGCCAAACACATTTTCGCACCCAAGGCGTGGGCATGCGCTTCAGCCACCGTAGACCTGGAAGCAATACTGCGCGAGCTGCGAACAGATTCCTTCGCGCGCTCCAAGATGGAGGAGGTGCGCAGCGGCACGGCGAAGGACGACGAGTTCCAGATACGCGACGGACTGCTCCTCCGCAAGGGGGCCATCTACGTACCGGGAGATGAACTCCGCGCGACAGTACTGCAACAGCTACACGACGCACCCAGCGCCGGACATTTCGGCAAGGAAAAGACGGTGGAATTAGTAGCCAGAGACTTTTGGTGGCCCAAGATGCGGGGAGAAGTCGCGGATTACGTCACAAGGTGCGACACCTGCCAAAGGGCCAAGCCAGTACACAGACCGCCGGCGGGACTGTTAGAACCGCTACAGACCCCGTCCGAACCGTGGGAGAGGGTAGCCTTGGACTTTGTCACTGACCTGCCCAGCTCGAGGGGCAAAACAGCAGTACTCGTGGTAGTCGACATGTTCACCAAGATGGCGCACTTCATTCCTTGCACGAAGGTGGCCACAGCGGAACAGACAGCCAAGCTGTTCATAGACCACGTGTTCAAGGTACACGGCCTGCCACGGTCTATCCTGTCCGACCGGGGGCGCCAGTTCATCTCGAGTTTCTGGCGGAAGCTGATGGGGATCCTGAACGTCAAGGTCAACCTAGCGTCGGCAAGACACCCGCAGACCAACGGACAAGCGGAGAGGGTCAACGCCGTCATGCAGCAGTACCTGAGATGTTACGCCAACCAGCAGCCCTCGACCTGGGTGGACTACCTGCCCCTGGCCGAGTTTGCCTACAACAACACACAACACGTGTCCACAGGGGTGACACCATTTTTTGCCAACCACGGGCGACATCCCAGGACCTTCCCGGGCTTAGAGAAAGAGGGGGAGGGGGAGCCACAGGGAGCAGAGGCATTGGCAGAGGAGTTACAGGAGGTCCATGAACAGCTCCGTAGACAGTTAGACCTAGCAAAACACGTATACAAGATGCAAGCAGACAAACACAGAAGAGTGGGGGAGGACATACGGGTAGGGGACTGGGTCTGGTTAGCGGCCCAGGCAGTGCCGGCCAGATCCTTAGCTAAGAAGAAGCTAGGACACAAGCAGCTGGGCCCTTAACTAGTCGAGGCACAGATCAACCCAGTGGCTTTCCGTTTGACACTACCGGAGGGTTCCAGAATGCACCCGGTCTTTCATAGATCGGTGCTAACGCCCTACAAGGCACCTCACAGGTTTCAGGAGCCAGGGACAGCTCCCAGTCCGCTTAGAGACGCAACCATGACAGGGGGGTCGCCGAGGGCGGGGCCACTCAACGAGGTGACGGAGATTTTGGACTCGAGATGGGGGGAAGAGGGAGTCGAATATCTCATCGCAAGGGAAGGTGCCCCGGCCAGCGCCAACAGCTGGGTGCCGTACTATGCGGTGGAGGAGCACTACCTCAAAGACGAGTTCCACGCACTCTTCCCACACAGGCCCATGCCGGAGGATTATTTTGACGAATATCTTTTCACCCCCACACTCTCAACCAGTACGTTTCAGGGGTTCTCCTCGGCTGAGGAGACGGTTCCAGAGACTACCTCGCCGGAGGGGTCGGTCTCAGACTTGGGTGCGGAACGCTCTTATTGGTGGGACACTCAACCCGAGGAGGAGTGGCGCAGGAGACTGCTCAGAGGGCCCTGGCACGCAGACTCCCCAGAGGAAATGGGGGAACAAGGGGGCATGGACGGGTTGGGGGAGGATCCTGGGTTCGAGCACACCGGCAACGAGATGGAAGCGGAGGAGAGCGACGTCGATGTACCCATCACGGACTGGCAGCATGCCAGAGGGGAAGACCTGTATCCGGCATGCACCCCCACAGCATTGGAGCACCCGGAACCCACGCCAGAAGAGGGGGAGGGGGGAAGGGGGGGCTTCGAGGGGGCGATGGATGTCAGGGACTCAGCGGGAGCGCAGGGAGGAGAGGAGATGGAGAGCGAGGGGGACCTGCGCTCTCTTAGGGTTAGGGTTAGGTTTTAGGGTTAGGGTTAGGGTTAGGGTTAGGGTTAGGGTTAGGGTTAGGGTTAGGGTTAGGGTTAGGGTTTTAGGGTTAGGGTTAGGGTTAGGGTTTTAGGGTTAGGGTTAGGGTTAGGGTTAGGGTTAGGGTTAGGGGTTAGGGTTAGGGTTAGGGTTAGGGGTTAGGGTTAGGGGTTAGGGTTAGGGGTTAGGGTTAGGGTTAGGGTTAGGGTTAGGTTTAGGGGTTAGGGTTAGGGTTAGGGTTAGGGTTAGGGTTAGGGTTAGGGTTAGGGTTAGGGGTTAGGGGTTAGGGTTAGGGGTTAGGGTTAGGGGTTAGGGTTAGGGGTTAGGGTTAGGGTTAGGGTTAGGGTTAGGGTTAGGGTTAGGGTTAGGGTTAGGGTTAGGGTTAGGGGTTAGGGTTAGGGTTAGGGGTTAGGGGTTAGGGGTTAGGGTTAGGGTTAGGGTTAGGGTTAGGGTTAGGGTTAGGGTTAGGGTTAGGGTTAGGGTTAGGGTTAGGGTTAGGGTTAGGGTTAGGGTTAGGGTTAGGGTTAGGGTTAGGGTTAGGGTTAGGGTTAGGGTTAGGGTTAGGGTTAGGGTTAGGGTTAGGGTTAGGGTTAGGGTTAGGGTTAGGGTTAGGGTTAGGGTTAGGGTTAGGGTTAGGGTTAGGGTTAGGGTTAGGGTTAGGGTTAGGGTTAGGGTTAGGGTTAGGGTTAGGGTTAGGGTTAGGGTTAGGGTTAGGGTTAGGGTTAGGGTTAGGGTTAGGGTTAGGGTTAGGGTTAGGGTTAGGGTTAGGGTTAGGGTTAGGGTTAGGGTTAGGGTTAGGGTTAGGGTTAGGGTTAGGGTTAGGGTTAGGGTTAGGGTTAGGGTTAGGGTTAGGGTTAGGGTTAGGGTTAGGGTTAGGGTTAGGGTTAGGGTTAGGGTTAGGGTTAGGGTTAGGGTTAGGGTTAGGGTTAGGGTTAGGGTTAGGGTTAGGGTTAGGGTTAGGGTTAGGGTTAGGGTTAGGGTTAGGGTTAGGGTTAGGGTTAGGGTTAGGGTTAGGGTTAGGGTTAGGGTTAGGGTTAGGGTTAGGGTTAGGGTTAGGGTTAGGGTTAGGGTTAGGGTTAGGGTTAGGGTTAGGGTTAGGGTTAGGGTTAGGGTTAGGGTTAGGGTTAGGGTTAGGGTTAGGGTTAGGGTTAGGGTTAGGGTTAGGGTTAGGGTTAGGGTTAGGGTTAGGGTTAGGGTTAGGGTTAGGGTTAGGGTTAGGGTTAGGGTTAGGGTTAGGGTTAGGGTTAGGGTTAGGGTTAGGGTTAGGGTTAGGGTTAGGGTTAGGGTTAGGGTTAGGGTTAGGGTTAGGGTTAGGGTTAGGGTTAGGGTTAGGGTTAGGGTTAGGGTTAGGGTTAGGGTTAGGGTTAGGGTTAGGGTTAGGGTTAGGGTTAGGGTTAGGGTTAGGGTTAGGGTTAGGGTTAGGGTTAGGGTTAGGGTTAGGGTTAGGGTTAGGGTTAGGGTTAGGGTTAGGGTTAGGGTTAGGGTTAGGGTTAGGGTTAGGGTTAGGGTTAGGGTTAGGGTTAGGGTTAGGGTTAGGGTTAGGGTTAGGGTTAGGGTTAGGGTTAGGGTTAGGGTTAGGGTTAGGGTTAGGGTTAGGGTTAGGGTTAGGGTTAGGGTTAGGGTTAGGGTTAGGGTTAGGGTTAGGGTTAGGGTTAGGGTTAGGGTTAGGGTTAGGGTTAGGGTTAGGGTTAGGGTTAGGGTTAGGGTTAGGGTTAGGGTTAGGGTTAGGGTTAGGGTTAGGGTTAGGGTTAGGGTTAGGGTTAGGGTTAGGGTTAGGGTTAGGGTTAGGGTTAGGGTTAGGGTTAGGGTTAGGGTTAGGGTTAGGGTTAGGGTTAGGGTTAGGGTTAGGGTTAGGGTTAGGGTTAGGGTTAGGGTTAGGGTTAGGGTTAGGGTTAGGGTTAGGGTTAGGGTTAGGGTTAGGGTTAGGGTTAGGGTTAGGGTTAGGGTTAGGGTTAGGGTTAGGGTTAGGGTTAGGGTTAGGGTTAGGGTTAGGGTTAGGGTTAGGGTTAGGGTTAGGGTTAGGGTTAGGGTTAGGGTTAGTGTCAGGGGTTCAGGGAGAGAGGCGCAGAGGAGGGAGGAGACCGAGAGTGAGGGAGAAGGATTCCAGCCTGACGAGGAAGAGGACGACAATGACCCGAGATGGTCCATGAGTCCGTCCAGTGAATCGGAGGATTCCCAAAAGGGAGCCCCCCTGGTCAAGCCAAGGGGAGCCCAAGGGGGAAGCAGTCAGGAGCAGGGGAACGTAGGGGGAACCGCCAGTGGGAGTTGGAGATCGAGACCTGCTTCTCCACCGGAACGGAGTGAAGAGGGTGGAGTTACCAGTGTGTCGGGAGGAACAGAACAAGGAGCAGAGGGGGGAAGGAGATCGGGGCAAGACGTCCTGCCGGAAGGGGCGGAAAGCAGTACCGGGAGCAGTGTGGCTGTTGAAAGGAAGGTCAGGAGCAACGTACGCGCGCCAAGTTCAAATGTGGAGGCGCGCGGAAGTGGGGAGAGCTCTGGGGAGGAGCCTGGTGCTAAAGCACGAAGGAGGGGGCAGCAGGCAGGAGAAGACTCAGCCTCTGGGGAGTCCCGGAGAGAGGGAACACAGGGGGGCAGGAAGACCCTGCGGAAAAGGAAGGAGAGGAAAAGGTGGAGCAGCACAAGCCTCTTAAAGTGGTGCAGGGGAGGGACGGACTCAGAGGGGACTTCTAACATCTAAGGGTAACAGATGCGGAGCCACGGAGTTTGGATGTAATGACAACAATGATCTTCAATAAAACCTTTTGTATATAACTTGGACTGGACTTCGGTCTCTTGTGAGCTGGGACCCAGGGTGGCTCTGACAGTAAGTCCCCTCCAAAGAACGCAAAAATTTTTTTTTGCAAAGCTCACGAACGGTGACAGCCATGAGTGCGGAGGAGCAGTTGACAGCTCTGCGAAATACAGTTTCCGAACTCACTGCTGCAGTCCTTGCGTCTCAGAAGGAGCATGACGAAATGGAGAAGCGCTGCCAGGACCTGCAAACCAGGTGGGAACGTGCAAGCAGGGAAGGGTTCCCAGGGTCCAGATCAGAAGGGATTGGACTTGGACGGAGGGGGGGCCGCCTAGTCACCCACTTCGATGGGAACCTGAAGCACTACCCCAGTTTCAGAGCAGACGTTTTGTATGCATTGCACTTGCTTCGTCATGACTTTAAAGATGAGGAGGAGAAAGTGGGGTTTATTGTTTCTCACTTGCATGGGCCGGCCAGAGACTGGTTGCGCAATTTGTGGCGTGAAGATGGCCCTGCCCGCCGCGATGCAGATGAATTCATTAAAGCAATGGATGCCTGCTTCCAGTCAACTGTAGATGTGGATCTTGCACGCAGGGAAATTTTTGGATTGCGGCAAGGCAAAGCCACTGTGCGTCAGTACCATTCCAGATTTTTTGCTTTACTGACTGCGCTAAGCTGGGAGAAGGATTGTGCACCTGTGAGGGATTTGTTCTGGGAGGGGCTCAGCGGTCCCATTCAGGATGAACTTGCCAGGGGAGACAGACCCCAGACCCTGGAGGAGCTTGTGCAGAGGGCTTTGGCGATTGGGATAAGGCACGAGGGACGTCCTTGGCACACTGAGGAAGAACGTCAGGTGCGTCCACCAGCGAGGACGTCTTCTTTCATCCCCAGGGAGTTCAGTCAGTCACATCCTTCGCCACTGGGAAGGCAGGGGGAGGAGCCCATGGAACTTGGTGGTGCTAAGGCTCAAGCAACAGCCAGAGCCCCAGCTTCCGGTGCAGTAAAGGCAAAGCCTCCTAGAGGGACCAGGAAGTGTTACATTTGCGACAGTGCACAGCACATGGCGAAAGAGTGTCCCCAGAGGCTGCAGAAACACACTGCAGCTTTAGCAACTGTTGCAGCAGAAATGATGCAAGCAGAGCAACCTCAGGGAAACGACAGTGCCTGGCTGGAAGCAGAGCTGCTGGGGCTCAGCCAGGCGAATCTGTAGAGCAGTCCCCAGCGCTTTTGCAACGCACAGACCCTTTACCACCCAAGCCAGCGGTGCAGCTCACTGCAACGCTTCAGTTGCCGAATGGGACCACCCTGGAAGTCCCCATCACGATTGATTCTGGGAGCAACGCAGATTTTGTGGGGACGCACTTTGTCAAGCAGCATCGCATAGCGCTTCTGCCAGCGACAACACCTCTGAACGTAGTCACGGTGGATGGCAGGAAATTGCTAGGAGGACAAGTTGTGCAACAGACGCCTCCCATGGTGATGAGGATTGGAAATCATCGAGAAGTCATCAGCTTCAATGTCACCCGCCTTTCAGACACGCCTATAGTATTAGGCATGAGTTGGCTGGAGAGACACAGTCCTGCTGTAGCGTGGTACCAACGGCAGATCACCTTTTGCTCATCGTACTGTGCTCAACATTGCATCCAGTCCAGCCAGGAGGAGGGAGCTGAGCAGCAGTTGCAACTTGGCATGGTGCAGGCAGTACCCCGCAAGTACGAGGGGTTCCTGGAGGTTTTCTGCGAGAAGGAAGCTGACCAGTTGCCGCCCCACAGGCCTTATGATTGTGCCATCGACCTGGTGCCAGGGGCGCAGTTGCCGACTGCAAAGCTGTATTCCATGTCTGAGGACGAGATGCAAGAACTCAGGGAGTTCATAGAGCACAATTTGAAGCGCGGATTCATCCGAGAATCGAAAGCGGTGGGGGGCAGTCCTGTTTTCTTTGTAAAGAAAAAGGACACGCCCCAAAAAAGACTCATTGTGGACTATCGATTCATAAACAGTAAGACCAAACCCAAGGCCTTCCCCATGCCCAAGATAGATGATCTCCTGGCAACCGTAAGGAAGGGGAAGATCTTCACCAAATTGGATCTGCGTGGAGCATATAACCTCATACGCATCCGGGAGGGCGATGAGTGGAAGACGGCCATGTTCACGCCTCTGGGCACGTACGAATACAGAGTGATGCCATTTGGTCTCCAAAATGGATCTCACGTCTTTCAAGCATTTATGCATCACGTGCTAGCGGGACTTCTCTACAAGAAATGCGTGTGTTTCCTCGACGACATCCTGATCTTTTCGGAAACGGAGGAGGCCCATGAGAAGGACGTAAAGGAAGTCCTGCAGAGACTACGGGAGAACAAGCTCTACGCCAAGTTAGAGAAGTGCCAGTTTGATGTGACGGACGTGGATTTCCTAGGCTACAAGCTGTCCGACAAGGGGCTGGCCATGGACAGCGCCAAGGTCCGCGCGGTGTTGGACTGGAAGAGCCCTCGCAATCGGAAGGAAGTCCAAAGATTCATCGGCTTCGCCAACTTCTACCGCAAATTCATCAGAGGTTTTGCAAAGGAGACGGCAGCGATCACGGACACTCTCAGTTCCAAGAAAAAGAGGTTCGTGTGGACGGAACAGGCGGAGCGCTCTTTTCAGAAGCTTAAAAGCCTTTTCGCCTCCGAGGAGCAGCTGCTGCACGTGAATCCAGGCAAGCCCATACGAGTAGAGACCGACGCGTCAGACAGAGCGGTTGGAGCCGTACTCCTGCAAGAAGATCCACATGGAAACTGGAGACCCGGTGCCTTTTACTCCAGAAAGCTCAGCAAAGCGGAGCAAAACTACACCATATGGGACAGGGAGCTGTTAGCCATTCACGCAGCGTTCAAAGCGTGGCGACATTTCCTCATTGGAGCCAAGCACACAGTGCAGGTCCGCACGGATCACAAGAATTTAGAGTATTGGCGCACGGCGAAACTCCAGAGCCAAAGACACATGCGCTGGGCAGAGTTCTTCGCGGATTTCGACTTCAGGATAGAGTACGTCCCAGGGGACTCCAACGTTATAGCCGATGCGCTCTCCAGGAAACCGCAATATCTTGAGGAAGCGGCGCCAATAGCATCCAGGCACATTTTTGCACCGCAGGCGTGGGCGTGCGCTGCCATCGCTGTCGACCTGGACGCAGTGCGACGCGCGTTGCAGGTAGATCAGTTTGCACAATCCAAAATAGAGGAGCTGCGTAGGGGTTCGCTGAGAGACGATGAGTTCCAGTTACGCGACGGACTGTTAACTCACAAGGGTGCCCTCTACGTGCCGAGCGACGAGCTCCGAGCAAAGGTTCTGCAGCAGTTGCACGACGCTCCCAGTGCGGGCCATTTCGGCAGGGAGAAGACAATAGAACTGGTGGCCAGGGACTTTTGGTGGCCCCAGATGCGAGGAGAAGTAGCGGAGTACGTCGCCAGATGTGACACTTGTCAGAGGTCCAAGCCAGTACACCAGAAGCCGGCGGGCTTGCTGGAACCACTGGAAACACCACAGCAACCGTGGGAGAGGGTGGCGCTGGACTTCGTCACTGACCTGCCCAGTTCCAGAGGCAAGACGGCGGTACTGGTGGTGGTGGACTTGTTCACCAAGATGGCGCACTTCATTCCCTGCGCGAAGGTGGCGACGGCGGAACAGACCGCCAAGCTCTTCATCGACCACGTGTTCCGGGCGCATGGGCTGCCGCGGGCCATCCTGTCCGACAGGGGGCGCCAGTTTATTTCCAATTTTTGGCAGAAGCTCCTAGGTATCCTGCGCGTCAAGATCAACCTAGCGTCGGCAAGACATCCACAAACCAACGGCCAGGCCGAGAGGGTCAACGCGATCATGCAGCAGTACCTGAGATGTTATGCAAATCAGCGACCCACAGCTTGGGTGGACTACCTACCGATGGCGGAGTTTGCCTACAACAACACGAAGCATGCGTCGACGGGGGTGACGCCGTTCTTCGCGAACAATGGACGTCATCCCAGGACCTTCCCGGGGTTCGTAGCACCAAGAGAGGGGGAGCCGCAAGAGGCCGACCAGTTCGCTGCAGAACTACAAGAGGTGCACGAGGAGCTGCGGAGACATTTGGAGCTAGCCAAACAAGCATATAAGGTGCAGGCAGACAAAGGCAGAAGAGTGGGAGAGGACATCCAGGTGGGGGACTGGGTGTGGTTAGCGGCCCAGGCGATGCCAACCAAGTCGTTGGCCAAGAAGAAGCTAGGGCACAGGCAGCTAGGACCATACCAGGTGGAGGCTAAGATCAACCCCGTGGCTTTTCGACTGGCCCTCCCCGAAGGTTCCAGAGTCCACCCGGTTTTTCATAGGTCGGTGCTCACTCCCTACAAGGCCCCGCACAGGTTTCAGGAGTCTGAAACAGTACCGCAGCCACGCACAGAGTCACCTAGGAGGGAGGGATCGCCTAGGGTCGAACCACTCAACGAGGTCACAGAGATCCTGGACTCGAGATGGGGGGAAGAGGGAATAGAATACTTTCTAGTCAGAGAGGGTGCACCAGTCAGTGCCAGTGGGTGGGTGCCGGACTACGCTTTAGACGAACCTCTTTTAAAGGACGAGTTCCATGCCCTTTTCCCACATAGACCCATGCCAGCCGAGTACTTCGATGACTGGCTCTTTACCCCCACATGTTCAGGCAGCACTTTCCACGGCTTCTCTTCAGCCGAGGAAAGAACGCCGAACTCAGACTCGCCCAGGGGATCGTGTTCGGGGGTGGACACAGAGTCCTCTTATTGGTGGGATGAGCAACCAGAGGAAGCCTGGCGCAAGAAATGGCTGAAGGGGCCTTGGCAGGCAGCACCAGACGAAGTAGCAATGGAAGAGGGAACTGCGAACATTTTGGGTGAAGAACCCGAATTCGAACACACGTACACCGAGCTGCCAGCAGAGGTCATGGACGTAGCCGAACTGTATCCTGCATCTACCTCCGAGGAGCTGCAGTTCCCACAACCCGCACCCGATGGGGGGGAGGGGGGAAGGGGGGGCTTCGAGGGGGGGATGGATGTCAGGGGTTCAGGGAGAGAGGCGCAGAGGAGGGAGGAGACCGAGAGTGAGGGAGAAGGATTCCAGCCTGACGAGGAAGAGGACGACAATGACCCGAGATGGTCCATGAGTCCGTCCAGTGAATCGGAGGATTCCCAAAAGGGAGCCCCCCTGGTCAAGCCAAGGGGAGCCCAAGGGGGAAGCAGTCAGGAGCAGGGGAACGTAGGGGGAACCGCCAGTGGGAGTTGGAGATCGAGACCTGCTTCTCCACCGGAACGGAGTGAAGAGGGTGGAGTTACCAGTGTGTCGGGAGGAACAGAACAAGGAGCAGAGGGGGGAAGGAGATCGGGGCAAGACGTCCTGCCGGAAGGGGCGGAAAGCAGTACCGGGAGCAGTGTGGCTGTTGAAAGGAAGGTCAGGAGCAACGTACGCGCGCCAAGTTCAAATGTGGAGGCGCGCGGAAGTGGGGAGAGCTCTGGGGAGGAGCCTGGTGCTAAAGCACGAAGGAGGGGGCAGCAGGCAGGAGAAGACTCAGCCTCTGGGGAGTCCCGGAGAGAGGGAACACAGGGGGGCAGGAAGACCCTGCGGAAAAGGAAGGAGAGGAAAAGGTGGAGCAGCACAAGCCTCTTAAAGTGGTGCAGGGGAGGGACGGACTCAGAGGGGACTTCTAACATCTAAGGGTAACAGATGCGGAGCCACGGAGTTTGGATGTAATGACAACAATGATCTTCAATAAAACCTTTTGTATATAACTTGGACTGGACTTCGGTCTCTTGTGAGCTGGGACCCAGGGTGGCTCTGACAGTTAGGGTTAGGGTTAGGGTTAGGGTTAGGGTTAGGGTTAGGGTTAGGGTTAGGGTTAGGGTTAGGGTTAGGGTTAGGGTTAGGGTTAGGGTTAGGGTTAGGGTTAGGGTTAGGGTTAGGGTTAGGGTTAGGGTTAGGGTTAGGGTTAGGGTTAGGGTTAGGGTTAGGGTTAGGGTTAGGGTTAGGGTTAGGGTTAGGGTTAGGGTTAGGGTTAGGGTTAGGGTTAGGGTTAGGGTTAGGGTTAGGGTTAGGGTTAGGGTTAGGGTTAGGGTTAGGGTTAGGGTTAGGGTTAGGGTTAGGGTTAGGGTTAGGGTTAGGGTTAGGGTTAGGGTTAGGGTTAGGGTTAGGGTTAGGGTTAGGGTTAGGGTTAGGGTTAGGGTTAGGGTTAGGGTTAGGGTTAGGGTTAGGGTTAGGGTTAGGGTTAGGGTTAGGGTTAGGGTTAGGGTTAGGGTTAGGGTTAGGGTTAGGGTTAGGGTTAGGGTTAGGGTTAGGGTTAGGGTTAGGGTTAGGGTTAGGGTTAGGGTTAGGGTTAGGGTTAGGGTTAGGGTTAGGGTTAGGGTTAGGGTTAGGGTTAGGGTTAGGGTTAGGGTTAGGGTTAGGGTTAGGGTTAGGGTTAGGGTTAGGGTTAGGGTTAGGGTTAGGGTTAGGGTTAGGGTTAGGGTTAGGGTTAGGGTTAGGGTTAGGGTTAGGGTTAGGGTTAGGGTTAGGGTTAGGGTTAGGGTTAGGGTTAGGGTTAGGGTTAGGGTTAGGGTTAGGGTTAGGGTTAGGGTTAGGGTTAGGGTTAGGGTTAGGGTTAGGGTTAGGGTTAGGGTTAGGGTTAGGGTTAGGGTTAGGGTTAGGGTTAGGGTTAGGGTTAGGGTTAGGGTTAGGGTTAGGGTTAGGGTTAGGGTTAGGGTTAGGGTTAGGGTTAGGGTTAGGGTTAGGGTTAGGGTTAGGGTTAGGGTTAGGGTTAGGGTTAGGGTTAGGGTTAGGGTTAGGGTTAGGGTTAGGGTTAGGGTTAGTGTCAGGGGTTCAGGGAGAGAGGCGCAGAGGAGGGAGGAGACCGAGAGTGAGGGAGAAGGATTCCAGCCTGACGAGGAAGAGGACGACAATGACCCGAGATGGTCCATGAGTCCGTCCAGTGAATCGGAGGATTCCCAAAAGGGAGCCTCCCTGGTCAAGCCAAGGGGAGGCCAAGGGGGAAGCAGTCAGGAGCAGGGGAACGTAGGGGGAACCGCCAGTGGGAGTTGGAGATCGAGACCTGCTTCTCCACCGGAACGGAGTGAAGAGGGTGGAGTTACCAGTGCGTCGGGAGGAACAGAACAAGGAGCAGAGGGGGGAAGGAGATCGGGGCAAGACGTCCTGCCGGAAGGGGCGGAAAGCAGTACCGGGAGCAGTGTGGCTGTTGAAAGGAAGGTCAGGAGCAACGTACGCGCGCCAAGTTCAAATGTGGAGGCGCGCGGAAGTGGGGAGAGCTCTGGGGAGGAGCCTGGTGCTAAAGCACGAAGGAGGGGGCAGCAGGCAGGAGAAGACTCAGCCTCTGGGGAGTCCCGGAAAGAGGGAACACAGGGGGGCAGGAAGACCCTGCGGAAAAGGAAGGAGAGGAAAAGGTGGAGCAGCACAGGCCTCTTAAATTGGTGTAGGGGAGGGACGGACTCAGAGGGGACTTCTAACATCTAAGGGTAACAGATGTGGAGCCACAGAGTTTGGATGTAATGACGACAATGATCTTCAATAAAAGCTTTTGTATATAACTTGGACTGGACTTTGGTCTCTTGTGAGCTGGGACCCAGGGTGGCTCTGACAGTAAGTCCCCTCCAAAGAACGCAAAAAATTTTTTTTTGCAAAG